>NC_133000.1:11825000-14325000 GCF_048564905.1 Vicugna pacos | reverse complement strand
AACAATAATGGCTGCCCTCCTATTTGTTGGCACCTCTGTGATCAGAAGCAGCAGCCAGCTATTAGAGCACAGATCACTGATACTTGGTGGACAGGGTACTTTTTGCCCACCTTGGCTCCTACAAGTTGTGTGCAAGCTTGTCCAGGAACACATGCACAGCTGCCTCCCATGCAGCTGGGAGTAGGGGATGGGTAGCTCCTACTCTAGTATGGGTTAAAACTGACCAAAATTAACCACAATGTACTGTCCATGCCGTCCTCTGGAAGTTGTGAGCTTTCAATAGACTCTAGAGTTCCAAATAGTTGCATCAGACAGATTCTACCAGTGAAATTGTTGTTTAGATGGGGAGACAGATTCCTGGTACTTCTTATTACCCCATCTTCCCCAAATCCTCTCCTAGTGGTGAATTTTTGAACAGAGCTCCTCTATGTTTGTAAATCACTCTGGATGCTGCATTGGGAACAAACCACAGGGAGGCCAAGGTGGGTGAATGGGGACCTAAGAGGAGACTACTACAGTAATCCAGGTGAGAGTAATCATGCTTGACCACCATAGGGTTGTCATGGTGATAAATACGGGAATCTGGATATAATTTGAAGATAGAGTTGCCACGATTTGCTGCTTAATGAGAGACAAATAAAATTTTATGGATAAAAAGTAAATATAAGAAATATTTGAAATATAAGAAATCTTCTTGAAAAGAACAAAAATAGTTACTGAATTGTCCCAGGAAGCTCCAAAGAGCATTAGCTTTTGACTATTAGCTCTGACATTCCCTATCTTCTTCATTTTGATAATCCTTACCATGATTTTTGGTCATGGCCACTGGAATTGCAGACACAGCCCTTTCTCTCCTCTGAGCTGTATTGGCTTCACTTGGCCTTACCATGTATTCTCATGGATAAAGCCTGTGACTTCCCTTTTCAATGGACCTGAAAACATCCATTTTGGCTCCAAAGATGAAAGCTATTTGCCGATTCTCAACTGGGGGCCTCCCAGAGATGATAGCCAATGTTTTTGCAATGATAGCTTTATTTGGACACACATAAAACCACCTGGAAAAATAAGTATAGTCTATTTGTAGCTCTCCTGAACCATTCTGCTAACATCAGATCCTCCAGAATTTTAGCAAGTGCTTTAAATTGTATAATTCTGAAATTAGTATGTCTTTCCAAAAAGGATTTGGCCTACACTCTTAAAGACTGTAATAGGTGACAGTAAAACACATCACTCATCTGCTTTTTCAATTTCTGGTACTCTCTACCAGGGGGTAGTTTATCCTTGAGAACCAAAAACATATCTTTGAGATCCTTCAAATCAATGAGAGGCACTGGGGAGAGGGGAGAAATTCCTCACATGTGACAGACATTTTAGGCGATGTAGTTATAATCAGTCTTGTCTTCGGACTCCCAAAAGTGCAGCTCAGTCAACATTGTGAATCACAGAATCCTCTCATTGGTAAGCCCCGTTTCAAGGGTGTTAAATGTCTCGCTTGGCACTTTGTTTTATTTAGCTAACTTTTCAGCCTATTTTAACACGTGGAACCTCCTGAAAC
The DNA here is from genome assembly GCF_048564905.1 of Vicugna pacos. Classification (NCBI taxonomy): domain Eukaryota; kingdom Metazoa; phylum Chordata; class Mammalia; order Artiodactyla; family Camelidae; genus Vicugna; species Vicugna pacos. The sequence continues at coordinate 14,323,445 of NC_133000.1, read as the reverse complement.
ATGAGCCAGAGAGCCTACGGCTCTAGCTCCATTTCGTTCTGGTCTGTCACTTTGGTGTTAGCATTTTCCTCACTCTTGTTTCCAGTTTGAGTTATGAAACCATTTCAGTTCAGTTTTAATAACCTCCCTGGCATGGCAAGCTCTACAAGGCTGCCAAACTTAATACGTTGACTCCCTGTGAAGAGGGCAGCAGCTCTGGCCAGGGGAGGATGGGAGGTGGATTTTCTATAAACGCATCCGTTTTCCATTACAGCTCGTTCTGATTTGGTAGCCGACTGCCAGGTGCAGCTGGCTTCCTCTTCTATACACAATCACTTCTGACTTTGGTTTCTGAATTTCCTTGTCTCCTGACTCACCCATGATCCTCTGACAAAATAAACTACCTTGTGATCAATCTTCCTGCTCACAGAGTAGGTCCCAGGGCTCAGCGGCTATGAGAGGGCTAGCTTCACCCTGCAGGACAAGACTCTGAGCAGTGACTTCCATGTCTGCTTGTGGAGACTTCCATGACCACTATGGGGAAACAGCTGCTCTGGTGCAGAGAGAGCGCTGTCTTTGTGGAGTGAAAGCAGGATTCTATTCTGCAGATGGATTTCCACGTGAGCTGCAAGCACACCACTGAAGATGTCAAAACTCTCTGAGTCTCCACCAGTGAGAACTCCCCCTCCCCAGCCACTCCTCTGAAACAAAACAAAGGTTAGGGTAGGAGTTCAGGTCCCTATTCTTCAGTTTCACCCTTTCCTTAGATTCTGTTTTTATTTAAGACACAGATGCTCTCATCTCATTGGCTAGAGGACATGGAAATTTTTATTTCTTACACAATATTCAATAGACTATAGATTCCATGGCTGGTTTACAATATAGATACCCTGCTTTAAGCCAATGAAATGCATGAAATTCCAAGTTTATAAACAAATAGAAAGGTTAAGGCAGTATGCAATTACTTGCTTTACAGGAAGAATGGCCATAAGAAATTTTAAGTAGCTATTCTCTATCAGGACAATGATAGACTATCATTTCTTTATTCAACCAAGGTGAGCTATTCCTGTCACAAGAATATTTAGTAGAAAAATAGGTCAGGGACCAATCCAAAAGGCTGCCCAAAACTGGTGTGTAAATTCCCATTTGGGAGTGTGGCCACCTATAATTTCCTTTGGAACCTCAGCTTAATCTTATTACATTTCCACTGAAATTCTCTAGGGGAATTAAGTGGTGGGGGTTGGAGAGGTAGAGTTTCCTTGGGTCTTAGCTGCTCATGTGTGTTTGTGGCCTCTGGAAACAGCGGGCTCAGAGCAGAAACCTCAGAGATGCAAACTCACAGTGTGGAGAGAGGGCAGGCATCTGGGCATCTCATCACCGGGCAGTTCTCAGTCTTTTCTTCTGCTACCGCCTGTGATGGGTGATGACTTATCCCCGTGGGCATGGGCTGCAGGCTGCTTCATCGAGAAGAGAGACCATGAGTGAAGTGCAGTCCTGCAGGTGCTGGCTGAAATCCCCCACCTTCTCCCCTGCTCAGGAGAGTGCCTTAGGATGCAAGTGAACAAAAGATGCAGCATTATCACAGGGGGAACTTGGGATGTCCTCTCACTGTTTTATGTTTATCATCCATAAACTTTGGTACCTTCTAACTCTTTAGTAACAGTTTGTTTGTTATAAACCTCTTGTTTCTGTTGCCAGTAGTTTTCAAAGCACAGCCCTTTTCTGAAACACAACAAAACCTTCTAATTAACAGTCTCTGGCCATGAAGAGTTGCAGCTTGTTTTATGTGTCCTAAAAAAAGCTAGGCAAGTTTTTAAACCCAAAGTTTGATTCAGAGACATATCCTTAATTTATTGATACCAAGTTAAATGAGCACAAATTCTTCTGTAATATTGAAAATTATTTTTAAATTTAACAGAAGTATTCACTGAACTACTTTTTTCCTTACAGGAAAAAGAAAATGTCATAGCAACAAAAGGGGACCTTAAAAAACGAAAAATCTGTTGTTATTCCAGCTTTTCTTCTTTCCCCTCCCCTGACCCCTGGGGCACCTACAGAATTCAGCTTCCTTGAAGGGGAACTATTCTGGAACCTAGTGCGGAGTATAGGGGTGGCCACTTAGATTCATCAAGGCTATGTGTTAGTTAGAACAAATGGAAAAGAGAATGACCTCATTACCCTGGGAGTATTCTCAAGAAAGGAAAGTCAATGGGAGGATAGGGGCTTCTAAATCTGGCTTTATGGGGTCCCTTAGTGGGTATGGGGTGAAAAGTGGAGAGGGAAGGTGCTATAGATTGAATGTTTGTGCTCCCCCAGAATCATACGTTGAAGCTCTTCACTTCCAGTGTTGCCGTTTTTGGAAGCAGGGCCTTTGGGAGGTAATTAGTTAGAGGTCAAGAGGGTGGAGCCTCCATGATGGGATTACTGTCCTCAAAGGAACAGAAGAGACCAGAGCTCTCTCTTTCTCTCCACCAGATGCAGCAAGAAGAAAGTTACATGCAAACGAGAAAGAGGACTCTCACCAGACACTGACTCTGCTGGCACCTTGATCTTGGACTTCCCAGCCTCCAGAACTGTAAGAAATACATGTTTATTGTTTAAGCCATATGATAACTTGCTGTAGCAGCCTGAGGTGACCAATACAGGAGGAGAAAAGGTTGAACAGAGCAAGTTCAGGTTTTTTCCCTCCAACCTGAGAAGCTCTACTTTTGGGAAAAGAGGAATTATCTTTTTTCATTCAAACAACCATGTGTGTATACACGTATAGACATTCTCCAGGCTTATTATTTGATACCAATGTTCTATTGTCATTTAATGCCAAGTACAGTTTAAAATTTGGCAGGGGGAAATCAATATACTCTAAAAAATTGCCAAAATTTCCTGTCTCCTAAGATTACTTACTGCAGAGCAGGGAGCAGAGGGAAAAAAATGGATTAAAAAATTACAAATAATGAAAAAAGAAAATTCTGCCTTTTTTTTTTTTTCGTATGGGCAACTGCACTTGCTATTGTGAAACTGAATGATATATACCTCCCAGAGCTGTTCCAGAAAGAGCTACTCAGTAAGGGGAAATTCATCATTAGTGCGTTCAGAAATGACAGCTCCAGTATGTGTTTTGGATGACCAGATACAAAAGATCATCCATAGTCATGAAAACTCAAGAACAGTAAAGTTGATGAGTATATTTAGAAATGTGTATTCCTCTCCTATCAGAGAATCTCTGTACATGAACGGCAGCTGTGTCCTTGATTTGGGTAACTGTTTCTCCTAATCAAACAAAATTCAAGCTAATGGGCCCATATATCTTATCAGTACAGACAATTCTGTACTAGAATGCAAAGAGATGTTCTTGGAAGTTTGATTGTTAGTGATGCCCGTTAGTGTCTTTCAAGTAGATAAATAGTGTAGCATGTAATCATAAATGTAGATTACAATGGCATGCAGTGTTCTCATTTTGAAAAGAGAGGATTAGACCAGGGAATCTCTTCCCTAAGCTTGACACTGTTCCTCAAAATGCATATAGTCTACTAATTGAGGAGATATGGCTTCTATAATAAATAGGGTACCTCGTAATACAAAATCTGTGCCAAATAGCCTATTGTTCGTGGTCACTATGAGAGATACCAGCAGTAAGAGGCTCAGAGTTAGGGTGATGGTAGGAAATGGGCTTTGGAATTTGATTTGCCCAGATCCAGGTCCCAGCTGTCAGCAGAGTCATCTAAGCAAATTAGATGGCTCTGAATCTTGTTTTCTTCCTTTGTAAAATGGGAACAAAATTACACATCTCACAAGGTCAACTGAATATGAAAATTGTCTAGTATAAAAGTGCCTTGCCTACAGCAGCCACTCATATATACTGGGTTTCTTTATTTTCCTTACAGACTGTCTGAGAAATGATGTGTTAACTTATCAGGGGTCAGGCATCTTGAGGGATTCAGCTAGGTCTCCCTTGGTGATGGTTTTTTCTGTGTGGTCCAGAATGCAAGGCCAGTACCTGGAGAGGTGCATGGTCATGTCCAGGTAGAATACTGATGATGGGGGCTGCATGGATGTTGTTCTGAATTGCTCCCATTCACTGGCATCCGTCTGAGCTTCCCATCTTTAGATTCTGCTGAAGTGCATGTGGAACCTAGATGTTAACCTGCCTAGCAGTGGCTCTGCCCAGCAGCACTGATGAGACATGTGGTTGAAGAAGCTTTCAGAAACCCTTTGAACTTCATTTCTTTTGGAGATGAAGTAGGGAAAAATCAGTTTTCTTGGAAATTCTTGCAATCTGGCAAGTATTTTGAAAATTGATCAAGGCATTGAAATTGGCTTGGAATTATCAAGAGGCTCCACTGTGTTTTAAATATTAGGCTTCCTGATGAGATTTCATTGAAGAAAGATTTCTGTGGCCCCAGAGAATTTGTAAACCACTGGCGATAGCACAAGAGAGCCGTACCCTAAGAATGAAGTGCCTCAGACTGAGTTGTGTCGCTCGTTCGCTGTGGGATGCTCTACTTTTGTGTGTCACTGTCTTCAGAGTTAGAACATGGAAAAGATAATGTATTGGGGGCATGATAGTAGCTTTTTAAAGTTATATATAAAGTATACGCATCACGGAGATCATCTGAACACTGGAAGTTCACTTTGTTCTCAATAGAAGGTTTGCTGTTGTTTAAAATATCTCAATATCATAATTGCTTTGATGGGCCATCTCAAAACACAGCTGAAATTAATTAGTTCAGTGTGGACGAAACAGAACATCCTTTTGTTTTCTTATGCTTTTTAAACATCAAGCATTAAGAAGTTTGCTAGTCCTTCTAGTTAGAGAAAGGACATCTATTTTTGTATAAGTTTGTTTTCTCGTCAATCCCAAAAAATCTTTTCATGGAGCAAATCCCAAGAACAGAAAAAAATTTCCCCCAGTTCCAACTAATCAGTGTTTCCTGTGAGTTCCTCAGTCCATTTCAATTGAGGGTGAAAACCATCTCTGTTCAATTAAAGTATGTAGAACACTATGTCACTTTGCACCTGCTTTTCTAGCACATAATGTGCAAACATTAGGCAAGACAGGCATTGTAAAATTACACTGTGAAAACATGTATCTAAATAGTCTCACGACATGAAATGTTTTCCAGAGCAGTACTTTATAATTAATGAGGGTGCTTGTGAGCATCCATAAGACATTGTGCAATAAACATAATGTCTGATTCCTTAAAAAATGTAAATGTGATATGAAATGTAAGTAATAAATACTGATTTAAAAGCTGATGTTAACTGCCAATTGAAACTTAATTATGAGCTATTTACCGTATCATCTGGGAGTCCTGATTAAAATTCCAGTAACCCAAAGAATTGTAACCTATTACACTCAATTTAGAAAAAGGAAACAGTGACCATTTTAATTGTAAGCTTTTGTCTTGATCACCATGCACAGCTCTTACCAAATGCAGTCATACAATGAGATACCTTTCCTATTTTTGAAAAATTGTGGCTAGAATGCAGTGTACTTCAGGTTTCTATAGAAGCAAAATTTGGAGCTGAAAGGCATGTGGAAGTTTCATAAAGATATAATTTGTGTCATTTATATTTTTATTGAAATGAAGATTTGGTTCAGGAAAAATTTTTAACCAGTTGGGCTGAAGAATCCGGTCATGGGAGCTCTAAAATGAGTTCCAGTGTTTTGGGGGAGGAGATAAGGAGGAAGGAAAATCACTTTCCTCTGTTTTTCATCCTATAAAGGGGCTTTCACACTCTGGCCACATGGAGACCTCCTTACACACTTGCCATTACAGAAGGAGTCACTAATCTGATTGATCAGCTTGAAATTAATCAGACCACATTAGCAGAGGGCAAGGTCTGCAAATGGGCCACCCTCCTGCTGTTCTACCTGTGCCCAGGTGGGTCACTAGGCTCCAAGTCTGCCCCGTAGGAACAGGCATGGTGCCTCTCTCCCTCTCTCTGGAGGACACCTCACCATAGGGAATCGAAGATTTAGATTCAAGGTAGAAAGCCTCACATTCTAAGTCCTATTTTCCTGTCCGGTTTACCTGAAGTCTTGCCTTTCCTAGTTTTCTGTGACTTACCTACATGAATAAGTTGGTATCTCGTGTTTCATTTCTCTAGTTGTCATTGTTTGCTCTGTGGGAACCTGCGGGGGAAGAGAGGCTAGTAATAGGAGGTACTGGGGGCGCGGGAGGGAGGGACATAGGGTACTTAGAGGGAGTCTTCTGTTCTCAGAGCAAATAAAACACAGAGAACAAGGCCGAGCAAGCCAAGGAGGGACATCCTGGAAGGATGTTTTCTCTCCCTCCATCCCATCTCTTCTGCACTAGCCACCTGCTGCTGTCTGCATGAAGGCCTTCTGGAGGTCTTGACAATTGACAGAATCAGAACTGCATCTAGTGCCTGAACCATTACACGCTCAGAGACAAAAAGCAGGCTACCAGGGGATGAATAACTGGGAAGGATATATTGAATACAATGTTCTACTTTTCAAAATAAGATTTTTTGCTGATTTGATGTGTAAATATACACTCACATGTGGAAAATAGAAAATACATAAAATGGGAAACAAATACCATCTGCATCCTACCAGCCAGGAATAGTACTTTCTTTCTCTGTTTCTGAGTTCCCCTCAGCCACCTCTGAGCTGTTGGCTGTCCCACCTGGTTCTGCTTAGGCTCAGCTGCTGGTTGGAGCACAGGTGTTAAAGACCTCATTAGCACAGTTTTGCTACTCACTTGGAGAACTAAATACTCTCCAGTGACTCTTAAGTTCTCCCAGCACAATCCGTTTCTCCAGCTGGCAAGTCCAGAGTTTTAGAAGTTTGTGTGTCACGGCTGCCTTCTCTTGAGCTGCTCTGATTTGTCTTTCAAAAAGGACACACGTAACTGCACTGTGTTAGGCCCAGCTGTTCCTGATTTCCTGGCTCCGGGTTACTTCCGCACACCATATTACTGGTTTCATTTTATTTGCAGGGCAGGGGGGTATGATCATTTTTATTTCTTTCCCACAAATGAACACAGAAACAAAGCAAGAAGCAATGGTTTAAACCCATTTCTTCACAACTTCATTCTAAATTGTCCAAGGAAATTAAGTCCCCATATGACAGGGAATTGTGCAACTTCTTACGTCATAGTACTGGCTGGAATGCTAGTAGAAGACAGTGCCCTTCTAACTGTTGAATAGTAGGGTGCAGAGAAGCGAAAATCCTAAGCATGGTATTGGATCCAACGTGCTCCAACATGCATGTTCCCATGGGTGTAGCAAACATGTCTGCTCTTCAAAAATCAGGGTGAGATCTGGGGAACACAGTTCAAAGTAACAAATAATTTTTTCACAAATGTTTTTTCTTCCAACATTTTAAGCAATAGATCACATCAAGTTATGTTTTTTTCTGACCATTCTTTTTCTGTTTTCTTGCCAGCTTCCTCTTTCTCCTCCCAAGTATCAATGTCTCCAGGGTTCTGTTCTTGAATTTTTGTCTTTCTCTTTTTTCAGACTCTCTCAGGGACGTTCTAGCTCACCTCAGCTTCACTTGCCACTGCTTTGCAAAGGGCTCCTAGATCCTTCCTGAACTTTTCTGAAAACAGTCTAAAAAAGTTAAGAGTCTGCATTTTCAAGTCCCAGAGCCACACATCATTGCTATGTGCTTTTGAAAAAGTATTTCAGTCTCTGGGTCTCCATTTCTTCAGCCATACAGTGGTGAGCAAAGCATGAGATGGTATCTGGAGGCATTTAAGTATTAGTGAAGGTTTGTTGGTCGTAAATTATCTCAGGAGCATTTGTTTGTTTGTTTGAAAATGTCTCTATTTCATTTTGATTAAAACCCGACTTGAGTTCCCTTTATCTTTTGAAAAAATTATATATTCACATAGGAATTTCAAAATGTACCACAGGATATGCATACATGTAAGTCTCCCTTAACTTTCATCCCTCAGCCACCTTCCAGCAGCAACTACTTTTTCATGCCTCACTTCTAGCTGCTAGGAAAATTCTCTTGTAAGAGCTCTTGAAATACCTTGTTGAATATACAGCAGCTTATTATTCGTTATATGGTTTGTAGATTTCAGCCTAATTCCAATTGTATTATTAAAATCAATGGTGGACAGGCTTGAATATAACTGAACTGATATTGATGGGTCAAAGGATATATGCATATTTTGCGATTAGGTTTTTTGAGCTATAAATTACACACAATAAAATTAAGACTTTCAAGTGTACAGATCTGTAAGTTTTGAAAGATGCATACCGTTGTACACCACCACCAAAACCAAGACGTGGAGCACTTCCATCACCTTAGAAACTTCCCTTGTGCCTAGTGATGTGTTGGAGCCAGCAGATTGTTAAGCTTTAAGGAATTTTTGAAGCCAGTTGTTTAAAAAAGCCATTATTTAGAATTAACATACAGACTTTTATGTGAATATTAGGTTTTTTTGTCTTGAGTAAATACCTAGGAGTGAGATTGTTGGTTCATACAAGAAGTGTATATTTTACCTTATGAGAAACTGTCAAACTGTTTTCCAATGTGGCTGTACCATTTTCCATCTTGACAGTAATGTATAAGAGTTCTAGTTGCTCTTCATCCTTGATAACATTCATTTTTGTTAGTTTTTAAATTTTAGACATTCTAATAGGTTTTTAGTGGCATCTTGTTGCCGCAGGAGCATTGGTCTATTACAAGGTTCTTAAAAGTAGAATCCTTTACTTTAGTTTTTGAAGACTATTTCCACAAAATACGTAATTTATAAGTTGACTATAATTTTCTTTAAGAACTTTTAAGAATTATTCCATTGGTTTTTCACTTTTAACCTTCCTGTTGTGAAGTTTACAGTCAGTCTTATAATTGTTTCTTTAAAGGTTATATGCCATTTTTTCTGTATCTGTTTAAGAGTTTGTTTTTTGTCTTTGATTCCCAGAAGTTTTATTATTATGTGCTTCTATGTGGTTTGTTTGTGTCTTTATCCTGTTCAGGGTTGGTTGAATTTCTTGTATCAGTGGCTTTGTGTCTTTCATCATTTAAAAAAAACTCATAGCCATTATCTTTTCAAATATTACTCCTTCCAAGACTTTTTTCTTTTCTTTTTTCTTTTTTCTTTTTTTTTTTTTTTTTTGCAGGGAACCTGGCTAATGGACTTACCAGGAGGAAATCCATGGGGCTGAATAGCCACTCTTTTTCTTTTGAAATTGAAGTATAGTCAATTTGCAATGTTGTGTTAATTTCTGGTGTACAGCATAGTGATTCAGTTATATATATATATAACAGTTATATATATATATATATATATAACAGTTATATATATATATATATATATATCTCCATTTCATATTCTTTTTCAATATAGGTTATTACAAGATACTGAATATAGTCCCCTGTGCTATACAGTATGACCTTGTTATTTATCTATTTTATTAGAAGACTTTTTTCTTTTATTCATTCTTTATATCCCTTTTTAAGTTTTACATTTTCATTTACTACACTTAACAGTTACGTGTCTTCTACACCAGTTTATAAGGCTTACTAAGAGCTGTTTGCTGCTTTAAAGGCAAGACTAGGTCTTCTGAGATATTCTGTCTGTCTGAAGTTCCACTTATTTTCCTTCAATATACCTCCCATTTCTTCTTCTTCCATCCTGCCACTGCCCTATACCCAGTCATTAAGGCTGTGAGCTCCTTGAAGGAAGGATCTGACACAGGTGCTTAAATAATGGTCATTGAGTTGATTTAGGTGAAACATTTTTTCAAAAATAAAATTTCATGAAAATAAAACTTCCTCAGGAAATTGAAGCCTTATTTAATCAATCTTGATTAAATTTGGTCCATATCTACCTGAACTAGTAGAGAGAAAATATCTTTCTCACTGTAAATGAAAATAGTGCTCAGTTCCTACTCTGTTGAATACCCATTTACTCTGTGCTGTCTTTCCTCGAGATATTATAATATTAGCTAGCATTACTTTGTGCTTGACATGTGTCAGGCATAATGCTATCTTTTGCCATGTGTTTTCCGATTTTGTCCTCACAGTAATTCCACATGGTAGATGCTGTTGTTTTTAAGGCTGGGAGCTGCTAGGTAATCTTACCAAGATCACATATCTGGTGAGTGGCTGACCCAGGACACAAACCAGGGTATATCTAACCTTAAAACCCATGCTTGTGTAACACTGTACTAAACATTAGTAGGAAAAGCATGGCTCTACACCTGGGTTCAGACCTCATTTCTGTGACTAACAGTGTATCATAGGACAAACTACCTAAGTTTTCAGATCCTCAGTTTCCTCCTCTAAAACAACTGAATTCAATTCCTCCCTGAAAAGTTCTAAGGAAAGAGTGTCAGATGTATTATAGGTGCTTGATAAATACGATTACTCTCTTACACACACACACACACACACACACACACTTTGCGCATTTCTTTCTTTTATTGTTTTCTTATTTTTCATAGCATCCGTTATTTGACTGTATCTACCTTAGTTATTTATGCATTCTTTGTCTGTACTCCAGGAGGTGCTAGCATGGTTTTAACTAACTTCATATGAACTACTTACTTACCATTAATGACATATTTACTGTCAATTACACAATTGCTTTATAGAGCTCTAGTAAAACATTACTTCAAGTATAAAATATGTCTAGTTAAGAACAAATTACCCATGCTAATAAACAAATTTGACACAAGCCATTATTTGCTGAGCTTAAAGCTGTATTTGTTGAAAAACTTCAAGTCATTTCATTTTTGCTGAGGACTCATATTTAAGTAATTGTGTAATACAGTCATTCATTACTGCCAAGCTGTACGTCTCTCTGCCTTTACAACAAAGAACGCAGCCCAGCATTTAGTGCATATTCTACAGAATTATTTCTCATTGGGAAAAAAACAGAGCGATTTCTAACAATCTTGGATGAAGGGAAAAACTAATGGATTAGTACTGTTCAATACACTATTTCATAAAGTGGTCATATTTTAGCACACTTGTTTTTGTTTGTCTGCCTACCTTTCTCTCATCACTTTGATAAAAATAAAACAAAACAAAATACAAAGACTACACTGATACTAGTTGCCTTGGTTATTTTGAATATCAGAATCTGTTTATCAACTGCTTTCTGCACATCCAGTTGGTTCACCTCTGCGAGGGGTCCATCTGTGACACTGAAGTAGGTAAGGACACCTGCAGGCCATTTGTAAGACTGGCCAGAGAGAGGGCTATAGTGAAGGGCTTGGTTTCTTAAACATTTCTGATAAGAATTACCTTGGGCACTTGGTGAAATGGACTTGGCCTTCCTAGTCCTAGCTCGTAGCGATTCTGATCCAGTCACTTGAAAAATCCAACAGAAAGCCCAGATAACTTTCCAAACTTATCCTCAGGTACATTTGGAAAACACTGTTATAAAGGTTGTATGAGCCTTTAAAATGCTACCTTTTTATTTGATGGGAAAGAGCAGCATCCCTTGACACAGCACTTGCGGCCCAAACTCCGACAAGCCATTTCCTGGGAGGATTCGGCACTGAAATGGCTGCCCCCAAACAGTTGCTACATTTGAAAACAAAATAGCATTCTGTTTTTTTCTATAAATGGTTCTTGCTACCCTGGCTCCAGCTGTCTGCACCAGGGATCAGTGAGGAAACCAAGAGCAGTCACACGTGCGCTAGGCACGTGAGAAGCCCTTTGCAGAAGCTTGGTGAGAGAGTTTGTCTAGTAGTAACAATTCCTTTTGGATGGAGGTATACCAATCCAGCGAAAACCCCTTTTGGAGCAAATGCCAAGGTACAAAGGGAAGGCAAGACTTTCAAATGTAGATGGTATACTGAGTGACACTTGCCAGCTGTCCTTGTTTCCTGAAGCACTGAAACCCTGAGTGACCATAGCTACTGAGATCACTTATGACACCACAATTCCATGAAATTTTGACATTGAAGTTTTTCCCCAAAGTAATCTGTTCATGTACCTTTCTTGCAAGCCTAAATAGCCAAGTAATGTAAGCACACACTGTCCACCTGAGCGCTGACCCCATGTCAGTCAGCAACCACAGAGAGCTGTGGGTCCTGGGAAGTTCAGGATATAGCATAAATTAGCTACATTGCCTTTAATCCAGAAACCTGACTCTACTGGTGAAGGTTTATGTAATTTTCAGTTTATATAATGACCAATACATTGTGGTACCATCTACCCAGAACGGATGCTGGTTATCAAATACCAACTTTGTTCAGGGTCCTTAGCTGAGAACAGACAATCTACTCTAAGTAGTTTAAGCAGGAAAGGATTTATTTAGAGGTGCTGAAAGTTCATATAGTCATTGTGAGGGCTAAAGGAATAGACTCTGATCTCAGCTTTCAGGTTATGTCTCAGAACAACGATGCGGAGCTAGAAAGTCAAGGGAGCTGCTACCTCTGACTTGATCAAAAGCTGAAGAGTCAGGAAATGGCTGCTATGGCTCCTCGCTCCAGAGCAACACCGCCCTCACTGCAGTCCACACAGGCCAACAGAGGCTTTGTGATCTGCCTGTCTCCCTGCATGTAGCAAATGCTGTAGTGTGTCACCCAGACTCTTTAGGCTCTAAGGCATGGTCCTAGTGTGGTCCCCCAGATGCTAGGAATGTTGGCTGCAACTCAGAGCTGAGAATTCCTCTTGGCCATAGGAAGCTGCCTAGCCCCAAGTCTGCATTCCACACCACTGACTGGCTGCTGCAGGGCAGAGACCAGCCTCCTTTCTTCAGTTGGGACAGCTCTGAAGAGCCATCCTAGCTACAGAGCATCCTACAGAATCAGCAGAGGTCTCTGTTGCTATTATATCTCAGTTAGCCTCTTCTTCACATTGGAAGCAAGTGGGTGTAATGATTGTTATGAGCAGCAAGGTCTGAGTGGAGCCGGGAAGCCTGACTCAGAGAGAGCCATGGGGGTGATGAGTGGGACATGGCATTCAAAGGGGCAAGAGAGGTAGGCAGCCAACAAGGGTATTTCTCAATCTATACAATCAAAAGAAATTAAAAATGGATGACTGGGGACTAAGGGCAGCAACCTCACTAAGTAGTTCCTAGACATGAGCTGACTCTCAGATATGAAATCCATTAACTGAAAAAGAAGCTCGGCCTCAGGACAGGGGACCCCGGAGCAGCATGGTAATTGTGTCTGGTGATGATCCCCTCTACCCCTCCCCAGAGGGATCTACAGCCAGCTGCTTGGGTAACTATAAACTTGAGAAAGGAAAATACTCCAACATTTTGAGGACAAGAGGTGGACTCCAAGCTGACCGTGATAGCTGGGGGCCTGGAGCAGCATGGCCCCTCTGTTGGATATGGGAGCTAGGTAACACATGGAGTTCTGGCCCAGATCTGGCTCATAGTAGATCGCTGGGTCCAGAGACCCACCCACTGGTCATTTCAATGATCCCTGAGTGTATATTTTGAATGAACAAGCTTAGTAGTTGGCAAATCTTCCACACTGGTTTCTTGGCCTGGGAGGTTAGAGCTTTTGTAGTGGAGAATGGCAAGTGGAAGGCTTTGAAACTATCTCCCTCTTCCTGCCATGATTGTAAATGAAAAATAATATCACATCTTGGGGCCGGTGACAGAGATAAATGCCAAAACAAATACTTCGGAGGCTTTGGAAAGTCTGTGAGCTTCATGGGGCAGGAGGTGACCCTATGAAGTTCAGAGGCCTCCACATCAGTATAGGTTTTAAGGTCTGGATGTGCCAGGGCATGGATTCCCGAGTAAAGGACAAATTATTGTACCTCATACACCCCATCACTAAGAAGGAAGCACACGTGTGATAGACCTCTGAGTTTTGGATGCAGCAAATTCCATACTTGGGAATATTTCTCTAGTCTGTTTATCAGGTGACAAGGAAGCCTGCCTGCTGGGGGAGGTAGAGGTGGAGCAAGAGGGGCAGAGCGGCAGAGCAGGAAGGGGTTGTGCAGCAGGAGCAGGCTTCTGTAGAAGCGGCCTGGCCGCTTGGGCAGTGGTCGGGTACCAGGATAGAGACATCTTTGGTGGAAACAGATGCCCTGTGGAGTTATGGCAAGTTTATCCCTAGAGGGGAGTCACAACACAGACACCTAGCAAGGCAGTTGATATCTGCAGCATAAAATTATATTCCATATGAAAAACAGTTCTTAGTATAGCCCACAGGGCCCTGACCATGGGGTATCAAGTGGCCATCTGGTCAGAGCTGCCCATCTGTCATGTCCACCAAGTCCTAGGGCTGGTGGCCCAGCTGCAGTCTGTTGTAAGATGGAGGTGGTGCGCCTGGGATTGGCACAAATTAGCTGCACAAGCAGGTAACCCCAGTCCTTGTGTCATCCACCACTCGCACTGGTGTTTCTCAGTGCACACATGTAGCCACATGGTGAGTCTCCTATTGCCAGATGACAAAAGACGGAAAAGGCTACGCTTCATTCACAGGGGGGATGCTGTCCTCTAAGACACAATAGACTCAAATCCAACCAACGTTATATGGTGCTGTGCTCCCAGGAGGTAGAATGCATGTGCCTAGGAACCAAGGAGTACAAATATGAGTAGCCCAAATTATCACACTCGCAGTGAACCCCCCTGGGGGAATTCGTGCTTTCTATCCCTGCGCCTTTAGGCACTATGGCTCGTCACGCCAAAAGGCCAAGGGGAGGAGTCACCCTGCGGGTGGGAATAATTGTCCTTGATAACCTGCAGTGGTAGGGAGCACAAAAGATACAACAAACTGTAATTCTGGCATTTTGCTGATTGACTGGAATTGACAGCGTTTTGTTTGACCCTGTGCAATTCTGGTGATTAGTGGACAGGTGCAGTAGCCGCAGCCTGAAGAGAGCATGCTGACCAGGGGTTCAGACCTTCAGGGAGGAGGATTTGGTCACTGCACCAGGGAAGCATCTAGCCCAGAAGTGATTGCTAGGGTGAAAGGAATCTAGAACAAGCAGTAGAGAAAGGAGACAGTGAGTATCAGTCATGACCTTAAAACCAACTGCATCAGTGGAGGCTGTAGTTCATTGACCAGTCTCTTTTATAAGTTTTCTCTGGAAATGAAGCCAACCAAAATCCCAGTGAAGCTGTTTGCAGAAGGGGTATATATAGCATAAGCAAGTCGGTCTGAGCAGCACAGTGGGTGCTCAGTAGTGGACTTCGAGGGTCTGCACCAGGCCATCCACATTCCCCCTTCTAGACCCAGGCACTCATTCTCCCAGCTGCCAGGAGAGTTGACTGCTGATGGCTGTGTCCATCTTTGAAAAGCTCTCTTGACTGTTGGGGGATGCCTTGCCCAAGATGTACCTTGTCCTTTGGGGGCAGCCCACGTCCATTGACATACAGATGCAAGATGCGCTATACTGGTCCCATCTGCCTCGACAGGGGACACCAATTAATGGCCTTCCCAGTGCAGAGTAGCCATGAGATTGGTTGAAATCTCTCTTGCAACTACACTGCAGTTCAGCTGTTCCAAACTCGGTCCAGTCCTGCTTCCCTTTTTCCTCTGGGTGTTGTTCCTGAAGACAGTCCATAATAAACCTTCTGTATACAAATATTTATCTAGGAATCTGTTTTCAGGGATTCCAAACTAAGATACTGTATAACTTGATTTTAAATCTAATGGTGCATCTGATTACTGCAATCTACTTCAGATAGGAAATACTAATTGTAAAGGGTCTGAGAAATGCAGTAGTTAGCGTTGCAAACTCTGAACTACTGGAAGACATGCCCGAATGGGGATAGACTGTGTGCAAAGGGAGTTGATTTGTGGTATCCACCCTGGAAACCCATAAAGGTAGGTCTTAGGAGCCTGTCCAGCATGCCGACCTGCCTTCAATTGTAGGAAATGGTGGCTGGAAATTATTTCATGGAGCAGGGAGAAAGCTTGCTTCTACCTCAATGCCTTTGTACCCCTAATCATCAGCACAGAGTGGTTTTTCCTTTGGCGTTGACTCCTCACTGCCAACAGTCTAAGTAGCAAATTGTTCAAATATATTCCTAGAATGATTGTCAGTCACATGTGCTTGAGAGACTTGTGAAGGACATTGATACTCATGGGTGATTTAGTTTGTGCCAGGCATGGTGTGAGGTGAGTTCCTGGTGGATTTAGGAACAGTGACTCGATGTTTGGATATTACCATCTAGAAAACTAGAAACAGAAACTGGGGAGTTAAATTGGTATTTTGTTGAATTTTGTTCTGTTTTTGCATCATAGTGGCAGTTTTGGGATTTGAGCTTTCCTCTGACTCCGAAGCCCGTTCTCTTTCCACAATACTGTGATGTCTGTTGAGTAGCAGGGAGAGAGTCTTCCTTTTCAACCAGAGTCTGATTGAGCTGCTTGCTCCATGGGGCTGATGGAACAAAGGGTCCTGGTTTTATATTTCCCCCAAAGATGTGTCTGTCATGTGTGGTCTCACTGCCATGGAGCATATCCGGGACAGCAGCCCATCCCACGTGCTCATGGACACAGCGGGAGTCAGTCCAGATAGACTCGGGAGGCTGGCCACGGCTCCAACACCATCCCCGTGAAAACAGCCTGGAGGTCAGGGCCTGCTAAAAGCAGGGCAGAAGGGGTGCTTTTGTGTCTTAAAAGCAGTGCACAGTCATTCCGGTGTTCTGTGGAGAAGGTGAGCTTAAAGCAAAAACATGCAGCTGCAACATCTCAAGCATCTTTATCGTGCCAAGGGACAAGTGGTCAAAACCTTTGCTGGCAAATTTGAAGGCAATTTGGACTTTGTCAAGTACTTACCTGAACATACGGAAAGAATTTTTCCCATCTCTGCTTAATCTAGTATGAGAATTGCATTTATGGGAAAGGAAGCAACATTTACTGAGTGACCACTGTGCATTGGGCGCTGAATTCCCTCAGTTACACTGTGAGTTTGGGTGGTGTTAGCCAATGTTTATGGATTAAAAAATTAAGACTTGGCGAAATTTTGTAAATCACCCAACATCCCTACACTGAGGAATGCCTGCCTGAAATGCTAATCCATTTGGCCTGAAGCCCACACTTTGTCTAATACACTGTTTGGGGGAAGAGCTGGACAAGGTGAGTACTGCTGAGCTGGTTCCCTCACAACTCCTTTGCTGAAATGCATGTGCTTCGTCTATCTTAGCAATCAAAGGTGGTTTTGCAGCATCTCTGGAAGGGATGTGTTCACAGATGGTGCATAGATTTCTCAGCCAAGAGCTCTTAAATATTATGTGACTATATTCTCCTGAGGAATTCCCCGAGCACACTGGGTCTCCGTGCCTTCGACTACTTGGACACCTGCACACACAAAACTTACACTCTGCCCTCCACGTTCTTCCACACAGATGCACATTTTCTCCCGTTCTCTCACACACTCCCTCTCTCACAACACACCTGTTACTGCCTCTCAACAAAGGCAGTTTTGTGCTGTGAAAGCACCAATTCAGAAGGAAAACGTAAACCATATGGAGGGAATGGCAGAAGGGAAGTTCTTAAGCAAATAAATAACATAACTTGTCTCATGAATTTTCCCATTTTCCCTTGGGGTGAAGATGAAGTAAAGGGAACTAGTGCCCACCTGCCCTAGTGTTCTTGCCAACTGCAGTTTGTTTCCAATTTTAATGGAGAAAAGTAGCTCTTTCCTAGGACTAACCAGTAGTGACTGGGGGAGGCGGAGCCTAGAAATGTCAGTTGCTAGAGGAGCTGAATATGATGCAACAGATTCCAGAATATTGAGGGAAATTAGTATATTCCTTTATTGAGATTAGCTCCAAGTCCCAGATGACCAGGAGAAGATGTAATTTGGTACCAATTCCTATAATTTTCCAATGGTAGTCCAACTAAACTGTATGTATCCATAAATGTACAAGTTGGCAGGTCAATGAAATATATATATATTTTTTTTCACTATCCCACTGAGTAGAAAACACCATGTTGAATCTTGCAAGAAGTTTTCTAAGTTGTTCTTTACAAAAAGGTCCTGAAAAATCCAAGTGCTGGATGTGAGATGCAATTCAAAATTGAACAGTTAAAGGGTTTCCTCCCATTTCCTTTTGTCTATCCCTTCTCATCAGGGAGAAAGAAAACCTTAGGAAAATAAATAAAAGCAGATAAAGTGGCCTGTGGAGAAGTAAGAATCATGGGGTTGATGGAAATGAGTTTTTAGTGATCATTTTCCCAGTTTCCTCATTCTACAAATAAAGACACAAGAGGCCCAGAAAGGTCACCAGGATAGCTCTTCAGGATGAACAGCTGGCAAAGGGGGAGCAGGGCAGGGCTCTGACCCCACGTCCAGTGTTGTTTTCCACTATTACCCTGCCCAGAGGGAGAACGCTGGGGAGTAAAAAGGAAGCCTGGAATTTTCCCAACAGGTGTAATCTGTGCATAAGACAACATGAAAAACAATTGTTAAGTTGATACCATCTTCAAAATGATCCCTGTGTCCCAGGATTTATGCAGGTATGACTATTTTGGAATAAATGTAGAGAAACATTATTTCGCTCCCTCCAGTGCTCTGAAATGGGTTGGATGGTGCAGGTTTTTGGCTCTTACATGGTTCCTAATCCAATTCCAGGGAGTGTCTTGGGCACCAAGAGGGCTGGAAGCCAACATTCGGTATTTCTGTCTTAAATTACACTTGCAGGGCCCACGAACATCTCATTTTCTAATTCCATTTCTCACAAAACTAGCCAACATCTGCCTTTTGTTATTTCTAATCCTTGTTGTTTCTGAAACAGTCATAGTACGTTTTGAGTAAAACTGCCTTTACAGAAACTGCCTGGCAGGGCCTGGGCACAGTCATACCCTTGGCAGAAGGCTCACACCCTCCTCCTCCCCTTGTCACCAACACTCAGGGTGTTTCCTGAGGTCACCTGGGGCTTGTCCAAAAGGTGGGACTTCAAGATGGAAAAAAAAAAAAAGCGAACCAGGCAATTTGTGATGAGGGGTCTTACAGGATTAGGTGGGGACAAAGGCAAGAGCCTTCTTCTCTTTCCTAGCCACATGTGGCCAATTTTGTTACCTCTCTTGACCCCCCATTTTTTGTAAGAGGCCTGTGAGAAGAGACAAAAGAAAAGCTGTTTTCAGGTATATTTTGCAGGCAGGGCCGAAAAGGAAAAGTAAAGCTTAAATTCGTCACAGACAATCTGGAACACGTTCTCCCACGTCTCACTGCTACATGGGGGACAGAAGGGGATGCAGAAAAGAAGTAGGAAGGGGGGAGGTATAGCTCAAGTGGTGGAGCACATGCTTAGCATGCACGAGGTCCCAGATTCAACCCCCAGCACCTCCTCTAAAAATAATTTATAAGCACATAAACCTAATTTCCTCCCCTAACCAAAAAAGAAGGAGAAGAAGGAGGAGAAGGAGGAGAAGGAGGAGGAGGAAGAAGAAAGAAGGAAGAGGAAGAAGAAGAAGAAGAAGGATTTGTGCTGCTTCGGTGACGTGGAAATGGAGGAGGGATTTAGGCGTTCGGAAGAGGGCCTTGGGGACGAGGGCTCCCAGTCATGATTCTGCATCAAGACGTTGATGAGTCTTTGTAAGATACAGCTCAGTGGCCCCATTATGAAGGAGATCATTTAGGTCACATTTTTTATCTATCTTTTATTCACTGGAATCAGTCCATTTTCCTTTGAAACAAGTGAGTCACAGTTGCTGGCTGGAATCACAGAAAAACTGAAGCTTTGGAGTACACGTGGCATAAGCAAAGACACCCCCATACAAGGAATTGTATAAAGTTCCTTCTTAAAAGTCTCATTGCTACCTCACAAGTTCCACTGAATTCAGGACACATGAGGATAAAGGGTAGTACATACAAAAGGAAGTGAGAAGTGAAATTTTGAGTGATTATTTGAATTAAAATTCTGCCTCTGCATGGCCATCATTAAAAAGTCCACAAACAGTGAATGCTGGAGAGGGTGTGAAGGAAAGGGACCTATACTGGGAATGTAGTTTGGTGCAGCCACTGGAAACTAGTATGCAGATTCCTTACAAAACTAAGATTAGAGTTATCATTTGATCCAACAATCCCACTCCTGGGCATATATCCAGATAAAACTCTAATTCAAAAAGAAACATGTACCCTAATGTTCACAGCAGCGCTATTTACAATAGCTAAGACCTGGAAGCAACCTAAATGTCCATCAACAGATGACTAGATAAAGAAGATTGGATAAAGACATATGATTGGAATACTACTCAGCCATAAGAAAGAATGAAATAATGCCATTTGCAGCAATATGGATAGACCCAGAGATTATCATACTAAGTGAAGTAAGACAGAGAAAGACAAATATCATATGATATCACTTATATGTGGAATCTAAAACAAGAAAAATGATACAAATAAACTTATTTACAAAACAGAAATAGACTCAGAAATAGAAAACAAACCTATGGTTACCAAAGGGGAAAGGGAGGGAGGGGTAAATTAGGAGTTTGGGACTAGCAGGAAGAAACTACTATACATAAAGTAGATAAACAAGGTCCTAACATATCGCACAAGGAGCTACATTCAATATTTTGTAGTAATCTATAGTGGAAAAGAATATATATGTATATGTATAACTGAATCAGTGTGCTGTGCACAAGAAACTAACTCAACATTGTAAATCAACTTTACGGAAAAAAAAAAATTCTGCCTGTGCTGGTTTCTGACTGGGTGATCTTCTTTGAGTGGCCTGAGTTCTCTGAGCCTCAGTTTCCTCAACCATAGATTAGAGAGAATTTGTGGGATTTAGTTGAAAATCAAATAATGTTTGTTGAAAGCACTGTGAAGAGGCTGTATAGACAATTCGAATGAGGGAGGTGGTCATCAATGCCCATCTAGTTGCTGACCACTCCTCAGGGGTCCGTTCTTCCCCAGGAAAAAAATAGAGGCCTTGCAATGAGTTTTTAGACTTTATAAAACATGACCTCATTGTGAAATCTTGCACAAACAGAAGCTTTTCCATTATTTTAATTGAAAACATTGCTAAAATGTTCACTTGGCCCATTTTCTTGCCTTATGAAGTAGCACATAAAGGACAGAACAGAGTTTTGATTTCAGCACTTTCAGAAGCCCAGCATCACCAGCTGGCACTAGAGATGTGAACATGGAAGAGGAGATTTCTCTGGGAAGGAAGCAGAGAAGAAACTGGGGTTCAGGGAGGGTGAGGGCACATCCTCCACTTCATGTCTGTCCATGACGGAGCCTGAACCAGCTAGACTGTGCTGAGGGCCTGATCTTCTGCCCTCTAAACCTGCTCCTCCTGCAGCTAGTCCTCTCACACTCAGTCCTTGGCAGCTCCATCTTCCCTTTGCTCAGGTCCAAACCTCTGAATCCTACTTGACTCCTCTCTCACACCTTCCACGTTCACTCCATCTGCAGACCCCTTGGGCTTGCTGTCACATTATCCGAGACTCCCGCTGTTCACCACTTCCCCGTACCACTCCAGTCCAGGCATCGTTTCTCCGTAGATGATTTCAGAAGCCTTCTTGCCTCTGCTCCGATCTCAGCATGGCAGCCAGTGGGAGCCAGTCTCAGCATGGCAGCCAGATTATGTCACTCATCCATGTAAACTCTCCAATGGCTCCCCAGCTTTACCCAGGTAAAAGCCAAAGTCCTTGTGGTGATCTAGAAGACCCTGCATGTTGTGACTCCTCATTTTCTCTCTGCTTCATCTCAATACTCTTCTTTCTCTTTCCTGGCCTCTTCATTGTTCCTTAAGCACACCAGGCACTCTCTTGCCCCAGGGCCTTTGCACTTGCTCTTCTCTTTCTTGGAATGTGCTTCCCCTGGACACCTGCAAGGCTGGCTCTCTCATCTCCTTTTGGTCTGTGTTCAAATGACACTTTTTCAATGAAAACTTTTCCTGATCACCCTGCCTAAAAAGGTAACTTCCTCTCTGTCTCCCTCCCCCTAAACTTTCTATAACTCCTTTGTTGCTTTATTTTTCTATTAGCACTTATGATTATCTAATATATTACCTACCAGACTTATTATTTTATTTTTCTCCCCAAATAAAATGTAAGTTTCATGAAGTTTTGGAGATTACATTTTGTCTAGAGCAGTGCCTAACACAAAGTAGGTACTCAATAAATAATTTTTGAATAGATGAATAAAGTGACCACAAAAAAACCCCCTAACCACAGTAGGTTAAACAGAGAACAGAAGTATTACATGATAGAAATTCCAATCAGGCAGACTAGGGCTCTATAACGATGTCATCAGGGACCCAGTTTCATTCCACTTCTCCATTTCACCATCCTTAACCCATATGTCTTTATCTGCAAAACACCTGTGGTTGCCTCATGGTTGTGAAATGGTTGCTGCACCACCAGACAACACATTATCTTTACAAAGCAGAAAGAAAATGAAGTAGAAATAGGAAATGGCAGTATTAGGAAAGTGACAACTTTCTCAGAAATCCTCAGTTCATATATCATTAGCCAGGACTTCATTCCATTGCCATCCCTAGCTGCAACATTAAACAAAAACTTGGATTTTGTTAGTGAGGAAGAGAGGGGAATGGATGCCGGGCAGGCAGCTCACAACATTTGCCATTAAGCTTAAGTCTGTCACCTCAACACCAGCTCATGCTTCTCTGCTTGGACAGGATGGGAAGGGGCTTATAAGACCTCAAGGCAAGCAGAAGGACATGGGGAAGCCTTATATCAGACTGTTGCTGGAGAAGAAGCTTCAGTCCTAATCTGGAAGAGGAGCTCTGGAGTGGAACACTTAAAACACTTCAGCAGCATGTCCCCAGCTTGGGGATGAAGCTGACCAGAAAGGATAATAGAAAAGTACAGGGAAAAAAAAAAAAAGATGCAAGTAATCAAGGGAGAAAGTCCCAGTGGCCTTCAAGTCTTTGCTTGCAGGTGTTAGGGGGCCTCGCTACAGGGCTTTCTAGTGTGGTGATGGTGAAACTTTTATTGTGTGCCTTGATGTAAATGAAAGACAGGTCAGTTTAGACTTGGCTCACTGTCCCACCTATAAAGCAGCAGTTCTCACAAAGGGAGAGCCAGCTGAGGAGGTTTGGCAACTTACACTGTGTGTGCCCGTCCACACGCCCTCATAGCAAGAGAGGACACATGGGAATCTGCAGTGCAAACCCTCTTCTTTTCCCCCAAGCCATGAATATTTTCAAACACCTCCCCAGATGATCCTGATACCCAGCCCCCCTTGAACAGTGGGGTCCCTCTGTTCTAAACCCAAGGCAGAAGATTTGGTGCAGAGAAGCAAGCTAATCTGTGTGAAGAGCCGAATGGGGTCCCTGCCCCTGGAGTGATGCGGATTCCCTATGTGACGAGCTATGTAGAAAGCATGCTGTTACGTCTGAGCCTCCTCATAGCCTGCATGCAAACAGGCCCGACGCTGCCTGGTGGGGGGGAGTGAGGAAAGTGATGAGACAGAGATCTGTCCCGCTCCTTATTTCTCCGAAAGCCAGGGTCAGGAACCTGGGCTGTGGCCCACTTACGGTGAAGGGTCAGTGTTCACTCCCACGTCACCGCCAGTCACCACCCTGTCCCAGCTCCGAGGCCAAGCCCTGTCCTGCAGCTGTGCCTTGCCTGTAAGGGTGAGGGCCTCCGGGGAATGGGCTGTGTGCTGTTGGAGGACCCTGAAGGCTAGTGCTCTGTGCAGAGCCCGGGATGGGGAAGCAGTCGCTAGGCTTGTTTATTCAGCTCCTTTTCTTTTCCGAATGGCCAGAATCCTGGACTGAGAGACAGACTGATCCCTTCAGCACTCTGGTAAGAAGGGCTCACAGTCCTTCTGTGGAGAAGAGAGGTTTCTGCCGCGATTCTGCTATAATCATGATGACAGGATGCACTGGGAACCTCAGGCTCCTTCCCCAGAGTGTCCTGACAAGGCTGAGGAGGGAGGATGGAACCCCAATTTCTCCACCACCTCAGAGACATTGACCAGGCTGCCCTGGGAGAATTCCTGCCTTTGCAGCTATGAGTAGGCTATGGGCAAGAGAAGCTCTGTGTGTGTGTGTGTGTGTGTTGGTTTCGTGGGATGGCAGAGGGGGAGGACCTACACGCTGTCATTAAAAAGCACCATGACATCTAGAAATCTTGAGAATGATCTAAAAATCTGTTACAAAAGAGCTGGTGGGAAGGTCTGGAAGTCTGACCTTGAGAGAAAAGATTTGGGACATCTGATAGGAGATTTCACATATTTGAAGGAAAAATTAGGTATGTTCTTCAAAATGTCAGCGGGAAAAGCAAGAGAGACACTGCAAAAAGTTAGAAGAGTTTTTCCTGTTTTAATCAGCAAGTAACTCAATGGGACAAGCTTCTTCTGGAGGTAGTAAGCTTCCTGTCTCTGGGTGTATTCAAGCACAGACTGCATGGTCATCTAGCAGGCACGTTGCTGAGTGGACTTCTGTGTGGGTGGAGGCATAGCCTAGATGGCTCTGCCAAAGTTGAGAGCCTTTAAACCTGTGATATCCCCTTATGCCTGAACGTCCACAGATGGCAGGTCTCTCTCTTTCTCAAATTACTCTTGAGGGAACAGACACTAACAATTCTCACTGGAGTGTTAATGCCTCAAAAGCTTTTCTCCTCTGACAGCCGCCATGACGAGGCTGGAGCTTGGCTGGGCTTCCGTTTGCTCCTAACTCAGTCAGCTCTTACCGGTTAGCCACCAGTCTCAGTAGAGCCAGCATGGTTACTCTGCAGGGCAGCTTCAAGATAAATTCTCTAGCTCTTAAAAAAGCAGATTCCCAAGGCCTCTGATGCAAATCTGAGGTAGGATTATTAAAGTGTTTCTAGCTGATTCTGGTGGTTAGTCTAGATTTGGGAACACTTTCCTAAGCTTTGCCTCAGCCGAATCCCCAAGGATCAACTGAGAAGGATTATTTTGACCTTCGTTTATCAAGCATGTAGATTTCTATGGGATTTCCTTATTCTGATCCATGTGTTTTCCCAGCCCTAAAAAGCTGCTCCTATCTTCTGCTCAACAAGCCCCAGACCCCCTGGCCCCTGGAATTGAACTTTTGTGTGGCCTTTGATCCCAACCATGCTCCTCCCTCACTTCTCCAACCTGTATCTTTTTAGACTACTCACTTTAACAGGCGTTATGACCATCATAAAGATAGCTAAAGTTTTTCAACTATTTGTGCATAATGTTCATCCCGGATGGAACCTGATGTACATGTTTCACTGTGTGGTCCTGGTTTGTTTGTGTATCCTCTCCCCAGACCCTACCATCCTCTAGTTCCTCAAGAGCCAGGACTGTGCCTTTCTTCTTAGGACTTCCTGAATGTCTCGCAGAATGAGGCACATTCTCAGTGTGCTCAGTATTTGAGGAAGGAAAGAAGGAAGAAGAGCAGGAAGGATACACTTGTCCCAAGGCTTATGTCTAGTTCCAACAAAGACTGCATGAGTGTTGTGCAAAAATGCTAGTAGGGAGTAGGGCAGTGTGTGTGTGTGTGTGTGTGTGTGTGTAAAGTGCTCAGGGATTCAGGACTCTGAGAGTTACTATTTTTTTCTATGTCTTAACCAGTCATAAGGCATCATTAGACTGAGAGCACAACTCACCACTCTCAACCTGCCCTTGGCCTCTTCCAGCAGAAGTCTCCAAGCTGTTATCCTGCTCCTCATAAAGATAGCCAGTGATCCTGACGGCAGAGTTTTCTAAAGTCATTCACTGACACTTTTTTTTTTTTTTTTTAGCAAAAACTGTGAATACCTTGAGATGAATACAGTATGGAGACAACTGTCATCACAACCACATGTGGCATTATTTACTCACGTCAGTTTGAGTGATTAATGTGGAAAAGTGGCTGGGCGGCTAATAAGATTGAAGGCCGTGTAGGACAGTTTCTGTGTGATTTTAAACAATGCCCACAGTGTCTGTGGCAAGTCGCAGAGACGTGAATCATTGGACGGCTGCCCCTACTCTCTGCTGACTCCCTTTCTCGGCTGGGTCCTCCGCCCGACACCTCCCACCCCTAGAGACTCCAGATTTCCCAGCTGCAGCCAAGGAAGGGAACGCAAGGACACTTTCCATTTCAGCGCCTGGGGTTGTGAGTGGTGGCAGCTGTGTGGCTGACGTCGTCCTTGACTCCTCAGGCAGCAGAGACAGAGGAGCCTCGTGGGGCCGTGCAAGAGTCCAGGACTGCTGGCAGGTCTTTGCCCCCTTTAACGAGTGGCTACAAAGATATTGTTAAAAACCAAATAATGGTTCATTCTCTAGAGAACCGTCATTGAACTGGAAGAGTCTGAGAGAGAATGAGATGCTACAAAAAGTCTGGGATCTGTTCTGTAGGCCTGTCAGGTCTGTAAATGTCCAGAATTCTGCTTTAAAAAGTCCTGGTTTGATGTGCAGCCCCAGGGAATAAGAATTTTCTATGTTCTTTCCTTTGTGGAACACCTGAGGGACAGCACGACAAGACAGTTATCAGCATCTGTCTTGACTACTTGTCCTGTGATTATTACTATCACCTCCACTTCTCCGAGAGCTCAGCGCTGAGCACTTGCTAGAACCATACTAAACGCCTTAGTGTGTTGCCTTGTTTAAATCTCAAAGCTGGTGTGGAAAATTGAGGCTCAAGGAGTTGAAATAAGCTACTCAGGGTCAAGCAGTGGTCTAAGTGACCAGTTGGGACTGGAATCCAGTGCTGTGTGACTCCAAAAGTTGAGTTTGTCACACATCCACCTTGTGTGTCTTCTGTTTTCATTCCATTCCTTTGGTTTTTGTGGTGTGTGTGGGAGGACGGGGCTAAGTATCATGAGAAGGAAGTAGAGGAAGTGGCAGAGTCCAGCACCCTCCAGACCGCCTACCACATGGCGATGAGCAGCCCATGGGTGGGATGTGGGGATGCTGGTGCTGGGGCTGGGGGTGAGGTGATAGGCAAGCCGGCACCAAGCAGAGGAGACAATGAGAAGAAACTGGCTTTCTTCTTCTGGGTTATAAATCATGGTGCCAAACTTGGCAATGTTGCTTGAGGAGTGTTCTTTTCAATGACGTCACCTCAGCTGTGAGGCAAGGGTTGTCCAGTGCGTAAGATACAAGGTAGATTCAGCAGAAACTGAAAACTTTGAGTGTCTCTTAGACGTGTTACTTGTAGCTCTGACCCTTGTTGAGAAGTTTGCTAACCCTTTAGAAGGAGGAACCTTGAGGCACACAATTTACACATTTAGACAAGGCTGTGCTTCTCTTGGGGCCCTTGGTCCTGCTACAGCATTCAGGTGGTTATCAAACTTCTCATCACCCCTACAGGCTAACTCTTGTGAATGAAGCTCGGGGACACAATGAGAGGCTGTCTGTGGAGTGCTGACACCACTGGCCCTTGTGCGTGTGGTATGTGATACTAACATCAGACAAGACCTGAAATCCTAATCAGTAGCTTATTTTCCTGTTATTTAAAAAAAGCTACATTTTTCATGCATGCAGACAGCAAGAGACAAAAAGACTCTTTTTCTGCCTGAGAAGTTTATAAAAATGTTCAGGCAGAGGTACCAAAAAAACCAGAATGAAGTGACAATGTTAAATCTAAACATTTCATCTCTTTATCACTAAGGATACTAAATCCTATTATTAATTTCTTTTACTTTGGAGTCTTTTAAAAAATTCCTATTTCCTTCCTGTTTCGATTTTGGATCCAGCGTTAGTCATGTTTGACTCAGCACTATCTCACCACCACCATTGCGTCAGTGTTTTCCTATCTTCATCCTGCTTTAGAAGATAGGTCTGGGAATAAATTTATGTTAAAAAATTATTTTGTAATTATTCCTTTTCACTAAAATGTCTGGATAACACTACCTGGTGTGACATACATACATACATATATATCTTTGATGTCTCTTGACTTGAAGACAGCCCCGATGATAGGATCTAGATGGTAACCAATAGAAGCATAGTCATCCACTGGAGCCTTCGAAGTACCAGTCATAGCATCAGTTGCGCCAGCTTCCCAGACATTTGGTGCAGTTTTGGATGATGTTTTCATTAGTAATGTGACTATATCTATTAATGTCAATGATCCATTTTGACTGATAGGAGAGCTCCTTTCAAACTAATGATGCCGCTATATCTTATACCCATGATTTGGATGCCATATTTCTCAAAAGATGTTCCTGGAAGAGAATTGCCCAGATTGATGATGAACACTTACTTAGTAAGACCCTCTGGAGGTGAGCCCAGGAACGTGCACTTAAAAAGTAAGCCCTGTGGATGATTCTTGTGTGTACTGGAATAAAAAACCACTGGTTTAGAGCTCAGGTAACTTAAGCAACACTTTTGTAGTTGTGCATGGTCAGCATTAGTGATGAGGGAAGGTTCAGAAGTCCTGAGAATTGGCATTCATCTATTCATTCATTCAGTGAGCCTTTATTGCATACCTCTGGTAGTCAGTCATGGAGTGAAAATGAATGTGGATTCTATAGAAGTTCATTCTCCTTGCCTTTGAAACGGAAACATGGGTCTAAAGTAGTGATTCTCAAACCTGCATGTATATCAACATAATGGGGAGCTTGATAAAAATGCATATTCTCTCCCTACACAGACACACACACACACACAAATATACACCACCCACATACACATACACATATATACATACACAGATACAAACACACATTCTACAGAAACATGCCCCCCACCACTGGTTACACTTTGTCTCCTTTCTAGAATAAGATAAAATGTTAGGTAGAAGGCCCATATTTTAACTAATCACCCCACTACTGTTGTTCAAGGTGATCGAATTCAATTCTTAGTTTCATAAAGAGTACACACCATTGATTTTTCCCCCCTGATTTCAGCATTTCCTTAGGACAGACATCTAGAAATGAATACTTCATTTGGTGACTTCTCTGAACTTGGCTCAGTTCTGCTTTGCCCACTCTCAATGCCAAAGCAAGACTATGACCCTGAGAAAACATAGATGGGTCTATAAGCTGGTCTCTGACCTCAAACCACATGCTTGTTAGGGTAGGGGTGAGCTGCTATTACAAAGAGATCCCATAGTACTCTGATGTCAACCAGATGGAAACTTAACTTCACTCTCACTTTACTGCTCAGATAAGAATGTTTCAGGGCTGGTGAGGAGTCTCTGATGTTCTTAACACGTGGCTTCCATTTCTGGATTCACAGTGACTATTCTCCTGAGCGTTTCACAGGCAATGAGAAGGAGGCAATAATCTGGGAGAAGTACACAAGTTACTTCAAAGGCAACATCCAAAAGTGGCACACATCATTTCAGTTTACATCCTATTGGTGGGGACTCAATCACTGGTTTCACATAACTGCAAGGAAGGACAGAAAATCAAGCAGTTTCTTGGACAGCCACATGCTCAGCTAAAAGTGGGAGAAGAGATTTGGACACACAGTTAGCGGTCATGCTTCCCCACTGAGGTCTTGGAATCCAGAAGGTGAAGAATTCAGAAGGGCTTTGTGTAATTGGTCCTTTATTCTATGATCCCTGTCTTGCTCAACTTTGAGCCTTTGAGATAAAAGCATTAGAAACCTTAGAGTCAGATAGTGAAACTTTTGCTAATCTGACAAGGAATCAAGGTTCATTAAACTCCTAAATGTGGCATTTTTATAGAGTATGGATAGATGCGTTGGCTAAGTGCAGACGTCATTAGCTACAGATTCATTTGCACTCCACAGTGCATTTTCCTCTCCCCCCTCCCCATTCTCCACATTTCCTTTCTGTTTTGGAAGCCTCCTTTTTGCTATTGATAGGTGCACAAGGAGAAAATCCAGGGTTTCAGTGGCAAAAAACAAGTTTTAAAGTAGAATTTTCAACGAGACGCCCAATGAACAATGGCCTGTTCGCACAGCTGAAAGCTCTACTCACAAATCTCTTTCTCTTTTAGATTTGTGAGGAACAAGGGGTTATAGACTCTGCATGGGATTTTGCTTCTGGGCTAGGGTTGACTGCAAGTTTATTGGAATGAGCACTGTGTTTTGTTTTGTTTTTACCATCAGGGACTTCTGCAAAGAGCCCCAGTGCTCGTCATGTGTTATGAGGAAAATGGAGAGAGTTTGCAGAACGTTCTTTCCCTTCATTCAAAATTAGGTTCAAGCTGAGAACCACTGGTGATTTTTCAGGTCTTGTTTTGGATGGAATAAGCAGACGTATTTGAATTAATTAACATCGTAAGGTGACTCTTAGCACTGAGACCGAGCTAACCTGATAGAAGCAGCGCTGAGCCAGCAATCGCAAAGCCCCGCCCTAACCTTGGCCTTGCCACAAACCCGTTGTAGGACTGTGGGCAAATCACCAGCACCTCTGTGCCTTGGTCCCCCAGTTACATAAATTCAGAGCTACTTCACTATTTTAGAAGAAGAATGATCATAGATACTCTTGTCTGACTTTCTTACGGTAAAGCAGAAGACTGAGGTGGTGAGCCCTTGCTGACCAGCCTCCCCTCCGTGAACCAGGCAGAATGGACCGTCCCCTGCTTGGAGACCCCCATACCCTAGCACTGTGTATTCCACACCATAAATCTTACAAGACTGAGCGGCTTACATTTTATTTATGGGGCTTCTTTCCCATGACCTTCTTGGAAACAGCCCATTCCTACCTACCTGTGTTGTCCCTGCAGGGCCTAGAGTTGGATTGGCTCATACGTAGATGCTTGATGTTGGATAAATGAATGAAAGAAAGCACATCCAAAGTCAGATGGCTGGTCAGGGCCAAGTCCAGTCTTACTATTCCCCGGCCAGTCTTTTCATATTCAACCTCTCAGTGCCCTCAAGAATTAACGGTGAAATGTGGCATCCAGTGTAAGATGTGCTGAGCACTGGAGCTTCTGGGACGGGACGTGAGTGCTTTCCTCTCCTCGGGCTTGGTCTGCGGCTTAGTCTGTTTGTCCTTAATGATGATTTGTTGTCATAACATCCTTCTCTCTTCCTTTCTCCTCTACAACCTCCTCTCTGCTTGAGGTGGTTGGGTAGAGGTGCCTCAGGCCAAAGCAAGGAGAAAGATATTGCAGCAGGGCCCACAGCATTTCATAGGAGCTTTTGATGTCAAAATCGGAAGTCTGCGATATCCACTATCTGAGATGAGGGCTGGCTCTCCATGATGCGGCTTGCGGGAGCCGCCCTAAGGAAGGCAGAGCGCCTCACACCTTGGGAATCGGGCGCAAGACCAAGAGGCCTATGCCTGGAGCTATCACCCAGGTCTCCACCTGAGCCTGGTCGGCCTGTTGAAGAACGGGGTGCCTGCTGTCCCGGTCGTCAGAATAACCAATCTGTGGGGGAGGACATAGCCAAGCATCTCAGGAGGCCCTGACAGGGGTTGCTGTTAGCACATGGAGGGAATAAGACAACCAAAGCTACAGCAACAGGCTGAGGAGGAAGGAAGGCAGCTTGGAGTCACTGGGAAAAGCACTTCCTGCCATTGTCTGGCTACACGGAGGGGAGTGAAAATAAAAATAGGTGGGACTCGAGGACGGCTTGTGTGCCTTTGGAGCCAGATCCATGCTGTGTTTGTGAGCCGTGGAGAAACGACCCAGGGCATCGCTGCCCTGTGAGTAGGGATGTGGAGGTCAGAGACCCAAGGAGAGAGGTTGATAAGCCCTAACCAGGCTGTAAGCCTTTTAGAGAAGAGGTTCTCAGCCTGTGATTGGTAGAACAGAGAATTGTGCAATACAAAACACTGAAGTCTGATGTAACATTCAGGGCAAAGCACAGAGCGACAAAGTCTTGTTTCATAAATGCTAAACAAAAGCTGAAAGCCAGGTTTCCAAGCCTGCTTAGATTCTCACCTTGTTTCCCTAAGATTTGTTGATAGTCCAAGAAGGGCTATCCGGGGACCTTGTATTCTTCTCTGGCCCCTCAGACCTACTGCATCCCCTATGCAGAGAGAAAGCCAAGGCCGACTTGCCATGCGAGGAAAGGAACGCTGATGCTTGGCCCTTTTCGTTTCCACTCTATAGTAATGTAGCAAACACTTGGTATGCCAGGAGCAGAGAGGGCAACCCCCAAATTGGAGGCAAGCACACTGGCAACATAAAGAGAAAGTAACTGACAAATCCCAAATTCTGGAAGATACCCAGAGAGGCTGGGCCTGGAGCCAGGAGCTTAACAAGTTTCCATTGTTATTGGCAGCCTACAAATTTAGAAGCAGACAGGGGACCTTCTTATCATGGGGAATTTTGTTAGCTGAGGCTGTATGCATTTAAAAAGCACAATCAACCTGTAGTGAGCTAAGGGATTAAACATGATTTTTCTCAACTTGAATGACCCCTCTCCCTAAATTAAGCTGCCTATTTAGCGCCCTTAATAAATACATAGATAATTTAAACCATGTGGCAGCAAATTGAAAACACGGGCTTTTTGAACTATGTATTTTCTTTCTCATGTTGGAACATTTCCCTCGAGAAAATCTCAGGTCTCATGATTATGGAAAAGAAAGACCTGTATATCTTTCTGATTAAGTGTTTCATGATACACACATACACATTGATCAAGTTTTTTTTTTCTTTTTTCTTGGCTAAAGTGAAGCATATGCTTCTGAGAAAAGTGTTCCATCGACGCTTCTCTGTCGGCTGCCTAGTGTATTTGTCAACAAAACAAAATGTGAAAGGATTATATTTCCATAAAAGTAATTGCATTTCAAAGCAGCTTGTTATTATATAGCATGTGGCATTACATGGAACCAGGATGCTGTTTTCTGCCTGATTCTTAGAAGTAACGATCTGTATTCACAAGTCAGTAAAATATTCAAATATATATTTTCTCTTTTGCTTCATTGGGAAAATAATACCCCCGGCTGGAATGCCTGGAGGTCTGGACTGAATGATTTGACACGCCGGTTTTCAGATAACTGTATAGATCTTCTGATTTAAAATACACCTACACACATTCACACAGTATTTATTGTAATGTTAGGAATCTTGATTTGGATCAAAAATATTGTGTTTTTTTTATAGTTTCTGTATGATTTCCCCTTTTCCTTGAATTAATGAGTCACATCAAAGAGTATCTCAGCTTTTAGAAGCTTTGTTACAATTTGCCTTGGTGTCTTTCATGTATGTCCAAAAAATGGTCCATAAACAGTTTTCCGTGCTCGTGGGCCCATGGGACTCATCTGGTCTCCTTATCTTCTCTACGGTCAGAGTACTTACTGAGACAGTTTTCACCACAAATTCTCTAGAGATAATTATAGTCTGCGGCTTCCCTTCTGATTCCAAGATTGTAACCCTCTGCCATTATCAAGCAAAGAGTCTTAGACAAAATTAAACAATAGGACAAATCTTGAAATTCCAGTTTCAATCTGGACGGGCTTCCTTCTGCTACAAAGATGGCAAATGTATCTTAGCAGTAGACCTTTTGTGGCTTCTGCAGACCCCAAGGATATTTTAGGAAGAGGAGAATCAGCCACCCCAAAACCAGGGAACTATTCACATAGGCAAATTTCGTCTGGTTAAAATTTTTTGTTTTCTCTTGTCATCGAAAGACAAGCCTTCAAGGCCAGACTTTATCAGGACAAGAAAGCCTGATTGTCTGGTAAAGCATGTGAGGAGACACGAGCATTAGCCTTTTGAGCCCATTACGCAGTAGCATGCCATGGAGCTAGCACCATCCCGCTTTGAGTTAGTTCCCTGAATGTCCTCTGCCTGACTTCTGTGTGGCTGACTGTCTGATGTTGGTAATCAATGGTATCATTTGACAGAGCCAGTGTTTCAGATCGAAGCATGAAAGCATCTTAGGAAGCCTTTATACTGTATTGATTTGTAAATCTAAATATTGCATACAGCTCTTGGTTCAACAATGCTCCTCTTTTTCTAATAATTTACTGAAACTAATTGGATGCAGGACACAGCTAGCTGGTGGGCAAGTTGAGATGTTTCAGTTGGCTTCTGTGACAATGCATGGCAGAAGAAAGCAAAACTCCCTGGCCTTTACAAATTATTTAGAGTTATACTTAGAAATAAATAATTTGTATTTCTTTTAGAGATCATCTGAACAGTTAAAAATTAAAAAGACACAGAAGGGTTATAGATAGCTACTATACATTCTCATGTCTTTACTTTCCTACCAGGATTACAGAAAAGATAGATTTATTCAAAGCAAAATGACTATTTGTGATAGCTTCTATGCTGAATCTAGTGTTCCTTGTGTAATCAAAAATAGAGATGCTTTTTCTCTTCATTATCTCATATTGAACTCCTGGTATTTGTAAAATGTATATTATGCAATGCTGTAATAAGTGGTACATTTTGGTAGTTTAGGCATGAGACCAAATCCTAGTAGAGGATCGTGTAACAAGCCTAGTGAATTTAATTTATCGAGACCGGCTCTCTAAAACTCTGCTGTCCAGTATGATACCGACTAGCCACCTGTACTTATTTATATGAAAATTTAAACTGGAAACTCAGTGTTTGAGTTGCACTAGCCATATTTCAAGTACTTAATAGAGACCGTATTAGACATTTCCATCATTACAGAAAGTTCTTTTAGAACATGCTGCTCTGAAGAATCCTGAATTCACTGGGTAGTTACCCCACGTGTGCACACTTAATCTCTGTATTCCCTCAACTGGGAAATGAGAGGGTGCTATTACATGGCCTTTAGTATCCTCTCATTTCTGAGAGTCTCATCCTGAGTACCTTCTTGATACCTGGGGGCCAGTTCTGCATGACAGCTCTCAGAAAGGCCACAGTGAGAAAGGCAGCAGTGTTTTGGGGAAAACATCTTGGATCGACCTCGACCTTAGTGACTCCCAGCACCATCCATTCCAGCTACATAACTCAGGAAAAACCACTGTTACTTTGAATCATTCATCAAATGAAGGCACTGGGCTGAATGATTTCTAAGGCCTGTGTTGCTCTAAAATTCTAAAATATTACTGACTTTTAAAAATACTCCTTGCTTATGAGGTTGAATCAACCAGATTTTGGTATTGTGTAGTCCAGGCTATTTTCTTTGAAAACATTCTGAATTCTCACAACACCCATTCAAGGAAGTGGGAACTTATTACCATTTTCCTTTCCATGAAAGGTTTGCAGCAATGGAGTCCTCCCTGCACCCAGCATTTGGAGGATGTGTGGAAAATGGCCAGTCAAGCAGCTGGTTTCAATATAAAGATTCTTGGCGTACATATGCAGGGTATCAGAATGATCAAAGTTTTCCCTTTTCTCCAAAAATTTGGGTGTCTTGTAGACTTACCATGTGAAAAATACTTAGTTTAGTATTTTAATTTGATCTTAGCTAGTACATTATGGACTTCAATTTTTAATATGATAAGCAATATAGAAAAAAGTTTTTAGGCATTTCATTTAGAGGTTTTGGCATAAATGTTTCCGTAAGTGTGGTGTTTGTTCAGTTGACATTAAATGATTAATCATGGAATATTTTCATTTATCTAGAACTTTAGAGGACCAAAGCCAAAATTAAGGAGAAGGGCCTATAAATGTATTCAAATGATATTTAATGACCACTTTCTATATGGCATGCATTATTCTAGATGGTTAATACTCAGCAATAAACAAGAGAAACAAAAAGCTCTCCTCTAAAGGGCTTCTATTCCAGAGAGGAGCCTCTGGTACAGTTTCTAAAGCATATTCCATGGAAATAGATTTTCTGAGATAGTAACAGAGATTGCACAGGCAAACAAAGACTATGCTCAAAGAAGGGGAGGAAACTGTGTTCTAAACAAAATTAAAATTTGTTTGTTTATCGCTATGGGATTTCCAGAGTTTTTTCATTGCTAAGTACATTGTGAATTTTTGAGATTAGAATATAGTAGGCAGTGTGAAATAAATTTTGTTGATCACTGAACCCTTTTCCCCTCATAGAATACTTCAAGAAAATGATTAAAGCTCTGTTGAAAAGGAACAGCTTGGTAGAAAACCTTTACAGCTGTATGATGGGCTAAGTCAATAAGACGGAAACCTATTACATTCCCTAAACAGAGTCCAGCCAATACTTTCAATCAGCTAGTCTCCTCACGGTGGGGTTTAGCCCCAGACACCATTCCAGGCACATGAAATAGTTGGGCAGGCCACTGAATGCGCAGCTGGTGCTTGGTCATCCTCAACAACCAGAAGATGCCTGAGAAAGATCATATGGGATGCCGGGGAGCTTGCTTTTCAAGTCAGAGCTGTAACACATCACACTGACCTTGGGGGATACCCGAAGTCCTTGGGCTTTAGACTCAGAAGGAGTAGGTTGGCATCCCAACACTACCTCTTATTTGCTGAACACCCTTGGATGAACTGCTTACTTCTCTGAGCCTGTTGCCCTGCTTGTAAGAAAGAAGATACGACAGCCACTTCTTGGGCTCGTGATGAGCCTGAGATGAGGTCTTGTGTGTGAGTGTAATTCATAGTCTTGGCTCTGACTACAGAGCAGGCCACACTGGCATGAGCTACATGGTCACACCCCTCATCCAAATGGGTATTTTGGCAAAGCAGGGAGCTGAGATCCACACTGTCTTATTATATACGTGTATGACAGAACATGGCCCTTCCCCTGCTTATAAAGATTCTTGCTCCAGCCTAAACACTCAGCATTGAAGACTCAATAATAGATCCAAGTCGCATTCTGATTTATATAATTTGAGAACAAAAAGTATGCTTACGTTTCCAGTACACTGTTAAATATGGCATTGCTTATAAGTCATTCTTTAAAAAAAGAGAGAGAGAGAACATGCTTATTTTTGTTTTAATTATGCTAGCAAGCTGATTCTTCTCAGATAGACCAGTGCAATGCAGAAAGGACTGCAGGAAGAAAAAGTTTTCAACCAAGATTGTCATTTGATTATTGAGAAAACTGGACTTTCCTTGGATTATTCTATGGAATTTACCATCTTCCAACTACTATTACAATTCTTTGGTCAGCATCCTCTCTTTCCCCAGTGGAGAGGCCAAGAAGAAACTGTTGAGTAAAATTCTCCATCCACCCTAAGTGGTCAGGGTTGACATGCAGGGTCCTCTGGTGAAGAAATAGTTCTCCCCCATCAACATCTTTGAGAAGGAAAAGAACAAAAGCATGCTCTCTCCAAAAAAAGGCATTAGTGATGGTTGAAAGGTCTAAGGGGAGAGATTTGCTGACTTGACAAACCATGATTACTTTTTACAGCTCATGAAACTGTCTTCTGAAGAGACATGCTCTTCGGCCTTAAGTTTATTGCACTCATGATTTTAGAAATGTCATCCTTCAGAAACATGAGAAGTCCTCAATGAGAAAAAACAATAATGGCATAGCTTTGCCATGATGCTAAGCATCTTAGCATTTGCTGCCAAACAGGGAAAAGAATGCAGAACCAGTCTTCAGAGGCCCACAGGCTGGGGAGCTGTGTCATCCCTCAGCACAGATAAGCACCCAAACCCACTTCATTCCTTAATAATAAGTAGTGCTAGTCTGCATTATTTTATAGACTGATAGTAAACAGCCCAGATTGAATTACTCCTTAATAGGTGGTGACCAGGAGCACATCACTTATTAACCTCTGTGAGTCTTGATTCCTTCTTGTGTTAAAAAACGAGGGTAGTAACAGGCACCTCTTTGAGTGTTGGGATGATCGGAGCTAAGGGACCCTGTTGAAATGTAAGTTACGTAATTCACTCATCTACTCAGAATCCTCAAAGGCTGCCCATGTCACTCCAAGTAAAAACTAAAATCCTGACAGTGGCTCACAAGAAAGACCCCTTAGGATCTGCTGCCCCATCCTCCTCTCTGATCTCTTTCCCTGTTAACCTCCCCTCTAGCCATGCTGACCTTCTTGTAATTGCTTACAAAAACTAGACTCATGTCTGCCCCAGGGCCTTGGCATATGCTATTTCCCCCACCTGGAGTGCTCTTCCTCAGATGTTGGCATGGCCTGGATCCTTAACTTGTATGGTCTTTACTCAAATATCTTATTCTCAGAGATCCTATTCAATTACAGATGCTCCTCCTTTACTGCCTCGATTTCTTTTCTCTTTCTCTACCTAATTTTTTTTCCATAGCGCTTATCAACACGTAACATATATATTTTACTCATTTATTATGGTACCTGCTTTTCTCCTCCTAAATGAAGTTTATGAAGTTGGGATTCTTCTGTTCACTGCTGGAACAGTGTCTGACACATAGTAGACACTAAATAAATAGATGTTAGATGAATGAATATTAAATTATAACACCATTAAAGCACCTAGCACTGTGCTTTTGGTTTAAAACAAACAAAAAGATGTGAAGAGGTAGGGAGGGAAACATTGACTTGAATGTGCAGTATGTTCAAAATTTTATTCCACTGTCTTGTAGCAAATGTCAAAAAATCAGCCCACAGATGATTTGAGAGTCACAAAGGAAACACATGTTAAAAATAAACTTTAAAAAAGGGAAAAATTTTTATAGACTAATACTGTCGACGGAAATAAAATGCACAACCTAAAAGCTGAGAGTTAAGTTTTATTTGGCCGATTTCTTGAGGACTTGAGCCCAGGACATAGGATCTCAGATCTCTCTAAGAGTCTGTTCTAAAGTGGCAAGGGAAAAGCCAGGGTATATGAGGTTTTGCAACAAAGACCAGGTAGTCGGAATATCAAAAGATTACTGTTAATTAAAGAAAACCAGACATCTCAAGTTAAGGAATTTAGCACTTTTCTGTGTAGGAGAATGTGCAATGAAATCGTTCCTTTGATATGCAGCCAGCTGTCTAGGGCTAGTATCCTGTTCCTTCACATCCTGAGTTCCCTCAGGGTGCACCGTTGGGGATGGCTGCAGAGGCGGGGCTGCCTGCTTGTCTGCATTCTGAGCTCTCTCTGCTCACTGTCCGGGAGGGAGGTGGAGGTGGCAGCAGCAGCTAAGGACTTAATGGCCACAGCGTTCTTTGTTTACTTATGATATGGCTGGCAATATTTTTCATTCACAATACCATCTAATAAATATTGAAGGAATGATAGAATTAAAGAATCACCATTTCACAGCCCCTAGTGAAAGAATTAATTTCAACATAGATCATCAGTGGGTATTAAAACTGTGAAATGAGAGAGGGCTGGGGAAGTGGGTAGCTGAGTGGGCCTAAAATAGCAACCCACAGATTTCTTGCTAGTCACGTAGGTAGACATATTTTTAAAACCCAAGTATTCTGTGGGCTTCATTTGCTGTGTCAGGAGCCTCAGGAGACAAGAGGAGTGCAAGGAGGGAGGTGTGCGTTCCTGCATGAACACTTCCACCCGCCCCAGAGCCCCAGACCCAAAGCTCCGAGCTTGTTCAGGACCAGGCCTGTGACACATGGCATCACGGCCCAGAGTGTCCTATGCTGGTGTGTGTGGCAGCCTGCAATCTTTAACCTCACCAATGGAGCTTATAAGCGGGTTACATTCACTAATGAAAACAGCTTGATACAGAGCTTCATTTTCCCAGCATACCCTATTTTTACTTGTACTTCTCCTTTCACTCTTAGACAGTTTGAATTCAAATTCTACTTATGTTTAAAAAAGAAAAAGGAGAAGCAACGAATGTCAGTGGTCTCTTCTAGTCCCCACTGTTCCTTCTCACTGTCACCATATGACGGATCAGTGGTCTGGGCTCTGCAGAAACCACTGTGAGGAGAGAACTTCACCAGCCCTGTCTGTCTACCCACCTTCTCTGTAAATTGTCACGGGGAGAGACTGGAGCATGGATTAATGTTGCTGACAGTTGTAAAACTACCCAGGGCCTAGGTTTCTGCAAAGAGGGAGAAGACAGCATTCAGTTATAAAATGACTCCAGAGGAAACCAGGAATTCGGCGCCAGGAATGGAGTCATCTGGCCCCAGGCGCCCTGATGACTAAGCATTCTGCAAGGAGGGCTCTCCCAGCCCAGTCTCTCTTTCCCTCTTCTCCTTTGTTCTGTTTATTCCTTTTGAAAGGAAAAGCAAAAATACCTTTCTGTCCTCAGTGGAGAGTTTATCCGGGGAAATAAGATGTCAACAAGTCTTGAGAGTAGCTGGGCCCTAGACAGCATGGGGACTTGCTTGTAAACGATACCATTTTAAAAACCAATGTAAAACTTCACAGGAGAGCAGTGTAACATCCAAGAGCAGAGGCAAGAGAAGGGCTGCTGGGCCCCAGGACAGGGAGGCCTCACAAATCATGTTTCTTCTTCCTCAGCCCAGCCTTGGGAATCCCCTCTCCTGGGTTTGGCAGCCTGGCTTTTGATTAGGAAGTTTACATGGAACTTAAAGAAGAATGCAGTTGCTGTTTGGGTTTTAGTTTACTGGTGTTAGAGAACACAGGTCAAGTGTGGAGTTGGTGTTTCTGATTATGTCACAGCCAGAAGGCAGTTCTGTGGTGGTCCCGCTAGATCCCCTAGCCTCCAGCTCATTGTCTGCTTTTGCTCTCTGAGAGTGGGCTCCCAGTTTTTATCTCCATGGACTCCATACTTTAAAAGTTGATTTTTAAGAGTGCACTGTGTCTTAAGTAATAGTCCAGATGGCCTTAAGGTTTTCATTTAGCTTTATAAAATAGCCCTGTCTGATATTCCACCTGTCTGGATGGGTTGGGATGTCCAATTGGTGAGGTCCTGAGCCCAGTCAGAGGTGGGGTGGAAGAATCTATCACGTTTCCTTTGACATTCCACGATCAGAATCAAGGCCCAGAATTAGGAGACATCAACAGGGTAGTCAAGAGGATCAGCCCAGAAGAGGCAGCTATGAGGTCAGAGCATGAAATGAACAGTCAGAGTGGAAGGGCTAGTGAGACCTGGAGAAATTCCTTGGACCATGGTTTGTCTTCCTTTGTGGGATTTGGCGGGCTGATGTGACCTGACGTCTTTCACAAGGGAGGGTAACCTTTAACTCCTCGTGCTTACATGACTTCGGGCACAAAGAGAGTCACAGAGGGTGTGATCAGCTCGCGAACGATTCTCTGATTGGTTGATGTTGAGGTAACAGGGAAGGGACGGAGTCATGAAAGAGCAAGGCTGGGGATTTTGGTAGCGGGTTGTGACTGGTCCTGGCTCTGGGCATTGTAAGGTTGATTATTGTCTTGAGTAGTTAGTTCAGCTAAGACAGGTATGTATTAAGAAAGGAATGTTCTTTGTTATCTTTAAAGGGCAGCGGCTAGACTAAGGGGCCTTGGAGCAGGAATCTGCCAGATGTCTGTGGACCCCACATCTTCCAGAGGCTCTTTAATGCAGTACCCACTGCCTCAAGCATAAATGGGTGAATAATGGAAGAAGCTAAGGAAACCAAACATCTCGAGGCACTCAATACCAGTTTTGGAGACCTGCCTCAGTCCAGGGGAACATGCAAATACACAATGTAACCCATACATGCTTATGGAGCAGCAGTTGGCCCAGAATGAAGGACCTGGCCGATGACTGTCAGCTTCTCTGTATTTTGGCCCCCATTTCCAACTCAGGACCAATCAGAGAAAATCAAACACGCTCCCCAAACCTATCACAGGAGACGCACTGCTTCTAGTTAGCCTGCCTCCAGGTTTGCCAACAACCTCTAATCAGCATACCTGAAATCTTTTCTTTTTTCACTCTGCAGCTTTCCCACTCCTCTGCCTGCCTGTGAATCTCTGCCACAGGCTGGTGATGAGGGCTGACTCCCTCTACAGCAAGCTGAATAAATAGCCCATGTGTTCCCCTTTGGGTAGTTTTTGTTATTTCCACAGACCTATAATAGGCATATGAAGATTCATTATTTAAACAAGCAGCTCAGAACCTGCACATCTAAATAGTGCTGCCCTTAATTCTCCAAAGTAGTCTCTTTGAAGAATTAAGATCGTTTTCTATGTTACCATCATTATTCAGTGTATTTTTGGCACTCCTTTTCTCGACACTGAATTTAGAGCCAAGACAGGGTTACAGGCTTGTATAGGGAGGCTCTCTGTCCATCTCATACTGTCACAGTTTCATTCCCTCTCTCTCGTACATACACACACACACGACAGTATGTTTCATTTCTGTTCTACAGTATGCCCTCTGCCATGTTAATGTTAACCTTACTCACCAATCTTATCTCCAGAATGATTTTGAACTATTTCCCTAATTGACCCACTCCCCAGAAGAGTGTTATTTACCAAAATGATACTCCAAAGAGGTGACTCAAGGTGTTGCCGTCTATTTGAGAGGTTTGTCTCGGACTCTTCCTGCCTTTGCATTTTGCAGTTCCAGTGAGTAAGGGCAAATATTTAATTAATTTTACCTTGTCCCAAATCCTCCCTAAGTCCATTCTGCACTATGGCCTTCCTCAGATAGGCGACACCACCGGTGTGCAGGCCAGAGTGGGGAGGGTAGACTCTCTCTCACTAGTAAAGCAGATGGTGTGTTTTCATTCCCTGGACACATGCGCAGGACAAACTGTTTTGTGTCTGCTCTTGTCATGCCCTGGAAACAGTACACCAGCATCTGTAGGAGAGATCAGTTGGTTTTGGAGAATTGTAAAATACCTGAACAAATGTGGATTGCAAGCAGTCGCTTGGGCTCTCGTCCTCATTGTGAATTCCTACGGTGAATGGTACTTGTCCCTGTGCATCACTATTTTCGCTCATAAGGTTCAAACGGCAGAACTCCTGCCAAGTGGCTCTTTCAGTCTGGGTGGGCTTATAATGATTCTGGCTCTTGTGAAAGAACGGAACAAAGCAGCCCCAGGTCAGCAGTGTTCATCTCGTTGAAGTCTGGAGTGTACAGATACAAACGTTAGAGACGTGCTGGATTGTTTACGATGCACTCAGGCCGTGGAGCTGAAAGCCTGCTGAAGGACAATTACTGGAAGTGGTCTATAAACAATTCATAATAAGCATATTCAAAATGGGCACCTGGCTTTGAAATGATAAAAATCACTTGAATTGTTTGGAATGCCCACATTGATACTTTGAAATTCTTCAGACATTCCTCCTGTGGAATGCTATGAGGCTGGGGAATGACTGGGAGGATATTTCAGCAGTTTCTTTCTAATTTTTCACCGTATGCCAGCTGTTGGGGGGGGTAGGAAGGAAGTCTTCCCAATCCTTCTTTTCTCATTCTTGCAGCTCAAGAAATTTCCTGTCCTTGTTGGTCCTTCTAAAACATAAAGTACTACTCAGGGTTACGTATATTGGCACTCCCATCCTGTCTGCACAAATGACCTTGGGGGCTGACAGGAAAATCCAGGGGACTCAGAGTCTGGTGGTCGCCTCTCTGCACATTGTCGCCTCGCTGGGACACCAAGATAGTGAGGGAAGGGCGCTTCTCCGCCCACCTATGGTTCCTGATTCAGGAGCAGCAGTTTTCAGGAGCCCAGGCAGCCCCTGTCACCCCCCGCCCTAACCTGGGATTAGACTCCTCTCCTCTCTCCCCCACGGCGCTCTGTGCTGGTCTCCGTCTTAACACGTCTCTCTAATTGCTCACGTAGGCCTTATCTCCTGAGGGACTGCACGTTCGTCAGGGCAGGACTGCATCTTAGAGCCCGTGTGTTTGTTACCTGCTGAATCAAATAAGCAACAGTGAAAAGAAACCAACATCAGAACTCAGTGCTGAACATTTCAGACAATCTGGGAATTACTTGTGGAAATAAGAAATGTATCCATGTAAAATTAATCACAGTTAAAGTGTGTCATAAGACTAGATGATCATGTCCAACTGACTGCTTGTGAGACCCAAAGCACTTAACAGATGTAAAAATCACTTTTAAAAAATCACTTTAAAAATCATGTTAAAAAAACCCCATAAAACTTTCAGGCCATAGGTAATACGTTATTAATACAATAATTAATATAATGTTTAAACCCCTCAGCTTATTTCTCTGAGCAACAGGAGAGTTCAGGCAGCAGAACTCTAGCAGGAGAACTTTCTATTACTTCAGAAAGTCTAATATTTGAATAAATGTCTAACTTGGCTAACCATATTTAGGCTGTTTTGTCTGTCTGGGTTTGATCTGCGCATCAACCTGTAACTCACTTGATTTCTCTACGTATCATTTGGGTTAGACTGCAAGTTTTCTTGCAGCTCTGAAATAGTACACTTTATTTATCTGAATTGGCTTCCTTTCTTTCATAGATAGGTAGAT
The DNA here is from genome assembly GCF_048564905.1 of Vicugna pacos. Lineage (NCBI taxonomy): Eukaryota > Metazoa > Chordata > Mammalia > Artiodactyla > Camelidae > Vicugna > Vicugna pacos. The sequence goes on along the minus strand of NC_133000.1, from coordinate 14,279,652 downwards.
AGATAGATATACAGATATAAATATATAGCCAATATCATGACATGTTTGTCATAAATACTTCAGTATGCATTTCCTTGGAATAAGAGATTCTGCTACATAATGATATTTTCTTTATCACAGTCAAGAAACGTAAGCATATATCATATAAGATCAGGCCCTATTTAACTTTCCCAATTTTCCCGAAATTGACTTTCTTATTTTATTTCTCTGATCCAGGATCCAGTCAAGATCCACACATTTTACTACAGTACAGTTCTCATTTCTCCTACCTTTGCCTTTGCTTTTTTTTTTTTTTTTAATGACACACATCTTTCTGAAGAGTTCAGGGAAATTGTCTTCCAGAATATCCCACTGTCTTCTTTTGTCTATTTGTTTCTTCATGATGGGATTCAGGTTAAACTATTTCACAAGAATACCATATAAGAATACTACATAAGTGATATTGTGCATAAGTGAAATAATTTTCATTAAAGTACTTTGTAATCATAGATACTAAAAACTATAGCAGAAAATTATAAAATAGGAAAGGAAAGGAAGCCACCGATAATCTCACTGTCCTAACTCATACAGTAACGTTTTGATGTGTTTCCAACCTCTTCCCTGTTATTCTTCTTAGCATAGTTTTAATTGTACTGTGGATGTAACTTTGTAGTCTGGTCGTTTTTGCTATAACATCACATGATAAGCATTTTCACTAGAAATAATGGCAATGATACTGACAATACCAACTACCACTTATTGAGTTGAGTGAGCATTTATCCAGTTGCAGACGGCACCAAGCACTCTTTCTATACTATTTCTTTTAAAATTATGACAACAGTGAAGTAGTTTTTTTCATTATTCCCATTTTAGAGGTGAGGAAACTGAGACTTCATCCCACAGATGGTAAGGGATTAAGAAGAGATTTGAACCCAAGTGTATGTAGCTCCATTGCACCATCTGTCTCCTATCATTTTTACTGAATGTGGTTTGATATTTTCATTTCATGTAAACACACTAGTAGACATTATCAACTTAGACTGCCCTGCTTTTAAGAGTATTTCCCAAGCCCTGGGTTTTTTTGACCACCTTCTTTCGATTGTGGGCATAGCCTCAGACTGGTTTCAGAAACTAGTGCTTTCTATTTCTTGTCCAAAGAACTTAATCTAAACCAAATTTGGTTTTCCCAGTCTATTTTCATTTATCAAGGAGGCAATGCAATTTATAGGTAAATGACAAAGCCATCGAGATACCACGTAGGGATGAGTGAACAAAATAAACCAAAAGAGACAACTTCTAGAGGCCAAAGTCTCAAGTATCCCAGGCCACCTTGAGCTTTCCCAAGGGTTGATAGGATGTGGCAGGGTTCTGTCCCTGAACCCTGGAGGCCCCTCTTACAAGGATATTGCCACTGACAGCAACATGGCTGTGGGGCATCTGTCTTCTCTTTGGCTCCACCAGGAGACTCCAGAATTTAAGCTGCACAGAATTATTCTGTTGTTAAGGGCCTCTGATCTAAACACACACTACTGATTAGACATGTGCTCGATGTCAAAACCCTGATAAACACAAATTCTAATACTTCTAAATGCACTTGAATATGGGTTAAATGCCTACATTTGTCTCACAGCCCACAGGGCCAGCTGGAGAAAGAGGCAGCAGTAGCAGCAACACTGCCAGCCCAGCCTTTGGGAAGGCTCCGAGCACAGCAGGAAGGAGCTGAATGCATTTCAACTGCAGCCAAGTTAGCGGTTCAAACTTCATAAACATGTCTTAAATGTTATGACTCTTATCTTTATGCCATGACATTCCTTACCTCAAAGAATAGCTATTAAAAATAAAACACACAATTCAGCAAATAGTTCTAAGAACTTTGATTTAAAAAAAAAAAGAGAGTTGATTCATCATTGTTGGTTGCTTGTCTTTCTTTTGACGTTTTCCTCTAGATCCGTCTCCATATCACAGTCAGGGTGCTCAATCATTTACCAAAAGGGTTAAGATGATATAAATACCTCGTGATTAAAAATAAAAGTGAAGTGAAATGGAATTCCCCATAGTTTTACAGTTTTACTTGACTCAGGGATTGGAAGTGGTGAATAGGACTTTGTAGCATTTCTCTTATAATTTTTTTTCTTTAATGCTTGATATTGAGTATAAAGAGAAAAAAACAACTTTCAGATTAAGCCATGAAACTAGCAACATCTGATTAAAGAATATCCTAGCCCTGGTAAGTTATTGCATGATGCTGTTTGTAAAGAGTTTAAAGAGACTATGTATTATCCAGATGCATTGGTTATCTATTGCCACAATGACTCTGTGTAACAAACAAACATAAGACTTCAATGGTGTACAGTAATAAGCATTTCTAGCACCTGCATTTGGAATGGTTGTCCACACAGTTGGTTATGCTGATCTTAAATGTGCGCATTCACATATCTGGGGGTCAGTTTGCTGTCAGATGTTCTTGGCTGCTCTTGACTAGGATGACTAGGGCAACCTGGTTTTGCTACACATATCTATCATTGTCTAGCGAGTATATTCTCAAGGCAATAGCAAAAGCATGAGAAAGCAAGTCCCAGTGTGCAAGATCATTTCAAGTCTTTATGTCTTATCTGCTAAATTCCATGGGACAAAGGTCGTCACATGGTTAACCATAGCTTCAAAGGTAGAGCAGGTTACCCTATCCACAATAGGAGGCCACTTCAAGATCACATGGCAAAGACATGGTTAAAGGGTGGGATAAAAACTTAGACCCATAATTTCAAAATACCATAGCAAGTAATTCTATGCCCTGTAGGGTTAAAGTCATTATGAATGGTCTGCCAATAGCTAATATCCAGTGCGGATTCACTTATGAGGCCAAATGGTATAAGAATAGTATAATTGGACGGCTGGCCTCATAATCCAAGGTAGAAGAAATGATTTGGCATCAAAAGATGGCCAGAAAGATTCAATATTGTTAAGATGTCAGTCCTTCTTAAACGGATCTGTAGATTCAATATAATCCCAATGGAAAATCCAGCAATCCTGTTTTTATAGAAATCACTAAGATAATGCTGAAATTTATATGGGAAAGCAAAGGAAATGATAGTAAAAACAATTTTGAAAAGTAACAAGATTATTGAAAAATAATCAATAAAATTTTGATTTCAAGACATACATGAAACTACAATAATCAAGTGTGTATATCAATGAAAGGATAATGTATAAACAAACCAGTGGGATAAAATAGAATCAGATGCATAAATAAATGGCAACTTTGTTCATAATCTTCAAAAACTAAAGAAGCAAGGAAATTCAATAGAAATAGTTTTTCAACAGATAGTTTTGAAATTTGGACATCCATATGTAAAATTAAGGACCTTGACCCATACCTTGCAAAAAATCATATATGTAAAAATCAATTCAAAATGAAACATAGACCCACATGTAAAACCTAACAATATGAAATTTTTAGAGGGAAATATTGGAAAAATGTATTTACAACCCCAGAGATAAGGCAAAGATTTCTCAGGTGTGACACAAAAATGATGAATTATGAAAGAAAAAATGATAAGTGGGACTTCGTCAAAATTAAAAACACCAGCTCTTTAAAAGGCCCTGTTAAGAAAAGGAAAGTGAGCAACACTATTTACAATGGCCAAGACATGGAAGCAACCTAAATGTCCACTGACAGATGACTGGATACAGAAGTTGTGGGATATATATGTATACAATAGAATATTACTCAACCATAAAAAATGGGATAATGCCATTTGCAGCAACATGGATGGACCTAGAGATTATCATACTGAGTGAAGTAAATCAGACAGAGAAAGACAAATGTCATATGATATCACTTGTATGTGGAATCTTAAAAAAAAATGACACAAATGAACTTATTTATAAAACAGAAAGAGACCTACAGACATAGAAAACAAACTATGGTTACCAGAGAAGAAGAGGGTAGGAGGGATAGATTAGGAATTTGGGATTGTCAGATACAAAGTACTATATACAAAATAGATAAACAGCAGGTCCTACTGTATAGCACAAAGAAGTACATTTAATATCTTATAATAACCTATAATGAAGAAGAATATATAAAATATATATATGTATGACTGAATTGCTATGCTGTGCACCAGAAACTAGCACAACATTGTAAATCAACTATACTTCAATTTAAAAAAAAAAAAGGAAAATGAATAGCAAGCCACATACTTGGGGAAAATATTTGCTAAGTACATTTATTATAAAAGACTTGTATCCAGAATACCTAAAGAACTCTTGAGAAATAATAAAAGCAAACAACCCAGCAAAAATGGGAAAATATTTGGATACTTCACCAAAGAAGCTATATGGATGGTAAAGGAACAAATGAAAAGATACTCAACATTATTAGTCATTAGAGAAATGCAAATTAAAACCACAATAAAGTACCAACACTCATCTTTTGATGACTAAAATTTAAAAACCAACAAGATCAAGAACAGATGAGAATATGGAGCAATTGGAACCCTCGTACAAAATGGTGCAGCCACTATGGAAAACTCCTTGACAGTTCCTTGTAAAGTTAAATGTCACTTATAATGACTGAGCATTTGGGTATTTACTCAAAAGAAATGAAAATACATGCCCACACCAAAAGCTGAATGTCAATGTTTGTAGCAGCTTTGTTCATAATCTCCAAAAACTAGAGACACCCCAAATAACCACCACCTGGGGAATGGATAAACAAACTCTGGTACGTTGGTACAGTAGAATAAATAGGAAAGAACTGATGATAGAGGTAACAACGTGGATATTCGAATGCATTATGCTAAGTGAAAAAAGTCAGACTTGAGAAAACTACCTTCTCTATCATTCCATTTAAATAACATGCTGGAAAAAGAAAAACTGTGGGAACAGAGGAGTGGTTGCCAGGAGCTAGGGGTGGGATGACAGGACTGAACACAAAGGTGCAGGAGAGAACTTTTTGGGTGATGAAAAATGTTCTGTATCTTGATTGCAGTGGTGCTTACACAACTGAATGTGTTTTTCAGAATTCATAAAACTCTACACTGAAACAGAATTTTACTGTATGTGAATTATACCTCAAAAAAAAAAAAAAAAAACAAAAAAACCCTGGCTTAAAAAATGTGGGAGCTGGGAAAGCAAAATACAGAACCATTGACGTCATAACTCAGTAGGTATGTGGCTGAAGCCTTGGATCCGACCAGAGAGAGAGGCCAGTATGTGCTCATCTTTTCTAGTCTTTTCAGTCAAGAACTATTGTTAGAAGAACCAAAAGCTTAAAAACTTTTAGTACTCCATGACCCACCTTCATTTCTAGGAATATATCCTAAGGAAAGAATCATAAATTATTTTCCTAAAAGGGAATTTTTGGCCACAAAGTTCAAAATTCTAAAAAATTGGAAATAACGTTAATGCCACCAATACCGCTGGCAGTGGGAGGATTGAGGGTGGAAATATTAAATAAGCTTTGGCACGTCCATGCAGTGGAACACTGTCCCGCTATAAAAGAATATTCAGTGATCTGGAAATGTGGTCTCTATAGAGTAAGTGTTAAAAATCAGATTAAAAAAAAGTATTTATGGCATGATCCCTCTTTTTTTTTAATGAGAGTTGAGGATTTTTATTTTTAGTTGAAGTATAGTTGAAATTACAATGTTGTGCTTGTTTTAGGTATACAGCAAAGTGAGTCAGTTATGCATATACATATATGTATATTCTTTTTCAGATTCTTTTCCATTATAGGTTATTATGAGATATTGAAGATAGTGCTGTATAGTAGGTGCTTGTTGTCTGTCTATTTTTTAAAATTTATTCATTTATTTAATTGAAGTATAGTCAATTTACAATGTTGTGTTAGTTTCTGGTGTACAGCAAAGTGATATGTATACAAACACACATACATACACACATACATTCCTTTTCATATTCTTTCTCATTAGAAGTTACAAGATACTGAATATAGTTCCCTGTACTATACAGTAAGCCCTTGTTGTTTATCTGTTTTATATATAGAATTAGTATCTGCAAATCCCGAACTCCCAGTTTATCCCTCCCCACCCTCTTCCCTCCCTGCCACCCTGGTAACCATAAGTTCATTTTCTATGTATGTGAATCTATCTCTGTGTTGTAAATAAGTTCATTTGCATCATTTTTTTCTTTAGATTCCACATATAAGTGATATCATATGGTATTTTTCTTTTTCTTTCTGGCTTACTTTATTTATTTACTTATTTATTGTTTTTTTATTTTTTATTTTATTTATTTATTTTTGGCTTACTTTATTTAGTATGATGATCCCCAGGTCCATCCTTGTTGCAAATGGCATTATTTTATTCTTTTTATGGCTGTGTAGTATTCCATTGCATATATATATATATTGCATATATATATATATATATATATATATATATATATATATACACCATGACTTCTTTATCTGGTCATTTGTCAATGGACAGTTAGGTTGCTTCCGTGTCTTGGCTATTGTCAATAGTGCTGCTATGAACATTGGGATGCATGTGTCTTTTTGAATTGTATTTTCCTCTGGGCACATGCCCAGGAATGGGATTGCTGGATTATATGGTAAGTCTAGTTTTAGTTTTTTAAGGAACCTCCACACTGTCCTCCGTAGTGGCTGCACCAATGTACATTCCCACTAACAGTGTAAGAGGGTTCCTTTTTCTCCACTCCCTCTCCAGTACTTATCGTTTGTAGACTATTTAGTGATGGCCACTCTGGCTGGTGTGAGGGGCAGTATTACAGGTTGCAGCTGTCCTCACACCACACTCTCCTCACTCCTGCGGATACTTTCTTTGTGGCCCTATCCCTTTAGGTTAAAGTAGCATCAAATAAGGCTGTAGACAATGGTAGCATGATGGAGGAAATTGGCCCGCTACCTTAAATAGTTTCCCTTATATTTTGTATAAGAATTGTGCTATAATTTTCAAAATATCTGAAAATTTTTTGTTAATAATAGTATTTGATTTTCCTGAAGTAAATGTGATAGTTGTTCCGGAATGAGATTCGGCTTTCTGTTTTCTGGGTCTTTGGGCATGGTCCACAGCTCCTGCACAGCTGTTCTGAAACAAGCAGGAATCCACCCTGCCTAAGCTGGCTCTCCCAGAGGTGGCCCTGGGGTTGGAGCTGGGTTATCTCAGGTATGTGCCTTTAATCAGTGAAACACAGCTTCTTGCTGTCTTTTCCAGTGGTGCCAAGGGCTCATTTCAGGTTGTCTCTGGAAATCGGAAATTCCATTGATCTGATCATTCCCACAACTGTGCTGGCTGAATGACTGATGGGCTGGAGCCTTTAGAGAAGCCAGTCCTCACCATTTCCCTGCATCTACATCTGGCCCTGTGAGCTTCACTCAAGTTGTCAGCCTGATCTCAGTGGTAGGTATGGACATGTGTAACCCTGGGATAAGCTTAAAAACTACTGTGGCCAGAGCTCAGGTTGATCCAAAGAGAAGACTATGATCTGTTCATGGTTTCTCTCTGTCAGTGCCTTAGGACTGGAGTGTGGTAAATTCTGGAAGATGCTGAAAGTTGGACTAGTAAGGGCAGGGGAGGGGGGACATGACTGAAGCACTGACAGCATCTGCTATAGCCCATCCAGGCTCCACTCAAATCCACTCACCTTCCATTTAAGTCCATTCTGTCTTGCCACTGATTCTTAAGGGTGTAGTTGTTGACCGTTTTAAAAAGGGACAGAATTATATCAGAAGGGTTAGTGGGCTAAGCTGTTACTCAGAAGCTGGTCCCTAGGTCATAATTATATTAATGACCCCAGAACTTCATATCTGAGGGGCCTGACGCCCCCGAGTTACTTCATCTGAAGGATCCAAAGAGACAAGCTGAATCTTATTCCAGAATAGCCACCCTAAGGTTTCTGCAATTGCCCGTTCAGTTATTACAGGTATGGAAGCATCTAGAGACATCTCAGTAAATCCCTCTAAGATCCAGGCATGCTCCCTTGTGCCTTTATAATATAGCAATAGGCCTGTGGGGCTGAATTGGTACCCTTGACTTAATATGTGTAAGACTAATTGCCACGGGAAGTGGGATTTTGCTTGGCTGTGACCCTGAGTGCTAGAAATAGGAAGAAAGAGTGGAAATTACAGAGAAGCAGGCCTTGATCCAAAATAAGAAAACATTTTCTTATTCAAAGATAGAAAAATATTTAAAGTAAAGGAGATCCAGGCATCAGATGGATGAGATGTTAGACTTTATATCTCCCTTCCAATCCTGAACTTCTTTGAATCAAAACCACTGTTTTCTTCATTAAGGTTGCAGTTCAAGCTAGATTAGACATTGAGAGTGAGCCTTTTGGTTTCACTTACTGTGTCACGCATAGCCCACATGCGTGTCTCTTCTCATCTATAACTGTAGGATGTTATTGGGATGTCTTTTCCAAAGGAAAATGTTCCTAAGGCTATTTATTACTATTTTATACTTCCTATCTCATGAGCTTGCCTTGCCCTAAGCTGGCCTATGTTTCCTCAAATCTACCCAGCGAGGCTCAACTTCGCTTAGCTGTGTCTCTGCTGGTATTATTTTTTGTGGAAATGAATGCACACGAATTTACACATATTCAGAAGTAACCATAAGGAGATACCAACACTTTTATATATATATACATATATACAAAACATAAATATACAATATTTATAATACATAATGTGTAATTATAAATATATCATATAAATATGACTATATAATATATAATATATATAGATATAAATAAGTTATATATATATAGCTATATATTATATAGCTATAAATCTGGGGTCTAGAAATGAATAGTTTCTCTTCCTCTGAACACATTTGCCACGATTGGTGTTTTCTGCACTCTTGAAAGCACTGGATTATATCAATATAACACTGAAACATGTGAACATTTAAGTAAAAACAATTTGGCCAGTTAAACCAGATACATCAGTTAACTCAATGACAAATAAGTCAAACACTTACTTAGCTTTGGCTTCACATGAAGGCATTCAAGACACCATCGTCTGTTTTATTTTTGACAGCTGCATCTGGTCCTCATATATCCATCTAACACTTTCAGTAGATCTTGACCTCAGTTTGAAACTTGCCCATGTCTTCAGATCTACAAAGGACAGATTTTTTAACCATTATCCTGAAAATGCTTTCCCTTCTATAAGAAAATGAAGAAGAATTAATTAAAAAAACAAAGAAAGAAAGACTGTTTTACATTAAACTGTTTATTTTAGCCATGAAGATAAGTCCTAGCCATTCTCAGATGCTGAAATATTCTGGTTTGGAACCTCTTTACTGCTTGGTTCTTGGCCTGGAGCCTCATCATGCTAAAGAATGTGTTTGAATATTCTATTTTTCAAATTGTTTGTTTGCAAAAAGTCCAATCTGGGGTGTGGAACCAATGTTATTATTAAGGACCTTTAATGTTCAAGACTTGCGCCAGGCATTTAACATGTATTATCTCATTTAATCCTCGTGAGTCGTTACCCAGTGGATGTGAGCATCGTTACTCACATAAGACAGTAGGCTCAGTGACGGGATCAGACCTGGTATAAGGCACTCAGGTCAGCTTACTCCAAGGTTCATACGTTTTCTTCAACATCACAGGAAAGTGATGGGGGAAAGGGAAAGAGAAACCCACTATGAATTTAGGTAATCCAAAGTTAAAATTCAGGAAATCATTTCTGAAACTATCTCCTTGTGTCGTAATTCAGTTGCCCATTAAATTAAACTATAGGGAGGCGTGAGTACAGACACCTGTTGATTAGCCTTAAAGTGAATCTGTGAGATAGAAAGTCACTAAAGTCTTTGCATAACAGATTGCACTTGCTTCTGACTTGGAACTGTTAGGTTTATCATTAGCAAATAACTTAGGGGCCATGTACCCTATCAGCCTTGAGTGAACTTCAGAACTTCTCTTTCCCCTGATTTACACAACTTGTGTATGCCTGCTCTGGTAACCCCTACCATGCTCAAAGTGTGCCCACCTTAAGGGCGATACCCTCCTTCTGTATTTATCTTCTGCTTGATGTTTAAACAGTATGTGGAGTCAGCATTTCCCCAGAGCTTTTTTAGCGCTTTCCACTAAAGAGTTATAGTGAGAGCTGCATTCAGTTCAACTTTCTCTCCCTGTTTCTTTCCCTTCTCTGGCTTAGTGTGTTGAAAAATCCTTTCACATCAGCATTTATGCAGCATCTATTTTTTTTTTTTACTCTCATCCAAAGGCACATTTGGATTTACTATTTCACTTGAACAGTTGGTGTTCACTGGCAGCAACAAGAACAAAATTTATAGCAGCAAATGGAAGCTGAACTCGCATGCTGGCTCTGCACCGAAGCGCTTTGTGTTTGCCATTTCCTGATTGTGAAAACAATATGTCCAAGGTTCTGCAGCCATCAGCATTCTAATGTAACGATTTCCATCTGGTCAAAGGAAGAGATTCAGAACCTCTATCTCCTTGAATTTAATTCCCGTCCAATGCGAAGGTAACTGGCTTAGAAGAATGTGGGGAAGACAGGAGAAGTTCAGACGAAATGTGTTCTGAAAAGTGTCTGTAGCGTCTGCTTACCCGCGGGATAATTTTCCTGAAGAACAAACAAGGGTAGGGAAAAAGTTTGCCATGATCTTCCTAATGGAAGCGGCTCTAACTGGAGCAAGATGACAGGATTACTTGGAGGTGAGAGAGGATGAAGAAGGCAGAGTGATTTGTGGGGCGTTCCAATTGGAGGTAATAAGGAGTCTGAGATCCACAGAGACGAAGCAGTTGGAGAATAATACCGAGGCAATCAAGGCCAACAACGTGGTAATAAGAAGAGGTTTAACCTCCCATCTCATCCCATCTGGCATTAAGAATTTGGCACCGGTCGTTGAAATGTGAAACTCATGATGGCCCTCACACTCCTCCAGTGACCTCCCTCGCTCATTAGTGTGGACTTGAAACCAAAAGAAATGTAGCATAGTATTTCAAATGCTCGGTTTGCATCTTTCCATGTTCATTGATTCAACAAATGTTTATCAGGCACTCCACTGTATGTCAGGAATGGCATTAGGTGCTGAGGATACGGACCGTAAGCATCGCTTGGCTGTCTGTTATAGATAATTAAATGAGAAACATAAAATACACCAAGAATGATCTTTTTGAGGTGTTTCAGCTGAAACAACCCACAGGAAAGACTTTTCTACATATTAATCTTTTTCTTTGTACTTGATATTCATCCTTTTCTTCCTGAAATGAGTATGAAAAGGAAATAGGATTCTAGAAATTACCCTACAGTTGCCTTTGACTGTATAGAATAAGTGAGCTCTTGCAGGAGAGGATTCTGTCCATGATCTCATGATTCCTAAAAACAGCACCAGCATCACAAACACATCAACCTCCAGATTGGAGGCCATAGCCCAGCACATGGTAGGCATTCGATGAGTAGGTATCAATTGGCCAAACAGAGGAAGCTTGAATAGATTGGTAGAGTCTGTTAAATCCTAGCTCCAACGTGATCTTTAAGGGCAGCAGCGTGGGACGGAAACTGTGAAGAAGTTGCCTCCCACCTGCCTCCTTCCTCAGATACACATCAATCTGCAGATGTGCAGGTCTTGCCCAGTATATGGCCCTCAGTACAGGGCAGTGGCGTCCCACAGGTCCTGCCCCCTACCCACCCACAGGCCATGGATGCTGCCACGGAACTGCCACTCTGTCTCCTGCTTCCTTCATCCTCATGCTTTTGGAACTTCAAGCTGCGCAATCATAAAACTCAGAGAGGAAGGGGTCAACTATTGTACTTACTTATGCTACAAAGCTCCGGTTCATTCCATTCTTGCAGGCTCTTGTAGGAAGATGTAAGCATTACACTTCCCTGTGGGTCATTCCCCATCCAGAACCACCAAACTCTGACTCCCGTCTCCTCCTGCTGCTGCTTCTGACTTGGGTCCCACCAAGCCCAGAGTCTAGGGCTAGAAGCCGTGTTTCATCCACGCTAACTCTGGTCTTGGGCAACTTGGATTTTTTTTCTGTCTTGTTTCTCTTCCCATTCTGGCAATGAATTCTCCCTGGGAGCTCATCTCCTTCTCCTGTTACCCTTCTTTAAAAGCCGCTCCAAAATGTTTCCAGGTTAAACCTGAGAGGGAAGGAAACTCTGCTGATATGTTCCTGTAACAGGATATTAAAATAAGGCTTTCCTGTTGTCTTAGTGTTAGCTGTGGCTCTAGGGCTAAGAACAAATGTTGGTAAATACTCATCTGTTCTAAAGAGATGTAATTTGTTAAGAGGTGTCTTAAAAATGGTCCAGGAATCCTTAGCCCTTCCTCCAATCTCAGATCTATAGAGGAAAGCAAGGAGTGATGGATGAGGAAAGCAAGGATTTCAACAGAGACCATTTTTAGGCTGCTAAAATGTTTCCTCTGCCCTTGCCAGAGTTTCCCTCTGATTAAGATAAGCAAGTGAGAGGGGGCTTCTGAAACCCACTTAAAGAACTGACCAGTGTAGAGTGTATTTGTTTCCTGTTGCTGCCCTAATAAATTACCACAAACTTAACAACTTAAAACAGCACATTCATTATCTCACAGTTCTGCAGGCCAGAAGTCCAGTGGGCTCAGCTGGTTTCTCTACTTTGAGCCTCACAGGGCTGAAATCAAGGTGTTGGCTGGGCTGCATTTTCTTCAGGAGGCTCTAGGGGAGATTCTGTTTCCACGCTCATTCAGGTTGTTGGCAGAGTTCAGTTCCATTCGGCTGTTGGACTGAGGTCCCTGTTTCCTTGCTGGTTGTCAGCTGGGGACCGCCCTTGGCTCCCGGGGCCTCTTTCTGGTTTTTGCACAAGGGCTCCTACATCTCAGAGCCAGCCAGAGCATGTGGAGTCTTTCTCATGCTGCCCTATCTCTCTGACTTCAGCCAGGAAATGTTCTCTGCTTTTAAAAGCTCATGTAATTATACTGATCCCCACCTCGATAATCCAGGATAATCTCCTCATCTCAAAATCCGTAACCTGAATCACATGCGCAAAATCCCTTTCACCACGTAGTGTAAACTGTTCACAGGTTATGGGGATTAGACTGTGGACATCTTTGCGAGGGACATTATTCAGCCTACCACATTGAGAACGGGACCTGCAAAAGTCAGAGGGTGAGAAGCTAGACAGAGCAGGCTGTGGCAGCTGAGTGAGGGAGGCGGCAGTCACTGAAATCCGGTGTACTTCCACTGATGAGACAGCTTGTTCCCTGGGGGACTCCGGGGAGGGACCTGGACTTGGCTAGCCTTCGATGGTGCTCCAGCTGCAGGTACGCAGCAGAATGAAGTTAGAGGTGGACTAGTGGAAGCCAGGGCATAAGGGGAAGTAACAGTAGCCAGCTGGAGGAGACACCTGTGCTGGGAAGCCGCACTGGGCGTTCCCCAGTGCCCAGTGGGGGTGTGTCTGAGGAGTGCTAAAGGCGCCCCATAAGAGAGAGCACCAGCCTTCAGATAACTCCTCGCGCAGAAAGCTCTCTCAGATGACAAGCTTGCCTTTCCTCCCCGCTGCTGTTTCGATGCTGGAGGGCCCAAAGGCAGCAAAGAATCCAGAGGAGTAGAAAGCAAGGTGGGGAGAGGTGAGCCTACCCGTGCCCTGCTTCCTCCACGCTGGTTTCAAGGCAGGTCTGAGCTGGAGGAGGGAGGGAACTCTCAATGGAGTGAGCAACTGAAGCTTCTGTATTAGACCAAACTGGGATTTCAACATCTCAAAACACAAAGTATTTAATACCTGAGAGTGACATAAATGTTATGGAACCATCTAGGGTCCCAAAATGGGAAAGCAGTTTCATCAGTCAGTTGTAACAAAGAATAATTTTGCTTTCTGCTTGCTCCTTTTTGTTTAATAGATCAGCTCCATGAACTGCCCAGCCCTTCTCTAGCAACCTCTAAGATCTGATTACTAAGAGCTATCTCAGGGGAGGGACCACGCATTTCCACTGACAGGAACTCAGATCCTCGTTGAGTTAAAATGTTTGGTTACAGCTTAATCAATACAATTGAATAATTGTTCTAGAGCTGGGTCTTCTGCTAACTACATACATGTGAGCACATGATTTCACCTCCTTGAGTGTCAGTTCCTTTGGGTGTAAATTAGTTAACAGGAATGGCTGGCCTGCCCATCTCATGATACTGTAAGGAGAATCAAGCGTCATAATCATCATGAAAACATATTTCTAAACTTTAATCTGTATAGATAAGGTGTTATTAGTAATTGAGGATTTCTATATATTCCATAATAGATAGTAATAAATTTTTAAAGAAATCTGAGGTTGCTTAATGGACTATTAATAGTCCACTGTGTAACAGTCTATGCTTAATGGACTATTTCTGGAAGGACACATAAGAAATTGCTAATAGTAGTTGTCTTCAGGTGGAGGCTTGACTGGTGGGGAGGGGAGACTTGTTTTTCACTCTATTCCTTTTGGTGTCTTTTGAATTAATACCATATGTATACATTATGCATTCAAACCAATAAAACTTAACAATAATTTGAAAAATTGAAGAAAGAAGACATTTATTCTTAGTAATAAACTGAATATAATCTAATTCTTCTGTAAAAGGACATTTAGGATCTGTAATGCTTCAGGATTAAATGAGATGATTTCGTTAATGCAAACAGCACAGAACTTGGCACGTAGGAGGTGTTCAGAAAGTGGTCGTGCCCTTTCTCTTGAGGTCATTCTTATGACTGTCAACTCCTGGTGAATTAGCTATATACAAAGACATAGCTAACGGGATGCTGGATATTAGAAAGTATTGGATTTTACTAGGATGTTGGACACAGATGGTAAGTAAGAATGCCAGAAAGTTGATGAATCATCTGGTAAACTAGTGGAAAAGGTGAGTGAAGCCAGAAACAGGCCAGAGAGGGCAAGGAAACAAACAGATCTGGAGAAAGGCAGCTTCACTCATTATATCATGTAACTTGCTTTTCAGTTGCTGATGTTTACAGAATATTAAAATGCATTTTACAAATTGGAGTTATTCTAATCTTCATGGTATTAAATGCTCATTAAATAACAAATAGCTTGAAGTCTCATTAGACTGTAAAACTTCTTTTCTTTGAATTTATTTTTTCTCCCTTTTTTATGATGAGCAGTGAGTCTATAAATCAGAACGCTTTATGGGCAGCTGTAACGCCTAGCCCTAACGCCAAGACTGAGAACCTGATAGCACAGCTATTAGAAATGAAGACTCCTGAAAGACTGCAGTTCCTGCTGGCAGGAATGCCCAGAGCAGCCAGACACTGTGTCTCCCTTTTTGTTTTAATGTAGTTGCATCAATTCTGCTCTTCTGTTATAAAGCAAGCACCCAGGATGGCACTTAGGAAGTGGGCAAAATGAAAACAAAACTTGGGGAAAAAATTATCCCGTTCGGAAATCACCACCGACGCTAACGCATTATCGGTATTGTTGAGGTGTCTGTGGCACGGTCTGGAGTCTTGCTGTGTGGGGGAGCTTGTTCCCAACACAGACTCTCAGGCCCTCCCCCAGGACCTACCCAATCAGAATCTAGCCTTCCACGAGGTCCCAAGGTGATTTCTATAAACATGAAGATTTGAGAAGCACTGATTTAAATGTGTCAATGTGTTGTAGGTTAAAAAAAAAAAAAAGATACTAATTGAAATGGAGCACTCATTTTATCTCAGAAAGGAGAAATGGTCAACTTTGAATTATTCCATGAGCCTAAATAATTAGTAAATAAAGTCAGCCAAAAATATAACTTTTCCAAGGAAAGGCTTTGGGACAGTGAAATCACTTGGAGGCCATGAGAATTGAAAGAAGGAAACAGGTAGGAAAAGAATAAGCTCAAAGGTGGAGGCTCTAAGTTTTGGCAAATGACTGAATGTAGAGTCCATCTCCATACTGGTGACTAAGAGAATGAGGAGGCTGTTCGTTGAATAACTAGTGAGAAGCCAAGGAAACAAAACCCCCATTTACAACTGAGGACATTTAAAACCTAAGATATTTGCTGTATTGGATTGCCCATTCTTTGAATCGGTGATTCTGTTTGACACCAAGCATCGCTTTTACTGCTTTCCCTTCCAAATGGATGCTTTTATCTTTCACTCTCCATTTGTTAAGTGAGAATATGCCCCCCACTTTTATTCATAAAATTGCTGTTGACCAGTGTGAGAGAATGTGTGTTCCCCCTAGGGTTGCTGTGATTTCTGATAAAAACAAAGAAACTTGATGACTTAATTGGTGTATAAAGTTTCCCATATATGATTTTGATTGGAAAAAATGCAAGAGCTCACCCTAAGTGTGACCATTAGTAAAGATTCCTGGGGCTGCAGGGAAAGGAGAAGAATGGAGGACAACATGGGGGCAAAATTAAGAGGAAGTTTTACTGTTTCTGCCATGAGCACTTCCCATTAAAGAACTCAGTCAAAGGAAACAGGGATGAACACATATACCTGGGAATGCTCAGACCTGTCCCACTTACACACAAACTACAAAGACAGTAGACATCAGCACCCGGCTGGAGACTCTTAATTTTGACTCTTGGTAATAATAAACTAATGGGAAAAACCGAAATACCACTTCCAATGTGGAAGACCGTCATTGTTCTAATTGTAGGGGACCAAGTTATAATCTATTACAGTGAACCATTTATCTTGGAAAGTACCTATGTAATAAACCAGACTATCAGGACACTAAGCAGCTTTAGGTTAAATTTTTGATGATTTAGGGAATTTGTTACAATAGATGGTATTTCTGATAGTGGAAATTTACTTGCATGTAGCCAAAGTCTTGACCTCTTGAATAATCTTCAGATTATTCAATCTTGGGAGAAATGGAAAGTTTTCTCTAGCTTTGAAATGTACAGATTTTCAGTAAGGTTGTCAATTAACAAAAACTAATAAACTTTCTTTTAAAATTTTTTTAAAAATTAAAGTGTAGTTGATTTACAATGTTAATTTTAGGTGTACAGCAAAGTGATTCAGCTATACATATACATACATGTATACATACATATATTTTCACATTCTTTTCCATTATAGCTTACTCGAAAAAACTGAATATAGTTCCCTGTGCTATACAGTAGGTTCTTGTTGTTTATCTGTTTTCAATATAGTAATGTCTGTCTGTTAATCTCAAACTCCCAATTTATTCCTCCCCTCCTGTTTCCTCTTTGGTAAGGAAATTCTTTCTTAATGGGGTAGCTTTTTAAGGTATGCTAATTATATAAAAGAGCGTTTTGTGTGGGCAAGTTTGGAGAAGAGTGTAGCAGCTGATAAGTGTGGGTGATTATTGGGTCCCAGCTTGCGCAGAGAACGACTTTTTAAGTCTCCGTTATATGTGTAAGCCTAGGTGAAGTCATCTCAGATTTGAATCATGCTTGTGGGTTTCCATGTGTTACAAGGCCTGGGTGAATATGCCACCATGGTTCAGTGCTAATAGGAATTAGTATGCGGTTTAGTTAGCAGTTAAAACTGTTTCACATTAGACAGGACTTCACAGCAGACAGTTTTATAAGGAGAATGGAATGAACTGAATACAGTCACTTGAATTAGAACATCTTTTATATTCTCTGTGGTCCCTTGGAGCTGATGACAAACCTAGAGAAGCATGCTAGAACAAGCAGACCAGAAAATTAAATTCTTCTCCTTCTTGCTTTGTGCAGTAGTGTCAGAGTGTTAGCCTCAAATATTTTTCTGTGTATTTTGTGTTTTCTTTTCTTCCTTTCCTTCTTTATAAGTCAGCTAAACTTGGTAAGATCATTAAAATGGTACTTTTGCAAACCTAATGATGAAATAAGGGAAACATTGAGCTGGAAAGATCCTCTGAGTGAGTCAGGTCCAGTGCTTTGTCTCCTGGTGCCTGACATCTCAGGGCTGTGGGAATCCAGAGTGATGATGTGTATGAGAGCAGCACCAAAATGCAGCAGGCAAGCTTGTGCAGATCCATGGCGTTATTTCTGTGAGTATGGCCCCAGACCATCCACGATGATTAGCAAGTTTTGTTGTTTAAAATAAATTCTATTTCCATATCCACCCTAAATTTATCCTCTAAACATATTGAACCATTCCCTCATTTATTTCTTAACAAAGAGGGAGAAGAGTGGTCATAGTCCTCTCTATATAGTGAAACCTATTTAATTTGACCCAAGGAATTTTTTTAAATGAAGAAAAACACCTCTCTAAAAAAGAAAAAAAAAAAACTAGAAAAAATGAGCAAACAGTTGCATGAACCAGGATAGAGAAGCCTTTTCTAAGTAACATAATGCCAAAGGTAGGAACCTTAAAAGAAAAGATTCACAGATTGGTTGTGTATAAATTTTACACATTTGTATATTAAAGACCACTATAGAAGAAAACAAAATGCAAGTTATAAACTAGGGAATAATAATGTTTGTAACTCATATGGACAGATTTTTTAAATGATGTTATTTGTTATAGTTACGTTGTTTACGTTACAAAATGAAGTTAAAGGAATAAAAATAATACGAAATTACACAGAAAACAAAAGAGGAGACAGTAGCAGACAAGGGATAGCAACAAATCTTTGAAAGATGGAAGAGCAGATGGAAAGCTAAACAATCTCTGCCCTAAATATCTGCGGAGGAAATGCCTGCAAAGGAAATGAGATGTGAGCCAATCCCTGCAAAGCAACATTAGGAAGTTCAGGAGTGGGAAGTACCGGTTAGCCAGAAAGCAGAATAATTTACAAGAGAAATATAATACCCAATAGTCCGATCACTGCTTTCAAAACCACTAGAAAAGACATGCAAATTTAAAGAGAGATTAATATCAGACAGAAAAGGCTGAAAATACACTATTCAGCATTTGTTCATTCATTCATGAAACATATCCCAGGAGCCTAAACTATACCCCTGATACTCTTCTGGGTCTTCCAGATGAAGTGACAAATGAAACGGAGTCCCGCTGCAGGAATGCAGACCGACGCTGTAGGGAGATCAGTGAGTGAGGGACTGGGGAGAGGCGGAAGGGTCAGCAGGACCCAGGCTTTTCTTTCTCTTTCACTCTTGATTTCTGTGAGTTTCCCTTCTCAGAAGTAAAGGGTATTACTCATCCTTTGCTGTGTGATAATGTGGGGTGTGCTCAAGCCCTGACGCCCAGCGGGGTGAGCCAGAATGGGACTGACCCAGCGCAAGAACGGAGACCCAAAGTGGGGGTGACGTAAGGTGCCATAATTGGGCATTTTGAGTACAGAACGAGTGAGCTTATTCAAGAGCATCCTTTAATTAAGGAGAAAAAGAGAAGACAGATCTTATATCTGAGTGGGAGGAGATGCCAGGTGGTTATAGATGCTAGTTAAAGAAAGAAACAGGGATTCCTGCTTTCTGTGCTGTGGTCATGGGAGGCCTCTTCCTTCAAGCAGAAGAGACCTGAGGAGGTGGAGGGCTTCCCCCTCGGCTTTCCGAGAGAAAAACGCTCCAGGCAGAAGGAATAGCAGGTGCAAAGACGCTGAGCAGGGAGAGTGGCTGGCTTGTCGAAGAGCAGTAAGCAGGCCTGCGTCCCTGGGGCCGTGAGATGTGGGAAAGAGTGGTGAGAAATAAAATCAGAGAGACAGCCAAGGAGGCCGTAAACATTCAGAGTGTTTTGAGGAGGGAAATGATGGCATCTGACTTGCATTTGACAAGGATCACTGACCTCTGTGTGGGACGTGGATTTGGGGGAGCAAGGACAAGAGTGGGGAGACCAGTTTGGAGACTATTGACATAATCCAGGCAAAGAAGACCACGATAGGTGTGTAAAGTAGTAGAGGAGGTGAAAGAGGTAAGAAGCGGTCAGATTCTGGATATATTTTAAAAGTTGGGCCAATAGGACTTGAAGATGGATTGGGTGTGATGTGGGAGAGAAAGACTTGAGTCAAGGATAATTACAAGATACAAAGCCCGAGCAACTAGAAAGACAGAGTTGCCGTGTACTCAAATAAGAAGATTGTGGGCAGAGTGTGTAGGGTTTGTGTTGTTGTGGTTGTGATTGTTGTTATGAGATGCAGAATCAAGACTTTGACTTTGGTCTTACTGAGTTTGCGATGCCTATCATACGCCTGAGAAGAGATGCTGGTTAGGCAGTCTGGGGTTCAGAAGGTAAGTCAGGACTAGACAAGTCAATTTGCTCAGCAGCAGCAGCAGCAGCAGCAGCAGCAGCAGCAGCAGATACTTATTTTGAGCCATGGCACTGGACGGGCTTACTCAAGAGTGAGGGTAAATTGAGGTCTGACCTAGTGAGCACTCAAGCACTTAGAGTTCCTACAAGTTAGGAATATGAGGATGTAGCTGTGAAGACTGGAAAGGACCACCCAGTAGAATCAAGAGTGAAGAGAAAGCCAGCCAGAAAAGGAAAACCAAGAGAGGAGTGTTCCAAAGGCAAAGTAAGAAAAAAAATTTTTTTTGAGACAGAGGGAGTGAGCAATTGTGCCAGGAGCTGTGATAGCTTAGGTAAGATGAGGACCAGGACTTGAGCACTGGACTGGGCAAAGTAGAAGTCTTTGAAAGAGCAGATTTAGTGCAGTGGTGGGGAAAGAAGCTTGATCACACTGGATTCAAGAAAAGTATGAATGGAAGAAGTAGAGATAGCAAGTAAAGACAATTGGTTGGAGGAGTTTTGCTGAAAGGACCCATTTACATTTCTTTACCAGAGAAAGGTGATGGTAACTGGAGAAGACAGGGTGCTGGCAGATTGTGGTGATGGTCCCGTATCTTCACTCCTCCTTATGTCTATGCCCTTTGCCATGTAACTCTGCATTGTCCTCTCTACATGTGTGGGGTGACCTGCCCCACCTTTGATTCTTATCTTACATGTGACATACGTTGGCCCAAAGAAAAAATAATGAGGTGAAAGTGGTGTTGTTCCAGTTCTGAGCTTAAACCTGGGTTTGTGCTTTTGCAGTGCTGCTGTCACCATGACAACATGCCAGGACTCACCTGTGAGTCCCAGAAGGTGGGGCGGATGGGAGCATTTGGGTAGATGCCCACAAAAATGTTACCAATCTTTCTAAACCATTTTATAACCTGCTTGTTTTTTAACTTTCTTAACAAATCCCCAAGTCAATAAATATTCTTCTACAATATATATTTTTGGAGATTCTTATATATATATTGCAATACTTCGATGAAATAAATGAACAAATCACAAGTACATTTCCTCTGTATGATTTTCCTGCTAATTGATAGAAAATAAAAGAATATCTTTTCTGAAATGAAGGAATGCTGTAATGTAGAGTGGGTTGGGCAGTGGAATTACTTTTCCAAAATACAATTTTCATCTACTTAAAGTACACTAATGACCAGCCTCACAGAATTCTGTACAGTATTGATCCATTACTTAAGTATTCTGAAACAAGAATTCATATCCAAATACTATTATCCTCCATAAATCATTCCCACTATTTTTTTTGTTTTTAAAATTAAATTTATTTGGAGAAAATTATAGATTTATATGTAGTTGTAAGAAATAACATAGAGAAATTTTGCGTACCCTTTACCCAGTTTCCCCAAAGAGTGACATCTAGCAAAATTATATTCTACACAGCATCCAGGATGCTGGCACTGATACAATCCACTGATCTTATTCAGATAAGAACAGTAATTCTTAATGAATAAGTGAAACCTGGCAGGAAAAATCTTATTTAATAATTAGATTTTGATAATACTTCCCAACATTATATATTAATACCCCCAATTTTAAAAGGAAACACTCTTGACCTCTGTATCTGTTAGCTCTCATTGCATAACATACCATCGTTCAGTAACTTTCAACAATAAATGCATATTTTTATATATTTATATTATAATTATTCTTTTAAAGATATATATTGTTTAAAACATATATGTGTGTGTGTGTGTGTGTGTGTGTAAATATTCTGTGTGGGCTGCCATAACAGAAATATCATAGATTGGCTGGCTTAAACAACAGAAATTTATTTTCTCACAGTCTGGGGGCTGGACGTCCAAGATCAGGGGGCCAAGATTTGGTGAGAATCATCTTCCTAGCTTGCAAATAGTCATCTTCTTGCTGTATCCTCACATGGCAGAGAGAGAAAAAGTAAGCACTCTAATGTCTCTTCTTATAGGAGCACTAATTGCATGATGGGAGCCCCCCTCATGACCTCGTCTAAACCTAATTACCACACAGAGGCCCCACTTCCACACCATCATATCGGGAGTTAGGACTTCAACATGTGAATTTGGGGAGCATATAATTAAGTCTATAACTCTATATATTTGAAAGTCTCCACTGTCATGTTACAAAATGGTGAATGGTTATTTTCTGGGTGGCAGAAATATAGGAAATTCTAGAACTTTTTTCCTTGTGTTTCTTTGCATATTCCCAAGTTTTATTCACTGATCATATACTATACTTGTGCTTACCAAATACCCAGTTTTCCAAAAAAGGAATGCTTTATATTATGAGGTACAGATGGTGGATTGATACTTAATAACAAAAAATTGGGGTGACACATAACCCATCAGTAACTGAAGAAATGGCTTTGAATCATTCTTTTAAACAAACTAATGAAAAACAGATGAAATTCCACTGTACGTGATAGTCACCATCATTCCCCATCTATTGTTTTTCGAAATAATTATCAAAACTTTCATCTCTTTTCCAACAGCGTTGAATTTCTTAATTTATCTTGCAAAATTATTTTTTTCTTTTTTCTGAATGCATGCCACACTTCTTTATGCTTTATCCTTGAAACTCCAAGGTGAGCTCATGGAATGCTTCCAGCAATCTCAGTTTTTGTTAAGAAGCCATCAGAGGGGCAGCGGGAACATACAGTGTCACAGCCTCCTACTGGGGAAATCTGACAGGAACAAAAAACAACAGCAACAAAAGCTTAAAGATTTACCTTGATAGAGCAAAAGTACATTGGAGGGAAAGTTGGTATAGTGTTAGGGAAGAGAGATGTGGAGTTAAGAGTTGACTGGCTTGGAAATGATACTGGAGGTTCTATCAACCAGGTAATGTTAGCTTTTGCTGCGGTATCAAATAACCTCCAAATCCTAGTACTCTATTCCACACTCACTCATGCTAAGCCCGTAATACAGGGCATATATTCTGTTCACTATAAGCACTTAGGAACCCAGACTGCAGGGAGAAAGCATTGCTCATTGCCAGCTAGAAGGAAACAGAGTCACATGCCAGCGTTAAATGTTCTGGTATAGAAGTGACATACACCATTTCTACTTGTTACATAATTGATTAGAACTATTTATTTGACCCCACTGTCCCACTCAACAAGAAAGGGGCAGAGAATCATCCTACCACAGGCCTTAAAAAAAAAAAAAAGACCCGGAAATATTTTCCAAACAGCACTCATATCTACAAACAGGATGGTCTGGGCTGACTGTGTGTATATAAGCCTAAGTCTATTTAACAGAATCCCCAGCTCCCCCATTTGCAATGCCTTTAAGTCTCTGCCTGATGCCAGCAGTGGCCTGCCTTGCCTCCAGTGCCCCTAAGTATGAAGTATGTGCAAAGAGAAGTAGAACCAGGGAGGAGGGAATCTGGGTCCCAGCCTCAGCTAGCCAGCCACGTAGGCTTGGGCAGGTCACACACCATCTCACTGGCTGTGATTTCCTCTCATATCTCTTTCTGCTCCGACTTGCTTTGATTCCTAGGGATGTGCACTTGTGTACCAGTTTGCCAGATTCTAGGGAAAGTGAGCAGCTGTGCACTACTTCCAATCCAAGGTTTGGTTTCTCCCTTCTTTAGCCAAGATGGACACTGGAGGCAGGGAGCTGCTGCCCTGAGGCAGGATCTCAGCCCCAAGCTTGGGCAGCGACTGCTCCAAAACCCAAGTTTTTTAAGTGCAAAGGGATTATCCTTCCATGAGATTCAGAGTAAAAAGTCAACCCCTATAGAGAAGGAAGGGAGGCCAGCAGTGAATCAGAAGGAGGGGGCAGTGAAAGGTCTACCCAGGTCTAACCAGCGCGGCTGGTTCAGTTGCTGGAACTCATCCAAATAGATTGAGTTGAACAAAGTTTGACTCCGTTTTTCTATTTTCTATTTATTTTTACATGTTTTTTTCTGTGCTACATTGACCAGTAGATTTGTTTCATTTCACCAAGTCAGTTATTTTACCAGTTTGGCGTGAACCCTGTAAATATTAGCAAATAACTCTAATCATTACGGTCTTTGTCTAGATTTGTTAGTTTTGGGTGGTTTGGATTGGAAATGCATTCTTTTTCTCATTTACTTATCACGTATTCTCTAAGCATTTTCTTAGTGTCAAGTATGTGCTAAGCATTATCTAGGCCCTAAGGATACAAAGATCAATACTGTGTGACACCTGACTTCAAAGGGCCTATTGCCTTATAGGACAAGGAACCAAAAAATGGAGGCAGCAAGCAGCCTGATGGTGAGCACGCTCCCTGCTCCTGTCCTGAGGCCTGGAGTTAGGTGGCACGGCCCTGCCAGCCCCCTGGGTGCTTTTAAACCTGTGGGGTCCGGGCCCAGCTTGCCCTCCCCAGCTCAGCGTGCTTTTCATTTGCCTCCGTTTACCATTCCCCTGGGCAACATTCCCACCCCTTTCCCTACTCTTCTAACACCCCCCAACCCGAGACAATCCACCTCTCCAGCAGCTTTTCCCGAATCCATCTGGGAATCAGCCAGCAGTGCTCCCAGTACTTTTCCCCTTCCTCTTTGTAGATAGCAAAGGTTTCTATTTAATAGAAAGATATGTTTTTTTACTTAAATTCCCCTTGAAAATACACAAGGGTTTAAGTTAAGGGTAAAAATTGCATTTTCAAATCACAAAAGTTTTTGCCAAAATCCAAAATGTTTGAAAAAAAAAATAGGTCAAGAGGCTTTCCTAAAGCATCAGGTTTTCCCATCTGTGGTTAGATTTGTGGATCACATGTGAGGCTCTTTCATGTGTGGATGTCATCATTCCAAAAGCCCTCTGGCTGGGCCTTTTATTTCTCCAGGCCAGCAGTACTGCGCCACGGGGGTGCGCGTGGGGGCGGGCTGAGTACCTGTGAGTCCAGGCAGCAGTTCCTAACGAAGCTGTGACAGTGAACATATTCTCTCATAACTCCCTGGGTCTCAGTAAATGAGGATGGCACCAGCTTAGCCCATAACTGAGCCTGGAGACTTCATGTCTGAAGGTACACTGAGATTCTTGGATGAAATGTGGACCCCTCATTCATCTTTTCTTATTAGTAATGGAGGAGGAGATATGGGAGGTTGCATTATCTATAGCCTTCATTTTATAGGCAGATTCAAACACTGAACAGTGTTTTGCAAGACAATGTTTTCAGCACTGTACATTCTGAGTATCTGCTGTAGATGCCCAACAATGTGGGGCAAAATTTATAGCAGGTATTAGAATTAAGGCCTTCCCCGTTTGAACTGTAGAATGAAGGGCTATGTCCTCTGAATGCTATGCTGAAGACTATAATCTTACAAATTCTTTGATTTTTTTCCATTAATGTTTTAATATGTGCTAAGTGCTTTCTGAGGAGGGTAAGTTTTGTGTATGTACGAGTATGAGTGTGTGTGTGCCCACGTGTGTGTGTGTGTGCTTACTTGGGTTGAATGTATGAAGTTGGAGAGATTAAGAAATGCTTTCGTGATAATTCACAAATACAAAGTCTAGGTATTTTTTCCTCTTTTTTTAAGTGAGTATATATGTCTGTATATGTGTATGAAAGCTGAAGGATTAACAAAAGCCTCAACTAGATACCAAGTTAATTTGAAAGTAATTCAAGCTGAGGCAGGATTTCACATCTGTTGTGGAGTCAGTATTTCCTTTTCTACTCAGTTGTTCATCTGGGAGACAGAGGTCATTGATGTCCACCTGCTCTTGGGTTCCACACCACGAAGAGCTGCTCAGATGCTCTTGCGGGACTCTAACAAGGAGCCACCTGCAGGTTCCGAGCCGCCGGGACCCGCAGGACCCCTGTGTCCGTTGGCCTCAGTTCCCTAGGCCAGTTCTCCTTTCACTTACCTGAAAAAATTTGAAGTTACCCCTTGACTTTTCTTCAGTTCCACTCCTACAGCAGCCCCCCTCCTCAAATGCACAGAGCCGTGCTCCAACCTGGGCTCCAGTTTGTGAACTTAGCGTCAGAGCTGGCGACGCTGGCCACACCACTGGCCGTGGTCCACTCTGTTCTAAGACCAAGGCTCTTCTCTGTGGTTTGAATCTGCTGAGCTCCGCTCACTGCAACGAGCTTTCCACCAAGCTCCTTAAACTTTAGCCTGCTTGTAAAGCACCGTGGGAATCTTGTTAAAATGAAGATTCTCTTTCTGTAGGTATGTTGTGGGACCCGAGATGCTGCATTTCTAACAAGCTCCCAGGTGAGATGGATGCTGGCTGGCCTGGGACCACACTTCGGGAGCAAGCCTTCAAAGTACACCTGAGGCTTCAGCTGTAGTACCTGGCAGGGCCGTCCCATTGGCCTCTAAGCAGCCCTGGCCACAGGCACACTTCTCAAGAGATGAGAAGAGGCTAGTCCACGGGTTGGAAAGGAATCATATTAGGCTAAGCTTTGGGAAGAAAAAAAAAAAACAGGAAAATGCAGCTTTTTCCAATTACAGATAAGAAACTAGTTATTTTAAAGAGAAATGAGAAATGTAATAGACTAAAATTGCAGTTCCCTGGGTATATTCTAGGAAATATTGGTCCTGTGGGATGTTAACAGGAGTCATGTGCAAAAGAGGTTTCTATGCTCAAATGAGTTCTAGAATCTAGAATGTAAACACCAGGTTAAACAAAGTTTAATAGGTTTTTTTCACCGCAGAACTTTTCAGAGGCTTTTATAAGTTAATGTGCATTGTAGATCTCCAAGAAGGACATAAAGCATGCACCATTCCCCAAAAGTATTTTCCAAGGAAATCCCTATTTTTTTTTTCAGGGATGCTAATAGACTAAATCTCCATGGAATGCTCTTTGGGAAAGGGTAGCATAAGCACTTGCCCAGAGTCAACTTCATCGACCTTCTCACCTCTTCCTTCGCCTGCCCCAGAGATTACAAAATGAAAAAGCGTTTGTTTTCTCAGACTGATTTGCTGATAATTTAGTCACTTTTTAGGGTGTTCATGGGTCCGTAAACATCTGGCCATTATTTAATTTTTTTAAACAAATGTCACACATTTCTTTCAAGTGCTAAGGCTGGAATGTAAAAATCATGACTGTTGATGGTGACTATTCATCTCCACATTATAACAGGACTGAGAGGTGCTCCTTCCCCACTGCTTCCCCTCCTTACTATGTGACAGAAGGGTTGGGAGTGGGAGCAGAAGAAAGGTCAGAGGAAGAGTATTTCCTTATCACCTGTACTTAGAAAAGCCTAGAAGGTTGATTTGGTTAAACATGTTTGAGTAAGCTTTAGACTTTCTCTTTGAGATTCAAGAGTTTGTCTGGGTGGATAGCAGGAAACTACAGGATAAGTAGACCTGGAGAGCGATGCCTCCTTCAGATTTTGCAGAGCGGTCTTCATCCTGGTGAGTATTTAGTTGCACATAAAGGCTGAGATACCCTCTAGGGGTCTCCTCTTTTTTTAGAGTGAGGCCGGGAACAGGAATGTCTGTGTTTCTGTTGCAAGCAGGCAGGAGAGGCGTTTCACATGGTTACAGCCACAAACCAGGATGCAGAGAGGGTATCCAGTTCACTTCATGGCTGCATCCTCAACCAGAGTTCTCTTATTAATCTCTGGGGGAAATTAAGTAGAAGCAATAGAGCAAATGAAGTGTGTGAGTGGGTGAGGGTGTATGTGTCTGAAGTGGTAGGTAGCTGGGAGTGGAGATGGGTGGATTTATGAATTAAATAAAACAATAAATATTGGGCTTAAAAACAGTAAAAGTGGAAAATCAGCCCTCCACGGTGACAGCACTTCCCTCTCCCCTGGGAAGGTGCTGGACACATCAGAGCTGGCCGGGTAGAGCCTGTGTTGTTGAGGTTGCTATGGTGACTGCAATACGTGAGCTTTCCTCCAAAAATCTCACTGGCCCAAGAACAAGCCCAGGCAAGCCCACAATTCAGCAGTTTACGAGCACCTTCTTATTCTAAAATACTGCGAGCATAATTGCTAAGAATTATAAATGGAAAAAAGGAAGGCTATTTGCGCTTGTCTTTTCCTCCTACTTAGCGCCTTTCCTCACGTAATCCCCTTCCCCTAATTATCTGCACTCCTATACACAAGTTACTTCAATGACAAAGCCAATGTCTGTTTTCCAAAATTAAGGGGGAAAAAAAGATTGCCAACTTGAACATATAAACTTTTAGGCATCTAAGTGAAACAGTTAAAAATCTACTTACAGCATTTAATTTATTAATTTCCATATATGTATATGAATTGCATAAAACTGAAAAGAAACTTACGTTCACTCATATTAATATTCACTCATATTGCTTTGCTCTGACACGTCATGAAGCAATCTGATTCAAATGTGTCATGTGTATGTTGGCTGTCAGCAAGTTTGCCATCACTAGAAATTCTCTTTGATTTTTTTTAACAATTTTCCCAAACACGCTATCTTCTCTGCCACCCAAGTTTTGACAATAGTCATTTTTAACTCCAGATGTGAAGCTATCACAGGAAATTTTACCCCAGACCACAAGTACCCATTTCCACAATATTAAGACAGACTTTTCTTTTTGTAATTCATCATTTGATGGGTTGGTGATCTGTGTGATATAGCCACTTAGCGTATTGCCTTTATAAAAAGCTTGTTTCCAATGACATACAAGACATGAAAAGAGGAGGTTGAACCACCTAAAGGAAAGATGCTTGCACTCTGTCAAATGTCTTTGACTTCTTTTTATCAATTTCAACTTAATTCTACTAGATGACCTAACAAAACAGTTTTAGTAACAATAGCTAACGCTTCCTGAGCCCTTAACATTTGCCAGGCACTGTTTAAACAAGTTATGCACTGTAACTTGTGCAAGGGTTTCAGAGGGTGGCACATAAGCCTTCCTGAGCAGACACAGCTGTGGACCAGGTGAGAGTGTCACTCACTCTGAGTGTGGAAAGCATCACTCACAAACCGTATTGAATGGTTTCCACTTGTGTGTGCGTTACTGCTGTTTAGTCACCCGGTTGCCAAACACACACATACACACACGTACACGGAAAATGGCCATCCTCTCCTTTCCCCACAGGGAAAAAGACAACCTATTCACAGCATGTCCTTGTTTTAGATTAGTGGTTCTCAACCCTGTCTACACATTAAATCATCTGAGAAGCTTTTTAAAAAACTGTTGATGCCCAGGCCTCACCCCAGGACAAATAAAGCAGAATCTCTGGGATAGAATCAGAGCATCAAAAAAAAAAAATTTAAAACACTACAGCTGATTCTAATTTAGAGCCAGATTGCAAACCAAAGTTTTAGATTGTTAGACATAAACCAAATGTCCTCACATCTCTATCGAGGAAGTTGGAAGTACTCACTATACTCTTTCAGTATTCTGAAGATTTGCGAAGGTTCTGCTTTATATAAACGCCTGATTGCACCTTGTTTTTCCTTTCTGTGCTTCCATCATTCTTTTGTCCCATCCTTTAAAACATCCACCTCACCTGTGCACTTAGAACATAACCAAGTTCTCCTGGACTAATAGCGCCACCCAGAGACTGGTAAAGAAATTTCTCTCCCCACCAGCTCCTTCCCACTTCCTAGGGGGTACACCCCAACTCAGCTCTGTCCCCTGCTTGCCTACACTTCGCACACACATTTCCTATCTCATCTTCCAAGCTTCAGATGTTAACACTATAGAGACGTTCTCTTTCCGATGTAACAACTTTCCTTCCATATTTTTCTACTAAAGCTCACATGACAAAATAATAATAATAACTTCCTTTTTGAGCTTAATGTACATCATACATTATACTAAGCACTACATAGCCTGACATTTATGCCTGACAACAAACCTAGGAAAGACTCATTTTCCAGATAAGTACACTAATGTTTGGAGAGAAAAAGTAACCTGTTCAAGATCACCCAGGTAGCAAGAAGTGGATCTGGGATTCAAATTCTGTTGTATCTGATGAGAAGTTCTCAGCTCTACCATTACCATACACTCCAGCTTCACTGACATTGCACAATTACCCAGGGCCC
Organism: Vicugna pacos; assembly: GCF_048564905.1. Classification (NCBI taxonomy): domain Eukaryota; kingdom Metazoa; phylum Chordata; class Mammalia; order Artiodactyla; family Camelidae; genus Vicugna; species Vicugna pacos. The sequence continues at coordinate 14,249,645 of NC_133000.1, read as the reverse complement.
TGTGCTCACAGGGCTCCGTGCTTGCTTTCATGCTCTCTGTCACTGTCTTGAAATTCTTAATAATTTCTGAAGAAGGAACCCCACATTTTCATTTTGCATTGGGCCCCGCAAATTAGATAGCCAGTCCTGTTCCCCAGGTCCTGCCAAAAATAAAAAGCAGTCACTCAACTTCCTTTGGTAACCAACATATTCAAATCATGGTTATTTAGGGGGAAAAATCCATATTTAAAATAAATCTGTGAACTTTAAGATAGATTAAAATTACCCAATCTAAAGGATGGGGTGGAGGGATTAAAAAAAAAAAGGAGGAAGAAAAAGAAGAAGATGAAGAACAACAGAACAGCAGCAACAATATCTCAGGGACCTGTGCTCCAAATCAGAAGATCCAGCACACATGTCTGGGATTCCAGAAGGATAGAAAAGAATGGAGTAAAACAATTACTTGAAGAAACAATATGCAAAAATGTGTAGAATTTGGTAAAAGATACACATTTACAAATTAAAGAAGTTCAATAAACTCCAACCAGGATGAATATAAAGAATATGACACCTCTAATTACAAGAGAGAAACCTTAGATCTGAAGACATAGTTAGATTGAAAGTAAGTAGATAGGAAAATATATTCCATGCAAACAGTAAACCTAAGAAAGTTGGAGTGGCTATGTTAATATCTGTTGAAGAAGATTTTAAGACAAAGAGTTACCAAAGTAAAGAGGGATATTTCATAATAATAAAACATCGAATTAATCAGTAAGATTTTTAGATATAAATGTGTATGTGTCTAGTAACAGAGCTTCAAAATACATGAAACAAATACTGACAGAATTCAAAGGAAAAATAGACAATCCTACAATCATAGTTAGAGTTTAACACCCCTTTCCCAGATATTGATAGACCAATTAGACAAAATAGCTCAGTAAAGACATAAAATATATGAATAACATTGTTAGCCACTGTTGATATGTTGACCTAATTGATATTTGTAGATCATTTTATTTTAAATAGAATAGAAGAGACATTCCTTTCAAGAGCATATGTTCCAAGAGAGACCATCTGCTTGGCCATAAAGCAAGTCTCAATAAATTAAACATTTAAAAATCACACAGGGTATATTCTTTGATTACTGTGGAATTCAAATTAGAGATTAGAAATCAATAACAATGAAATATCTAGAAAACCCCTAAATTATTAGAAATTAGACACTTCTAAATAATTTATGAATCAGAAGTTAAATTTTAGGAAATACCTGAAACTGAACAAATATAAAGATATGCTATATTGAAATTTTTGAAATTCATCTAAAGCAGTTCTTAGAGGAAAATTTATAGCTTTAAGTATTTATATTGCCAAAGAAGAATGGTCTAATATTTATGACCTAAGATTCTACTTCAAGAAGACAGAAAATAAGAGCAGAATAAGCCCAAAATAAGTAGAAGAAAGGAAATAATAAAGATAAGAACAGAAATAAGAACATTAAAAAGCAGACCAATAGTGAAATATAACAATGCCAAAAATTGAAAAATGCCAACAAAATTGTTAAACAGTTAGATTAAGGAGGGGTGGGGGAAGAGAAAAAGAGAGTGAGAGATAGAGAACTCAAATTATTAATATCAAGAATGGAGGAGGGGTTATCACTACAGGTTCGACAAATATCAAATGGATAATGTAACTAATAAATGGATAATGCCAAAAATTTAACAACTTAGATGAGTTGGACAAATTCCAGGGATAGACTGGGATTTCAAAACTGTAGAATAGATAAACAAGATTACACTGTATAGCACAGGGAAATATAAACAAAATGTTATGATAAATCACAGAGAAAAAAATGTGACGAGTGTGTATATGTCCATGAATGACTGAAAAATTGTGCTGAACACTGGAATTTGACACAACATTGTAAAATGATTATAAATCAATAAAAAATGTTTAAAAAAAAGAAAAATACATCTTACTATATCTGACACAAGAATAAATTGAATTTTTGAATAACCAAATACACAGTTTAAAATTTGAAGTTGTTATTAAAAATATTCCCACAAAGAAAACTTCAAGATCAGATGGAAAAGCCTGTTAAATATTTAAGAGGTGTGTGTGGGGGGGTGGGGAATGTCAACATTACATAAAATCTCTCAGATAATAGAGGAGGAGGGATCACTTCCCAATGCATTTTATGAGACCAGGAAAACCTCAATACAAAAACCTACCAAAGATATTTACAAGTAACAATGACTGATAGACCAATATCCTTCATACTCATAAAGCAGAAATACTCATCAGAATATTAGCAAACTGCAATCATCCAAATATAAAGAAGATAATATATTGTGATCAAATGGGGTTTATCCTAGGAACTCAAAGTTTTCTTTAACATTCAAAATTGAATCAATGCAATTCACTACGTGAACAGAATAAAGGAGAAAATCCATGTGCTCAATTTATTAGAGGCAGAAAGACATTTCACAGAATTCAGCACTCATTCATGATAAGAATTCTCATCAAACTTACAAACAGATGGAAATTCCCACAATCTGATAAAGGTAATCTCTAAAAAACCTACAGCTAACATCATACTTAATGGTGAAGTGTTTATTTATTTTTCCTCTCTAGTATCAGGAATAAAGAAAGAATGCCACTCTCACAACCTCTATTCAACGTTGTTTGAGAGGCCCTAGTTAGTGAAATAAGTTAAGAAAAATAAAAAGAAGGCATGAAAACTGGAAGGGCAGCAGCAAAATGTGTCTGTTTGCAGAGAACATGGTTGTTTGTATAAAAAGTCTTAAGAACTCTGAAAAATGACTGCTAGAACTAATAAATTAATTTAACAAGTTTTTAGGATAAAACATTAATGTATAAAGACAATTGTATTTTTAAAAACTGGCAGCAAAACTTTGGAAACTAAAACAAAAACCATTCCATTTGCAATAACATCAAAAAAGTTGGGGAGTAAATGTCACCAAACAGCTATAAGACCATACATTAAAACTATAAATATTTCTAAGAGAAATTAAATAAAGTCTAAATATAAATGAAAAAATATCATGTTCAAACATTGGGACACTCCATATTAAATTGTTAGTGCTCCCCAAATTGATCTATAGATTCAATGTAACCTCATTCATGATTTCAGCAAGATTTGTTGTAGAAACAAACTTATTCTAAAATGTACATGGAAATAAAAGCACTTGGAATGCTCAAAAGAACCTTTTTAAAAAAGGACAACATTGGAGGATTTATACTACTTGACTTAAAGATTACTAAAAGCTACTATAGGATTGGCATAATGATTAATAAACCGAGGGGGTAAGGGGAGGGAAAGAATCTCCATCTCTACCTCCCATTATGCACAAAAGCTAATTTGACATAATCGTAGACTTCAACATAAAAGCTAAAAACACAAAAGCTTTTTGAAACAAACATAGGAGAATATCTTCATGACTTGAAGATAGGCAAAGAGTTCTTAGAAAAGACAAACAAAATGATAACCATTAAAGAAAAAATTCATCAATTAGACATCATTGAATGAAAAGTTATGTCCCATTTAAAGACATCCTTTAAAAATGAATAGGCCAGTCACAGACTGGCAGAAAATATTTTCAAATGTATGTCTGACAAATGATTAATATACAGGAAATATATCTATCTGCTATAACACAGTAGTAAAAGAGACAAACAATCCAATAAAAATGGGTAAAGGATTTGCACAGACACCACATAAAAGAAGATATATGAAGGACCAATAAGCACATGAGAAAGTATTTAGCATCATTAGTCATAAGGGAAATTCAAATTAAAGCCACAGTACTGCTGCAAACTCACTAGAAACTAAAATTAAAACAACAACAACTGAAAACAGCAAACGTTGGCAAGAACATGGAGCAGCTGGTACTCTTGTACGTTGTTGATGAGACAGTAAAAAGGTACAAAGAGGTACAAACGCTTGGGGAAAAAAAAATCTTACAGCTTCTAAGAAACCAAAACACATACCTACACGACAACCAGTAATTCTACTTGTGGGCATTTTCCCCAAGGAAAGTGAAAATATAAATCCACAAGACAACTTGTACATGGAAGTTAACCACAATTGTGTTCATAACAGCTATAACCCAGGAAATAACAGGGGTTTCCATTTTAAATAGGAGAATGGATAAACTGTGGAGGTGTGTTTATACAAAGGAATACTACTACACTACTATACAGAAAAACAACAGATTTCAGGAAAACTGCAGGTAAATGCAGCTATGTAGTTGAATCTGAAACATGTCATGCTGAGAGAGAGAAGCCTTATACTCAGAGTCTATATTGCATGATTTCATTTGTATGAAGTTCTGGAGTAGACAAGACTGACGTGTTGTGAAGAATGTCAGAACAGAAGTTACCTCTGGAGAGATGGGACGGGGATTGCCTGGGAAGGGTCGTAGAAGAACTGGTTGAGATAATGGTCGTTTCCTGTATCTTGATGGCGGTCTGGGTTACGCAGGTGTGTGCATTTGTTATAACTTGGCAAATAGCGCCCTTAGGATTGATGCATTTCATGCTATGCAAATGTTACCTCAAAAGAGAAAAAAATAGCTTTAAACAAATTCCAAACTCCTTTAAATAAGAACAGCTCATACTGATTATGATTCTCATACTGAAATATTTAGGGGGCAGTGTACTCAGGAATGTATCTTACTCTGAAGTCCAAAAACTGATCGATGGGTAAATGCGGGGATTGATGGATGGACAGATGCAGATTTAGATGAAGCAATGTAGCATGTTAATTTTAGAATCTAGATGATGAATTTTTGCTGTAAAATCTTCTCAGCTTTTCTATGGATCTGACATTTTTCATAATAAAATGTTGGGGAAAAACCCTCAGTGGTAACCACAACAATTGTTTAGAACCTGGGCCCACAAAAGATTCTTTTAGGGAGGAGTATTTTATCACTGACATTATTTAGAATTGCCAGCACATGGTGATAATAAAAAGCAGACTGACTTTCAGCTGGGTTTATTTTGTTTTTTAAATTCCTACCAGCAATGCACACCCTCACTGCCTGCACCCAGGGTGGACCCTTCTGCTACCCGGCCCTGGGTACATGGTTAGTGTCATACAATTGGAAAAGCACAGTGACAGGAATCAGAGCCAGATCTGCCTGATTCTGAAGCTCCTTCCATGCCCGTAAACCTTCCACATTGTCCTGCTAGCTTTGCTGCAAATTACACAGATATGAAAAAGCTATAATTCTGGCCTACAGGGAGATCATAGTGTAGTGGAGACAGATCTATGCTTATTTCTAATACAAGATGATATTATAGATTTTCAAATAAGATGCTGGAGGAAAATGGGAAAGCTGCTTAGAAGTAGTGTCTGAGGTGTATTTTGCTCCCAACTTAAACCCATTTGGTGTCACCCCATAGTTCATAAGCTCAACTCCAAAACCTTTAACATGGTCTACATGATCCTACATGATCTGGACCCTTTCTACTTCTCTGTCCTCGTCTTGGGCACTTCTCAGTAGGCACATCTCCAAAAATAACACACACACACACGCGCGCGTGCGCGCACGACTCTGGCCACACTGGCCTGCTTTCTGTCCTCTTCATCATGTTCCATCCTGCCTCGTGGCCTCACCTAGGCAATGCCTTTTTCCTGGAGTGCTCTTCCCTTATCCCCTCCCTTCTGCACACTCACAACTTCACTGAGACCAATCCTATTCATTCTTCAGGGCTAAGATAAAAGGCTGCTTTTTCAGTAAAGCCTCTGATTGCTCAGGTAGACTGGCCTGCCCTTTTCCTTTGAGACACAGGACACAGTTGTAATTATACCATGTCTTGTGTAAATTTGGATGTGTTCTAGATTCTAAGATCAGTGTAACCTGGAACCATATTTGACTTGTTTCAAAAAATACTTGTGAATAAAACTGAATGACTCCTTAGGTGAATCCATGAACAGATGTCAGGCAGGACATTGACACTCAGTGATAGGATGAGAGGAACAGCATTCAGAGAGAGACAAACCTTGAGCCAAGTTCCAGAGTGAAGAGATGCAAAGACATGGGTGTTGGGTAATTTCTGAGATTTTTAAAAATGAAATTAAAAAAACCAACCCTCAAGAGGCTCCTGTGCTTGTCCTGGCCAGGGATCAGACATAAATTACATTCTGTAAGAAGCAGGTAGAATAGAGGCATTAGGGAGAGCCTGAAACTTGTCTCATCATCCTCGTCTCTAATTAGAGTTTCTAGGAATTTTTTCTTTTCTGCTATATCTTGTAACTCCAAAGAGATAAAAACCAGGACATGATCAGATCCCTGGGAATTCCCACTCATTTATGTAATCCAATCCTGCCTATTGTCTTTTGGCTAAATGCTGTATGAGATATGATATGATGTATGGTGACAGCAGAGTCTCTCTTCAGGGCATGTGAAGCTTCCCAAACAAATGATTCTAAATGCGTAGAATTTCTTATTAAATCAGCAACTGGCTAATGGAAGGGTGTATAGAAAGAGGGCGTGTAGAGAGGTGAATTCTGCCTTGTTACTAAGTCTGCACTGATTTCTCATTGATTTCTGCTCTGTTTCTTTAGACCTGACAGGAACGTGAAGGTGCACTCAACAATTGAAATGTTCCTAAAGGCTTGAAAATGTATGAAGAGCTTTATTCCCAAAGAAGCTCACACAATTTTTCCTGCACTATTTAGACTTCCATTTATTGATCCCTTGGTAGGTTCCATTCTAATGATGCGCAAATAGGTAAAGGATGGAAGCTACAACAGTACACACAGCAACCTCCAACCATAATAACAACAGTAAATTCTTTTCTCAACATCTGGAGTTCTGCAGGCAACTTTCCTAATAAAGGAAACCAAGAAGTCATTTTAAGTCCATGTCCACACGAAGATTTACACACCATAGACTTATTTTTCTCAATCCTTTCTGAGGTTTCTCTGTGACTAAATCTGAATTTCAAATACTTGGTGTGTGTAAAGTTAGGCTATTAGACTGATGGAGTTTTGCCTACTCTCGTAACAGAACAGACGTTGCTAATCACTCACAGAATCCTTTGCAACCCAGTATACCAGGCAGTCACTACCAATCAACTGGAGATTGCACATGAGTTGAATTTTATTCACTGTCCTGCAACTGGGACACTGTCCTGCAACTTTAGACTTCCTGTAGCATCTCCGAAAGCTGTCATTCTAAAGCATGCTTACACGAAAAAGTAGTCCCAAATACAGAAGCACATCAGTTTACAAACTTTCAGCTCAGGAACTTTCACAGATACAAACAAATGAACCAAAGCAAAAACGTATTGATTCTATTGAGAACCTTATAGTATTACTTTGATCTTCTGAGTAAATGGACACCCCCAACCTTTTTTGGACCTTATCTGCTCGTAAATGGAGACACTTCTATACACCACATTTTTTATTTCTATTTTCCTCCCTACCTCCTCAATTCTTCCTGAAGGTGTAGAAAAATTTCGAATAGCTTTGTCCACTTTGGGTTCTTTACCTCTCTGCACTCTGGGCAGCCATGTCTCTAGCACCACCTGTTTCCCCATCAAAATCTCTCTTGGAGGAGATCTGTCTCTCAGGGAGGTTATGCAAACTGAGAGATAGATGATGGCTAAGGTCCAAATGATCTTCTCCTCCTAACATATCTGTACTTTGTTAAGGATAATATTCCAAGCCAAAGGAATGCATTTCCAGTTGTAAACTGTCTTTTGTTTTTCAGTTCGAAAGATTATGAAGTTTTTTGGGAGAAGCAGCCAGGGGAAGGGTCTTATCAGTTGCCCTAAATTGTCAGGATGCCTAATCCTCCTCCTCAAATGCTAGCTTTTGCTTCCATCTGCATTCATTCTTGAAAGTACCTGAAGATAAGGTTTATAAGCCACCTCTGAGAAAGCCATGGATATTGGTGAGTATTCAGATGATTGACCTCTATCCCTGAACTAAAAATCAGAATCTTTTAGGGTGAGCTACAGAAATGAGGCGGCCATCAAGTTCCCCTTCCCGACCAGGGGAATTCTTACAGTTAAATAAACTTGAGGACAACTATTTCAAAGCAAAGCCTCGGCAAATCAGGCTACATCAACATTTATACTTTCCCTCTTTTACTGCTGTTTCTTAGCAAGGTTTTAAGCTGCCTGAGAATAAAGACTATATCCCATACCTTAAAAATTTCCCCAGAGCTTCTCTTAACTCATATTTTTAATGATTTTATTTTTTGAGCAGTGCTTTCCTAATTAATATCATAAAAGAAATAGCATTATCTCATTAGAGACCAGGAGAATTCAATGATATCAGATATTTAAATTATTCATGAATTAAGCAAGCATCCCAAAACACAGTAACTCATTGTCCTTTGTCCATTTTATGAACTTTTCCTTACACTGTTTGCATGGGAGAGCCACGTGCACAGTACATGTGAATCATCAAACGTAGCATGCTCTTTGGTGCATTACTGTGATTTTATTGTATATTGGAGCCAAAATTATTCTCTCCAAAATTGGAAATCATGATCTCACATATAGATGTTTACTTTCCGCACAATTTCATGGGTACATCTACTTAACTAAGTGAATTTAAGCACTGTTTACTTTGCCCTAAAATGTTCAAAGAAATGTACTTGATATACTCAGAATGTATATTTTTTCTCAGAATCTTCATTTTCTTCATCAATAAAATGGACAGCGCAATGCGTGTCCCTTTGTAGGGTTGATAAAAACTGATAAAAGAGCAAGATTAAAAATAATTCACCTTGTGTGTGTGTGTGTGTGTGTGTGTGTGTGTGTGTGTGTGTGTGTAAAAGTATTTGGTGGAAAGTTTATCATTCTCCTGTGTGAACGATCCTCTTTGAAATGGAAGACTTTGGTCCTTGCTTTTCCCCCCTATTTTAAAGTTTAAAGAAACCCTAAAGTGACTTAAATAGTCACCCCAGGTCCTTTAAAGATCAGGCAACACCTTTAGCTTGCCCAAGGAGTGCGTATTTCTTGGAGAGGGGAACACCATTTTAAGGCTAACACAGGAAGCCGTACTCAGGATTCAAAGTCTAGGGTTAGCATTTAGTGTGTTTTTCAGCCTGTTTTCCTTACGTGGTGATGACTGAAGAGAAACTGCCAAGCCCGAGGCACGGAGGTGGAGCAGCTGCACACACTGATGAGGTAGGCAGGAGATCAGCTTGGTCGCTGGTCTCAGACCAGGGGCCAGCACACTTTCTGTAAAGCGTCAGAGAGGAAATATACTGGGCTTTGTGGGTCAGTCTCTGTTGCAACAAGTCAACTCTGCTGTGTGTGAAGCAGCCGCAGACAATAAGTGAAAGGATAAATCAAACTACGTCCCAGTGAAATGTTACTTGCAAAAAAGGAGACACAGAGGCTCAAGTTGACCATCCATCAGTAGAGACTAGGAAACCTTTCTCCTGGGGTGGAAAAAAAACAAAACAGCACTGGCAGAACCTGTATTTGGAGCTTCAGAGTAGTCCAGGATGCACCCCTTTATTCTGTAAAAGGTGGCCGAAATTTCCTACCTAAAGGGCTGCAAAGCAACCAGTTCAGTTGTTTTCCTTAGGGTCTAATTGTTTCTTTCCTTTAAATATTCCTCTGGCTGAAATTTGTTAAAGAGAGAAAGAGGAGGAGGGGAGAGAGAGAGAGGAGAAAGAAGGGCAGGAAGCGCAAAGGAAACTGGACTATGCAAGGAAATTGACTGCCCATGTGAGGTCAGAGCAGGTTTGCTAAGACAGAAAAGAAGGTTAAAGAGTGGTCCAGTAGGGGTTTTTAAAAACAACAGACAAACCTTGTGAAAGTCTTTGTGTGTGAGGTTCGTGGTTAATAGTACAGCCTTTGGAAACAAACAGACCTAAGTTTTAAATTCTGGTCCTATTATTTACTAGGTGTCTGATCTTGAGCATATGTCTTAATTCCCAAGGCTCAGTTTTCTCATCTGTAAAATGGGAATAAGGACATCTTAACTTGCAGGATGTCTGAAAAGAATAAAAAGTATGTTGAACCTTTAACACAATATAAGTGCCCTGTAAATGGAAATTATTGTAATAAATGAGGTTTTGATCAGGAAATTCATATTGACAGCAACTAAAAATTACAATGTGATTAATGTCCCAGGGGAGTGAAAAACAAAGCAGTAAACTCAAACATTGCACTTCTATTCTAGAATTCTGTTTTCTAGGTCCATCATTTTTTTATTCAGCAAATATTTCTCACCATTTATTATGTATCCCTGGCACTGTGCTGATTTCTGGGGTTACAAAAATGAACAGAGGTTCCTCATGTCTGACAATAGAAAGTTGAAAGAACTTAGTGGCAGTATTTGTTCTTAAGTTATTGTCTTGGAGCTATAAACCCACCATTCTGTATTCTCCTTAGTGATACTGGGGGTGACATTCTGGAAACTACTTCTCACGTTTGCCAGTTGCTCCCTCTTGGACTCTGCCAATGGGTATTTTAGAGACAGATGGAAATTTGTTGGAAGGAGAAAGGATACATGCTTTCCCCGCATTTGCTTGGTGTCATGTCAGCATCATCACCACAAGGCTTCTTCACCTTGGCGGCAGCAACTCATTTGCAGTGTTTCCACACTCCTAGACCTGGCTTCATCACCGCTCCTCCAGCAGGGGTCTGGGTCAGCCTCACAAGCCCCTCCTCCCATATGCTAAATTTTAATAATCCCAGCCTCTTCCTTTTTCCATGCAGTCCACAGAGATAGTAATTGCAGGTAGCTACTTCCTGCAATTACTATCTCTGTGTTACGTCAGTTTTCCCCTTTTGCATTTATAGTTCTCCAACACCTGCTTAATTGTTCACCATAGTAAATTCACTCTGTTATGGCCATTGGTGTGGTTTCTGTTTCCTGACTGGATCGTAACTCTGTATGCTGATCCAAATCTAGCTCACAAAGACCTATTAACAATTTCACAAATTGTATATCATCCAAGGAATAGGCTCAATAAACATACTTCCATGGGTGAAAAGCTTTAGGCAAGGAAGAAAACTTTTTAAAATACAACACTGTAAGAATGAAAAGCCGATTCAAAGACAAATACAAAGTGAAAAGCAATTCATGGAATGGGAGAAAATATTTGTAAATCATATAGCTGATAAGGGATTAATATCCAGAGTATCTAAAGAACTCCTATAACTCAACAATAGTAGTAACAAACAAAACAGTTTAAAAATGGGCAAAAGATTTGAGTAGACATTTCTTCAAAAAAGATGTGCAAATGGTCAGTAAGCATATGAAAAGATGCTCAGTGTCACTAATCATTAAGACAATACAAATTTAAACCACAATGAGATGCCACGTCAAGTCCATGAGGATGACTACTATCCAAAAGTAGAGAACAACAAATGTTGGCAAGAGTATGGAGAAACTGAAACCCTGTGCACTGTTGGTAGGAATGTAAAATGATGCAACTGCTTTGGAAAACAGTATGGAGGTTCCTCCAAAAGGTAAAAATAAAATTACCATATGATCCAGAAATTCTGGAGATACACTTAAAAGAACTGAAAGGAGGGACTCAAACATGTACACCCAGGTTCATAGCAGTATTATTCATGATAGTCAAAACATGGAAACAACCTGAGTGTCCATCAATAGATGAATAGATAAACAAAATGCAGTCTATTCATACAATGAAATATTATTCAGCCTTGAAAAGGAAGGTAATCCTGAAACATGCTCTAACATGGATGAAACTCGAGGACATTATGCAAAGTGAAATAAGCCAATTGCAAAAGGACAAATACTGTACCATTCCACTTATATGAGGCACCTGGAGTAGTCAGAGTCATAGAGACAGGGAGTAGAATGGTGGTTGTCAGGGGCTAAATATTTATGAGCATCTGGTGGGTGTTCTCTGAAAAGCAGTGGATTTCCTGGTCCTCTCAGTATAATTCATAGGTAATCAAGTATACGTAACTGAGAGGAATTAGAATTGTAAACCAAAACTTTAATTGTAGTTACAGCATGGCAAATTTTGCAAAGGGAATTAAACTGAAGCAATTTACTATGTATTTGAAAACCATGACGAAGCCAACTCTAATATATATTTAGGGATCGGTACTGCTTAATAACAGTCTTCCATGCCAAGTTCTATAACAAGAAGGCAATGTCCATCAAGTCATTACTGATCTGCGGGCTTCAGTTTCCTTGTCTATACAGTGTAGATACTAACAGTAAATACCTCTCAAGTTCTGTAGGAGACTCAAGCTCTTGGATAGTACCTGGCACACACAACTGTAAGTGTTAATTAAAACAAACATTTGTTAATTTAATGGCAATTAACATTGGTTAAGTATTCCGTTTTACAACCCAATTTCATATCCATTAACTCACTTGATTCTTTTTTTATCTATATATCTTTATTTAAAAAAAATTTTTTTCATTTTACATTTTTTATTGAGTAATGGTCATTTTACAATGTTGTGTCTAATTCTAGTGTAGAGCACAATTTTTCAGTTATACATGAATATATATATATATTCATTGTCACATTTTTTTCTCTATGAGCTACCACAAGATCTTGTATATATTTCCCTGTGCTGTACAGTATAATCTTGTTTATCTATTCTGCATTTTAAAATCCCAGTCTGTCTCTTCCCACCCCTCCTTGGCAACCACAAGTTTGTATTCTATGTCTAGGAGTCTGTTTCTGTTTTGTATTTCTGTTTTGTTTTTGGTTTTTTCTTAGATTCCTCATATGAGTGATCTCGTACGGTATTTTTCTTTCTCTTTCTGGCTTACTTCACTTAGAATGACATACTCCAGGAGCATCCATGTTGCTGCAGATGGCGTTATGTTGTCGGTTTTTGTGGCTGAATAGTATTCCATTGTATAAATATACTACATCTTCTTTATTCAGTCATCCGTTGATAGACATTCAAGCTGTTTCCATGTCTTGGCTACTGTAAATAGTGCTGCTATGAACATTGGGGTGCAGGTGTCATTTTAAAGTAGGGTTCCTTCTGGATATATTCCCAGAAGCAGGATTCCTGGGTCATATGGTAAGTGTATTCCTAGTCTTTTGAGGAATCTCCATACTGTTTTCCACAGTGGCTTTCCTTGCTTCCCTCTCCCACTCTTAACGATTTAGATGTCTTCTTTTACAGTTTTGTGTTTATTCTTTTTGTAATTCATGGCAGTTATCTCCTTTCCAGTTATGAGTTTCTCATTTTTGTAGCATCTTGCTTCTTTTCTATTTAGAGTAGACCTGTCAATATTTCTTTTAGCATGGGTTTAGTGTTGCTAAACTCTTTTAGTTTTTGCTTGTCTGCGAAGTTCTTTATCTCTCCTTCTATTCTACAGGATAGCCTTGCTGGATAGAGTATCCTAGGCTGCATCTTTTTTTCATTCAGGACTTGGAATATACCTTTCCACTCCCTTCTGGCCTGTAGTGTTTGTGTAGAGAAATCAGCCGAGAACCTTATGGGGGTTCCCTTGTAACTCACTCTTTGTTTTTCTCTTGCTGCCTGTAGGGTCATTTCTTTATCCTTGACTCTGGCCATCTTGATTATGATATGTCTTGGTGTGGGTCTGTTTGGGTTCTTCCTGTTTGGGACCCTCTGAGCTTCCTGTACTTGGATATCTGATTCCTTTAGGTTTGGGAAGTTTTCAGTCATGATTCTTCAAATATCTTTTCAATCCCCTTTGTTCTTTCTTCCCCTTTTGGAACCCCTATTATGCATAGATTGGCATGCTTTATATTATCCTATAGGTCCTTTATATTGTTTTCATTGTTTTTTATTTGTTTTTCTCTCAGCTGTTCTGACTGGGTGCTTTCTGTTGTCCTGTCTTCTAGGTCACTTGTTCATGCCTCTGCATTATCTAGCCTGCTTTGTACAGCCTTTAGGTCAGCTCTCATCTCAGCAAATGCATTTACTAGTTCTACTTGGTTCTTCTTTATAGCTTCTATTTCATTTTTGACATATTTTATATCTCTAAACACTATTTCTTTTAGTTCCTTCTGTACTTTGATCACTCCTTTTTTGAAATCTTGATCTAGTAGGCCATCGATGTCTATTTCCTTGATCGTGCTTTCAGGGGATTTCTCTTGCTCTTTTAATTGGGAGTGGTTCCTCTGCTTCTTCATCTTGCTCATATCTCTTTGGCACTGTGGCTTAAGGAGTATCAGTTCTCTAGTTCTCCTGGAGACGGTGTGCTCTTAATGATTTTATCAAGAGGTTTTTGTGTCTTCACCCTGTTTCGCATACTCAGCTTGCTGTTTCCAGAGGCCCTCTGTTGGCACCCTCGTCTGTGCTGCTCCCAGCTGCTGTCAGCTAGCAGATTGCATCCCCTCCCAACACTGGGTCAGGTGCTGAGCTCTTACCTGGTGGGTGGGCAAGTCACTCCCCCTCTCGATGCCACAGTCAGACACTGTGCTTGGGCAAGGCAGGTGGGCTGATTGCGCCCCCTCCCAGCACCATGGTCAGGTGCTACGTTCCTGCCAGGAAGGTGGGTGGCCACCCACCCTCTCCCGGTGCCAGTGGCTCCGCTGCTCTGTGCAGCTGTCCGCTCCGCCTCCAATCGGCGCGCCGAAGGTGGGCTTGGGGAAGACCGCAGAACGGCCCTGCCCCTGCTTCATGCTAAATCTCAGCTCCTTGTCTGTCTTGGCAGTGCAAGTTCTCAGATTTTTGGTGTCTTTTTCTTTCAAAGAGGGTGATGTTCTGTTGGAGTTCAGCAGGTGCTCTGGTTGTCTGAGTAGATCCGTAGATGTGAGTTTTGGTGTATTTGTGGGAGAGGGTGAGCTACAAATGTCCTTCTGCTCCACCATCTTGCTTCTCCCCTACCAACCTGATTCTTAAATAACCCCACAATGAAAGAAAATTAACCCCCCAAATGCTAAAAATGAAAGTCACACAGGGAAAGCAGTGTGGCTTTGTTGGCCTCTCTGTGAGTTACTTTCTTTTGCCTCCAAACCAGCTATAATGTGGCCTTATTCCTTCATTGTGGGTGTCAGGGGATAAATTTGGTTTCTTGATACAACATGCAAGCTTTCAAAATTCAGTAATTTTATTTATATAGTTAGCTTAATCAATACAATAGACATAAAAATTGTTAACCTTTTACATGTCCTTCCCTCTCTAGATATGGTGACTTTTCAGTATTACACACAGAGATACACACAGCCCTTTAATCAGTGTAGTTTTACTTTTCCTAGAAGAGTTCTGTTTGGGCCCACCAAATTTTCTAGTGGGTTTATCCATTTATAAGTACACCTGCCTGCTCCCACCCTGATTTCCAGGGCCTTCCAAGTAAAGACTGGCAGGAGGAAGAAAAGAGGCCACCTACTAGATAGGAAAAGAATGAATTTTAACATGAAAAGGATCTATTTTCAAACAGGCTTTGCCACTTAGCTGTAAGACTTTGGTAGAATTACCTACCCTGTCTTGATGTGAATACATTCAGCACAGTGTATACTCAGCAATGTAAATATAAATATTTATATTAAGTGTTAATATTTAACTTTTGTAAGCATCTACTTGTGGAATATAAACTTTGGAATGCCCCCAGACATAAATTTTCAAGTAATGTGACCAACAGGAAATGATAACAAAACCCAGAATGCATTAAAGGTAGCACTTTAACTATTTCAAAGCGGGTGGATGACAATCATCACTGCTAAGAAAAGTAATCATAGGTGATTAAATCAATGCTTTCTGAGGTTAATTCTCAAGCTACTGTAGCTGTACTATTTGCAGGTTGGGCAACTGTATTAAGGAATGAGGTTGATTTTGTCTAGACCTCTTATAAAAATGGGTAGCATTCCATTTATGCTCTCAAACCAATGAACATGAAAAAATAAATACAGCTGTATGTATGTATGTATCTGGGCATATAACATGGATGCATCAGCATAGAGAGTGTGCTTTAGAATCACAGAACTTGGAGGCTGAGAGGGACCCTATAGATGCTCTCTCTCACCATCTCATTTTATAGACGAAGAAAAGCCCAGAATGTCACACACAAGTTCAAATCAAACATCCAGTTGGTGCCGGATGATCACACAATGCAGGTTTTCATTGCCCTTACTCCACTGCCCATCTGTCTTCCTCTCTGCTGTCCTTGCAAGTCACTGGAACAGCTCGGCCTGCGAGCCTGTGCTGTGATTCTGTGAGCGATAATTTTCCGTTCACACTTCCCAGGCCTGTTCCAGCTGGAAAGATGGGAGTGGTAAACTTTGACTTATGCAGTTGAATGAGACATTGTTTGATGGAAGTGTGTGGGCGGGGAAGCCAACAAACCCCAATTGCCAACTCTTGAAGCAAACATGCTCCCTTTATCCCCCAGTGTAGTTTTTGACGTAACGAGCATGGCTTCCAATTTTCCTTGCAAATCAGCACACTGGTGACCATGGCAACTGGCATGCTCAAAAGATGCTCTGTCAAGGGACTCTGAAAGGCCTGCAGACATACAGAATTTGTATTAGGTGGGTGCAGCCACTAGGGCCAGTGCTTAACAAACACCCAGCTGGACTGTGCTTCTCAAAATGAAGCACACAAACATTTGTATTTCATTAAACAGAAATTAATAAGACTCCAATAGAAAGAAGCAAAGGGGACTGTTTTTTGTGTGTATACAGCTGTATTATAGAGGATGCTCGTATGAATAATGATTGCACATGTGTGTTCAATTTATTTCTTTTACTTTTTACATGGTCTCCTTCAACTTTTTTTTTTTTCTATAGGTTTTTCAAAAATCGATCACACATTTCACAGCTGGCCAGGACAGGGGTCTTGAATGCTCCTTTTCCACAACAGGACCCGCATAGCACTTCTGTATTTAAAAGCCAGCCTGGGTCGTTAGTAAGGTATACTCCTGGAAAATGAAAATGTTCTCTCTTCCTGGATGACCAAGGACGTGAGTCTATTGCTTTGACTGTCTTAGAGAGGAAAATAAACGTTGAAGTCTATGTCTAGAAATAATAAGCCTCTAAATTTAAAAAATAGTATAGGTTTGGTTTTTAGCACAGTGAAAGAAAGACTCACAAGAGAGGCAGTGTTTTGGAGGGGTTGTTTGTGTTTCCATGTAACAAAGAAGGCTGGTGCAGGAGGCTAGTAAATGGAGGGAAGAGAGAGGGGGAAGAAGAAGGAGCAGGAGGGGGAAGAGAGAAGAAAGAAATAAAGGAACAAGGAGATATGGAGAAATTTCTCAAAATGCTGACTGTATTTGCCTTTTGAGGCTGTGAGAGTCTCTTTCATTTATTCAGGCAGATGCATTTAAATTCTTTTCTTAAAAGGCATTATCAACCCCAAAAAGCAGGCATGGGGGAACTAATTGGGTCTTGAACCCAGCACCCAGGTATAAATGAGCTGTTCTTTAGTCACAGGAACCTTGAAGTCAATGAGTCTTTACTGGTCACAGCTTTTCTTGACTTCTTCTCTTCTAATCTGACATTCCTGGTTCACTGACAGACATCCACCATGATCACAGCCCCTTTTTATCTTGACTACATGGCCCTTGGAATTTCCGCACCTGTTTAACCACAACATATAACTTTACTTTCTAAACTCAGGAGCTCGCACCTTTAGGGCAGCTCTGTTTCATTCTGGCCTGTGATTTGCTTTTCTGGGCACAGCAAGCATCTTCTATTTTCCTCTATACCACCATCTTTCAGGCTGAATTTGATCAGAGGCTGGGTGAGTGGGAGATAGACCATGAAAATACTTATCTTTCTAGATGTAATTATAAAACAGGAATTTTTATACCTTGTGCAGGCAAATCTCTGCAAATAAGTAATGTGATGTCAGCAGAAGTGCAGGAGCTCCCTGAGCACTTTCCAGGACTGACCAGTTTGGGGGGAGGAGCCCGTGGAAAGAAGAGTAGTACTCTGGCCCAGATGGTCATTCCCATTTAATCATACCAATTCCACCACGTCTTCAAAACAGTTTTAGATTTTGCACCCAAGTATGATAAGTTGCTGAAATAATTTACAACTGACTTGGTCCTCCAGTGTCTTTCCTCATTAACAAGATGTGTTTTTAACCACAACTGGGGGTGAGCAACACATTTAAGGGGATAAATGGATAAGCTTTTCAACTTTGCGATTTGCAGGCTTATTGTTAACACTGCTAAGGAAAAGTTCAAATCATTTCAAGGTTCATCTTCAACACGGTGATAGACATTGATTGAAGTGAGAAAATAATTAGTTAACTAAGAGTTCTTTTTGTCCTTATTTCATTCTTATATTCATTACCTGTTGCTGCGTAACAAATTGCCCAAAACTCAACAGTTTAAAACATCCTTTATTTTGTTGCAGTTTCTCTGAGTCAGGGAGCCTTTGGTTCAAGTGCTTCCATGAGGCTGTAGTCAAGCTGTCAGTGGGGCTGTGACCTCATCTGCAGACTCCAGGGGGGAGGGTCCATTTCCAAGCCCACTTGCCTGGTGGTAGTTAGGCCTCAGTTGCTTGTGGGCAGTTAGACTAAGGGCCTCTGTTTCCTACTGGCTATTAGCTGAAGGCCTCCCTCAGTTCCCTGCCACACAAACCTCCCTGCAGGGCTGACTAGACACGCAGCAGCTAGCTTCCTCCAGAGTGAGTGATGAGAGGGAGGAGAGAGAACACTCAAGACAGAAGCCAGAGTCTTTTCATAACTTAATCTCAGAAGTAACACTCCATGACTTCTGTTGTTTTCTATTCATTGGAAGTGAGTCGCTAAGTCCAGCCCACACTCAAAGAACATTACACAAAAAGGCAGGGATGATTGGAGACCATCTTAGTGTCTGCCTACCACAGTCTTTATTTTTGAATATTATACTGTGTAACCCATCATGGAGAATGTCTTGGAGCACATGTCTTGTGCTAGGGCACTGAGACTCATGGCAATAATTAGATGCCACAAGCAAATCTGAGTTCCTTTGGAAATTTATTGTATCAGAGGAGCTCAACCAACTTGCAAACACATGCTTTTAGACAATGGTCAATTTATTCCCCATCCGCCCTCCTCTCTTTTCTCACTTCCCCTCTATATACACATTTTCCATTTAAAATCCATTATTTTAACTTGGTTTAGCATTAATAGGAAGTAAAAAATAACCAACCAACTAAGCAGAAAAACTTGACTGACTTTATCCCAACCAGCTGTACCACTTTGGTGAAATCATTCAACTGCTGAGACGCTCAATCCCTTCATTTGCTGAAAGAATGGTTTAAATCCAGTGATCTCTCAGGCTTCTCAAATCTTTACCAGTATATGAGATCATGGTTCCACATGTGCAAACTTGTAAAATAAAACGTGTGACGGAAATAAGGACGTAAGAGGTCTGTACTGAAGGTTAAATGGATGAGGTCTGGGGATTTTACAAAGCGCACTGTAAAGTGCCATACATGTGTAAAGGCTTATTATTATTTAGCCTTTATCATAAAGAGGTCAGGGTGGGACAGACAGCACTAAAAATAGTCTTACTATTCAGCCAGTCAGTTGGTCTCAGGTGTTACTCCTTACGTCCATTTTTCATGGTGGAGAAACACCAGCATCGGTAAGGGATTAAGAGGGGGAAAAGGTGACCCGCCTCCTTCCCTCACACTGAAGACTCTTCCTTTAGTTCAGTATATCACATTCACAGTGTGCTAGGCACTCGGGAGGGTTCCCTGACTTGTCCAGCTTGCCCCTGTTCTCCATCTGTGTTTCTCTGGCTGCCTCAGCCACAGCGGGAACTTCTCTCCTTTCCTGCAGATTCCCTCTCTCCTCAACCATCTCTTTACTGCGCCTTTTGTCCTTTGGACACCCTCTCCCTGAGATCTGACTATCCCCTTGGGTGGTGACTCATTAGTCAGTGTCAGCTCCACCTTGTCCCACAGCAAATTGCTAAATATGAAGGCTTTTAAATACCCTTGAGTATAGATTTTATGCTGGCTGAAGACAGGGAGACAAATCAGGAGGCAGCTGCATGTTTTTCTGTAAGACATGGTGAGGGCCAGCGTCAGAAATTACACACATGCGGATGGAAGAAGAAAATGAATAATGCTTTTAGGAGACAGACATCAAAAGAAGAGCAATTCTGTGGGTGAAGAAAGAATTTTCAGAGTCAGGAATTAGAGGATGATACCAGTGCCCTAAATAGCACATTCAGCCTCTGCATTGAAATGAAATGCTCAGCTGGCCGTATTGCCCTCCCTGCCCTAGTCCCTTTGACCTGCCTTTCAGCAATCTGAGCTCCCTAATCTGCCCTGCAGGCTCCCCTGCGATGTGCCCTATGGCCCATCTTTCTTCTAGAATCAGCTCAGACACCGACAAAAAGAGCCAGTCCCATCATCACTCCAGACGTCAGGATCCATGTCCATAAACTGTAAACAGTTAACACTGCTCCTTTCCGGGGTTGCTGTGAGCACGTGAGACAATGTCTGTGAAAGTACCTAAGTGTCTGCAGATCACCGTCCAGATGTGAGGTGTTGTTATTGATGAAAGCGGAATGAGAAAGTGAGGAATGCAAGGGGAGGGAGGAAGAGGGGAGGGAGCAATGTCTGCCGCCGGCCACTGTGCACAGTACTGCAGCAAGGAATTAAGGACAGACCGTGCTTATGGCCCTGCAGTGAGATGTAGGCACTGAAGATGGAGTGTGCTGGAGAAAGCACGTGGGCTTGGACTTGGCCAGGCTTGAGTTTGAATCTTAGCTTCACCACTGTCTAACTCTATGGCCTTGAGCAAGTTACCTAATCTCTCTGAGCCCCAGTTACTTTATCTATAGTGTTGAGGTAATATCTCCTCCCTTACAGTGTTTTTATGCAAATTGAACAAGTTAACACCAGAAGTTGGGTTGCATACAGAAGGGATTCAAAAATGTTGATTTCCTCCTTCCACTCCTACTTTCTTTCTTCCTGAGAAATAAAATAGTTCCAGGAGAAGCTCAGCTTTTATGAGGGCTGCTTTCAGAAAGGAAAATATGCTGGCCTGAATTTTCATGTGCCAGGAGTGGTTAGCGATCAACCAGCAAAATCTCCAGCTCGGCCAAGGGCCTAGATTATTCAGAAACATGTGAACCGCTGATGAGAGCACAGTAAGTCAAGAGAATAATGAACTTGAGTGAATCAAGGGTCTCCATGTGTCACTTAAAATACATATATGTAAACCCATGATCTCAGTCATTTCTGGCACAGTTGTTATCTATAACATTTGTTCATTGTTCCATAGAAGATCTGGCAAGTTTAGCTATGGAAGGGACTTTGGTCAAATCTCTTGAGTCCTCAGGACATCAGACAATCTGCCAAAGTGGATGGGATATAATAATTTTTCATAAAGTTAGTTCATCACTACTTAAAAATATGGAAGGATTAGGTATATTACGTGAATGATGCTGTGTCTTAGAATGAAGTTGTGCTTTCTAGAGTTCTTTTTACCCAAATCTAAGAATCACCAAAGATGTGAGAGTAACAGGAAGTGAGAAATAGCTTTTATTCCTATTACTTGAATAGTGCTGTGTTCTTCACGTTAAATGTTTCAACGTAGAGAACTTGGGATGCAGAGAGAGAATCCCAAGGGTTGCAGAGAGGGGATGGGAAAAGAAGGAGGGGAGATGGAAGACCAGAGAAGGAACTGGAGGAATTCACTTCCTTCACCCTCCAGTTCCCAACTTGGTCCTCTTCTGGGCATAATTGGGCCCTGGAGGAGAAAGGAGAACAAACAGGAGGAGGAAGAAAGAGAAGGAGAAAGAGAGGAAGAAGAAGAAGAGGAAGTAAGGAAGAGATAGGAAAAAAACAGGAGAAATCTGGAAAGAAGAAAAAAGAAATGTAGGAGACATTAGGAAAAATGTGTGCCAAATTGATGCGAGACTCAAAGTTAAGCTTAATAAGTTTCAGAAATGTATTGACCCCCAGTGTGTGCCAGGCAGCGTGCTGGGAACTAGGAACACAGAGGCAGAGCCCAGGTCACTGTCCCAGAGGCAGTCCCGGGAAAGAATCAAGGTTGGGAAGAAACCAAGTGAAGGCCACGAAAACTTGACATTGCATTAACTGTCAGGAGGCTCAAAAGGGGTCAAGTGCTTTTTCTCTAAGCACTTTTGGTGATGAATTCCCTTTCATCTAATGTGGCTTCTATTGACATTAGCTTTTGGACTTTTTCTAAAGATGTCTTAAATGTACTGTTTAGTAGGGTGGCTGGGGGAGGAGGGGGGGTGCAGTGACTCTGCATCTCGGCAAGTTTCACTCTCCCGTCCAAACAGATGTTGTCTGGCTAGAGCCCCATGGCATAAAACATGACTACTGGATCTGGCCAAAAATGAACCAGTTGACCTTTGCCGACTGAGTCCTGTAAAAGTAGCAGGACTGCACTACCATTGGATACTGTTTAAAGAGGAACAGTGTCAGCCAAATGGCTCATCACCTGTCGTGGTCATCATCACATTCTGTGCGGCTGCACGGCCGCGCTCCGCCCGCGGCTCACCGTCCCCTCGCTCAGGCTGGAGCCCTGCAGGCCTGTGCTTGGCTCTTAATGGGCTTCAAACATGAAACTCTCAAGATGAACCCAACTCAGCTGTTCCAAACTTTGGGAATCTCTCCTTTTTTAATCACTCTCTCCTTCTTTTCTCATACCTTTCCACTTATTCAGCACCCTCGCTATATGCTGGTGAAGGCACAGGGGTTCCCACACTTTTTAGGCCCAAGGCAGTGGTTCTGTAAGTGTTCCTAAGAAATATGGGAAAGCTAGTTAGAAACTCGGGGAGGTAGGCCCCACTCCTTATGATTCTTATTATATAAGGTTGAGGTGTGGCCTGAAAATCAACACGTTTGGACCCCCTACCTCCCAGGTGATTCAGACACAGATGGTGTGTAGCCAGAACACTGGAAGCACCTGAGCACGGCAGGTACGCACAGGTCAAGAGAGCTGGGTGGAGATGACACCAGCATCCCGCTTTTCCTCTGACCTGTCTGACCCCTCTCTCTGCGCTGCCTCCTCTTCCTGGGCCCAGGGAGATCCCCAGGGTTTTATTCTCAGTCTGCTTCTCTTACTCTGCGCAGTCTTCCTGATCGGTATGATTGAAAGCACCTATACACGAAAGACTGAAATGTTTATTTCTAGCCCGAATCTTGCTTCAAAACTCCAGACAGATATGTCTACCTGGAAATATTCCACAAGTGCCTCAGCTTAACATGCACACTCCCTCCCCCTGACTCTCTCACTGAATGTAGCTGAAAAACCTGGACCAGCTATCTGAGGACTCTGAAAAGTGGCAGGTCGACTCTGAACAAGAGCAGAGTTCAAAATACGGACCACTGAATGGGTGGTGACATTTCCATTTTTCCTCCTGTGTCCCCCAACCTGAAACCTAGAAGTGGGGACCAGCTGCACAGAAGGTGCTCTGGCAGACACCCCTGGCCCCAGTGTGGCCCTGGCTAGGAGAGTGGGGAAGGGAGCTCCTGGGAGAACATCTCCCATTGCTTCTCTTCTCCCTGTGCCCTGGCGCCCAGCCCCAGGCTGTCCCTCCAGGGGGGTGGCCGTGAGAACTGTGTCAGCAGGTCCCACAGGGGCAAATGCTTCCTGCCATTCTGTGACTTACTTTTATTTTCCTAATGGTGCGTTTTGAAGGACAGGTGTTCGTTTTGACAAAGTCCCATGTATTTTTCATGTTTACTCAAATATTTATCATTTTGAATGTTCTTCATTGCTTCCCGTAGCTCTGAATTTCCGTCTGGTATTGTTTTCCCTCAGCCTGAAGAACATCTTTGAGAATTTCTTATAGCGTGGGTCTGCTGGCAACAAATTCTTTCAGCTTTTGTGTATCTAAAAACCTCTTTATTTCACTTGCATTAAAAAAATTTTGTTGTTGTTGTGTATAGAATTTTGAGTTGGCACTGTTTTTTCCATCACTTTAAATGAACAGTTCCAGTCTTCTAGCCCCATTTTTTTCTTATGAAAGGTAGCCATCATTCATAGAATTATTCTGTTTTATATAACGTATTTTCTTTCTTTGGATGCTTTTCAGATTTGCTCTTCGTCCCTGATTTTCAGCAGTTTGTCTGTAATGTGGTTAGTTATGTTTTCATTTGCACTTACCCTGCTTGGGGCTTTCTGAGCTCCGTGGATGTCTGCGTTGCTACTTTGAGTCAAATTTAGAATATTTTCAACCAATATAATTGCAGTGTTTTCCTGCCCCATTTTCTAGCTCCTCTCTTTCTTACATGTGTCCTAGACTTCTGAAGACAGTCCCACAGCTCAGTGAAGCACTGCTCATTTTAAAAAATCTCTTTCTCTCTGTTTTCAGCTTCGATAATTTCTGTTGACCTGTCTTCATGGTCACTACTTCTTTGTCTCTCTCTGCTTAATATACTGTCAGTCATAGGAAATGAATTTTTTTCAGATTGTGTTTTTCAGTTCTTGGAATTAAATCTGATGCTTTTTTCAATGTACATATCACTCCTGACAGTTCTCCATCTCTTCACCCATTATACTCATGCATTCCTGTAAACTCATTAACATATTTACCATAATTATGTTAAAATCCTTGTCCATTAATTTCAACATCTGATTGGTCTGTGGGTCTCTTTCTATAACTGCCTTTTCTCTTGTCTCTGTGTCACACTTTCCTGTATCTTTGCAGACTATTAATTTTTATTTTATAGTAGATGTTGTGGATGAAACTTTGTAGAGACTCTGAATTCCTTCCCTTCTGAAAAGCATTGACTTTTATTTTAAGAGGTAGTGGAATCACTGGAAGATGACCTGGATTTATGAAGGCTTGGATTTAGGCTTGTAAGGGTGGCTCTATTTCAGTTTTGCAATTGGCATAGGGTGAATCCCCTAGTCCGAAGTCCTAAGGAATTGCTTCTGGGTTTTAATGTAAGAAGCTTGAGGCATTTTTTCAAATCTGTCTAACCTGGCAAGACTTGAATTCCAAATTATGTCTGTAATAGGCAACTGTTGAAATCTCTGCTCAGTTCTTTCAACTTTCTTGCTCTTGTTTCTTCCTGGGCATTTTGGAATCTCATCTTATGTAGGTGTAGCCTAGGAATCAGCTAAAGATTTGAGTTGAGTGTCTACACAGATTTGGGGGCTTCCCCATCTAGAATTCACCACCCAATCTCCTTCAATTTTAGGCCTCTCTGGCAGTCTCAAACTCCATCTTCTCATTCCTCACTCTTGTAAGACTGCCACCTGCTTCAGCTCTATCTGCCACACTCTTATGTACCTGGGAGTACCCTAAGGTAGGGGAAAGAACATATAAATGTGGATCTCACTCAGTAAGGCTCAAATCTTCACCAGTTTCTGCCAGCTTTTGTTCATCTCCCACTTGTTTGTTCATTCCCCACCCCCCAGCATCTATAATTGTTATTGGCAGGAGAGTATCCAAACTTTCTACCCTGCCATTACTCTCCTATCCATAATATTCATCTGTTTTCTCTGTGTGTTATGGTCTGGATAATTTCATCATATGTATCTTTTCATGCATTAAATTTCTCTCTGGCTTTGTTTCAGTGGCTATTTAATCTGTCAACTGAGTTTTTAATTTCAGTGACTGTGTTTTTCATTTACAGAAATTGTATCTTTTTCACATCAGCCTTTTTTTCCCAAGGGCCTTGTTCTTTTCTTATGTTTTTAATTCCTTTTTAAGTTCCTCATCATTTCAACCATACTTATTTTATAATCTCCATCTGAGAGCTGTATTATCTGCATATCCTGGAGGATCAAGTCAAATTACTTATTTGGTTAGTTAACCTCTATTCGTGGTGGATTGTATCATTATGTGTTTGAGTTTTTGACTCAAATTTGGATTTTAAGTTTATGTTCAGCTGAATTTTATCTGTAGAAATGATCTGTGATCCTTGGTGAAGGGTAAAGTTGTACAAAGGAGTTTTCATTGAATTGCCAAATATTCCAGTGCTATCACTGGTCTGGTTACACTTTTCAACTAATTTCTTAATGTCAGGGTTCATGTACCTTAGCAAACTTCTTCCAACCAGAGTCCAGGTTAAAATAGATAATTTTTCTTAACAAATCCTTATGCTGATGGGTAGATATATTTATAGTTCTCCCTTTCAATGAGGAATTAGCCACTTTAAAATACTGGCTTTTTATAGAGGGTTTTTGAGCCTCTTCTGAGTCCCAGATCTCAGCATCTCAATTCCTGTTCCTAAATGAGCATTAAAACTCCAGCCTCTTCACTTCACATCCATTAGAGTGGCTATAATAAAAAACAGAAAAAACAAAACAGAAAAGAAAACAAGAGTGGCCGCATGCATGGGGGAAACTGGGACCCTTGTGCACTGCTGATGGGAATGTAAAAAATATAAAATAATGCAGCCATTGTGGAAATAGGATGGCAGTTCCTTAAAAAATTAAAAATAGACTTACTATTTAATTCAGTGGTTCCAATTCTCAGTATATACCCAAAGAAATGAAAGCAGGGAGCTGCAATGATATTTGTATACCCATATTCGTTCATAGCAGCAATATTCACAATAGCCAAAACGGTGAAGACAAGCCAAACATCCATTGATGAATGGGTGGATGAATAAATAAAATGTGATTTTATATATATATATATATAAGCTATAAATAAAATAAATATATATATTTATAAATATATATATAAGCTATAAATAAAATGTGATTATTATATATAAGATACTAAAATATATATATTATTGTCTCAAAAAGGGGATAAAATTCTGATACAAGCTACAACGTGGATGAACCTTGAAGATGTTGTGCTAAAATATAAGCCAGTCACAAAAGAACAGATACTGTATGATTCCACTTATGTGAGCTATCTGGAGCGGTCAAACTTACAGAGACAGAAAATAGAACGGTGTTTGCCAGGGGCCAGGGGCGCGGGAGGAGTGGGGATTCGTTTAGTGTGTGCAGAGCTTCAGTCTGGGATGATGAAAGAATTCTAGAGGTGGGCAGTGGGGAGAGTTGTGCAACAATGTACATGTACTTGACATACTGAATTACACACTTGAAAATGCCTAAGATGGTAAATAACATGTTATTTCTATTTTTCCCAATAAAGAATTAAACGAAACAAAGCAAAATCCAAGCACCCCCAGACCCAGGGAAGGCACACTGTCAGCTCACGTGCTCACTAAGAATTTTTCTTACACTTTGAAGAGGCTAACTATATATTTAAACATTATTTTTTAACATTTTATTTACAATTACTAGATGTTTTGTTAAGAAAGGGTTTCTGTTATTTCTATGATTGTTTATAAGTAGCTTAATCAAGTGAAGATTTTTAAACAGAGGTTGCAAATTTGTGGCTTACAGATTTTACGTGTATGTTTCTTAGTCGGGATATTTCACGGAAAAATCGATTCCCATCTTCTTTAGAAAATTTTGAATCTTGACTGATACTGGGGCACCTTACACCTGGCAGTGGGAGGTTCAGTGGAATACTCGCTTCCCCTTTGAGGTGGAATAAATGCTGTGGCGCCTGCCACAGTCATCAGAGCACCCAGCAGACCCAAACCTGACCTGCCTAGGCAGTGAAATTATTAAAAGTTTGCAATCACGAAGCTAATAGGATTCTATCAGGTTTTCATGTGCAAATGATTTCTCTAGGTTTTTATGTGAATAAAAAATAAAGCCTTTTTAAAATTCAAACCCATAATCCACTCTACAGTACTCTCTTCCTCTTGTTACCAAACAGAATTAGAAGTCTGATTGAAGGCATCCCTAAGAAGCAATGAGATGTCACTACGTTTTGGGAAAGGGAGCAGCTTTAGTCTGTAAAACCTTCATCATTTCCATAGACCTACCTTCACTCTTCTAATCTTTTCCATCCCATGTATTAAACAATATTGTATTTGCTTTCATTAGAAGAAGTATGATAAAGTATACAGAACACTGTACTGGCAGTCAGAACACCTGCATTCTATTTCCAGACCTGCCTTTTAATAGCTGGGTACATTGCTCCCAGAAAGACCAAGTGGCAGATCTAAACTCTCAGTCTCCATTTCTGACTTCATCTGTCTGCTGCTGCTTCCTCTTCTTTCCATCCCACGAGTATGGTGGGTCATACTTCGATTAGTCTAATGTGCTTTCAAGGGCACAATTGCATTTGGGGGAACTTAAAACATCAGAAAAACTAACTAAATAACCAGTGTCCCTTGTGAAGAATAATTCTAGGCCCATTAAAAAGCAAACAAACCAACAAAAATTAGTCTTCACATCAGAGAATAGCGTAATTATCTCGGCTCTTAGTTGCCACTTCTTTTAAGGTAAAAATCTCCCAGTTTTGCAAGTGTTGTCAACTAACTTACTTAAACAAAACTCTGTGTGGGCAAAATAAAATATACCTATGGACCCAGTTTGGCTTATGAGCCACTAATTTAGAGAAGGAAATTCTAGATAATGGAAAAGTTGCTTTATGATTTATGTGTTTAATAAGTTTGATATAGTTAACCTGAAAAGTAGCACTTAATTTTATATCATTTTACATTTCCTAATGATTTCCTACATAAATCTCCAGCCTCTTGTTAGTCCCCAGGGGAAGTCAAGCCATTGACTGATTTGTATTTCCACATGAGGGCCTAGCAGGATGTGAGATAAAGAACATATGCTTAGTCCAGCCAATATGTTCATGAAAGTGCAAATTTAGGAAGTACCTCTAGACCTTCTGACCCAGAGATGGCAAATGACATGGCATGTATACAGCCACCGGTCCCCATCCTTGTGATAGACATTGCCTGGCACAGTACCTGAAATTCCCATGCTTAGAGTTTATATCCCTTGGATTAAGGTCTAGATTCTCATCAAGTCCTCTTTATGAAGAATAGCATTTCCAAACTTGTCTTCCTTGAACCACTAGTTTTAATGGGATAGCCTTAGGTATTCAGTAGTTTCTCTGGTTGTAGCACTCAGGGTTTAATTGCAACCTGCATTCACTCTAGCTAGCTTAAGGAACAAGAGAATTATTATTATTATTATTATTATTATTATTATTATTATTATTATTATTATTATCATCATCATCATCATTATCATTATCATTATTGTTTTTATTATTATACTTTGGGAGGCCAGACTTGTATGTTACTCAGCTGGAAACAATGCAGCCAGGGCCACCAACAGGCAGAGAACTCTGCCCTACCTCACTGCTTTTCTAGTAGAAACACCACTGCTTGAGAGTGGACACCAGGCACGCCACCCCAGCTGCCTCAGGAATAGCACACACTTCCAGCACCGTGCGTGTCAAGAGAAGCAGTTTTCCCCTAGCGTACTGACTTCCTGTACCAGGTGTCCCTGGGTGTAAATCTGATTGGTCGCATCTAGGTCATGTGCCTGACCTCTAAGGCTGTCCTGGGAAATGTAATTTTTAGAAAATGGAAGCACACACACTGTAAGGGGTGGGGGGTGGAATGGCTGGAACAGGAGGTGAGTGAGCCAACCCACAGTATCTGCCACCTGATCAAATTAGTTTAAGCTTAACTGCTATCTTTGCTGAAAGTCTTCTCAGAGTTTTACAAATGCTAATGTCATTCTGACTCTCCGAAGAGGGTTTATTTAAAGTTATGTTACCATGAAATACTTTTTCCTAATCTTTCCAGAACTCGTGTGTTCTGTGGAACACAAGTTGAAGACTGCTACATTGTGCCACTTGTATATCAACTGTTAGTTTGTTATTGATGGTAGCAAGCCCCTCCCTGCAAAAGCCCAAGTAAATTTTGAAGGACAGCTAACAGAGGGGCTAGAAGGCCAGAGTCTTCAAGAGGGTAGACTTAGGCATGCAGCCATGGTGGGGACCCAAAGCTGCTCTGGGCCACCCAGGAGAGGGTGACCTCATTGTGTGTCCTGGGAGTAAAGACCACTCTGTCTGCAACTTCCTCCAGTGCAGTTGTCTCCACCGACAGATTACTACATTGTATGGACTAGTGAGCTGAGCCCACCAAATGTGTTTCAACAGGGGTCTTTTGATTTAAAACCTGGATTTAACGGCATTCCCAAATGTGAAGGGTCATTTTCTCTTTTACTAATGACTGACTTATTGAGAGCAAGCATTCGTTTGCAGATTACTGAAAAGAACATTTACTAGTAATTTGCAACACATTATCGTGGGGATTGGATTACAGCTAAGGATTCCCTCATAAAACAAGCTTTAACATTTACTACTCTTCTGGAGAAATATATGTGTTCTTTGCCTCTGTAGGGATGCAGTTGTAAGTCTTATATGGATTCGGGGTCGAGGGAGAACACCATCTTGATTCTTCATGATTGCTGAGAAGTAAACTCAGTGCAGAAGGTAGAATTAGCATTGGTCCTTGCCCAAAAGGATTCCTGCAGAAATGAGATAAACCACAAGGCAGGGGGAGGATGAGAAGGCATTTAGCTGATCTCATGGAAATGGAATCTGTGGGCCTGCAGGAGGAGTGGTGAGAGTCTGTGGCTGAGCAGAGACTAGCGAGGGAGTCAGTAAACGCAGTGCCCTGGTCTCCTCTCTCTCTGGTTATTTCATTTTCTTACTGAAGGATCTTCATTTCCTCCACCCCAAATTAGCACCTATGATGATTTATTTTATGTGTCAATTTGACTGGGCCATAGGGTGTCCAGTGTTTGGTTAAACATTATTCTGTGTGTGTCTGTGATGGTGTTTCTGGATGAGATTAACATTTGAATCAGTGATTGAGTAAAGTAGATTGCTCTTCCCAATGTGGTGGGCTTTGTCCAATCCATGGAAGGCTCGAGTAGAGCCAAAAGAATGAGTAAGGAAGAATTCTCCCTCTCTCACTCTCTCTCTTTCTCTGTCTCTCTTTCCTCCACCCCTCATTCTGTTGGTTCTGTTTCTATGGAGAACCCTGACTAAAAGAGCACCCAAAACTGGCTTTCTTCAAATGAGTTCCCAGACCTCTTTCTATCTTTGGGTTTGTCAATCAATCATTCTCTGATTTTTCTGCCTTAGTTTTCTCATCCATTATAATAAGAGTGATTCTTCCTATTTTTCTTAATTCAAATTCCTTGGCTAATTTTCCAAATCAAATCAATAAATAGCTACAAAACAGTAGTCCTCAAACTTCAAGGATCCCAAAGAGCTTTTGTTTATGTGGGTCATACCAAACAATATTTTCTATATTGTCTATATACCACTTTAGAAATTAATTAGAAATAAGAAGAAAATATTTAAAACACAAGAATGAAAAAGCACTTGTTACCAGTCACTCTAGAAATTGTCATCACACATCATTTAGCTTCTGGAAAACTCCACTGCATAGCAGTGATAGAACAAAAGGGAAAAGGCAAATACCATCTTAATATTACTATGAGAGTAGCTTTGACCTCACAGACTTCCACAAAGGTCTTGGGGACCCTCAGGACCCCAACTCACTGTGAAAATCATTGCTCTAGAGCATCTGTAAATGGTCTTCCTGCCTCCTTCCCTGGATCCCTTGCTCCCCACATCACCGCCTCATCCATCTTCCTAGACACACACTTGATTGTGACACTGTTCTACGTAGAGCACTTTTTGTAGCTTCTTATCACCTGTAGGATGAATTATAAACCTAAGCATGGCACACAACAACCACCATGATCTGGGCTATATGTATCCTTGCCTGAAAAACTCCTATTCACCATTTAGTCTCAGCTGTGTTAACTAGGGAATTGTGATAATTTTAACATACAATTTACCTTAGATAAAACAGAATAAATAAAAAAATTTCTACCAAATTGTCTTATGTACAGATATTTTGAGGATGAGAAATGGCTTTAATGTAAAGATTTTATTAGGGATCAGAAATTTTTGAAATTTGAGGCTAAGTGTCCATTACACACTTTAAGGCTCTGTAAGTTATTACTGCTCTGTAACATTTGGTTAAATCCTTCTCTATATACATACAAACTGTGGTTGAATTTATATACATAGGGGTTGCCTTTAAAATAAAAGTACATTATCTATAATTTAATAAAAAAAGACTCAAATATCATCTTAAACCTTCCTTACCACTCCGTCTCTCCTCACAGAGGTGCTCCCATGAGCTCCTAGAATACCTGGATGTTCACCTCCTTCACAAAGAGTCTGTGAGCTCCATTCCCATCTGCCCATGGGTTTCTGTTCAACTTGGACTCAGAGAAATTTCAAACATGCTCTGGAGCTGCCATGGGCCAGGAGACGTTAATCAAACACCCACTTGTGCTTTGGAAGTGTCTCTGTTTTTTGGCTTCTTGATGTGCTCATGTTGAGTGAAGATATATTTCTGGTCCAATCATGAGTTCATTTCAAGATTTATTAAAGAAGAATTTTTCCTAACTGCTGACTTCAGAATATCAGACCCTAGAGACCAGGTGCTTTTCACAGCTCCTTAGAGGTCTATAACGAGTAATGGGAAAATGCAGCCAGGCATCTCACATGTAAGTCAGACATACTGGAATTCCACTTGCATGTCTGCCTTAATTTAGCTGGTTATTTATTCTCCTGGGGAGCCCACTTCACACTTTCACACATCTCCCTTGTTTCCATCTCAAAGGAGAAGGAGCACTGGGCATTTCTGAGCATATTTTCTTTCAGAAAGACGTGTGTGCTCCAACTAAGTAATGGGCATTTCCTTCTGTGGAGCACTGTATGCTCCAGAGAAGTGTTCGGGTACATTTCCCTACGGGCACAAATGGCAACCTGTCTTGGAGACCCTCACAGATAAATTAGATCATCATTGCATTTGAGAGCCTGACCCAGCCCTGATTTGCCACATCTCCCTAGCAGTGACCCCAGACAAGCCATTTGAATTGTCCGGGCCTCCTTTCTCTGATCTGCAGTAGGGAATCAGTCTAGCCATTCAGCCTACTCCCCTGGATCCCTGCCATGTAACCCCGTCCCTGGGTCTGTGTAAACAGTTAAGTGCTTAATAAAAATAAGTGATTCATATTCCTACCTGTCCTCAGCTCTGGGTGAACTGTTCCTCCCTGGAGCTGTCAGTCACCAGCATGAAACTGGCAGAATCCAGACGTACAAGTGAGCACTTCCCTAGTGGAGGACACTTTGTTCTCCAGATTTAACATGATTGTGCTTCTACTTAGACTCGTTATGGGAGGAGAAGGAATGATTCCTCAGTTAACGTCATGCACTGCGTAAGTACCATGACTGTAGTCACTGAGACACCGGTTCACTGCAGCCAAAGTTTGCCACCTCTGCCAGGTGTCCAGTGTCAACATTCCTCCTTACTGATTCAAGCTGAAGAGTAATTCACATAGCCATGATACGGCATTATTTGGAGGGAACCCAAATTCAGCAGGCACCTTGAGTTGGAACAAGTGAGACACAGAGATGGATGCACCAGGAATCAGGAATGAGCCCAGGCACTCACTAGTATTCCAGTCCTTTAACATCTTGAAGCGTTTTAACTTAAATCAGAAGATGCAACAATTAATAACAATATAGTATTATTTTATCATTTCTTTAAATTTTATTAATTTTCTAGTGGGTGGGGAGGTGGATAGAAAAGTTTTCTCCCAGAGTTTTGCTGTGTTAAAAGCCAAATATGTTAGTAGGTGCTGGAGTCCACATAACCCACTGGAAATTGGAAGCTGGAATGTGGCAATTGAAGCAGAGTAGTTGTTACAGCACCAACTATAGAAAGATTACCCAAGGCGACTTGGCCAGTGACTGGGGGATTAAGAGCCTGCAGAGCTAAATGGCAAATTAGGCATCACTGTCACTGTTGGACAGGCTGGGTGGAGAACATGCCTGGAGCATCACTTCCTTCCTCTCTGGGATGCAGGTGAATTTCCTGGCTTTGGAGTTCAACTGGTCATCCACAAAATGGAGGTAAACACTTCCAAGTGTAGTGGGAAGAATGTGTTTTCTCCAAGAGCAGAACATGTATCACCAACATTTATCACTTGCTGAATGTTCTCAGGAAACAGAGCTGGTGGTACAGGTGTGGCCAAAGCTATCCCAGTTGCTTTATGCTGTGATTTTATCACCTAAAGAAAGAGACATAGCAAAACAATAATAGAAACATACTGACAGCTGAAACAGAAGGAAATCACCCATTCTAATTGCTTGGAAAGGTTCTAGCATAAAGGACCAACATTAAGATGAGAATTGGGTTTGGAAACTGAAGCTAACTGTGGCGTGATTTTGAAGCAAAGCATGGATGATGAAGATTTGGCAGAGGGGAGCCTTCATATAACATCATTCTGCATGTCCCGCTTTACAAATACGAATTACATGGCCCAAGATTTGGAAGAAAACCATTTTCTGGAATTTACATTGGCCCTAACCCCATCATCAAAGAGTGGTCTTACCTCTTCTGATTCCTCCCTCTGCTTGAGGGAAGTACAGTTGCTTCCCCAGATGCACGGACAGCTGTAGACTCCAACAGAAAGGACACAGCAAGTTATATGAATGCCCAGAACACTGTTAGCCTGGTTTTTTAGAGCCTGGACATATGGACAAGGGCTTATTTTTAAGCTTGTACTATAAGACATGAAAACAATTTACAATGAAGAGATTAATACAGAATTTGCTACAAAATAACAACTCAGTATATATTTGTTAAATTAAATACATAACCCTCGGTAGGAGTGAATATAGAGACTTTTCTAGAACCAGACTACGTAGTTTGAATCCAAGCTCTACCCCTGAGAGATACGAAGGATCTCTTTGATCTTAAGCCAAGTCCCATGACTTCTCTGTGCCTCAGTTTATCCTTCTATAAAATCAGGGTAATAATTTTTAAAATGTAATTTTAAACAATTTTTAAATCATATATTTTTAACTCATTAGTTAAAGACATAACTAATAAGATGTTATGATCAATTCATAGAGCATCTGAGAAGTTAGGATATTTATAGGCAATTTAACAAAGAACTATTAGGGTAGGATTGTTGGATTAGATATAACCTGGTTAATATCTAACATAAATTATTGGGATTATGTGTTTCACTCATGAGAAATTATTTGTAAATCTCCTGGATCAAAGTCTTTAAATTAACAAGTGACTTCTCTAAATCTGGGAACTTTCATCAAGATTAAGCAATGAGGCAAACCAAGGATATTCCTTGAGAAAATCCTTGGGTAGCCTTTGCCCTCTTAACACTGAAAGGACCTGCTGTCCACCTTCTTGCCTTTATCCTAAATTTTGGATAATTTTTCTGACAGTACCTATCTTACTGGGTTATTGTGAAAGTTCAATAAGTTAATACATGTGAAGTCCTTAAAACAATGCCTAGCATTTACTTAGTTAATGCTATTAAAGTTATTCTGGCTATGAGTACGCCCACTTAAGTCAGGTCCACTTAAAAACGCCCAGAAGGGATTTAGAGCAAAAATTTTAAATGTTACTACTAGCAGCATTGCCTTCACTTCTCTACTCTGGAGAGACTTCCCACTGTTAAATGAATAAGACTATCTGTTGCAATTACCAACATTAAAATTAGCATTCGAAGTGCGAGTGAAATGGATGTCAGTGGGTACGGAGCGAGGCAAACACAGGGAATCAAAGGACCGAGCCTTCGCCCGCCACACCCAATAGGCACCCAGAACCCTGGAGAAGTCTTGACCCACCTCCTCCTCCCCATTTGCTCCGACTCTTTGTCTGCTGCCCAGAGTGTTGAAGTTTCTCACTGGATGCCATCCTTCCTGCTGTTTCTCCTCTGGCCTCCCTTCATCTTCCACAACAGCCACCAGCTGCCTATAACGTGGAGCCAATCATGTCACTCCCCTGCCCCCAGCCTCCAGCAGTGACCTACTCCCTGGGTGATTCCCCTCCCCCTGTTCTCAACAGACCAGTTCCACCCCCTGTCTCCCCCAGCTGGCTCTGCAGCCTACCCCCCTCCCCCGCCCCGGCACTGGCGTTGGACCACCTGCCACCCCTGGCTAGGCTCAGGGGCTTCCTCTGCTCATACCCACTGTCCCTTTCTTATCCTCACAAAGCCATACCTACCCTTCACAGACTCAAAGTAACCTATGCTGTGAAACCTTCCCTAAGTCCAGAAGACAGGTCTGTGTCCTCCCCACCCCCCAGTCCTCCCACCTCACCCCCAGTCTCTGCCTTCTCTGTTCACAGGACCAGCAGGGACTGCCTGCTGTGCTGGGTCACATCTGTTAGAGGAACTGATCCCCGGCTCTGCCTCTCAGCTCTGAGTTTCACTTCACCCTGCACTTCCCGCCTCCGGCCCAGTGCACACAGGGTCACCGGCAGTAAATACTCATTTATCCAGCGGCCTAGCCTTGCGGCAACAGTCTTCCCGAGGCAGAGCCAGAGCGGGTGCTTAGCAAACCTATTTCCCCATCTCTCAGGGCACATGACTAGACTTCCCTCCTCGGCCAATTCCAGGCTGGCCGCGGACATCTCCCATACATGCCCCAGCCCAAGGCCCTGTGTGTGTGTGTGTGTGTGTGTGTGTGTGTGTGTGTGTGTGTGTGTGTGTGTACACTGAAAAATAATACCAACACGGTGAAGAAAAGGGTGAAGGCAAGAAAAGCGATTCATAGCATTTAACAGAAAGAATTTCATTGTCAAGTATACTCTAAATGTTTAGGCTTCACCATCAAGCTGCTTTCCCCTCTTCAGCGCTAACACATCCCTTCCAACGCAGGACTGCTCCAGCGTTCTCTGTTTCCTGGAGCGAAGCGCAGAGCGGAACTGTATCATTTTTCAAGGGGTCAAGAAGTGAAAATATTATAAGGGAAGAAATATTTCCTGAGAGGAAAATAATGTGAAGGGCCCTAGCCTGGGATTCTCAGACATGGAAACGATACATGGGGAAGTACCTCATGCAAGGATTATAAGAAACCTGGGCTTCTGACTTCTAATCAGACTGGAGACTTGTTCCTCGTGCAAGAGCTGAGGGAAGGAGGATGTCAGGATTCTCATCGAGGGACCAAGCACAGGGAGCAACATGAGGAAGCAGACGTCTCCCATCCTGGGGGACACCCCCCACTTCACACCCCTAGGGGTTTGTGGAGGCCGCCACTCTGCCAACCGGGCCTGATTTCCAACCATAACCAGAGAGGGGGAGCCTGGGTTCTAGCAAAGGAGAGAGTAGCTACTAAGAAGTCTGCAGCAGAGGGAGGTTTATTTTCGCTTTGTATGTCTGTAAATAAATGGTTTTAATTTGGGGAAACATACATCTGGAGTGCCGTTGTATTGCCAAACAGACAGAGCCTCGTCGCCATATGACAGCAGCATCCAGAAGGCTGGCTGCTCTTCGGGAAATGTTGCCTGGAGGGGGCGTGGTGCCTCAGAGCTCCGCGTTCGCCGGTCGCCCATCACGGGGCCGCGTTAACGCGTTAATTCTCGGGAAGAATTAACGAGGGCAGGACGCCTGCGTGCGGGGGTCAGAGTGTGGGCCTGGAGTGTGCAGAGTTCTTGCCTCGGTCCTGCCGCTGCCCTTACTTCTCAGCGGCCCCAGTTAGCTTCTCTGAGCCTCGGTGCGATCCTCTGGAGAATGAGCTTCGGTGCGGTGTAAGCACCCAGGATTAATGCACCTCCTTTACGAAAACGGAACATGACTTACTAGACAAACAAGCTCTGCTGAAACCTCCATCGTGGGGGTCTTGAAGGCCGAAGCCTCCAGGGTACATATATAAAATAGTTGTTGGTCCGTTTAAAAAATACTCTTTCCCTCCACATTTTCAAGAACACAGTTGTTTCCTATAGAAAAGTACTTTTCTGAGTTACATACCCTGTTGCTCCTTCATGGATGCCAGTTGACTTGATCTCAAGGCACTTAAAAAATATAAAACCAAAGAAATGTTACCTAAATACCAAAATATTATCAACATCATTAGTATGAAATCATAGAAAGTTGGCCCCCAAAAACGACCTTGGAGATCCTTTTGTTTTATCTGTTCACATTGCAGCTAAGAAAACTTAAACCTGGTGAGATACATTACTGGCCATTTCTAATATTTCAAAATAAGTCCCCCATATAAAATGCTTCATAATGTTACTTCAGGTGCTGATGAGGTAAATTGAAACATCTCAGAAGGAAATAGCAGGTAATTCTGCAAGTCTCTGTTTCCCAGGGTTATCTAGTCACCATTTGTGTGTCCTTTACCTTTAATGTCTTTTTCTTTGTTTTGTTGAAGGAAAAAAAGAGAGAGAGAGAGAGAGAGATCTAAAGGGGAAGAGTAGGAGTTGTGTGGGAGAGAAGTTTGTTTTTCTTCTTTCAGATCCTTTTCTGATTCTTTTCATGACACAACTTTGAGATTCCCTCTTAGGCGCACGAGGATCTCATGTGAACCAAAATAACGCTACCCATTTAAGGAGACCCCTGCTGCTTTTTCTTGTTGTCTTTAAGATATTTGCCATGAAGTCTGACTGTCAGACTTACTCAGAGACAGCTTGGACAAGTTCTTGGTTTCTCAGACACTAGTGAGGAGGAAACATGTTTCGGGAAAATTTGGAGTGGCGGGGAGTGTGAATGGCCAGGCTGTGGTGGTTAGGCTGGTGTGGTGGTTGTGGGGACACAAGACCTACTAGGGGAGGAAGAGGACTCTGCCCCCAAGCTGTTGAGCCAAAGACACGGATGTTATCATTAGCCCCATTTTACAGATGAAGCAGTAACAGCAGAGGGGCTCCCACTACAGATTAGCCATGGAAGCTGGTCCCACTGCATTCTGGAAGGAACAACCAGGACTAACTATCTGTCTTCATTTGAAAAAAAAAAAAGTCATCTCCTCAAGTTAAAAAAAAGATATATATATATGTGTTTAGTGTATTATTAGCCAAACTGGATAAACGTACTTGGGCTATTCTCAAGGAAAAGCCAGAGTCGGGGAGGAGATGGCACCATTACCCCTTCCTCCATCTGAATTGGTGACTCTGCACAGTGGCCCTGAGTGGAAGAGGAGTGGGAGACTGGAAGGGTGTAAGGACACAACAGAGGAGTCAAGAGAGCTCTGATTCTGGGGCTTCAGTGATGAAAGTCACTGTAAATGTACCCAACCTGTGGTTCCACGAATCACACTCTTTATTAAATCAGCATATGCGTCCCATCAGGATTCAGGAGAAACACTGTTGCATAGATGCGCCCCCTGGGCTTGGCCACGCTCCTCCCGGAGCTGTTTGCAGAGCCAGGCAGGGCCCTGGGACACCGACACTCTCTCCCACTCACATCCCCAGCCCTTGCCCAGGGCTCCCCACCCGACTCCAGGCCCCCACAGGAAGTGGCCACATGGGGTGCAGGAAATGTGGGCCGTGAGACTTGCATCCCCCGAAGGAGCAACAGCAGGGCCACCTGAGGAGTAGCCGGGACAGGGCTGAGCCGGGAACACGTGCGTGTGCAGTGAGTGTGTGTGCTTGCTCTTGGCCACTCCAGGAACACCTGCGTCTCCCCCTCATCTCCCTGTGGGCCAGTTGCAGGGGCGGGTTCAAATTTTGTGGAACCTAAAATTTACACAATTATGGAGCTCTCTTAAAGAAAAAAAATTACAAAATTATAAATACCAGCTTGTGTGAAAATATTTATTTAGTATGAAAAAAGAAACTACAGCAAATGACAATTCTAAAGATCTGACAAATACCAGAAACATCACAAAGTCTAGAAACATATTTTTATTTGTTAACAGCCTGACACCTTTATATGTTTTCCACGTTTTCTTGGCTGCTCTTTGACCCACTTTTCCTCTGACGACAGTATTGTAATAGCATTTTCTAGAGCGAGAATGGATAGATAGTTCAATTTCAGTCTTTGCTTTCTAGCTGAAAACTTTCAGCTTTACAATTTCTTATTGGCAATGTTTTACTCTTTTTTTTTTTTTTTAAGAATTGTTGTCAAATGTGGGGAAGCCTCTGTCAAGTTTCTTTCATATATGAACTGTAGGATTTGAGGTTATTTTGAGTTTTCTTGCACAGTGACTAATCCTAGATATTCTGTAAATTGATAACACTCATCAGCCAGAGCATCATATATCGCCTTGCAGTGGTGAATATAAGTTTCCTGTTTTCTTCACTGAAGTCAATATTTTATGTCAAATTGGCAGGAAATTAAAACCATTTCAATGTGTTCAACAAATCATACCAATGATTTACTCTTCCTCTTTCATTGAATTATCAAGTAATCCAAGAATCAGCCCATCAGACCTCATATTACTGAATTCACTTTATTCTTTATTGCACTTCGCAGATACAGTGTGTTTTAAAAATTGAGGGTTTGTGGCAACCCTGCATTGAGCAAATCTATCCGTGCCATTTTTCTCACAGCGTTTGCTCACTTTGTGTCTCTGTTGTTACATGTTGGTAATTCTAGCAATATTTCAAACTTTTTCATTATTATTATGCTTGTTATCATGATCTGTGATAAGCGACTTTTGATGTTACTACTCCGACTCACCAAAGGCTCAGATGGTAGCATTTTCTAGCAATAAACTATTTTATTTAGGCTATGTAAACTGATTTTTTTTTAGGTATAATGCTATTGCACACTGGAAAGACTAAAGTATAGTGTAAATATAAGTTATATATGCACAGGGAACCACCTCAAAATTGTGACTCACTTTATTGTATCATTTACTTTATTGTGGTGGTCTAGAACCAAACCCACAATATCTCTGAGATATGCCCAAACTTCTGTTTCTGGGAGATATCTCTACACACAAAATGTATTAGCTCAATAACTATACAGAGAAGCGTCTGTGTGTCATGTATATACCTCATTAAACCCCAAGTAAATACACCCCCAGTGCAGCTTCCCTTTAGCTGCTACCAAAAATGTCCTCAACCACTCCCAACACCACTCAACACAGGGTGATGAAGAGGAAGGCAGATTGGAAATAGACAGCAGTCTTAACTGATTGCAACAGAAATACCTGTCTTTTGCATATTTTACTAAAACATATGGACCATGTGAACACATTTCCTTCTCCCAGGATCTTGGAAATGCTCTTTATATGGAGGGCCCTGAACTGCAAGCTTCCCTGGCTTCCTGGTGAGCCTGTCCCTGGCTGGCACGTACGCAGTGTTAAGTGATGGAGCGGGCGCCCTTGGGCGATGCGTCACTCAGCAATCCAGACAACCAGAGGAAGAAAGGGAGGGGTGAAGGAAGCTTTCTTGAAACTAAGCTCACATTCTTCCCTGGGCTTTGGAAGTTGTAGAGCCTGTTTAAACTGAAGTTCCACTCAGGCTCTAACCATGGAAGATAATTTTTCAACAGGGAGAATTTAATGCCAACACTTGTCTTCTTCTAGTATATGGTGATGAAACACAGTAAAATTACTCGGTGAAAGCTAGGCTGACATCTCTACCTAAGAATTAAGTATTCTGTCACCCATGATCTGGCTTCAGAAACCATATAAAAGGATCCCAAGCTGTGAAGTCCTTGGCTTGCTTAGTGAATTACAGTTACTAACCAAAAGTTGGGGATGTACTAACTCATATCACCTGAAGGAAATCAGTATGTGCTTTCCTGGAGTAGGAGGCTGACCTGAGAAAAACAGCTTCTGGTCAGTGGGTTATACATTTCTTAAACCAAACAGATCCTTCTGGACTAGGGGCCACAGTGACTTAAAAGAAGCAAATTTACCCTGAAGCATGCCCAGGCCACCAATAGCCATCCACTGCTGTCCAGTACCTTGCCTACTCTCTGTCCGCAAATACAGCTTGACAGTAAAGGTGGGTAGAAGAGTAGCCGCTCACCTTTGTTATCCCTGCTCCAGCTATCAGTTCTATTCCTTGGAAGAGGTGGTGAAGATGATGTTGAAGAAGTGGGTTGAGGCTAGATTGGGAAGGAACATGGCATTTATCCGATTTTTGTTTAGTATTTCTCAACTCAAATGATAGTTAAAATATTAACATTCTCCATTTTGAAATATTCAGTACTGTATGTGTGTTACACATATTGGGGGTTCTATTGAATTCATTAATAAATGGCAAATGTTACTTGAATATTCTTTCAGCAATCTCAGTGTTTCTATCAGCAATCTAAAATGGTAACCCACACTGAAATTATTTTAAAGCAAACTGCAGAATTGAGATCAGGTACATAAACTGGAAACTGAAAATAATTCGTTATGGTTATGATGATTGACCTCTGCTCACTCATTTCTCAGTTCTTGTAGTTAGAAAAGAAGTGACTGCAAGTAACAGCTAGGCTAGGTCACGTGGCCTGACCTAGTTAGGGTGGTATAATCTCTTGTGAGTAATAGACACTTTTGGCCTGAAAGCTTTGGGAACTATGGATCTTCAGTAGTGAAAGTTGAACAGTTATGACTCAGCTTATTGGTGCTCACCAACATGTGTTCTTGCTTCTCTCTCAGCAGACTATCAGATTGTACTTTCCAGGTAGGCCTGGTTATGTAACTGGGTTCTGGTCGGGAACTATGAGTGGAAGTGCGGGGCGCCACACCAGGCCACACCAGGCCTGGTGAAAACGTCTGGTGTCCGTCTAGTTGACTGATGAGGTCTATGAAGCCCTAGAGCAGGGCAGGGTCACCGGATGGAAGGCAAGTGGGTCCCTGAGAGACGAGCTGGGGCAGACCCCCCACTCTGCTTCTGACATGCATTACACTGTGTCATGAGCAAGAAGTAGAACTCTGTGTTAGGTCACTTCACGTCTGAAATGGGTTGTTAAAGCAGTTAGCCTATCCTAATACTTGGAACAAAACACGACAGGCAAAAGGAAAATTCTGCAATAGAAAACG
The DNA here is from genome assembly GCF_048564905.1 of Vicugna pacos. Classification (NCBI taxonomy): domain Eukaryota; kingdom Metazoa; phylum Chordata; class Mammalia; order Artiodactyla; family Camelidae; genus Vicugna; species Vicugna pacos. Next base: position 14,207,143 of record NC_133000.1, on the reverse strand, counting down.
GGGATCCATTACAGGTTTTGGAACAGACTTGGTACATGATCAGGTTGGAGAGGATGTAAGATCTGAACATGGAGCATGTTGGATGGAGTCGGTTGTTCTGGGATAAGCAGGCAGGCATATGGGTCCAGAGAGTAGGTCTAGAACTGGATTCAGCCCAAGGGAAGCAGCTGGCATTCAAAAGGGTGCTGGGATTCTTCCTCCCAGAAATGGGCTCAGTGGTCAGAATCCCAACCTAGAGTCCAACGCAGAAAGCTCAGTCACTGTGGGTGTGAGACATGAGGGAGGAAACTCAACCAAAGTCAATATTGAGAGAAATCTAACCCTTTCCTTAAGTATGCTAATATAATAAGGGTTCCAGACACAGGGACCTTGAATCCCACTTTTAAGGCCCTAATCACTGAGCAACACTTAAGGAAGCATTCTTTTTTTCTTTGCAAGTTTTTGCATTTTAATAAAGAATCAGAAAGAGTTTTGATGTAGGAATGGGAAATGGAAAAAGAGTGGGTGTTTGTTTCTTCTTTTTTAGTACCTAAAAAAGCATTTATGTGTTTTCTTAGCTCTTGAGTTCATTAGCAATTGTTTACTCTCAGAGCAGGGAAAGATATGAAAACATTGAAACATTTGAGGGGCTTGTCCTGCTCAGACCTTTAGACACACAACTGAGAAAAATTCAGACAGATGTAGATTCACTTTCCTTTGGAAAATGCTGAGGAAACTGAACATCTCTCTGATGTCACATATTCTATATTATTATTATTGTTATTGTTATCATTATCATATATTGTTATTATTATCATTATTATTATTATTATTCAGTAGTAGCAGCAGCAGTAGCTTCATTTGCTTGGTGAGTATTGAGCCCTAATTCTGTGCCTCCAAATCTGCCAGATCTGAGGGGGACACAAAAGAATTGTAAGATTAAATCACTGTCCCCTACCATTAGGAACATTCTTGAACTCATTTAATGAATATTTATTTATTGAGCCTCTCTCCTGGGTCACACTGTTTGGGCTTAGGAAAACAGAATGGCTAAGGAGTTCACGGTGCAACAGATGAGTACACGAAGAATTAAGCAATTGTACGAAACAACAAAATTCACAAAACTTACTGCAAACTCAACGGTTCCCCAGATAAATTTTTTTATATTCTTAGTTACTCACTTTATAAACTGAGTCCCCTTTTGGCTAAACTGGGCATAAATTGAAACCTAGGCAATTCTTGACTCCACATAAGTTCAGGGCAGGGCAGAGTGGGCCAGAGGGATCCCTGCAGTGCCAGGGCTCTCGGTAGGCATCTGGTTCTTCATCGTCACCTAATGATGCTGGCTTCCACTGAGATGGCCATTCTGTTTGGTTCTCAGCCCACAATCCCTTGATCATGTGTGCAAGGCCTCATCCGGCCTGAGGCCTCCTTATGTGGGCCATTCTTCAGCCCATAAGAAATTATTGGCTGCTGCCAGGTTGCATAAAGTCCTGAAAAACTCTCAGAGGCTGACTAGGTCCCATCTCTACTCCAAGCCATGACAGAACTTCTAAGCAGGACAGTTGTACTGGTCATTCCCTACATCAGAGGACTAGGAACTCCGTGAATCTGTCAAAGCACTGGAGCCATGCCGCTGTTGCTTCTCTGGAGTCTTCCTGCATACTAGGGCCCTGGGTCAGCTTTTGCACCTGGATCCCACACTCCTGTGTGAGCATCCCTCCCACCTCACGCCACCTTCAGAAAAAAATACACCCCCATTTGTAAGCACTCCTCACTTTCCCTCCAACTCTTCCCTTTCACCCAAGCTGAGAAAGCTTTATCTTTCTCTGAGGAAGCTGGAACCTCTGCTTTTAATTTTCTCTGCTTTTTTTCTGGGCTTTGGTTTTGGAAACTCAAAAGCCAGAAGAGGCTCCCCTTTCTCTGCTTTTGGTTAACACATCCTTTCCCTGAGTCAGTAAACCACAAACAGTCAATGAGCTTTGTCTGGTTAGGGGCAGGGCAGCAGACAAGTCAGGATGTCACAATACTGTTCTACTGCGCACGTGTGCACACATACACAGACTCCAGCCTCCACATTACAGAGAGACTCACTAAGTGCCCCGCTTCACTAATGCACTCACAAAGTCTACAGCACAAATGGCCATGGAGAGCACCCTAGCCTTGTCCCTGTCTGAATTCTTGCATTTGGTTTTACAATTTTGTATTATTTCCTGATGCTGTTCTCTAGTCCTCTCTGGTCCATGTCCCAGCTTAACCTAGATTTCAGGTTAGTTTCTATCAGAGTGATTTTATTAACTTCAGAGAATTCTGCCTGCAATTTTTAAAAAGTTGTTCTGCTCTGATTATAGTTTAGATTCTAAACTTGAGATTCTTTAACAAGTACGTTTCTGTAGCACCAGCTATTTCCATTCATAGTTAAAACTGTGCACTAAAAATAAACTTAACCATGTGATCCAGCAATCCCACTCCTGGGCATATATCCAGAGAGAACCTTAATTCAAAAAGATACATGCACCCCAATGTTCATACAGCACTATTTACAATAGCCAAGACATGGAAACAGCCTAAATGTCCATTGACAGATGACTGGATAAAGAAACTGTGGTATATGTATACAATGGAATTCTACTCAGCCATAAAGGAGAATAAAATAATGCCATTTGAAGCAACATGGACGGACCTGGAGATCATCATTCTAAGTGAAATAAGCCAGAAAGAAAAGGAAAAATACCATATGGTATCACTCATATGTGAAATCTGAAGGAAAAAAAAAAGCCGCAAATGAACTTATTTACAAAATAGAAACAGACTCACAGACATAGAGAACAAACTTATAGTTACCAGGGAGTAAAGGGTTGGAAAGGGATAAATTGGGAGTTCAAAATTTGCAGATACTAACTACTATATATAAAATAGATAAACAACTTTCTTCTGTGTAGCAGAGGGAACTATATTCAATATCTTGTAGTAACCTATAATGAAAAAGAATATGAAAATGAATACATGTACGTAAATGTATGACTGAAGCATTATGCTGTACACCAGAAATTGACACAACATTGTAAACTAACTATACTTCAATTAAAAAAAAAAGAATGCAAAAAATAACTGCACAGATCTGGGCAAATGCAGAAACTTAAGGAGACTTAGGTCTTCTTTAAAAGGGACTCTATAAAGTGACTTCTACAAACTGCCTTCTCCTCTCTGCACTACTATGGAGGGGAGTGATATTGTAGACCCCTCTGATTTGGAGACAGCAATTGAAAAAATCTGTTTAGAAGCTATCTAGAAAAGCTGTCTCCTCTTTTCTCCATTTATTTGAAGTCATTTGCTCTGTGATTACTGCCTGTATTGCATTGTCTTCATTCTCCCAAAGGCAACAGCAGGGGGTTTTGATGACCTCTCTCCTGCATTGCTGAAGTTTTTCTGTTTAACTATTTGAAGTCCACATAGATGTGTGTATACACTATCAAAATATATGCAATTCTCTGGGGAGGGGTGGAGCAGGAAACGATTAATTTTGTCGGGGCAAAAAAGGATTGCAACGCAGGGGACATTGAAGTCCTTATGCAAAAGTTGACATTGGAGTTAGGTTTGAAGAGTGAATAGAATTTCACCATTCGGGAAAGATGCCTATCTTGGGAATGGCCGGTGGTAGAGAACACAAGCAAAGCAGTGTGACAACAGAAGGTAGCATGGGTGAGGGCATGGGAGCATGCCAGGCTGTGGTATGAAAAGAGCAGAGGCAGTTTCTGGTAACTAAAGCACATGGTACTTGTATAAGAAGACAAATACCTATTATCAGTGCTCAGCCTTCCTTGACTGACTGTAAAAAAGAAACTGAAAGTCTCCCAAAAGTAAACACCAAAATGTAAAGAAGAATACCAAACTCAGAAACCAAGAAAGCAGTCCTTCCCTTTCTATTTCAAAAATTGTCCTTTGCTTATCGGAGCCTTGTACAGGAATCATCCGCTCTGAGGAATACAAAGAGCGTAATTTTAAGTTACTAATTGCTACCTACACCCCCAGGCATTAACAGACACAGAGAGCTGCCATCCACCCGCCTTAGCTAGCCTTTGATGATGGAAAATAAGCATCTGAAAATGTAACCACTACCCACGAGGATGTTTAACCCATATAAAGTGGGGCTTTCCTGCACATTCAGCCTTCTGCCCATCTCCCACTCCAGCTGAGTGAAACTTCCAACAGCTTAAGTATTTGATTTGGACAAATATTCCACTCAGTTCTTTACACCCTCAAAGCCTCAAATTATGGAGAGAAAACTTGTGGGCCATAAAGGAGGAGAGAAGAGAGGTGAGGTGAGGAGACACTAGAGCTATGAATAGCCTCTTGGAGTTTTCTGTCGCTGGAGGTTAGTGGTTAGTGAGGGGTTAGCGCACCACAGGCTCCTCCCTCGGACTCTAAATTTCTCCGTGTGCAGTATCTAGAGAGTAATGAGGGTGGCCCCCCTGGGGAGTGGCCACCAGTGAGCCAGCACTGGGCTTGACTCCCTGTATGGCGAGAACATTTGAGGAGGCTTTTCAAACTTCATAGAAATAAGGACAGTGACCCTGAGAAACATATTGCCTGCAAGTTTACTCTTGGGAAGCAACTTCCAGCCTCTACTTGTTCTTAAAACTCATTTAGATAATGAAGAGACCAGCATGCTCCCTTTGGATCCCAGGACCCCTCAGCAGAGAGGACTTTGGGGAAGCAGTTAGTTAAAAAGACAGGACCAGCTCTCGGTAGCTGAAGTTGTATGTACACCCGGGCACCCCTCCACCCACCTTCTTACTGTGCAGTACCCCACGCATTAGTTTGCTCCAAAAGTTACCAGCCACTCCAAGCAATCATCCTTGGGCATCATGGAACTGTTGTTTACACTTCGAACCGTGTCCCGGCACCACATCTTTCATCTTTGAGTGTCCTTCTTCTGTCTCTCTTTTATGAGCAAGGACCTGTCTACTCTGGTAGCTTCTGCGTCCAGTTAACACGAGCGATCAGTGACTCAACACTGACCTCCACTGGTTGGTGTAGAAATACCTAATCCCTTTCTCTCCAATCCTTGCACATTTCCACAGTCTGGGCAGAGAGCCCGCCAGCGCCTTGCTTGGACACGCCAGCATTTCACTGGCGATTGAAATTCTGAATGATTATAAATCCACCTCCCAGGGTTACATATGTAGATTCTGGAAAACTCTAGCCCGACATTTAACTGTGGGACCAGAGAACTTGGAGTGCCTCGGGGCCCCCGCACTGCCACACACCAAGCAGGATGCAGCACCATTTTGCTTACCAGATTTGGATGCTCAAGGCTGAATTCACAGGGATCTGAGAAATCTAGGTCAGTCTATCTCCCCACCCCAATACAAGTGACTATTCAGTTGCCAACTCATTTATTATTATCTTTTAAATGACTTAAACTCACGTTGGCAATTGCAACCCCATTTTCAATTGGTATCATAACCTCACATACAGACTCAAACTGTGCCAGATACCGTGTTACCAGTGCCTTCATTGTCTGCCAGGAGGTGGGCAAGGAAGGCCCATTGGGATCAGTGCCACCAAGGGTGGGCTGTGATTCTTTTCATGAGAGTCGTCAGGATTCGGAACCAGCCAGGGTTTTCCAGAGAGATGGAAGGCAAAGTTGACAAGGGGGCCTCTGGATCCTGAAAACATGCAAACCTGTTTTTTTTCTGGAAATATTTACCACTTACCCTTTAAATCCGGAGCAGCCCCTCAGGAATTCAGGCCCTTGGTGACTATGATGGAAGCCTAATTGAGGCCTCCCTGACTCAGGAGCTTACAATAGGATTAAGGGAGCATTTGGAAGAGGAGATTCTGATTTGGAAATAACTGCCGTTTGGTCCCACTGAACAGAGGCGGTCAGAAAGGTCTAAGCGAACAATGTGTAACAGGTGTTCCTCACTGTCAAGGAAACCAGAGCCAAGAACAAAACTTTCAGAGAGCAGACCTGTGTTATTTGGGTTGGTGCCTGCATTTGGAACAGGATGTTGCCTTAACACCACTATTTTAAGAAGTTTTAAAATATACATGTGCAATAAATATGAAAAGTTGAGTGAAATAGCCTCAGTGAGTATCCTTGTTGCTTCAGTCCCCTTTAATATATTTAAATATTTCATATAAATTTTGAATAAATAATACATACTTGGTACCAAATTAAAAGGCATAAAAGGATATACAGTAAAAAACAACTCTCTTATCCTTGTCCCAGAGTCAACCAGTTCCTCTTCCCATGGACAATTTCTATTATTATTTATGGATCCTTCCAGATACACCCAATATGTCTGCACTTATGCATACTATATATAGGTACATAAAATTTTTGTAGAGGTGAACCTAGACTATTTATACTTGTCCGTGGCTTGCCTTTTTTTCTCCCACATAACAATACAGCCTGAATAGCCTCTCATGGCATTACAGTAACTAGCACCTTATTAGTTTTTATTGCATAGTATTTTATTATATAGTGTTCCATAATTTATTTACCTTGTACTCTATTCATAAAGATTTAGGCAATTTCCAAATGTTTACATTTATAAACAATATTTCAATAAATCATTGGCACATAACCAGTTTCCCATACTTGCAAGTATAGCTCTAAGAAAATTTCTTGAAACTGGAGTTGCTAGGTCAATGGTTTGTGTATTGGTCATTTTGATAGATGTTACCAATTTCTCTCCACTGAGACTGTACCAATTTATACTCTTACTATTAGGATATGAGATGACTGAATCTCATCTTCGTCATGGACTCAGCATGTTATACAATTTGTTGACTTTTGCCAATCTGAGATGAAATAATATCTTCTTATAGCTTAACTTGAAATTCTCTAATTTTAGTGAATTTATTACATTTGTCCCTTTTAATTGTTAGACTTTTCCTTATTGATTTATGAGAACTCTTTCTATATTAAAATATTCTGTATTAAGGAAATTAACTCATTAAAGTGCTGTCAGATATGATAACCACCACCTACATGTGGCTTTTGAGCATTTGAAATGTGGCTTATCCAAATTTTGGTGCCCAATAAGTATAAAATACAAACCAGATCTCTTAGTACCAAAAAAAGAATGAAACTATCTCATTTATAATATTTTATGTTAATTACTTATTGAAAAGAAAATATTTTGGATATGTCAAGTTAAATAAAATAAATTATTAAAATTAATTTCACCCATTTATTTTTACTTTTTTAATGTAACTAGCAGAAAATTTGGGATTACAGTTGCATCTTGCATTATATTTATATTGGATAATGCCAGTTTATATTATGAATTGCAAACTTTTTGGTCAGTTATATTTTTATATTATCAGATTTATAAATTTTTTTATGGCTTCTGAGTTTCATGACATACTTAGGTATTCTCCACTACAGTACTTTAACTTTCTTATGGAGTGCTCTAGTATTTTTGTATTTTTATTATTTATATAGAAATCTTTGATTCATCAGGAAATTATTTTGATGTAAGATGTGAGATTAGAACTCAGTATTTCATTTTTCCAGAAGGCAACTCAATAGAATGACTGGGCCAAAATAAGCAACATTTATTATTTAATTTCAACTTTTTTTCCATTAATTTGAAATGCCACACTTACTTATCATATTCTAAATATTTTAACATCTGGTAGGGTTAGTACCACATATTTTCTTTTCTTTTCTTTTTTTCCTCTGAATTTTCCTGGTTATTTTTGCTTGTTTATTTTTCTATATAAACTTTAGAATCATGTAGACTCCAAAATTCCATTGATATATATATTAACTATCTTTATTAAATGTTTACATTAATTTGGAGAGAACTGAAAGCTGCATGATACTGAGTTTCAGTTGCCAAGAATATAGAATATTTTTACATTTATATGAGTATTTTTTTCTGTCCATGAGTAGCATTGTAAAGATTCCTTCATACAGATCTATTATATCTGATAAATTTATTTCTAAATATTTCTAGTCATATTGTTATTAAGAATAAAGTATTCTCTGGGGTGGATGGTACAGCTCTGTGGCAGAGTGTGTGCCAAGCATGCATGGAGTCCCATGTTGAATCCCCAGTACCTCCATTAAAGATAAATAAATAAAAAGCTAATTACCTCCCCCCAAAAAACAAAACAAAACAAAATAAATAAATAAAAATAAAGTGTTTTCTATTAATACATCTTTTAATATATGAGGGATGATGGTTTTATAGATTAATCTTGTAACCAAGGGCCTAACTAAATTCCACTATTATTTGTGATTTTTCTTCAGTTGGATTACTTTTTTATATTCATTCAGTATTAAATCTTATAATCTACAAAGAAATATGATTTGTCTTTTTTTCCTAAGTTGTCTACATTTTATTGTTTTCTCTTGGATAACTGAATTGACCAGGATCTCTAGATGAATGTATATTAGTAGTGGTGATAGTAGACATCCTTGTCTTATTCCTGACTTTACTGTGAATAGTTCTCAGTTTCTCCCTAAGAAAATGATGCTAGATTTTAGATTGAGATAAATATAATTATGTTAATGAAGTATCTGTTGCTATTTTATTGATAAAGCTAACAAATAAGAATGGATGTTGAGTTTTAACAAGTGCTTCTCAGCATCTAGCAAACATGACTTTTAATCAATTAGTGTGATGAAAATAAATTAACAGATTTCCTAATATTGAACCATCCTTGCATTCCTCGAATAAGTCACACTTGGTCTTGGTGTGTTAGTTTTTAATATGTTACTGGATTCTGTTTGATAGTGTTTTATATTGATTATTTTTGTGTAATATTCCTAAGAGTGATATCTTACAATTCAAATTTTCTTCTTCAGTGTCACCAATTATGCATATGTTTAATTTATTTTGTATATATCCATATCTATCATGTAATCTTTTTAAGCTTCTTGTCTGTTTATTCTTTACACTCCCTTTTTCCTGATCCTGCCTTTCACATTCCTCACTGTGTTTTCAGCACTGCCCAATCTTTGTGCAGCTTCCAAGCTGCACTTTGACCTCCATTTCTGTTTTTGGGTTTTTTTTTTTAGTCTTTTTTCATATCTTCCCTTAATTCTGCCAGCACATGCTTGAGCTACTTCTGTTCTTTCATTATTGTTTCCTGTGAAATTGCATATAAGTGATTAATAATTCATTTAAAAAAGCTCAGGAATGTATTTGGTCATCAATTTTCATCTACCATATTAGACATTTTCTGGTGAATATTTCTTGACTACCATTTAGTTTCACCTTTCTGTCCTCCTTTTTATTTCACCTTCTCTTAATATCTCTTCATAGATCCTGAGTTGATTTCTTTCTGATTGATCACAGAATAAGACAAGTTTTTCCTACTCAGCTTTTTAAAAAAGGCTTCTATGAGAGAGCAGTATGGGCCATGTTCCAGCTAGTAGGGCTTTTTCTTATGAAAAAATCAGTTATTTTAGCCTTTAACTTTCTCCAGGCAAGTGATATCAGCAGCTTTGGGCTACACATAAAGCAAAGTCAGTTTCCTCCTCATGGGCACACTGGTAGACTGCTTCCAACAAGTATGGTATTTTTATACAACTTTTCATTTAGCTTTATCTCCTCTCCTTTTTCCAAAAATCTCATCAGTTTGAAATCCAGAGAATCTCTCATGCAATCTGGTACACCCTTATTACTATCGAACAACACTCAGCAAGCCACAGTCCACAGGCCAGCTGCCCGTTTTTATAGTTTTCTTACAACACAGCCACGCCCATTTGTTTACAAACTGTCTATGGCTACTAGAGGTCTACAGCGGCAGAGATGAGTACTTGCAAAGAAGACCATATTGTCCACAAAGCCTAAAAATTTACAGTCTGGCTGTTTAAGAAAAAGTTTGCTGGCCCTTGTTGTAAAAAGCTGGGTTTACATTTATTATGTGTCACTTAAGACTCTTACAACTTCTTCCCAGCTCAGTATCCATGGGCATCTTCACTGTGGCGATTCCTATGTCCTTGTTCGACTGATTTTGGAAGTCTTTTTTTCTTATTTTTTATTTTGGGGTCTTTGTTGTTTCTTAGTTTACAAAGGATAGGCTTTGCATCTCTGTTTCCCCTGTTTTCCTTTCTGCTTTTGGGTGGCTTTTCTGAAAAGTGAATGAGAAAATGCTGACTTCATTCTGCATGTTAAAATTAGAAGTCCTCAGATGATATTCCAAGAAACTGGGTTTTGTTTGTTTCTTTGGTTGGCTGTTCTTTGGACATTGGAGAGAGATCCTAGCATACTGAATATCTTCGTCCTAGATATAGGTAGATGTTTTCTCCTTGGTTTAATAATTTTTATGATTTTTTTATAGTTTTCCTAGGTATGATTTAGTTCTCAATGGAGAACATAAACATAAAATTAAAAACATATAGAAATTAGTAAGAAAAATTACAGTTTTGTATTTTTTATTGCCCTAAATCCTGACTCAATTAAAGTAGACAGTTCAAAGTGATATTTAGCATTTGAAACTTCAGAAGTAACTGTAAGTAAACCCTGCTATAAATATTTTAAAATAGGTGGAAAAAATATGCATTTAAACACTCCTAACTTCACCCTCAAACTCTTTTGCTATCTAAGTCTTATTTAGTTATGTATTGGGCTTATTTTTAAATTAAACCAATTTTTTAGAACTTTAATGTATTTGCATATTTATCAAAACCATTGTGTCCAAATAGTTTCACAAAATTTATTTTCATTTTTACTCAGAAGCAGAATTTTTTAAATGAACTGAAATTTTAGTGATAATTACACTATTTCATTGTTTCTTTCTGTTTCTCTGCCTTTTATTTTTCAAAGTAGTCTTTTTCTGCAAACTTTAGTGAAGTATTAAATGGTGTTAAGGTATATATTGTCTTAAAACAAAATGTCAATTTAAACAAATTATATAAAATGTATATATTCTCTAATTGTTCTTAGTTTTCCATGAACTTTAGTATATGAGCAGAAATGTCAGAGATAGAAATGATATAATACCAGCTTCCTTAAAAAGTTTTTTATTACTTCTTAGAATCCTACTTTATTCTCTTTCTTGAATTCACGTGTGGCACTTATAATCTTTTAAAGATAGTTGTCAAAAACAGATAGAAGAAAATAATAATTTGACATCTTTCTTCCCTCCTCTTGCTTCTGGGCACCAAATTTCAGGTAAAATCCCCTACAAAGCATTCTCCCAGATGCAAGTTATTTTTTTAGTATTGAGTAATAAAAAAGCCAAAGTAATATATTACTCTTCTCAAGAGTAGTAACATTTTGATGGGGAAATCTTGAAGTCAGATTCACCTTAAATGCACAGGAATTCTTTAATGGACATTTCAGGAACTTTGATAGGCTAAAATAAGGAGAAAAAGTGGGGCAATGTGTTTCAGTAGAGGGCCTTCTTACCATATAGTCATACGGCCAACTTGGGCATCACATTTACCCTGCATCTAAGTGTTCTCCAGTTTGGGAGGAGAAGTAAGTGCTGTCATAGAGAGAAAATATCATCTAGCCCAGCCTGAGGAAGTTGGTGAAGTCTTCCAAAAGGAGAAAATGCCCAACGGAACGGACTTTCTTTCTAAGGAAAGGGACCAGCGTGTGCAAAGTCTAGGAGGTACTGAGACCGAAAAGTGGGTCATGGCATTAAGAACTTAACTGCTGACCTCCCAGAGAAGGCTTCCCACTGAATGGGAGGGAGATCTATTCTACTAGGCATCAGACTGTGGATGGGTCAGCTTTATAGACTTACTAGAAATGCTGAAGATCAAGAAGACAGGATCACACAGTGAACAGAGGACTATCAGAAACAAAGAAAAACATGTTTCCATCATCCTAGCTGAAACCTTTGGTCAGCCAGTTCTCAGTGTGCACCAAGGCAAAGAAGACTAGCCAGCAATGGAGAGTTTTTATTGCACGTTGCTCATCTGAATCCAAAAGAAGCAGCTTCCAAGCATCTAACCTTCTCAGATGGGACCATAGCACTCCCAACCCATTTCAAGTTGTTCAGCACATCCCCTTCTGTCCAACAAGTATCTGGAGCAACTAAAAGAAACTGGGCCATGCTTGTGAGAACATCCATTTTATGTCTTAAATATATATCAAAATATATTATACATATTGAAATGTATAAATGTATTTGAGGTTGGGAAGATCCATGAAAAGAGACAGTGTGTTGGAAAAAATGTGCTAGAATGTAATTGCTGTGAAAACAGTTTCTTCTCTGTGTTGTACATGACTGTATCGCCACTACCTAGAGCGGTGTGTGGCACTTGGTAGGTACCCAATATACATGTGTTGAGTGATAGATGGAAAGGAGATCCTCTGACTGCAAGACTTCTTCTGTTCTCTTGCTGTTGAGTAGATCGGGATGCCCCAAAAAATGAGACAAGAACTTCAGGAAGAGGCTCATTTCAGGATGGGTAAGGGTGAAAATGAGGACTGATTTACACATGGGGTTCAGGAGTCAAAGTTAAGCTCCAGCAACTGGGAACAGCATAAGGTGTTCAAATGAGAAATTTCTGACGTTCTTGCAAAACTGAGCTTTTCTATAAAATCGTGAAATTGACAATCATCCTTTATTTCAAAAGAAAAATTAGAAAAGTCAACAGGAATAACCAGAGAATTAAAAAAAAACACACACACAAAAAGAAACTTACTATGATGTCCTGGGGTGCATTTTAAATTAGAACCCACTTCAGCAAAAACCTTTGTGCTGAAGACTTTTTAAAAATGGGATCAATTCCCAGTTTCCCAGGCAATTCACTGTCAAGAAGCTTGTCTGTGTGACTGACCCAAGCATGAAAATGATAATAGCAACTTGATGAACTGTCAGATAAAGCCTGGCGACTTTTCCTCGCCAGCCACTGGCCCCACAGGAAATATTCATCACTGCAGTTTTTACCTTGTACCAGATATTTAAAAAATAAAACCTAAGAAATTCATTTCCATGTGTTCAAGCAGGAAAAAAAAGAGAGAGAGAGAGAAAGAGAGAGGTTTCACTCAATCTATTTCAGAAATTATAGCCATCTTGGGACTGAACATTTCTTTCAGCCTTAGCCCAAAGGCAATCACATTAGGGGCATCGTATGCATTTGGGGTGATAAAAATTGAGCTGTAGTCTAACCTATTGCATAATTTTCATTCTAAAATTACTTTGCTCTGGACATAGTGACCCATCAGTCAATCTATCATCTGGCTGGTTAAATGAAGTAAGAAAATAATCCCAGCTGTTCTCGGAGGAGTAGGAATTCAGCTGCCTGAGGAGGCTGAGATTTCCTGAGGTTTGTTCTAGATCTGTTGGGCCGACCAGCAGCTGCTCTCACCTTCAGCCTCCACAGCGAAGGCCCTTCAAGCCAGGTGAGAAGCCACTTTAGATGAAGCCTGTAACCAGCCCAAGATGGAAACACTTAACACGGCCTAATGTTTTTGTTTTTGTTTTTCTCTTTTTGGTGGATCTAATGCACAGTGATTGTTCCTAATTAGGCGGTCTTCCTTGAAAAGTCCTCCCCAAATGCCAGAAGAGAGCTTTTCTTAAGTGTCTTTGAAACAAAGATACATTGGGCTAGAAAGTCAGTTTGCATTTAAGGAATCACAGCTGCATAAACAATGTTTGTTTACTACAAGAAGAAAATTTATAGCATTTGTCAGGAAAATGTAAGCACATCGAGGACTCTGTTTGTGACACACAGTGTCATACTTCATGAGCCTTTGAGCCAGCAGGCACAAGAGCAGATCAACAGCAGAGGCAGCTTTCACATCACTTTGCCCCATTTCTGTTTCACATCTCAAGAGGACCTTGCATTCAGGGCATCTCAACTTTCATGAATGTTGGGAAAAGAGAGTAAAGTAGGGTGAGGAATCCTTCACCATCCTCATTCTCTATACTTTCCGAAAGAGAAGTTCTTAAAAAAAAGCTAATGCCTGGTTGCAGGCATTCGTTCCCGGTCTTGGGATTTGACCCAACCTCAGAGCAATGTTTTCCTGACTTTAAATTTCATGGAGAGTTAAAATTGGTTTTAAAACCAATGCAGAGTTTCCATCTTTTAATTTTATAAAGAAAGGTCATTTAAACAAAACAGAATATGTCTATCATCCACTATTACCCTTGCTTTCTGTAAGAAACGAACATTTTAATACCAAAAGAGAAAGGCAAGAAAAGCAAAGATAAAAATCTCAAAATAGAGGACAGAGCCTGCCATTGAATACGTTTAGCTGTAGAAAACGGGGCACACTATTTTCCCAGCCTTTCTCATTTCACTCCTGAATTTGAAGACTATGTCAACAACTGGCCCTGGCCCACAACTGGCATTTGGAAATCACTCCATTAGGGGAAAGACCACAGAGAACTTCGGGTGCCAGGATCTACAGAAGGGGGAAGTGTGTCGTTGCATGCCATCCATGCAGGGCCCTTTCGCAGTCATCCGTCATGACCCACATCTGAGCAATCTGTAAGTGTTTTAAAGGGACCTTCAGGGGGAGTCAACTGTTGTGAATTTTTTAGCTTATTTAAAAGCTTGGCAAAATTTATATTAAACACCGCGAGTATCTTAAATCTTTAAAGCCCAGTGGAATTTCAAAGAGCTTAATGATGTTTTCTTTTTAATGACCTTGACCCTAGAAATTAATTTTTAAAAGTTGTGTTACTATAGAAGGGGTTCTGAAAATGTTCAGGACAACGTGTGGTACCAATGAAAACACAGAGACTTCCTGGTGGTTTCATGCCGGAAGGGGTGTGTGTGTGCGTGTGTGTGTGTGTGTGCGTGTGTGTGTGTGTGTAGCAGCTGGAAGCACCTGCCAGGAACCCAGAAACTTGTTGCTGTGATCCCAATAAACAAACTCCATACTTTTGGTCCTTTATAGGGGGCTTCTAAAGAGGAGGAAAAAAAAGGCAAGTTAGAAGAGTGTAGACAGAAACTAAATGTTAAGGACCCAGAGAAAGCATTTAAAAAGGAAGCAACCAGAGAGGTGCGAGGGGGAGGCACATGGAGGGGAGGCAGTGCTGGATCAGGCTCCTCACAGGGAGTCCTCGGGCCTCTGCAGATGCCTGGCAGGACTGAGCGGAGCCTCCCAAGCTCTCTCCTTTACTCCGACTCCTTCCTGCTTAACAGGACTGCATACCATTGGCTGGAAACTTCTATCCCGGAAACGATGATAACAGTTGGAGTTTATGAGAAGGAAATCGGCTCTCCTGTGAAGTTTCTGGCAGGGATTTTCGTGGTTAGACCCACGGAGAAAAGGACCCATCCCGTGGGTTAAGCACTAACGCTCCCTCACCCATCCTTCACCGTCCCTTCCACCCGGAGCCACGTGGCCTGGGAATGCGGAGCTGAGGAGGGAAAGATTAGCTGCTCCAGCAGGCTGACATACTTAAGTTGTAAGCTCTAACAGAAGGAAGGGTGAATTAGGAGTCGGCAGAGCTGGGTCAGTGTCTGAAATAGTGGAAAAGTCTCCCCACTTCTCTAGCTTCATATTTTAAAACCTGTAAGATGAAGTAAGTTGGTGTTTATCAGTCTTTTTTTGGTTTTGTTCCTTATTCATTTATTTACAGGATTTTTTTTAACTTTTGTTTTCAGCAGCAGAACTCTTGTTTTCCATAGAGATGCTATTTGAAAATTGATGTAAGTAAATCAGGCCTGATGATGTAGGGGTGAGCACGGGTGAACGTGTGCCTGAACTCAGACCTGAGGCACACCACCTGGGCTGGCGGGTCCCACCTGCTCTGAGAAACCACTGGTGAAACCACAGGGTAGGTGGGATTCCACATCCTTCCAGCCCTCACAGCTGCTGACTGTATGCTAGAGCTATAGAAAGCCTATTTGGGTGTATATATGTGGTTACTGTTTTCAAAGATGAGTTTTAGTCTGTGCATAGAGATGTAGGGTAAAGAAAGGCTATGGCAGGGTAAACAGTTTTAAGCACAAGAAAAGCAGCTATGAAGGGCCTAAGGCCTAACACAGGCCACTATCATCAACCTCATCAGCAGAAAGGCATAAGCTTTAGTCTGGAATAAAAACAAATGCCTTTCAGTCACTCACAGTTGGGATTCGGGGTGTAGCTTGTTGATATATGTGAATAGTTGTGTGTCGTTTTATATGTATAAATCCAGTTCACAGATGAAGAGATATTTAAAGTAATGGAGGAAAATCTTGACATGGACATAGCAAAAGCTATAGAATGAATGGATAAAAATACATATGCCTTAAAATTAAATCTTCCGTTCAGAGTTTCATTTGAGCTGTTACATGTGAAAAACCAAATGCTTTGAAAAGATTAAAAAAAAACCTAAATACCTAAATAATTTCATTCTCTGAGTAATCTGCAGATCTCAGAACTCTTCACCTATCAGTATGATAGCTACATCGTGTGAAATGTACCCTTAAGTTGATGCATCTGAGTTTTACCAAAAATGCTGTAAGCCTTGGGGTGAAGGATAGCTGAGAGTTTACATAGCCTCCCTTTAATAACTGAAAAATCTCCATAATTTCTTCCAAATTTTTATATCCAATACATAAAAACACTTTAAGGTAAACTGTAGAGGTCTTCGATTTAAATATTAAAGTGATGATCTTGGAGTTACGGTAAAGCAAAGAAGTGCTCTGTTTTATGACTCAGCCAATTTAGGAGACAGGTATTACTCTGTGTAAGTTCTGTTTATTTTCCATGATATACTTCTTTTATGTGAATTATAACATTTCCCTCTAGTTAGATTGAAATAGGAATTCTAGGAGGTATTTCTTTTTATGGATTTTTATCCATAAAAGATGTATTTTTATCCATTTTAAAATGAAATAGAAAATGCCTTATTTTTATTAAAGTGTAGTTGATTTACAGTGCTATGTTACTTTTAGGTATACAGCGAAGTGATTCAGTTCTACATATACATATATATGTATATTCTTTTTCAGATTTTTTTCATTATAGTTTATTATAAGATATTGAGTATAGTTTCCTGTGCTATACTGTAGGACCTTGTTGTTTATCTATTTTATATATAGCAATGTGTATGTTAATTCCAGACTCCTAATTTATCCCTCCTCACCACTCCTTTGCCCTTTGGTAACCATAGTTTGTTTTCTGTGTCCGAGTGTCTATTTCTGGTTTGTAAATAAGTTCATTTGTATCTTTTTTTTTTTAGATTCCACATATAAATGGTATCATACAATATTTATCTTTCTCTGTCTGACCTACTTCACTTAATATGATAATCTCTAGATCCATCCATGTTGTTGCAAATGGCATTATTTCATCCGTTTTACAGCTGAGTAATATTCCATTATATATATAATATATGTCACATCTTCTTTATCCATTCATCTGTTCATGGACATTTAGGTTGCTTCCATATCTTGACTATTGTAATAGTGCTGATATGAACATTGGAGTGCATAAATCTTTTCAAATTAGAGTTTTTTGCAGATATATGCCCAAGAGTGGATTGCTGGATTATATGGTATCTATTTTTACTTTTTTAAGGAACTTCCATACTGTCCTCCACAGTGGCTGAACAAATTTACATTCCCACCAACAGTGTAGGAGGATTCCTTTTTTTCCACACCCTCTCCAGCATTTGATGGTGGCCATTCTGACTGGTGTGAGGTGATACCTCATTGTGGTTTTGATTTGCATTTCTCTAATAATTAGTGACGTTGAGCATCTTTTCGTGTGCCTGTTGGCCATCTGTATGTCTTCTTTGGAGAAATGCCTATTTAAATATTCTGCTCATTTTTTGATTGGTTCGTTTGGGGTTTTTTGATATTGAGCTGTATGAGCTGTTTGTATATTTTGGAAGTTAATCCCTTGTCAGTTGCAGTATTTGCAAATATTTTCTCCCATTCCATAGGCTGTCTTTGCATTTTGTTTATGGTTTCCTTTGCTGTGCAAAAGCTTTTAAGTTTAATTAGGTCCCATTTGTTATTTTTGCTTTTATTTCCATTACTGTAGAAGCTACTTTGAAAAAAATGTTGCTGTGGTTTATGTCAAAGACTGTTCTGCCTCTGCCTTTGTTTTCCTCTGGGAATTTTGGAGTATTTGGTCTTACATTTAAGTCTTCAATCTGTTTTGAGTTTATTTTTGTATATGGTGTTAGAGAATGTTCTAATTTCATTCCTTTACATGTAGTTGTCCAGTTTTCCCAGCACCATTTATTGAAGAGACTGTCTTTTCTCCATTGAATATTCTAACCTGCTTTGTTGTAGATTAATTGACTATAAGTGTGTGGGTTTCTTTCTGGGCTTTTTATCCTGTTCCATTGATCCATGTGTCTGTTTTTGTGCCAGTGCCATGCTGTTTTTGGTTACTATAGCTTTGTAGTATAGTCTGAAGTCAAGGACCATTTGATGAATTAAAGTGTCAAGAGTGAGCATCCTTGTCTTGTTATGCCCACTTTCTGAGAATTTTTATCATAAATGGATGTTGAATTTTATCATATTGGCAAATGCCGTATTTTGATGTTGGAAATAAATAACCAATTTATATTAAAGAGCCTGAACTTCCATATTTAATGTCTAAAATAATAAAAAAGAAAACATAAAAATGGCATTTTAAGCAATATGTATTTTTTAAATTGGATTGAACTTCAACATGGAAAGTTTTTAAATTAGCAAAGTATGACCAGACATACCTGATAGAAGAGCAAATGAGCAATATTTTACAGTCTAGTTTAAACTACAGAAAAATACATTAGATACAGGACAGGCTGGCTCTGAATCTATTTGAGTGAGGTCATTGTCACCACTATACTATTTTAAGGGCTATCCTGTGAAGTGAAAATATGGGAAGTCATGTAAAGAGACAAAGACACACTTGGAAATATTTAGCTCTTGATTCTGTCATATGGGTTTGGGGTAGTCCACATGTGGAAATTTATTCTATCAGTGCAACATAAGAGAATCCTTTCACTTTGATGATTCTGATGAAGATTTTCTTGGTAGTCATTTTTGTCACCTAGAGCTTACCAACTCAGCAGAATTTCCAGATATGAACACTTAATGGGTTTTGCAAAACTCTTGTTTAGAAAGTGAATTTTGAAAATAAGAAAGTGAAACAAATAGCAGTCAACTCCATGAGTTCCTAGATCTATGTGATTCAGCCTAGTTTCTGCCTACATGAAGCCAGGACCAATACTGATGGACCACTGAGCAACCCAGACCATCCACCCATCCATCATCCATCCATCCGTCCATATAGTCATCCACTTATAATTTTTGGAAAACCAATATAGTTCCTGCAAGTAAATCGAGCTTTGATTTATTCATATAAATTATGTTGTTTGTTTATCTATTTATTTTTTCATATAAATGAGTGTTTGTTGATATGTTCCTTGCAGTGATGCAACAGTTCTGTGTCTTGATTTTAGTGGTGGTTGCAGAAATCTGTACATGGAATTGAATTGCACAGAAGTGCTAACACATACCCTAGTACGTGTAAAAACTAATGAAAACCGAATAAGATCTGTAATCTAGTTACACTGTTGTACCAATGTCAGTTTCCTCGTTTTGCTATTGTACTATAGTCTTATGAAATATCATCACTGGGGAAAGCTGGGTGAAGAGTTTATGAGACCCCATGCACTATATTTTGCAACTTCCTATCAACATATAATCTTTGAATAATCTATGAATGTATAATTATTTCAAAATAAAAGGTTAAAAATAAATACATGCATAGATAATAAGTTTTCTTGATAAATATAAAAATGCCTGAGTCTTTTATTTGGCAAACTCTGTTCTTCACTAGTGATACTGTTTTGCTAAGGGCCACCTTAATTTTCCCAGGAACTCATTTTATTTGTTATGAATAGTATTAAAACCTGTAACTACAACACCTCTGGGAAATTATGATGTAATAATTAGTACTCAAAAAGTTCATTTGGGAACATGTTACATATGTAATCATTTTTTAGAACTGGGTATCATTATGGAATTTCTCATTTTTGTGGGTTCCCATTGTAAATAGAAAAATCTCTCCACTCAAAGATATTTTTAACCTGTTGGTTTTAATCTACTGAAATGGGTAAAGGAAAATGAAAGGGAGCCCCTGGAAGTCAGATGTTTATTGATACAGGAACTTACACACACACTCCTGTTGAGTTGACTGAATTTGTTGTCAATTCTGTTTCCATTATTTCCATACTAATTAGATCAACTATTGAGCAGGTTCAGTGGTCAAAACACCCATAAACAATGGACAACTGTATCCTACGTCTAGAATAGATGCTGGTTTGCACTAGAGTTAGGCCCAAGTTATGTAGGAATGTGTGTTCACTGATGCTGTGGGTAAATTTGGAGTAAACCAGCCTGTGGGCCCACTTAGGCTGCACCTAAGTCTGTCAGTGTTTGTGACTTGATGTTGCAATACTTGTCCCAGAAGATGCAAAGCCCGAGAACAGGAGCAGAACAGCTTTCAGTGCGACCTCACGGCAGTGATTCCAACCCCATTAACTGCAGGGTTCCTGATAGTAAAAAAAAAACCAGCAAAGCTACTTATCTTTTTAAGAAAAAATTCAAAAATTACATTTCAAAACCAGGAGATATTCTTGAAGTAGCTACAAAAAATGCAAAATGTCATAATACAGGATAACATAGGTGTTGTATCAACCATTCAGATTTAATTAAGCAAAAGTGTCAGGGAAATTACATCAACAAAGTTTATCCCATTCTTTTTGTCTTTCAGTCAAAATTGCCAAGAGACAGGAAAACGGATAGAAGAGATTTATTTACATTCCACCTGCGTATGGCTGTTCATCCAATGTGAGTGTAAATGGTATTCCTACTATACGCACATTTAGTTCAAGTCTGAGCTACACAGGAAATAGGTTTCTAAATAGATTTCTGAGACTGTAAGAGAGGCAAGGGAACATATGAAAAATTGAGGGAAAAGAACCAAGACCAATATCTGTTAACTTTACTTATACATAAGAGAATGCTTAGATACAAGAGAAAGCATAACGCAGTTGATAGCCTTATGAATGCCTTTGCCCCTCAAATTCTATGCAAATTGGTCCAAGACTTGGAGAGAGGCTGAGACATGAGGGGTGTGGAGACAGTTGTTGAGGACTGAATGATTGTATAAAGCAGCTGTCTTAGTATTATTATCGAATGGCATGAAAAGCTTCATGTGTGAGAAGCACTATATTTTTCATTTGAGCAAATCAATAAAGCAGTTAGATCCATCTGATGGACTCTTCAAAGTGAGGCTGTGGGAATCCCCAAGGGGATTCATTTTTTCAAATTGTCCCACTGCTTTCTTCATGTTTGGGGTTATAACACTGGGTCAGGTGTACTTCCTCCCCTGACCTCCCTACCTCTGGCCCAGACACATACACACACACACACACACACACACACACACACACACACACACACACAGCTACGCCCTTGGACTCCTCGGTTAGATTTAAAGCTAGAGTGACACATGCAGGACAGGGAAAGAGGTCTATGCAACCTCCTTTCCTCTCTTTGTGCCAACTTCAGCCAACACTGTCTTCCACGACTCATTTCTAGGATCACTGTGAATTTATTTTCCCACCAGATGCCCCCCCTCCCCGCCCCAGCTCTACAGACATTTTGTAATGCTTTTTTAAGGAAAAAGAAAATGAAGCCTTGATGATATAAAAGCCTTCATCAAGGCAAGAGGCACAAATTAATGTTACTTCTCTGTTGGGAAAGATTTCTGTCAACCTTGACAATGTCTCCTGACTTATGATTATAAGCATGGAGCAAATATGAGTTTGTCTACAAGAAAAATGTATAAACCATGGCTCAGCTTTAAATATCACATCTATTGAGCATAGCAGTAAACAAAGGTAAGCTCTCTGGTAACATATGCCAGGACAACAACAGCCTAGATCTTTGGTTCTGCTATGAGCTAAGTGAAACCAGGACTGTGGTAATTTTTTGGCTGAAGAATGGAACACTGGGATCCCTGCTGAGGATACCCAGATTACACAGAACACTTCTTATTCGAAGTTCTGAATTTAATGGGTCTTGAAACTCATGGATCCACAGAATTTATACTCCTCTCAGATAGATTTACTCCATAAATGTCTGGCACTGGAGCATGAAGAACAGTGGATAATGGGGCCAACTGTTGCAGGGAATTTTTAGATGTGAAAAACGTGATTCTTGTAGTCCTGTGTTCTGTGTGGAACAAGTATCTGAATGGTTTTCTACCCTCCAAAGGCCTTCATTTAAACCAAGGAAACGAATCCACTTTGGGGAGAAGCTGTAAGAAGAGAAAGAGCAGTTAAATGAGGGAAGAGGACTGATTCTGAAGAGGCAAAAGAAAATGAGACACACCCAAGAGACTCACAGATATAAGGCATGCAGTCAAAAGGATGTAGGATCCGGCCAGTCTGGGAGCTCACAGCACTTCCAGAGAAGTGGAGAAGAGTGAGGAGAGAAGGTGTGTCTTGTCTGGTCTTGTCACTTGCCTGCCCAGCTCTGCTTACGAAGTCCTCAGCACGGCCCCTATTTTTATTCCATAAGCAAATGTAACTCCACCTTCCAGAAATTGTTCCCGAGCACACCAGCGTAAGAGATCAAGGGAGTGGGAGGGTTAAATATCTAAGGAAATCCAACACAGAAATGATCAGATGGCTCAAGTTTTTCTCAGCATTATGAAGAGACACACCCTCTTGCAAGTGTCACAGACTGCTCAAGGTACTACATGGTCATAAATTAAAAAACCACAGGCTGGCTCCAAGATGACCAAATCCCGCCAGACACTGTGGTGTCACAAAAAATGTAGGAATTTTTTATTAAGATTGTTGCTGCTGCTGCTGATGACATGGCTGAAGAAGAAAACAGCCCATGATAATAAAGTTTTAAAATGTGCTTTTTAAAGGTACAGCTATGCAGTCTGTGAGGTAAGGGAGAAGAGAAGACTCCCACTGCGCAGAGGGGCCTGCAGGCCCAGTCCTTGTAACAGTGATCATCACGGTTATTCGCCGCTTACTGAATGGTAGCTACATGATTGCTTTCAACCCCACTCCTGACCAGAATGTGCTGATTAATGTAACCCTTAGAATTGTCCTTTTAACTTTTTTCTTTGAGTTTAGATATTTACCAAAAGTGATGTAACGCTTGGGGAACTCGTGGAGAAATCAAATCCATCAGTAAAAAACAAACAAAACAGCTTAAATAATTAACCACGACTTGTATGTCTTCATTTATCAAGTATTCATCTAGCTGCCACTCTACGCCAGGCTTTGCTGCGGGACCGGGGATACAGCCGTGGACAACGTCCTGGTGCTTTCATCCTAGTGAGAAAAAGCAGGTGCATTCATCTCTTACGGCTGCTGCGACAAGTTATCCCAAACTGGGTGCCTTAAAACAACAAAAAAGTTTATTCCCACAGTTCTGGAGACCAGGTGTCAACAAGGCAGTTCTCGCTCCGAAGGCTGGAGGGGAGAATCCGTTCTTTGCCTCTTCCAGCTTCTGATAGCTGTCTGCATCCTTTAACTTGTGGACACATCACTCCAACCTGTGTCTCTGTCACATTGCCACCTCCTCTTTTGCCTATACTCTCTCCCTTTGCCTCTTTCTTACGGGATCTATGGTCCACCTATTATAATCTCAAATAATCTCACCTCAATATCCCCAATATAATCGCATCTGTTGCCATCCAAGAGCATATTCACTTTTTGCCGTATAAAGTAATATTCACAAGTTTCATTGATTAGGACGTGGAAATAGCCTTTGGGGGCCACCAGTTAACCCAGTTACAAGTCAGTAAACACATAAATAAATTCAGGCCATTATAAGAGTTAAGAAGAGAACAAAGCAGGGAGAAGGGATAAGAGAGTGAGTGGGGATGGTATTTTCAATTAGAAGATTAGAGGGACCTCTTTCATGAGATGGCATTGGAGTCAATTTACCTTAAAGTAGATGAGAGGAAAGTCCTTTGAGAAGAATGAAAAGCAACGGCAAGGCCCTGAGACTAGTTGTGTTTGAAGAGATGAGAGTGGCAAAAAGATCGGGGTTGTTAGAACAGGAGTGTGATAAGAGATGGATCAGAGGCAGAACTGAGATTTTATTATGAGTAAAACAGGCAGTCATTGGTGGGTTTAGAGCAGAGGACTAATGGGTCTGACACAGCACTGTGGCTGATGTGTAAAGAACAGATAATGGGGAGAGGGCCATGAAGCAGTCGGACCAGTTAGGAAGATACTGCAACATTCCAGGCAGGAGAGAATAGTGGCTGTGGAAGTGTTGCGAACTGATCCGATCTGAGATGTATTTTGAAGTTGGAGCCAATAGGATTTGCTGACTGAGTGGCTGGAGGTGAGAGTAACAGAGGAGTCAAGGATGGCTTCAGCGTTTTTCTTCTTGCCTGTGTGACTGCCAGGATGAGAGCCTCTGCCAAATGAGATTTAGAGGATGGGGGAGAAGCAGGTTTGGGGATCAAGAATTCTATCTTGGCATTTGAAATGCCTTACAGACATTCAAATAAAGACATTTTTCAGTCAGTTGCTACAGGAGTCTGGAGTTCAGGGTGAAAGACATATATCTGATGCCATTGGTGAATAGCTCGTATTTAAAATCACCATGAAGTAAGTGCAGATAGAGAAGAGGACCAAGACTGAACTCTGAAGCACTCCAAAATTAAGAAGTCAGGGAGATGGAGAAGAACCAGGAAAAAGTTCTGTGAAATAAGCTAGTGAAAAAGTAAAACCATGGAAGTCTGTTGAGCGGGAAACCAAATTAAGAAAGTGATGCAAGGAGAGAGTCATCAATTGTATCAAAAGCTTCTGGTAGCTAGATCAAATAAGATGAGCACCGAGAAATTTACCATTGAATTTATCCAAGAGGCAGTCGTTAGGGATCTTGACAAGAGCAGTTTTAGCAGAGTTGTGGGCACAAAATCCACTTGGAGTGAGTTCAAAATGGAATCAGAGACGAGGGATTGTAGATGATTAATTTAGACAATTACAATGAGTTTTGCTCTTAAGGAGAGGAGAAAAATAGAGTCATTGCTGGAGAAATTGTTTTTGTTTTTAAAGATTGGAGATACTATAACATAATATCATGCGGATGGAAATGCTCCCATTAAAAAGAAAAAATTGCTGGGACATCATGCCGTACACCAGAAATGGACACATTGTAACTGACTGTACTCAATTAAAAATTATTTTTTAAAAAGGAAGCAAAAATTGATAATGCAGACAAAGGAATGAGTGCAAGAGGATGGTCCTCAAGCAAGCGAGAGAAGACAGGGTCCAGTGCCCGAGTGGTCGATCAGCTTCGGTTAGGAGCAGGGCGGGTCCTCCTTACTTATAGCTATGCTATAAGTTAAATGTGTGTGATAAATGCCTGTGCAGTAGGAAAATGTGTTTTATTGAGGCCAGAGGATGAAGAGCCCATGTCCTACTGGGATGATCTGGAAAGGTCCATGAAAGAAGTGGTGAATAAATCAGGCCTTGAAGGATGAATGGAATTTTCATTGGTCTATGGCAAGCACATTGCAAAGTGAGGAAACAGTACAAATATAAACAGAAAAGCAAAAATATCCAATATTTCTTGAGGTAGGAGTTTTAAAAAACCTTTAATATTAATATTTATTGGAAGACCTATTGATTGCAATGGGGAAGGCAGCTATAGTAATGATAAGTCATTAGAGTGGAATCCTAGAATAATTTCCCTGGGGAAAGACTACACCATAAAGTACAGTAATACCCCCAGAATACAATATTTCCTAGAACTGTGAGAACAAAGTGCCAAAGATTGTTCCTAAGAAATGAATGCCTTTCCTTTCTGGCTCATCCATCCTCCTTATACACACATGCACCTACATAAACAACACACTTTCCATCTTTCATTTAAAATTCAGTCTCATAGAAAGAAGAACAGAGCTGGAGGAATCATATTGCCTGACATTAGACTATACTACAAAGCTACAGTAACTGGCAAAAAAACAGACACAGGGATCAATGGAACAGGATAAAAAGCCCAGAAAGAAACCCACACACTTATAGTCAATCTACAACAAAACAGGCTAGAACATACAATGGAGAAAAGACAGTCTCTTCAATAAGTAGTGATGGGAAAATTGGACAGCTACATGTAAAAGAATGAAATTAGAACATTCTCTAACACCATATACAAACATAAACTCAAAATGGATTAAAGAACTAAATGTAAGACCAGATGCTCCAAAACTCCTAGAGGAAAACATAGGGGGATCACTCTTTGATATAAATTGCAGCAATATTTTTTCTCCAAAGCAGCTCCTAGAAGTAATGAAATAAAAGCAAAAATAACAAATAGAATCCAATTAAACTTAAAAGCTTTTACACAGCAAAGGAAACCATAAACAAAATGAAAAGACAGCCTATGGAATGGGAGAAAATATTTGCAAATGCTGCAACTGACAAGGGATTAATTTCCAAAATATACAAACAGCTCATACAGCTCAATATCAAAAACAAACAAATAAACAAACAACCCAATCAAAAAATGGGAAAAATACCTAAATAGCTATTTCTCCAAAGAAGACATACAGATGGCCAACAGGCACATGAAAAGATGCTCAATGTCACTAATTATTAGAGAAATGCAAATCAAACCCACAATGAGGTATCACCTCACACCAGTCAGAATGGCCATCATCAAAAAGTCTATAAATAATAAATACAGGGGAGGTTGTGGGAAAAAAGGAACCTTTCTGCACTCTTGGTAGACATGTAAATTCATGCAGCCACTGTGGAGGACAGTACTGAGGTTCCTTAAAAAACTAAAAATAGACTTACCATATGATCGAGCAATCCCACTCCTGGGCATATATCTGGAGAAAACTCTAATTTGAAAACACATGCACCCCAGTGTTCATAGCAGCACTATTTACAGTAGCCAAGATGGAGAAGCAACCTAAATGTCCATTGATAGATGACTGAATAAAGAAGATGTGGTGTATACATATACAATGGAATATTACTCAGCCACGAAAAGGGATGAAATAATGCCATTTGCAGCAACATGGATAGACCTAGAGATTATCATACTAAGTGAAGTCAGACAAAGGTAAATATCATATGATATCACTTATATGTGGAATCTCAAAAAAATGATAGAAATGAACTTATTTACAAACCAGAAATAGACTCATAGTCATAGAAAACAAACTTATTTACCAAAGGGGAAAGGAAGGGGGATAAATTTGGAATTTGGGATTAACATATATACACTACTATATATAAAGTAGATAACAGCAAAGACCTACTGTATAGCACAGGGAACTATATTCAGTATCTTGTAATAACCTATAGTGGAAAAGAATCTGAAAAAGAATATGTGTGTGTGTGTGTGTGTGTGTGTGTGTATAACTGAATCACTTTACTGTACAGCTGAAACACTATAAATCAACTATATTTCAATTTAAATAATTGAATAATTAAAAAATTCAGTCTCATAAATTTAATTCTCTTCTATGAAGATGGTCAGTTATATCTAAAGGGAAGCAATATATTTACTTTTGACCCTAAGATTGTGGAAGAAAATACTTGGAACCAACTGGGATTAGAATATGTGAGATTAAAAAGGCTTTAATTGTAATTAGCACTTTATTTTTTTATAATAGATATATTCTTGCCATACAGACTCAGCTAATTATTCCTTCAGAAAAGAAGCTACATGTATACCCTATGCTCTTTTTATTGCCCCCTAAATCTGATGCCATTGCTACTAAAACTTTAAGGGAAAAGCAGCATTTCAGTTTACTTTGGTTCCCAACACAGTCATCGTTAAACAGCAGGAAATTTCATTTTTCCTAAGCATGTGCAGATTGTTGTTGCAAAAAAAGTAACCCTGTCTTTTCCTAGCTCTAAATGTTTAGGGAAACCTGCCAGTATATCCACTCCCTCCTTTTTTTCACAAGAATTTTCTACTTCAATGAGAATATTTAGAAAAAGTACAAAGAGCTAGATGTTTCCACATGAGACTTTAATAATACTGTACTTTGTATTTACATATCATATATCTTTGGTACTTCATAGCCCATTATCATTTTAAATTTACAAATCAATATATGAAAGCACAAGGTTTAGAAGCAGCTCTTCTGCTGAACAGCAAGTTATTAATGCCAGGATCAGAACTCATAATTACTGACACATGTGGTTGTGGTCCTACATCTAAAGATCATTCTCATAACATAAAATGAAGTGCTCAGTAAGTAGAACGTATCGATTATCAAATATCCCTCTTATTCAAGACAATTTTAGGAACCATGGAGCTTTAATCATACAAATAACCATATTAAACCTCACAGGCCTACATTAATATGAATGTAGGTTAAGATGTCATTCAATTAAAATTAATAGTTAATAGAGATTAATAAATGCGTGTGTGTATATTTATATATGTATATATATTCCAGTCAGTGTCACAGGGTGGAATATATTTCAGTCAGAAAGTCAGCAAATATGTCAGTACATTTAAAAATGTGAACTACTGCTTTAAAACTTTTTCACCAACATGCTGTAATTCCAAATGGTACAGATGCCACGGGTCAGATTGCTGTATATGCTATCAAGTCTCTCCTTACCGGGAATGAAAACATCCCTTGTCTGCTGGTTCAATTAGAAATTTAAGGTACCCAGTTCTCTTCGCAGTGCTCACTGCGGTTTTAGTTCCAGTGTCTTGAACACTCATACGTCTGGGAGATTCTGTAAGATCTGTCTCAAGGAAGCACAGGCTACCGTGTGGACTTCCGAAGGAAGGTTAGCAAGTGACTGAATCAGCTTCTTGACTATCACCTTCAGACACTGGTGGGCAGCATTCAAATCTCTGTCAAACTGCTGTCCTTCACTCTGTAGAGCCGGATGACTGCAGATGTTCCTAAACTCAACACTGTCCTGCAGTGAAGAGCAAACACAAACAAGCAATGAGTGAGGCTGTGGAGGACATCTGTTGTGCTTTGTGTGCCCAAGTTTCCATTCCCGTCCTTTCTGATGTCAGGATCTTGATTTTTCCCTCGGAGAACTGCTCTCCTCCATTCTCGGTCTATGTGGTTTGACCAAAGCTGACCCCACTCCACAACTCCAGGGGACCAGGCCAATCAGAGCCATCACCTCTCAGCCACTTAGATTGGCCAGGGATGGGCAGATCACGTAAAGCAGGCCGATAAGCCACATCTCAGGATATTTGCTAGACTGGCAAAGAGAAGCTCTGTTTAACTGGGGCTGTTGGAAAACATCTCACCACCGTAAGGAGAGAATCCGAATGAAAGTGAAGCCAACACAGAAAAAAAGTAGAACCCAGCGATTAAAAGGGACTGATTCTAATTACACTTTCTGAGCATGTCAATCTAGCTGTACTTGAACAATAAATCCCAGGATTTTTTAGTTCTCTGAATCAATAAACATTTCTTTTTACTTAAGCCATTTGGAATTGAATTTCTCTTATTTGTCCCTAAAAGAGCTTTGATGAATACACAAATAAACTCTGTTCCTGTTATTCCATACTCACTGTCTTCAAAATTCCGATACAAGATTTGGTATTTAATGAACATAGTCCCAA
This sequence comes from Vicugna pacos, assembly GCF_048564905.1. Taxonomy (NCBI): domain Eukaryota; kingdom Metazoa; phylum Chordata; class Mammalia; order Artiodactyla; family Camelidae; genus Vicugna; species Vicugna pacos. The sequence continues at coordinate 14,177,679 of NC_133000.1, read as the reverse complement.
GAAATTTCCAATGCAGATTTGGAAAGAATAGTTCACAGACAGTTTTAAAGAATGAGCTAATTAAATAGATTTTTAATCTGTAGATGTGTCATATTCTAAAATCCACTGCATGTAAATAGTACACTGAAATTATTCCACATCAGAGATAATGTTGAATATATATTTTATTTTAAATACGGTTACCTCAAACAACAGAAGTTTGAATTGTACAGGTTCAATTATATGCAGATTTTTTCCAATAAATATTTACTACAGTACTGCGCTATTTGCAGTTGGTTGAATCATGGATTTGGAACTCTGGATACAGAGGGCCAACTATAAAGTTATATGCAGATTTTTGACTCCATGGTGGGGTCGGCATCCGAAATTCTCCCACCCTTCAAGATTCCAATGTACATGAAAATGACCTCCCCAGACTTTTGGTTCTAGCAACTTAGCACATGTAGTTGCCCTATAATTCCTCGCTACTAAATTCTAAATAATACAGAACAAACATCCTTTCTGAGTTTGCAAGAAAGTAACGGAAATCCCCAAGGGCCAGAAAAAAAAAAAAAAGAAAAGTAGCTTATTTTAGCTGCCTGCCAATACCCACCAAGAAAAGAAAGTTGGTCTCTCTTGAGCTGGATTTCAGGTGGAAGGTGAAGTTGCCCTATGAATGTGCAACCGTGGACCTATAGTACACACTAGTTCAAGTTTGTGGTTGTCCTCTATACCATATATATGTTTTTGGAACACGCTTGCAAAGAAGTTAACTTAAATATTTGAACTGGCCTGAAATATCCATGGGCACATGGTAAAAGCAAACAAAAGCCTATTCCACAGTAACATGCCCACCACCCACGCCCCGCAGTAGTCGTCCCATAAAGCACCGCTACGACAGACTCTGCATATGACATTTAAAGTGGGAGCCACCATGATATAGTAGATGCAATGCAGGGCAGGATTAAACGCCGAGGATTTCAGGTATAAACTTATAAAATATATTCATAATGATTAAAGATATAAAAGAAGGAATCCGGGAAAAAAATGTTTTAAGAAAAAACAGGCTTGAAAAAGAACTCAATACCACTCCTAGAAACGACAGCTATCATGACAAATTAAAAACTCAATGGACAGTTTAAACATCTGAATAAATACACCTGAATAAATACATCTGAAATGAGGATTAGTAAACTGGATAGTAATTTTGAAAAAATTCCCAGAATGCAAAATAAAAAGTGGAAGCCATGGGAAATAATAAATGAGACATTAAGAGACATGGATGAGAGAATTAACAAAGTACAACAAATACATATCCAGGAGAGACAAGAAGGAGAATAGAGGGGAAGCAGTAGTCAAAGAGAGTAACGGATAAAATTACCCCAAGTTGATTCAGAAAGTGAATCCTTAAGATTCAGGGAGATTTGAGCAGGAAAAGCTAAGTGAGATCCAAATCTATACTCATCAAGGTAAAACTACTCTTAAAAGCAACCAGAAAGGAAAAAGACAGATAAGGTTCAGTCTGGATGACCAGACAGACAGCCAGCTTCTAAGCCACAACAATTGATGATAGAATAGAATAGAATAATATCTTCATTTAACTGTCAACCAAGATTTTTTTAATCCCCCTAAACTACCATTTAAACATCAGGGCAGCTCCCTGGTGGTCTAGTGGCTAGGATTCGGCGCTTTCACCATTTAAACACCAGGGCAAAGTAAATATACCACAAGAAGAAATTACCACAAACAGACCCTCACTGTCAGATCTTCTTAAAGATATCATTCAGAAAGAGAAAATTCAACTCAGAAAGAAAGAGATGTAAGAAGTTACAGTAAGGAAAGAAACGTAAAAACATGGAGTAAATCTAAAGATTTGATTATTCAAAACAAAAATTATAGCTAACGTGGGGTTTACGAAAGCAAGATGGTTCCGAAGTGCTGGGGAGCAGTACCCTGTGGGATGCAGTGGCATCTGAGGCACTGTCTCATTCAGGACAAAGGTGGCAAAACTGACAAAGTTTCAGGCTTGTTAAGTATTCACAAGTGAGAAAGTTCGCAAGTGAGAAATGTAATGATCATCATTAAAAACAGAGAAATAATACATAAAACTTCAAAATCAGCAGAGGGAAATGTTTATCAAAACTTTTTTGATCCTACTGATAGAAGGTAAAAACAGAGAAATAAAGATTCAAACACAAAGCAAGGTGAATATAGAAAGCACCAAATCAGACACCTTTTGAAATACAGTGGTTATCAGGTTGGATTTTCAAAATCTATCTATATGCATGCTGCTTACAAGCAACACATTATAAACTAAAAACACCCAAAGATTGAAAGTAAACAGATATTCAGATATATCCCAAGCAAAGAGAAGCCAAAATAAACCCCCCAAAAATCATTATTAGGGACAAAATAAACTGCAATTAATAACAGGCACTATTGCACAAGAAAATCTAACAGTTTTGTACTTGTGTGTGTCTAACATGGTAACCTCAATTTATATTCAATCCACAGACATAAAGACTGATTTTAACCCATCTTTTTCAGAAACTGTTCAAACAACAGGACGATCAGCCTAGAGATAAAAGATAAAAATCTTTTCTAATCACAAGCTTGGTCTAATGGAGATAAGCAAATATACATTATTCTCAAACATCTATGGATTACTTACGAAAGATAACTTTTATTTTAATGCCACAAAGCAAATCTCAACTAACATCAAAAAGTCTATATCACACAAATCAATGAAAATAAATGAAAAATCAGTAATACAGATAACCTTGCCAAAACATGTATGATTTAAAAATCTACTTTGAAATAATTCATGGGTCAGTGAAAAACTAACTGAAATTTTAAAATGCTCTATACTGAACAGTTACGGAAATACTATATCACAATTTGTGAGACATAGTTACCTAAATGCTTGTATAAGTAAAGAATAATCACTGAAAATCCATGAGCTAAGAACTGAACTCAGTAAACTAGGAAAAGAAGAACAGATAATGCAAAAGAAAACAAAAAGAAAAATAAGAGTTGAACCCAAGTTTGACGAGGAACTAGTTTTTCTAATTCTGTATAGAAAGAGAAGCTATTCTTCTCCCTAATAAAAACTCTGTCATTTGGGTGAGATGGACCTGGTGAGATGGAAAAGTGTTTATTTATTACAAAAACATCCTCCAAGAAACAAAACAAACATCCATTTGTTCAATTCAGCAAACAACGGCGGGACCCAGTGTGGCAGGCATGCTATAGTCCCCTTACTCGAATATTCACGTTATTCTTGGTTTTTTCCCTCTTTAAAGCATTCTTGCTTCCCTGCTTTTGTGTATTGTTCGTTTCTGCTCAGAGGGTATCAAGAGGCTACTTAAATAATCTATCCCACGGTTTATGGGGTAACCTATATTGCTGGAGCATGTTGCTTGGGAATGAGAAAGTAAGGGAAAAAATGGCTCTGGACTACTTTCCCAAGATCCACATCAAGGGAAGTTGTCTGCTTGCTTTATAGAAGTAATCCAACTCTTAAGTACAAAGTGGAAGGATCAAAGGCAACATGCAAAAGAAAATTTAAAATAGAAGGAACCACTGAAATGTGTGCTGACGTGTGCCTATTAGCCGGTCTGCAAAGGCATTCATCACCCAAAGAAGATTAAAATGCCTTTAAAAATATATTTGTGGGCCTAAATTCTGAAGGTAATTTCACATTTGCTGTAAAGAATCAAAGAAGACATCTTCTGGGGAAGTTATACATACAATAAAATTCCACTGCCGGATTGTACTGGTCCCTGAGGCCCTGGGTAAACTTCAGATCTCTGGCGAGCTTTGCAAAGTCTCTTTATTTTACTATTTTAGTACAGTATTTCCATTTAATCCTTTCTCAAATATATTAACAGTCAAAGAAAACAAATTAACAGGAATAGGCTTTCCATGGGACTCTTAAGCCAAGGAAGGGAAAAATAAAACAGGTGGTTGCTTCTCTTCCTTTCTGGAACGTCTGAAAGCCAACTATGGATCCAAAAATCAAGGTCTTCAACCCAGCCTCTACTGATTCTGCTGCAGAAGGTAGGGGCCACCAGTGACAGCCTTAAGGCGACAGCATGTTAAATGGCTCATGGGCTTTCAGTAGAAACTCACATGATCAATATTGGTGATGATTTCACTTACGGTGCTTTCCATTCAATAACAGGGTGTATTCTCCCAGCAGCTTTTATTTAGCAAGTCCCGGATACTTCCAGAAATGATGTAATATCCTACATGGTGCTTTGAGCCCTTTGCCAGAATTAGAACATGATGGTGGCTGAGCAATCTAAAAGCAGGTTTTGAGACTTTTAAAGCCTTGAGTAACCTCAGACTTTGGATATGAAATGTATTGAGTGCTACAGTGGTCCAAATCGATGGCCAGCTTTTATATTTTAGAGGGAGTTGAGATAACTTCCCATGACTCAACTAATATATTGGGATAATGGCCTTGGCCTATTTGATTCAATTAATAAATCAGTTAAATTTATTTCAAATGTGTATCAAGTCTCTGCTACATGACTGACTACACTGAATAAAAGGCAATAAGACATGGTACCTGATCGCTAAAGAGCTTATAATTTAGGCGTGGAAAATGAGACACATACAGCATATCTCCACATGACATGTGAAGAAGGCTATGGTAAAACACAAAAACCCAATCCTAAAGAACAGGCATTTATAGACTCATAGTCTGAGCCCTGCTCAGAGTTCATACAGATTTTGTTCGGATGGGTGAATACATAAAGAAAATGTGGTCTATACTGAAAAAGAAAGAAAATTCTGACACATGCTACAACATGGATGAACCTTAAGGACATCTTAAGTGAGTGAAACAGGCTAGTCACAAAAGGACAGAGACTCTGTGATTCTCCATATATGCAGCACCTAGAGTATTTAAACTCATAGAAAAAAAACTAGAATGGTGGTTTCCAGGGGCTGGAGGGAGGGGGAAAAATGAGGATTTTTTTTTTGTTTAATGGGTATAGAGTTTCCAGATTTGCAAGATGAAAAAGTTAGGGAGATTATTTGCACAGAAATGTGAATGTACTTAACATTACTGAACTATACCCTTAAAGTGGTAAGTTTTGTTTTGCATTTTTTACCATAAAAAAAGGGATGGTTGAGACCATCAGATTACTGCCAGCTTTATAGGAGGGAAAGGAAATTTGGATGAGGCATCAGAGAAGTAGTAGGTGAGAAGCTGCTGTAAGAGACGCGGTGTTGGCAAAAGCAGTATTTGACTCATGGGGAAAAGAGACAGCTTTATAATTAGAATGAATGATACCAGCAAAGGCATGGAGACAAGTAGGGACAGGGACTGGAGGAGATCAGTCTGAAAAGAAAAGAGCTTCGTGTTGCATATCAGGATAAGCTAGTGCAGAAAGCCTTGAATGCCACAGTAAAGTCTGTGGAACTTCTGAGCAAGGGAGGAACTCGGCAAACCAGTGTTGAAGAACACACATCTGGCCTAGGCGCCATTCTCCCGTGAATGGGAGATAGAAAGGTAGCTTGCAGAGATTAAATGATGTCCCTAAACTGCACAGCAGTAAGTGGCAGAGCTGGAATGAACCTCTCTTCCAAAATTCAACTGTTCATCAAAGATCCACCCCAAATCAGGAACCGGGCCAGATGCCAAGATGACACAGAGAGAGCAGAGCTCGCCGTCCAGTGCAGGAGACAGACTAGCAACAGGGAGTACTGAGCTGTAGATGACGCTCGGGGTGAACGGGGACAACCATGGAAGCAAGCAGAGAGGCACCCAACTAGCTTTGGGAGTGAAGCAAAAATGTCTACATGTGAATTGTTTCATGTTTCTTTTTGGCTATATTCATGCTGTTTTTCTTAAGGCTAACTAAATGTTATGAAGCTCAAATTGGCAATGGTCACATCCAAATTGAAGACTCTTCTCTTGGTCAATTCCTCTTCAGTGCAGCATTTGAGAGGGCTTGGCGATCTGGAAGAGATTCAAGGCATGGAACCTTCTACACACCATGTAAAGACAGCCCCTAGCTAATCAGGGACCTCCTAGATGGAGCTCTCCCTTCCTCCGCTCTGTTCTCTCCTACTCAGTGTAACGGAGGTCACTTACAAAATCCACCCCACTTGTACCCTTGTGCACTGTGTGTTGTGTTTCTTAGGAATGTGCACATCTGGAATCCCTGAACAACTGAAAATGCACCTGCAAAGTCCGAAAAGGGAAGAAAAGTTAAGCCTGTTTTTAGCTCCTTTTTGAAAATAAACACTTCCATCAAAACTGAAGGCTTGAAAGCAAAAAGAATCTGGCAGTGGGAGTCAGTTTCAAAGGTTTGTTTTCTGAAACCAACATGAATGGATAATAAAGTCAAAAATACAATATGGCTTTATAGGCTCTAAAATGCAGATACCTTTTAAACAATAAACAAAGTTTTTGGTTTTTTTCCTGCAACGTCACTTTAAAATCACTTCTAGATCTACACAAACTATCAATCAGTTCGTATTCCTTTCACTGCTGGCCTTAAAATAACTTAGTATTTTCCAAAAGTTATGTCTTGAGCTATATTCTCTTACAATTGCCTCCACAAACTTGCCTCTTCTCACATTTTTCCCTCTCACTCTCCCTGAATGCCTAACACCCTCTACAAAGAGCATTAACGAAAGAAAGAGTTTTTCCCCAGCTTTCTATGATGAAGCCTGTCCTTAAGGAACTTTAGCCTGGCCAGCAGACCACTCTCCACTAAAGCTGCCCAAGGCTAGGCACTACAAGGGAACCCAAATCCCCTCCCTAGACCCATCACAACCCTCCACACTGGATGTGTACATAAAACGGCGATGGGTTTCTCTGTTTTAGAGGGATATTGTAAAAACCATATTATCAGGCGTGGCATATGACAGATTGGCCCAACTTTACTTCATTCATCAACATCTGGCTTTGAACGACAAATTCACAGGGCCCAGAGCAGTCACCAGTTGTCTAAACTCAATATCAATCTCAAATAGATATGCAACCATGTATTAATAAAACACCCAATGAAGAAGCACAGTATTTGCAAGTAACTAAAAAGTCTATTGTCCACAGGAAATTAAACATTTTTCTTTGTGGTGTACCCATGTAAATGCTCACAAGTAACTCACGTTCCTTACGCACTTGGCTTTGGGTACAGTACCATTTCCATTAGGAATGTCCAGTGAAAAGCACTTTGTGATGGATACAAGCACTCAATTCAGGTACACTCACAGGGCAAACTCCCAAATTATGAAACAAAGGACAACAGCATTTCTGCCAAGACGTTAAACATTTTAGGACCTTCCTGCAATACCTTTCCCCAAGTGTTCATTTCAGAAAGCTTATATTTACTGGTTTTCATATCATTCACCTTACAAGGAATGACTAAACTATAACTAAGCTACTTCTAAAGCAGTCACTGGGCCTTTGCCTAACATAGAAGAACAATTTTGCCCCAAATAAAGAGCAACCCACTGGCCGTAGCTACTAATAATATAACCGTAATAACTTATTTGTTCAACACAATATTAGTAATTTTTAAAGACAAAATTCCCAAATTTGCAGAAACTGGCTTCACTAACTGATGTTGTTGGGGTTGTGGGAGGGAGAAGCACTCAGCATCAGTGTCGTCCTCGGAGTAACGTGATGTTCACACGTGCAATTTGCAAGAGCCTTAGCAATGACTGTGAAGTCAAAACCAGCGGTTTTACAACTGCTGCTCTTGCTCTGTAGAATGAGAAAACCAGCGCAGGCTACTGAACATGATGGAATTATTGGTACCAGAATTAGCTAACTGAAATGGGTGAGCTCACTAGCAAGTTTTATCTGCAATGGCAAGAAAGTTCTTCTCTCTCCTAAAGTTGGCATCGGCCATAGTTTCCATGAAAACTTACTTCAGAACAGAACTCTTGGAAACTAGAGATGTTTTTAACTATCAAAGGAAGACAAAACCCAATCTGAGTGACTTCATGATTGGCTTAGTTAATGGTCTCTATGGCAGTTGTTCATTTTTAGCAGTTTTTAAAATCCTACACTTGCTTCCTTCTGATGTTCTGCACATTTCCCTGCTCCCTTTGGGTGACAAATATTAAAGCATCTTTGCTAGTGTTACTAGTTTGATAATAATTTCCTACCTAATGTAGGAAATTATCACTTAAGGAGACACAGATCACCCCATGTTAAGGACTGAACTGTGTTCTGCCAAAATTCCTAGGTTGAAAACGTAACATGCAACTTGACTGTATTTGGAGATAGGACCTTGAGGGAGGCGATTAAAGTTAAATTAGGTCATTAGGGTGGGGCCCTAATCCAATAGGATTGGTGTCCTTACAAGATAAGGAAGACACATGCAAGATCTCTCTTTCCACGTACACAGAGGAAAGGCCATTGAGGACACAGTGAGACAGTGGCAGTTTATAAGGCAGGAAGAGAGCCCTTACCAGAAACCAGATTTGCTTTTGGACTTCCTAGCCTCCAGAACAGTGAGAAAATAAATGTCTGTCGTTGAAGTCACCCAGCCTGTGGCATTTTGCTATGGCAACCCAAGCTGACTAAGATACTCCGTCTACAACTTGACTGTTACAGCCCTAACAGACTGCAGTGCATGGGCCGCCCTGTCAACTGTGCCCTGTCACTGGGCACTCTCATGTACTTTATCTCAGTGTGATGTTCACAATACCCTATGAGCTAGCACTGTGATTGGTAGAAAGAGTCAAGACAAAACTGTTTGAATCCTGGGCCACTACTTCCCAACAGCAAGATCTTCAGCAAAGTTCTAAATGTTTAGGACAAAAAGTCAAGTAGAGAGGGTTAAGAAGATTACCAAGGAGAAGTGGCAGTTACACTAACCTCAGGTGGCACGATTTGTAATGCAGAGCAGAGGGCACCACTGCTACTGAGCTGGGTCAGGCCTTCTGACCTGACCTTGCCTCTGTGATTTATCGGGGTCCTTGACTCACTCAGTTCAATAGCTGTCTTCTGTCTGCAAGACAATCCAAGGTCCTTAGCATGACCCGGAGGCCTTTTGCCAGCTGACCCCACCTACCACTCCAGCATCTTTTTTTTTTTTTTGCCTTCTACCATACTGAACTAATTTTAGTTTCCTCCAAGCTCCAGGCCCTTTCATTGCTTCTAGGCCTTCAGTCCCACGGTTCCTCTGAGATGCTTTTTCCCTTTAATGCCTGGAGAGCAAACATTCTTTTTTAAAAGGTTACCTCCTCCAAGAAGCCTTCCAGGATCACCTAAAGTAAAACTGATCACTCGTCTCTCCTTTTCACAAACTACCTGAGCCTTGTATATTTTCCTAAGATCACATAGCCTTTCATATTTCATCAGTTCTAAAACGCTCATTTTTCACATTTCAAAAATCTCTGACATTAGGATGTATCTTAGACCAATAGTGTCAGTTTAATTGGTAGGATTTTTTATTTCTTGTTGGTACAAAAATGGTGCATCTTATACTCAAGATCATTGATGAAATGCAGCTTCATTTTTTCTTTTTACCTTTTTAAGGTGAGTGAAGCAGTGCTCCACATCTGGAGGCGATTTTGTTTCCCCTCCCACCACACACATTTATCAATTTTTGGTTGTACAAATTGGTAGGGAGGGTATGCTGCTGGCATCTACTGGATGGAGGCCACAGAAGCCACTAAACATCCTATAATGCACAGGACAACCCCCCTACAACAATCATCCAATCCAAAATGTCAACAGTGTGGAGGCTGAGAAACCCTAATGTATGTAGAGTAACAATATCTATTTGGCTGTATGCTCTGCTTTATTATGTTTGATTTTAAATTAATCTTTTACAATATTTAGTGCAACCTAATATATAGCAATTTTTTCCAAACCTTGGCTTTTGGAGGAAGCATAGCAACTCTTGAGAAATGCTCTAAGCTTTCTTTATTACCTCTCCTTCATTTCCTTCTGCCAGAGTCCCCAGGGGAATGAATGAAGCAAAGCTCCAGATCGGAATGGGAAAGCTGGAAGATCTCAAAGAGAGTTGTGACCTTAAGCCAATCAGGTTAGTTAATGGCACAGCCAAGACTGGATCCCACACCCCCAGACTTCCATGATCCCACTCAGCCTGGGAGGCAGCTGCTCTGCTCCCTGGCTAAAGTGGCTAACACAGTTTGGTACCCTAAGAGGAAACTGTGCCCTACAAATATGAGCTGCGTGACTTAGCAGGAGTTTAGCATGAGTATTCACGCTTCAACACCCGGAACCCACCCGCTTTCATGCTACTTTATGAGAATTTAGGTTGACTCTTTAAGACCCCAGAGCTCTATGGGGAATTGGATTTATGCAAAAATAACTGCAATTCATAAGTGTGAAAGAACTTTAAATAAATGTAGGTGATTTTCATCATACAAAAGGCAGAGAGGACTTAATATGTATATTTAAGGCTCTAGAGGAACTGTTATTAACTTGGAAGGGGAGTTAGGGGAGCAGTCCTCCATCCCTAGAAGTTGCACGTGTCCAAAGGGCCTTCAGCTGGAGCAGGAAGCTGATTTACCTGACAGAGGAAGGAGTTCCAGAGGAAGGTTTTGGCCAGGCCTTTCCGCATTTCTGTTCTGCAGTCAGGTGGGCCCCAGGTGGACTGAGTTCCCTGCCCCGAGTGCCGAATCCCCATAGTGTCACCTCCCTCCTTCCCTCTCCCGGGGTGCGGGGTGCTGAATCTCTGGGGAAAGCTTCACTTTGGAACCCCCGGCTCAGCCACCTCTCTGTCCTGGCCGGCTGCCCGGCTCTGTGGAGATCCTAAGCCACGGAGGGGCAGACTCACCTTCAAGTGGATGGGGAAGGACCGCTCCTGCTGGAGGGGGCCCAGCAGCGTCCGCTCCACGTTGACCAGCTTCGAGGTCGAGTCCACCACGCGGGCCAGCGTGCTGCGCATCGCCATCCGGGCCAGGGTGCAGGGCCCGCGACCCCCGGGTAAGGGCAGCAGTTCCATGCCTCCCTAGACGCCTAGCACCACTTCCACCTCGGGGGAGCTCGCCTGCGCCCTGGACTCTGGATTCTTGGAGCCCCTGCCTCCATCCCCCACTTCTCGCCCTGACCCCTGCCCGGCCACCTGCTGGCCTGAGCGACGCGCTGGGGCGGTGGATACGTGGTCCAAGTCGCGCGGACGTCCTGGAGTCCCTGGACCGTCCCCCCAGCCCCACTCCGGCTGCAGCAGCTGCAGGGTATGCAAAGCCACCATTTGGTGGCTGATGGAGGCCACTAAGGGCGCGGGGCTAGCCATTGCCTCCACCAGCCAACAGGGCGTTCCGCGGGCAGGTGCAGCAGCGGCAAGCAAGGGAAGTGTGGGCGTTTGGGGTTGCCAGGGTCACATTTCCTGGCCCACGGCTCCTCGATCTCCTGGCCTCTCACCGTGTGGGGCCGGCCCCGCCCCCGGCCTGCAGTCAGTGACCTGTACTGGCCCCTGCATTCCCTTCAGGTCTGAATGGGCTTGTTCCATCTCAAGGCAGACTGAAACGCTGTTGCCCGTTGAAAATCAGCCAAATGCTGAGCTCTGGATCTTCCTCCTCTCCAGGGCTTTGCAGGGAAAACGTACAGCTTTGTGCAGATGCATCTATCTGCAAGGATAGGCAGCCCCCATACCCTCTGAAGGATGTCTGTCAGTGACCATTCACACCCTGGGGGCTAGGGACGCGGAGTGGGGGTGGAGGTGGGGGTGAGGGTGGGGGGCAGCTCACATGGGTAAAAGATCCCCTAGGAAGTGAAAAGTGTGAAGAGAAAAGCTCACAAAAGGAAGGCTGTGCTTGATTCTCCTCCCTCCCTTTCCCAGCCCTTGGGGAATTTCAGGCACTTCTTGGAGTAACTGTCAAGGCTCCTGTCCCCCACACAATAGAAGGGGACTTGTGTATCCTCTTTGCTTTGCTCCAAGCCACATGTGGTGGGAGGGCCTGACTGCCAAAGCCGAAGTGAGGGCAGGACTCAGCCTTGGCGGCCTGCTCCTGAAGCGACTTGGGACGCAGGGGCCTGGCACTGCCCAGATGAGGAGCCTAAATGGTTTTTGTGAAACTCCCAAAGGGCTTAGGCAGCAGAGTTTGAAGCTAAATCCTTTTACGAGCCATGAACCCAGGGACAGCTGTACAAATAGTTGCTGGTTTTAATTAAACCTAGCTTCACTACTTCCTTGACTTGGGAAAAGGGGGCTGGCAAATTTATGCTTTGATAGATTGAAAACTATTGGTGTGTGATTACACTTTAAAAAAAAAAAAGTATTTGAGGGGAATGTTATGGAGGATGGTCCCAGAGCAGCATGGTTTCCACTTTTTTCCTGCATGGGAAACCTTTTAGATAACCCACAACACCGCAGAGCGGAAGACAAGGGTGCGGGCCCATGGCAGACAAGTAGACCCTAGCACACCCGGAGGATGGGATTTCATTCTTCCTTTAGAAGGGAGAGTCCACCCTTGGTGCTGTGCAGTAAGATCTGGTGAGGCCTTTGCATGGGAAGGCTGCTCCAGTGAGTTTATTAGCCTAGAAGTGCAGTCATCAGAGATACGGGGCGGGATTTGGGGTCCTTCAAGGTCTCTTTAACTCTGGGATAATATGACCCAATATAATCCTCCCAACTCTCCAGTGAAGGTTTCTTCTCATTCTCAGTGTTCTCGCCTATGAAAACAGATCTCAATGCCAAGGTAAAGAAAACCTTTCTGAAACAAAAACGAGTATGTTCACACTAATTATAACTAAGTAAAAATGCATGTCTTTGCATTGACAGAGAGGAAATTACTTTGGAGGGAAGTAAATAGTGTCATGTTGATTAGATTCTCTTGATGACATTACCTAAGTTCATAATGAAAAAGAGAGAAATTATTCTTTATGTGTGTGTATGTGTTTTTTTTTTAGTCCTCAAACACTGAAATACGTTAGGTTCGGCAGAAACTAACTGAGAATAGGGAAAACTAACCCCTAATTTTCACAGAGCATGTCAGATCTCAAGGGGTGCTCCTCTTTCCAGATACACAGGAAATCCTAGTGGGCCAACACTTCCACTATCAAATGACTGACTGCAAAAGCTTCTTGACAGATGGAATTCCAGCCAACTGCAGAACTGAAATCACTAGATGCAGGCTGACCTGAGGCCTCACTGTGCTACATACCAGGCTAACTCTGAGAGCCATGAGATCAACCAGACTGCAGGAGGTAAGAGAGAAGGGGGCCTGTGGGATGGCACATGAAGCTCTTCAATAGCTGCTTCAGTTTTCTAGCATCCTTTAGAGAGCACTAGATTGTGCAGCAACTCAAGGCTTTGCCTGTCCTTTGTCATGACCTTGAAGTGGCTGACGTTCCAAAGCTGGAGACATGAGGCCCTCACTAAGGAAAAGTATTCATAGACTATTGAGACGAGTCAATAACATAGCAGATGTACCTTTGATCTGAAACACCTCCAAAGCTACATATGCTGGGCTACCAGACCAAGTGACGAATTACACAGTCCCTATACTGACAGTTTGTGGCCCCTGGATAATAAAAGGCACATTCAAAAGGATGAAGTACTGGACACCTGATATTTTTGCTTCACAGTATCTATTTCACTATTTTATAAAAACCATACCCTAATTTCCCAGTAGCTATTCCTTCTCCTCTGTGCTCAGTCCATGTCATCCAGTGGGATGAACCCATCCCACTGCAGAAGTGGACTGGAGCATCTAGGCTGAGGTCAGTCACACATCACATTCCCACTGTGAATGGTTAGGAATGAGCATATGACCCCACTAGAGCTAATGACATCACCTAGGAAACTGTCTGCTGAATGTGCTGTGTGAGAGAAAATAATGGACCTAGAAGAAAGTGTAGAGCAAAGATGAAACGGCAAAAAAGATGAATTTCTTAACAAGAAAACTTCACATAAAATAGAATTAATCAATAAGAAAAAGTTATTGTCTCAGATCTTGAAGTAGGATGGCTCCAGGGTTGGTTAATCTTTGGGAGTGTCAGTTTCCAGGAGGGCTTCTCTTTCCAGAAACACTTCATGAGTCTAAACCTCCTGCTGTTGGATGGCTGACTGCAGTGACCTCTTGTGGATGTGAAACTGAGACAATGTAAGTTCTGGAGCTTCTGCAGCCATCTTATGAGTCTGAGGGAAGAGCTTGCCTAAGAATGAGCTGACAGTAGAGAGAGAAAAGCCAAGAGATCTATAGAGAGAAGCCAGTGGTCACGTAACACCATCTGAGCCTCATGTTGTGCTGCATAAGAAGACAGCCCCATCTCTGAGCTTTTCAGTTATACAAACCACTAAAATCTCTTTCTGTTTGAGTTTAGTTTAGGTTGACTTTACTGCCTCTTTGAGCAGACAGTCACAACTGAAGCAAACTGCTTGACATATGTTATAGGACAGATGAGTTAGTGGAATGACCCTGTGGTTCAGTGCCCCTCGGGCAAAACACTGCTAAAAGGTGCCTCCAACCATTTCCAACAATGCTCCTGTTCCTTACCTCATCTTTCTACTGTTTCAGCAGCTATGAGAAAAGATCTGTGAGCAACTCTGGCTATTCCTAAAGACTGATGGGGTCATTAGAAAATGACCAACAGAGACATTCCTGATGCTGAGTGATGTGGGATGGAAAAGAGAAGAGGATAGAAAACTCAGTGAAGTGAGAAGCAATTGTCTACGTGTTACTAGACGAGGCAGAGCGTTGCTAGATTAACAAGGATTCTGGTGCTTCTATTAATCCAAAGGTTGTTTTCCTACATGAGCAGAAGATATGAGCCCCGACATGAAATTGTGAAGAAGCCGGGCACAGTGAGAACAGAAGGGAGCTGGAAGGAGGTGCAGCTATGTGGAGCCTTTCTCAAAGGCCTTGGCAGAGCCCACATACATCTGAGCCCTCTTTATATACTTTGGCACTTTTCTTCAAAAGGGATCCAAGAAAATTCCAGAAATGGAGCCGTTAACCTTCAACACACCCTGGTGAAGTTCATAGGTAGGGGCAAAACAAAATATATCCAAAGAGACCAAAGAGTTATTATTCTTGAATGAAGATTATTATTGAGGAGAAGCAGATGCTGAAGAGATACACCAAGATATGAAAATGTACTGTAAGAGAGAAAACAATGAAACTAGGGAAAAATGGAAGCCCAAAAAAGAAACAGCAAAAAAGATCAAATTCCCTTTTTAAACACACAACTGTAATGTTTGACTATGCCAAGTCATAAAAATGCACATGCAATTCTAACTTTGGCGTAAACATTTGATTTTCAGAAAAAAAAAAAAATGCAGTCCTGCCACGAAACCTCTGAATTGCCAAAAACAATTGTTTACATAGGGCAATGTGTTTTCAGGCCATCGTACATGCGCTGCCTGCCCAGACTCTGTTAAGCTGGTGAAGCTAAGTGAAGCCTAATAAAACTAAGTGTAGAAAAATAGGGAAGTCTATTAAAGGGAGGAAAAAGAAAAGTTAAAAACGTTGAACCCCACCTGCTTGTGCTGACATAATCTGATGTGCAATTCACCTGCTCAATATAAAATGCAATTTTTTCTTAACATATGCTTCATTTTACTTGATTCTGTCTTAAAAATAAGTTTATTTTTCCGGGAAGAATTTTTGATGTTGGCAAAAAAAATCTAAAGTGAATTTTAAAAGAGTAGATATAATTTTTCCTAATTCTTGTAGCTCTGGTAGGTGATTTCATGCTTAAGAATGAGAGAATGGGTATGGGTTCTCATGCTGCCTACACATGATTTCAGCAGGACAACCTTGCTGGGTTTCTCCCTTCATTTCCAATTATAAGATGTAACCCCTGGAGAATCCTTTCCCTCGGTTGGAAAATTTAAAAACTGCTTGAGTTCCTGCCCTGTTTCTGTTATATATGTAGATGTGGCTCATAATATTGAAATTAGGGGAGTAAAGGGTAATTGTAATAAAAACGGAGACATGATAAATGTAGGAAGTGTTTAGATCCAACTAAATTCCAGGTTCTTTAATCCTAATGGAAAAAAAAAAGTACCCACCCTCATCACTCTCCGTGATCACTCTGTATTTTCAAGCTCTGCTACGTACCCTTTTAATGTGATGGGGAAAAATACTTGACTTGGATTGATGTATTCTTAAAAATTTACTCTTCCCTGTCCCTTTCCTTATATTCACCTTTACTGCCGTCTGCATTTTTTTTTCTCTAAGAGATTATCTTCTCTTGTTCCCCAAGGTCTTTTCTGTTGGGTTTTATGGTTGAACGACATTGGGGTTTTATCCACCCTCTTATTTCCTCCTTTGTCCCTTCTGTTTTCCCAGTAATTCTTTTCCTATGGTAATTATAATGAAAAAAGAGAGTGGAGAGGAGGGTTTGGGGGCACATGGGTTTTTCCCTTTAGCTTTTGCTACAGTATCACTATGCCTGTGTTTCCATGAAGTCAAAACTTCACACTGGAAGATTCAATTCTCCAACTCCTAAATCCTGAGTGTGGCAAGGGAGAACTAAACCAGCTTTGAGAACTGGATTAGTGCCTTCCCACAGTGGCTCTCTGTGCTGGGGAAACAAGAGAGGCCAACAGTGCTGCTTGCTTTATTTGTTAGGTCATTTTAATCATTTTGTTTCAAAATATTATTGAGGGGGTCAGAAAAGTTGAAATAAGGTAAAAATCATTTTAAAAATAAAGATCTGTTGAACATGATTGAAGTGACCCATTTTTTTTCCCTTGGAGGAAAAAAGTATGAAACACTTTAAAAATTATGTTTACGTAATAATATGACATTATATATTTTAGCATGAAGGCAATATATTTTTTAATTCTCATCATCTGGTTCTCTCACTGCTCACTGTTAATTAGCAAGTAGGTTCTTATAGATGCTAATCTGACCATAAAACTCAAATGTTCCATAGAACTGATCAAATTTCAAGCATTTGTTCAAAACAATTATATGTAAATTTAATTTGGTCTGTACCTCCCATTTGAAAATTGAAACCACATTCAATAGGATCTTTAATACCTCTGTTCAAATATCTAAGCTTTCTCAAAAGCTTAAATTGTAGCCTTTGATGGATCATTGGTAGATAATAGTAGACAGTTTGTTGAAGAAGCATTAAAGGAATTCCTAGTGTCGTATTCATTTTAGCTAAGAATAAAATATAACGTTTAAGTGAATGTTAATTCTACACAATGCTTTTTAACAGTGCCTTACGATTTTTAAAAAAGTTTAAGTGACGATTATTACAAAGCCAGGGTAGAATATAAAATACATATTATGAGTGAGAAGTATACCTTGAAATCTTTTATTTGTCACAATTTACACTATGTTTCAAATTTAAAGTTTTTTAACTGTCTTAAATTTCCATGCTAATGTTCTAAATTTCCAAATTTAACCCTCACAGGGGAAGCAATGTAGTATGGAAGGTAACAGGTTGGGCTCTTATGGATGATAGAAACATCTTCCTGGAGAATTCAAAAAAGTCAACTGAAAAATTCTAAGAAGAAATGAGAATTTACAGATAAATACAGCCAACATACAAAAACTGATTCGCTTTCATATGTGCCAAAATAACTGATTAGAAATGTCAGAGAAAAAATGGTCCAATTCATGATGACAACAAACCTACAAAATAACTGGAAATCTACTAAACATAAACATTTTCAAGACTTCTGAGAAAACTGCATGTAAAACAAAATTACTACAAACTATAAAAGAAGATCTAAATAAATGGAAGAAAATATGCCGTTTCTGATCGAACAGTCCATATTTATAAAGCTACCAATTTTCTCTAAATTAACCTAGAAACCCAATGCAATCCCAATAAAACCTCAGTAGGCTCTTTAGGAAACTAAGCAAGCTCATTCCAAATCGATCTTTTCAAGCTGATCTAGAAGACAAAGGATCTAAATAGCCAAGAAATTTCTGAAATGTCTTTTAACCTTTCCATTCTTGAAAAGCTCTCCTCTCATGGCTTCTGCTACTTTTACCTGTGGAGGTTCTCCCAAATCTTTGATCGGTCCTTCCCAGTCTTTGTGAGATCTTTTTTCTCTTTGGCTCCTAAATGTCAGTCATCCTCTGGCTTCAGTCATTGGTCCTCCTGCCTCTCAGCTTCAATAATACAACATCTCAGAGAAGTCCTTCCTGAGGACTTCTGAACACCTGGTCTAAAACACGTGGTCATTTTCTGTCTCTTCATAATATTTATTTTCTATTTAGCACTAGAACTATCTGAAAATCTTATTTATTGATATGTTTACTTGTTTATTGTCTGTCCTCAGAGGTTCCTCCTCCCCCCCAGACTGTAACGTCAGAGACTGAAAGATCTTGCATCTCATTGCTTTTTCCCCAGTGCTGAATGACCAGTTTGATGAATGAATGATCTCTATACATTCTTCCTGAGCCATTTGTTTATTTCAAGCATTACTTACATCTTCATGACAGTACTTCCCACCAAGCAGTTAAGGAATATATAATAGCAATTCTATACAAATTTTTCTAGAAAATCAAAAAGTACAGATTACTTTCTAATACATTCTAATAGGCAAGTATTATCCTAATACAAAACCTGGAAAAGACAATACAGTGAAACTACAGACCCATATCCTTCCAAAACAAGCCCCTAAAATGCTAATAAAATTTTAAGAAATTAAATCCAACAGTATATTAAAATTGTAATACATCATGGCCAATTTAGGTTTATTCGGGAATGAACAGTTGATTTAATATTTGAAAATTGTTCAGTGAAACACACCATACTTACAGCCTAGAAAAGAAAAACTATATCATCTATCAATAGGTACAGAAAAGCATTTTACAAAATCCAGCATCTATTTCTGATAAAAACTTACACCAAACTAAGAATGGAAAGAAACTTGCCCAATCTAAAAAAATGCATCCTTGGAAAACATACAGCTATACCATACAAATGGTAAAAGACTGAATGCCTTCCCCCTAAGATCTGGGACAAGGAAAAGAATGTTCACTACCACCATTTCTATTCAACATTGTTCTAGGAGATTCTAGCCAGTAAGATAAGGCAAGAAAAATAAGCTGGGCATCCAGATTAGAAAGAAAAAAGTAGAACTGTTTCTTTTTTCTGCACTCAACATGATTATCTGTGTAGAAAATACAATGGGAATCTATTTAAAAATCACTAGAACTAGCAAATATAGCATGCTTACAGGAGGTCAGTATTCAAAAATCAATTGTATTTCTATATGTTAGTAATAAACAATTAAAAATGAAACTTTAAAAAATGCCATTTATAACACATCAAAAAGCACGAAATAATTAGGGATATATTTGACAAAATATGTTTAATACTTGAATGCTGAGAATAATAAAAATTGCTAAAAGAAATTAAAGATCAGAATGAAGGGAGAGATATACCACATTCATTGATCAGAAGCATTAAATCTTAAGATGTCAGTTCTTCCTAAATGGATATACAGATTTAATATTATCTCATTCAAAGTTTTAACAGACTTTTTTGTATAAGTTGACAAGTTGACAATAAAATTCCTGTGAAAATGCAAACGCCTGAGATAGCCAAAACAACTCTGAAGAAGAACAAAGTTGATTTCAAGACTTTTTATAAGTCACAGTAATCAAGACAGTGCGGTGTTGGTATAAGCAAAGCAAATAGATCAATAAAGCAGAATAGGGTCTAGACCACCCCCATATATATGATTAATTGATTTTTGACAAAATTGCTAAGGCAATTAACTAGGGAAAAAATTATTTCAGCAAATGGTGCTGGAATACTTGCAAAAGATTTAGAATAGAGAATTATTCTGAAAAATAAGAATGGAACTAGAGAACTTAACTATATGTATTTAAAAAAATATATATATATATAGAGAGAGAGGGGGGTGGTTTTTGATAAAAATCAACCAATGGGGAAAAGGAATGTCTTTTTAATAAATGATGCTAGAAGAAACTAGATCTCCATATTTTAAAAATAAACTTCAACTCCCATGTCACTCTGTAGAGGAAGATTAATTTAAGATGTGTCATAGCCTTAAATGTAAACAATCTATAATCATACAGCTTTTAGAAAAAAAAATAGATATTCTTAGACAAGATTCCACAAACACTAACAAACAATAGGAAAAATATTGACAGAATAGACTTCATCAAAATTAAATGTTCTGCTGTTCAAGAGCCATTATTGAGAAAATGACTTGGCAAGTCACAGACTGAAGAATGTATTTACAATAAATGTCTGACAAAGGACTGTGTCCTAATACATACAAATTGATAATTGAAAAATCGTATTTTTTAAATGGACACAAAATCTGAACAGACATTTCACAAAAGAAGTCATACGAATAGCCAACAAACACAAGAAAAGTAGCTGAACATCATTAGTCATCTGGAAAAGGCAAATTAAAACCACAATGTGCTGCAATTTCAGACTCACTGGAATTATTTTTTTAAAAAAACAGGGAAGATGTTGAGCAGTTGAAACTCTCATACATCACTAGTGGGAGAGGGAAAAAAATGGTACAAGCTACTTGGAGAGCTACTTGGCAGCTTCTTATAAAATTAAACATATATGTCCCTCATGACTAAGCAATTACATTCCTGTACTTAACAAGAGACACTGAAACATATGTTAACTAAAGGACTATAAGATTCTAACTCACAATAGCCGAAAACTGGAAAAACACACATCAGTCAACTAAGAAAACGGGTAAACTATGACATAGTCACAGAATGAAATACTTCTCAAGAAAAAGTTTAAAACTATTAATAACAAAATATGCCTGAAACTTACAAGATACTAATCTGACTGCAGCAAATGAACAACAACAACAAAACAACAAAAGGTGGCAAAATTTTGACCCCATGGCACTTTCTTTGGTCATGTTGCTATACCTGTGAATATGTTACATTACATGGTAAAGAGGGCCTCTGCAGATGTAATTGGGTTACTTATCACTTGACCTTAACATAGGGAGATTATTCAGGATTATCCTGTGAGGTCCAATTAATCATATGAATCCTTGAAAGCAATGGGAGGGGGGAAGTGAGAGATTAGCTTGAAGATGGAGTCCATGTGGCAAATGTGAGAAGGAAATGGACTCTGCCAACAACCAGTGCTTGGAAGATGACCCTGAGCTGTAGATGAGAACCTCCCTTCAGCCAGCACCTTGATTTTGGTCTTGTGAGATCATGAGCAGAGAATTAAGCCATGCTGTGCCAGATTTCTGATTTATGGAAACTGTGAGATAATAGATGTCTGCCTGTATAAAAGCAGAGAACTAACTGAAAGGGGCACACGGGAGTTTTTTTTCCTGTTGTAATAGAAATGTTTTATATGTTGTTTACATAATGATTACATGATTTATAAAATCATCAGAATTCATTAAATTTTATATCTCCATCAAAAACAAACACAATGAGACACCACAACATGCCCACTAAAATGGCAAAAATTTTAAAAGACTGACTAAGTGTTGGCTAGGATGTGGAGCAACTAGAATTCTCATGCATTTCTGGTGAAAGTATAAAATGGAATAACAGATTTGGAGATGTGTTTGGCAACTTCTTATAAAGTTAAACATATGTTTTCCCAATAACCCAGCAATTCCACTAATTTATCTCAGAAAAATATCTAAGAAAAATGAAAACTACGTTCACAAAAAGACTTGGGTAATAATGTTCACAGCAGCCTTATAAGGGCCCCAAATTGAAAAAATAACCTAACGTATATCAAGAGAAGAATGGAAAAACAAACTGTGGCATATCTATACAATAATGCAATGTATACTCAGTGGTAAAAAGGAATGAATGATACCGCAACACAGATGAATCTTAAAAATATTACGTTAAGCAAAATAATTGCTGTGCAAAAGAATGCATGCTGTAGATTCAATTTATATGAAGTTCATGAACAGTAAAAACTAACTATGCTGATAAAAATCAGGAAGTGGTTGCCTCTGGGTTTAGAAGATGGGTAATTAATTGGAAAGGGCCAGGAAAAAACTTTCTGGGGTGATGGAAGTATTCTATAATTTGTTTCAGGTGGTGAGGACATAGAAGTAATAGTCAAAACTTGTTCAACTGAGTATTAGAGTTCTGTGCATTATATTATATATGAATCATATCTTATTAAAAAAGAAAAAGAAATCCTAAGAAAGTAGGAATAGTATTTATTTAGTCAGCATTTACCCTCTTAATGTAGTTAATTGAGTGCCTACTATGTGCCCAGCCCTGAGCTGAGCCCTCACACTGAAAGATCATGTTGTTTTGACATTCTCTGTTATCTTGACAGCTGTGCTTCAAACCAGTCATATTCTCTTCCTTGATGACAAATTTCATCATTTCAAATGGGTCTTTATTACATTAAAAGTGGAAAGTTGCATACAGTCCACAGATGCTCAATTCCCTTATGTAGATGGCTTACTATTTGCATATAACCTACACACATACTCCCTTAAGTCATCTCTAGATTACCTATAGTACTGACAACAATGTAAATGCAATATAAATAGTTGTAGATGCTGTGTAAATAGTTGCCAGAGTGTGGCAAATTCAAGTTTTGCTTTTTGGAACTTTCTGGAATTTTTTTCCTGAATATTTTTGATCTATGGTTGGTTGAATCTGTGGATGCAGAACCCACGGATAAGGAGGAGTAACTGCCTTATAATTACACTCTCAGCCTAAAACAGTTGTACTTCCAGCAACTGCAGTATGAAACACAACGTAGCTTATTTTCATAGGAAGTGGAAAATTGTGTCTAGGGAATGATTTGACTTAGAATTCTGAGTCCACCCAAACCTTATGGTTTTGAAAGCTTTGAGATTAAACTGAAAGAAGATACTGAGATTTACATTCCTTTTTCACTTGTTTCTATTCTGGCAGCCTTTGTCTGCCATGGATTATTTATTCACTGCTTTCGTTACTGCTGATACCATCCAAGATATGTTTTTAATATTATACTGTGATGATTCTGAAGACTGGAAGGTTTTATAGAGAGTAGAGGGATTATAATAGAGATGTAAAGTTTATTTAAAGTTTTCACTTCGCCTTTGCAGAGCATTTTGCTTCAAAATGTAAAGCATTTCACAAAAGGAGAAATCCAAATGATTAGTAAACATATGACAGAAGTTAAGCCATTCTAATGATAAAAGAAAAAATGCAAATTAGATACTATGCCTTTACCTCTCCAATTATCAAAGGTTTATAGAAGTGACATTATCCAGGTTTGGCTGGGATGTGTCATAGGTTGCTGGTGGACATGTAAACTGATACAGTTTTTGGAAGAGCAGTGTAGCCACATGCATCAGTATCCTTACAAATACAGGCAATCCTCTCTTTGCATGGTGCCATGTTTAACTCAATCATATCAGAACCATGCAAAGTGAGGAGCATCTGTATTGCTTTAGATACAATAATTCCACCTCCAGGAATCTATTTTGAGGTAATAAATAGGAATGCATGAAAAGATTAACATATAAGTATATTTATTGCGGCATTATTTATAATAAAAATGGGAAATAATCCACATATCCAGCAATAAGGAATTGATTAAATAAATTTTGGTGCTTCCATATAGTGGAACACTATGCGTCCATAAAAATCATGTTTTCAAACAATAGCTGAAAACATTTGGAAATGCTTATGATATAATGTTCAATAAAAAAGCAGGATGTGAAGATTATGTACAGAATGAGTTCAGTTTTATGTGTATCTGTGCAGCCATGCTCCCAAGAATATCCACACATGATACTAGTTTAAATTGAACCAAAATGTTAAGAAAGCTCTTTCTGAGTGACGAGATTATGGGTATCTGTAATTTTTCTTCAATGTTTCTGTACTTCCCCAATCTTTGTTATGAAGCTGTATGTTTTTATTTTTGTTTTAATATTTAAAATAAACATATTTTGTAGTACATTTGTAAAATCAGAAACTATATAGAATAAAAAGATAGTTCCCAGTCTCTTTCCCTTTATAAAGGTGACCATCTAAACCGTTTTCTATACACTTGCATAATTATGAAGGTATATATCCATATTAAAAAGTGACTTCATTGAGAATTAAGTTACATACAATAAACCACTTCCATTTAAAGTGTACAATTTAATGAATTTGACAGGTGTACTTCCCTGTTAAACTGACACCATAATCAGACCATAGGACATGCCCATCACCCCCAAAAGTTTGTTCATGTCACTTGGCAGTTCAACACGCCCTCCACTAATCAACCTTTTGTTACCATAGATTAATTTTCTTATTCTAGAACTTGATATAAATGAGATTATATAGAATATAGTCCTTTCTATTTAGCTTCTTTTGCTCATGAGTATAGTTTTGAGATTCATCCATGTGGTTGTGTATATAAGGAGTTCCTTTTTTATTGTTGAGTAGTATTTAATTGTATAGATATACTATATTCTGTTTACATATTCACCTGCAAATATTTGGCTTATTTCTAGTCTTTTACTATTATAGCTAAATCTGCTATTGTCATTTGTGTACAGTAGTTGTGCAGATATATTTTTCATTTTTCTTGGGTAAACGCCTAGGAGTGTGTATTAGTCTGGGTTCTCCAGAGAAAAAGAACCAATCAAATATATGTAATAAATATCTATCTAGCTACATTTATAGATAGATAGATAGACAGATACACAGATACATAGATACAGAGAGAGAGAGAGATAGAAAGGATTTACTGTAAGAAATTGGCTCACTTGATTACGGAGGCTAAGAAGTCTTAAAATCTGCAGTTGGCAAACTGGAGACTCAGGACAACTATTGGTACAGTTCCAGTCTGAGTCCAAGTCCGAGGGTAGAAGACCAATGTTCTAGCTCCAAGGCTGTCAGCAGAGAGAGTGAATTCATCCTTTCTCAGCCTTTCTTCTCTATTCAGGCCCTCAACAGATTGGGTAAGGCCCACCCTCAGCGGGGAGGGCAATCCACTTAACCAGATTCAGACACTCATCTCATCCAGAAACATCCTCACAGACACACCCAGAATAATATTTAACCAAATATCTGTGCACCCAGTGACCCAATCAAGGTGACACATGCAATTAACCATCACAGAGTGGAGTGAATGAGTCATATAGTAAATGTATGTTTACCTTTTCAAAACACTGTCAAAACTTTTCCAAAGTGGTTGTACCATCGTACATTCCCACCAGCAGTATATGAGTAGTTGCATTTACTCCACATCCTCCCCAGCACTGTTAGAATCAGCCTTTTTAATTTTAGCCATTCTAACACGTGTTATCCCATTATGGTTTTAATTTGCATTTCCGGATGATGTAAAACATCTTTTCATGTGCTTATTTGCCATGTGTAAACGTTCTTTGGTAAAGTGTTTAAATTTTTTGCCCAATTTTTAATTAGGCTATCTCTTTCCTTATTATTGAGTTTTGAAAGTTCTTTATATATTCTGGGTACTAGTCCTTTATCAGACATATACTTTGGAAATACTTTTTTCCAGTCTGTGGCCTCTTATTTCATTCTCTTAACGGTGTCTTTCCAAGAGCAGAAGTTTTTAACTTTGATGTAGTGCAATTCATCAATTTTTTCTTCTGTGGATTATGCTTTTGGTATTGCACCTAAGACCTTTGTTAGCCTAAGGTAACAAAGATTTTCTTCTATGCTTTTTCCAGAAGATTTATAGTTTTACATTTTACATTTATGTATATGATTCATTTTGAGTTGATTTTTGTATATGATGTGAAGTGTGGATCAAAGTTCTTTTTACTTTAATGCACCACTGATGCAAAGACTTGCCTTTGCACCTCTGTTAAAAATCAGTTGTTCATCTGTGTGAGAGTCTGTTACTGGACTATCTAATCTGTGTCATTATCTCTGTCTATATTTATGCCAAAACTATCTGTCTCAATTAATGCAGCTTTATACTCAACTTTGAAATAAGTGGTGCTAATCTTCCAACTTTGTTCTTGTTTTTCAAAGATAATTTGGCTATTTTAGATTCTTTGCATTCTTACACACACTTCAAAATTAACATTCCATTTCCTACCAAAGAACCTTTGGAGATTTCAACTGGAGCTGTGATGGATCTGTAGATCAGTCTGGAGACAGCTGACATCTTATTATTGAATCTTTCATCTCTGAACATGGTCTCAATATTTATCTATATCTATCCATCTATCTAACCTAAACATTGTTTTATTAAAACTATCAAACATTGCTAATACGTGTATTAGCAGTGGGTATACACAAATATACACACAAAATATTCTTAAAAGTACTAAACACTGCTGAGATATATATCAAATTCTATGCTGATTTTTTTCTTTACTTTCCACTCCATGAAGTTGTTACTCTGTTGTCTTCTGGCTTCCTTCTTTTTCTTTTTCTTTTTTTTTTTTTTTTTTTACTAAAGAAGAGTAGTCATCATTCTTACTGATGTTCTGAAGGTAATGTGTGCTTTCTCTTGGGACGCTTTTAGGCCTTTTTTACCTTTGGTTTTCAGCAGTTGACTATAATGTGTCTGATGTGTTGTTGTTGTTTGTATTAAGCCCTTTTGGTATTGACTGAGCTTATTCGGTGTGTGACTTGGTGTTTTTCAACAATTTTGATAATTCCTGGCCATTCTTTTTCAAATTTTTTTTTTCTGCTCCATTTTCTCTCTCACCTTTCTTCCAGGCCACTAACTACATGTATATTAGATGATTTGGTATTGTCCCATGGGTGTTTTTTAAAAAATCTTTTTTTAAAAAATCAGTTTAGGTTACAAAACAGTTGCAAAGATACTGTAGTTGCCATGCACCCCATAGCTAGTTTCCCGTGTTGTTAAGATTTGGGCCATTGATGGATCTGCTTCTAATGACATTATCTTCTCTGGGCTATGAGTCGCATTGTCCTACTCTTCTTTGTATCTCAACTGTTGTGGTTGTATTCTGGCCATGGAGCTTAAGAGAACGTAGAGATGGGGGAATAACATCTACTCCTGTCAAAGAGCCGGCCTTGCTCTGTAAGCCCCTCCACGTTGGAGGACTGGCCATCCTGATCTGTAGTTGGGCTGGTTCTGAGCTTCGTCGCAGGTTATTTAGATTCAGTTCCTGGCTGGTTTCGTGAGCTTTAAGACTGGCATCAGGACTTTCGCTTGTATATCTTGGAACCCTAGAGCTTACACGACTCCGGAAATTTCTCCCAGCTTCACAGGCCAGCCCCCAGCTTCCTAAACGGTGGGCTACTTCTTTGTGCTTTGTAACCCAGCCAGGAACTTCTGGGGGTTTCTGTGGCATTTTCTTTGCTCTGCAACTCTGCCTCCGCATTATAGAAGCTTGAGAAGTCTCCTTCCCCTCTGGTGGCCTGCCCCTGGCTTTCGGTAGGCAGCTTCAGCGCACGCGGTGAAGGTCTGGTGTGCCGCGGGGTCGCGGGCCTTTGCCTCAGTTCTCCCACTTTGCTCACAGCATCACAGGCTGCTTCCTTGCACTAGGGAAAAGCCCATGCTCTTAGGAAAGGACTGCTCTCAGGTCTGCTGCCTCGCACCCAACCGCTGCTGGCCCTCTGCCTTACAATTAGCGGAAGTCATATCCCTGGGAGATTCTCTCCCACCTCTCCAGCCTTGCTTGCACATCAGCCGGCCACTTTCTTACACTTGGGGAAGGCTTGGCATACCTCTGGAGTGTATCGCTCAGCTCTCCTGCCCTGGCACCAGCTTTTCAGTGTACTACGCCCATGCACCCAGTGCAGGCTGAGCAGGTACATGCTAGCTTTGTTACTGGGCACCGCGTGATTCCAATCTACTTTGCCAGCCCAAATACAATCACTGAAAGTTTGTTTAAAGATAGGCTGGCTTCTCCCTTCTCTTCTAGTATCCTTCTGACATGTCCCTGGGGATGAAAGCAGCTGTGGGACTCCTCTTCTAGGAAGGGCTTGATTCTTTCTAAAACTTAGCTAATTTAGGATTTGTTTTATTTTATTTTGTTTTGTTTGCCTCATGGGTTCTCTGTCGGGCATAAAGCAAGTAAACAAAAACAAAAACAAATCAGACTACGAATCTGTACTGTTTCTGGCCTTTTCCTTTTAGGTAAGAGTGACAGACCCTTATAACTTTCTTCATTTTAGATGGAAATTAAGTCTTACCCTCTCATTAGGTGTTGTGCGTTGTCCTCGGGGTCTGGGATATATACCTGTCACAAAGTTACCTTAAATGCACACACACACACACACACACACATTCCTTTTAAATACAGCTAAGCAATGCTGTAAAGCCTCAAAGTTTGACATCCTTACTCAATGTGAAGGAACTTAAACTTTCCTTGGTCTTCAAAAATGCCCTCTAGGATCTCCGTATTCCTGATGGAGTTTGCATAATAAATCTTTTCAGCAAATATTTATTGTGTACCTTCTATGAGCTAACTAAGGACTGTTTCAGGGCCTGGAGATACAGGATAGAAGTCCCATGGCGTTTAGATTCTAGTGGCCTTAAGGAAAAACAAAAGGATGGCGATTTAGATGTGAGTACTCTCATGATACGCAAGCTCACCACAGTCTAACATTTGAAACAGCTATTTCAGGAGTCAAATTATTAAGGATAATTTATTCCAGATCTCTCCTGGAATAAGCAATGCTTCTGAGTTCTGTGCAGATGTGTACCCAGCAGCAAGCTGCCTGACTACATCAGTTTCGAGACATCTTTCATCAAAGTCAGAGCTCCACAAGGAAAGCTGAGTCCTGGGGAGCCTCTGTGCATTTCTAGGCACACCCTGGGGCCTCAGTCTAATGAAGGGATTACATTCTTCTCTGTGTGTAATTTTTTCATTGGTGACAAATTTAATGTGGATAATAGTGCTCACTTAATAAGCAGTACAGTATAATTTAACAGAAGTTACTAATTCAAGTTAAATGAATCTTCATCTACAATTTTAACAGTTTCATGTGTGTGACAATGAAGAAGAGTAGGTGAAGTAACATCCTGAATTATGTGTTAGTGCATTCATTTCTTTTACTTAAACAACCGAGACTATGAAAAGTAGGAAAATGCATTTCATGGTAGACACGATTTGGGTCTAATATCAAGAAGCTTAAACCAAAAGATTGTTCTATTCACCGAAGGTATCATAAGACGTGAAATCATGTTTACTTACACAGGTTTAGCCAATCAACTGAACCAGCATTGGTAAACATTTTCTCGAATGGTCCAGATAGTGAGTCGTTTAGGCTAAGCCGACTGCATATTTTCTGTCACAACTACCCAACAACTCTGCCTTTGCAGCGTGAATGTAGCCGTAGATAATAAGTAAATAAATGAGCATGACTGTGTTTTAATAAAACTTTATTTACAAAGACAGGTGGCAGGCTGAACTTGGCTTGTGTGCCAACCCCTAAACAAAAGAGTGTGGGAGCACTGGAGTTGAAATCAATTAGACTCTCCAGAAAAAAATGACAAGTCATGCACAAAATGTGTTGATCTGTGGCTGGCTACAGGCTGTGTGTTATGCATTAATTATGACTCAGTCATGCAGATATTTCTAGGCACACATAATGGGATTTCTGAGTGAGTATCATATCAGTGCATCATGACCCTTCTTCCTCAGAGTGGTCAGGGAGATTCTCAGTAGACTGATTTAGTAGCTTTCTACTGGGCGGGAAAGTAAGATTAAGATCGTTTAGGTTATAGATGTTTTCAACACCATTCATTCATTCAACCAGCACTATGTTGTTCATATCATGCTAGGATCTGGGGATATAAAGATAAATAGAAAATAATATCTGCTCCCAAGGGCTCATAGGCTAGTGACAGAAAGTAATGAAAAACAAATAATTAGAGGAATTTAATAAATTCCACAGTGAAAGCGTGAATAAAGGACTCTGATATGGGGGAAAGGAGGCTCTCAACTTTTCCTGATGATATTGAGGAAGACTTTATAAAATAACGTGTCATTTATTTGGTCTTTAAAGACTAAGCACTTGCCAGGCAGACAAATGGGGGAGATAATTCTAGGCAGATGGGCAATTTCGTTTCACTTTCTTCACCTTCTTCTTACCTCTTGTCATCTGGCTTCTGTCTCCACCGCTTAAACTAGTCTTTCCTGGAGGAGAGACACCATCGCATCATTTGTTTCTCAGGCTGCCTTGTCTCCTTGACTAGTCTGCCTCATTTCACATTGTTAATCACTGTCTTCTTCTCTTTCATTCTTTTTTCCTTGTTTTTCTTTTTCTTTTTAAATAGATTCATGCTTTTAGAAGGTCACTCATCTTGGAAGTATGGAAAGTAGATGTTAACAGAGAAACAGGTTACAATCTTGTGTTAATTGCAGTAGGAAGTGACAGGGCCTGACCTAGGTCTTGGAGTGCTAATTGAGGGAGAGGAAAAATTCTAGAGTTGCTAGAAAAACTGACTCCAGTGAGTAGGGACCCACTGGCTATGGCACTGTGGGAGGTGTATGAGGTATATGACCCCACCAGACTAGACTTGGTGTCAGAACCTTGACAAAGCAATTGACTCCTCTCTCAGAAATGCTTTCACCCCTGAACACATAAAACAGATCTAAAGATAATTTTGCTCATTTCTTTAAATTATTTTTTAAATTATCTTAAAATACACAGAACAAACTTTACCACCTTCACCATTTTTAAGTTCACAGTTCAGTGGCATTGAATACATCACATTGTTGTGCAACCATCACCATTGTCCATTTCCAGAACTATTTTCATCTTTTGTGAAACTGAAAGTCTGTATCCATTAAACAAAACTCCCCATTTTCTTCCACCTGCATCGCTGGCAACCACCACTTATATTCTGTCTCTATGGATATGATTACTCTAGGTATCTCATGCAAGTGGAATTATGCAGTATCTGTCTTTTGATGACTGGCTTATATTACTTGGCACCGTGTCCTCAAAGTTTATCCATGTTGTAACATATGTCAGAATTTCCTTTTTAGACTGGCTTATATTACTTGGCACTGTGTCCTCAAAGTTTATCCATGTTGTAACATATGTCAGAATTTCCTTTTTAAAGCTGAATAATATTCTATTGTGTGCATCTACCACATTTTGTTTATCCATTCAGCCATTGATGGATACTTGTGTTGCTTCCACCTTTGGGATATTTACTTACTTTCCAAAGCTTAAAATAACATTTGTAAGATGGCTGCACTATTTCAAACTAAAAATCTCTGCAAATTCTCAATATTTTAAAAAGTGTGTAAATTTGTTATTTTTTACTAATTAGCTTAATGGGAAAAAAAGAGAGAGAAAAGCACCAAATTGATCTCAACCAGCACAGATTTCTCAAAATCTTCCATCTTCTATTTACTCTTTA
Source organism: Vicugna pacos (assembly GCF_048564905.1). Lineage (NCBI taxonomy): Eukaryota > Metazoa > Chordata > Mammalia > Artiodactyla > Camelidae > Vicugna > Vicugna pacos. The sequence goes on along the minus strand of NC_133000.1, from coordinate 14,146,520 downwards.
TGTGATTTTCTATGCCTTTTCCTTTCTTGCTTTTATGCTATAGTTAAGAAGAAATTGGCTGTTAAATAACCCTTAGAATAGCCAGTGTATGATGATTATTGTACGACAATCAGTGCTGTTTTGTTTTACTTGCATCTTTGTCAAATAAAGCAAAGATGCATTGCTTCTTACATCCCAATTCTCTCCACTGATTTCTGCATTCTTCTTCCTGAAGAACATCATTCAGCAGCTCTTTCAGCAAGGATCTAGTCAATTTCTCACGCTTTGCTGCTCTGAAAGTGTATTTCACCCTCACTCTTGAATGAAAATAAGACCATAGTTAGACATATCACAGTGAAACTTCGGAACACCAAAGATAAAGAAGTGTACAAACTCAAGAACTTATACATAGACATCTGGCATATGACAGAAGCAGCATTACAATTAGTAGTCTTAGGGAAGTTGGTTATTCAGGTAGATGAAAAACCTAAAATGAAAAAATGCAGTATTGTAAAAGTTTGGAAGAAAATAGAAAATAATGTCTTTATGGTATTGAAGTAAAGAAGTAGTTACTGTATAAAATTCAAGAACATAAGCCATAAAAAGATAATAAATTTAAATAACTTAAACTTTAACAAAAATCCTCCACACAATGCCATATACAAACTAGAAGAGCAAGGCTCATACTAGGATATTTGCATAGCACATAACACACAATTACTATTGTGTAAAGAATTCCAACAAATCAATAAGAAAAAGTGATAACCCGATAGGAAAAATGGGCAAAGAATGTGAATAGGTAATTTATGGAAGCATAAACTTGAATAAACTATAAACATATGAAAAGATGATTAATCTCACCAGTAGTCAGAGAAATTAAAAATAAAGAAACATTGAGATGGTTCTCTACACTCATTGACCTGGTAAAGGAAATATTTTAATCTGACCACACAGAATATTGGTGATGATACGGAGAAAAAGAACTCTTAAAAATAATTAGAGAGCAGATTGCTACAATCACTTTGAAAAACTTAGTACTGCTTAAGAAATTTGAAGGCCCACATAGCCCACAACCTGGCAGTTCCACATCTGGGTATAGACCCTAAAGAACCTCTTTAACATCTGCAAAATGGCCACAGACACAGGCATGCATTGCAACACTCTGCATGGAGAGACTAACAACTCAGTGGTGAATAAATAGAGACTAGTTTACATGGACTAGAACACCATGTAGCAGTTAGAGTAAATGCACTGGAAACATACCAACCTAGATAAAGCTTTAGAATATGATAGATGTCAGAATTAAGTTGTACGTTCCTATAGCTCAGATACTCTGGAGAGAGAGATCCTGCCCCTGTGCAATAGCATACAGGAAGTTTGGGGGCAGGGGGAGGGCCCTCCAAATCAACACCTGTAAGGGAGTCAGGGAAACAGGACAGGCAGAGAGAGAAGCTGAACCACAACTCAGTTGCAGCAGAGGCTTCAGTTAATTCCACAAGGAGCACTGGAGATAGGATCTCCCCTTAGACTTGTCCTGCATTGAGGCAAGAAGGCCAGCTCTTTTTGCTGGCTCTCCTCCGCCATGCAACAGCCAGTGGATGCTCCCAGGAAGGGGATGTGACTTTGGACAAATTAGCCCCCGTCAGCCAATGGAAATTCCCAGTGAGGGATTCAACTGTGGCCAACACTCCCACATGGGAGAAAAAGTACCCTGTCCTGAAGGTCTGGGATGACCACACCCTTGTAGCCACAACACAGAACAAACCGAATAGTATAATATTTATATCGTTTATAAAAACACAAAAAGCTGTTTGTTGCTTATGTATATAAATATATGTTAAAATTACAAACATCATTGCCCATTCTCCAGTTAGGTTACCGGAGCCAATAAATGTTCCTCATGGCTTCAGCTAGTTTCTGATTGAGTTTCTGTCACTTGCAGCCAAAAGAACCCCGAGTAATACAGAGTAGTGCTTCCTTGTGAGCTGTCCCAAGTGTTTTTTGGAAGTAGACAGGAGAAATAACAAATAAAATAAAACTATTTATTTAAAATTTTATTTGCTTGTCCATTGGTTTATTTCAAATAGCTGTTGTCTTTTCAAGGTAGATTCAGTATCTTGAATGAATGTTGTAGATTATAACTCTATCAGAAGACTTTGTTTTTCTTTATGAAGCCACTGAGGCAGTCTTTCAGTTTCTTTATAAAGGAAAGTAGAACACGCTCATGCATTTGAGGGGTCCAGCAGCTTGAGAGGCCACTGGTGGATGTACTGCTTAGCAAGGGACCTCAGAGCAGGACCCCCTGACTAGCAGACAATAAGGTGTGGGATAAAGCGTTCCAGAGCTGGGCTTAACAGGAGTCCATGAAGGTTCTTAACTTCCTTATACTAAGTTTAATTATTTATAAAATGAGGATAATAATAATACCGATTCTATTCTCCCTGTCTCCCAAGGTTACAGTGAAGAGCAAAAGAAGCAGCATGTGTGAAGATGCCTGGTATGTGTGAAATGAGTACTCTGTAATAGTACAAAAAGCTTTCCATTTGGGGTCACCATGGTAATGTTGGTGACTAAAAATCTGTTTTGTTTTTTCTAAAAATATGTCATGACTGTTTCAGCCTTCACACCTCCCCTTGCCTGGAATGCCTCCCTCCTTTCCCTCCATATGGTGAAATCCTCAGTGTCCTCCAGGCATGCTTCCTCCATTCAGGTGCCTTCTTTTCAAGCTTTTCTCTGAGTCTCTCAGTGGAGTTTGTGGATCACTATTGTATAAGGCTTCTCTCTGGTCATTGCTTTGGGGTCTCTTTCTCCCTTTTCAAGGACTTTATTTTATATATATGTTGACTGAAAAAAATTGCACAACCTAAAAGTTGAGAATTATTTGACTTCTATGACACCTAGGTACAAATACATCATAGTTAACGTTGATGACTCTGAAGACATGTCTATATTAATTAAATCAGCAAACTTTAATTTGAGGTATTTACTCAGACTGAATATTCCCCAGTTCACGTGAACCTGAAATCCATTCTGGCCAGTTTCCTTTTATATTTCGGAGAATTTATATAAGCACTTAATTTCCTTTAAGCCAATGAAGTAGAGCTCATTTATAAATTAATCTGGTAATACCATCCAAAGGTAAAGACATCTATAACATACACATAGACATATAGGCAGACACATCCAGAGATCTCATAGGTTCATTTTCTAAACATAGTCATGAATCAGGTATCACAATATAAAACCCACTACTTTAAAAATAACAGTTGGAACAAGTTAAATTTAAAAAGCCCCCCCCCCACCAACAGTCTTAGGAATGAGAGATGGTCTAGGTAGGATGAGTGTCCCTGAGAGCCCTGGTCTCACGGCACAGGGAGAGAAACGCAAGTTCTCCTAGAAGGGCTTGTTCCCTCAGGGTCAGAATTATGAAGACTTTTTTTTTTTCTCTTTTCAGACTAGCTTTCTTTAACAACTGGGTATGTAATAAAAGAGCCCACTTTGGTCATTTTCAGGGCAAAATTTTCCTTTAATTACCAATTAAGTAAGTACTTTCAAGTATATGTTCTGTATGTACATAAACCTGGCTGGGGTGTTAGCCAGAGGCTGGCTTTCTGACACCCCTTGATTCTGTTTGAGAGGCTCTGTTTCGCATTTTAAAATGGAGTTTGTTGGGGATGAAATTGACTGATGAAATTGTGTGGTGGGCCAGTGTGCTGCTCGTGAGTTTAACTCCTCCAGGCGTCACCCCAGAGTCGTTTCAGCCCTCTTGCATGGCTCCGTTTCTCCCTTCGGTGGTTTTAGACCACCGTGAGCACCCAGATCCCTGAACGGCCAATGCTTACACGTGACCCCTGGATGAGTAACTCTTTTCATTAATGAGTGGGTTTCCCTATGGAACCACCACGCGGTATGCAGACTGTGCCTCCACCACTACCATAAATTTCTCAGTTGCCTGAGAAAGCCGTAAGGAGCCGGGAGTGTCCTGGGCAGTGGAGCGCGGTGCAGGGGGCGGTCTCACTGTCTCCGGCTCTTCCTGACGGTGAGAGGGTGCTCAGCTGCAGTCACAGGACACGACATTCTCTCGGAGCATCTCTCTCTATGAAAGAAAAAAGAGTAAAGGAGAGGGAAGGAAAGCAAAGGGCTGGAAAAGAAAGCCAGTAAGAGGATGAATTAGACGGGCTGTGGTTTTGAAACATGAAGCCTAGATAACAGCAAATGGAAACAGAATGGACTAAAAACTTTAAAGCTATGAAACAAAGTAATACGAGAAATCTTAAATCTGAAAAAAAAAAAAGATGTTTGAAGAAAACAAATCCCAGGAGACTTAAGAAAGTCCCTAAATTTCCTTGATTGTCCTAAACAGAGAACTGGACCAAAGTGAGGTAAGTACAACCACTTTCTCCAAGTTCTTTGCCGTAGTCAGTGGACTTTTCCGATTCTTTGAGACCATCACAATCCCAGCCACCCTTGGGATCCACTCCCTTTAGAGTGTTGGTACCAAAAAGCCTTACAAATGCTGTTTGTGTAGAGAAATCAGTGATGTTAAAGAAAGCCATCATTCATGAGGAAAGTTCCAAAGGGAGCAGTAACATAAAATGATGCAAATGCCAAAGATATGAAAAATAAACACAATTGTTACAAGACACAATAGCTCTGAACATTTGCTTTTATGTGACAGATGTTTTTAACCAAAGCTCAACATTGGCAGTTTGAGTCCACTTATGATTTTAATCTGAGTCCTATCCCCTTTTCATATTGATGCCTACTGACAACATCTGCGAAGGCGCTGTAACCTGAATTTGACAGGGGAAAGTGAACAGACGGCCTTTGGAGTGTTTCCATTAAGTCTATGTAACAGACTGTTAATAAAAATCTGAAATAGCTATCCTAATCATCAACAGCAATCTTACACAAATTAAATTAGACCCAAAGGGCCCGATTAACTTTAAAATGCCTTATAGGCATGTAACATAAGTTTAACTCTTTTTTCCTTTGGGGTAGAATAGGATTGTTTGGTGTGAGTCTGATGTACAGTTTTTTTTTTTTAAGTTAGCATGCATGTTGGACTCATAATGACAGGGAGACAGAGTTTCACTTTCTTTATCAGGAAACCACACTTCTGTGCATAGAAATTCAGTTAGGCCGCAGCCAAGCTCCCTGTTTACATGCAAAGCAGATGCTTCGAAAGAGGGAACGTACCTCCTCTAATAAACTCAAGGAAGTCTTCTTGGTAAAGGAACAGGTATTAACATTACAATGATGCCATCAGCAGAGGTAAAAGCTGAGCTAGAACTTCTGCAGTTCAGACCCACCTATCAAGAAATTAGCTGGATTTATGGTTTCAAGTATAATCATATCATAAACCAAGAAAAAAAAAACATTGTTAAAAATATCTTCCATTCTCTGTTTTAGCCAGATCCCCAGAGGCCTGTCCAAACGCACTTCTTGAATTTTCATTTATCCTGAATCCCAGCCAGCAGGCCCGTCATTTGTACATTTTGGTATATAGTCTCCAATCCTTGTACACATGTGAAAACTTCTCAAAGGCAACTTCCTTCCAGCTGCATGGAACATGTAATTTCCACCCAAATCAACAGCAGTAGATGAGGAACCCAACTCATGTTAAAGAATATTAACCATTAAAATTATCAACACTACATTTTGGACATTTGAGGAACGTTTGTCCTTCCAGTTCTTACAATGCTATCACAGACACCCAAACTTGTCAACACCTCTCTGTTTTGGTGCCCAGCAGTTAGATTTTTCACCCAGGAGGAGACGTTTTCGTCTCCACATCTCCCCAGACACTAGATCAGAGTCGTGGAAGATGTTCACTGCCTGCAGAATATTCCTCAGTACCTTGCAGAACCGAAGTGCTTTCCAGAGGAGGGAAGCTATAGCTCAAGTGGTAGAGCGCATGCTTTGCAGACACAAAGTGCTGGGTTAAATCGTCAGTATCTCCTCTAAAAATACACAAGTATACCTATGACCTCCTCCCAAAAAGCAAACAGAAAAAAGGGACATGCAAAGTGCTTTTCAGAAACATACCCCTCCTCCACACGTCTCAGGGGATTTGATGACAGTCTGGATCACCAAGGATAGAACCTGATTCATTCAAGTCAATGGCAGTGCCCCGGTCACTGTCAGTAGGCCAGGGATGGGCACGTACTCTGAGATGCTATCGGCAGAAAAAAAAAAGGACTTATCTTTCATGCTTCAGTGTGAACCAGAAAAGCATATAGCTCCCACTGCCACTGGCAGCCAGATTGTGAGTGAGCATGAAGAGAACCGGTGTTAGGATGAAAGTAATGCTGCTCTCCCTTTGGAATCTGGATATAACATTAAATGTGCTGATGGTTTATGCCAGCTTGAGTCAGGGATTTTAACTCCCTGCAGCTGAAAATACTCAACTGACTTCAGGGGTCTTCTGAGCAATTTGTACTCCAATGTCTATGAGTTTTTCCTAGAATTCAACCACCAGTTCACGGAGGCTGGGCCAAGAGGCTCTAAATTGTAGAGAATATACCCCATAGTGTCTCCATCCTCCAGGGCTAGACCCCTGGTTTTGAACCAAGTGTGTGTTTAGCTCTCTGAGAATAGCTGCATTCTCTCCTACAACTAGATGCTTCCTACCCGCCTGCCAAATACGCTCAGTTACACCCTAAAATATGTCAGGCTAGGCCCAAACTAGAACCCCTGGTACATAAATAAAGGTATTTTTGTACATTTGAGCTAAAAAATAGATATTTTTTAATTTATCCATCTTCACTCCCCCTTCCCCTCAGCAACTTTACATGAAATCTGGACTGGAGACATGGCCAGACTAAGGAGGACAACTGAGGAGAGCTTGAGCTGGGACTGAGCCCCCATCCCTGCCCTGAATTCCACACTCGGCCCACTGCTCTGAGCACAGAGCCTTCCAGTGTAACCCTAATGCCCCCTCCCAATGGCCTGGGCGCATTACACACTGACTATGTTGGGGATTTGGAATAAAGCTGTTAAAATTCTATATTTAAGAAGTCTGAATTTTTCATACCTGCCAAATTAGCTGTTAATACCATTATTGCTGTTTTCTTAGAAATAGTGCTAAATGCAGTGAAAATCTAAAGAAGAACAAACCACTGGCAAAGGGTTCTAAGCTCCAGGTTAAGGCTCGGCAGACGCTGTCTGACTGATGATAAAGTCAGTCCAGTTATACCCTGGGCTTCTTCCCACCCATGTGTTCTAAAGTGACTGAGTGGTCATCTAACCACCACCACAACAACACCACTTCTATATTTTAATATAAAAAAGAAACAGAAAAGGCATGCAGACGTTTTATTTTATACCTAATCCTTACGAAATACTTAATTTGCACGAACTGCTGCCAAACGTGGTTTTCAGTATATTCCTGCCTACTCAGAAACACACACTGGCTTCTCTCCCCCCTCCCTCTTCAAGTCTAGAATTCTCTGGCTGGTTTTCAAAGCGCTCTGTGACCACACACCACTAATCAACTATTTTACTTCATCACCTCCCGTGCTCTCTGAAACATCTGCACCATAGCCAGACCCCTCCGTTTAACATTCTCTGATATTCAGGAATAGTGCTCCCTCAGGTTTTAGCCCACATTTTGCCAGCATCTGAAATGCCCTCCACCCTTCCGTGACTGTCAAGTTCTAACCCACAGGACTCCTCATAATCCCCTCTTCACTGACAGTGAGCCCAGTCCGCAACCTTCCCTTACGACCCAAGTGCTCGGCCTTGATTATCAATTGCTGTGTTGTGTTTTTCTAATTATTTCATACGGGTGGGTCTTTTCAAATCTGATTGTACACTTTTTAAGAATAAGCAGTGATGAGGGGGACAGTATAGCTCAAGTGGTACAGCACATGCTTAGCACGCACGAAGTTCTGGGTTCAATCCCCAGTACCTCCTCCAAGAATAAATAAACCTAATTACCGCCTCCCACAGACAACAAAAACAAAACAAGAGTAAGCAGTGATGTTATTCTTTCCTGTATTCATTCTGCAATTCATTCTGCAGAGTGCCCTGCAGTGTGGAACTCGAATGCTCCTCTACAAATGCCTGTTGATGATGGTGAGAAGTAACCTGGAGAACAGGTGAGGCAGCGCCTGACCCGGCATCACTGGCCCCCCAGGTCCTGCTCAGGTACCACTGCCTTCTTATATTAGGATAAGCTCTTATGAAGACCGAGAGCCAAGCTTTCTTGTTCTCTTCCTCAGTGCCCTCTCTTCCTTGCTGTAGACTCTGAGTAGATCAGTTGAGATCTTCAGATCTATAGACTTGATGGATGGAATCTCAAATTTCAAGGACTTTTGAGGGGGTGGGTAACGAGGTTTATTTATTTATTTTTCTTAATGGAGGGACTGGGGGTTGAACCCAGGACCTCATGCATGCTAAGTACATGCTCTACCACGGAGCTACACTCTCCCCCTCAGAATCTCACATTTCAAAGGACGTCTATGGCATTGATAATCCCTTCTAGTTCCAAGTAGGCTAGGATCTAAGCTGTTGCAGCAAAGCTCTTGTTCTCAAAATCCCCAGGCAGTCTTGAATGTCTTGCAGAGATATGAGGTTATTTCTAATGTCTAATCTAAATCTCTTTGGCTGCATGTCAAGGCAGTTCCCTTTATCACAACCCTAAGTAGAAACAGGGACTAGGGCTTTCTTTGCTGAAAACCATGTCCACACCATGTAACTGATTTTTTTTTTAATGTACTTACCAGACTATCTTCTTTGCAAATTAAGGATGTGGTGTTGTGTTTTATATCCAGTCTCAGTTTTAAAGTAAATGGCTATCTATAGCACTGACTATAATAAGGCAAGTCCTTTAAATTTTCAAATATTGGGAGAGTACAGGGAAATTTTTTCGTATTTGCCTTAAATATTTTATTTTAAAAAGTAAGATATGATGGATGCAGTTGATGCTCCCTTTGTACCATTGCCTCTTCCTTCTCTGGAAAGGTAAGGACTATACTGAAGCTGAGTGTATATTCTTCCTGTCCAGTTTTAAAATCATATATAATATATGTATATATCATGTACATATATCACACATTCATGTGTACATATATAGGGGTATATATCAGCATTTGCTCATGACTTCCAGCTCACCCCTTCTCTATTTGATTGTGTCCAGTCTAGAACTTACTCAAGCATTTATTTCAATTGACTGTATTTGGTTTTTTTTTTTAACGTACCCTTGTTCTTCCTTTACTTCTACCACTTTTTATTTTATAATATCTTGTCATTTCTTAGGAGGGCATCCCTTTCTCTCTTTGGGGCGCGAAGACATTTATTTTAACATCAGAGTTGTATCAGGTTTCAGATTGCTGTGTTATTTTTGTATCACCTTGCCCTTCTTCCTCTTCTTCACATATGTGGCTCCTTTCCTTCGGGGTCTCGATGAAAATGTCGTACCCTCTGAGAATCTTCTCCCCACCTGCCGTGATTCTCTGGTCCAGCTCAGAGCCCTAACTGAAGATGCTATCACAAATTTCTCTGCTTTTGATTACTTTAGACAGTCTGTCATCCTAACTAGACTACAAGCTGCACGAGGACAGAGAGCCTGTCTATCCTGCTCAGTCATCTTTGCTGTCACTTGCCAGCACCGAGCACAATGCCTGCCTCACAGACGGAACTCAAAAAACATTTGCCAAATGAGTGAATGAACAAGTGAACCAAGAATAGGAGACCTAAGAAATGAGTAGGCTTTAGCCGGGAAAGGAGGGCATGAGAGGAGTGTCGGGTGGGAGTGGATGGAGCTTTCCTGGCAGAGGGAACACCCTGTGTCAGATTTTTGAGGATGGAAGGAGCACGGGAGCAGAAAGAAGAGCCAGGAGGTTGGAGTCTCAGTGACATAGTGGTGAGCAGGGGTCAGCTCATCTGGGCTTTCAATGCCAAACTGAGGATTTTAAATTTTATTTGAAAGGTTATTGGAAGCCATTGGAGGGACTTAAGCAAGGCAATGACGTGTTCAGCTTTTCACACCATCCACGTTTCAAATGCTGAAAAGCCGCAAGTGGCGAGCGGCTACCTTAACAGAGCTGAGAGCATTTCCATCCCTGCAGGAAGACCCACCGGTTAGCACTGTGGAAAAAATTGGACACTCACGCTGTATAAGGAAGTTGGAGGGGACATTTCCAGTATACTATAAAACTTGAACCTATCCAATGGCAAATCTAGGAACTTTTTGCAGTGGCAAAAAATATATATTTTTAAAAGTATAATCTAGTTTTGAGATGAATTCTGAGTTTTGAAAGGGCAATTTAACGGTTCAGAAAAGCACTAGTACTTGCATACTCATAAAAGCAAGCTGTTCTCAAACATTTTGAGAAGCTCTCAAAACATTTTGAGATCCAGTTCTAAAATTTGCACTGTTTTCTAAAAACAAATATATCTAAAGATCGGCCTGGAGATAATGAACAGAAATCTATCAGCAAATTTACTAATTAGGGTCATGTCTACGCTTTAATGGAAACATTAAACATTTGTTTATTTGAAGTAAACTCTTTTAAGTCAACTACCATAAATATTGGCTGCCTGTCAGAAACAATGTACCAGAATTTCTCATGTTTTGTTATTTCCTAATAGTGACCCAGCCTACACGATATTTTTATATGACGACAGCTGTCACGAAAGCAGAGTATCTTATATATACATTAGCTTTTGATTAACGAGCTAATGGTAGTTCTCTGTTTTAAAGTCTTTAGGGCCAGTGTGTGTTTAGCCAAAGCTCACTCAGAGTTGACAACGATGTTGATTATGTCGTCCACATGTTAGGGTGTAGCCCAAATAGTCACATTACTGATTAATGTACATCACAGCCATACATCACAATCCATTCCTAGGTTGTGAAATCAATTTAGTCCATGTTATCAGCGTTGAATAAAGAAAAGAAACTTAATAGACTGGAATTAAAGTACACTGAACATGATGCATGTAAGTATTAGTTTGTGAAACCTTTGTTTCAATTGTGTGTGTGTCTTTTGTGTGATGTCTGGGTCATGCTACAAAATGTACTTCTCACTGTAGATTACACTGAAAATATTGAGCAACACTGGGCTTCTTTCACGTTTTTAGTTGCAACTACTCTTGGTTGTTCTATTTTTTTCCCTCAGTTGCTTATTGATCAAAGTCCTTTTCTTATACTTTATTGCACTCTCTTGGCGCTCTGTGTGTGGTCAGCCCGCTGGGCAATCCCATTTTACCCCCTCCAACGGCAGGCAAGGTCCTTACTTCTCCAACCGCATCTCCTACCACCTCCTCCCCTTGCTCACTCCAGCAGAAGAGGCTGTCCTCGAAAGTGCTAGAAAAGCTGCAGCGCAGAGCCTTTGCACGGGCTGTTCCTAACACCCTTCTCTCAGATATGTACACGCCTAACTCCCTTTCTCCGTTCAAGTCTTTGCTCAGACGTTACCTTCTTCGTGAGGCCCATCCTGACTGCTTTATTTAAAATTGCAACCCTCCTCATCACGAACCCGCTTCTCCTGTTGTATTTCTTTCCTCCTGGGAACTAGCCACCTTCTATATGGAATGTATTTATGTGTGTTGCTTGTCTGTCTCCCTCTACAAGATTAAACTCCAGGAGGGAAGCTATTTTTGTGTATTTTATTGACTGATATAGCCCAAGCAACCAGAACAGTGTCTGGCACCGAGTAGGTGTCAGTAATGTTGTAGAATTAATTTCGATTGGCCCACGTGGAGAGAAGGGGAGAGAGACAGAGAGAGAGGCAAAGAGAGAATGAAGGGGCCAAGCATCACATACAAGGCAACCAGGAGACTGTTAGTGCATTCTTAGGTCATTTCCTGCCTTTTATCAAAAACTTTAAATTCTTCTTAGAAGCAGACATTGTTTTATGTTTTTTCCTTCTAGGGCCCATTCTTCATCTGGCTCTACCAGACATTAGAGAAGAACTCCCACTAACTTCTCGGAATCCAGCCCAGCAGAGTGTAGCACAAGTTAGAAAGCTCAGCCTCCGGTTACAAGGTATAGGTTTAAGACAGCTGATGTAGGCAAAATCATCAAACCATGGTCCTCTGCTGAACTTATGTATTTATCCATCATGCAACATGAAACAGTAAAGGAGGTCAGAAAGTAAATTATGGGGTCAGTTGGTTTCCAACATAAAACTTACGGAAAAAAGTAGCAGGATCAATGTGATAGGAAGTTTTGTGATCCTGAAATTTTGTTTCTGGAGCCATCCAGTTGAGGTAATAAAGTCCTCCAGTGGAGCTGGCCCTGCCACCCAGGCAGGAGGGTTTTGTACTTGGCACATTTCATTTATTTCCTGCCTCAAAATTTCCAATATAGATGGCGAGGCTACTGCTTGCTTCTGATGAAGTCAGCAATGCATTTCTGTACTTATTCCCCAAAAGGTACCTTGCTCTACTCATTGTCATAAGGGCCATTTATGAAGTAGTTTCCTCTTTTAGAAAGCCAGATCGTTGTGAAATAAATAATTTCTGGAAGAAATATGACTTTTGAATTGTACATGATTGCTACAGGGATGCCATTTATAAGCTGGCTCACAGAAGACATAGCTAATGTTAGAAATAATAAAACGAGGGGCCTTCAAATAGATTGACATCGTATAAATAGCAAAAACCAAGCCAAAGCAGAACCCTAAAAAAACCTCACAGAAACTCAGCAAGAGATGCCTAAAGATTTGGCCATTTCTTTTAATCTTCGTCTTAATCTGTGCTTATTTCATCTTAATCTGTTTGAATTATGTGAGAAACTGAAGCAATATCTTTCTTTTGTCTCCAAATTTATGCCTCCCTCATCCCAATCTGTACTTAAACATCTGAGCAATTTAAATATAAATTCAACTGTAAAGCTCTCTTCTATCTCAGTGTTTAACTCTGAAGCCAGAAGTACTGCACCATATCTTGTTCATACTTAATATTTTCTTAAATCTCAAGCCACATTTTAAATAAATGGAAACATTCTGGACAGTTCCCATCTACAAGAAAAATGATAGAAGCTGTTAGTCAATTTACAATTATTGCCAAAGCTATGAAATAAATAAACTGTAGTCTTTAAGATCAGGGCAATTGTTTTACATTTTAAATCAATATTAAATCTTTTAAAAGTCTCTTTGGTTTTTTTCCCCCAACTCCAGAACAAGGAGTACTTACTTTGTAAATTCTTCTCCTCTTGTATGATCTTGATAAGAAATACATGGGACTCATTTGCTCTGTCTAGAGGTTCTGATAGAGAAATTTTTTAAAGTGTGTTTCATATTTAGGCTGAAAAGTAGAGAAAGTGTAAGCACTTTTAAGGACAATCCTTTTAGCAAGTTCTTAAAGAATTAGGAATATTGAATAAACAAATGAAGAAGACCCTAAGTTTTCAGGAATTTACATAGTCAGTGTAATTACAAAAGTCAACATGAAATTGAATATTATTCTGTAGAAGATGCAGCAGTTTCTCTTTATAGCTTTGCTTTGCTTTTTGCAGCAGTTCCTCTTTAAATAGTCAATCATGACTTACTTTTGCTGTTGCCATAACTGCCTATCTAACCACATACATGTTTATTCAAAAAATATTTGCGGAGTATACGCTATGTGCCCATAAGCTTTGTCCTAGGCACTGGGACACTAGGGAAGGAGGGAGGAAAGGTTAAGAGCCCAGTCTCTGGGTTGGAATTCCTGTTCTGCCACTGGCTGCTTGTGTGTGCTGGGTAATCAGTTGATCTCTCAAAATTTACCTTCTTCCTCTGTAAAATGTGAGGAGCATCATAATACTTCCCCTTAAGACTGTTGGGAGAACTGAACGAATAAGAGTTATGTGTTCAGTGCACTGCTTGTCACAGTTAGTACATAGTGAAAGCCATCGTTATTTTTTGAGGATAAACTGGTGAATTATTAGATGCTGTCCTTCCCCAAGGAACTGACTGAAAATCAGGCTCACTCCCTAGTGAGATTACTGGGAAGACTGGAGGTGTCTCACGGATTCATGGGGAGGGTGCTGGGAGACAGGAAGAGGAGTGCTAACAAGAAGGCATTGTCTCAGTGGGCCTGATGGAGGAGGAAAAGTTGTCCAGGTGAAGTGGAGGGTGAGAGAGAAGGCGGAGGAATGAGGCTGGTTGAGAGCATCGCAGTCCCAGTATTAGGAACACAGTGTCAAGTGCTGGATGTGACGGAGGGCAGTTCCTCATGGCCAAACTGTGGTCAAGGTGGGGATGGAGGTGATAGAAACTGGCTGGAGGGGCAAGTGAGGACCATATCTCAAGGGCCATGTGTTCCAAGCTTAGTAATTGAGACTTCACCCTGAGGACAATAGGAATCTGGAGTCAATCTCCAACATCACTGCTGGCCGCCTTCCAAGAAGGTACTTAAATAATTTTTTTAAGTGGTTAAGGAAAATTGCTTAGAGATGTTTGTTGCAGCACATTAAAAACAAACAAACAAACATATTTTCATCCTTGGGCCTACTGTCAAGAGAATTAATTATACTCTCATTCATAGGACATAGTGACAGTTGTCCACATGGGTCCTGGCCCCTCTTATTTCATTTTTCTTGCCTCCTTATTCCTTATCCATCCCTTAACCCATGTCCCTTCCTTTTAAAGACACCCACTTATGTGTTTGATACATGGCCTTAAATGCGCATGTATTCTTGTGAAAGATATGTTGTTTTATGTGTGTTTTTAATTTATCTATACGGTTTTCTGCCATAAATCTCTTTCTGCTTCTAACTTTCCCCCTTAATATAAAGCATTCATGTTGCTATATGTACAATCTAGTTCATTATATGTGTACCTCTAGTTCACGGCTTCCAACTACCGCATAGTCCATATATAGTATACATTGTAGTACTTTCAGAATAACAGTTTGAAATAACCTAAATATTGCACACTAGGGAATGGTCAGGTAACCCTGGTACATGTCTCCAATGATATGTCTGGATGCCATGGGAAATATGTTTACGACAACATTAAGAGAGAAAAGCAGGCAAAATTCTTTGCACTGTGAAAACAACCACATAAAAACACGTATTCAAACAGCCAACGGCTGGAAAAGATCAGAGGAAGATGAAAACAGCTCCAGAGCAACACCAGTTTGCTGCCTGCCCCAGAGTTGGCATCTGGGTGCCCCGCCTCAACCAGAAAGGCTTCCTCTCTGCCAGGTGTGTCCTGCAGTCAACTTCAACTGCATTTGTCTCCCCTCATGGGAAACAGGACTGAAATAAACAATCTTTTCAGAAGGTAGGTCTAGTGGTACCCAATTTAACTATCTTCAAGACTAAGCCAAAAAAGTTAAGTGCATTAAGTTACGTAGATTACTCTTCAATTTGTGCGAAAAATAAGACACATGAACTTGTTTGTGAATGGAAAAATCTTGGAAGAATAGACAAGAAACTGTTACCAGTAATGGCTCCTGGGGAGGAGGACTGGGGACCTGGGGTGGCAGGGTGTCCTACTTTCCTTTCACGTATGAGACAGGTATTTATTATCTTCTTTTTTAAGACTATGTACAATTAACATTTTATTTTTACAAGTTCAAATCCCCAAATTTCATGACCCTTACTTTTTAAACATCAGTTTTTAAATGTCTTAATTTTTATCTCATTACAAGTTAATGTCTTCCAAGCAACAAATGCATGTTTTGAGCCTCAAATTGTGCATCTCTTTTTAGTAATGAGGACTAACCTCAATTTGAGGGCTGCTTTACAAGCGTTATGAATCACAAAGGACACCATATCCTGGCATTAATTCCACAGCAGAATGCAAACGATAATCAAAATACGTTGACAAGGAAGAGTGGCATTAGGGTTCGGATGTGAGAGCTGTCCTCCTTAATGTGGATTTGCCCCAGGCTTTTCCTCCTGCTAGGTGTGTGCGAGCCCGCCAGCCCTCTGGGGTGGCAGGCGCCATCTCTCCAGGGGCCCCACTCCCCGGGGACCCGGCCTCGCCCCGCTCTGCGACTTTGGAGCCCCTCGGCCGCGCCCTGGCCTCGCGGGGAGGCCGCTGGCGGCGGTGACCCGGCGCCCGGGGCCGAGGCGACCCCTCCCGCCGCCGCCACCGCCGCCACCGCCGCCCTCGCCCTGGGTCGCCGCCCCGCGCGCCGCGTCACTGGGCGCCGCGAGCGAGCACCTATCACTGGCCGAGCCGCGGAGGGGAGAGGCCGCGACCCTTCCCCGCCCGCGGGCGACGAGCCAGCGCGCTGGCGGCCTGGGCCTGGCGCTCAATTTAAACACTTAGCACGAGGGGCGGGCTGGGTCCGGAAACGAAACTTAATTCGTCCCGCGGGCCGCCCGCAGGCCCGGCCAGTCCCTCCGCGCGCCGCGCTCCCCCGAAAAGGCCCTGCTCCCTCCGTCTGCCGCCCGGCTCTCGCCGGGCCCGCGCTCCGAGGGCTGAGGCCTGCGGCGGCCACGGCATGGCTGGCGGCGTGGACGGCGGAGACGGGGCTCGCGCCCGGCAGCACGTGTTCTTGGTCCCAGGTAAATACGCCCGCCCCGGAGCGGCGGCGCGCCCGGCCCGGCCTCCCGCCCCGCGCGGCCCGGCCGGGGAGCGCGCAGAGCGGCCGGCGGGGGCGGCGGCGGCGGCGGCGGCGGCGGCAGGGCGCGCCCCCTCCAGCCCGCGGCTCCCTTCGCCCTCGCGCGCGCGCGCCCTAGTGGGCTCTGTGCCCGCGGTGGTGCCGAGGCGCCACCAGCTCTGGCTCTGCTCTCCTCTGGGCCGCGCGTGCGGGACCCGAGCCTCCCCCGGAACATGTGATTACTCATCTCGGTCACACGTACCAGCAGCTGCGCTTTTCAAAACCAAAGCCGGAAGCACCAAAACGGACCGAGCGGATTTTCCCCGTTCGGGTTCTTTGTGGATCGGGTGGGCTGGAGAGAGCGGCCCAAGCCTGCGGAGAGCGACATGGTTTCAGGGCCTCGGAGCCTGCTGCGGACCCCGGGGGGTTTGCTACTGGGTTGTAATTTGGTATCCCCCCACTCAGCAGCCGGCCCAGCGCCTGAACCCTACTGGATCGGAACCTCGGATCCGGTAGTCCCGCAGTGGCCTAGGAGGCCGCAGTCGTTGCAAGACCCCTGCCCAGGGACAGGTCTTGTTTGGCGAGGCAGGAGGGAAGCTGGGTGGTGACAGGGGTTAGGACGAGGGTAGCAAAGAGATTCAGGCGGCTAATGACAAGTGTGTTGGAGCCAGGGTTTTCAGCCTCCCTTGGGGTGATGACCAGCTGTCCAGGGCCTGCAGGGGCTGGGATGTTGGAGCGAGTCGTTATCACACATGACGGCGTGAAATGGCAGAATGAATGGAACTGGGGACCAGGGAGTGCAAGTCAGAAAGTTTTGGCCCTTTTATCGGATGATGCATTGATTTGATGGCATAACATTGGATATAAGGGAAACTCATTGCTTTCTGTATCTAATTGTGAGATTTTAGCTCAGCAAATGCATTATTTTTGCAATAAATGATACTCTGATGATGAAACATAGTTGCCCAGTAATCTAGATTTTTATGGTGAATATTGAAAATTGTTACATGACAATCTGTCTAGAATATTTTTTGTTTATATGTTTTAATTTTTTTTATAAAGAAGCGTAACATACATATAGTAAAGTGTGCAAATTTAAGTGTGCAACTCAATGGAACTTTTCCTATGTATACACCTCTGTAACTATTCCCCAGGTCAAGGCCTAGAACTTTTCCAGTAAGCTCCTCTTGCCTGTTGCTAGATAGCCCCAGTAACTTCTGTGCCGACCTCTGTCACCGCAGTTTCGTTCTGCCCGTTTGGAAAAGTATGTGTTCCTTTGTGCCTGCCTTTGACTCAGCATTGCATCTGTGAGGTTCATCCATATTCTGTGTAGCAATAGTCTGATTTGTTGGTTGGCTTGTCTTTTCCTTGTGTATATTTAATCGTATGCATATTAACAATATTTATCTCTACTACTGTGGATGGACATTTGGATTATTTCCAGTTTGTAACTATTACAAGTTTCATTTCTAAGAACACTCGTTTATGAGGCTTTTGGTAGATGGAAGTGCTCATTTCCCTGCCTTGTAGACCCAGGAGTGGAAATGCTGATCCTCGTTATGCTATGTTCAGTTTTGGAAGATGCTGCTCAGTGGTCTTCCGAAGCGGTTGTACCGATTACACTCCCACCAGCTGTGAGTGAGTTCCTGTTGCTCCACATCCTAACTAGAGATGTTTGTAGTTTGAATAGGAAAAGTTAATGCAAAATTCCAGGTTTCCACAGAATCTAACAAGGGGCTACCTGATACTTGCTTTCCAGTAGAAGAATTCTCTTCTCACCATTGTCACATTAATTCAATGAGATTTTAATGGGAACTCTATACATTCAGAATGAAGTGCATTGTTTTTATTTAGATACACACTGGCTGAGAATAATTTGAGTTTCTTATCTCGTTCTATTCAGTTAGTAATGGCATGTTCATTCTTAAAGTTTGCTTGTATCCTCATCGTATTAAACACAAAAACCTTTGAGATAATTCAATATTGACTGCATCCCTGAAAATTGTAGGTTTTAATATGTCTACTGCCAGGCGGCGAAAAGAATTTCAGGCCAGTTCCTGTTCAAAGCTGCAATGTACTATGACCTTTGAACTCACTGGAGGAGGCTGAGCCAGCTGTTAAGGAACAGAACAGTGTGGTCAGGAGGCTGGTTCTGTAACACTAGAAACTTGAGCGACTAGTGCCTGTAATTCTTCCAGCTGGCCTTTACTGCCACCTGCAGGCCCTGTGGGTATAGGCCCTGCTGGTTTGACAGTTAACTGCTGTGCGACAGTGCTTCTCAAACTTGAGGGCATCAGTCACCTGGGAAGCTGGGCCCCACCCCCAGAATTTCTGATTCAGCAGGTCCAGGATGGGGCCTGAGAACATGCATTTCTAACCAGTTCCCCAGGGATGCTGATGCTGCTGGTCGGAGGACACCATGAGGAACCCTGCAGCAGGACCATCCTGGAGATAGAAGGGGCCAGCCTCAGGGTTAGCTGTCTTTATGGTGGGCCAGAATTTCCGCCGCCAGGAGAGTGCAGGGTATGAGGCCCATCTTTACAGACCTGTCTATTGTTTTTTCCAGCCAATAGGAAGTAAACCCCACTAAGTTATGCATTTGAGAGGGGACTGTACCCTACCATAGCACTGTGTTATGTCTTGAAGGATGTAGTAAAGGACATATTAAAAAGTACTAGTTAGGTCTCTTTGCCCCTCATTTTCAATTTGTCTGGAGAAGTCGATTATCCTGGAAAAACAAAAGCTGAAACTTGGAAGGAATGCTTGTGAGGTAGATGCGGGACCTTGATTTTCATAGGCCGGTGGAGACAGAGCTGTCTCTGTTTCCTCAAGGTAAGCATTTCTTGCAGTTTGGGATGGTCTTAAACGTTTCTCCTGCATGGCCTGGGGACATTAGCCTATTTGCAGATTTAGTTACCATAAGAGACCAGTGAACATCCCTACTTTTTGGAATAAGGTAGAAATTTCCTTTCTCTTTGCTATCCTAAAAGCACATGTTTGAGTCATACTTTTAATATTTTTTCTAGTCCCAGTTTTATATGCTTGTTAGTTCTACTAAGTTGGAGTGGATGCCAACGTGGAAGGCCAGCCGGGAACAGAGTCACTGAATGTAGGAGAGAGGGCTGCATTGCTGGCTGAACCCTGTTACTTTACCGTCTCCAGGGGAATGTTAAAACAGTGGGAATCCTAACGTTATGTGAGGAAAAAAGGAAGGACAAAAATGATCTCAGGATCCATTTAGACTGAAATCATCCTTCAGCCAGCCCCCTGATTAAAAAGCCTCCAGGTCAAACTGGACTTCGGATCGCATCTTCAACTGTAGACAAGTTTTGCAATAAAGTTATTCCCTTTTATTTCATGAAAAGACACATTAAAAAGTATTTTAGGAAGAATTCTATTTGTTATTTATTTCTCTACAGATGGCATAAGCAATGGCAGTTTTTTTGGGCGTAAAGGACCGGTTGCTCTCAGGGAAATAATAATCTCAGACCTGCCTCCCTGCCTCAGACATTCCAAATGCAGTAGTGACCTTTCTATGTGAGGCACCATGATAATCACAAATAATAGTATCAGATTTGTCTCTCCAAAAGGAAAACAATAATAGATTTGAAAGCATTGTATGACTGCAAGCTTTAGAACTATATTCTAATTAAAGAATTTAAAAGGAAATCAAACATAAAGGAAAAACTAATTTTCCTATTTAATGATGGAGAAAATTTATATTATTTCTGATTAGAGACTTGTAGCTTTTAAATAAGCCCACAAGAAACACTTCTTGTTTGAAAAGTAGGAGTTTAAAGTAGATGGCAAAGGAAGAATCACTGTAGACCCAAATGACTTTTCAGTGACCCTAAAAAAAAAACGAAACCCTTTTTTCCTATTTTACCGAAGGGCCTGTGGTTAGTCTCAGAAGAAAAATGTAAGCAGGTGTTTTGTTCTTTGTCAACACTGTTTCTCTGTCTGTTTCTTTGTGTTTAGAAACACACCTGTGGGTTGAAAGCTTCCTCACTTTCATAGGAGCGTGTTCAGTGGGAGGAACCTGCACTTACCTTGGCCAGCAGTTGGGAACCTGCCGGGTCCAAGCACTGACCTTAGGTAGAGCTCGGCCTCTCGGAAGGTTTGTCATTTACTGAATAGTGTCCTGCAGGCTGTCAGCAGTGGGGGGGGGGTCTCTTAAGTTCCCCAGCACAGAGTGTGTTCAACATTTTCCACACAAACCCCCAAATCTGGCTTTGTCTTTATGAAACGTTTGTCTGGCAGGAGCCCGACTGGCCTCCCTCAGGTGGCCGCTCGCTGGGTCCCAGCACGTTCTGAAGTGGACGGGCTGAATCGGTTGCTGGTTGGTACAATCAGGCTGTTTCCAGAGCTTGACCTTGTCCTGCTAGTAACTGTTCCAAAAGGCGTGGGACATTGAAAGTCAGAACTCATACTTATCTTCCAGGGCAGAAAAAAAATTCATAAAAGGAAAATAAGAGATGTTCGTGATTTTTTTTTTCACTTGAATAGCAGAATAGGGGCTGTGTGGTTTCCCCCATATCCTCTGAACTTTAACCATGATATTAAGAAACAAACAACTCATCAATGTTCTTGAGAGCCTGGCAAGCCTGAAAGTAGACTTAAGCTATTTATAAGCTCCTTGGCAAATTGCATCCTCATTGTAAAGCCTCAGTTTCCTCATCTCTGTAGTGGGGAGAAAAGTACCGGACTCACGGGGTTGTCCTCTGTTGGTCTGAATTACGCGTCAGCTCTTCCTGGTACCTCAGGCTCTCAGTGCCCTGGCCTGGGGCAGAAGGGGCCTTCAGTAAACATTTAGTGCAAGAACGAACGGCTCACATTCCAGTTCTCCCTGCAATCTTTGTCTTTGCACATGCGTCCTTTTCCCTCCCTTTCCACTTTGATCCAAATTCTATCCTTTCTTCAAGGCTTGGTTCAACTTTAGTTTCCGTGAAGCTAAGCCATTTGTATGTACCACGAAATGAGTTCCAGTGTTCTTTTTTCTATTTCTGCCTTTATTTCACTATTTACTCTTACAACCTGTCTACTGGAGCACCCACTAAAATACTCAGGGATATTGGTGTTATACAACTTCTTTCAATGCCCATGACTGTGTGTCTGCCTAGACCCCTGCCTGATCTTTTCTATGATCTCTGCTTGGCAAATGCCTACTTACCGTTTAAACCCAGTGCAAGTGTCACCTCCTCCAGGAAGCCTTCCCTCTGAGCCTCTCCCCCTGTTAAGGTGCAGGTTAGTGGTACCTCTTCAACCGCCTACACATTTCATCATGGTTATTCAGTTCACTTATCATTTTTGTGTAAAAATATATTGGATGCCCAGTACAGAACCCAGGCACGTTCTTCTGAGTGGCCCCTATGGCATCTCAGTGATGGGCATTTTGGCCTTAAGCTTCAGAGCCCAACCTTCCCCAGTGCTTCTGAAAGCAGGCAGGCCACTTAGGACTTTCAGCCTTTTTGTTCAGAGGTCCTTTATATTTGCTTTTAAAATATCTTTAAAAGGTGACTTGCTAAAGTGGAATGGGCTATCTGGTGAAAGGCTCTGATCTGCTCTGAGCCTGTTTTATTACCTGCCTCTGAAACAGCTAGAATCCTGGCCGGCCAAGGGCTCTCCAGCCAGAGCTGATTTCCCTGCGAGGGCCTAACATCCTGACAACATTTGGCGAGGCTCTGAGCTGAGATCAGTTGCTCTTTTAATCTCAGTTTTGACCATTTAACTCTTTTTCTCCAAATGCTTTTTTCCAATAAATTTTTATTAGAACAGTGCATACCCAGTGTAGAAATTTTAGTAATGCAGAAAAATATGCAGAAGAAAAGCATTTGTCCATCATCCTGCCACTCAAAAATAACAATTTTGGAAATATTTTTCTAGTCTTTTTATGTTGTATGTATCATAAAATGAATTTCAGTGTTCTTAAATTTTTCTCATTTTTCTATTTCTGCCTTTATTTCACTATTTACTCTTCTTATTTGCTGGAACACTCACTAAAGCACTCAAGGAGATTGAGGTTACACAAGGGTACTACCTGGCTCTGTTTACTATACTTCTATGTAGAATTAGAGAAAGATGGTTAGATGGATTTAATGGCGAACTAGGGAACTGAAAATTTTTTCTCTTAATTTTGGTGAAGACAGACACTCAGACAGTGACATGAATAAATCTGACAAAGAGAATCTGTAGGTCATACTTTTTGCATTGAAGAGGTTTGTTACGAGTTTATTTACATTGCAACAAATATACCAAGTAAGAAGCACTTCCTCACAGGGTAGGCACTACATATATGAAACGGATTATTTTTAAGAGTGGATAAAGACTGAAAATGCAATCAGATCCAAGAGAGGTGAGGATAAATTCCCAGAACCATAATGAACATGCTGGCAAGCTAGGATATTTTGAAAGTCATTTGAGGTTGAATTTTTGAGGACAAGCCTGACTTCCTGCAGACGACCTTGGTGTGTTTGCTGTAAATGGGATGCCACTTTGAATGGACCCTGAAGACCATGAGTCTACTTTAGTATGGAAATTACTGTTTCTTTAGTGTGAGGGTGGGGAGAGGGAGGCAGCACATCTTGATTGTGTTAGAAAGCCTGACTGATGCTTCTTTAGGACTTCGCGGGGCCACAGATTCCTAGCAAGTGCCAGCTGTGTTGGGGGCAGGGTGGTGGGGTGGCGGAGAGCTTCAGGACACCTGGAATAGGGTGTTGCAGCACCAGGAGGTCTAGGGTTGCTGCCTCTCTGAGCGTTAACTTCCTCTTCTCAAACCAACTTCCTCTGCTTGGTGTGAAACAGGCTGCATACACCCTGCACCATGAAACCTCCTGGCACTGCAGGGAGGAGCTGCCCCTCTTCTCTTCGTTCTTGGTTTACAGTTTCCAGGGCAGCTTTCTGCCCGGCCCTGCTGTGATGACTTGTAAGCCCAGCCGTCACCCTCTGTGAGCGGTAGCCAAGGAGGGGTGGGCTCCCTCCAGGCACAGGTGGGAGGGGGGCCGCCAGAGGGTGCTGGGGTGGGGAGTGCTTCGTCCAGGAGAAGGAGAAGGTGCAGGATAGACGGCCCCAGAGCTCACCACTGCCTTCACTCACCAGTAAGCCTGAGCGCTGGAGGGAGTTAGCCGCACGTGGCCGGCCCATCTCTGTCAAGTTCTGAGTTTCCAGTTGCCAGAGGTCTCTGACTGAGTGGCGCAGGGACCTGGCAGAGGCCTGTATGGAGAATTGGGGTTTGGCTGTAACTTACACTCTCCTTCCTTCAGCCAAGGTTTATGTAATTTGGGGGAAGCCCATCTCCTAGGCTTACATGTTCCATCTCATACCATTGTAATACACTCTGATGTCTGTTACTGTATTTGACCCTCACAATGACCTTGAGAAGTAGTCAACACAAGCTTTATTATCACCATTTTACACGACTTGGAGAAGTCAAATAATCTGCCCAACACTCTGTAGGGATTAAGTGGCAGAGACCATCAGCACGCCGGAGTCCCCCAGGGCCTCTGCCATGAGCCCAAGGCCACTCTGCTGGCTGAGCAACGGTCATGCCACCCTGGGAGGGGTGGGAGGACCAGGCACCAGGCACACCTCCTCTCAGTGAGCCAGCTCTGTTGTTATCTGACATCCTAGTCAGGCCTGTCCCATCTGCCTCTCCAGAGTTTCCCTGCTTCTCAGATATTTCAGGGCCTCAGCTCCATCTCCAGATGCTCCTGTTCTTTGGGGCTCTGAGTTGGTTACAAACCTGAAGTTTTGCATCAGTTTCTTCTTCAGGGCACATGCCGTTCCTAGAAACATGGCCGTTGATAGGTCGCCCCTAAAAGAATGGAGATGTTATCTTCTGTGGTTTTGGTGAATGCTAGTTTTTTCTTTTTCCTAACTTCAGAATGAAAAGTTACTCTTAGAAGAACCCATTACTTGGAAATTATTTTCATAGTGCGTGCCAGCTTTCTTGGTTTGCCTCCTGTAGTGTTTGAGGAAGCTGAGAGCTTCAAAGCCAGGAGAATGACCCCAGATCTCTTTGATGACAGTGCTAACAACTTGGGAAGGGAAGGCATATAGTTGTTACTGAAATTGGTATTTCTGAAAGCGGCAAGTAACTTGAAAATTATGCTGATTTGTCTTGTATGCGTTGTGTTTGTGTCCTAGCAGAAAATCCCAAGGAGGTTTCTCTGGCAATCAGGCAGAAGGGAACCAGGGGATCTGAATATATTCTAATGGTTGAAGTCTAAAGAAAATGAACTAGGACCTATATAGGACATAGTATTGCATGAGCATGAGAGTGATAGTCTCATTTTTCTTTTCTCCTATTGGATCTTCTCAAGAAACCTGAATAGCCTTGATACGGTATCTAAAAATAAAACGAGTGGTGCTTTGATGTCGGTTCTTTCTTCTCCATGTAACAGTGGGTGTGTGTTTCTCAGCTTATCTGCCATGTGCCAAAAACCAGACAGGGTCACGAACAAATGCCTGTTGCTTCCAAGTCATAAGAACACTTGGCAAAAAAAGTGGCTCTCTCTCCTGTCTCGTGTCTTTGAACTTTAAATGATACGAAGAAACTTGTCTTAACCAAGAAAGAGAGAAGAAAGAGCTGCCAAGTTTAAAAACTAGTTGATAAATAACTTCATATCAAGTGTACAACAACCCACATACTATATAGTCTGCAGATGAAAAATAATGTTCCATTTTGGCTTGTACAATACTTCACGAGTAACTTTTCAAAATTACTGAATGGTTAAGTCTCTGCACTGATACGTACTGTGTACTCTAATTTTGAAGCATTAAAATGTCACAGATAAGTGGGGGCAGAGGGCATGTGCAGCTATGCATAGGATATTGTCATTACTAGTAAGATCTGTTTTCTTCTTTTTGCCATTGGTCAAACTTGACTTTATCTGTTTTTATCACCAGATGTTTCTTGTATCCCACAACAAATTTCTAGCATCCTTCTTTTGTGTATTTTTTGATCCTGCCTTTTTTTCTGTCTCACTTTCCTTGGCTCCCCCTCTTTGCTCTTCTTTCTGTTGCCTCCCTGGCAGTGTGGGAAACTGGCTGGACTGGAGTGGGGGCAGCTGATGAGAAAACTCTGGTCTTTGACGCTGAGGAGGACAGGACAGGAAGGGGACAGATGAGTCTGAGCTGTTTGTGTCACAGGAAAACAGTTACACCAAGATAATTATTGGGTTTCAGAGCCGCAGTTTGTGTTTCCTGAGTTAAGAAGGATGGGACTTCAGATTAAGAGTTTCTCCAGGGTCATAGTTTAAAACATTTGTTGCCTGATTTAAATCTTGGCTCTCTGTGTAGTTGAATAGCTCCATGACCTCGGACAGCTTTCTTAACTTTAGCAAATTTCTCATCTAAAAAGGTAGAAATTAAAATGGTAC
Organism: Vicugna pacos; assembly: GCF_048564905.1. Taxonomy (NCBI): domain Eukaryota; kingdom Metazoa; phylum Chordata; class Mammalia; order Artiodactyla; family Camelidae; genus Vicugna; species Vicugna pacos. The sequence continues at coordinate 14,120,679 of NC_133000.1, read as the reverse complement.
CTTACCTCACAGAGATACTTACTATGAGGATTACATTACATAATTTACATAAAGGATGCTGTCTGGTCTATAGTAAATGCCGCACACATATTACCTGTTATTTGTTATTTTACATTCACTGGGCACAATTGTCTCTTTGTCATTGGTATGTTTTCTTTAAAGTTCAAATGTCAGGAAAGTAGCAATCAGAGTTTCCTTTTGTTGAGGTATTTAGATTGGTATGTAAACAGATGGAAGATTTGCTGCAAGAGTTAACGGTGACCAGTGGGACATAAAACCGGATCTTTATACAGAACTCAGAGACCATAAGAAAACTGTGTGGAATTGGTTAGACATAAGAAACTCAAGTGGCAGGGCTTGAGATAATTGGGAAGTTTAAGATATTATTGAATCTGTAATGGCCAAAAGGACTGAGTACCTGCTTCTGATTTGTCTGAATTTTTTGTTTTTGTGAAAACGCTCTTTTAGCCAGCATGGCTTATGTCATCTCTTATATAAGAGACAACAGTCAGGAAAAGAACATATAGAGCTCACTCTTTAAAAACCATAATGTGAAAAGGTCTTACTTTATTCAGCGTGGTTTTGGAAGAAGGTGTTGCGTGTGAATAAATTTTCTAGATGAGTGAAGTTCGGCTCATTAAGTGTGAAAACTTGTTTTACCATTTTTTACTGAGCTTTTGCTAAAATCAAGCAACAAATTCATGTAACACTTATCAAGCATATTCCATGTGCCAGGAACTCCTGGGTACTTCACTTACGTCATCTTAATTTTTGCACATAAAATGCACTGTGTCCGGGCTTCTTAGAAAGAATATACAGGCATAATTTTATTGTGCTTTGCAAATACTGTGTTTTGTTTTGTTTTTTTAACAAATCAACAAGTCTGTGGCAACTGCATTGGGTAAGTCTTTTGGCACCATTTTTTCCAACAGCATTTGTTCACTTCGTGTCTCTGTGTCACATTTGGTAATTCTTGGCATATTTCAGTTTTTTCATTATTATTATATTTGTTATGTTATCAGTGATCTTTGATGTTACTGTTACAGAAAAGATTACAGCTTGGTGAAGGATCAAATGATAGCATTTTTTAGCAATAAAATATTTTAAATTGAAATATGTACTTTTTTTTAGGCATAATGCTATTACACACTTAGTAGACTATAGCATCGTATAAACATAACTTTTATATGCACTGGGAAACCAAACAATTTGTGTGACTCACTTTATTGTGATACTTGCTTTATTGCAGTGGTCTGGAACTGAACCAGACATTTCTCTGCAGTATGCCTGTACTGGTCCTGATTTAATCTCCTCTTGGAAAGCTAATTGTTAGGCCCTTTGGCAGTTATATGCTTAGAATTCTTAGCTTTTGTATTTTGATCTTAATATTCCCTACATGTTCTTAACGTTTCCATGTTGAGAGCAAGGGAACTGATTTTTAATTAAGTACTTATTGCATGTTCTAGGCACTTCGACATATATTACATTTAAGCCTAACAAAACTGTGAAATAATTATTATGCCCATTTTGTAAATGAGACGAGTGAGAGACAGAGGGGTTGAATTTCTCGCCCAAAGTCACTGCTGAGTAAGAAGAGGAGCTGGGATCGGATTATGGACCTGACTCCAGATCTTGTGTTCTATGCTGAGATTATCAAAGAAATAGGCATCAGTTAAAAATAGGTTTATAGAGGAAAATCCTTCTCTATACTCCCACTCCTACTTTTCCGATTCCTTCCCATTATTCTAAAAGCACATTTTTCTTCCCTAATTAATTTAGCTATCCTTCAACTGTGCTAGATACAGGTAAAAGTTAGATTAGAAAAAAGATGGAGCTTCTAAGCTTGGTGGGTGAGCAACTGGCCCATGGGATGACCCAGAATTTTCCACATTTAAAGGAAGGTAAAAGAACTCTTTATCTTTGATAGAGCCTTTAGTTTAAAGTCAAAAGTAATTTTAACAAGAAGTTTATACTGTATAGCACAGGGAACTGTATTCAATATCTTGTAGTAACCTATGGTGAAAAAGAACATGAAAACAAATGTATGTATGTTCCTATATGACTGAAGTATTGTGCTGTACACCAGAAGTTGACACAACATTGTAAACTGACTATACTTCAATTAAAAAAAATTTTTTAAGTGATGTTATGTGCCTAAGGCACACACAAAATTATTCACTAAGGAATGTATTAGAAGTATTAAAGCGATATGAGTTATTTTTATATAAGCCTCCAAAATCTGGTGGGGGTAAATCTACCACTCTATAAAAGCAATGAAAACATTGGCAAAGATGGCCAAAATCAACTTTTTCAGAAGTCTTCAGAATTAGCCCAAGGCTTCCAACAATCTGAGGAGTGTTTATTCAGGAAAAACTGCTGAATCTCATTGAACAGGGTTTGTGGTGTTACAACTTGAACTGCTCCCATCTCCATTTACTCAGATCTGCAGTAACCTTGAAAACCAGCAGCCTAGCAGCCACTGGATGGGCAGGCCTTGTTTGGAGCTCCTCAAAAAAAAAAAAGGAAAAAAAAAAATCCGATTCCCAGAGCATTGTCCCTGTTTGACCTGTTTTGCAGCTCCCTGGAAAAAACCTGTTCTCAAGGCATTGTCATTTGACCTGATTGGAGCTCAGAACTCGCTCTGCAGGAAAACCCTATCCTAAGGCCTTTGTCAAAACACTTAGTAGCAGTTTAACATATCACCTGCTGAGGGGGCATTATCAATGGGGCAAATAAGAACCTGGCCAAAAACTTATAAGGAAGATATGGGAATAAGAGCTCCATAAGAGGCTTTGAAAATCTCTGACATATTCCTAGGGAGTTAGAGGGCTGTGCACCTATGCAGGGCTGTGTGCCTGCCTAGGAGATACCTGAGAGGGCCCTAATCTCTCACCTTGGACTGACCTTGAGGCCCTAGGCAAGCATTATTAAAAGCTAATGCAGAAGTTTAAATTGCCTGAGTGTTGGTGTGATGCCTTAACACACGCAGACGCCCGCAGCAAACGTTGAGAGACTTTTTGATTCAAAACATTTAAGGAAATCTCAGACCAATCATTAGCTAACCACTAAGCTAACTGAGACATCAGTGGTTGCACTACAGGGAATAGAGATTACAGGATTAGTCCAGAAAAGTCACTAAACAAACAAATTGTAACAACTGCAATGATGACTGAAAGGAGCAACAACAGTAAATCTTAGAGAAGTATTGAAAGGGAGTCTGATTTCCGGAATTGTCACTTCTATTATTATATTATCTAAAATGTTCAGCTTTCAATAAAAAGATATGAGACACATAAAGATACAAGAAAGTATGGCTCATACACAGGGGAAAAAAGTAATCTATACATACTCCCCCTGAGGGGGCCAAATGTTGGACTTATTCTGCAAAGACTTTAATCTGCTATTATTAATATACTTAAAGAACTAAAGCAAAGTATGTCTAAAGAAATAAAGTATGACAATGGAGTCTCACAAAATAGAGTGTATCAATAAAGAGAGAGAAAACTTACAAAAGAATATGTAAATTCTGCTATTGAAAAGTACAATAACTGAAAAGAAAATTTCATTAGCAGGCTCAGCAGCAGATTTGAGCTAGAAGAGGAAAGAAACAGCAAACTTGAAGACATATCAATTGAGATTATCCAGCCTGAGGAACAGAAAGAAACAAGAATTCGGACAACTGAACACAGTCTCAGAAACCTGTAGTACACCATCAAGGAAATCAATATATTTATAATGGGAGTCCCAGAGAAGAGAAGGAGAAAGTAGGGGAAAGAATATTTAAATAATTATGGTGAAACACTTCCCAAATTTGATGAAAAGTAATCTACAAATTCAAGAAGTTCAGTAAACTGCAAGGGGATAAATTAAAAGAGATCCACACCTATTCACATCATAGTCAAACTGTCAAAAGACAAAGATGAAGAAAGAATCTTGAAATCAAGAGAAGAATGACCTATCAAGTACAAGGATCCTCAATAAGATTAACAGCTAACTTCTCATTAGAAACCATAGAGGCCAGAAGTTAATGAGATGACACATTCAAGATGCTGAAAGAAAAATGCTCAACCAAGAATTCTCTATCTGACAAAACTCCTTCAAAACTGAGGGATAAACTGAGGCATTCCTAGATAAAGAAAAACTGAGAGAATTCACCACTACTACACCTGTCTCCAGGAATCATACAGGGTGTCCTTCAGATTGAAAAAAAGGCACTTGACAGTAACTTGAATCCACATGAAGAATGTAGATCACATAGATAAATGTAAAAAACAGTACAAGTGTATTTTTGTTTGTAACTCTTTCTACTCTCTGGTTTAAAATACAGCTTTATAAGGCAATAATTATAAAACTATTGATTGGCTTAATAAAGATGTAATTTGTATGATAATAATACAAAGGAGGGGGAAGGAAAAGTACTACACTGCAGGAAAATTTCTATATGTTATTACAGTTTTCAAGTCAGTATTAATCTGAGCTACATTCTTGTAAGTTAAGGTGCTGAAGGTAATTCCCAGGACAGCCACTAAGAATATAGTAAAAGAAACAACAAGGGAATTAAAATTGTGCACTGGAAAATATCTGTTTAACAGGAAAGAAGTTAGTAATAGAGGAATAAAGGAACAAAAACATATGACATATAGAAAACAAAGAGTTCAATGGCAGATGTAAATCTTACTTTATCAGTAATTACATTAAATATAAATGCATTAAAAATTCCTATTGGAAGGTAGAGATTGGCAGAATGGAGGTGGGGTGGCGAACATGATTCAACTATATGCTATCTACAGGATACATACTTTAAAATCACAGACGTGCTTTAGAGTCACAGATACAAATAGGTTGAAAATGAATGATGGAAAAAGACATAACCATGCAAAGAGTAATAACCAAGGGAGAGCTGAAGTGGTTGTACTAATGTCAGATGAAATAGACTGTAAGACAAAAATTGTTACCTGACACAAGAGGGGCATATTATAATGATAACAAGGTTAGTCTATTAGGAAAATATAACAATTAGAAACTTATATGCTTGTAATGGCAGAGCCCCAAAATGCATGAACCAGAAGCTGACAGAACTGAAGGATGATAATAGACAATTGAACAATAATAATAGGAGATTTCAATAACCCATTTCAATATGGATGAAACAACTAGGAGGAAGATCATCAGGGAAACAGAAGACTTGAACGACTCTATAAACAAGCAAGACCTAAGAAGCATCTGTAGAACATTCCACCCTACTGTGATACACAGTCTTCCCAAGTGAACATAAAACATTCTGCAGCGTAGGCCATACCATAGGTCATAAAGCAAACATCAATAAATGTAAAAGGACTGAAATTATACAAAATATGTTCTCTAAAAATAGTGAAATGAATTTTCACTAATAGTGAAAGACAATTAATAGAAGGAAATTTAAGAGATTCACAGATACGGAAATCAAACCACATACTCCTAAATAACCAATGGATCAAAGAAGAAATTATAAGGGAAGCTAGAAAGTACGTTGAAATGAAGGAAAATGAAACCCAGTATATCAAAAACATAAGAAATGCAAGTAAGCGGAGTTTAGAGTAAAATATATAGCTGTACATGCCTATATATATTTTTAAATCTCAAATCAATAACCTAATCATAAAAAGACATGATCTTTCACCTTAAGAAACTAGAAAAAGAAGAACAAATCAAACCCAAAGCAAACAGAGGGAGGGAAATAAAGATTAGAAAAGATATAAAGTAGAGAATAGTAAAACGAGAAAAATCAGTGAAACCGAAAATGGCCCCTTGAAAAGATCAACAAAATTGACAAATCTTTAGCTAGACTAACCAACGAAAAAAAGATTCAGATTACTAAGATTAGGAATGAAACAGGGGGCATTATTACTGATCTTACAGAAATGAAAAAAAGATCATAAGGGAATCCTATTAACAAGTGTATGCCAACAAAATAGAGAATTTAGATGAAATGGACAAATCCCTAGAAAGGCATAAATTACAAAAAAATGACTCAAGAAGAAACAGACAATCTGAACAGACCTATAGCAGGTAATGAGATTAAATTAGTAAATTAAAACCTTCCCATAGAGTAAAGCCCAGTCCCAGATAGCTTCACTGGTGAAAATCTTTAAACACTGAACAAATTAACACCAATTTTTTATAAACTTTCCCCAATAATGGAAAAAGAGATAATACTTCCCAACTCATTGTATGAGGCCAGTGTTACTCTTATACCAAAACCAAAGATGTCATAAGAAAATTACAGACCAATATCTCTTATGAACACAGATGCAAAGACCCTCAAGAACTAGCGAACCAAATCCAGGAGCTTGTAAAAAGGATTATACACCATGACCAAGTGGGATTTATCCTAGGAAGGATAACAAACACTCAAAAAATCAGTAATAAGAAACTTTCTTAATCTGATAAAAGACATCTATGAAAAACCCACAGCTGACATCATGTTAACACATTTCATGTTTTTAATATAATGAAATGAAAATATTTGAGATACACTGGGTTAAATAAAATATATCGTTGAAAGCTTATTTTACCTATTTTTATTGTGGCTCCTAGAAAATTTTAAATTACCTATGTGGCTCACATTTATGGAATGCATTTTATTTCTGTTTTAACAGTGCGGTTCTGGACACAGGGCCTCTAGGTTCTGGCAGATCTGAGTCCTCTTCCCTGCCCTAGGACTGGATGGTTGAGAGGTGAGGGCCCAGCATGAGGATGGAGGGACTGGGGTGGAGAAGTAAGACAGGGGAAGGTGAAGGCGTGTATTGAATACAGTCTTTGTGAGCACAGGGGCTTTGTCTTTTTCATAGCTATATCCTCGGTGCCTGGAATAGTAAAACTGGTCATAGAAATCAGTTTCAATAAGAGGATATTGTTTAATACTAAATGGCTATTTATTCAGCACCTGATATATGCAGTGGGTACATGGAATCTAGAAAATGAGAAAGCAGTTAAGTGAGGACAGATGTGGCGTTCAACAGTCATCCAGCCATGCGATGAGTGCACAGATGCCTTGGAGGACTAAGGGTAGACAGTGGTAGTTCCCATTTGACAAAATCAATTCGTTGCTGCCAGGTGTTTTGATTGTGCAAGGCAAAATCTTTTCCTAATAATTTTTTTTCATATTTAGGGAAGATATATCTGACGTCTGTACTTCATGTAAAATCACCTGATTTCCAAATATTAGCACCTAATTCAAATTTTTAAAAAATATGCATATCAAGCAAAGCCCGCTTGTGGACTGCTTTGGCCCAGGAGCCAACTAAATATTTAGCTGGTAAAGTAAATACATACTACCTTTGACTCCTTAGCCATCAAAGCAAAGAACTCAACCAGTGCTAGACACAGGAAGCCTTCCCAGACCTCCTTATCTGTGTTATAGTCTCTATCATAAGGTCTCATATTCCATGTATTTTTTTTCTTAGCAGTTGTTACATTTGCAGTCTACAGTTACGTGATTATTTGATTCGATCGATATCTGTCTCTTCCATGGAATATCCAAAAGCTCCCCATGGCCCATGGGTAGGGGCTGGGTCTATTTATACTAATCAGTAATTAACAAATGAATGAATGAAGTTGGCAGGAGAGATTAACTTTGAAATGCATTCTATAGTTAAAGAGTATAGCATCCCACTTGGAATTCTGTGTTGAAAAACTGAGACCAACAGCAAGTTGTTTTGTTGGCTCAATATGAGAAAAGATACTTTTTTTCCCTACTGCATAAACATTTCAGTGTTATCTACACTAATATATCTCAAAGCATATTTCCGAGAACACTGGCATTTGCAGCAGAACACATTAATGTCAGTATTTATTTGTACTTAGTAATTCCGAAGTTCTTATAGTTTGACGTTTTAGGCTATAGCTAATCCTCTGGACTTACTGCCCTTCCTGGGAAAAATAGAAACACCGCTTTCCTTGAATAATTATTAAAAATATGTTTTCCTAGATTCTAGTTATTTGTAAAATTTGGTTATTTTAAGTTTCAGAGGAATGGGAAAGCTGAAGGAGTACTGGCAAGAATCACTGGAACCAAAATTTTCTATTAAAAAAAAAGAAAAAAAATCAATAATAATTCACCAAGTTACAGTTGACAGATTTACTGTCATACAGAAATAAAATAAAGGCTGTATTGCTGAAAAAGAGAGAAGTCACCTTTTCTGTGCCTTGAGACATAATGAAGAAATGTGATGCTGGAAAAGTGAGAAACAGCAGACGTGGAAAGGAGAGAAAACCACAACCTGTTTTAGTTTTGTGGAAAGGTTTTTAACAGTGCTAAACTTGACCCTTTACATTTTTATAAGTTGCAGAAAGGAAAGTCTTAAAAGACTTCTTAAAATTAAATCGGTATGGGTCCATTTATACAACGTTCTCAAAATGACAACATTTTAGAGATGGAGAACAGATTAGTGGTTGCCAGAGTGAGAGAAGGGGCAGAGGGTTCTGTCCGTTTTTACTTTGTATATCTTGAAGCTCTGTGTTTGTGATCGTAAACATTTAGGATTATTTCCTCATGATCATTCTATCATTATGAAATGACCTTCTTTATCCCTGATAGTATTCTTTGTTATTAGCAGAAGCATTTCATCCTTCTTTTAATTAGTGTTAGCATGTTAAGCACACTCTATCTTCTTCCTTTTACTTTGATCTACTTGCGTCTTTATGTAGAAAATGTGTTTCTTATAGCACATGTAATTTTTTCTTTCTTTTTTATCCTGTCTGACAATTTCCACCTTTTGCACTGAATATGGTTTTTGATCTGGTTAGGTTTGAGTCTGTCTTCTTGCTGTTTGTTTTCCATTTGTCTCCTCTGTTCTTTGTCCTTCTTTCACTCCCTTTCTGCCTTCCTTTGAATTGTGAATCGAGTATTTTTTATGATTCTATTTCATCTCCTTTGTTGTCTTACTAGTGACAGCATTTTTTGTTTGTTTTATAGTTTTACTGGCTGCTTTAGGGTTTACTGCACATATTTAAATGACTGCATCTGCCTTCAAGTGATCTAACACCACTCCACATAGAGTATGAGAACCTTACAGTGGAATGTTTTCATTTCTCCCTTCCTGGCCTTCATGTTGCTGTGGTCATATATTTTATTTATGCGTATGTTACAAACCCTGCACTAAATTGTTGTTATTTTTGTTGTTCTTTTTATAATTATTTTATAAATAATTGTTGTTATTTTGTCTATGATCTTTAAAGAGATTTAAATAATAGGAAAAATTCTTATTTACCCCAGCAGTCACCATTACCAGTATTCCTCATTCCTTCATTTAGATTCATATTTTCATGGGGTATCACATTCCTTTGACCAGAAGGACTTCCCTTAGCATTCTTTGTCATGAGGGTCCGTTAGTGATTATTTCTTTCATCCCTTGTGTGTCTAAAAGGACCTATTGATCACCTTCACTTTTCGAGAGTATTTTCTACAGCTTCATCATGTTTTCTTTCTTTTCTTTTAAAGATGTGTTAATTCTTTTCTTTCCTCTATTTTTTCATTTTAGATAGTTTCTATTGCTGTGTCTTCAAGTTCATTCATCTTTTCTTCTACCGTTAATCACATCTGATGTATTTTTTAAATCTCAGCTTGGGTCTTTTTAAAAAATCTTCTATGTGTCTGCTTAACTTTTTGTACTTTACAAAAGAAGAATACTGTTTTTAATCCTCTTGCCTATTCATTCTAACATCTATGTCTAATATTAATACTCCTCTCTCAGTAATTGGTTTATTTTTCTCATTATGGATTATATTTTTTTGCTTCTTTGAATGCCTAGTAATATCTGATTAGATTCCAGACATTTTGAATTTTACCTTTTTGGAGGATGAATATTTTTGTATTTCTGTAAATAATCTTGAACTTCATTCTGGGACACAGCGGAGGTACATGGAAACAGTTTGATCCTTTTAGGTCTTCGTTTTAAAATTAGTTTGGTGAGACCAGAGCAATATTTAGTCTAGGGCTGTTTGTTCCCTACTGCTGAGCCAAGACCCTTTGGAGTTCTCTACCCAACTCCCCCTGAATTATGACGTTTTCCAGTCTGTCTAGGAATAGGCCCCATCCAGGGCCCTGAGTGAATGTGGGTACTGTTCCCTCTAATCTGTCCAGCAGTTTTTCTCCTAGCCCTTAGGTGGTTATATCATACGCATCACTATGCACTGATCAGGACTATGTTGAATACTCAAGCAGTACCCTTTGCAGATCTCTGAGCTTTTCTTTCTATGTAGCTCTCTCCTTTCCTGTGTGCTGACCTGTGAACTCTAGCCATGGTGTTTTGAGAACTCTCCCATCTCTTCAACTCAGGGAGTCTGCCAGGCTTCACCTGGGCTCTCTCATTCTGCGCCATGGCCTGGAAACTCTCTCAGGGCAGTAAGCTGGGTGATTGCAGGACTCATCTCATTTGTTTCCCATCTCAGAGATCACTGTCCTGTGTGCTCCACCTCCAGTGTCTTGAAAATAGTTGTTTTGCATATTTTGTCTTTTTTGTTTTTGTTTTTCGGTTGTTTCAGGTAGGAGGGTAAGTTGGGTTTCTGTTAACTCCATTTGGTTGCAGGTGGAGACCTCAAAATTAGGGTTTTGTTTTCTTAATATAGTTAATGTCCCTATTAAGAAAAAAGTTATACTTATGCCATGTATGAGTAAGCCAATTTCTAAACGTGCTGGTTTTATACGTTTATGAAGATCTGGTAAAGGGAGTAGGGCTGTAGAAATAAAAGTGACTAAAACGTTTCCTTCCCCAAAGCTTTCTGATCTGCTCTTGGTAGGTTGTTGCTTTGCTCCCTTATTAAACAGAATCCCATGGTTCCTTTTGGAGAGAAATTCTTTAAATGGGCTCTATGAATATGCCAGTCAAAATGTATGAGGATGTTATAAATGAAATTGTCATGGTTTTTATGTTTTAATCTACATGATTTAAACTTTGACAGTAGAATATTGTAGAGGAAACATCATGAGAGGACCTAACTCACCAGATGTTAAAATGTATTTTAAAGCTACAGTAATTAAAATATTGAAGTCCTAATGCTAACATAGCCTCAGATTAGAGGATCAAAATTCAACGCCCATAGACAGACTCCTAAATGTGTTTTAAACATTTAGCCTAGGTTGTTCAGTAGATGGCCTTGAGACAGCTGGACAACTCACTGAAAAAGAAATAAAGTTGGATGTCTCCTCATATCTTATACATAGATGTGTTCCAAAAAGGTTAAATATAATGTAAAAATGTTAGAAGAAAATATGGGCAATTCACATAATCTTGAGGAAGAGAAGGCTTTTCTAAGTGTGACACAAATGGTACAGCCATGAAGGGACATGTTGATGGGATTACATAAAGATTTTTAGATTTTCCAAGTGGCAAAATAATCATTAAAAACAGCATCGATAAGATATCCTTACTGTACAAAGACTCCATAGAGTGGTGAAAGGAAGATGAATGCCCTACCAGGGAAATGCGCGGAGGACATGAGTAGACAATGATACTTAGGGGCAAAAAATGTGAATGTCCAATAAGTACTTATTTTTAAAGTGTTCTATTTCATAATAATAATAACAATAAAAATAATAATAGTAATAAGTGTTGTCATTTATGTGTTTCTTTTTGTCTGAATATGTTAAGAACTTTCACAGATTACCTAATTTAATCCTTTGGAAGGCAAGTATGTATGTCGTCATCTTCATTTGATAAATGTGATGACCAAAACAGGACATGAGAACCTTGCCTGGGGTGACAAAGCTACCAGGTAGTTGGGCCAAGGTTACAACCCAGGCACCTGAGTCCTGCTCCTCGTCACTTCTCAAAAGAAGCAAATTAAAACTACCTAAAATTCCACTACACCTTATAGATAATTTGCACAAGGTCACACAGCTTGAAAGCGACAGAGTTGAAATTTTTGAAAAGAAAAATCACATAGAGGAAAGGAAAACAGTCAAGTGAGCAGCAAAGCAAGTATCTTTTAATTTTACAAACTCATCGTTTCTTTTCAGAATATTTAAAAGATGCTGCAGAGAAGATGAAAACTGGGCTTATGTTTGTGAAATTGGTTAACCCATGTTCAGGTAAGCTCTCCTCCCCTCCACTCTCCTCTGATGATGGTAACTTGAACACTTTTTTAAACATCGTTACTGAAAAGTGTGTATATTTATTTGTCTTTGTATGTTTTGTCTTTCCTGAATAGCTTTTAAACATAAGTGGCATCACATGGTGACAAAAGCAAGCTAATGACATTACCAGTCTTCTAAGATAATTCACTCAACCTAAGTGTTTTTTATTTCTTCTTAATTTTAATCCATAGACTTGTTCACTCATCAGAAATGCTGGCAAAACAAAAAAAGGTAGCGTGTTTGGTTTCTCTTTGAAAGCAGATTAATTTTCCTTGGCCTTCTTAAGCCAACTTTTCTTAGCCTCCATTTATATTCATTATATGTTACAAAGTAAAATAAATAATCAAAGTTTAAAAAAACAGGAATGCTTTTACTGGACACGCCAAGATTTTGAGTGGTTTCATTTTTAGCTGTACTTTTCTTATTTTGTCCTGTCGAAAAAAATAGTATTTTTTTTTCCTGCAGGGGGTGATTTTTTTGCTTTAAAAACATTGTATTTTGAAGAGATGCATATTTTATCAGGAATAATTTTGACTTTATAGTCAGTGTATTTTGTTTTGTCTTATAATTTTTAGTTAAAAATATTAAAATATACTGTAAGTATATAGTAATATTGGTGATATTGTTTATCTCTGTGTAGGATTGTTTCCACGTTAGTTTATTTTATAAGATTTGTGTTATAAGATTATTATTAATTCGATAAGGTTTTGAGTAGGTATCTGACACTTAGCAGATCGGCGCGCTCTCCTGGCGACTGTCATCCTGAGGAGTGAAAGCAAGAGTAACCCAGCAGGTGGTGCCTTGTGGTTGTTGTTGTCGGGCAGACACACAAATAGAAGCCACAAGAGAGGCAAAAATTCTGGCTTCTTCCAGTTTTTTCTTCCTCAAAATGAAATGGAATGTCATTGGTCAGCTGTCGTACTTGGAACTCCTTGGTGCACATAAGGCTAAGTTGTGAGAAATGTGCTTTCAGGAGAAGTTTCAGGTAGTAGTAAAGGTTCTAAAGCCTCTAACAAAAGGTACCAAAAAAGCCAGGCTTCTTCTAAAACTTGTTTCATCTAAATGTCTGTGGACAACATTTTGCTCTACTGACTATGGAAAAATAAAGACTAGCCTTGGCTGAGCACTTACTCATGTGCCAGGTACCGTGTTAGGAACTTTACATGTACGTGTTCTGTCTTCTTAATCCTTACAAAAACCTTAGGGGGTAGATTCGGTATTGCTCCCATTTTACAGATGTGGAAACGGAAGTACCGAAAGGATTACATAGCTTCCCCAAGGGCACACACCCAGCATGTGGCTGAGATAGATTCAAACTCAGGGTCCTTGATTGTGCTGCGTTTAGGAAAAAAATTTGTGCGTTGAAGGGATTCATTCAGATTCATGGAGATGTGCACAGCCTCCATCCCCTTACAGCCTTTTTAAACATTTTTTATGTATTTATTTTTTATCTTGAGAAAGAAAGGGAAATTTTCATCCAGTTGAGCGTGGCTTTCCTCACTCTTCACAGCTTACAGTGTGTTGCTCTTGTGGAAGGCCCTGGCCTCTCAGCTGTGCAGGCCTGTGGGGTGTCTCCGTCCCTCCGTGTTGGGGGCGCATGCTGCCCTGGAGACTGGCCCACAGGCCAGCACAGTCCATCTGGCTGAGCCAGTAGGTTTGAATAGTTTAAGAATGGGTTTTCCTTCCTGATCTGATGGAGGACTCAATGAGAGGCTTTATGGCAGTTGATAAATGATCTGCACTTTTGTATTTATTGGTCTAAGTTCAATGAGGATGATGGAGCTGGAAAAGAAGCATCTGTATGTAATAGCTACAAGCCTCCCTGGACTCACTTTGTAGAGACTGTATCTCTGTATCTTTATGTTCGTATTAGGAACATTCCTCAGAACTATTAGGTAGTCTTTTGAGTGTGTGTGTGTGTGTGTGTGTGTGTGAAAACTTACAAATAAAAAACAGATTTGTCTCAACAGGGGAAGGAGCCATTTACTTGTTCAATATGTGTCTACCGCAGCTGTTTGAAGTAAAAGTTTTCAAGGAAAAAAACCATTCTTGGTTTATAAATGAATCAGTTCAATCAGGTAAGTGACCAGTGTATACATTTCCATTAACTAAACACACCCCCTAGCTTTTCCAGCCTTTGTGCATGGGAGTCTCGGTCTAATCGCCTGGTTTGGAGTCTGGTCCGTGGTTCTTTCTTCATTGGCATCAGAGCAGGGTTTAATCAAAGAGAAAGGAAAGATCGTTTGAGAAAATTTAGATCAATACCTTTGTGTCGTAGATGGTAGGAAATTTTTAACTACCAACTCTGATTTGTCTCCTAAAACACTGACGCATTCCAAGTAAGAAGTTAGATGACTTTGTTCCATGGAGGGCACATTGTGTTGACTGGAAACTCTGCTCTTCTGTCAGCCACTTCTGAAGATCTTCAGGTTTTTAACATCTTATTTCCTTGCAAACAGAAGGCAACACGCTCACTCTTATACCACCAATGCATTTCCTTGCAAATGGATACTGACAAAGCTTCTAAAATAGAATAGAGTAGAAAAAGATATTTTTGAATGCTTTTTCATATAAATTACTACTGCCACCCCCAACACACACACACACACACACACACATACACCTCACACACACGCTCACAACCCCAACACCCAATTTCTGTTTCTTTTGGAGTTCCTTGATTTGGAGGCAGCGCTGACTGGGAAGGAAGGATACCACGTGTAGCCCTGAGGCTGTGGGAGGGAGTCGGGAGTCATGGGATGGTTGAGGCACTCTGAGTTCCCTCTGCCTGGTCTCATTGTTTCCAGTGAGTACTTTCTGTTGCTTTCTAAGTTCTCCGCTTTCTTTTGATTGTCTGTGTCGCCACGTAGTGCTAAGGTAGAAAGGCCACTTTGCCTTTCTTCTAAGGCGTTCAGAAGACAGGTTTATTGCCTGTGATGAATTTCATATACCTGTGTGCAGGAGATGATGTGAAGTGGTTTTCAGTTGCCAAAATGCAATGGTAGTCTGTGTATATATATAGCTTGGTAGGTGCCAAGTATACATTCCTTTTTCTTGTTCCCTTTTATTGTTTTTCTTTTGGCAACATATGAGAGTTCCAACTTCTAATGTAATATGCTTGCCTTTCGGTTTCGCTGGGTAGACACAGTAATATCCAGATGAAACTGGAAAATACTGGGAGGCAGTGATTGATCATCTCTTCTGGACTGTCTGACTTGGTACCTGCTTTTTTTTTTTTAATAGACTTTATATTTTATAGTTTTTGGTTCACAGCAAAGGTACCTGCTTTTTTCATCATTATCTTCTTTTTAAACTTAACTTTGAAGAAAGAGCTGTTTTTAGGAATGGCCACCAGGATATTGTCTTCAGACTGAGAAACCTGTTTCTAATTTCTGAATACAGTGGATGCCATGTATAAACTGAACTTAGAGCTTCTGATAGGTTGTTTTCATAAACTTCTACTTTTAAAAAAATAATCAACTAATGTCATCATATAAAATTATATCCTTAATTTTTTTTACGTACTATGAGATGGATTCATATATGTAATTTAGGGTTAGAATTTCTTGGCTGTATAGGTAGGTTGCTCTGTTAGAGACTAAAAGTAAATACATGTTTTCTGAAACCAAGTTAATAAGTATGGAGATAAATGAATTGTTTATTATTCTTTTGATGAAATACCTTTTCTGGTTCACTTCCATGGAAGAAGGACTCTGGGATGCTTGGAGGGGAGAATAGTAAAGAAAAGTGAGGAGCACGTGGCTGGGGTGGTTTGAGTTGCCTTTTTTCCTTTCAGCCTGGAGACCTCCACTAATCTCACTGCAGTTTCCAGTTTCTTACGCTCAGTCTTGTTATTAGACTCCTGCCCTCTTGCATTTTGGGGGGGATGGGGGACAAGGCAGTGTCTAGAATGGGTAACGACCTCTGAGCTTTGAGTCATTGGCAGTTTAGAGTTATGAGCCCAGAGTCCACAGAAGGAGCCATCCACAGAGGGAATAATATTGGTTTCCCATGGCTTCGTCCTCAAAAGCACAGGAAATTACACTTCACTGCAGCTTTGTAGATGGACTTACACAGGTTTCCTGATATTTGCCTGGTTCACATTCTGTCTTTATTCCTCCCAACCCTGCTATTTCTTTTTTTTTGGTGGGGGGTGGGAGAGAGGGGAGAGGAGGGCCTCTGTTAAAAATGATTTCTAAAGAAGAAATGGAAAGTTAAAGATCTAGTTCAGTGTCTTGGCTCTCCTCCATGGAGAGCAGGTTTGAAGCTCTTTGGAGTAAAATCTCACAGGCCATAGTCTGTCTTTTGAGAGAATCACAGAGGATCTTGGGCCCATGTAAGAGGAACTTCTGAATTTGAAATTTCACATATATTTTTCAGTGAATGATTTCCACATTGGGATTAAGGTGAAATAACTAAGTTGTCTTTCCAAGACATCAGATTCTCTTTTTAATCTATAGGAGGTCTTCTTCACTTTGCCACACCCATGGACCCTCTGTTCCTGCTTCTCTACTACCTTATAAAGGCTGATAAAGAGGTGAGTTTCTCAGATTGAGACATTAACACTGGGGAAACAGTACAGATTGTTTTAATTTGATCTCCTCTCTCTCCTCATAATGATCCGAATGTAGATTCCTCACAGATTTCAGATTTAACTTGGTTGGTGTAGAACAAGTGTACCATGTGGGTGGGTACAGATGAGAGTGCTGGCTCGCA
The DNA here is from genome assembly GCF_048564905.1 of Vicugna pacos. Lineage (NCBI taxonomy): Eukaryota > Metazoa > Chordata > Mammalia > Artiodactyla > Camelidae > Vicugna > Vicugna pacos. The sequence continues at coordinate 14,103,848 of NC_133000.1, read as the reverse complement.
CACCTGAGTCCAGCACCCTGATGTTGGGCTAGTTTACCGATGACTTCTGAGAACTACCTGACCCTCCATGCTACCTGCCTTACTTGTTTGACAAAACCTAACAAAGAAAATTTTATTACGTACTCATTAGTTTTGAAATACAGTACAAATGTTAAGAAATTGGCCTCAGGCCTTAAGAAAAGAAAAATTTATCATCTTTCAAATGCCCCTTTGTGAGAGACTGTGAAATAGGTAAACACACTGGGGTGTGTCCAGCAGAAATTCATTAATGGGGAAGCTGTAGCTGTGACTTAAGGAATCCCAGATGGAGTAAAATTCACCTTTGTAATACAAAGACAGAGTTTGTTAATAGTCATAGGTCCAGCCAGAGGTTCTGAAGCATTTTGGTCTCAGGACACCTTTACACTCATGAAAATTATTAAGGATCCCAAAGAGCTCTTGTTTCCTGTGGGTTTTAGCTATCAACATTTACAGCATTGGAAATTAAAACTGAGAAGTTTAAGAACAGTTTTATTAATTTACTTTTAAAATAAAAATTAAAAGCCTATAGTATGTGAGCATATAACATGTTTTTAATGAAACAAACAGTGAAAGTCAGTGAGGAGTCTGGCACTGTTTTACGTTTTTGCAAATCTCTTTGATGTCTGGCTGGAGAGGAGACAACTGGATTTTCACATCTGGTTCTGCATTCAGCCTGGTTCCATACATTGCTTCAGTGGAAGAGTATGAAGAATATGCAGCCTTACGCATATGAGGTCAGAAAAGGGAGGCGTCGTATGTTAGCCTATTGACAGTCATGGCTGTTCTGCTTTGATACTACTCCAAAAACCAACAAGCGGTAGTTTCTTAAAAGTTAGTTGCAGTGTGACATCTGAAACCCTGTCAATGAACTTCTCATGCTCTTGTTAAAAAAAAAAATTCAGATGAGTACACTTTAAAGACCTTAATGGCTTTCTTCAGTGATTCATGAATTGGGCGGAATCTGTTCTTGCAGGTAGAAAGGCGCTCCAGGGAACTGTACAAAACGAAAGACTTTCACAGCCAGAAGGGAACAGGAACAGGGCAGTCAGATTGGACTAAACGTGGCTGGGTTGTGCAGGGATGGCGGGGTCTGTCAGGGAAATGACCGGACTAGTGCTGATTAGGAGGTGACAGATCGACTGGTTTAAGGTTCCATTTCTGGGAGAGCTGAAACTAATTAAGTAAGTCTTTGTTTGGGCTTAGCACAAATGACTCCATTTTGGGCCTGCTGTCTTGTTTTTAACATGTTGTTGCATTAAAATCTATTGGTGCCCTGAGAATGGATCTTTCACCCTTATTACTTTGCAATATCATGCATTGGTCATTTGGAAAATACTGTTTCACTGAATTATGAGGTCTTCCAGATGTCGTCACAACTCATTACACACGCACACGCACACGCACACACACACACCCCTTTGTTAATTTAGTGTCACCACTGATCTCTTTAGAAAACTCTGAGTATTGGGAAGCTTCTCATAGTGGCAGCTACAGATTGTCTACAACTCTAATTTTTGCCTTAAGGTTCAAGTTTTATCAGTGGTTACAAGTACTGTCAGTCTTTCCCTTGGAGTGACAGGCTCACTTCATTTATGTTCTGCCAAATTCTCAAGTCTGAATAACCCCATAGTTCATGGTGGTTTTTTCCAGGTAAAAAATTGAGAAGAAGGGAGCTAGTTCTGCTCGCAAGGCAGGCAGTCACACAGTGCCTCTCCCGGAGATGATCCCGAAGCCTTGGTGGTGACAAAAGTGCTTTAGCCACATTTGACTGTCATCACACAGAGCATTTAACCAACTTGCACTCAAGACTCAAGATTTAAATAAAAGTAGTTGCTTCTGCTCCTTGATCAAGGATATCCTTAAGTGAAAATGGCATTTTTTAAACTGCTGGTCCAGGGCAGGGAAGAATGCAGTGGCTGCCGGGCAGTGTGCTGGCACCACCCTGACTGGTGCTAAGGAGCCAGAGGCTTTACCTACCTTTGCTTTGTTGGAATCATCAAGTGCAAATGTCAACACGGTGAAAATGAAAATAGCATCTTATTATTATTATGAAAATAGTTTGGAGCTTGTGGACTGAATACCTGAAAGGGTACTGGGGACTCCCAGGGATCCACCAACCACAGCTTGGAAACCTTTGAAATAACGACTTTAAGGAATGCATTATTTAAGCACTTAGAAGACTCTTATTTGGTACTCTCATGTTTGCAAATAGTTTAAGTGCTTATGGGTTCTCACTTAGTGCTTAGACCAGATTTCTAAAATTCCCATTTTGTATTTATATAAATTTAATTTGCTGTAAGTACTGAAAGTAATAAAGCTAACTTAACCCCTTGTCATACTGTCTCCGGATGCAGTGTGTCTTCTCTCATTGTCCTCCTTTCCCACATCCTCTGTTCTTCAGTGTGGATGAGTGAAGTTTTATTCCTTGGTTTAATCATATTTCCACTTATCTGGAAGCTACTGTGGTAGCCAATATGATTAGAGCCTGCAAGCAGTGAGGCTGGGAAGTCATGTGTCTCTAAGGAACAGAAATGGTTCTTGTCACCACCAGGAAGGCCCTGAAAGTATTCAGGGAAGGAGATGGGAATTTCAGGTGGCTCCCATTTGCAGTGTTTCCTCGGATGCTCTAACGGGAGGAAGCCACCAGCCAGCCTGCGTCTTTAAAGGCCCTCCCACAACCTGGGGGGCGCTTTGCCTCTTTCCCATTAAGACCAGGTGAGTTATCCTCACCCTGGCCCTCTGGGAGGCAGTGGGGGTGCTACGGCTGGTTCAGGTTGACAGATGTAGAATGAAGCTCAAGGCGGTGGTTCTCATTCATTTTAAACCACCTTTCTCTTAAGTACTTGAAGTGACCCTTAAAATAACCCCTGAGGCATTCAGATATTTCCTACCATACACTTTAGATGTGACCTTTTCCTATTTAACTTTAAAAAATGTTAGTATGTACTTTTGAAATGTTGACCTGTTTTTTTTACACTTTCGTTTTCTTTTAACGTCAGTACGTCTGTCTAGCTATCCCAACTGTTATTAAGTTTTTACTCAAACAAGTTGCTTATTCCAAAACCTTATGTATATATGGTAAAGAAAACAAGAATGAAACAGTTTATTATGAAATTATTGTATCATGACTGTGTGGTAGTCTATTACATACAAGTCGAATATTGTTTTAAAGTAGTTAAATATTTAACATACCGGTTGATCATGAAAGAATATAGATTAAGGTAGAAATCTGAAGACAGTCAGATCTGGGAAACCTGTGAATTATTCTTACTATCGAAGGAAAAAGGAAACATTTAAACTGAGGCATTTCTTGCCCTGGTTGGAACCCCAGTGCCTTCAAGAGCTTCCTGAGGGGACCAGGAGTTGGCTTTAAAGCCTGTACCAGGTGAGGGGTTCCTTAGGTGGAACAAGTGGCTTTGAACTTGGTTTAAAGGTCCAGCTATGAGGTAATATATCGTCTTCTCTCTCTTTTTTTTTAAATATATGAGTTTGTTGACGGGAGTGCCTGCAGCCTGACTGCCTAAAGTCTTTTTCAGGGCAAGTTTCAGCCCCTTGATCAAGTTGTGATGGACGACATGTTTCCAAATTGCGCCTTGTTGCTGAAACTTCCTGAACTTGAGAAGTTACTTCGACACGTGACAGAGGAAAAAGGTACAGTGTATGGCCTTTGAAATCAGGCTCGCGGCTGCTGGAAAGGCTGCGCATCTGTGTGGAAGTGCAGCGGCTCGCGGGCCCCTGGGACGCGATGCTGGCACTTGCAGGCCCCCAGGACACAATGCTGGTTCTGTGTGGGTCGTAGACAGGGAAGCTGCCATTCAGGCTCGCCCCTGCCCCTGCCCCCACCGCCTCCCCAGTTGCCAGTAGTCATCCTACTGCACTGGCTTGTCCAGTCTGCGAAATTCATCCCGTGAAGGGTGGTGGCCTGTTTCCTACAGGGCCTGGGTTCATGAGGCTCGGGCTGTAGTCTCAGTTCTTCTCTGAACTAGTCTGTGACTTTAGGTAAGTCACTGCTGCTTTCTGCCCCAGGTCTCTCATTTGTAAAACTGCATAAAATCTATGCCTTTATTGATTCAGGAAACATTTATTGAGCACCTGCTAAGAAGCATATGTTGAGCACAAGAACCAGGCCCTGGGGATAGTTATAAATTATCCTTTCCCTCACTTTGCTTCGACTCTGATGGAGGTGAATGACAAATAGGGCAGTGACAGTAGGGAGTAAGGGACGTGTGGGGGGTGGGGCGGGCGGGTAGGTGGGAAGTGCGTTGCTTTCCTGTGGGAAATAACCCCTAAGTGGAGGATGTCAGAGCAGCAGTGTGGGCATATGGAAAAGTCTGTCACGCTTAGCAGGTTCCAAGAAGTTCAGGGATGCATTCCGGTTCTAAGGAGAGGACGGGTGAGAGTGCTGGGCAGGGGTTCAGATGGTGAAGGGCCTTATATGTGTCTGGACTTGACCTAATGGTAGTGAGTGTCAGCAGAGTTTTAAGAGGACAGTGCTGTTGTGTGTGAAGCTAAGGCTGGTCCATGGAGGTGCTGCAGTGGTCTGGGCGGGAGAGGAGAGTTGCCTGAGCTCAGGAGAGGGAAGTAGCAAGCTCGTGTGTTGATTGGACGATGGTCGAGGGGGAAAAATCAACGATGACTTCTGGGTTTGTGCCTTGACCCAAGGATGTGTCAAGGTGGCCTCCTGGAGACAGGGGACATGGGTGGGAGGGGCAGACGGGGGGTAACAGAGATGAATTTTAGATCCTATACACTTGAACTCTGAGGGGAGGAAGTGAGGCAATGTGTGACTATGTTTTGACAGGTTAGAAATACCATACAGACTTAGCATCAGTGTCTCAAAAAATCATCCAGGTAGTTTCAGGGTTAATATGGAAACAGTGTAAGAACCAAAACAACACGCTAAGTTGTGGTTATTTGGGTTAGAGCTGGTTTGGCCGACTATGGCAGTTCTTCTGCGACCATGAAAGTGATGATTCCAAGAAATGTAAGCTATGGTGGGAAAGGGGTAACCTCATTCACTGCATTTCACATTTGGAGGGTCTACTAAATTCATACTTGGCCGGATTTAGAGCTCTGTTTTGGATCAGAGGGGTGTGTGGTGCCCAGGTTTTTATCAAAGCAGTCCCATTAAAGACATTCCTTGATTCTGAGCTCAGCAGGGGACAGTAATCTTTTTGTGGGTGACAGGTGAAGTTGCTCATAACCATTTCTGAAAGCCAACGCAGTGAGGAATAATTACAAGTCATTTTAATTTTGCCAGGTTAACAGAAGTTGAAAATGCAATTAACTCATGATGTAAAATTCTAATAACTGTATAAGAACAGTTATCTTAAACCAAAACCCAGAAACTCAGAATCTGAAATAGTACTATTCAGAAATAATATTACCACACTGGCATTTGTTTGCTTGTAGCCTGGGTTTCAAAGCCAGAGCATCCCACTCTCCCATTCCTTCCTCCTTGCTCACTGACCCCCTGACCGTTTGAATCGTCATCTGAACTCCTGTCCTAATCTCTTTCACCTCTCATCGTTGTCTGACTTGTGCAAGTTCTGCTGTGATAGAAAGTGCATGCCCTACACTTGTCTTGTTTGACCAGCTCTAAATAACGACTTATGAACTTCAAAATACCGTGCATTTACCTGTGGATCTTCACGGAAAATGATGTCTGTCTTAGTATGCTGTCCTTGTACACAGAACTGACATAAAGAAAAATATTTCACATATGTGCATTCTGTGTCAAGGGGTGAAGCAAGTAATGTGAAATTGCTTATGTCTATTTTGATGAAGAGGCCTTCTTGATGGTTGAGGCATGAGAGATCTTATTATTTCTTGTTTTTAAATCTTCCATTATTTTAAGATTTACAGAATGTAGCTCATTAGGGGAAAAATTAAATTATAAAGAAAGTACCAAGACTTCTAAAGAACTGCTTACATCTTTTACCATGTGTAATGTAACCTGTTACTTCGTTCTGCCTTACTATCACTGAAAAGGAAAGAAAGAAAAAATTTGAGGCGTAGAGTTTTTAGAAACCCAGCAGGTATAAAGGTCGATAATATATCTGCTTTGAAAAGGAAAGTACATGGGCAGGTGAAGCTGTTTTTTTTTAATTAAGAAATTTAAAGGTACAGAAAAACTGAGTCAAAAACTGCAAATATTATTTGTTCCCAACCACAATAACCAACCACTGTTAATATTTTGTTATATTTGCTTCATATCTCTTTCACGGAAAGAACTTCTTTATGAACAATTTGGTAATCTGATCTCAGGATCTGATGGCCTACAAGAAAAATTTTAACTGTGTTTGTTTCATAGTTTCTAGCAAATCATTCAAACTTTTAGCATCCTTGATCTGTAAGATGAAGAGTTTGAAGGCTTAAGAGTATCCCTCATATTCTACCATCTATTATAATTAGTCCTCTGCAAGGTTGTTCTAAATCAGAAAGTAAAGCTTTCCTTCTCTTAGCTTTAGAATGTTGTGATCTCTAAATGACCAGCATGTGAACATTATTTAAGTATTGCAGCTAAAGTAACTAAGATCCACCACCAAGAGATGCTTCAGAAATTAAATGAAATAATACAAGTAAATCAATGCCCAGAGAGTGCTGGCTATAGAGTAAGTGCTCAGTAAACGTTAGTACCATGAAGGCTTCGGAGTTGGAGATTTTTAATTCTTTGCTGATGTTTCAGTACTAGGTACACAGTAAGTGACCAATACGCACTTGTTTGATGGTCCATTGATTAATATATGCTCAAGAGGTTTAAGCAGGAGAATGAGGATAATCAGATAATAATAAAAATATCTACCATATATTGATAATTATTATATATGGTTTCTATGCATGTTATTCTATGTTATTGAATTCTTGCAGTAATTCCCTTTCATTGTTATTAGAGCCTGAATTTTTACACATGAAGGAGTTGAGGCTCAAAGAGTTTAAGCACATTGAGTAACATCATAGAACTTGAAGTGGCAGAATCAAGATTTGAACCCATGTCCGTCTGACAGCAAACTCTTTCCTTTCCTCTTACGTCTGTCTGTAATACTTCCAAGAGACTGTTAGAGTTTTTAGGTGTTGTCTCCTGTAAAATTAAAAACTTACTTTAAAAAAAAATCTTGTATATCCCCTCTTAATAATTTCCCTTTGCGAGGCAAAGAGAGAGACAGGACAGGAGGCAGTGGGAGCTTCTGCAGCTGAAGGAAAAGACGGTCCGTGTCCTGGCTGTGAGCTTTCTGTTTTCTGGGCACCCTCTTTTAGCAATTTCCTTGGGTCCTGGCTGCTTATTTGAATTTAGATTTTTGTCCCTTTTTAAGTTAGTGTTTGGTTCTATTCTCTGTATTTAATTGCTAGGCTTTTTAAATAAGGAACATAGAAGACTGCTGAAGAGTGATCAGGTACTACCCATGCCAGGGAATGAAGAGAAAGAAGGAAGCTGGTGTTTTTTCACTTCATCCTCTCCACAGGCACTGTACAGACAGAGCAAAAACCTGAAATGTTCAAATTCCCCAGCCAGCTATTTTGATATTAGATTCCAGATGCTGTGTCAAAAGTCTGTGGCATTAAAGATCTGGCTAAGCCTGCTAGCTTTATGAGAACCTTCCCCCTGCCTTCTCCCTGCTGAATAAACCCAGCCCCAGTTGTTCGCATCCTGAATGATGGTGACCTTAGTTAGTTAGCACTGCCTGCTTTATTAGTGAAGGAAACGATGTGTCTCCGTTTGCTAGCTCTGGGGCTCAGCACGTTTCTTGCCAAAAAAGCTCCCATTCAGTGGAGAGATGACAAGGGAAAGGACTAATAAAGGGTTATGAACCTCGTCTTGAGTGTAACACTCTGTTTCACATTGCAAGCAAAAGCTGCACTGCGCTGTCCGATTTGATTAACAGGAAGAGCCGGGAAAACTTACCTGATTAAAATACCCCAAGTACAGTTGCCAAGTTTCTATCCCCAGGAGGCGGGGGGTGGGGGTGGTGGGGGACCATATGAATTTCTCAGTTGTGGAAAACATTCAGAAAGGAGATGTGAAAATGTGCTGCAGGCAGTTTGTTCAACAATACATCAGGGAAATTCAAGTTTGTGAACTGATTACCCAATTGCTGAACATGTTATTTAATTGTGGACTCCTTTTTATTCCATCTTTATTTTGTAAACTCAATCTTTCCAGATGTTTGAGACCAGTTTTATAGGCACCAGACACATTAGGGAAAGAAAACTTTCTAGCATGTGCACATATTATCTAACTCACAAACTCTTGCAAATACTAAATTTAGGGCACAATTGAACATGTTATGGTATTTTTCATAATTGTAGGTAATCCGTGGCCTTTGTGAATATGTAAACCACCTTGCTTATCAAAATGTGTAAATTTTAAAATTAAGCGGTAGTTTATGCACTTGTTCCTTGTATAGCATTTTGGGATATTCAAGCTGGATATTTCTTAGTGATCATCTTGTCCAGGGAATGTTTAGTCAGAAATAAATTTGTAATTTAAAAACTTCCTAAAAAAAAACTCCAGGCCCAGCTGGCTTCAGTGGTGAATTCTACTATACTTTAAGGATAAAAAAAAAATCAATTTTATTTCTATATATTAGCAGTGAACAATTGGACAATGGAATAAAAGCATACCATTTATAATATTAAAAAATCATGACGTTCTAGGGATAAATGTAACAATATATACAAGACAAGTACACTGAACATTATAAAACACTGCAGAGAGAAATTAAAGAATTAAGTAAATAGAGATATATACCATGTTCATGAATTGGAAGACTCAGTATTGTTAAAATGTCCATTCTCTCCAGAGTGATCTATAGATTTAATGGAATGCCTATCAGGCTTTTTGTTTTTTATAGAAATTGATAAGCTGATTCTAGAATTTATATGACTATGCAAAGGACCTGCAATAACCAAAATAATTTTGAAAAAGAAGAACAAAATTGGGGAACTTAACACAACCTGATTTCAAGACTTACTGTAAAGCTACAGTGATCAAGAAAGTATGGTATGGGTATAAGGATAAATAAATAGATAAATGAAACAAAATAGAGAGAACAGAAGTGGGCCCACATTTATATATCCAATTGTTTTTTTCCCAGTGGTGTCAGAATAATTCAATGGGAGAAAGAATAATCTTTTCAACAAATGACCTGGAAAAATTGGATATCCATATGAAAAACAATTACCTTTGACACTCTTCTCAGAGTCATACAGAAAAATTAACTTGAAATGGATCAATAACTTAAATGCAAAAATGAAAACTATTGAATTTCTGGGAGAAGACATAGAAGAAAAACTTTGTGACCTCAAGGATAGCAAAGATTTCGTAGAACGCAAAAACCACTAACCATAAAAAAAAATTTTGTTGACGTTTCATCAAAATTAGTATCTTCTGGTTTTTGAAAGATACCATTAAGAAAAGAAAGAAGCTAAGCTACAGTTGGAAGAAAATATTTATAAGACATATCTGATAAAAGATATATATACCAAATATATAAAGAACTCTTTTAACACAAAAATAAGATAAGATACAACCCAGTAAAAAAAAAAAATCAGAATGTTTGAACAGACACTTCACTAAAGAAGATTTATGAATATGGCACATGAAAAGATGTTCAGTATCATTAGTCACCAGAGAAATATAAATTAAAACCACAAGGAAATATCATTAATATCCATCAGAGTCACTGAAATAAAACAGACAGACAACACCAATAAGTTATGGAACCACTAGAACTCATCTGCCTGGCTAGTGGAAGCATAAAATTGTATATAACCACTTGGCACTTTCTTACGACACAGTAATTCTACTCCTAGGTGTTTACCCAAGACTTACGGAAGATAAGTGTCTCAAAGATTTTGCAAGAATGTTCAGAGCAGCCTTTTAGTTTCATAGCAACTTTTTCAAAATAGCCCAAACTGGAAACAACCTAAATGCCCCTCAGTAGGTGTGTGGGGTATCAGTACGCAGGGCACTACTCCGTAGCACAATGAAAGGAGCTATTGCAAGAAACAGCAGCATGGAGGCATCTCACAGAAACCATGTTGAGTAAAAGAAGAGCATCACAAAAAACTACTTACTGCATCTGATTCCATTTCTGTGATATTCTAGAATTCAGTAAAAACTAATCTGTAGTCACAGCAGATCAGTGGTACCTGAGGTCTGTGCGGGGATGAGAGAGTTGTCTGCAAGCTCAGGGGCACTTTTTGCGGTGATGGTTACATGACTGTATGTAGACATTTGTCCATACTCCTCAGATGATACATGTCAAATGGATGTGTTAATCATGTGAACACCATTCCTAAGTTGTTTTTAAAAAATAATAATAATGAAGTAATTACTTATCCAGCACAAGGAGCTAAGCGTTTGATTTCAGGCAGCGTTTTTGTTTTGGGGTTTGTTTGAGTTTGTTTTGGTTTGGTTTTGGTTTTTGCTTTTTCCTCTCTCATTGTTCCCTGCAAGATAATGTTGGCTCCTTCCCGTCTCCTGTGGAATCCAGTGATGGAATGTAGGAAGCAAGGCAGGAGTGACTGGAGCCTGAGTGACCAGGAGGGTGGTTTGGGTGGAAGAGCCTCAGCCCAGGGCTTCCTGGATGAGTTTGCTTATTCTTGCTGAGACGGGATGAAGTCACCCCTGGAGAAAGATACAAGTTAGCGTCCACGGAGGGTGCAGTGGAGCTGGAAAAGAATCAGAGGAAAAGGTATTAGAAAGACCAAGAGAAAGGTTTTACAGAACCATGGTAGAGTGTTTTCCCACAAAGAAAGGGTCAGATGTACTGAGGAGGGTGAGGGCTAATGGATCTCAGCAAAGTGAACAGCAGACCCATGGCTCTGAAGTTAGCTTGAGAAGGGATTGGATGCTCCCGCTCACCAGCTCCGTGGCTTTGAACAATTTCTTTACCCTCACTCAAACCTTAGTCTTTTGAGACAGGGACGAATAGTAGTTTTCACCTGAGATTCATTCTGAGCATTCAATGTGTGTATGAAGAAATGTGTATAAAGAATTTAGCATAGGCCTGAATTTACACTAGTTTCTGATATTACTGTTAGCGTCAAGTTATCATTTCATTTTTTCTTAACTAATGTTACGTATGTGCTGTGTGCCAGCTGTTGTGCATCATTATCATTCAATAGGTGACTTCCCGAGGTGACATCGTGTGCTGGGTGTGCGGGAGCCCCAGCAGTACGGCTCAGAGCCCAGTCCTCCTTCTTCTGAAAGAGCCATTTCAAGAGGAAAAGGAAGGGCCTGCAAGGGGTTCAGGGAGTGAGCGAGAGAAAGGGAAGCTGTGGCAGATTGTGGAACATCCTTTCAGGAAATTTGGAGGTAGAGGCAAGAGAAAAGAGAGTGGCAGAGTCAGGGTGGGATTCTTAGGAGAGACCTGACCACTGAGCTGTGGAGATTGTCCCAGGCAATGATCAGAACATCTAAGGCTCGTTCAGCAGTGTGCGTGTATTGAGTGATTGCTGTATGCTCTTAGAATTTCCTCTATTTTTGTGCAAAGAAATACTACATCAACTCCAGAGAGGTTGAGTCCAGTCTCTAGTGCCTTGGTTCCTTAGCTGTCCTTGGACGGCTGATTTCCAGGCCGTCCTGGCTCCAGGAGAGCAGGCACTGTGCCTTCGAATTCTCAAACTCCTGCATTTTCATTATTTCATTTTCATTATTCCAGTGACACATCCTGAGGAGATGGGTGCAAGGGTCCAGCCCAACTCCATCCGCCTCCTGTTGCCCGCAGTGTTGACAACCACAGGCTGAAACGGGGAGGAAATGTACGAGAGCCCCGGCCAGCCCCTCCCCAGACAAACCTTCAGTGAAACTCAAGCAGTTTAACAGACTGCAGAAAATGATCCCTCAATAAGCGGTTTCCGTTTCCCACCATGATTACGGAGGAAAGAGAAAGCATCGTCCTGTGTAACTCCAGCAGAGTCACATGTGGCGAGTTTGCATCTGGCCGTGGGAATTCCAGGGGTCACAGAAATAACTCCTGCATGGAGGCAGGAGGCTGGGAGTGGAAGTGCTGCCTCTGCTGATTGCACAGAAAGCAGGAAACCCCATGAATGAAGTGTTACCAAGGAAATAATGGCTTAATGTCATAGACCACATATGACATTAAGCTGTTATTTATATGTGCGTGTGTGTATATATATACAATATATAATGTATATAAAGTTAGCTGGATTGTGAGGAGAGGAAGTATAATTTATAAGAGATGAAACTTTTATCCCCATAAATTGAGCCTATCATAAATCTAAATTCCCCTGAAATAGCTATGGATATACTGGTAATACATTAAAAGATAGACAGATCTTTTCTTCTTTCTCCAGTAATCCCACCAGAACAGTACTAAGTAGTTAACAAGATTCTTTTCCTGAATGTATGCAGTAACTTCATAGGCATCTGCATTTAGCTTCAGTTTTCTTTCTTGAGATTTCCTTTTTTATTTAGAAAAGAAGTCTTTCATTGAAAATTGAGGTGAGCTTAAAGTTACTCAGAAAAATGAAGGTCGCTTGCTATGTTAATCGGCTGAGTTTTAAAAATTACCTTTTCAGGCATAACTAGACTTATTGTGGTGACCATTTCAGAATGTACATGAATATCAAATCACTATGCTGCACGCCTGAAACTAATATGATATTATATGTCAATTACACTTCAATTAAAAGATTACCTTTCCTCCAGATTTATTTTTATAATTGTTTTCAGTCTTACTGAGAAATAATTGACATACATCACTGTGTAGGTTTCATTTGTACAGCATGATGGTTTGATTTACATATATTGTGAAATGATTGTCTCAAGTAGGTTTAGTTAACATCCACCGTATCATATAGATACAATAAAAGGAAGATAAAAAAATTTTCCTTGTGTTGAGAGCTACTGTATAATTTGATAATTTTCTTAAATTTTACTCATGTAATAGTTGGATGAAACCTGGGGTACCCCAGTTCTGTTTAGAGACTTTTAATGTCTCAAGTATGTTTTCAGGGTTATAAATTGAGTTTTTCAAGAATATCAAATATTATAAAATATTTTTAAATTGTTATCTTGTGTATGATATAATGTTATGAGTCTATTTTTTGTTTAATCCACTGCATTTTTTAATTTTAATACAGAAATAGACAAAAAGAAATATTACAAGTACAGCAAAGAGAAGACATTAAAATGGCTGGAAAAAAAGGTACAGTACCTCTCTAGTGCCTTGTGGCAGACAGAGTTTAATGCTCCTTTTTAAACATCTTTAGAGAAGGTGATAAGTCTGAACCCAAACACCATCTTGTACATCCAACTACAAGAGAGAAGCTGTAACAAAGACCACCAAGTGTGAGAAGGACTTTTCATTCTCCCTAACTCATGTCTCTCTGGACTTAGCTTGATGTATTCCTTTGACCTGCATTCTCACTTCCCCACTACCCTCACCACTGAGTGAAGAGGTTCTGGCTATTTGCTGGTGAAGATTTGAGCCTTCCAAGCCGGCTCATCCTAGGGCTACGTGCCTTTGCTGCTGTCAGCCCTGCAAGCGTCTCACAGGTTGATGCTGCTCACACACGACCTGCCAGGGGACCAGGCCGACGGGATTCAGGCCAAGAGGAAGTGTGACCCCTCTCAGTGTCTGGGGGTCATCTTTCAGGGAAACCCTGTATCTTAGTGATCCTAAGAATTAGACCTAATATAAGGGCATGGGCAGTGTTTTTCAAGTCAATTTAGTAGATCACAACTAGTAATTCTCATGGAATGGGATAGGACAGGATAGGATATACTTAAAGATAGCACAGAATAAGGACAAGTATTAAGTATGGCTCTGTGAAACATATTTGTATATGTTTTTGGGTATTGGGTTGCTGTGTGTTTCTTACTGTGGATATAGTAAACAAAAAAGCCACTGGTCTAAAGATACTGTGAACTTTCACAGTGATTCAGAATCTCACCAGACCATATCTTTTAATGACAAAGTTTTTGCAAGTTCAGTGGATACCAGTTATAGACTGATTCCTAAGATTCTCTTCTGTCTTGTATATGAAAAACATGTTTGTCATGTCATGTTCCTGGGCACACTGGAAACCTGGGAACATGGAAATGAACCTTGCAGAATTAATCAGGCTCCTATGTACAAAACAGTGAAAAGTGGCTGTGTTTTTCTTTTCATTTGCACTAATAGTATTTCCACTAGTAGAATTCTATGTAGGTGAAGAATGAGGATAAATGCAGAGCAGAATTTTGGCATTTAGTTTTTTCTCTTAGCAAATGGTAATAACATGAAGTTTACATTTATTGTGTTTCCTTTCTTAAATTCCTAGGAAGTGAGAAACTCATATTATTTTATTCTGTTTAGAAAATCATTACATGTAAGCTTTGTACCATGTTTTTTTTAAGGGCTCAACATATATTAACTCATTTAATGCTCACAACAGTCCTGTGAGGTACTGTCTTGATCCCCATTTCATAGATAGAGGCACAGAGAGGGTAAGGGACTAGCCTATGGTCACAGAGCAAACCCACGCAACCTGCCTTCAGAGTCAGCGCTCTCACACCATGTAGGCCTCAGAAAGCCCATGTATTGAGCTCAGCTCACAGTGCTGTCACTACTGCTCACCTTTCTCCAATGTGCAACCATCTCTCATCTTCTGGCGTCTGGTGAAGGTACTTCTGGGTCCTCAAATACTTCTTCCTGGATATTCAGTGGATTGAGGAACATCTGGAAAGTCATGGGTTTCTAAAGTTAGCTGAAAATACAGTTATTCTGCTTTTGGTTATTTCATAGGTTAATCAGACGGTGGCAGCATTAAAAACCAACAACATAAATGTCAGTGCCCGGGTGCAGTCCACTGCATTTTTCTCCGGTGATCAGGTTTCCAGTGACAAGGAAGGTAAGTAAATCGTTTCATCAGAAATTATTTTTTTCTGGAGTAAGTTGCTGATGTGTAAATGCCTGTCTGACCATTTAAAATCTGAATGTCTCAGAAGCTTCACATTCTTGCCAATACGTTCTCATAGATCTCCTGGCAGGTGCTTCTTTTATTTCAGACTCAAGTTGTATTTCTGCCCTAGATCATTCCTATCACTAATTGATACTTAAATCATTCATTCAACAAACATGTATTTTGCACTGATAGTAAGAACAACACTAACAACTCTGGCTGTCATTTATTGCAGGCGTGTTGTGTGCCGAGCCTTTTACTATCGCCAGTGTGCACACATTGTCTCATCTGACCCTCCCTCTAAGCCTCATTTTACAGTGAGAGTCCCGACTGTCCGCAGTCACACAGCTGGTACCTGGCAGAGCGGGGCTAACAGGGCTTGACTGACTCTTAAGCCCGCGCTCATCACCTTTTGTTGTATGTTCGTTTGGCACAAGGGTTTCCTGTGAGCTGCATCTATTTGCATCTTACTCTCAGGACGCATAGGTCCAACCGTAGGTCTCAATGTTTTGATTTTAGGCGAAAATTTATTCACTTGGCAATTTTTTCTTTTAGATTATTACGGTACATTATTTTGCTTTTTCCAGTGTAGTGTCCTCTTGTTTTTATATATGTGGTTGAATAAAAGCAGCTATATAACGCCATTAATGTTCTGTAATGGTAGGGTGGAAATGATTCCGACTTCAGGCTCTAATTCAGTGTTCCTTGTTCTAGGTATACAACTCTAAAACATCTGAGTTTATTTATTAAAAAATAAAAATAAAACTAGGACCAGTGACCTGTTGGTAATTGATGCTAATTCAGTCAGTCTTTGATTTGCAGAAATCTGCTTTATAACACCTTGCACATACAGATGATAGCTGGCTCCTGCCATTCTGAAGTGTTGGGCTTGCCCTTGACATCTGAGTTTACCAGATGTCAGTGTCTCTGATGGGCTTTAACAGCAGAAGAGAAAGGACTGATTCAGATGGATGGATGGATGGGTGGATGGACAGACAGAGAGATAAATGAATGGTTTGACAGATGTATGGATGGATAAAACTGTAGATTTTTGTTAAAGTAGAAGGGGTGTTAGAGGTTATTTAGACAGATCTTCTAATTTTAAAAATGAAAAACCAGGATCTCAGAGAAGTAAATGACTTATCCAAGATGATCCATCCTAGCTAGCAGGCCAGGTCTTCTGCTCTGAATCCAGTGTTCATACCAGCCTCTGAATACAAGGATCTGGGCTTGGCGATATTGCCATTGAGGGTCCCAGCCATTAAGTAAGCTTTATGCTCTTTACACGCTTTCCTTTTTTAGATCTCTAGCTTGAGATGCTACCAGCAGAAGCAAACAGATGAGATGTTGGTTTTCTGAAAATAACTTTGTCTATTCATGACTCATTGGATAATTAATAACTCAGAACCATGAACAGATTTTTAAGAAGGGTCTAGTGATAACTTTCAGTTCTATGTTGGCAATGAAAATCTCTTACCGACGACTCTTTGAGATCAGGTGATCCAGGCAGCAGCCACTTTCGAACTAATACTGAGGCAAATTGTTATCCTAGCGTTGAAGGTAGAAGAGAAAGGGGAAAAAAAGAAGAAACTGAATATCCCGGCAACAAACCTGGGATATTGCTTTTGGTGGTTTATATTCCCATGTGATTATGCCATCTATTAAATTTGATTAACCCCCAGTATTCTACAAAAAATACTGAATTAAGGAACAGGGCTTTAAAACAAATTTTCTCTTGTGTAACTGTATTTAACTGATACCAGAGCTTCATTTTAATATGGAGAATCCAAATGCTTTAGAAGTAATGAATATACACTGTGCTGAGTTTTGTTTTTTACATTTTTTAAGGATTTTATTGGTTTGGAAGTATATATGGTGTTCAGGACTCTTATAATGCAAGTACTTAATAGGGATATATCACATGTTATTTCTCTTAAATAAGTGTTCTCATTACTGTTCAGTAATTAGGTTTATTTTATGTTGAAATGGACCCAGAAAAGATGAATCTTTTAAAAAGACATGAATATTTCATATTGTTACAGCTGATTTTGGAACTTTATTTATTTGTATTCAAGGACCTCAACTAAGAAGAGAACTCTGAATTCCTAACCATAGTTGAGAGAGCAGCTACTGTAATATATGTACTTTATTATCTCATCATGTCTTTGGTATCATCCTGCGTGATACCTCAGCTGTCACGTCACCCCACTACTCTGACAGACAGATGTGAGCATCCCCATTTCACAAATGAGAAAACTGAGACTAACAACTTAAGTGACTCTCTGAGGCTAGACAGCGCCAGAACTTGAACCCTCGTCAATTTAACTGTAAAACTGCCATAATTATTACTAATTTTTTTTCTTTCACTCTCTGTTTCTTTCAGAGGATTATATTCGTTATGCTCATGGTCTGATATCAGATTACATCCCTAAAGAATTAAGTGATGCCTTATCTAAATATTTAAAGTAAGTATGGTTCATCTTCAGTCATAATGAAGCATAGCTGTGCTTCTTGGTTTCCTAGAAATAGGATTTCTTTATGGCTTTTCATATCACTTTTTCTGATAAGAGATTATTCTCTTTTTTTAATTGTAGTAATAGTTGATTTGCAAGGTTGTGTTAGTTTCTGGTATACAGCAAAGTGATTCCGTTATATGTTCATATATATATTCTTTTTCATCATAGGTTATTAGAAGATATTGAATGTAGTTCCCTGTGCTATACAGTAGGACTCCTTGTTTATCCATTTTGTATGTAGTAGTTTGTATCTACTAATCCAAAATTCCTAATTTATCCCTCCCCCAGCTTTCCCTTTTGGTAACCATAAGTTTGTTTTCTATGTCTGTGAGCCTATTTCTGTTTTGTAAATAAGTTCATTTGTATCATATTTTAAATTCCACATGTAAATGATATCATATGACATTTGTCTTTGTGTGACTTACTTCACTTGGTATGAAATCTCTAGGACCATCCATGTCACTGCAGATGACATTATTTCATTGTTTTTTATGGCTGAGTAGTAGTCTGTTGTGTGTATCTACACCACAACTTCTTTTTCCAGTCATCTGATGATGGACATTTAGGTTGTTTCCATGTCTTGGCTACTGTAAATAGTGCTGCTGTGAACATTGGGGTGCATTATGATAAGAGATTATTCTTGAGTTATATCATAAGCTCTGTGGTTTGGAGGTGATTTTTAATGGACATTTTTTTTGATTGGAACAAATTAATTTAATGGATACTTGTTGAGGAACGGAAACTCATGAGTGTTACAATTGGAATCATGGGTTGTATGATTTTAGACGGTAAACTATTAAAATTTTATCACCAGTCAGACTTAACCAGTTTGGTTCCTAGTGATCATTTTAAGAGAAATAAAGGTGAAGAGGAAAGAGTAGATGGCATGTAGAATATTTTTGAAAGTTATGTTTAAAGGTTTTGAAAGTTACGTTTAAATTTTATTGTTATTAGGTGTTCAGTAAGGATTTTTTTTTATGCCCAACACTTGGAATTCAAAGAAAGAAGAAACACAGTCTGTGTCTTTGAGGGGGAAGAAGTGTTTGAGAATGACTTGATTTGTGTTCCTTCCTTCATAGAGACCTTTAATAAAATATAAAGACTTAACCTGAAAAAAAAGTTTATTTTCTGTATTTTAGCAACTGTTGTTAAGATTTTCTGTGTGATGACTTAACAGCTTTTCCTGATTCCTATAATAACTTTCTCCTCTGATACATGAAGATAAAATGACTTTTTAATGGATATAGTTGCTTTTTTAGCAAAGTGCATTTTGGGTCCTATTTTAAAAAGCAATTAGTGGAAACTGGTTCCTATAGTAGTGTAGTAATACAGTATATTGAAAGCCTGCTTTGAATAGATAAACATATCCTTCTGTTTAATCTTTTCCTGGATTCTTTGTACCTGCTTATCTTGTTAAAGACTTTATGTCCATATTCCATTTTTTTTTAGATTCTTTTCTTTCTGCTGAAATTGTTAAGGTTTGTTTAAAGACTTAAGGAGAAAGATACATCAATTAAACTTCTCTTTAACAGGAGAAAAGTAAGGCTTGTGTGACTTTTTGTCAACAGTTAAAACAGTTTTCACCTTTAAATGTATGCTAGATTCATCACTTATGATGAAAAAATACAATACCAAAATGCAGATGTATCGAGGCTAAAGAAAAGCAATTCCTTTTCAACAAATGAGTTCTAATTTTATTTTTTAGCTCAGATGATTCCAATACAGAGAATTAAATAGCTAAATGAAGATTTAGTCACTTAGAGAAGTTTCACTCTATTAGATGAAGGTAGGACTTACTAAGTCTTAGGTTGACCCAGTCTATCTGTTTGCTTGTCTATGAAAAACCATGACTATGCTTTTTATTGTTCATTCCTCAGGCTTCCAGAACCTCCAGCTGCAGTACCAAACCCTCCATCAAAGGTAAGAAGCTGTGACGAAGATATCTTTGGAGGACTTGGGATAATATTACACTTTTGCCACATAGATTCAGTATATTCTAGTACATTTTAAAGCACACTTAATCCACTGTGCATGGAGTGATATTATGTGGAATGATATTATGTGGGCTGTCCATCAATGTTTTTATTTTTGTGGATTTACCTGAATGACAAAGTGCTATGAAAATAAAATGAGTTGGTTTTAGGCAGATACCTATGTCAAAATATTAGAGATACATAATTAAAATGAAATCTCCTTGAGTGAGCTAGATCCTATAGTTAATCACCAGGAGTATTCTGTGTATAACTGAAACTCATTTTGCCAAGTCTAATTGTCAAGGGCACAGAGGTGCACAGAGCATCATTTTTGCAGCACAGAGTATCCACTGAGCAAGGATGACCACACTTTTTTCTCTGTGCTCGAAATGATGAGTGCAATTTGTGTGTAATCTTTATCTGTCGGTGGAAAACCTCTCTTCTTCCAGATGTTCTCAGACTGCTACCCACAGCTCCTCTGCACCGTGGGCTGTGGCTTGCTTGCATCTGTCTCCCAGATACAGAGAATAGAGAGGCCGGTCATAAACCACACCTGTCGGCAAACAGTAGCATCCCTCAGTCCAGGCCTGCTTGCAGACCAGTGAGCGCTGCTCAGACACAGGGAGATAAACACATGCTCCACTTGTCAGTGTTCCAGTAAAACTTCATTTAGGAAAACAGATGTCTGGCTGGATTTGGCCCATGGGCAGTACTTTGCCAAGCGCAGATTTAGATCTCAGCATCTCATTTCTCCTACATCTCAGCTTCAACTCCTGAATTATTTCAGTTGCTCTCTGAGGTTTCCTGCTCCACTACATCTTCCTGGGGCTCCGGCGTGCGCCTAACAGACTCCACTGGATGGTGTACCATAGTTCAACCCAGCGTAGAACAACCTCTTCTGCTAGTTTTCCTGTCTGTGTCCAGCATTTGGTTGAATTTTACAGTAATAAAGTTGATTGTTTGCAGGAAGTGACGTTCCAGTGCTGTCAGGTATCTTTGCATCTGTGTTGTAATCCGTAGCACGGAGCCCGTCATCTGTAGCACGGAATGTGTTGCATTATTTTCTTACTCTCATGTTTGCCTACGTTGAAGCTCGGCTTCCAGTCCTCACCTGCTTCCATCTTTTGAGTTTATCACCATCAGCTAGTGGAGCAGAATGCCGTCAGTGGATGTGGGGATGTTCCTGCATTCCTTCTTTGCAAATCATTTGTAAGAATAAGACCAATCTCGGCATTAATGTCCGTGTGCTCTGCGGTCTGCCCTTCTCTTTCCAGAACTTACCTCATTTAGTCGGACCTTCTGTTACTGCCTTTCTGAGCCACTTTTCTATTTCTTCTTGAAACATTCCCCAAAAATCCATAGTAAGTCACTCTTTTAAATAATAAAAGTGTAAGTAATGTAACAATTACGTTTTTTCCCAACATATTCAACAACATGCTGGGAATAACGTAAAAACTAGTTAAGTGCAGAGGCTTCCGCAGTTTTTTTCTTTTTCATAAGCACCTGTAACTGGTGTCTTGTTTAATAGTGAACCATCCAAACACTCCCAACAAGTCAGTCATCATCATAGTGAACATTTTTTATTTATAAGGACGTGCCTTCTGTCATAAGCTCTTGCTGTGAACATTTTTTATTCAACTCATCAGTGAGGGGTGAATATGTTTGTAGCTTTCCTCATGGTTACCTGTGAGCTCTGCTCTCCTGGTTGAAGATACTTTTCTAGTAAAAATATGCATCACCTAATACCTGTTGCTGTCTTAATTTAAGTAGAAACATGTATTCTGAAGAAAGTTGCTTGCATATAAACAGTTTGTCTGGTAATACTCATACGTGATAAACTAGTATTTTTCCTTCTCTGTTTCCTAGGGCAGGTCCGTGTTGGGCCTTGTCAACCCAGTGTCTCCACAAAGGGCTTGAAAATCTGTAAAACTCCAAGTTGTGATCCCTGTGTGGGCAATTCTCCATATTAAATATCAAGACTTACCTGCTCTTCTCTGGGCCTTTTACATAATAAATGTGTAACAGTTCCTAGTGTAATGTACATATGAAGGCCCTGGTCTAGCTCTTGACAAGATTCTCACATTCGCTGATTGATGCAAAATGCTCACGTGAAAAGGTGAAAGCATGAGGTGAAGGTTGACTTAGGTGCATTGGGGCCGATGGAAGGAGCACTTGTACAAAAGTTGCAATCTCACCCCAAGTCCTCTGCTAGGATGGACGGGACATCTGGCTTTATTCCTAGATAATTGGCAAAAAATTCAGGGGTTGTAAAAAGTAAGCCCTTTGCAAGATCTGCTGCTCGATTTGGCTTCGATATGGGTCCAGATTGCATATGTTGTTTTTTTAACGGATCGATACAAGTGTCAAGGTGACGTTTGACATCACTTCACTGCTCTAACGTTGCAGAAAGTAAAGTTATCAGATGAGCCTGTAGAAGCAAAAGAAGATTACACTAAGTTTAACACTAAAGATTTGAAGACTGTAAAGGTACGTGTGTCCGAGTGCAGCCGCACACTCTTGATTTCCACAGCTGGTGCTGTGTGCATACATCCAGGAGCGACTGCATGCTTGATTGCGATTTTATCATTTAACCATGAAGAATTATTAACTTGTGTTTCTGTGACTTAAGAATTTTAATTCAAAATTGTGAATGACAATAAAAATGTCAAGCAACGAAGACTTTTTACGAGTAAAGAAGGGCAGTATTCCTACCAGCAGGGGTGTGCCTAGACTTTGCCGTGTATACAGAGTGATGGGATGGGGCAGAGGGAGGGACTCCAAAGATCATTTTTTTGTCAACTCTACTGCCCAGTAGCTTCCCAGAAATTATTATGATAGGGACAAAAATTATTAATAACCCCATAATTCAGTAAGCACCCCAGCAAATATTTTTGTAGCATTTCTTACTAAGCTTTATCTTCTACATCATTATAAATACATGCATAGCTTTTAAAAAATGGCATATATATAGTTTCGGGTTCTGCCCTTTTTATTTAGCACTATATTGTGAAAATGTTCATGTCGTTAATCTTTTTTGAAAAATTATTAATGGTTTCATGGTATTCAGTCATTAGTGTTATTTCACCATATGGAATATAATCTATTTAATCATTCCCCTGTTTTGGACACATAGGTTACTTCTGCTTTTTTGATTTTTTGTTTTAATGTAGTGATAAACATTCTTAGTTATAGTCTGCATCTCTGATTATTTCATGAGACACAATTTAAAACTCAGAGCAAACGCTTAATAAACAAGAGCTCTTTTCATGATTACTGAGATACATGTGTATATCTGAAATGCCTTCCAAAAATGTAGCAGAAATCTGTACTTGCCATCATTATTGCTGATAAGTATTCATCTCACATTTCGGGGAAGGCGTAATTAGGTTTATTTATTTTCAGAGGAGGTACTGGAGTCTGAACCTGGGACCTCGTGCATGCTGAGCTTGCACTCCACTGCTGGAGCTGTACCCTCCCCCGAGTCTCACATTCTTGACAACACTGAGTATTATCTTCATTCTTAAAAATTTTGCCTCTCTAACGAGGCTACATTTCTTTAGCTAGAAAGGTTGGTGGTCCTTCCAAATGCTTATTACTCATCTGCATTTTTGTGAAGTGCCAGTTCATGTCCCACGCCTGTTTCTGTATTGGGATAGTAATACTTTTCTTGTTCATTTGTAACAGCTCATTCTAAATTAAGGCTGTTAACACTTTTCATGATATATAGGGCACAGATAATTTAGTTGTTTAGTAGGTTTAGTGTTTTCATTTGACTTTTTAACTATTTTAAGGTTTTCTGAGGATTAAATATAGAAATTGTTTTTCTCTATGATTTTCGTATTATTTTTATGCTTAGAAAAACCTTGCCTGTCCCAAGATAGGTTAACTTCCACCTAGATTTTAATACTTGCTCCCCTTAGAGTTAATATTTTTAAAGAATTGTTTTCTTTAACCTACATGTCATTTATCTGGGCATGGAAATCTCTTGGCTTTCTGTAGGCAGGGACATTTCTGAGTTTCTCTGTGAGAAGTACTGTCCCCTCTTCTACGTGCCACTTCCCATTGTATCTGCTTGAGCACAGCACAGTGAGACGAGAGTTTGGACCAGGATGCCAGTTAAATGCAGGGGATAGAGGATGACTTGTCTCAAGACTCACTTTTCTCCATCGCCAAAAAATAAGCCTGCTAAATTATGTGACAGAATGTAAAAAGCAGGTTTTTAGGGATCATATGCTGACTGTGCCCTTAAAAGGTACTTTGACAATGACTTTGACTCACAGTTCCTGGGGAGAAAGATGATTTTTACTGATTCCCATCATTTATGCTTGAACACGTTGAGATGCACTGAAGTAAAATCTGCTGCTCTTTACCTTCTGCCAGTGCTAGCAAAACAAAACAAAAACAGTAACCAGGAAGAGAGAGAATTTTAAAAGGCAGAGTTATTTGGAGTCAGCTTTTTGGAAAGTATTTTTTTGTTGATGGAAAAGTGGGGCAGCTCTCCTGCTGGTCCTGGATGCTTCAAGGTACAGATTATCTTTTGCATTTAATAGCCTTGTCCTTGGTTTCACATAGAGCCTATGAATAAAATCAGACGGTAGATTGTTGTGAATTATTCATTGTGTGGCGATACAAGGCTGTAATTCCTCCCTCTGACAAATGCTGCCTCTGTCAGTTCCATTGTTTGTGTTACTGTCCTCAGTGCACCCTCCAGAATTATTTCCCCTAAAGTAAACCATTGGTTGTGACATTCCACTCCTTAGAAGGTGGCAGTTTTATCTCCTGTCTCTTTTAACATATTTTGTCTCTTAGGTCTGAATTCTGAATAGAAATCAGAACTTTTAAAAATAATCACTCTTTAAGAAGCAAATGCTTACCTCCACTAATGAACGTTGAGGCATGCAATGGTCTTGCTTGATTTGCATGTGTGATTTATAAATGTTACATTCGTAACAATTTTTCTCTCATTTTCATTAACAGAAAAATAGCAAAATGACTGCAGCTCAGAAGGCTTTGGCTAAAGTTGACAAGAGTGGAATGAAAAGTATTGATTCCTTTTTTGGTGCAAAACATGTTAAAAAAATTGGAAAGATTTGAAACTTTGAATATGAAATCTAGCAAAAATATTTGCCTTCTACATGTTTTATTTTCATCCTTCCTCCATGCCACTGTACTCCCTCACCTTTAATTACCACCTTTGGAAAAAAAGTAGAGGTGAGGGGCAATTTTCAGATTCACTTAAACATTTCTTTGAACTTGATTTTTGTGTTCCTGAACAAAATATGGGAAAGTAATTTTATAACTTCATGGCTTGTGGCCTTTGGAGTTTTGTTTGACATCATGAAAAGTAATCAAGTGGATAGAATTAATCTCTAGCATCACATTTCCTCAATAAACTGACATGTGACAATATCTGAGTGTATGCCTGTTATTTAATGCAGCTTTGCACATGGTAGCTGTAGCAATGCGGTTTTCAGTAATACTGAGAGAAGTCAGATAACACAACTATCTACTTTTTAAAAGCCTTTAGTTTTTGATAAATCTTTTAATTAATGTATTTTCTGTTTTATGAATACATATTCTTTGTACAAAATAGAGAAAAGTATAAAACAAAAATTATAATCTCCTAGCTTTTCCTTACCCAGAGATAATATAGTGTATTTTCTTTTATAATGATTTTTAAAGGAATTATAATAGTAATTTTATAAACTTTTTCTTGACGTCATTTTGTGATCATTTTCCCAGGCTACTAAAGTATTCTTCATGAATATGATTTTTTTAATAACAGTAATTTAAAATTTTTTGAATGCTTGATTATTTAATGACCAAGACCCTATTTTGGACATTTACATTATTTTCAAATATTTGCTGTTGGAAGAATTAGATTATATGTAAATATTCACATCTTTTATAATTTCCTTAGAATGGATTTTTAGATGTGGGCTTACTGATTCATAACTAAGTTTTCCAAATACGTACTTCTGGGAATATATTTCACCGAGAGGTTATAGGAACATACTGTCTAACAAATGATGGTATGAGTTCTTATCTTATTCAGTGCCATCTTGTTAGCTTTGATTGTTATCTTTGTAAATAAGTGGAAAAAAGGCACTTTATTGTGGTTTTAATTCACATTTTCCTGATTAGTAATGTCAACTGAAAAAAAAAATCTAACCTAAATCTTGAGAATTCTGCTTTATTCGGGGAACTTAATGAGGATTATAGCTGGGAGACAGTCGCCTTTCAGATAGCTTTGAGGAACTGTTCTAAAGAAGTAAGGGAGGAGCCAGGATATACAGGAATTTTTCCCGGGGTGGGGGGAAAATATATATATATAGTCAGACATCAAAAGATTACTGCTAATCAGACACAGAAAACATCAGACATTTCAAGTTAACGATTTTAGTGCTTTTCTGTGTATGGTAAGATGCAAGAGTCTGGGCTCATTGAAATTACTCATTTTATATGCACCTTAGAAATCTAGGACCAGTATCCTGTATTTTTCCATCCTGAATCCCCTCAGGGCACACCTTAGGGGGCCGCTGATGGCTCGATAGTGGGTAACATTTATCGTGTACTGAAATGCAGGTGACTTTTTTTGTCCACAGTAATAATATTGTTTGTTTTTTCACAATTTACCTACCACTTACCATTTTATAGAGAATTATTTGTTTATGTCCTCTATTAAATTATTGGAGTGTCAGTATATTTCTCATTTATTCTAAAAGTATTCTGTAACTCTCATTTATTCTAAAAGTATTTTTTGTCCACCATGTTTATTGAAAATTTTTTTTTAGTTTGTAATTTGTCTTTAATTTTGTATATTTTTTTGTCATGGACATATTTTAGTTTTTACGTAGACATACACAGGAACTTCTCCTTTACATAGATGTTATACTTAGAAAGTTGTTTCCCTTTATAGGAAAGGTTAACTAGTCACTTATGTTCTTCTATTTTTTTTTTAAGTGAAGTATAGTTGATTTACAATATTATGTTAGTTTCTGGTGTACAGCATAGTGATTCAGTTATACATATATATTCTTTTTCATATTCTTTCTCTTTATAGGTTATTACAAGTTATTGAATACAGTTCCCTGTGCTATACAGTGGGACCTTGTTTATCTATTTTAAATATAGTAGTTTGTATCTGCTAATCCCAAACTCCCAATTTATCCCTCCATTCCCCTTTGGTAACCATCAGTTTGTTTTCTTCTAATTTTTAATGGTTAATTTTTTTGTTTTATATTGAATTACTTAAATCATCTAAAAAATTTCTATTTAAATATGCTGCAGGATAAAGCTCTAATATGATTATTATCTCACTTCTTTATTTTTTCCATTAGATTTGTAGGATTATTTTGCCAGATTTTAAGAGTAAATTCTAATGGGATTTTTATTGAGATTTTTGTTAGACCCATGAATTATTTTGAGAAAAACACATCTTTACAAAATTCAGTGTTCTTATTCATTAATATAATATTTCTCTACATTTCCTAAAATCTTAAACATATCTTTTGCCAGCATTTGGTTCTTCACCTTCATGTAGGTTCTAGATACCTCTTTTAGGAGTATCTCTAGGTATTTTTGTTGCTATTAAAGAAATCTTTTGTTTCAGTTATATCTTCTAACTGGCTATTTTGTGGTAAGTTTTTACATTTTCATATATTTGTATCTTAAATAACTAATTTAGTAAACTATTATTTTAATTTTTAATTTTATTCATATTGGATTTTCAACACATAGTAAGGTACATAATCTTACTTTTTAAAAATTTGTGTGCAATTCTTTATGATAGGTGTACCTCTTTTAGATCATATCTTATGAGTGAGACTATCTAGAACAGTATTGAAGAGTATATGTGATAGTAGTTATCTTTGTCTAATTTGTGATTTTATTAATGTGCGTTACCGTTAATTCTGACACTAGCTGTTGTTAATGTGATAAAGAATATCTATCTTTGGTATTTCCTCTTATACTTACTTTCCATAAAGTTTTAATTAGTAATTGGTGTTGGTTGTTATCAGATCTCATTTTGGCACCTCTTGAGATGACTGTGGAGTTTTTATCACAGTTAAACTCTGCCTGAGTCCGTACACTACACCCTACCTGGCTGTAGGTAAAGGCGAGCATAGTGGATGCTCCATCTCTGGTTTAACTATTGTCAAATCTAGTTCTCAGGTAGGTTTTCTAGGCTTTTATTTAAAATTTTTGCAACTGTATTCAAAAGCAATATTGCTATTAGGTTTTAGTGTTACAATTATGCTAGCTTTCAACCTTTCCCAATGTTCTGGAAGGAATAATTTTGCATAATAATACTCTTATTTCTGGAAAATTTTAGAGAACATCAGTGGTAAAACTGTCCAGCACTGAGCCTTCTTTTATTGTCTTTATTCTGGAAGAATTACTCACCTGTTTCTTGTCTTACTTGACACTCTTGAAGAGTGCAGACTGGTTATTTAGTAGAATGTTCCTCCCTTTGAGTTTGCCTAATGTTTCCTCTTGATTTGATCCAAGTTTTAGCGTTTGGGCACCCACAGAAGTAATAATGTGTCTTTCTCAGTGCACCACGTCAGGAGTCACATGATCCAATACCATGGATGTTCACTTTGATCACTTGATTAAGGTGGTGTCCACCAGGTTTATCCACCGTAGAGTTATTATTTTTCTCTTTATAATTAATAAGTAATTTGTGGGCAAGTACTCTGGGACTTGTAAGTATCCTACTCCTCATCCAACATTCACCCACAGGTTTTAAAATGAAACTACTGATGATTTTTCCAACTCCATCACTTCTTCTATATTTATTTCTTTCACATTTAGTTGGCTTTTTTCTAGAAGGAAGAGTTTTCCCTTCTCTACTTATTTATTTATTTATGAGCTTGTATCAGTATAGACTTGTAGACTATTTTATCCAGTGAGTAAATTACATTATTCTGTTCCTCATATGGTCCCAGAAGGGCTAGTGGGAGTCCCTGCAAGCTGGCTGCTGTTATCTTTTTGGTATGTTTCCATTTTTTTTATAATACTTCATTACTTCTTCTACAAGAAGGTATTCCAGGCTCTTTGTGTACTTTCCCTGCCAAGCCCTGGAATGAGCCTTTTCCTCCCAAGAGGCCAGGGTTTCTTTTAGAGGAGAATGGCATTTAGAAACCAAGATCCAGGCAAGAGGTGTGATCGTTGCTACTAGTGACCTCTGTGTGTGGGTTTCTGTACATTTCCTGTATCAGGCTGAAGAGGTTCTCTTCTCAGTTCAGTGTGAGTTTTAATCATGAAAGGGTATTGAATTTTGTCAAATAATTTTTCTTTATCTATTGAGATGACCTCACAGTTTTCCTTTAGTACAGGAATATCTTTTAGTATGTGAAATATAATGATTGATTTTTGAATGTTAAACTTTACATTCCTAGGATAAACCCTGCTTGCTTTTTTTGTATATGTAATTGTGTTTTGTTTCCTAACATTTTGTTAAGGATTTGTGTATTTCCATTCATGAGGGATATTGATGTATAGTTTTCCTTATTTGTTGATTTTGTCTAGTTTTGGCGTCCGAGTGAACTGGCCTTATAAAATGAATTGAGCAAAGTTCACCTGTTTTCTGAAAGAATTTTTGTGAGATTATTTTTTCCTTTTATGTTGGAGAGATTCACCAGAATTTTTTCCTTTTATGTTTTATGGGCCTGGAATTTTTTTTTTTCTGGGAAGTTTTTAACCACTAATTCAATTTCTATAATAGTTAGAGAGCTATTCTAATTTTCTCCTTTTTCTTGTGTCAGTTATAGTAATTTATGTCTTTCAAGAAATGTGTCTGTTTGATCTAGTTGTCAGACTTACTGGCGTAAGTTGTTTCTTATATATTAGCCTATTTGTGTCTGCGAATCTATGGTGATATTCCTTCCTTCATACCTGAGTTAGTCATTTGTGTCTCTTTTTTGTTGTTTTGGTTATTTTCATCAAATTTAGAACATTTCTGGTCAGTAGTTCTTTAAATATTTTTCTGTTCTCCCCCCCCCCCTTTGTCCCCACTCCTTTGACTTCCAGGACTCCAATTACATGTATGCTAAACCACTTGATGTCCCATGGGTCCTTTTAACTGAGTTTCTATTCTTCTTCTTTATTTTCAGTTTTATTTTGTCTTGTATTTTCTTCTTATATTTTCAATTGCATTTTGTCTTTAATCTCAGTTAGTGAATTTTTATTTCATATGTTGGAATTTTCAGGTCTAGATGTTCCATTCAGTTGTTTTTTATATCTTCCCATTTCTCTCATCATTTGTGTTTTTCTTTAAATAGTTCATTATAGTTACAATAGCTGCTTAAATGTTCCTATCTGCTAATTCCAACATCTCTGACATTTCTGTGCCTATTTCTTTTCTTTTGTCTTTACTGTTTTGTTTTGAATTAGACTTACGGGAAAGATGCAAAAACAGTAGAGTGTTTACATATACCCTTCATCCAGCTTCCTCTAACCTTAACACCTTACAAAACCAGTACAATTATCAAAACCAGGACATTTACAATAATACAGTACTATTAACTAATCTACTCCCTTATTTGAGTTTCACCTATTTGTACACTATTGTTTTTCTATTCCAGTTTCAAGTCCATCCTTCCGCATTGCATTTAGTTGGCATATCACCTCTGTTTGTTTCTAATGTGTCTCTCAGTCTGTCTTTGTCTTTCAAGGCCCTTGATATTTTGAGAGTACTGGTCAATCATTTTGTAAAATTCCCCTCAAGTTTTGAGATACCTTGAAATTATGTTAATATCCTGTTTCTTGTGGTCATTTCATAATACTTATAACTGATGATCCTAATAACAACACACACTGTACAGCATCTACGTGTTTGACACTGTTCTGAGCGCTTTACACAGAACCACCCATTTAATCCCCACAACAGCTGTAGTTGTAGGGCAGGCTGCCATGGGAGCCAGGATACTCACACTCAACCCAAAGGGCAAAGAAAGGCTTCTTCAACTCTTGAATTATCATCCCTATTGCAGGTAAGCTCCTTAACAGCAGGAACTCTGTACTGTTCAGGTTTGTGTCTTGCACAGTGCTGGGCACAGAGTATGCGATTGGCAGATGTTGAGTACATGACAGGTGGATGGCTGAATAATCTAACCAGTGTCCTCACTAGTTGAGACTTGAGATAATCAATTGATCAATCAATGAATCAGTCTGTACAGGACAGCTCAGACAAGTGTTCTGCAGTACAGTATTGGGGTCCTTGACACCTTATGGCTGAAATTTGAAATTCAAGGTTCATTCTGAGTGGGTTTTCTCTTGTGCTCTTGAATCTGAATTCCATGGACATATTCATAAAGTCCTTGTAGAGGTTTAATAGAAATAAATAGATATAATATTTAATCTATAGATGAAAGGCTGTGAGTTTTCTTGTCAGTTGATTAAACTGTACTTACTGTAGTCATTTTATGTGTCACAACATTTGAAGTTAGAATACATTGTTTACATCTGTGCTAATGTTAAGAAGTTGCTTTTATATGGCATTTAGAGATTATATCGAACCTGCAACCTAAATTATTGAAGTTTGAAAACATATGTGATCTTTATAAACTTCTTGTCTTCCCACAAGCTTTTATTTTTTTTTTCCAGTTTTACTGAGGTATAATTGGCTAATAACAATTTCAAGTATATAGTACAGTATTATTAACTGTAATCACCATGCTATACGTTAGATCCCAGGAGCTTTAAGTAGGAGCTCACATCATGAGTTAGCCAAAGATTAAATGGAAATTTGGGACATCATCAGTTTTGTTTTCTTCCACATGTGACTTTTGATGTCAAAATGAAGATTCTAATCTTCTTCGCAATGTGCAGCGTTAACTAGGATTTGGATAGTAATTGAAGAATGAAACACTAAAGGTGTTACGCATGCCAAGTGCTGTTTTGGGGAATAGTATTAGGGACAAATCAGCGTGGGCTTATTTAATACACACGTATACACAAATAGACACACATATACACACACACCTATATACAAATAGACACATGCACATATACACATAAGCACCCACAAATGTATATACATATACACACACTCATGCATATATGTCCTATCCTTCTTTCAAATTCTTTGAAGAATTTCAAACAAGAGACTTAAGACTTGATTACAGCAAACCTTGGGCTCCTTTACCTTACTCAAATCCTGTGGCCCTTTGCTTCTCTTACTCACATCATTTATCTTTTTGATTAATGTACTGAATTTGGGGAAAGCTTCAAAAAATTTCTGCAAACTCTAAAACCACTTGTGTACACACACAAGAGCCTCCATAGTTTTCATCAAACCACACGTTTTTCTGAACCTGATCTCAGATTCCCAGTGTTCTTTCCTTTATTGTGTCTGGTTTGTCTTCCATTTAAACTTTCCTCGTACTCTGGCTCCCAGGCTCTTCCATCTTCCAGGTTTGTGCTTCTCTGATTCTGACTCCCAGGGAGAGTCCCCTCCACCAGGTTTAACGTGGGTGTCAAGGGGAACCGCCGTCCCTTAGTTCTGGTCTGTTTTGAGCGTGCGGCCGACCGTTCCCGGGATCCTGTTTCTCTTACTTGGGGCCTTAGCCAGACACAAAGGCAGTTTGGAAGTGAGAAGCTAAAATGTACCCATTTACTACCTAAATGTACAGTGTTTATGCTACATGCAAACTTACGACGATAAAAGTAGACAGATACCATAGTCTTTAAAAATGTAAATGAAGAGAAAAATGGGAAACCATGTTTCAAACTAAACTAAAAAGTTTATTTTTAAAACTGACACAAATGAACTGACTTACAAAACAGGAACAGACTCACAGACATAGAAAACAAACTTACAGTTACCAAAGGGGAAAGGGTAGGGGAGGGATAAATTAGGAGGAGTTTGGGATCAACAGATACAAACTGCTATATGCAAAATAGGTAAACAACAAGGTCCTACAATATAGCACAGGGAACTATATACAATGGCTTGTAGTAAACTGTAATGAGAAATCTGAAAAAGAATACACGTATGTATAACTGAATCACTATGCTGTCCACCAGAAGCTAACACAACATTGTAAATCAACTATAATTCAATTTTCAAAAAAAATTTTTTAAGTTTGCCTTTGAAAAGTAAAATAATTAGTCTAAAAAGACCGATTAATTTAAAGGAGTTGGATGTATCCTTGGTTGCAGTTCCAGTCTTGCCTTAACTGACCCATGGACAAACCACCAGCACAGCTGGCCACAGTCGTGAGATGAGACTAGATCGTCGAGACATTTGATGTCCTTCCGTCCCTGCAGTTGCTGTGCTCAAGAAGCCTCATCTCCTTCACACTCGTGAGGCACATTCATTCCCTTTCCCCAGAGGCCGAACTTTGACTTTTGTTTCGCGCTAGGAAGTCATCCCTTCACCAGATTGGGAAGACAACGTCTTCACAGAGGTTAAGATTGACTTTCTCTGTTCTCAAAGTTGATCTAACTTGACCAGCTGCCTTATGTCACTTTTTTTTTTCCCAAACAGCCTTTCTCTGGGACTAATTTAAAATCTCGAACATCTCCAGAGTTAGCTGCATTGTACAGTCAAACCTCTTGGTGGAAGACAAGGAGCTCAGGGTCTAGGAAGGCAAGTGACAGGCTGTTTTCTTAGTGTCCTTGGAAGGTGTCCACAGGCTTTGACCTTGTCTGAATAAGGAAGAAATTATTAGATTCATACACTTTTTTTATACACAGATTTTATACACTCCTCCAGTTTATACACTCCTCAGGGTCATTAGATTGATGAAAAGTGCCTCATGTTTAATAGCACTTTACAGTTTTTACAGCAATCCCATATCCGTAGTTAATCTTTACAACAACCCTCTAAGGTGGACCAGAAGGGGGTGTATCCCTGTTTTATAGACGGTCAAAGTCAGGTCGCCCAGACTGTAAGTGGCGCAGCCCCAGGCTGCCCTTCCACCCTCAAGCCCGGCCCTCTCTTCTTTTTGCCTCCCCGAGGTTCTTATCCTCATCACTGTGTGTATATCTTCTGGAATCTGTTTTAATTGTGAATGTTATCTTAAGAAAGGAAAAATCGGATTTATTCTACTTAGTCTTCTTGCTCTATTCGTAATGAATTCTGCAGGTCAATTTATCTCACTCAGCCGTGCTGAGCCAGATCCAAGCACAGCTTCTACTTAGCTAGTGTATTTGCATGTCAAGTCTTTCATTCAGCTGTCAGCTTTTTAGCATTTACTGTACTTTCGTTAATAAATGTTATTTTGATGGTCTCACACTAATCAAGCCTATTTGAGATGGGGAGGGGGTAGAGGGACTCACCAAACGTGATTTAGAGAAGAATCAGCTTCGTGGACATTAAAAGAATGATTAACTTACCCATGTGTTTTAATCAGAACGTGTAAAATTAAAGTTAGTCAAGTTATTAGTTCTTTCAAAAGAAAAAAGGCAGCAAAGGATAAGCTTAGATTCATTTATTCTTTTAAGAACATATACTGAGCACCCGCTATGTGCCAGATGTTGATCTGGGCACTAGAAAGGCAGGTGTCCAGGTGGCAAACAAAAATACCTGCCCTCCAGAAGTTTCTGCTCTAGGGGGCAGATAGGCTGGGCTGTCAGGTATTGCCAGGGGCTATGGATAAAGCCAAGCAGGAGCTGGACAGGGTCCCAGGTGGTCGGGGAAGGTCTAACCTCTGTCACAGCTTACCCACATTAGGGCAGAGAAGTCTGATTTCCATCAACATCTCTTTCGGTAACTTATAGCTCCAGAATAAATTATGTTTGACTTTGTACTCAGTAAGAAACCAGCTTTTAGTAATTAAACTTGTTCAGTGGCATTCTTCAGGATATTAAGAACTACTACCACCAGCAAGTCTATCTTTATCTCTTTTTTTACCCAGTGGATCTACATAAGGAAACGAAAAGAAAAAGTGGTTTAAGAATTATTCATCTTAGAAACTTTTCTGTGTGTTTCATGCATTTCCTTTTTTTTTTTCCTAGAATGAGGGTGTTTATTCCATAAGTTTGGGCAACCTTAGCATTATTTTGTAGTTCAGTCCTTGGAACACTGGAAGAAGAATATGTATCTCCCCCAACACACACACTCTCTCCAGGAGTATTAGCCCTAGAATGAGGTCGCCCCGACGGAAACCCCTTCCTTTGCCTGAGGTCTTCTCTTAGAGGCAGAAGTGCACAGCTGCTGATCTCAGGACTAAACCAGCCAGCCTTGCTTTTCTGTTCTAGAAGCTGCAGGTGGTCCTTGGAATTTCAGGTAACTGCTTCTCTGCACCAGGACAAAACATCTGTTTTCCTTTTCTCTCTAGGTGGCAGCACAAAGACAGAAAAGGGACAAGTGACAGCAGGTCCACACAAGGCTTGGCTGCTCCTCATATAATTTAAGACACTCCCAAAGGGCTACAACTTTTTCTTCTGCACTTTCTAGAAAAATCACCAAGTGCCAAAAGATGTATTTCAAAGGACTAACCATAAAAGCTGTGTTTGTTTGACCAGTACCCCTGGTCTGTTCAGCAGCCACAGTTTCCCCTGGAGGTGACACTGTCCTGGAGCTAGAAAGCACCCCAAGTGCAAGCTGCCCTGAGGAATTCAAGCCACATCACCCCTGCCGACCAACCGTAAAGGTGTGGATTCTTACAGTCTAATGCTTCAGATTTCCAAAAGTTGGGAGAAGGCTCATTGTGGAATCTGGGTTATTTCTTAAGCCTGACCACGGTGGCTGGGTGTGCTTGCCTGGGACTGGGAGAGCGTGGTGACTGTAAGTACACGATTCCACACCAGAAGCTTTTCTACTCTTACTTTAAAAAAAAAAAAAAAAAAAAAAGCCTGACCTTTCTTTACTCCTTATCAGTTTGGCAGCTTCTAGTTCATAACAATACCTGAACATGTGCATTTTATGATCTGCTGGAGTTGTAACCACTGCTTCATTTTTAAAAGCTTTGTCCAATGTGTGCGTTATTATTATTTTTTAGAGTGGAGGCATGAGATATGGGGGGAAGTTAGAAGTAGATGCCAAAAAGTAATTTAGTGGGAATTCTGGTGCATAGTGACTCTGTTTTAGGGGCAGTGGGAGGTTTTGTGCACATATATTCCAGGCATCTGGGCTGTCTCGTCAGCTTGACCTGCAAGAGGATGGGGGGGACGGCGCTCAGGTCACCTTCCTGCATTCAAGACAGGACGCCAGACCTCTTCTTCGGGGAACTATTATGTTTCTGATTCTCTGACTCCATCAGGTACGTAGGTTCTGCAAAGTACGCTGCAATGTTTTTACATCGCTCCTTTCACACCCAGAAGCTTTTGTTAACGTTCCCGCGTGCCTGAGGTTGATCGTCTCGGGTAGTTGTAGTGAGTCCTCGTCCCCAAAAACCCAATTCTAGGAAGTCAGTTAAGGAATTCGGGATGTATTACAGGTTTACAGACAAATTACCTGTTTGAAATCTAGGCCATATGAGTAAGAACCAAGACCGTGGGAGAGTTCAGCACATAGTTGTGGAGTTAAAATCCAGCTTTTTCTGCCCATTCCTTGCATAATCCCAAACACTGTCCTTGGAGGTCAGGACACGTATATTTTGGCCCAAAGCAACTGCCAACCCTGGAGTTTCCTGTGGAGGATGTTGTGTGTCCTTGAGCAAATCAGTTCTCCTTTCAGGACCACATCTCAAGGCA
This sequence comes from Vicugna pacos, assembly GCF_048564905.1. Lineage (NCBI taxonomy): Eukaryota > Metazoa > Chordata > Mammalia > Artiodactyla > Camelidae > Vicugna > Vicugna pacos. The sequence goes on along the minus strand of NC_133000.1, from coordinate 14,067,778 downwards.
GGAGAGCCACTAGGGTGATGGCTGTCCCCTCCCTCCCCTACTGCAGGGACCGCCCCCTCGGGAACCTCTGTGGGCTCTGTGCTCCCACTTGTGGGACACTCCCCCAGTGTGAGAACGACTTGTTGGGACGGTCCTGTGCCTTCTCCTGGCTCCACTTATCAGCTGTGTTCCTGGCCCTCTGCTCCACCCCTGCATACCCCATCAACACACACACACACACACACACACACACGCGTTGCTTGGAATTTAATCCACCCCTTGGTGGCCACAGCCACTGGATACTGTTGACACCTAAGTTGTCACTAGTAGCCCACTCTCACCAGTACCCCAACCTTGTAGTCCACCAGCCTCTGAACTTGGAAGAGCTACTAACATTTTAAATGTGACACACCTAAAATTACAAAAATTCATTATTTCAGAGGGGAAGGTATAACTCAGTGATAAAGTGTGTGCTTAGCATGCACAAGGTCCTGGGTTCGATCCCCAGCACCTCCATTAGTAAATAAGTAAATAAACCTAATTAAACCACCCCAAAAAAGTATTACTCTTTTTCTTCACACAAGTAATTCATGATGCTTCCTCCAAAAGTTAAAAAGACAGAGAAAGCAAAAGCAGTCCCCACCCCACAGGCTCCTCTAGGTAACTGTATCCTTGGCTCCAAATGAGGTCATTTCCTTAGTTACCCGATTTCCAATATCCAGTCTATCCTTTTTCTAGCTGGCAGCTCCCTAGTCACTTTTCATGCAGTCGACTCGTGGTTTTACCTAAGAATCAAACCCTATAGATTCCTCCTTCAGAAATGCTTCCCAGGAGAGAAGTGCTTCCCAGCACCCTCACAGAAGCCCCCTCCTCCCCATGCCCGCTGTCCCCCGTGAGCGCAAGGCCATGTGCCACCTGACTGTCCGCTGTCATGAGGGCAGGCCCCACGTGGTCCAGGTCTCCCCGCCCAGAGCTGAGCGTGTTCAGTCTGTTCTACACTCAGCGTAAGAGTCACTGATGCACAGATAAAATGAGGTGCTCGTTACCTATTAAACTGTCCAGGACTTATAGAAACTGTCGTGCTGAGAGCCGGAGCAGGCACGAGAGATGGGCACCAGGAAGGGTGCAGCTTCGGGGAGGCCAGGTTGGAAACAAATGTCAAAAGCTTTCAGTATTTGCACTCCCTCCTTTCCCCTCTCCCCTCCATCTCTGCCTTGGCAATCACAGTTCACAAAGTGCAGGCCCCCACTCAAAGCCAATTTATTCTTATTTTTGGAAGGCTTGGTAAAATTTCTGTTTTCTGGTTTCCTAGCTCACAGCCAATAGGCAGGTACATCAATCAAAAGAAGAAATAACACTTTTTATCTCAACAGCATGGAAGGGCAGCCTCTGGGGCAAGCAGAGGGAACCCCAAACCATGAAAATCAGGGTGATTTCAGAGCTGGTCAGGACTAAGAACATCCCCCTAGTACAGCACAGTCATTCCTGAGAATGTTTCCCACAATGATCAGCCGTCTACCCCACCACTCAGCTGCCCCCTCTCCCCCATGCATGCTCCACTTGACATACAAAATGAAATTAATGATTTTACTTTGAATATTTGGTAAGCGCTCATGAGCGGTGATGACGGTGCACGTGTCATTTACTGTCTTGGGGACGCTCCCTCCTCCAGTAAGTGTAAACCCATCCAGGGCCGCCTCTGAACTGCTCTCTGGGGAAGACAGTGGACTCCGAGGCACATCGCATTAATTGGCAGGGCTGTGATTTCTCTCCTTCGTAGCGCCGAGCAGGGCTGCTCAGGGAATCCAGGGGCAGTGGGTAATAACTGGGTGAGGAAGGTCATCCCGGTCTTGAAAGTCAGCAGAGGAGTTTGGCTTTGAAGTGGATGGAAATGCATATTCTCAAACAGAAGGGAGGAGCCGTGAAAAGAAGGAGGATTCTGTGGAGAAGACGGGCCTGGGCGGAGGGTTGGATTTCTGCAGGTGTGCTCCCAAAGGAGCAAAGAGAATTAACAGCGCGTTTCCTGGTTCCGGGAATCCCTTAGGGATGTGATTTCACTTTTTCTCTGCTTGATGCTGTGGCCTAAAGGTGGCAGTGGACGTGCCGCCCCAAGGAGAGCGCACGAAGGCTCAGGGGACGTGGCCTGTCCAGAGCCCTGGCTGGCGTGGGGCAGGCCTGGGCCGGCAGGAGTGGGGTCAGCAGACCTCACTGACGCAGGTGCTAACACAGGCATTAGCTTTCAAAGCCCTAGCGTGGGTTTTACATTGTTAACAAGCCGGGCAGAGGTGACTAATCACTGAACGGGCACTAATCACTTGGCGGCTCATTTATCTTCCCCATGAATGCTTTTCAACACAAGCGTTTACATTTCCAAAGAATAAAGACTTGTAAAAAGGCTGGTGGAGTTTATGGTGGCAGGAAACTGGTTCCCAGTTTGCTCTGCTGACAGGTTTATAAGGCCAGGGAAGTTCATACGGTAAAATGAATTTCTAAGCAAATGTATTTTTAGGAAATAAATTGTTCACTTAAAAAAAATACCAAGGTTATTTGCACTGATTTCACTAGTGCACAATGAAAAACTGTCAAAAGGCGGTATCTAATTTTTTTTTAATGTGAACAGAAGCACCAGTGTTTTTGTTTGTCTTGTTTTTAAGGAATGATCTGGGTAAAAGATGCCTTGGGCCTTCGAAGAAATCTAATTGGTCTACTTTTTAAATGGATGATTTGCCCAAATAATTTTATTGAAGTGTTTGTTAGTAAATGAATACCACGTTGTTTACAGTGTAGTGTCCAGAGCTCTAGCCTGGGTAGACAGAATGCAGTTACCTTAACACAGCCTGGATGTGGTCACCGGGGGACTGAGAGCAGAGGGGATGCAGGTATTTGGGTTGCATTCGTGAAGAGAGACTAAATCAGTTTCTATTAAAAGGCCTGGTTTGTAAATAACCACCATGGAGATGGGAAGGGAGGCAGTGGCAGGGCGCTGGGACAGGAACTGTTACCCTGGCCCGCACGTGTCAGGCAGGACACGCCTACACGCCTGTGAGAGTTGCTCTGGGAACAACGTTCAGCTCCCAAACCAGGAAGGCCAGGATTTCAGCCCGGGCTCTGCCACCCGGAGTAAGTTACTAAGCCCTTGTGCCCATTTTCCATGCCTCTAAAATGGAGCTGGTCATAGTACCTGCTCCCAGGAATATTAACACATGTCGAGTTCTGAGCAGAGCCGGGACCGCAATGACGTCTCTCTGCGAGTTAGTCCTCTGCTTCCCACCTGAGGGCCCCAAACTGCACTGCTATCCAAGGAGCCTCGGGCCTGGATTCCTCCACCAGTGATCTGTTTCTTGGAGTTAAGCCTTGGGTTGCCCACCCTGTCTTAAGGCTTTAAAGAGCCTTTCCCCTCATTGGAAAAATGAGGTCCAGAGAGGTAAAATGACTTGCCCAAATGATAAACTGGAAAAAAAAAAAAACCCGAATACTTTACATCTGAAACCGTGAGTTATCATCAGCTTAATCCATTTCACCTATAACTTGTCTTCACGCGTCAAGGTTGTTTTAATTGTTGCTGCAGAAGACCTGCATGTCCTCCAAGAAGCACGGAGCCCAAGCACGATGTTTGCCTGAGTTGTTTTCCAGAAACTTGGCGTCACCTGTGTCTAGTTCAAGCTGAGCCAGTTAAGATTGGATGGACTATACTTCAATAAAAATATATTAAAAAAAAAAAAAGACTGCATGGGACCACCGACCCTCCAGCTGGGCAGGCACGAGTGTCCTCTAGGTGACCTTTTGACATCAAAGAGCCAGGAACGCCACCCTCAGATCAGGCCAACTGCCTCCTTTTTTGAGCTTGCAGGGGCCTGTAGCTTAGTTACACCTGCACAGAACAACAATTAACCCCACTTTTTCCCAATCGCTCTCCCCGAGCTCTGCATGCTCCGCACGCCCAGGCCGGCCTGCTGGGTTAGCCTCCATCCCATAAATACCTGCGCCCCTTGCCTTCGGAGACGCGATGCTGGGACCTGTTCGCTTGGCTGCGGCTCGTCATTGCTAAACCTCAGTGTCTCGGCGGTTTGGCCTGCTGAGCGTGAGGGCAAAATGACCCTGGTTCAGGAACAGATCCACTCGAGACTTTAAGCTACCTCTATGCTCTGGAAAATGAATTTTTTTTTTAAGACTTTAGAAATTAGCTGCTTCAATCCTTTAGGCTTTTCATGTTGAAACTTGAAATACTAGCATCTAGGTAGTTCTCTGTCCTGAAGATAGAGATAGGTCTGCCTGTCCTCTTTTTTTCTTCTTTGAAGTTGATGAAGAGAAAACCAGAAATGAAAATAAGATTTCCATTTTCAGCAAGACTGGGAGGAAGTTAAAACTGAGAATGACAGAAGAGGTGGAAGGGCTGCAAACAGCAGGGGAACTACAGGAGGAAAAAGAGGGGAGAGTCGGGAGGGCAGAGATCAGAGTCAGTAAAAAGCACCTGTAAGAGGGGCGACAGGGTGAGGGCCAGAATCTAGGTACAAACAGGGCAGCAAGAACTCTCCTGGACCCAGTTTTGCTGTGCAAAGTAGAGGTGATGGGGCTTTAAAAAAAAAAAAAATTGTAGAGAAGGTCCTATCTACAAGCAGCAGGAAGGAAGAGGTGCTCTTTGAAATACCTCACAGCTGCCTGTCTTTATTGGCTGGGGAGAGGGTACCTATAACCAGCACAAGACCTGGTTCATAACAAAAGTTCCCCCATAAACTCTGCTGCAGCTTCTCTCTGAAGCACCCAGATAGTAATATCTCGCGTGTATAGTCCTGCATTTTTCAGATGCTTAAAACCACCACCAAAGGGAAGAAATTAACTACTTAATGATGGAGAGCATGTAGCCCCCAGACCTTCTGGTGCCTAGGGGTTGAGAGTGTTGACCGCCCTGTGACGGCAACATCAATCAGAATTGAGCACAGCTGAGCACATACCCTGAAACCCCCACCCCTCCCTTACCTGGCCTTTAAATGTGCTTTGCTGAAACCCTTCGGGGAGTTCGGGGTTGGGGGGGCACCCTGTCCTTGCTCAGCCCTGCATGAAACATTTCTCTGCCCCAAACTCTGACATTTCAGTTTGGCCTCAGCGTGCAGCGGGTACACAAACTTGCCTTTGGTAACAATAACAAGACAGTAGTGTGTGAGCTGGGGAGGTCCGGGGTAGAAATGGGAGGAGAAAAAAGAAACTATCAAAGAAGTAAGGATGAACTGGAAGGGAAAAAAGACACTAAAAGCTTAAGGCACTTAGAGGGTCAAAATGAGAAAACCAAACAAAATGAAATGGGTACGAATATAGGAAAGATTACACAGGATACACAAAGTGAGCATAATACTGATACAAAAGCCTGGTAATAACTATACGATTAAGAAAAACAAACTTTAAAATACTGATGCAAAAACAAAACAATCTTACCAAAAATACTCAAGCAACTCATTAAAAGAATAATGCAATGTGACAAGGTGGCATTTATTCAGCATGAAGATAGTTCAACATTAGGAAGTCTACTTATGGGATTTCACCATATTAATGATCAAAGAAAAAACATGCATTTATCTCTAGATGCTTAAAAGATGTCCAAAAGTAAAATTCAATTTCCATTATTGATCTAAATTCAGTGAATTAGGAACAGATGTGTACTTCCCTAACCAACCAAATTGAAAGTCAACATGTTCAAGGGAGAAATACCAATAGCATTTTTATTAAAGTCAGAAATAAGATAAAAATCTTAGAAAAGAAATTAGATACAAAACTGAAAAGTAAAGTTATCATTTGTATACTTGGATAACCTAAGAGGACTATCTGAAAAAGACGAAAATGAGATTTCAGTGAAGTGGCTTAATGTAAAATCTGTAATTTTCAAAAGCTTTCATGCATTTAAACAGCAATGTGTTAGAAGATGTAATGCAGGACAAGACCTTTTTACACTTAGAGCACAACAAAAAAAAGCTAAAGTAGCCAGGAGTAAACCTAAGAAATGTTCAGATCTCTATGAAAAGAATTTAAAGACTCTGAAAGACAAAAGCAGCCTTAAAGGCAAAGGTAGGCTGTATTAGCTAAAAGGAGTGAATTTTATAAAGATGTCAAATCTCCCCAAATTACATGTCCCTGTGTATAATTCCACTTAATATACTACCAAGATAATTTTGTAATTAGTAACATATGCATCAGGACAAATTCCAAGTAGATCACAGATTAAATGTTAAAAGTAATAGACAAACTTTGGGAAACTTAAGTAAAATTCTTTATAGCAGAAATCAACATGAGCAAACTCCAGTGACAAGGGGGGGAAAATATTTGTGCTTCATATCATAAAGAACTACTTTTTTAGAAACTGAGAAGTAAATCAACAAGCCAATAGAAAAGCAGGCAAGGAAATACTTTTTAAATGAGTGGAAATAAACCAGACTGCAAATGCATTCATCCTTTGACTCACTAATTCCAGTTCTGGGAACTTACATACCTGCAGCTGTAACAAACAATTTAAAATACAATTTTAGAGTTTAGAACAATACAGAGTTTATCCCTCTCTGTTCTGTGGGTTGACCAGGCTCAGCTGGGCGCTGCTCACTCAGGAATTCTCATGGAGTTGCAGTCAGATGGGGGTTGGGCCGGAATCATCTGCCGTCTCCTGTCTTCATTGCCATGTCTGGGGTGCAGGCCAGCAGGACTGGAATAGCTGGGGACCAGTTGTGCGTCTCTCTGCGTAGCTAGTTTGGGCTCCCTCACAGCATGGTGGTCTCAGGGGAATCAGACCTCTCCCCAAGTACTTGGCCCCCCGGGGGGAGCATCCTGAGTGGGAGGATGTAGGAACAGCCAACTTCTTCGTGCCTGACCCACAAACACAGCCTCACTTGCCCTGTATTCTGTTGGCCAAACAAGTCACTAAGGTCACCACATCTTCAAGAATCCACCTCTTAACTGAAAGAGGAGGAAAGAATTTGGGGCCATCTTTAACATGCCACATGATGAAGACGTGTGGTGGTTTGAGGTGGGGAAAAAATGAGGCTACTCTATTCTGACATAGGAAAACTCCAGGTTTTATTGTTAAGTAAAAAAAAAAAACGCTGAGTGGAGATCAGTGTAAATAGTATATTTTGAGTAACACGGGAAGGAGTGGGGAATGAACACCTATGTGTGACTTCTATTTTCTTAAAATATAAACAAATCAAAATGTCAATGACAGCAATGGGTGTACAGGTGTAGAGTTCGGAGAAAGATCTCTTAATGTATGCCTCTTAGTATTTAATTTTTAAAGTGAATAGAAAAAATACTCAAACTGTCATACCTGTGCTGGCCTGAGAGGGGCGTTGTTTTTCCTTCACTGTCAAACCCAAACTACCATTTAAAATACAACTTAAAATGTTGAAATTGTCTTTGAAGAAGATAGCCAGGGGTGTGCTGGCTCATGAAAGCCAACTGTTATATATTTATGAGTTTTGCAAACCATTTGTTAAACCACTGATAGCTTAAAATTAACATGGTAGCTCATTCCAGTATATAAACATTAATTTCAGGTTGCAGTGAGGGCAGAGAGGGAACTGGCCAGGGGTGTTTTCTTATATAAGGCAATCAGACACAATGTGGCACATGAAAGTAATATTGACTTCATCAGCGAGACAAGATTTCCACTTTTCCTATTTCTGTAAGAAACCATACAGACATTGAGTGTATAAGGATGTTTTAATATTTATTGCACAGTTAATGTGCAAGGCACCATCTCACTAATCATCCTAACAACTTCCTGAAGTAGGCACTATAGTGATTGCCACTCTACAGAGAGGAAATTGAGAATCCAAAGGTGGAAAGAATTTTGCCCAAGGCAATGAGCTGCAAGGCCAGACTCCAAATCTGGTGACTTGTCTCCAGTGCCCACTCACTGAAACATCATGCTGGACACCCATTACATTATTATTTGGAAAATTCAGAAACACATGAAGGAGACGAATAAAGTCACCCATAATTCTAGCTCCTGAAGATGACCACTATTGACACGATCTAAATCGGAGGCTTTCAACTGTTTCTACACCCTGGTCCATCTGAGGACTGTGACTCACTTGTATGAGTAACTGGGGCTCAGTCTGAAAAGATTTTTCTCAAGGTATGAAGGCTGTAATCTGAAAAATCCCACATGTGGTTTTTATATGGCTTCTCATTTCTTTTAATAAAGGGAATGGTTCCTCAAAGATCACATTGCCCATGATCAAGTGTGAAGAAGTTTGATATGTTTTTATTGGAATTTCCTGACCCATTGCACCCCTATTGGTCTATCCGTACCCTGTTTAGCCAGCGATTTGCTTTACTAAGGTGCTTAGGAATTATGCAGAGAGCTACTGAGTCACAACGCATGTTACCTGAGAGCCTGGTTAATATTCAAATATACATGCAAACCCAAGCACACATTTTTTGGAAGAGCTGGGTCAAAATCAGTTCTGATTTTGCCAATCACAGTCACTTTGAAAACATCACAAATACAAGATTATAATGATAATATCTTCAAATGTTTTTTTAAAAAGAAGAAAAAACCAATTCCCTTTCAATCAGTTTTTTTGTTTTGTTTTGTTTTGTTTATGTTTTGTATCGTAAGATGATGGCCACAAAGACTTTGGATGGTTTTCTAAATGTGTGTGTTTGGGAAGCTAAAACAGCTAATGATTGTGTGAGTGTATTTCTGATGCTCATCAGTCACAGGCAAATCAGCTGACAGCTCAGGTTTCATTATCTCTGCAGATTTGGGCATCTTGAACTTTCAAAATGGCATTGGTTGAATCTGGGAAAATGTTAAAGATTTCTCCATAAACTGGTTTTTTGGGGGGTGGGTGGGAGTTAAATGCTTAATTTAAAAAACTTTTTGATGTGAAGAACTTATAATGAAGACAGATCTCTTTGTGAAAAGATTATGGTTAATTACTGATCATGGACGATAACCAGTTAAATCACATTAGCTATGACATATCTCGAGGCTTTTAACCTCCATTTTAGTGCTTCATTTAAAAAGTTTTAAATTTCTGACTTTTCATTGGTTTGTCCCATATTCTTTGCTCTGATTTTTCCCTTTTACGTCATTAGTTCTCGGTCTCTGTGGAAGGAGACTTTGCTGTGATGGTGGGTGCTTCAGTCTGGCTGGTCTGGCCCCCGGGATGATATTCTTGCTGCTCTGAGTTCCTGAGTGATCCATTTTTGAGTGATTTGTGATTTCAGTCTCTCTTGTGCTGGTCACTACTGTTCTCAATCTTTTTAATCGAGGTCTTTATTGAAGAAGATTATTTTAATGATTTTTTCATTTCTGTAATGCAAGTCGATTGAAATATTTGCAAACAAATGTATTCAGTAGAGATGAAAAAAGTCAAACTCATTTTTCTGTAAGCAGAGGTTTAATTCTTAACAGAAAGCTGATGTTTTAAAAAATGTTAAATTTCCTTAAGTTTTTCCACCCTTGAATAAGATAAAACAAACACCAGTCCAACCAGAACTTATCAGTCACTAGCAAATTAGTAGAAGCTGTGTCTCCTGACACCCTGCTTTGTTTAATATATTCTCTCTATAGTGGGGCCTCATTGGCCCTTGTTGATCTGAAAAGGCACTAGAGATTCCTACAGGAGCCTAATTTATTTTATCATATGCTTAGTTTAAAAAAATACTCTTTCTGAGAAATGAAATGTCTTCCCTTTTTCTCAGTTCCAATTGGCATCAGCTTTAGCCTAGTCCAAGGCAGTGGCATAGCGGGGAAATTCAGGGGCTGCCGGAGTCCGGGGCCAGGACCACAGCCTGCTCTGACTAGTTTTCCCCATGAGAGAAAAGGGCAGTGGGCAAGATTTGGGGGGCACTTTACTTTTTGGTAACATAGGTTCATTTCAGCCTGGTTTGGGATACCTTGGGTGATTAAATCTTACTGTGTATTTCAGACTCCAAACTAACTGGATATTTTAGGGTGAGAATTCAGTTTGAACTTTTTAGATCTCTCCTGTTTAGTTCACTCCAATGATACTCATCTGATGGAAGGTGCTTTACCAGGGCACATGAGCGAGAGTGTATCCCTTGTCCTACTGTCTGCTGGAATATTAGGAGGGTGCAACCCAGTGGCCAAGAGCTAAGACCAGAGTCCAGCAGGGCCAGACCTGAAGCCCAGTCCTTACCTCTGTGCCCATTTCTCTGTCTGTAAATGTGGATAATCCTGGTGTGTATGTACACTTCCAGGACCAGGGCATGTGGCTGGGGCTTGGCACGTAAGTACTCGACCAGCAGCAGCCACAATGATATCATCACCATAGCTCTCAGCATGAGGATCTATGTATCCAACACAGTGTTGACAGGAAGATGTTCCATCAGGTAGACACCAGGCTACAACCAGCCCCTCTTCTAAAGGCAACAGGGGCCCCCCTGTGTGGGGAAAGTGAAACAAGAAAATACTGAGACTTTGCATTTGGAAACTGGAAGACAGATGCACTGAGCAGCGCCCGCCTCTGTGAATTGCACATTGTGATGGCTTTTCTGATGCCGCCCCTACAAGGATGAGTTAAGCGATTCGTTGACATATCATTATCACGTTTTGGAATTAAACAGCCACAGGATCTATGAACCCTCATCATGCAGTTAATTATTCCTGGATTTCTCTGTGCTCTTGAAACATGTTCTATTTATTTCACCATCCCCTGGGAGCTCTGGCTGCCCGCATCCCCATGACACAGCCAGTGGTGTAAAACCTCTGCATCTGTCAGATTTCTCCATGTGGAGCGTAATTGCCTGATTTCCATTTGAAAGTACAGCCCTGACATTACAGCTACATAGACCCACCAGTGATCACAATGATGTCCTGACACCTACAAGCGGGCAGGGAGAGGGGGGCCTGATGCTATAATAAATGTGCACCAGATGAACACTCGCCTCAGATGGACCAGGTCTGAGTTTACAGCTGCAGATGAAGTGTTCCTTGGGAACAAAAAAAAAAAAAAAAAGAAAAGAAAAGAAAAGAAAAAGAAAGAAAAGAAAAAGAAACTAACAGATTAGCATCAGCGTGAGTCTGGTGGAGCCAGATGGCTCTCTGTGGAAATGGAGCTTTCCCGCTTTCTTCCAGTAACCCCGACCAGCAGACAGCCAGCGTGCTAAGAGGGGAGGAAAAATGATCTCATGCCTCAGCCAGGCACGTGATTCACCTCCTTTCTCTCACATACAGCTCGAGCTGAAGGAAAGTTGGAAAAGAAGAAGGGATGGAAAAGAAAGGGTGGTGGGGGAGTCAGGTTGTTGTAAAGAGGGAGCCGACCGCAGCCCGGAGGAGGGTGAGACTCCAGCCCCTGGCCGGCTCGGGCTCTGGGAAGCCAGGCTCAGATGCCCAGGATGGGGAGAGCCACGTAGAGGTGGGGGAAAGGCGGACAGGGCCCCTGGCACGTGTGAGCCCCTCAGCCCACATCCACCAGTTTATCCCCGGGGAGAGGCCAGGAGGTGGGCTTGTAGAATCCATAGGATAAAGCTCTGCACTCCCTCGGGGAAGAATGGTGGGCAGTGTTTTCAGACTCTTGTTGATGAAAATGTCCGCCTCTCCCCATGGGCTGGAGGCCAGAGAGTGTGTAATCGCCTTTGGCCTGCTGGACCAGGTCGGGAGCCGGACCGGCCATCTGCTTGGATCCCAGTCTGCCATGCCCCTGGGCTGTGCTCTGGGGTAAGAGGCTGGAGCCAGACAGGGTCACCAGTAAAATGAACCCTAACAGGTTGTGGGTGTGGGAGGAGGCTTATCCTGGAGTCACTCTGCTTTCCCTGCGGAGCAGAGCATTCCAGGCTCGTAAACAAAAGTCTGTTCTCTGGAGTGACAGCCAGACGTTCGACTGATGGACATCAGACAAGACCACCAGATGTAGGTGTCAGCGCGTGGCGCTGGCGGAGGCCCTCAGGGTGCGGGCGTCCCACAAGCCAACCTGCTCTCCCTCCGCCCCAACACTCAGCTTGGCAGGGGGGATCCCGAGGATTCCAGCCCAGAGAGGTGTGTCCAAGAAAGAATGCTCCCTTGGAGTGCCAGGGGCTCGCGGAGCTCGTTGTCAGCCCGGCTGGGTTTCCCTGGGCACCTGAAGTTTGTCTCCACCAGTGTTTACTCCAAGGAATAAATAGAAGCCCCCAGGGGGATGCAAAACGCAGGATACAGCCATTCAATTACAGCTGGAAAAGATTATTTCGATCATAACAAACATGAAACAAAATCCTCTCCGTTTTCCACACAGGCTGGGGCACCTGCTCCACAGCTCCCGGCAGCCTCAGGTAGAGCTGAGCGTTAAACCGGCTGCTCCATCGGGTCCAAGGCAGCAAAGCAAGCCGCCAGGTGGGAGCCAGAGCCACAGGTCCCGCTTTTCTCCTTCCAAAAACAAAGCAAATCGCCACTCCTCCACCAGCGGCAACCGTGTTACCCTTAGTCTCTCGGGCAGTGCCGTCACCTAACAGCGTCATAGTTCTGGCTTCTGAACTAAAGGACTGGGGGTGGGGGGAGGAGGGAAGCACACAGGAAAAGTAACAAGTATCATCTTTCTTTAGCCCCACTTTAGCGGGATGACCACTTAACAGAAGCATTTTTAAAATAGCATTTACAGAAGGATTATTAAACGTCAGTCACTCTAAGTGCTTTGTGTATGTCACGTAATCATCATGACACCCTTATGGGCAGGTCCTCCTGATTATCCCCATTTACAAAGGGAATACTCAGGCACAGAGCTGTTAAGCAACTTTCCCCAACACACACAGCTGCCAAGTGGTAGAGGCAGGATTCAGACTGGGCTCTACCAGCTCCAGGGTCCACACATCCAGGCTCTCCTGCCTTTTTTGATGTAACATTGAACAGCGTGTGTCCTGCTTAGGCTGGTCCCCAGCACCAGCGGCATGATCTCTGGCTACTCAGTCTCCCTGAGTTTGTTTCCTTATCTGTCAATTAGGGACTGAAAGAGATGTCTCTTTACGGGTTGCTGCCAGAAGCAGAAATAACATGTGTGTCACATACATGTGAGGCCAGTGCCCAGCATTTGGTTGATGATCTTTGTATGTTAGTAGTTATTGTGACTATCACGGGCATCTTGTACTTCACTGAATCCTCACTTGCACCACCTGTGAGGTAGGTGGGGTGCTGGGGTGCTGTCACTAACCCCACTTTACAGGTGGTGAAACTGAGGTAGCAAGACATCCAGAAGTGGAGTCGGCACAAGAGCCCACATCTCTTGAGTCTGCATTCGTCTAATCCTGGCTGCTCTGGCCCTTCTGCACCTCGGGCCACACCACCTATTTCTAGACACAAGACACAGCTGCCATCTAGAAGGACACAGCAGGGCAAGGGATTCAACTCTTGTTGCCTTCCCTTCCCCTCCTGCTCCTGGGATTGGCTGCAGACAGAGGCCAGTCCCGCCCTCCTGACAGTTAACACCCCTTGGGACAAGCAAGGTGTGTGTGCCCTTCAGATTTTTTATCGATTAGGAAAAAAAAAAAACCAAACTTATTTTTTGTACCATCACCAAGGGCAGATACAGAGCCCACAGACCACTTCTCCACCTCCCTCGCCCCTACCCCATGGCTCTGAGAGTGTTTCCAGCACTTTCCACTGCACAAGATGTCCCCATGCCCATGCCAAGGGGCAGGAGAAGGAGCTTCCTGGGTCCTGAAGGCAGCGGGCCAAGCCACACTCTGCCTTATTTCCCTGTCTTTCCTAACTACCCTTCCACTGATTTTCTCCTTTTTCTCCTTCATTTCTCCATTTTTCAGAAAATCTCTGGGGAATGCAGCTTTTGTTCTATTGCTTCACATAATTCCCAGGACTGGGGATGAAAATGCTTTCCTTTCACAGCCCCTGGCTGAGTGCCTTGCACATCCTGGCTGCGCTCTGGCGTGATTTATAAACTGTGGGATCTGGGGCCTTTCCTCCGCCCCCATCATTTAGAGCAAGACATTGCCCACGACCGGCTCCAAGGTCAGGGCGTCCTCTGAACTCGGCCACTGGGGCTTTTGCTCAGAGGCAGAGACTCAGCAGAAGCAGTGACGGGAGCAGGAGGGCCGTCCATCCCTGTTAGGAGAACACAGGGCGAGGAGGCCCACGCTGCTTGTCCCCGAGAACACACAAGACCCAAAGTCTCAAAGTGTCGGCGTTGGCTTTGAACTGAGAATGTGAAAGCGCATTTTCCAAACCTGTCAGGATTGTGTTTCATTTCTAGACATTTATTCTCAATGGGACAATGAGGAAGAGACACAGCTTAAGAAATCTTGAGCTGAGAAATGAAGTTACTTTTCTTTGCTGCCGTTAAACTGAGTATGGGGAAAGCTAAGCCGAGGGGTTCACGTCTCCTTTTGTTAGAACAAAGCACAGAAACCAGACGGCAGAGTGTGGTTGGCAGAGTGATGTGTCTTTGACTGATCTGAAGACCGCCGTCCGCCAGCTGCCTCCACCGACTCCTGTCCTGTCACTGGACTCCCTTTGGGTGCCGATTGGTCAGAAGCTGAAACAAGACAAAGCGAAGAGCCAAAGAGTCAGGCCTCTTATGGGTCCTCGGTCAGGGGTTCTGATTGAGCCCAGCCCCGGAGAACAGAGTTTTTACTTTTCTACCTCCTGAGCAGGAGAACATCTTCACAGCTGAGGCCCATTCAGACCTCTGCTTGTTCCTGGATCATACCTTTTGTCCAACACTGCACTGTCTTGTTGGTCACGTACCAAAATCTTTACTCGTGCATCGCTCACATAAGAGCACCGAGCCTCCAGACTCGCTGCCCCACGCCTGTCTTCGAGGCCCAAGCATCAGGGTACGCTGGCTTCAGACCCAGGGCCACCGCTGCTCATGACTGACCTCTCAGGGCCGCATTTGTCCTCCTCTGGAAAGTGGGGAAATGACACCTCCCTCCTAGGGTTGTTTTGATAGTGAAATTAGATGCCTTATGTAAAGTAAGTACATGATGCCCCACACAGAGCTCAGGCTCAGAGATGCCAAAGTGCCTGGGACTGTGAGCTCGGCAAGGAGCGGGGAGGGCAGGGCCTCACAGGAGAAATGGAAACAAGAAGGCTGGTGGAGACGCCGTCTCCATCTCCTCGTGCTCTCCCTGCAGCTTCATTTGGAAAGATCTGCATCTAAGATTTTAAAGTCATTTATCATTCCCATTTTTTTCTACACTGATCATTGTTCCAGAGACATTCAAGTTCAGAGAGGCTCTTGTACTGGATTTGAGACTCTGTGTTCTAGAAGTCAGGAAATGCAGGAGGGGCTTCTGTCTTCAGCCTTGTGTTCCCAAATTAATGAGTGATTTCCTTCACCATTAGGGCCTCATTTCCTCCTGAACCTGGATCGGCAGTTACCTCTGTTTCAAGATCTTAGAAGCAATGGGTAATTTTCAACACAATCAGACAGAGGCAAGTTCAGTTTGCTAAAGGGCTGGCCATTAATGAACACAAGTGATGACACACACGTGGAACGAAGTGGGCGCCTGGCCCTGTCCCCAGGCCCTCCCCAGGCTCGGGCCCAGCATGAGGTGAGAATTTGGCAGATCCAGAACCGTGTCACTGGGGCAACTCTGGGTGATGATTCACACGCAGTATTTGGCTCATGTAGAAGTCGGGGCTAATCTGACAAGGAATCAAGGTTCATAAACTCCTCAAATGTGGCATTTTTATAAGGCATGGTTTTAAACCAGAGCTGGCTAAGTGGAGCTAGCTGTCATTAACTACAGGTTCGTTTGAGCCTCGTAACATGTCCCTCCCACCCTCTCCCCCACAACATGCAGAAGACAGATTCATGCTCAGCAATAGTTTATGCTCTTTGGAAATCAATTATTCCAATAGGGGATGGGATTTTGGTTTTGTGTTTTATAATTCTCTACTAGTCTTATTATTCCAAGTACGCTTTATCCCTTTCACTTCGAGTTCCAGAATTTATTGCAGTATTGTTTTTCTCAGAGATGTAAGCACTATTATGATTTTAAAAGGAATTGGATTTTTCAAAAATGAAATATGCAGGAAAAATGATAAGGACAGTGGGTTTGAAGGGTGTCAGTTTTGTTTTGGCATCATCCCAAATCAGGGGAAATGGAACTGATTACAGACAGAAATGTGATGTTTCTTTGCCTACTGAGAAGACACGGCTCCCTGCCTCCAGGCTGCCTGTCAGCACTAGGAGGCGACTGAACTCTCCCCAGCTCCATCTCCCTGCGCCTCAGCTTCTGCAGGTGTAACAGGACGCTCGCTGGACCGCACATCTGTCTCTCAACTCACAGACAAGTTATAAGAACCTTTGAGAGAGAATCTCCACCAAGTAGTACTGTGATCACAGAACTTAAATTTGAGTCTTTGCAATTGTATCCAAAGTAGGGGTTACCCTAACAACAATAAAAACTGAACAAGGAGTTACTAAACTAAATAAAAATAAAAAGGGAATATAGCAAAGGGAAACTGCTGTCTCTTTACCAACTAACCGTCAGGCTGTTTCTGATGCCCCTGCTTCCAGGCGGCACCACCATTTCTTTGTAACCAAGATGAATAATCAATTTCTGGCTTAACCTTCCCCACAAAATTTTGGACGTGTAAACTGAGCACGAGGAAGTAATACTTCACAGATCTCTCAGTCTCCTCTTCAACACTTTTTCAGGTTCTTCTTCTAATTTCTCTTCTCAAAAAAATTTTCAACGTAGCTTTCCCCCGCTGACCCACGTCTTGTATCCACAGCACATTTTCCTCGCTTCCAACCTGGCTGTTTCTCATTTTCTCACTTGTTTCTCAACTGGTCCTCCTCCTCATTTCTACCCTCAGTTCCTTTGCACTTCTCTGAAACTCCTTCCCTCCCACCCTGCTTTCTCTCCTTGAGAAATTCTCCAGTCAACAGTGAGACAAGACGACCAGCTACGATTGTCTGAGAACCAAGACAGCCCATTGAAAGCTGGGCGCAGGCCAACCAGGTCTCCGTCAATGTGAGTTGGTGCCGCCATCAATTCAAATGAGACTTAGCATGAAATCACCAGAGTCTCTTGGAATTTCTACACATATATATTTGACACTTTACCACAATCCAATTCCACAATCCAGATGATGGAAGAACTTCCTTGTTTACTTGAGAGAGATACTCATCCATCATCTCATGAGACCACTGCTCACAGCCCCCAGGACTGCCTATTAGGACCATTATCTTGCTACAGTTTAATGCCCATTATTATGCAGAGTTGGGAAACATAGCCTTCTTATTAATTACCTTTTCTGATTGAGAATTACAATGTACCTCTTCTGTGGATTACTAATATCTAGACACGAGGAATAATCTCAACACCAAAGCTTAATTTGAACTTTGTTAGTCTTCCTTGGAAAATTCAGAGGCAACTTCAGGACTCACAGAATATCAGGTCATCACACATGTGTTGCAGATGTGCAGAAGTATGAGATAATTGGGGTTTCCACTTGATACAACGTAATGTGGCTTTTGGTTTGTCACAGCACAAGTCTCATGGGAAACGAGTGTCCCCTGTCCAGCAAGTTCAGTCTTTTTTAAAATTTGAAATGTGTTTAAATGTTCAAAGGAGAGAAGGTCATGACCTGCCAAATTATAATACAGTGTATGTGTGCTAGTGCCAATTTTCTAAGGAAAAGTATGTATAATATACACTCACACACACAAGTTCGGGAAGATAGGTACCAAAATTTTAGCAGTAGTCCCTCTGGGTGATGAAACTACAGAGCTTTTGTTGTCTTTTGTTTTACCTGCACTTTCTGGTTGTAAAAACTAATAATTAAATATTCCTTCTATAACGTAAATGCATTAAAAAAAAGTTCCCTAGTTGAGCAAACCAACACAGCCTAATAAATAATTAAAAGGAGCACGGAAACACATTTCAATGTAGACTAAGAATGAATTAAACGGAAAGAATGGTAGCAGAAGAAACCTTTCTCTGGGAAACAAGCATCCCATGAGCCATACTGTGAATCTGGAGGCGGGAGGCTGTGGTGCCAGGTCTAACAACGTGGAACTTGGGGCAGTGCTGTTGGGGAATATACGTGGGATTTGGGTCACTGCCTGGTCGTTACAGGCAGGGCTCTGTGAGCCATAACGGATATGACTTGGGGTTACAAGAAGAGATTCTTATACTTGCAATTAAAATAATTCCTTGTCTGCATTTCTGCCTCTGTTTCTAACCTCCTAGCTAGAATCAGATAAGGGAAATCACATCTTGGTTTCAATACTGATTCTCCACGACTGGGACGGGGGTTTAGCTTGAGCCTGAAGTCAGACCCTCAGTCGGAGCTTCTCAGTGTCCCGTCCTGGCCCTCCCAGCACAGGGGTGGTTGCTGGCTGGTTACTCTGCGGGGTCTTCACGTGTGTGGAGCACTTAGCTCCTCCCACTTGGTTCTACTGGGGTTAATTTTCCAATAAATCCACCTGTTCTAGCGGAAGAGCAGGCTGACCACCCCAGTCATAGGTGTGTACAGAGGAAGGAGCCACGATTTCTAGAAAACCTTGTGGAGAAAAATACCATTAGTGAGAATTTTATCCTAGTAATAAAAAGGGCTCAACAGAGTCTCCACTCTTGGGGGAGGGGGGTCGCTGTTCTAGAATCGCCCACCTCCTTGCTTGCCATTTCTCTCCACGGGCAAAAGAGGTCACGCCCTGGAGGAACCAGATCTCCAGCTTCCAGAAGCCCCTGCATTCTCCGGGAAGCAGAGCAGAAGCCATGTGAGGCTTCCAAGTCCTCGGTGTGTATCCAGCCCCCCTGCCCTCGCTCTCAGCCCCGCCACCCCTTGCACGGGGCTGGGGTCTGACCTCTGTGGCTCTCTTGCCCGCTGAGCTAAAGCTCATTCTTTTTAACCCCTGTAGTTCCTCCTTCAGTTTTGTGCCAAGACTCACATTTGCTAAGTGAGTGAATTCCCAACAAGAGGGTCCGTCAGTGACTAAGCAGTCAGCATACGTGACCTGTCTTCAGCACAGTATGGTTTTCACATGATACACAGTATCTCATAGTCCTCAAAGCGACCCTATAACACAGGCGCACTGTTGCCCCTGCTTTCCGGAGGAGAAAAACCCGCGCGAAGGGACTCACCTAAAGCAACACAGCTGATTATGGGTGTCAGGACCTGGATGCAGGCCCAGGAATTCTGATTAAGAGCTAATGCTCTTCCACTGTGACAGTGGGGCCCAAGCCTGGTGGCTCCTCCAACTGCCCTGTGGAGACGGTTAACGAACCAGAGACTGGGCTCGCTGAGTCACTCTCAGGGTGAGGCCCCCCCATCTCTCCTGTCAGCCACAGGTGATTTGATCCCCTCCCTCCCTCCCTCCCAGCACCTCCCCACACCCACAGCTCTGAGGCCACATCCCCGGTGCCTGATACCAAAGCTGACAACCAGCTACCTTACAGGCTGGCCCCGACCAGGAAAGTCGTATGTCCCTCCGCGAATCACCTCCTTATTTGTAAAGAACCTGCCAGGATCTTTCTCTGTAGAACACTGCTGGTTAAATAGCTCAACTTCTAGAAAGCTTGAGGTTTAAAAAATGGCTACGTCGCTCATCCTTCCCAAGCAGAGGAGGTCAGGAAAGTTGACAGCTGTGCTTATGAAGGCCTCAGAAAAGCTGCTGAAAAGCCTCGGGGCCGAGAATAAGGGCCCTGGCTCGTTGGACACGTCTGGGAAAGGCAGTTGCCTTGTCAAGATTCTGGAATAGCTGAGGGCAAAGACCCTGGCAATTAAGTGACCGCAAACTCATCCAAAAATTATCCATGTGGGTGGGGGGTTTGCACATGGCGGGGAATGTCCTTCCCACTAGGGAGAGTGAGTCAAATTTGAAGGGAGTTGCCGACGCTCCAAGGCATTCTGCTTCATCTACACTCATGCAGGAGAGAGACCCTCCCTCACCCTGAAGTTTCCCAGAATGATTAGGAGCTGATGTAAGAGGTCCTCTAAGCTGACTTCACCCGCCATGAACCCCGCAAGTGGACGCCGTCAGACTGATTTACAGGGAGGGGTCCCCTCCAGAGACTGGCCCGGGCCACTTGCCTAAGTGCCGTCTGCAGGTCAGCCTGGAACCCATTATCATAACGGCCGGGTGAATCAGCTAGGAGACAAGTTGAAGCAAGCTGAAATTTGAAAGACACATTAACAGGGGTCTGAAGAGCTGCCAGAAGAGCCCGCCAGCAGGGGCAGCTGCAAGGCCAATTTTTTAGTCAATACTGAAAGGTGGTTGCCTCAATATCCAAGTCAAACACTGATTTCTCTCCGGCTCAGTACTCCCGTTTAATTGCACTAGGGAGTCTCTCCACCGGCACATCTAACACCCAAATCCAGAGTGGAGTGAAAGGAAAGCACATCATTGAAGTGCAAATGAGATCCTGGCTGCAGCCAGGCGGCCTGGGTCCTGCTGGAGTGTCTCCTGCCCCGGCAGCCAGGCTGAGACACCAGCGGCCATCACATCCTGGCTGCCCCCAGAGAGGGGACTGTGGGGTGTGCTCCTTGCCCCTGCAGCCCTATGGGCTGCCCCGGCTCTGGAGAGTTTTGGGGAGAGTTCTCACCGGGGAGCGCAGTTGGGGTGGGGCAGAGAGGGGAATGCATGTTCCTGGAGAGCAATCCTATGCTTGACAACCTGGTGAGGCTGACGGCATCCTTGACTGGCATCCTGAGGTTGGAAACAGCCTCTGAGGTAGTGAGATCCAACAGTCTGACCTTCCGAGAGAGAGCGGACAGGCTTGGCTAGTGACAGAAACGCTTTCCCCTGTGATGACGCCCACAGAGGGGCCAGGGAACAGCCCTGGGGATGGAGGCCAGAGCAGAGGCAGCCTTCGACCTCAGAGCCAAGCAGGATGTTATCAGATGTAGCCGGAAACCCAGGAGAACTGGGACCCAGATCAGGATGAGAAGGAAAAGGCAGGTCCTGGGGGAGGTGACACGAATCCCCTTTGTCTCCTGACAACCATCAGAGGCAAGAAGCCTGGGGAGCTCACACACCTGCAGAAGCTGTTAGACGCGCCTCCTGCCTCAGGAGGGCTGGGCTGGGGTAGCTCACGGAGGCCAGTGGCCCAGCTGGCTTTGTCCTCACAGCTCCAAGCCTCGGGCCCACGCGGCGCTGTTTCCCACTTGCCCCCAGCGTGTGAGGGATTCCTTAGCCACACCTCTGCTAACCACACCCAACGGTCAGAAATTGTTCAGGTGGGGCCCAGAGGATCTGATCAAGACATGGCTGGGCCATCCTGAAGCCCAGGAGTCCCAGTGCAGCTCCGCCGCTGGGGGAAACCATGGAATGGATTTGGTCTGTTACTGAAGGAGGGCTCACGGGGACACGGGCCGCCCCCGACAGACAGCGGGGAGAGCGAGGCCTGCGCCTTCCACCTGCTAGTGGTGGGACCTTAGATATCAGATAACCTTTCTGGAGTCAGAGGCGCTACCGTTGCGCCATGAGGTCGGCCTCAGGTAACCTTTCTGAACTTCAAGTTTCCTACTTCTTATGGGACCAGTCATGTGATGGATGTAACACGTGACTTGGACCGAATGCCATCCTGTGGGTAAACTCCCAGCACAAAGCAATTGCCCGACAAATGCCAGTTCTCTCGCCTTCCAGTTGACCCCCCAAATCTGAGGTGGCCTGTTTTTCCTTCTCTAGTTGTTGGTGTTGGTTTTTGTCCAGGAAAGCAACAGTTAGAAGAGGCTGAGAAATGTCTGTCTCCCAGCTCTAAGTGAGATGTCCAGCCCTGCTGGCTTCCCCTGTGGAGGGACCTCCCATGCAGCAGCAGTTTGATAAATGAATCGCTTCACCTTCCTGGAACAGGAGCTCTTAGACCTGCTCCTCTGAGCTGTTTTGCAGAAGCCATTTCCGGATACAAATAGCGGAGGTCTTCTTGCTTTGGCTGTTCCCGTGTTGACCCAGCGGCTCCTCAGCTTGCCCCGTACTTCCTGTGTGTGGACAGGGAGGTGCGCAGCCAGACTGTCCAAGGCCCACCTCCCCGACCTCCCCCGCTCCCGCTCCCTTCCCTTCCCACCCCTCTCTGGACATGCTGGCCTCCTGTTTCTCCTTTGAACTTGCCAGGCTGGTGTCCGCTTTAGAGCGTGGCACTGCCTGGAAGCCCCTACCTGGACAGCCACGTGGCTCTTTCCCTTCATGCTCATTTCAGCTTGAATGCTGCCCCCTCCAGGAAGCCTTCACTGGCCCTCTTTTCCATTACCCACTTTTATTTTCTTCTTAACCAGAAATGATCTCATTCATTTTGTGACAGGTTGTCTGTCTCCCTCTACTAAAACCCAAGCTGTGTGAAGGCAGAAACCTCCTGTGTTCAGTTCAAGGAACACCCCAGATCCCACGGTAGTGCCTGGCCTCAACCCACTGTATTCCTGGGGCATCTGGAAACGCTGTTGAACCAATCTATGAACGTTACATTCCAAACTGTATTAGCGTTGGTGACTCCTCAGGGCTTGAACAGTGTCAGAAACATGCAACTGTAAGCAAGCAGGGAGCGAGGAGGGGGAGGGAAATGCCTCTGGGTGATGGCGGGAAGTCCACTTTGAGCTTCTCATGCCTGAATCCAAGATGCCACCTGCCCCCGGATCAGAGAGAGGCAAGTTTTGCTCTGTCTCCTCTCAGTGGAGTTGAACAGAAGTGTGCTGGTCATTCCCTCAACCTCATTCTGGGGTCAAAGTAGAGGGACATCTACAGGCATTGGGGCAGTGCCGAGTGCCAACGGCTCAAAGCCAGGAAGGGAGAAGGGGAGGGTGCAGTCTGCGGGCCCATCCCTGTCCTTCTGCACTGCTCTGTGACCCCGAACTCAAAACCTGGCTGTCTGTCCTGAGTCGGGCTCCCGAGGAAGCTGAGCGGCTCACCAGAACATTGGAGAGTAAGTGTGACCTGAGAGGAACCCTCACCCCTGCCATCTTTCTGGACAGAGCAGAGAAGATGGCACTGAGCCGTGCTTTGTGGTGGTGTCAATGCCCTGAGGTCAGTGCTAGGCAGCACCAGGTGATGGGGATGGGGCTGGGGATATCCAGCACCCCTCATCGATAGGCAGCATGCTCCTGAGGGCACCATGTCCGGAGAAACGTCGGTTTGAGGGTTCATGGAGACTAAGTGTTTCTGAGACATAGATGTTCTCTGGGAGGCGGGCAGAGAGGACCCTCTCAGAATGAGGGATCCCTTGGGGCACTTGGGGTGGGGAGGTTAGGGGAGTATTAAAGTAAAAAACCTCCTCAAAACACACAGCTATCATTCAAGGGCCCCAAACTCCGCCTGAGCCGCCCCTCTCTGGCTCTTCCCCAACCCCCTGGGAGCCCAGCTGCAGTGCTGGGGGTCTCCATCACATCCAGGGTACTCACCGCTGGCTGTGTCACTCTTGGGGGGCAGCTGCCAGCTGTCTGCATACCTCATGATGGCCAGAGTTTTGCTGTCTTGACTTTCCTGAGCACTTACTTCTGCAAAAAAAAAAAAACAAAAAACAAAAATTGAGGGGAAGGCCTGTGAGCACGTGTCAGGTGGGGCCTTTCTCTGAATGTCGGCAACCGTGGGGCTCTCAACCTGCAGGGCACCGGGAACACAGGAAGGACACTGCCCAGGCCCCCTCTCCCCGCACTGCCGTGGTCAGACAGGTCTTACTGCACACTGCAGTCCCCTCAAGTTCAACCTCTTGGTCTCCCTCCCACACCCCCACAAGTCGTGCCCAGTCAGCATGTGTCTCCGGGAGCTGATACAAGGGGACAGCTGATTTGGGAAGAGTTCCTTCCCCTTCACCGTGGGCTCTGAGAGCCCATCTGGCTCGTGGGGTAAGTTTCATGCCCCTAGAGGTTCACGGGGTCACATCCTCCAGCCCCTCGGTCACTTAGGGAGCAGGGTCGGCATGGGGTCTCCCCTGAGGGACCCTGGCCTTCCTGTTCCTGCTGGAGCTGTGCTCCGGTGGGGACAGGAGGGGCAGGCACAGAGACAGGCAGATGCCCCCCTTCCCCAGAGCCTGATAGCCAAGGCTCAACATCAGAAATGCTAGGCTGATGGGGAAAAGATGAGGGAAATGTAGAGAAGCATGGGAGAAAAAAAGGTGGAACCCCCCACCTTCTGGGTTCCACGTACAGGGTTGTGTTTCTCTGCACATTGACACTGGCCAGGAGTGGGGCTGGGGGCTGGCATCCGCCCGGAGGAAGGGGTGACCTTATTATAAGCCACGCTCAAGGGGCTGGGCTGCCTACCTGCAAAGGGTGCCTTTACCCACTTTGCACCAAGATAGTGTTTAGGGCCTGAGAGGGGCTGTCCCCTCCCTCCTTTCTCGGGGTCCAGATTGAGATCTTCAACCGAGACACCCTCACCCATTTCCTGCTCTCTGTTGTTTCTGTTTGTTTCCAGCTCAGAACTGAAAGTGAGTTAGGTTCTACCAGCCCAGACCATGTTCTAGAATCCCGTTTCTCAAATTTCCAGTTTGTGAAAACCTCTCTGCAGAGGAAATGGGAGGAAGCAGTCTTGCGTTTGAGGCAGGTGCACCTTCCGAGCAAGATTCTGCCCGGTCCTGGCGCTAAAGCCTCCAGCTCCATCTTCCTCTCTCCCACCGTCAGGTGGCAAAAGACACCCCACCCCTTCCCCAACCTTTGTCTATTTCTGACAAAGAAAAGGGAAACGTTTATCCCTCTGTAGCAGCCCTCAGTCCTGGGGACGATGTGCTGGTGAGAGAGAGGAGGTGATGGGACGGGGGTGAGGTCCCCAGAGCCTAGAAATTCAGAAACTCAAAAGAGGGTGCCTCCTGGTCTTTATTAGCCAGAGTTATTTCACTTTTTAATTTAGACTTTCTATCCGGTGCATCCAACAATAAAATGTAGCTCAAACCAATCACAGCCCACAGGGATACTAAGGTGAGCAAATATTAGAACGAAAATGTCACCAAAACAATTTTACAGGTTCTTCAAATTTCCACCTCTTCATTGGTATAGCCTCAATTTAAAAACAGTAGCTATAATTTGTGCGTCCCAAAGAGACATCCTGCGTCTATCAGCTACACACACCAGGAGCCTCTGGACTTAGATGCTTCCTTCGCAGGCCCAGGAGCAGCTAAGGATTAGCTCCTGTCGGAATGAACCCACTTCCTTCTCCAGTTTGCTTCAGAGGTTCAGGAAGGTTTCTCTGCTGCTACTGGGTCTCCCCCTCGGGTCAGCGTTTCCCAGCGGTGACCCAGGCGGTTGTTCAGGAGCCCTGACCGTGTCGGGGGACAGGGTCTGCCCTGCAGCTGGAGGAGGCCGCCTTGCTCCTTGGTGGATTCCAGCTGCTGCCTTTGCTTTTTCCTTTTTTTCTTTCTTTTTGAGCATCGTGACCCAAATGGTGATCCCTGGTCTGGCTTAGCCCTGGGTTGTTTTAACCTCATCTCACTCTCTTGTCATTCCTGGAGCCGAGTGAGTCACGGATTTTGTCCTGCTTCCCAGTTTTGGAAGCCAGCAGACAATGAGGAAGGGAAGGTGGAAGTTTCCAAGGTGTGAAGGAAGCCTCTTCTGGAGCCTTCCCTGAGGCTGAGGAACAGAGGGAGGCTCTGAAATCATCTCCAGCTGCCGGAGAGGCTGATGGACAAAGCCCCTTTCTTGGACAGGGTGAACTTTAAACAAATGCACAAGAGACCCTGCAGGCAGGTCCAGCAGCCCAGATCAAGGAATATCGGAATATTCTGGATGCAAGAGAAGACCGTTCAGGGAAAACTGGTTACCGAAAGTGGCAGCTTGTGGGTGGATGGGGAGGATGCCCACGCTGGCCCTCAAACCCCAGGACCTCACTGAACACAGGTGAAGTTGTTGGTGGAAAAAATATTCAGCACCAACGACGAGGCTTCTCCCTATGCTTACCCGCAGGGCCAGTCCAAGTCAGAGGTCTCCCCATGATCTCATCCTCCGAGGCATTCAAGTTCTGGATCAGAAAGTATGTGGTCATTTTCCCTTTCCCTTTCACATCGATTTCACCCCTTTCAATGATTTCAAACCCCTGATTTTCCAGGGCTCTGCACAGAGAAAAGAAAAATGCACAGATATCAAAGCTCACAGGTCTATCACTTGAGAGTTGGCCACCTTGGGAAGGCTGCTGTGAGAGGGAGGAGTCTGGGAACAGGAAGAAGGGCACAGGGAGGGGCCCAGGAAAGGGACAGAGCCGCAGGAGAAGGTGGCTTTTTCATTTATTTACCGGCCGCCGAGGGATGTTGGAGAAAAACCACAGAACGGGGCAGACTAACGATGTTTCACAATCACGGTCAGCTGCCTCAGCCGAGGCTCAGCACTCAGCCACCCTCCCTTGTTCTTGGCCGTGGAGATTTCAGACCTTCGCCTCGCGTATCATGTTCCCCCATTGGGCACCTGCTCGCCTCACCCTCACACTGCTGACCACGCCTCCTACTCTGACCTGATTCAGCCACAAAACTGTAGCCATTAGAGGTGAGACCTTGCAACTTCTCATCCGATTGACCACACCTACCCTTTTCCTCCCAATCTCAGAGGCTATCTTGTCCAAGGGCGCCCCACCCATGCTCCCTTCCCACCTCCTCAGGGCCTGGTCCATCAGTCATCTCTCCATCTGCATCCTTCCCTCAGCCTTACCAGCATGCTAAGCTCACTTCCATCCTAAATAGAAGTAAAATCCATCTCACTTGATCATCCCCCACTTTAGTCCCATGTAAACGCTCTCTTCTTTTTATCTTTCAACCCACAATCCAGTGCCTGTCCCTTCCCCCCATCCTACCACAACCACTTCTAATAATGGAACCACTTTTTCCAAACCTCCGGTGAATATTTTTCAATCCCTGTCACTACAGTTGACATTTTTGTTCAATTCTTCCTCCATAAAAACATCTACAAGGGTGCTTCTCACCCTGAATTCTGTTCCTCTCGCCTCTTCCACGGGCTCCTCCTCCTCCGTCTGCCACTTAAATGTTAGTTCTTTCCACTATTCTTCTTACACGGCATCCCTCCCCAGGGATCTCATCAACATTTGTGGCTTAATTACTGCCATTGTGTTATTACTCCAGGTCTGGGTCCCAGCCAACAACCTGACTCCAAATTTCATCCATCCATGTAATGGCACCTCTCCCTAGAAGCTCCCCAGTTCCTTTGATTTCAACACTTCCCAACCTGAACTCGTCGTCTGCCCCTCTGAACTGGAAGCCTCTTCCTTGTCCCATCTCAGATGGTGAGATTCAGGCCCCACTGGCCCAGAATGAACTGGGAGGCATTCAGCTCCTCCCTCTTTTTCTCATCCCCCATTTCTAGCAATTACCAAGTTTAGCTGATTTTACTCTCCCCCAGATTCCCACCAACAAATGTTCTAGTTCAAACCGAACTCCTAAAAGTCTTCTCTTTCCCGTTTCCTGATGCTCAGACCTGCCCTTATCTGCGGCCTAGAGTGGTCGGTGTCAAGCAGGACCCTGACCTTGCCGTGGTCTCGGATCTCACGCCCCTCAGGGGCTCCGCTTCACCTACAGGGTAAGCCCCTGCCCTTCGGTGAGGCACACACAGCTTTCTCCACTATCTTCCACCCCAGCAAAGCTAATTCGTAGTTCTCTGCACTTCCTCCCCACCTGTGTTGGTACTGATTGTTTTCCACTTCCAAGGCCCCAGTTTGGGCTAAATTCTGCTCTGGAACCCCTTGTTCAAAGATTCAGCTCAGAATCCTCCCTCCTCCACACAGAATCTCTTTCCTGGGTTCGGCACCATCGCCCCAAGGTCCACAACACACTAGAGTTCCCTCAGGCATGAGAAATGGGTGCTTAATGCCTGACCCCCTGGGTTGTAACCAGGCTGTTTCCCTTCCTAGCCTTCCTGTGACCCGAGGCGAGTGATTAACCTTTTTGTGCCTGATTTTTCTCCCTCATCTGTAGATAATAAGCATATATCTTCATATTTGTTGCAGCAGTAGACAAACTAACGTACGTTAAAGAACTTAGAAGAGAGTGGGACCTCTTGTAAGTTCTCAAGGAACCACATTGTTTCACGCATATCTTTATCATTGTACTTATCACACATTAAAAATAATTATCTGTGAATATTTCTTCCTTCCACTGGACCCAAAGGTCAGCAAACTTTCTTCGTAAAAGACCAAATAGAAAATATTTTCAGCTTTGGGGGCCACATAGTCTCTGTCACAACTACTCACCCTGCTGTTGTAGCATGAACACAGCCACGGACAACACTTAAATAAAGATTATGGCTGTGTTTCAAATAAAACTTTATTTACAAAAACAAGCAGCAGGCTAGCCACTATGGTCTGTGGCTATAACTTGCCAACTCCTGCACTGGACCATATGCTACTTGAGAGCAAACACTGTCTTATAGCAAAGGCTCAACAATATTTATTGTCTGTCACAGTCTTCTGGAAGACAGTGTGGCAAGGAAGAAAAGGCATGGGTTTCCTCCATTACCCCCATCTGGGGGAGGCTAGGCACTGTATGTTCTAGAAGGGGAAGAGACCAAGAAAGGCATGAAAAAATGAATGGCTACCTGTAGGCTGTGGGGCTGAGGTGCACTTTGTTGGGAAGCCCGTGACTTTCCATCCTGGAAGCTGTGTTCACAGTGTCACCAAACAAGCAGTACCGCGGCATCTTTTCCCCCACGACACCTGCCAAGACTGGTCCCGTGTGGATGCCCACTCTGATCTGTACAGAGAGAACCTCGTTGAAAAGTGATCATCGAATACTCTTGCTTTTACTTTTAAATTGAGGTATAATTTACATAAACACATTAAGGTCTGTCTTCTTTATCTCCATTAGTTTTGGCCAAGTGCAAATATCCCTGTATCTACCATCCGAAATAAAATACAGACTCGTTCCATTACCTTGCGAAGTTTTCTTGTGTCCTTTTCCAGTTACGTTCTGTCCCTCCCTGCAGAGGTTAACCACTTTTTTATTTCTTCTAACTGGATTAGTACCCACCCTAACAGCCTGCTTTTAACCTGATCATCTCTTTAAAGGCCCTATCTCTGAATATAGCCACATTCTGAGGTACCAGGGGTTAAAGCATCAGCATA
This sequence comes from Vicugna pacos, assembly GCF_048564905.1. Taxonomy (NCBI): domain Eukaryota; kingdom Metazoa; phylum Chordata; class Mammalia; order Artiodactyla; family Camelidae; genus Vicugna; species Vicugna pacos. The sequence goes on along the minus strand of NC_133000.1, from coordinate 14,038,862 downwards.
TGAATTTCAAAAGGAACACAAGTTAGCCTAAACCATTGAAGTTTATCATTTTTCTTTCCTTCATAGTTAGTGATTTGTGCCCATCTGAGAAATCATTGCTTACTTCAAAGTCTTGGTGCTATTCTTCTGTATTTCTTTCAAGATTTATAGTTCCAGCACTTACATTTCAGCCTGTAATATATTTCAAGTTTATTTTTATAAGTGGAGTGAGATAGGACTGAGGTTCATTTTTCTTCCCAAATGGACATTCAGTTGTAACAGAACCACTTCTTAAGAAGATTGCTTCCCCACTCGATTGATTTGGAACCTAGGTCAAAGCTCAGTTGTCCTTAAATATAGTCAGTTTCAGCTCCAATCTATTTGTGTGTACTTCTGCCAATTCCACCGTCTTTATTATTGTAGCTTTAAAATTAGTCTAGAAATTAATGTAAGTCCTCCAGTTTTGTTATTCTTCAAGATTTAAAACTAAGTTTAAACAGTCTTTATTTCATTTTCCAATTTTTTTAATCCTTAATGTATAGAAATTGAACTAATTTTTGTATACTGTTCTTGTATCCTGTGATCTTACTAAACTTACTAGATCCGGTAGTTTACTGTAGTTTGTGTAGAGTTTTCTAGGTGCAGCTTTATTTGGTCTACGAATAATGATCATTTTACTTCTTCCTTTCTAATACTTACATCATCTCTCTTTTTCTTGCCTTATGGCACTAGGGTGGGGTTTTTGGTATATTTGACTAGAAGTGCTTGTCCTTGTATTCACTCAGTTTGGATTTGCTTAGCTCGTGGAATCTGTGAGTTGACATTCTTCACCTCAAGGATATTCTCAACCATTGTCTCTTGAAATACTTCTTCTGACCCAGTCTCACTCTACTCCTTCGAGGGCTCCAGTGCCCGTATGGTAGTCCATATGACATTATCCAACACAGATCCAGGATGCTCTGTTTCACTTTTCTCACCCTGTTTTCTTCTTTATGTTTCAGTTTAAATCATTTCTATTGCTCTTCTGATCCTTTCCTCTACTATGTCTAGTCTCTTTTAAACTCATAAACAGAATTTTTGATTTCTGATTTCTGATATGGTTTTCCTGTCCATGGGATGGATAGGTAGTGTGTATGTGTATTTCTCCCTCATTACCTCCCATCTTGTTTTTGTTTTGTTTGTTTGTTTGTTTTTTAATTTACTGCATTGGGGATTTTAGTCAACAGCTGTATCTGTATGTTTACAATGGGCCAGTTTCATGGCCATGATACGTGGCCAGTATTTACTCCAAAGACTGCCATGGAGTCCTGCAGTATTTCTCAGCTTCTAAATCTTTTTTTTTTAACATTTTTTATTGATTTATAATCATTTTACAATGTTGTGTCAAATTCCAGTGTTCAGCACAATTTTTCAGTCATTCATGGACATATACACACTCATTGTCACATTTTTTTCTCTGTGATTTATCATAACATTTGTGTATATTTCCCTGTGCTATACAGTGTAATCTTGTTTATCTATTCTACAATTTTAAAATCCCAGTCTATCCCTTCCCACCCTCTACCCCCCTGGTAACCACAAGTCTGTATTCTCTGTCCTTGAGTCTTTAGATTCCACATATGAGCGATCTCATATGGTATTTTTCTTTCTCTTTCTGGCTTACTTCACTTAGAATGACATTCTCTAGGAGCATCCATGTTGCTGCAAATGGCGTTATGTTGTCGGTTTTTATGACTGAGTAGTATTCCATTGTATAAATATACCATCTCTTCTTTATCCAGTCACCTGTTGATGGACATTTAGGCTGTTTCCATGTTTTGGCTATTGTAAATAGTGCTGCTATGAACATTGGGGTGCAGGTGTCATCCTGAAGTAGATTTCCTTCTGGATACAAGCCCAGGAGTGGGATTCCTGGGTCATATGGCAAGTCTATTCCTAGTCTTTTGAGGAATCTCCACACTGTTTTCCATAGTGGCTGCACCAAACTGCATTCCCACCAGCAGTGGAGGAGGGTTCCCCTTTCTCCACAGCCTCTCCAGCATTTGTCATTTTTGGATTTTTGAATGACGGCCATTCTGACTGGTGTGAGGTGATACCTCATTGTAGTTTTGATTTGCATTTCTCTGATAATTAGTGATATTGAGCATTTTTTCATGTGCTTTTTGATCATTTGTATGTCTTCCTTGGAGAATTGCTTGTTTAGGTCTTCTGCCCATTTTTGGATTGGGTTGTTTATTTTTTTCTTATTGAGTCGTATGAGCTGCTTATATATTTCGGAGATCAAGCCTTTGTCGGTTTCACTTGCAAAAATTTTCTCCCATTCCGTAGGTTTTCTTCTTGTTTTATTTCTGGTTTCCTTTGCTCTGCAGAAGCTTGTAAGTTTCATTAGGTCCCATTTGTTTATTCTTGCTTTTATTTCTTCTAGGAGAAAATTTTTGAAATGTATGTCAGATAATGTTTTGCCTATGTTTTCCTCTAGGAGGTTTATTGTATCTTGTCTTATGTTTAAGTCTTTAATCCATTTTGAGTTGATTTTTGTATATGGTGTAAGGGTGTGTTCTAGCTTCATTGTTTTACATGCTGCTGTCCAGTTTTCCCAACACCATTTGCTGAAGAGACTGTCTTTATTCCATTGTATATTCTTGCCTCCTTTGTCGAAGATTAGTTGACCAAAGGTTTGTGGGTTCATTTCTGGGCTCTCTATTCTGTTCCATTGGTCCATATGTCTGTTTTGGTACCAATACCATGCTGTCTTGATGACTGTAGCTCTATAGTATTGTCTGAAGTCTGGGAGAGTTATTCCTCCAGCCTCTTTCTTTCTCTTCAGTAATGCTTTAGCAATTCTAGGTCTTTGATGGTTCCATATAAATTTTATTATGATTTGTTCTAGTTCTGTGAAATATGTCCTGGGTAATTGGATAGGGATTGCATTAAATCTGTAGATTGCCTTGGGCAGTGTGACCATTTTAACAATATTGATTCTTCCAATCCAAGAGCATGGGATATCTTTCCATTTTTTAAAGTCTTCTTTAATTTTCTTCATCAATGGTTTATAGTTTTCTGTGTATAATTCTTTCACCTCCTCGGTTAGATTTATTCCCAGATATTTTATTACTTTGGGTGCTATTTTAAAGGGGATTGTTTCTTTACTTTCTTTTTCTGTTGATTTATCGTTAGTGTAAAGAAAGGCAACTGATTTTTGAACATTAATTTTGTAACCTGCTACCTTGCTGAATTCTTCAATCAGCTCTAGTAGCTTTTGTGTGGACCTTTTAGGGTTTTCTATATATAGTAACATGTCATCAGCATATAATGACATTTTTACCTCTTCTTTTCCAATTTGGATCCCTTTTATTTCTTTCTCTTGCCTGATTGCTGTGGCTAGGACTTCCAGGACTATGTTGAATAGGAGTGGTGATAGTGGGCATCCTTGTCTTGTCCCAGATTTTAGTGGGAAGCTTTTGAGTTTTTCACCGTTGAGAACTATGCTGGCTGTAGGTTTGTCATATATAGCTTTTATTATGTTGAGATATGTTCCCTCTATACCCACTTTGGTGAGAGTTTTTATCATAAATGGCTGTTGAATTTTATCAAATGCTTTTTCTGCATCAATTGAGATGATCATGTGGTTTTTGTCCTTTCTCTTGTTGATGTGATGTATTACATTGATTGATTTCAGCTTCTAAATCTTTGTGGTGAGGGTGAGTATGGTGCATTTTCAGAATTCCCTGCATAGTGGGTTATCATTTGGGAAAATCTTATTCCATCTTATAACTGACTTAATTTTTTTTTCGTTGGCTGTTTAATTTGCAGAACTGACTGACAGGAACAGGGAAGGGATCTAGATTTTAAAGGACAGAGGCACTGCTCTAAGCCATCTCGGGGAGGTTAGGATCAACTGAGCAGACAGAAGATGCCATTTACTTTTCATCGCCAAATGTGCCCAGCGCTTATAGTGTGAACAAACTTTTGTACTTGGAAGAGAAGCTTCCTGCGTTCCTGTGAGAAAGGCGAGCAGATGTCTCACTAGTGGCCACGTGGTGGAAGGAAAGCGATTCTGAATATCTAATGGCACCTCGGTGTCTGGCCCGCTGGCTGGAGGCAGTTTCACACCTCAGCCCGAGTTCCGAACCTGTCAGACGGCATGTTGGATACACAACTTCCCCCGGCGAAGGAAAGCTGGCTGTTTAGTAAATCTGAACCACTTGTTGAAATGTTTACACAAAAAGGCAGGGATAAGAAATGAGCTGGCTGTCTATGGACTGAGCCCCACAAAGTGAATGAGGAGATGTGTTCAGCACTGTCCTCAGTTATGGACAAAGGAAGGTGACAGTGAGTCACATCGCAGTCCCCGGCTCCAAAACCTCTCCTGAAATTTGAGAGAAGTTGGGACAATAACATCTAAACTAGCATCTCTGTTACTTAGGAACATATACAGAGAAGAGTGGGGAGACAGGACCCATTTCAATTATTGTCACGTACCCAGTAACTATCTGAGCAGACTAAAACAGAAGTCCACCTTTTGTGTGTGAGAGGGGCTGGTGTTAAACAGAGTACTCAGTTGCTTTCTACCTGGATGGGTTCTCCAGTAACAGGATTCATCACTTCCTTTGCAGAAATCCTCATCCCCAAGGCAAAGTTAGCTACTCTTTGAGCATGGCTTTCAATAGGCACGGGTACGCCCCCTACCACCACATAAGCATCTCCTATGGTTTCCACCTGTAAGGGGGAAAGAGAGACCATTCAGGGGGCTTTCTTAATACACTAAACTTAGCACTAAATATTTTTGGCATTTTCCATATAGCGACAGAAGGACCATATTAAAGCTGGAGATGTGAGGAGCATGAGGGAGGAGGTGAGAAGAAAAATGACTCAGGAAAGAACGAGGAGGGAGCCAAAAGGTCCTTCTGCTTTTGGTTCAGACAAGTCCCAGAGAAGACGAAGCCCCTGGGGTAGTCGTATGATGCTGTGCATTAGATAGACACACGTCACTTAGGTTAGACTTGCTCTTGCAGTGAAGGAGCAGTGTTCTCTGGGAAGACAGTGTGCCCCTCAAGGGCAACCTTAGCACTGGGTATTATGAGAAGATTCCTAAAAAAGACTAAAATCCTAAAGCACTTCCAGTCGTTTTAGCTCTTCCTCCTCTGCCCACTCGCATCCACACCGAACCCCACACAAAGGAAGAGCCCCCACTGGCTACCTGCCCTGCCTGAGCACACAGGGACACACGCCCCACCACCCCTCAGGCTTACTTTGTAGACCTCGTGGACACTGGTTAACCTGTCAAACTTGGAGTACATCGAATTCAGCATATGCACTATTTGGATAGGTTCACAGGCAGCACAGATGCTGGTAAAGGTCACCACGTCGCTGAAGAGAATTGTGCAGGTTTTAAATTTTCCTGCAACGTAAATCAATGTCAGTGATAGCCAAGGATGTAGACTACGAATTCTATTAAGTCTGGATTCAAGTGTCCTTTTGGGAACCAAATCTGACTGTGCCTTGGAGAAAAGGAGCCAGAAGCCAATCAGCATTCACTGCCCCCTCACCAGACATTTATCAAGTGCTGTGAGCTAGTTGTCGTGTTGGGAGAATCTTAAATGTGAAGCAGACAGGGTCCCTGCCCATAAGGAGCACCTGGTCTAGTGAAAGAGACAGAGTGCGAACAAATGCTCAGTAAGACGTGCAGAGCTCTCGGGGAAACAGAATGACTGGCTGGGCTCTGGCTTACAGAGTTGCTCCTGGCCAGGTGGGCTAAGGCAGGGTCTGAACTCCGGGAGACCCAGGCTTAGGGCTGATGGGGAACTCACCACTTCATGGCGACCAGTCTCCATCTCCATATGTCAGGGGAGCTGCCGTAGCCTCAACACCTCCTACCAACTCATCAGCTGCTTCTGCTCTTGCCCTGGCTCTCGCTTATTTCCACAGAGCACCCAGATGATCTGTACGTCAGGTCCCTGACTCCTCGGCCCCAAACCTGCCATGACTTCCAGCACACTTAGAGTAAAACACTACATCTTTTCCATGGACCATAAGGTCCCCTCTGACTTCATGGCTCCCTGCTTTCTCTCTTGCTCACTCCGCATGGGCCACACTAGCCTCCTGAGGGTTTTCCCTGCTTAGGGCCTTTGCACCTGCTGTTTCCTGCGCCTGACGTGCTATTTTCCTAAATATCCACAGGCTATCTCACAACGCAGACGTAAGCACCTCAGGGAGAAACTTCTTGACAGAATAACAATCCCAAGGCTCTCTGTCCTTAGTCTGATTGCTGTCCCCCACCCATAAGACTTACGTGGCATGGCATCTTACGTGGGGTTGTTATTTGGTTATTATCTGTCTCCCGCAGTGGAATACAAGGTCCACAAGATGAGAGACTGATCTCTGCTGTATCCCCCACACCCAGAGCAGGACCTGGGACATCAATAAAGACCTGTGGAATGACTCCTTGAACACAGCTGGGCGCCTTCTGTGTTGTTGCTGCCTCTGGTAATGATCTCCCCATCTTGTAACTTTCTCTTCCTTTTGGCTGCTGGCCCGCATCCTCTCTTCTTATTCGTCCTACCTTTCCGATCTCTGTTTTATATGTTTCATTGGCTTTTCTTCCTTCTGAAATAATGTGTCCCCTAAGCTTCCATACTCAACCGTCTTTCTTCCCACTTCACACCTCCCTAGAGGAACTTATCCATCATTCAGAGTCTATGGTTAATCGCCAATGACACTGCAGTAACTCCCAGATCTAGAGCTCACCCTAGAACCTCCCACTGAGCTCTCCCTACAATTCCCGCTGCCTGTAGGTGGTCATGCGATGTGGAGTTTCCCATGGGCATTTCAAACATATCAGTTCTCAAACTGACCTTGTCTTTCTGCCCTCAAACCTGCTCTTCTTTCTGCTTCTGCCTTAGGATAGAGCATCACATCTTTCCACATGAGAAACCTCACACTCATCCCTGACTCCCATGTCTTACCTGCCCCCATCTCCTCAGTTATGAATCCTGCTGATTCCTACTCATGCTGCCTTAATTCAGGCCTTTCCCCATCACTCACCTGCACTGTGATGGGCTTCCAGTCCACCTCCCTCTCATGTGCTTACTACACTGCAGCCAAAATTATCTTTGTAAAACTAATCATGTCACTTCCATTAAAAACAAAGAAACTTTATTAAATCCGCCACATCTGAAATAAGGCCATTTCTTTCCCCACGATAATTCAGATTCATCACTTACCAGCAGAGTCTCATCCTACCTGCCCAGCCTCAGCAGGCGCCACTCTGCCTTGTACCCCCACGTTCTAGGGATAACGCCTGCAGTATTGACCTTCACGCTGCCTGACCTTCGCCCTCACTACTTCATTCTTCTAAAACACCTTTCCCTTCTCTTTCTGCTGAAATTCAGGCCCAACCCAAGTGCCACACTGTTCATATCAGCCCTCGTCCCAACTGCTAACCTCTTTTTCTCTTCTGCGGTCTGTTTATTGTTCATTCTGGTGTCCTCTGTTTCCACAGTAACTTAAGTGGTGGGAAAAAGCATGCATTTGGGAGTTCAATGGACTTCTGATTGGTTTCCAGCTCTTTAACTCATAAACTGGAGTGAGTGTAAATTTGCTCCGCTGTCATGTAACCCTGAAGGGCACTGCCTCCTGCCCTGGTCCCCGTGAAGGGCCTGGGCACCCTCACCTGCAGCGACCTTTCTGCCCTCCTTCAGCTGGTTGGCCACGTGTTCCGGCAGCATGGCGTACGGCAAGGTCTCCGTTTTCTTCTTCTCGATGGCCAAGTGCTTGGAGAGGATCCGCAGCTCCTCCTTCTTCCTCTCCAGCTGGTTGGACAGCTCCATCTCCGCCAGGCGCTGCTGGTTCAGGAGGATGAGGTCCCTGGTGCTGTCGTGGGGGGCGATGTCCGACAGGTGCATCCGGCGCGCCTCCAGCTCGGGCAGGCTGCGCAGCTGCGGCGAGCACACGTACATCATGCAGCGCGTGGCCTCCATCCGGATCATCCGGCCTGCCCGCCCGGGGGAGAGGCGCGTCAGCAGGCGGCACCGCGCCCGCCCGCAGCCGCTCCGCGCGCCCTGCTGTCCCCGCGCGGCCGCACGCCCTCCTTTCAGCCGGGCGGCGCGGACGTTTCCGCCACTTCCCGCCTCCGCGCTCCTCTCCCCCTCTCTCCACCGCGGCTCTCCCCGTGGCTGCTGCTCTCACCTCCTCGCACCTCGGGTCCCTGCCCCACTGCCTCCCAGCACAAGCCTGGCAGCCCTTCCCTCACTGGCCCTTCCGCTGCTCCAGCGTGTTAAGCGGACCCTCCTTCCTTGGAATCTGGCTGCCGGGGGCCCACCCCGACACTGATTTCACTCGGAGATTTCCCTGCTTCTTGTTTTCCTTTAGGACTTTGACTATTCCTTGATGCTGGGGTTCCCTGGGGTTCCATCTCCGCGTTCTCCTTCAGCGCTCCCCACGCACCCCACACCTGCTGACGGTGAATCTGAATTTACAGTTGAATCTGTTTCCTGGACTCAAAATACCTACTTTTAAAAATAGATGTTTATGATCTTATTCTAAAAGCAGTAGACATTCACTGCAGAAGATGAAAAAAGTGGGAGAAAATAATAGAAATCACCCATAGTCACACCACACTGAGAGTTACTGTTAATATTTTAGGATTTATCTTTTTATTATCCAAAAATGGAATTATCAACCATCTTCTTTGGTAATCTCAATTTTTCACTTAAAATATATAACAGGGATTCTTCCAAAGCGTTACACATGGATATGCATCATAGTTTTGACTGGCTACATTGATTATACTGCATTTTACTTGAGTAATAAGCTAGCATGGATTTTTATGTCTATTTTATCATTCTACAAACAAGATTGCAATGAACAAGCTTGAGGTATGTCATTGTGCATAATTGTGGCTATTTTGTTAAAGGATGTAGTCTTTGACACTGAATTACTTGACCAAAAAAAAAAAAAAATCCTTTTCAGGACTTTGCTACATATTGCCAAATTGCCCTGTAAGTTGTGACAATTTACACTCCCAGAAGTGATTTTTTAAAATTATTATCTATTAGGTATTTATACATGGATGCCTGCAACTGAACTTGCCTTCAATCCCCTCTGCAAATGTCTTTTTTATTAATTCTTTCATCACGTACATTTTTAGTTCCTCCATGAGTCAGGCACACTGTTTGAGGCATGGAGGATACAGCAGTGATACAAACTGACAAAGCTGCCCTCAAGTGTTCACATCATGTCTTTTCTGAATCACACCTTCATGACCCAGTTACCTAAGTAAAAAAAGCGAATGATTATCGTAAATATTCCCTCTTTTTCAAGCCCTATCTCCAGTCGCCAATTTCTGCCTTAACTATCTTGATTCCCCAATCACATTCCGGAGCCCCTGCCTGACTGCATTCGGCACTCAAAGCTGCTCACCTGCTCTCCAGAGGCGGCCTCCTCCTGGCCTCCATCTTCTCTACACTCTGGTCCATCCTTCTCATGCCTCCAGAATGATCACTCTAAATCTCAAATCTGATTGTGGAAGATACTTAAAAATGCTTCCCACTGCACGGCTGAGCTCAAACCGTCATCCTGCTAGCCTCGTCTCCCACCCCTGACTCTACAACTCACTCGGGGTCCCCAGAACATTTCATTTTCCTCTCAGATGTCTCCATAGCTCTGCCTGTGTTTATGCCTAGAACACCTAATCATCAGTCTAACAGAAAGCTCAAAACATGTGTCCCCTTAGGCTACATAAAAAATTAACTCAATGGATCAAAGACCTAAATGTAAAAGCTAAAACTATAAAACTCTTAGAAGGAAACAGGAGAAAAGCTTCAAGACATTGGATTTGCTAATGATTTGGGGGATGTGACACTGAAACACAGGCAACAAGCACAAATAGGTAAACTGGACTACATCAAACTTACAAGCTTCTGTGCATCAAAGGACACAATCAAGTGTGAAAAGGCAACCCACAGAGGGGGAGAAAATATTTGCACATCAAAAGGGGTTAATATGCAGAATATATGAAGAACTCCTACAACACAACAACAAAAAAAATACAAACAACCTGGTTTTAAAATGGGCAAAGGATTTGAATACACATTTCTTCAAAGAGGATATACAGATGGCCAATAAGCACACGAAAAATGCTCAACATCACTAATCACTAGGGAAATGCAAATTAAAACCACAGTGAGATACCACTTCATACCCATTAGGGTACCTATGATCAAAAAATCCCCCAAAACAATAACAGGATAACAAACGTTCATGAGGATGTGGAGAAACTTGAAACCTTTGTGCACTACTGATGGGAAGGTAAAATGGTGCGGCAGCTGTGGAAAACTGTATGGCAGTTCCTCAATAAATTAAAAATAGAATTACCATACAATCCAGCAGCTCTACTTTTGGGTATATACTAAAAGGAATTGAAAGTAAGGATTCAATGAAACATTTGTACTCCCATGTTCATAGCAGCATTAGTCACAACAGCCAAAAAGCGGAAGCCACCCAAGCGTCATTGACAGATGATGGAGAAGTAGAAGGTAGTCTATACATATAATGGAATAATAGAATAATAATCCAGCCTTAGAGGGGAAGGGGATTCTGATCTGTGCTACAATATGGATGAACCCTAAAGACATTATGATGAGTGAAAAAGAGAAGGACAAATACTGGATGATTCCACTTACATGAGGTACCTAAATTAATCAGGTTCATAGAGTCGGAAAGTAGAGTGGTGGTTCCCAGGGGCTGGGGAGGGGAAGGGGAAAACAAGGAGTTGGTGTTTAACAGCCAGAGTTTCAGTTTTGCAGGAGTGTGAAAGTTCTAGAGATGAAAGGTGGTGATGGCTGCACAGCAATGTAAATGTACTTACTGAATGGTACACTCAAAAATGGTTAAGTGAAATTTATGTTATATAAATTTTACAATGGAAACAAAACCGAAACAAAATATGTTGCCCTATTAACAGGAGGTCAGATGATCAGGTTGCTATATAAAAACATCAGACCATTACATGCATACTTAAGAGTATTGCCTGCTTTCTAAAAATTTTGGTAATAGAGTCTAGAATTTTATAATTATACATAGATCGAGTTCATTTTTGTCTAAACCAAAAATGGCTGAGGAAATGAATATATTGTTTCCAGATCAAGCCAAATGGAAAGAAATACCGGTTCTCAATGTAGTCCCCGACTTTTTACCCAACTTTTGGGAGGAAGTTAGAAAACTGCTTCCCCCCTTTCTGTCCAGTCTCCCAGCAGCAGGGAGGAACTGGGAAGGGGTGAGCTCCTACCTCGGAGTGTGAGCGTGGGCTGACTTCTCCACACTGCGGGCAGCTTCTCTCTTCACGCCTTCAGGACAAATTGACTGTTGATAAATTTGCAGATGCCGAAAATGTTGAAGGTAACTTGGGGATGGACGATGGAGAAATATTCGTCTAATCGAACCTTCGGGGTTTGGAGCCCTGGGACGTACTTCTGAATATTCACTCCAGCTTGTCTGACCTGCAGCTATCCACAGAGGATGCGTGTGAGACTACAGAAGGGACGGCACCCTGCACCCTGAACTTTCCCCTAGAAACAGCATTCTGGTCGGGCTTTGTGACTTGCAGAGGGGAGAGGGGTCAGTAATGGAATAAATACCATGGAAATAATACTATTTTAAAAATCAAATCTGCAGCTAATCTGTGAAAGAGCAATGAATAATAGCATGGGAGTGCCCCAAAGCAAAGTATTTTCCTAACAAGAAGCAGGGGTTAAAGCTCTCCGTGGGGTGATAGTTCGTCCCTTGCTGGAGTCCTCTCTGTCTTTGTCTCTGTCTCTCTTTGGAATTAATTAAAAAAGAAACTAGAAAATTCTATAACTTGGATCTGATGCCAAGGCCTGAGTGGAGAAGCCTTTCACTGAGGTGGGGAGACACCTGTCACTGCTATCTCCCGGGAACACACAGGAGGACAAAAACAAAATGACTGTCTTTTATAGAAAAAGTCCAATGCCAGCACAGGCTGTCCAGGAATAATGAACTTCACTCTGTCAGGCTATAGAAATTAACTAACTTTATGGAATAAGCTTCATCAAATTTTCTGTTTCTATGCCCAAAACTTAAAGGGAGTTTTTAAAGTAGATCAGAATTTTAAATATTAATAGTAATAATAATAGTATCCCCATGGCATTAGGGAGAAGCCGCAGTGCACAACTTTACAATTCCTTAGTTGTTTCATATGGGGTGTTTGTCCTCAGATCATAAATTCTTTGTGAGCAGAGATGACATTCAGATGAATAAATGTCATACACTGTGTCCAGCAGTCCCCTGCTGGGTGATGATTCAACATGTCTATACATTCACATAGATACAGAGAAAGTTGGAGTGGCTGAAGGCATTTTAACTGAATTTTTGGACTACATTAAATTTGCCTAATTGCCCTTAAATTGATTCATAATCAATTTAATTGACATATTTTGTCCAAGAACACTGGTAACAACCACACGTAAATGGTCACCATCCATCATACCACGCCCAGAACAGTGGCAGGAGTGGGCACAGGACTCTCCCCCTACCTTCAAGGCGCAGAAAGAGAAGCCTGGTGGAACTGAGCCACCCAAGGTGGCCACAAGGATGGGGAGTGTTAGCACCTAGAAGTCCACTCTGCCGTTGCTCCTGTGTGCTTTTGTCTCTTAGTGTAGCCGTCTTAGTGCCACTTCCTTTTTCTCCAGTGGCAAACATGCTCATGCACTCACTAGTTCAAACCCCTTGGCACTGCCCTCTTCTGTACCAATTAAGAAGATGCTACCTTCTGGTTTCCTCAGTGAAAGGATACCTCAAGAAAAGGAAGTCAGGGGTCCTGCCAGGCTAAATCCTAGTCTCCCAAACACTGGGTACGCCTCAGGGACTTAAGTCCCCACCAAGGTAAAAGACTATAGGACATACTCCCCTCCCCAGCCTATCCCCACTTCAAGCTACAGAGAGAAAAGGCCTCTTACTGATTCATCAAATACAACGTGGAAGGGAAAAGCAGTGCAGAATGTCTTCTCTTCAATCCAGAGCCGCTCAGGATAAATCGGTTCAAAGGTGTTCCTGAGATGCCCTGTTGGAGAAAAAGAGGGTCCTATTCAGAGGCCACTCAGGCCACCAACCCAAGAGAGCATCTTGAATGTTTCCCTGGGCCAAGTACAGTCCCCGCTCTTCAGCACGAGCTCCCTCCGCGTCTCCAGATGGCCACGGTAATTCTTCTTCCAAATTAAAACAAACAGAAAACTTGCTACCAGGTTGAGAAGCCCCCCTGCCCCCTGCCAAGTTTCTGCCCGCCGCTGAAGAGTTTCTGGGCCAATTGAGTGCGTCTCGCCATGAAAACAGGGCCGGCATTGAAGCGGTGACAAGCTGACAATCAGCCAGCAGAGCAGCGCGCGCCGCCCGGCACCAGGGACATTTGCCGGGGCGCTTTTGAGACTGACAGTTTTGGGTGGCATGTGAAAATTTAACCAACAGCCCTATTTGGCAGTGGCTAGAGATTCGAAATGGAGCCTTTTTGATATGAAAATCTCCTAGACAAAGGATGTCAATTGCATGTTTGACTCGCTTGCCATGGTTTGAGGGACTCAAAATGCAGCCCTTTGAGCCCCGCAGACCTTCTCCCAGACACATGTCTCCATGACCCATCAGGGCAGGACCAGGAGTCTCTGGCTCCCTCCCTGATGGGCTGGAGCCCCTGTTCAGATTCAGGTCTTAGGTGCTGATCACGAGACCAGCTCAGGGCCACCAGGGGCACCTTTGAGAGCCTGAAGCCTTCATTTTCCAGATGGAAGATGGAGGACTTTGTTCGAGGTCATAGGCTCCTTAGGGACAGAGCCAGAAATCTGCTTTCCTGGCTCATGATCCAGTGTCCTTTGCACCCCTGGACACCACGATCACCATCATTCACAGACTCCCAGGCCACACAGGCACCCCAGTCGGGAAGGCCTGAGAAAATTCATTGTTCTTGATAATACGTCATCACTCATCCTCTTTCTTGAACTTCAACGCAGCACCAATCGGGGCTGAGTCCCGTCCCCTCTCCAGAGGCTTTCCCTGACTACAGGGGAGGCTGTGCCTCCGTCAGCCCCAGCACACACAAAAGGGGCAAAGGAAGCAAATTTTGAAGTTCAAAACCATGCCTGCCAGATCCAAGCTCTGCAGAAACCAGTGACATCACAATCAGAGAGGACTCTGCCGTCTGTGTGCACGAAGTACTTATCCTGCTCGGAGAGCCAGGGTTGGGAGACGGGTCTACTCACCTTTTTCAGACAGGACTATGCTTCTCACAACTTCCCAGCCGGACTTTTTCACAGGATAAAGAGAGATGCTCAAATATCTCTCTTTCATCCTAAGGAAAGCTGCCTCCAGGGCCTGTAGTCAGCAGAGAGAGAAGCATGTAGTCGGGTCATGTGACTGGTCACGTGACTGGAGATGCAGGAACCCCACTTGCTGTGATGGGGCCAGAGGAACTGTGAGGCCTCGCAAGGTCAATTTTAGCAAGATTTCATAGACCTCAAGGTGGTTATCTAATTAATCCTCATGCTGTTTCTCCACCAAAGTCAGCAAGAACTTTTTACAAAATCTCAAGAAAAGACTGGCAGGAAAATCACACATGAACATCTTCCCTTCCTGTGGTTGCAGATTCTGCAGTGAACAGACTCTGACTGGGCTTCAAATGCTCTAAGATATAAACACTGTGTGCTCCAGAAATCACAGACTTCTCTGGATATCTGTACGAGCTCTGTGGACACAAAACTACGTACCTAATAGATGTGGTACCTAAACAGAGAACGATCACTCTACAAACTACAGTTGAGGCAGTCATCCACAGGCTCATGACTTGACCCCAGACCCAGGACTGGCCCCAGCTGCCAAGGTGGGCACTCAGGACTTGAAAGGTCAATATTATGTCATAAGAATTGCAACTTTCAAGGCCCTTCTATTAGTGTTTTTAATAGGTAAAAATGTTCTAGGCTAAAGTCCATTCCAGAGAGCATCCCAGTGTTTATCTAAATGAACTTAACCCAGTGGTTCTCAACCAGTAGTGATTTTTGTCCCCTACCCCCAGCCTGGGGACACTTGGCAATGCCTGGAGACATTTTTGATTGCCACAACTTGGGGTGCTCCTAGCGTCTAGTGAGTAGACAGAGGAAGCTGCTAAACATCTTCAGGACAGCCTGTCATAACAAAGGGTATCTGGTTCAAAATGTCAACAGAAGTGAGATTGAGAAGCCCTGCCCTGACTCCACTTTTAGAAGGTCCAGCTGATTCTGTTCTTTGCATAGATTGTGTCGAGACTGGTAGCTCCACTAAGAGGAACTGTGCTTTCTGAAGTCACAGCAGACCCGGTACCTCTGAGTCTCTCTGGATGTCCTGACTGTCTTGTAATCCCTTTGGCTTCACCCTGCTCATCTGTCTGTGTGACTTCTGCATGATCAGAAACACGACATGCTCCTTCTTCCCTGTCCTCTCCTTCTCCTGACTCACATCGAGGATATCCATAGTCATGTCGATGTCGAAGAAGTCTTTGGCCACAGCCTCAGTGATCCCTGCAGCAGAAGGACACCTATTGGTGAGGGATGGCAGAAGGCTGTTGTATCAGCAAACATCATGAAATCATCCTTATGCAGCTTTTGAGTTCACCAAGCCCAGGCCCTGCATCAAGACGGGCAGCATATGACAGATTAATAAATTAGAAAAACAATAACTTAAAGGCAGAGACTTACATGACTGGATACTATCTATCTATCTATCCATGTATCTATATCTATATCTATCTATAGCCCTGCCACTCTGATTTCTAGTTTAGCATCTATTCATTTGTTTGTTTTTTTAGGAAGGTGCTCAATTCATTAAACAAACTTTGGAGATAATGTAAGCAAAATTCAATTGTAAAAGCATGAAGGATCATGTTTTTGAAAGTGTTCCTCTGGGAATCTATCCCAGGGTTCTAATATAAAACATGGGAAAAGCACGCATGGAGATGAGCATCGCAGCACCATTTGCAATAGCGAAAGAGCAGTATCTCCTAAAAGTTCCACAACAGGGGACTAGTTCATTACAACATGGAATATGATTCAGCCATCAAAGACGGTGGGTTTAAAGACTATGTGAAAACATGAAAGCATGCTTTTTTCTATAATACTGAATACAAAAAAAAGGATACAAAATAATACATGCAGAATTATCATAACTAGGTAAAAACCCACATAATTTAAAATGTTGAAATAAAAAATGAAAATTATTCCTTCTTTTGGCACTTTGGAAATTTATTTTAAGGGTCAACACTTTGGGGAAAATTGTTGGAGTACACAAGAGATGGAACTTTAACTTCCTCCTCACAGCTGGCTGTCAGTCATCCTGGGGAATTTGTGGGGAAAGACATCCTTACTCCGGAGATCCCAGAGCTCTGGGTCAGGTTAAGCCAGCCCCATACCTGGTACGATGTGGCACAGACCACTTCTATCCGAGTAGTAATGGAGAAGCATCTTCCCAACTGCTCGTCGCTCCACACGAAATGATGGTGCGTTCATCTCCTAATTAAAAGACAGCATATTTTCCCCAGTGGATGCAAGTTGTTTATTAAATTATGCTTTTGAGGCTTGTGAAACAACAGTACTTATTACATCACACAGAACTGTATCCCAAGCCCCCCTCCAATCACATAAAAATAAAATCTAAAATGGTTTCTGCCTCTAAGTCAGGAATTGTATGTTATACCGAATCCCCTCCCCAGCTCTATGTGGTAAAAGCACTAGCTCCATTGTAAGAAGGCGGAAACTGAGGCTGAGGGAAGTTAAGGCGGGATTCACAGTAGAGCAACATCTTAACCCCCAGTCGAGCCTTTTCCACTCTGCAGAGCTGCTTCTACATTCACTCCAACGGGTGGCTGGCTGCCGGGCTTGGCCTGTGACCAAGGGACCACCAGCATCTTCACTCTGAAAGATCAGGGGCTTGGAGGAATTGGCAGGTGGAGAAAAGTTCATTTTTCTTCTGGAAGGTTAATACCATCTGTGGCGCACAGTTGCACATTTGGAAAATCAAGGATATATCAAAAGAGATCATCTTTCTCCAGGAATAAATGTTGACATCCAAGTATGTCCCAGCTCATATGTCCAGGAATCAGGATAAAGTCTTTGCCTTGGGGAATCCCTGAGAGAAGCAATTTTCTCCCCTGGCTTGATTAGCAAGCTGCCCAGCTCCCTGGCTCACAGCTTTCGGTCTGAGTGAGGGAAGAGGTTAGCGAGGTGGCTTCCTTCTGAGACTGTCTGTTCTCTTCCAAGGTGGTGGTAGTTAGTAGTTGAGGGTGGAGAAGGGATGCTAGTTAAAATGAGGGTTTTTCCCCCAAGTATTTATTTTATCCTTCCAAAAGCATATATAGAGAGAAAGTATGTATTTCTGCATTTCCATTTTGACTAAAGAAGATTTGAGGCAGGACATATAAAAAGCATATGATAAAGCAGAAAATTAAAAGTTATTTCAAAAAATTATATCTGAAAAAATTACTCAAAAAGTTTTCAAAATAATACCAACAGAATATAAAAGGGCTAAAATGAAAATCTACAAGCTTTTGCTGCCATGTCCACCCTCACTCCTCCCCCTAGCCCAGGCCCCTTCCCAGGGACACAGCTCAGAGTCTACGCTTTTCATCCTTCTGGTCAGTGTCTCCTAAAGAATAAGATTATACAATGCATCTGGGACTTCAGAGCCTCATTCCTCTCACCTTCCTGAATAGTGCACATAATAACAACAGGACAGACCTGACTACTCATCCTACTCGAAGTCAGTTAAGTCTCCAAGCCTCTTGTTCTTTATCTGAAAAATGGAGAAGATAACCATTTTCCTGCTTAACACCTCTAAGGGGCAGCGTGCTTCATGAGGCACTTCCACATGCATTATCCCATGACAACCCTTCAAGGGTAGTTACGCACATTCAATACAGAAATGGTGGGGAAAGAGATGAGCAAACTGTCAAGGGCCCTAAAAATACGTATCAACTATTTTATATAAAATAATAAACTATTAAGATATGTGCAAATGCCACTTTTCCTTTTCAATAAAGCATTTTCTTTTTAAGAAAAAAGAAAAGGGAGTCTGCCCATTTAAATTTCCAATGATCTCTTCAAACAAGAAAACCGAGGACTGAACTCCAGAAGGACAGACCCCACTAGGGAAATGAGTTTCTTAGCACCTCCGGCAGCCACTCTGTGGGTTAATCAGAGTTGGATGGTTTCCGATGCCGGCTCTTGGCCCTGTCAAGTCTCTCCTTCTGATACATGAATAAACGGATCTGGCTGCAGAAGCTATTTATCAGCTCCTTCCAGGCCAGGAAACCTGAGGAGAGATTTTGCAAATCCTCTGAAACCTGACTGGCCCTAGCCTTTGTCCTGTTGTGACCCATCTTCTGGATCTAACATCAAACCCACCCCAGAACGCTATCAGAACGGGCCATCCTCCAGCACAGAGCTGACCTCTCCAGCCAGCTCTTGTTTGTTGTGGCCAGCCAGCTTATGAAAGTGGCCAACAGGTTTTCATTTTCCATTTCTTGCTCCAGAGAACTCCTCCACCCACTGACACTGCGTCCCAGGGCTTCCACAGGCCCCTGGCAAATGCACCCTCTTGAGGGGTGGGTGCTGGCCTTGAACTGCTAGAGGCATTTGCTTCCTCTCAGGGCCCCCAGGTTCAGACCCAGATCGGCTTACCTGATAAGACAGGGCCAGGTAACTGTGGAGGGCATCTAGGTTTTCAATAAACTCTGTGAGATCTCCTCCCAGGGTCCGCAACATCCTGTCATAGCCAGACGCCTTACAGAATTGGAAGAAATGTTCCCCAAAGAGTTTCAGAATGGCTTCCATGGAGACACCTGCGGAACCCAAAATCAAAGCACCTGCCATGTGTGTGTTCTCACAGGGGCCGTCTTCACTCATTTCCAAAGGGTTCCAGTCCCCGCTGTGTGATACAGGACTGAATTCTCTCGAAGCCTTCACTTTCCTCATCAGTACATGCCAATAACATTGATGTCATGGGGCCACTGTCAGAAGCCCTGTACAGCCCTGGCACCTGGCAGGTGCTCATGAAATTAGAGAGTCCCCCTAGTCCTACCCGACTCCTTTCCGTGGCTCCCGTGTCAGAAATTTCTCTAGAATCCACAAGGGGGTTCAAAGCTGCCATATTCCTGTGACAATCTCACTTTCCACCACTAGGCATCTTTAAGTACAATGCCTTTTAAGCAGACTAAAAAGCTACCACTGAGAAATAATTAGTACTGCAACTAAAAAACAATACTGGCAAATTTCTATCATATTGATTGACCCCCAAAGAGGATGCCAAATGTTTGCAGAGGCTTCCCTTTCCTCTCTTGTCTTCTCTGCACCCTAGTTTTCTTTCCAGGGGCAGTTTCTACATCACATCCTTCATAAAGACTTCTCTGAATATCCCCTGTCACACTGTCCTCTCTCTAAGAGCTGCATTTTTCTCTTCTCCCTCCCTATGATAGTTCCGGAGGGCAGTGACCTCGCTCTACACGGTTTCTCTGCTGGACACAAAGTAGGTGCTTAATCAATCCCTGGGGGTAGATTTGCGGCATGAGAGGGGCTCCTGCCCCATCTGCTCCTCTGAACAAGACAGCGGGCCATTGTTTGCTTGACGGACGGGCCGCGCGTGTGTTTTAAGAATATTTGACAGTTCCTGAAACACTCGTGAATGAGTGTTATTTTACTCTGCCTGCCAAACCTTGTAAGATACGTCATCTTATCATCATGTCCCCCTTTGTACAGGTGAGCCCACTGAGGCTGAGAGTCACCTTTGTGAATTGACCCAAATCACCCAAAGTGGAAGAGGCTCTAACTCCAAAGTGGGTGCTTTCGGTGCCACATCCCACAGCTCTGGAGCAGCGGAGAGGCAAGCGGGTCTCCCCCAAGGTGTAGGATGCTTACAGGCTTTCATTACTGACACAGGAGACAGTGCATCTATCAATGCTGGCGCCCTGGTGCATCTGTGAGAGAACATTCCCATATTTTTGATGGTGTGGTGACTCCTGGGAGGTCCTGGGGGGTGGGAGAAAGTCTGGAGCACCCAGGTTGGCAGGACACCTGCCAGATTTGCAATCACCGGGATCCCTGGCTGACCCCCTATGATGCTGAGGATGGGTCTGGAATTCACAGCAAGTGGCTTTCCAGGCCTCTTGCGCTTTTCAGGGCCAATTCCTACAGGGAAGGCGAGGGATCCGAGGAGGTCTGGGCACTTTCCAGCCTCTACTTGCTTCCTAAGATGGTCTGAGCAGCAGATTTCCCACAGCTCATTGTCCACAACCAGAATACTCAGCAGATCATTGTTCTGTAAACTGAGCAGAACACAGCCCCCACTGAGTTGGCCTGGTCTTGTCAGAGATGAGTTATTTATCCATCCCCAAAATGTATTAGCTAGGACTTCTGGTTCCAGACAGAGCTTGGGCCGGTAGGGTGGGAGGTGGTAAGGGTTTGTGTTAATTGCCTCTGTTGGGCTCTCTGCTTGTGGGTCCATCCCTAGCTGGATGCAGGCAGGTTTGTCTGTAACAGCAACAAGAGCCACCTGCTAAGCCCCAAGGCAGCCGAAATAATAAATTCTACTCAAGTCTTTCTCAATTTTGATGAGTCCCCGGGAGAGGGACTCCTGATCAGTACGTGGCCAGGTGTGGAATTGTTCCTTCCTCTTTCCTCCGTCTACCCCTCCTTTCCTGCAAAACCTGCTTGTTCAAGCTGAGGAAAAAAACAGCTGTGCTGTGGGTCCCCTAGGCTGGAGCTCTGGGCAAGTGTATCCTATTACCTGCCGGCAAAGCCTAACCCCAGGGGCCTCGCCCTCCCAGGGACCTCCCTCAGGAGGACTGGGCTGTCCACAAGCCAAGACAAGTCATAGTAAAGTTTTGCAGCCTTGCGCAGAAAGACTGTCGGCTTGACTTTTAGGTCTATAAACCTGCAGAAATCCATGAGGCTGCTTGCTCCAGAGACTGATTATTGTTTCTGGGCACCCAGTTCTGTTAATAAGAAAGGACACCTGGCCGAGGGGTGGACTGTTCCTTGAACGAGGATCTTGAGTCTGGGTGCGGTATTTTCCATCCATGCTGGGTTTGGGGCTTCCTCTAGGATTCGTAGCTGAGAAAGCTTGTCTAGCAGAGGACGAAGGTTACTTTTCAAAACCAGCACCTGGACTGTGTTGTTACACAGTTTCCCCTCAGTGAACCTGGGATTCCACGAGGTCCCTAAGTCCCAGGGGGACAGGGATATAGAAGAAATGACAAGAAAATGCAAGAGAGAACTAAACACAAGTCATAGGTGCCTGAGCATACTTTTTTGGATCATGTAAAGGAGAGTCTATAGCCTGCTTAGTACCCTGTCTTTTGTAGAGCAAAAAGGGGGGGAATAAGGAAACATGCATGAACCTGCTCATTTGTGCCAAAACAAACACCAGAGACTATTGAGATGGGTTACCTCCGCAGCGTTGGGAACGGAGTGGAAATGTTAGAACCACTGTGGAGTGTGTGCGTGGTAGGGGGCGGACACTTCTCTGAGCATCAGTTTTTGCACAGCTCTGATTTGGGGAATCATGTTCATGATTCACATGCTTAAAGAAAATAAGTAACATCGAGAAGTACAGGGAAGACTCTAAGGTGGAATACAAACAAACAAATTAACAGAACAGTGTTTCAACAGGACGGTTCTGAATACAATAGTTTCCCAGGAAAAAAAAATTAACACGGTAAAATTTGAACACAGTATTTAGATTCTTTCTCCTTAGGATAAAGACAAAATGAACTTTAAACAAATATTTGACTGTAGTGAGTAGGCTTCCTTCCCGCAGCCGTGTGGGTCAGCAGTGCTGAAACGCCTTTCTGTACATTCGAGGATTAAACCTGTAAATAAGTATACGGTGGGTGACGGGAACCAGGTTTCTCACTGTGTGAGAAAGAAGAGCAGAATGAAGCCTGTGGGGCAGATTAGGAAATCTACCCTAAGAAGACCACAGACCCGATCACAGTTTCAGATAGATGGGTGGACAGAAAGATGGGGAGATAGATAAACAGACAGGTGGATGGGGTGTGTGTGTGTTGTGTGTGTGTGTGTGTGTGTTCAGATGGCAGATTTCAGGGTTGGGGCAGGAAAATGATGAGTTTATAACATCTTGAAGCCTCATAGAATAAAGAAGTGATCAAAGAATTATGGAGATGTGTCAAAAGGACACAAGGGCCAGCCTGGGGAGGGTGGGGGGCTCTCACTGGCTAAATCTTGAATAATTTGAGCATCAAAATAATGCAAGTGAAGGATTACACCCTACTTAAAAAAGTAAGAATCAAGAGTTCACATTGGGATAGATAGATAAATGGAGAAAATTCTTCCATATAGTAGAAATTCAACTAATAAATATAAAAGGATGATATGCTTAGAAAATCACCATTTGACCACCATCATAATTATTACTTCAGACGAGAATCACCAATGAATACACTAAGGAAGGAGGAGTTTGAGAAGCAATAAGATATACACAAAAGATGGAAGTCTCTTCTTACCAGATACTCATTTCAAAGGGAAAAAATAACTACAGTGGAGAAACCTGGCAGAGCACCTTAACCACACCATCAAAGCTAACACCAGTGATGGGACAAGTCAACATAAGATGCCTCCTCATACGATGAACTGGAAAGGACGAAACATCACTCTGCCATCTTCCCGCAAAGAAAGCATAACCCGAATAGAATCACGAGAAGACAGCAGATAATCCTGAATTGGGGGGGCATCCTACAAAATAGCTGATCAGAACTTTCCGAAGATATCAATGTTCTAAGACTCAAAGAAAGACTCAGGGACTGTTTCAGACTACAGAAAACAAAAAAAAAAAAAATTTTTTTTTTTAAAAAGTGACAACTGACATGAGCCAGAGTTTTCTTTTGTCCTAAAGGACATCACTGGGACAACTATTTCAGTCAAAAAAATTTCAGTCAAATCTGTGGGTTAATAATAGCACCATATCAATGTTCACTTCCTGGGTCTGATAGTTGTATTGTAGTTTCAGGGAAGAGAACTTTTAGGGATAAAGAGACATCGTGTTTGTAACACACCAACAATTTAGGAAAAGATTATATGGAGAGAAGGATAGAGCCAACATGGTAAAATGTTAACATTTGGGGAATATGGAGGAAGACTCTCTGGGGATGCTTCGTACTATTCTTACAAACCTTCTGTGAGCTTGAAATTATGTCAAAGTAAAAGGTTTTTACTGACTGTCCTGAAAAGACCTTAGGAAATCTAAGAAAACCATAGAGACCGCATGTATCCACGGCCGCTGAGATACAGCGGGGTCCTGGCCTCTGTGATGGTCTGGATTTTGTTAGACATAATCAGAGCATTATGATTGTGCTTTAAAACGTCTTCATCTTGTTAGAGACTCACGCTGGCATAGGTATGGGAGCAGTTGTGGGAAACCAGAGGTGCGCTTTAAGACACTCTAGTGAAAACAAAATCAGAAAAAAGGGTGGAGGAGCCAGAGAGGTGAAGTGAGGTTGGCAGAGTATCAATAATGATTGAGGCTGGGTGAAGGGCGTGTGTGCTTCCATGTACACCTCTCTTGACTTTTGTGTGTGTGTGAAAAGATCTATTAAAAAGCATTTGGTTTTAGATAGAAGGCTTCTTTGATGGCAGGAAAATAACTGTCACCAAGTGTCTGTGCCTGGCTTCCCAGGAGAGGGGCAGAGCCTTCCGAGGAGCTTCTCAATTAGAATGAAGTAGAAACTCAAACTTCTGACTTAACAAGGTTGGCTCTTCAGGGTCAGCAGGAAAGGTTTGCCTCTTGCTGGGCGACAGCTCAAGGGACTGGAGAGACGGAGGGGGCTGTGCACGGCCAGGGGAGGACACACCTGCAAAAGGCCCGGTGAGGCCGGCAGAGCCACCGCCGCCCACCCTGGGCCTTGTGGGCAAAGGGCCCGCTCGGGGCTGCACTGCCGCCAACCCATGGCCACCCCCCTCACCCAGACACAGGCGACAAGAGCTGCTCCTCCTGGTGACCCACCTGAGGCACCCAGAAAAGCACATCTCTTCCACAAGACAGGGACGTGAATGCCATCCGTTTTAGACACTTTTCCATTGGAAGCGGGTATTTTTCCCCTAAAGCTTTGGTACCCAAGGGAATAAGCGTCGGATACCTGGAAAGAACCACTCGTCTAGAGTTCTCTCCTGCTCTACTGAGATCACTCTGGCCGGGCATCAGAGGACGGGTGGGGACATCTTTGGTGAGTAGGACACAGAGGTGTTTAAGTCAAGGGGAGGAACAGCTACCCATGCTGGTACCGTAGATTGCAAGGAGCGGGGCTGGGGTCCGGGTGCAGCAGTAAGTTTATCAGGCGCTAGAGACACAGACGCTGGGAGACAGATGCAGGCAGCTCGGGTGGGAGGCCCTCTGCGGGCAGGACGCAGCCTCACTTAAGCCTGGCACAAGCTGCCTGCTTCCCAGTGAACTCTGGAACAGAGAAGTCGGCCCAACGAGGGGTCTGCTGGGTGGGCTCAGCTTTGTTGAGTACCCACTCTGTGTTGGGCACTTCACTCACGTTGTTGGACTTGATCTTTAGGATAACCATCTGAGGTAGGGGCTGCAGGTATCAGCAATGTTCCCCGATGAGGAATGTGCCCTGGGTTACACCATTAGGCTCACCCAGGTCTGTCTGATTCCAAAGCGCTTGCAGGGGATCTTGTGCCCACCCAGCCAACTGCTCCTCCAGCCCGTGGGCTGCAGTCAGGACACCTGAGTTGCATCTCCATTTTCTGGTTGTTTGCATGGCCTGGGTGGCTTATCCCACCTCAGAGGGTCACAGTAAAGATCAAATATTAAAATGCCTGATTTCAGGACTTTGTAAATTTTGCACTGTTACTCTTATTTTTAAAGAGGTAGGTGCAGAGAAGGCTTGTTGGCATTCGCTGATAGCTAACTGTTGAAATGCGTTTGACTATTGGTCTCTCAGCGAGCGATGTCTAGACCGACACAGCTGTGCCAAATGGCTGTTGTGTGTTGTTTTGAATTTTGTCACTTCAGATCACTAATAACCCACTTACACACTAAGTAGGCACTTATTCATACACAGAACGATTCTTACGCAAGGCTCAGCCTGCCATCTGGTCCCATCCTGAATTATGCTAATTAGAAGCACAGAGCTCCGCAGGCAGAGTGGTCTGGAAAAATCCCAACAATTGCTTAAAGGTAGAGAAACGGCATCCTGGAGGCCTCTTGGAAGGCAAAGCACTAACGAGGGGTAACGAGTAGGCTTTCCTCTTTGTCTAGGGGAGGAGTTTGTCTCAATTGACTCGAGTATTTTGTTAAACAGTGAAATGTCCTTCCTGCAGCCTTCCTGCTGGCAGGGGCTTGCTCGCTCTGATTCACGGGAGATGGATGGATGGATGGATGGATGGGTAGGTGGATGGCTAGATAGACAGACAGACAGCTGCACAACCAGGGTACTCCTCTAGGTCTTTGGTATCTATACTGATTGATTAATCAACTGCTCAATAGATGAAAAGAGAAAGAAACCTCCCAGCCCACGCTCCCCAGGGCCGTCCTGATTCCGAGTCCCATGCATATGTTTACACGATTTTGAATCCCAGCTGATTTGAAAACTGCGCTCACCACAGTTATACACCTTTCAGGGATAGGCCAACAGATGTTATTGAGATAAACAAGAAGAAAACACCCTCTGATTTTCAGAGCTAGACAGAGAGAAGTCACAGCGACAGACTTTGGCCTTTGCTAAAAACGGTGATGGAGGACTTGTTGCTGCCTCTTAACGTGCTGGTTGTTTCGAAGCAGTGACCGCCTTAGGGGGATGTGGGATGGGATCCCTCTGCTACAGGTACTGTCACTCCGCAGTGTCCACGATCATCCGTAGTTACAAAAACGGCCCAGGTATGATATTAGGTGTATGTAGTATTTCTGGACATCTAAAACCTTATTCAAACTCCTGGACTGGTCTGCTAGGGCTGCCTTAGCAACATATGTAGATGGGTGGGTGGCTTAAACAACAGATTTATTTTCTCACTATTTTGGAGGATAAAAAATCCAAAACGCTCTCTGTGAGCCCCTTTGGAAAGGGCAGTGGGCAGAGGGGAGGGCGGTAAGTGGGTGGGGGTGTGCCCAACTGTGACTGCTGTCTGCCAATCGCCCGTGTCTTCTGTCAAAGGGTCACTGAGAAGGGAGGCTGGGCACTGGCTTTGGAAGGTGTCAGGAGTTGTTGCTGTTCTTGGAGCCCAAATTCAAGAAGCTGAAGGATGAGATGAATGTTTCACTCCCTGCTTCTCATTTCCAGTCTCAGAAACAATCTTACCGGGTTCTCTTAGGAGATGCAGGTGGCAAGTGAGCTAACACATCTGGTTGGAAGTTAATGACCATTTGGGGTCCGGGACTCCACCTCACTCCAATCACCATCATCTTGCCGGCCCTCGTCAGCACCTCTGGCCCCTGCTTGGCTCAGACGGCCTGACGAGCCAGGGGCAGCAGGTGAGAGCGGCTGGCGGGGGCAGCTCTCCTCACCACACACCGGCAGCAACCTAGGCCCCAGCGACTCCCCTCCAGGCTCTGCAGATACTTCTGGCTTCTCCCAGATGCAGATGCACAAAAGGTTGTCTGCATCCAGGAGATGACCAGAGATGTGAGAAGAGACGCAGATGTCGGTCAGATTGCCATGTGAAAATCAAGGGGAAAGCCCTCTTTTCCATTGGCTCCGGATGCATGAGATTAACGCTGGCACATTTATTTTTGAATCAGACAATTCTTCTGAGAGTCAAAGGAAAGGGAAATAAACACACTGCCTCACCTGACACAAGCACATTACACGTCACGGCCACATCCCAGAGAAGACACCTGTCCCTGTGGGCTTAAGGTTCGCCAGCTGCCTGGGTGTGTTCTCAAGCACGCCTGCCGGGCTGGTTATGCTGTGTCCGGTGGGGCCAGCTTTAGCCTCAAAAGAGTTCCCAGGGACCGCAGGCCAATTTGCTGGGCCCTCGGAAGCACCATGAAACAAGCTGGAAACCACACCCTGCCTCCTGATCCTCTGGGGGCTGCACAGGAACCAGCTTGAAGGCCCTGAGCTCCCGGGCCTCGCCTACATTTCCAACAAATCTGCCCCAAGGTCTCAGGTGCTAGGCGAGGACGCTGATGCAGTGTGCACTTGCAGTAAGTCCCTAAATGCTATCTCATCACGACCCACGGCCACGCTGTGAAGGATGGGCAAGGAAGCCTCAACTGGCACTGAAGGAGGGGCGTTACCAACGAGCCTGGAAGTGCTTCCTCTGCTTCCTGCATGCAGCCCCCTAGACCCTCCTTCCCCTCTAGGCCCCAGCTCATCGTGTGCTCAGTGCAGGTGAGAAGGAAGGATAAGGAAAGGACAGTGTACTGGGATGAATAGTGTCCCCCCCAAAATCTGTGTCCTTCTTAAGAACCTGCGGATGTCACCTTCCTTAGAAATGAGGTCTTTGCAGATATAACTAGTTAAATGAAGATGAGGCCAGGCCGGATTAGGGTGGGCCCAGATCCAGTGGTAGGTCCTTTATAAGAAGGCTCTGTGAAGACGGGCAGGGAGGAAAGCCACCTCTGTAGATGGAGGCAGAGATTGGAGCGATGTGCCTATGAGCCAAAAATTGCTAGCAACCAACAGAAGCTGGGAGGGAGGCGTGGGGCCGGTTCTCCCCCGGGGGCCTCCAGAAGGAATCAACCCTGCCGACACCTTGACTTTGGACTTCTGGCCTCCACAACTATGAGAGAACAAATTTCTGTTGTTTGACACTTCCCCAATCTGTGGTACCTAGGAAATTAAAACAGAGGGGAAAAGGGAGGACATGTTTTTTGAGGGCTTGTTGTAAGCCAGACACCACGTTTAGTGCATTGATGTACATGATCTCATTTAATCCTCAGAACAACTCTTGAGGGGCAGATCTTATCACTGTTCTCACTTGAACAATGAGAAAGCTGTGACTGAGTAAGCTGCCCTGGATCATTAAACTAGAAAGGGATAGAGCCAACTTCTCCCTTTGTCCTGTACCTCTGCCCCCAGAGCCAGGGGAGTGAGCAAGTTCACATAATAAACCATCCTTTGCTAATGTATCCGTGGGAGAAATGCATAGTTGCACATTGTAAGTAGGGCCATCCACACATGGTCCCCCAAGATGACCCTGTCAGTGGCATTTTAATGTTTGGGCAAATGGGAAGATGTCCTATGGCCGAGCAGACAGGGGAGAAGGGGCCTCAGCACCCCACAAAACACACCATGTCCATTTCCAGATAACTACGATAGGATTCTCAATGCCATTCCTCCTGACACTCAGAAGTCATTGTGATGATCTATTTCCAAGACATTACAACATCGATCAAAGCCAACACCAAGGCTGAACATGACAGTGGTGATGTGGATGATGAAACTCAGCATTGCTCACAAGGTTTGTCTGTAAGAAGCCTAAGGTTACTGAAATGGAAAGGATGGATTACCAGGTTAGCGTGGGCCTGAAATCCAACGTGACTGCAGCCCTTATGGTGAGAGGGACATTTGGACATAGAGCCAGACACACAGGGGAGAGGGGGCCACATGCAGATGGAAGCAGACATTGGAGTTACGCTGTCACAAGGGACGCTTGGGATCACCAGAACCCGGAGGAGGAAGAACTCTTCTCTAGAGCCTTCAGAGGGCGCCAGTCACCTGCTGGCAATTTGACTTCAGACTTGTGGCCCCTGAGCTATGGTAGAACAAAGTGCTGTTGTTTTAAGCCACCCAGCACGTAATACAATTAATCTTCATTATTTGCAGATTCTGTATTTGCAAATTTACATGCTCCAAAAAGTGTGTTTGTCACCCTCTAGATCAACACTCACAGAGCTTTTGTGGTCATGCATGGACATGTACAGAGCAGGGACAAAATGCAGCCACCCAATATGCATGTTTCCTGCTAAGGCTGAGCAGGGCAATGCTCTGCATTCTAGTTTCAGTTCTCAGACTATAAACAAGTGTCCTTTCAGCAGCCTATTTAGTGCACATTTTTGCATTTTTGTACTTTTTGTTGGTGGTTCTGCACTTAAAATGCCCCCAAACACAGTGCTGAACTGCTGTCTAGTGTTCCCAAGCACAAGGAAGTTGTCATGTGCCTTACAGAAAAAATACCTGCATTAGAAAAACACATGCATTCTGGTATGAGTTACAGTGCTGTTGGCTGTGAGTTCAAGGGTAATGAATCAACAATACATATGAAATAAGATGCCTTAAAAAAGAAACACATACAACATATGTTTCGTTAGTTATGAAAATAGAAATGTGGCCAGAGGCTCTCAGGAACCTAACCCTGTATTTCCTCAAAGAACAATGCCTCGGTATTTGCTAACTCGGGGTGTGCAGAGACGTGATAGACCAGGACTACCGCAAGTGACGAGAATTGACTGTGCTTTGCTATGGCAGCCCCAGGAGACCAAAAAGCCCTCTTCAGACTTACCCAGAACCTTGCAGGCCTCTTGGATGAGCTTGATGGTAATGGTGTCTTCATACACTGTGTAAGTCATGAAGGCATCTTGCACTTCTGCAGAAGCTCTGAAAGATAAATCAAGGTGCGATGAAAACCCAGCAACGGGAGCTTTGCCCTAGGAGTATATCCACCAACCCAGCAAGCTAGAAGAAGAACACTCCGGGAAGCACTGGAGTGTTTGGGTGTCAGGTCTCCAAAGAAGCCTTCCCTGGACCTCAGTTTGAGCCAGGAGCTCCCCTCTCAAGTACCCACGGAAGGCTATGTGTTTCCCCAACTTATCAAGATTATTGGCTTTGCTCTCTAGACTGGGTTCCTTGAGGTGACTTATTGTGACTAATCTTTGAAGCCCCTGCAAATGACACTGTGCTCAGCACGTGTTAAGAACCGAATACATGGTGGTGAACTTGGAACACAGTGGTCGTGGAGCCTCGTTCTCTGAAGCAGGTAGACCAGCTGCTTGAGAACCTCACTGTTCTGCAATGTGATTGGCTGTGTTGTAGGGGTTACTGCTGGCCTTAGGTCTTGCAATAGCCAACCAGGCCTGGTGAAAAGAGGCTTAATCTTGCACTATTGGCTTGGTCCTCGTGTGAACACTAAAGTGTAGTTAGCAATTCAGTCAATTTAGGGGAAAGGAAGCATTCCCTGAGAAAGGGAGGTTTCATTTAAACAGAAGAATGGGTAGGCAAAGAGGGGCATTCTGGACAGAGAGATTACTCTTGGAGGCAGCAGAGAGCATGTTTGAAGAACAGAGAAGAGCACAGAACATTTGAGTTTATCCCAGAAAACATCACAGAATCTTGGAATTGGGAGAGGTGAAAAATGGCCTCATTGTCCAATTTCCCACCTTATATAGCTCAGTTTCTTTCTAACAAAAAGCTGACCCCTCTGCAAGGCAGACTGCTCTCTCTGATAGAAAGTCCTTTCTTACGTTGAGTTGAATCCTTCTTCTGGGCCCTATGCATACCTTCTATTTGCTAAGCTTCTGCTTTCAGCCAGAGACGACAGGTTATTTCTAATCATCCCTCATACTGCTGAGGAAACTGATACTCAGAGAAGTTGTGTCTCGCCAGGATCACACACTTGACAAGTGAAGGAGCTCGGCTCTGAGCTCTGATGTCTTTCCTCTAGGGACAATGGATCTGCTGCTGCAGCCAGCCTTAGTTCTGCCCTTTGGGGAGATGCAGACTAGGCTGGTCCCACCTCCAGGTGCCAAGCCTTCTATATTTGAAGATCCTTATTCATTCCTGAATCTTTCAGTTTTTCTGGACTGAACACTCTTTTATCTCTCTGGAATTTATCTTCCTCACTGTCAAGTGGGGTCATAACACTGTCCCGCATTTCTGACAGGAGTACTGATGAGGATAATATAGGGTGACCAAAGGGAAAGAGCCTGGGGCAAAGGAAGCCCCGTCACATGTGCAAGGAGGGGCTGTGGTAATGAGGACACAGAGGTGGCCTAGAGCCCCCCAGGGGGGCTGGGGCCGGAGGCAGGAGACTGTTCACACAATCCCTGACACAAATGAGCCCTGAGGGGAAGTCGCTTCCCCTCTCTGGATCTCGATCTCCTTATCTGTAAAATAGAGGAGGTGGTCGGTGAAAGCAGCATTCCTCAATCTGTTTTAGATCCATGTTCCCCCACGCGCACGCTCACTGGGAGCCCTCAGACAGCCCCAGGGGGCTGTCCCCGAAGCTGCACAGCACGGATCTAGAAGCTCCGTCAGTTTCCCTCCATTTGTAAGATTTCCTGCTTGGGTCCATGTCCAGACAGTGGTCTCTAAGCATCATCTGATGAAGCTTTCCGAGGAGCTGAATGTGGGGCCCGGGGCCTATAGGGGATCTAAAG
Source organism: Vicugna pacos (assembly GCF_048564905.1). Classification (NCBI taxonomy): domain Eukaryota; kingdom Metazoa; phylum Chordata; class Mammalia; order Artiodactyla; family Camelidae; genus Vicugna; species Vicugna pacos. The sequence continues at coordinate 14,007,521 of NC_133000.1, read as the reverse complement.
CACTGTCACTCCTTAAAGCAGGGTGGTCTCTGCTGCACAGCCATCATCCCCAGCTCCTCCCTGGGGCCCATGCGCCTTTGTGAAAACTTGTGCCTTGCTTCTGTGTCTGAGCAAACAGAAACAGGATGGGTAAGATCCAAATTTAACCTTGACCTGTTGTCGTAGTTTGTTCCAAAGGCCCCAGAAGGATGATGTCATCTCCAGGACCCTTGGGAATGGGGCACACTCTGTGGCATTCTCCCAGCCTTTGGCGGGACCACCTGTGCGTCCGTCTGGGTCTGGCAGCCTCCTCCTTCCTGGAGGCTGAGCTGATAATACTTTAGTGTCAAAGATGGATGTGGTTCGTGTATATGTTGCACGTTTCTGGAACGCCAGACGCCCCCAGACCATTACAATTACACAGAGATTGTAAGCCTTGTTTACGGGTCCCCACGGGCTTGCCTCTAACGCTGCCCACGGAGTCAGCGCACACCTGCACAGAGTCATTCGAAGTGCTTTAGTGAAACAATATGTTCACCAGGAATTAAAAAATAGACAATATAAACCATCGATATCTTTCTAATGAGATGGCAAAGCCTCTGGGAAGGGGCAGAGGAGTGAAATGTCCATCAGAAAGCATTCTGAAGAGACTGGGGATTGTAAAACCAACGAGCATGGAAAATGAAGTAAGAGGTCAACGTTGCTAGCCCAAAAACAGAAGAGAGCATTTCCTGTGCCGTGAAAAATGCCAGCCACGTAGGTGGTCACACAGTCACATCAGGAGATCTGTTGAGTCAATATTTAACTAAGATCATCAGCCACTAAATGTATGTTCCTCTTTAGTTGGTTCCAACTAGCAGTACCCAAAATATCTGGGCAGGAGACCAGGGCCAGTCTGTCTGTTCCAGGATTACTTGGGGAGCAAAATAAACATACAGACTCCTGGGCCCTGGAGGTGGTGTCTGGAAATCCGTATTTTTTTGAACCACTTGTCTCTGATGACTCTCCAGGTTTGGACACCACTGCTCAGAAACACTTTCTAGGATTCAGTCTGGCAAGGCAAAGGATTACAAATGATAGATCTTACATGGTTCGACATTACTTAACTGATGTAATGGTTTCTAAGAGTCCAGAGTGAGCCGTAAAGCCCACAGGAAAAATAAATAGCACTTTGTAGCAAGTTTCAGGCCAAGAAAATGGGATTACTTCAAAAGCATGGGAAATTGTTCTTTCAAGAGTTCCCTTATGGTGGATGGGGAATTCACGGGGCAAGGCTGAGTGTCACTGTGAAACCCAAGGTGTAGCTGGGGGAGGTGAGGCTCCGAGAATCAGGAGGCTTGTCCTGGTGCCCCGACCGTCTGGTATTTGGAAGAAGCACCAGCCCGTTCCCACAGCCAGTCCTTCAGCAGGTGACCACAGCTCCCCAAGGCTTTCATGATGAGTCCAGACTTCCAGGGTTGACACAGACAGTCCTCCATAACCTAACCCCTGAACCTCACCCTCCTCTCCTCCAGCCTCTCCCCTGCTCAATCCTCTAGTCATTCAAAGCTCCAGCCATGCCTGCTCCTCCCTCCCCACCTTTCCCATGGACTCTCCCTCCAGGGACAGGGCCCTCGCTCCCTCGTCTCTGTCTACCTTTTGTTCCTCCTTCTCAACTCAGCCCAAGAATCGTCAGCTCTGCTGGTCCTGAGCAGCAGTCAGATGCAGGCGTTCCTCCTCTGAGCCCCAAGACTCCCCGTGTTTACCCATCTTGATACCAGCTGCATGTGCAAGCTTTGACTGACGGGTCCACATGCCCCTTAGACTACAGAATCCCAACGGGCAGGGAGATGTCATTTGACTGCATGTCTTCAACACCTACCCTTGTTGGCACACAATAGGGGCATGATGGCTCTTTATAAGACATTGAGGAGACGTGAGAGACCTAACTTGACAGGGACTTACACATTCACTGTCTGTGAGTCAAGAGACCCGGGAGCTAATCCTGGCTCTACCACAGTTCAGCTGGGGTAACTTGGAACAAATCTCACTATGTCTCCATTTCTTCGTCTTTACTACAATAGTATCAGTCAATGTTTCCATGAAGATTTTGATGTACATCCCTCCCCTCTCCTGCCCTCACTCTTCCCAGACAACACATGATGTGATTCACTGAGAAAAACTCTGGCATTTAAACCAGGAGTTCTCAAGCTGTGTTCCATGGAACCCCTGTGGGTTGCTAAGATGCTTTCAGGGGGTCCATGAGGTCAAAGCCATTTCCATACTAGAATCAAGGCATTATTTGCCCTTTTCACTGGTTGGTATTTGTGCTAGTGGTGCAAAAGCATTAGCGGGCAAACCGTTGGTGCCTTAGCATGAATAACAGTGGCATTAGTCAGTACTAAGCAGACACTGTATTTCTCACTCCACACATTCATGGTTTAAAGAAGGAAGAAGAGAAAATGCCACCCTCACTTCAGATTGTCCTTAATGACACAATTTTTAAAAATCAGTTTTATTGCATCTTGGCCCTGAGGACACATCTTCTGAACACTGGTGACAAAGCGGGAATTGCATGTACATATAGCACACCTGTGCTGTACACAGATGTGTAGAGGGTCACCTCCAGAAATTAGCTACTTTTTTGTTTTTGTGAACTGAATTAGCCACTTTTTTCACGGAACATCACTGCTGCTTGAAAGAACCACTGACAGACGAATAACTCAGACTTGGATATTTGGCAGACATTTTCTTAAAAAAAGAACAAAGTTAGCTTGTCATTTCAAGGGAAGTAACTGACAGAATTTGTTGCCAATGATAAAAACTCCAGCTTTCAAGTGAAAATTGGAATTTTGGAAACCTTGCATCTGCTACCGGGAGCTCATTAGCTCCCCAATTCTAAGAGGCTTTGATGAGATTGTGGCGATATTGACGAATGTGGTTTTGATATTGTATAATGTGCCGCATCATGTCATCTTTCATAAAAGCCGCATAACTCAGCGAGCTATTTTCCAAATGACTAATGCATGACAGGGCAAAAATGATGGTTAAAAGATTAATTTCAAAGTGTAACACAGGCCACGGGACTTTCACATAAAATGGTCTGAGAAAGGTCATTGGTGCAGTTTCGCACTCAACATCGTAACTCATCTTTGAGAAACGACCACTTGTGGAGCTTTGGCGAGGTTTGAAAGAATCTCTACAAATATCTGAAAAGAGAACTAAAGTATTTCCTCCTATATTCTCTGTATACGGATCAACCAAAGCCACAGATCACAGCAGACAGGATGCAGAAGAGAATATTCAGCTGTCTTCTAGCAATTCAAACATTAGAGTGATCTGCAAAAATGTAAAAAGTGATAGTTCACTCTTCTCACTAATTGTTTATTTGGATAATGCAGTTATTTTTCATGAACATGTTAGTTATGCTGATGCGTAATAGGTTCATTATTGCTATTTTTAGGTGAATAGCTACCCTTAAAAGTTTCTCAGCTTAAATTTCTGATATAGTGAATACCAAGAAATAAACTAAAGCTCTTGGGGTTTTCGATGATTTTTAAGAGTGAAAAGGCTTCCTAAGACCAAAATGTTTGAGAATTTCTCATTCACACCCAGAGAGATTCAAATTTACTTTGCAGTCCAGTGAGGATGAAGTTTCTGGGGAGGAATCAGCCCTGTCCAGCCCCCTCGAGCTTGGAGCCATCCCAGCCTGGAAAGGGGGAGCCCTGTATGCCCTGATGGTGGTCTTGGGTGTCTGGGAGGGACTGTAGGCCACCGAGCCCCCAGGGCCACCTCCCCTTGAAAGACTCAAAAAGCATCCAGCCCTTAATGTGGCCCCCAAAACAGGCATCCAAAGGAAAGGCCACAATTCGCTCACCGGGGAACACCTCATCCCAGACCACTTGGCAGAAGGTAGGGGGAGGCAGGTGAGACAGAGATGAAGGCTGGTGTTCCTCTGGGACTTGCCACCAGGAAAGAATCATGCCTTTATGAGAAACTGCTGAGAAAAGGTATCGATGCACACAGAGAAATTTGTCTAAGCTGACAATAAAAATACAATATGATAAGAACCAATTTCTAGCCAGCATGTTTAGAGGAATGTTCATTCTCTTTATGGAAAATGATGTTATTAAATTACTGTCATATGAATGAGCAAACCAAAAGCTGCCAAAGGTGCAGGTAAAAAAAAATAACAAAAGTGGGTCCATAGTTAATTAATGATACTGATAATAAGTAACTATTACTTTGGGGGCTTTTGATATTTGGTTATCTGTCAGCTTTTAATATTTTTTCTCATTCTACCTAAGTACTTGTGTAACTAAAATTTTATCTGTAATTTTATATTCTCTTTTAAAGGAGGCTCTCCAAATGACAGAAGCTTCAAGTCTTAACTATTTCTTCTCCTGCTAACTTTATCTGCCATTTCTTCCCACTAAACAATATTTCTCAAGTTTTATTATTTTCAATGGTCTTTATTAGGAAAACAATTTCTGTTCTCTATATATAGCATAATAGTAAATATGTATTTTTAAATTTTCTAAGCCCTTGGATAGTCTGAGATAATCTTTCAGGGATTAAGTCCCTCAGTTGAGATCTCCTGAGCAACGTGACTTCTCAGGGCCCTTCTAGTTCTGAGCACCTATGATTTCAGGCAACCAAACAAACCAATAAATGTGTTGATGGCCAGAAAAGGAGTATGAGTTGTGAGACAGGTAGCATTCCTCGATAAAAGTTAAAAAAACAATAAGAAACGCTCGGCTTTCAGCTACTTTTAAACTGGACTTTATTTATGGGAAAAGGAGGGAACTTGGAGGGAGCAGGGGCTCTTGCCTCTTAGGAAGGAGTAAGAGGCTTGGTGAGTCAGTGGAACAGATGAGGTACAGGTGGAGACCTCCTGATTGTATCTGACTCAGATAGTTTCTTAGTGTATTTGAAGGGATGCTTTTCAAGATGTCAGAATGTTAGGAGCCTTTCTTATTTAGTAAGAACAAAAGTCCAAGAACACATAGGTGGGAAGCCTTGAACTTTTTAGGTCAGAGAGCTCTTAGAGAGTCTGATGAATACTATGGATCTCTTCCCGGAAAATACAAGTAGATACATGCACACATTTTCATAGATGATTTCAGAGGTTTTCAGACCTTCCCAAGGCCATCCATGACCCCTCCTCAAGCCCGTCCTGACACAGAGAGAAGCCATGTCATCGCATCCAGATTGGTTTGGGCTTGGCCGTCATCACCCATCTACCGTTCATCTCTTCACCGCCCCTTCATGCATACATAAAGCATCCATCCGTTCAGCCCTTCTCCACGCCCTGTTTACACAGTGGAGAAGACACGCCAGTCACGGTGGCTCTACTCACCACCTCTTCTTAGGGACCCTACCCTCCAAAGGACCTGATTGGGCTTGGTGTGGGCACCTGACCAAGGCTGGCCCATCAAAACCTGTCTGGGGCATCTGGAATTGAGACACTGAGAAACTGAGTCAATTGGACATGGTGACCTCTTGAATTGCAAGGGCATATAGTAAAGTGTGAAAGAAACAGAAATTAAGAGACTTGCAGACAGAGGTAGGAAAGGAGAATAAATACGATGAGAGTTACAGAAGCAGAGAAAGTCCTTCTGCTTTTTCATTTCCTCTGAGGTCTCTCTGTATTTCCTGCAACTGGACTGTGTGAGTCCCTTGAATCCTTTAACTCCTGTAAACTTCAGGAGTAACTAACGACTGATCCTTACAAACAAAATCCTGGATTCAGTTCCACAACCAAAGTGCCAGACACCTCCCCTATGTTAGGCAACCCAGTCCTCACAAGGGCACAAGTGAGTACCATTGTTACCCCCATTACAAGCGAGGACACCAAGGCTCAGGGACCTCTGTAACCTACTGCAAGAATACAGTTTCAACTCCTTTCTGTCTCCTCTCACTTACATTGTCTGATCCTTAGCAACTTCTCCATTTTTGTCTCCTACCAGACTCTCACACCAGTCACATTGACTTTTCTTCTGAGTCTCAAATTCACCAAACTCAGTCCCACTTCAGGGCCTTTGCACATGCTGTGCTCGCTGCCTGGAACACACATAGCTCCCTGACTCAAACTGGCTGCTTCCTGCCATTCAGCTCAAATTTCACCTTTGCAGGGAGGCTTTTTCTAATCACTTCAGGGTAACTGGCATCTTCTCTCCTGGGTCACTAGCAAGTACCCTATTCGTTTGTAGCAGTTAGCCCAATCTGAAAGGTTTCTTTTATTTATTTTTATTTACTTGTTTATAGTCTGCCACTCCACACTGGAATACAGAGAACAGAGTGCTCATCTGTTTTCTTCATCACTATTCCCAGTGCTGGGAATTCTGGTTGGTACGTACTAGTTGCTGAAGAAATACTTGCAGAGCAAATAAACTTGCTCAAGTCAAACAGCGAGTAAGTTATCCCAGCAAAATGTTAAAGTTTATCTGACTCCAGGGGCTTTATTCTTCTTAATCTATAAGTTAGTTGCTTCTCACTGTTAAGTCTTGACAAAGGTTTTAGCCAGGAGGTTATAAAAGAGTGGTCATAATGAGAAATCTATAAATCGAGGTTATATGAGAGAGAAATAAATAATGCAGGCAAAGGAGGAGAAACATCTGTTTCTGATTATTTCATATAAAATAAAATGTATGTAAAAGTCTGGAGACATACTCCATTTGACCTAATTGTTTCTTCTTAAAATTTGTGTGGAAATTGATGGGATTTTCTTTCCCAGGTAAATTCTATTTTAGAAGCACCAGGGAACTTGTTATTTAAATGCAGCCTGAAGGAAATCTTTTTGCGCACAAATAACCTCGCCTTAATTTGCATTTTATAAGTTGAGTGGTCTGCACTGCAGGCTCTTTTTTTTTTAATGACTGCTAATATGGTGCAATTTTTATAGCTGGTTGAGCTGGTTAGGCCTTTTGCTTTTGGTTTAAAGATGCATTTCCAGTGCCACCACATAGGTGTCTAGTGTTCTGTATATAAACATATCCTTTGAGACTCAATTAAGCAGAGAATTGGTAGAAAGAGGTGAAACCTAGTGACACAGATGGGATACGGCCCCACCAAGTTCTCTGTCCCTGGACATGTTTCTCTGATTCCCTCACACCTTCCCTGCACCCCTTGTTCAAATGTCCTTATCACCATGGAGTCTCTGTGGATGCCAGGGCTCACTGTTTGTTTGGGGGTGCTATGAGAAATACCCGGCTGGGGCAGGAAGAGAAAATGGGCCATTCCTTTCAGTGAGGTCACCCCAAGGGCCCCAAATGGAAAAAAGCTTCTTTCAGCTGCTTACGTATGGGAAGCTGGGTTTTCCCTAGATTTGCAAAGGTATGTTGAACATCTCCACCTGTCAAGGCCCCGGGAGCCATTAATGCTATGTCTGCTCCATATGGAAGGGACAGTGAGGGGTCTGTCACAGGCAGACTGAACACCTTGTTGCTTTACCTCCACTCATATCTAAATGTTCCAGCTACTTCTGGTTATTTCCAGAGCCCTGACCTCTCTCCTAGTCGGGACGGACTCTTCTGGGCCATCAGCTAAGCCAAGGTTCAAGGTCCTAACCAAGAGTTCAGATATGCAAGGTTCGTAAGTCAAAAATCAATCAACAAACATCTGTCCACCCCCTTCCTCTCCCGGCTGGTCACTAGTGTTTATGGGTGTCCTCAATGCAGGTCTGGACTGGTCTGTGTCAGGGGAATCAGTCTGAAAAGAGGAGCAGAGGCAACACCATCCACCAAACGATGCTTATCTGAGGAAGCCAGATCTCCTCTGAGCAAAGTGGACACCCTAGAGGAACACCTGCCTCTTCACAATGGAAGGCACAGTTATCTGCCCGGCAGCAAAGTGGTGCCTATTAATGTCAAATGTAATCTAATCCCAAGGCTGCACATGGATATCAGAGAGGGAATGACACTGGGCACCTACTATGTACTCCAGGGCACCCAGAAAGACAGATGAGTTTTTCCCCTTTCATCAGTGAGGAAACAGAGCTTCGGAGGGGTGAAATGGCCAGTCCCATGCAGCAGAGCCAGGACTCAAGTCCAGTCCAGTGGGAGCAAGGCCCACTGCCCCTCAAATGCTCCCCGGCCCCCGAGCACTCACACCTGGAAAAGGGTGAGCACCAGTTTCACCCACACAGCTTACGTCTGTTCAGGGTGCGCGCTCACCAGGCATCTTTTCCCCCAAGTGCCTTGTTAGTGTTATTTAGCACTTGCAACGACCCCATGTGGTTAGCTGCTTTTATTCTTTTATGTTGAAACACGCAGGTCACATCAGGGTGCATCTGGGCTTCATCTGTTGTAGCTCGAGTCCCTTCTGAAACCAACCACGACTTCCTGAGGACACGTGGCTGTGTCCAGTGCCCCTCAGAGTGCAAACACCCCATTCCCTAAGTGGGTTTCCACTCTACCTCACCCCGCAATGTCCACCCAACAGCTTCTGCGCTCGCCACCTCTCCCATCCTCCTCCTCCTCTTAAGACTGCCCACACCCTGGTGGGCGCAGCTAACCCTCTGGCAGGCGGAGGGGGCCGGGCTGTGGCTGACCTGCTCCCGTCCAGCCTGTGGCAAAGCCAGTGATGCCAGTTTCCCATCCAATGTGGGCCCTTGGCACTAGTTCCTGTGTCCCAGGTATACAGGGAATGTTTCTACAGATTACAAAACCACCCGGGCAAAATGGCTTATGTGATTCATTAATCCTCCAGAGGTTTTCCCAGCACCAGGCAGACCACAGGAGCTCAAGACATTTCGGCTTAGAGAGACAGTGGCTCTTTTCCCCCAGAGACTCAGTATGAATGGAAATTCATTGTGTTACCAGTCGCTCTTCCTTCCCCCACAGGCAGGTGGCCTTTTAGAAAGAGGAGCCTTTGCAGTCACAGGTCTGGGTTCGAGTCCCAGCCCTGGAACTTAACCTTGTGGCCTTCAGCAAGGTCCTCTCTGGGGCTCAGCTTCCCTCTGGGTGAAATGAGACTGAAACCTGCCTTGTGGTACCCTTACTGGGCTTAATCAGATCATCACGAAAGTGGCCTGGCCCAGAGCAAGTGCTCCACCTGAGACCGTCCTTTCCCTTGCCCTTCTTACTGACTTCACCCTTTACAATGTAATAGCCATTAAAAAAAGAAGTCTTCAAATGCTTCTGTTCCCAAGGCAGCTTAGGGGACTGAACAGGAGCACTTCAAGATACTGACATTGTTGACCACTTGCTGTGCAGCCTTGGGCAAGTCTCCTAACCTCTCTGGGCCTTAGTTTTCTCTCACCTTTAAAATGAGGAGATCTGGGCAGGATGATCTTTCAAGGGCCCACCGGTCCAAACTTTCTCTGGTTGTAATTATCCAGCGTGTCTCCTTGAAACACTTGGAAATATGTATTATTTGCCTGGATGAGGCCAGAGCTCCTTTTTCCCACCCAAACCTGCGGCATGTCTAACTGAATTACCCCAGGGATGCTGTGGAAGTGGCCTGGGCTGCCTCTCCCGAGGCGGGGCTCTGGGCCCACGCGTGTGGGAAGCTGGCTGCTGTCTCGGGGAGCAGGGGCTGAGGCTGTGGGAACCTCTTGGCTCCTCCTCAGCTCAGTCTCAGGCTTACAAGTCTCCAGAACTCTCAGCTCTTATTCTTCTGTTTTTCAGATGGCAGTGGGGGGATGAGGGAAGTTTGCACTAAGCACTTTAAACTGTTTTTACATTACAAAAGCAATGAAAACATACAGGTATTGGGGGGAAAAGTCAGTCATCCAGTATTTTATCTTTCTAATTCAATTACTATGAATCATTATTTTAGTCTTTCTCTTTTTCCCCTTTGTGTAGTTTACCCAGTAGCTATGTAAGTCTGTGTCTTATTTGGGAGAGGCTTTTTGTTCGTTTATTTGTTGGTTTTTTTACTTATATTGTCATAAAATTCTACAGATTGCTTCATGATTTTTGCAATCCTCTGAACAATGGTGCACATTTCTTTTGATATTCCATTTGTTTGGTTTGCTTTTAAACATTTAAAGACAACTTTTTCTTATTACCCATAAATGTAAGGTTACATCTTTTTGCATATATGTATAGACATACATATATGTTGTATAAAAGTATATGTGTTTCTAAGGGAATCAATACTGAAGAATGAAATTACTACCACAGAGGATTTCATCATTTTCATAGTTTTTGGTGCACGTTATCAAGTCGCTTTCCAAAAGGGCTGCACTAATTCACAATGTCAGCAGCAATTACCCATTTTACTGCATCTTAACCAGAATTGGTTATTATCATTTAAATTTTTTGGAGATTTAATAAGGCAAAGCAGAGCCTAATTGTTTTCATTTGCATGTCATTGATTAACTGAGGAAGCTAATCATTACCCCATATTTTTCAGTTCCTACCTCTTCATAGGATCAGGAGGTTTCTGAGACCCCCTTCAGCCCTATCCCTCAACATTTCAAGGCCAGGAAACCTCAAAGGAGGCAGAGGGACAGCGCAGGATTAGAAGAATCAGACAGGAGACTCTGATGTAAACAACAGTGTTAAGGGTTTACCAGACAGAGGCAGAGAGGAAAAACTGGTCACAGTTAACTAAGGAACACCTATGGAGGGATTCTGACTAAATTTAGAAGGAATATCCCCTCTTCCCTGGGATTTTAGCAGCTTCATTTACATGCCATGAAAATAATGCAGTTGCTTTCTCTTCTGTGATTAAAAAGAACAAATAAACACTCACTCATGAAATAAAAAGTAGAATAATATTGGTATTATTCACATGGGAACCCTGTTTTAAGGCTGGTTTTAAGAACTGAGACTGACACCTTCCATAAAGACTTATGAAATAGCAGGCTTTTTCTGTATTTACTTGGTATGTTCAAGAACTGTAATTGATCTCTGTAGTCACAACTAACTGGTTTAATCAGAAAGTTAGTAAAAACCCCCATAACCTGCAAAACACCAGAGGCTGACCAACTGTACCAGAGTATCTTCATCTTTCCTTTAATACACTTACTTCAGTTTTTCCCATGTCTCTTCACCAAATTTCTCTATCACAAGGGATTGCAGACAGGTGTTGACGAATCCGTACTGCAACACAAAACGAAAGGAGAAACGTGGATAAGGAAGCACAGAATCTCTGGTCAGAGACATCTGCGTGGTCGCTTGTAGGAAATGAGCAATGCATCCTCCTGGGAAATGAATTACACTTTTTCCCTGCTCCTCGTGAGTTTCCTTGTTTAGTGGCTGTGCCCATTCCCCACCTAGGGAAGAGTCATTTCCATAAAGAAAGCATATGAGCTAAAATTGAAATCCGGTTAGAACTAGAAGAGGTTCATTGCCATCACCTTTGAAATGGAGAATCCTTTGGTTAGAATAAGTTCAGAGACACAATGGTGGCAAAGGGAGGGCTTAGCGGGACCAGGACGGGCACTCACCCCCTGTCACATCAAAAAGGCAGGGAAAGGACAATTTTCTTTTCTTTCTAAAAATGAACCTAGGACTGGATGTGTTTGTGGAGGAAGACGTAAAAAGTGGAGGAAAGTAAAAGGAGACAGAGACCCACCATAAGGAGCAAGCACTAGAATTAACAAAAAGAATTTTCTGCTAGGTTTGCTCATTCAAACCTGCCTTCTTTTCTCCTTCAGACTAAAAAAAAATTTTTTTTAAATAAAAATAACAAAGGCCCATGAATGCCTCTGCTGAGTGAGGGACAAAGCGACCCACATAGGATGCCCACTGTCCCCCACGCAAGGCTCCTAACCTGGGGCCTGTGGAGGAGAGGTTCTGTTCGAAAGCACCCAGCGGCCTCCGTTTTAAAAAGTGAAGACTCCTCCGGCTCACAGATGTCAGCCTCGAGGTTTATCTTATAAGTTTGACTTTTCATCCATGGGGATTTCGTAAAGGGAACAGGGCCAATGCCACCAGGAGGGAGGGGCTCTGACCCCCAGCAGCTCTTTTCTGGGAACAGAATGTGCGTCCTACCTGGCTGTCTTTCCAGCTCCCCACCACAATGCGGCCTCTCCCCTTCCTCCCTCCGTCCTTCCCCGGCTCTGCCTGCCCCGTGTGTGACCACAGCCCCACCTGGCCTTCAGAGCACTCTCTGGAACTGTCTTAATGGAACACACATCATCGCCTATTCCTGTGACCTTGGGCTCAGCCCAAGTGCCTCCCGCCCTCCCCAAGCAGACGGCACTGCTCTGATGGTCATTTCTCCCTTTTGCTCTGCCACCTTGTCGCTGGACCATTCCCAGTTCCTGCACCGGACACTGGCCGGCCTTCCATGTGTCCCCTCTGTGTCCTCATCACCAGGAGACTGTCTTGTTGGAACACCAGCTGCACACACACACATTGCCTATCTATCTGTACCATCTACCTAGCTGTCTATCAACACACACACAACACATAAAACATTATGTGTGTATGTATATGTACATATACACTATTTTCCCCCTTCTCCTTTGCTAAATTGCAAGCTCCTTGGGACCAGAAGTAGATATAATTTATCTATATCTGGACTAAAGTGCCAAGACAGTCCCCAGGACATAGAAAGTATTTAATAAATATTTACTGAATAAATCAATACTGAACTGAAGCCTCATGTCTGAACCCTTGAAAATCATTAAATACCTCCAGGCATTTAAAATCAATCCAACCTTAACAAAGATAGTAACTCTTCACCCTAGTAATCTTCGCGAAAAAGAGTCCAGCGAAAACACCGTGCCTAAGTCTCCTAGTGTGTGAGGAAGAAAACCCAGGCGCCGGCTGCTGGTTGTAGCCCCATGCGATCTTTTGGGGGCTATCTGGGTGGTAACTAGGACATTCTTGAGAAACTTTAGTATTCAAAAGAAGCAATTTGTTTCTTCTTATTTAAAGTCCAAAAAGAGTAAGGTTTAGCTACATCTGATGACTTTGCACATTCCTCATTGCATTTACTGCGCCTGCTGGACACATGGGAGCTGAGGGGAAATCAGGACAGATGCTGAGAGCAGCTTACCATGTCTCCACCCAGCGATCGCGACACCCCGTCTGCGTCTGTCTGCCCGCTGCGGTTCGGGAGAATCCCTAGCACCTGCGGAAGCCTGTCTTGTAGCGGTGCGGCGGCCCCCGGGGAATTCAGAGCTGATCCCCGGCCTCCAGGCCAGAAGCTAACGATGGGGCCCTTATTTGTTAGAGGGGGTAAAAAGTAAAGTTGCCCCACCCCCTCCACACCCGGGCGCGAGTGCTCTAGGTGACATCACACATCCAAGGCTGACCTTGAACTTCTCCCTGAGGGGCCGACTCTACAGCGGAGCCTTTTCTGCAAGTGCAGAGCACGAGGGCCTGGACCCCAGAGACCCACGCAGCACCAAGCACTGAGCAGCGGGGAGGTGGCCCCGGCCGATTGCTGCCCTCGGTGGGAGAAGGCTTGGAGGACCAGCACATGGTGACTGCACCGGACCCTGGGATTTATGATCGCTTCCCACTTAATCTCTGCAAATTCAGAAACTCACTTTGCCCCCATCCTGATACATTCCTGCTGGGACAGGCTGGTGGCTGACTCTCTGCGAAGCCCTGTATCCTGGATTGGCTTAAGTGGGAGGCCAGGATTCCTGGACCACCAGAGGCTTTTACAAAGTCATTCATCCTTTCTTTGGGCAGACCTACCTGTGTGAGGGCACCACGGTGAGTGCCAGCGGGTACAGGCTGTGCTCTCAGGTGGCCAGTCATTGGGCCCATGGCCCCAGAGCACGCCCAGAACCCCGAACTTGACTTTGAGGATGCCCCTGGGATCCTGCTGGAAGACTGCCTTGTAGAAGAGGTTGTCTATTGAGAGGTCTTTTTAGTTCCTCTTTAATTAAATCCTGGATGTGGTCCAGGAAAGGCCTGCCTTGGCCTGAACTTGACTCTATAATGTTATGATGTGAAATTCCCTGGCGCCTTACTCTTGTCCTCCCTGCCCACGCCACCCCCACGCCACCCCCCTGCTGCTCCATCTCAGGCTCTGGTAGCCCATTTGCTCGAGGCCTATTTCCTGAGTATCGTGATCAGAGGTGAGAAACCCAGCCACTAACCACGTCCAGTGGAAACTGCCTGCAGCAGTTCCAGCAGACATGTCAGCTTTGTTGTAAAAACCAGAGTAAAAATAAAAAATTACAGTAAAATCAAGGGGTAAGGTAAGCCCTGCGGGCGGCGGCGCTCTGCGGAGGTACGGAAAGGACACACGCATGTGACTCATACCAAGGCAGCATCTCATGAAACCAGTGACGCGGGAGACGGAAGCTTTCCCCGGAAATAAACGCCAGAACATCTGGCCCACCTCCTGGAAGTACTGAGCACCTTCATCTTTGTATCCTCAACATGCAACACTTACAGTACCATTGCAAACAACGTTGAGAGATCTCTCCCTTCGCGCTGGGCACCACTCCACCGCCCCCATCAGATCCCTCTCCCATCTTGCCTCCCGGACTCCCGCATCTCCGCGCAGGAAGCCCGCCTCGCCGCCGCACCCATTAAGCCCATTGGCCGCGCCGTCTGTCCCCCTCCTGTCTCGACCCGCTGCCCCTCCGCGGAGACACTGAACGCTCCGAGAGGCTGGTGCTTGTTTAAGCTCCCTCTCCTTCCTTTCTGAAACAGCCTTTGCTTATTCTCGAAAGCTGGCGTCTCTACACGCTGTTCCTATGCGGAAGGAACATGTGGTCGGGGGGAGAAAAAAAGGCTCTGGAATAGGCGATTTCCATAATTATGCTCCCCAAGCCTTTGCCACCATTCAGCTGACAGTCTTCTTTCTTCCCTGCCAAGTGGGCCCACTCCGGCTCGCTCCTACACCCCTCCCCCCTCAACCCGGCCCCCAGCCCTGCTTTTTCAAACACACTAGCACTCTCACATTTCACAATAAGTAAATGGTTAAAAAAAAAAAAAACACCCCATTTTCTTTCTCGTGCGGCAGATGGCAGGTCTCAGGAACTTGGTGGAAATGAGGCTTTCTGATTTTCTAATAAATTTCAGCATCTCACACAAAAAAGCACAAGCTCATTTTGATTATGATGTTAAGTACCATATGGCATATCATTCGAGAGCTGTGGCAGCTTCATCCTCAGGGTAGCAAGGAAGGGGGGGTGGTCTTTCCTAGAACAACGAGGTTGAGCTGGTGGGGACCAATTGGATTCCTCGCCGAATTCCGTTTGATAATAATATTGTATATGACAGTGGGGCAATTATCTCTCTTTTATGGTATGTGTTAATTTTCGCTGCCAGTTTTCCTAATTACAACTGCCACCCAGAGGACTACTTTCCGTAAATACTCTGTAAACATTTGAAAAGACATAGGCCGTGTGAGCACCAAGACGAACGTCCCTGGAATTTGAAACTGGAAAATTGGCTGACGTTTTCTGTGTTGTTCCGCGGCGTAGACAGCCTGGTGAGAACTTGCGGTGTGTGGAAACTCCCTCTCTCGTCCGTGACATAAGGGCCCTCCTGCCCTCGCTGTGATTGTGGCTCTGAGGACATTTTTCACTGCTACCTCCCTTGATCTTCAGTGTGCGGTCCCACGCACTCTAACAAATGTCTTCGCCCGTGTACTCTGCGTGACTCACTCTCTAGTAAAAGCGACAATGTCTCCATCCTGACCGAAGGTCCCCCCCAACACCCAACCCCCGCTGTTCTGATTACTGTCTATAGATCAGTGGCCCTTGCTCTTGAACTTCATGTGAATTGAATCGTACAGTATGTTTCTCTTCTGTGTCTGGCTTCTTAACTTTTAACTCACGTTCAGTACACTGAAGAGTTCAGACCTCATCCCCCAAATTAGACGTGTGTCTGTAAACACGCAGCCTCGTGTGATACCCAGTCAATGATAGGTAATGAGATCCTGCAGGGCACCTCTCCTCTCCTGCGGACAGTGTCCCGTGTGAGTGAGAAGCAGGAACCTTCCCTTTTCCACAGGACAAGGCGGGGAGGGGGAGGTACCGGAGGGAGGTTGAGCGGTGGGGGGTGGTAAATCTCTATAGTCTGAGGAAAGAGATGAAGAGGAGAGTGCAAGGAAAGAGCATCTGGGAAGAAAACTTTCTCTGATAAAATAGAACCATTCTCGGGTTTTCTTTGCCTGTTTTGGAATTCCTAGGACCAGAGCGGCCACCCTCTTGATGGGGACGCCAGGAGTCAGTCTGTGGCTCCCAGTCCACCTCCGGCTCCCTACCAGGGCCTGAAGCAGCAGGACCACGAAGTGGGAAGTGGCCAAGCCTCTGGGCTCCCAGAGTCCCCCCTGATGGAAAATACAACCCACCCACAGGCCTGTGAAAGGCTCACTTTGAGCTACAGCTTTGGAAACTCGGCCAAAGTGAAAACAGTACATATTCCCTGGGCTAATGGGATCAGCCAGTGTTCCCCGGGCGTCCTAAGAGGGAATGAGACAGAGAAGAGAGAAACTCAGACGTTTGTGCATGGGAGGGCCTGAGAGAGATGTTTCAATACCAGTCGCAGGCGTGGAGTGCCCTCCTGGAGAGGCGAGCTCTGCAGGGGAGAGCACGGGGGCCGGGATGCTGGAGGAGATGAGTGCTCAGCTTCACTCAGAGGACAGGTGGTGCCATGTGGCCCTGCTCTTAAACCTTGGTGGGACTAGGACCTCCCTGAGAGAAGGCTTCAGGTAGAAATGGTTTGGCAAAAAGCATAGCTCTCACGCATAGATTTCTTTCAGGCATATTTTCATAAAGGAACTCAAGTCCTTGGAAACACGGTCACCTACTAGTAAGACTCTTAAGGAAAAAACTTCCAGAAGACAAAGTGGTTTCTTTTCTGAATGTTCACAGTAAGTGCTGATTGTACTCTTGGCACGCCAGCCGGGATGATCACCGCTCACTGCCACCAAGCCTCACTCTGCACCTGGCAGGAGGCACTGCAGGACCAGCCACATGAAATCGCTGCTCTTGTGGGTTAAAGACCGTTGGATATCGGCAATTTCATTTGGTTCCCCTTATTTCGTTCTTACCAGGATGCTATAAAGTAGGATTTTAAAGATGACACCATTGAGGCACAGAGAAGTTAAGTAGCTTCCTGGAGGCTCCAGAACTAGTTACTGTCAGAACTGGTGTTCAAACTCAGACCCATGTACTATGTAGCCTCCGAGAAAAAAATTAAAATGCAAGTAACAATGTCTTTCTCTGAGTCAGGTGGTATCTTTTAAAAAGATCTCTCTTTCCAGGAAAGTCAAAACTCTGGCTCAGGAGGGCCCACTTCCCTTCAGGCACCACACAGGCAGGTGACATTTCACTTAGTACGTGGAGTTGGTGCAACGTTGTGAAAAACACCTGGAAAATGGGCTTTGGATGTGGAATTCTGGGTCCTTTGATTTCAAACCAGAGACTTCCCCTTAGTTCTAAGGAAACCAGCAAGAACAGAGGCTTTTCCTCAGTTATTGAACCCAGCTCACCTCCACTCCCTGACAACCCCTGGCTCGCTGGCAATGGGATCTGTGCTGTTTTGAGAAAGGACACGCCTCTTCCCCTTTCCGTTTGAATTTCAAACCTTCTGAGAGACGGAAAGAGAAGTAACTGAATTGTTAGGCGTGAAGCGCCACCGTGTGGCCAAATGACCACATACCAACAGGCTGCAGAGTAATTAATCCTCCCATCGGAGGGGAGACCACTCTACTCTGCTTTGAATGCCTGTAAATCCTGCTTAGGTGGAGGAACACCGCTCAGAGGACTAGGACTCAAGTTTGAGTCCACGCTCTGGGACCCGAGGTAATATGCGCTAATACGGGTGGTCAAAAATACCTCAGGAATAAATGAATGATGTCTCAAACGTGCTGTACTCCCTCCAGCCTGAGTTTGCCGGGCATTCCTCAGCCTGAATCTCTCTCTGCAGCTCCTCCCTTTACATTTTGGTAATTAGGTTTATTTATTTATGAAACAAAAAATTTTTTAATGGAGGCTCTGGGAATCGAACCCAGGACCTTGTGCGTGATAAGGATACACTCTACAACTAAGCCATATCGTCCCCCCTCCTCCCTTTACATTTTATTGCCTCCTTTTCCCTTCCAGATCTCAGCTTGTAGTCACTTCACCCATTTATGCAATCTGTCCATCAGTCATTCAGTCAACAAACGGTTGTTAGTGCAGGCACTGATCTCAGCGCTGGGGGCAGAACACAAACAGAACAGATCATGCTACTGCCCTGGCGGGGCTCACAGTCTAATGGGGGATGTGGACGTGCATGTGTGTAATTGTGTGTTGGCTCACAGTAGACACTGTGCAGCCAGCTTAACCACGGTAGGGCTTAAGAGCGGTGATAGTTGAGATAGGGTAGGGTCAGGAAATGCCTCTCTGAGGAGGTGACAGTCGAGGATTTGAGTGTAACAGATGAAGCCAAGCTGAATCTGGAAAGTCCTCTCCAAGCCACGCTGCCCTGACTAGCTCGAACCCCTTCTGACAAGTTCCCCGCGACCCTGTGGGCCTCCTTCACGGCCCTTACCATGATTCATGGGAATCAGTGTAATCCTTTGACTCACGTGTGTATCTCCCAGCAGTCTGACATTTCCGTGAGAGGCTCTGTTTATATCATTTCCCCAGACATAGGGCTGAGACGAAGTACATGCTCAACATTCTTTGTTAAATGACAAATAAATGGATAAACAAACATGGGCAAGTCCCCCCAGAGAATGTCCAGCAGACTTTGGCATCTTCTGTGGCCTGAGGTCAACCAACATGGCTGCATAAATTGATTGACAAAGTGTATCTGCCCAAACTTCCCTCACTGCCACCCCACACCCCCTCTCCTTCCGAGGAATGCTGCCCAGACCCCGGGTGCTGATGAAGAACTAGGGGTCTGGGGGACCCTGTTTGATACCTGGAGCAGCTGGAAGCAGCTCTCACCTGCGGATGATGTGGTTGACCTACACAGGACCTTGGGCAAAGTCAGCTGCCAGAGTCTGATCTGGGGCCCGAGAGCTTCTCTTCCTGAGGATATGGGAAGCTTGGGCTGATTTAATCCCACAGCATTTCAGGGGCTCACCCCCCACAAGTACACTTCGTCTTCCAAGGGCTCTGGGTTTTTTTCACATTTTTTCAGATTGAAGTATAGTTGATTTACAATATTGTGTTAGTTTCAGGTGTACAGCAAAGTGATTCAGTTATATATTTTTTCAGATTCTTTTCCTTTATAGGTTATTACATGATATTGAATATAGTTCCCTGTGCTGCACAGTCACTGATCTATTTTAATTGTAGTAGTTTGTATCTGCTAATACCGTACTCATAATTTATCACCCCCATCCCCCCGCTTTCCCTTTTGCTAACCATACGTTTGTTTTCTATGTCTGGGAGTCTGTTTCCATCCTATATATAGATTCATTTGTTATTTTTTAGGTTACACATATAACTGATATCATATAACAATTAGTCTTTCTCTATCTGACTGACTTCACTTAGTATGATAATCTCTAGGTCTATCTATGTTGCTGCAGATGGCAATATTTCATTTTTCATGGCTGAGTAGTATTCCATCGCGTATATATACACATCTTCTTAAGCTAGTCATCTGTTGTTGGGCACTTGGGCTGCTTTCCTGTCTTGGCTGTTGTGACTAGTGCTGCTGTGAACTTTGGGGATTCAGGTATCTTTGGAAATTAGGGTTTTTGTGTGTTTGATTATTAATCTCCATCTGATCAACTCTCCACTCCTCTTTGACTTCCTCCAATATACTCAACCTGACTTTCCATGGCTACTCAATAGAAATCTTGCCCTTTGGTGCATGGCATCCCCTTAACGTGACTATCCCGATGACTGTCCTCTTGCATGCTGTCCCCCCTCGTGGGATGCCAGCCTTCAGCAGCGCTAAGTGAAGCAGCAGACGCTCAGCACAATTTCATCTGAGTTCATCCCATCTTCCCCCTTTTGGATGCAAATTGCCAAAGGGCAGAAGGTGCGTCTTGTACTATTTTGCTTGGTGCATAGCCGTTGCTTAATTGAGACTTGACAGATTGATTGAAGGAAAACATCACTCTTAACCAGCAGCAGTGTTTCTGCAGAACTGCTACCCACTCCTCATCCTTTCAGGACCACTGTGTTTTTCCACTTGGGAATTTGGTACCATTGAAAACCCTTTCTGAAACAGGAACCTGTCAGACCAGGCAGAATTTTACTTTAACAAAATTACAGGGTAGCTGCTAGAATCAAAGGAATTTGGAAATATAAGCTAAGTCAAAGTTTGCCACAGATACCAGGCTGTTGTAACCAAACTTAAAAGCAAGTCGGGCCAGATGAATCAGAACCAGAACATCCTGTAACACTATGTGTGGTAGGCTGAATAGTGGCCTCCTAAAGATGCCAGCATCCTAATCCTCGGGACCTGTGAATGTTATCTTATTAGGCAAAAGAGGATTTGCAGATTTGATTAAGTGGAGGGCCTGGAGCTGGGGAGGTGACTGTGGATTATCCAGGTGGGTGATGTAATCACAAAGGTCCTTATAAGACAGAAGCAGGAAGCCAGAGTGAGTAGTTGGAGATGTGACAACAGAAGCAGAAAGGTTGGGGGAATGCAAGGAACGTGTCACAAGCCCAGGAATGCAGGCAGCCTCTGGCAGCCGAAAAGGCAAGGACATGGACTCTCCCCTCAAAACCTCCGAAAGAAACCAACTCTGCCCACACCTTGATTTCTTGCAGTGAGACTGATTTTGGCTCTTCTGACCTCCAGCCCATAAGCGAAGCCCCTAAATTTGTGGTAATCTGTTACAGCAGCAACAGGGAGCCAACCACTAAGAAAAGGCCACCAGTGATGAGGCGACTACACTTTCCTGCTAGAACCTCTGTGGGCTCTAAGAGTGGGCACCAGAAAAGCCCTGTCTCAGTTGCCTAGCAACCAGCCAAAGGGTTGGATGTACAAGAGTCACACTGAAGGCTCCCCTGTATCTTCCTCCGTGAGGGAGAATACATGCTATGGTGGGAGCTAGAAACCAGAGCTAAAGAACAAGCCAGATGCCCGGGGGTTCATATGCCCTGTTTGGACATTCTGTCTAAGCATACTTAGATGTTCACATATTCAAACTGAGACAGTCCTGGGAAAGGTGAGGCCACTAACACAGCACCCCAAAAATGAGCTGATCACATAACTAGTCGATTCCAGGGGAGAAATGAATCAACTACATCAGCTGGTTACTGAATTGACTTTTATTGCCTCAAATTTCTCTTATCTCAAGATGCCAGCAGACACCCTCTCACGATTCCCCAGGCAGGGCCCAGATCCTGGGGTTTATCACCAATTCAAAAGACCTAAAATCATCCCCAAACAAGCCAGCCTGATGTTTCTGAATCATGGAATTTTCAGGCAGTCTGTGTATAGTCTCATTAAAGACAAAAAATATACAAAACATGAAGCAAAAGAGAAACACAGCTTCATGTCCCATGAGCAATAAATGCTTAAAAAATAACTCAAGATGCTAAACATCCTCTCTGTCCTGTTTATTTTTTTCTTATCTATAAAAGCAAAATATATACAACATCTTCTTCACGACATAACGTCAGGGCTGATGGATGAGGAACTGTAGTTTGATCAGAGGCAGAGTAAAGAGACCTTTATTCTGAGTCTGTCCTGAGCAGTGAACGCTTATCTGAGCAGGGCCTCAAAACAAAGCCACGTTTGGGGAGAAGAAAGATACTTGGTATTGGAACTGGGTTCGCGTTAATGCAGCTTATGAAACAAATCTCCCAAACATTTCTTCTTCAGTCAAGCTTCTGGCTGTAGTGGGCTTAACATAAGAAACAAAATGAAGGAAAAGTCCCAAACACTGACATTGGCACTCAGAAGATAAAGAAGGCTAGTACTGAAATCTTTCCAACATATATTCATTCTGAAAACGTGTTGCTATAAACTTCCTTGCCCCATTTCCCGCCTCCTGTGTTTTCACCTTTCAACACTCAAACCTCTGAGTCATCGATTCTCACAGTGCCCACCCCAGACCAGCAGAATCGGCATCCCCTGGGAACTTTTCTTTTTTTAATTTATTTAAACTAGCGAAAAAGAAATGTTAAGAACACGACAATAATTTTAGGGCTTTCTGTTTTTTCTCATAGGAGTTACAAATGTCAGATAATCAGGTTCACGTGAACAAAAGGTTCTTTCTTAAAAAAAAAAAACCTGGACAGTAAGAACATCAGCCCCTGGGCCTGGCAGATGGGACGCTTTATTCAGTTCTCAGGGTGACCTTAGCCTAAAGCACCCCTGGGTTAATTTGGGTGATTGGCTGGGTTTTCCTGGTCTGTCTCCCGCGCTGATCCCCACTAATGCTCTTGCACTTTGCCCCCAGGTGACATCTTCTGAAAAAAAAAAAAAAACACAAGAAAATGCCAGCAGAAATAGGTAAGGATGGACAAAGTGCAGTGTATTCTCTAAACCAGTGGTGCTCAAACTTGCGTGGTCACAGCTATATGCAAAAGTGCAAAAAGAATATGTTACGTGAGAAATGCAAAGAATAAGTTATATCTGTAACCCTGATTCAGACAGTTATGGAAATCGGAGATCCCTTCGACTCCAAAAGGCGCTGCTCGCCCTCCTGACTGGGGGCAGGGAGGGACGCAGCCCGGCATACAGCCGCTGCAGGGGTGTCTACAAGGATTTCTGGTGAGAATCAGGAGACAAGCACCTGTCACCTCCCTCCTTCCCCAGCCCACATCTGCAGGAAGTAGAGCTGAGTTTGGGGGCCGGTGGGGAGAATGTGGTCCCCAGGCACGGCCCTGTCACACCCCTCCCCCCAGCCCACTGTCAGGGCATTGGCCTCATCTTCAGCCTAATTTAGCAGACGTTTCCAGAACACTGTAAACAGGGTTAGGGTGAAAAAAAGCTGCTTCCTGAACTGCATTCTGCACGAAAGAAGGCAACCTGAGCGTATGACCAGAGCGGTTTCTGAGCCCCGTAGAGGGAGGAGCTGCCTCTGTGAAAACGTTGGCCCAGAGATCCGTGGGTGGGCACGTTTCCCGGTTTCCTGTACCAAGCACGATGCTAGCAGCCACCTGGACAGATGCGTGGAGAGCCGGTGACAGGCCAGGGGAGGCCGAGGAGGGAGCCGGGCCCTTCTGTGGCTTCTGCTCTTGAAGGCCAGCCTGGCGTCATGCCAGGCTAACACGCCGGCGCAGGGAAAGCCAGGCTCCACGGCTCTCCTCGTGCGGCGCCCCCCAGAGGCCACGGGTGCGTTTGGCACTGACCAGGCACCGGCAGGCAGTGTACTCGTGGGTCTGACTTTGTTAGGATTTCCATCTTTAACTCTACCGACACCTCAAGCCGCTGACTGCAGGCGCCTTCTCGGGGACCCAGCCTGAATCAGGGCGCAGTCCGCTCCCAGAGTCGCTCTCGAAGCAGCCACTGCCCTCTGGGGTTCTCTGTCTCATAGGAGTCCCCCTCTTGAGACGCCAGGGGCTCCAGTGCAAACAGCTCCGAATCCCAGTCCATGTCTTCTCTCGAGAAGTTGAAGAGGATCTGTCTGCGGCTCCCAAGGCTGGAAGGCAGGAATGAGGCAGAAGGTTTACGTCTGGTTTGGCCGGCTGCACAGAGAAAGGATGCTCTGGCTGGGAGGCACCCCTCCCCGCCCACCCAGTGCTGGACCTCATGCAGGACAAAGCAGTGTCATCACAGGGGCTGCGGATGGGCCTGAGCTGGCCCTTGGATGGGCCTTCTAGGGGAATGAGGGCTGCTGAGGGCTGGGTCCTGGTTTTCATGTGTCCAGTAGAGGGTCCATTATTATGGGACGAAAACGCTACTTAGAAAAGCCCTGAATCCATCCGAGTGGGCGGGCTCTTCCAGAAATAAGGACAGAAGGGTGCACGAGCCCAGACAGATGAGAGCTGCGCTCCCTGCACATACTTCTCCGCATTCCAAAGTCATGGTGACCTGGGGCTTAGACATGGCAACTCGTCTTGGAGAAGAGGATCTACAGGAAGAGGGGCCAAGAGATGGAGGCAAGAGTGCCAGGAGGGGCTCAGCCCGCACGACGCTCCTGTCTGAGCCTGGCTGCTGCCCGTCCGAGGCAGGGCCATCTGCTTGCTTTAGCATTGGTTCCCTCCTGCTGCTATGCCCTGTTCAACCCCAAACTCTCATTAAAAATCTGTAGCACACAGTGTGTCAGTAGCACGTGGGGAGAACAGTGAGAAGGGGTGGCTAAGGGCAGAAAGGAAGGCGGGAGGTCCAGGGCTTGAGGGACAGCGGGGACAGAAGTGAACTAAGCTAGAGTGGGAGTACTGGCTGTCAAAACGTTTTATAAACTAGGACCTCCCTTCCCGCCAAATACCCAGGAATAATTTTTCCACACAGGATGAGGCTTCAAGGCCCCTGAGAGGCACCCTGGCGTCTAGTGGGCATGAGAACACCTTGGTTATGCTGTGTGGCCCAGGCACTTACTCTCTTTTGCAGGCTTTGGGCTTAAATTTCAAAGTGTTGAATGCCCCCTCCACAGCCTTGGGCAAGTAAATGGGGTGCCTCTCGAGTCTCCTCTGGGTGCCCACGGTCCTGCATTCTGCGTTCCTCCGGAGCTGGCCGTCCGTCGTGTACACGGCGAGGTCCTCGGAGCGGCGGCGCGGGGCTCGCAGGATCCAGTTGGAGTGCAGGCTGTGCTCCCGGGAGCTGGTGGCCACTGGAAGAGAGAAGCAGGGCCCCCGGGAGGGGAGGACTCACCGTGGGGAGGAGCAGAAGGTGACGGAGAGGGCAGATCGGGCTGAGGACTCGCAGTAAATACACACAGCAAACAGGACATTCTAAGGAAGGTCTGGAGAGCCAAGCAATGCGCATGATTTGACTCTGCAGTGGTTGTGGGGAGACAATGGAACGTCGTGTGTCCATTAAAAATAAGCACATAGATCTGTATTTACTGACTTGGGAAGACACCCATGATGTATTATAAACTGCTAAGTGAAAAGAGTAGATAGCAAATAGCAAAGAGATCCTATTTTTGTTTTTTAAAAATAGTGACGTGAGTCTGTGTGTT
Organism: Vicugna pacos; assembly: GCF_048564905.1. Taxonomy (NCBI): domain Eukaryota; kingdom Metazoa; phylum Chordata; class Mammalia; order Artiodactyla; family Camelidae; genus Vicugna; species Vicugna pacos. The sequence goes on along the minus strand of NC_133000.1, from coordinate 13,982,657 downwards.
TATAACCTTGTCAAAAGGACACACGCCCAGACGTCAGGAGCGATGGCTGTCTCTGGGTGGTAGAATGACAGGGCAAATTCTTCACTTTCTTCTTTATACTTCCGTGTGTTGTTTGATTCATTTGGTTTACAACGAACATACGTTACTGTTGTTATTGGAGAAAACACATGGTCGTTTCCACGAACCAGTTCTAAGAGTGAAGATGACACTCGCGTCATCAATGGATCTTTGTGGCCTTTGACCAACGCCCCGGATCTCCCAGGTTCTACATCTGAGGAGGGGCTGTTCTTTGTCAGCAGGGACTGAGGGTCTGCAGGAGGGCAGGCCGGCCCCCCACAGGGTACAATGTGCTCGGGGAGGGGGAGCCTCCTTCTGTGAAATTCCTCAGAACCCAGTGAGAACCAAGATCTCACAGATACACATCGATCGAGGCCAGAACAACGCACCACAAGGATGTAATCTTCTGCGCATTAGAGAAAACGCTCAAGAATTAATTCGTATTGGTACCAAAAGCTGTTACCTCAATAACCAGGGGCCAGTCACCCCTAAATTAAATCGTCATGAATGGCATCATGGGGGGCAAGTCAAAGATGAAAGAAACTGACAACTGAGTAATGGAATTTGAAAGTGGGCTGGACCTGTGAAGGTGATTATTCGCTCTCCATCAGGAGTGAGCCACCCCGTCCTCACCTCACTCTCCCTCCAACAGTCCGGGCTGGAGTAAGCACCCTGGCCCCCTCCTGCCCTGCAGCTCCTTGTAGAGGGGTGGCCCGTGAGGCCCACAGGGGACGTGCTGGAGGCGGGTCAGAGTCGGGCCCAGCAGACAGTGCTGCTCAGGGCCAAGCCAGCTCAGTAGGGCCACAAGCCCAATTTTTAAATATAATTTGTCTATTCCCTTTTCTTCTTCTTTTTAAAATTGTGGCAAAATACACATAACTTGAAATTTACCATCTTAGCCATCTTGCAGCGTGCAATTCAGCAGTGTCGAGTCTGTTCACTTCGTGGTATGACAGATCCCCAGAACTGTCATCTTGCAAAACTGAAACTCTGTCTCCACATCCATGCAACAACGCCCCATCCATCCCATTCTTTCATTGTGGCCCTATTTCTCTTCCTCGTGGAAACTTACCAAATTCCACCCTGTCGCTACTGCGGTCGACGGACCACAGGGAAGGGGTTCTTGTCTCGGGTGGAAGGGGCAGCCTGGAGGGGAGCCAGCAGGGACCACTAAAGCAAGGGGGCCCAAGGAGTAGAGCAAACCCAGGCTCTGGCTTGCAGGCGTGAGTCTCCCCCTGATCAGGAGAAGTCCGCTCCGGAGACCCCACCCGCCCACCTTCCGCAGCGGGGCAGCACTCACCATCGAAGTCCACGTCTTCATTCCGCGGGTCCGCCTCCACGGCCCGCGGCCGTCTCTCCGTGTCCAGCTCCGCGATGATGGAGTCAAAGAAGGCGATGGCCTCGGCCGCATCGGCGCTGAACTGCGAGTACTTCTTCGGGGCTGCTTTCTGCTAGAGGAGGGGGCAGAGGGCCGGGGGCAGCTGCCTGAGCCGGCGTTCTGGCGCCCTCGCCCAAGCCAAGCCGGAAAGCACTAAAGGCCGCTGAAACTAAGCGCAAGTGAACTTAGGAATTTGCAAAGTATAAAAGGTAACTATGAGTAAGTGCCCTGCAGGAGGGAGGCAGATACCCGGGCTCCATAACTGTTGTGGGCCAGCGGCTTCCCGATGATCGTCAGGAGGGGGCACGGAAGGCGGGGAAGGTCTGCCTCATCCTTGCTCAGGGACTGTGATCCACCATTAGACAAAATTAGTCTTTCTGTGACCTGTTCTCTGCTGATAAACCCAACTAGGAGATTGTGCAGCTGCTTAGGTAGGTGGTGCAATGCTCACAGCAGCAAAGAGGGGACCAGATGTGTCACAGATAAAATACTCTGGAAGAGTTATCAATACCTAAAGTGGCCAAATTTGGGTTCAATCACGGAATAAACTGAAGACAAACCGGTATGATTGTTTCAAAACTGTAAGGAAAAATTAGTTTTTTAAAAACCTACTGAGAGCCTAACTGGGTTTCAGATACTGCCCTGACTCATTTTCCCTCATGGCATCATCATCATCGTCACCTTCATAACACACACAGTCGGTCACCAGTGACTCACATCACGGAAGTCCAAGGACCACGGTTGATTCTGAAGGAGAACTTGTGATCAAAGGCACAGGATCCGCCGGGGAACCAATAACAGGCTCCCTGAGGGATTTAGGAAATGAGAGAACTCAGGGAGAGAAGAGAGACAGTATGTATGCTCCTGGGCTATTTTGACAAATGTAGAGTTCTTTTATTTTGTGTGTGTGTGTTGACAGGGGGGTGGTATTAAATGAAAATGATCTAATTACAGATTTGCATATTAGGAAACTGAAGGATGATGTCTCCATGTATGCATAAAATTTTAATGATTGCATTTTAAATAGAGGATGGTTTCCTTTTATATTTGTAAGGAGCATTCTTAGAGAAAATTGTGAAGAAATGCACCTATACTGAACCTTTTCTGTTAAAAGTAGAAAACTATTCACAGGTAGTTATCTTGCCCCCTTCAAAGAGCCCACGGAAATGGAAGTGGGTGGGGGAGCTGAAACTCAACGACAAAGAGAACGAGAGGTCACCAGTGAGAGAGATTTCCAAGAGCTCCTGGCAGTGGGAAAGCAGTTGAAGAGGGGAAATTGATGTATCAGAGCAGAGGGACCGGCCTCCCAGAGCACCATGGGTGGGAGAAGCAGCTAAGAAGGGGGAAAGTTTGACCCTTGGGAACTAGAAATACTCCAGACATGGCAACACCAGCTGCACCAAGGGTGGGGATGAAAACCTGAGGGGCTGGTTGAAAGTCTATGAGTGCAGCAGGCCAGGCCACTGTGAGGCATCCTTCCCGCAGGCAGATGACAGGAAGGGGCATCTCTGGAGGCAAGTCCATATTCTACTCTTTCATCCTCCCTGTGTTTTCTCTTGCTGCTCCCTCTGCCTTGAATGCCTCACCTGGCTGACTCCTGTCTGTCCATCAAGGTGTGGCTGAGACAACTCTTTCTCCAGCAAGGCCACCCTCTCCTGGGCTGTTTCCCTCCACCAGGATCTGTGGTCCTCAGTACCTAACCTAATTCCATGATGACACATTATCATTTTAGAGATTTTTTTTGTGAAATGGGAGAGATAGAAACAAAGAATGGAGAAAGTCACTCCACTTGGACTGAGCCCCAAAGGATGGGTGAATATTATTCAGTAGGAACAGAAGGTCTGTCAGTTTTCCCATCTCAAAACTCATCTCCACATAGAAGGGACGTTTCTAAGTCTCTGGCAGCAATTTCTGTCAATGTTTGGCTTGATGCAAGAGTCTCAACCTTGCTTGTGAGCACCATGTTCTTTTCCATTTGGGTCACCCTACGATTTGATCTACACTGTTCATTCCTCAGTGTCCCCAGGAGATAGACTTTATCCTGAAGCTCTGAGCAGCCTGGATTAGTTGCTTTCACTTACTGAAAGGCTCAAAAGAGAGTTAACTTTGGGGTCTTAGCTATTCAAGGCTAAGAAAACGGCAATGAGCACACTGCCAGTAGTGAGGTTAACAAAAGCCCTTGACTGTGGCCTCTTATAAATCTCTCCAATCTCCTCTGAGAATAACAATTGGAAAATAAAAAAATAAACTACCACCATATACATCACCACCTCAGCCACTGTATTCTCTGTCCATCAAAACTAGTAGACAAAACATCGACAGATAACTGGATAAAGAAATTGTGGTATATATACACACACACACACACACACACATATATACATGCAATGGAATACTACTCAGCCATAAAAAAGAATAAAATAATGGCATCTGCAGCAATATGGATGGACCTAGAGAATGTCATTCTAAGTGAAGTAATTCAGAAAGAGAAAGAAAAATACCATATGATATGCTTAGATGTGGAATCTTTAAAAAATGACACAGATGAACTTATCTACAAAACAGAAACAGACTCACAGACATAGAGGACAAACTTATGGTTACCAAGGGAGAAAGGGGATGGGAAGGGGTAAATTGGGAATTCAAAATTTACACCTCTTGGGGAGTGATGGAAATGTTAGATATCTTCATTGTGGTGGTAGTTTCAGTGGTATATACATCTATAAAAATTCATCAAATTGTACATCTGAAACATATGTAGCTTACTGTATAGGAATCATATCATAATAAAAGTGTTAAAAAAAAAACTAGTGGACAAAGTTCCTTTCAGCTGCACACCGGTTGGTTATTCCAAATATTCAAACGTGTTTCTTGTTTGCAAAACTTCAAGTTCCAGGATTTAAAACTGACCCCCCCACCCGCCACCATACCTCACCCTTTCTACTATGCTCAGCAGAGACTGCCTTCCTGGCACAGACACAGTCCCCAGATGTGACCTAAACCACCGCCTGGGGAGGCATTCCCTCTGCTCGTATCTGTGCAGTTTTGTTTGCTTCCTGGGTTTAATGTTTGGCATTTATCTCTGCTAGACCTCATTGTGGCTAGACTTCAAGCTTTTTGTTTATCTCTCCATCATTTCTTTTTGAAAATATAAGCAAATGTGTTTTAACCCACTCTTTTATAAAAAAAGTCAGCATCCAATATCCACCTGTGAATTGCTTTGTTCACTCAGTGTTATCCTAAGGATAATAACTTCATTGCAATAAATAGAGATCCTTCTCTGCCCTTTAAACAGCTGGAGGTTCTCCACTGTACAGGCACCGTGGGGACCAAGTACAGTCCCCTACTGCGACAGCTCTGGGTTGTTTGCAATCTTTTGCTGTTACAATTAGTGCTTACACATACATCAATCATTTTGCACTTTGCCAATAATACCCTAGTCTGGGATAGACATCTAGTTGTAAATATTCAGCTGGTTACACATATGCTTTACAGAGAGAATGGTGAGTGTCAAATGATCTGGCAAGTCAGTACGCGTTGGTTAACAGAGCTTCTCTTGTACTTTCTGAAGTGTACTTTAAATGTCTCCAAGTGAATTTTGTGATGGTTTTTCTGAGTACCAATGAAACTGTGGGTGATCTTCACTTACATCCATCTCACCTGTAACCTGCCTTCACTAATCATATTGTTGCTACAAAAACTTGGATGCCCTCCAAGCAGCACGTGGAGTAAAGAATAAAATGTTTGCCTGAGTCTTCCAGGAATGTGGAGTCAGATGTGTCTAGTAAACCCTGAGCCAGTTAAGGCAGGATGGGACCACCAACCCTCCAGCTGGGCAGCCTGGTGACCTTCCACGTCAGAGGGCTGAGAACTCCGCAAGCACACGTGCTAAGCGCCTGCATTTTTTAACGTGCAGAGGCCTGTAGCTTAGTTACACCTTTACAGAACAATTACTGCACCTTCTTATTTCCAATCGCCTTTCCCCACACTCCCCATGCCCCAGACCAGCCTGCTTCTTTATCCCATAAATACCTGAGCCCCTTGCCTCTTCGCTTGGCTGCCTCGTGAATAAACCCTCTCTTTGTTGCAAACCTTGGCTTGCCGGGCATCAGGCGAACGAGACTGGTTGGGTGACACCGAGGCTAAGCTACAAGTCCGGACTCCCTGGCCCTTTTCAAGTTTAAACTTAGGCTGGTTCTGGCTTCTCCTGCCTTTCCTGCAAACATCTTATTCTTTACTCTGGAGTTTGGTTTGGAAAAATGCTAGGGTTCCATCTGGAAAAAGTCATCTGAAAAAAAGCCAAGATTGGGAGGCAGACAATCCACCTTTACTTGGAGTTCCGAGTGCAAAGAGGGAGGACTATTCTGGGTCCCTCCCAGGGGTGTAGATGATTCACGTCCCATCCTGTACAGTCTTGGGTTTTTTCTAGCCTAGAACTTTTTAACGACTTTGGAAAGGCTGCACCTGGTCCCGCCTGAGTTCACAGAGCTCGTGTTCCCGCACCAGCTGCCCCAGGGGAAGGCGTTTTCTCTGAAAGCATCTGTATTGTGTTGCCGACTCCACTCAAGTCTGCCTTTCACATTCAATCTTCGGTGGCCTTAAGGTTATCATTTTCCGAGCCTCCCTGGCCCACCTTCTCACCACAGGGCTAGGTCTCAGATGACTCTCCCCAGATGGAACCCTTGCGGTTTTCCAAGCCAAACTCCGCCGTATTTCTCATTTTACCTTTTGAGTCCCCCAAGGCAGTTTATTTTTCTGCATTTCATATCCGCCTCCATCCTACCTGGGTTCCACCCGCCCTCTGAGTACCTGAGCTTCTCCAACCTATTTGCTTTCCTCTGGGATCTGTTAGTATTTGTCTGCAAGCGATCTGGATTCTACAAAATGAACTTCCGATAGTAAACAGCAATATTTTGTCAGAGGTTAGGGGAGGGGGACATTCTAAGCCCACTCAAAGCCAAGAGGAACAAAGTTAAACATCTAACCTCCTCCTCACCTCTCCTGCTTGGCATCTTCCTTGCCTCGTCCCTGAAGCTTTTACTCATCGCAGCAGACAGACCCAAGCACATCTTTCTCTATGCTCATGTTCTGCCTTGTGTGGACAGCAAAGCTGTGCTCATAGCCCCACACTAGACCCGTGATCCTTAACCTCTTTTTCGAGGTAGGGTTGGCAAATAATGCTGGCAGATAAGACTGTCTTTGGATAGATGCTCACTGCCAGCCACTGCCTACATGAGACAGGTTGTACAACCAACTCCCAATATTCTGGTTGTCATTCTTCTTGTTTCTCTTCCAAGGAGCGTCAACACACCAGTGTGGTTCAGGCAGTGATGCTGAGAGTCACAACTTCAGACTGCAGGCTCCATCAGGGCAGGCAGACTGGCTTTTTGTCCATGAAGGTCGGGCACCTATGTCAGTGCCTGACACGGAGTAGTAACTGTTTGTTGAGTGAATGAATGTGTGCTACATACATGCTATTACCTACTGCTTATACTCTCCAACCAGTTCTCATGTTGCTAAAGTATAATTTTGCATTTGCCTTGGCAAATTTTAAGAACTCCGTACTTCTTATTTTTATGGAGTACTGATAATACAGTCTTGAGCTAATAATACCTGGGAACTGAAATGTCAATACACTGCGATGAAATTTCCAAGATCAAATGTGGAACTGGTCTGGCTTGGAGAGGTCATTTTCCCTTGGATCATTCAGCTGGGTGAAATTAAATGCAAAACAGCCCAAATTCATCCACAAGTAATTTAATGTCCTCAAAAGAACCTTTTCAGGGTAAACCTTAAAAGCTCTAATAAATCCTCTTTGCTTCTGCCATCCTTGGAATGGATGTTCAAGACCAAATCCAAGGTTATCTGATCCCTTTTATATTACCACATCTAAAGAAACGTGGACCTATCACTGAAGAGGAGTTCGTGAGAAAAGAATGAGAGTGTAAGAAACAACTAGGAAAAAGGTATAATCACTGAAATTTTAAATTCACATGTACTTACACCCACATCCAAATTTTCAACAGATGAGCTGAATGGTAGACTTGCCAGAGCTGAAGAAAAAAATAGTGACGGAGAAAACAGAGCTGAGAAACTCAGCCCAAAGAGATAAGGGGTGAGGTTTGTCACGACCTGTCGTAGAACTAAACCTTGGAGTTACCTGTCGTAACTAACACAATTGTTTGGGAAGCACCGCTGCACGCCTTCTGTCTTTGGTATCAGAGGCTGTGGACGCACAGTCCGATGGGCTTAGACCTCTTTCTCCAGCTTTCTCCTCTTAAGCCCATGGTAACTCCTCCCCTCAATGTCACCTAAATGATCATTTCACTTTAGCAAAACACTAAGAGAAAAATTTTTGCTCATGTATATCAAACTGTTAGAAGCCTAAAGAATAGAATTGAATTAATATCCTTGAAACAGTATAAAATCTTCACATACGTTAAATGAAACACCACAATCCAATGAAAGAAGGGATGAATTTGTCAAAAATGGGGTTGGGAAACTACCATTTGGGAAGATTTCCAGTGGGGTTCTCACTTCCTACTGCATGTGAAAATAAGTTGCTGATAGATAAAAGAGTTGGGTTTTAAAAAATGGAACTATAAAAAAAGGAGAAAAATGGCAAATACACAATTGGCCTTGAGACACAGGACGTTCTAAGCATAAAAGCAACGGAAAAAGTGTCAAAGACAAAAATAGACATATTTGACTACATGAAAATCAGTAATATTTGTAATGATTAATTGTACTGCAGGTAAAATTAAAAGATAACTTAGAGAAACTATTTTTAACACACATGGCACATAATATGCTCGTATCTTCAATATAAGAGAAATCCATATAAATGAATAACAAATCTTTAATAGAGCCAAAAAGAAAAACTAAAAAGAATGAATGGGCAATCCCTTAAGCAAGAAGTAGACATTGGCTTGATAAAAGGGTCATTCTTTGCTGGAGCAATAATAAAAAAAAACACTCCACAAAATAATGCAGTTTAATCTATTACATCTGTAAAGTTTTTAAATAAATGACAATACTTGGTGCTGAGAAAGGGCAATAGGGCTTTCTAACTCACTGTTGATGAAAGTGTAAATTATAAAATATTCCTGGAAAGCAAAATGTAGAAGAATCTTTAAAAATAAATGACCTTTAACCTTTGAGCCATTAATCACACTTTTAGAAATCACTGCTAAAAAATACCCTATAGACGTAGAGTAAGAGGAATTTATTTATAACTTTTAACAATTGTTTGAAGAATGTGAGTTGTTAAACTTCTTGCCATGAAAACTTCAGTTTTCAAAAACTAGTTAATGAGATAGGAAAGAACTCACAATATAAATTATAAAAAAGTATATTTTAGTAAATTTATACAGATACACACATTAGGGTTGCCAAATTTAGCAAATAAAAATACAGAACAGCAGTTACCTTTTAATTTTTACATAAACAATGAATACAATTTTAGTATAAATATATACCAAATATTGCATGGATGTAATTATACTAAAAAGAAATCCATCGTTTACCTGAAATTCAAATTTAAATAGACATCATTTATTTTATCTGGCAACCCTAATCTTACAATATCTATATATCCTGTGTATCTGTAAATATACAGGAAATAAATGATTGAAAGAACATGTAATTAAACATTTTATAGTGATTATCTCTGGATGATAGGACCTAAGTTATTTTTATTTTCTTCTTTATAGTTTTTTGTGTTTTATAAATTTCATCTAATGAGCAAATACAACAATAATCAGAAAAAATGTTGGGGGGGGCGGGGTAGAGGGTGGGAAAGGATAGACTGGGATTTCAAAATTGTAGAACAGATAAACAAGATTACACTGTATAGCACAGGGAAATATACACAAAATGTTATGATAAATCACAGAGAAAAAAATGTGACAATGAGTGTGTATATGTCCATGTATGACTGAAAAATTGTACTAAACACTGGAATTTGACACAACACTGTAAAATGATTATGAATCAATAAAAATGTAAAAAAAATGTTTACCTAAAAAACTGTCCTTTTGGTGGTAAACTGTGATCCATTACAAGCAGGATGTTTTAATTATTAGGATATCATTCCATATGAATATACCCAAACTACATTCTAGTCCATGAAAAACAAAAAAAAATTTTCCAGTCACTGAAAACCACAACCACCTATGACTTTTCCAGATCTTCTATCAAACTTTGTAGCAGTTTTCTTCTTAAATTACAACTGGAATTTCTCGGGTTATTGGTTTATTGGACATTTATTATATGGCTGGAGCCGCACTAGAGATGGGAGATAAAAAGAGGAATATCGCACGGTGCCCCCACTCAGTGAGCTCATGGTCAGCGGCAGATGTAGCAAATGAACAGACAGTTCTGGTGCGGAGTCCTGGGTGCTGAGATAAGGGTGAGACCCAAGGAGGAGGGAAATCCACACATTAGATTGTGGATGTGAGAAATGGCTTCCTGGGGCAGTGCTTTCTCTGCTGTCTTAAAAGACAAGAAGTTAGCCAGGTGAACAGGGTGTGATGGAGAGGAGAAAAGAGGGGAGGAGGTATTGTTTCAATGCTGAGCAAACTGCACATGTCTGGAAGACAGATCGGGGAATATAATTACCCATCTTGTGGTCTGACTGCGAGGGGCTGCAGGAACTGCATGCTCTGTTATCAATCATTATTTTACTGTCTGCCGTCTTCAGGGGGAGCTCTGCCAAGCGTAATGGAATATTCTTTGCAGCTCATATTGAATGTTTACTGCCCTTCAACTCTGCAAGCCAGATACCGGCCAAGTAACAGAGACCTCCCAGTAACTGATGCTCACAGGAAACCTGCACTTACTAAAGATACTAATCACTGTGTTTGCAGAAAGTCTCCCCAACAGATCTGAAACATAATTCCCAACGGTGTGAAACAGATCCAGAACCTGCTTCCCACTGCATATGCAATTTATATGTGGATGAATTGGATTCAGATCCTTCTATCACAGGGGAGGAAAAAATCTTCCATTTGCTGTTGACATGGTTGTATTTCATGAACCAGGATTGAACGGCTGCAATAGAAAATTGATTCTGAAAGCTAACTATTGTCGGAACAAAACTACTTTAAATGAAATTCAATCATTTTTGGCAGGCATTCTCCAGAATTCCATTGGTTCTGTTTTAATCATTCTTGTAGCAGGTGAATTTCTTCAGTTGGGGTGGGGTGGGAGGCAAGGTGGTGCAGGGAGGGGCGTACCTTTTGCAGCTTGTTCATCCAGGCAGACATATCAGGAATCCAAGCTATTCAGAACTAGATGACCCGCAGGAGGATTAATGAAATATCTTCTGGCTGTAGTGGGTGACTGGAAACCCTGGCCTTGGACAACGTCCAGCCCAAACCACCTGGGCGGTGTTCAGTGGGGCACTGCAGCCAATCCCAAACTGCCTCTCCGGCCAGCCAGGCTCTGTGGCCAGCATCCCAGAGGCTCTTCTCTGTGGTCCACCCAGACCCAGTTCCATTAGGTGGCTCAGTTCTCAGAGTGATGCTGGCTGTTTTCCTGCTCACCCAGCCCTAAGAGTATGGGGAGCTATCCTCAGTGAGGACCCCAAAAGCTGACGAGCACTCAGGGCAGAATCAGAGCATAATTTCCAACTTTTCCTCCTCACATCCCATCAAAAGCCAAGCTCATCAGCTGTGAAAAGGAAGGAAGTTCTGACATAAGGCCACAATGTGGATGAACCTTGAAAACATTATGCTGAGAGAAAGAAGCCAGTCACAGAAGGACAAATACTGTATGATTCCACTTATATGAGGTTCCTAGAATAGGCAGATTCCTAGAGACACAGTCGAATGCTGGTTACCAGAAGTGGGGGCGGGGGAGAATGGGGAGTCACTGCTTAATGGACACAGACTTTCTGTCTGGGGTGATGAAAAAGTTCTGAGGATGGACAGTAGTGGGCTAAACACCAGTGAGTCGTACACTTAAAAATGGTTCAAATGATAAATTTTAAAAATTTAAGTATTTTATTTAAAAGACTTCTATATTTTAAGAAATAAAAGATAAATGTCAAACCTTCTATAAAAACACGCCCCTGATTCCTAAATGAAGTATTTTTAGAGCCTCCATGACCTCTTAAGGAATTCATATTCTGGTGTCCTATATGCTTTTGAAAAGTATTTTAAAAAGATATTAATTAGGGCTTAATAGACTTTTGGATGTATTGTTATGAGTTTATATAAATGATCATTTGGAAAAGTTCACAAACGTCTAGTGTAAAGAAATCTGACTACTGTCTGGCAATTAACAATCTGAAAGATATCTGTATTACACATTTTTCTTTAAGAGAAATTTATATAATATCAGTCAAAGAAAAGCACTTAATTTCTTAATTCATGAACTGTGACGGTCTTCATTACCCATAATCTGGGGACACTACAGAGCACTCATTTAAGGTACAATGACGGGCCATGTTGAAAATGGTAAATGTTATGTTTGCTTTACCACCTCCCCTACCCTCCCCCAAAAGAACCAGGCTGAGAGAAGCAAAGTTTGAGGAGGAGAAATTACCATGGGAATGAGGTGAGGAGGGAAATACACAGAGGCCGAGTCCAGTTCTAACCCAGACAAGACCCCAGAATGGGTTGCAAGGGAGCAAGTTGCTTTCCAAGATGCTGGGATGAAGGGGAAAATAGCAAAAATCATGACAGGGCAGCTTTTTACTGTTCCCAGGCATTTTCCTCTAAAAGTATGCCACATATTCAGAGGACTTTGACAATGGTTTTTGGAAGTTGTGTGTGGCCCTTCTGGGCCTCGGGCATCTGAATCCTCCTCTGGGTCCCAAAGGGGCCGGCAGAAGTCAGGTACCAGGCGCCCTGCCCTAGGCCGTCACTAAGATGTGTGCAGTGCCACGCCCTGGGCTGTCCCCACAGGGGCTCTGAGAGATGCCTCCAGGAATCTGTGTCCTGGGTCCCTGCCTGGCTTTCATACAAGAGCGATCGTGCTTGTGGAACAAGAATAGGAACTTTGACCTGCTTTACCAGCACCTAGAAGACTTCCTGATGCATATTATGTGCTCAGTAAATGTGTGTTGATGAGGGAAGGAAGGGAGGATACACCTCTTGATGTACTGTTGCTAAAATATTAGGGCATTAACAAAACACATCATGCATGGAAATTTGGGAATTTAAAGCTGGGCAAAGTCTTGCTTTTTCTAAGCAACAGGTATGGTTCTAATTCTCAGATAGTCAGAATTCTGAAATGAGTCCAGTTCTTTGTACGCTGTAGCTTCCAGGAGGTGCAGAGCCAAGTCCAGCTGTCGGATCTGCAGGGTTTTCCTTTGTTTGTTTTAATGGTCTTGATTTTCTGTGGATGCTTTTTCTCTCCCCACTTTCCAATTTCTGTTGCTACCTTCTGCTGCGGGTGTGTGACTCAGCTCAGACACTCCATAGAATGAGTTAGGAAGTAAGAAGTACTTCCATTGAAATGATTTGAAGACACAGTACCTACCCATCATGTAGTTCCTTTTGTAGCTATGCTCACAGTTTCCCCAGCTTCTCCCTCGTTCAAAAGCTGGTAATACAAACTCAACATTTCAGTGCTTGAGAGGCGCAGAGGAAAAATGGAATCGGAGGGTAGCCATGTGAAAAGCAGGTGTCAAGTCGGAGGGGGATTCTGCTCCTGGATTGTGGAGGGGAGGGAGCTTAAAGTATGCCTCCTGATCATGCATCTGGTCCAAAAGACCCACTCCAAACACGCTGGCCTTCTGCCGCGTGAATTTTGCCCTGTGTCGGCCATTCTAACATTTGAGCAGCCGAACACCGATGCAAGTCCTCAGATACGGGTTTTTTTGTTTTGATTTTTAAATGTTGCAAAAAGTACATTCCATTCATTTTTATAATGACCTTGTATTTTGAGGAAGGAACAGATTCTCCCAGGACCTGGCCAGGACCCCCACCTTGTTGGGGCTCTGGGGGGCTTCCCACACCCACCTCAGACTGGTCGCATCTCTGCCCTCCCATCCACCCACATGGTCCCCTTCCAGGCTCTCAGTATCCCTCGGTGGGGCTGGGATAACAGACCATTTGGTACCCTGGGGCATCATTAGGCACCACTAACATTTCAGTGGGACCTATTGGAGTGCCTCACTCCAGGGCGTGAGAAATTGTGGGTCTGGACCATCAGTGGCTTGTGAAATGTATTTAGTATATCACAACCAACATTTAAAAAATAGTATGGAATACTTTGAAAATCATCAGAGTACTAAACAGAGAAAAGGAATAAGTCAATCTCATGAATCTTTTGTTTTGGTTGTGTATTTGGGTAAACTGGGTCAATATCTAAAATATATTTCTAACTTTTTTTTAAAAAAATGAGTTTAAAAGTCATTACCTTTTACCCCAGAGAGAGACAGACAGGGGAACTTGGGTTCTGTGGCCAGGCCAGGGGCTGGTATCTGCCGAAGGGGATGGCCTCCAGGGGTACCCCGGGAACCCTACTTACTCCCTACGTGAAGGCCAGTTCCCTGATCTATGGCACAAAAGACATCAGGCTTTAAAGTTAATAAAGCATCCATAAGTGACGAGTAAATACTCACTGCTACGCTCTGGGGATAGAAAAATGACAAAGATACTGTCTCAGCTTTGTCACGCTTACCAAGCTCACTGCAGGCCACCAGGGGAGACACACATGTTAAAGAACCGCATAGGATGTGATAAATGCTACAACAGAGATGCGCTTAGACTAAGGCTGGAGAAAAGAAAAGGCTAATTCTCTGGAGGGGTGCATTCAGTTCCTGGGGCCGCCAGGTGCCACAGAAGTTTATTCTCTCACAGTTCTGGAGGCCAGAAGTCTGAGATCAGGGTGTCCGCAGGGCCATGCTCTCTTTGAAAGCACTAGGGAAGCATGTGTTCCAGGCCCCCTGCACCACGCCCCCACCAGGTTCTGGTAGTTTCTTGGCTTCCACAACTCCGACCTTCACACAGCGTTATCTCCGGGTGCGTGCATGTGTCCCAAATTCTCCTGCTTGGGAAGGTCCCAGTGATGCTGGATTCGGGGCCCACCCTAATAACCTGTGATCACTCTAATTAACTAATTACATCTGTAATCACCCTACTTCCAAATAAGGTCACCTTCTGGGGTACTGGGGATTAGGACTGAAACATAGGATTTGGGGGAGACACGATGCACCACATGACAGGAGGTCAGGGGAGAAAGTGGTGTTTGCCCGAAATCTGAACATCAGCAAGTATTTTCTGCCAACAAAGGATAGTGATGATGTTCCAGAAGGAAGGGGCTCTCCTGTTCCCCTGCCCCTGCCACGCACAGAGAGCTGGGGAGGCCACCTTGCTAGCCACGGAGATGGGGCCCCGCTGTTTTTCAGGCCACCCAGTCTACAGCTCTTTCTGTAGGAGAGCAGCCTGTCTCGAGGCTCGGACAAGCCACCTGCAGCTTACATTCCAGAGCAGTGAACGCTGGGCTACCTAGTGTGTGCCAGGTCCTGTCGCAGGCCAGCTCCCCCTTCCTCCTCACAACGTGTATGCTTATTTCCATGAGGTTGCTCCAGAAACAGAGGCCCAGAGAGGGAAACTCACCTTGACAAAGGCACACAGCCGGTGAATACAGAGCTAAATTTCAGGCCTTGGTCTGACTGACCTCAAAGCTGTTTTAAAACTTTTCCTGACTTATTTCACCAAGCATGTCATCCACATTGCTGCAAGTGGGAGTATTTCATTCTTTTTTATGACTGATTCATCTTCTGAATCCAATCATCTGTCAATGGACATTTGGGTTGCTTCCATGTCTTGCTATTGTAAATAGTACTGCTGTGAACACTGGGGTGCAGGTGTCTTTTTGAATCAGTGTTTTCATTTTTTTCAGATATATACACAGGAGTGGGATTGCTCGATCATACGGTAGTTCCATTTTTTATTTTTTAAGGAACCTCCATACGGTTTTCCATAGTGGCTGCACCAAGTTACATTCCCACCAACAATGTAGGAGGGTTCCCTTTTCTCCTAGAGAATACGATGCTTAGTGAAATAAGTCATACAAAGAAGGACAAATACTATATATCACTTATAGGTAGAATCTAAAAAAATGATACGAATGAATGTGTGTGCTAAACAGAAACAGTCTCCCAGATACAGAAAACAAAAGGGGTCACTAAAGGGGAGAGGGGAGGGGAGAGGGACAAATTAGAGGTATGGGATTAGCAGATACAAGCTACTCTATATAAAATAGATAAGCAACAAGGATTTACTGTACAGATTAGGGAATTATATCCATTATCTTGTGATAACCTATAATGGAATAAAATCTGCAAAAATACTGAATCACTGTGCTGTACGCCTGAAACTAACACAACATTGTAAATCAACTAGACTTCAGTAAAACACGAACAAATCAAAAATCTCTTTCCTGTTACATCACAGTAAGAGGCATCTCCTGAGGAAATCCGTCCACTGCATCATGCCTGGGCCCCTCACCACAGCCAGCCCTACTGGGCCAGGGCCAGAGCAGGCACTTTGCCTCGAACCCCTCCCTCTGTCTTCAGATGCTGAATAGGAAGGAAGCAGGGAAGAAGGCAACTAGGTTCTACAAAAAGAGGACTCCATTTTGCAGGAAAGTGTAGTGTCCAGAGGGAACCTAACCAGAGCTGAGAGCGCCAGGCTACTCAGGCTGGAAGGGAGTCCAAAAGCCACTGCAATCTCCTCTGTCCTCTGAGGTGGCTGCAAAGGAGGGGTGACTAGCCCAGAGATCTCCAGCTGGCTGGCTGCAGGGTCAGTACCAGGACCTAAGAGCAGGACACTGTATCGGCCACAACACTGACATACTTCTGGAGTTAAGATGATGACTGAAACTGCTCCCATCTGGCATGAAATGCAGACAGTTGAAACCAGCTGGGTGAGGCCAAGCCCTAGAGATCTGATAGCAGGCCGGTCATTCAGCGTTAATGGGATTTGCACGGCCTGCAGGACACGCCGGGAGGCAGCCAGGATGTGGGACAGACAGGCTGCTTGAAATACCTTAGAGCCCGGTCACTGGAAAAACGATTGATGAGAATTTAAAACAAAACAGCCTCAAACCTCAGGCTTTTTTTTTTTTTAATTGAGGAAACCAAGGAATGAGTAACAATGAGTTTGGCGGGGAGGATCTTATCAGAATCAGGTCGCCGAGCCCCAGCTTGCTGTCCTGCGATACAGAGGGGCTTTCTCCCACCTTTTCTCTGGGCATGATTGGAAGTATCTCAAAGAAAGGCAGTGTGTGCAAACACTGTGACGAGTATAAACGACAAGATAAGTGCAGCTTCTTTCTTTCACTCATTTCCTGCTGGGGGAGGGGGCGGGGGGCCTGGGCTGGAAGCCTCCAACGCCCAGCAGAGCTGTCATTCAATCTTCTGCGAGTCACAGACTCCTTCTAAGGCAGTGCTTGCCGGGGGAGGGGGCCAAATACCTGGGCCCATGGTCCCGAGGCAGCAAACCCTCCCCAGGTTTACTTTTCACCGGGACTTTCAGAGGTGCTCGGAACAGTAAAAAGAGCAACGACCATTTGTTGAGAAGTGATTTGCCGTCACCCAAATGCCATACAAGCCTTCTCTCCCCCAGGAAGTGGGCAGACGTGCCCTGCGAACAGTCTGCCTGACGCCAAGCCCAGGCCCTCCGCGCAGCTGCTCTGCGGGAGCCAGGAGCTCTGGTCCCCCGTGGCCCCCGCGGGGCAGCTCGGCACGGGACCGGCCACCCTTCCCAGGCGGGGGGGACGGCCGGGGAGAGTGCCCCGCACGCGCAGATGGGTTAGGCTGTGCGGGGAACAGCCGGGTTCCAACCCGCGCCAGCGGCTGATCGTACTTCTCCGCGGCGCTTACCTTTATTTCTTTGGACGTGGACTTTTTCCCTCCCCTGGAGGACTTGGAGGAGGTGGAGGAGACGCCCAGGGCGCCGAGGCCGCTGAGGTATTTTTTGCGCAAGGCCAGCAGCTCCTGCAGGTACTGCAGGCAGTCCTGGGTGCGCGAGAACAGCCACGCCCGGTCCCCCTCCTGCTGCAGGCAGTACAGGCTGGTGTCCATGCTGCCGGCGCTCTTGTATTTCTTCAAGGACTCGCTGAACTTCTCCCCGTGGTCCCCGACCACGTACATGGAGCTGCTGCGGATCAGCCTGACCGCGGGGCAGGCTCGGTCGCAATAAGGGCTCTCCGCCACCTCTGCCTGCCTCTGCGGGCCCGAGTTAAAGATGGAGTGGAGCTTTCTGAACATGGTGCTCGGTTTCTCTCCGTGGGCGCCTTCCAGCCGCCTGAGCCGCGCCACTTGATCTAGCTGTGGGCACAGGAGCCAACGGGCCAGGCTGTCGCCATCCGCCTTGCAGGAGGCCTCTGGTCCCTGGAATCCCAGCGAGGGTGGGCTCGGTCAGGCGGGCGACCTGGGCATCTCTCATGGGGGGAACCTTTACATCCAATAACCGCGATGCCATAAACCACCTGAGGGTGTGAAGAAGTGCACTGTGAGCTTAAAATCTCTCTCCCTGACTGGCTTTATGCACCATTTAGAGCGAATACCTTCCCAGCTCTTCCATCGAAGGCTCCAGCTGGATGGGGAAAGCATGACATCACATATCCTGCTCAGCTATGTTCTTTCCTTTTCCGTTTCTGGATGTGGGCTCACTTGATCGGACTTGCTCTTGGTGTGACTGTTTGTTTCCACCTCGGCTGAGCTGGCCCTGGTCCTGAACTCCCTGTCTCCAAATGAAATCCTGCTTTGCAAAGACACCGCTAAGCCAAGTACAGCGTGTTGCTTGAGGTTAAAATCCAGTCCCCAGAGATGGACCCGGGTGGACACAGCCAGGGCCGTTGGCAGGAGACCCTCAGATCCCGGTTAAGCTGGACTCTGAGCAGCATCCGAGTGCCCTGGAGGCGCCTCTCCCTGCCGTAACTGGACCTCGCTGCCGTTACCGGATAGCAGCCCATTGTGGAGAGGGGGAGGATTCAGATATCGGGACCACAACTTTCTGCACAAAAGCCTCAGGGAGCTGAGGGTGACCACCTATGTGGGGCAGATTCGTTAGCATGAGCATATTTTCATTCCAATAGACTCACTATAATCAGACACAAACTATTTTTTCAAGAGCATCCTTTGAGTACATTAGAATTTCAGGGATGTTCCCGCTAGGATTTTTCCCAGGGAAATGCTAAACATCATTATTGCACTCATTTTGCTGCACAGTCCCTTTCTCTCCCAGACTTCACTCAGAGAGCTGAAACCTGAAAATCTCCAGCCATAGGCATTTTCTTAAGCTGGGTGGCAACAATGAGCCCTCAGAAACTGTAGAAAAATATTATGAGATGTATGTATTACCATGGTTTACATTTGCTGGTTGATTTTTTTGTTTGAGAAAGAAAGTGTGGTTTTATCAGATATTCAAAGAGATCTATGATACAAAATTTTTTTAATGTTTCTATCTTGCTCTAGAATAATAATCATGCCTTTTAAAACATAGCTAGAAAAGGACATTATAAATGTCTTCTGGTTGAACGCATCCTCTGCATGCGACATTCTCCGGGGCACAGTGGTGAGATGGTCCCCGGTGTGTAGAAGCGTTTACACTTTACATTTGCAGAGCGCTTTAGGGCTGATGAAGCGGTTCCATGTATGTTAACTTACTGAATCCTTGGGTTGAGAGAGAAGCATCATTTTCATCATCATTATTATTGGTCCTCAATTCACAAATGAGAAGACGAGCCTGGAGAAGCTGGCAGACTTGTCTAAGGTCTAAATCGGGTGAGTGAGAAACCAGTCCTCAGACCCAGAGCTCTGGCTTCGAGCCAGAGGCTGGTCCCACTGCCCCTCGTGCTCTGGCAGCATAGTCACCCGCTCTGAAGTCTCCTGCAGTGGGGGTGAGGGTAGAAGGGGGTCTCTGTTTCTCTGGCTTCAGCCCATCTCTCTGGCTTCACACAGACACAGTATCAAAGCACCCAGAATGAACGAGGGCTGATAGAATTTCTTCCCTGAGGCATCCAGGGTCTGAGGCCACACAGCCTTTCTTAGTAGCCTGTGCCAGTGGGCTTATGTCTTATTCCACATGAATTGAGAAACAGTTTAAATAGATAAAAAATGAAGTCTAACAGTGCATCCAGAAGGTCACAGGAGTCTAACCTCTATCCTCACGTATAGCCTCCTCCCCTCTTTGCCGACCAGCAGGGTGCTGGATTCTTCCTGAGGGCCAGACTTGGGAGGAAATCTGAGAGAAAGTCATAGTGACATCACTTGCCCAGCGCGTCACGAATGCTAAGGAGCAGGACGGTGGCAGCAGCTGCCACAGCCCAGTCCGCTGACTCTCCACCTCCCGTCCCAGACCAGCCCCCGAAGCCACCCTCTCTGCGCTCCCACCGACAGGGTCCCTGCAAAACCACTTGTCATCTCTGCTCAGGAAAATGCATCCCAAGTGGGAACCACCTTCGTACCATGTGGAGATTTTCTTATGGCCTCACTGGAAGGAATGGGTGGGAAATCACCTTGTGGTCTTAAAAAGTGTGTTTTGAGGACACGACAAATGCCCATCAAATCCCAAATTAGGCCCCGCAGACCTGACTCTTTGCTTGCATCGTGGGGAACACAGGGCCTGCGTCCTCACCCCCAGCCCAGCCCGTCTACACCAGCCCGGCTTTAGCCTGGGCAGGAGCTGGCTGCTCTTGGAGCTGGGCTCCTCACCCGGCACAGACCCGACCTGTTCTTTGCAAAGCTAGCAAGAGCCTTAAGGCTTGACAAGGACCCTGGACACTCAGCCTAAGGAGACTCTCCATAACAAAACTTGATTCATTCCAGAATTTTTCAAACCCAGAGGGCAGAATCCCAGGGCAGAGCACAGCAGTCCAGAGGATGCGCCCTGTAGCAATGCCAGGAGATGGCAGCTGTGGGGGAGCCTGGAGGAGAAGGCTTAAGCTTCTGTCTGCTCCCAGGCGAGCCCCGCCTGTGCTGCTGGAGCTGCAGTGATGCTCACGGCCCGGTGTGGGGAAGAATGAGACCGTGGACCTCACTCACTTGGGGACTGCGTCCCAGGTCTGCCACCTAGCAGCCTGGGAAAGTTACCTAAACTCTGAGCTCTGGCGAGCTCATCAGTAAAAGTAGGCGTTACCTGTTTTACAGAGTTTTTGTCATGATTAAATGATAAAATACAGAGGAGCACTAACGGGTCAGATCTGCTCAATTAAAAGTAGCAATTATTATTTTTATAATAATATAAAAATATTACTACGATTACTTCTATTTTGCAGCTCCCAGTTGCCAAGCTATTGTCCCAGGCAAATATTTTGCATCCAGGCCTCTTATCTTTCAATGTTTGTAGAGATCAGAGGCTCAGGTGGACCAGCCTTAATAGCGATGAGCTTAGACATCACTAGGCTTCCCCGGTGCCCTGAATGAGGCTGAGCTTCCCTGAGATGCTAGCTGCCCTGAGCAGCCCACTTGCTTAGAGGGCACATGGCCAGGCCTGCCATCCCCTTCCAGCATGCAGTCGGGCGAGCCAGCACATAACCACTTCCCTGCCCCACAGGTGGGCACGGTGACTACTGGCGGCATAACCAGGGATGCTCTCGGTGAGACACACATCT
Organism: Vicugna pacos; assembly: GCF_048564905.1. Classification (NCBI taxonomy): domain Eukaryota; kingdom Metazoa; phylum Chordata; class Mammalia; order Artiodactyla; family Camelidae; genus Vicugna; species Vicugna pacos. Next base: position 13,961,647 of record NC_133000.1, on the reverse strand, counting down.
CAAAGTAGTTGCTACTTCAGCCCTGCCAGGCTGCAACTGCACTTTCTAGAAAGAACCCAGAGTCAAAGAGAACAATCTATGCACTTGCCCCGTGTCTAGAAATCCCCTTGGCTGTGTCCCTGACAGAAAAGCGACTCTGAGTCTGCACTTCCCAGAAGGCAGGTAAAGTGGAGAAGAGGCATGAAGGGAGGGGTGGGGGAGGGGATGCAGAGGAAGAAGGGGGAAGCTGAGGAAAGGAAGAGATCGAATCGTCTGTGCTAAATATTTAATGGAGGATAAGATTACAAAATTCGACAACGTGTATCCCATGTCACGCTGGTCCATTTGCACAGCGTACTGGAACATTCCGCCTTCTGGTGGTGCTGCAAACTGTGAGGAAAAGAGATTCCCCTGGAGTCTGGCTTCTCTGGCTCAGATGCAGTGTCCTGTGCCCCTGGACCTCTGTCCAACGGAGCAGAGTTCTCCCCAGGAGCAGAGTAACTCCTGTCTCCTTGGCTTGGTCCTTCATGCAGGGAGAAGGAACTGGAATAACAGCAGATGGCTTCACCATTCTTTCTTACTTTTTCATGCTTAGAAATCCCTAAAAAGTGTGCCTGTAAGTAAACATCAGCTCCTCTGAAATTTACAAGACTGAAAACATCCTGGCGCCAGAGGACACAGAGAGATGGCTGCCCTCGAAGTCACAGCCCTGGTCTGATGGAAGGAACAATGGGCGTGTTGGAGGGCGGGAGGTAGGGTGACTCAGCTGGGCTGAGACTGGAACTGAGTAATGCGAGACTAGGGTGGAGAAAGTTGGAGGCGTGAGTCAAGGTGGTATCAGGCAGTTAAAGGAGGCTTGGAAGCCAGGTCAACATCTTTGGACTTGATTTGACTGAATATTCTCTGTCAGAGGCATAGCAACATGATTCAGAAATCATGCCCCCTCTAAGCCAGGCAAGCAGTCCTCACTGGCTCCTTCAGTGGGGTACCCTGGTGCAGTGCACAACACATACAACTGTATATGACAACCCTGACAGGTTAAGAACTTACAGCAGAAGTTGGTGTGGCAAAGGGGATTGTGAGAAAATTCCATTTAGAAACCTTAAGTAGGATCTCTGTCAGATTTAGGGAAAGTTAGTAATAGATAAAAGTAGAAAAGCTTCATTTATCTATGATTATGCAGAAGACATCCCAAGACTCAGTGGCTTAAAACAGCAGTCATTTTATTTACTCACAATACCACAATTTAGCTGGACTTTTGATGGCCATGTCAGTGGTACTCCTGTGCCTGCATTCAACCAGGGGCAGGCTGGGGCCGGGCTCAGCTCGGGGGCTGGGACACCTGGCCTCTCCTCCACACGGTCCCTCCAGCAGGGGAGCCAGAATTCCTACCTGGCTGCTCAGGGTTTCCAACAGTGCGGAGGCAGAAACTGCCACGCTTTAAGTCTCAAGGCAGGAAAAAGCACCATGTTTTTCTACCACATTCTATTGATTCAGTCAAATTTCAGGACCAGCTCAGATTAAGGGGAGGGACCCCACCAGAGGATGAGTACCAGAAGGCATGGCTCACTGGGGCCACCTGCATAATAAACCACCAGGCTGCTAGGGAGCTGTGGTGACTAACCAGGTAGAGAGGGTAAGATCTCACGGGCGGGCAAACAGTGAATCATTCCTCTTAAGAAAAATCTCCAAATCATTTCTATTTGACTTGGGGTGTATTATACATCCAATCAGTTTATCTTTCTAAGTACCTTCAGCTAAGATTAATGGCAAAATAGGTTACATTAGCTCAAATCAAGCCTCATAAATCACAATAGGAGTAGGTCTCACTTTTTCCAAAATATAAAAGGAATGTGGATAATTAGGGGTGAATTATATTATGCTTGGAAAGATAAATGTAGGAACACAATCTTATTCTTAATTATTTTCATGGTGACATACTGCAGCATGTATCAGGACTCAAGAAAAGACAGTCTTCTCACAAATGTTGATGTTTCTCTATCAAACATACGTGACCATCAACAAAAAAGTTGGGTGTGATTTTGCAAAGCCCGAGTGGAAGGCTAAGCCTGACAGTGCTTTGGGGGTTGGAATGAGTCAAAACACCTGCCTGTCCAGTTTTTTCCATCTTCTCCTGCACCTCATCTTCTACTGTCTTCCTTCCTCATGCTCGCCTCTTTCCTTTTATTTTTTTTCTCCTTCCCTTTTCTCTGTGATTGGAGGGTATTATACTACAGGATCAGTTTGGCTTCCATAAGAGAGAAAATACATCCATTTCTCTCCCTCGTGTATCAGCGTGGAGGAAGGTGATCCCGGGCAGGTGACTCTGCTCCACGTGACTATTCGGGGGCCCAGGTTCCTTCCATCTTACTGCTCCTCGCTCCCTAGGGCCATTGCACGTGCCTGCATTGGTGAAGATGACGCAAAGTAAGATGTCTTCATTTTAGCCAACAGGAAAGTGGGAAAGAAAAGGACGTTAAAATCCTTTCACTTTTACTCACCTCCCACTGAGCAGACTTTGCTCACACGGCTGTCTGTAGCTATATGGGAGGCTGAGTAGTGTGGGTTTTTGACTCAGTGGACTTGAGTCCTGCTCTAGCATCTGCTGCCAGAGCAGTGGTAGGGGGACAACGAGCAATCTCTGCGTGAGTGACTTGGTTTCATTTGTGTTGTTAGGGAAGGAGACAAGAAAAGTAGATGAAGAAGAAATTTCTCCTTCCTGTACTCAGGTAGAGATGTAGCGTGGGGTAAAAATGACTTTCCAGGTTTTGGCAAGAAGATGAAGGTATTTCTGACTTTTCCTCCCCAGACACCCTCTAGCTGCCTCTTCCATGACAATCCTGCAGCATAAGCCAGGAGAGCACACAGCAGCCCCCACCTCATGCTCCCCACCCCTCCCACCCTGGGGCTGATTGCATCACGGGGCTACGAGAGTCAGGCTAGTAGGCGTTCATGGTTGGAAGCCCCTCAGCGATCCTCTCTCAGAAGCAGCAGTCAGCCTAGACAAGGACAAAACAATGCAGGTGCCCTAAAGGATCGCTCAAGGATGTCATTCAGGGTGGCCTTAGCCGTGTGTTCACGTTAGCCAGAAGTAGTGACTCTCTTCTTAAGGCAGTGGCAGTAAAATACTCAGAAAATACTTAGGTGACACTATCCCTGCACGTAGGGTGACCATATATCCAGTTTGGCTACCACTTGTCTCTGGTATAAAATAAACAGCTCCCCAAAGAGAGAGTCTCGTAGGCTCTCAAAGCCGCTGCAGAGGCTAGGATGCTACAGCCACTGCCGACAGCCTTTACTTCTCATGGCCACATGAAGGGCATGTCCGGTGGCTCCCATGTGTGGAGGGCAGAGGCCCCAGCCATCAAGGGGAGGGTGAAACATTTCTCAGAGACTTTTCCATCAATAGCACCTGTGTGCACTGGGAGACGATTGGGAATTAAATGCCCTTCTCTCATCTCGGTGAATGACTCTCTTCGCAGATGAGGTCAACAGGTGCAAAACGCTCAGAAAGAGTCTGTGTCTGATTGCTCGCCCTTGCACAGCCAGAAATGGACTCTCGCCTGCTGCCCTGGTGCATGGAGTCAGATGGACAACAGCCAAAAGGTGGAAACAACCCAAATGTCCATCAACAGATGGATGGGCAAAACAAAATAGTATATAAATGCAGTGGAATATTAAGTTTAAAAAGGAATGGTGTTCTGACACATGTTACAGCATGGACAGACCTTGAGGACATCATGCCGTGTGAGATAAGACAGTCACAAAAATACAAATATTGTGTGATCCCATTCATGTGAATCACCTAGAGCAGTCAAATCCAGAGACAGAAAATAGAATGGTGGTTGCCAGCGGCCGGGGGAGGGGCGCCTGGGGAGTTTGTGTTTAATGGGTACAGAGTTCTGATTTGGGAAGATGGAAAAGTTTTAGAGACAGCGGGTGGTGATGGCCGCACAGCAACGTGAATGTACCTAACGTCACCAGTCACAATTGAAGAGAGATCCTTGGGACCTTGAGCATCTCTACTCTGATGACTTCTTTCTTTCAGTGCTGCCCCTGTTTCTGATGATCATTTTGAAAACAATTTTTTAAAGATGCCTTTCTTACATGATCCTCACCATCTTGGATCCATCAGTTCATCATCATCCAAAGTCAAATCACAGGGAGGGGGCTGCACTGCTGAACACAGCGGGGAGGAGGGGGGGTCTGTTCTGAGGTCTGTTTTGTTCACTGCTGTGTCCCCCTCACTAATCAGAGAGTGAGCTGAATGACAGCCCCCTGAGGGGAACGATCAGTGTGTCAGACCATCCAGAACCGGCATTCCGTCTCCCTCCCCCGGCTGCCCTTGCACAACCTACTGCACTCACTCACACGTCACGTGTCATCACGGGCTGGTTTCACTGTGGCAATAATCCCCAAACCCTCACTGGCTTGTCACACAGATTTTGCTCTGAATCACACTGCAAGTCCATCTTGAGGTTGCCTGGGAGCTCTGCCCGTCTGAGTCTCTCGGGGACTCAGGCTGTCAGAAGCTCCATCTGAACAAGTCCTCCACGGCAGGTGAGAGGTGCCTCATTCCTAACTCTTCCCGGGGCAGCTCACACACTCCCCTTCTGCTCTCACTTCATTGACCAAAGCAAGTTGCACCGTGTCTCCCAGCTTTTGAGCAGCTGGGGATGGGGGTGGGGGTACAATCCTAGCATGTGCCTGGAGGAGAGCCGGACGCTGGCAAACAGCCCGAATAACTCCCGTGCATCCTAACGCTTTGCTGATACCTCCAGCCTCCCCTTTCAGTGCAATGGGAGAAAGACTCTATTCTCCTACAGAGTTAAATCTGCCTCCATCCCCTAACCCGGTAACTGGCACACAGAAAGTGTTTGCTATTGATGGAATGAATTAATAAAATATTTCTAATTATTAATAAATAATTAATAAATAATTTGTCTCACATAATGAGGAAGTAAATCTAGGAATCTGGGGCTTTTAGGCTTATGTTTTTTTGCAAGTTGTCACTTTTGTGCTACCACTGTCACTTTTTAGTGGACCTTCCTTTTGTGGAATCCCCTTCCTTGTATGATTCAGACTTAGTTTTCTCACGAGAGAAACCTGCCTGAGCTTTGGGAGGCGGAGGTGAGGAGGGAGGCATCCTTGGGACGCCCCGGGGGGACAGACCAGACACAAGGTTCACAGTGGTTTCTAGGCTTCTCAGCAAGCACCATGTTCGGTGGGAGATTTCCCAGAGATTCCTGAGAACTGTAGCAGTTTCCCACCAAACCTTAGAGAAGAACCCACTTAGGGATTCCAGACTGCCTTCCAGCTCTTTCCATGACCCCCCAGCTCTTCTCACTTCCTGCGAACCCGAATTCCTATATCAAACCTCTGTTCCTCTTCCTTTTGTTCCCTTACAGTTACATGGGAATTTTTCCTTTTAATCATGCTCCGAAGAAACCTGTTACTTTTGCTCCGAAGGAAAACACTCTGTGTAAGCTTTGCTGTTTTTCCCCTCCTCAAGTCTTCACTGGAAAGAGGGCTGAAGAATTGCTTCAGACTCTGAAGAGGGCCCGCTAGCAGCCTGCCTTGTCTCTGCATTCAGTGACTGCCTCTCTCCCAGGCAGAGGTGCCAGTCTTCGTTGTGACAAGTCAATTAGGAACAGGTGTAGCTTAGAGGCAGGCCATCCTTCAAGGTTTGCAAGAAGATGCGCCAACGTGCCAGGGACCTGTGCATCCTGACCTATGACTGCATTATCCTCTGACTAAATTCTCAGCTCCCCGGCCTGCCCCTTCCTGCAAAGCACGTCATTTCCCTCTTCTTGGAATCGGAGTGAAACTGCGACTGTGCGTCAAATATTGATGCCTGGTTGAACTGAGGTTCCCGGGGCCAAGACTGCACTGGTCAAGAATGCATATTTCATCTCTAAACCCTTTAACTCCCTTTGAGTGGAAAATGGCTGGCTATTCAATGCTGTTAACTCAGAGAGCTGATGGAGAGGCGCCTCACACCTCTGCCACAGTGCTGGGGGGATTAAGCGATTACTGGAAGTGAATATTGAAAAATGTCCAGATTCAGCAGGATTCTTGGTGCTTGTGCGGAGTTAGTCAGGTCACCCAGGTTGCCGACACTGAACCCCACCCCCATCAGTCTCCATACAGCCTCTAGGCCTATCTTACTGGTACTCTGTACTCATCGCTGTCCGAGGTCCCATGGGGGTTTTCCTGGGGCTGCTCCTCCACTGTCTCCTTCATGGTTTCCTCTTCCTCTGTCAGTCATTAAATAAATACAGCCACAGCACGACTAGCTAATATTTACTAAGCTCTAAAAATGTGGTGACTGTGATTTCTTTCATTTGGGGATCATGCACATCTTATAACTCCCACCAGAGGGCAGCACCTGCACACACTCAGCCCCAGATCTGGGCAGCTGGATGGCAAAGCAAGAATGATCCACACGTTGCAACCAAAGACAGCATAAGTTGTAGAGAAAAGGAAACATGTCCAAATTAGTGAGTGTGCCCAAGTCTCATGTGTGTGCCTGTGTGTCTATGTGTATTAATGGCTGGAGCTACAAGTGTATATTTACATCTTGTAAACTGCAGCAAAGTCATGTCACTGTTAAGTACCCACCATATGCCAGAAACTGCGTTTCTTGCTTTGATTTTTTTTCCTTTAATAAGGAGTAATTTGTAACCAGTACTTTACATGAAGACCAGTGCCAACGAAATGCATTGTATTAACACATAAATAAGCATTTCCCTCTAGTCTTGTTGACCCCCATTGAATTGGCTCATAAAGCATCTTTACAGTTAATAATAACGTAAAAAATAGAGCAATTGCATTCAGGAAAAACCCTACTTCAGTGATCTGGTGACGAGAGAGGAATGCAGGAGAGACTATTCAAATTATTTATTGACTTTAAGACATTTCTGAATTGAGCTACAAATTTAAAAGCATTAGCTCCGATCCATTTGTTAAATTGTCCATACGCACCCAGGGTTCTGGGAGGCTTTATTTCCAAACAGCAACGTATTTGCAAATGGGGGTTGCTGTGCAAAAAGGAAGCCCTTCACAAAGGCTAACCTAGAGACATGAGACAGCACTGACTTCATTGTCCTGACCTGGGAAGTGGCCTCCAGGGGACAGAGGACCAGCAAGACAGGAGTGGATTGCCAAAGGGGTTCCCACTCAAGACTGAGGTTGGTGGTTGCTGGGTTGTCTTGATGGACAAAGTCCAAGGCCAGACCTGATGGTTGTGACAAATGAGGAATTCTGTAGAGGGGGAGTGCTAGTGTCTGAGGATTTTACAGGTGAGACGGGAGGAAAAGGCGAGGGCAGGGAATTGTAGACACATCTTGGAGGAACAACAACCAGCAGCTACAGAGGTCTAACCACCCCCGGGCGCTCTTCTCTTCTCTTCTCTCATGTAATCCTCACAACCCCCCTGCGTGTACTATTTCCTTTCTACTTATGGGGAGACATAGTACCCCACTGCCAAGTAAGAGGCAAGGGGAGTGCAAATCAATCTGCATCTGGACCCAAGCTGGATGTGTCCTCCACAGAACCCAGCCGCTTCTCGCTGGTCTTGGTACTCCCAGAACCCTAAGCTCCGTAAGAAGTTATTGAACTAATCAGATTCAGAGTCAGTAGGCCCTGGGAGTGAAGGACTTGGTCAGTTCTCTTCCTGAGAGCTGTCAGATGACGCGAAACAGTGAAACACTGCTTCTCAGAAGGGCCACCTCCTGCAGAAGCTGCCAGTTACAGAATGGGTTCCAGGGCCTCACTCTCTCCGGTGTTTGACAAACTCCCCAAACGAGCATCCCAGAGTTGGTACCCACTGAGGGGGAGGACCACCCAGAGGGAAGAGGGCACACAAGACAGACCTCCTCACTGGCCCTGGGGAGGGACGGTGACTCCAGGAGAGGTGTGAGGCCAGGTGGGTGACCCAGGAGGGGCCGGGCCCCCAGGGGCCAAGATAGAGCCAGACGTGCTGAGGACGCGCCTCCTGCGGGCCAGGCCCCGCGGTGTGTGTAGTTCTGTGACTTAATGTTGGTCCGAGGACCTACCTTTTCTCAGGTCACTGGATATGTTTCTTCAACTTCACTTTTAATGGTTACATAATATTCTATGGCATAGACGTATAAGGATTTATGTAATCAACAGCGTCCCTGACCCCCTGGCACCCCAAGCCCCCCTCCTCCCTGCTCTCTGCCCCCATTCTTTTAGGGTGTAAGGAAGCCGAGGGAGGGCAGGCCCTGGGGAGGAGGAGGCGGGGACACTTTGACTCAAGCTTCACATTCACAAAAGGTCTCAGAATAAAGATGGGGTGTACCCAGTGCTGTGGACCAAACTATGTTTCCTCAAAGTTCATACACTGAAACCATAACCCCACTGCGATGGTATTAGGAGACGGGGCCTTTGGCAGGCAATTAGGTCATGAGGTCGGAGCCTTCATGGTGAGATTAATGTCTGCATAAGAAGAGACACCAGAGATCTCTCCCCCCACCCCCAACCCCGACGTGGGGACTCAAGTCTGCAAGCCAGGAAGAGAGCTCTCGTCAGGGACCAAATTAGCAGTGCTTTGATCTTGGATTTCCAGACTCCAGAACTTAGAATGGAGTGTCCATTGTTTAAGCCACTCTGTCAGCGTTGTTTTGTCACAGCAGCCCAAGCTGGCTAAGATGCCCAGGCGTGGAGTATCACCTACACAATGGAATGACACTCACTACACAACCTGAAACTCACGGCCCGTTGTCAGACCACACCACTCGCAGGGTGTTACGATTCCACACGTTCATAAACCCTATGATTGCCTTGCGAGCAGTACGAGTCTCTTGCATTACACATTGGGTGTGTGTTAAAAAGCATTTGTTTGTTAAACGTAAACGTGTAAAATGTACCCTGATTTGTTCTTTCGTTTTGGAATTTCTACATGGTTTATGTAATAGGTGTTCCTCATTTGACACCCCGAACATCTAATAAGTGGGTGTCTGAAGCAAGAACTGCCACCATCACCGTCTGAGTCAACCCAGGACACTGACTCGTGCATCAAAGGATTTCCCACCCCCTTCTACATCCATGAGCTATGTTCCATCCGAACCAAACAAGCCTCCGGTGTGTCTCTCAAATAGAAACGAAATTGTCCCTTGCCAAGGACTCTGGGTTTCTGCTTAATCTCAGTGCCTGTCTGGCCGTAACCATTGCCAGGGGCCCCCAGAGAGGAGTCCTCACTGGCCTTTTCTGCAGCCTGCCTCCCGGCCCCTGGACTCAGGCCAGTCCCTCCTTCATGCAAACGGTCCCTGCCCAGTGAGGAGATAACAAACGCGGGAACCTCCTGAATTATGTGATGAGCCCACTAAGCAAACCGACAGGGTGCTGGGCAGAGAACAGTGGCGCCTGCGGGTGGTAGATGCTGCAGGAGACGGCAGTGATGGTCCCCCCAGGGGAGTGACGTTTAAGCTGGGAGCTATAAGCTAACAGGGAGGCAGGCCTGTGAAAGGCCAGGAGACTCACCAGTGGACGACAGGCCACATGTCTCACCCGGGGCCCCGCGGGGCTGTGAGATGGCCGCTGAAGGACGAGGTCTGTAGCGGGTGAGAAGGACGGAAAGGTTTCTCTCCGCCACGTGGCGGGGCTGCTGGCTTATTGGCAGGCATCCACTCCCACGGGGTGAGGAGTGAAGCCCCGTCACCAGCCAAGGGCACAGATTCCCCTAGAGCTCAAACACGAGGGCTCCATCTCAGTGAGCTCCTGCCTGGGGCTCTGGCCGGACCAGCCCTGGCTGCCCCAGCGGGCACGGCCATGCTGTAGCTGCCCCACGCTGTGGCTCTGGGTTTCCAGAATCTTCCAAAGGCCCGGGTCCTCTGCAGGCTGACTGCTCCTGACCCCCTTTACTCTGGAGATGGGCACAGAGAGCATCTTCCATGCCCCGCGGAAGGAGCCTCTTTTCCTTCCCTTGACAAAGTGTTTTCTGGACTGGCCACTCCTGCCCCACAGGCTTCCCCAGGAAGGCTGGTATCTCTGTGCCTGGGGATCCAGGCCTCCTCGGGCTCCACAGGAAAAGTGGGTGGGAATTTCAGCCATCCTGCAAATTTCATTCAACAACTGCAGTGGCCGCTTCCTATTTCCCCACTAGATGGGGTCCTGGACCTCTGCAGCTCACAGTTCCAATCCTCTCATTTGGCTCTGAAGGCTGCTTAGAAATTCGTTTAAGGCAGAGAGAGATCTTCTTTTATAGGAAGTGGCCATGGGCTGAAATCGGAGAAGCCTTTGGAAACTGGTTTCATCTGTATCTTCCTTAATTAGCAGAGGTGATAAGGGTGAAGATAGCTGCAAAAGAAATCTAACAAATCTGAAATTTGGATACAAACGGAGTCAGCTAGATTCCTAGAAATACAGAGCCATTGTGGAAAATGCTCCCACTGGCTCTGCCTCTTGAGACAGGCCAGGCATTAACTCTGGACAATCAGGCTGAAAAAAGTCCTGTGGGCTGGTTATTTAAGTGCACTGCATAACATTCTTAATGAAGTAGAAGTCGGAATTTTGGATAATAGGGATGGAGAAAAGAGGAACCCATTCTGTTGACCATGTTCTGCAGGAGGGAGAGGAAAATGCACATATGTAATGAATGTAACACATGATGCACTACAGTCCTGTACCAGCCCTGAGGATGCACTGAGCAGAAAGTGCCTTCTCTGCTTGGCAAGTCAAGGAAGGCTTCCTGGAGGAGGGGAGATGAGCCTAGGATGCTGATAGGAGGGGGTTGTATGGCTCCAGGTTCATGTGGCCCCAGAGCCTTTCATTCAGCTGTCTTTGGGGACACAAGTGTTGAAAGGGGAAGCATTTTATTGTCCAGATCGGTCTAGACCCTTGATTCTCAAAGTGGGGTCTAGGGACCAGGAGGGTCAACGTCACTGGGAGCTTGTTAGAAATGTGGAATCTCTGCCCTACTGAGTCAGCATATTCATTCTAACAAGATTCCCCAGGTGACCTGTACGTGTGTTACAGTCTGAGAGTCACTGCCCTCAATAACCGTGTTCTCATGATCACCACCCAGTGTGGAGAGAACAGAGATGGGGTTCCAGAAATTGCTCACATATACGGACCTGATGGAAAGGACAGAACAGCACCGATTGCACGGAATGGTGCTCAGTATGGTGCACTCCTAGCTTATGTCCTTCTCAGCATTTAAACAGATATCCCACACTACGCCGTGTAGATACCATTGGGTTTCTCCCACCCAAAGAGAGGGAGGTGGTACCATGAGCCCACCACATGCTTGGGGTGCCTCCCTATTCATCCTACAGGAGAGGAGGCAGAGAGCAAACGTGGTTGAATTGGACCTGAACATTTTACTTTATATCTCAGAAAATTGCAGGATTTGGGCCCTTCCACTTTTGGGAGATTGTGTCATTCAACAGAAAAATTGCTAGTACATTTGTAGCTCTTACTATGTCCTAAGTGCTGTCCATAGATTAACCCACAACAACCCTGTGATATAGCGCTCCCAGGATTATCCCCATTTCTGCAGATGAGGACATTAGGCACAGAGAGGTCGAGGAACTCCCCCAAGCTAACACAGTGAGGAAACTCAGAGCTGGGACTTAAAACCCAGGCACTCTTATCTGCAGAGCTCTGCTCCTTCACAAAAAGGCCAGACAGGCCAGGGTTAAAATCTTGCTCCACTACTTTCTGTTATAAGATCCCTCTAAACTTTGAATTCAGTTGTAAAATGGAACAAAAGATACCTACCGGATTAGGAGGTTGGAAAGACTAGGGCAAAAAAAAAAAAAAATAGGAGTATCTATACTTAGCTCAAAATAGGTACTCGATCAAAGGTAGTTATCACAGTTGTTCAGGAACAAGAGAGGATCTGAAGGCACTCAGCTCCCTGCACGTCTGGTGATGAGGGCGTGTTCTCAATCTCCACCATGTCATTACCTCCCTGGGCCAACTCCCATCTAGGCTGGTAACTCTGCTGGGACGGAATAATCAACCTGTTACCCGCTGCCAAAGGTGGGTCTGTTTGATTAAGATTTAAATTTTCCTTCCTTGAGATGGAGCACACATACAGTGAAGGGCACCCTCATAGGCAGACAGCTCGAATGTTATGTGTGCAAATGCCTAGATCCAGGGATGGAGCACTCCAGCTCCCCAAAGGCTCTCACTGTTCCTTCCCCATCAGTTCCCACCCCTAGAGGTAGCCACTGGTCTGACTGCTATTGTCTTAGATTAGTTTTACCTGTTCTTAAACCTCATAGACATGGGACTTCTGGATTTTGACTGCCAGCATTTTCATGGGGACACCTTGCCTTCTCCAGGCACCTGGGGGACCGATGGGCATTTTATGAGTGTAGAATGAATAAGGCAGGCTTAGTAGAGGCCTCAGTGTGTCATACATCAGTAAATGTTCTCTAAAACTGAGACAGGCAGTTAATATTGACACCTGTGTTATGCCTCTCACAAAGACCTCGCCAAGGTTTTGTAAGTGGCAAGGATGAGGGAAAAGAAAAGCTTGTAGCCATCATAGGAGTCTAAGAAATCACATGTCACTACTTTGACTAATATTACTAAGGATAATGGTTTAAAAAAAGCCCAGCCGTTTCCACATTTATAGTACCCCAGCCTTTATGCAATGAACTTGGTATATACATTGCTTCAATGAACAGATATTGTCCCCATTTTGCAGATGCGAAAATGGAAATTCAGAAAAGTTATGTAAATGTCCCAAGGTCTCACAATAAGCAGAAGTGCCAGGATTTGAACCCATCTCTGTCAGGCTCCAGAAGCTGTGCTGTCAGCCACTGTGCTATACGTAGATGAGAGGGGGGCAGGTGGTCTCCTGAAAAGAAAGGCAGCTCTGGAAACAACAGCCAGAGGTGGGTTCATATCCTGCCTCTGCCTCTCACTGTGGCTGATCAAGTAAATGACATCTCTAAAACCCTCAAGAAAGAAAAGATCTGGGAGGGATGGCAATTCCTACCTTACTGGTTTGTTAAAAGATAAGTAATAATATTTGTAAATATTATTTATAAAGTGCCACCCAAGACCCTCAGCAAGGGTGGTTGTGTGCAGGTGATTCACCGTCGTGGTAAACGGAGGCAAACTGCCCGCTGCGATGAGGGTGGCAGCACATGGCCCCACCGCCACCCCCGCCCACATCCTTTGTCGGCGGCCTTGCCCTTTGTAGGCCTTCCGGTGGGGTCTGCCTGGGCCTGAAGCTCCCATAAGACACTTTTCAGACATGGCAGCAACTGAGCACTGAAGCCAACAGATGCATCTGAAGGACTTGAAGTCACCCGTCAATTCAGTGAAGCAACTGTTATTGATTTCTGGCCTTTCCGCTCCCCACGGGTTGTTTAAGTGAATTGATGGGGGGTTGGGTGGAATTGATTGCACCAGCCAGTCCTTTCAGTATGATAGAGACAAAATGATAGCGTTCCCCAGAAAATGAACGAATCTGCTCATTAAAGAGAATGTACGAGCAAATCATTTTTTTCCTGTGACAGCAGCTTTCCTACTTGGCTCCTTCTGCGCAGGGAATTAGGAAGTATTGAAGGAGGCTCTCATTGCCTGTCAATAGGCTGATAAGCTGGCCCCCTTTCCATTTTCTTACCATTCCCAGGGACTGATTAGATGCCAGAATGAATCCACCAATCTCTCTCTCCCCACACACAGACTTTTGCCAGTTCTGAGTCACTGAAACCCTTGTGTTTTATAAATCCTGCCCCCATCTCCTGAATCATACACATAAAAGCTGATTTTCAGCATTAAATGAAAATACAGGCGCTCATGCAAGTCAACAGTGTGCCAGTGCTTGGGGGTGATGATTCACACACCTATGATTTATATTTTCTTCCCTGGAGCGTGTCTTTTTTGTGAATTTCAGATAGCACCACACTAGTTTTCACTGACAGTGATGAAAAAAACAGATGTCAGGACGAGGAGTGGAGGGGTGAAGGGGGTGGGCTTGGGGGTGTAGAATGACAAGAAGTGAAAGAGAGCTAAATCCAGAGGATTCTGAAACCCTTCTTTGAGTCACTGAGCTCTTAAGCTTCCTTCAGCCGCAGGGAGGGACCAGCTAGCTGACCCCCTTTTAGGAGATAGGTTATAGCTGAATTTTTATTGACTTTCAAAAAAAATCAATCTCTCTCTCTCTCTCTGAGTCTTTGCTGCTGTCACTAATCCTATTGTGGTGCCAAGAGCTCAAGGTTATTGTAATTAGCGGCACAACTGAAATTCTCACATATAATAAAAAAGAAAAAGATCCAAAGGACCTGGGGCTCGCTCACCAGACAGCTCCATAAGTCAGCTGTCTTGGAATATGCGGTGGAAATTTTGCATTTTTATGGATTTTTATACAGCATGGATGTCTCACTCCTGGCAACTCATCTGTAATATGGCGTGAGATGAAGATTGGGTCGACACTGCCAATTTTGAAAAATTTGATTTGCCCCTTCATATTGACATACTTTACGGTGCACAAAAGATAAGGCAGGAAATGAGCCCCCCTCATCGAAAACTAACGAGGAATTGTGAATTTGAGTGTGAGGCACTGGAAAGCAGATGATTTCTCAACAGTGTTAGAAGAGCATCTCTCAAAATGGCAGCTGTAAAATGAGTGGGAACACCCAAAAATGATTTAAAAAAAAAAAAACCTCTTAGCAAACTAGAAATAGAGAGGAAATTCCTTAACCTGATTTTTTTTTAAGTACCTACTAAAATCCCACAAAGAATGATGTTTGCATTGATAATCACTAAAGGTACTCTCTCTGAAATAAGATACAGGGCATGCAAGGCTATGGTCAACACTTCTAGTCAACATTGTATTGAGGGTCCTGCCAGCATAGTAAGAAAAAGAAAAGAAAATCTGCAAGGATTGGGAACAAAGAAACAAATTGTCAGTTTTCACAGCTAATATGATTGTCCAAAAAAAAGAATCAAAAGATAATCTCTAAGTAAGTAGAATTAACAAGCAGGTTCCACACTGCCATTTAATATCAAAATCAATATGCCAGTATCAGTTATCTCCTTATATCCAACTCATTTAGCCAACAAATACTCATTTAGCACTTTCTAGGTGCCCCTGTTTCATGAATAAAACAAAGAGTCCCACCTTCTTGAACTTACCAGACAGAGCCACTTAAATAATGCAGTTGAAATCAAATGAGGAGACATGGGAAGACTGGTCAACAAAGGGGTGGCGCCTCGTCATTAGGGCTCTGATCCCTGGTAGTTCACTGCATGGTATTACTTACCAAATTGTGCACCTGCTCTTGGGTCATCAATGACCAGGCAGAGTAAGAGAACTCAGACCAGGACAACAAGAGCCAAGTTTGGCCTTTGTCTAGCAGACAAAATGTTTTGTTTTAAATCACACCCCTAAAATTTAATATGTTCTCAATAATATCAATTATTAAGAAATCCATATTCAAATTTCCCTGTATGTCCCAATAAAAGTTCCTTATTGTTGATTTTTGAAAACCTAGGATCCCATGAATGCTCACACTTTCTTGTTTGTCATATTCTGTTTGTCTTGTCTCCTTTAATCTAGAACAATCCTCCCACCTCTCCTCCCCCCTGTATCAGAGGCCATGGCGCCCCTCAGTTCAGCTACCCTTTAAGGGTTCTAGTAACCAGTCCTGCTTCTAGCCCCTCAGGATCCCCTCTGTTTCTGAGTCCAGAATATTAGATTATTGATTGTTGGTGTTCCTAAACTGTGTTCACATCTTCATAAAAAGCCCCATTATTAAACTCTCCTCAAATTACCAAGATTTTTCCTGTCTGAACCCTGACAAAGAAGAGAATGCAGATAGAGAAGAGACCCGAGGGCTGGGACCTGGGACCAGGGACAGTCAACTTAGTAGGTTGGAAAGAAGAAATAAGCAAAGAAGACCAAGAAGGGGCAATCAGTGAGGACTGAGAAAACTCTGGAAAGTGTGGGCATCCGGTGAAGAAAGCACTCTAGGGAGAATGACCAGCTGCATCACTGGTGCTGATAAATCACGTGAGGTGAGGACTGACTGAGGCTGTGCATTGGTTGAGCATCACAGAAGTCACTGATCACCTTGGCAAGAGTGATTTCACTGGAATGCAGGTGGAATGGTTCCACATAGAGTGGCCACAGATAGAAAATGAGAGTAGAGACTGCTGATCTCTTCCCGATGGCAATAAGTAATCACAGTTTCTGAAAAATTAGATATAAAAACCAGATATGTAAGCCATGTTTTTTTTTTTATGGAGGTACCTGGGATTGAACCCAGGACCTCGTGCATGCTAAGCATGCACTCTACCAGTGAGCTATAGCCACCCTCCAAGCCATGTTTTTAATCAGCACAGAACTATGCAAATGTAGAGACTCCCAAATAATAATGATAGTCACTATTCAGCAAGCACTAAGAGCCAGGTGCTTTGCATTTATATTGTCTTATTTCATCTTCATAATAATCCCTTGAGATTGAATTATTATTCCCATTTAACCAATTCATCCAACAGATATTTATTGAAAACATACTATGCACCAAGTACTGTTCTAGCTAAAGGGGATCGTAATTAAAAGAGAAAGACACACCTGCTCTAATAAAACTCACATTCTGGTGGCAGAGTTCAAATAAGGGATTGTGACACTGAGAAGTTACTTCATTTTTCCAAGTTCAGAAAGCCAGGGAATAGAGGAGCTGAAATTAAAAAAAAAAAAATTATTCTTTCCAGCACATTTTTTGACTTCAAAATGGCAAACAATTAATTTACAATTAAAAAGTTTGTTTAAAAAAACAAGCATGACTTTAAACTTTCTAAATGATAAACAGGATTGCCACAGCAAGCCTCATTCTATATTCACAAATGAAAGATTCAGTTGTTCAATATTTGTCAAGGACTAAGATAAAAAGCTCAAACATCAAGTAATTCTCCTTCAAAAACCCACCATGAGTTTGTTGCATTTGAACCCCAAAGGTAGTACAAACACACACACACACACACACACACACACACACACTTAAACGCACACACACACTCTCTCTCTCTTCTCTCTCTCTCATACATACACGTGCTTTCACATCTGCCTCTCTGGGAGGGTGGGAGAGACACCTACCTGTGATTACATGTCTTTGGGTAAGACAGGGGAGGCAGTGGATTTCTAGAAGAAAGTATATAGAACCACCTTCTAAAGCTAAAAAGCTCTGTTTAGATATTTGTTTAGTGACAATAGTTATAAAACCCATGACTCTAGGATTCTCCAGATCTCTCCCCAAAACAGAGCCTCAGAAGTTAGCCACTGAAGACCTGAGCCTTCCCTTCCAGCAATGGCAGGGGGCCCAGCTTGCTGGACAGGATGGAGAAATAAACAGGCTTGCCCGTGGGGACTGCAAGTCTCTTCGTGACACGAAATGACAGGAAAGTGACAAATGGCCTTTAAATTCAATTTTCATGATTAGAAAAGTCTCAATGCTTCATTTGTTTATTTTTAGTCTTCTGGGTGGATATCTTTCATATAGGCATAAATGCCTGATTGGGCCCCTAATCAAGCCTCGGGGTCTGATTCCACCCAGGTATGTTGGACAATAACACACTTTTCTAACTCAATTACCAAGCTTTGGATGTACTGCACATCCTGCTGCCTTATGGCTTTTATTTTTCATCTCCGTGAGCTCTGTATACTCAGAGAGATGCTTTCAAAATCATTTATCTTCAGCTCTCCAGCTGCTGACTCTCAGTGTATGTGTCCGGCCAGAAGACTAAATTCCTATGAACAAATCAAATCTGGGTTCTAAACCTTCTGCTGGCTATACAACATAGCCATCCTGATAGAATTTCCAGAGTTTTGTATTTTCTAGAAAGGGGGAAAAGGGACCCTTTATTGTTGACCTGCTATGTACCAAATGCTCTAACAGACACCATATAAACATCAATCGCCATTTGTTATCTTTATTTCATAGAGGAGAAAACACACCTGTGGGAGGTACAGTTAGTAAGAGGCAAAGGTAAGATGAGTTTAGATTATCAGTTGCTTAAATCAGATGGGCAGTTTACTGATGCCTGGTAAAGCCTTACATGCCAGCAATTCCTAGTTATCCCTCAGTAACCATTCTCCTTTCTCTTGCAATTTTAGCTGAACAAATTGTTTCCCAAAGTCAAGGTTATATCTCTCAGCCTTCCTTGCAACACAGCGTGGTCATGTAACAAAGTTCTGAGGAATGAGAAGCAAATGGAAGTGATGTGAGCTTCTTCTAGGTTGCTCTATTAAAAGAAAAGGGCTTTTCTTTGGTCTATATATCTGTCTTTATTCCAGTACCATACTGTTTTGATTGCTGTAGCTTCATAATATATTTTGAAATAGGGAAGTGTGATGCCTCCAGGTTTGTTCTTTTTTCTTAGGATTGATTTGACTACTCGTGGTCTTTTGTGGTTTCATATGAATTGTAGAATTCTTCTTTATTTCTGTAAAAAAAAAAGTCTTTGGAATTTTTACAGGGATTGCATTGACTCTCTAGATAGCTTTGGGTAGTATGGACATTTTAACAATACTAAGTTTTCCAATCCATGAATACAAGATAGCGTTCCATTTGTTGCTGTCTTTAATTTTTCACCAATGTTTTGCAGTTTTCAGTATATAATTTTTTTACCTCCTTGGTTAAGCTTATTTCTGTGGAACAGAATAGAGAGCCCATAAATAAATCCACACATATATGGTCAACTAATATTCAACAAGGGTGCCAAGAATGCACAATGGGGAAAGGATTGTCTCTTCAACAAAGAGTGTTGGAAAACCTGGATATCCACATATAACAGAATTAAGTTGGACCCATATCTTATACCATACACAAAAATCAACTTAAAGTGGTTTAAAGACTTAAGTGTGAGACCTGAAACCGTAAAATTCCTAGAAGAAAACATGGAGGTGATGGTAAGTTTTATATTATTGGTCTTGGCAATAATTTCATCGATATGATGCCAAAAGTACAGGCAACAAAAACAAAGGTAAACAAGTGGGACCACATAAAACTAAAAGGCTTTTGTACAGCAAAGGAAACAATCAGCAGAGTGAAAAGGCAGCCTACAGAATGGGAGAAAATATTTGCAAGGAATACATCAGATAAGGGTTAAAATCCAAAATATATAAAGAATTCATACAACTCAATACCAAAAAAAACCCCCAAGCAATTAAATTGAAAAACGTCCCATCACTAGTCCATAACTCTTTTCTGCTCTTATCCTGAATTTTGACCAGAGTCCACCCCTTAGCACCCCCAAGATTCTAGAACTCCCACAAAATGATACTCATTTGCCTTGACTTCTTAATTAAATTCCAGGTGATAGGCTGAGTAATGTGATTTCCTCCGGTTCACTGCTGGCTCCCTAGCTGAACAGCAGATAATGAAAGGGTAGTCATAGGGACTGAAGCGCCTTCACTGCTCATTGAAAAAGAGACAAAACATTTAGGAAAAGTGTCTCTGATCTAAGGAGTCTATTTTACCCTCTCTTTGTCCTGACCACTTCTTTGTGATGTAGTCAAAACTCCCCAGAATTCCTAGGTAGAAATGTGTGTCTTTGGGGGGAAAGTCACGTTTCTGATGCAGCCTTTGATTTACTGAGTTCCTACCCCTGGGCAAGCAGCACACAGACCGCAGATCCAATCCAAAGACCACCTACAGGTTCATTCAAATGCAACGGACCCACCTCAGGAATAACATAATAAGACACACATCAGCATCCTGAAATCAAACAGCTATGTGTTGTGTCTCAAGGTGAGTTGCCTTCTCCATCACTTCTCCAAATGTTCCCTTCACAAGCTGTGAACTTCAGCCCCTAGAACTGAATTCCCATGCCTTGAATGATGCTGGGCTTTCAAAATTCCTTGCACTCTCTGCTTCCACAAGGCCAGCCATCTGTCTTGGTTGATAAGTTCTGCATTCACAAGGGATACATTAAGCTTGAGGCATTCCATTTCCAGGGACATATGCTACATTCTTTCTTTTTCTTTTGTATAAATTTTCCTAGATAAATAAAGCAGACATTTAATTCTAGCTCCATCTGGAAGGTCAGGTAACTCTACCCTCACTGAGCTCACTTCTTCTCTTCATACCCAGGAAGGTCCTTGGCCTGAGAAGTCAGTGTGGCTCGGTGGGAAAAAAAAAAAAAAGGTTTTGGAGCTCGCACACCTGGGGTTGAATCCCAGTTCTCCAAACTAGCTGTGTGACTTCGGGCAAATTATTAATCTTTCCTGAACATTTGTTTCACCATCTGTAAAATGGGGGGGGGGGGGGGTAACACCAATTTGCCAAATTAGTAACAATGCACATATAATATCTCATACTTAATATTAATTCAGTAAATAGAGGCTGGTATTATTTATCCTGACAGAATACAGAAGTAGTTAAAAACTTGAGTCTTGTATCAGACAGACCTAGCTTAGTATTCACATCAGTACTATGATTTTGGAAAACGTGTTTAACTACCTCAGTTTGTTTCTCTGTCTAGAAAGTATTAGTGAAAACGAATGTACTCCTTTTTGAGAGAATTAGAGGTGATTTTTGTAAAACAGTTAGCACTTAGAATGCGCTTAATATATGGTAACTTATTATCCTTAACGTTACAGTTACTATTTTTATCAGGCACCTTCCCAAACACTGACTCACAATGCTCCTTCTCTCAGTAGAACGATCTACCAAGTCAATTAGAGAGATGACTCCATGCCCTGGAGCCGAAGTTTCCATTTTGCCCACCCTGCACCTGACCCCTGGGTGTTTCCACTTCCTGATGTTTTAATTCAGCAAGGACTTCTGTAGCCTCTCTGAAAAAAGTCTCGATTACCACACTGTCTTCAGAGTGACCAGGAAAGCTGGCAGCCATGGTGATTCTCTGTTCATGGGTGGGAGAGGGGCCCACGGGAACTTTGAGCCTGAGGCTACGGAGGCTTATAAGGCTGAAAGCCCAGAAAAAATTCACTGCTATCTACTTTTAAGGGAACCAGAAAAGTTTATTATTGTTACTCAGGCAATAAGATTGCCTTTCAGATGGGTTAGCAAGAGGGTGGTCTGAGTAATAGTGAATCAAAAGAGGAATCGTGAAAGGTCCAGCCCAGTGGCTCTCATACCACCTGTGAAATGTGTTACAGGTGCCTGAGACTCCCACAAGAGATGTTCATTCAGAAACACTCCCTCCAACGTCACCAGTGACCTCCTTATGACTAAATCTAAGGGGCATTTTTCCATACTTGACTGAACTCTCAGCAGAATTTGACACTCGTTGGGAAAACTCTCTCCACTGGGCTTCAGTGGCACCGTGCTCTCTGGTTCCTTCCTTCCTCTCTGGCCAAGTCTCTCAGTCTCCTTTGCCAGCTCCTCCCACACTGCCTATACTTTAAGTGTTGATGTTCCTTGAAGCTCACTTCTCTTCTCTTCTTACTCCACAGACTCTCTGAACACTGCAATATCTTCAATTACTATATGCATGCCAAGGGCTTCCACAGATATATCTTCAGTTTTAGTCCTGTCCTCTGAACTCCTGGCATACAGTAATTGACTCATAAATGCCCACCAAAATTAATAAAGGAATAAAGTATCAACATTGCCAAAATGTATAATTACTTCCACTTTGTGCTTTTGGTGAATAACTTTTTGGTGACATGGAAATCATCTTTATCTCATAATCAGTGTCTCAAATTCATTCCCTTTCCCCAGCTTTACTGAGATGTAACTGACATACAAATTTGTGTAAGTTTAAGGTGTACAACATGATGATATGGTACATGCATATATTTCAAAATGTTTACCACAGTAATGTAAGCTCACACATTCTTTACCTCATAAATTACCATTTTGTTGTGGTGGTGAGAATAGGAAAGCTCTACTCTCATAACAACTTTCAAAGATACAAATAATTGACTGTTTATATATATTCAGTAAATCCCACACAAGTTGGAAATTTGGGATAAACTTTAATACAAAGAGTTTCTCTTGGAAGATCTGTCTTCATATTGACTTGTGAATTAGTCACCTCACATGTTGTTTATCCTGCAATCTTATAGTAATTTACAGAGCAAAAGTGTTCAGTGAAGATTTATTTGTTGTGCATTTTATTTTTTCCTTACTTTCCCTAGAAGAGGCCAAAACTGAAATCTAAGGTGTTTCCATTTGATATAATCTGATGTAATTCTGTATGGATTGATCCCACATAACAATATCTCTAAACTTTTACATTTTTGCTTTGGACTATTGAATCTTTTGACTATATTCTTTGTAGAAATTTAAAATATCACAAATGATGTTTTAAATATATTTTTATTGAAGTATAGTCAGTTTACAATGTTGTGTCAATTGCTGGTGTACAACACAATGCTTCAGTCATATAGAAACATATATATATTTGTTTTGATTCACAAGTGATTTTTGTAGGAAGAAGAAAGTGTATAGTTTTGATGAGCCTAGTAACTGAAATCAAGCAATTAGAAACTGTCAAAATTGCCCAGAAATTGTATAGAAAACAATATCTACATAATCAATGTTTTTGAATGAATATTTAAATACAAAATGCATTTGCTTTATTATGTTTCTTACTCTGCTCCTTAATTTATCTCATTTCTTCCAGCAATAATATTCTCTTGGTGCTTTGTAGAGAGTAATTCAGAAAAAGATATCCTTTCTTTAGTAATGTTGAACTGTTAAGATCTCCCCGAAAACTACCTCCAATCCACAATCACTCCTATTGCTACATATTTTTATCTGTATTAGGAGAAGCATAATTCCAAAATAAGATATAGAAAATTTAGACTGACTGGTAAAATAGAAATGAACCCAAAGTAATTCAGATTTCTACTTTCTCCCTTTACTCTCAGTGCAGATATTTGGGCTGGCATCAGAAGGAGGAGACTGTGTATAGATCCCTTCTTTATTTTTTTCTAGAATAGAGACTGCCCTAGGTTAGTAGGATCAAAATTTTACAGAAATTACTGAGATGTGTAAGAAAACATAGCTTCTCTCTCTTATATAATTTGTTTATCTATCTCCTGAGCCCCTAATGAATGGAGACGTATGGGTGAAAATGAGCTTCATGAGAGACATAGGGACTTAAACCTGCCTTGGAAGTGATGTGCTCTCATCTGTTTTAAATAAGTCTCTTTCAATATTTTGATCTCCTTTGAAGCAGATCAGTTTCTTCCTATGTGTCTTTTCCAAATGACATCTTGCTGCAGTTCGCTTTTACTTGATAGGGCCAACAGAATACTTCAGCTCAGAAATGAGGTAATAAGACTCAGGAAAGAAAGAAAAATAAAATAAAAATTCATTTCTGAAATCAAGACTAAAATAGAAGGAACACAAGGCAAATAAGCACAACAAAAATGATGGATTAAGAGAAACAAGGTGAAAAAGAGAAAATATTTTTTAATTAAAAACAAATGTAGAGATAAAAAGAGCTCAAGAACATGTGACACATGTTGAAATGGACAAAGATGATTCTTTATATAGTTGCAGGAACCCTGAAAGAAGAAACCTAAAACAAGCAAACAGAATAAACACTTGAAAATTTAATTCAAGGAAACTTTCCTGAAATTAAGAAAAAAAAGTTTTTTGAAAGTACCTATTGTAGGAGTATATCATGTAGCTGAGAATGAGGACCCAGAATGATCACCACTAAGTCATGTTCTAGTAAATTAGTAGGCTTTAAAGAAAAAGGAAAAATCCTATGGTCACCTAAGCAAAGCCAGTAAGCAATACTTAAGGGAAATAATAGTATATTGTCATTAGAATTTTGAACATCAATGCTTGCGGCAGAAGAAAGGGGAGTAACATTTTAGATACTCAAGGAAAACTGTGAAGCAATAATTACATAACCAGCTAAACTTACTTTCTAATATAAAGGCAACAGACAAACTGACATGGCAAAACTTAGGTAACATTGTTTCCATGTGCCTTTACTGAAAAATATGTGGAAAAATGAATTTCAAGTGATCGGAGAAATATCAAAATAAGGAGGGGTGAATATTAAATACACATCTACTTGTGGAACTAAATTAAGAATAAAAGGGAGAGAGAATAGCGTACATTATCTATATTTCCGACATTGTAGACATGATACAATTGCAAAAAAAGTATAGAAGAATGGTGAGCACATACACAAAAGGAAATTAAACTGGTGATGGAAGTATTACTTAGACTGTTATGTGTATAATGTGGGAAAAAGAAAATAAGTACTTATGAAATTTTTTAATTCTGTCATTCCTCAGGTCCTTGAGAAGCAAGATTCGTGGATTCTCAGTGTGGAAAAATGAGATATAGAAGTAATATAAAATATTTTTAATACTTTTTAGATTTGAATTTGAATTAAAAATCAATATGAACTCATGTCTCACCACAAGAAAAAAATGTTGATGACTATGTATGGTGATGGATGTTAACTAGACTTACTGTGATCATTCTGCAATATATACACGTATCAAATCTTACTGTACACCTGACACTGTTATAATGTTACATGTCAAATATGCTGCAAGAAATAAATGATCAAATAGAAACAGGTAATTTTTAAAGTCAGTATGAACTCATGTGATTATGTAGCATATAGTATGCAGAGCTTCGTATTGATTCTGCCTACTAAAAGTTTAGAAAGAAATAACACCCAGAGTACAGTCATAAATACCCTTGCCATCAAAACAGCCTAAAATGTATTGGGGAAAATGACTGATTCCAGGTCTAGAGTAGGAAACAGAAAAGATGAGTCCGGAATACCAGATGACAAGGAAGCTCCCAAAGGCTACCAGGGTCATGTCAGAAATACTCAGAAACCAACTTGAAGAGGCTCCCAGCAGCCAAAGAGGAACAGTTTGAGATTCAAAAGGATAATTACAATCGACTAAGTCCATTATATCAATGGGTTCATAACGGTGTTTTAAAAATCTGATTGTTCACCTTCAAAGAATGATAGGAAACCAACTTATCATCTTAAAAATCAAGCAAAGGGAAAGAGAAAAATTTTCATCCTGCCTTTCTGCATGAACTGTGTCACTCAGTCACTAAATCGTAGGTGAGTGAAATGCCTCTTTATAAAAAGTTCTACAATAAATACATCACAAGAAGGGATGAAACAAAAATATCAACTGCTTCCAAATCTTAGTGAATTAATGGATCTAGGCATTGAGCTTCCTCAGCTGCTGACATGGCAAAAAGAAATGACCAGACAGAACACAGCACCACCCCAAAAGTACAAACTTCCACTTACAAGATGAATAATTTTCAAGGATCTAATGTACAGCATAGTGATTATAGTTAATAATACTGTATTATACACTTCAAAGCTGCTAAGAGGGTAGACCTTAAATGTTCTTAACCACAAAAAGAAATGGTAATTATGTGATGTGATGTAGGCATTTGACCAAGGTTATGGTGCTAATCATTTTGCCATAATTAAGTGTATCAAATCAACACATTGTACACCTTAAATGTACACAGTGATGTATGTCAATTATATTTCAGCTAGCTGGGGGGAAAAGAACACAGCACCACCCATAATCCTGCTGAGAGGACTAAACATGTGCCTGATCAAGACTTTGGATCCAACCACCAATTTGCAGAAAATACAAAGGACAAAGGATCATGTTGAAGTGAGTCAATATCCAGTACTTTTCCCTTTCTAGCACTCACTTTCCTCCCTCCCTCCAGCCCCCAGGTTAAACATGAGTCTGATCATGTTTATACATGATCTATAAAACTATAAGAGCCACAGGGGTGCAGGAAACCTGGGCGTGGGGCTCCCTCAACAGTGAAACGACCCCATGTATGCACTGATCCGCTTGAAGCTGCCAGGTGCGCCATTCCCTGGGGAAAAGTGGGCGTGGGAGGGAGTAGGTGCTTTCTCTGGTTTTGGCCTCTTGCTTACACCATCACAGCCGGTGATGAAAGGCTTCACTCTTAGTTTCATTTTGGCTTGTTGCTTTCATCAACTACTCTAACACCTGACAGCTCAGCTCTCTAGCGCTCAGCTGATTTCCTGACAAAACACACAATCATGATAATCACGCTTTAAAGATATTTGGGGTTAATTTTAGATCCAAGATCACGCATCACTATGAAATATGTCTTCACTTAATAATAAATGCTTTCATGCTTGTTAAATCTCCTAAGAAGTCCCACTGCAGCCAGATAACTTTTATTTTCTAATACAGGTTACTCTAACCTTGATAGCTTGTCTGAAGTCCACTAGCAAGAGATATAAATCTCACTATGCACATGTGGACATATATGTTAACTTGAGACTCTTCTGTTGTTTACATGTCTCATCTATTAAATTTCCCTGAGTCCCTTCCAGATACTTCTCTTCTTGTCCTTGACAGCACCCCCGGGGGTCCCATCTCACCTACCATTCAAGCTAGACCTGGAATGGAGGGGAAATACATTATCAATCTGCCTATCACCTCTTTCTCCAGGGGAAACGTCCTTCTTACACTCAAGGTTGTTAAGGTGGAAACAATGCTGACCATACTTCAGTCACAGAGATGGACATGTGACCCAAGCGAGGCCAGTAGAGGGCTTCACTGTGGCCACAATGATGTTTCAAAGATGGGTGGAATCACAACCTTCCCAAGGGTGTTTCTGCCATGGAAATGGGGAAAGGTTCTTTTTCTTCCACAGGGATCCTGAGTCCTAAAGTCTATTAAGTTCAAATTGCTCTGAGACACCTTCCTTGACTGGAAAAAACTGTCTGCAATAGGAATGAATAAGGCCAACACTCAAAAGGAAACAGAAGAAGATACAGACTAAAAATAAAATTTTACAGAATTTATACAGAATAAAAATTGATTTCTTTGGGTCCAATTGTACCCAAAGTGTACCTCAATTTTACAGTTGCATGAATCAGTTAAGTTCATTCTCCTTTGTTTTAAATTGGTGTGAGTTTAGTTTGTCACTTGCAAACACAAAAATTCTGATTAATACGTACAGTACATCATGGTTGTATGTTTAACATAATGCTTTCCTGGATGGTGTTAATGAGAAAAGATCTGAAATTAAAACTGTAAAGTGAAGATAACAGCATTCAATTAATTTGGTCACATATTCATTTATTCAACTGTCATTATGGAGGGTAAGATTTGAGAGGGAGGATAAGAAATCCTTTATAGCATGAAGCTCTGGTATCTGGATCGCAAAATTCTAATCCCTATAAGATGAATGTAATATGGCTATTTCTGCTTGAGAAATGAGTGGTTTCTGCCTAATTTGGAATTTGTGCCTTATTGTGTGCTCTGAATCAGTACTTCTATGACTGGAAAATATTAATTCTCATCAGAACTCATTTGAATTCTGACAATAGTTGTGATTTGTATTTGCATCTAATTACGTTTTACTAAAAGGGGCAAAATCGGACGTAGCAGAGACTGAATCCTGTTGAGTCCCAAAGAGATACAAGAGTCTACAAAAATTGGAGGAAGAGTCCAGTGAAGTCGGAAGAGAGCAGGTGATTGAGGACCATCACATTTTCACCACCTGAATGTAGCTCAAGATGTGACACTCAGGCTGGATGTCAGCATTTCTTGGCCCTGGGCTCCTAGTGCATACACACACACACGCACACACACACGCTTTCAAACACAAC
Source organism: Vicugna pacos (assembly GCF_048564905.1). NCBI lineage: Eukaryota > Metazoa > Chordata > Mammalia > Artiodactyla > Camelidae > Vicugna > Vicugna pacos. Next base: position 13,934,092 of record NC_133000.1, on the reverse strand, counting down.
ATTCACACACATACACACCCAGGTTCTCTCTCTCTCTCCTTAAATACCTAGAAGTTACTGGCCACATTTATTACCCAAACTGTTAAAAATAGGACCAATGAAGCTACAAATATGTTCGTGTGTCTGTAGGTCCTCTGTGATCCACTCCAGCCTTCAACATCTATACAACAAATGGTGTACAATTTATTAAACACATACCACACCACCCCAAATTTTTGTTGACTGCTCTAGATATTTTATAGAAACATCTACAATATTGTTTTCCACATGCTTCTGGGGGAAAATGGTTTGATTTGAAGAAGCTCATGACTGTGCCGATTCCTCTGTTTCTTGCATTAATTAGGTTCCAATAAGTTTTTCAATAGATTTGGTTCTGGAAGCTTGCTGCCTATCAGTATTTCCTGGGGAGACTTCTTGGGAGTCCAAGTGTGGAAACCTCTGCTCTACAGCCTGCTCACCTACAGTCTGGTCTGAGGACAAGCAGTACTGGCATCACCTGGGAGCTTTTGAGCAATGCAGACTCTCCTGCTCCACTGCAGACATAATGACTCAAACTCTGCAGCAAAGATCCTTACATGATTCAATGCACAGTAGTGTCTCAGAAGCATCTACAGAACATGGTCAATAGAACTGGTTCCTCTTCTCTCCATTTCTATTGTCCAAAATTCCAATTTCTTCTACTTCATTAAGAATGCTATGTAGTGCACTTGAATTTGATTTGTTCTTCATCTGTACTTCGCTCCAATAAAATTTATACCCTACCTTCAACCACAGGTAAGAATAAGGCTTTAAACTTGTAAAGACCTCTTTGATGTCTCATTTTATTTTATTTTCAGAAGCATATTCCCCACAGACCTGCACCACTAAACCATCCTGAGCTTTTTCCTCCTCTTTTTCTCGACCTTTGCTTCCCATGTAGGTCTTACTTCTGAGGCCATTTCATCTTAGCTGTGGCCTTGTCATTCATCTCTTGCTGCCTAAATTTTCAAAATCTTTCCTTTGACAGGCTTCCCAGGCTCTTGTCTGCCTTTCATCTTTTGGGCCAGCTTTAATTTGGGACTAGTCTAGAGACCCATTTTCTGTAGGCTCTCAGGCTAGATGCAATGACCTATTCCAACTTCAGATTTCATTTCTAGGAAATCATCTGCCAATATCCACTTTCTGGCTATTTCTACTTGACTTCAAAATGTCTTGATAAAGGTGATTCGTTAATCACCTTGACATTTTATCTTCCCACAGCTGGATGCTTGGTGTTACCCAAACCATCTTGAGGATCCTCAGTTTTTCACTTTCTACCTGGACATTTTGATGTTATATAGATGTAATAAGTGGAAAACACACAAAAACAGTGACTGGTTTGTTATAATGATAGCAGTAGGGAGTAAGCCGTGATAATCAGAGTGCGAGGGGTGTTATGAATGAGTTCTGACTCAGTGTCTTCACTTCCTCACTTCCAAAGACCTGCACTGCCATACCTTTTCAGTCGCCTCTCCCGTGGGCAGACCCTGACCTAAGCCAACATCGGGGATTGCCATTCCCGATGCAATGTCAACTTCCCACTGTCTGAGCAAAAATCTTTTGTCTATCAGACTTGTGTTTCCTTATCCAGGCTGAAATCAACTGAAAGATGAACTCAGCCTTTCAGTAGTTTTCACTGGAAATCAAATTACTTAATTTCTATGCATGTCATCACATCTGAGGTTATCACTGAAAATTTTATGGAATCACACAAAAAAAGTGGCATATGGTAAAACATTAGGGTACAATATTACTGTTCTCCAAAATCCAGAACTCCCCAAAGAGGGCTCTACCCTTCCCACTCCCAGGGCTTAACTCACAGACCCCTCTCTCTGATCCCCACTCCTCTCCTACACAAGACTTCACTCATGTTCTCCAATCTCTAGTGCAGGGAAAGTCTGCTCTGCTCCCAGCTCCTATTCCCCAAAAGCCAGAGTATCCACTGAAATCAGTATCAGTGTTGAGTATGCTGCAGAATTTCAGGAATGTGAGACAGGAAACCATATTGGTAAGGGATGAGACCAAACAGCCAAGAATATGAAACAGTGAAGGAGTTCAGAGGGAAGGGAGTTGCGAATGAGTCCTCTTGAAATCAAGGTGTGTATGCACCCTTTATATCTCATGTTGACCTAAGTTTTTGCATTACTGGTCTCCAGTGTATGAAAAGTATATGACTTCACTACAATTGAAGTATTACTGTGGGCAGATGTCCATCCATTAAGACTGACAGCATAGAGGTTAGATGCAAGGGCCCTGGAGTCCAACTGCTTCCTTACTAACTGAACAAGTTCCTTACCTCCTCCATGCCTCATCTCTAAAATGAGGGTAATAAAATTACCTGCTTCCAAGGGTGTGGTGAGGGTTATACGACATCATCTCTGCAGAGTACTTAGCACAGAGTCTGGCCCCAAGTAAGCACTAAATGCATTTCAGTTATAGTAAGGATCAGCATTGGTTATAAACCCTTTTACTGAAGGACTTACATTAAAAAGCATTTTAATGGAAACAACCTAAATATCTACCTACAGATGACTGGATAAAGAAGATATATATATATGGTGTATATATATACACCATATATACACTATATATATATATATATATATATATATATATATATATATACCATAACTTCTTTATATATATATGGAATGGAATACTACTCAGCCAACAAGAATAAAATAATACCATTTGCAGCAACATGGATGGATCTGGAGATTGTCACACAAAGTGAAGTAAGCCAGAAAGAAAGAAAAATGTTAGGTGAGATCATTTATATGTGAAACCTAAAAAAAAAAAAAAGACACAAATGAACTAATTTACAAAACAGAAACAGACTCACAGACATAGAAAACAAACTTATGGTTACTGGTGGGGGAAAAGGGGTGGGAAGGGGGTAAATTGGAAGTTCAAGATTTGCAGATACTGACTACTATATATAAAATAGATAAACAACCAGTTTATACTGTACAGCACAGGGAACTATATTCAATATCTTGTAGTAACCTATAATGAAAAAGAATATGAAAATGAATATATGTATATATAATATATATATATATGACTGGAACATTATGCTATATACCAGAAATTGACACAGCATCGTAAACTGACTATAATTTAAAAAACAACAAAAAAACTCCCAGCATTTTATTTTGATAATTTCATGTTTGTCTTTTATTTTGACATAGCTTCCATGTGGACCAAAAGATAAAAGAAATAAAGAGACAGAGTGAGGAGGAGGAGGTGGCAGGGATCACTGGACTTTTAAACAAAAGTGATGAAAAGGAATATAAGGAATATAATTCCTCTGCCCTGATGAATTATTGCAGAAACAGACTCCAGAATTAAATCAATATTGTCAAGGAAAATGAAAGGTCATCTACTTTACTCTCCTGTCTTCACTCAGGCCCACATCCAACTCATCCCTAGGAGACGAAAGTAAGCTTATTTTCAAAGAACTTCTTCGCAGAGATTTGCATTTTCTCTGAGTAACCAATTCCTTTCCTTCTGACTGTGAGACAGGAAAACGCAGGCCCTCTTATTCTGGAAATGGACGTATGTACTGAACAAATATGAGTGGTGAGAGGACATGGAGTTGACAAAGGTTCCTGTTCTTATTCACAGTCCTGATTTCCTAATTGCCCACATGATGTGCAATGAATAGGAAATAATTGCCCCAAATGCTTTATTTTCACTCAAATATTCTTGGCAAAAGTGTGCTTTGTTCCCTCAGTTTGTAAAACAAGCATAGTCATGAGGATAGTCTTGTTCATCTAAATTTGTAAAGATGATGTTAATAAGCACTGAACTACGACGGCCACTTCAAAATGGGGCAGTCAGCCATCACCCTAGGGCGGTAAGAAGATCGCTGTAGCCCTGAACAGAGGCAGGGCCTCCTGGAGGACACAGAAGAAGGGCTAGAGCCAGGAAGACCATCTCTGAGGCCCTGGGGTAATGTGGCTGAGAAACACTGAGAGCCCGGGCTAGGCAGTGCGGTGGGGATGGGCAGGGGGGAGGCTGGGGAACAGTAAGGAAGTCGGGTGACAGGACATGATGACAAATTCTTTCGGGATAAATTTTTTCATTTATTGTATTAGTCTTTAGTGAAAAAAGGAAACAACTTCCCATATTTATGTCTGGCAATACATCATACATATACAGTGCTTCAGGAGAAGAAGAGAAATAATATTTCCTGAATCTCTGTTGGGTCTTTGGGCCTCCTCTCTATCTGTACCTACTCCCTGGGCGATTTCAACCAGTCTCACATCTGTAAATATATGTATACACTGAGGGCTCCAAACGTTCTATGTCCAGCTTTAACCTCCTCCCTGAACTCCAGCTTACAGACGCAGCTGCCTTCTCAAGTTCTCTACCTGCGTGCTTATCAGGGGCCTTAACATGTCCCTAAATACGTTCCTGACCCTTCCTCCAGCCTGCTGCCTCTTCAGTCATTTGCAACACAGCTATTGTCTTCTCCGTTCTCAAAAACTCCAGTCAAAAACCTTCCAGTCATCCTTGACTCCTCTTTCTGTTACATACCTCTCCCACTCAGTCAGAAAGTCCTACAAGGTTTACCTTCAAAATGCATCCAGTAACACTGGGCTGTCTTATTCAAACCAACCCTAACAACAAAAAATGTGGGACAAAATATATTCTTTTAAATCTAAGAGCTGACAAGACAATAGGGGATTACAAAAACTGAAGAGAAAATTGTAATTCAGGAATAAAAAAGGGCAAAAACAAAGAGAGATCTTCACCCTGAGGACATGTGGCTGTCCCAGAACATTTTCCTGTGAATGTAAACACCATGCGGATCTAACAAGAAACTCTCCCCACAATTAGTTAGGACCTTAATGGGTCTACAGAGTAAGGCTGGTCCAGGAATGGATCAGACCTCACTTGGAATTACACTTGAACTTTTTTTCTGGGTGATCTGGTGAATCTCAAGCCTTGAACTTGATTCAAGTTGATCCCAAGCTGGTAGCATCCCCATGCCTGGCAGAAGTAATGACAAATCCTGTCTGGATGAGGTTTCCTTCACTAATTATAAGTCTCAAGTTATTCCTACTTTTTAAAAAATTGAAATATCTGGTATGCAGTCAGAAATGACTAGACACAAGGAAGCTGGAAAGAACCAACAGAAGCAGCACAGATTCACAGGCTTAGACACAGGAATTACTGAAGTGTCTTTAATCATGCCTACTATGCTTGAATAAATAAAAGACAAACTTGAGAGCCTCTGCAGGAACAGAAAAAATATAAAAAATGATAAAGCAGACAAAATAGAATTTTATAAAAATAAAAACACAATAAAATTTAAAACTACATGGATGGGTTGAACATCAGATTTGACATAATTGAAGAGAATGCGTGAACTGGAGGATATGTCATTAAAAAGCATAGGGACAGCGGGCTGCGATGGCAGGGGGAGTGGGGAGGTGGGGGCAGGTGGTGCCTCTTTGCCCTGTTGTCCCTTAGCCCCACCCAGACATCAGGCAGGTCACCGCCACCATGAGGATCTGGACTTTAGAGCTTGTCTTTTACTACCCATGGCAAACTGCTACAGCAGTTTATACACAGCAGATATACTCAAACCCTAGGAACCTAAGTTCCTGGGGCTGATGTGGGACAGACAAATAGCTCCCCCTGCAAAGCTGCACAGCCGTTGACTTCTCAGCATAAAATGGGAACTGTCTTCCATTGTGAATTCGCTTATTGGTGCAATAAGAACCAAAACATGCGTGCAGTATGTAGTTGATCCTATAAAAGAAAATAATGAAACTTAAATCTTAATACTAATACTTCATTTACAAATATGGTTTCAGTAGTTGGGAGACATATAAAAACCACATCCTCAAGACCCAGGAAAAACTATTCTGACTCACAAAGTCACAATGACTGAAAGGAGTCAGTCTCGGCAGCCATGTAGAAGGACTTACGGCAGGTACAGTACCTTCAAATGCTAACAAGGGCTGAGATGCAATGGGATGGGTAATGCATCAATTAAACGCAGAGACTGAAGAGTTGACAGCTTCAGCAAGAGGGAAATAAGGACCCCCACGGCAGCTGCAGCATGTGTAGAGAAATAATCATGAAAATTGGTATTTAACATCAGGTCCCCCAGGTGTATTTAAGCTGACAATGTATTTATTTGTTATTTTAAAAATACAACTTCATTGTAGGTAGAATTTTTTTTTAGTAACCTAAAGAAAGGCTATGTGACTTCTGACCAAAAGACAGAGGTGCAGGCCTTTTACATAAAAGGGGTCATCCCAAATTAGTATCGTTTAAAATATTCAACTCATTTTGAGGTTTCTAGGACCCATGTGAAAATTTAACAATTTTTGAAAAAGTATTTTGAAGTTGGTTTTAGCATATTTAATCTCCTTAAGGTAGGGTTTTAAAGCTTTTCCCACATTGGCGCTCTGTCCGGCCTCGGACCAACCTCAGAACAAAGCAGAACCACTTCTTCCGTGCATACAATTGCCTTACTGTGGTTAACTTCAACAGCTTGCTTGAAGGAACTGGCTTTAAAAGGAGAAATTGTATAGTTTTAGAGACATATTAGTTTGTTTAAAATAATCTTCTCTGCTATAAGCCACCAATGAAAACCACAGTGTTTTGATTTGGTACTTAGATATTTTTGGAGTGAAAATTACCACTAAATATGGTTTTACTATATTCATAAAGACTGTACTCATGTGCCAGAGTTTTGTAGCCTAATAAAGTTACTGCCTTCCTTCAATTTGTACTTCCAAAACTCTTTATGATTTGATCTACTGTACTGAGGGCTAGTTATGTTAACTGAAAATTTAGTTGTTACCTGAAAAAAAAAGTGTCACATAGAAAGTAACAGGAAAGGTCTATCCATTAAATATGCCACATATATTAAATTAGAGTCCAAGAAAGAGTGAGAGAGTGAGGAAAAAGCAATACTTGGTGAGATAGTGACCATTTTGTAGAACTACAGGGGGACGCCAGTCACGTGTTTAAGAAGCTCAGTGGATGCCAAGCAGGAAAATAGAATGTACACCACATCTAGATGCACCATGGTGAAACTTCAGAAAACCAAAGACAAGAAGGATGTCTGAAAAGCAATTAAAGAAACGTGAGAGTTGTGGGTTAAGTTTTATTTGGGCCAAAATGCGGAGTATAGCCCAGGGGACAGCATCTCAGAGAGCTCTGGGGAACTGCTGGGAAGAGGCAGGGGGAATTCAGTGTCATGTATGATTTCAGTGAATGGGGGACGTGCAGTCAGGCACACATTCAGACAGAGGCTTGCTGCTAGTCACCAGATGTCACCGCTAAGGATTTCAGTGCTTTTCTAGATATGAGGAGATGCAAGAATTTGAGCTCACAAAATCGTCTCCTGAAAATATCCAACTATCTGAAGTCAGATAACAACCTGTTCTGCCACTTTCCCCGGAGCAGAGCGCCCCGTTCCTGATCTCCGCCCCGGGCTCCTTCAGAGGGTGGGAGGTCAGCGGCTGCAGCGGCTGGTAATTCAATCCAAGCAGAGGAAGATGGCAGGTGCCAACGTGGTTCAGTCCTTGTCAAGGCAGATGGCAAGTGCCAGTTTTTAGTTGGCCATCTATAAGGATCTGACTGTCAGCAATCCTCAAGAAAGATGAAAGTCAGAATATAGTGAAGTTACTGTCTTGGTGAGTTTCTAAAAATCTAGAAGTCTATGTCTAACTAAAATATCCATTAAAAAAAAAGATATGTTCAAACAAACAAAAATTGAGTTTTCCACTAGCAGACCTGTGCTAAAGGAAATTCTGAAGGGAGTATTTCAGGAAGAAGGAAAATGATCCCAAATGGAAGATTTAAGATGCAAGAAAAAGTGAAAAACAAAGACAGTTGCAAATAGGAGCACAACTTCAAATAAATGTTAATTAGGTACATCAATAGTGATTATAATTTCTTATGGTTTAATATATATAATATTGAATTAAAACACCCAGAACACATTGACAGCATATAAATCAGAAGGGGTGTGAATGGATTTAAAGTATTCTAATGCCCTTTTATCAGCCAAGAGGAGACTTAAAGTATTTAACCATATTAGACTTTGATAACGTAACAATGCAGGCAATCACTAAAGGAAAAGAAATGTCATATATCACCACCAAACCATTCCAAATCTAACAGAATAAAACTAACAAATGTGGCAGAAAGAGAACAATAAATAGCATAAATTAAAAGACATTAAAAACAATTATACAATAAAAAAAATCAACAAACCCAACTACTTCTAGTTGAATTGATACTTCTCATAAGAAAGTTGAGGAAACACACAAAGAACTGATACTAGGAATGCAAGAGGGAACATCACAAAGCCTGCAGTCGCTAAAAAGGTGGTAAGAAGTTAAGAACCATTTTAGGCCAATACATTTGAAAATGTAGTTGAAATAGACTAGTTGATAAAAACATAAGCAATCAAATGTCATTCAAAAACAAAAATAGAAAATCCGCATACCTTATCATCATTTAAAAAAATGGAGTCAGTAATACAAAATCTTCTCACCGAAAGCTTCTAGACCCAGATGACTTCACTGGAGAATTCTGAAAATCAGTCAAGAAAGAAGTAATTCCAATCTTTCTCATCCAACAAACTCATCCAGGCAATAAGAAAGAAATCCATTTTGTGAGGCTAGCATGCCCTTGACACAAAAATCTTTCCTAGACATACGTGAAAGAAAATCACAGGCCAATCTTTCTAATAAACACAGATGCAAAATTCCTAATCAGAATATTAATAAATGGAGTTCAAAGATGAATAAAACATGTAATACATCCCAATCAAATATGGTTTATTCCAAAAATGAAAGATTGGTTTGCATTAGATAATCTATGAAATGTACCACATAAACAGCATAAAGAAGAAAAACTATATGGTTATCTCAAGAGATCCAGAAAGACTTTTTGATAAAATTGAATATTATTACAAAAGCTCTTAGTAAACTAGGACAGAAGAGAATTGCCTTAATCTGATGACAAGTATCTACCAACCTCACATCTACCATGAAACACTGAAAGTATACTTTGAAATAAAGACTAAGACAAGAATGCCTACTAGTACCATTTCTATCAACATTTTAATAGCGATTGTAGCAAGTGCAGGGAAGCAAATAAATAGTTATACAGATTAGATGGGAAGAACAAAAACTATCATTATTTGAAAATGTGACTGTGTGTAAAAAGTCTCAAGTTAATTGCATTCAGACATCTTGCTATGCCAAAAAGCGAAGAATCACTCACAGACTAATCAAAGTAGCGCAGAGGGAGGCAGGAGCCAGCTTGAAGAGGCTTCCACTGACCAAAATTGGACACAACTTGAGCATTGAAAAGAATAATAACTGTAATTAACTATAAAGTATTTAATAAGTAAAACTCTGCGAGTACAGCATGTAGGGGCAGGGGGGTGGTGGTGGTGTGGAGAGAGGAGATTCAGCTGGGGCACTGGTGGAACTTGCTGGAGAGCCCCTGGGTGGTGCTGCTGGACACACTGGGAAATTGTCCTCGGGGCTGCAGCTGAAACTTACTGGGGTGTGAACACTACTGGGTGTCCTGCATGAGCAGCAGAGAAGCAAGAAGAGAAGAAAGCCCGCTGGAAACAGGAAAAAAAGACCCTGGCTTCTGCATTGTCCATCCACTATCAAGGCCTAACATCCTGCCACCTGGCAAAGGAGAAGTGTTTATAGGATCTGACTACAGCACCATAAAGCAGAGCAAGGAAAGGTGAACTTGGAGATGAGAGGCAATAAATACATACTTACATATACGCCCATACACAAGTGCGTAACGCAAACACACACAAAATACAGTTTCATGTGGATAAAGTTAACTATATTTAAAACTGAAGTTGAAAGCTCTATATGTGTATGTATTTTGAAACATGGGCATATAAAGGTAGATTAAGATTAATTTTTATAGTTTGACAAAAATGAACCTTTTCAATAGGTCAGAAAAAGATAGATCTTTAAGTGTACATTCTTTTTCCCCAGCTTTATTGAGATATGACTGACATAACATTGTGTAGGTTGGATGTGTTGTTTTGTGTACCATGTACAAAACGCTGTGTACACAGTGTACGGTGTATTGTTTTGATACACTTACACATTGTAAAATGATTACCACCATACCATCCCATCACATAATTACTATTTCTTTTTTGTGGTGAGGGCATTTAAGACCTACTTAAGTCTCTTAGCCACTTTTAAGTGTATAATACAGTATTGTTAACTATTGTCTCCATGCTGTGCATTAAGTCCTCAGAATTTATCCATCTTATAGCTGGAAGTTTATACTCTTCGATCACCATCTCCCCACTCCCCCTCCCACTCTCCACCCCAGGCGCTGGTAACCACCGTTCTAGTCTCTGTTTCTGTGAGTTCAGCTTTTTTACATTCCACATATTTAGTGATACCACACAATAGTTGTCTTTCTCTGCCTGACTTAATTTCACTTAGCTTGGTTCCCTCAAGGTCCACTCATGTTGTAAATATACATTTTAAATATACATTCGTTGGGCCTTTGACACTGCAACTACTTTTAACAGATTTTCTTATTTATGAGAAAAGTTGTTAGTAATCACTGTTTCTTATTGCTCTTCCCTTTTAATACAGTGCCTGTGATCATTGCTTGCCTTTGGATAATTGTGACTTACACTCATGTCTGACAACTCGTCATTTCTGCCTTACCTAAATTTAAACTTGAATTCAGAATAAAAATACTAGCATGCTTATATTCATAAACTATCTTCAGATTTTGGGGGATAGTCATCGGGTAACTCAAAGATATGTTTCCTCACCTTATAAAATAAAGGATCATAGAAATAATTGGGGAAATATTTGGCATTCTCCAAATTTTAGATAACACACAACTTTAGATAAATGTGTTTCCGTGACTATGGGTTTTTCTTTTCTAGTTAAAAGAAATATACTCTTGTTCAAGCACAAATATTGGTATGATAAATGTCTATAATAGGTGGGAAAGAATAGTCTCCTTAATAAATTGTCAGGGAATAGTTGGATATCCAAATGTAAATTGGATAGCAACTTTCAAAAATTGTTTAGGATGATCTACTAAAGTTGAAAATACTCTTAAAATTATTATTATCAGGCAATTAGGAAAAGTTGGTTATGGTGATTGAGGACAAGATCTACTGCCAACACTCCTGGCAGTTCAGGTCGGTGAGAGGAACACCTGGCATTTCCCACGGGGCAGTGGGCAGTGGCCAGGGGACTGGGCTGAGAGGACGGCTTGATGCGCGGGAGACCAGGGCACCTGCAGGTCCTCTAACATCTCTGGGCCTGTTTTCTTCTCTATAAAAGTGGTGGGATTGACTTGATTCCATTAAGGTCATTTTTAGTTCTAGAATGTTGTGATTCATCCTTGATTCACTGGTCAATATTTTTAAATACCCCAGTTCACTGGGAGGAGCAATTTATCTTTCCTGGTATTGATCTGAAGGGAGAGTTTGTCACGGAGTTCTTGACTTAAGGCACGTGGAGTAACTTGGTTGATAATGTGCTTACTATCATTCTGCAAAGGATACAGAAATGCATGTTGATTAAGCTTTTCTCCTCTCTCTAAAATTTAAGGACAAAAATTAAGGTAAACTCAGCATTTCCTAAAGTTTGTGTCATTAGTCCCGCAAAATACAACTTAAAAATTTTTTTAAAGCTTTTTGGCATTAAGAAGAAGGGAAGTTCATAAGGCATATTAGCTTACCAATGTTCTATAAAGATAGGTACAAAGACTTTTTTGAATCTATGTTTCTCCTATCTTTTCATTTGTATTAAAACAAGTAATGTGTAATAGGCAATGAACCAAATGTTTGTGTCCCCCCAGATTCATATGTTGAAATCTTAACCTCGCTGTGATGGTATTAGAAAGTGGGCCTTTGGGAGGTGATTAGGTCATGAGAGTGCAGTCCTCATGATGGGATTAGTTCCCTGATAAAAGGGACCCCAGAGAGCTCTCCCCTCCCTTACCCGTATGAGGATACAATGAGAACACGGCAGTCTGCAACCTGCAAAATGCTCTCACCAGAACCCGACCACACTGGCACCCTGATCTCGGACTTCCAGCCTCCAGAGCTATGAGATAGAAATTTCTGTTATTTACAAGCCACCCAGTGTACAGTATTATGTCACAGCCACCTGAATGGACCAAGCCATAACAGAGTTCATGTTCTGAAGAACTTGCTATAGAAAATATAAATGCTCCATCTCCTCTCTGCCAGCAAAAATGTTCAAGTGATGCAACCATAGATGCTGCCTCCTCCTCTTCACTTCCCACTCTAGTGGGACTCTCAGGTTCTCCACTCCAGCAAAAGGACTCTTGTCAACATCAGCAAGAACCCTCATGCTCTCAACCCAATGGACCCGTGCCTGGCCCCATCTTCCTCTGCCCGTCAGCTGAGTTCAGCGGGCAGCTGTTCCTGCATCCTGAAAGCTGTCTCTTCCATGAGATTTGTCATGTTGTGCTTTGTAGGGTTCCTCTTCCGTCCCTGCCCTCCTTCCCAAACTCCCTTTCTGTTTCGCCCAGCAGACTTGGAAATGGGGCTTCGTCTGTGCACTGGTTCTCCTCGTCTCTGGCGCAGCTACACTGTCTGATTGCCTTCTCCTCTCCGCAGTGTGGCATGCCACCACCTCTGTGCCGGTGGCCCCACAATGTTACCTCCACCCGGCCTTCCTATTGTCTTGCTTCCTCTTTCACACTTTGCCCCCAGAACACACTTCCCTCTTTCCTCCCTTGGGGACTTTAGATTCACTGTGTCCTGTTTCTAAGACACTCTTCCCATGGCTTTTCCTATCCTTTCATTTGTCATCTTAAAAGTCACTTCCTCAGAAAGCCTGTCTCCACCCTCTCTAACACAAGCTCCCTGCCAATCATTCTCAGTCATAGCCCTTAGTTACTGTCTTTTTTAGCATTTGTTACAAGGTATCAATATTTTGCTTTTTTATTTGTTACTTTGTTGTTTGTCTCTGCCATTATAACCTAAGCATGGAGAGGGCAGAACCATATCTGCTCTCCCCAGTACCTCTCCCAAGAGCAGGTGCCTGATACATTTTTGTTGAGTGAATGAATGAATGGGTGGATGATATGGTTCTTCTGGTTTCTTAAGCTCATAGAGCCCCTCACATTGTTTTCTGGTGGCAGAGCCTAGAACACCTGGCATCTAGAACACCTAAAGAACACGGACCTTCACAGAGTTCTTGGATGTCCCTCTGAAGAATCAAAGCTTCAAGGGAGGTTTGGGGAAAAGCTGGTTGGGAGTCACTCCCAGTCTGCTTCTCTGCAGAATGCCCTAAAAGACAATTCTGATACATTATAATTTCCAAACATGGCCACAAAGACACCTCCCAGCCTACATTCATACTCTTCTTAAAATGTGATTTTGACACTCCCCCTGTGGAAAGATAGGGTCTGTATTCTTCCCCCGGAATCTGGGTGAGCTTATAACTTGAGCAGAAAGGGCATCATGACTTACAAGTTCCCTCGAACACAGAGACAATTAAGAAACAAGGTGACACTATGAAAGGCAGGAGAGCTTTCTCCTGGTTCTCTTGGGACGCTTGCTCTAGGAACCTGGCTGCTGCTTCATGAGAATGCCCAAGTAGCCACATAGGGGGGCCACGCATAGGTGTTCCGGCCAATCGCCCCAGCTGCCATGCCAGATGAAAGCCGGTATCAGCCACCAGGCCTGTGACTGAGGAGGCCTTCTAGGTGATGCCAACCCTCCAGTTACCAAGTGAACCCAGCCTTTGCCTCTTCCTAATTGAGTCTCCTGTCGTTGAGCAGAGAAAACTCATTCCCAGATCTCCGAATTCCTGACCCACAAAATCTGTGAGCGTAACAGAAGTTTTTGGAAGCCACGTTTCGGGGTTTGGTTAGCAGTGAGAGTAACCGGAACATCAATGCTCTTCATTGTTAATTATAAAATGACTCCTATCCTCTCAATATCAGCTGGACAGAAATGAATAGTTGTCTTACTTCTATATAAAGTTAACGTGCCGCAGCAGGCTGGGCCAACTCACGCTGGCATTCCCAATGTGGACTTCTCTGCCCAACCAGCCATGGTGGAAGTATTTACACCCTGAGAACTGGCAAACACTACAAAACAGGACTCTCTTCTCCCCTTTCCAGGGGACTGGCTTATCTGCCTACCGCTGGGAATGCATGGCTTCACTTCTTGATAATAATCATTCTGCCCTATTACCCCTAAAAGAGAAAAAAGTTTGACTTGATTGGCAGTTTTTCCTCCCAGGCTCATTCAAGGCCAGTCTGTGTTATTCCACAAACTGCTCATTGGCCTAAGACTTGCCAGGTGGTCCCACCCCGGCCTCCGCTCTAATATTCTCTCCTTCCAGGATCCCTTGTGGTCTGTCCCGTTCCTGCTGCGACCCCGGCACCCAGTTACAGGCAGAGGTGGAGCCAGCCCAGATGTTCTGGGAGGGGCTGAGTGCCCACCCCCACCTCCGATTCCCTAAAAGAGAGGGGTTTTCCTTTCTCCACCTAATGTGCGTCCATAGAAAGCCGTCCTGCTGGCCACTGCTGGGCCACTAAAAGCACATCCAGCAGGCCCGGCACTGCTGCCTTCTCAGATGGGAAGTCACGGCAGGCATCCTCCATTGTCTTCTCTGCCGGGGCTGAGGACCACGCTTGTGACCCTGACACGCACAAAAGGATGCAGCAGGCCCATGAATTGAGCCACTAATAAAGGCTGTGGAATTGCATTATGAAGTCAATTCTCCCAGCGCATAAGTAGTACGTTCTGGTGCTACTTTAATAAATTACATCTCTGGTGTATTTGCATAGCTATTAACCATCTTCATTATTAGAACAGGAAATTGGGCAGCAAGGGATGAAGTATCAAGCCTCGTGTTCAACTAACACAGTGGGAAATGCTAGACATAAAACCAAGATTTGCATTCATTCGAACTAGAGTTTGAGCAAGAAAGACTTTATATTCTCAGGTTATGTACTCTCGTACACTCAGATTAGCAGTTCTGCTTCTAACAACTTACCCTACAGACATAGCTACACATCGACAAATAAATAAACAGATATCAGAAGGATGTTCACCCAGGTATTATTTGGGTTCACCAATAAGTTACTAGATCAAAATGTGGCCACTCATGCAATGAAATATTAAAAGAAAGTCTTTTTTTAAAAGGAGGCAGGCCTATATGTATTCACATGGGAACATTCTTAAAATACATTAAGTGGAAAAAGTTAAGGCAATGCAGTCTGTAATATTGCAAATTGGTCAAAAAGAATATATTCATATATATGAGTATGTATGTGGAAAATGTTGGAAAGGAAACAGGAAAAACTCTTTGAGGCAGTTAGGTTGAAAGGACAGAAAATATGGAGTGGAAAAGAGCCCCATTTTTCATTGTAAATGGTTTTGTTCTATTTGAAAATTTTTACCATATACGTATTTTTTTCTAATGGCATCATTTATTCAATTGTAACACTTTTTTAAATTGTGGTAACATTGGTATAACACTATATAATTTTCATGTGTACAAGATCACATCACTAACTCAGTAACTTAAGACAAGTTAATAAAATAACTTAATTTGTGTTAAAATGACTGAAATCCTTTCACTTTTATCCTCTTCTGGCTTCATTGTTCCCGAGATCTTTTGCTATTCAACCATGCCCTTGTAAATTCACTGTGAACCCAAGCAGCTCCCCAAAAATGTCTGTTGTGTTTATCACTGTATCTTCAGCACTGGGACAGTACCTGGTGCACAGTCGGGGCAAATAAACAATGAAAATAAATAGTATGGAAGATGGCGGCTGGTGCTGTGAAAAAAATTCAGTAGAGTGGAAGAGGGGTGAAGTACAGGTTTTTTTAAAGTGATTAGGGAACGTTTTATTGATAAGTTGATATCTGAGTAAGGACTTAAAGGATTTAGTAAAGCAAGGGATGAGGCTATTGGGAATAAGAGATTTCCAGGTAGAAGAACAGCAAGTGCAAAGGCCCTGAGGAGGGCATGTGTTGATCAGATAACATGCTGAATTCTTTTAAACTTCGCACTTCAAACATACCTGGATCATTCCTGAACTTAACACAGAAATATGAACACAGCAGATGCTATCTACTTTATCGTCCCTTCAATTCCCAGGGTTAAAGACACGAACCAAGCGAACAGTTTTATTATTTCAAGCAAACAGAGATGACTGTTCTAAGGGAACTAACTGGAGCTGAGGTTACAACACAAGAGAATTGAGGTGACTCTTCCAAGACAGCCTGGGTGACTTCCTCTGATGGTCAAAGTTGCTTTTTAACAAATTGTAGATCCGCAGGGCAATTTTGCAAATAACCCTGAGCCATTAGATTTGAGTCCCCTTTTTTGGACATTATCCCAGTACGGACACCAGCCCACACCTGCTTAATGGAATCATCTCTTAGCTCATACACCTGGGTCCAGGTTCACACTGCCTAATTCTCAACTTGGGTCTGGTTTGAGTCTGCAAGTCCCATGACCTGGAATAACAAACCTCCCTGTCACCTGGTTCTCCGCATGTCTGACTGTGAGCCACGGGATCTCCATCACTACAATGATTCCTTGTTTCACTTTTCTGTAAGGTTTTCTGATTCTCAGCACCTTCTTCATGGATCTCGTCCTACTTAACCTCTGCGTAATATTTGAGGTTCTTGATGGCTAAGCCCCTTCCCCAAACTCTGACCTCCAGCTTCCATAACATAGTTTCCCACTAATCTAGGACCCTTCCTAGTCTCCACCTTCCTGTGCCTCTCCCTTCATCAGCGATATTGCCAGGGTCTGCTTTGACTTCTCTCTCCCCCTGGCACTGGCTCTCGTTTAAATGCTCTTAACATTCTTCCTACATTAATCCGTACAGAAAAGTGAGGCAATTTCCGCCCCCGTCTCCATCCCCATCATCACTGTAATGTGTAAGTAATGTCACCTGCTAAGCATTAAACAGGAAACCAGTGGCACAGTGGATAATGTTAATCGTATATAAAAGAAAACAAAGAGATCGTGTAGAAATATAAAACGGATCCTAATTGTGTCTGTCCAAGCCCAGTCAAGCTGGCTTGAGAGTACCTTATTTTCTAAGAGGCCAAACGGGAGTGGGGTTTTTAGCTAAGAAAGCTGAAATCTGAACAACTGTATTTTGCTCTTCCTGAAGAGAGACTCAAAGGACATGGTCGGCAGGTGGCCTAGAGAAAGAGCAAACAGACAGTGTCCACCGCACAGACCAGAAGGGAGGGGACCGTGTGTTCTGACCTGAGAGCTCGCCTCCATGCTTCGCACTCTGTGCGCAACGCTCCCCCACTACCCAGCCCTCCCCTGTGGTTTGCCTGAAGTAAGAGGTCTGTGGTCCAGGTACTTAAGAAAAGGACCCCACCTTTTGGTGTCTGAGTAAGAAAGGAAAAATGAAATAGACACTAATGTTCTAGCCCCTCTACAACCCTGGTCCTCGAGTGAAACCCCTCTGTGGATTCAGGCACAGGTCTCCTCAAGCTGATTGTGCCTAACCCCAGACCTGATGCTGTCACCTCTTCCAGGACCATGATCATCAGTTAAGGACTCTCACTTCCAGGAAGAGCAGAAGAAAGAGGTTGGATTCTTGAGATCACGATCTCAGGAATCACACCAGCTGGGTTCAAATCCCCGCTCAGCCGCTTACTGGTTATGTGCCTTCAGTGAGTTCCCTGCCTCCCTGTACAATTTTCTTATCTGCAGATCGGGGATAAATAGAGCATACAATTCACAGAGTTTTAAGTACTTAATGGGTTAATATACTCAGTGAGCCCGGACAGCCCTGGCTCAGAGTTAAATTCTCAGCAGCATCCTAAAGGGCAGGAAGGAGCGGGAGCAATACCACGGGTCTCAGATCTGAGCAAGTTCCCTGTGCCTCTCCCAGTTTCTGCTCATTAGAGCAAAGCTCGCTTCTCACAGATTCTTTTCCCCCAGGGCAACTGCATCAGAAGCGTGGTGCTTATCTCTCTCTCTGGTTATTTTCTTTCTATGACCTAAGCAGAAGGAGGGAATCAAATGACTATTCGCTAAACTGCTTTATCTTGCTCAGGGCAAAAAGTTTAATAAATTAGAACATTCTTCTGGCTGGTTCCTACAGGGAGTCCAAAGTTACCTTTCAAATTACGATCTATTTTGAGCTAAATGTTTCTTCTTAAATCCTAAATGTATCCATAGCCTTTTGTTTTCCTCTGGTTATTTGTTTACCTTTTTTTCTTTTAATGAAAGAGCAAAAACCATTTGTAGAAAATAATTCTTGTAGGTAAATAAAAACAGCTCCTTTGTTTTTAATCCCAGCCTCAAGTTGAGCCATATACAGACAGAACTTTAAGACACAGCCTCAACGGTATCTGAAAACATGAATATTCTGGACCAAGAATTCAGTAAGAATCATTCATCTCACTTCCCTACCTTGGACGTTAGGCTCACCGAGCAGCCTGCTGATTATCATTTGTCTTACTGGCAGAGAAGGTAGTGAGTGGTGACCTTAAGTCTTGGGGAGAATTTGGTATTTCTGTTTCTTACTCTAAATTAATGAATTGGCATGGTGACATCAATCTCTTGTGACTTAGGTGTGTACAAAACAGCCCTAAAAACACGGGTTAGCTCTGGGGCCCCAGCAAATTCAAGTTCTCCACCCTCTAAAGCCTCTAGAATTCTATGGCCACACCCAGGTGTGGCTGCCCTTTTGTGAGCCCTAACTGGACCCTCTAGTCTACCGTTATAGCATCTCCACTTGGTTCCTAGTTACAGCAGCAACTACCATCGTCCCATCTCCTACTATGAGGTCTATCTGCAACTGCCCAGCAGACACTTACTGAATGTCCCACGGGCATTTCAAACTCAACATTTCTAAGACATACTTCATAGGCTTAGCCCTGCAAGCCCATTCTTCCTGCTGCTCCCACAGGTGGTGGGGAATCTCAGCAGAGCTTTAAGCAGAGTCGTAATACAATCTGGTTTGCATTTCTATAAAAATTCTCTACCTGATGGAGAGAATAAAAGGTTAGAGGCAGGAGTGGATACAGGGAGACCAGGTAGGAGGTTATTATAATCATCTAGATCAGCGGTGATATTGGCTTAGACCAAAGGGTGACATTGGAGATGGAGAGAATGGGTAATATAAGAGATATATATGAGGTGTATTTTTGATGATTGGATGTGAAAGGTGGGACAGATGGAGATATTAAGGATGACCCTGGTGGATGGTAGGATCATTCACTGTGAAAAGGTAGCAGGTTCAGGAGGAAGAGCATAATTTGTTTTGGACATGTGGAATTTGACACATCTCTGAGACATCCACGTGAACATTCCACATAGGGAACTGGACTTAGCGTTGGAGCTCAGCTGGAAGAAATAGGTCACAGATACAAATTTAGACCTCACAGCATATTGATAGTACTTGTACTCATGAGCATAGGATCATCAAGGAAATGATTAGAGAATGAGAAGAGAGAGAGAGGAACTAGAACAGAGTCCAATACAGAGTCAGACTGATGTGTAGGATCTGGCAAAAGAATCTGAGAAGCAGAATCCAGAGATGTGGGGGGAGCCCGCAGGGGTGATGACAAGGGAAGGGGGTGCTCTAGGGAGGAGGGCGTGGCCATCTGTGTGGCCTGCGGCTGAGCGCTCAAGCTGAAATGCCTACAGCCTTTCTTTTCTCTTGGGAAAAATTCCATGATAGAACTGGAAAATGTACATTACAAAAAACAAACAATAAACAACAAAAACAATAACAACAACAAAAACAACTCTCTGGGCAGCCACAGGTTGTGGCTGAAATGCAATGTGAATCCTAGTTACATTTAATAAAGAAACTTTTCAAAAATGATTTATGCAGCGCCAAAAATAAGGAATTTTTAAAAACCCACATAATTGTTCATCTGGAAAGTTTGTCACTGCAATGTCAGACATTTGAATGTTTCCAAATATCTCAATGTTTGGCATCATGCAAGCGAAATGGGCAGATGTTCGGCTGTCTTTTTTTTTTTTTTCCATGAATCATCCTGATATTTAGCATTAGGCGCAAAACAACCTAAAACTTTCCACAGCTCACTGACCCACATTCCCACCTTTCTAACAGAAAGCTAGTGGTTGCACCTTGATCTTTTTGTTTTATGTGCTGTTGGTTTCTTAAATCATTTAGAACACCATTTGTCAGTGTTCCCTGACTCACAGATAAAATATCACATGCTTTCCCTCCCCACCATGAAGCCAAATCCAGATAAATTTTGAGTCAGTAGCATAAGCCCTCCAAGAGCCTCACATTGAGCTTTGCTTGTTTCCTAGGTGACGAAGCTGTGCAGCTAGTTACTATTCCAAAGCACACAGCCAGATTCCCACCACGATGATATATTCCATTTTCTATTCAATTTCATCCCCAGGAGGAAACTCAGGGGTTATACAGAATTGCACATTTAGACTTGCCCTTCTGTCAAACATTAATAGGATCATGGAATCATAATGCAGAGGGAGACTGGGGAACTCATGGAATCATTTCACTCCCCATCAGCAGGAGGATGTTTAGCCTAACCCTGAGGAGCTAAGGAATCTTCGTCTCTAAAAGACAGCTCCTTTCCCCACCAGAAGAGAAGGTTCTACAACCTCCAGCAAACAATTCTCAGTGCTTAGCAACCTCTACCCTGTGAGAATCCGGGGTGACATGACACCCACCCCATCACAGTAGGAGATTGCTAGTTCAAGGTAGACCGGGGAGAAAATGATCTAATTCACTTACAGTTGATTCAGATAAAATATTTTGAATTCTGGAAAATATTGTGGAAAAGTGAAAGCATCAAAACACAGCCAGTTCACAATCTAATGTTTTCTACATTAGATGACTCACACCAGAAAGTGTCCAGAGGTCACTTGGGTCAATTCTCAAGGGGTTGTGGGAATTAACCATTCAGTGTACCCTTTTCTCATGCTTCTTCCAGTAAATAAATCTCCTAGTGAATGAAACTTAATTATCTGAACTGTATCTGCTCTGTTACATAGTCTGCCTTGCCCATGATGAATGCTTTAATAAAACGATGTCTTTTTTTAAAAAAACTTGTTGTTAAGAGTGAACATCTTTGAATTTTTTTTTCCTAGTTTCCTCCAAGGCATTAGAAAAAGCATCAGAACATTCACAGCCCATGTGTTCAGTCACCCTTTCAGCAATGTTGGCAGAATGCCTACTGTGTCCTAGGCTCAGTACTGAACGCTAGGCATGGATGCATGTGTTGTAATGACATCGTGTATCAATCACTATGATCTATGGTGAAGGTATAATGGTGAGTGGAATCATCTGGTCTTCATGAAACTTATCACTTAGAGGTGGAAAGAGGGAATGATCAAAGTATCACACAAACAAGTATAAAATGACCACTTTGTTATGATCCTCTGAAAGCATAAATGAGGGGCTATATCTAGTCAGGGAGGAAATAATGACTGAGAAGTGATCTGATGATTAAGTGGACCAGGTGAAAACTGTCCCAGATAGAGAAACTGGCATGGTGAGGGCTCTGTGGCTGGAGAGGAAGTGTCGTTGATCATTTGAGGAACTAAAAAGACCAATGTAGTTGATCACAGAGGATGCAGAGAGAATGGGGGTGGGAGGGGACAGTGATGGCTCATGGCTGGAGGTCTGGTACAACTCTGATCTCCATCCTAAGTGCAACGGGAAGCCATAGCAATCCTTTAGGCTGTAAAGGGGATGCCGCAGATCTGTCTTTCAGGAAGAGCACTCTGACTACAGTACAGTGACTGGATGAGAGGGGCAGGAATGAATGTGGGGAGCCATTCGAAACATTAGGGTAATACACTAGCCTAGACAGAAGGGAGGCATGGACGAGGATGATGGCAGTGGAGCTGAAGACAAGAGAAAATTTCAGGGCACATCTAGCAGGCAGAAATGGTAGGACTTGGTGATGAACTGATGAATGGCTAAGGGAAAGGGGTTTTCAAGGATGAAACATCTGGCTTGCATATTAGGACAGGTGATGGTACGACTTATTGAGATGAGAAACAGAGAGGAGAATCCTGGCAGGGTGAGAGGGAGGAGAGGGTGGGAGAGGTGATCGTGAGTTCAGATTTGTATGACTTTAATTGGAAGTGCCTTTGAGATACCCAAGATGTCAAGGATATAGTAAAATTGACAGGTCTGAGGTATAGAGGAAATGTCACAGCTGGAGGTTCACATTGGGAGTCATATGTGCATCAGTTGAAATCAAGGGCCAAGGGAGAGAGTGTAAAGTAAGCAGAGGGCACAGACTTTGAGGGTCCAGTCCATGAAGACTGTAGAGGATGCTGCATGAGGGACAAAGTAGATGTGATCAGAGGGATGGGGAGAAACCCCGGGGAGTGTCACACTGTGGAAACCAAGGGAGGAGACTGTCCTGAGAAGAAGCGAGGTGTTAGTGTCTAAGGAGTCAGAAACCTACCTGGAATGGAAGGAAATGGAAATGATGAATATGGACAGTGCTTTTAAGAAATGTGCTGTGGGCAGCTGATGGAAGAGGATGTAGGGTTTAAAAGTTTTTATTTTTTTTCTTATTCAACATGAGAGAGATGACTATTTAAATGTTGATGGGAGAGACCCTGGGAGAGGTTGAAGATACAACAGAGAGAAGGATAAGGGGGAAAGCAGCAGGGTAAAGTTTCTGAGAAGGCTGGATGGGATCAGAGCCCTTAGGTGAAGAGATTTTATTTTGAAGGCGGTCATTGTGGGTGTTGACAACCCACACAACTGCCAGAGCAAGTAGCACTATTGCTGACATAAGGGTTCCAAAGACAATGTCAGTAGCCCTTCTGGTCACCCTGAGTCTAGTTAGGGCGCTGCCTACTGGTCGACCTGGTAGAGTGGTCCTCTGAGCCTAAGGCTTCACTCACCGCCCCCAGCCCACCCACCCAGTAGGGCAACCGCATCATTAATATGATAAATAGGTGACCCAGCCACAGTTCCCAGAAGGCACATTCATCCTCTGGGGTGGGGGACAGTGTCCTGAGTTTCCTCGTGTTCGTTCAGTTTCCATAGCACTTTTCCAGAGGACTTTTGTGTTCCCATACCATTCTTTGCCAGCCACTAGGCAGCAGGAGGGGTAACCATGGCCATGTGGGATGTCTGGCCTCAGACTCTAGATCTATCCCATAAAATGCAGGCTGAGCTATTGGGGAGGCTCCAAGGGAGGACCACTCTCTCTGCTCTCCACTAGCCAAGTGGAGTCATTCATATTTCAATAAGACTATTTTCCAACTCAACAGTTTATCTTTAGTTTCATTTATCCCTTTGCCATCTGGTCCCCTTATGCTTGCATGTAAGGCTAGTGGCTTTCTTTGTCTAAGTGGATTTGTCAATAGTTTATAATTTTTCTTGTCATGATCATAATATTTATTTTTCACATCAGACAAACTCTTCTGGAGGCTTGGAAGAAAGAGATTTTTTTCCCATGTCTCTCTTTAACCTGAAAGTTTTGTTGCTGGGAAATATATTTTTTTAAATAAAGAATTAAATAAAAATGAAGAACATTTCCCAAACCAGCATATCTTCCAGTTCGATTTGCTACTGGATGCCCTAAACTAGTATTTCATTTAAAGAACTATGTAAGATCAGACTGGCCTTACAGTAAATGGTCCAGAAGGCTCAGACTCATGCAATGAAGCGGCCCAACTTCCCGCTAACTTGAAACTCAAGCCAAAGCAAATCCCATGCCCAGGAGATTTTTATTTTTATCTGTTTGCAATCTGTAGCCCTTAAATTTCTTATCTTAAAGCTATTTACTTTCTATTGTGTAAAACCTTTGGTGCCCTCCCAATTACTTTTGGCTTTCTTGGTTAGTAATCTAGCTCTTTAACCAGCAAATGGATATCCTTTATTTACCTTGAGATTATTTTGAGTTTTTCCCTCCAATAAAGGGCTTCGATATACCAGTTCTGCTCTAATGGCCGATGGCACCTGTTCTCTAAGGAGTCTCAGCTTGGTGGACAGGCCAGCCCTGCCCATGGGGTCTGGAACATGATAACCTCCCCTCTCCTGACCTCAAATTCTCCATCAGGCCAGTCGTGGCCTCTCACTTGTTCCCCGAGGGGTCCCCTGGTGCCCGGCCGCTGCCTGGCACACAGGGAGGGCTCAAGAAATAAGTAAACGGATGTCTTGTTTTCTAACCACCAACCCATACAACAGCATGCAGAGACTGAAACGAGCATTCCAGGTGAACTACAACACGAGGGCGTGTTCAGATCTGCCTGAGAAAAAGTGATTCGAAAATTAGTGACATTTTGTATTCGTATGCCTCACAGTTCCTAGAGGGCTTCAAATCTCCCGTGAGATTTATGCCAACAGCCCCATTTTAAGGACTATGGAAGCCCCACATATAGAAGGTTTACACGAGGATTAAAGAGACAACGTACGTGAGGCCCCAACTGCAATGCCTGACATGTAGTGAGAGCTTTTAAAGCAGCTGATGGTCCACTCTCTTCCTCCAGTGACATGACAGATTCTGGTCCAGAAATCAGGCTTCACATTTCTTGGCGTGTCACACCATCCCTCAGTGTTCCTGCCACACTGTCCTCAGGATCCGGTGGCAACAGCTTCAGGGCAGCAGGCAGGCACGCTAAGCAAACAAGTGATGCTCCTCTGCCCCCCTCTTACGGTGGGGGCGGGAGGGTGTTGCACCCCTGCAGTTTAAGTGAATAACGTTAAATGACTGTAAGTAGAGCCCAGGAACAATGTAAAGGCTATGGGCAGGTCCTTGTACAAGGTCCTCGCACGGGTTACCTATTGACAGCTCTTTTACCAAAAAATAAAAAAGTAATGATCCTAAGAGGACTTTGGTGGGAGTCCACAAACAGCTGGATGTGTGCTCAAAGGGACAGTGAAGTCTGTTTAAGCTTCTCTTCCCAATAATAAATACATCACTGAGTCACCATCAGAGGCTGTGCCAATGATAAATGATAATACTTGTGTCCCCTGCGGCTAAGGGGACCTGAATCAATGCATCATTTTGAGATGTGGCCCAGGTATTTTGTCTCATCTGACCTTTCTCTGGCTATTTGAGAAAGACAAATAATTTAAGCAGCATCTCATTTTCTAAGGGCCATGCTAATTTCACTCTTTCTTTTCTGCCCGTTTCCTTAGTGCCATCTTCCTGAGGGTGCGACTGGCTCACCCATTAGCCCTCCAGGTAGATGACAAGGACTCCATCCACGTTAAACGGGCCACCTGGCCCCTCCACTCACTCACTGGGTGGCCTGAGGCAAGGCATTTGAACTCACTAACCTACCTCACAGACCCTTGTGGAGGATTAACTGAGGTGATAAATACAAATTGTCCCTACACACAATAGGCGAAGGTTGGTCCCCTCCTGGCTGTGAGGATAACAAGATGCAGAATGGTCACCACACTTCCCTGCTTGGCCACTTTCATCACTCCCTTTAGTCTGGTTTCATTGACATTATTTGTCCTTCTCTTTTCAAATAGGCCGTAACGGTCTATTGGTTTTCTGGGGATGTTACATTGGTGTAGAAATGCCTTATTGTCATCTTTGCCATTTGGGTTCTTCTGGCCCCCAGCCTTCCTGCCTTCCCTCTCTAATCAAAGGCTCAGTGCCCTGTCCTGCCTCACACGTGCTGGTCTCTCTGCCAGGAAAGCTCTCCTCACTCCCCTGTCCACGCTGGGGCTGCTTCCCTTTCATTCACTCAACACAAAGTTATTGTTTCAGAGACTATTCCAGGTGCTGGGGATACAGCAGTGAGCAAAACAGAGTCCCTGCTCTCCCGGAGCTGGCATTCTAGGGGTTGGGGGGGGGAGGGAAGAGCAGGCGATTAGTAAATAAACCTCTAATATGTCAGGCGCTGGTGGAGTTATAGGAAATAACAGAGTAGGGTACGGTTCAGTTGGGAAGGACTCTCTGATGAGGGCCATTTGAACAGAGTCCTGAAAGACATCTGGCATGAGTCTTGCAGAAAATCTAGGAGAAGTTGTTCCAGGGAGAAGGAACAGCAAGTGCAAAGGCCCTGAGGCAGAAGAAGGCTAAATATCCCTTCCTGAGAGAACATTCCCTGACATCCCAACTTGAATTACATTCTCTCTCAGAGCACACTATTCTTTTCCTTGTAGCATTCACTCTGCTTATGTTTTATATATATTTTAACACAGATAATTTCCTTGCTTAATTAGTCTTCCTTTTTGGATTACAAGCTCCATGGAGGGAGGCATCATACCCGTGCTGTTTTCCCTTATTTGTATATCCAGAATTCAGCCTCCTGTCGGTGTTTAAACAGTCATTAAGTGTATGGATAAATTTAAGATGGTCATTAATAGCACTATGTTGTAAATTTCTCACAACATTCTTTCTGCCTTGTCTGAGAATCTTTCAGAAATCAGTACATAGGGTGGGAGGAGCCTCCTTTGAAATACTGGCATGCCTCTTTCTTTCAATGAATGAATACAAATTGAGTATAGTATTTCCATTTCTGTTTTGCATACAAGGCATTTTATGCTTGGTAAGGACAATTCAGTAAAGATTTGGGGTTGGCATATTTACCTGTGTTTTTTCTTGATGAAATTGCACATCTATTCTTCCATTGTTTAGTTGGATTTCTCTTTTGTGTAATTTAATTAAGAATTAAAGGGAGTGATGCTGAGGTAAGTAAATTGGAAGGAAGAACATAAAGGAGGGGAGAGGGAGAGAGGAAAGAAAATAGATTCCCCTTCATCGTATCACTTGTCACTGCTTTGTAAATCAAGACTGAGAATGTGGCTAACTCATGCTTCTAAAGTAATGATAGCTGTGACTGGTGCTTAACAGGTATCAGGACCAATGCTAAGCATTTTTACACACGATCTCATTAAGTTCACAACAGGCTATTGGGTGGATATCAATAGCCCCATCTTACAGATAAGTAAATAAAGGCTCAAAAAAGTTAATAATTTGCCTTAAAAGTGAAAAAAAAAAGTAGAAATGAGTTTCTGCCAATGACTTGAACAGGGCTGTCAGAATTAAATCCAAATTGTTTTGACCCTCCCTCCCCCAAAGCTTCCATCGGGTCCCAACCGACTAAGGGGAGATGAGCCTCTCCAATGTTGATCATTAACCCACCAAGAGGCACTGAGGGGGGGTACTTTACAAACACCCATTATCGCCTTACTGCAACAACCCCTGAATGCAGGTTCCTCCAATGGTCTTTTAAGTTATTTTTAAATCTATGTTTTAAAATAGCAAATGAATGCATGACACTGCTGCATTGTAAACTGGCAGGTTGCTGGTAGGAAGCCACTCAGACCTGTGTTAAGAAAGGTGATTATGAATTCAGCGTGGGCGATCCTGAGAAAACACCTAGATGTTCAAACTGGTCACTTCAAACTGGAAGTGAAGCAGATTCCTTCTTGCTCTCATCGCGCTGTCGGGTGTTTCTTGGGGTGGGGATGGGGGTTGGGGATTCATAACGCCTGGGTCAAGAACCTCGGGCAATCCCTAGGATTCCGAATTCCAGGACTGTGGGTCCAGAGGAGAGGGCTTGCTCACTCACACATCACATGAGGTCACAAAGCACAGACAGGAACACGCGCTCAGCACACACCCAGAAGCGTGCACCTACAAAAGCATACCTCACCCACCCATATGAAACCACAAACACAGGCGCAAAAGACCACAGAGACCTCCCCATTCATGCACTCACACCACACACACAGGCGCGCGACACGCGCGAGCTCGTGCAGACGCTCACACCCGGTGCACACACCCTCTTGCGCGTGCACCTAGCCTCGCTCGCATGCACACACACCCCGCGCGCGCTCACACCCCGCGCAACACCCTCTTGCGCACGCGCATACCCTGGCTCAAGTGCACACACCTGCACGCACACGCTCGGTGCACACATCCTCTTGCTCACGCGCAACCCTCGCGCGCACACGCTCGCACGGCCGAGCGGCGAGGGGCGGGGCGGGGCGGGAGCGGCCTCCGTAGCCCGGCTCGGCGCGGCCAGGAGAGGGCGCGGCGCGGGCTGGCGCCAGAGTTGTTTGCGGGAGCCCCGGCCGGGAGACGCTCCGAGGGAGCTGCGCTGAGCGGCCCGGAGGGAGCGCGCCCCGGGCCGCGCCGGCCGCCGCAAGCGGAGCGCGGCGGGGAGCGCGCCATGGACCCCAAGGCGGGCGGCGGCGAGGAGGATGACTGCGTGGACTCGGGCGCCGAGACCGGAGGGTGAGCCGCGCGGGCCGGGTCGGGCAGTGGGCAGTGAGCGGGGGGTGGGGGGGTGCCCTCTGAGTTGCGCGGTGGCTCCTCCCCGGCCCGGGACCTTCGTGGACCCCGCAGCGGAGCCGGAGCCGCTTCGGCGAGACGCGGCCGCGGGGGCTGCTGCTCCTGCCGGGTCCCCCGGGGAAGCCGGAGGGGCTGCGGCGAGCCCGCTCCCCCCTGGGCCGGCCCTGAGGGCAGAGCGGCGTGGTCCGTGGCTGCCCGGGGCAGCGCGGGCCCCACCCCGGAGGGCAGGAAAGTGCAAGGACTCAAGGTTCCGAGTACAGCCACACGCCCCACGCCACCGCAGCCCCTCTTGCCCTCCGTTCTCACTGAGAGAGCGCGGAGCGCCGGAGTTCCCTGCGCGAGAGGCGAGGGGTGCTCTTGCGCTTGTTTTCACCTGCCGCGAGGACTTCTCGTAGCGCCGGGGCCCCCTGGAGTCCGGGACGGGGTTTGGGGATGAGAAGCGGTGAGGCGGGTAGGATACGCGAGACCCAAAAGTCTTTCAGAAGTCGTCTAAGACGATGGCGTTTATCATTTTATGACTTTATTGTGCTTGCCGAGACCCCGTCCCCAACTCCTCTGCCCCGCGGAGCTCCCTCATCACTGCATACACCTGTCCCAGCCTGAACCGGTTGCCTTGGGTACAGGTGGGAGGAAGATGGTGCTATGATTTAGCTCTGCTTATTTTTTAAAATGTCCTCTTTGCTTCAGCGGACTCAAATAATTAGCCCAAACCTTTGGAGACTCATTAACCCTCTCCCACCAACACTTATCCCGAGTGGGACAAAGGCTGAATGTCTTTCAGGACACGAACGTCATTGTAAAGGCTTCCGCCCAGCCCTATCTCTAGAGGATTTCCCTGTGCAGAGTCAGCACTACAGCCAGGATGCTGGTACCAAACCCGAAGGAAAGGGTGTCTTTTCCGATCTGCAGTACCCCGCGGGGAGGGGAGGAGGTGCCCAGACCACAGAAAGCCTTGTTCCTGGAAGGTTGGGGAGATTGAGACTAATCTCAGGATTCGGCAACTCTGTGAGGACAGGAAGAGAGCCCAGGCCCAGAATGGACCCAGGATCCGACCTGACCCAGAGAAGGGCTCCATAGGCAGCCCCTCCTGCCTGCCCAACCCACCCTTCTTTGCAGCCCCCGACCCACTCTATCCCAAATCTGGGACTTTTCCTGCTGTGAGTTTTGCCTGTTATCCACCCTAGTGATCATTAATGGTTGACTACAGAACCCAACTACATCCTGGTGGAGTAACCTGATTCCAAATACTGGCCTCCCTTGCTTTTTCCCGCACTTTGTATATGAGGCATTTATCAACTTCAGCTGAAGATCCTTGGCTTCCCCCCGCCCCCACCTTTAGTTAGCTGGACCGTGAATGAAAGAAAGCAAAATTCACCAGCTCATTTTCAGCTGCGTTAAATAAAGCACCAACTGGTCCGTTGGTTTGCAATATGCAGAGCTCACCTGAAACGGATCTTTTTTTTCCAAGGGCTTTCTCTTAGAGAAGTGGAGAGGAAGCCCTGAGCCAGGAGTGATATCACCCCAGGATCCCAGCAACAGCGTGACAGCTGCCAGGGCTTCTAGAAGGGGCTTGCTGAGCATACTGACACCAGAGCTGCTGGCTCTGCCTCGGCCACTAAGTGTGTAGTTTAACAGGACCGAGTTGTTTGAAGAATTCTTACTGCCTAGGTAGCATCCTTAAGCTAAAATCACATGGCATGTATTTAAATGAAATAATTTCAATGAATGCTTATTAGTCTTGTGTTTGCCACATATTCATATATCCCTTAAAGTTGAGTTTACTTATTTTAAAACTATCAAACCTTAGTTTCCCTGCCTTTTCAGAGCTTGCCCCCTCTTACCCTGTCCAGATTTCATATAGCTACCTGTCGAGATTGTGTAGAAAGCACTCAGTATGTGTTACTATTTTTAAAATGCAAATCTGATTGTGTCTCTCCCCCTTGCAAACCTTTAGTGGTTCTGTCACCTACAAAGTACAAAGGGGTTAGCATGACCTACAAGCCCCAGTGTTATGAGGACCCCCTCCTTTTTGGCCTTGTCACTTGGTCTTGTGGTTAGATGCATCTTTGCACCCAGTATCTAACCACATTGGCTGGAATTTTTTTCTGATTCCTCGCCATTGTCAACCTGCCCTCTTTGCCAGTGAGGCCCTTCTGCACCTGGCTTGCCTGTCCACCAGGTGAAAGTCGACTCTTCTTTCAAGAGTCAGCTCAAGTGGCACATCTGCTGAGGCAGGGAGCCTTAATTTTGGGTCGGTGGATTGCTTCAAGTTGTATGCAAAGTGATGTGCTTTGTGAAGTTTTATGAGAAGAGACTTAGTTTTTCATCAGATTCTCCAAGTAGCCTGTGATCCCCTCCAAACGAGGTTTGGACAGGGTATGAGCAGTGTCATTTTCAACACGTTGCATCTGAGGTACTGGGAGGTGGCCAAGTGAAGAGGATGAGTCAGCAGCCAAGTCTGTCTCCCTGGAGAGGAGGTCAGACAGGAGGGCTGCAGGATGGCACTGCGTTTGGAAACTGTCAGCCTGAAAATGGCAGTTGGAGCCCTGGGAGTGGATTAAATCAACTAAAGTTCATAGCAAACTCATACCTGGCATTTACTATGTGCCAGGCACTGTTCTCAGTGGTTACAGATTTCATTTACTCATTTCATCCTTCAGCAGCTCTGGGAAGCAGGTACTATTGAAGACCAGCCTTGAGAAAGTACAACATTGAAATGTCAGGTAAAGGAGGAAGAGCTGATAAAGGAGTGTGAGAAAAAGTAGGCGTGGAATGGAAGCCAAGGGAAGAAAGGAAAGAGAGGTCAGCTGTGCTGATGAGGACGGTGCGGTTAAGTGGAGATGGTGAGGAGAAGGCAGAGGAGCAGCTGACGCAGGAGTGGTGGAGGCGGAAGCCAGGTCCCCACGAGGAAGAGGAGGCAGCTGGAGCCCTCTGTCTGGAAGAGGGAGGGGTGAGGAGAGGTCACCGCTGGAGGGGAGATTGGGCTGAGGGAAGGGTTTCCTAAACGTGGGCAACAAATGCTCATAGAGAGGATTCTGTAAGCAGAAAAGAATAAACATACAGGAGAAAAACTGATAGCTGTAATGTCAGCTTCCTGAAGAGGTGGCGGTGGATGGACTTCAGATCATGTGGGTAGATTGGATTGGAAAGACGAGGGACATCTCCCCTGTTGCAACCAATGGGAGAGAAGGGAAGATGGGTTTCCATTCAGTGCACACGCAGCGCCCTCCCCCGGGAGAATGGACACGTGACGTGGTTGGTTGGGCAATGGAAACCCAGTTGAGATTAGTGATTATGTGTCTGAAGAGACCGGCTGCCTGGCTATTTATTTTTCTGCAGCAGTGCTCAACCACCTAGGGGCAGGCAGAGAGGGGCGGGGGTCATTGGGATCATCCAGGTTTAGGGGAGACGGACTATTGCTGGGCTGGTGTGAACAGACCAGAGGAGCTAGGAATTTGGGGTTATTGCTTGAGTTGGTTATGGCTCCTTTCAGTAGCATATCAAAGACATGGTTCCAAGAACCTTCATGGATCTCCCTGACTGTGCTGATCTCTGAAAGTTACAAGCTAAAGAGCCAGCCTGCTCTTCAAATTCTCGCTCCTCCACTTAAGGATTGTGGAACCTTGAGCCAGTTGCTTAACCTCCCTCTGCCCTCAGTTTTCTCCC
Source organism: Vicugna pacos (assembly GCF_048564905.1). Classification (NCBI taxonomy): domain Eukaryota; kingdom Metazoa; phylum Chordata; class Mammalia; order Artiodactyla; family Camelidae; genus Vicugna; species Vicugna pacos. Next base: position 13,902,141 of record NC_133000.1, on the reverse strand, counting down.
CTGTAAAATGGGGATAACAATAATAGAACCCACTTCCTAGGGTGGTTGTGGTTGCAAGGATTAAATGTCTGTACGTTGAAAGCCCCGAGAACAGTGCCTGGCATCAGTAAACCCTCAGTACATTATTATTTCTCATGAAAAACACTCCAAATGGTAAACTTAGAGTTTTATATAATAAAAAATGTGTCTCTCCGGGTGCTCCCAAGATCATACACTTTATATGCTCCTTAGACTCATCACAGTAGAGGCTCCAATGTTTTCATGTGCCTTAAGCAATTCAGTCATTGTTCAGAACACCTGGAAGACTGTAGGACATGTCTCAATATTGTAATTATTATTATTATACAGATAAGGAAACGGAGGTTCAGAGGGTGCTTGACTAGGTCAGTGGCCTAGATTGAAGCTTGTGTCTCTAGCACGTTCCTCGCCCAGTGAAGTTGCCTCTCAAGGACCCATTGGCCTGTCATTAATTCTTGTTTTCTGCTCAGATGTTTTCTTTTGCTTGAAGTGCTACCTTTGCTATCTGACACTGCCCCGCCCCCCGCCCCCAATATAGACCAAGACTGAAAGCAAACTAGTATTCTGCTGTGGTGATGAATTTTGAAACACTCATTTTGCAGATCCACTGGAAAGCCAGCCTTGTGCTTCTGTGTACTTTCTGTTAGAGAAAAACTGGCAAGGTGGCTACTGACCATAGTCAACTATTTCAAGAAACAGAATCTCTTAACAGAAGGACAAAACCCAAACAAAAGGCTAAGATGCGTGCCTTATTATGGGGTCTCCTTAGTGCTGTCTCCCAGACTTGGCCTCTGAGCCACTCTTTGAAACATGACCATAGCTGATGGATTCTTTTCATTCAGCAGTTTGATCTGGCATTAATGGATGTCCGCTTCCGTGTCAGCTGTCACTGAGCTTCTGAAAACATAGGGTCATACCATGCCCTTAATCTTTCAATGACCTCCCACAGATACGTCAGTGTGATTTTAGAGATAACGAGCAATTCACAGGTCTAGAGCTTATGAATGGGTGGATGGGAAGGAATAGGTGGAATACAATTTTTAATGGGACAGGTTTAAAGAAAGGTAGATGGGGGAATCTTGCGTACATGACAAGATGATCTATTAGGTCCTCTATTATCTTGTGTTCAGGGTGGAGCTGGAAAGCTCCAAATTACCATGGCAGCCAGTTCAGTGGACTGAGAGTTAACAGATGAGTTCTATGGTGCACTGAGCTGTTTTATAGAAATGCCAAGATCAATTCTTATACTAATATTTGCCTGGAGAAGAGAATTTAGGAAGGTACCTATTATATATGTATATAAATTGGCAAGTAGGCTGCTGACAGTGGTAAACCATCTTAAGTGTAGAATCCTTTATATTTAATCCTTTATGTATAATTGTAATTAAAGTACAGTCAAGGGACCACATCTTATTTCCTGTTCATTATTGGCCCAGATACTAAATAAATGCAATGTTTGGAAATGTGTCTACCATCTGTGTCAGGTGTGTAGAAATATATAATCCTTGTATTCTGCTCACCTGTATCATGTGTTCATAAATTTTTCATCCTAAAATTCATGGATTCGCCTTTCATGCTTCATTCTGGCCAAGTTGAAGGTCTTATGGAGAGCCAGCTGGATAAATTCTTAGGATGTGAGATCAATAAACAAGATTCCCAAGGCAGGTACCCCACTGCTTGCTTCTTTCTACCTGAAAAAGCTGGAGGTGCACACCCACCAGAGAACCATAGTCAGTATCTGAAATTGAGCCTATTCATGCGCAAAATTGTTTCAGGCTTTGCAGTTTGTCTGTCACTGGCCATATTTCTAGTAAATAACCTTTTGGGGTTCTTTGGAATGTATTTTAAGAGCTATAAAAGTGTTCATACCTTGACTCAGTCCCTATTCCCCATCATGATAATTTTTCTAAGGAAATGAAATATCAAGCTGTATTTATTAAATATTTCATTGCTGTGTGCTTTGCAAAAGTGAACAATCAGAAACAATCGTATAGATGACAAAAGGGAAATGGTTGACTAAATTATTGTACATCACTTTATCAAAAATTAAATAACAGGACCTATGTAGCAGCGTTTTAGGATGGACTTTAGTGAAAAGAGCAGTTTAAAATTGTCTCTATGTCATTATGGCAACTGGGTACAAATTACATCACAAGAACCAGAGGCTGGGGAGTAGTGTGAGATTTTAGGGGACTTTCCCTTCTGTTTGATTTCTGTTTTGGTGGTGGACAGGGGTGGAAGTTGGGGTGATGGATGAGACTGTGGAGATCGGCAGAGGCCATCAATCACAGAAAAGGGGTTTACATTGTGCGCTGTCCAGCTTGAGCTTCATCCAGAAAGCAACATGATCAGATTTGGGCTTTGCAAAGATTGGCTGCTGTATGGGGAAGGAACAGGAGTAGGGCGAGAGTGACTCAGAAGTCTGACCGTTTGGCATGCCTGCCTTGGGCAGGCCTTTCGTCACCAGAAGTATGGAGAGATTCATAGCAGGGGTATTCGTTATGCTAGCACCTGTCCTGAAATACTACCGTTGCACTTTAAGATTCTCGACATGTGTTTCAAATGTATATTTCATTCTACATACGTATCCATCTGCATACAGATCTTAAAATGTATGCATATGTGAAACCCATATGCTTCAAAGGAATTTGGAAAACCCTAGCTGAAAATACTGACAACATTTTATTAATAAAATAAATATGATTGCACATTCTTATTGAATGTTTTGTTTGAATTGTCATGAAATTCCTTTGAAGCCTGGCCATCTTAAGATGATCTTATTGTAATGGAATTGTTTTGCTATTGCATCTACCACAGTGGATATTGGTTGAGTATTTGTTGCATTTATATAGAGTTAACATTTCTTAGTACTGGCCTCGAGTTTGCATATGTCCTGCCTGGTTCCAGGAAGGGTTTAATGCACCAGTGCTGGGATTACAAATCCTGTGTTTCAGAATGTTTCTGATCTCTGACTCCCCTCTTTCTCCCTCTCCTCTCCTTTTCCCTTAGCCAGCACATCTCCAGACCCTAGCCCATCCATTCTGCCTTCTACCACCGTCCTTGCCACCGCCTTACACGCCTAGTTCAAGCCCTTTTCATTCCTCACCCCCTGGTTTCCTTACATATATTATCACTTCAGTTTCCTAATCAATGATATAAAAAAATGGATTAGATCTTGGTAGATGCAGTTTGTAATACGTAAAGGGATATGCAAATGTTGCTAGTTGCTATTCTTTCTAGTCTTAAAATTCTGTGATTCTAGGACTACTAAAATATTTCATTTGAAAAGAGAAAACCACATGGTGTTTTTCTTCCATTTTGTTCTTCTGCTGACAAGCCGGTGCACTGTTTCGTGTGAGAGATGCAGGTTATTTTAACTAGTGAGAGGCATGCTTTTGACAAGTTTTGGCAGAAGTTTTGTATATACCTCTTTATTGTGGTAAGAAACCCAATGGAGTAAAAACTGGATGATTCAAGAAAGGCAACAGGAGACTAAGTAAATAAAAGGAGTGTATACCTATAAAACTGAACATCATTAACCACTTTGTTTGTGTAACTACATCCCATAACTACTACTTTGGCAGAATAAACCCCTCTATGCCTGAGAGATTAATTTCCTACCAAGAATGACTCGAGGACTCTGAGGGGAGAAAACCAGTAGCTTCTATACCAAGGACGTTGCCAGAAAGGGACGGTGAAGAACCACACAAGTAGAGCAGAAACATAGGAGAGAATAAGCAGCAGGTCCTTGGCGAGATTCCCGTTCTCACAGGGGCTGAATGCCAGCAGCTGATTTTTCAGCGTAGAAACTGATGGGTGGTTTCACTCAGGCCCTTACCCTGCCTTTTCCCTTTCCAGATCATAGCCCACAACCTGTTACTCTAACACCTAGCAGGATTTCTCCCCAGATGGAACTGAAATTGACCATCCTTGTGTCTCTGTGTTTCCTGATGGTCAGCCAGACCTCGGAGGTGGAAGCCCTTATACCCAGGGTTCCCTCTCACTCCCTAGGATCTGCCTTGCCTCAGCTTACTTCAGCAAAGAAACATTTCCCCGCGGTGGGGGCGGGGGGAGGTGCTCACATTCGAAGGGTGCTCAAGTGCAGTGGTTTCACCTTTTGGGGAGTCGTGAACCCTTCTGAGAATCTGTTGAAAACTTTGAGCCTTTTCCCTGGAAAAATAAGGTTCCATTCAAAAATTTGCCAGTAAATTTAGATGGTTCAGGACCCATCTGGTGTCCCATCTGGGAGATTCACAGAGCCCATAGAAAGGACCCCTGATTTCTAAAATGCCTTTCAAGTTTTGCTTTCAAATTTAGATATGACTTGATTTTGCACAAAACAATCCTCAGCATGGTAGTTTCTGATTTGTGGCATTTTTTTTTAACCAGTTAAATGCTACTTACCACTGATGGTTTAAAATTCTAGCTTGAAGAAATCAGTTGATTAGAGAAGAATAATCTACTAACCTACTAATGCTAAGGTTTTGTGTTTCAGGTCCGACTACAGCCACATGTCCTCCACCAGCAGTAAGTATGGCTTAAATGTCCTTCAGCCTTAATCTTCACAAACCCCAGGGGTCAGGTGGGCATCTGCATACACAGAGAAGGCCATCTATGTAAGCCCTGCTTTGATAGTAAGAATCACCAAAGACATCCTTGCCAAACAATGTGATACAGGATCCTCTGACTCTGAAAGTGGAGGCTTTTCTTGGAGAATTTGATTGTGCCTTTGATTTCAGGGCTAGATGTGCCACTACTTTCCCTGTGGAAACTCAGCCTAGAGGAACTAGGTCAGGCTTTATTAACACACGTGCTTCGAAAACACCTTTTCTGAAGAAGCTGAGGTCACTTATTCATTCAACACATGTGTGTCAAATACATGCTGCCTGCAGGCTAACTGCTCAGAGCACATTCATTGGATCCATGAGGTGACCCCAACTCCTTGAGCAGATTTTCCTCCTTGGATTTCTGTACCTGCAGGCAGATATCATAGGTGATTATTATGTATGGTTAAAATGAGAATATGTTTATAGATATAACTCTGAACATAGAAGAAGTTATCTGTATTAAATATTAAATTATAAGGCAATCTGTTTATAGGAAATCAGGCCTTGTATCTAGGAACAATTTACAGTGATTGAGATCACGACAAAGGCACTCAGATTGATAAAATGCTTACTTTAAAATAACCAAAAGTTGTCTTACAAAAAAGCCCTGATTTTTTTGAATCAGTAAATAGTGAATTGTTTTGTCCTGTCTCACTATCCAGTTAAACTCTCAGTTCTGAATAGTTCCCAAATGGAAAGACACTTAATTGGATTATTCTATTTATTGATGTTCTGGCTTCGTTTTCCTTTGCAATAAGAGACTGTGCAGAAAGCTGTGTATCTGGGATGGTAATTTAGTGTCAAATTATATTTAGTTATTAGTATAACTGCAGTGAGCAATTTCTGATCATTTCAGCCAACTGGAGACCCCAAATCGCCCCTTAGTTATTAAGAACCATTAGTAATAATGAGAATAATGCTCTGGTGATTTGCATTCACTCCCGAAGCTTCGGCCTCCCTAAAATCAAAGAAAGCTCTCTCTAACTCACTCTCTCTGTGCCGCCATTTTTATTCCACTTAGTTTTGCCCAGAGGCTACATTTCTTTAAGAATGATTTTTATAAAATACTTGCCTGAAGCTTTAGCTCAATTTGTAGCTCTGAAATCAGTCCTTTGGGTCACAACAAAGCACCTCTCTTGTCAGTGAAACGGTAATTTGGTTTGGGATGTTTTTCTCTCCGTTATTTTAATTGCGGTCTCTCAGTTGGAATTTCCCTTAGTGCAACTGGGATCAATAGCCTTTTGTTGCTCTTCCTTTTCTTTTTAAATATCTGGCGATTCCTGCCCCATTCTTCAGTGTTGGGACCTCTTGGTAAGTAAGGGGATGTGTGTGTGCCGTATTTCAATTATGCAATGTACTTGACTATCAATAATAGATAAAAATAATGACTTAAACAGATAAGTGTTTGTTTTCCTATAACATTAAAGAAAAAAAAAAGTCCAGAGGAAGCAGTGTGGGTCTGCTACACAGTCCTCGGCTTCTGGCTTCTGTCCTCAGAGTTGCCTCAAAGTTACAAAATGGCTGCCTCTGCCACAGCCATCACATCCTTGTTCTGGGAGATTAAAATGGATTAGTGGATACTGGTGGGCCTCTGGCTGTTTTTTCCCTGTATATTCCCTGAACTGCCTTTCCACACTCAGGATAAGGCCCCTTAAGCAATCAGGTGAAGGGAACAGAGTAGACCCTTTGGAAAAGAAAAAAAAATTTTAAGGCTAGAATCTTAAATCTATCCTTTAAAACATAGATTCAACGGTGCTACAAATAATAAAAAGTATTTTCCAAGTAGATTTTAAAAATAGCATTTCCCCACAAACTAGATAATCACACTCAGGGGACTGAGTAGAAAGAAGGTTAATGGGTTTCCTATTTATCCTGGAGAGTGGTTCAGCTCCAGGTCACTCTCCCTGTCACAGCCAGCTTGGTGCCTCTGCCCTCTGTGTGATCAGCAGGGCCCAGAGGGCTGACCGGTCAGTCCCAGTTCCCACGAGTCAGTCCCAGAAGCAGCTGCTGCGTCTCCCTGTCATTCCACTGCCGTTGGGCAGCCTCTCGCCACTGGATGGCTCATTTCTGAATGATTCCTGGTTGGGATTTGAGCATTGGCTCTAACCATTCACTTTTAGGAAGTGGACTTTACTATGTCTGTGAGTGGTTCTTGCTGAACATTCACCTGATGCTCCTTTACCTGTTTGTTCTTGAGTTCGCAGGGGCATAAATGCTTCCTAGGAGTGAGCTGAGGTTAAGGTCTGTCTGTCCACAGTTGGTTTTCTTCCTTCCTGGAATTATCAGGAGAGCGTCTTCTAAGAACACCATTCTATTTAGTTGTCTTTTTTCTCTGCTTCCTCACTCTGCCTGCCCCTGATGGCAGAAGAGGAAAGGTCATCACCAAGAGAAAGGACCAGAGCAGTGGAGTGGGGTTCAGGTGACTGAGGTCCTAGTCCTGGTTCCACCGTGAGTTAGCTGTGTGCTCTTGGGCAAGTCATTTATCCTCTCTGAGCCTCAGTTTCCCCCTCTATAGAATGAGGTGATCGGGCTGGGTGACTTCTAAGGGCCTCTGGGATGCTAAGATGTGAATGTCTTAGAAACGCCTCTAAAAAGAGAGAAGACAGGAGGGAGGAAAGGAGTGAAGAATCAAGGAATCTGTACCTTTTTTCATTGTCCCAGAATAAGAGTCTGGAGGGGAGCATCCACTCTGGTGGCCTGTAGCATGAATCTCGAAGTGAGGGCTCCTCAGGATTAATCTGGGCTTCTGCACTGTGAGCTGCCTGTAAGGCAGTGGTGGGAGAGACATTGTGGTGAGGGGATGCTGATTTTTAATCCCCTTCCCCTCAAAGAAGTTGATGAGGGAGCGCATGAGAGCATCCTGTTTCTCCTCGACCTCACAGATTAAAGAATTACCTTTCCACTGACTGTGTCCAACGTCACTTTCAACTCAGGGGAGTGGCTGAGGGGGCTTCTTTCGCGGGTGTTTCAGTTTTGTGTGGACGAATATTCTAGTTGTGACTGGCCCGTGTGTCTTTTTTAGGTTGATGGGCACAGAGATTTTTCAACACACTGTTAGCACTCGGGAGAGCTCAGTAAATCATACCACTTCCTTAGGAAACTGAATTTAATTTGTACCCTCAGGATTTTAGGTTGTTTTTCCAGAAACCTGGCTAGAAGATCATCAAGCTACTGTGTACAATTTGCATTCTTATGTGATTTCAATAAAAAGGGGAAATTTTTTAAATGGATAGAAGGGAAACAGTTATGCTGGGAGGAAAAAAAAAATCAACGGCACCATGTAACGCCGATGAAATTCCCATGATGTGTGATTAAATATTTCCATTCAAATAGAGATTGTAATCATACTTGGAGAATTCCTCTTAGAAGATGCTGGGAGCTAAACGATGGTATTTTCAGGGCAGTGTAACACTCCAGGATAATGCCAGTAGGAGGTGGTCAAAGAACTAACTAGTTCTCTCTGTTTGAGGCTCTTGTCCAAGAGCCTTCTCTATTTGTCCTCCTAATTTGTGCCCTAAGACTGTTTCTTCTTGAAACTCAAGGAGAATCATTCACTCTTCACCTGGTCCTAGGAACCTGCCCGTGACAGCAGGAATGCCTTGCAGTTTTGCGCATCTTTGGACTTTTCAAAGCCCACGTGGTAAAAGATCCGTTGAAGAGACAGAGTGCTTGGCAATGCCCTGAGGAATTCTCTGTGTCTGAAATTAGGGAGAGATGGCCATGTGTTCTACTCATCTGAGCCCAGGAGCACTGACCGAGCTGTGCAAAAAAGACACATCCTGGGTAGGCGGGAGTCACTGAGTCTGGCTCGCTCACCCAGACCTCGGATTCCTGCCCTCCTGCTTCTTCCCTTTCTTTCCCCAGCTTCCTGCTCAGCCCTTCCAGCGGCTCAGGTGGCTTTCCTGTGTCCCCCCTGCGCTCTCCCTGCTGGCCCCGAGCGTCCGCAGGCTGTAGGTCCAGTGCAGTTCTTCCCCCCCGCCGCCCGCTTTCCTGGGGCCATCGTGTCTGTGACTTGCCCCTGAGGGCAGCCTCGGAGAGGCCCAGCTGGTGCTGTGGGCCCCTAGACACACTCGTATCTCGAGGAAGAAGGGTCAGGTGGATTGCAGGTGTGTTTTACATAAGAAAATCAGGGTGTCTTGGTTAATTGCAAGGCTGTCTAGATCCCCCATGGGGCTTGACTGTTTTGTCTCGCTGCTTGGACAGGAGGGTGTCTCATCCCTTCCCAAGGTGCCTTTTCTCACAGGTGCATCTTTCTGCATAAATGCTGACTTTTCCCTTTCATTTCTCAGTAGAGTCATCATCCCCTTGCTATTTCAGGAAACTCAAGCATAATACGTTTTGATTTTGTCTTTGGCCACATCTATGCCTTCCCCTCAGTGTGGAAGGAAAGATAAGCCCATCATGACTTAATTAATAAACAAATGGAAGGCGCTTTAAAAGCACATTGAAAAGACATGATCGCATACTGTGAGTTCATCACTGACGGAGAGTATTTGAATGTAGACGATCTGCGTCCCCATACCTGAGAGCTAACTCCAGACTCAGGATCTGAAATATTAGTTTCTTTCTGTTCTTATTGGAGGAGACAAGAACTTACTGACTGAGTTTGCTCACTTTAGAGCCATTTTTCATGCATCCAATAAAGGAAGATTAGTAGTTTGGAAGAGGTGGTAGAAGCCAGTTTCACTGTGACTCATTTATAAATGTCACAGCTTTCATTTTTTTCTCCTGTGTATGATACTTTCCCCATTAAGATTTTCAGAACAAATATCTTTCAGAATCGTATTCCGTAAGTTCTAGGCAGAACGCAAATCCTTTCATTAATCCTTGTGAAGAACAATATCAGCCACTGAATTGGCTTAATTTTGTGATCAGTATGAAGTTGGCAATATACACAGGTTTGCAAAAAACTAAAAAATCCGCCTATTCCATTCCCAGCTTCGCACTCCTATTTGCAGTAAAAGCACCTAAAGAAAAGTCACTGGTTTTCTCTAAATTAGAATATCGCCTTCCAGACAAAGTTAGTTAGAGGTGGTAATATGGTTTTTAGAGTCCAACATGGCCGGTATCTTAAGTATCTTAGTTTACAATTATCACCAGTCTTATTCATTCTCTACCTCCTCAGATTCCAAAGGACTTATTAATACTATTGATGTTGTTTGATATACTGTTGCAAACCCAACAGTTGACATAAAACAAACCAAATCATCAGGGAAATGTATATATATCTTCAATGGAGGGCAGTCCGGGTTTTGAATTTCTGTTCTTCCTTCCACGTGTGCTGGGAGAGCTTGCATGTGCATCTTCCAGCAGATGGACCCCAAATAAGAACTGCTTCCATTTTTCTTAATTTTAAAATAATTATTGCCCGAACAATGCATAGTCATTGCAGAAAAATCAGAAAATACAGATTAGCAAAAAGAGGAAAACTCAGAATGTCACCATCCAGAAACAAGGCAAAATTTGGTGTCTGCCTTTACAGATTTTTTTCCTGAACATCTATATTCCTGTATAGATTTATTATTACCAAAAATGATATTGGATAGTTTTGTAGTCTAATTTTCTAAGTATATTGTGAACTTCTTTATATGACAGTAAGCTTACTTCTATAACACTTTGGCTATTTGTGCAGAATTCTATTGCATTTCTGCACCATACTTCATAAACCAGTGCCTTATTGTTGGTCCTATAGATTATATTCCCTTTTTCACTATTATAATCAGCATTGCCCGGAGTATTTTTATACTACACCTTTGTGCATGTCCTTCATTTCTTCCTCAGGATAAATTCCTACAAGTGAAATTGGCTCTTCCAGCACAACAGTGGTGCTCATGTGCAGAGCTGTTCTCATAGAGATTTGAGGTGAACTGCTGCACAGCTGGAGTGACTCTGCAGCCCTGGACGGGCTCTCCAGGAGTGGCCTTGTGCTGGACGATGGTATCACTGATAACACAGTCCTTCCTGTTGTCTGGCCATGGGTACAGAACAGATCAGAAACCATTAAGATGTTGCACAGAGCAATATGATTTCCTTGTCCAGCATGTCCCCCTCTGTGGCTTGGCCTTCCAAAGTGACTGTGGGATGCAAGCTTTTACTCAGCAGTACCTACTGCAACCCCTAGTGTGGAGCATCTGGTACCCCGACAGCCACTGCTCCTGCAGCTGTGTGGGAAAGAGCCCTGAGGGTTTCTCCTGTCCCCCTGGGACTGCACTGGCCTCACTCCAGGTGGGAACTCACCATCATACCTGTGGACAAGGGCCGTGCTGCCTGTGGCTCTTCTGTGCCCCAGGCAATGAGGCTTTCTGGGACAAGTATGGCTTCATGTTTGAGACACCCGTTATGTTCCTGGACCTTCCTCTTAGGGCTGGAGCCATTTAGCATGTAGCTGGTGGGTGACACTAATAAAAAGGCCGCGGTCCTGGGTGTGTCATTGTTGGCAGGTCTGGGTCTTGCAGCCACTCAGGTGGAGGTGTGGCGGAAGCTGAGAGCCATGGAATGCCAGCTGGTGCAGGCTGGGGTGTCCACTCGCTCCGCATTTTGTCAGCTGCCCCGACAAGGTGTTTTTGGCCTGGCCGAGCACATGAAATCATCAAACTGGAAAACTTGCTACTCAGAGTGTGGTCCACAGACCACTGCTTCAGCTTCACCCTGGAACTTGTTAGAAATGCAGAAGTTCAGGCCCCACCCCAGACCTCCTGAGTCAGGTGAGGTGTTTGTTCTGAAATTTGGCACTGGTCTAGCCCATATCCCCAATAAACAAGATTGCTATTAAGTCACCCCTGATAGATACGGTTTATCCAAGTGTCCTACTTTCAGAGGCTCATTTTTAATGGTATATAATCTGTAGATGCTAGAACTTGTGTAATGTCTAGATAAGAACATTTTTCACTTAATATTTAAATTATTGAGTTGACAATTTAAAGGAAGAAAATTGCGTTCCTCCCCTAAGAGTGGTTATCTTAAAATATGAGTTTTGTTCTTTATCAGGCAAGCTAGAGGTATTGGGCATTCTTTTGAGAAGCAGGTGGCAGCCTTATTGATAGGATCATGGAATTAGCAAATGAAACCTGAGATGAATGAAACTACTGGAGTTGAAAGCATCTGCGTACTTAGCCTGTTATTTGATGGTATGGGGTCTCTATATTCACAGTCTTCTGAATGGGAGCCCGAAAAGCTAGACAATATTACTGTTTGACAGTTGATAAGAAAAAAGCAATAACCAAAGATATCCATCAGGAAATCAAAGGCTGAGGACAATATCCCACATGGACAATTCCTCTGATGCTCTGTTATACTGACATCCATTTCCAAAAAAAAAAAAAAAAAATTTCATGTAGTTCTTCTGGCTTCAAAGATAAGTTTTAATTGTGTGACTTCAACTACATAGAGGGCATCAATTTCTAGCCAGGATATGAAGGAGAAATGGAGGCAGGCTGCTCATGATCACATTTTCCCTGAGAGGCTGAAGTGACACTTCAGGGACATCTGGTCTACCAGGGTTGTCAGGCCCCTACCCCTGCCACCCCAAGGGAGGGAACAAAAGTGAGTAGCTGCAAGTACACATTCCTAAGACATGCCTGGTGCTTTTCTCAATTTTAAAATAATTATTGCCCAAACAATGCATAGTCATTGTAGAAAAATCAGAAAATACAGATTAGCAAAAAGAGGAAAACTCAGAATGCCACCATCCAGAAACAAGGCAAAATTTGGTGTCTGCCTTTACAGATTTTTTTCCTGAACATCTATATTCCTGTATAGATTTATTATTACCAAAAATGATATTGGATAGTTTTGTAGTCTAATTTTCTAAGTATATTGTGAACTTCTTTATATGACAGTAAGCTTACTTCTATAACACTTTGGCTATTTGTGCAGTATTCCATTGCATTTCTGCACCATACTTCATAAACCAGTGCCCTATTGTTGGTCCTATAGGTTATATTCCCTTTTTCACTATTATAATCAGCATTGCCCGGAGTATTTTTATACTACACCTTTGTGCATGTCCTTCATTTCTTCCTCAGGATAAATTCCTACAACTGAAATTGGCAAGGTAAAAAGCATATTTATTTTTTAAAGCTCCTGATCCCTGTTGCCAGGTCATTCTCCGAAGGTACCATTTCCCTTTCCCATTGGCACGGGTGAGAGTGCAGGATCTTGTAAAAAATCAGGGTTTTATGAACAAAAGCAGAATGGATGGATACACACATGATGCACGCAACCAATAACAATGGACAGAAGTGCTCTGAAGAGTAGACTGTTAACAGAGAGGCTGTCAGCTTTTGGAGACCCACGATTTGAAGTCTGTTCTGTGGTTCTCACTAAAAGTACGGTATTGATTACACGCCTGCCCCAACCTCAGGCAGCAGTAACAGTGCCCAAAACCATCAGCGCCCTACACAGGCTTCATGGAAAGTATTTTCCCTCCAATAGGCAATTTCTATCACTATTCAGCATCAGTATTGTTGCCTTTAAGTTTTGAGGGGATAACACGTTGGAAGTATTTGGGGAATGTTGTGCAAAAAGCCAGGTCACGTCCACTAACGGTGGTTACAGTGTTCGGAATTGGCTGGGAAAACGAAGAGGATCCCATCAGTCCTCCTCCCTTCCTTCTTTGTGAACCTTCTCTCTTTCCTCCGCATTCATCAAACTTTTCAATTTTGTACAACACACTGGTTTTGGGAAGGAAGGAAGGAACGTCCCATCTGCTCTCACTTCCCCTTTATTTTTCTCTCACCCCGGCATCGTCTGGCATTATCACTGGTACCAAAAGGTGGTGAAGCTGAGCTGTGCCACCTGTGCTTGGAAGACGTATCCTTCCTCCTTTGTAACAAGAATAGCTGTGAGAAGTCTGCGGCAGGGAGAACTGGGCCCCTCTGTGATTCCATCTTTAATATGTCACTGCCTCAGGCTTGAACCTAATGAGGCTAAAACATGTGAGTCACAGGTAACCTGGACTCAGAATTTGGAGGGCTTTCCATGAGCTGGCATGTTTAGGGGTCGCCATCAGTTGGAATGTAACACTTTTCTATTATCCATTGAGACCTCTATGAAAAAAAAACCTCCTCTTACAGTGAGTGTGAATTTTCAGTCACCTGCTCAGGTATAAAAGTGGAACAGCTATATTTCTCTATAATCGAGCTGAACTTCACGCTTGAGCTGCCGTCCTTGCCCCCTGGCAAGTGAAGGCACAGGTCTCCTCTGCTCTGGGGTCCCCACCCCTGCAGGGCTCAGCTCCAGAATTCAGTACCTGATCCTTTCTCAGAAACCTTCTGGCATCTAGGCTTTGGTCAGGCCCCTTGCAGTCTTCTTCCTCCCACCAGAAGCCCAAACTTCACATCTTCTGGGCTGGAGAAGGCACCCCTCAAGAATCACACATTCTGCACTCCTGTTCACGGCGTGAGACCTCTGCTCTAGGTTTTTAGCCTTTCTTGGCTCAGAAAACCTGTTCTGTCTCCAAAACCCCAGCCTTTGCAGTAGAGAGCCTTACCCTTCTAGACTGTTTCCCCTGCTATGATCTGAAAAAGAAAAACCTAAATTCAGAAACTTGATGAATGGGTCCATCTGCCCCCAACTTCCCTAAAGCCATGAACAGCTGAGACTCTGCCGGTGGAGGGCCACAGGCAATAAGAAAATTGTGAGAGAAGGAGACTTGGGTTCTCGTCCCTGAAATTCACCCCTTACATCATTCAGAACTGACCCCTGCCACCATTTTGTGTTTTTCTTATATTTCTCATGTGTGATCGTCTTGCGTCCTCAGGTTCTGATCTCCGGAAGGGACCCTGTCTCCTCCTGCTTTGCAATCCTTGGGGCCATTAGCAGGAGTAATGCTAATTCTTCAGAATTAGAGACAGCCCCAAACTGGGAGCTGGGAGATGCTTGTTCTGTTTCTAGTCCTGCCGTTGACTAATTGGTTGACTTGGGCAAGTCACCCGACCTCATCTGTAACATGAAAGGCTGGGCCAAATGGTTCACCATCTTTAATTTTCTAGTCATGCCCAGTAAGCTTGTTCTTCAAGTGGGCTGTAAGGTGCGTGTTTTCTAAGGAAACAAGGATACGTTAGTATCCTGTTCAAATTGGCAAAGTATTTGAATATTTCACTGAATTTTAAGAAAAAAAAGTCCACTCCATTTCCCACATTGCTGGTTTGATCACAAGCAAAACTAATGCCAGATTTTATCCCCGATTTTTCTATGATGCATCCAGGGTATATCATATAAGCATATACATAGTTTTTTTTTTCCTAGAACACATGTAATAGCAGTTTGTCTCATTTCTCAACATTCCTGCCAGAATAAATCCTTTTTTAAAAATAAATCGTAATTACTGTACTTGTGAGGATTTCTCCCGCTAGCTCGAGTGTAAACCTGGGAGGTCTGGATGAACACATCCTTGGGAAAGGTTTGGTTCACATCCACCTCTCTTCTCTGTTTTGTTTTGATTGATGTATCTTACTACTTAAAACAAGATGAATATTCTAATCCCATTATTTGCAAACCCTACTGCCTCATCTCCAAATCTACAGAATTTTATTGATGTCCTGGTGCTCTCAGGGTGACCGCGCCACTGATGGAGGTGACAAGTTATAATGTGGTTTAGAAAGAATGGCAATTACCGAGTAGCAGAACAATTCTGTGCAAAATACTAGCGTGTCCTCAGTCGTCTTGAAGGCTGTAACTTTTATACACGAAGGGTCTGGTACATTATGAAGCAGTGGACGTTGCTGTGCACCAGACCTGTCTTCCCTTCTCGTCAACCTGCAAAATCACTGTAGTCCTCAGGACTAAGATAACTATGCTAGAGATGTTTAAGTGCTTCTAGCTGAGTTAAACCCTCTCAGACTAATTCCCTATTAACTTCCCAGTCCTCTTCCAGAATCAGTGTCAAGCTGGGTCGGAATTTAACATGTCTTTGTCATTACTCTCTGGTTAGTGTCTGGCCTTGACTTCCCCCTCCTCTTCCCGTCCGGAGGTTCATTTCACAATGAAGCTGAGAAATACACTGAAATCAAGAAGCTGTCACATCTCCAAGTGGAAAAACATGCAGGGTGTCTCGAGTATCTGCCTTACTTTTTGTATTCTTTCCTAATAGTCTTAGAGCGAGCTCAGGAATACACATCACAACCAGATTCCTGACATTGCTTCTGCAACAGATGATGCAAATTGAGAACGCAGTCCGGTAATGGCAGTGATAGCAAAGCCATACTTCTTACAAGAGCCCGAGAGGGATCCTGCTGTGCTGTCCTCTGTCAAGTGAAAATGGATGTTTGGGCTTAACCACTTCAGCCTCGGTTCAGTTACAGGAAAGCTCTGTGGGTTCAGCCTGAGGGAGGAGAAGCATTTTATCTGTATTATGAGCACACTTGGGATCCCCTTTGTTAAACACTCCACATGCCACCTCACGGCCACCAGATTCCCACCCTTCCCAACCCGGCATCTGATTTTGTCTGCAGTTTGGGGCTGGCACGGGACCAGCCTTGCCCCGTTCACAACTCAGAGTTACAGGCCAATCAAAGGCCTTGTCAAAATCATAAAATTACTAAGCATTGAGAATATCTGAAACTTGATCTTAAGTATTGTCAGGGACAAAGGGGATTGCTTCAGTTTTTTAATTAGTTCAGAAGTTCGAAGAACTGGCTGTATTGAAAAAAAAAACTGTTAAAAAAAAAAAAAGCTGACGGCAGGTTATTCATTACATTCCGGATGAATAAACTCTCCCAGGGAGGAATTGGAAGGGCCTTTCTGGGAGCCTTTATTTCAGGCATCCCAGGAAGACCACGCAGCTTAATGGGGGGAGGTCGGCCCCTCTGTGGTCCTTGACAAAGCAGTGGGCTTCCTGTTCCTTGTCATCCTGGAGCCTCTTTCCCTCCTGCTTCCTGACCTAATTTTTCTTCATGGCATCCACCTATGCCCTGGGAGTATCTGTCTTGCACACCTGACCCACCGTCTCACGGGGGTTTTCTGTGCTTGGTCACGTGTGTCTGGTTGACAGACCAAGTCTCTAAGCCCCTGAATTGTTCTGTGCCACTGAGTGGGACTTTGGAAATGCAAATAAGTTTATTCAGCCTCCTGCATTTGAGGTTACAGAGATTCCAGCTAAGCTCCAGGGCCAGATTCCCTAAAGCAAGCAGCCCGCAGCAGCGGGAGCTGCCTGTGTCCAGACTCTGCTGCCTCCTGAGGGTGTCTGGGGCCCCGTGGTACTTAGGGCACTGGACTGGTCCGCGGCAGTTATTCAGGTGATGGAAATGGTTACGGCTGCTGCCTTGGAAACCCCTTCTTATACCCATAGTGAACATGGTTTGGTCAGTGAAGGATCTGTTGCAGTTAGGTTCCTGACCCCATCTTATATATTTGCTCATTGTCTGTCTCCCCGCTAGAGTGTAAGTTCTATGAAGGCAGAGACTTGTTTTATTCTCTACTCTATCCTACAGTGCCTGGCAGATAGTAGGTGCTCAATAAACTTTCCTTGGTTAAATTAAGTGATTGACACTGAATTGCAAACTGTCAGTGATGGCTGGTGGATAAAATGACAAGAGACGTCAGTCATTGCCCAGAAATTCTAGAAAGGGGTATCTGAGCTTGTCACATCCTGAGACTTGGCCAGGCATTCCCTTTGGAATGAGAGATCTGGACCTTCAATTAGACGTACCTGCTGCTGGGAAGTACGTGTCGTAGGGTCACATCAGTTGGCCAGTTCTGGAAGGAGGTCTGCTTGGCAGGCACCAGACAGCGGAGGCCAGTGCAGGCAAGACTGGTGTGAAGCCCCAGGTGCAGAGAGTGCCGTGAGGGGGTCCCAGCACAGGCAGTACTGAGGTGGCCGAGCGGGAGGACCAGCATCAGGACCTCTGTCGGTGGCCCCCTCCACCCCACCTCCGCCTCCTCCACCAGACTCAAGCTTAGGACGTCTGTGCAGGTCCGGGGCTGCCAGAAACTGCCCAGGCATAATGGTCCATCCACAGCAGAATCCGCCCACCCCGCCATGTTTCCTGACGGAGCTAAGCCACAGTTTCAGAGCCCAGCCAGGCAGGCTGAGGGGAGGAGCAGGATTATCAGGATGGTGGCCTGGAGAGATGAGAAAGCACAGAGACCCTGCTTTTCTCCAGCCGAATGGCCTTTGGCAAGTTAGTTAATGTTTCACCTGCAAGATGGGGAGGATGCACCTTTATCATGGTGGTATTTTAAAGATTAAATGAGGTAATATATGCAAAGCTTTTAGGACAATGTCTAACAAATGATAAGAACTTGATACGTGATTATTATCGTCTAAGTTATTTTCTGTTACACTTATGAGACCGAAAAAAGGAATATACAAGAGAGCAAAATATTGGGGAAAACAGAATGGATGCTGTTTAACAGGTTAACAGTACGCTTTCTGCCTCACAGAAGACCCACACTGGTGCAGCGCTTCACTTAGAGTTGTTTTTGTTTCACATTATCAGGAAGATCTAATTGTACATAATCACACAGGGAAGACTCTTGCTTGTCCTCTTGGGAAGCAGAAGCTAGTTGGAAAGCTTTGTGAACCTTGTGCGAATGGCTCCATCCTCTCACCAGCCCTGGGGACGTCCACCTGTTGGCCGGGTTCGGTCTGTCTTGCCCTCACTGAACAGGTGCTCTCTGAGGGCCCCTGAGAAGCATGTAATAGATATGATAAAGGCAGGACACATGCCGCATTCGGAGTGTCTCCACTTCTCCACGGAGGCAGAGAGGCTTTTCATGACAATTAATTATTCACATTTTCTCTCCTTCCCCTCAAATACTTGGTTTCCTGTCTTAGCTCCACGGAGGCAGGTTTTCTCTGGGGCGTGTGTAACCCTCGCAGCCAATGATGGTTTGGAGCCGTGTTGTGCCCCTTTGAGCCTGTTGATTTCAAGGTCGCGTGCGGTGGGCACGTGCTGGCGATGACTAATGCCGCTGCTCATTCCCCGGCCCTTCTCTGGGCCGGATTTAAATCTCCTTGGTTCACACAGTGCAAAGGAAGTTCTGGGGTTGGGTCTCCATCTTCCTTGATCTCTTGATGGGGCCGCATCCTGAGCTGCCCAGGCCAGCGGTGCTTGGCTGAATCCCTTTCAGCCCCACTCCCTGCCCTGAGGCAGAGTCAGGCAGCTTGCCTTTTGCAAAGCTGTAAACATTCACTCCTCTGTGCAGGCTTCAACATGGCCTTTGTTACTCCTCCCTGGGAAACCTTTGTGCGGGGAACAGAGGCGGCCCCAACGCTGAGCACCCTGACAGCTCTGTCTCTGAGACTCAGAAGCTGCCTTACTCCGGGCCTCTTCACACCTGCCTGCCTTCCCCGTGCCAACTTTTGCTTGTCTGTCACTGTCGCACACACCTGCAGAGCTGGCCCGATTCACTTCTGCTTGAAGGCAGTGCTCAGATACAGAGACCTGGGCACATGCCGTCAGGGAGGCGGCTTCTAGATATTCTTCCTCAGAGACCCAGGGCCAGCAGAAGGAGTTGTAAATGGGTGTCTATGTCACGAAGCTCTGGACTGCTGGCTGAGAAGCCAGCCAATCAGAAGCAGACAGGAGAGCAGGAGAGAGATAGGAAGGAGCAGCTACATGGCCAGGAGTGGCTGGAGAGTGACAGCTGCTCCTCAGGCTATGAAACTAGTCCTTCTCTGCAGAACCATGGAGGATGGTGCACACAGACCTCAGATGCTGCAGAGCCAAGTGCTTGCGTGCGTCCTCTGTGCCTCTGGCAGGGTACCTCTCCTCTTTGTGCCTTGACTTCCTACTCCCTAAAATGAGGGCAAGAGTAGCACCCTCCCCCTCCTGGGGTTGTTGTGAGGATCACATGAGTTCATGCGTGTGGAACGCGGAGAAAGTGCTGGTCCACACTCAGTGCCATCTGTGTGTCAGCGACAACGTGGCACCATGTCCGTGGTCATGTGCTCGTCCTGAGTGTGGGGTCAGGTGCTTAAAGGGACCTGCCTGATTGCTCTGACTTCTATTCCTTAATGCTCTTTCCCCTCCTAGAAATCATCTGTAATTTTCTCAAGTGCATTTCTTCATCCCCAGATTATCCCAAGCCTTTCTCCTCCTTTCCATTTATAGTGAGCATTCATCACTGTTCAGCGAAATCTCATGTCTCCACTGGTGGGCGAACAGGGCACCATGGAAAAGTGCACTTTGCATTGTCCCAGTTGTGGTATCTTCTCCTACTTCTGCTGGAACTCCTTACTGGCAGGAAATGTGCTCAGTTTGTGTTCTCACTGCTTCTGCTTCAACGGCACTGCTGCTGACGGTGATACTAATGTTCATTGTCTTTCTGTTGGTTAGTCAAAGTCAAAGGGTGGGGAAACACACTTCAGCCATTGTAGGAGGAATTACAAAGCCACACAGGCAGAGAGCAAGGAGATGGGGTAGAATAAAGAACCAGGGCTGGTGATGCAGTCTCCCACACTGCCAAGCCCTGCCATCTCTCACCTAGACTCCACTCATTTTTTAACTTCTTACTTTGCCAGTATCCAACCCCCGCCTTGACCTGATCCTGACATCCCTTTGTTAAAACTTTCCATTGCCCCTCTCACTACCCAGCTGAGCTGAAGCCCCGTGCAACTTGGCTCTGATCCGTTCTCCCTACTGCGTCTGTTGCCACCTTTCAGAATTACTCACCACCCTCTTCCAAACGTGCTTCTTTTTCGCAGTTTTGTGCCTTCAGACACAGTCTTCCCTCTTCCTGCAGTGATCACCCCCACATCTGAGGTTGTTGTAAGGGAGATGTCGTTGACTCTTCAAGACTCAGCTCACCTGGAACTTCTGGAAAGCCTTCTCAGAAGCCCTGTGGAGAAAACATTGCTCCTTCTTTCGTGGTGTGGTAATAAATTGAAATTCCGTCATGCTCGTATTTAACTGATACACGTCCAGGAATATATGCTCAGCCAGAGAGAGGGGGAGAGTTTAAATAATTCCACCCACCATTCTACTCTGTGACTGTGGGAGTACTAAGACTTGGCTTTGCTGTTGCCTTAGACATCCTTCGGTTCTAGAAGCCACTCCAGCTCCCAAAAGCCTCTTGTAGCATGAAAGGCACCGCCTAGTGAGTGGGGGTCTGGTGTTTAAGGATACAAGACTCTTCTTTTATAACATAGCCATGCAGCAAGCCTGTTATTTCATCAGGTGTTCAACCAACGGAAGGTCTGGCTGGCTGTGTTACCTTGTTGCAAGTCAGGACCTTGTAGTCCTATGTGGGAAATTCCAGGGACTTTCAGTGGTAACATTGTGTATAGTTAATGTTTGTGTCATGGTGACTTTAGAATCTAGCCTCCACCTAAGATGCTACCCTATCATATTTCCTATAGACTTATATCAGTTCGAATTTTCATCTTTTATGTCGGTGTTTCCCAGCTAAATCATGAAGCTCTCATCTGTGACTTATGGTTCTTTAGAGAGCTGCTGCCTGTGGCTGGGGGTCATGCATTGGACAGCTCTAAGGGAGCACTATTCATGCCAGAGCCTACATAAATAGACTCCCATGGTAGTCATGACGCCAGCTTCCTTGTCTCCCAGTGCCTGGTGCATAGATTGCTCAAGAAGTGTGAGAACAAATGAGTGACCGAGAAAGAAGGCAATGGCAAACTGAGCTCCCTGTTCCCAGGTGAGATATCTAACAGTCAGGGTGGGATGAAAATTCAGACAGGTTTTGTCCCAGCAAAATTAAGACCATGTTATCACAGGCGCCTCTGATGAAATGCTCTGTAAGCCCACCTGGAATATCTGTTTACCTACCAAAAAAAATCACCTGTCATCCCACAAACCGATCAGGGTGATTGATGGTTTCTAAAAGCACACCCGCTTCTCAGACGTTACCGACGGCATGATCACCCTAAGCCTAAAACTCTAGTGGATGTTGTGAGAGATGTGTGTGGACACAGGTCTAGATTCTAGATGAATCTTGCCCTCCAAGTCACAGTAGACTTAAAGATTCCTCGATTTCCCTTGGATGGTCATACAACTTAATTAAATACAAAAAGAGCCATCATGAACAAGAACAAGGCTTTCATCAGGTTCTCTGATAAAATATGCTGAATATTTCTGTAGTAGAAATATGCCCCAGTGTGGCCGGCAAACTGTCCACCCCTTGGAACAGGTTGCTGAGGTAAACAGTTAAATTCATACTTGGAATTTGATGTTCTGCCAGAGGACATAGGGAGGGGAACTGACCCATTCAGGGAATGTGGGCTTCTGGGCGGACATGGTCCAAGAAGAGGCCCCCAAGGCAGCACGATGTAGGCAGTGACGGTCACACTGTGCATCACCCCACCTCCAACCACAGTTCCGGGAAGCTCTGACAGCAACAACACTGTGCTTGTCCCTCGGCCCCCACCCCAAGTTGTTCTCCCCTGTGTCTCTAGCAGCAAGACGATCACCAGCCGACCACCCCACCATGGAGACACAGTTGGCAGGATGCCTCACTAGCCAGGGCTCAATGTATCAATTAGAGTAAGTGGTGAAGAAAGGATTCCATCAATGTTAAATGAATGAACAAACTGATGAATAAACCAGTGAGATAAGCAAACCAAAGGTGTGCAGTGGCGTACCGAATGTTTGTGGGGAAAGGCACTGCAGGAAATTCTAAATGGTGTACACGTAATGCTACAGGACCTTCCCTGATGGCCCTGCTATCTCTTCCAAATCCGCGCAGGCCTGACTTTGTGCTGGAGTGTGTGGAATATGCGCTCCACCTGAAGTGCTGCGCCAAGGCTGCGCTACCGCCCCCCAGCGTGGGAGCCCGCGTGAGTAATAGCGCTTGAATTTGGGGCCGCCAGGTGCTGCGGCAGTGTTGTTTGCATGTGAACTTGGAATCGGAAACTAAGGGTCATGGAGTCAGTTCAGGTAGAATTTAGCTTCTCTTCCTGCTCAGGCCTTGGCGTGTCATCACAGGACACCTTAATGAAATAGTCACCATTTGTTTTTTTGGGTTTTGTTTTGTGCTCTTAGGCGAGCTCTCCGTGGAGGAAGCGCAGGACCCTTTCCTGGTGAGCATCCACATAATCGCAGACCCAGGGCAGTCGCAGCCCCTGCAGGAGGCCATCGACAAGGTCTTGGCTTGGATCCACCCGGACCTGCGGCTGTTCAGGGTCTCCGAGAGGAGGGCGCCCCGGCGGCGGAGGAAGGCCCCGAAGGCGGCGCAGCCGGCGCTGGCGGTGGTGCTGTTCCTGCAGGAGGAGTACGGCGAGGAGCAGATCCTGCAGCTGCACCGCATGCTGCAGCGGCCGCCCTGGCGCCACCACCACACGGAGCGCGTGCCCGGCCGGTTCCTGCCCTACCTGCCCTGCAGCCAGGACTTCTTCACGCTGGCGCCCGGGACGCCGCTGTGGGCAATCCGGCCGGTGCACTACGGCAGGGAGATCGTGCGCTTCACCATCTACTGTCGCCATGACAACTACGCCGACATCCTCAAGTTCTACGAGCTCATCCTCAGGCGGAGTCCCAGCCAGAGGAAAACGGACTTCTGCATCTTCCCCGTTTTCTCCAATCTGGATGTGGACATCCAGTTCTCTCTGAAAAGACTGCCCTGTGACCAGGCCCCGGTCCCCACCGACTCCTCCGTGCTGGAGTTCCGAGTCAAGGACATCGGCGAGCTGGTGCCTCTCTTGCCCAACCCCTGCAGCCCCATCAGTGAGGGCCGCTGGCAGACGGAGGACCACGATGGGAACAAGATCCTTCTGCAGGTACCTTGGGGAAGTCTGTCTGTCTGTCTGTGTCTATCTCCCTCTTGGGAGAACTGGGAAACAAGTGGATTGGTTCGGGCAGAAACTCTAGTTAGTACCTGTTACAGAACAATGAGTTAAGAAAAAGGAGGGACCAGTGACCCTCTGGCTCTTAGACCAAGTCAAGTTGTCTATACTCTAATTACACAATTTTCACTTTGCTGCCCCGGCCATGTGCCACAGGCCAGCCACAGCCAGTTCCTCTAGTGCCTCCTCACCCCGTTTCAGTGTCCACTAAATGCTTCTGGCTCCTGGGGGTTTCAGTGAGCAGACATCCCAGGAAATTTGTTATTAAAGACTCTTTAATCTGCTTCCTTACAAGTAGGGAGTTCTTTCCCAACAAATTCTTCACTTCCACAAAGGAATTTCAGGAAAAACAATCTATGACAATTGTAAAATAGTGACATTCAGCAGGGAAGATACCTGTTTTCTTCTTCCCTCAAGTGCCTCCCCTGCTTTCTACCCTTCCACCCTTTTGCTGCTGGGCAGTAAGTTGTTAAAATTCGGTGATCCCTTGAAAATGACTTTCTCATAAGCATTTTAAGGAGTATGTGATGGCTTTGGAGCTTCTGGTTTCATGAAGCTTAGGGAGGGGTGTGTGAATACGTATAAGGAAATGGATGCAGTAGACTGTTCTGTTGTTTCCGTGGTTCAAGTCTTGGCTCAGTTACTGGACCCCTTTCTCCCCTCATCCTTCCAGTGATTGTCTAAAACTCTTTAGGGGTCATTAATTCAATTCTAGAATTCAAAATTCAGCATACAGATTTAAGAACATCCCATACCTGCCGTACCTGATTAATGCTTTCCAGACTCAGGTTTTCTAGAATTAACAGGTAAATCAGTTTCAGGACTTTGTGTTTCTGAAATGTCTCTGCCTCTGGCATTTCAGTTTTCATGTATGGACACCCGAGAAGAGAAAGTTGATAGCAAGTTAGGGGATGTTGTCTGGAAAGGCACTGATTGTATTTACTTAAATCACAGGTAACATTTCTTAGTTTTTGTTGGTTTTGGCGTTGAACATCAGTTATGTAATCCACATATCGCAAAATGAAGTGAGAATTTGGCTCCTGTCAGATAACTGGTTAAAACAACAGGCAGGCCGCATTACTCAAGTCAGAAGGGTGACCTTGAGATATTTACAACTTGTAGGAACTAGATAGTTTTCAGATTTCCCTTTGAACTATGCAAATAAGAAACTAATATTGCTGTATTATTCGGTGAATTAAATGCTAGCTAGCATTTGTTTTATAATCCCTTTTGAAATGTGAGAACATTTTTCCTCTGGGTTAAAAGCTGCCAGTTCTTTATGCAAACATAATGCAGTTGCATATGTAAAAATTAGTGAAAGAAATTTGTTCATACTGAAAAGCCAAAATGAATGTGATTGTTTCTGAGGGACTTCTTTTTTACAGTATTTAGAATACTTTCTTCTCTTGATCCCTATAATACCATATATGAAAGAATAAAGGAGGAAAGCTTGGCCTGAACTCTGCTCAGAGGAACCACTGCAAGACAACTTCAAAGAAGAGCCACACATTTAAGTGGCTGTAAAATCCATGTAGGTGCAGGCCTCTGAAGTTAGAGCATCCAATGCGAAAAGAGTAAGAAAGAAGATGTGTATCCTGGGTCTCAGGAATTTGGGCCTTTGTTCAAAATAGTAATACGTCTAAGAGTTAAATCACTGTGAGCAGACAGGACTGACAGTCCCCCTCATAATCCTTGATCATGGCCGTTTGAACAGGTTACTGTTACTGCTTCACTGCAGAAAGCAGCCTTCTCTAGCAGGAGATGCACACCTGCCCACCTCTCCCAGTTACTTCTAAAAGTTAAAATTTGTGTTTCAGTCTTTAGCAAAATTAAGGTATTTCGGCCATGGCCGGAGGGACACAGCTGAGAGAGCGCCTTTTTACTCACATTCTCCTCAGCAGTATGTTGGCCAAGTTTCATTTTCAACTGTACTTTTTAAAATAAATGCTTTGGTTCAGTTGCATGAGGTTAGACATTGAAGAAAACCTTGGTAGGGTAGTTTCTAGCTGCTTTCTTTAAAAGTAGGTTGCATTTCATTTCCTCGTCCTGCCCCATTGACTTAACGTTCCCGTATTTCAGAGACCTCCTCCACCCATGTGTTTCCTCTCGAGGAGAAGAGCTGAGAGATCTGTTTCTGGGAGATACTCAGCCTCTTATAAGAAACGTTTTTAACTAAGATCTGATAAGATGGAAAGAAAGCCTCCTTCCTCCTGAAACTTACCTCTCCTCCTTTCCTGGCATTGCCTGATTCTGGGGGAAAAGGTGGCGGGGACGTTGAGGGCAGGGGTTTGCCAACATCAGAAGTTGCCCCGATCCCTCTGGAAAATCCATCTTAGGAATTTGCCTTAATGATAGATAAGAGGGAACTACAGCTTTCTGGAGCCAAGACCTGTGTTGTATGAACTAGAACTAAACTAACATTGTCCTTTGAACGTAATAGTTTCTCTTTACTTGTTATTGAAGAATAACAGAAATGATTTATATGAGGAAAAGTGTGCATCATATACACTCAATGAATTTTCACAAACTAAACATTTGCACAAGCAACACCAAGATAAAGAAACAGAACAGAGACAGAAACAGAAGGGAAGGCCTCTCTTCCCCTGCTCCTGGGACTCCCTTTCCTTAAATGAACATATTAATTACTCTGCTGCACAACAGAGGGGAGGATGTACCCAGTCAAAGAAGTTGGGGATAAGGCTGTTATCTATTTTGTGTATTTATAAGTAGATTCCCACGTTAAAAAAAAAAAAACTTAAGTTGGCTGAAAAAGATATAGATCATACTAGAAGATTAATAAAAATAATTAGTGAAAGGACATGAAGTAGAGGAAAAATGATAGGAAAGTAAGATAAACCAAGTGTCACATCCAAAATACATGCCGTTTCCTACATGCTGTCCCAAGCTGCGCTGTTTAATTGGTAGCTGCGTGTGGCCATTTAAATTTAAAGTTGAAGTTAATTAAAATGAAAAGTTCAGTTCCCCAGTCTCACTAGACACATGCCAAGTACTCAGCAGCCACATGTGGCTGATGGCTACCATATTGGGCAGCACACGTACAGAAAATTTCCATCATCACAGAAAGTTCTGTTGGACGGCATCCTTCCAGAAATAGGCCCCAAATTTGATCTTGAGTTCTGTAGCAGCAAAAACAGAACAGAAAATCAGCAGTGATATGATTTAGAGTCCACGAGGGAAAAATAGACTATGCTTTAGATGCACAACTATTCCTAGTTCCGAGTGCTGGGAGCAGTGTTGCCCCCACCTTCTTGCATCCATAGTGATGTCAGCTGCCCACCCTCAAGTGTGCCTCTAGATTAACTGCACCGAGGCCTCCCAAGGCTTTCTTACACAGCGCCTGCAGTGTGGGCAGGGCGTCCAGCCAAGTGTAGTGCAGCAAAATGAGGTGGTCCCTGCCTGCAGCTCTCGCGGGCTTGACTTAGTCCCAGAGGGAGGGATACATTTTCCGATTATCTCCCCAAATTTGTTTCTCTCAGCCAGAGATTTTGTAGACTATGATTGCCAGTAAGCTTGGCTTGGTTATTCCTGGCCAAGTTCCTGGAGCACACCTTTTACACGTAGCTAGTACAGGATGGAGCCCTATGTCCTGAGACTCAGCCCAGCTGAGGTATATGGTGACATCTCAGGGAGTTCGGAGGAGCCTGACAAGGACACAGGCCTGAACGGTAGGCCACCACCTCCCTTGGGGGCCTACCACGGGAGTGCCATGGGCAGGGCCAACTCTTTAAGAATCAATTTGAGTTTCCACCCAAAGACACAGACAGAAGAAGCACAGATGAGGACCCAAAGGGCAATTTCACAAAGAGAATGTGGCTGCAGTATGAGGCTGGGAAATGTTGAAAGCAGGTCACACCATGTCTTCGAAGTAGCAAGGTAATTGAAAATGGCGTCTAAGCCTTTGGAAGACTTCTTCCATGGTGGTTGGTCACCTGCTGTTCTTTGCATCCTCATAAGGCCAAAGAGAGAATTGGCTTAAACAAAAGGTTTTAAGTAGTACGTATGTATATATTTTTTTACTGAAGTACAGTCAGTTACAGTGCATCAATTTCTGATGTACAGCACAATGTCCCAGTATGTATATACATACATACATAGGTTTGTTTTCATATTCTTACTCATTAAGGGTTATTACAAGGTACTGAATATAGCTCCCTGTGCTATACAGAACAAATCTGGATTTTTTAATCTATTTTTGTATTAAGTGGCTCTCCCAAATTTATCCCTTCCCACACCCTTTCCACCAGCAACCATAAGATTGTTTACTATGTCTGCAAATCTGTTTCTGTTTTTTAGATGAGTTCATTAGTGTCCTTTTCTTCTTTTTTTTAGATTCCGCATATGAGTGATATCATATGGTATTTTTCTGTTTCTGGTTTGCTTCACTTAGGATGACATTCTCTAGGTCCATCCATGTTGCTGCAAATGACATCATTTTATTCTTTTTATGGCTGAGTAGTATTCCATTGTATAGCTATACCACAGCTTCTTTATCCAGTCATCCGTCGATGGACATTGAAGTTGTTTCCATGTCTTGGCTATTGTATATAGTGCTGCTATGGACATTGGGGTGCATGTGTCTTTTTGCATGAGAGTTCCTTCTGGATATATGCCCTGGAGTGGGATTGCTGGATCATATGCTTAGTCTATTTTTAGTCTTTTGAGGAATCTCCATACCATTTTCCATAACGGCTGCACCAGACTACATTCCCACCAACTGTGTAGGAGGGTTCCCTTTTCTCCACAGCCTCTCCAGCATTTATCATTTGTGGACTTTTGAATGATGGACATTCTGAGCGGTGTGAGATGATACCCATTGTAGTTTTGACTTGTGTTTCTCTGATAATTAGCGATACTGAGCATTTTTTCATGTGACTGTTGGCCATTTGTCTTCATTGGAGAATTGCTTGTTTAGGTCTTCTGCCCATTTTTGGATTGAGTTATTTGTTTTTTTGTTATTAAATTGTATGAGCTATTTATATATTCTGGAAATTAGACCTTTGTCAATCTTATCATTTGCAAAGAGTTTCTCCCATTCCATAGGTTGTCATTTTGTTTTGCTTATGGTTTCCTTTGCTGTGCAAAAGCTTATAAGTTTTATTAGGCCCTATTTGTTCATTTTTGCTTTTATTTCTATTGCCTGGGTAGACTGCCTTAGGAGAACATTGCTAAGATTTATGCAGAGAATGTTTTGTCTGT
This sequence comes from Vicugna pacos, assembly GCF_048564905.1. Lineage (NCBI taxonomy): Eukaryota > Metazoa > Chordata > Mammalia > Artiodactyla > Camelidae > Vicugna > Vicugna pacos. The sequence continues at coordinate 13,873,557 of NC_133000.1, read as the reverse complement.
TTTCTTCTAGGAGGTTTATCATGTCTTATGTTTAAGTCTTTAAGCCATTTTGAGTTTATTTTTGTGTATGGTGTGAGGGAGTGTTCTAATGTCATTGATTTACATACTGCTATCCAGTTTTCCCAACACTGCTTACTAAAGAGATTGTCTTCTTCATTGTATATTCTTGCCTCCTTTGTCAAAGATTAATTGACCATAGGTCTGTGGGTTTATTTCTGGGCTCTCTGTTCTTTTCCATTGATCCATATGTCTGTTTTTATGCCAGTACCGCACTGTTTTGATTACTGTAGCTCTGTAGTGTTGTCTAAAGTCCGGGAGGGTTATTCCTCCAGCTTCTTTCTTTTTCTGCAATATCGCTTTGGGAATTCTGGCTCTTTTGTGATTCCATATAAATTTTAGGATCATTTATTCTAGTTCTGTGAAAAATGTCATGGGTAATTTGATAGGGATTGCATTAACTCCATAGATTGCCTTTGGCAGTATGGCCATTTTAACAATATTGATTCTTCCAATCCAAGAGCATGGGCTATCTTTCCATTTCTTTAAGTAATCTGTAATTTCCTTAATCAATGTTTTGTAGTTCTCCATATATAAGTCTTTCACCTCTTTGGTCAGATTTATTCCTAAGTATTTTATTGTTTGGATGCGATTTTAAAAGGGGTTATTTCTTTACTTTCTTTTCCTGCTACTTCATTGTTAGTGTAAAGAAATGCAACTGATTTCTGTATGCTAATGTTGTATCCTGCTACCTTGCTGAATTCTTTTATCAGCTCTAGTAGTTTTTCTGTGAAGCTTTTAGGGTTTTCAATAAATAGTATTATGTCTTCTACATATAATGACAATTTTATCTCTTCTCTTCCAATTTAATCCCTTTTATTTCTTTTTCTTGCCTGATTGCTGTGGCTAGGACTTCCAAGACTATGTTGAATAGAAGTGATGAGAGTGGGCATCTTTGTCTTGTTCCAAATTTTAGTGTAAAGGCTTTCAGTTTTTCACCCTTTAGTATTATGCTGGCTGTGGGTTTGTTATAAATAGCTTTTACTATGTTGAGGTATGTTCCCTCTATACCCACTTTGGTAAGAATATTTTTTTTTATCATAAATGGGTATTGAATTTTATCAGATGATTTTTCTGCATCTATTGAGATGATCATGTGGTTTTTGTCCTTTCTTTTGTGGATGTGTGGTGTATCATGTTGGGCCCGAGCATCTGCTGGCTGATGGCAAGTGGGAGTCCAGTCACAGAATGCAGGGCAGGGGGCAAAGAGGATGTGTGAGTGGCCTCTGTGCCCCTCCTGCTAGGCTGGGGGCCCCGGAGGGAACAGTGGCTGTGCTGATGGGAGCCCCTCCACTCCAGGGGAGGCTGGGACAGTAGGAGAGGACCCAGCCTGTATCTCTGTGAAGGCCAAGTGACACACGTGACACTGTCCACCCTCCAGGCTTGGTGCCTCTTTTTAGATGCCAGAAACAGGGACAGGCCATGTCCAGTCGGTCAGCTTCTTGCCTGGGGAGGAGCTTACACAGGGAAGAATTTACCCAAGAAATAATAATGGTGTGATAATGAGTATTAATTGCTTACTTAGTTGGTGCCATGCTTTGGGCTCAGTGCACTCTGGTACCTTACTTGACCCTCTCAGCATGTCTGCCAGCCCAGGACGGCTCGCACCCCGACCCTGCAGATGCAGACCCTGAGATTTAGGTCTGTAACTGCCACACCCAGTGTCACCAACAGCAAAGGGCGGGACTGGGAGTAGACTTAGGGCATCTGACTCAGGACCCAAACTGGCTGTGCTGCTCCCATCTTTCCCAAGGAACACGGCAGGGCCTGGGCCTTCCTCCTGTCAGTGCTTCTCAAGCTTCAGTAGACTTGAAAGTCACAGATTCCTAGGCTGCCTCCAGAGACCTGGATCCAAGAGGTCCAGAGTGGGGCCCGAGGTCCTGCATCTCTAACCAGCTCCCAGGGGCCGCTGCCCGAGCACGCTCTCTACACGTTCAGGGCACTTGGGATTCTCTAAGCAAGACCACCCACTTGTCACTTCATGTTTGGTTAGCACAGCCTGGGACACGCTCCCTTCTTGAAGTGTGTTATAACTGTACTTAGTAGCAGGCTCAGGACAGAACATCAAAAGTACAAGTGAGGATCACAACGATCATTTGCAATATGTACTACGTATATTGAGGCATCATTGTGCACCTGAAACTATTATAACGTTATATGTCAATTATATTTCAATTAAAAGAAAAGAAAGAAAAAAGAAGAGTACAAGTCACAAGAGGTGTCTGGAAGATGAGCTCAGAACTTCCTAAAACTGTTTGGATCCTGTTCCCAGCCCCAGGCCAGATGTCTGCTGCACAGCACTCCCCAGGAAACGTCAACTTCTCCTGCCTCCACCTTGGTCTCTGGTATTCTCAGGGCAGGGATGCAGTGACCCCAGGAGCAGGGCATCCACCCATGGAAGCAGGAAGGGGTGTGAATGAGTTGGATCCCATTGGGCACACCAGCTTGCCCCACCCAACCAGGATTTGTGGCTCCCAGTCCAGACTCTGAAGACACGTGCTGTTTTCAGTGAGCCACATCACCTGCACTGGGCTGTTTTATCTGTGCAGATTACCCAGGGGTGTCAAAAGGTACCCCAGAATATCATTTTCCAGAGCCTCATCTGAGTTTGACATTCTTGCAGAATGTGTAAGTGACATCATAGCTCTTTTGGGCCTGGAAGGAAGAGTAATTTTCTTTTAGGGAAAGAAAAAGAAGTGAACTATGATTATGGGCCTTGGCAGGACTTGGAATCAGAGCTTTGATGCAGACGAAGGAGAATGAGGAATGTAAAGTCACGTTCTCTGCTCTCAAATTTAGAGCAGCTTGCCCCCTTGGCCTGCCTCTCCCACTTAGCTTATTCAGTGGGATCTGTCCAGGGCTCTGCTTCCAAGGATTTTGATTTAGGGGTGGATCTGGAAGAAAGGACTGCTGTTTCTGCATGTGGCAAGCGGCTCGCAGCAGGTAGGACTGGTCCCTTGCAGGCCAGCCACCTTGTGCCTGTCAGTAAATTGCATCAGATGTGGACAGTCCAGCACCCGGGGGAGCTGATCATGCCAATAAACACTTTGAACGTGTCCTCTCAACCGGATGTGGTACTGGGGATGAACAAAGATGAACAAGAGTCCTGTGCTCCACGTTCTTAGCTGGTCCAGACCATCCCATGGGGTATGACGTGTGCAGGCTGTGATGCAGCAAAGTGGGGTACATAGGGTCACCTCCCCCCAGGGCCGGGAAAACAGGGTGACCATCACAGGTGCCTCCTGGGAGCCAGCAGTTAAGAGCGGGGGCTCAGGATCCCACCGATCTAGACCAAATCCTATTCTCCTGGCGACCTGACAGCTCTGTAAGGCTGGCTGAACCTTTAAACACCAGGCCCCAAAACCTACTTTAATTTCCAGTGAATTTTCCTCCTGTGTTAATATATTTTTTGTTAGCTTCCATTTAGTCGTCCTTTTTAAAAATTGAAGTATGATTGATGTACAATATTATATAAGTTATAAATATATAATATAGTGTTAATTTTTAAAGGTCATACTTCATTTTTTATTACTATAAAATATTGGCTATATTCTCCATGTTGTACAGTATATCCTTGTAGCTAATTTTAAACCTAATAATTTATACCTCTTAATCCCCTACCCCTATCTTGCTCCTCCCCACTTCTCTCTGTATATGTCTCTTAGGCCTTTTTGGTCTCTAGTGTTGTTCAGATTTGCCGTTTCCTTATTGATTTTCTGTCTGGATGATGAATCAATTGTGTTGAGAGCATTTTACTAAAAACCCCACTATTATTTATTGTGGTTAATATCTCATTTTAAAATTGTTATATCTTCATGAAGGATTGACCCCTTTATCATTTGTCATGAACTTCTTTGTATCTTCTTAGCATTTTTAAAGTCTGTTTTGTCTAAGTATTGCTACCCCTGCTTTTCTTGGTTACTCCTTGCTTGAAATATCTTTCTCCATCCATTTTCTCTCAGTCTATATACATCTTTAAGACTAAAGTGAGCCTCTTATAGGCAGCATATCATTAGATCTTGCTTTTTTTTAAAAAAATCCATTCAGCCATTCTTTGTCTTTGCCTTTTGATTGGATAATTTAATCCATTTATGTTTAAAGTAATTATTAATAAGCACTTAATAGTGCTATTTTGTTCATTGTTTTCTGGCTGTTTTGTAGAGCCATTGTTCCTCACTTCTTATTCTGCTGTTTTGATGTCTTTTAGTGTTAGGATGCCTTGACTTCTCTATCATGTTCTTTTGTGTAATTACTGCAGCTTTTTCCCTTGTGGTTACCGTGAAGCTTACATAAAACATCTTAGAATTATGACACCCTATTTTATTTTATTTTTTTATTGAGGTATAGTCAGTTTACAATGTTGTATCAATTTCTAGTGTACAGCACAATTCTTCAGTCATACATGAATATACATATATTTATTTTCATATGACACCTACTTTAAACTGATAACAGTTTAACTTTAATAGCATTCCTAAACTTTACACTGTTACTGCTGCCCTCGCATTTTAGGGTTTTGATATTGCACATTGTGTATTTTTTATATTGCATGTCCCATAACAGATTATTATGGTTACAGTTATTTTTACATTTGTTTTTTAACTTTTAAACTAGAGGTGTAAGTGAATTGCATACCACCCTTACCATATTACAGACGAATTTTGACCATATATTCACCATTATCAGTGAATTTCACACTACCTTCTTATGCTTTTATAATGTTAATAGCATCCTTTTACTTTCACTCAAATAACTTCCTTTAGCATTTCTTGTAAGGCAGGGTTAATGACATGATCTTCCTTATACAAGCTTTTTTTGTTTGAGAAAGTCTTTATCTGTACTTCAATTCTGAATGAAAGCTGTGCTGGGGTACAGAATTCTTGGTTGACTTTTTTTTTCCCCCAATATTTCATAAATATCATCCCATTCTTTCCTGGCCTGAAAAATTTCTGTTGAGAAACCTACCAATAGTTTATAGAGGTTACCTTGTATGTAACTTGTCTCTTCTCTCTTGTTGCTTTTGGAATTCTTTGTCTTTGACTTTTGACATTTTAATTATAATATGTCTCAGTGTGGTCTACTCAGGTTCAATCTACCTGGAGTCCTTTGGGCTTCGTAGATCTGACTGTCCATTTCTCTCCACAAGTTTGGGACATTCTCAGTCATTAAAATTTAAATATACTTTCTGTCCGTTTCTTTCTCTTCTTTAGGATTTCTCATAATGTAAATATTGTTTTCTTTGATTGTGTTCCATTAGTTCCATAGGCTTTCTTCATTATTTTTCATTTTTTTTCATTTTTGCTCCTTTGACTGGATAATTTCAAAAGTACTGTGTGCTAATACACTGAGTTTTTTCTTCCTCTGCATGGTCAAGACTGTTTTTGAAGCTCTCTATTGAATTCTTCAGTCATTGTGTTTCAGCTCTAGGATTTCTGTTTGTTTCATGTCCTCTACATGTCTCTACAACCTCAACAAGAGGTTTAACTTCTTGTTTTGTTCATGCATTGTTTTCCAAATTTCATGTAGTTATCTATTTGTTCCCGTAGTTCATTAAACTTCTTTGGGAGAGTTATTCTGAATTTTTGTCTGACATCTCATAGGTCTCCACTTCTTTAGGATCAGTTACTAGGGCTTTATTAGTTTCTCTTGGGGATGCTGTATTTACATGATTTTTTGTGATCCCAGTGTTGTGACCTTACATTGGTATGTGTGCATTTGAGTGTTTTCTTTTTCCGGAACTTTACGGACTCACCTGAGCAGAGGCAGTTCTTCGTTAGTTTACTTGGCTTGGTGTTCTGAACACATCAGCTGGTAACATACTTGGACAGATAGGGCTTGCTGTCAGGGTGTATTTTGGGATGAGGTCACTGCCTAGGCTCTGAGGTCATGGAGGTTGGTGGGGGGGTTTCCCAGTGGCTGAGCACATTGGATGAAACTATTGGCTTGGTTGCCTGCCCAAGAAAGACTGTCAGATGGGCTCTGCAGGTGCCTGGGTTCTCTGGTCAGGCTTCCTAGATGATCGGGACTGGGTACTATACTCTGCAGTAAGCTAGGCTGTGAATTAGCTTACCTGCCCTTGCCTGCAGGCACTTCTCATTGTTTGGGGACCCAACAATTTGGCTAGACTGGGCCACCAGTTTTGGTCTGCAGATGGGGAAAGCCCCATGCTGTGCTCTCTGTTCATGTGCAGCTGCAAGCAGGGCTGAGGGATGGGCTACACACCTTCTTCTGGGTTCTGGTTAGGTCCCCTGGTACAATGAGCTGAAGATGGCATTCTGCAGTGGGTGGGGCTATGAGTTAGCTTCCCTCCCAGGCAGGGCCCCATATAGGCCCTGAGGCTGGCAAGGTTCTTGTTTGGGGATCAAATTGGGCAGAACTATATACCACCTTCCTGGCCTGATGGACCAGTGTCCTAGCCCTGCGGATGGGGTGGGCCGTTGGCCGAGTTCTCCACTCAGTGCTGCTGTAATGGGAGTTGCAAGATGGTCTACACAGATTCCCGGGAGCTCTGGCTAGGTTCCCAGCTTCATTTGGGCTGGAAGCCGTATGCAGCTTTGGGTATGGCAACAAATGACCTTCCCTGCCTGGTGGGGGCTGCAGAACAGTCTCCAGGCCATCGAGGCTCTTTGGGAGTCGAATCAGCCTTGCGCACTGAGGTCCCTGAGCCTATGTGGCTGCCTTTAGGCACAGAGGTGCCTGTCGGGGTCTCCACGCAAGTGCTGCTGTGATCAGGGCCGCCGGGCGAGCCACTGAGATTCTGGGGAGCTCTGTGTAGGTTTCCTGGGGTTAGCAGAGTTGGAGGCTGTATTCAGCCCTGGACAGGGCTACAGATTAGCTTCTCTGCTCAGGGGGCAGGGAAGTGGGTGGATATGCAGAGCACACCTCAAAACTGGTAAGACTCTTGTTAGGGAAGCTAGTCAGGCAGACCTGTGCACCAGGCTCTCTGCCCAGACGGGTCACTGGCTTGTCTCTGCAGACGGGCGGATCTGCTGGCTGGCTCTCTGCTTGCATGCTGCTGATCCACGCCATTTCCCAGGTGCTTAGACTGGGCTTCTTGGTCAGACAGGGCCCAAAGTGACCTCAGCAGGGAGCAGAGCTATGAATTAGCTCCCCTTCCCTGATAGAGCAGGAGAGTTGACTCCAAACAGCTTCCAAGGTGTTCTGGAAGGCTTTCTGGTTGGGCAGGGCTGGGAGCTATGCTCAGCAAAAGTAGTCTGGGCGATGAATTAATTCCCTTGCCTGGGCTGAGCAGGAAACCAGCGCCAAACCGGGCAGGACTCTCTGTGGTCTTGACTCAAACTCACCCACACCCCAGGTTCCCTGGCCAGAGGATGCTAAGGGCTTTGCTCTGTGGCTGATCAGCTCTGGTGCTGGACTCGCTGCTGGAGCTTTGCCGGGCTGCACAGCTTCCAGGTATTCAGCCTGACTTTCTGCTTTGTAGAACCTGTAACACAAGGCGATTCTGTTTGTGAAAACACTGTTATTAGTTTAGTCAAGCAACAGATCTTCACACATGCCCAGATTCACTGTAACACAGACCAGAACTTCTAGAAACATGGAGATAAACTCCCTTTGGAAGAAATGACCGTATTAGTTTTCAAATGCAGTCTTCTGCTTTTGCATATGTATTATACAAAAAGTGTGCAGTTGACCCTTGAACAACACAGGTTAGGACTGCACAAGTCTACTTATATGCAGATTTTTCCCAATAGTAAATCCTACAGCACAGCACGATCCGTGGTTGGTTGAATCTATGGATGCAGAACCACAGATACGGGGAAACCACAGGTAGGCAGTAGGGAGGAATCACAGATACAGAGGATGTGGATTTTTGACTGTGTGGAGGGTGGGTGCCCCTAAGCTCTGCATTGTTCAAGAGCCAACTGTATAGGAAATTTTTTTCTGAACCAATTGCATCAAAATCATCTAGAGTGTCTGATAAAAACACAGATATCCTCTTATGCTTTTGGCTGGGGCGTGAATCGGCACTAAGGTGTTTATTCAGTTCTGTACTTCAGAAGCTATGATATTGGTTTATTTCCTTGTTTTTTTAATTGAGGTACAATTGACAAAAATATATTAGCTTCAGGTATACAACATAATGATACTTCTATATTGCAAAATGATCACCACAATAAATGTAGCTAATATTCATCCCCATACATACTTCTACATTTTCCTTGTGATGGGAACTTTTAAGATCTACTCTCTTAGCAACTTTCATATATGCAGTTATTTAACTACAGTCACTATGGCAGCACGTTACATCCCCATGGCTGACTGACTTAATAACTAGGGGTTTACACATTTTGACCAACTTCACCCACTTTGCTCCCCACCACCCACAACCCCCTGCCTCTGGCAACTACCAGTCTGTTATCTGTATCTATGAGTTAGAGCTTTTATTTTACTTTTTTTAGATTCCACGTATAAGTGAGATCATAAAGTATTGGTCTTTCTCTGGCTTATTTCACTTAGCATAATGCTCTCACGATCCATCCATGTTGTCGCAAATGGCAAGACTTCTTTATACAGGAACATTCCATTGTGTGTGTGTGTGTCTGTGTGCGTGCGAGTGTGTGTGTGTGTAGTTCATCCATTCATTTATCAATGGACATTTAGGTTGGTTCCATGTCTTGGCTATTGTGCTACAGTAATGCTGCAGTGAACATTAGCAGTACAGGGACCTTTTTGACTTAATGTTTTCATTTCCTTTGGATAAATACCCAGCAGAAATTTCTGGATCGTATGATAGTTCTATTTTTATATTTTGAGGAATCTCCTCTCCATACTGTTTTCTATAGTGGTTGTACCAACTTACATTCCCATCAATAGTGCATAAGGGTTTTCTTTTTGTATCCTCACCAACACTTGTAATTTCTTATCCGTTTGATAAAAGCCATTTTTACAGGTGGGAGGTGATATCTCTTTGCAGTTCTGATTTGCATTTCCCTAATGATTATTGGAAAAATATCTATTTAGAGCCTCTGCTCATTTTTTAATCAGATTTTTATTGTTATTTTAGGTTATTTTGCTGTTGAGTTATATGAGTTCTTTACATATTTTGGATAATTAATGCCTTATCAGATACATGATTTGTAAATATGTTCTCCCATTTGGTAGGTTGCCTTTTCATTTTGTTGATGATTTCCTTTGCTGTGCAAAAGCTTTTGGTTTGATGTGGTCCCCTTTATTTTTGCTTTTGTTGCCTTTGCTTTTGGTGTCAAATCCAAAAAATCATTGCCTAGACTGATGTTGAGAGCCTACTGCCTATTTTTTTTTCTAGGAATTCTGTGGTTGCAGGTCTTACATTCAAATCTTCAACCCATTTGGAGTTCATTTTGTACATGGTGTAAGATGGTGGTTCAGTTTTCTTCTTTTGCATGTGATTGTCCAGTGTTTTCAATGCCATTTATTGAAGAGATTGCCCTTTCCCCCCTGTATATTCTTGGCTCCTTTGTCATAAATAAATTGACCATAATTAGGTGGGTTTATTTCTGGGCTTTCCATTCTGTTGATCTGTGTCTCTGTTTTTATGGCAATACCATACTGTTCTGATTACTGTAGCTTTGTAATATAGTTTAAAATCAGGAGTTGTGATACCTCCAGCTTTGTTCTTCTGTCTCAAGATTGCTTTGGCTATTTGGGTCTTCTGTGATTCCATACAAATTTTAGGATTGTTTGTTCTATTTCTATGAAAAATGCTATTGGAACTTTTATAGGGATTGTGTTGAGAGGTTTTTGATCACTGATTCAATCTCTTTATTAGTAATATGTCTGAGATTTTGTATTTCTTCATAATTCAATCTTTGTAGGTTGTATATTCCTAGGAATTTATCCATTTCTTCTGCATTGTCCAATTTCTTGGCATCTAATTATTTATAGCTGTCTTTTATGGTCCTCTGTATTTTTGTGTTATCCATTTTAATGTTTCCTCTTCCATTTGTTTTTATTTATTTAAGTCCACTGTCTTTTTATCTTTGTGGGTCTAACTAAAGGTTGTCAATTTTCTTTATCTTTCAAAAACCCAGCTCTTAATTTTGTTTATCTTTTCTGCTGTCTTTTTTAGTCTCTGGTTCATTTATTTCTGGTCTAATCTTTGTTATTTCCTTCTTTCTGCTAACTTTGGGTTTCATCTGTTCTTGTTTTTCTACTTCCTTCAAGTGTAAAGTGAAGCTGTTTATTTGAGAATTTTCTTGTTTCTTGATTAGGCATGTATTACTTTGAACTTCCCTCTTAGAACTGCTTTTGCTGTATGTTGTATTTTTATTTATCCCAAGGAAATTTTTATTTTGATTTCTTCTTTGACCCATTGGTTGCTCAGTAGCATGATGTTTAATCACATATTTTGTGAATTTTCATGTTTCCTTCTTGTAATTGATTTCTAGTTTTATATCATTGTGGTTGGAAAAGATGGTTGATATGTCAGTCTTCTTAAAATTATTAAGACTTGTTTTGTGGCCTAACGTATGATCTGTCATGGAGAATGTTCCACATGCAATTAACAATATATGTATATGATTCTGAAGATTCCAAAATGAATGTCATTTTAGTCTGAAATTAATGTATTACTTACCTGAAATAGTTGTTGTCAGAAACTGCAAGTAGATTTTTCTCCCTTGGACATCAGAAGAGAAGGGTATCTTCTTGAAAATGCAAAGCAAAGAAAATATCTAAAACTGCAAGCTGAAATCACACCTAAATCATTAGGCTATTAGCTACCTGTTCACTTGATGCAAATTTTCAAGAAATAAGCTTTTGCAGTCTTATTTGTCACCTAGCTTTCATACAAATAAGATTCCTTAATGTTCTCTTTTTCTGATACAAAAGACATTCAAGTAATATAAATGAGAAATATAATTTAGTTGTTTAAGAGAAAGCCTGATGTCTAATCATCAGAGCAATTATCTGAAGTGTAAGTTTAAGATGCCCTTCTGTTAATGTTCAGCACTGGTCATCTCCACACTGTGGCCAGGTAAGGTGTTCCCCTCCCAGTATTCCTTTGTTGAGAGCCCCTTCCCTATTCATACAGCTACAGGTGAAGCACATGTTAGAACGAACCCAAATCTGCCTCCTGGCGGAAGCTGACAAATCTAGCCCGTCAGTGTGCTGATGTCATTGATGGCAATAGGGAACTGGTATTGACTGGGAAAGAAAAGTTGGTCTCCCTCCAAGTGGCTGAAGCTCTAGCATGTAAAGCTTAGGATTGGTTAGCAGCTATGTTTTCCACCAAGTGGAGAAATTCACCCTGCCACAAGAGAGAGAAGTGGTCCTGACCTACAAGAAAAGGCCAGACACAACGAAGAATGTGCCTTACTGTGTGTAACTCCTTAGCTCTGCTTGTTCCTGTGGCTCGCTGCACTTTTGCAGTTGTGTCTCCTCAGTAGTCTTACACTAAATGTCCCTTATAAATAGTATGAGATGAGTGCTGTCCCTGACAACCAAAAGAGTAACGCATTCAGTCGCATAGGACAAAATTCAGTCTTGACCACCATCTTTTGAAAGGGCTGTAGGAAGGGTCAGTGGGGACAGTTGAAGAAGCAGTAAACAGGACCAAGGAGGAAGCTTCCAGGGCATGGGCACTGTTGAATAAGAAAACAATTTTACAACCTTCTCCTAGTGCTATAAAAAGTAGGTCTTTAACCTCTTTTCACCAGAGGAAATGGTCAGAACTAATACTTTTTCTGTTAGACACAACTCCAGACTCCTGCTGTGCCATTGGTGTGACCACCAATGTGTGTCTTTGTTCAGGAGAGAATCCAGGTGTTCATCCCAGTGTTTTGCTTGTTTCCCTTTGGTCCGGTGTCCACTTTTGGCTCCATCACTTAGGTAGTGGGAGCAAGATCATGTGGCATGAACACGCCCAGCTGGGACCTGGGAGGGCCAATGAGTGGTCACAAGAGGAGGCCATGTGGGAGGACCCTGGAAGCCAGGACATGAAATTCTTTTCCAAGATCCCCTCGTCTAATGATGTTGATAGTTGTCTCTTCAGTTGCCCAGCTGCTTTGGGGTCACTTTAACAGCAGATCACATAGGACATTTCAAATAGCTGGGATTTCCAGGCTGGACGGGCCCCTCTCTTCCCTGAACCCAAGAACACCTGGTTATCTGAGGCCTGCAGAGGCAGCAAAGCCTTAAGAGATGGAAGTTCAATAGGGTGACATGTAAATGTCTTTTAAGGGAAGCAAAGACTTGCAGGGCTAATAAAGCAGGGATGGAAGTTAGCCACAACCGGAGGGGAGGATGCAGAAGTCTGTTCGTAGAAAGAAATAAGATAATGATTTGACTTAAATCCAGGACCATGTGAATAACCTCTTTAACTTCTGAAATCCGTTTTATCAACCCTACTTGTCCCTCTGGGTTGGGACACCTCCCTGCCAAAACAGCCGTCCACGAGCAACCTGAGTCAGCTAGAAAAGCAAGGCCAAATTACTTGGAATGACGTAGTTATCTGCTTAGTGGATATTTACGTCTTAATCAGAAAAAAAAATTAGGATTAAGTATAGGAATAACAAAGTAAACAAAACCTATAATACTAAAAATTTTTGTGTTAGGCTCAGAAATAATTTGTTTACGTTTGGTATTTTAAGCATTGTTTGTTTTAGAGAATTCGGTCTGTTAGAAGAAGAGAATAATGTGATTCCATCTGAATTGTAACTTAGATGTGATTCATATTTGTAGTTTTAAGTTGAAGGGTAAAAGAGTGAAATTTTAGTAAGTTTGTAACATTGAAACATTTAAGAGGATTTAATATTCAACACTTCTGTGTTTGATTAGATTTACAAGAGTCATTTAAATACTTAAAAGGTTTTGTTTATTAATCATACTACTGAACTACTTAAAAAGAAAATCAATATGTTAAATGTATAAATATAGTTTAAGATATTAAAGGAAATTAGTTAATTAAGCTGTAAGAGCCCTTTTAAAAATACATGTTAATTATTAACATTTGCTAGATTTATTAGTAAAGTAATAAGATTTAGGAGTTGAATTCAAATTATTAAGTTTTTAAAAATCGGGGGCTTGAAATGGACAATTTTAATTAGTTGGATATTAATTTTCCAAAAGTAGCTTTTAGATATTTTTCTGTGCACAGCAGCAGGTCAGTTAGCTACACTGATACTCTAGAATTTTAACTGAGTGACTAATTCATGTCATTTAACGTTAGTTTAATACCAGCCAGAACTAGTCCAGGTACAGCCAGGGCTGGTCCCCAAGACAGAAGGTCCAAGGAGCCAGCTACTGAACTGGGTGAACTTGGGACCAGTGAGACGCTTCTGGGAGCCACTCTCACTCACGGTGTTCTGGAAGATGCCCTGTTTACTCAGGGCTCTCCCAGATCACCTGGAAATGGGGATCTAGCCCATCCTCTTAACAGTCCTCTGTGTCTCCGGAGTGAGCCCAGCTGAGCAGTGATCGCAGACCCATATTCGTCCTCCAGCCCTGATATCCCAGCAGGTTAGAGTGGCTGGTGCTTCTTCAGGCAGATGGCCAATGACTGTAGTCAGGTTGTTTCCTTATCTGAACAAGCGAGCCTGAAATGACTCCTCCTTTACAACACAGGATGATTCTTGCATCCCCTCTTATCTTCAGTGAAAATGCTTACTTAACTGACATATTCTTTGCACATCTATCAAATTGTCCCATCTTTAGATCCTTCTGTTTCTGCATCTGTGTCTTGAATAGTGAGCACTTCAAAGACTAGATTTTTTTTTTAGTTTAATGTTTTTCACTCAAGAAAGCCCACACATAATTCTGGCCAGGAAAACTCCTAAGGACATAATGAATACTGCTGCTTTGTGAATAATAGACGTAGTGAGTTCTTGACATATCCCTGGCATGCTTCTTATTAACTCCCGAACCTTGGAGGCACTGTCCTAAATTCTATTTGCTGAGCAGAGGCATTGTTATTACAAGACTAATCTCAGCAAGCAACATTTTTCTCAGTGAGGCAGATTTATGGAAAAGATTAGATCCATCTTTGCTCTTTAGAGTCTACAATGACAGTGACGTCCGTGTATTCTGGGGAAGGCTAGACAGAGCTTTTGTTCGGCCTGGGTCTTTGTTCTGTGGGGCAGTTAGTTGATCTCTTCTGATGTAGGCAGCCTTGTGTTTCTGGCCTAAGCATTACAAAGATATTCAATAGTACTCTGTTTTAAGTGAATTAACAGATAACGCTGCAAGAGGAAGCTTATGTGAGGCATAGCAATGGTTGGAAATGATGAGGATTCAAGGCTTAAAAGGCAAGTTTGGTTATTATAAAACAGATTTGCTGATAAGAACAAAGTAAAAAAATCACTGAGAGGGAAACGCGGTCGTGGAAACTCATTCTTTGGAACTTCCATTATCCGTATCTTTTTCCAGACAAAGGTTAATGGAAAGGACAAGTTCATTGTCTGTTAGCCAAAATAATTGCATGAAACGAGGGAGAAAAGTGAGTGCTAATCTAATTAACACGATGAGGGGCAAGACAAAGAGAAAAGAATATTCCTCTGGGCCAGCTCTGCCTCTCCCACCAGCCTTCTCAGTGCAAGTTCTACAAGGTACAATTTTATGGGTCTTGGTTTTCAGAAGCACGGATTTTTGGAGCTGGTAGGTTGCAAGAGTTTACTTCACAGAAAGTAAGAAAATGGGTTTGTAAAGTTTGAAGAGTGTATAGTCATGAGAATGTATACTATCAAATCAGTCAGAATCACTTTCAGTAGCCATAAAAATGGTTACGGGCCCCAGACAGCAGAGAAATAAAGCTAGGCAGAAGGGAAAATCAGCACGTTGGCTTAGAACAGTGGTCCCAGTTCTGGCTGGACATTAAAGTCACCTGGGATGTTTTTCAGTGGATGCCTTGGACCTACCCTGGAGATTCTGTTTCAGTTTCTCTAGAGGGGGGTGTTTTTTAAAGTTTCCTAGGTGACTCTCGTACATGTAACTAGAATTGCACACTGTTGGCCTGCCTAATACAATCAACTCTGAGCTCACTTCTTCTTTTGGCATGATTTCATGACAGCCTTGGTCTCGAGAACTCTTTGCCAGTGTTTGTTCTGGCACAGTGAATGTGTATTCCCTGCCCTGATGATGGTGTTGGGGGCTGAAGTTGAGAGCAGCCACGAGGGAGAGGACCAGTGGTCTGGCAGTAATGTAACCATGGCCAAGTCCACTGGCTTTAAAGATGTTCCCTAGACATGCCTCATTGGTGTTGCCTTATTTTAAGTGGAGTTCCTTATCTGATAGGGGCAGCTAGCTCAGCCTTGCAATAGCATTGCCTTTGAGTTTTTGATAATTCATTTTTTATTTTTTATGCCAGACAGTGGTGATGGGTGTGCAATTATCCTGGAATTAGTGACTGGAATCCAGGCAGAAAAACAAAGGTGATGAGTACTCTACACTCGAAGTTCAGAGAAGCTCCAACTGTGAGACTGGGCGTTTCCTTCTACCAGGCATGCCAGGTGACTCACTTCATTAGAATTGGAACTCCCTCCACCCCCACCTCCAGATAAGAGGGCCGGGGGTGTGTCAGGTCAACATGTTATCTTTGGGAGGCCACCTCCCCTTTGCTTCCTACAAGATTTGAGGGTCGCCAGACCATACTCCCTTCTGCCTTCATGAACTAGGGACCTACTGATGGCCTCTCATCCTCATCATCCTGAGTCACTGATTGGCCAAGACCGCAGGCCCGCTGCTGTCAGGGCCTTGAGGACAGGGCCGGGGGGAGATGGCCAAGCTAAAGGGAGGTGGGGCAGAGTGCATGCACAGTGTTTGTGCCTAGGTGAGTGGGTGGTAAAACTGGAAAACTGATCTAAAATTAGTTAAAGAGCAGTTGACAGATATCAGCAAACCAAAGACCACAAATCTGGCCTGCTGCTTGTTTTTGTAAATAAATTTTTATTGGAACACACACACAGAGCAGTTGAACCTCCAATCAGCCACCTCTTCCTTGATCCATCAGAAGACTGAAGCTTATTCTCTGGAAGGTGGACCAGCAGACCTAGACCCGAGGAGGTGCTAGAGTGAACCCAGGAGGAAGAGATGCAATTCTTTATCCTTGACGGTAGTCCCTCCAGCCCAACACTCTCCCTTACTGGCTTCAAGAACACGGGCAGCTGGGCTTCTAATACCTGTCCAGGCAGGAGATGGGGGGAAACTCACAGGCTGGTGGCTTCCATACCTGACAGTGCATGTACAGAACATTTCAATCATTGTAGGAAGTTTTATGGAATAGCACTGCTCTAAGAATAAGACTCAGGGGTCAGAGTAGAACTTTTTCCCCCCATTATAAGCTTTGTAGAACTACAGTTGACCCTTGAACAACACGGTGGTTAATCCATGTATAACTTATAGTCGACCCTCTGTATCCATGGTTCCTCTGTATTTATGCCGTGCAGCACTGTAGTATTTACTATGGAAATATATCCACGTGTAAGTGGACCCATGCAGTTCAAACCCGTGTTGTTCAAAGGTCAACTGTACCTTGTTTTTAAAACTTGTTCTACATATCAGTTTAGAAAAAATTAAAATCTGATTTAAAAAATGAGGAGGCATTCCCATAGAAAATTGATGCGGAGTTCATTTAAGGGCATTATGTTTCTATAGTACAAAAGCAGTGGTTCTCAACCAGGGGCGTTTCTGCACCCCTCCCATGCCTGGGAACATTTGGCAATGTCTGGAGGCATTTTTGGTTGCCTCAGTGTAGGGGGAGGAGAGGGGTGCTCCTGGCATCTGTGGGGCAGAGGGCAGGTATGTACTGAACATCCCACAATGCGTAGGACAGCCTCCTACAGCAAAGAACTATCTGATCCAAAATGCCAGTTGTGCTGAATTGAGAAAACTTGAGTTAAACTAAATCTCTAAGGTATCAATCAGGTTCCCAAGTGTGTGCGTGTTTACTTAAATGAATAATCCTCTGACCTACAATATAGTGATTTGTTCAAGTTCAGTCCCATAGGCTAGCATTATACCCTCAGTGCACCAGAAATTAAAAGGAAGAACTGAAACAGTTATCTGGATCATTCGAAACAAAAATACCCTTTCTCTTGATTAATGCTCAAATAAAGCAAAAATGGGATTTTTAAAAATTATGTTTTACTAAGATATAATTTATATATAACCTTTATAAGTTTCAGGTGCACAGTGTGTCGCTTTGATCACATTTATATATGGCAATATGATTACTTCAGTAGCATTAGTGAAAACCTTTACCATGTCTCAGTTATTTTTGTGTATGTAGAGAATAGTTCAGATCTAGTGTCTCAGCAATTTTACAGTGTATAATACAGTACTGTTGACTATAATCACTTTGTTGTCCACTAGTTACAAGTTTGTCCCCTTAACATTTCTCCAATTCCCCCATTCCCAACGCCTGGTAACCGCCATGCTGCACTCACTTTTTACAAGTTCAATATGACTCCACATATAAGTGGTATTTGTCTTTATCTGACTTATTTTGCTTAGCATAATGCCTTCAGAGTCCATCCATGTTGCCTTAAGATGGCAAGACTTCCTTCGTTCTCATGGCTGACAATATATACCACATTTTATTTATCTCCTAATGGATACTTAGTGTTCCTGTGTCTTGGCTGTGATAAATAATGCTACCACAAACATTGTGACATAGTGATTTCTTTTCCTTTCAATGTGTTCCCAGAAGTGGAGTTGCTAGATCATATGGTAGTTCTATTTGTAATTTTTTGAGTAACCTACAAAATGTTTTCCATAGTGGCTGCATCAATTTATATCCCCACCAGTAGCACACAAGGGTTCCCTTTTCTTCATATCTTCATCAGCATTTACCTCTCGTCCTTTTGATGACAGCCTTTGTAACAGGCAGGAGGTGATATCCCATTGTCGGTTTGATTTTCATTTCCCAATGATGAGTGGTGTTGAGCACCTTCTCATACACGTGGTGGCCATTTGGGTATCTGCTTTGGGAAAATGTCTATTCAAGTCCTTTGCCCATTTTTAAATCAATTAATTGGATTATTTGGGTTGTTTTTTGTTTGTTTTTACTGTTAGGTAGGTAATGAGTTTTTATTAACCCCTTATCAGATATGTGATTTGCAAATATTTTCTCCTATTCTACAGGCTGTCTTTTCCTTTAGTTGATTGTTTCTTTTGCTGTGCAGAAACTTTTTAGTTTGAAGTAACCCCACTTTTTATTATTGGTTTTTATTTTGTTGTTCATGCTTTAGAGGTCATATCCAAAACATCATTGCGAATATCTATGTCAAAGGGCTTCCTTCTTACGTTTATTCTAGGAGTTTAATAGTTTCAGGTTTACGTTTAAGTCTTGAATCCATTTTGAGTTAATTTTTTTGAGTAGGGTAAGATAGGGATCAGTTTCATTCTTTTCCAAGTGAATATCCAATTTTTCCAGCGCCGTTTATTGGAGAGACTATCTTTTTCCATTGAGTATTCTTGGCTTCTTTGTCAAGTCCTAGTTGAATGTATATGCATGGATTTATCTCTGGGCTCTCCATTCTTTTCCACAGGAATGTTGTTATGCCATACCATAAAAACGTATAAATTACTATAGCTTTTAATATAGTTTAAATGAGGTATTGTGATGCCTCCAGCTTTGTCCTTTCTCAGGATTACTTTTGCTATTCAGGGTCTTTAATGGTTCCAAACATATTTTAAGGTAGTTTTTTAAATTTCTGTGAAAAACGACATTGGAATTTTGGTTGTGATTGTATTAGATCTGTAGGTCACATTGGGTACTAGACATTTCTACAATAGTGTTCCTATCTAGGAACGTGGAATATCTTTCCATTTACTTGTGTTTGCTTCAGTCTCTTTGATCAGTATGTTATAGTTTTCAGTAAACAGTTCTTTCACCTCCTCGGTTAATTTTTTCCTAAGTATTTTATTGTTTATAGTGCTGCTGTAAATGGAATTGCTTTCTTAATTTCTCTTTCAGTGAATTCATTGTTAGTGTCTAGAAAAGCAAATGATTTCTGTATGTTGATTTTGTATCCTGAAACTTTATTATATTCATTTACTTGTTCTAACGGGTTTTTTTAATTGAGGTCTGATTGACATAATTATTTCAGGTATACAACCTAATATTTTGACATTTGTATATTGCAGAATGATCATAATGAGTCTAGTTAATGTTCATCATGTTACAAATTTTTTTTCTTTCTTTTGATGAGAATTTTTAAGACCTCCTCTCTTAGCAACTCTCATATATACAATATTATTAACTATAGTCACCATGTTGTACATTACATCCCCAGGATTACTTCTGTTATAACTGAAATTTTATAAGTTTGGACCTACTTCATTTCACTTATACCCTCACACTTGCCTCTGGCAACTACACTGTTCTCTGTATCCATGAGCTTGTTTTGCTTCCCCCCCCCCTTATTTATATTTGTTTGTTTTTTAAATTCCACATATAAGGGAGATCACATGGTATGTCTTTCTCTCTCTGGCTTATTTCACTTAACATAATGCCCACAAGGTCCCATCCAAGTTGTCACAAATGGCAAAATTTCCTTATTTTTTATGGCTGAGTAATACTCCATTGTGTGTGTGTGTGTGTGTGTGTGTGTGTACATATACCAAATCTTTATCCATTCATCTATTGATGGGCACTTTGGTTCCTTCCATGTCTTGGCTATTGTAAACAATGCTGCAGTGAACATGGGCATGAAGATATCTTTTCCAGTTAGTTTTTACTTCCATTTGCTGAGTACCCAGAAGAAATTGCTAGATCATAAGATAGTTCCATTTTTAATTTTTTGAGAAACCTCCATACTGTTTTCCATAGTGGCTGCACCAATTTACATTCCCAGCAACAGCGCACAAGGGTTCCCTTTTCTCTGTATCTTCCCCAAAACTGTTACTTCTTGTCTGTTTGACAGTAGCCATTTTAACAGGTGTGAGGCAATATGTCATTGTGGGTTTAATTTGCATTTCCCAATTATTAGTGATGTTGAGCAACTTTTTTGTCCTTGTTGGCCATCAGTATGCCTTCTTTAGAAAAATATCTATTCAGATACTCTACTTATTATTTAATAGGATTTTTTTTTTTTTGCTATTGAGTTATATGAGTTCTTTATATTTGTTGGGTTATTGACCTTTTGTCAGATACATGATTTGCAAATATTTTCTCCCATTTGGTAGGTTGCATTTTCATTTTGTTGATAGTTTACTTTGCTTGCAAAAGATTTTAGTTTGACATATTCTCACTTCTTTTTGTTGTTTTTGCTTTTGGTGTCAAATCCAGATTATCTTCACCAAGACAAATCCTAAGAAGCTTATCACCTATGTTTCTTTCTAGGAGTTATACAGTTTCAAGTTTTATGTTCAGGCCTTTAATCCATTTTGAGTTCCTTTTGTGTGTAAGATAGTAGTCCAGTTTCATTCTTTTGCATGTGACTGTTCAATTTTCTCAACACCATTTATTGAAGAGACTGTACTTTCCCCTTTGTATATACTTGGCTCCTTTGTCATAAACCAACACATATATGGTCAATTGACTTATTTATGGGCTTTCTATTCTGTTCTACTGGAGTATGTGTCTGTTTTTCAAAAAAGCATACTTTATTACTATAGCTTTGTAATACAGTTTGAAATCAGGAGGCATGATTCTTTTTTGTTCTCCTTTCTCAAGATTGCTTCAGATATTAACGATATTTGGTGGTTCCATACAGTTTTTAAGATTGTTCTATTTCTGGGAAAAATGTCATTGAAATTTTGATAGGGATTGCACTGAATCTGTAGATTGCTTTGGGTAGTATGGACATTTTCACAATATTCTTCCAATCCAGGATATAGAATATCTCTCCATTTATTTGTATCTTTAATTTTTTTCATCAGTATCTTGTTTTTGGTGTACAGATCTTTCACCTTCTTGGTTAAATTTATTCCTAGGTATTTTATTCTTTTTGAATCAAATACAAATTGGATTGTTTTCTTAATTTCTCCTTCTGATAGATATTTCATTATTGTATATTGATTTTGTATTCTGCAACTTTACTGAATGTATTAGTTCTAACAGGGTTTTTCAATGGCATCTTTAAAGTTTTCATTATTATAATATGTCATCAGCAAATAGTGACAGTTTAACTTTTTGATTTGGATGCCTTTTATTTCTGTTTCTTGCTTAATTAATTGCTGTGGCCAGAACTTCCAATACTGTTTTGGGTAAGAGTGGCTATCCTTGTTTGCACATGATCTTAAAAGCTTTCAGCTTCTCACCACTGAGTATGATGTTAGTAGGGTCTTATCAGATGTAGCCTTTATTGTGTTGAGGTATGTGCCCTCTATACCCACCTCCTTGAGAGTTATCACAAATGGATGTTGTATTTTATCAAATGCTTTTTATTCATCTATTGAGATGATCATATGATTTTTAGCCTCATTTTATTAATACAGTGTGTCATGCTGATTGATTTGCAAATGTTGCAGAATCATTCTTATATCCCTGGAATAAATAAATCCCACTTGATAGTGGTGTTTGCTACTTTTAATGTATTTTTGAATCAGCTTGCTAATATTTTGTTAAGAAATTATCCATCCATGTTCATCAGGGATATTGGCCTGTGATTTTCTTTTCTTCTGATGCCCTTGTCTAGTTTTGATATCAGGGTTATGCTGGCTTCATAAAAGGAATTTGAAGTGTTCCTTCCTTTTCTATTTTTTTTTTGAAAGAGTTTAAGGATTGGCATTGATTCTTCCTTAAATGTTTGGTAGAATCTGGTCCTGGACTTTTTGTTTGTTGGGAAGTTTTTGATTACTAATTCAATCTCCTTATTAGTAATCAGTTTGTTCAGATTTTCAGTTTGTTCATGATTCACTCCTGATAGGTTGCATGTTTCTAGGAACTTGTCCATTTCTTCTAGGTTGTCCAATTTATTAGTACTTAATTTTGCATAGTAGTTTTTTTGTGCTTGTGATATCCATTTTAATATCTCCTTCATTTCTGACTTTTGAGTCCTCTGATCTTTCTATTATCTTTTCAGTCTCTATATCATTTATTACTGCTCTGATCTTTGTTACTTCCTTCTGCTAAATGTGGGTTTAATTTCTTTTTCTAGTTCATTAAGATGTAAAGTGAGGTTTATCACTATAAACTTCCCTCTTAGAACTGCCTTTGCAGCATCCCATAGGTTTTTTAAAAATATATTTTTATTGAAGTATAGTCAGGCTACAGTGTGTCAGTCTCTGGTATACAGCACAATGCTTCAGTCCTGTAGGAACATACATATATTCATTTTGATATTTTTTTCGCCATAAGTTACTACAAGATAATTGAATGTAGTTCCCTGTGCTATACAGTAGAAACTTGTTTATCTATTTTATATGTTTTAGTTAATATCTACAAATTTCAAACTCCCAATTTATCCCTTCCCACTCTCTTCCCCCACCTGGTAACCGTAAGTTTGTTTTTGATGTCTGTAAGTCTGTTTCTGTTTTGTAAATAAGTTTGTTTCTTTTTTTTTAGGTTCTACATATAAATGATATCACATGGTATATTTCTTTCTCTTTCTGGCTTACTTCACTTAGAATGACATTCTCCAGGTCCATACATGTTGCTGCAAATGACATTGTATTTTTATGGCTGAGTAGTATTCCATTGTATAAATATACCACAGCTTCTTTATCCAGTCATCTGTTGATGGACATTTAGGTTGTTTCCATGTCTTAGGTATTGTATATAGTGCTGCTGTGGACATTGGGGTGCATGTATCTTTTTGCATTAGAGTTTCCTCTGGATATATGCCCAGGAGTGGGATTGCTGGATCATATGGTAAGTCTATTCTTAGTCTTTTGAGGAATCTCCATACCATTTTCCATAACGGCTGCACCAGACTACATTCTCACCAACGGTGTAGGAGGATTCCCTTCTCTCCACAGCCTCTCCAGCATTTATCGTTTGTGGACTTTCGAATGATGGCCATTCTGACTGGTGTGAGGTGATACCTCCTTGTAGTTTTGACTTGTGTTTCTCTGATAATTAGCGATACTGAGCATTTTTTTTGATGTGCCTGTTGATCATTTTTATGTCTTCATTGGAGAATTGCTTGTTTAGGTCTTCTGCCCATTTTTGGATTGGGTTTTTTTTTTCTTATTAAGTCATATGAGTTGTTTATATATTCTGGAAATTAAGCCCTTGTCAGTCTCATCTTTTGCAAAGATTTTCTCCCATTCTGTAGCTGTTGTTTTGTTTTGCTTATGGTTTCCTTTGCTGTGCAGAAGCTTCTAAGTTTATTTTTGCTTTTATTTCTATTCCTTGGGTAGACTACCCCAGGAGAACACTGCTGTGGTTTATATTGGATAACGTTTTGCCTGTGTTTTCTTCTAAGACGTTTATTATAGTGTCTTATGTTTAAGGCATTTTGAGTTTATTTTTTGTGTATGGTGTGAGGGAGTGTTCTAACTTCATTGATTTACATGCAGCTGTCCAGTTTTCCTAACACCATTTGTTGAAGAAACTGTCTTTACTCCATTGTATGTTCTTGTCTCCTTTGTTGACGAAAAGTTCGTGGGTTTATTTCTGGGCACCACAGATTATATGTTGTGCTTTCATATTTATTTTGCTTTCTTTTTGATTCATTGGTTTTTCATGAGTATGTTATTTAATCCCTACATATTTATGAATTTTTCCAGCTTTCCTCCTGTTACTGTTTTCTAGTTTCAAAGCATTGTGGCCAGAAAAGACACTTGGTATGATTTCAACTTTCTTAAATTTCCTAAGATAGGGGCTGTGTGACCTGTCGTGTGATGTATTCTGGGGAATGTTTTGTGTGTGCTTGAGAAGAATGTATGTTCTGCTATTGTTGGATGAAATATTCTGTTAGGACAAATGGACCTAAAGTGGCATCTGAATCCATTATTTCTTTATTGATTTCCTGTCTGGATGGGCTATCCATTGTTTATAAAGTGGTGTATTGAAGTCCCCTGCTATTACTGCATTACTGTCTGTTTTTCCTTTCAGATCTCTTAATGGTTAATATTCTTAGGTGCTTCAATATTGGATGTGTGTATGTTTATAATTATCTCTCTCTAGTTGACCCCTTTATCATTACATAATGACTCTTGTGACAGTTTGTGAATGTCCTTAATGCTTGAGTCTTTGTAGGCAGCATATAGAGGAGTCTTATTTTTTTTTATCCATTCAGCCAGTCTATCTTTTAATTGAATAATTTAGGCCCTTTATATTAATTATTGATAGCTAAGGACTTACTAATGGCCGTTGTTAATTGCTTTCTGAATTTTTTGTATTTCCTTCATTTCTTTGTTCCTCGTGCTGTCTTTCTTTGTGATTAATGATTTTTTTTTTGTAGTAGTTTGCTTTCTTTTCTCTTTATCATTGTGTATCTATTACTGGGTTTTGCCCTGTGGTTACTATGAGGCTTTCACAATACACCAGATAGTGATAACCATCCATTTTAACCTGGTAACTTCAATTACATAAGAAAGTTCACCCATTTATGTTGGTGTCCCAATTTACATTTTTATTAGCGTTCATTAACAATATTGTAGCTATAGTTATTAACACTTTTGTCATTTAACCTATTGCTAGATTTCAAAGTTATTTACACACCACCATTGAAGTATTAGAGTATTTACCAATAAATTTTATACTCTAATATGTTTTCATGTTAATAGTTAGCATCCTTTTGTTTCAGCTTGAAGAACTTTAGCATTTCTTGTAAGGCAAGTCTAGTGGTGATAAATTCCCTCAGCTTTTGTTTGGGAAAGTCTTTATCTCCTTTATTTTTGAAGGGCAGCTTTGCTGGGTTAAGTATTCTTGGATAAATGTTTCTTTGAGCACTTTGAATATATGATCCCATTGTGTCCTGGCCTGCAAGGTTTCTGCTGAGAACTGTAAAGCCTTCTCAGGATTCCCTGTATGTGGTGTTTTGTTTTGTTTTGTTTTTCTCTTGATGCTTTCAAGATTCTGACTTTGATTATATTGTCTCAGTCAGGCTCTTTTTGGGTGGATCTTTTGAGTTTCCTATATCTGGATGGCCATCTCTCTAAGATTTGAGAAATTTTTAGCCAATATTTCTTTGAATAAGAGTTCTGTCCCTTTCTCCCCTCTGTTCTCCTTCTGGGACTCCCAAAGTAAGGCTACTGTTTCTTTTGATCATGTCTTACCATTCATATATGCTTTCTTCACTCTTTCATTCTAATTTAAAAAATGGGATTTTTTTTTACAATATCATTTTTTAAATTGAAGTATAGTTGATGTACAATATGTTACAGGTATACAATATGATTCACAAATTTTTAAAGGTTATACTCCATTTATAGTTATAAAATATTGGCTATATTCCCCATGTTGTACAATACATGTTTGTACCTCTTAATCTTCCATCTTGCCCCTTCCCTCTCCCCACTGGTAGCCACTAGTTCCTTCTCTTCATCTTTGAGTCTGTTTCTTTTCTGTTATATTCATTAATTAATTGTATTTTTCTAGATTCCACATATAAGTGATATTTCAGTTAGCATAATGCCCTCCAAGTCCATCCATACTATATGCCAGAAACTAACTTTTTTTACTGCATATTATTTTTAATTTATATATGTGTACTGTTCATTGTTTCAAAGAATGTTTAGAGCTTTAGCTTTTTAAACGTAGTTATCAAAGCAATATAGCCCACCACAAAATAAGAATTCAAAAAGATACATACACCTTGCTATTAACAGCAACACTATTTACAATTGCCAAGACACGGAAGCACACCAACAGATGAATAGATAAAGGTGCAGCATGTATATGTAATGGAATACAACTCACCCATAAGAAAGAAGGATATTTTGCCATTTGCAGCCCTTCATTCACTTTTTTCCCCACTTCAAAAACCAGAATTTTATCACTGGCATAAACATCAAAAACAATACCTAGAAATAAACCTAACCAAGGAGGTTACCTGTACTCTGAAAACAGAAATGACACAAAGAAACAGAAAAACATAGTGTTGATTCTTCCAATCCAAGAGCGCACGATCAAAATGGCCACACTACCAAAGCAATCCACAGATCCAATGCAACCCCTCGCCACATTCCACACAGCACTAGAACAAACAATTCCAAAATTTATAAGGAACCACAGAAGACCCCAAACAGCCAAAGCAGTCTTTTGTAGGTCTTTTTTCTTTTTTCCTTTTTCTTCTGTTTCCTTATGGTTTGATAACTAGAGAAGGTCCTTTAACATTTCTTGTAAAGCTGGTTTGGTGTTGCTGAATTCTTTTAGCTTTTATCTGATTTCTCCATCAAATCTGAATGAGAACCTTGCTGATAGAGTATTCTTGGTTGTAAATTCTTCCTTTTCATCACTTTAAATATATCGCGCCACTCCCTTCTGGCCTGGAGAGTTTCTGTATCAAATCAGCTGATAAACTTATGGGAGTTCCCTTGTATGTTATTTGCTTTTCTCTTGTTAATTTTAATATTTTCTCTTTATCCTTAATTTTTGTCAATTTGATGACTGTGTGCTTTGGTATGTTCCTCTGAGCTGATTCTGTGTGGAACTCTCTGTACTTCCTGGGCATGGGTGACTGTTTCCTTTCCCGAGTTGGGGAAGTTTTCAGTTATTATCTCTCCAAAACTCTTTTCAGGTCCTTTCTCTTTGTCCTCTTTCTGGGACCCCTATAATGCAAATATTAGTGAGCTTCAGTGAGATTCTTGCTTAAGTTGTTACTAATCATTTCAATCAGCTACTTCTAAGATCTGCTCATTAAACTGTGGCCAAGGAATATTTCTCTTTTGAGATTTCTTAAATCACTGATACTTAATCAAATTCTGATGCTCTTTTGTTGATATAAAAATTCAATCTACCCCTGTGTTTTACAGCCAATGGTAGGGTAATTCTTAGATCATACTGAAAAATAAATATTCGAGGGAAATTCAGAACTTACACAAAGAGAAAACTTTGCATTTGGGCATGATACACAATTTAGTGTTAGTTTCATGAATGGTCGTTTTCAGTTTCACAGATTCTGTCATTTAATCTGTCAGTTTCAGCTCCTAATTCTCAGATCTATGACCTTGACTTTTCTCCACTGTTCCTCCTTAAATAGTTTTTTAATATGTATTAGCTCAGTAGCCTGGTTGTGTCCTAACAGTTCTGGATGTTCACAGTCCTTTTTTTTTTTTCTTAGCATCTTCTGTGCTGCTTGCCACATTTCCCCAAGATTCCTACTGCTGTTAAACAAGGCTGCTCCCTGAGGCACCCCCTCAGATATGTGTTGACTTGAAAATTTTCACTTTATCATTAGATATTGCTACTGCTTTCCCATAATAGAAAGTCCCTTCATCATTTTTTCCCATCAAAACCAAATAGCTACTGGTACTTATGATTTATTATATATGTATATACACATATATAAGTCTATATATATACATAAGTACCTTAAAATTCCCTTGATCATAAGCAATTTTAGAAGATATATATTTTATCTCATATGTGTTTATTTTTTTCAGAAGAAATTTATTGAGTGCCTATTATGCAAATGTGAATATTTGTTTACTTACAGAAGTATAGGTGCCTGAGGTCAATCAACCCAGCTCCTAAATGCCATATAGTACCAAGTAAAATTTTTAAATTAAACCTGATTTCTTTAAGTACATAAATGTACATTTCTGCAGAATGTCTCTTGTTTGTTGTGATTTGTCAGCTCAGGTACAACAGAGGCTTAAAAAAATAGTGTCTTAACAAAGACATACTTCTCTCTTCTGTACATGGCAGCCTACAGTCCTCAGGGATCTGAGTTTATTTTCATTCTGTCCTCCACCTTCTGGTTCAGGATGGCTGCTAGATAAAGTGGCAAATATTTCTTAAAACACAGCACAGTGAGTACCAGTCTTAAAAGAAAAATAATAGAAAGAAAGAAATATTAAAAATTGTTACAAAGAATGAAAGACTTCTGCTCCTTCTGCTCATCAAAAGATCAATTTACACTCTTACTGGTATAAGCCACAGAGTATCCAAGAAACAAATTGAATCCAGAATACATACAAAGAGTAGGTACTTCATTAAAGAGATGGTCAAATGGCCAAAACCATAAAAGGTAGTATCATTAGTCATCTGGCAAATGCCAATTAATAGCATGATGAAATACTATTACCCACCAAAATGACTAAAATTTAGAAGAATGACAACTAAATATTGGCAAGGATGTGAAACAACTAAAATACCACACATTCCTGGGAGAAATTCCTTGTAGAATTATACATTGATACCATCAGTTTGGAAGTACCTACTGAAACTAAAAATTTCTCACCGTGTGCCCCAGTGATTTGACTCCTAGTTATATGCCCAAGAGAAAGGAGTGCATTTTGTTCACAAAGGAGGGGATGTGGTCAAATGAGACCTCACAGCATCACCTCATGCTTGGTCTCTGAAGCTGGGCGGGTATTCTCTAGGCAGACAGTTGTTGGGAACAGCATGAAGGCATAGAGATATAAGCCAACCTGGTTTGTTGGGAACCATGGTAGTTCCAAGTAGCTGGAGCATCCAGGGTACAATTCCAGAAAGACACAAAGCTTGAAGGAGTAGCCAAGGTGTTGTAAAGCTTGCTAGTGAGTCTTCTGCCAAGGAACACAGTCAGTTTGTATTTAGAAAGATTACTCAGAGAGGTGTGTATGGTGTGTAACTGTTGGTGGAAAGCCAGTCCAGGTGGACAGTTACCACTTTGCTGCCATTTTGCCAATTCTGGAGAAGTACTTTACTTATATTCTGTATTACCCTGTCTTTCATTCTATGAGGAATGGAATTAGTATGTTGCTCTGATGATTCTTCAGAAAGTCTTATACTTCCATGACAGCAAAGAGGAAAAGAATGGACAAATGACTGTCCAGCTTAAACCACCATCCTGTATGGCCAGAATCCCTTTCAGATTTTTCAAACTTCCTACCTAGAAATGTCACTGATTTGACAAAATGTGCACAAGCTTTGTTTACTTTTAGAGTGATCTTGCCTTTTTCCTGTAAGTCCTCCTCTCTTTCTACTAACCATTCAAAAAAGACAACCCAGGGTTCTGCTTCAAGATGGTGACACAGGAGGATTCTGAACTCACCTCCTCCCATGGACACCAAATCTAAAGCTACATATGGAACAGTTCCTTCTGAAGGAAACCCAAAAACTAGCTGAGCAACTTCTCCAAGGTGGGTAGGAGAGACTGAGACAGTGTCACCATGAACCTCACACAGTGCCCCAGTCTGGACGACTCTCAACTCCAGGCCTCTCCCTGTGGAGCAAAGGGTTTGAATCCCAACTTTTAAGGCCTGTTCCTGAGAGACAGGTACCTCTACCTTTGAGAACATCTAGCTTTGAAAGCCATCAGGGCTTGTCTCGTGGACAAGCCCGAGAGGGCTACAGTGATCTGGGAAACAGTTCTTAAAGGGTTTACGCAGAATCACCCACCCCAGGGCCCAGAGCAGAGGCAGCCAACAACCAGGCAGCTGAGGGGCAGACATCTAACTTACCACATAACCAGGGACCTACCAAAATAGTGTCCAAAACAAAGCCAAGCCAGTGCCATCTTCGTACTCTCCCTGCTCCAGGTCACTGTTAGCTCCCAGAAAGAACCCTGTCCGCTCATTTCATGCCCTGCTTTTTGCAGCTGCCACCCAGGGGACACCGCTGGTCACCAGGCTCTGGTGGAGAGGAGGGCTTACATTCACAGGCCCCACAGGATTGTAACAAATAGAAAAGGCTTCCTGTCTAAGCCCAGGGCCCAGCAGAGAGGCAACAGACTGAAGCCTCTAGTCTTTCTATACAAGAAGCCTGTTCACAGTTAGAAGCCTGCTCCACAGGCCACAGCTAACATACATATTAGGGAGGACAGTCTCTCCAGAGACCAGGGAAGCTAGCAAGTGTCGTCGTCTTGCTGTCCATCTTCACACTTTCCCTCTCCCAGCCCCAAGTTCCCAGTTTCGCCAGAAAAGCTTGTGTAAATACTTGTTGCCCTGGCGTTTGTGGCTGCCACCCTGAGGACACAGCCTTTGATAGCGTGGCTCTGGTGGCCAGTGAGGCGACAGTAGCAAACAAAAAAATAGTTCTTAACTGGCTAACACCCCAAGGCCCAGCACAGAAACACCCATCTCCCAGTGCTCCCCTAAAAGAGGTCTATCTTGCTTACTTTAACAGCTGCTGCCTGAGGTTCTGGCTGCCAGTGAGCCCCAGTCTAGGTCTCCCCTCTGGGACACTGACAGGTCTAGGAACACCTTCTGTACGTGGAGCCACTAAGAATAAAGCAGACTTCTTAAACACAAAGATTTGAGAGACAACTAACTAGGGCAGGGTTGGACAATAATTGTGTGTGCTGCATGAGGCCAGTACTTCAGACTGGGAAACGTAGCTGTTTTGTCTAGTGCATAGACACAAACATAGGAAGTCAAAGAAAATGAAGGAACAGAAGAACATGTTCCAAATGGAATAACAAGATAAAATCTAAGAAAAAGACCTTAATGAAACAAAGGTAAGTGACTTACCTGATAAAGAGTCCAAAATGATTGTCATAAAGATGTTCATGAGCTCAGGGGAACACTGGACGAACAAAGTGGGAACTCCAAAACGTAGAACATGTAAGTACCAAATGGAAGTCACAGAGCTGAGGAATGAAATAACTGATCTGAAAAATACACTTGAGTTTTAACAACAGACTAGATGAAGCAGAAAAAGGATTAGCAGAAAAAGGATTAGTAAACAAATCACTGGAACTCATCAAATTGGAGAAGAAACAATGAAAGAGTGAAGGTAGCTTAAGGGATTTATGGGTCACCATCAAGCTGACCAACATTTGCATTATAAGGGACCCAGAAGGAGAAAAGAGGAAGGGGCAGAAAACTCATCTGAAGAAATAATGGCTGAAAATATTCTTATCCTGGGGAAGAAAACAGACATCTAGATCTAGGAATCCCAGAGAATTCCAAAGAAGAAGAACCCAAAGAGACCCTCACTAAGACATATTACATACAGTTAAAGTGTCAAAACTTAAATACAAGGTGAGAATCTTAAAACCAACAAGAGGAAAACTCATACAATGGAATCCTTGTAAAACTGTCAGCAGATTTTTTCAGCAGACACTACAGGTCAGAAGGAAGTAGCAAAATATATACAAAGTGCTGAAAGAAAAAAAAACTGCAAAACAAGAATAGTCTACCCAGCAAAGCTGTCCTTCAGAACTGAATTGATATATATAAATCAAATCATTTTGCTATATACCTTAGACATATACAATAATGTGTTTCAATTATTTCTCTATAAAACTGGAAGAAAAAAATAACTGAAGGAGAGATAATGGGTCTTCCAGATTATCAAAAGCTAAAGGATCCATATATCTGTTTTTGTACAGATAACATGCTGTTTTGATTACTGCAGCTCTGTAGTATTGTCTGAAGTCTGGGAGGGTTATTCCTCCAGCTTCTTTCTTTTTCTTCAGTAATGCTTTGGGAATTCTGGGTCTTTTGTGATTCCATATAAATTTTAGGATTATTTGTTCTAGTTCTATGAAAAATGTCATGGGTAATTTGATAGGGATCACATTAAATCTGTATATTGCTTTGGGTATAGTATGGCTATTTTCGTAATATTAATTCTTCTAATCCAAGAACATTGGATATCTCTCCATTTCTTTAACTCATCTTTAATTTCCTTAGTCAATGTTTTGTAGTTCTCCACATAAGTCTTTGACTTCCTTGGTCAGATTTATTCCTAAGTATTTTATTTTTCCTGAATGCAATTTTAAAAGGGATGGTTTCTTTACTTTACTTTTCTGATATTTCATTGTTAGTGTAAACACCAGTGATTTCTGTATGTTAATCTTGTATCCTACTACCTTGCTGAATTCTTTTATTAGCTCTAGTAATTTTTGTGTGCAGCCTTTAGGATTTTCTATATATAGTTATCATGTCATCCACATATGACAATTTTACTTCTCTTCCATTTTGGATCCATTTCTTTTACCTGATTGCTATGCCTAGGACTTCCAATACTACATTGAATAGAAGTGGTGAGAGTGGGCATCCTTGTCTTGTTCCAGATTTTAGTGGGAAGGCTTTCAGCTTTTCACTGTTGAGTATTATGTCGGCTGTAGGTTTGTCACAAAAAGCTTTTATTATGTTGAGATATGTTCCCTCTATACCCACTTTGGTAAGAGTTTTTTTTTTTTTTAGTCATAAATGGGTGTTGAATTTTATCAAATGCTTTTTCTGCATCTATTGAGATGATCATGTGGTTTTTGTTCTTTTGTGGATGTGGTGTATCATGTTGATTGATTTGCATATGTTGAACCATCCTTGTGTCCCTGGAATGAAAACAGCAATGGATCAATGGAACAGAATAGAAAGCTCAGAAATAAACCCACAAACTTTTGGTCAACTAATCTTCAAAAAGGAGGCAAGAACATACAATGGAGTAAAGACAGTCTCTTCAGCAAATGCTGTTGGGAAAACTGGACAGCTGCAAGTATATCAATGAAGTTAGAATATTCCTCATACCATACACAAAAATCAACTCAATATGGCTTAAAGATTTAAACATAAGACAAGACACTATAAACCTCTTAGAAGAAAACATAGGCAAAACATTATTTGACAGCAGCGTTCTCCTAGGGCAGTCTACCCAAGAAATATAAATAAAAGCAAAATAAACTAATGGGACCTAATTAAACTTAGAAGCTTTTGTACAGCAAAGGAAACCATAAGCAAAACAAAATGACAGCCTACAGAATGGGAGAAAATCTTTGCAAAAGATGAGACTGACAAGGGCTTAATTTCCAGAGTATATAAACAGCTCATACAACTTAATAACAACAACAAAACAAACCCAATCCAAAAATGGGCAGACGTAAAGAAGCAACTCTCCAATGAAGACATACAAATGGCCAACAGGCACATGAACAAATGCTCAATATTGCTAATTATCAGAGAAATGCAAATCAAAACTACAATGAGGTAACACCTCAGACCAGTCAGAATGGCCATCATTCAAAAAGTCCACAAATGAAAAATGCTGGAGAGGCTGTGGAGAAAAGGGAACCCTTCTACACTGTTGGGAATGTAGTTTGGTGCAGCTACTGTGGAAAACAGTATGGAGATTCCTCAAAAGACTAAAAACAGACTTAAATTATGACCCAGGAATCCCAATCCTGGGCATATATCCAGAGGGAACCTTAATTCAAAAAGACATATGCACCCCAATGTGCATAGAAGCACTATTTACAATAGCCAAGACATGGAAACAACCTAAATGTCCATCAACAGATGAC
Source organism: Vicugna pacos (assembly GCF_048564905.1). Taxonomy (NCBI): domain Eukaryota; kingdom Metazoa; phylum Chordata; class Mammalia; order Artiodactyla; family Camelidae; genus Vicugna; species Vicugna pacos. The sequence goes on along the minus strand of NC_133000.1, from coordinate 13,840,279 downwards.
TGGATAAAGAATCTGTGGTATATTTATACAATGGAACACTACTCACACAACTGACTATAAACTGACTATACTTCAGTAGAAATATATTATATATATTAATATATATATGTATTACTAAAGGAGTTCAGTACCCCTGGAACAACCTTACAAGAAATATTAAGGGTACTTTTTTAAGCTGAAACAAAAGGATGCTAATTAATAACAGAAAAACATGAAAGAATGAATCTCCCTGGTAATGGTAAATTTATAGTACAATATAATCTAATGTTTTAAATGTGATGGGTTAATCACTTATAAACTAGCATTAAGGTTAAAAGACAATGTAGTAAAATAACTAATTACAATAATTTATTAATGGTTACACAGATTAAAGGTGTAAATTGTGACATCAAAATGTGAAAAATGTAGAGCTTTAGAGTGCTTTCTCACACTTAAGTTGTTATCAGGTTAAAATAGACTGTTCAAATTACAAAGAAAGAGAACAAAAAAAAGGAGCAGAGGAATTACAAAACAGCCCGAAAATAATTAACAAAATGGCAATAATTACATACCTATTAATAATCACTTTAAATGTAAATGGACTAAATGCTCCAAGCAAAAGACAGAGTGGCTGAATGCATTTAGAAAAAAAAAAAAAAGACATATCCATATGCTGCCTAGAAGATAGTCAAGTCAGATGTAAGGATGCACAGAGACTAAAAGTGAAGGGATGGAAAAAGATATTCCAAGCAAAAGCCAAAAGAAAGCTGGGGTGGGTATATTTATATCAGACAAAATTAACTTTAAGAAAAAGACTATAACAAGGGACAAGATCATTTTGTAATGATAAAGGGATGAATCCAACAAGAGGATATAACATTTGAAAATAGCCATGTCCCCAACATAGAAATGCCTAAATATATAAAGCAAATATTAACAAACATAAAGAGAGAAATAGACAACAATACAGTATTAATAGGGGACTTTAATACTCCACACTCACCAATGGATAGGTCATCCAGACAGAAAATCAGGAAACACTGGCCTTAAATGACACATTAGCCCAGAGGACTTAACAGATTATGCAGATTCCATCCAAAAGCAACAAAATACACGATCTTCTCAAGGACACATGGAACCTTCTCCAGGATAGACCATACGTTAGGCCACAAAACAAGTCTTAATAAATTTAAGACAGCTGAAAATATATGAAGCATCTTTTCTGACCACAATGGTATGAAACTATAATTACAAGAAGAAAACTGGAAAATTCACAAGTATGTGAAGATTAAACATGCTACTGAACAACCAATGGATCAAAGGAGAAATCGAAAGAAAAAAATACCTTGCGATAAATAAAAATGGAAATACAACATACCAGACTTATGGGATATAGCAAAAGTAGTTCTAAGAGGGGAGTTCATAGCAATAAATGCCTACATAGAGAAACAAAAAAGCTCTCAAATAAACAACCTTTCTTTATACCTCAAGTAACTACAAATAGAACAAAGAAGCTCAAATTTAGTAGAAGGGAGGCAGTAACAAAAATCACAGTAGAAATAAATAAAATAGTTTTATTGATCTTGTCTTTTTAGACTCTAAGAGCTGGTTCTTTGAAAAGATAATAAAATTGACAAACCTTTAGCTAGACTCACCAAGAAAAAGAGGGGACTCAAAATCAGAAATGAAAGAGGAAAGATTAAAATGGATAACACAAAAATACAAAGGAGCATAAAAGACAACTGTGAACTATTAAATGCCAACAAATTGGACAACCTAGAGGAAATGGATAAATTCCTAGGAACATACAACCTACCAAGACTGAATTATCAACAAATAGAAAACCTGAACAGATTGCTAATTCAGCCTCCTTACTAGTATTCAATCAGGAGCCTCCCAACAAACAAGTCCAGGACTAGATGGCTTCACTAGTGAATTTTACCAAATATTTACAGAAAAAAATTAAAGCTGAGCTTTCTCAAACTCTTCCAAAAAGTAGAAGAGGAGGGAACACTTCCAAAGTCATTTCACAAGGCCAGCATTATCCTGATACCAAATCCAGACAAGGACAGCACAAGAAAAGAAAATTACAGGTCAGTATCCCTGATGAACATAGATGCAAAAGTCATCAACAAAATGTTAGCAAACTGATTCAAAAATACATTAAAGAGATGGTACACCATGTTCAAATGGGATTTATTCCAGGGATGCAAGGTTCAACATCTTCCATCAATGTGATACACGTGTTATCAAAATGAAAGATAAAAATATAATTATTTCAATAGATGCAGAAAATGCATTTGACAAAATTCAACATTCATTTATGAAAAAAGCTTTCATAATAAAGGTCATATATAATAAGCCCACAGCTAACATCATACTCAGTGGTGGAAAGCTGAAAGCTTTACCTCTATGATCAAAAGCAAGATAAGGATTCTAACTCACCATTTTTATTCAACATAGTATTGCCAATCCTAACCAGGGCAATTAGGCTATAAAAATATATAAAAGCCATTAAAATCAGAAAGAAAGGAAAACTGTCACTGTTTGCAGATGAAATTAATATTATATAGAGAAAATCCAAAAGCCTGTGCTAGGAAACTGTTTGAACCAATAAATCCAGTAAAGTTGCAGGATACAAAAATATATTAAAATCTGTTGTATTTCTATACACTAATAGCAAATTATCAGAAAGAGAAATTAAGAAAACACACCATTTGAGGAGCTCTGCATAAAAGACCCACATTTAATGTCAACTAAAAAATGAGTCAATCAGTCTGTTCATAGGATTAAGAGATACCTGGAATTAGACAAAGAAAGAGCTTAGAAATCAATGAAGGGGAGGGTATAGCTCAATTGGCAGAGTGCATGCTTAGCATGCATGAGGTCCTGGGGTCAATCCCTAGTACCTCCATTGAAAAAAATAAACCTAATTACACTCCCTCCAAAATAAATTAATTAAAAAAGAAATCAATGAAAGGAATGGTCATATGGGAAAAAACATAATTAAGACCGAATATGACCCCAGCAGAAGGATAGGTATGTGGGTATCTTACCAGGTGCCAGGGCCTCCTCAACCAACACTAGACTCCGTTCCCCACCTGACTTCCCAGCACTGCTCTTCCTGCACGTGGACTCTAATCAAGCCCAACTGCTTGTCCCTCGCCCCCTGCAAGTCCCTTGCTTACCTGTCAGTTTCTGTCTTGGCCTCTCTCTCCAGCACGGCCTCCTCTCCACCTCATCCACTAGGACAGCAGCTGATCATCCCCAAGTCTCACCTGTGGGGCCACCACCACTGAAGACTCCTCTGCTCCCGTGTGAGCAGGGTAGCGTGGTCTCTCCCTCACAGTCCCATTATTGTACCTCTTGTCACTCTTTTGTCTGAGTCCTTTTGTCTCCTATCCATGAAATAAAAGTTTCACATGGTTGAAGACAGCCCTCCCTGTAGTTTCCCCTCCTTTGCCTGTAATAGGTACAAACAAGTGTGTATTACATTGAACAAAACTTCCCAAGTGGCTGTGGGGAAACCAGGCTCCTGTTTAACAGGGAGGCAGGGTGTTTGCTATCTAGGGAAGGGCCAGTGTGTCATATAGTCTGCTGGGAGCCAGGAAGCGTCCCTTATAGTAAATTGCACTCAGAACTCTTTCCTTATTTCAGGGATTCATAAATCAGGTGATCTGACAGGAAATACAACCAGACCCACTGTCTCCAAATTCATGGTTTAGTTGAAACTTTGCATAGTCAGGTTGGCCTGCAGGCTCAGTGAGCCAGACCAGAGGAAGAATCTGCATTGGGAATGCTCATTGGAAGAGAGGACCCCAGTCTGTGCAGCAGAAACAGATTCCTGGGGAGCTGCAGGGAGGGTCGGGGAGACTAGGAGGACAGGGATGAGGTGTTAAGGGTGAAACCGCTTGTCCAAGCCCTGTGCGGCACCTGTGGGGTTAGTCTGTAGTCAGCCGCCCCCTTTCCCATAAAGTTTCTGAAAGCCAAAATAGAGGAGTTGGTGGTTCCTAATAGCAAGTAAATAAATGCTAATCTCCTGAGAGCCCCTCACTCATTGAAGATTTACTGCTCTAAATCACAGGCCAGCCCTGGGATGTGTCCTGATGATCCCCCGTGCACTGGAATAAAGTCCCGGGTTGGTCTGAGATTGTCTGTGCCTGCCCCGCCCTGATCCTTCCATCCTCCCGTCCAACAGCATTTCCAAACTGTGGGGCTCTGGTTGGAGGCAATCAAACCCTTCAAGCATCCGTTTTGCACATAATGGTAATCCTTACATCCCCCATCCTGCTAAGCCAGGCCCTCGTGCTTGTGGCCAATCTGTTGAGCATCCTTGCATGTGTCCTGGGAGAAGTATTGTTCCCTGTGGTGACAAGGGGCTGCCTCTCCTCCTGGGTTCTGGGATGTCTCAGACTGAGAAGTCTGATCCGTATTCCCCCAGGCTCTGCTCCCTCTGTCTTTGCTTTAGAGTCTGGAGAATGAACTTTCTGGTAATGCTTCATTGCGACATTGCAATGGGAGTTTCCAATCATCAGAAAGTGTTTCATGCTGTGTTTAACTGTGACTCTCCATCCCTGGGTGACCCCCAGTCCTGCTAATGTGACATGCCCCCTTACTCCGGCAGGCACATCGGATGCACAGAAAGTGTCCTAAACCCAGCAGAGCTCACCACGCCTCCGAGCAGAAACCTGGTTCCACGCTGTCCCCAAGCGCCACGGCCCCGAGCCAGACCCCTGGCAGCAACCCGCAGCCCCCGCCAGACACCTCACACCCGGGGCTCCGCCAGACCAGCCTGCCCACTGGGCACACGCAGGAATTTGCCAGACGAGCCAGCAGCCCTCCCAGCCTCCCCTGGTCTTTCCAGAGAAGCAAGTCCTTGTTCTGTTTGCCCACAGGAGACCCCTCCCCGGCCTCATCTGCGCAACCACAGTGGTTTTCAAAGCCAGGCGGCCCGGGGCAGAGGGCAGCGGAGCGGAGGCACGGCCACCCCATCGATGACTTAGAGGGGGCCCAGGAGACGGACGTGGACACCGGGCTGCGGCTCTCCTCCTCCGACCTGTCTGTAGTCTCTGCCTACTCTGCACCCAGCAGGTTCTGCAGCCCCGCAGAAACTCTGCTCCCCCTGGAAAGATGCAACAGCCTCTGGTCAGAGCACAGGGGTTCCAGAGAGGGACCCCTGCCCACTGGGGGCGGGGTGGCCACAGACACCTCCTGGGCTGCCCTCCCTTTCCTCACCAAAGGGCCTTCCAGCTCCTCGGCCGCTCCCCCCACTTCTGATGCCTCCTCGCCCACAGAGTCACCCCCGGAGCGCCCTCATGATACTCCTGACGCCCAGCAGACTCTCAGAGGAGCCCCGCCACCTCCAGCGCCGGGCCGCCCTGGGGACAATGATGCAGAGGAATTCTACATCTGAACACTCTCTACCCTTGTCTCAGACCCACAGCCTCAGGTCCCCCTGATCCTCCAGGGTCTAAGCGCCGCCCGTGTTCTCAGCCCCGCTTTCCCAGGTCCCTCCAGAATCTAATTGTCTCACGGGGTCGTTAGCACATTTGACACCATCTGTCCCTACTTGAGAGGTGGTACACTTCTCGGGACTTGGTGGAAAACTACTGGGATTTTTATGCAAAGAAATTCTCCACAAACGTAAGTCATAAAATATATTTTTTGAATACTCAATTCCATTTGGGATCGGGTTTAGCACACTTATTTAAATGCTTCCTATAATTGTTTGAAATGAAAAGAAAACCTAGTCAGCTGGAGCTGATTTGGCAGTTTTTCATGCTGTGAAGGATAAACAACGCCAAAATGTTGATGTGAGAAAGATACCACGTGACTGACTTGTGTAAGATTAGTGCACAGTAACTTCATGCCCACCTTACTGGAGTGTCCATCTGTATCCACCTGACCAGGGAGCAGTGGCCCTGAAAATTTCCAGGGACTGTTACAGTGAAAGGAGTCAGCTTGATAAAACAGTAAACATATCAGACTATAGTCATACCTCACTTTGATGCCACGTGACGTCGGATCTGGATTTATGCAAAAGTGGCTAATGTGCTTGGTAAAGATTTAGCCCGCGTAACAGACTCTTGGTGCATTTAAAATGATTCGAGTTTCAAAAACTAAATTTGCCAACACCTATCAACAACGCATTCACTATAACAAATGGAGGTCAACAGAAGACTCCACTGCCTGGATTTCTTTGGATCACTGAGGAAGAATCGTTCATTGGAGTTACAGACTAGTAGGATATTAGACATAGTATGCTTAAGATGCTTCCATTTTTAAAACCACAATCCTAAGGGCTGTACATATATATCTATATAAGTGACTGGAGCCACATTTTATACTGCTTTCTCCAGGAAACATGCATCGTCACACATCCTTTTTCATTTTTAAATAACTCCTAGCAGTTTCAACTGGCATTTTGATTGCACCGATTGATAAATGACCCCCCCTTCTCCAAACGGGAAGCTTTACACGAAATGCTGTCCTGAACCAGCAATGCTGCCTGAGTGGATAGGCGCCTTCACTAAAGCTGGACTCCAGCCTGACCTTGGCTTTTCCTGCCTGCTTCTGTTGCAACACGTACAGCACCTAAATCTCACCTCTCTCCCACTCCAGTAAGGGTATGTTTACAATTCCAACCTCAGCAGTGCCAAGTGCTGGCATTGGAGACAGCATCGAGCTGTCCCTGGTTGCTGAACACCTTTGGGGAAGAAGAGCGTGGGCTCGCCTCGCTCACTTCCCACTCTGGTGCTCCTTGCCAGAATTATTCATGGCCCATTTTACACTGCCCTGGAAGCGCCCACACCAGCCCTGACCCAGCTTCAGAATTCTCCAACACAACCCTCCAGGCAGCCGTGACCAGTCATCAAACTTGAGTTGAAGCCTCAAGTCTTTGACGTCCCTGTAATGAGGACTTTACAGTCTACTCCAAACATTCTGGATTTTCTAGGACTCCGAATGACAATATTCTGCTCTGACTTCAGTCTTTTATAATTCTAGACCAAGAATGAGCAAACTTTTTTTTAAAGGGCTAGAGAGTAAATATTTTTGACTTTGCCAGCCATATGGTCTCTGTCCCAACCACTCAGCTTTGTCAATTACATCGTGAAAGCAGTCACGGATGATATGTAAATGAATGGGAGTGGCTGAGTTTCAAGAAAATTTAATATACAAGAACAGGTGGACGGTCAGATTTGGCCCAAGAGTCCTAGTTTGTTAACCTCATGCTCGACTGGGATTGATCTGAGATCTCAGCCACAGTCAACGGTAAAGGATGGAGGTCTGCAGCCCTCTGCTGCTGCCCGAGACCTCGAAAATGTGCTCCTGGGGCCACATTGGTGATGACAGAACCACAGGGCTCAGGGCAGTGTGGGGCTTCTTTCTGCAGAGATGGTTTCTAGAAAGCCAGTGGCTGGCCACCCTCTGCTCGGAAATGTGACTCACAGCCAGTATCTGATAACGCAGAGCAACATGCTAATCAGAGATGTTTGCACAGCCCCCAAGGAGCAGAGGCAAGCTCAGGAGTTGCACAAGCCACTGCGAGGACCAACAGCCAAGTGGATGGCTCCTCCCATCTTCACCCTTCATCAGGACCCTTATTAGTTCAGTACATTCACATGCACCCCCTACAGATGCTTCAGAGCCCAACTCTGATGCGCTCTGGTCCACCTTTTCTCACTGAACAGCCCAGACCCCACCCTCCCCCGCATCCAGCAGTCTATCCTACCAAACTGAGTGACCCCTTTCCAAAGCAGAAAATGCAAGATGTCCCTATAACACAAGGGGAGGAGGAGAGGGAAGCCCACTACAGACCCCGTTCAGGCGCTCCCCTCTGTGCTGTGGTCAGAGGCGGCAGTCAGTCCATAGAGGAGTCACAGAGACACTACAGACAGGGCATAGCTCTCTTTTCTGACCTACTGCTAGCATTGTCCTCATCCAGGAGAGCTCCCGACACCCACTGGCAGATCCTGACTCCCTTGGATTATTATCATTTGATAGACACTGGCAAACTGTAGGTGCTCAATAAATTTGTTCAATAAAAAAACTAAAGTCGTCTCAAAAATTATTTTTCTCCTGGATTCAGCTCTGTGATGGAGGACATCTAGATTTTAGCCCTAGTTTGTCACCAAATGTCTTTTCTCCTTACCTTGCATTTCCCCCAGCATTGCCCTGGGGGCTGTGTTTGTAAGTACCCTGGTCTAGCTCAGAGCCTATCCCTTATTTGACTCTTTTCCAAGTAGGACTCCCCAAATTACTGCTCACGGCCCCACCGTGGCCCACCCTACACACCATCTAGTTTCTGCTTTAAAGACCAGATGTTTCTCAGAGGTCCCTAACTGACCTGTCGAGCCCTACAGAAGTGATCTTGGGTCACCCCAGCTGTGTCTGCCATGGGGGAGGGTGGTGAACCACTGAAGAGACTTTAGCGATGGTGGAGGGGGCGGCTGATGTCTGTTGTACAAAGTGGGTTGTAGCACTGGGTGCTGCTTGTGCCCTGAGACCCAAGGACAGGGAAGAAGTCACATGGAAGCCCGCTGGGCTGCACTGTCTAGGGCCTTCTGGGTGGGACCAAATGTTTATATGCACTGGGAAGACCCTTGAGCCCAAGGCTGATCTCTTCAACCCCACATAAATCAGGATAAACACAGGTACTTCCTTTCCCCCTACTGGGCTTTCTATAGATAAATGAATTCTCCAGTCCGTCATGTAAGAGGCACCTGAGTACACTCATAGAATTCCTAGAATGATTTGCTCTTAAAAACCTGACTGTTAAGAGCTTCTGTCTCACAAACCCGCAGAATGGTATCAATGACCAATTCTGGCCAGTGAGCCCGAGTCTGAACTTAAAAGAGCAGTGGGAATAGCTGGGCGGGCCACCTTCCCCTTCGCTGCCCAGGGCCACACTGCGCCATGTTCCTGGTCTGGACACACATGCCCCTTCATGATTTCTCTTTAATTCCCTGGAAATACAATTAATCAGATCCCCTTAGAGGCTTGAGAAAGTAACACGAGAAAGCAACATGAATAAAAACAGATTCTCAAAGGAAACAACGTTGTCATGATTACTTTAACACATGGATTTGGAGGATCAAAACCTGAGTATAAAGATTTTATAGGTTATGTTCTTCCAACTACTACTCCTGAAGGCTTTTTTCTAGTCTTGGGCATAGAGGCCTAGACACCAAATGGTTTTAGGGGACATAATTTCCGAGTAGCGGAGACACGTTAATGGTAACGTCAGAACACTTGGGTCTGCTCAGCCCTCAGTTTCTATTTTACAGGTGTGATGACGGCTGTCCAGTTATGTGCCCAATATTAGGAGCAGGGTGTTCATTTCAGACAGAAGTCACCGGAACACTTGGGAAAGCTGAAAAGGCCCCTTCCCTGCGTGCCTGAAATACACCCCCTAAATTCTCCATTTGTGATGAGGGCCCCACCTCCCACAGCCCCGGATGGTGTGGGAAAGGGAGCTGCCCCCCTAAGGGAGGCACACCCCCAATCGGCCTGGTCTGGTTCGGAGCTGCCCCACCTTATTTGAGACATTGATCTTTAAGTTGAGCATCTGAAAGAAGCCAGCCAGGCTCCCTTACATCAGATTTGCCTGGTCCGTAGAACTAAACTCAGAGCATTTTGGACAGGAGCAACTCCAAACACGTGTAACACAGCCCAAGAAAAGGCCAGTTAGACAAAACCACTTTCAGGCCAGATCACCTGGCTAAGGATGGCTCTAGGGGAAGCTCTGGTGCCACCTGGTGGCCACCGGCAGTGCCCAGCAGGGCCAGCGACTGCCCTTGCTGAAGGAGACTCCGCCCTGATGGACACAGGAGGCACTTCACTTCCATTTATTATTCTGCATTTAATTATTTTATTCCTACAAGGTATTGAAGCAACTGAATTTACAGTGACATAAAACAATGCAAACAGAAATAGAAAATCAGGGCTAAGAAAAAAGCCTAGGAATACGCCAATTGTAAAGAAAAATGTAACTGCCGCAGGTGAATTTCCTAGAAGCCAAAGCAAAAAGGGAAACATGAGCAGCTTAGTGGTCCTCGTGTATGACCAGAGAATCTAGTGCATTGTCTTATTTCATTGTAATTTCAGTTGCCTCAATGCTGTTCCTCAATAGGAAACCAAGTTTTTCTTAGCATAGATGTCCACAATCACTTTCTCAGAAGGGGGTTTTTATAAGGGATTTTTTTTTCTGTTACTAATGGTTACTAATTTGGTCCAAGTTGGTAGCTTTCTTGGTTGAAGGATAGAATTTACAAGACCTGGAGGAGTGGACGCAGCCATGTGCCCTGGATGAGCCTCCCTGGGCATCTCCGGCTACACGGGGGAAGAGGGAAATTTGGCCTTGGGAAGAAAGCCTGGAGGCTGGCTTCCCCCAGTCTCTTGAGGCCAAATCTGTGGAGTTTGGCAAGCAGAGGGCAAGGGGCAAGGCTGACATCCTCCTGGGAGACTGGAGGCTCCAACCCAGGGCTCTAGCCTTTGTGGACAGAGAGCCCACATCTCCTGGAGCCCTCTGCGTCCTTGTCCACATTCTGCAGTTCCAAAGTCAACTCCGACTCTCTAACATCCCCTGGTTAAAAGTGGTTCCGTACTCTGAAGCCCACCTAGACAACTTATAAACCCCCTCAGCCCACCGTCCACTAGGATTCCTAAAGACTGATAGGACTTCAGTTCCCTGAACCTCCTTCTTCATTGATCTGAGTGGATGAGCTCATTCATTCAACAAGTATTTACTGAAACACATTCACTATGTGTCAGGCAGCGGGCTGGGTTCTGGGGACCTGGGACTGAATCAGCATCTCATCCTCATGGAACTAACTCCTGTCCCCACCATTACTAGTAACCTCTTCCCTGTAGATTTTCTGATCCTCCTGATGGATCTAACGGAGTTGACCTGTGCTACAATTACATACGGAGTCTGATTTTGGCACCAAATAGATCTGGCTTCCAGTTCTGACTATCACTCACTGTGTGAACTTAGGCAAGTTATTTCACTTCTCTGAGCCTCAATTTCATCATCTGTAAACTGGACAACAATACCTACCTTGGAGGGTCATTACAAGATTTACATTATGCCATGTGTGCGGAAGTCCCTATACTGCCAGCAGCATAGAGGGTGTTTCATCAAGGCTGATGTTCTTTTCCTTCCCTTAGGCTACAGAATGGCCACGTGCTCTGCCCAGCAGGCACCAGTCTCCTTCACAGACTCCCTGGCGCCAGGGAGGACAGACCAGGTTTGGCCTCAACATAGTCTTTACGATCAGCAGTTCCACCATCACCTCTCAGCCGTCTGTCTGGACAGAATTCCACCCAATGGGAAATCATTTGTCCATCATCACACCCTCCACCTCCCTAGCTTTCCTCCTTTCCCATTTCAAGCCACTTCCAGCAAAACCAGGCCTCAGTATTTGTTATCACTCACCGCCGCCCCTTCTCCCTGATCCCCAGCTCTGATCTCCTTCCCTCAACACTCCTCCCCTCACAATCCACATCCATCCCTCAAGCCTGGGAAGCCTATGCTGCCATCTCCCCACCCTCCACTCTGCCCTCCTCTCCAGCCCTGCCAGCCCACCTGGAGCCCACAGCTGGCCCTGACCCCATAGCATTCGCACGTCTCCCCCTGTCCTGTTGCCTCATCTGCCGGGCCCCAGGCCATCCTGCACTTATGCTCTGTTTCTACCCCGTCACTGCCAGACCACACTCTGCTCCATCCATCCACAGCCACTCGGCCAACTTTCCTTCAACTCTCACAGGCTTCAATTGTCCAAACCTCTTCCAACTTCCCAAATGCCCCCTAAACTATCTTTGTTTGCACTGCTCTCACAGGACAACTTTGCCCCCTATGCAACCAGGGCCAGAACTGCCCCGAATCCCCTCAGCTCCCTCCTGACTGCCTAAGATGTGTCTGATTCCAGTGAGGTCAGAAGCCAGAAGAGAGAAGAGTAGAATGGACCTACTGCTAGTCCTCTGCCCTTGGAAGTGGCCTGAAGACAGAAAATGCAACCTGGCATGGCAGAGGAGACCGGTGTTTGCAGCAGAAGACGACTCGTCCCATTGCCACGCCCAGAGTTACATCCCACTTCCTCCAGAATGAGCCTCCTGTGCCCAGTGCAAGTAAATCACCCAGGCCAGCGGCTGAGACTCCTTGGCCATGAAGCTCACTGGCGGTCTGGGCCTGTGTTCATCAGCCAAGCTGCCTCTACAGACCCGCAGTGAGCCCTTTGCTCCTGTGGTCAGTGTCAGAGCTCCCAGCCCTGCCCAGGTGCCTGGGAGTGGGCTCATAATCATGACCCAACCACATGTGACCATCCCCGGGAACACTGGGTCTAACCTGGCCTTGGCCCCCAGATTAGATGCGCCCTAGAGCTTTCGGTGGGTGTGCCCTGGCCCTTCTTTCCCCCGCACGCTGAGTCCGCACCCTCATGCACTCGGTCACACTCCTTCCTGCGAGCCGGACCTGAATCCAGCTGCCTGCTGCTACCCCTCGGTGGACGTGTCTGCCCTCCCTGAGCCCCCGAATCAACGTGCAAACCCACATTAAACTGCCACCACCCACACCCCGGAAAGGACTGGCTCCTTCTCCTCTGGGATCCCTCAGTTCTGTTTAACAATTTCTTCTCTCTCCTCATCACCCACGTTCAAAAATCCAGGGCGAAGCACCAAGATAGCCTAGTAGAAAGAAACAGGGTTTTGGAGTTACACCTACCCAGATGTGAATGTCATTGCCGAGGGTTACTGCTGTGTGACACTAAGCAAGAGCTTTCATTTCTCACCCCTCATTTCCTCATTTGCAAAGTGGAGTGAATCGGAGCTGGGTCTAGGGTAGGTCGGGGGGGCACTCAGCTCAGAGGCGAAATTTAAGAAGGCACCGAATAACTCAGCAAAATTAATAAGATTTTAAGAAACAAAACTGAAAAAAAAACAGAAGTAGACACATATTATCTGTTTGTCATAGTACAATTTATAATAGCAAACCAATGGGGAACAACACATAATACATATATACACACATACATAATACGTACAAATACATACGTATTATGTCCTTGACCATGTAAACAATGCAAGAAAAACAGATTGTAAAGAAGCGTGTCAAACGTTTTTCCAAAGAGGAAATGCAGACGCTCAACAGGCACGTGAAAAGATGCTCAACATCGCTAATCATCAGAGAAATGCAAATAAAAACCACAGTGAGCTATCACCTCACAGCTGTCAGAATGGCTACCATCCAAAAGACCACAAAAATATTGGTGAGGATATAGAGAAATGGGAACCCTCGTACACTGTTGGTGGGAATGTAATTGGTGCAGCCACTGTGGAAAACAGTATGGAGGTTTCTCAAAACACTAAAAATACAACTACTGTATGAACCAGGATTCCTTTCCTGGGTATATATCTGAAGAAAATAAAAACAGTAATTTGAGAAGATACATGCACCCCAAAGTTCATAGCAGCACTACTTACAATAGCCAAGACATGGAAGCAACCTAAGTGCCCATCAATAGATGACTGGATAAAGATGTGGTGTATATACACAATGGAATACTACTCAGCCATAAAAAAGAATAATATTCTGCCATTTGCAATGGATGGACTTGGAAGGCACTATGCTAAGTGAGATAAGTCAGACAGAGAAAGGCAAATACTGTATGGTATCACTTACATGTGGAATCTAAAAAAAATAAAACTAGTAAATAGAACAAAAAATAAAGTGTGCCAAAGTATAATAGCTCTTGCTTCTGGGTGGTACAATCATCGGTGACATTTTTTGTTTCATTTTTCTTTTTGCACTTGACATTTTCTATGATAAGCACATATTCATTTTATAATTAAAAAATAAAGATAGTAAAACTAAGAAAACACGCCACCTTTGAGTGTTCTCAATCTTCACTTCTAATCTGTTTCCCTCCTGCTTACTCATCCTCTCCAGGTCTTAATGTGCTTCTGTTCCTTCCTTTCCCTCCCATCCTAGCTATATAAGTGGTGTAGACGAGGGACTGGAGCCAGGTCCTCTAGTCCTGGCCCCTTCCTGACTAGCTGTGAAACTGGACAAGTTCCGTAACCTTCTATGACACGGGTTCCTCATCTGGATGCCGTAAAGTGAGGACATCCAAATACTCACTTCACCTCTCTGGGTATTTGTCTTCATGGTACAGAAACTGGCTTGCTTCATGGGCCACCGTGGGACTGAAGAGCCAAGGTGACCAGATGGCAGTCAGAACACAAAGAGACCAGAGGCCCCTCCCCATTTCACCTACCATATAATCCTCCAAGACTCTGAGATGCCCCTACTCAGGGGAGGGAAGCCCTCAATTACAACTCAGTGGAATTTCCAGTGACACACAGGATGATGGTTTTGTGTCATAATTAGTTTAATTTAAAAGAAAATGAAGAAATATTTGTGCACCCCTGATTTTGTTGCCTGAGAGTCGTGCCTACTACCCAGTGTCATTGGGTACCATGTTCTCCTCACCTAGGCTACGGCCATGGACTCCCAATTGGTCTCCACGGCCCCAGCATCTGTCCATTCCTGTCCATCTACACACAGCTGCCAATCTTTAACGTGCTTTGCACATCCTCCTGCTCAAAATGGTCCCATGACTTCCTCTTGCTGACCAAGCAGAAGTGCCCTCTCCCCAGACCACTCTCAAGGCCTTCACTATGTCCCCTTTTCCATCTTAGCACTTACTAGTCTACACTCCAGTCAAACAGGCTCTTAACTCCCCACTCTGCACACCCAGTGCTTTCCCACCCATGTGCATGTGCCAAGGCTCAGGTTATTCCTTCAACTCTCTGCCCAGCAAAATCCCATCACCCCCCAAGCCCATGGCAGACACCGCCTCCAGGAAGCCAGAGCTGCTGTCATGTGCCAGGACTAGATTGTCCCTGACTCAGGACAGATCACAGGACATTTACTCCTGTCATTGTTTAGATACAAGGTTCATCCACCAGGCAAATTATAAACTAGTCCTCAGTCCAAGCAGTACCGTGATAAATCCGATGGGAAGGAATGCGTGCATGAGTGATGTACGTGTCTGCCGCTGGCCTCGCGGGTGCTCCTTTCATGACAAATCCCCATTTCCACATTCCCGAGTCAAGACCCCTGACCCTGATCAGACTGCTCACTTCATCATAACTACTCAATCCAAATGTCCTGGGGGGTTGAGAGGGAGAAACTGTGTGCAGGGAGGAAAACCCAGGAGGCCGTTATGAGCAAGTCTGTATTTACCTGAACCTCCGCCACTTACTGTGTTTTTCAGTTTTAGTCCCATCTGCCTTCATGCTTGCAGACTGAAAATCCTGACTTTTCTAGCTTATCCATATGGGATTTTTTTCTCCCTGTTCCCCCTTCCCATCTCTTTTTAAATTTTTATTATTTTTTTCTGGGTCTTTAATTCCCCAGATTACACATTTCTGAGTCACTCTATCCACACCCACATTGGGAGCCAGATGTACTCTGGTTTGGACCACAGATGAGACACGATTGTTACTCTGATCTCCAAAATATTTCTTGTCTTTGCAAACATTTGGAGCTAAACATTGAGGGCACTTGCTTAGAGAACCTTTTTCCAACCTAGAATTTACCCACGTTTCCCCACAGACATCCTATGTGTACGTAGCTATTTTTAAACTTGACACCCACAAAACTCTTGGCAAAAACACAAACCAAATGGATTCCAAACCCAACTGGCTTAAATCCACATGTTTGAAAAAAGAACATTGAACTAGCGTGAACACACTTATCTGCTCTCTTTAATGTTTGTCAGGGTAGAATTAGAGCCTTTTAAGGTAGGGCTGGGAGTTCAGGTATCTGATCTGTTTCTTTGCCTCGGACGGAAAATCTCTTCCATTATCACTTTCCAAAATGTCCCTTGGGGTTGGCTTCCTGGACCTTCAAAGCCGCATGTACGACAAAAACAGCAGTGGGTCCCCTCAGATGTGGCTGTGCACCAAGAACCTCTCAAAGCAACAGCCGCTCCCTGGGGCCACAGCACCCAAATTCCACTGTTCGCATTTTTTTTTTTACCATATCCACATATTGAGTGTACAAATGATTTACTTATTTTTAAAATCAAATGGAAAACTAGCAGACTCTCCAACACTAGGTTGCAGAGAAATGTGGTACAAGAACCCACAGTGTGAAGCCAGAGGCTGCTGGGAGGGGAAGGGCAGCCAGACTATTTCAAGGATGCTGCTACCTCCCTGTGCTCAAAGCTCCCATCTTTCCTCTCAGCATGTCCATGGCTTTGAGGCCGTTCGAAAGCAAACAGTGAAGAACCTCCTTGCAACAAGACGAGACACTGTAGGAGCTGGCAGTGTATTCCCAGCCCAGTATGGAAAAAAAAAAAAGAAAGAAAGAAAGAGGAGCGGGTGATGGGATCTGTGCACTGAATTGTGTCACTATCCTACTTAAAGCCTTGCAATGGCGTCGCGTTGCCTTTGGACTAAAAATCCAATTGCCTGTCCCCAGCCCACAAAGCCCTGTGTGATCTGGCCCCTTCATCACTATCCAACCTCATCTCCCATCCGCCTCTCTCACTATGCTCCAATCCCACCAGACTTCTTGGGGCTGGGGCTGATCCATGGGCCAGTGGAGTCAAACTCTAGTCCTAAGAGTGACAGGCATTAATTACGCCCCAGGCAGGCTCATAGGAGGCCTCATAGCTGCCCATCCCACTGTCCCCAAACCTTCCTGTTAAAACATCGAGACATAAGAGTTATGAAAAACTGGTCCATACCTTGAGTGGCCCCTGGTCAACCAACAGAAACTAGCCTTTAAATACACACTTGCCCTATAATATGGTCATGGCAATGATACAAGTAAGAGCCATCCTGGGTTGCCCAGAGGCAGGGAGGGGTGGAGAGAGATGGTGAACTCTTCCTGGGGAACCAGGAAATGCCTCCTGGAGGAGGTGAATGCATGTGCTCACCGGGGAAGATGAGTGAAAGTCCATGATGCCAGAGCAAAGGGATACAGAGTAGCTTTGGTGAAACTGGAGAAGTTGGAGCAACATGCTGGGGAGAAATACTGGATTCAGCTCTCACTTTGAAAAAAGGATCCCTAGTGAAAGAAACTGCCTCAACATCACTGTGCATAGATACTGGCCAAACCTAGCTCGGCTGCTGACCTCCGAGTAGGGGAATGACGGTGCAGGTCTCTGCAGAGAGGAACAAGGCCTGAATTTCACCTCCCTTAGAGAATCCTTTTAAAAGAGCAAGCTACCCTAAGTACCACCTGCATGAGGGAGACCAGCACAATATGCATTCACTTGCTAATGGCCACAATTTCTTGGCTGTAGACCAAAGTTATGAGGAGCTGAGTTGCATTTCTGTGTGCTAAATGCCTGCTGAAAGTACGCCAGGCCCTTCTGGAAACCTGCCCGTTACTGCATCTGGAACTTGAGCATCATTTTACCAGTTGAAACCACTCTAGCTTTATTGCTGTTCCTTTGCTTTTATGAAATACCATTGCTCACATCTACCCTTCATTTACCACTCTGCCCTTGGTCGCAAAGAAACCACTTTGCTTCAAGGTACTTACTGAAAACTATATTCCATGTTAATAACGATAAAATAAAGAGCCGACATTTTCTGAGAACTCAGCGTGCCGGGCCTTGTGCTGAGCGCTTTATAGACACGATCTCACTTACTCTTAAATACATGAGATTGTAGTCTTCATTGTTTTACATGTGAGGAAGCAGGCAAAGAGGATAAGAAATGGCCATGATCACACAACAAATGGGAGACTCTCATCGTGAAATCATGCCTTCTTTTAAATAAAAACATTGAGTATTGCTAAGCTGTATCAGAACATGTAAAGCTGTATATAACAGGAACTCTCCGCTAAGTTTATGATACAGCAGGGAAAGTAAAGCAACACAGAAATATCTAGAAGAAAGAGTGAGGTGTGACAAGTGTTATGAACACTATTTTCTTGTAGAGAAGTGTGGAATCACTCCTGTGAAACTAAGTGACAAATGAGCTAGGTTTTGAAAAGGAGTAAAACGTTAAGAATAAAACGTGCGAACGTCTTTCCAAGCAGAAACATTTAAGTCGAGTTCCCCCAAAACAGGAATGACTAAACCAGCAACATCCAGTAAATTTTATTAGTATATTATCACCATTTATGATTGTGCTAATAAAATATTAATGTATCGTATTTACTTATTTGCATAGGTAATCATAAGGACAATTCACCAGCCCGTTCTCCTCATAAACAGCACCTTAATGAATCTGATGGTAACAATCTGGTAGGATTAGCACACGAAATTCAGGTTTCAGAAGTTATAAGCAGATTCTATTAAAATTCTCTCCCTGTAACTTAATTATGGTCATTATCAAGCCTAACAATAACGAAAGGTATCTCCTTTTAAACAGGAGAGTCCTGCCTGCGTCAGATGGAAGCAGGAGCTTGCCTGGTTCGGAGTCTGACTCCGCCTTTGGAAGGCAGTCAGGAGCATCCACACGTAACACACGGAAGATCTGGTCTATGAAAGTCAAACACACAAAACCTCAGGCCCATGCATGGTCAGCCAGTGCACTCAGGGCCACCCAGGCCCACCTGAAGTGTCTTTGTCACACCTGTGATGGAACAGGGAGACCAGCTTCTCCCCCTGCAACCAGGGGGGCCTGGGTCTGGGGACCAGCCTCTGCCTTCCCTCCACCCTCAGTCAAGAGCGGAATTCTTCCCACTACCTTGATGTTCGGAGCAAAAGGAAAGAATGGGAAATAACTAGAGGGTAAGAAGAGGAGCAAGAAAGATGGAAGAAATCAGAGGGGGCAGGTATAGCTGAAGTGGTAGAGCACATGCTTAGCGTGCACGAGGTCCTGGATTCAATCCCCAGTACCTTCATTAAAACAAAGAAAAATTTAGAAAGAAATATGGAAGAAATCAAAAACTCCCCCAGAGCCCCTGGCTGCTGTGGTCCCCAGAAAGTGGACTGGAGCCTTGGTGGGGTACCCAGTGCCCCTGGAAGGCCGTGACTCCATCCTGTGCCTTCAGCACCATCAAAGCACTCTGTACCCTCTTTGGTTTAAGAGGGAGGACTTCCATCCCCACAGTCCACGGAGGCCATGAAGGACAGGTGTTTTAAAGCTCTTGTCACAAATAAGGACAATCAGACAAAGAAAGGAGTAATAAGGTATGAACATCAGACAGTTGGCACAAGTCAGATGTGTGACATTTTCAATAAGGTCAATGAATGCCATGAAATTTCCAAAATAATATTAGTATTAATTTGCCCTCTTTGGGAAGTGATAATGTTACCTCTGGAATTAGGGAGTGGAGTAGAGGCTGGGAGGACCTAGTTGAGCCCCGAGGTCGTCAGAGCAAATGAAGCGAGGCTGAGGCATCTGAAGCACACAGGCACATAGTCCCCTGGCCCCACACATGGATTTCACCCTTGAATGAGGGCCATTTGCACAGTCAAAGCTTGTCACAGAGGCCCTCTCAAGTCACCAGTTTTCCCAGCATTTCCTCAGCTAAGTACAATCAATTTGCACATGTGTTTCATTTTTATATAACAAATACAGGTCTTCAAAGCAAGCACCCGACCTATCTGGATTTGTCTGTTCATTTAATTACATAAAGATGGCACCGTAGTTAAGACCATTCTGCTGAACTGCACATGTCTTCCATCGCATTGGGCAGCTCACCCTCATACCATGTATCTCTAGCCAGGCCCTGTAAATCAGCACATTCTCAACAGCTGAACCAAAAATAACTGAAGAGGATATTTAGACCAGTGGAGTGGGAGGGCAGGATGAAAGATTTAAACATCAGAAAAAATGCATGACGAAACAACAAAGAGAGATGAATTAAGAAGAGCCTGTTCTCTTTATTACATGGGAAAAAGTGGTATCTTTGCAAAAAGTCTGGCTGAAATCATGCCTGATACTAATTTTTTTTTATTCTTCCACCCCTGTCCCATTCAAATTACTATCTTCGGGGTCACTATAGCACTGGCCTAACTAGAGCCAGTGACAACGCCAATGCCCAGTGTAGAAAGACCACACCACATCCTAGAGAGGCAGTGCGCGACCTCTAGACTGCTGGGTCTAGAGGATTCCAGATGTCCTCTGTAGCAGGACAGGTGGGGAACAGCCTCTGCAGGAGACAGGAGAACAGCTTCTACCTCCAGCCACTTCCAGCCTTTTATTTTTGCATCTTCACAACAGAAAAAAAAGTTATCAAATACGTTAAGAGGAAATATATGCACACCTCACTGGAATCTTCCATTTTCTGAGCATCAACTAGATACCAAGTACTGAGCTAAATACTTTCTGGACATTCACTTTTTTATGCTCTGAACAACCCAATGGGATAGGTTTCATCTTATTTATTTTTTTTATTATTATTTATTTTTTTATTTTATTTATTTATTTTATTTTATTATGAGAGAACTGAGACTTGGTGAGATTAAGTAGGCTGACCAAGGACATACAGCTAGTTAACAGGTGAGTCAAATTTCCAACCCAGGTCTGTCTGGTGCCCAAGACCATGCCCTTAATCATTACACTGTACTGCTTCCTCACCACTCGATTGGAAGCGGTCTTAGCTTAGAATCCAGTCTCCTAGTGGGATCTAGAAAGACATTTGTTAAAAGATGCTGGGCAGATCCCAGAGTCTCTCCAAGGGGCAGAGACCCAGGCTTGACCACACACAGCCAGGAATGATGCCAAACTGCTCTTCGGAATTTTCCTTGCAGAAACACCACTGCTGCTCTGAGCCACCAGTGACACATATCATCCCTCAGACTGGCTATCAGGGACCCCACTAAAACTGCCCTGGAAGACCCAGAGGCTCTGGGTCTCCTGCCTGGCCTGCCACTGCTCACTTCCCGTTCACGCCCTGTGTGCGTGCTGCTAATTAGCAGGCTTTAGCTCATGTCACGTATCGCACCAAGCTGGAAAGGAAGCCTGGGACATGTAGCGTGGGGGTGGTGCTCTTGGGCAGGTGAGACTTACAATATGGAAACTATAAAAATAGAAAGTGAACAAAAAGATTTAGAGCCTCTAAAAATAGTATTAAATAAGCATTTGTTGAGGGCCTACTATGTGTAGCACAGGACACTGGACTCAAGGCTTTCAAGTATGACGAATGGTGGTCCAGGAGCTGGATCCTGGAGGAGTGGAGCCTGACTACATCAAGTAAATGATCAGCCACTCAAGGCGGCCAGATAAGCCATCAGAGAGGCACATGCAGTCCTGTGAGCTGGGACATCAAGATGTGACAAACGAAAAGATAGGATGGATGAAAAGACAGGACCAGATGATCTGACCCTGAAAGCACAGATGTCACCCACAAAGGCAGAGGATAAATGGATGGAAATGCATCCTCTTCCACACTGGCCTCAAAGTGTGTCAGGCAGGAAGAATGAACACATCCCCTGACAGGGCAGGGCAGGACCTCAGATTCCACTCTGGCCAGATGGTTCCCAACGTGCAGGAACTTACTATGAAGTGGTGTTTCTTCAGGGATCACTGAAGAGGGTGGTGAGGGGAGGAGGCGGCCGTCAACCGGGAGAGAAAACAGCATCGTGATCACAAGAGTGTGGAAGAGGATGGTGCATTTTGGACAACAGCCTAAGGAGGACAGGTTGGAAGGCTGTGCCAGGCAGAGTTAAAATCACAAACAGGAACCTCTCCAGGTTATCTGAACAGCCAGGATTTGTGATAGAAATTAGTTGGCTCGCCAAATCTCCTGGAGGACCAAAGGGTCGGCTTCGGCTTCAGCTCTGCAGCCAGAAGCCAAGCCCAGACTCCAAACAGGACAGCTTCAGCAAAGACCCTCTGCTGCTGCGAGACAGTGCCTGAGCCCCTCACACTGCACGCTTTGCGCTCCCAAAGCGCGACGGCCGGCTCTTCCAGAGAATGGATTCCATTTCCTCCCACGGCTCTGACACAGGAGCACCCCTCGTTGGTCCCTCTGTCACATACCCGTGTCCCGGCTTCTGAGGAAGGCTGGGGAAATGAGTCCTGCCTTCTCCCTTGCGGAAGCAGGCAAATGTTGTGAGAATATTGTGCAAGGATCTGGGTGGCCACACTCATAACAAATGTCCATGACAGAGGCGCACTGTGAGCTGGCCTCTTTGCCAGCTTAGGGGGCAGTAAAACCAGACTTGGCTTTGCATCTCCTGACCAGTAGGCAGCATCTCCTACAGCCAGAGAGAGGCTCAAGGGTTCCAGACTCCAGCTGGGGGGACTTCTGGGCAATCAGACCTTTAGGAAAACTGAAAATACGTAGTAAGTTTACTCAAACCTGAATAATGACCAACATGCCTTATATGCTGCCTTCCTAGGGATACTGCATTTGGATAGAAAACATTAGTTTAAGTAAAAATGACAACTTACTAAATGGCCAATTTTTGGTATCAGGCAGCTAGTGGGGAAAATACTTTCCAGTTGGCAGGAGGGGAAGTGTGGCAAACTTCAGATTGCCTATCCAAAATCCATTCTCCCTTTCTTCCTTATTAATAATATTGCAATTTTGGCGGGAGGGGACAGCATGTGCTCTTTTAAAATAGTTACTCCCAACAATAAAATATCTGAAAAAGAAATAAAGAAAATAATCCTGTTTACAATAGCTTCAAAAAAATACTTCAGAGATAAATTTAACCAAGGAGGTGAAAGATCTCGACACTGAAAATTACAAGACATGGATGAAAGAAATTAAACAAGACACAAATAAATGGAAAGGTGAATTGGAAGAATTAATATTGTTACAATGTCCATATTACCCAAAGCCATCTATATTTTCAATGTAATCCCCACCCAGATGCCAATGGCACTTTTTAGAGAGGCAGAAAAAACAATCCTAAGATTTTTAAGAAACCACAAAGGACCCCAAAGAGCCAAAGCAATTCTGAGAAAGAAGAACAAAGGTGGAAGCTCCATGCTACCGGATTTCAAACTATATTATAAAGCTGTAGTATTCAAAATAGTCTGGTACTGATGTAAAAACAGACACATAGATGAATGGAACAAAGAGAGCCCAGAAATAAATCCATGCATATATGGTCAACTAATATTTGATGAGGGAGCCAAGAATACTCAATGGACAAGACAGTCTCTTCAATAAATGGTGCTGGGGAAATCAGATATTTACTTGAGAAAGAAAGAAATCAGACCCCTATCTTATACCATTCATAAAAATTAACTCAAAATGGAATAAAGACTTACGTGTAAGACCTGAAACCATAAAACTCCTAGAAAACATAAGGAAAAAACAGGTCTTGGCAATGAGTCTTTTGTATATGATACCAAAAGCACACACAATAAAACAGAAAATAAACAACTGGGACTGCCACATCAAACTAAAAAGTTTATGTACAGCAAAAGAAACAATCAACTTAAAAGACAACCTACAGAACGGGATAAAATATTTGCAAATCATATATCTGATAAGGGGTTAATATCCAAAATACATAACGAATTCATGCAACTCAACAGAAAAAAATAATTCAATTAAAAATGCCCAAAGGATCTGAATAGACACTTTTTTCATATAAAAGGCCAACAGGTGAATGAAAAGGTGCTCAACATCACTCACCATTAGGGAAATGCTAATCGAAACAATAAGATGTTACCGCGTGCCTGTTAGAATGGCCATTAGCAAAAAGACAAGAGATAACAAATGCTGGTGAGGATGCAGAGAAAAGGGAGCTCTGGTGCCACAAGAGGTGATGCGGCCACTATGGAAAACAGTATGGAGGTTCCTCAGAAAATTAAAAATAGAACTACCATGTGATCCAGCAACTCCAAGTCTAGGTATGCATCCAAAGGGAGTGAAATGTATACATACACGCACACACAGAGTGGAATACTATTCAGCCGTCTGCAGCAACATGAATGGAACTCGAGGGCATCATGCTAAGTGAAATAAGGCAAGTAGAGAGACTAATACTATATGATCTGATGCATATGTGACATGTAAAAAAAAATTTTTTTTAACTCACAAAAGGATCAGATTTATGGTTACCAGAAGTGGGGAGTGCAGGGTGGGGAAACTGGATGAAAATGTTCCAAACGTACAGACTCTTCAGTTATAAGATAAATCAGTACTGGGGATGTAATGTACAGCATGATGCCTATTGTTAACTATATATGCTATAAGGTATATTTGAAAGTTGCTAAGAGTAAATCCTGAAAGTTCTTATCACAAGGAGAACAAAGGGCTTCTGGGTTTCTTTGTTGTTGTTGTTTTACAACTGTATGAGGAGATAGATGTTAAGTAAATCCATTAGGGTAATCATTTCACAATATATGTATGTCAAGTCATTGTGCCATACATCTTAAACTTATGCAGAGCTGTATATTGATTACATCTCAATAAAACTGGGGGAAATTACCTCTGAAAAATAAATTTAAAATAAATAAAAACAGTCACTCTCTCGCAGCCTGGGGTAGTCATGTGACCCAGTTTTGCCCAGTGAGATAAGCAAAAGTCTACTGTGTGGGGTTTCTAGGGAAGCTATTATTTTGTTGATGAAAAACGATAGATTCAACTGGCCCATCACTTTTTTAAAAAATAGATTTTATTTTTTAAGAGAAATTTTAGGTCTGCAGCAAAACTGAGCAGAAAGTTGAGTTCCCATAACTCCCCACCCCCGACACATGAAGGTCGTCCTTACTATCAACATCCCTCCACAGGTGGTACATTTGTTACAGCTGATGAACCCACACTGACACATCGTTTTCACCCAAAGTCTATAGTTTACATGAGAGTTCATTCTTGGTGTTGCACATTCTATGGATTTTGACAATGTATGAAGACATGTATTCACCATAATAGTAATAGTCTCACACAGAGTAGGTTCATGGCCCTAAAAATCCTCTGTGCTCCGCCCATTCATCTCACCTTCCCGTCTGTTCTCTGCCAACCACTGACCTTTTTTCTGTCTTCATAGTTTTTCCTTCTCCAGAATGCCATATAGTTATGAATCAGACAGTATGTACCCTTTTCATATTGGTTTCTTTCACTTAGTAACATGCATTTAAGTTTCCTCCATGTCTTTTCATGCTGTGATAGTTCACTTTAGAGCTGAATAATATTCCATGGACTCGATGTACCACAGTTTATCTATTCACTTAGAGAAGGACATCTTGGTTGCTTCTGATTGGCAATTATGAATAAAGCTGCCATAAAAAAGATTCGCGTGTGGGTTTTGTGTGAACGGAAGTTTTCAACCCATTGTGTAAAAAGCGAGGAGTGCGAATCCTAGATCGTGGCCCATCACCTCTGCACTTTGCCTGATGCCCTTCTTCCTGCCTGCAATGCGGGGGCAATGCCAGGAGGAAGGGCGGCCCTCCTGACACCCCCCAGCAGAGGGGAAGCCTGGGTCCACAGTAGCTTCGCTGAGCAGCTCACCAGCCCTGGACAACCTACACCAAACTTTGTTACGTCAGGAAAAAAAAAAAAAAAACAGATCCTATTTTGGTTTTACTACTGTTTCAGCCAAACTCCATCCTAATGGGTCCAGAAATCTCCGTGTTCCTGAAATTGCCTGGAAAGAGAAGCTTATGGACAACAGGCTTGGTTCACAAAATATTGTCAGCCTGGAAACAATTGTGCTGGTTTCTTTTTTTTTCTTTCTTTCTTTTTTTCTTAATTTAAATTCCATCTAAATCTTGAATCTTTTACCTTTGTTTAGAATAGATTATTCCCCCTCAGAGTGAACGTCAATGAACAGAGGAAATGCACTGCCCGTGTTGGAGGCAGGGAGAGGCGAGGGGAGAGGAGCGAGGCCCTTTTCCTTCTTCATTAAGTACCCAGTTGGGAGCGTAAAAACACCATCTGCAATTCAGTACCTGCTGGGCAGAGGATGTGCGTCCTGAGCCGAGAACCCATTTGCCTTTATGAGAGAAGGTTTTTTCTTTGCCTGTGAAAGTCCTATTATAAAAACAATTAGTCTCGTTAAAGGATTCTGTTCTGCAGAAGAACTAATTCTCCTCACAGCTGCTCATCCTTAGAAACAGCCTAAGTCCTGGAGGGAGGGTGATCCTGACATGTCTGCGGAATTTGCCCCTGGACCAGAACCTGCTTGGCCAAGGCAGGAGTCCACGCCGGGCAGGAGGCAAGACAAGGCCTCGACGCCTGTCCACACTGCTCTGTGGTCACGAGGCCACAGTGGCGAGATCCAAGGAAGCAAAAAGCCTTGAGACCGACTGGATCATGATGGGGAACAATTCTTTAAGACCTCAACACCTTACTGTGCTCAGCAACTCTTGATTAACATGGACCCTTTTCAGTATCTTCAGTTGTGCAGAAGTGTACAGTTTGATTAAGGAGGTTTCATTTATAAAATATAGACACGAGACAGATTATTTTTCTAAAATACCATAATGTTTTACCAAATTCTACTCTTCTGTTGGGTAGGAGATACTCTTAAAGGACATTTTAATCCCACTTAACAGCTTTTCAATTACTTTATTATTAACATAGTCTCATCTCAGGGCCTCAGTCTTCCGCCTTTTTTTTTTTTTTTGCATTTTTTGCACCCCTCCCACCACCAGCCTTGTCCATTTTTAAATCTCAGGCTCATATTTGACTCATTCTTCCCTAGCACCATGCTCGGCTCCTCGTCTCAGGGATTTGGAGTCAGTGGTGTGCCGGTAGAGGTGAGACCCTAGCACACTTCTCAGCTCAGAAGGGAGGGGGGAGCATGGATTTGTAGCTTCTGCTGACTCTCATGGGGGTAAATACTCCCACCAGCTGGATTTCAGGCTTCCAAGTGGAGTCAGTGACCGTGGAGCTGTCACAAGGTGTCAGCTCCTGAGAAGCACTGCATGGAGCGGCCGGAGGCACGAGCCTGGCCCAGTCTCCCAGCCCCTTTCCTGGGCCTGCTCTTCCGGTGTCGGCGCAGGAGAAAGGCAAGGAAACCAAAGGACCTCTCCAACCTCAGCAATTACACAGTAGCTGCACTGAGGTCGCCAAACCACCCCTCTTCTTTTTCTTTGGTCTCATTATCACCAACCTAACTGTGGCCCCCAAGCCCAGCTGGCAGAGAACACATCCCCAGGCACCTCCACCAACCACTGGCAGTGACCTCGTGGCCTGGTTGCCCTCACTGGTGACTTCTTACCATCAGGCATGTCCCTTTGGCCCACTCTGCAGCCTAAGAAGCCTACAGACCCCAGTTTTGTCTGACCTCCTGGGCCCGAGCTCCTATCTGGGAAGATAACATCTTCTGTACGTCCTAAAATGGGGACCTCAAGCGGGTAACAGTGGCTCCCTCCAGGGCTCTTTCCTCTGTTCACACAGATTAGACCTGACCAGGACAGAACAGCTGATCAGCAAGTGCGGTCAAGAGCAGACATCCAGCCAAAGGACAGGAGGGCACCCTCACCCTTGCACCTGCTCCAACCTCCCTCACCTTCTCGAGCCCCACTCAGCACTCCCCAGAAAAGATGACCTCTCACCCTCTTCCTTCAACCTTCTTTATACTAGGGGGGATGTTCTCAGCCAGCCCAGCGGGGAGCTATCTTGCCTGTTAGCAGGCCGCTTTCAGGACCTAACGTGAAGTCTTTAGAGCCCTTGTGGGCTGTCATCCCAATTTTGGAAAAACAAAGTATGCAATTATTAATGTCACTTGGAACATTCTTTACCACACACAAAAGGCTTTTGGGTACATTTTATCTTCGTAACCAGTCATCTTTAAACTGAGGTACATGTATCACTGGGGGTCTCCAAAGACTCTCCAAGAGGAACACTGAGCAGGCATGGTTTTGAGGGAATCAGTTTTCAACTCTCAGCTTTCCTCTGCCCTCTTCCTACAACTGATCTGCTGAATTCACTTCTTCGTGGAAGTATTCTGAGGTCCCCTTTCCCCACTCCCCTTCTCCTTTTCAAGAGAAAGAAATACCCCTCACTCATCCCAAATCTTTCAATTTTTGTTATAGATCACCATGTGCATTTCAGTATATAACTCAGGAGTCCAAAGAACCGATCGACCTTGCAGTTATAAAATGCCTTTGCATTTCCACCAACTTATTTTTGTGAGTGAGATTACTCAACACCTCAATCTACAAACATAAAAATTAAAATGCAAGTGAAGCTAAACCCTATCTCACTCCAGCAATAAGTAATATTCTTCTGCTGTATGTATTTTAATAGCATTAAGAAATATATGTCCAATAAAATCTGACTTGTCTTATTTCATTATTTACCAAAGTGTGTATCATGTTACTTTGGTCAGTTGTGTTCTGACCAATAAATCATAACGATAACAAATCAGAAGAAATGTTTGTAATGGGCCTGATGGTAACAGGAAATAAATTTATTTTCAACTTACAGTCACATTTTTTGCTTCAGGGAAGAACATGAGGCTCTTGGAGCTTATGTTTAACTGCCTGCCCTACAGCCATGCCTGCTCCCCTGTGTATCATAAGCAAAGTTTCCCTCCCACAATGGATTCTCACTTTCCCAGTCAACTTGCAGCTAAGGCATAGGCATATGATTCAGTCCAAAGAAATATGACAAAGGGTTCTGGAAAAGATTTTTCTCTCTGATAAAAAGAGTGCCTTTTCCCTTCCTGCATTAGAATAGGTGAGAGGATGTGAAGCCTGGAGCCACTGCAGCCATCTTAGAACTATGAGGGAAAAACCAAGAGAACTCAAAGGCAAGCAGAGTCCTGACATTCCAGGCTAACCAACCCAGCAAACACCTTCCTCCAGATCCTCTATTATGAGAGAAGATCAAAGCCTTAATGTTTACATTATTTTTAGCCAGGAATTCTATTGTTTTCATCCCAAGCAGATTCTGATATGGTCTCTGCTCTATGCTAAGGATTTGGGATTTTAGATACCTTGAGAGCCACCAGAAGATGTTAACATTTTTAGCAGCAGACTGGCCTGTCTTTGACAGCCATTTGGAGAATGGCTTGGAGAATGGCTTGGAGAAAGAAGAGAATGAAGGCAGGGGACCAGTTACAATCATTAGTCATTGTAAGTCTTATCCGCGTAGGCAGCTTTCACTGAAATTTCTTGTATTCTCTAACATAAGTACTCGATTTTCACATTTTTATTAAAGAACAGAGCAAACTGCTGTGTCAACAGACACTGCAGTCCACAGGCGAGTAGTCTGGGGGAGGAGGAGAGTGGATATGGGGCAAAACCACAACATGTGGTTTGCGAGCCTGGTCCACTCTCTTGCCTTTTCCCAGGTGGTGGAAGAGCAAAGGGAGAAGCAAGCATCATTAAGTGGAAACCCAGAAGTTGCACACCCCACTCACATCCCATTGGCCCAGACTCAGTCACATGACCATATGCAGCTGCAAAGGAGGCTGGGAATTGTAGTTTAAAGCAGGAAGCCACATGCCTAGCTAAAACTCACATAGTTCTATTACTAAAAGAAAGAAAGAATAATGAGTATCAGAGGGCATTTTGTTTCAAAACTATCCACAAGTATAATTTAAGGAGTTTCTTGAGATTGGGTATCAGATTTCCTTAAAATTAGTCAATTATTTTAAGAGGAGACATATGATGTAAGATTTTGAGAGGTATATATTTGACATAACTCTGGTTTCATTGAATAAATATTATTATCACAGATTCAATGGCCTCTGAATGTAGTGTGTCAGAAAGAAAAACACCCGGTTCAGCACCCCAGTAAGCAGCAGAGAGGGTCAAGGAATATGAGCAGATCTGGCATCTGAAAACGCTTTCAATTTCTATCAAACCATGGTGACATAAAAAAGAAAGGCCAGGAAAAGACATTCCCAAAATATAACTGAATTCAAAAATGGTGCCCGTAGGTGTATGAGACCCTGTGGCATGCACATCCTTCCAGCGGGCATCTG
This sequence comes from Vicugna pacos, assembly GCF_048564905.1. Taxonomy (NCBI): domain Eukaryota; kingdom Metazoa; phylum Chordata; class Mammalia; order Artiodactyla; family Camelidae; genus Vicugna; species Vicugna pacos. The sequence goes on along the minus strand of NC_133000.1, from coordinate 13,810,487 downwards.
CCTCACCAAGCGTTCACTGATACCTGAATTGGATGGCCATTTGCCTGTGGCTTAAAAAATGGAAAAAAGAAGAAGAAATGTGGGCAGGAAATCCAGGCAGAGCAAAGACAGCTTGCTAAAGAGCTGTTGCTCTAAGTTCTATTCTCCCAGCTGCAAGAAATCATCAGCACATCAAGAGAAAAACTTCAAAAGAGCTGATGAGTTGTCTTGTAATAGCACAATAATGCCATCTTTCCCGGCACGAATCAGTGGTCCTCAGTGAAGCTTCAAGTCTGCTGGTGTCCAAGTTTTTAAGGATCTGATTTAACAAAGGAAACAATCCTGGTGCCATTAAGCACAATTTAATATTTATTTATACCCAAGGGAGCAGGGGCACTATGCAATTTCCTCTCCTTGAGAGGATGTATTTGTAAGAGTGTTTTGTAAATTATAAATCATCATGCAAATACTACAGAGATGCATGCATACCTCCCACATACATATTAATGTGTATTAATATTCCCCAGGAGTAGCGAGGAGTTCTCTCCACTTGAAGAATCTCTATGAGATGTTATATATAATGATGTTTTACAAATGCTAAAGCACAACACTTATGTAACAAGCAGGGAGTACTTTGACTTTTTTTTAATCAAGGCAGGCAGTATATCCTACCTCGGGCCTTTACACCCAGACCTGCCCATCAGAGGCATCGTGTAAGCAAGCGCCAGAAAGACGCACCGGCAAAGCCAATGCCCACATAGCAAGGACCCTAAGAGCCTGATGAAAACCACAATCTTTGCCATTTTGATAAATAAGACTCTTAAAACTAGCATAAGCAACTATGATTTGTTTCTTTTTGTGCTCTGACAGGCCGAAGGAAAGGATAATAAGGCTTCCCTTGCTTCTCTGTTTAATGAGGTATTACATTTACCCCCAAATTTAAATGAACAATTAATAAAACATTTAGCATCTTGCAGACTCATGGAGATCAAAGGCAAATTGAACAAGCCCAGATAATCAGGTTTGACAACATACTGACTCTGATCATTTCTTTCCACACGTAACCCAGGGATGCCCTCCCCCACCCCCAAAGCTGAGAAATAAAAGGGAAAAAAGTCTAGAAGACACGTAATAAAGCCCCTAAAGCACACTGTCACCAGACTCTCAGAAGTGACAGAGATAGCGAGATGAAAAAAGTAGTGTAAGTTCAAAGCATCGCCATAAACAATCTTTTCCACAAAAACAATTACAATAAAAATCTCCAAGTAGCAGAAACAGATCAACCCCAGCCAGCAGTCCATTCGTGTCAAGCAATATTAAAAGCAATCAAATACACATGCAACCAAGACTACAAACCATCCTCTGGAGTTGGCTATGACGACACTTGACCCTGAACTTTGTTACACGTCACGGCTGCACGTTCTGTTTTCAAGGACTCCACAAAGGCAGCTACCTTGGGAGGCTCACGGAAGCCAGCCGGCCCTTCATGTTGCCTGACTCCACACAGCTACATTGCCAAACAGAGGGTCTGGCCTCCTCGGCCTTCCACTTGGGATCAGCAAGACCCCACCGGGTCCTCAATGTCTATGTTTTGATGGTCGTCCAGTCAAAACTCTCTCATTCTATCCCCTGGGATTCCCCCAATGCTGCCACCTCCTCTTTTCACATGGTTCCCTAGGTTTGGTCCCTCTACTCAGTCCCCACAGACCCTCCTAAATTTATGCCACTTGTGGTAGGCAGGAGAATCATTCCCAAAGACTTCTTAATCCCTGGATTCTCTGAAGATGTTAGGTGACATGCATAGGGGAGCTAAGGCTGCAGGCAGAGCTAAGCTTGCAAATCAACTGACCTTAATATTGGGGTGAGCCCAATGTAATCACAGTGGTCCTGATAAGTAGAAGCAGCAGAACAGAATCAGAGAAAGATCTGACAATGAAAGCAGCCTCAGAGATATGCTATGTTGCTGGCTTTGAAGATGGAAGAAGGGGCCATAAGTGAAAACAAAAAACAAACAAACAAACAAAAAAACCAGGGACAGTACCTAGAAGCTGGCAAGGCAAGAAAACAGATTCTCCCGTAGAGTTTTCAGAGCCCAGGGAGACCTATTTGAGACTTCTGAATTACAGAATTGTAAGATAATAAATTTGCATTGTTTCAAGCCACTAAATTTGTGATTATTTGTTACAGCAGCAACAGGAAACCAGTACACCATTTTTCAGCTATTTCTTCCCCTTTGCTTTCCAGCAATAATAATCCTTCTACTGAGCAATGTGCATGCTTCTCACAAACTGGGTGGGGGAGGCAGGCGGGCCACAGTGAGTAATATTTCAAGGGATTTTCTTGGCTCCCTAGGGATATAAAGTATGAGCAGCATCAGTTTTACACGCTTGGAAGATTTGGCATGCCACAACTAGAGAATGTTCACTTCAAATCGGATGTCTCAATCAAATGTTTATACAGTCAACTACACAGCCAGGCCAAGTGTTTCATCAATGCTTATTATTGATATAAACCCTTAATTAGTTGAAGAATAGATGTATACTTTTTTTAAGATAATAACTTGCTCTCCACGGCTCCGTCCGAAAGCCAGCCTAATGAGGCTATACTAGAAGCATTTCCATAAAGGTCAGAAACGAGATGGCACGGTAATCCCCTATCACCTCGATTGTTCATTTACCATTGTAACAATGCAAACAACCAGAAGGAAAGAAACTGGAGGAATAAAATTGGAATGGAAAACGCAAAATTTTAATTATTTGCATATTATAAATTATTCACATAAAAACACTCAGAGAACCAAAACTATTTATAAACAAAGCAAAACAAACAAGAATTTAAAGGTTCTGGTCCAAGATAGCAACCCAGGAATCTCTTGAACTCACCTCCTCAGACAGACACACCAAATCTACAGCCACACATCGAACAATCATCTCTTAATGAAATCCAGAAACTAGCTGAGTGACCCTTACACACTGGGCAAATGAGAAAAAACCCACATCAAAAAGAATAGGAAACACTGAGACACACTCTCACTACAAGTCCCACCCTCGCAGAGAAACATAATTAGGAGGCAACTCACAACCTCGGATTCTCCCTGAGGAGTGAAGGGTTTGAAACCAACAACTACTGCCCCAACTTTAAGACCCCCATAGTGACAGGCCCCCAAAACACCTGGCTATGAAAGCCAGCGGGGACTGCACCCGTGACAACCACAAAACCATGCAAAGAAAGATGCCATTTTTAAAGATGCCATCCACCCAGGGATCAGAACAGAGGCAGCAGACAGATATGCCCAGATCTAAATCTTTGCCTCCAAGAGGTCTATTTGCATACTTTAAAAGCTGCTGCCTTCAGGTCAGGCTGCTAATTTAGCACACGTCTCAGAACAGACTGCAGTTCTCCCTGCAAACCAGGGAGGCCAGCAGGTGCCATCTTCACGCTCTTCCTCTGCCCTGTTCCAGGTCACTGGTGTCTCCTTGAAAGAAACTATGCACATGTCTAGGGCCTGGTTTTTGGAGATGCTACCCAGAGGACACAAATCTTTATGACCTCGGTCTGATGGCTTGAGTTCCAGGCCCCACATAATTGTGGCAAACAAAGAAAGACTTCTTAACCAGGTATCCCCGCCAGGGCACAGTACAGAGGGGACAGAGACATGCCCAGCCTCAGTCTTTCCCCGAGAGAGGTGTACCTGCAGACTTTAAAAGCTGCTGCTTGTGGGTCCAGCATCCAATCAGCCTGCATCTAAGTGCTGAGTGCAATCCTCCCTTTTGGGACACTGATAGGTCTTGGCACACCCTCAACTATGGGAGCAAAGAGGGCTGCTTGGACAAACACAAAGGTTTGAAAGACATCAAGAGCTAGGGCCAAGCTAAATGATAAGGTTCATCTTCTACATAAGACCACAGCAGGACTGGGAAAGGTGCTTTGTCTAATGCACAGAAACCAACACAGAGAATCAAGGAAAATACATGAACAGAGGTATATGTTGCAAACAAAACAGATAAAAATCTCAGAAAAAGACCTTAACAAAATGAAAATAAGTTATTTACCAGATAAAGAGTTCAAAATAATGGTCATAAAGATACTTACCAAGGTCAGGAGAACCATGAATGAATGAAGTGGGAATTTCAACAGAGATAGAAAATACAAGAAATCACAAACCACAGAGCTAAAGAATATTTGCACTACAGGGGTCCCAGAATGAGAAGAGAGAGAAAAGAGGGCAGAAAGCTTATTCAGAAAAACAACGGCTGAAAACATCCACAACATGGAGAAAGAAACAGACATCCAGATCCAGGAAGCTCAGAGAGTTTTAAACAAGATGAATCCAAACACTCACAGGCACAGTACAATTAAAGTGTCAAGAGTTAAAGACAAAGAGAGAAACTTAAAAGCAGCCAGAGAAAACGAACTTGCTATAGACAAGGGAACCCCAATAAGACTCAGAAGATTTCTCCAGCAGAAACTTCATAGGCCAGGAGGGAGTGGCAAAATATTCAAAGTGCTGAAAGAAAAAACCGCAAACCAAGAATATTCTACCCAGCAAAGCTGTCCTTCAGAATTGAAGACAAGATAGTTTTCTAGAAAAGCAAAAGCTGGAGGAGTTCATCACCACTAGGCCAGCCTCACAATAAGGGTCAAGGGACTTCAGGGCAGGGAGGGTATAGCTCAAGTGGTAGAGCGCATGCTTAACATACACAAGGTCCTGGGTTCAATCCCCAGTACCTCGTCTAAATACAAATAAAATAAGTAAACCTAACCACCTCCCCCCCAAATAAATTAAATTCAGTTAAATCCTTTAAAATAATAAAGGGAGTTCTTCAAACTGAAATGAAGGATAGTAATTAGTAACTGGAAAACATACAAAAGTATAAATCTCACTGGTAAAGGTAAATACATAGTTAAATTCATAATACTCTCATATTGTAATGGTGATGGGTAAATCACTTTAGTATGAAGGTTAAAAAATAAAAGTAGTAAAAAATTACTAACTTCGTAAGTTGTTAAAGTATACCCAAGGTATAAAAATGTAAACTGTGACATCAAGTACATAAAACATGGGGATGAGGGGCAGGAGTACAAACATAGAACATTAGTAAGCATTTGAACTTAAGTTGTTATAAATAGAAAATGTTTTATTAAGTCTCATAGTAACCAGAAAGCAAAAACCTATAATAGTTACACAAAAGAGAAAAAGGAATCCAAGCACACCACTACAGAAAATCTTCAAATCACAGAAGAGAAGAAAGGAACAAAGAAATTACAATCAGAAAACAATTAACAAAAAGGCAATAGTAAGTCCATACCTATCAACAGTTACTTTAAATGTAAATGAACTAAATTCTCCCATCAAAAGATATAGTGGTTAATGGATTAGAAACAAAAACATGACACCCAACTACATCCCACCAACAAGAGATTCACTTCAGCTTTAAAGACACACAGACTGAAAGTGAAGGGATGGAAAACAATATTCCATGCTTATGGAAACCAAAAGAAAGCTGGGAATGCTATACATATAGACAAAATAGACTTTAAGAAAAAGACTGCAATATGAGGTAAATAAGGTAATTTTGTAATGATAAAGGGATCAATACAAGAGAATATAACATTTGTGAATATTTATGCACCCAACATGGGAGCACCTAAATATATAAAGCAAATATTAACAGACCTAAGGGAAGAAATAGTTATACCTAATTGTAGGAGACTTCAATACCTCACTTTCAAAAACAGATCATCCAGACAGATAATCAACAAGGAAAACACTGGACTTAAACAACATGTTAGACCAGATGGATTTAACACACATTTACAGAACATTCCACCCAAAAGCAGCAGAATATACATTCTTCTCAAGCACACATGGAACATTCTCCAGAATAGATCATATGTTTCAGGATATAAAAATCAATATGCAAAAATCAGTTACATTTCTATACACTAACAACCAACTATCAGAAAGATGAATTAATAAAACAGGTCTATTTATAATTGCATCAAAAAGAATAAAATATGCAAAAATAAATTTCACCAAGGAGATGAAAGATCTATACATTGACAACTGCAAGTCATTGCTGAAAGAAATAAATGGAAAAATATTTTGAACTCATGGATTGGAAGAATTAACTTGTTAAAATGTCCGTATTACCCAAAGCAATCTACATATTCAAAGCAATCCCTAATCAAAATTCCAATGGTGTTCTCAAAGAAATAGAAAAATCAATTCTAAAATTTGTATGAAACCACAAAAGACTCCCAAATAGCAAAAACAGAACAAACAAAAACAAAAACTTGAAAAAAGAGAACAAAGTCAAAATCTCATTTCCTGACTTTAAACTATATTGCAAAGCTATAGTGATAGTGCAATGCTATAGTGATCAAATCAGTATGGTACTGGCATAAAGAATAAAACAAACCAAAAGAACAGAAGAGAGAGTCCAGAAATAAACCCACGCATATATGGGCAATTAATTTGCAACAAAAGGGACAAGAATATATAACGGAGAAAGGGTAGTCTCTTCAATAAATACTGCAGGGAAAACTGGACACCCACATGCAAAACAATGAAACTGGACCACTATCTTACACCATACACAAAACAACCCCAAATGGATTACAGCCTTGAACGTCAAGATTTGAAACCAAAAAATCCTAGAGTAAGTTTTTGACATTAGCCTTGGCAATGATTTTTTTGGTTTGACACCAGAAGTACAAGTAACAAAAGTAGAAATAAACAAATGAAACTACATCAAACTAAAAAGCTTCTGCACAGCTAAGGAAACATCAACAAAATGAAAATGCAGTCTACTGAAGGGGAGAAAATATTTTGTAAATACATGTCTCATAAGGGGTTAATATCCAAAATATACAGAGAACTCATACATCTCAATAACAAAAAAATAAAAATCTGATTTTAAAATGCACAGAGAAACTGAATAGATATTATTCGAAAGACATACAAATGGCCAATAGGTACATGAGACAGTGCTCCACTACAATACATAAAATAAACAAGGACCTACTGTGTAGCACAGAGAACTATATTCAGTATCCTGTAATAACTTATAATGGAAAAGAATCTGAAAAAGAATATGTGTACATATATGACTGAATCACAGCTGTCCACCTGAAACTACACAATACTGTAAATCTATTCTACTTCAGTTAAAAAAAGAGAAATACATGGTTCAAGGCACGAAGATAAAATGTGTTTAAAATCTACAGCAATCTCGACCTCTCGCATTTGTAAAATTTAGCATTTGAAAGCATCTTTATCGATTTTCCATACTCCTACAAGTGTAAAATTATCTTAATTTTGAGTTTTTAAAGTTTGCTCCAGGCAATGATAATTAATTCCATTTGAAAAAAAAAGTGTTCAGCACCACTAATCACCTGGAAAATGCAAATCAAATCCATAATGAGGTTATCACCTCACATCTATTAGAATGGCTATTACCAAAAAGACAAGAAATAGCAAGTATTGGTAAGGATATAAAATAAAAGGGAACCCTTGTACACTATTAGTAAGAGTGTAAATTATATAACCACTATGGAGAACAGTGTGGGGGTTCCTCAAAAAATTAAAAATAGAACTATTAGATGATCCAGTAATTCTACTTCTGGGTATTTATCCAAAGGAAAAAAATTACTATCTCAAAAAGATATCGGCACCTCCATGTTAATTGCAGCATCATTTATAATAACCAAGACATGGAAACAACCTAATAGTCGATCAATAGATGAACGGATAAAGAAAATGTGGTATATATAAATACGTACAATGGAATATTATTCAGCCATAAAACAGATAAGTCTTGCCATTTGCAACAACATGGATGGAACTTAAGGACATTATGTTAAGTGAAAGAAGTTAGACAGAGAAAGAAATACTGTACAATCTCACTTACATGTGGAATCTTCAAAAAACTAAACCGACAGCAACAGAGAACAAATTGGTGGTTGCCAGATTCAGAAATGGGGGATCTGGAGGAAACTGGTGAAGGGGGATAAAAGATACAGACTTTCCAGTTATAAGATAAATAAGTTCTGCTGGAGTAATGGAGTGCCTGAAGTTAACATTACTGCATTGTATATTTGAAAGCTGGAAAGAGAAAGAAAAATACCATACGGTATCACTTACATGTAGAATCTTAAAAAAATGAGACAAATGAGCTTATTTACTAAACAAAAGCAGATTCACAGTTATAGAAAACAAAAATGTGGTTACCAGAGGGGAAAGGGGAGTACAGAGGGATAAATTGGGAGTTTGGGATTTGCAGATACTAACTACTATATATAAAACTGATAAACAACAAGGTCCTACTGTATAGCATAGGGAACTATATTCAATACCTTGTAATAGCCTATAATGAAAAAGAATAAGAAAAGGAATATATATGCATAACTGAATCACTATGCTGTACATGAGAAATTAACATTGTAAACCGACTATACTTCAATTTAAAAAATAAACTTACATCCACAACAACAAAAAGAAAGTTGCCAACAGAGTAGATCGTAAAAGTTCTGATCAAAAGGGAAAAAACTGTGACTGTGGTATAGTTAATTATAAGAAACATGTATTTGGTCATTCAAATGACCAAAGTCTATTTCTCATATATATTTGGCCTTTGTCCTTGGTTCTTAGCTCACAGCTGGTAAAACCCTTGAAATTTCCTGAGTTAAGAGCAAAGGGATCATCTTTTGTTATAATATTTGATCTCCTGTCCTTAGTTCCTGAAACCCCTTCAGAGCCACAAAAGTGAAGTGAGCTATCATAACAATCCCCTTTCCACCACAACTGGGTTTATGTTAATGAGGTGACTTTTGGAAAGCACCTAAGGATGGGGCTAGTTGCCTGGAAAGCCCAACCTTGAACAGGGGGATGGAACTTTCCATTTCACCCCTGATTTCCAGGGATGGGAGAGGGGCTAGAGGTTGACTCAGTCACCAGTAGCCAATGATTTAATCCACCATGCCTCTGTAATGAAGCCCCCATAATGAAGCCTCCATGAAAACCCAAATGGAAGCAGCAGAACTTCCAGGCTGGGGACACAGTACACTTCCATGTCCCACTATGCAGGCACCAAACTCTACCAGGATAGGAACTTCTTTGGCACCTTGCTCTAAGTATATCTTCACCTGGCTGTTGATTTGTGTCCTTTGACATCCTTTATAGTATATCAGTAATCTGTGAGTTAACAGGTTTCCTGAGTTCTGTGGGCTGCTCTAGCAAATTAATTGAACCCAAGGAGGGGGTCACGGGAACCTCCAATCTGTAGCTGGCCAATCAGAAGCAGAGGTAACAACCTGGGCTTGTGATTGGCATCTAAAGTGGAGGGCAGCCTTGTGGGACTGAGCCCTTAATCTGTGGAATCTATCGCCTGGTAGATAGTGTCAGAACTATGCTGAATTGTAGGATACCCAGCTGGTGTCGGAGAATTGCTTGTCACAACCTATATATACATCAAATCATTACAACGTTCTACGTCTACTGTATCTCAATAAAACTGGAAAAAAAGAATTCAGTAAAGTGGCTGGCAACAATCTTAACATACAGAAATCAATAGCCTTCATGTGTACAAACCACCAATAATTAGAAGGGGAAACAAAGGAAGAAGATTCTGTTTCCAAAAGCAACAATTAAAAAACCCCTAGGTGTATACTTAAGGAAAAATATATATACAGAAAACTTCAAATCACAGCTTAGGGACAGAAAAGACTTGGAAAAAATGGAAGCGCCTACTATGTTCTTGGATAGGAAGTCTCTATAACATAAAAATATCATCAATTCTTCCTACATTAGTGCATAAATTTAATGTGATTTCAATTAAATAGCAATATGATTTTTCAATGGACCAGATGATTCTAAAGTTCATATGGAAAAACAAAGACTAACCAGGAAAATAATGAGGGGGAACCATTCCTATCAGATATTTAAATATAAACCCACTCAACAGAATGAACTAATACATAAATAACCAGATAGATCAAAGACAGAACTGAAATGAGTCCAATTACATAGAGGAAATTATTATATTATAAGAATTTCAAATCAGTGTGGAAGAGATAATGATAAATTAACCGGGTGGTTATCTGGAAAAAAAAGTTGGAGCCATATGTTTTACCCTACCCCAAAATAAATTCCAGGTGGTAAAAATATTTAAATGTAAAAACTAAAATTATAAAGCAGAAGAAATCACAGGAGAAGCCCAAGTATGGCACCAAAAAGAAAAAGCAGATAAATTTTGCTTCATAAAATTTGAGATTTTTCAAGATAGGAGTCATCATAAGAGATGTCCAATTCAAATGAAAAACTGTGGAGAGGGCCAGGACCATCTGTAATTCATATCTCAACCAAAGAGCTGGTTATCCTAATATACAAAGAATTCCTCCATATCAGTAAGAAAAAGTAACAGAGTGAAAGAATACAATGAAACATATGAAAAGGTGCCAAATGCAGGCAGAATTAATATTACTAACCAAATGACCCTACAACTGGGGTGGACCCAACTCATCACAAGGGCCCTTAAGAGTGGGAGGAGGCGGCAGAAGAGGGTCAGAGAAAAAAAAACATATCAACAGAAACAGCGTCAGAAAGGTACATTCATAACAAAAGAGATGTATTTATAAGAGAAATCCACATTAAAAACCATACTTAGATTTTTATTTTTTTTTGGTCTATCACATTGGAAAAGATCAAGAAGTTTCAGGACACACTGTTGGCAAGGATGTGAGGAAAGAGGCACCATATACTGCAGATGAGAGGAAACTAATAAAACTTTTATGGATGACAGTTTGGCAATATCTAATAAAAGACACATGTATTTAATGCTATTAAATAGCAATCCAATCAAATAATTTACCCTACAGACATACTTACACATATGAGAAATAATGCATGCATTGAAGCATTGTTTATAGTAATAGGAAAAGTCACAAATGAACCAAATGTCCATTAATAGGGTACCAGTTAAATGAATTCTGACAATTAAATATCATGCAGCTGCAAAAAAGAAATAAGATCTTTACTAACATGGAACAATTTCTGAGATATATTATTAAATGAGAACACAAGCAGAATAGTGCCTATAACATTTGATTTTTTTTTTAAGTCTAGTTGATTTACAATGTTCTGTTAGTTTCAGGTGTACAGCAAAGAGATTCAGTTGTACATATATTTTTTCAGGTTCCTTTCCATTGTAGGTTAGTACAAGATACTGAATATAGTTCCCTGTGCTATACAGTAAGACCTTGTTGTTTATCTATTTTATATATCATAGCATGTATATGTTAATTCTAAACTCCTAATTTATCCCTCCCTCCTTTCCTTTCGTAAACCATAAGTTTGTTTTCTATGTTTGTAACTGTACTTCTGTTTCGTATAGTATGCTTGATTTTTTTAAAAGGGGAAAGGTCTATAACAGTACATATATAGTAAAAATATTTAAATGCAAATACGAATATGATTTTATAGACACACATGCACACACATACATATAATTATTGGCATGATCAGAACTGAAACACAAGAGACCAGTACTGTCCTTTGCCTCAGGAGAGCAGACCTGGGTGTTAAGGACACAAGAACGAGAGGATATTTTCAATATATCTTGTTTTGTGCATCTTCAATTTTGCAACCTTATAAATATACCTTATCTGAAGAATAAAATGTAAACTAAAGATTGCACCTGAAAAGAGAATCCATAACTTGGGGCTTTATTATTTCTGAGCCCTCTGAAGCTGGAATTGGCCTCCTCCACCCACAGGTCTCATACTTCTGTTGAGTGGATACCAGCTAAGCTAGAGTGAAGCTGGGAACACATTCCATCTGAGTCTAGTGGGATATATTTATGTCTTGTTTTGTGGTCTCCTCCACGTACAGTTAAGTCATGGCTGGTGTTAACAGGATAGAATGGCCTCCAGGAAGGCCTCTATCAGCCCCCGGGGCCAGGGGTCATACTGGCATCAGAACATGTCTTTTGGCGCCTGACACTACAAATACTTGGGTGGTCGAGGAGAAACAAGGCTTGAAATGGGGATTTTCTGGGGAAAATCCTTCCAAACCCCAGACGTAAAAATGTGAGCAGAGAACTCAGTTTCTCCTAGATGTCTACTCAAAACAGTTCTCTCTGGTCAAGAACACACTCAGTAATAGATTACATGAAATTACATGAAACAGAATTTATTAGAATGCCTGTGTCCCTAAAACACAAGCGGATAGCAGTAACAAAAATACCTTATACTTCAGTATGTGAAGTCACAAGCTTTGTACACCTCATCTATCAATTTTAAATGATTTGATCTTATATATCAGTTATATCTCAATAAAACTGGAAAAAGGGTTTTAATCAACCATGCCAAAGGAAATTCTGAATTATCTTTTCACTTTCTGTATAGAAAGATAATGCGATTTGGTTTAACAGGACAAAATAATTGTTATAATGTAGGGGAAAGTATAGAGGTGTGTCAGGTACTTAGTACATTAAAATGTTAGGCTATTTTTCTGGATTTTGTAATTTGTGTGATATTTGTTGAGTTTCCAACTTATAATTTGTTGTGATTTCTTTTTTCACTTTGTTTCCTTACCTGATTTGTTTTAAGTTAAGTCCTGTCCTTTTTCTAAAAGAGGTCTGCACAAATTATACCAGCTTCAGGCCCCAGACTCACAGCTGGTGTTCACGATCAATTTAAAATCTGAATTTGCCGCTCTCTCATGGGGAGATTAGAACTAGCAGCACAGGGTGACTCTTCGTTTTTATACTAAAGACTAACACCAGATCAGCCAAATAACTTGAACCAGTGAAGACAATGAAAACAAAGCCCAGGTCTCTAAACTGCCCATTAACTCTTCCACACCTTGAGTCTCCTCGGGACCCAGAGAAGCAAGTCTCCCCCAAATCTGCTTCCAGCCCAGCCTGCTAGACCTCAGGTGCTGCCACTCTCCCAACATGCTCACAGCCTCAGGCCCTTCTCATCTCGTGTCTCAGAAACAGAGAATTAATTATAAGATTTAATCTTCTCAGAGCTAGAACCTCTGTGGAGACACTGCAGGCTCCCTGTAGGACCTGACAGTAACCAGCTTGTGAGAGGCGGCCCCAAGCCCCAGGCTGCTGTGCTGCTTCGGATTTTATTACATGGGAGGCTTTTTCCGCCTGCTGGCTATTTCACAAAATCCAAGCTTTCTTAGCAAGACTTTTCACCGGTTTGTTCTGTTCAGCTATTCAAAGTTTACTCATAACTCTAACCTGAAATCTATGAGAAACCTTCAATAGAGGTTTTCTTGGTTGTTGGGGTTTTTTCCGATGCATTTTGGGCAGGAAAAATTCCCCCTATACCTGGCAATTATGAGATTGTGCTTTCAGCTCTTCCTTCCAAAGACAGAAGCTGCTGCAGAGGCTGCAACTGGCTGTCAGGAGGATGCCTGGGCCCAGTAGGAGGGCAGGGGCCAGGCCACTCCTCCCAAGGCAGGATCTTTGCTCACTAGCGCCCCCTTTTGGCAGGCCAAGAGTTTCTCAAAGCTGCACCAAAACCTCAAGCTCTTTCTACCAGTATCTCAGTCCGAAGGCTCTCCCCTCTCCTGTTCTCTGCCCTTTATTTCTTAGTTACTTCCCCCAGTGAATCTCCTGCACATCTAATCTCATCTTAGCCTCTGCTTCACAAGGACTTAGATGGATGCACTACCCTAGAACATTTGCATCATGTTAGTAAAAAAAGAAAAAAAAAATTCCAATTTTGTTTTTGCAAGTAAAGAAGGAAAATAAGATTCACAGGACGTCTAAGTGTCAGGTATTGCTAGGTATTTTAAAATACACTGTCTCACTCAACTCACAAAGGTAAGTGCTATTATTCCCAGATTCAAAAAAAAATCTAAATGGAATTCTGGTTGGTAAAGCGGCTGCAGATACCCTCAGTATTTACAGAGCTGCCAGCCCTCAGCCCTGCTTGGCTTTCTAGAGAAATTCTAGATTTGGAGTGGAGATGCAGTTTTCATGAACCTAGGGTAAGGAGTAACAAATGCATTATATTGTAGGTTAAATGGAACAAAGATTATTACCTGCAGTAATTTCATATCTTTCCTTCGCCCCAGCCCATCTCAGACAAGAAATCTGCCAGTGGGTCTTTCCCTCATTGATATGGCCCCCATTCTTGTTCTAAGAATTCTCTGCTAAAGTCCAGACTGAGTCTGAATCCATACTGGGGAGTTTCAGCCTTCAAATCTGACAGCAAAAGAAATATCAAATGGTGACTACAGAATATCACAGCATTGTTAAAACAAAAAACAAAACAAAAAAAACCTTTTATGTTCAAACTCCTTATCCTTTTAGAGATAACTGGGAGTTTGAGATTTGCAGGTACAAATTACTATATATAAAATAGATAAACAAGTTTCTTCTGTGTAGCACAGGGAACTATATTCGGTACCTTGCATTAACGTATAATGAACAAGGATATGAAGAGGAATATATGTATGTATATGTTTGACTGAAACATTATGCTGTGCACCAGAAACTGACACAACATTGTAAACTGACTATACTACAATAAAAAAGGAAACAAAATAAATTTTAAAAAACTCCTTAGTCTTTTAAATTTAAAAAGAATATACCATCAAAGCGGTAAAAAAAAAATAGCTTACAAGTTTGGATAGTGATATTAATAGCACCAACTGCTGGAATCTTGACACCTCTCTCGTTTAAACCAATGGAAGGTTGTGTCCTGCCTGCCCAATGGCAGTGGTGGCAGGGTGGATGGTGGGGCCCCTTGGCCACACTCAGTCAACCACTAACCCAGGTTGACAATGGCTCTACCATCTTCAATGTGTGGCATTTCCAAGGTTGCCTTGGGTGTCAACATCCAGGTAAAATAGAAGAAGGGAGGGGAACACCTGCTTCTGCATCATTTCTGCTAACATTATAGCCATTGATGAGATCCAGTCACATGGCCCCTCCTGGATGCAAGGGAGGCTAGGAAATGTGTCCTTCGCTGGACAAAAACATGACACTATGAAAGAAAAATGTGAGTGTTTAGGGGAAAGCTGGCTCTCTCTTCCCAGCTGGCATTGCTCCCCAGGGTGACTACCATCGAGTTTTGACCTGGACACTCCCAATTTTAACACTGAAAGTCCCATAGCCTGGGAAACCCCTTAGTCCCAGGCAACCTGGGGCTGCTGTCACCCCACTAACAGAACATGAATTAACAATTTAAAATAATTTAGAAAATGGACAAAATTGCTTTTACATGCATTCAAGAGTGTTGTAGATGACCCAAAAAAACCTTAGTAGGTGATTAGAAACCGTTTTTAACTAATTATTTTCAGACAGAGAACTCACTAAGGGTTAAATGTAAAATTTTAAGAATTCATGAAAACGTTGACTAGCAAGTAAAAGTCACAAATGCCTGAAAGTCAATTGGAAATAAAATATAAAAGCAAAAAAAAATCCAAAAGTATTAAAACCACTCAGTATGCTAGAAAATGAGCAGAAATGTTTACTAGCATAAAATACTGCTGACCTACTTCTCTGGCAAAATGAAATTGTCAACATCTTAAAAAATAGGGGTGATATTCATTTTTACCAAATCACCATTTTGGCCAATGTTATTTTAAATGACGAGTTTTGACCTGTGTTTCCATCCATTTGACTTATATCACATCGCGATTCCCTGCAGAGAAGCCCTCTCAAACCGACCCAATGACAGGTGATCCCTGCCTTATCTCGTCCCCGGTCCTTTTTTCGTAACGTCTCTATGCAGCTTTACGTCACTAGGTTTCCCTCTCCTTGCTTGTATCACCACTTCTCCTAAGTACAGAGGCCAGGTGTTCCCTTTTGGTGTGGTGTGCTCTCTCCGCCACCCCTCCATAACCTCTTGGTCCAAGGGGCAACTCAAATCAGTGGAAGAATTTAAAGCCTGAGAAGATTCAGTTCCCTGTTCTCTCCAGAAAGAAATGATGCTTCGTTTATTACCACCCGCCCCCCTGCCCCAATTCTGATGCACACATCAGAATTATTACCCTCTCTCCCACATGCTCACATCATACCTCATTCAGCAGTGTCTGGGAGCGCCTTTCGTGGGCTGCTGGGAACGCGCGACTTCTCCTTTGCCACCCTGTGACTTCCTTAAGGGACTCCTTGGGAATTTCACACTGCACCTTACTTCTGTTAGGAGCTGAAAAAATGCAAAGCATTAAAGTTTGATTCAAAAACATTAGATGCGGAAGAGACCCACAGACTTAGTCTTCTGATAAAGTGAAAATCTCTAGGGAGACTGGGACACTATAGTATTTGCATTTAAATAGTTCTGAATAGCAATTTCTGCAAGGAATTTGAGCTCTAGTGGGCTCTGTGGACAAATCAATACATGCTGGCTTCCAGCTGTAGCTTTTGAGAACCATCCACTTTTCATCCTTATTAGTGCCTTTGCATTTTCAATGCACTGACTCCAGCGAAATGTCCTGGGCGTTGGGGTTAGTTTGCTGGGGTCACTGCTGATTTAAAGAAAGGGAGTGGGGCTGAACCAGCTTGTCACAGCTGTGAGTCACAGCTGTGAATCCCCAGGGTGCTGAAATAACAGTACCGCCTGCTAATCCAATCTGGGCTTTCCCTGGGGGCTGTCATTACTGCAAAATGAGGCGAACTTGGTGGATGAAAAGCTCCAGGACTGTGGAGTTAGCAGTGATGCAAAATCATATCTACGGCATAATGAGGGGTTGAGACCTAAGAAGGAGGTAACCACTGAGACCCAGTGGCCTTACTACTGTAGCCACCATATATACTGCTATACACATTACATAATACACATTTTATGTATGTATACAAAATACACACATATTATTTATATGTATACTGTAGCCACTATGTACACTGCTACATGTATCTACTGTACATTGGGGGGGTTGTGTGCACGTGCACACACACTGCGGCCACCACCGCCACTGCTGCAGCTGCTCCCTGCTCTGCTGCCCATCTGTCCAGTGTCCAGCCCCCCAACTCCCACCGTGCTGGCCTCTTTCAGCACCTTGAGTGTCATGCTGTCGCCCACTGCCCAGCCTTCGTGCCTGTCCTTCCCACATCTGAATCTCTCCCTTCTTCCGCAAACACCCCTCACCTACTAACTCAGACTAATCTTAAAGTCCCAGCTCAAATGTCACTTCCTTGAAGAAAGCCATCCTCGCAAATGAGGTCAAACTCCCCATCTTAAGGTACTCTTTTCCTGCACGCAGTTTTCACTGTTTATTTTGTAATTAGGCTATTGTATTGAAATAGTATCTGTCCTCCCTCCCCAGTAGACTATGAGTTCCAGGAAGACAGGGACCTCCTCTAATTTGCTTCCCTTCGCATCTCCAGAGCCTGGAGTACTACCCAGCAGTAGTAGAGGTTTGATTAATATCAGTTGCATGGATGGGTTTGGGTCTGATAATGAAACCGTCAAGACACAGTACAGGTGGAGGGGAGTGGACGCCCGGAGGGGCAGATTGCCTCCAGGTGTCATGGATGTGCCCTAAAGTGGAGGTTCTTAAACTGGAGCCTGCAGTGGAATCACCTGAAGGGCTTGTTAAACAGCAGACTGCGGGGGCCATCCCTTGAGTCCCTGAGTCAGTGGGTCTGGACTGGGAGTCTGCATTTCCAACAGGTTTCCAGGTGATGCTGAAGCTGGTCCTGTGACCTCATTGTAAGAAACACTGTTCTAAGACATCAGGCAGTTTCCAAACGGCTGCAGAAGCAACCCAGCTACTCCCAGGCTTTTCGATGAGGCGCTTCTAGAGTCATCAACACACCAGGTTCTGGCAATCTCACTCCTATTTACGTCAGTGGTTCCCAACCATGAGAGGGCTGCAGAATCATCTGTGGAGTCGCCCGAGGCTCAAACCTCAGAGATTAAGTTTCCGTTGACTTGCCTGGGAACCCAACACTTAGAGTTAAAAAATCCTCCTCAGGTGATTTAAAGTACAACCAGGATTGAGAACCACTGGCTGAGATCATGGCTGGTAAATTCAACCAAAAATTATAATTGTTGCAGGTGTCTAAGCTGTAATCACTGAGGTTTTTCCAAGAACCATGCTGTGCTCCTTTACTGGACTAAAGTCTAGAACCACAGAGCATCATTATGGGTAAAGCAGAAGCCTATCTCTTACTCCAAATAGCCACGTTAAAGGAAAGTGCTCTTGGCAGTCAAAACTGGAGACCAGAAGGTAGATCATTTATTCTTTCAATTCTTTACGGGGGGGGGGGGGGATATGATTATGCCAGGTACAGTATTAGGTGCTCGGGACATAATGATGGATGGAACTTATGGTTTCAGGCCAAGTTCCTGGAAAATTTCAGGTGAGGGTCCAGAAGGCAGAGACTGGGGACTGTGAACAACGGAAGGACACAGAAATGAGGGGAGAACAAGACCCAATTTGATCCAGAGACGCAGTCAGAACTGAGGGCACCTACCTGGTGTCCTCCAGGACTCGGGGTATCCACTGTGGTCCCAGAAAAGCCAAGATGCTGACTGCAGGAGCAGACGCACCCGAGAACCTGCATACGAACCTGGGAAAGGAAAAAAGCTTGATTGGGCGTGCCTGAGCGGACTGGGTTTGAAAGTCTGGGACACTGCGTGTCAAGGGTTGGAGGTGATGTTTTGCAAGTTACCACTGGATTGCATCTTGGAGGGGAACCAGCTAAAGCCCGGGATCCCGACCTGCTGCTGCTCCCCGTCAACTGGGAGATTCAGGCCATTAACAGAAATGCCTTCACATGTGCAAACCTCACACCAGCAAAATGGGAACGAAAATCTCACTGCTGTCTGAGCAAGTCCCGTACCTTCGAGATGCAGGGCCCTCCAGAAGTAGCTGGTCGGGCACTAAGGCCAACTTAGAGCCCCCTACTCCTCTGTAAGATTATTCCTTTGAGGTCCCAGAGCCGGCCGTTATCACGGGGGAGCTGAGTCGAACCTGGCCGAGTGGGAAACTGCCGGCCACCCAGCGCCCACGGGCTCAAAGGCTTTTAAAGCCAAGGAGCCTGACCTCCGGCCCCGTTTCTCCAGCGCGGCCTCACGGGAAAGCATCAGAGGCAGTGTTTTCACCGCTAGGGACGCCCAGGCCCCACCCCGACCACTTAACCCGCCCCTCGGAGGGTGGGGCCAGGCAGAGGCATTTTCTGAGCCCGCAGGCCTGGGAGGAGCGCTTGCTCTGCAGAAAAGGCCTTTCGGGGCCATGTTCACAGGCTGAGCCATTGCCTGGAGAGGGGCGCGCGGGAGGGCCGGCCCTCCCTCCAGAGAAAAAAATGTGCGTCCTGGGCGCTTAAAATCCGCTTACTCCCTCCCTCCCGTGGAGTAGAGAGACGGGAGCTTCGATTCCCCACCCCTGCCGTGGGACACTCAGAGCCCACTCCCCTCCTCTCTGGTGAACGCTTCCCCTTCTCTTTCTTACTCAGCAGACATTCGTGGAAGAAGTTTAGCACTGATGGAGCACTTACCTGGGTCAGGCAGTGCCCCGGGGCCGAGGAGACAGCAAGGGACACAGAGGTGCTGCCAGCAAACAGTCTAGAACCCAGAAACAGACACCAAGGCATAAGCGAATAAATGAACAAGGTTCCGGGCTGGTGCTACAGTAACTCAGGGTGTTGTGATTGTGATTGGAGTCATTTGGAGGGAATGGTTTCTGTGGATTGAGTGGTCAGAAAAAGTCCTCTTTTCTGAGAACGTGACATTTAAGCAGAAACCTGGATCATAAGAAGAAACTGGCCACCCTGGACCAGAGTCCCAGGCAGAGGGAACAGCAACAAGTGCAAAGGCACTGAGGTGGGAAAGGCAGGGTGACCAGCACAGCTGTCCAGTCCAGAGGCACGTCCAGCGTCCAGGATGTGTGGTACCAGAAAGTACCCCATGAGGTGTACCTGTGTGGACCCCATGAGGCCCTCATTGGACAGTTCCGGGGAGGAATTTGGGGTGTTGTTCCTGGCTCTGTAGCACAGCCTGGTTCACTGGCCCTCCCAGAGATGCTGTGAGCCACCAATCTCCTGTATATAAATTCTATTTCTGCTCAAAGCAGCCAGAATTGGCTTCTGTTCCTTGCCACTAAAAACCCTAATGTGGTTAAGCATATCTTGAAATCAGCAATAATCAAATCAGAAGTTCTTGTGCGTTAAATGCAAATGATACACTGACATAACTCAAGGTAGGGCTTTGGAGAACAGCAAAGTACGGTAACATGATTTATTAACAGAAAGACCAATGACTTCAGTTTGCCAGCGCGTTCTAGTCTATATCTGCTGACCCCCATATACTTATTAATAGCGCTCGCTTTCACGCTCCAAAGCTTCCTGATTTGGAGGATAAGAATCATCCTCTGTATTAATTCCTGGGGCATAACTGTGATGCTGGGTCCCCAAGTCAAAGCTTACTGACAGGCCTCTATATTACAGCTCCCTCCCCCAGCCATGATAGGAAATAGCTCCTTTTACAACACCAAATGTCATGGCAACTGCTGGGGTGCGGGGCGTACATCTTTGGTAACCATACCAATGATCTCATTGTTATGGGGGCTGAATTGTATCCCCCCAAATTCATGTGCTGAAGCCCTAGCCCCCAATACCTCAGAATGTCACTGTATTTAAAGACAGCGTCCTTAAAGAGGTAATGAAGTTCAGGTGGAAACTGATCTAACCTGACTGGTATCCTTATAAGAAGAGATCAGAAAAGAGACAGAGAGAGTGGAAAGAACATGCAAAGATACAGGGAGAAGACAGCTGTCTACAAGCCAAGGACAGAGGCCTCAGAGGAACCCAGCCCTGCCAACACCTCAATCTCAGACGTCTAGCCTCCAGCATGTGAGAAAAAATTTCTGCTGTTTAAGCCACCCCCATCTGCAGAACTTTGCTACGGCAGCGCTAGCAAACTAATACACTCATACACTCACGGAATGCAACACAGAACGACATTCTCTCAAAACCTTTACCTGACACAGAACTCTCTATTGCCCTGACCTACAATTATTGCCTCTCAGCAGGGACCCTCAGCGCTGCAATGTGGGCCAGCTAATCTGCCCAGGCAGATAATCCAGCCCAGTTAATCTTCAGTACCTGGCGGCCCACTTCTGTGTAATGACCAAATATGAAGAGTTGGGGGTTAACTGGGGCTCCTTTAATCCAGGCTGGCTGCCTGTCTCTGTGTATCCAGGGCACAGAAGGTTAAAAAATATTAAGCACCTTAACCGTGAACTTGACTCATGCCCACTGTTCCTGGTAAAGCAGGTTTCCAGGGTTACAGACTTGATGCCCGATCCTGTCCTCAAACATAATACTTGCTTTCATCCCTGTGTCCCGGAGCCAGCTCGTGGATCTGAAGGTTCTCAAAGAGAAAGGCTTGTCATGAGACCGGTCAGCTGTCTGATCAAGGCCTTTTAAGGGGATCAGTCAACAACTTTTTATCAGTTACTCCTGACACTGTGGGAGTTACAAAGAAATATTATACTTGGTTCCTGCCCTCAAAACAGTGACTGTGCAGTTGGCATTGATGTGGTTTAAGGGCTTCGAAAGTTAAACAAAAATAACAGAGCTGAGCAACTAAGCAAAGACCAGGACTGACTCCTGGTTCTGTCGCTGGTTAGCTGCATGACCCAAGCAATCCTCTACCTCCGAGTCTCGGGGGTCCCCTTTGCCAGGTGAGGGTAAGAATACCTTCCTCACAGGGTCCTTGTGAAAAGGCAACTGAACGGCATGTGGGGAAAGTGTCCAATAAGTACCCAGCACCTAGGAGGTGCTTCTTTTTAAAAAGAAGAAATCGACAAGTGGAGGCCATGCTTGCAACAGGCGTGAGTGCGGGGAGGCTCACAGGATACTCACACAGCAGGACCTCGTTCTTACATTTGCCTGGTATTTACCGAGCACCTACTACGTGCCAGAAACCACCTCTGTGCTGAGAAGACAAGACTGGGTCCTAAGATGCTGCCAGCTGGCTGGAAGCAGACAGGTGATCAAGCCGTAACCAGACAGGTGAGTGGCAGGGTGTTGGGGCGGGGCGTGCTCACCTGAGGGGGCGTGACTGAGCTTCTGTAACGCTGACTCAGCAGGCCCTTCACGGAAGCTGTCTATCAGGCCGGGTATCATTTACACACACATTCACACTCACCCACGCTCACAGTCACACAGGAGTTTACTGAAGTTCTCACTTCACTTTGCAATTTGGTGTTCTATAATGGCGCCAAGAGACCCACGTAGATTTATATCCATTTTCAGTTTCTGTGATGGGTTTTTGCTTTCGATTTCCTCGTCGACAGAAATTGAAAAGATGAACGTCTATGACGATTTGAAATACAAAATAGTTACAAACGTGTGATCTGTTTTCCCCGGAAACCCTAATGCTTATTCTAGGACGAGTTCCTGAGGCAGGCAGCCAGGTGACACGGTCTGTCGAGGCCTCAGCAGCCGACCTGCAGGATGAGGAAGGTGGTCTGGACAAGGCCGGATAATTGGGTTTTGTCTGCCACTGTCATTCTTTTGGGGGGGGTCCACTCCGGGCAGGGGCAATACCTAAAGGCAGTGGGTAATCTCATAGTTCTCTGTGGTCCGCCTGAATTCAGGAAGAGCCCCAAGCAGGTGCAAGGTACAGGGTCATCACTCAGACCAAACAGAGATCCAGGGATGAGCACTGCTCTCAGAGGACCCTGGGCCAGGAGCATAGGCACAGGGGGCACGCAACAGGAGGAGGCGAGGTGTGAGAGTAGCCGCTGTGAGTTCAGGACTCACCCTGTGCCAAGTGCCTTCCCTTGAACCTCACAACGACCTTAACGAATAGTTATTCCTGAACTTCATTTTGCAGATGAGGAATCGGGAGCTCAGAGAGGTAGGAAGCCACCCAGGATCTCACAGTGAGTAAGCAGAGACCAGACACTGGCCCGGGGCTGACTCCCAGGTTCCTACCTTTAACCCCTACACCCTCCTGCCTCTGGGTAAAGGCCCTGGGCTCTCAGTAAACAAGGTCTCAGGCCTGCAACACCACCAGCCTCCCAGGAGCAAGATGAACTCCAGGCCCCACCCACCTGGGGAGAGAGATTCTGCCTGCATTTACCTGCCTGCTGGGCATTGGATTAAGAGCTGGGTGGGGCTGAGTTCACAGGCACCTGGCCTCAGGTAATCCAGCTGAGGAGGGTTGGGGGGTGCAGGGTAAGAGCTAATAGCAAAAATAGGTAAGTAAAAAATTCAGGCCTATATTTCTTCTACTCCAAATATATAAAATAAGTGTTTGGGCAGCAAACTGAGTTGTCTACTTTCTACCCGGATCTTTTGACAGATTACAGATCATCGCATTTTTCTCCTGTTCAGGAATTTTCTGAAACGATGTTCTGATGCTTCAGGGTCCGTCGGGTCATTCTGAATGAATCGGGTAAGCCCAGAGCAGAAATCACTGGTGTTTCATTCAGCACATCATCCATGTAGATTTCATGACTAGTTTCACCTGGAAGAAGCCTGCCCATGGATGCACCTTGCAGTACCAGCCCCCAAAAATGTTTATGTCATCAGGAAGACTTGTTGTGTGCAGATCTGCAAAACAAACTGAAATGGACCTTCAGCTGGGGGACAGCGGGCAACACCAACATGGTGGATCTGAGAACGTTCTATGTCCAGAAACCAGACCTAATCTCTACTTTGGGACAGAGGGCAAGCCCCAGGCACGTCGGGGGTCTCTCCAACCCCTAGCACGTGGGAGAGGAGGACTCAGTCCCTGCTGGGGTTTTAGGAACAAGGAAAGATATTGGGTGTGGGGAAGACCAGCCACAGGGCCCCTGGAGTCAGCCGGTAGAGCAGGGAGCACGGAAAGACCCAAAGCATCACTTCCTAGGGAGCAGATGAGGGCCTAATTCCAGAGGCAAAATATGAGGTTGACGGCAGAGAACGGACAGGACTGAGTGAGCCAGGTGTGCCCAAAACCATGGCCAGAGGAGACATGGTACACAGGGATGGACATCCATAGCTGGTCCTCATAGCCCTTGGATGAGGCCCCCAGTGCGGGCGGGCATCTGTGAGAGATGCCACCTGCTTCAGACACATCCAGATGCGATTCCAAAGCAGCTGCTCGGCACTCGCAGCAGGCCCGGGCACCTCCAAACAAAGGGTGACGAGCCTTGCATTAGATGCCTGGGACTGCTGTAACAGAGCACCACGAACTGGTGGCTTTGAACAACAGAAATTTATCATCTCACAATTCTGGCGGCCAGAAGTCCAAGATCGAGGTGTAGGTGGGGTTGATTCCTCTTGAGGGCTGTGAGGGAAATTCTGTTCCAGGCCTCTCCCCGAACTTCTGTGGTTTGCCTGCTACCCTTGGCATTCCCTGCCTTCTAGAAGCATCACCCTGGTCTCTGGCATTGTCCCTGTTTGTGCTGTGTCCCTAAGTTTCCCCTTTTTATAAGGACACCAATCATGTTGGATTAGGGCCCACACAAATGGCCTTATCTTCACTTGACTGCTTCTGCAAAGACCCTATCTCTAAATAAGGTCACATTCTGAGAAATTGAAGGGTTAGGACTTCAACATAACTTTTTTAGAGGGGGCACATATCATGCTGTTTTTACCAGGCCTTCAAGCAGTCAGTACTCCCAGAACCCAGCTACCCATTAGGTATTAAAAATACCAACATCTAGGGGGGAGGGTAACAGCTCAGAGGTAGAGTACATGCTTAGCATGCATGAGGTCCTAGGTTCAATCCCCAGGGTCTCTATTAAAAAAAAAAAAGTTTAAAAGCCACCCAGGAAAGAAAAACAAAAAACAAAGAAGCAAACAAAACGCCAACATCTGGGCTCTACCCGTAGCAATTCTGATTCTTGGGTTGGGCTGGAGCCCAGGCACCTGTAGTCCCTACAAGTTCCCCTAGGTGATCCAAAAGCATGGCCAGGGCTGAGCACTCTGTCTCGGGAGTAAAACCAGGTAAAGAACCAGAGACACAGGGCCTCCTGTGCTGGGTGGGCCCTGTGCCCCACTGCTGCCGTGCTGGGATGTGGCCGAGCAGCCTGGGGACAGCGCACAGATTGGAAACATCGGTTCTTTGGAGCAGCAGTAAATGACAGCCCCCAGTGTCCTGGCACGAGGGAGTCTGGGGTTTTCGTGCTTTTCAACAACGAAATAAAAAAGACATAACTAATCTTCCTCTTCATGAAGGTACATTTGCCTAGGCCTACCCTGAGGAGAGTCTTGATAATTTTCAGAGCATGTGATTGCCTAGCAGGCCAGAGAGCCCAGGGTTTTAAATGAAACTGAATATTACAGAGCAAATTGAGATGGGCTCACCTTGCTGCAAGGTAAGGCAGGAGACGACAGCCATGTCTTTAGCCCGGGAAAGAGGAAAGCCATGAAATCTAGACGCCTGTGACAAACCCCTGAGACACCTACGGGCCTGATTGTGCGCCACTCAAAATAATTTTGGCTCTATTTTTAAACACTGTTGAAATCAAAACTAAATTAATATGGGCTTAAATTTGAAGGGGGAAAAAGACACCAACATCCATAATGAACTGACAAGCTAATTAATGTATCTGAACAGAGGAAGGAAACCATAGAAACAGATCGGAAATCACGCGGATTTCTTTCATATGAGAGAGAAAGCAACTGAAATATTCTCGGGCAAATTAATTAAACCTATAACACACCCAGAATGCATGTTGTTCCAGCTTCCTGCTGGGTTCCATGGGAGATGCTTACCTTGCCTCCTGACCAGTAAGAGTTTCTCAAATGCATTCTGAAAATGTGTTTTAGAAGCAGGGCAAGAAAGGCAAGCGTGCGACTGGATCTGTGTTCTTGGGCCTATGTTATAGTCACTCTGGTGAGAATCAAACCCACCTCTGGGCTCCTCTTTCTTCCTGTGTCCTCTGCCCACCCACCAGCTGGACAGGCTTATCTAAACTCCAGGAATAATCAGGACTCCCTGATGCTAAAACCAGGATGCCCGGCTGCTGTCAGAGCAGGTGGGAGAGAGAGGCCTCCTTACTCCCTTTCCATCGCATCCCGGGGCAGCTGCCAGCCCGGTCCACACCGAAATCCAGCCCCATGTCCAAGCTGAGGTTAGCAGGTGATCTTGGAAGAGGTGTGAATTTTATAAGGCCGGGAATTTAGACATAACTTGGCTAATTCAACTTTTAGACATAAGTATCAGAAACTGGCTTTGAATAGTATATTATCTTTGTTTTGTTAATTCACCTTGGCCAGTGAGTATTTGCTAATATCATTTTGGTTATAAATACCAAAAACGCACTTTAGGAAAAAAAAGGGATTTTTTGGAAGGCTAATCTCAGAGAATTCTAAGGAGAGTGGAACGACTGGAGTCCAGGAGAGAGAACCAAGCCAGCCGAAGCCCGGAGCAGAAGCTTCTCCCTGGAGCTCTGCCCTAAGTGCCCTCAGCTCCCACCCCAGCCCTTGAGTTTCAGTCCTAATCTCAAGAGAGAGAAGCCCATAGCCCAGTGTGGGTGAGATGTTCACTCCTGGCCATTACCTGAGCCCGGGTTACTGCCACATGGCCACACCTGGCTACCAGGGTCCCTCCCTACAGAGCTGGTCAGGTCATGGGGGCTGTCTGCCAGCCAGCAGGGTGTGGAAAGTCAAAGCCAAGTGCACCACGAGTGCTTATCCCCTCAGTCACATGTGAGCCCCTCTCTGCCTGTTGCCCACGCCCTCACCCTCAGCCCCCAGTCCTTCCCAGCAACACCAAGGTGGAGGCTGGCTCCTCCCAAGTCAAGAAGCAAGCATTGCCCCAGCTGGCTCCCACAGCACCGGGAACCCTGCTGCCCCTTTTAAGTACAGCCCCAGGTCATTCTCCAAGGTGGTCTCCTGGGACTCCCAGGTCCCCTCAAGTCCATCCACTGTGCACCACAGCATCCATCTCACACACAGGTCTGATCAGGTCGCTCTGCCACTCAGATGCTTCAGAGACAGAACACACTTTCCCTGGAGGAAACAGGACACCTGTCCAAACAGCCCCCACCTTGTCTGGTGTCACATCCCCTCCAAGCCAGTCCAGCCTGACGCCCTGCAGCCCCTTGCTGTGCCCCTGCAGGGCCCGGTATAGCCATCAGTGCACCCTCCCCTCTCCCCAAAGCACCTGCCATCTCCCTCACCCTCAGACTTGAAGGCACCTTCCATATCTTGATTGTTCTCTCCAGCATCTCGCCTAGTGCTTTAGCCCCAAATCAATATTTAGCTCAAAAGTCAGTATTTTTGGATTAGGAATTAATTAATTAATTGAATTGACCCTTGAATGAAACAGTTTGAATTGCGCTGGTCAACTTACACACAAATTTTTTTCGAAGGTAAATACACAGCACTACACGATCCTCAGTTGGTTGAATCCGCAAACATAGAACCGCGGATACGGAGAAGCCCATATACACAGAGAGTCAACTCTAAGTTATACTCGGATTTTCAACTCTGCAGAGGGTAGGCACCCCTAAGCCGCAGGTTCTTCAAGGGCCGACTGTGTGTGAAGGAGTGGGTTAATATTTTTTATTACAGTTAACTAATTTCAGGTCTCGCTTCACAATAATTCTAAGTTTTGAGCTCAGAGACGGCCTCTCAGTCAAGTTCATTTTCAGTTCACATGTTCTGAGGGAGCCAAGGTGCCTATCCCTGGGCTGGCGTTTCCTCTCGGTTCCCTTTATTGTGGCCCCAGCCCCCGGAGCTCTCATTAAACACTGAGTGAAGGGATACACCCTTCTGAGAGTTATGCAGACATGGCTTGGGTCCCTAAGGAGGGCGTCTAGTCTTGAAGCCCCTTGGCCAGTACCAGTTAGAAGCAGCCCACGACCTAGTGTTGAAATTACGCTGTTCTTCAGCTGGGAATTCTTCCTAAAGTCAGAGTCAGAGGTCCAGGAAGCGTGGGAGGTGTGCACATCTCCCTTTCCTCACCACACAGTGGGCAGGACCCGAGACTCGGGAGTCAGGTAAGGGAGCCTTGACTCTCACCAGCTGTGGGAACCCAGTCACCACTCCCCACAGCCCCAGTTAATGCTCTCGTGGTGCCCTTTACTTCCAAACCATAATAGTCACTATATTGCACCTGAGGCTCTTCGTGTGCTACCTGTCCCCCACTGGACTGTAAACCCCACTGGGACAGGACTGTGTGTATTTCACTGCTCACTGCGGCACCCAGCACAGTGCGTGGCAGGTGCTCAGTAAACGTTTGTTTAATGAAAGAAATTAAAAAGGAGGGGAAGAAAGGTGTGACAAGAGGCAGGGAGGAGAGAGAGAGAGACAGAGAAGGCAGGCAAGAAGGAAGGTAGGAAGGAAAGAAATTTTTCTAGTTTTCTAGTTAGTTTCCTCATCTGAAAAATGGGCCAATAATTCCTAGCTCCCAGGGTTGCTGTGATGACTAAAACACAATTTGCTCCTTCATTTGTCTTCCAGTGGTGAGTAATTTGTCCAAGATTGGAATTCAGGCTCACTGACACCAGCACCTATGTGTCACCCTCCCTCTCCAAATTCTCCAAAATACCCGTGCAATCTTGTTGGATTACCTGTACTTCCTTGCTCTGGGCCTGGATGAGACAGGGAAGGAATGACAGACAGCTGACTGCCACTGGCCACAGAGCCCAGCGTCCTGGCACCCACCCTGGGGATTCACTCAGCCCTCAAAGAATCTGACTTCTAAAATCCATCCCCTTGTGATTCCTCAAAAAACTAAAAATAGACTTACCATATGATCCAGCATTCCCACTCCTGGACACATATTCAGAGGGAACTCTAATTCGAAAAGATACATGCACCCCCATGTTATATATATATAACTATATATAGTAGCAGCACTATATATAGTAGCCAAGACATGGAAGCAATGTAAATGTCCATCAACAGAAGACTGGATAAAGAAGTTGTGGTACATTTATACAATGGAATACTACTCAGCCATAAAAAGAATGAAATAATGCCATTTGCAGCAACATGGATGGACCTAGAGATCATCATTCTAAGTGAAGTAAGACAGAAAGAGAAAGAAAAATACTATCTCACATGTGGAATCTAAAAAAAAAAAAAAAAGAACACTATGAACTCATCTACAAAACAGAAACAGACTTGCAGACATAGTAAACAATCTTATGGTCACCAGGGAAAGGGGGTGGGAAGGGATAAATTTGGGAGTTTGAGAATTGCAAAAATGTTAGCCACTATATATAAAAATCAGTTTAAAAAAAACAAGTTTCTTCTGTACAGCACAGGGAAATATATTCAATATCTTGTAATAACCTTTAATGAAAAAGAATATGAAAATGAATATATGCATGTATATGCATGACTGGGACATTGTGCTGTACACCAGGAATTAACACATTGTGACTGACTGTAAAAAAAAATTTTTTTTTTAAATCCACCCACTTCTGGACAAAAGCACCTGAACCCACACAACCCAACAAACGGCACTGCCTGGGCAGGCATAGCAGGCAAGTGAACAAAGCACATGATTTATCATTTGGGTGTTCAACCACGTCTAATTGGCTGCCCAGAGAACAACAGTCTACCAGTGGTGTTAGAGACGTGCTCTTTCCTTCTGCCTGGAACATCTAGGCAGGCATCCCTCTTACAGAGGGAGGAATCTCAGCAGAGGCTGTCAAAAGCAGATGCTCAACAAGCCCCACTCTTCTCAGAAGACAGAAGGGCTTCAAGAGCCTGAAGTTAGTCCACCCAGGCTCACATCTGGCTACTGATACTTCCTAGAAGTGTCTCAGGGCAAATCTTAGCTCCCTCTCTGATCTATAAAATGGGAACCACAGCTGACCTCTGCCTTCTGGGTGTCATGAGGATTAGTGAGATATGGACGAGGCTTTTCACTCAGTGCCTGGAACACGGTAAGGGCTGAAAACGGGAATCACTATTTTCCTTTTTATATCCCCATTCTCCTCAGCTGGGAGGATGCTAAATCTACCTTGACCGCTTTCCTGTTTCGATTGCCAGGACGCTGGGCTTGGCAAGCCTCAGACTAGTTGGAAGGATGGCTACCAGCCCCTGCCTCCCCACCCGACCCCAACTATGCCGAGAGTCAGTAACCAGAGTGCAGACCTAGGCACACCCTGGTCCACACATCACTTTCCCAAACCCTTCTTCCTCACCTCACTGGCATCAGCCTCTCAGATGATAGAAATAAAATTGAAGTAACCAGTATGAGTTGAATCACAGGATGAGTGGAAGCACAGATATTTTGAGTTTTCTTCATATTTTAATTTTATTAAAATATTTCAGTCCTGACCATGAACAACATTCACCTAATTGGCAGGATGGTTATGCAGATTAAATGAATAATGCATATAAAAGGCTTAGCATGGCACCTGTCCATAAAAGTTGGCTCTCATTTAAAAAAAAAAAAAAGTCTAACTGAAAACAATATATTTTCTAGAACTTCATGATTTACAAACTCCTTTCATGTGCTATATTTCATTTAGACACAACTTGAGATGGGTTTATTATTGCTGCCGGACAGATTAGGAAACTGAGGTGTAAAGATATTAAAAGACTGGACCCCGGGGACTTAGTGAGTAGCCATGTGGCAGAGCCAGGAGGAAACTGCAGGGCCACGGCTGGAATCCTGCTCATGGGCTCACCATGAGGGACCTTGGCTCCTGCCCTGGCTGTGGCTCACGGGCAGCTCCCTGTGACTCTCCAACAAGTCCAGCGTCGATCGCCTGGCACTAGTTCCTGACTCTGGGCTTTTTGTTAAGGTTTGAGTCTTTAGAAACTGGGCATCAATCCGTGATCCCCACGAGTCCCTCCTCCTTAGTGGAAATCAGGATAAGCCACAGGTCTTATGGGTGCACGAGGGAGGCCAGTTTCCCCCGAGGTGATGAGCAGGATGCAAAGCCCAGGGCTGGTGTGGGACCACAGGCTGCCTCTGGCAGGCAGGCAGCGGTTGATGGCGCCCTCATCCACCTGGCTGCACAGGCCAGGCCCCTGGGGCCCGGGATGAGGATGCAGGAGACCCCACTTTACTGTAGGTCCATCTGGGAACCCAAGGGCCAAGCTATTAAACTATTTCTTTTTTCTTATTTGTATAATGGCTCAAACATTGTTCTTTTCTTATCTCATAGGAAAGAAGTCTTTGAGTAAAAAGTAAGATCTGTGTAGTATTTTGATCTCAGTTTTGGAAGGGGTTAAGGTGACAAAGTATCCATTAAAAGAGTCATTCTCTCATTAATTAATTAATTCATTCATTCATTCATTCACAACAAATACGTAATAAGCACCTTCCACATTGGGAATACAGCTGTGAACAAGAACGAACATCCCCCTCCTCACAGAGTACAGTGGCCAGAAAACCCAAACCCAAACCACCAGGACCCAATCCATCAGCTCACCATTATTCTCCTAAGGATTTCTGGCAGCATTTTTTCCATGAAATTCTCCCAAAAGAAAGCGGCACTACTCTGCCTCTAGGATGGGAAGCCAGGTGTCCTGGAAAATGCAAAGGAATCTCAGTACATATTGAGGCAATCAGTACGTAGGAAGGGACCCACTGTCCAGCCTGTGATCCTAAAAGAATTTTTTATAAATGATGCCTCGTCCTGCATCTTGACAGGCAGAAATAAACACCCATTTACTGTGTTTAAAACTGATAAGCTTTTCCACCAAAAACATCCCTTTGCTTGAAAACGTTCCTCTCAAAATTGCTTAGAATTGCAAACATGCTTATCCCATTACCAATAAGCATATGTCTCCCTTCTCTAAAGGAGATAAACATCTGCTGTATCCCAAAGTCAGAAACTTGTTTCGGATACTACAGAAGAAGTATGGAGTATATTGGTAGGTTGTGGCAATTTGCAAAGAACTTATACTGACAATGACGTGGTGCTCATGGACAACCAGCATGGCGGATGTAACTGCAAACCAATGGTCTGTGCGGGAAGCCCAGAGTGCCCAGACTCCCAAGTTGGCATCTAGTCCCAACTGCCAGATCACATGAGCGCTGACAACTCCCTGCATCTCCCCAGCGGGTCCTGAGCAGATTGCAATCTGCCACATGCTGATCATAAGGGATTCCTGCCTTTGGGGAAGGTGGAGACCAAGATCTCTGCCAGTGGAGACCACTGGACACACTGGCTGAGATCATGTGGTGGCCGAAGCAGTGAGGGAGCGCCAGTTCTGGCCAGGTGGGCATGCCTTTCACCCCTACCCCACCTCGCCGGCCCGTAGTGGTCCCTGAGTTCACTGAAGGAAATAAATGCATGAAACCTGTTTAGAGAAAGTGATGTTTGTGCTTGATGGTTCCTACTCCTTGACATCCTGACTCTAGTTCCCATTTTGACTTGAGGTTTAGTTCTTCAGAATAAACCACCATCACAGCACTATACGCATTGCCAAGCCCAACAGAGAGGTGGTAGGGAGCCCACATACGTGAAACCCCCCGTTTCTTCATGAACGATCAGGCTTTGGTGCTAGTGGAGAGAGGATGCTCCTGGGGCTGACGCAGTGGGCCTTCAAGGTGCGGCATTGCTTGCGATGTGTGTAACTTCGTGAGAGGTGCTGACTTGTTCCCAGATCTCCACCCCTACACCCTCGGCTCAAGGGCCAGCAGGACTGATAGAACTTCACCACCCAAAAGACCAGCCCACCAGGCTCCGTCGGGGGCCTCCCCGGGCCCAGAACCCAAACACCCTCTTCCCCAGTTGGCTTGTTGGGTTCAGAGCACCAAGGGCTGAATCTGTGCTTGTCACTGCTGTTCATCCAGACATTATGCCTGAGGCTTACGCATCCAGGAACATCCCGGAAAGGTGCCAGCATTTGAGGTTTCCCTGTGCAGCCCCCTCCCCAGCACTCACAGACTCCACTGCCAGCCAAACGCATCACTATTAACACCACGATCACTGTTGTGTTGAAAATAGAAATAAGGTTTTACAATCTCGCTCCCACACAACCCCACGCGGTAACTGAATGTAGGCGCTGGGAACTCTGCCTCACATTGTCACTTGGGGCCTCATGGCATCTCAGCCGTGGGTCAGAAGCCAGAGGTGCAGCCTCCCGGGACCCACAGCCAGGACTGCACTGAGACCTGGGCCCCTGGAGGCAGGACGCGAACCCCACAAACCCCTGTGCCACGGGCCACGTTCATTGTTAGAGCTTTCACAAAATGCCTTAAAACTTTCAATTGCTGCTCTCTCCACCCCTTACCTCTTCTCCCTCCTCTTTCCAGTTAGGAAAAAAAAAGTGACAATTTGCTTTATGAACATTTGAACATAGAATGAGAACTGATTGTGTTGATGTGCCCTCAGGCAGAATTTGTCTAAACCCACAACTTAACACTTACCAGACTCCCCAGCCTTGCCGTCCTCGCTTCCATCCATAAATCCCTGCAGAGCCCCTTAGCAGTTAATGATTTTTTTCTCAGATCGTGGCCTCCATGTGACCAGCAGCAGATGTTTCTGATGTGCTTGGCTCAGATCACTAGGACAGTGTGCTGGAAACGAGGAGGGCACAGCCCTGCGGCGCCGCACAGGAGTCCCAGGGGCCGCCCACCCGGAAGGAGCTTCCTCTCCGGCCGCAGGTCTCAGGGCTTCCTAAGTGCACGTGTGACCCATCAGAGTCTCCTCCCTGTGTACTCGTTGTGTTCCGACGGCTTGCCCACATGCCTGTCCAGCCCTGTCCCCAGTAGCCAGCAGAGTCCTGACTCGGTGGGTTCATGGAGGACTTTGGAGTTTTCAGAGCTGAGCCAGAGGGTCCTTTTGAGACACTTCTGGGATAAATAACACATTTCTTCTCACAGTCTATGGTGGACTAATGTTTACCTCCCCACCCTAAATTTGTATATCACAGCCCAAATCCCCACTGTGACAGTATTAGGAGGCAAGGCCTTTGGGAGGTAATTAGATCACGAGGGTGAAGCCTTCATGAATGGGATTAGTGCCCTTTTAAGAAGAGACATTAGAGAGATGATCTGTCTCCCTCTATCTCTCTATCCCCCTCCCTCCTCCTCCTC
Source organism: Vicugna pacos (assembly GCF_048564905.1). Lineage (NCBI taxonomy): Eukaryota > Metazoa > Chordata > Mammalia > Artiodactyla > Camelidae > Vicugna > Vicugna pacos. Next base: position 13,776,581 of record NC_133000.1, on the reverse strand, counting down.
CTCCTTCTTCTCTCTCTCTCTCTGCCACATGGGAACACAAGGTCTGCAAGCCAGGAGCAGTTTCTCACCAGACACGCTATCTGCTGGTGCTGTGATCTTGGACTTCCCCGCTTCCAGAACTGTGAGAATAAAGTTCCATTTAAGCCACCCAGTCTGTGGTATTCCGTCATAGCAGCCCAAGCTGACTAGGACATGAACCCACTATGATGAGTTAGAAGTGGCTCCCTCAAGTCCTACTCAGAGGTAAAAGCTGCTGTAATAAATCAGTGATGCCCACAACCCCGTGGGGAAGGAGGGGAGACACGCGTCCTGGACTGGCAGCCCTGGGGTTGATTTTTCCCACTGCCAGTTCCTGAACCTGATGTTGGCTTATGAGGAATGGCCTCCCCCATCCAGTTATTCCAGCCTACAGGCTAGAGAGGAAAACATGGCATAGCCCCAACTCCTTTTTAAATTTTTATTATTTTTTAAATCTACACTTTAAACTTCTCAAAACTACAAACTTCACGCTTCCCAATCAGAACAAACGTATGAGCAAAAGAAAATCACCGTGAACCAGTCAAACATCTGCCCAGCACCACTCCTGATTCAGTGACAGCCACCCTCCATGAGATCCTTCGAGATCACAGAACCATGCATGGATCACATGACCTACATCCTTCCCTTTGACTCCTGCAAACATTTACCATTTTGCATCCTCTAAATTTTTCATAGAAAAAAAGAACTAAAAGTTGAAAAGACAGTCCACAAACTGGGAGAAAATATTTGAAAAAGATTATCTTACAAAGGACTTATACCCAAATTAAGCAAAAAATGCTTAAAATTCTGCAATAAGAAAATAAATGCTAGCAAAGATGTGGAGCAACAGGAACTCTTAGTCATTGCTGGAGGGAGTCCAAAATGATACAGCCACTTTGGAAGATAGTTTGGTGGTTTCTTACAAAACTAAACATACTCTTACCAGATGATCCAGCAATCATGCTCCTAAGTATTTACTCAGGTGGTTTGAAAACTTAACGTTCACACAAATACCTGCACATGAACGTTTATAGCAACTTTATTCATAAATGCTCAAAGCTGGGAGCAATCAAGATGTCCTTCAATAGGTGAATGGAGACATTAACTGTGATACATCCATACAATGGAATATTATTCAGAAATAAAAAGAAATGAGCTATCAAGCCACAAAAAGACATGGGGGAATCTTAAATGCATACTGCTAAGTGAAAAAAGCCAATCTAGAAAGGCCACATACTATAGATTCCAACCATATGACGTTCTAAAAAAGGCAAAACTATAGAGACAGTAAAAAGGTCAGTGATTGTCAGAGGTTGCAGGTGGGAGATGAGGCGGGATGAACAGGTGAAGTACAGAGGAGTTTAGGCAGTGAGACTATTCTGTGTGTTACTACAACAATAGATACACAACATTACACATTTGACATAAGCCATAAAACTATATGACACAAAAAACAAATCTTAATATAAACTATGGACTTTAATTAATAATATATCAATTATAACAAATCATGCCAGCCAACCAGTGCAATATATTAATAATTGGGGAACCTGGAGGGAGGATTGTTTGATGAAGGGTTTTATGGGCACCCTGTATTTTTGGCTTAACTTTTCTGGAAACCTAAACCTGCTTTAAAAAACAACCTATTAATTTTTTTAAATGGCAGTAAAGTATAAAATATGGGAATTTAATCAAGAATATATACAAGATCTCTATTTTTAAAACTTCAACATTTTATTAAAATAGTCTATTATAGATGATTTTAACACATGGAAAGATATTTCATAGTCCTGGGGGAGGTGATTTAATATTATTAAGACATTAATTCATTCCAGATTAATCTATAGATTCAATGCCACCATAATCGAATTTTAGTTAGATTTTTTCCAGTACTTAATAAACTTACTTTAATATTGATTTAGAGTAATAAGTCTATAGAAAGCTGAATCAACATTGAAAAAGAATAATAAAAAAGAGGAACTTTCCCTATTACACAAGAAGATATATTTTAAAGCCATGGGAATGAAAACAGTTTGATAGAGACAAACAGACCAGCGGAATGGAGTAGAGGGCTCAGAGACTACTCATGTGTAATGGGATCTAATATATAAGAGAAGGGGCCTAAAAATCAACAGAGAAGGCTGATTTGAATATTTCAACATTAAGAATTTATTTTTAAGGAAACCCTCCCATACTGTTGGTGGGAATGTAGTTTGGTGTAGCCATTATGAAAAACAGTATGGAGATTCCTCAAAAAAATAAAAATAGACTTGCCATATGATCCCACAATCCCACTCTTGGGCATATATCCAGAGGAAACCTTAATTCAAAAAGATACATGCACCCCAATGTTCATAGCAGCACTATATACAATAGCCAAGACATGAAAACAACCTAAATGTCCATCCACAGGTGACTGGATAAAGACGCTGTGGTATATTTATACAATGGAATACAACTCAGCCATAAAAAAAGAATAAAATAAAGCCATTTGCAGCAACATGAATGGATCTGGAGATCATTCTAAGTGAAGGAAGACAGAAAGAGAAAGAAAAATACCATATGATGTCACTCATATGTGGAATCCAAAAAAAGAAAAAAGAAGACATTAATGAACTCATCTACAAAACAGAAACAGACTCATAGGCATAGTAAACCAATTTATGGTTACCAGGACAAAAGAGGGTGGGAAGGGATAAATTGGGAGTTTGAGATTTGCAAATAATAACTACTATATATAAAATAGATAAACAAATTTCTTCTGTATAGCAGGGAACTATATTCAATCTCTTGTAACCTATAGTGAAAAAGAATATGAAAATGAATATATGTATGTATATGTATGAATGAAACATGCTATACACCAGAAATTGACACATTGTAAACTGACTGTACTTCAATTAAAAAAAAAAGAAATCCTTAAAAAAATTTTTTTAATTGAAGTATAGTCAGTTTACAATGTGTCAATTTCTGGTGTACAGCACCATGTCCCAGTCATGTACGTACATCCATATATTTGTTTTCACATTCTTTAAAAAGAATTTCTTTTTAACAAAAGACATGAAGATAGTTAATAGTTAATGGACAGAAAGAGAGAAAATATTTGCAATATCTAAAATCGACAAGGGATTTGTACTATATATGGTCAGCAAATCAACAAGAAAAAAAAACCCAACCACAATATAGAAAAATGGGTAAAGGATATGAACAGGTAATTTCAGAAAAGGAAACACAAAAATAAGCAATGACAATGACAACATGCTTAAAACTATTGGTGATCACCCAAATGCAAATTAACACAATAAGATACAATTTTGTATCTACAGCACCAGAAAAACAAGAGAGCTGGGAGTACCAAGTATTGGTAGAAATGTGGACTGTTGATGGGTGTAGATGGGTGTTGATCTTCCTGAGCTTAATCTGAAGCTGTGTAGACAAATTAAATATAAGTATATCCTATGACCCTGAAATTCTCTTCCTGGGGAATGTTTACCCAGGAAATTTCCATACAGTCAACAAGAGGTCACATACAAGGATGCCCAAGGGCTACTTGTGCTAGTGAGGAGTTGGAGGCAACCTGGATGTTCAACTCTGGAAGAACAGATAAAGAAAATGCGGTAGTTGCACTGATGGAGTATCACCCAGCAGTTGGAGGCAAGGACCAGAAGTGTACATAGCACTACAAAGATGGATTTTAAAAGCATGCTATTTATTGAAAAACATTCAGGAATGTAAAATAAACATAAAACCATGCATGTAAATCTAACATGCATGTACACAAAACAACAATACACATTTTTCAGGAGCACATTCCTAAAAGGAAGCAAAATAACAAAAGGGAGGCCGTGTGCGGACTGGTGTGACGATGCCACGTGACAGAGGAGGACCAGCTCAACCCTCTGCACCTGAGGTCACAACACCATCGAGTGACTTACTCTTTACGAGTTAGATGAAAATCATTTCTGCATTCAGGTCCACTGTCCTTTGCTAACGTTTCCAACCTTCTTCTTACAAGACATCAAAAAAAGATCCTTTTGGCTAAAACAGCGTAGATTCATTTCTTAGCCAATTATATGGTGATTCTCAAAGCCCCTTATGTGAGCATGAGAGTAACTTCAGTGGTCCTTCCTTAAACTGAGATGGGGGCATAATCCAAAGAATCTAATGTTTTAACCTTTCCTACTTAACAGATACCATGCTAAGTGCTTTCCAGAAGCCGCCGCATGTAATCTTCACAGTGAGAGGCAGGTATTATCATATGAGCTCATTTTGCAGAAGCGGCAACTAAATCTCAGGGCAGTTCCGTGACTTGCCCAAGGTCTACGGTTAGTAAGAAGTCATTATTTGAAGGCAGGTCTATGCACTGTCTCGTCATGCTGTCAGGAAAGGTGTTGGAAGGATGGTGTCCAGCTGCTGATTTTGAGTCCTTGGGCTGGGTACCTATGAAGAATTTGAGGGCCAGGTTGCAGCCATCAGCTGTGATGACAGGAGGCCCAGAGGTGACCCTCTCCATCTTCTCTTTCCTGGAAAGACAGGGGCTCCCACCTGCATGGTTTCCCCTGAAGGATTTGCCAGTTTTGTCCAATTCTGCACGACCGCGTGCTGGGTTCCCTTGTGCTGCTCTCCGGCTTACTCCAGCAGAGCCCTGGGACTTCCTTCTTGGGCTTCTGTGTCTCAGTTAGTCTCTGTGCTCTCTTTCCACGGAAAACTCCTCAAGGGCAAAGATGAATAGGGATTCTCTCTGTACAACCCCAGACAAGCAGCCCATACAATGAAGAGATGTCTGTGTATTAATTATGTTCCAGCTAAAATAAAATGCAGTGCTTCTATGCATCACACTAGTTCGGTAGACCTCTGGGTTTGAAAGTAATTTGCCCTACAGTTTATGCCTGTAAGAAATCAGGCTGTGAAAACTTAAAAACCATAATTAAAAGCTGCTGCACCTCGTAGCAGTCTGTCTACATGAGATTCAGCGTAGCATCCCTGGTGAAGGGGGCAGGGTGGACACATGCTATGAGCCCAGAGTCTGGGCTGGCCACCAAATGTCCTAGAATCCCATAGCCAAGAGGGATTTTAAGAGCCCCTTGGCTCCTGAAAGACACCACCAAGACTGTGGGAAAGAGCACAAGCTTCGGTACCAAGGTGGCCCTAGGTTCACACTCCGGTTTGACCTCTAACTGTGGGAACTTGGGAAAGTACCTGAGCTTCTCGAGCCTGAGTTTCATCACCTGCAGCATGGGAGTACTAACACATTCCTCACAGGGCTGTTGTGAGGATTCATTGCAGTTGTGATGGAAAGGATAGAACAGAATACTTGGAACATGGTCCGTGCTCAATAATGCTCACTATTTTTGTTGTTATAATTATGACAAACATCTTCACGACTGGAGGCTTAACAGTGTAACCAATATCCCAGCAAGGCAGAAACAAGGACAATCATCTCCGCTTCAGTGGGCAGAGAACACAGGGACTCACCCAGGTCACAGCTGAGCACACGGAAGAAAAACTGCCGCCCATCTTTCATTCATTCACTTGGAAATGTTTAACCGGCATGGGAAACAATTTTTTGTATCTTAAGTTTCCCTAGAACTTTTTTCTTGAGAATGTCTTTAAAAGTTATTTAGAATGGTATATTCTTAGCGTTAGGCAGAAAGGAATGCTTGCAGAAGTCACACAGCCAGACCTTTTGGAATTTAGGAAATCTTTTTACAAGCATCTCCCCAACTCCATCACTGGCAAAGAGTGAATCAGTTTCTGCTCAAATAATTGCAACCATGGGGAACTCACAGCATTGGGAGACAGCCCTTGAAAGTTACTGTGGTCCTCCCTGCTGTCGGCGTTTTCTTAAAACCATCAGCATCAGCATCAAGTCTGCTCTCAGCAAACAAGACTCTAGGTCACCTGAGAGCTGAGCCCAGTTTGCTGGTTCACTGCCACATCCACCGGGTGGAGCACAGTGCCTTGGAACCTAGCTATGTGTTGGATGGATGGATGGGTGAGTGGGTGGATGGCTGGATGGCTGGATGGCTGGAATACCTGCTCTGGATGCTATAGAATAAGTTATACGTATTCATTCCCCCATCTTACTACCACTTAGACTCCAAGGCATGCCAGAATGCATTACATCTACATTAAAGATTTGGGGAAATTTCACATGAAACAATTCTAGAACCCTAACTGTCCTAAGAGCTATAAACTTTTCCATGCTTGAGTGTCAGCAATTAACTCTGCTTTAAAGTGAATTACCTACTGATTACAGGGGTGTGAGTAGTGGGCAGATGAAAAAGTCCCATTCTTTTCCAGGTATTAACTCTAACAGGTGCCTGAGAGAGAATTACTAAAAACTGCATTCCTTTCCAAATGTCGTCCTCTTTTCTTTAATCTTTAACAGCATACAGCCTACCATGTATTTTGTATTTAATCCGATGCCTAAGACCTTAATAGAAATGTATGCAATTCTGAATTGGTCACAGGACAGACTTTGGACAGAGTGTGCTTATTTCTTCCCAAAATGTGCATTCACTCATTGACAACATGATCCTTTCTCAAATAATAAAGTCAGCACATTTATTAACTGTCATGTCTGAGAACAATATTGTCAATAGTGCTTATGATATTTATTATATCACATATAAATAAATAAGTGCATTTACTTTTATTAATAATAAGTAAGAAAGTCACCCAGTTTCACAGTCATATCTTGCATTGGTTTTTTTATTTTCTCTTTCGCAAAATATCGTTTGCTAAAAGTTCCAAGTCATGCCCAATGACTGATTTATTGTTTTCTTCACAGGAGGAGGGGAGAAGCACTAGGTACCTGGTACCCAGCAAAAGCCCTGAGGGCAGAGTCATCAGTGAAATTCCTCAAAGTGACAAAGGGCTCGATGGGGGTTCCTTGCTGGTACAACCAGGTCACAAGCCTAAGAAGGCTTGACGGGTGTGACTGGCTCCCTCCCCAGGGCCTGCTCTGTTTGCAATCTGGGTTTGGCTGGCCAGGCTGCACTCCTTCTCCTGGCTCTCTGCAGGACCGCAGGCTCCAGGAATTTGGACCGAGTGGCAGAGACATCGCCGACAGAGACGGCAATTGCCAGCTTCCTCCCTATGCTGTCTTGTGATTCAAAGCAGATTCTGTTCTACTTTTTTAAAAGGGGAACACGTTAATGCTGGAGACCCACACAAACAGAAGCAAGCAAGGAAACTCCAACAGTCCCCTGCGAGAGTCCGTGAGTAAATAGCTCATCCGCAGTGTACCAAGGCGGGACGTGGTCATGGGGAGTCCAGGGGCATGAAGGTTTGATTGCTGTGTCCCTGCAGGAGGGGACAGGAGCTTCCAGAACACTGGGACTTGGTCATTTCCCAAAGGACCCTGGGCTGGGACCCGCTACCTCCAAACTCACACACAGAAAGACACCCACACCCATGCACATCCCCACCTTGTGATGCCAAGTCATCAAGCACTGCCTTTGTGCTTGGCTGCAGGAAGGAAGAGCTGAGGAAAAGAGGATGCTTTTCCATTTGGGACCCATCAACACCGTTGAGCCCAGTGGCTTTACTTGAGAACTTCTCTTTCTCAAATGACTTTGGACTGGGCCTTTCTCCTACTGGTCCTGCCTGATACCAAAGTCAGACAACTTAGCAGCAGTTGGCTGTAGGCTGCACATGGGGCCTAGACACTGAACATACTTTTCACTTTGCCTTTCTATTCTTTGCCTTAATTTCCAGCTAATGCACTGTCTTCCTTGAAGGGGTATATTTCTGTAGTAGGAGCTATATTTATATCATTCTATTCTCTGTGAAAGTGTTCTTTTTTATGAGAATAATTCACATCACCAGAATTGATATTCTAGGTACGATTCGCTCATGGATCAATATTTTAATATGTATTTATAGTCCTAATATTTCATGTACCACTCATAGGAGACCAGGACTGGAGTCACAGGCCTGTGTCTGGCCCCGTGTTTTCTTCAATGATCCACTGAGCTCTCTAAACCTCACCATCTCTACATTTGCAATATAATAACAGCTACTCTGTAAGACTGTTGTAATGACTGAGAAAATATCAGGTCCTTTTTAACATAGTATGTTATTTGCTGTTACTATTATTACTACTAATGACAGACATGGCACAGCTGTAAGCTAGCTAAGTACCAAGAGAAATGAGTAACATGTACTTCTTACATTTCTTTTCCAACATAATGGTTTGCTTCAGGTCTGACCAGAGCCTGGCCCAAGGTCACACATGCAGTAAGTGACAGAGGCAGGCCTAAAATCCAGGCCTTCCAATTCACAGTTTGGTTTTGCAGTGAGTATTTTTCAGGGAGACATTACAAGATACAGTGAAGCATCGGGTGCGGGGAGGAAGCGGCGGGTAACAAACAAGACCGCCCATCACCTCCTCGGCTGTTCCCAGGGCCTGCACACCCAGCCCCAGGCAGGTTCTCCGCAGGACGGCCCGGCTCTCGCCTGACTTACATCTCTTCCCCACTGAACTGCAGGAACCATGCGGCATCTGCTGCTCACTCTCTTGCTCCTTCACGCCTGCCCCTCTGGAGGAGCCGGCGACCTCCGTGAGGACCTGATGTTGCTGAAGACCGGGCTTGCGCTTCGCCTCTACCACAGCTTGACTGCGGGCTGCAACCGAACCAACCTGGTGGTTTCCCCGGCCGGCGTGCTCATCCCTCTGGAGATCCTGCAGTTTGGAGCCCAGGGGAACACTGGCCGGCAGCTGGCTGAGGCCCTGGGGTACACTGTCCAAGGTAAGAGGGCTGCCGCTCCCCCCACCCCGCTGCGCTGGCCCACTGCCCCGCTCCCCTCAGCCTCGCTCACCCTCAGCCTCCTCTCCTCTCGGCTCTGGCTGCCTCAGAAGAGGGGTGGGGCAGGCAGGGAAAGCAGACCACAAGCAAGAATGCAGCCCAGGGCATTCAGACTCTGGATTGTTACTCTTGACGATTTTTAAGGCTCCCTTCTAACATCAGGGCTCAGGGCAATTTCTCAGTTGCGTTTTACAAGCCCTTTTGTAGTGTTTACTGGTGCCAGGAAGTGCTCGAAGCACTTTACAAATGTAATTCATTGTCACAACAACCATATTGAGGTGGGTCACAATCCTATCATCCCTGTTTTACAGATGAGCCCAGTTAGGCACAGAGAGCACAGGCAACTTGCCCAAGGTCACACAGCTAGTAGGCGGCAGAGCTGGGACTCAAGACCAGTCTGCTCTCATAAATCTGTGACTTACTTCCAGTCAGTTCCATATCTCCCAACACAGTTCTAGGATTATGTGCCTCAGAACAGCTCTGCCCACCCCTCCAAAAGGAACAGCTCTGCCAGCAGTGGCAGGAGTCTCATGAATGCTAGGTCAGCCACACCTGGCCCAAGGTCATGGCCTCTGGCTCAAGACCTGGCCTGGGTACCAACCTCCCAACTCCATACAAACACACTCATACACATAACTTTCCTTCTCTATCTTAGACTAAGATGCCAGTAAAAAAGGATGGGGGTTACAACTGTGTACATTAGTACTTTTGAGAAAGCACAAGAACTAATATCAACACAGACACAGCAAGAGTGTCCTTTGAGCTGGAATGCTCAGCTGTCGAGTAAAGATGTGCACTCAAGACGTCAGGCTGCAAGGCACCAGCTGTGTTTTCTGTCCCCCTCCATCCATACCCTGTCCCCTGCCAAAGCAATTCTCACGATCCTGCTGGCCAACAGACAAATGTGTTTTCTTTCTGGAAATAACCGAAGACAAACATAAGCTATCTAGCTGAATTTTTCTCAGCAAGAATATCATGGAAATGCACGTATCCATGGGGCTACTCTTCAGGCACGTTAGATCCAGTGTGATGCCATCCATCAAGCACTTCCAGCTCCTGCTGTGCAGGCTGGTGCAACGCCAGGAACTCAGCAGCCAGATATATAGGGAAAACTTGGAACACAAGCAGCCCAGTCTCATAGGAACGATGCACACAGAAATACACTCCAACACAGTGCAGTTCAGTGTACTTATTTGAAATAAGTTAGTACAGGGGAGGAAAGATTTATTCCACTGGCAGATCAGGAAGGAAGGAAACCTGACATCTGAGCTGGATCATGAAGAATAAACAGGGAAGAGGAGCAGGCATTTCAGCCTTAAAACAGATTCTCCTTAAAACAGGATTAGGGGGAAAATAAGAAATGCGAGTGTAGTCATCCTGCAGAGAAAGGGAACTGATGACAGTCAATTCTCCGTTGTCAGATGCAGTCGTGGTATCTGGTTAACCAAACACGACAATTAACAGGGTTTCCACGGAGCCCATTCAAGAATTACCAAGTGTCCAGAATGCTTAATGGCCAAACTCTGTGGAACATACTCCCACCTTTTTTTTTCTTACTCATAAACAGCTTCGATATTTCATGAAGCCACGGTTAATTATTACAAAGAGGAATGTGCTGCTTACAGAGTTCAAGTTAATAGAATACCCCTGTATTTTGTTTGCTCCCAAATCGCTCACAGAATCACGTGTGTGCTGCTTACAACAACCCGCCCATGGTCACCACCTGCCCCGGCCCAGCCTTTCTCTTACAAGTCAGGACAGAGCAGGAACATCAACCCACCTTCCAGGGGCTGGGGCACTGCTCCCGCCCATCAGCAGAGAGAGCTAGCCAGGGCTGCAGTGGGACGTGTCGGCATCGTCTTCTCACTGATGTCTAGCCGTCGCGTGACCACCAGCAGCTCTGCCAGAGTTCCCACCTGCTGGTCCTACAAGCTCGGTATGAGTTTCAGAACATGCATCAGTGGTATCTCCCCAAATACCTTTGTTTTCACCACGTGAAACACACGATTTCCCAATGTTCCGGTTCTAGGGATTTCCGTTGGTTTTTTTCAGATAAATCAATAAAGAACACTTTACAGCGGGGGAAGGGTATGCTCAGCGGTAGGGTGTGTGCTTAGCATGTCAGGTGTCCTGGGTTCAATCCCCAGTACCTATATTAAAAAAAACTTTTTTAAATAAATAAACCTAATTACCCCCACCAAAAAAGGAACACTTTACAACCTTCCCTTAAGCACAAGAACAATGCTGGGAACAGAGACCTCAGAGGTGCAGGTGGCCTGGCCCCTGGGGAAGAATTCTGACTGATGGTGCAAGTGGACTCACCTATACAGTCAGCAAGTCATCTAATCCTTATAGAAACCACATGCAATCACTAGGCCTCCACTAAAGTCCCAATTTTACAAAAAAGACAAGAGGGTAACGATTTGGCAAGACTCAGTTCACCCAATAGGCAAGTGGTGGAGCCAGGAAGTAAGTTCCAGATTTTCTGACTCCAAATCCTATGTTCTGTCCTCAGTGCCTTAGCCATTGAGCAGTTGCAGAAATCGCAACATAAGCACCTTGGCTTCCTATTTTTCACCAGACTCATCCTCATTACTCTCTCAGCCCAATCAAACCCATCAGACACCATCCTAAACTTACCCCTCTTGAATCAGCATCATAGAGATGGTTCTCGCAGATTGAGAATTTTATACACATTAATCTTACAAAGTCAGAACCCCCCACCCCTCCAGATTCAGCGTCACACTCAAGAAGTTCAGTTCAGCCAATGTATTGAAAAGGAAGGCACTTTCCACGCTGGTCTCTCAAATGGGTTAAAAGGCTGGTCTGCAGCAGGACTCAGGAAAATACCATTTCTTCTAGCACTCTCCTGCCCCTCTGCACCACCCCAGAGACCTCCCGTCAAACCCTCCCCATACGTTCCTGATCTCCTGCAGCCCCTATGGTTTCCTTCCTGCTCGCTCATCCTCCTGTTAGAGCCACCCAGCCCCTCCAGCAAGGAAGTTAGCTTTCTAGGAAGAGATGGCGAGAGGAATTGAGACCACAGTTTCCAGGGCTGCGGGGCAGAGCAGTTTGTCACCGCTCACATCAGTCCCTTTTGCCCCATTACAGACAAGACCAACCAGACCTAGGAAAAGCAGGCGATGCAGCAAAATAGGAGGTTTCGTGAGGCTCTCCAGAGCAGGGGAGCAGAGTGCTCCCAGCCCACCTGTCCATCATCTGGGGGGATGGGTACAGGCGGTGAACCCCCATCCCCAACAACCAGGTGACACTGAGCAAGTTTATTAATTTGTCTGAGCCCCAGCTCCCTCATCTATAAATGGGACCATAATTGCACTTAATTCACAGGGTTGTTGAAAGGATTAAATGTGATCATGCATGGAGAGCGTTTAGCACAGAGTCTGTGAACACCGTCGACCTTCAGTATTTTTCATTCTGATCATGTATATTCACTCCAGCCGCACCGAGAAAAGTTCTTCCAACGTGCAAATGGTAGGGACAAACCAGGCTCAGGTGGAGACAAGATTTCTCAAGCTATTTACTCTGTTTCTTAATGTGTCTGGCTAGGAGAGCGGCTGGTTCCCTGGGCCGGAGAGCGTGGTAAGGCAGGGGAGAGCTCTGTGACCATCCCCTAAAGTCACATGAACTAACGACCACAGAAATGTCTCAGTTCACCCCCGCAGACAGTCTACATTCTCCAGGGACATGATTCTATAAGTACTCGTGATCTTCCTCAGTGGAGGAAAATCTGATGAGTATTTATTTTCATTCATTTCTTTGCTCTTAAAATAAAAGGCAAGCACTTGAGTTAGGCTGTAATTCATTATATATAAATACATATCTTGAGTCCATTCTTTATAGTTGTAGATTCTAAGCAGTGGCTTTGGTAGTGACATTTTTGTGGAGTAAAATCTGCCCACACCTGCATTCTGCAGCCTGGGGGTTGGGAGCCCCAGTCGGGGTGTATTCTGGACACCTTCATCCCCAGAAGGACTTTGGCCTGGCGAGTCAGGGGTCGGAGGTCTGCTGTTGCCTCCTGGCCTGTCCTCTGTGACATGAAGGATGGGCCATGGAGTGGACGGACCCTCAAGCCAAGTCAGATTCACTCCACCTGGTGCCCTGGGAGAACCAAAGCAGTGAGCACAGGGCGGTGCAGGAAGAGGGGGCAAGGCCTGTGTCTCACAGGGCAGATTTGTGGGCAGCCACGGGGTTGTGCCTAAGAGGAAAGAGAGGCGAGGGGGACAGGGGAAGGGGCATGTTCCAGAGGCCCTGCAGGGGAAGGGGTCCTGACTCCTGGAAAAGCCCAGCCTGCATGTGTCCGGAGGACACTGAGACAGTGACTCACCAGTGGGCGAGAGGCCTCACTCCAGCTACAGATAGATGCTCAGGGGAGAATAGAAGCCACAGTTGTGAACAATAGCATGAAAGAAAAATCCACTATTGATTGTGGAGAGAAGGAAGCCATCTCCTGTGTAAGCAGTAAACAAATAGGAGTCCAGCTGCCATCGTGGAAACTGTGGACTCTCTCAAATGCCTATAATTTCCTCAACATTCTTGCAGGGTCTTGCTGACATTAACAATGGGGGCTGTTGGCTCGGGTTTAGAGGGATGGGCGCCGGGGCATGGGAGGTGTTCTTCCCTTTGCTCTGTGTTCCTCACATTGAAAGCATAGTTCTAAAAAGAAGCCACATCCAGATGCCTCTGGAGCTTATGTTCTGCAGTTGTGGGAATGAATTTGAGGTCCTGTACAAGCTCCATTGATCATTCAACACCCCAGCCACCCTCCGTCACTGTTACTTGCGAAGGTCCCCATCAGTCCACTGGCGCTGTGAGTTCGCGAAGCCCCCTGCACAGCAGCCCCATGGCTTTCCCGGCTCTCAGCTCTCTCTGCTTCTGCACCGCTCTGCGTCTCTGATTCAAGACGTTGAGGAAGAACAACCTCTGGGGTGTTGGAGTGGTTTTCTCTTTGACTCAATCACAGCCTGATTTCTTCCCAATCCAGCATGGTTTCTTCCCCCTTAGCTTTTAATCTATGGGTGCAGGCTAATTCCTGAGCAATTGAGCTATGACTTTGCCAAACTGACTGTTCATGCTGGGTGATCCTCAGGAAGCAAGAGTGGAGTAGCTGGGGTCCCATTTCTGTGCCACGTGCAGAGCTGAGGCCACCTCCTCTCTCCTCTCACCACTGTCTACTGATCCAACACCTTCTTCACAGACCCGAGGGTGAGAGAGCAGTTACGCGCTGTCTATGCCACGCTGCCCAACGCCGGCCCAGGCGCCAAGCTGGAGCTGGCCTGCACGCTCTATGTGCAAGTGGGAACGCCGCTGGCCCCCTGCTTCGTGGAGCAGGTCTCCCAGTGGGCCAACAGCAGCTTGGAGCCAGCCAACCTCAGGGAGCCCAATGGTACCACCATGCTGACCAACGGATGGGCCTCCAGGCAGCCCACAGGTAAAGGGGAACCATCCACTTTGATGAGACTAAGAAAGAAGGAGGGCTGGAAAGCCAGGTACCACCCACTACTTGTCAGAAGCCATGAGATGGGTACTCGAGCCACCCTCAACTGCAGCAGAAGTCTGTCCTCTCAGGAGACCCTACCCTTGAGTGAAGCAAGGCTCACCTTTGGTCCCCTTCTTCCCCGCCTCCACTGATACCTGCGTACACATGTGTGCACACATGCGCACACACACACACACACACACACACACACAGAAGGATGCTCTTCAGAGCCTCCCATCTCCAGCGGAGCCCTGGAGGCTTTATCCCATGCACCTGCCCTTCCAGGTGAGTTCCCAATGAACTTTGCTCTCATCTACAATGAACTTCCTGTGATAGCAAAATGCAGCAGGAGCCCAAAGAGTGGTTTCTTGGGAATTTAGTGTAAGGACATAATTCAAGGGAAAAAATTACACATAATATTATGTATAAAAAATTATACATAATAATATGTTTAGGCCAGTGTTATAGGAAGAAGACTTACAAACAACCTGTCCAGCAATTAGGGATGATTCAATGAATTACAGCACCTGCATATCCTGCAGTTGAAATTATTATCAAAGATGATGAACAGTATTACCATTTACTGAGTGCTCAGTTTTTTCATTTAGTACTCTTCTAAGTGCTCCACATTTATTACGCTCAGTGCCCCCTCACAGTAATCCTAAGAGGTAGGCACTACTATTGTCCCCATTTTACAGATAGAGAAACTAAGGCAGAGAGTTGGGCCTCCTGCCTGGCACCCACAGAGCCAGGATTCTAACCCAGCAGTCTGTCTCTAGCATCCTTGACATACAAGAACAAAGATTATGCAGAAATAGGGAGAACGTTCAAGACCTAATGTTTAAAAGGCAGAAAAGGGAATACAGACTATGAATTGAGAACAATATGTGTGTGGACCCGAGTGCAGAGTTAAAATGCGGACATTAAGATCTCGTTGATAAGGCGGTTTCCTCCTCTCTTTCAATTCCCCGTTTCACAATGTCTTTCAGTTTACTTAAAAACGTTTAGTTCCCTGTAGCAGCTTGTTTTACTGCCAAGATGCCCAAGGCCACAGTTAGCTGCTCTCAACCCTGGGGTGGCTTGTCCTCTAGGAAAGAGGGACAGTTAGTGCTCCCAGAAGACCAGGGCCAGCCGCCTGGGTTCAAATCCAAGGTTTCCATCCTGGGCAACTGAGCCTATGCCACTCAGAAGTGTGACCTTGGACAACCACTCTGGGTTCATGGTGCCCCACCTACAAAACTGGGAACAATAATAGAAATGGTGAGAGGAGCTGGGGAGGGTTTGCTAAAGCATTTAAAACAGAGTATGGGTTTATTAAATAAATAAAGAGCTGGGGCAACACCGCCCCTTGAGGGGTGGTCAGCCCGGGCCTCTCTCAGGAAAAGCGCTGAATTTAAACACAGAGCCCTGCATGCTGTTGTGGAAACAAAGGCTCTTCCGGGGATGAGGCCCAGCGTTTGGGGCGTTGGGGGTGGTGGTGGTGGGGTGCCTGGGGAGTAACACCGTTCGGCATCTCCCATCACAGCACCCAATGCCACCCAGGGGCGTGCACGAGCAGTGCAGGCCTCATGCTTCCTGGGAAATAGCCCCAGCCGGAACCAGCCCGAACTAGTTGGAACCAGCCGAGCATGCCAACCTGTTAAGAGAAAAATAAAAGCATGGTCTCCAGCCCTGGCGCGTTACAAACGCTACAGTTCCACAACGAACAGCACTAAGTAGCAAGCTACGAACCCAGCTCCGGGGCCGCCGCGGGGCCGCTGGCGTGCGCGCACAGGCCTCAGCATCGCGGCGCTCTCGCCCCGCAGGAGAGGACCCGGGCGCCTCCACGTGGGAGCGCGGCGGCGGCGGCGCGGCGCCTGCGCAGCTGCTGCTCGTCAGCACCATGTCCTTCCAAAGCGCTTGGCGGCACCGATTCTCCTCGGACACTCAGCTCCTGCCTTTCACCTGTGCCCAGGGCCTCGTCCTCCAGGTCCCCATGATGTACCAAATGGCCGAGGTCAACTACGGTGAGCCGCTTCCCCCGCCGGGCTGCCTAACGCAGAGGAACCCCGGAGCCGGGTGGGCGGGCGGGGTGGGAGGAGGGGGGAGACCCGCCTCTGCTTTTGGAGGGTGGGGCTGAGTTTCTCCGTGGTTCCTCTGCTGTGCGGTGTGCGGAGTAAGGGATGACAGGGGAGCGGGAGACCCTGGGGTCAGTGAGGGAGCACAAGGGGAAGAGAAACCCAGTTTCATGTCTGACACTGAGATAGTCTGAAACCAGAGAGGTTTGGACCGAGCCCCCTCCCCTGGCAGACACCCCCATGAAATGAACAGCCGTTTCACTGGTGCTGAGAAAGAATGGAAGGTTGGGAGTCCAGACCGGAAGTTTCTGTAGAGCATCTTCACCCAAAAGTGCCACTGGCCTGAAATACCAGGGGTCTGCCTGCACATCCTGCCTGATGTCACGCATCTCTGTCCATGAGTGAGCAGCACCCCCACCCTGGCTTCCTGAGAGTGAGAGGGACACCCTGTTAATAAAATGTATTGTTTCTAGTACTGTGAACTGGCCCTGCCAAGGGTCTGGTGTTTGGTTCCACCAGCTCCTGGGACAGAACTAATCCCCCATCCACTGACTCCCCAGGCCAGGTCCAGGACCCTGTGGGCCATCAGGTGCGGGTGCTGGAGCTGCCTTACCTGGAAAATGTGGCCAGTCTGCTCCTGGTGCTGCCACATGACAAAGACACCCCACTGAGCCACATTGAGCCTCACCTCACAGCCAGCACCATCCACGTCTGGACCGCCAGCCTGAAGAGAGCCAGGATGGACGTGTTCCTGCCCAGGTGAGCCGCTGCGTCATCTTTACCTGGCGCTCTGTGGCCTGATCCAGTTGGCCAGGCCTGGACTAGAGAACCCAGGTGGTCTGACTCTAGGGTCTGTCCTCAAGCCACTGGGCCCGCTTGTCTAACGTCCCCCTAGAGGGTAGGCCAAGGGGGAGTTACCCTAGAGTTTGGGTTCATTTCAGAGTCACTGCTGACTCACTCATGATAGAGACTGAAAGGAGCTCATTTCCTGGGGTTTTCTTGAGAGGAGATACTCTGCCTTCACTGGGGCAGACTGGAGCCCCCAGGCCTCCACTCCAGCCTCATGCAGCTCCCTGGGTGGGGAAAGAAGGGCAGTGCAGTTACCTTGGAGGAATGTGCCCTAAACTTGATCACGTCCTAACAGTACACCATCGTCATTTGTCAAAACCCAAGAGGCAAAATCACTTACGCAGCTGAGCAAATACAGACATAATTCTGATCAGAAGGCAAATCAAGGCACAAAAATTCAAGACTTTAAGTCCTTGTGCTGAAAGTTTCATTCTTTATAAATAGAGGAGAGCCTTTCTTTGTGAAAACCCAGTAGGTACAGATGCAAATCTCCAATAGGTCAAAAAGTTAAACAATGATGCTGCTTTGCAAAGCTCATCACTTTCCAAAGGATTCTTCAGTGAACTTCTTTAAAAGATAAGCTCCTCCGGTGCATCTGAAGTCAGTAAATTCATAATTAATTTGTAGACCAGCATTCAGCAAGGAAATCATACATGGGCTCACTTTCAGTGTGTGGATTCTTCATGCTCCTTCCCACTGGCCACCTTGGCCTCCTCCACTTACCAGGCTCTCTGCGGCGCTGAGCCAGAGGCCTTGGCTGTGCTCCCTGGAGGAGTTAAAAATAAGTCCAGGCACTGAAACCAAAACACACAAAGAGAGACCCAGTGAGTGAAGGGCCAAGGTCTAAAGTGGGATCTGGCATAGCCAGGGCAGAAGGTGAACTTAACTCTCAGATAAAACCTATCTCTCCAAACCAAACGTTTGGACCCCAAATCAAAGCCCAGAGACTGGCTATTTCAACAGATCTCTGTGGCATGGAGCAGAAGCTACCATTATATTTGTTATATTTGAAAGAAGCTCAGCAAAGGAAGAAGAGCTTTCAAGGCTAAAAGTGGAGAGAGAATGCAGCCGGGTACAGGAATTGGCTACAGTCTTTCTGGGTGTTGGAGACAGATGGTTGGCCTCATTGGGAGCAGCTGATGTAAGGAAGAGACCCCCCTCCCCCCAGGAAGTGCCCAGCTCCACTGAGAACCCTCTGCTGGAGCTGATTCTGCCCTTAGAACTTGCAAAGCCTTGAGGAATGATCCTAAAACACTTTGGCCTTTATCCTCTATTTTATTAATATAATGTTTTAAATTGATTGATTTTCCCATGTTGACCCACCTTGCATTCCTGGGATAAATCCCCCTTGTTCACTGGGGGATTTGTATGTTGCTGGATTCAACTTGCTAGTATTTTATTGAGGATTTTTACATCTGTATTCCTAAGGGACACTGCTCTGTAGTTTTCTTACGATGTCACTGTCCAGTTTGGGTAAAGGGTGTCTTTTTTTAACTCAAGATATTTTTGTAGCATTTCTTCTGGACTGGCCTTCATAGCCATTCAAGAAAACAATCACTGTCATCTTTCATAGTCATACCTCACTTTTACAGTTGTCTTTAATTGCTAACAATGATATTACCCTGATTTATTACCTACCGTAATCACCATACCTTAGCTTTGGCTTCAAACATGCCTTAGCGCTTTCTCAACGTCACTGAGAAACAATGAAGCCACAGTGGAAACAATAAAGTACCCGAGCTGCGAGCTGCGCTGGGCATTTTTCTGAGCACCTTACAAGGATTGTTTCATTTAATTTTCACAAAGTTAAGAACAAAGTACTACTATTAGGCTTGTTTCACAAATGAGGAGACTGAGGCAGAGAGAAATCAAGTAACTCGTCCCAAGTCCCTAGCGAACATGAGGTTGAGCCAGCATCCAAACCTGGCACCGGATTCCCAAGGTCACGTTCATAACCACTATGTTTCAGCACTGAATTCTCAAAAGAGTGTGTTTTAAGGATTGAAGAAAATTTCAGAAAAGGTGGTCCAAAATTTTTTTGAGAAATAGCATTCTTAGAGAAAGCAAGTGCCTTTTTGGAAACACTTACAAAGATTCAAAACACATTTATGAGAAAATCAGATACGTCTGTTGAAAATATTGGTCACACTGTCTTGAGTGGCAACGAAGACCTTTGCTATTAAACAACAGGTCTTGTGCAGTATTTTTGCTCTCCTGCAGGTTCTGTCTGGTTTCTAGAAAAGGCCATCCAGATTCCATTTTGAACTTTTTTATTTTCAAAGAAAAATAATGTCAGCAGTCCTGTTAAAAGGCCCCTTCAACAGTAAAATTTTAAATGCCTTGCCCTTGAAGACACGTGACACAATTGCTCTGCTGATTCTTCCTGCTCTCAGGACTTAGGAGGAAAAAATCAAAGCCTTAACTTGAATCCCTTCCCCGCTCTGCATCAAAGACCCACATGCAAGCCTAAACATATGTCATATCAGGTATAAACATATTAAATGAGACACTCTATTGATTGGCAATTAATCAACAGCTTCTTTTCTGCACCTGCTTTGTGTGAGATGCCCCCAGGATGCGAGGTAGCGAAGTGTAGACGCCCAGAGCTCTGGCTCTGCCCTCGGTTCACCTCCCTTCACGTCGTGCTCCACCACGTTCCATGTCATCTTGGGCTTTTTTTTCAGCTCTTTAAGCCTCCGTTGTTTTGTCTGTAAAATGAGAATAATAAGAACATAGTTACGTGAAGATGAAATGAGATCATCTGCATAAAACACTTATCATCGCACCTAGCCCATGGCAAGCGCTCATTACATAGGGACCAGGGTAGCCTCTCTTCCCCAGTAGTTTACAATATCATAAATAACAGTCATAGGAAGCAGAGTGTTGTGTACATCAAACGAGTAGAACAAAGTGTTTAATGGGGCTCTAAGAAGCAAAGGTCACAAAGCAGCTGGGGAAGAGGAGGAGGAACAATTGAACTGAGCTTTGAGGAAGGGACAGTCATTCAAAGTCAAGGGAGACCTGGCAGGAACAGCAGAAGCAAAGGTCCAGAGGTGGGGGAGAGCAGGTTAGTCAGGGGGGTTGGGGGTTCTGGAAGGAGCAATGACAGATAAATCCAGATACGAGCCTGGAGATCCCAGACTTTCAAATTAGGGGGTTTGGATGTCATGGAGTGTGTAGGAAAGTCTTTTGAGTGCAAAATTTAAATAAAAGTTGATGGTTTGTTTTTGTTTTTTAGGTTTAGGATCCAAAATCATTTCAACTTAAGACATATTTTATATTCTTGGGGCATCACCGATCTTTTTGATCCACTCAAGGCCAACTTGAAAGGAATTTCAGGTAACAAAAGGTCTTCTTCCAAACTTATTGGCATTGGGTTTGGGGCAGTTTTATCATACACTGATCGAGGGGGGTCTCATCTACGGAGCCTTCCATGGTAAACAGCCAGAGTTCATGTTGTTTAAAAGAATAGAGGAAGTGTTTTGCTTTATGTAAGAAGATGTTGCTTCTGATAATAGTCAAATTTGGGTTGGACTTTGTGGAGGAGGAGGTATTTCATGAGACGTCTAAGCACCGTTTTCAGTTACCACCTTCAGAGTGAAGTCAGTGACCACAGGACACGATATAACTTACCCCGCCTCTGCCCGCATGACCCAGGGCAAGACCAAGACATGGGGGCAGCAGAGCCCTGCATTCTGACCTCCCACTGTCAGGCCGGCTGCACACTGTCTGTTTCCTCCCTCCTCGCCCTCCCTCCCTCCTGATCCCTCCTCTGTCCTCTTCTCATGAGCTAACCTTGAAACTCTCCCTCATCCATCCAACTTCCTTTCTTCAAATCGCTCATCCATCGGTAACCTTGCCTTAAAATGTTCTCCCTCCCTGAGTCTATACTAAATTTCTTGGCTTACAGCAGATACGCTACTACTAATCACCAGAATCTGTGTTCACCCGGGGCCTGACAGAACTGACATCTAATGTTAAAAGCGAGTGAACTGCCAGACGTTATGTTCCCGAATCCTCTCTGGAGACCATTGGCTAAGCTATTGCCAGCTCCAAGGGCTCCGGTTTGTTTCTGCTCTGGGTAGTAGTCAGTTATCTGTACAAAGATGACCCTGGAGCAGGCATTCTCATTGGCCTTGATGCTTTTCAGTGCCTGGTGAGCTTTTGAAGGCTAGAACCATACAGCACAGATAAGTTTTCTAAAGGTTTGCTCGGATTCTTCTTGCTTAAGCAATCACAGGGGAAAAAATGCGAGTTTGGTCCACAAGTCTTGGCTCGGGCTTTCGATGTGACCAGTTAGACTGCATGGCAGAGTTACTTATTAAATAATGCGCAGGAGGAAGGATCTATTCTAGATTGTTTATAGTCTGCCAGCTCTGAACTCATTGCCTAAACATGCAAAGAGATAAGCAAGGCCATAGTCAAGTTTGGGCAGAGTGCCCCCAAGGATGCCTGGCGCACATTTATAGTCAATAAATATTGTTGACTTGGTTGAATGACTCAACCAGGAATGTTCCCTGGTGACACAGGCATAATCTGACGCTGCAGGGAAAAGAGGAAGACTAGAAAGAGTGAAAGAGTGAGAGGCAAGGAAAGAGCGAGGGATGAAGAACTTGCTTGTGTCTATCTTTAATAACGTGCAGAATCCAATCACGGTGTCTGTTTGTGACTCTGGGGCTCAGTTGTGCGTTCCTGTTATTGATCATGCTAGCTCAGAACTGCGGGGCCATTCTGACCTTTTCTTCCACACCACTACTTTCAAGTAACTACAGCCACACTACTCTGTGACTCACTGATGTCCCTTCATAGTTCTTAAACCTCTCTGCCTGACGTCTTAGAAGTACATCCTAAAATGCGATCAATCCTATGTCCTCAAACAGGACTGAGCGCAACCCGCATCATGCAGCTCCCTGACTGGTAGACTTCTGAGGCCCAGAGCTCCCTTGACAAGACCTAACAAGCAACCTCTTTTAAAAAGAACCTTTTAAAATACCTAACCTCTTGTTTTATAATGCAGTCAAAGTCTACTTATATTTGCTCAGATCAGCAGAAATATAGGCTCATGAATCTGTCTTGTTAAATAATTATCAAGCAGTTACCATTTACCAAGTAGGAAGGTTGTATGCATGTTTCCTAGTGATAAAACACATCTACCTTATGCTTTTCTCCCATAAAATTTTGCTCCTCTAATGCAGGGTTCACCAAATGATGGGCCACCACCTATTTTTATAAAGTTGTACTGAAACCTGGCCACTCCCCTTCATTTACAAATCATCCGGGGCTGCTTTCCTGCTATACACACAGACTTGAGACATTGCAACAGACACCATATGGCCTGAATGGCAAAAATATTTAATATCTAGCCTTTTACAGATAGAGTTTGCCAACTAAAATATTGCTTTACAGTCCCCTCCTTTAAACATAATCAAGAGAATAGTCACTTCTGTGCCTAAGTGGGCTGTTGACTTAATTCTGAAGACATGGCCACTGAATCTTTCTAACCAACAGTTTTATCATTCCTCAAATGGAGTAGCCACCACCCACCTCACATCTTACTTGTGGAAATGAAATTCTTTATCATTTAGCAAAGCATCAGCAGAGAGCTTGTCAGAGAGGAAGAGATCAGAACATGCTGGTCTCCCTTCCTACAGTTAACAAGGGGTTACCAGGCAGTTTTGTACTATTGATGGAAACTCAGTAACTACAGGGAACATTTGGGCTTTTCTGTCCATTTGGTTCCAAAGCCCAGAATCATTTTATTCAGGTTCTTATTCCCTGTTTAAAAGTCACTCATCTCATCTTTCATAGTATCAAATCTTTTTTTTTTTTTTTGGCTGCATGAAGAACTTGCTCAATATCCTTTCAAGGCCCAATTGAGCACAGGGTATGATTTTTCTCCTTAGACAACCTTGACACTACATGTTACGAACCTTTTGAGAATGATTCCAGTTTCACTTACACTAGAGACACCAGCTAGACATACACTTCTTGAGCAGCCTCACTTCCTCTAGGATCAACAGGCTTTGATACAAACTCGTGCTTCCTAATCCAAGAAATATTCCTTGTGCACAACTTGAAACTTTGAAGCAACGATCTTATTCTTGATTTCTGTGAGTAGTTTCCAGTCTCTGCTCAGGAAAACGTACAAGCTCCCTGTTAGGATGAGTGAATGAGCAAAGCAGCCATAGTTGCTTGGCTGTGTACAGAGTGAACTTGCGCCACACCAGATGGCTGGGCAGAGCTACAACAGGTCATCAAGGCTGCAGCATAGGGCTTTCCTGCCTTCAGTCCCGTTCCCAAGAAGACCAGCTGGCAAATATCCATTGACAAGTCACCATTGTAGAAATCCCCTCACCAGGGTGAGGCTGAAGCACACTCTGAAACACAGACACTGAGAAGCAGCACAACAGAAAGGAAGAGGAGTGGCTACACTCTGAGCACATCACCCCTCCTCCGGGCTGACGCAGCACTGCACTGAGAGTGCCCCGGGTCTGCGGTTCCTCCAGTGGGAGACAAGAGCCACGGTGGATGTCCAGCTCATTCAGTGTTGCAGGACACATCCTGGCAGGCCTACCAGGTCTCACCCCATGGGGACCACTGAGGACCAGCTAGAGATGGAGAAGCGGGGCAAAGCTTACAGCAATCAGCTCCCTAACCATGGGGGACCATATTGCAGTGGCACCTGAGCAGAGACCCCAGCCAGCAGCAATGCCCATCTGTGGAGCCACCCCAGTGGCCCTATCTGCCCAGAGGGCTCAGTTGGCAGTTCTACGATTTGGGTCCCCAGTGAGTGGACCATACTCCCACCCCACCCAGGAGGGAAAGCAAGTTCACAGCCCCACCCCACTGCCAAGCAGAGCCTCAAGTCCCGCTTATCCGGGAAGCCTGGCCAGAAAACCAGACAGCCAAGAAGCCTATCCTACAGCCCTTCTTCGGCAAAGACCCAAGCCAACAGCCCTGCCCAACTGCTGAGCATAGCCCCTGGCACCACATAACCAGAGAACCTGAACAGTGACTTTGAGCAGCCTTGCAGCCCAACCCATGGTACCACCAAGCCATAGAACCCAGCCTGTGGTCCTGACCAGCCAATGGCACCGTCTAGTCAGGAAACACAGCCTGAGATCCCACCTGACCAGGACTGATTGCAAAGCCCAGCCCATAGCTGCCCAATCATGGTAGCCAATCAGCAGCACCATCCTGCCGAACACAGCCTGCAAACTCACTCAACCAGAGGTGGTTACAGAGCTAGCAGCCCAACCTGACCATGAGACACAGCCAGAAGCCCCACTTGAACAGGGAGCTCATTCAGTGGCCTCACTTGAATGCACAGTCCAGCCAGCAGTTCTTCCCAACCGAAGAACCCAGCCAGCAGCAATCCCCACAGCCTCAGGGCATATGCAGTGACCATGCCCAAATAGAGACCCTAATAGAAAGCCCCACCTGCCCACGAACACTACCAGCTGCCTGGTGAAGCTCTTCCCCTGCCAAAGCAAACCTGTGAAGTCTGGAAGAGGAGACTGCTTACTTAAATGCATAGATACCAATGCAAGGACTGAGGATCACGAAAAATCAGGAAAACATGACACCACCAAAGGAAACAAATAAAGCTCCAACAACTGCCCTAAAGAAATGGACAGCTATGAACTGTCTGACAAAGAATTCTGAATAATCCTTTTAAAGAAGTTCAGTAATCTATAAGAACATACAGACAACTAAACAAAATTAGGAAAACAATGCACATATAAGAGTTCAGCAAAGAAATAGAAACCATCAAAAAACCAAAGCAAAGCAAACCAAACCAAACCAGAAATCCTAAAACTGAAGAATACAATGACTGCACTGAAGATTAATAGAACGCTTCAACAGCAGACTTGACCAAGCAGGAAAAAATCAATGAACAAGAAGATAAGTCATTTTAAAATTATCTAGCCAGAGGAGCAAAAAGAAAAAAGAATGAAAGAGTGAAGAAAGCCTATGGGAGTTGGGGACATCCATCAAAAGAAACAATACACAAATTATGGGAGTCCTCAAAGGAGCAAAGAAAGACAAAGGGATAGAAAGTCTATTTAAAGCAATATTGGCTGAAAACTCCCCAAACTTGGAGAGAGAGATGGGCATCCAGATTGATGAGGTACAAAGAACCCCAAATAGTTGAACCCAAAAAGGGCTACACTGAAACACATTATAATTAAATTGTCAGAAGTCAAAGAATTTTGAAAGCCTCAAGAGAGAAGAAATAAGTTCCATACAAGGGAACCCCCAAAAGATAATCAGTGGATAGAAATCAACAACCTTGCAGACCAGGAGGGAGTGAGATATATTCAAAATATTGAAAGAAAAAAAAAATAGCTAAGAATACTATACTGGCAAAGCTGTCCTTCACAAATGAAGACGAGACAGACTCTTGCAAGCAGACAAAAGCTGCGGGAGTTCATCACCAATAGACCTACCTTATAAGATATGCTAAAGGAAGTTCTTCAAGCTGAAAGAGAAGAATGCTAATTAACACTGTGAAAACGTATGACTGGGTAAAAATCAGTGGTGATGGTAAATATACCATCAAAGTCAGATTCGCTAATATTGTAATGGTGACATGTAATTAGGACTAATCAATAAATTCAGTATAGTTGTTGCATACAAAATCAACATACAAATACAGGTTGTGTTTTTATACATTAACAAGGAATTATCTGAAAAAGAAATAAAACAATCCCATTTACAAGTGTATCAAAACCAGTAAAGTACTTAGGAATAAATTTAACCATGAGAGTGAAAGATCTCTACACTAAAAACTACAACACCTTGATGAAAAAAACGGAAGATCCAAATAAATGGAGATATCCTGTGTCCATGGATTGGAAGAATTAAATTGTTAAAATGTCTATACAACCCAAACCAATCCTCAGATTCAGTGCAATCCATATCAAAATTCCAATGGCACTTTTCACAGAAATAGAAAAAACAATCCTAAAATTTGTATGGAACCACAGAAGACCCAGAATAGCCAAAGCAATCCTGAGAAAGAACAAAGATGAAAGCATCACACTTCCTGATTTCAAGCTATATTACAAAGCAGTAGTAACTGAAATAATATGGTACTGGCATACAAACAGATACCTAAACAAATGGGCCAGAACTGAGGCCCCAGAAATAAATCCATGCATTTACAGTCAACTAGTATTTGACAGGGAAGCCAAGAACACTCAGTGGGGAAAAGATAGTCTCTTCAATAAATGGTGTGGGGAAAACAGGATATTCACATGCAAAAGAATGAAACTGGACCCCTATCTTACACAACTCACAAAAATTAACTCAAAATGAATTAAAGACTTAACAATCTGAAACCATAAAACTCCTAGAGAAAAACATGGTGGAAGACTTCTTGAAAGTTGTCTTGGCAATGATTTTTTGGATATTACACCAAAGGTACAAACAAAGCAAAAATCAACAAGTGAAACTACATCAAACTGAAAAAAAACTTCACAGCAAAAGAAATAACTGAGAAAATGAAAAGGCAACTTCCAGAATGGGAGAAAATATTTGCAAACTACATATCTGTTAAGGGGTTAATGTCCAAAATATATAAGTAACTCACACAACTCAAAAGCAAACCATCATCATCATCCAATTAAAAAATGGGCACAGGATCTGAATAGACATTTTTTCCAAAAAGATACTCAAATGGCCAACAGGTACATGAAAATGTTCTCAACATCACTAATTATCAGGGAAATGCACATCAAAACAATGAGATACCACCTTACACGTACTAGAATGGCTATTACCAAAAAGAAATAACGAGTGTTGGAGAGGATGTGGAGTAAAGGGACCCCTTGTGCACTGTTGGTAGGAATGTAAATTGGTCCAGCCACTGTGAAAAAGAGTATGGTTGCTCCTCAGAAAATTAAAATAGAACTACCATCTGATCTGGCAATTTCACATCTGGTCATAAATCTGAAGAAAATGAAATCACTATGTCACAGAGATTTCTGCACCTTCATGTTCATGGTAGTATTATTTACAATAGCAAAGACATGGTAAAAAGCAGTGTCTACCAACAAGTGAATGGATAAAGAAGTTGCAGGACATACATACATACACAATAAAGTATTATTCAGTCATAAAAAAAGAAAATCCTGCCATTTGCAACATTATAGAAAAATTGAGTGCACTATACTAAGAAAGTCAGAGAGAGAAAGACAAATACTGTATGATCTTACATACATGTGTAATCTGAAAAAAACAAACTCACAGAAACAAGTGTACAATGGTGAGTGCCAGGAGTGGGGAGAATGGGTGAAAGTAGTTAATCGGTACAAACTACCAGGTGTAAGATAAGTTCTGGGATGGAACGTATGGCATGGTGGCTATAGTTACCAATACTGTGTTGTATATTTGAAAGTTGCCAAGAGCGTAGATCTTAAAACACACACAAAAAAACTTTAACTATGCAAGGTGATAGACGTGTTAACTAATCTTATTGTAGTAATAATTTTGAGACATGTACAGACATGAAATCACATTGCACACCTTAAATGTACACAATATTATATATGTCAATTATATCTCAACAAAGCTGGGTTGGGGGTGGGGAGAAAGACAGGCGTGAGGAATGGGCTGGAGAAGAAGGATGGAGAAAGGAACTAACCACCTACTTTCAGAGGCCATTTCAGGTTCTTTTCAGGACTCTGTCTATGCTGGGCTGGGTGCTTGCTATGTGACACACGCTCTCCATCTTTTACAACTAAGTGATAAGAAGACGAGAAAGATAAACTAGAAACACATTCTGGTAATAACTTTTTAAAAGCCACTAATGTTGCCAGTAGTAATAATAACTGGGAAGACAAAAGACGCAGCAAATCATCATGTTTATCCTGCTTTATGAGAAGCCGAGGATGAAATGTGGGGATAGGGATTTACATTTTGCAGACCTTATGTTTACACTATGTCATGTTATGAAGACTCTTAAACCTTTTGAGTAATGGCCAACCACATACAAAGGATGATGGTCTCTAACAACGAAGGAGAGGGGCACTGAAACAGTCGTTTGGATGAAACTTGCCAAAGACCCGTCTGTGCTGTCCCCTGTGACCCCACAGACACCATCCAGCAGTTCCTTACAAGTGAAAGCAGATTAAAGAACACGAAGGCAGCTGTTTTTATGGGGAAATGTAACAAATGTACAGTGTGAGGAGTGTCTAGTATCCATTCATCCAGCATTTACTGAACACGTATGTTTAGCAAGCATTATTAAGTATTTTAAATGCATAATACAGCTTCTGCCTTCTGGGAGCTAACAACCTAAAAAGGAAGGTTGAGATGTCAATACGTGTAGGTGTTATGGAAGAAGGAGTGGAGAGTATGCCAGGATGGAGGGTAGGAAGAATTTTACTCATGTGCTTTAGATATTGCAATACAGGAGCAAAAGAGTTTATATTGTGGGAAAGGCAGCTAGTTTCCCAAAGTATGTTCCCCAGAATGCCAACCTGGTCAATTTAGAAACTGGAGATAGTGTGAGTGGTTTCACGGTTAAACACTATGTATTACAGTCCTCCTGTAGAGATTCACTGTGAACGTTAGCAAATTACCAGGTCTAGGAAGTCCACTATTCATAGCAAAAGCACGAAACTATTCAACCTGCAGTTCCCATTTTAATGAATCACGGAACACTTTTGACAGAATAGCACCTATAAACGACCTTGGGAACTTCATATGGCCCTTTAATGGCACTAAACAACTGCCAGCACTGCAGAAGAGGATGAGCCCAAAGCCAAGAGAATCCCTTTGTGCCTGGCCTCCCCTAGGCTTAGTTTCATTAGTTGCTTAAATTTCCAGAGCTACTTAACAAAAGCGAGCAAACAGGGATCTGTAATACACACGATCAAGCAAGAAGAAAAACCCAAACCCACAGAGGACTCCTGAATCCTTATTTTGATCACAAATGCCAGCCTTCTGAAATGTTAACTCTTCCCAGAGATAAAATGTATGAGAGCCGTGGGTGCCGGGGCACAGCAGGCTGTGGGTCTTGGCCTGTGTCTGTGCAAACATGAAAGTGCGTTATTGGACCACGCCTGGAAGGTGATGGAGAAGAGCTATTTAAATGAAACTTCAGTTGCAGTTTCAAGAAATTGAAGTAGCCAAGTGCATCTAACTAAAGACTCATTCCTAACAACCAGTTGGCCCCATTTCCACATTGTGCCAGGGTGCCTGGACTCTAACACAAACCCACTTACTATAGTTTAGCTGCTTATTTCATTAACATGTATTTAAAATGCTCAGATACCATACTAGATAGTAATAAAGTCACAGATTAGTAAAACCTTCTCATGACCATCAAGCCACCACCCCTTAGACACAAAACTCTTCCTTCTTTCGGTGGTGCATTTCAGTTTGCTCAATGAGCTAGTGAGCCGGGCTAGTATTAATTACAGAGAAATTTGTTTCTTTTCTAAAAGATCCTACAGAAAAAGACCAACTGCAAAAAGAAATCAGTTTCTGCACTGGTTTCAGGATAAGTGATGCCAAGTGAACGTTTCCGTCGAATTTCCCCTTCCTCTGGCCCTTGTCTGGTCCCCTTCACTGATGCTGGAAAGTAACTGTTCCTTACAGCGAACACAGCCAACTCACAATTTCCTGTGTGCGCCTTATTTACAAGCTGGATGAAATGCTGCGTATTCTGTACTCTGCTGGTCTTATTCTCTCACAACATTCATTTGCCATCGCCTTGTATGGACATGAAAAATGCAAAACAAGTTAAAAGTTAGCCTAAGATGAAACAAAGCTCCCTTAAAATACAATACATACATCAAAATGATTAAGACTCGTGCCACAGCCCCCTTTCCAGTGGTGTGCCAGAGGTGACCAGACACACTTTTGAAAGGTGGTTGCGTTGGTGTAGAAGGGTGGGTGGAAATAGGCTCTGCACTGTCAGAAAACCTGCATGTGCCCGACTGCCTCTTGTCAAGTGACCTCACGTGACTTAACAGCGCACTCGAAAGTGAAAGGGTTGGATTGAACGATTTCTAAAGTTGCTTCTCATTCTAAAGATTCTTTCATTCTTTATCGTGTCATCAAGTACCGTTTCACTCTGAAGAGTTATTTAAAAACGATGGCCAAATTACAAAAGTCTGTCAGTTCCTCTAACGTTATCGCTCAGATTCCTATCTGCTAAGTTTATAGTATCTTTGAAATTGTTGGCACACTATTATAGCTCTAACCTCATGTTTTCTTTGCAGAGTCTAGCCTGTGAGGCGAGGTAACTGCATAACTGATACACTATCGATAAACAATGCAATCATGAGGCATGAGACATTTTTCATACACTGCCTTTTAAAGCCTATAGTAAAAACCTGTGACTGTCATTTAAAAGTGGCTCTTAAAATGCACCCAAGAAGGCATTCAAGGGAGATCATCTCAGAAGCTTGCTGAATGTGCCTATTTCCTGGGCTCCAGAATCTGCACTTAACAGATACTCTGGCAATTCTTACACCATGGACATTTTAGAAATACTGGCAAAAAGATTTCAATAGCAACTAGAAAATATTTTTGAAAATTAACTACTGAAAAAGTGGGGCACAGCTCTGAGTATTAGTTTGAGAGGGACTGTTTTAGATAATTTACCAAATCTGAGGATTTGACAGTTGCATAAAATACTGCACCTTAAAAATTTCCCAGACGAATCTCTTCCTGGCTGTACAGTAAGCAGCATGTGAGACTGTAACTAAGAAAAGTCCGTTCTCTACAAATGTACTCAAATCCTTAAACTAAATGCACCAGAAATGCAAATAAGTCATCACATTTTTGTCTCCTGGGACTAGGCCAAGATGGCTTTTATGTTTCCGAAGCGATCCACAAAGCCAAGATCGAGGTTTCAGAGGAAGGCGCCAAGGCAGCTGCGGCTACAGGTATGTCCGTACCAGGGCATCAGCAGTACTGCTCACCCGCATCTGCCTTTGTTAGATTTACCCGGTCAGTCTCCACACTTCTAAACCTTCCCACTAAAACCCCAAGTCCACACGTGGTAGAGCATTGTTTTAAAAAGGAATGTTAACAAAGTTTTTGAAAAATGATGCGAGAAGAGAGCCATTTTGACAGGAGCCGTACCATGACCCCGCGAACAAGGAATAGAGTCGTTCTGAAAATCACCTTTGGTAAGGAATTTATTCCACGAAGTATTTTGAAAATAGGACACAGGGTTGGCTAGGCGGTGTCTTTTCTCTCTGACTTTCCCATTTACACCCCATCATAACACTAAACAATGAGGTATCACTAGGATGCTTTTATTTCTTCAAAAATCAAGGGATATAAGTGACTTCGTGTCCAGTTTTAATAGTGACTTTTCCTCAAATGAATAGAAAATACAGTGCGATTCTATTCTTTATCGTTCCTGCAGCTCTGTTGTTACTGAAAAGGTCTCGGATTCCTGTTTTTAAAGCAGATCGGCCATTCATCTTTTTCCTGAGAGAACCCAACACAGGTATTACAGTATTTTTGATAGAATTCAGATAAATTAAATATTTATCCACATCTCTCTATAGCAACAAGGGTTCGTTTGTCCAGCGTAGCCTAGAACAACAAGCATTCCTTCTAGCTGGTTTCTCTGGTGTTTCAGAAGCTCCCCAGTTGCTACGTCGTCTATCCCGAGAGAGGGGAGTAATTCCTAACTACAGCGGGAACTACATCCTCTGTGGCTTTTTTTTGCCTTTTCTCTCAGCCCATTTGTAGTTGATGCAGATCTTTAAAAATCCAGGTTTCTACTCGTGGGGAGACTCAGAACAATCATGAAACTAAAATAAGTAATAATCTTGACCTTTTTTCCCCTGTTGTTGCCTAGCTTTCTTGGCATCATAGGATCAGAGAGTTCCTTCAGGCCCCTGGAGGGCCCAAGGAGTCCTGACCCTCAGCACCCCGAGTATCCTAGGGAATGCACCTGCATTTCTACAGTTTTTTTCTGTTGATCTTTCTCAAGCTTGTGGAAACGACACAAAAATCAAATGTTTGCCCCAGTACTTTTAAGTCCCACCATACAACCTCATCTTAACTCAAAAATCGTATGGTACAGACAGAGCCCAGCACATCAGAAGAAGCAGAAGTCCTTTAAGCATCAACAACATTGAACAAAGTATTCAAATTCTTTCTCTTAATGTTCCCCCACCCTCTCTGGCAATTATTTATCAGCCTAAGAAAGAAAAGAGATTCTCAGTAAAGAGTTGTTGGCAAGTCTAAACAATGTGTTAAAAAGATATAGGATGGAACAAGACTAACAAAATCAAGCAAAAGTGGATCTACTTTAACTAAACATCAGGCATTATTTTTATTTATGGAGAGAAAAAGTCAAAAGTTAGAATAATGAAAATTACGCATAGGTTTTACACAAATTGTTAAGGAAATACTGTCAACATCATTTTATCTGAGAATCATTTGCATACTGCTGTAACTTGTGCTAGAAATCAAAGGAACACTTGTGACAAAAAGGATGAAGATAATCATTCACTAGGAAATAGTCTATTTGGGGGTTATTTGGGGAGAAAAAGTCCATTAACAGAATATATCCTCCTAGAATTTCACCAGGATCCTCCCAACCCCATATTTATTAGATGAAAATGTCACTTATCACTCAGAATCAGGAACAGAGAGCCTTCTCTTACAAAGGATACAAGTCAAAAAATGAAAGATGGGGAAAAAATGACAGGTTCTACTCCCTCAAGAAACAAAGAGACAGGACTAAACTTGAACAGAAGGGTCACTGTCAAAAGCTGATAGCCAACAAAGGTTGATGACAGTTAAAAGAGAACAGTTTTTCTTCTGGAATTCAACTGCACAAAAATGATGTAAAATCTTTGAACAAACTAGTAAAGGACATATCACTATTTCCATGATTTAAGAATTTTCAGAACCACCTTAGTAAACAGAATGAAAATATAATCCGACACCAGTCCTTAATCCGCCGCACATCTAAATATAGTCCTTGTTAATTTATTTACCTCTCTCTCTGGGAGGTACTTGCCCACATCACACAAGCCAAAGTGGCTTCTCTTCGGGGAACAGGAGTACTGAAGAGACAGAAATGAGGCCTGGCCTTCAGTACACCAAACTGACAAAGCTTACTGATAAGGGCAAATAATCAATCAATTGCAAATGGGACACATACGAGAACATTAACAAAAAAAAAAATGATCTTAACCTCAAGTTAAACTGTTCGAGAACATCATTTGTCCAGCCTAAAGTCATCCAGTGAACTAAAAGGGGCAGAAGACTTGATTATTCCCCTCACTCCCCTCACATGTACTCCACACCTCCCCTTTACTTACAAGAATTCTGCAGTAAGTATTTCCCTAATTTAATATGCCCAGCTTCTTAAAATGTAAGAAACCTGCAAGAGATGGGGTATTAAGCTTGAGTTTTGATAGGTTTCAAAGCTTGTGACTAGGTTTTGGGATGAAGGTACAGAGTTTGGTGGCAGAGATTAAGGACAGAAAGAGATGAATAAACTGTTTCTCTCCAACTCCCTCTAGGGGTCACCCCCCAAATGTATTAAATGTCAAGGGTCTAAATGATTAGTACTTCTTGAGCAACCTGTGAAACAGAAATAACTTTCTGATAAGGGAAGATGCTAAATATTGGAACAGAGTCCCTTTCCTAAGTATTCTTGTTAAGGATGAACTTTTATCTGAATGATTTGTAACCCTCCTGTTAAATCTCAGAATCTAAACATATCATTTAAGACCAGACAGTATATTCTGGATTTTGTGTATCTGTTGTTGAATTTAGCAATGTGACTGTAGTTAGTTACCTTAACAATCCCATTTATTAAATGATATCCTCTTAAAGGTATTTTGCAGAGGCAAAAACTGATTTCAAGAATTACGTATGAAAATACTATATAACGTTACATTAAATGCTTCTTTTTCTTAACAGGGTTTGTCTTCAGTATTGGGAGAGTTTCAAGTCCCCTAAACTAAATGAACAGATCACAAGCATGTTCTCCACCCTCATCTATGCTTTTCTTCATAAAAAGTTACAATTTCATTTGCTATACCCTTGAAATTTTAAAAATTTCTGCTAAAGTGTAAAAAGATAAGGGTATGTGATTTTCAAATATTATGAACCTAAAAATACTTCAATTTTACTATAATTTTATAAATTTATTTCACCCTCTTTTAATCTAAATGTATTTTTTAACCTTTTCTACTGGTTACCCCAAAAGCACTACAAGGCACAGCAGTGAGCTATGAATGGTGAGTGAGTCGGGTCATAGGGTCACGTGTCAGTAAGGACATGTGAGGCCGTGCTGGACTGAGGGTGGACAATGAAGAGTGCTCATTTTCCCTTATCCTGGGTAACTAGGGAGAATGCAAAATGAGCAAAGTCATTTTAAATGTGTTTGCTTTCCATTTAGCTTCTAAATAAAATGGAGAGTTAAGTGTGAGAAGAGCAGATCCCCTTTGAGCCCTCAGTCCGCTGAGGGACTCGTAAGCCCGGCATCAAGCTGCTAAACGCCAGACAGTTCAGAAAAGGTGGTGGACCCCAAACTTTCAACCCCTAACTGACAGCTTCACCTGGTGCCGTCCACAGTCCTAGTGAGAAAGCAAAAGGGGTTGAAGGGAAGTAAGTAAGGAAACCAATAAAGTCCCAAGGTCTGCTTTTAAACAGCTTTAAAGAGCCTGCCTATATCTGCCGCAGACACCGTCGTTTGAATGATCCAGGCAGAAATGGAGTATGCTGGGGTGGCCAACAAAATCTAAGAACATAGAGTAAAAAGACAATGCAGATTATGTAACATGTAATTACAGTTAGCTTTAACAAATGTGAACTTCAAGTGGTGTATTTTTCCAATGCTGAAAAGCAAGGCCTTAAAATTCCATTATCTTAAGATGGTTTTAAATGGTCACTTTAAATGTGATTATTTCCTAAACCACACAAGAGTAAAATAGAGCATTTATTGATGGAATAACAAAAGTGCTTTTCTTAAATATTCTTCAAAATACATTTGTACAACTTACAATAATATATCCAAAATAACTGTATATACAAAACATTGCCTAGTTTTAATGTATGTGCTTTTTTCCCCAAAAATTACAAAGTAACTTTTTAATTTTTTGGCAAAGTTCAACCTTAACAGAGGTGACAATTTTAAAGGTTGGTTTAAGAAAATAGAACCTGAGGGAAATTGACACGCAAGAGTCAATGACAAGCAAGAGATTTGGAGGAGTATTTTTAGTTTGTTAAATAAAAATGTTTTTTTAGAGTGATACTTCTCACATTACAAAAATAAACCAAAATGAAGAAAAGGTCACTGTAAAATGATGGAAAAAGGATCTGTAGACTTGCTCTTAGTATTTCAAAAAGCCAACAATGCATGTCAAAAAATGAATGCAAGATCACAACAGTCTTGTATTTACTTTGTATTTGGAGAAGGTAGTGAAATAAGTGGCCACATTCTGTTTTCTTTTAATTGCTATTAATATGGTTGATCTGATTGGCTCTTCGATGAATTTCATCCAAGAAGTTCTCCAGTTGTTCTATTAGCATTCGTTTTTTAAACCTGTATAAAAAAAATAAGTAATAGTACTCTCAATTTCTTTTTAAACAAATAGTTATGTATCAGTATAATTTTTTTTTTAAAGAGAGAAAATGAGTTGGGAAGATTTTTTTAAGTGAAATTAAAGTGAAAGATTAACTTTATGATATATGAAATCTCTTGGAAGACTGGCAAATTATGTCATCAGTACAGTATTATATAGTTTGTTCCTAAAACAAATAATCTAGGCCTAGGTACAATGGGAAAGAAGTTATTCCTTCCACAACCAAAAAGAAAAAGATGGGGAAAACCCCTAATAAACACAAGGGTTATAAATATTCCAGCAAAATCTGGTCCCCCAAAGCAATGACTCTCTGAAAGTTGAATGTTAAAAGGAATGTGAACAAAATATGAATACAATCCCCAACAAAATGGAAGCAGAAATGAAAGCTGGGCAATCACATTTAAAACCACGGTGTTCTACTATTGCTATCTGAAAGCTAGCAGATCAAAGATAATCAGACATATGTAGTACAGGATAAAGCAGTTAAAGTTCAAGTGGCAAGTCTTTTAATTTTTCCCTAATAAATATAGTAGACTAAAACTGCATTTGTCTATGTTAGTAGTAATTCTGCTGATGCATTTTAGAATATCCAAAAACACTGCCCAATCTATACCTACTTCCTCTCTACTTGTAAACTAATGTGACTAGCTACCATATTACACAACTCTCTGAAAGATGGCAGAAAGGAGGGCAGGCCCCAGGAACACAGCTAAATCCATGAAGAAGTTTGAGCTGACAGAATGTTACATAAAGAGCAGGACAGGTGAAAAACTCTAAATAAATATGAAAAGTTATATAGCCTTATCTTGAAACCTCAAAGTGGCCTATCCTCTAGTCACTCATTAAAAAAAGAAATTAACTTTTTTCTTAAACAAACAAACAAAACCTTTATGTGTATGTAGCATGGACAAAACTGGGGGACTAAATAAAAGGTGGGTATTTTGGAAGGTCACATTAGATAAACCCTAAGGTTTCTTAAAAGTACTAAAATTTTTAAAGTATTGAAGGAAAAACAGAAAACCCTTTTTTACTCACTAAACTCATACAACTATGCTTTCCAGTTAATTGCATTTTGTAGTTACCATTTATAACCTCGATCCACATTCCCTGTACTAAAGTACATAATCCTGGGCTACTGAAGAGCAATCAGAATAAGGCCCATTTGTCCAGCTCTGGTTCCCTTAATTACATTCCCACAAACAAGTGAACTGCATTTAAATATCGCCTTTCAAGGTTACTTCTAATCACTAATTAATATTAACTGTAGTTTAAATATACAAAGGAGAAAAATTAAAGACTATAAAATATAAAGACACCAAAAAGCCACAGAGTAGGATAAATGAGAATTAGCAAGTATCTGTAATTTGTAGGGAGAAAAGGCCCATGATTTCTGAAGAATTTGTGACTATTCTTTAAGTGAAATTCTTTCACTAAAATAAAAAGAGAAGTACTTATATACACATGGGTGTGTCATATACATGCATAACAAGTATAAAATAGATCCCATTAAAATATTAAATCTATAAACTAGGGACTCATTTCATCGTATCATAATGTACAACAGATCATTTACCTTGATGCTTCTTTAATGACATTTTGTAAAAATATTAGTCTTGTTTGTAAACTGCCTTGCACATGCTTCAGTAAAGTGAAGATTCTTTCATATTCTTAAAACAAGAGAAGCAAAAAGAAAAATTAAATGGCTTTACTTCACACTTACTCAGTATTTTTCTATTGCAGTTTACTATAGCAAGATATCCTAAGAAAACCAAAAAATAGTCTACACTGCTCATTAGAGATTTTATAATACATACATTTCATCATACATCAACAAAGATAAAATAACTTATCACACATTGCTTAAAAGTTCTCATTAAGGTATCAAACATAAAGCTCTGAAGGATGAGTAAATCGCTTTTTGGTAGTGCCACTGAAAAATAAGCAGTGGCTTTTACAAAACTCTATCCCTATGGACTTAAATTCTAAATTACTGCTAACCTGCGGCAGAGGGTATAAAATAGAGGAAAGAAAGACAAACAATACAGGTTAAGAGTGCTATTTCATTTCAAGTTTGCACATAAAACTCTGCCAAGGACTATAAGCTCCTCAACAGCAGGGACTGAGTCTTACCCACTTCTGGACCACACATGGGTCACTGTACCATCACAGCAGGTGATCTGTCAATATCTGAATGGATGCCAATATTGAAATTTTATCTCACAAAGTTCTTTTGTATTCATGTAATAGATAGCTTTTATAATTTTAGTTTTTTGACCCAAACATATCCCTGATTATAGTTTATAGTTTAAATCTTTAAAGTTAAGATGGTGGGTAGGTACTATGGCAAGAGTGTTACAAATATAAAGTCATTTAAATATTCACTACATCTTTGGGGGTTTGCAGTTACATTAAAATCCCAGTTGCTGGTTGGAATAATTCTCAAGACTCTGGGGTCCTGTCATAGTAGGAGCCCCACGTAGCTCATCTGTGCGCTCTTCCTCTACTCTCAGCCCTCCTGCTCACCACACCTAGCAGAGCACGCTGGACACAGCACATATTCAGGTGCTTGTCAGCTGAATAAGGAATCAAATCATGTAAGTTCATATGTTGTTCAAGACTGATCTAGAATCAGAGCTATGCTTTTAGTTAATTTGACTTTTTTTTCTTTTTTGAGCACACATAGAAATAAAATCTGGTGTTCGTCTGCAATTATACATACTTCTTCCTGGCTTTCGGATCTCTTTCATTATTTGTGCTTTTAGTTCAGTGTTGACCTCTTCATGGCTTCTGCAATGCATCAATTTCTTTCCTTTGTTTAGTGAAGATGCTGGTATATTCTCCTCAGGACATTGTTCTTTATCTCTTGGCTCCTCATGATTTTCTAAAAATCCACCAACAGCAAGGTCATTGGTTCCTAAATGATCATGACCAAGAGCCTCTGTGTGATTGGTTGGTCGTTCCAGTAAACTGGCTGCAGATGTTGAAAATTCAGTATCCATAGCATTTGGTGTAGTATCTGATGAAAGCTGGTCTGCAACATGATTTTCAACCACATCATCTATTGTCGAATCATTAGTGGCTTCTGAAACTAGAAACAAAAATAAGGGAAAAAATGATGAGAGCCAATTTCAAAACACACAGTAAAGAAACAATTTATAGCAAATCACACCTGATCTCCTTGACTGATGCAAATTAATAAATAATGTGATATGGCTATTAAGCTTTGACAAATATATGCATGGAGCATATGTGAATGTGAATTTCAACGTGAAACATTCATAGTATTTACAAAATCTGTACAATTTTTGCCCTTAGTGGGGGAAAAAGCCAGTTTCAAACAACTTTTAGTTCTCTGCTTTATTCTATGGCAATTTTGTTGAGTAATTTAATGCTTTAGGGGAATATTTATCATCAAGATTATCATGGTTATCTTTTCCTTAAAGAGCCTTAGTTTACTCCAACCCACCTCTGCCTTATAAAGTTATCATTTAGAAGCAAAAGTGAACACAGGGAGTTTATTTAAATGGATCAACTTTCTGCAACAACCTGCCACCTAACAGGTCATTCCCCAGAGCCCCCTTTTCTTTTAACCGTCCATCTGGTCTTCATTACTTGAGCAGTGCAGAACAGCCAGTGCCCCTCTTTCAGCTCACTAGACCACTACACTTAAAAAACTTGCAAGCTTCCCACTTAATATTAGATTATTAAACTTGCTCCCCCACAGAAGCAGCTGAATTCTAAGGTCCCTGATTGCTCACCACACCAGGACACCAGCTGAATTCATCTCTCCTTCCCTCATTCTCATTTACTGTCCAAAATGTAAACTCATCCCTGCAAGTCCCCCGACTTCCGACCCCCTACTAAGTCCTATCCCATGGTCTGCAAACTTTACTGAACGTTCACTACGGCAACTCCCACTTTAACTGAAGCCAAACTCACCTGCAAAGAACTTGCTCTCCTTTTCAACCTGAAGTACAAACTACTTTCTCGCACACACTCTCCACGGACTTAACATAAGGATGTGGAGTCACTGATTCCTCCCCCTTCCAGTGCCACCTCAGGATCATTTATCCACGCCCGCCTATAAAAACTCTTGTTCTTCTGAGATTTCACTATGCTACTCCACCCATCCTCTCTCCTCAGCACTCTCTTTACTGCTCTCCGGGGCACACCTGTGGTCACGGGGGTCTCTGGCACCCGGTTCACAGATTTCCTCCCACCCCATGTCCCTGAGGACGTTATTCGGAGTCCTTACCACTCCAAGCGTGGTCTGTGGACAAGCAGCACTAGCACCATCAGACAGCTTGCTAGAAATGGTCATCTTAAGCCCAACCCAAACAATGAATTAGAATTTGTGGCTTAACTTGACCTGCCCATCCCTGCCCATCCCGTGATTCACATACACCTTAAAGTTTGAGAAATGTTGTAGTATGTGACATCCACATCTAAGGACATCACCTGCCAAGAACCTGGCCTCCCAACTCCTCAGTTTCTCATCTGCAGAGTACTTTTCTATCCACATGTTTGCTTCTCAAGCCAAACACAGATCCAGGGATGGAGGCGCATGACCTCATTTTTGCAGTATTCCTGCTATTGCTCTTGAACTCAGCCAGACTTTCACTCCAGCAATTCCTCCACTTTCTCCCTCATATTTGTCACATCCCTTCTACATTTCCACTTTCATATCTATCCAACTTATATCCCATAATGTATCACTTTTACCAATGTCCTAAATTCTCATTCTGTTGTCATCCCATGACACTTACCAGGCAAAATCCCACATTTTATAGACGCCGTCTGTCTGCTTGCTCCAGCCTTACACATGGAATGATGAGCAAGCACTACTGGAGAAACAGGAGCCAGCTCTGCAGAGTGGTCACCACCCCTGCCTGTCCTTGGATCTCAGCACTGCCTAGCAACCTTTAGCACAACCTCTCCTCCCTCTCCCACAAAAAAATCACTCGAACCTTTGCCACTCTTAACCATCTCTGACTTTCCCATTCTCTCCTTCCTCTCAGCAGTATACGTCTCCTCCCACTTCAAAGAGAAAAGAAAAACAAAGCTGCAGAATGGAACTCTTACTTCCTACCATTAAACTTTCACCCACCACACCCACTCTGCTTTAATGGAAGCATTCTTCACTTGGGCTCTGGACCCTTCCCTTCTGCCTTCATAGTGACTCTGTAACTGTGCTTTCTCTTACCTTCATTTTCAACCTCTCCCTCCCAATTGGCTCCATCACACCAGCAAACATATTCAACTCTGTCATCTTAAAGACCTACAGAACTGTTCCAATCCTCTCAAATGATCTGTTTAAGAAATATCTGAGCCACCAACCACTTAATTCTCTTTCCATTTAGCTTCCATAACACTAAATTCTTCCCTATTTTCTCCTCTATTTCTTGGATCCTTCCTTCTCAATCTCCTTTTCTAAACCTTATTTCTCCTCTTTACTTTGGTACTTTCAAAGTTCCTTTCTAGGCTTTTTCTTCTGTTTCCCTTGGTGTGATTTAATTCACCCCATGGGGGTTAAGGGTGCCTTCCATACCAACCCACTCTGGCCCAGTCTTCTTCTCCTGAGTTCCAAACTCAACTTTCCATCTTCTAATTTAGGATTTCCAATCTAATCGGCATTACTAAACTAAACTCATTCCGCATCTCTTCTTCCACTCCACCCCTGACACACTCAAATACACACACTCAACTCCTCCCTTGCCCTGACTCCAACATCACCAAGTCCTCTGTTGATATGTCCAAGTATTTCTCAAATACATATGCCTCTCACAACCCCAGTGCCAAGTCACACCAATTGCTCTTCCCCGTGTTTCCTAACTGGTTTCTGAACATCCATAACAATTATTTAATAACAGCAAATACTCAGTCACTGTCCACAATCTCTAATTACTTTATATATTTTGTCTGTGAAACGTTTAATTTTCTTTGATTTAGGGTCCAAATCAGGCCTGTACATTGCAACTGATTTATATGTCTTTTAACTACCTTTTAATCTATAAAATCTTTCTGTATGTCTCTTGTTTCTATCCATTTTCTCCCCCTGAAAAACACACAAACACACCAGATTCCTTGTCCTATACAGTTTTCCACAATCTGGATTTTGCTAACTATATCCCTGAATTGCTGTTTAACATGTTTCTCTGTCCCTTTTATTTCCTAAAAATTGGTAGTCAGATACAGAAGCTTGATCAGATTGATGTTCAATATATTTTTTTTGGCAAGACTACTTCAAAAGTACTATTGTGTAATTCCAACAGGAGGTATTATTTTATTTGTTTTCTCTCCAGTTTGAGATGTTATTAGCCATGAACGAGCACTACCCTTATAATTAAAGAATCCATTAACTCATTAAGGGTTCTCTACATCAATTCTCACTCTTCCCTAATAATATTCTATACAGTAAGGTCAGCCTGATCTTTATAAAATGCTAATCAGATTAGATCACTATTGCTTTAAAACTTTTCAATGGATTCTCACTGTCCTTAGAATAAAGTCTAGAATCTTTACAATGGCTTCCAAGGCTCTCTCTGATCGAGTCTCTTCATGTGTATCATTCATTCTCACCTTACCTTATTCCCAACAACCCTTCAGTATTAGAATTCTGTTAGTTCCCTTAATGCCCTTCTCTTTACTGTATGCCTCTGCACATACTCTTCTCAGACCACTACTGCAGCAAAGGCAAATGCACAGCTTTAGTTAACTCATTCCCATTCATCCCTCAAGTGTTAGCTTAAACATAACTTCCTCAGTAAGTACCTTGATCCCACAGACTAAGTTAAATCCTCTGGCCAAAAGCTTCCACGATATACCTGACTTCCCTTTTTGTAACATTCATCACACTTCCAATGAAATGTTCAATGACTCTCTTTCCTCACTCATTATAAATGAAGGCAGAGGTCACTACTGCCTTATTCACTGCTATACTTCAGTGCCTAGCACTGTCTAACATATGCAGGGGAGAGGGTATAGCTCAGTGGTAGAAGTGCCTAGCATGCACGAGGTCCTGGGTGCAATCCCCAACACCGCCATTAAAAAATCAGTCAGTAAGTAAGTAAATAAATAAACCTAATTACCGCCCTTCCAAAAAACTTTCCTTAAAAAATTAAATAAAATAGCATATGCATTTAATAATTAGTTGTTGAATTAAATTGAAATTGAAAGCCATCTTTCTGTGGGTATTAATAATGCCCTCTCTTTGAAAATTGCTACTTTGAAATACTCAAGATTTGCAAATGATATTTTAGGATCGTGATAGCCAATTAGCATAATGAATATATGAACTGTTCATTCATTAGAAAGTTACAAAAATGATTACATGCTAATTTAGAACAAATACCTTTTTTAGGTACTGTTGGATTTTATCAAATTTTTTTCTAAAATATATGACAAAAATCTCTTCCATGAAGAACCAAAAAGCAGCAAATAATATTTAAAGAAAAACTCTTACTTTTATGAAGAGGAAGGGGTTTAATAAGATCTGGCTGTGCTTGAGTCATAGGTACAGGTGGTCCTTTTCCTCCAATATGATTGTTCACAACTGGATTCTGTTGTCTGCCTCTTAGCAGTGGAGACATACAGCGACGTCTTTTAGGGATGCCTTGCATATTTGGTTCTCCAGGTCGTTTATGTTTATTTTGAGGTCCAGCCACAAATTCATCTGCCTCATCTATCATCATACCCTGTAATAAAAAAAGAATTTCCCTGGCTTTACATAGTTTTTAAAATGGCACAACTACTTCCAATTCCCTTTAAAATAATTATATTTTAACTATGTTGACATTTATTAGATATTCTACCAAGAAACAGTTTCAGCTTACTTTAGTTAAATTAAGAACTGTTAAATCCCCACTGCCTAGCACAAATAAATTATGTAATGGAACATTTCAAATTTACCTTCTTATCCAGCTTAAACGGGTTGCCAAAGGTATGCAACCTTCGAGGCTGATCAGGATCAAGTTCTCTTAGCGGAGAAGGTACTTGCTTGAGGTATTCCTGGTAGTTCCCCATTTGTGCTATAGGAACACTGTGCACTTGATCTTTCAAACAGAACAGAGGAACAACAAAAGTTAACCTCACT
Source organism: Vicugna pacos (assembly GCF_048564905.1). NCBI lineage: Eukaryota > Metazoa > Chordata > Mammalia > Artiodactyla > Camelidae > Vicugna > Vicugna pacos. The sequence continues at coordinate 13,732,671 of NC_133000.1, read as the reverse complement.
AAAGCTACTCTCCAATTGAACATCTTCTTACATATGAACACTACCTGGTGTTATTCTAGGCAATCTTTCCTTACCACATATTCTAAATTAGTTTGTTGCCATATTGTGACATAAAGTCTTGAGATATTTTTAACATAAAATTTTAAATAATTGATTTTATTTTCTAAACGAAAAAAAAATATTGCAGTTAACTTTGGTGTAAAGAATAAGTAATATGTATAACCTTTCCATGGAAAGAAATGTCTCTTTCACTCTATCCCAAATAAGCAGAATTTAATTATAGTGGAATTTACAAAAAAGAGGTAACACATAGATTACCCTTTTTACATAAAGCTATAGTTGAAATGCTTACATCAATCAGAGTTGGCAAAGGGTTAAACTCTCATCTCACTTGTTTTGTAGTAGGTGCCATGGATATGAAGGAAATACCAGAATATGACACGTACTGGCCATCCAGAGTTAAACTATCATACTAGTATATCACAAGAAAAGGAATTTTTATGTTTGTGTTGCTATCTATGCTTGAATGTATGAAGAAAGCCAAAAAGGAAGCTGAACTGTTAACAAAGGTTGTTACCTCTAGGGAATAGAATTTGGGGTAACAGTGATGATAGGAAGAAATGTAGAGAATGAGGAATTACTCACTTTTTACTTCATTCAATGAGAATATAATACTACTGTAATAATTCTTTAAAAGTTACATTACCATACTAATTATTTTTCAATATAAAGAAAGAAATTTACTAAAGAAATACCATATTAAAACCATGATCTAACCTTCATCCTGTCCTTTAAGAAATCGGCGGGTGCTCTTCAAAAGATTAGATCTCATTCTTGTTAAGTGATCCAAAAGATTCCGTCTTGGTATGTCATATGCATTTCTAAATGTCTGTGGCTTCAAATCCTATTTAAAAAGAATCAAAGACAAATTTTACTTTCAGACACAGAATTAAAAGAGACTAAAATCTCCAGTCTGCAGCATAGCTTTAGAAATAAGATACGTGAGTTAAACTATTATATATAAAACAGATAAGCAACAAGGATTTACTGTATAGCACAGGGAACTAAATTTAGTATCCTGTAATAACCTGTAATGGAAAATAATCTGAAACAAATATATATACCTGAATCGCTTGGCTGTACAGCTGAAACTAATATAATATTATAAGTCAACTGTACTTCAATAAAAACATAAAAAAGAATAATTTGGGGAAAGAAGATATAAAAATTAAACAATTAGCTTAAAAAAAAAGGATAAATAGATATGATATAATCTTAATGTATTGTTTTAAGAACCAAAAGGTAAAAAGTTGGTAGTGAGGCTCAACCAAATAATCTCAAATTCACATCTGTCCAAGATTTTATTATATATTCTAACTAAGAGAAGTAAATACCTTAGAAAATGATTTCCAAATTTTAAATATGAAGGTTTAAAAAAAAGCTTTGATGTGTAATTTATCTACCATAAAACTACCCATTTTATGTACACAGTTTGACGAGTGTTAGTAAATGTATACACCTGGGAAACCATCACTATGATCCAGGTTTAGAAAATACCTTCATCATCCCAGAAAGTTCCTTGTGCCCATTTGTAGTCAATCCCTGTTCCTATCCCCAAACAACCACTAATCTGCTTTCTGTCTCTCTACATTTCCATTCTATAAATGGAATCTTGCAATATGTAATCTTTTCTATCTGGCCTCTTCCACTGAATATTTTTTTGAGATTCATCCATGTTGTTCATGTCTATCAGAAGTCTACTCCTTTTTTACTGTAGAGCAGTTTTGCATAACATGGATATACCATCTTTATCCATTCACTAGCTGATCAACACTTGGACTGCTTTCAGTTTGGGGCTATTACAAATAATGCTACTCTCAATCTGTATACCAAGCCTTTATATACCCACATATATATTTTCATTTATCTCAGTAGATATCTACAAGTAGACCTGCTGGCTATATAGCAATATTTACCTTTCTTAAGAAACAGCATACTATTTTCTATCAACAATATGAGAATTCCAGTTGTTTTACATCCTTATCAAAACTTTGTATTTTTCAGTCTTAAATTTTAGCCAGTCTAGTGGGTGTGAAGTGAGATCTCATTATGGTTTTAATTTGCTTTTCTCCAAGGGCTAATAAGGTTGAACATCTTTTCATGTGCCTATTTGAGTTAGCATATCTTACTTGGTGAGGTGTCAGTCAAATACTTTGTCCATTTTTATTGGACGTTTGTCTTTTTATTATTGAGTTCTTTATATATTTTGATATAAGTTCTTCATTCGATGTATGTTTTCCTCCCAGGCTGTAGCTTGCCTGTTCATTCTTCAAAGTTTCTTCTGAAGATAAAAATTTTAATTTTAATGAAGTTCAATTTATCAAGTTTGTGTGTGTGTGTGTGCATTTTGTGTTATATTTTAGAACTCTTTGTTGACCCATGATCCCATGGAATAAAGATATTCTCCTGTTTTCCTGTAGAAGTTTACAGCTTTAGTTCTTATATTTATGACCATGAACACTTAAAGTAATGTGATGTTAGGGTCAAGTTCATTATTCTGAATATGGATATCCAATTTCCCAAGCTATTAATCAAAAAAAATTGTCTCCTTCCGGATTGAATTATTTTGACACCTCTGTTAAAAATTAATTTGACTCTACGTGTGAGGGCCTACTTCTAGACTCTGTTCTTTCTACTGATCTATATGTTCATCCTTATGCCAGCAACACGTGTTGATCAATGTAACTTTACAGTAACTTTTAAAATTAGACGATTTAAGGCTTTTAACTTTATTCTTTTCCAAAATTATTTTAAGTATTTTAGAACTTTTACACTTCCATATAAATTTTAGAATCAGCTTGTCTGTGCCTACAAAAAGACTAACGGGATGAAGAGCTTTTTAATGAGTATTCACAAAGCATTTTAGGATCATACTGTGCACCCAATGTTAGCAGTATTAATTATTAAACTACAGTGAACTCTACCATAAGTTATGTAATTTTAGGCAATTTCTAGGACTGTTTTTTCTTATCTATAAAATGATTTATTCTTTGTCAGATGTATTCAACAATATAACACAGTATAACTAGAGCAGTACTAAATTCATATAACCATTACCTTATTGAGCAAAGCAACTTGGAACCCAGTGTATTCTTTCATATTAAGGTCTAGCAGTCTGTGAGGAACATCCTCTGAAATTCCCTGGAGCAGTTGTTGAAAATCTTTCCTATAAGCCATTGATAAACCATGTGATCGGCTTCGGACTTTAATTCCAGTTTCCTGTACTACTTTTTTGCCTACAGAACCGATGACTCGATCAGATTCTATTTTGGCCTAAAGTAAAAATAAACAAAAGTTGTCTTTATATAATCTAAAGTAGTAAATTAAATACTAACAGTTTTGGTCTTCTACAAATTATTTATTATATTTAAAAAGTACATAAACTAAAGTAAGTAAACTAAACATAGTTTAAATAATAATTTCTTATGATTTTAAATCATCACAATTCTAAAGTTTTGGAGCAAGGCACACAAACACAACTTCAATTTATTTTACTTATTAATCACTACACTTAAACCATGAAATGTAAATGCACCCTAAATGAAAATAAATATTCCTAAATTTAGAAGTGATATAAAATTAGGAAAAAAAATCAATATTTAAAGACACTATTACTAGCACATAACTAAATGTTCATAGATATGGCAAATAGTGATGGAGTTTTTCACTGGAAAGCAAATAGCAATATTTCAACTCTTTCCCACCTACATTTCAATTAGCAGTTAAAGGAAAGACGGCAAAAGTACAGGAAAAATTGTTTTATACTTTAGTAACTTGGCAGTCAAACTGTACACTATGTGACTACTATAGTATCTATTAATGTGATTTACATCCAAAATGACAAAATTCAGTATTTTCAAACATTTCAAAAGAAACTCCCATTTTGAAAGAAAAAAAACTGTAAGTTTTAAAACATAAAGAAAAAGAAACTGATTTCTTGGTCTAAGAAAAATAACTTTCTAACATAAATTTCCCAAAAGAAAATATAAAGAATATTCAGGTACAGGAAGAGTAGGACCGTATTAATAAAGCCATTTTCACACACTAGCAATTATTATTTGAAATCAACATTTCAAAACATAGTATACCATGTACCTGAGACAGAATTATGTTAATATGATATACATGGTTTTAAAATATATTAATGCAATGAATTCTATTAGAACCATCAAGAACTAACACCTGGCCTATTAACCATCACAGCCAAAACCATTCAAAATATTTAATTTGACTCTATTTCTGCACAGTACCTGTTGACTCAACTTTTTGAGGTATGAAATGACACTGTAACTAAGTCCATATTCCATACTGTCTGCTATTAGGTTAGGTGCTCCCATCATTCTAACAGCTTTCTTCAAAGGCTACAGGGAAAAAGAAAACACCATTCAATCTTAAGCTTGTCAGAAATTCATAGCTACATGTAGTGTCAATTTTGAGAATTTCACCCACCAAAATGTCTCCTTTTCTTATATAAGAGTCACATAGTCAGATCTGTATTTCAGTAAACTGTCTGTCAGTGAAAGGCAGTTTGAAATACTAAATAAGGATTAGAATCTATAATAACAACAACCAGAGCAAGAAATGGTGAAGTCCTGGACTTCTTAGTATCACTAGAGACACTAAGTTTGGAAAAAATGGGCAGGAGACACATTGCAGAAGTAGAATTGATGGAAGTTGGGTAGTCAGTGAAAAGGAGTCAAGGAAAATAGAGGATTTCTACCTTGGGTAACTGGAAGGGTTGTGGCTCAACCCCTCATTAGCTTTATGACCTCTCTGCGCCTTAAGTGTCTCATTTGTAAAATAATAATAGTAGTAACTACATAGGGCTGTCATGGGATTAAATGAATTAATATATGTAGCACATCTGGCACACTGTAAGTATTCAGTAGGTATTCATCATTACTACTATCATTAGCTGAGCTGAAAGAAAAAATAAAAACAAGCTCTAGAGGAAGAATGAGGAGGCAAAGATAAGTGTAATATTTACTGTGGAAGTGGTACAGTGAAATAATTTTCAATTGTAAGGAGAGGCAAATTAAGAACCACTTTGTGTAATGAAAAATATCACTAGCAGGACTGTCTAGCATACATAAATGGGACAAGTCAGAAAAAGGATGATAACCATTCGCTGACATATTAGAAAACGTATAAGAGCCCTCATGTCAAACTGGAATCAAACCCCAGATCTGAGATTTAATATCCATGTAGCTTTGGCTAAGTCCTCTGGGCTACTATGAAACATATGAATCAAACATGTAACAGTTCATATTCAAGTGTTTCTTTTTTCCTCTCTCTTACATAGCAAGCACAATGTGCTAGATACACACAACTTTTCTCTTATAATTAAAATACATGATTTTCACAGCTCAAGAAATTAATGTCCTTACTAGAGACCATTTAGATAGATTAACTACAGTCAAATGCTGTAATATTCCTGCAGTAAAAGCAGAAGTAATGTTTTCAAGTGCTTTTAGTGTAGATCTTTTTGTTAAGATGTTACTTTTCATAAAATAAATAATGTATCTAATAATATATGCATTATTGGTCTTATCTATTATGATATACTAGGTTTCAAATAATCAGAAAACCTGTAGTACTAAAAATAAAAGGTTCTATGAGAATGTATGTTTATCTACCTAAAAACATGTTTCTGGAGATTTAGGAAATAATGCAAACACAAACCTTTTTTTGTACCCTTAAAGAAAAGTAATTATAAAATTGCAATGTAAAAATGTAGTGTAACTAATATACATAAAACAGATAAATAACAAGTTTATACTGTATAGCACAGGGAACCATATTCACTATCTTGCAGTAACCCATGGTGAAGAAGCATATGAAAACGAATGTATGTATGTTCCTATGTGACTGAAGTATTGTGCTGTACACCAGAAACTGACAAAACATTGTAAACTGTACTTCAATAAAAAAATTTTTTTAATAACATAAAATAAAAAAATTAAAAGGTAGTACAACAATTGAGGTTAAAAGCCTAAATTCTAAACCCAGGCTGCCTGGGACTGAATTCCTGTCTCCCATATATCAGCTATGTAGCCTTGGACAAATTATGTAATCTTTTAGTGTCTTTGTTTCCTCATCTGTGAAATAAGAACAGTGATTTCTGCCTCATAGGGTTACTATATAAATTAAATGAGGTTAATACATGTCAAGTGCTTAGGATAGTACCAGGCCTGGGCAAGCATTATACATGTTCTCATATTCATCATCATCATTATTCTGCAAATCACTGTAACATTTCTTTTCTATTACATCTATACAGATCATTTGTACACTCAATTTTCATGACATTTATTCTGTAACAGCAATAAATAAAAGTTTTAATACCCACAGTAAACTATAAGCATAATGTAATATTTTCTAATAAGTTCTATTTTAAACAATAATATTCTTACCCCAAGATAGTACGGAGGCATTGTCTTCAAATAACTTTCAAATGACTGTCTCCATTTCAATGTTGGTTTTGCTTTATGTACTTTAAACAAGTCATCTATAAATGTATAATGTGAACAAACTATCAACATTCACTGTTTTTATACATGAAAATCAGGTCAAATAAGTTTCATTTTTAAAGTCTGCTTTCTTATGTATGCAAGAGAGAGGAACATCAGATGTATCTTTTTAACAAAATTAAAAATGGTAAAAATTTTGGTTCTGGCATTTTTGAGTAGTAATACCACTTTAAAAATGAAAAGGTGCCAATTCTGGTCTAAAATTACATGTAATAATAAAAAGGGAGAATCAGAAAATACGTAAGTAATATCTAGACATGAAACAGATTTGAAGACAGAAACAAAGTATGCATGGTGTTTTCTATAAAATATACCTACTAATATTTTGACTATAACTTTTAAATCTGATGGGTTCCATGAACGGAAAGATGTCTTCTCCAAAAATACCCCCTCAAAAAATTACAGCCAAATTGTCCCCAGAAACCAACTTTAGGCTTATCATGTAATTTTAGAACAAATTCATTCATTTTTTTAAAATTGCCAAATGAAAATTATAAATTCCTACAAAGAAAACATACTCAAGATCTTATAAATATGAATTGCTTCTACAAAATATCTATTTACCAAATACAAACTGCATCACCAATTCTAACTATGTAAGAAATCTAACTTGAAAAAGCTTAGAATTTTTCATTTAGAAATTTAAAATATAGTATCTTCAATAGTTTGTAGGATCAAAAATGGTTTGACATTGATCTTCTATTTATCAGAAACATGTACAGTTTGCTATAAAATCTTAAGACAGCTGCAATATTTTAGAGTAATGAAAAAAAAAGAAACTTCACTTATTTCCAGAAGACAAGAAAAAAGAAAGAGATGTTTCCTAAATCTGTTTTTAGGAAAATCTGTATGTATGCTAAGCCACAGAGAATGTGACAAGAATGAGACTTACCTAAAAGGGGAAGGAGGACTGGGTAATTATAAGGCATCACAAATAAGTTGACACAATTCAGTGCTGTACTGGCTTTCAAGTAACCAAAGGGGTGGCCAAGTTCACTATATTTTGCACTATTGCTCACATATACCTGTTAAAAAGAAGTAGTTAAAAGTTTATATTTAATAACCTTTACAGAATGTTACATAAATCATTGATTTAACTTTTCAATAAACATCAAATTAAAATTTTAAATCATTACAGATGTTTAGCTCACCTGCCAACATGTTTGAGGAGATTTCCTTTCCAGGATAAATTGAGTCAGAGGTGAAGGTTCCAACTCGTATTTGTCAAAAGGCAATTTGTCAATAACCATCGGTTCACAGTCTGTACAGGAAAACTTCACTACAGGATGAGATGTACGAGGCGGCTAGAGGGGAAAGTCTTATTATTACTCTTCATGTAAAGAACCAGAAACAAACTCCTTTTCAGTATTCCTCACTACCAAAGTTTACTTAGTTCCTCAGTTCTGCTACTGAGAGTTTACTACTGAAAGCACCAGTTAGCTGAAAGAAAATACTTAAACATGTAATGCTTAAATTATATAATATTCACAAGAAAAAGACAAAGCACTTCAAAATTTATACAGAATAAATATAATGATCTTTGTTGATCTTAAAATCCAATTTATCAGACGTTAAATGCAAAATTTTAGAATTAAATAAGTACTTATTAATTTTTATGTCCAAGAAACAACTAATGTATAGGAACCTTCCAGAGTTCTCAACTGTAGCAATTTAATTACTTTAGTATAAAGTAGTGGCTTCCAAACAGATCACAATCATCGATTAGTAAATTTTTAAAATATACTTATAAATTACTTGTAAATTATTAATTTATAGGTACATAATAATATATACCAAATTAATATGAATAAACAAAAAGTAAACATAAGCAAAAGCTGTGTTTTCCTTCCCTATTCCACTAGACTGTTTCCCCTGTGGTATACACACTCTACTTTGGAGACCCTGCTCTAGAGGTACAAAAATCACAATACTTTAAGGGAAAAAAAAGCATGTACTCTATTTCCCACCTTAACAGTCTCCTTCCTAAAACTCTCACCAAGCGAAGATGGTGAAGGAAATACGAGCTACGGGGAAATAATGTGAAATGTCACAGCTATAAAGGACTCTTTATAGCCTCAGTTACTACCTGTATACACTGGTGGCTCCCAAATCTACTGTGCGGAGACTAGATCTCTCTCATTTCTCTTATGTATCCAACTGCCAACAAGACATAACCTGAATTTCTATAGGTCTCTCAGATGTACTATTACTAAATTCATTATTTCTCCCCCCAAACCACAAAACCTGTTCTAACAACCTAGATACTATTCTTAATATCACCTCCTCATCCTCCATATTTAACTGGCACAAAGACTTAGATAAAATGATACCACAAATCCTAAGCCACTTAGAACAACATAAACATGGCAGGTGTTCAGTATTTAGTCCGTGGCCTCTGTCAACACTAAATTCCCATCTCTCTAAAAATTCATCTTCTATTTCTTACCACTCTAATTCATGCCTTCATCATTTCTCAGACTAGATTAGGACAACTGCTTATTTTAAATTAATCTCCCTAATTTAGTCAGTCCCCTCCAATCAATCCCATGGTCATGAAATATAATCATGTAATTTTCCTGTCTCAAATTATTGGGTAAAAGTAGCAGCCAATCACCTAAAAATAGGGCCAGGCTCTTTTAATATTGTATACAAAGAACCTTTGACGATCTGGTCCCTATCTGTCTTTTAACTACCACCCTGTGCTCCAGCCATACCAAACTACCTGCAGTTGCCCAAACAGAATATCATCTTTCATGCCCCCGTGTTTCACGTTATCCCTGGACGCTTTGTTATTTTCTCCCTTGCATATTGCAGATGAAGTAAGTTTTGACGTCTGAACTGGCAAATACCAACCTCTAAGACTTCTTCCCCAACACGCACTCTCACCCTGTACACCAAACACATAGCAGGCAGTCAGGCACCACCTCCTCGGGGCTCTGCCCGCCACTCTATTACAGTTAGCTCTCCGCACTCCATTACATTTATATGGCTGACCTTCCTATTGAATGGAAAGGTTCCAGAGGGTAAGTACAATGTTTTACGCATCTTGTGCTCCTGTGCCTAGCATGTACCTGACACAGTTTATTGAACTGGTCTATAAAACTCAATAAAATTTTTGGATGAAAACATCGAGGTCTAAGAAGAAAGGGGGAGTGGGGAGAGGGGGAATCCTCTAGAACAATTTGGCAAAGAAAAATTTTTATTTATTATTTCATTTAATCCTCAAAACAATCCTATCAGATAGGAGTTATTATCTCCACTTAACAAATGGGAAATTGGGGCTTAGAGAAAATAATTAACTAAAGACACATGGCTGATAACTGGTAGAGCCATGATTCCAATTTAGAACCAATTTCTAATAAATCATATTTAATTTCAGTATTAATACTTCTATATGAAATACTATTATTTATAAAAATTTCATTTCCCTTCTAAGATTCTTCAGTTACTAAATTTTGCTAGTTCTTCCCAATATTATCTCTTTTTTATGATTCTCTCTTTGGTTATCTTAATTCAAACTCATCTTTCTTTCATGAACCATAGTAATAGCCCTCAAGGTAATCTGCTTCCATCTTTCAATTCATCTCCTACTAATTTTGCTGCATATAACCACCAGATTAATTTTCCTAAAGCAGCACTCTGTTAAAAATGTCTTCAGTTCTATGAACTCCACTGAGAAAAACTCAAATTCTCTAACTTTCCATTTAAAGTCATGAGCAATTTGGTTTATTTAATAGTGCTCCCAATGTCTACAAATATACTATGACCCACCTATTCTCAGCTATTTTCTACTCCTCTAAAGACACATTGTTCTTTTATACTTCCATTCTTTCTTCTCATACTGTTTCCTCTTCCAACTGAAATCCTACCTAGACTTCAAATTCCTCTATGGCTTGTAACAATTTGTAATAGCCCATTAGAGTAACATTAACAGATAATGCTTGTGATGTTGGTTTTTGATTTCTTCCTATTAGGACTTAACAAGTACCATACGTACTACTGAGGTGCTAAGACATACACAACAGAATGAATAATCAACAGTATAATATTTCATTCAAATATCTGTTCTATAAGAGTTTTGAAAGGGCTCCAGAAGACAAAGTAAAATGACCAAGGAAATTGAGAGCTTCTCTAAGGTCAGACTGAAAAAACTATGATGGTTCAATCAGAAAAAAAAAAAGAAATAAAGAAGATACCTCACTAAAATTTATAAAAACTTAACTTCATGTACTAACTTCATTAAATTCCTAATGAATAAAGGAAATGTCACTTTATAGACCTTGTATAGAATAAAAGTAAAAATTATTCTGAATAGTTGATATAGGTTTAAAGTATAAAAGTTTTCAAAAACAGTTCAGTTTAATCCATAAATGACAGCTGCAGGAAACATTATTAAAGACTGCTTAATGATCTTTGAAATACAATTCTAATCTTCTAAGAGAAACATCAAAAGGACCATTGTCATGCTCTCCCACAAATTATCCCATGATATCTTCAGATACTAGAAAAAAACACTAATCAGAAAAACACTGTATTAACAAGATTGAATGGATATTTCTATAAATTTACTCTATTATTTTAAGACCAATATAGTGGATACTGATAATTCACCATGATCATTCAATAAGCCTCCCTGTTTCTTAAAAATTCATGTAAACAAGACCAGAAAAATCTTTTCCACCCTAAACTTCCAGACAGAAAACACTGAATATAACTAAAACTATACAAATCAACACAAATTTTCAAGACTAAGTCCAAAAAGATTGCAAGCAAATCATCAGAACTATTTTCTAAGCCTTCATTTAAATTCTAGATTATGTCCTAGAGACAAATCCTCATATTAATAACATTGTTTAGAATTCAAAGAGAAACTCCTGTTATATATCTATGATTCTGTAACCAGATACCAGTAATAAAAAAAAAAAGCGTAGTATTAGATTCTAAAGGAAACAGATGTCTCTTTTTTATTACTTTATAGTGAACAACACAGTATAATAAAGCAAATAATAGCTTATCATAGCCCTTCAAACATCAGATTCCTATAAATTAGCCTTTAACTTTAACTGATAAGAGTACTTAAAACTAGTATGAAAAGCAGTTAATGGTTACTATTACAAAGTCACAGTCTCTCTGGTACTTACTAGTGTTGGAGAATTCTGATCTGGCCAAAAAGATTCTGGAACAGGCCAATGACCTATAGGAACCCCAGTTTTAGGATTTGGTCTGACATATATGAGTTTGTGACAGCTATGCCAAGGCTGAGATCCAAAAGGCCTTGATATATCTGGCTGCCCATCTACAGAAAAGAAAGTATATATTGTTAAGAGAAAAAAACATAAAAAGCTAAATTATACCCATTAGTACTTAGTAAAAACGCCCTAATACTTGTTCAATTCTGGATTTCCTTATTTCTCTTAAATGTAGAATGCTATCATGACTAAGACAACATTTAGATTAGAATTTACTAGAGTAAAATCACCAAATTGCAACTATGATTTCAACAGCTGAAAGGAGGTCCCACAGCACCCTTTGCTTGCCCAATCAGAATATGCAAAAAATACTTTATGACAAATTATTGTTTAATGAATAATGTGTCTTCCCCACCAGATAAGGGGAAACATCCGATTTCTTCATCATCATGCTTGGCTTAGTAAATACTAGGTAAATACTGCTAGATGAGTATTTCTTTAAAATCATTTTAACTAAAGCCTAATAACAAAAATAAAAATAAAAGCTTAATATGCAAATCTAGATGTGAAGCATCAACCTTTAATTTAAAACAACTGTAGCAAAATAGCAACTCTTCTCCAACAGTTCAGTAAATACTTACTTGGTGCCTACTCTAACTGAAGCCCTAAAATAATATAAAAATAAATACATCCCATGTCTACACAATTTAATTTTTTAAGTTTGTTTTTTTAAACCAATAAATTTATAGCATTACAATATATATAATCTTACCATCTCCTGCTCCTTCCCTATGATCCCCTCTGACCTTTCTTTTCTCTCAATTACCCACTCTAGTGGATTACCTTCACCAAGTGTCATTAACAACTTTCTGATTCTTGTCATAAGCTATGCTGTACAATGCAGAGGGTCCGGAAGTAAGCTGCCCACTGATTCTAGTGAAACTTCTTACACTCTTTGGCTAATATAAATCGTTCACAATTATAGAATTAGAATAAAGCCAGGTGGAGCTTAGCTAGAGTTAAAAGGATCAAGCTGAATGGCAAAGGATGGTTTCTCATTTTTTGGAACCACATCAACCATTTGATTCTGACCAGTTTGATCCTTAGAAAAAATGTAGCCAAGGAATTAAATAAACATCTAGGGTAGAACATTCTTGTGAATTAAGGGACATGGAAGAAGCATATATAACTGGAGAGAGTCAACATTGTGATACTAAAAAGGAAATATGCTAATCTGTAAATGCTTAAAAAGGTTTTGGGCTCATAAACTTCAGGCTATGAACAACCAACATAAAAAGGTGATGCTGCTAAACTACTATCATACTACCTTGGCCTTCCTATTTAATCTTCCCTCTTTACCAATAGCCATTTTGTCATCTTAATAATTTGGCCTTATCAATGTTAAGGCCAAATCATAGTAATTTTTCATTACTAGTTGAATACTAGGTAGAGCAAGTTTAAAATATCTGTAAGAGATGTAAAGTAATACCTTCTACAGGGGAAGGATCTGGTCCTGCTTTTTCAAAGTTAATTACTACCCCACTTTGCACTTTCTGCACCAAGGACTCCAGACACTGATTAAGCATTCTTGGAGAACATACAGAGTACGAGCGGCCTGAAATAAAAAGAATAAAGTGAACTAGTTAGTTGCAGAAATTCCTACTTTTAGCATGAAAGAACCATAGTGAGGTTTTTGACTGATTAACAAAGTTCAATGGTAAAGTTTGACTTTTTCATTATCTGATGGAATGATGAAACAAAAACAATGATTTTCAATTAACAGTTCCATTTTGTGAAAGTATGTACACTTTTTCTTCTAATTATAGGTATACAAAAAATAGAAATCCTGAGCTGAACAAAACATGATGAAAAAAATCACTATGTATATATATTATATAAAATGTGATTTTTAAATACATATAAATATAAAAACCTATCTCCAACTGTTATCTAATACAATTTATCTTCAATATACATACACCACAGCTGGTAACTAATCCCCAAAAATCTTTCTCCTGCTTAACGGAAGTATTACTAAGATTAATGCTAAGGACACAGTAGATACTCAATAATTATTTAACTGGTCTGCTGGCAGTTACTGCATATTTTAAGTATTTGCACTTTAATACACAGATAGTAGCAAGTGCTTTTCTGAGATTCATTTGGCTTACATACTTGGAAATTACCTATCTTAAGTGAATTTCCCTCTTGTATATCTTAACCTATAAAATGTTTGGTTCAGAAACATTAAAATGTTAATGATTAAGAAAAAGTACCAATGAAAAGATTTCCTAAACAGGGTTTTTCAATAAATTTAGACCTGTGCTGTCTCATACTGTAGCTACTGGCTATATATGGCTACTGAGAACTTGAAACATGGCTAGTCAAAATTGATATATACAGTAACTGTAAAATATACACCTGATTTTGTAGACTTAATATGAAAATAAAGTAAAATACCTCAATTGTTTTAAAATATCAATTTCATGCTGAAATATTTTGTATACATTTTTAAATAATTACTGACATTAATTTTACTTACTTCTTTTTGATGTGACTACTATGAAATTTATAATTACATATGTAACATATCACATTTCTAGTATGTGTGATCAAAACCAGTGCTGAAAACCATGACAACTAAAATTCAGTCTTTAATCAAACATCTTACAAGGTTATTTGCAATAAGCTCACATGGAAAAATGCTACTCCTTTACAAATTCAACAAATTAGTTCCAAACATACTATTATTATATGTGACATATCAAATTACTCATATCAATTTACACTTAACATGTGATTTGCTGAAGGTTACTCAGAAAAAAGAACATGAGGCATGTGATTCAAATCCTCAGAGTCAGCTTTACTTAGAAAAACAAGTATCATATAACAAACAGCTTACCTGTATATGACAATGAGAGTCATAATCATAAAAACACCTGTCAATTGCTAAGTGTTTATGTACTGGCACCATTCTAATCACTTCATTACATTAATTTATCTAAGCCGAGCAACAACCCTATGGGTTACTTTCTCCATTTTATAAATGAGAAAACTAAAACCTGGAGAGGTTAACCAATTTATCCAAGTTAGTACATTTGTGCAGCCATGATTCAAACCCTTACAGGGTATTAGAAACTTAATCTGATATACCTTGTTTCCTGAAAATCACGATTTTAATTTAAAATCAATATTTAAAAGAGAATGTCTATACGGAATTACACTATTTAAAAGAACTGGCAAATTAAAATATTTTTTCCAAGTCAATTTAAACACATACATAAAACAATACATAAAAAAGCCGACCATCTTAACACACAAGGTATTTAGAAGATTATATGAAGATTATATTTAGAAGTTTATATCAGTATCTTATTTCATGATAATTCAGCATATTCCCAAGATGCCATTAAAATACAAGTTTTTGGGGGAGGATATAGCTCAAATGGTAGAGTGCATGCTTAGCATGCACAAGGTCATGGGTTCAATCCCCAGTACCTCCACTGAAAAAACCAAATAAATAAATAAACCTAATTACCTCCCCCTACAAACAAACAAACAAGAAAAACAAAAAACAACTAAACAAAAAAAAAGTTTTAAAAAAAGTTTTTAAGTATAAAATGGTGACAATCCTCTTACTTCCCTAACCTGCGTCATCAACTAATTGATTAGGAAAATATAAGTAAGTTAGTATGAAACAAAATTACTAACAGAGACATTTCGTGAAAATTAGAGGAAAAGTGAATAAACTTGAGGTACTTAGAAAATAATAAAAAATCCATTAATTCTTTTGAAAGAACAAAATTTGCCATCTTTAAAAAGTGAACCTATTAACCTATGTCATGTTTCTCTTATTCTTTAGGTCAAAACTCACCCCTTGGAATGTATGACACTTTGTATTGAAGCATAAATAGTTTTGGGGATCACTAATTATATTTGTGAGAAAAAGCACACACGTTCGAGTCAAGAAGCTGGCTCATTTGTGGTTATGTAGGGTTCACAAAAAAAATCTAAATCTAGTGAGTCTGAAGGCAGTAAAGTGGGGGAAAAGACTTTCCCACGAAGTATACTAGATTAGCATTTTAGTAAAATGGAGAAGAGACAAAAGGAACATGTCTAAATTGGGCAACAGTCCTTACAGAGGCTAAGAAAGTTAAATTTACTTAATCTAGAAAAGTCTTACAATTTTACAAAATGCTTTTTATCCTCAATACTTCCACCAACATGTCCACTAGGCATTTTAAAATTTGGTATCATCCCTGCACCTCCCCCCAAATCTGCTGTTCCCCAGAGTACCCATCTCAGTGCCATTTACCTCCAACTGTCCAGGCCAATTGAATCAGAGGAATCATCCTTGATTCCTCTCCCCTAGTTTCCACCAGCCTTAGTTCTCCTTTGCATCAGCCCTCTTATCACCTCCAAACCTAGCACTTTAGATCAAAGTGCTATCATCTCTTACCAGTCTCCCCACTTATATTCTCCCACTCTACAGCCTATTCTCATCTAGCAACTGAAGTGATCTTTCAGAAACAGAGATCAGATGTCACCTCCTATGAAAAGCCCTCCAAAGGCTTCTCATCACACTTGGGGAAAAAAAAAAAATTTATTGTGGCCTAAAAGGCTATTCAATATTTGGCCCTTGCCTCCCTCTCTAAACCAACCTATTATTCTCTACTTCTCCCTACATAAGCTTTCAGCCAGTTTGCTCCCAAAATGTAGAGCCTCTACCTAGGTCTTTGTATGGTTTACTCCATCATTCAGATCTCTGCTTAAATGCTAACTAGACTTACTGTTGTGATCATTTCACAATATGTAAAAATATCAAATCATTATGTTGTACACCTAGAACTAAAATAATGTTGTATATGTCAATTATATTTTTTTTTAAAAAGAGGGTTGATGAACATGCTGTAACAATAATTTTAGAGGGATTATAAGATACAACCAGGGCCGATGTAATCCCTATTCAAACATGTGACTTTAAACATCAAGGTTAAAGATACGCAAATATAATTTATAAAAGAGTAATTGTTGTCTTACCTACTTCTTTAGACAAGGAGTATAATAATCTTCAAGGATGCAATATTTACATTGATTTAAACTAGAGTAAGCATATGCTTTAGGTTTATGGTTTTTAAAAAAAGTCACCTCCTCAGAAGCCTTCTTGGAATACTCACTCTCTGCCTCAGGTTGCTCTCTGCATCCTTACCCTATTTTTTTCTTTATAGTAACTAGCGCTCCCCAAAATATTATTTATTCATTTTACATGATCTTATCAGTCACAAAGTCCAAAAATGTAAGCTTTCTGTCTATTGTTTCTGCTGTATTCCCAGCATCAAAAACAGTAAACAGAGTGGGTACTCATTAATTACCTAATAAAAGTGCTTACAATGACAATTACTCAATTTTTTGAAGATATACATTAAAAATATAACAAGATATTAATCAATTATTTTGGCAACACAGGCAAATTTCTTCCCAATTCTTCCTTAATGAATATGAATTACTCTGTAATTGGAAAAATAAATGTACACATACTATTCTTATCATTACAGTTAAAAATGCACAAAATTGTTAGCAGTGATTGCATATTTGGATAGTGTGATACCAGTGGACAACAGTTTTTCTGTTCTTTCCACTTTTCTAGTGTTTCAGCCTCAAAACTTTTTTAAGTCAACATTCTGTTAAACTAAAGAAGAAAACATATTATTCACATATATGACAAGGTGAGTGGCATCTGAGTAGCTTCCCATTATTGCCAGCAAGAGCAGGAAAAGAGGCAAATAAATCACTACACCAGGAGAGATTCAGGATGTATGTTAGGGAAAGCTCCCTAATTTCTTGACCAACTAAGGTTTCTGGGACACTGAAAGATATTACCGATGGTGATTTCAGAATTTTCTCCTAATTTATCTATTTCACATACCTGTGTCGGATGCCCTTTCTGCCTGTGAAATTTGCAGGTTTCCAAAACCCAAAGAATTTTAGAAGAAAGGCACCTAAAGTATTAATTAGACCTTCTATTTTCCTTTAACATGTGTAGCTGGCTCTGACAGAATTGCAATAGAGCCCTGACAGTGGATGGAGACTATGTCACAGGCCTCTGACACAGGTGAAACGGTGGTATGCCAGACTTGGACATTTTAGTATCAGATTCCTTAAATGAGAACTAAAATGTGCCATGAAAGCAAGAATACCATGTGTCATTTTCACTATGGAAGTCCTACAGCACAAAACAGTGCCTGGTACACAGTAAGCACCCAATACTTATTCATATGAATGTAACCCACCTATTAACCAACCACATTATAGTAAATCCTGAGTCTATTACATATTCTATTTCAAGAGTGTCACTAATATTCACTAGCACAGTGACTACCTGGTTAAGAGTTCACTATCTGCTTCCTCTAACCTATCTAGCTTCCTCTTTGCCTCTGGGGAAAACTGTATTTAACCATGCATTAATCATGACATGGATAATGAGACGATTCTCAAAACATTTTCAAAAAATAATCCTATAGCATTCTGTAAATCACTGGCAATCTCTGTAGTTAAGAAAATAAGTTAAATAATTTCAACTACCTGCATTTTCTATAGGTTGGGAAAAAATTACCACTCATTATCAGATCCAGTAGTTCAAATCAGATGAATGACTTTCATCAAAGTAGTTTTAAAACCATGTATGTCTACTAACTTCTATGAACTTGTTAAACAAAAACAAACATGGAGTTTTTGATATGCACATTTTTAAAACATTCATGTAAACCCTGCTTTAAGTCACTGAAGTACTACCAGCAAAAAACTTACCCCCTGTCACTTCACACATTGGTGTGATTGCAGAGTCATCTAAAGGCACACCTGTCAACTGCTCTGATTCTACCGACATCGTGCCAGGCAACCGCAACACTAATGCAAAGAGTCTCTGATCCCAACGAAAAGGTTCCTTGGTCAATTCACTTCCAGGCAAAGGAGAATTAAGAGGTAAATGGAGCTGAAAGTAAAGGGGGAAAAAAAATAAGATTTCCACACACTATTTCTTCCAAAAGGCCCACATTAATGTTAATTAATTACACTCATATTAAAACTACATCATGACTCATTGAGTCTCCTATTACTCAAAAAACAAGCTCAAAAACAGAAGTATACATATATATATATATATATATATATATATATATATATATATATATATATATAAATAGCATATAAGATATTGTTACTTCAGTTTTCTTAAGCTTTACTCTGAAGATCTCAATTAAAAAAATCTATCCCTGTAATGCTTTTCAGATTTCAATATAACTCACCACCAGGTACTGGACTGCTTCCGAATAAATCATTTCATTTAATCATTAAACAACCCTATGATTTATCTTGGGGTTCCTATTTTCTAGACTTGAAAAAAAGTGGTCTCAGACAAAGTAACGATTTGACCTCTTGGGTCCAAGTCAGTGTTTTTTCTATTACACCACAGTAGCCTCAAACATCTCCACAGTTAATCACTTTAAATATGTTTCATTTTATACAAAACACACAGTCCCAAAGCATCTGCTTAAAAGTAAATTTTGTTACTCTAATTACATAGTAAAGGTATTAAAGATACTGATTCTTACTACATCTGAGTAAAGGTAGTAAAGTTTTGGAGTTTCCTGCATGCTTTTTAATACATGAATCTACCATCCCTCTCAAACCTGAACCTAAGATTCTTGAGGATTTTAGAAAGCTTTAAAGTGATTCTAATGGGCACCTCTGTACCAACAGATCCACACATCAGTCTTAGTATAAGAAAATGGGGACAACCAGACAGTATGTGTCTCATGATGTGATACAACACTAAGTACATAACATCGGAAGGGAGGAAAAAGGGAAAGGGGAGGAAAGGCTGAACTTGAATCTAACCAAGCCCTCAGTTCTAACCACCAGTTTACAGGGACTACTGAGGATACAGGATCAAGTGCACAGGGAGCAATCAGTCAAACACAGAATATGGGACACTACAAGACAGATGACCTGGTTTCTGCAATAAATTAATGGCATGAGAAAGCAAAGAGTGGGAGTGGGGAGGGTTGGTGGAACTACTAGAGAGTAACAGATAAAACAATCAAAAACAAAGATTTTTGAAACGATCAGGAAAATTTGAAATATATGTTACTGGAATTATTAATAATATTTTAACTGTGACACAGTGCTTAGGAAAACAAAAATCCTTATCATTTATAAAATTTTAAAAAATAAAAATGAAACCTGGGATCAGCATATTCAGGGACTTATACAAATATTGGAGTTTTCTTTAAAATACAGAACACATTTTAAAATTATCACTTCCAAATTAATCACCAGAGTTTATACTACTTTCTTCATAAAGCAAGACATAACTGTATTGCTTATACCCTTCCCTTTCTATTTCTCACCTCAAAGATTTCTGAACCTGATAAACTAGAGACTGAAGTCATGCTATACTGACTTAAGAACTTAAGTTTCTTCATTGACTTATATCAAACCATTGAAAAAATAAAATCAGATTCAGTTCTAAGAAGAGAGTTCCTAGTAAAGCTCAGCTAAACTGGCACCTCTCTCCAAAAGACTCATGCCAAGACAGTCTGCTGCCAAGATTCCAGGATCAAGATCAGCCAAAATGTTGTGTCCGTGGCCAAGAGTCATGAGCTTTTCCTTTGGCATCGATCCTACTTAAGGCAGAGCTCAGAGGCAATAAGGAAGGTCTTTTGAAGAAAGCTGGGCCAGGATATTCTCTGAGAAAGATTCTGTAACCTCAAAGGTTCTGTAACACTTGCAAAACAGCGCAGGAACTGCAAGCCCTGGCTACTATCACCACACCCTGCCAGATGATAAACACCAAAGCCCCAGTGGCACTGCAGGAAGAGGGTCTCAACTGTTAATGCAGTTGCTCTGAAAAGTAATGGATGTGCAGAACTGTCTCAAGAATCCAGTAGGTAAGAGCACTGCAGGGACCACATATATAAATGGTGGATAGGACAACAATAGACCCCAAACTATTATACACACAACTAATCAGATAATGATCATACACACACACACACACACACACACTCCTAATCAGGTAATGATGAGCATTATCTGATTATCAACTGTACAACGCTAGATTTAGAATGTACTTCAAGTAAAAGACAAAAAGCCAAGAAGGGTCATGAGCATATTTTACACATAGCTGTATCAATTTTATAAACCTGTCAAATTTGTATTCATTTTTCTGTTTCTCACTATTTCCCCTTCCCCACATCACTACCACCCTCCCTCATCACCAAGGAAGGGGGAGAATATGCCCTATAGCTGAAACGCACTAGTGAAATATGGAGCAGTGGCAGGCAACCAGGGACAGGGAAAAAATAAAAAGCCTGAATGAGAAACATTCTCAGGAGAGTTGAATTACCCCAAATCTAAAGTCTACAAATGAAATTCTAACAATGACTTAAAATCACAAAGGGAGGCCTTTCTGAACATATGGACTTTGAGAATCAAGGCAAATTACACATAAGTTGAGAAGAAAAATATAAAACTAATTATTAGAAAAATGTGCAATAAATACAAATAGATAATTTTACCCATTTTAAAAATGGGTAAAAAAAATACTCTAGGAAATCCATGTGGCCTATAAATATGTGGAAAGATCCTCAAATATACTACTCATCATATAGTACAAATTAAAATACAAATGAGATACCACTTCACATCCATAAAAAAATCAAATTCAAGCCTGACAGTATCAACTGATGACAAGTATAAATAGCAAAGAGAACTCTCCATCACTCCTACATACAACCATTTTGGAGAACAGCTGAAAATGGGCATACCTTAGGATACAGCAGTGCCACCTCTAGAGGTCTTAGAGAAACCCTCATATATTTTCACAAGAAGCCATGTTAAAATGCTATCTACAGCATTATTTGAAACAGAGCAAAACTGGAAACAATGTAGAAGTTCAATGAGGGAATCAATAAGTCAACTATGGTCTGTTCATAAACCAGAGTTGAAATGAAATAAACTAGATGCACAGACCTTGAAACAATACTTTTGGGTAGTATCACATACATATATATTCATGTACGCATACATAAAAGAACAAAAATCATGAACGTACAGCTTGATGAATTGTCACAAATTGAATGCCCATGGGTAACTAGCACTTATTTCAAAAAACAGAACCTTAGTAATTTATGCCCCCTCCAGTCACTACCCATCTCCGATTGATTAGTTTTGCCTGATTTGGAATTTTATATAAATGGAATTATAAAATATGATCTCTCTCGTTTATGGCTTCTTTCATTCAGTAATATGAGGGTGAGATTCATCCATACTACTGCACATAGATGTAGATCATTCATTCCCACTGCTACATAGTACGTGACACGTACATGAATATACTATAATTTATTTATCGATTTTTCACTGATAGGCATTTGGATTGCTTCTAGTTTGGGTATATTATGAACAGAGTATGAAATCAGAGTACATGCCTTTATGGAAAACATATGCATGTATTTGTTAGGTATACCCAGGAGCAAAACAGCTAGGTCATAGAACATGGATATATTTACTTTCATTAGACACTGACAGTTTTCCAAAGTGGTTGTGCCAGTTTATACTCCAACCAGCAGTGTACAAGAATACCAGTTGCTCTATATCTCCTTCACCTTAGTGTTAGCTGTCTTTTTTCATTTTAACCGTTTGGTGTGTATGTAACGATACCTAAGTGGGGTTTTAATTTCCCTGATGTCTAAGGAAGTTGAACACCTTTCATACATTTCTTGACCATTTCACTGTGCTCTTTTGTGGAGTGTCTGCTAAAGACTTCCGCCTACTTTTTAAAAAACCGAATTACTTGCCTTTTTCTTAATGAGTTGAAGGATTATTAATATATTCCAGATGAGTCCTCTGTTGGATATGGTTATTATAAATACCTCCTTCTACTTTTTGACTTCTTTCATTTTATTGGTATGTTTTGATAAATAGATTTATTATCTTAATATATTTTTTCTTTTCATGATTAGTACTTTTTGTGTCCTCAAAGATCATTAAAATGTTCTCGTATGTTTTCTAGTTCTAAAAGCTTTATTATTTTACCACTTACATTTAAACCTGAAATACATGGGGAATTGAATTTGTTACATGATATGAGGTAGGGGTGAAAGTAGATTTTTTTCTCGAAGGATATACAATTGACACAGCACCACTTATTGAAAAGACCATCCTTTCTCTGCTGTCCTGGAATGTCATCTTTTTCTTATACTGGGTGACTGTACAAGTGTGAGTCTATTTCTGAATCAAAAACAATATTTGATGAAAAAGAAGCAAAGATGCAAAATGATACACAGAGAATAGCATCTATATCACTATTAAACAATTATTTAGTGTAGTTTTATATTTGTATAACATATACATACAGTAAAAGTAAAAAAGCATGAACTGGAAGGCTACACAACAAACTCATGTTAATTGCTGCTTCTGGGACAGGGAAGAGGGAAGGAAGTAACACTAGGTAGGGGAACAAAAGAAATTGTACCTTAACTATCTATAATGTTCTGTTTCATTCACTAAATTTTTAAAAATCCACAACAAAAAAGATCAAAACTAGGCAAATATGGCAGAAATTTTTATATCATTTATTCTCACCAAGAATATTAGGATATATTAATATGGAGGTAATCGTCAAATACAAACATATTATTCATCTAAGTAGTTATTTATACCTCCTTTATAAGTGTCTTTATTTTATACAAAATCTAAGACAAAAAAACTTTATACACACCTCAACTCAATAAAAGGTATATCAGATATAATCACTCATCTCAAAGTTCAGACATTAATAAGGACTCTAATACATGGTTCTACTTAATGGGTGATTAAAATACACTGCAAGAGAGTAGAATATTTCTTGAAAATTATAGATGCTTTCTCTCATCATTTTTTATGCTCCAACCAAATAGGAGGCATGTTTAGGTTCTGGGAACTTAAAGATGCATAATAAAATATGGTCCTGCAACCAGCATCATGTTCCTAAAGGAATCTTTTTTAGAGATGTTGAAAAACAGGAAGAAATTGAAAAACAGGAAGAAGGAAATGGAAAACCACAGTACTGGCTATCAAGACATTATTAGGATTTTCATTTCTGAACACTTGACAGAAAAATAGTTTTATAAAAACTGTTTCCTGAGACTTAATCGTAGGAAACTAGTAAAGGAGTACTCAAACTTAAATACCTAATGATGCTTAAAAAATTAGTCATTAACAATAACAATTCTATAGTAGCTACTATTGTATGGCAGACATTGTTCTAAGATAGATAGATAGATAGATAGATAGATAGATAGATAGATAGATAGATAGATAGATAAAAATAAATTCATTTAATCTACAAGACAAACAAATGAGGCAGGCACTACTGTAATTCCTATGTACAAAAATGATAAAAACTGAGGCACAGAGAGATTTAGTACCTTGCCAGAAGGTACACAATAAATGGTGAGGAGACAGAATTCACACCCAGGTAGTCTGGTCCCTGATGCTGTGCTCTTAAACACTGCTTTATATTGCCTATCACTGAAACCAAAACCTGTAGTTTTTAAAAGATCAAGTGTTGATATTAATATAAAAATAAACTACTTCCATTAAATGGAAAAAGAACATTTTAATTATAAAAATAACTATTTAAAAAAAAATTTTATATCATCCATGTCTGAATCTAGTGATTTTAAGCCACTAATTAGTATAACTTATAAACATTTTACTGTTTGTTTTTATAAAGCACAGACCTATGCTTTTCCCCCAGTTACTCTCTGATCCAATGGAAAGAGGCAACAATGCACTTTCCTCTCTCTTGCTGTTCTCTTCCAGTTCTCAAGTACATAGGTAATAACAAAATAAAAATAAACAACAATAATAGCTAGCATAATGAGCACTTACTATGTATATGCCAAGCACCATTCTAGGAGCTTTTCATGTTTATAACAAACCAATGGCATAGATACTATTATTATCCTCATTTTAGAGACAAGTTGCAATAGAAGATTTTGAGTCGGGAGACATCTGTTTGGAGAACACATACTCAAATAACCTCTACTCTATAATCAAGTTTAGAGTATCTAAGGAGGACTACAAATTTTAAGAATTGGATAAATCATGTGCAATTCAATAATACAATTATTTTCCCATAACCATGACATTTTTGGTCTTTGTTAGGGTTTTCATAAGATTATACTCAGCAAAGCGTTAGTCTAATGGACTAATAAGCAAAGAAAATTATTTATGCTAACCAAGTTTTACTTTTACTTGAATATAACTGACGTTTTCTATGGTACTATTTTAAATGATTAATTTTATTGATATCACCATTCCAGATTTCTTATATAATCATCTTGGTAGCTGACAGAAAAGGAAATATAACCTGAACTTAAATTGAGAAAGCTCAGACTTCTTCTCCTTCTTATCTTTGGAGAACTATCTTACTCCCTGCCTTTCCACCTTTTGAGTCTTTCCTGAACTTCTTATTTAAAAAAAAAAAAATTCAATTAATTTCTCTATAGGTATAAAAAACAAAGGACACATGGGTAGACCTGGAGATTGTCATTATAAGTGAACTAAAGCAGAAAGAGAAAGAAAAATACCATATGATATCACTCATATGTGGAACCTAAAAAAGAAAAAAAAAAGGATACTAATGAACTCATCTATAAAACAGGAACAGATTCACAGACATAGTAAACAATCTTATGGTTACCAGGGGAAAAGGGGTGAGAAGGGAAAAATTTGGGAGTTTGAGATTTGCAAATGTTAACCACCATATATAAAAATAGATTAAAACAAATTTCTTCTGTATAGCACAGGGAACTATATGCAATGTCTTGTAATAATCTTAAATGAAAAAGAATATGAGGACAAATATACGTATACATATGCATGACTGGAACATTAGGCTGTACCAGAAACTGACATATTGTAACTGACTATATACTTCAATTTAAAAAAGTGAAGACAGACATAAAAGCAAATAATTTATAAATAACAAAACAAAACCAATGGACAGCTTAGGAAGGTGGTAGTCTATTACTAGGCATGCTCAAACTTCAATACTTGTATAAGTGCAATTTCTCTTTTATCTGTTTTATGTTTGTTTATGATTCAGATCCCCTAACTATTTGTGACTGTTAAGATTGGACTAAGGATCAACCTAAATTTTAATTATTCAGTTATTCACTGAGTACCTACAATAAGCATAGCATTATTTCAGGATTTTATAAGGACTATACCAAGCAAAATAAGTAAGATTTGAGATAACATTTCAGGTAACTTACTTTAAGATAAACAATTATAAAACATCAGATAACCAAGATTCTCATGTTACTATTTTTTAAACTTGCAAAATGTAAAAATTAATAAAAGTCAGCAAACAATGAAAGAAGATAAAATAAATTTCTTTTTAAAACATGTTTAATTCCCCAGAGTTCTCCGGGCACACAGTGTAACTGGCTCTTGGATGATGATCACACCAGAGTCCATCATGAGAGTCAGGTGACTGATCTATACCAACTGAAGTTTCCCCTTGCACCTGGATGTTCTGCCAACTGGTTCTATTACTGAAGTAATTCAAATTATAAGTCCTTTAATAATCATACTTCCCACTTTAAGTTTTAATGACTTATTTACCTGGCTGTCTATCCTACCGGTTTGAGAGAAGGCAGGGAGAGGGATCTGAATCATTTCTGTGTCCCTCTGTATTTGTCAAATGAAAGAATAAATGAGCTTAAGGAAAGCACAAGAGTTAAGAGGAGCAGAGTGAGGGCTGCAGAGCACAAGCACCAGTGAGTGTCCTGCCAAGAATTGTGCCCCCCAACCCCAACACACACATAGATATGGATGCAAACACACAAACACGGATTCAATTGTAATGTCTGTGGTGGATCACAGAACCAGGTAGTCCTGTCTTCAAGAGCTGAAGTGTTTTCTGCCCCCGTATGTGAAACTAGCCAATCTCTAAGTCACTTGTATGTACCCATACATAGAGAATGTGAAGACATGAGCTGCAAAATCTGCCTGACACCTAGAGAAACAACCATTCCATATGGTGAAGTCATTAACAACTCCTCTTCTATCGAGCTCAGTGAACAATACTCATAATGAGAATTTATATATGAACATACTTCCACTGAGTCCCACACAGAATATAACCTCGTAAATATAACCTTATTCAGAGATACAAAGAGTGTGGCCACATATTATTTCCTGCAGAAACTTTCCATTTCACATACCAAACCATAACTTTTCTTTACAGTTTAATGCACTGGCCTAGTACCAATGAAATTGGGACAGTATCAAAGAAGTAATTAGGTCATTACTAAAACAAAAACTTAAACTCTTATCCTGTAAGGCCTATTCTTGAAAGGTAAAAATGGGGATCACAAGTCAAGCTATAACTCAGGAATTATTCAGAGAAAGGCAGCACAGCAGACACTGTAAGTTCCCACCTTCAAGAACATGTAAATAAATAATTGTAGTATGTTATGATATGTACAACAGTAAAAGTGTGCATGAGGTACAAAGGATTAAGTGATTGGGAGATGAACCAGGGAAGGTTCTCAGAGGAAGTAGCATCTGAGTAAGTTTGAAGAATGAAGTTTACTGAGAATCTAAAACCTTTTGCAGACTACAGAGCATATGCAGAGTGAAGATCATGATCAAAAACATAAGAGGCAAGAAATAACAAACACTGGGATAAAAAATTAAATTAAAATTCAAAATTGTTAGCAAAGAACAAAAAAGGAAAAAAACTGACGATTTTAAGAAAGCCTTTAAGAATGTGTAAGATTTTAATATGGGGGAGATAGCGGAACAACATTCAGGGAAAAGGAACACATGAGGAAAGAAACAGGAAGCATTCAGGAAATTAGTAGCCTATTTTAGGTCAAGTTTAGAGAAATTGTAAGGGAGTGATAAGGAATTTTTATGCATCTTCTAGTCATTTCCTAGTCTTTTCACTTTACTAAAACAACTCCTACACGAAGTCATCAATGCTCCTTTTTTGGCTATGGTGGTAGATGACAGTGTGGTCAAAGTGCTCCAAGCCCAAGCCTTAACAGGCCTCCCAACTTCACTATCACCCTGTTGGGAGCCAGCTGCCCTGTAAAGAAGCTTGAACTAGACGACTGCCTGATGAGAGACCATATGAAGACACAGAAATCACACGGACAAGAAGAAAAGTGCCCAGGTAACAGTGAGCACCAAAGCCCCAGCTAAGCCGCCAGCTGAATGAAGCCAACTCACAGAATCTTGAGAAATAACAGACCGTTGCTGAATTAAGCCACTAAGATTTAGGATGATTTGTTACATAGCAATAGATAACTGAAAGAGTCTTTAAATCTAGTGAAGATTTTTCAGATTTGGCTTCGCTGCAGCATCCAAAACTATTTATCACTCTTTAGAAAGACTTTGGCTTTCACACTGAAATATTCTCATGGTTTTCCTCTGCTTCTCTGGCTGCTTCTCTGTCTTCCAGCCCTGCCCTCAACCTCTAACACCTAGCACCGTTACGTGCTGCAGACCCTCAAGGCTCAGTCTTTAAGTCTTGGCCAGTTTATACTCTAAACCCTCAACCCACCTACCCACAGCCTCAATTACTGTCGATACTTAGATAATATCTTAAAATTCTTTATGTCCAGCCTAGATTATCTTTCTAACAGCAAATACTCTTCTGCCTACTTGCCATTCCCTCTTGAATGGATCAAAGGTACTTCAAACTCAGTATGCTCAAAACTGAACTTAAGATTTTCCTCCATCCAAAATAGTATTCTTTCAATATTCTCTAGGTATCACAAAATATCCAATTTTGCAAGAAGCCATCTCCCTCTTCCTTATACCCCTAAATGCAATATATGTCAGCAAATTTGGTTCCTTTAACCTTCCAAATATCTTTTGAAACTGTTGCTGTCTCTTCTACTATCACCAACCTTCACGACCAAGCTATAGTAAAGACTAATGTGACAAAGCCTAATTGGTCTTCCAAAACCCACTTGTCTTCTACTACTCCATCCACTACCTGTAAATAAAACCCTTGGATGGCTTCTACTGCATTCGTATTAGTAACACTACCTAGCATGGCCTCAAAACCCCTTGTGTGGTCAAGCCCAGCCTTCCTTCCCATATTGTACAATCAATCATTTCTCTTCTTTTACACACCAAGTCACATTAGCCTTCTTCTAGTCCCCGGGTTTCAAAACACACTCCCTTTGGGAAAAGATCATCCTATCCTTCCCACTTTTTGTGTAGTAAATCCTATTCACCTCTTCAAGTCTTAGCTTTCTGTGATCTTCTTGACTAGATCTAACGCCCTATTACTGTAAGCTGTCATAGCACATATTCCTCCCTTTTGTAGGATATATGATCACTGCAGTTTTATTTTTATCACATGATATTTTAATTAATGTTTTTCTTTCACAACTAGACCTCTTGCTTGTTTTACCATTTGATCATCAGAGCCTAGCAGAGTGTCTAGTTCACAGAAGAAACTCAATAAATATGGCTGAAAGAATAGAGGGGTGGATTGACTTAAAAAAAGGTGACTGGCTAAATTGTGGAGGGTAATGAGGAATCTAGTAGAAAATGAAAGGCAATGAAACACTGTGAACAGTGGAATAATACACTCAAGTGATGTGCTTTAGAATAATGCAATGGAATGACCCATTGAAGGAAACCAAGACAAGTTAAGCAGCTAATGTAATAGTTTAAGAAAAGCACCAGGGCGATTGATGGCAAATAGGAATGAAAAGAAGAAACAGATTAGTGAAAGCAAAAAGCAAGGAACTGAATAATACCAAAGACAATTACAGAGGAAAAAATATAGAATATGATATGTCCGCTAAGACCCTGATGCCTTCTCTACCTCTACTATCATAGTGCTGATTTAACATGTTCAAATGGTAACGAATTACTATAATATAAGAAGCATGACTTTTAAAAAATGCAAACTAAGTTCCAAATGCACGCACACACACAAACTGAAGAACACTTTTCTCAAAAGATGTACAGTGTTACTAACTCTAACGTAAATACATATAATTGTTTAAAAAGAACCCCAAATTATTCAGAATCTAACATAAAACATTTAAACTAGAACAAATTATACAGTATTAGATCAGAAGCTTAACTTAAAGCACATTGGTAAAGAAACTTAAAAACCAAAAATACAGTAAAAGCTTTATGAATCATTTTGAGAGCCATTATTTCCTAGGTAACTGAGCTCACTTAATGCTTCAGGCATAAAAATTTACCAATAAACTTTCTTCAGTAGATTATATATATTTATCCCTATCATCTGGAAATAGACTGTAACCCCTAAAAATGGCAATAACATTTTCTTGGTAATTCAAAGAAGTAGGAATAGAAAAAGCCTAAAGTCCTCTTGTTCACACCAAATATCACCCCAAATTACACAGTAAGTTAACAGGGTGACAATTCATCATTTACTGAACTTTGTGTCAGGGTTTCAATTAAATATTCTGCTTGAATCACTGCATTTAATCCTGTAACACACCCATTACCTATAACGTAGATTCTAAGGTATATCATCTATTTAATGTATTTCCTGGCTTCCCCCAAATTTAACATTAAAGGTACATAAAACTTTTCCCAACAGTAATGCCCAATTAACCATACGGCTACATATCTCCTTCTTTTTCCGTATCATAGAGTTTCTTAGCATTTGAGTCTCACAGAGTTTGAGTCTTAAGTCTTCTCCACACTGGGTCTAGAAGTTCTGAATCCCTTTGGCCATCAAAGTCAAGCAGAACATCAGAGTCGTATTTTTTTATAGCCTGTGCTTATGACCTCAACCTCTTCACAGCACCTTTAGTTTGAATAGTGTCGTTTCAAGGTATATCAAAGACTGTAAGAACTTCAATTGTATTTCCTATTTGGTTAACTTTAGGATATTTTTGTAGTCTCTTTATTTCAGTATAAACTACAATGCTTCTCCTTAAAAGGCTGACTTTTGGACAGAAGTTGGATTCCTAGTAATACCTCTTCATAATTGGTAAAAGCCGTAATACTATCCCACAGCTTTGAAAGTTTTTCTCTTCTAAGAAATTTGGTAATTTCAACTGCCTTTATTTGCACTGCCTGTGTACCTTAGGTGATCTATTGTATGTATCGTATTTTTTGTTCATTGCAATGCTAGTTCACTGTAAAGTAATAATTTCCTTAAAAATTTTATTATAATAATAATAAATAATTAGGGATCCAAATTTAGTTAAACTTCTTTGAGACTTCTAGATAAAAATACATTAACAATCAAATGTAATGTGTGAACCATGTTTGGATTCTGATTCAAACAAAACTATTGTCAACATTTGTGAGACAAGTAGGGAAACTGGGATATAAATTGGGTATAGTATTATTTATTAAACACCTTAAAACTTTTGCTAAGCTATAAATTAAATTAAATATGAAATTATAAATCAACCTATAATTAACCTATAAATTCAATTTAAATTAAGATTAATTTTATTTAAAATTTAAATTTAATAAAATTAATTAAAATAAAATTTTGTTAGGCTATAGAACATTGCAGACGTGTGTGTGTCCTAGTATGTTAAAGATGCATACAGAAGTATTTATGAGTAAAATGCTACAATGTCTGGAATTTGCTTTAAAATATTCTCCCCAAAATGTTTACTGTATATGTAAATGTATAACTGTGTGTAGGCATAGGGGCAGAACATATGAAACAAGACCAGCAAAATGGAGATAATTACTGAAGCTAGATAAGAGTTTCTGAGGTGTATTACTTTATCTCCCTACTCTAGTGTATGGTTAAAAGTTCCAAAATTTAAAAATTTTTTAAAATTTGACATATGTAAATAACCAAGACAACAAAAATGCAAGCAATTAAAAGCTTCTGTGAAAGGGAAATGAGAATGGAAAGGGAAGTCTTGTCTTTATTAATAGCCCTCGTGTAAACATAATTTTTCCCTCGTGTGAAGGTAATTATTAGCCAAGTGTTCATGTTATTTAAATTGAAATATTTTAACTCTTTTATATAGAATATAAAATTTTCCCCTGACATGAGGTGCTAATAAAGCAAACAGTTCAGCTCTAGTGAAAACAAAATGACTGACACCCATGTGTCAATATCAACAGACACAAGTAGGACCCGCTACCAGTCCATACCATCCAGCTTTAACAAAGTTCTCCTGATTTCAGAAATGCTGAAGAGGGTAGGGACAGGAGAGATAGTATTTCCTAGAACCAAAGAAATATAGAATTATCCTTCAGAGGTGGCAGGAGGGTAAGGAAACCCTGACATAAAGAGATTGATAAATCTAAGTAACTGCAGGTTCTAGAAAAAGATTTAAACCCACATTCTCCCACTTTGCTACATCCTTGTTACATATCTGATTCTCATCTAATGTTTACACTGTGCCATACACTGCCACACTACTAAAATAGATTTTCTCAACTGAAGAGTAATTGATTTCAGATTGCTGCTTTCTGAGTTCCTATGTCTGCTTACTTACATCACTACTTTTTGTACATTAGTTTCCTCATATATAAAATATATAACAAGGGTAGGTATGTATATAAACAAGGCTGGTCTAACATTAAAAATTAATCAATGTAATTCACTATATTAACAAAATCAAAAGAGAAAAATCATGATAATCTCCGCATATGCATACAAAATTGACAAAATCCCATATTCCTTCACGATTTAAAACAAACAAAAAACACCCCAGCAAACTGGTAACAAAGGAGAACTTCCACAACCTGATAAAAGAAATATACAAAAACCTACAGTTAACATCACACTTACATACTGAAAGGTTTCACTCCCACTTCAACCCCCACGATCAGGAACAAGGAAGGCAAAGATGTCTATTCTCACCACTTCTACCCGTACATTAAGCAAAAAAAGGAACAAAAAGACAGATACTGAAAAGAAGAAGTAAAACTGTCTATATTCATACACAATATGATTTTGTATGCAAAAAATTCCAAGAATTGTGGAAAAAACTACTAGTGATTTTAGGAAGGTCACAGAATTCAAGGTCAAAATATAAAAATCAAATATATTTCTATGTACCAGCAACAATCAGAAATTAAAAGTAAAGAAATAAAAACTCAGAAAGTAAAAAACAAAAACAAAAACAAAACCACCAGAAAATTTAAAAAGAAAACAATTTACAAAAGCACCAAAATATATGTGCAAAACTTATACAAGGAAACTACAAACATTGCTGAGAAAACTTAGACTTAAAATCTGAGCAATATACCATGCTCATACATCAGAATAACCAATAATGTAAAATGTAGATTTTCCCCAAATTAACTTAGAGATTCAATGTAATTACAATCAAAATTTCAGTAGGCTTTCTTGTAAAACAAGCTGATTCTAAATTTGTATGGAAACTCAAAAGGCCTAGAATATACAAAACAAGTTTGAAAAAAAAAAGTTGGAGACAAACTGACTTCAAGACTTACAAAAAAAAAAAAACTTACAAAGCTATAGTAGTAGACACAGTGTTGGCAGACATAGGCAGACACAGAGATCAACAAAACAGAATAGAAAGTCCAGAAATAGACACTCAACTATGCGGCCAACCGACTTTTAACAAAGATGTCACAGCAATTCAATGGGGAAAGAATTATCTTTTCAACAAATGGTACTGATTCAATTAGTTGATAGTATGTCAAAAAAAAAAAAAAAGAACCTCAACACTTTTCTCCCATCATATATAAAAATCCTAATGGAATCATGACCCTAAAAGTAAAAATGCACACTATAAAACTCCTTAAAGAAAATAGAGGAGAAAAATCTTAGTAGCATTAGGTTAGGCAAAAGATTTCTCAAATAGGACACAAAAAGCACAAATCATAAAAGAAAAAAATAAAAACATTTGCTCTTTAAAAGACTGTAAAAAATGAAAAGGTAAGCCATAGACTGGGAGAAAATATTTGAAAAACATGTATCCAATAAAGAACTTACATCCAGGATATGTGAAAGATTCTTGTAACTCAATGATAACAGGACAAACCACCCAGTACAAAATAGGCAAAACAACCAGAATACTCACTTCACCAAAGAAGATATACAGGTGGCATATAAGCACATGTAAAGATGTTGAACATCATTAGTCATTAGGGAATGTAAACTAAAACCAAAATGAGACACCACTGCACAGCTACTAAACTGTCTAAAATTTAAGACCGAAAAAAACTCAAGTGTTAGAAGGATGGAGAGCAACTAGGACTCTCATACATTTTCTGGTAAGAATGCAAGATAGTACCACCACTTTAATAAACAGTTTGGCAGTTTCTTATGAGTTAGATACAGACTTACCATATGATCCACCAATTACACCCCAGGTATATACTCAAGAGAAATGAAAACATATGCCCACAAAAGTACTTGCATGCCAATGTACATAATTTTATTCACAATGCTCCAAATAAAAAAAAAAAGGAAAAAACCCAATTGCTGTACCTCAGTGAATGGATAAGCAAACTGTAATATAGATATATAACGGAATACTACTCAACAATAAAAAGGAGCAAACTACTGACAGATACAATAATGCAGATGAGCCTCAAAAGCATTATGCTAAGTGACAGAGCCACACACAGACTATACACTAAATGATTCCATTTATATGACATTCTACAAAAGGCAAAACTACACACGCACGTGCATGCACGCACACGCACACATACACACAGAGTGACAGAAAGCATTATCAATGGTTTCCAGAGGACATGAAAGAAATTAACTGCAAAGGGCATAAGAAGACAACTTTTCTGGCATGATGGGTATATTTTATTTTACATCATTTATCGGGCTGTTAATAACACAATGTTTACATTTGTTGAAACTCATCCAGTTTTATACTTGAAATTGTGATGTTTTATTACATATAGATTACGGCTAAACAAGGGAGACAATAACAAAAGAAATATAAGCAAATTCAAATTCTGAGTATCATATACTTAATGGCAAAAACAAAAAGGGAAGAAAGAGAAGAAAAGGTTCTAAAATATATATGCCCTTTAATTTGGAGTTTGGTTCCTTATACAATACCATGCTGCCTCCTTTCTAAGAAATTCTCTCCATATATTCAGGTGAGAATATTCATTCTCAATTCTTTCCATGAGACATGAAAGAAGTGCGTGTGCATACATGCACACACACTCCCATGGGAGTATTAGACTTAATCTTTAGAAGAATAATCTAACTAATATACCTTACTCTCTTCCACTTAAGACAACATAAAAAATGAAAGCATCTGAGTGACTTCATTATATGAGATATTTGAAGTACTTGAAACTCTTAGCAATAAATTACTTGCACACACTTCACAACATGGCTGAGATCAAAACAGACTGAAGCACCAGATTCATTCATTAATTCTCTTTCAATAAAAATTTACAAAGGACTAATGCTGTCAGATAATGAGTAAATGGCAAAAATCTACAGAATATTAAAGTACTGTAAGCATTATTGATCTTAAAGAAATTAGGTCAATTAATAGTTCCTGAGCTATAGTAGAGCTAGGGATAACAAAATAATTTCAGAATATGTGTACATATCAAATGCTAAATTTTGTGCTATTTTTAAATGCTGTGAAAGGTACAAGCATCAACTGAGTGACTACTCTGTGCAGGCACTGGGGTTACAAAAGTAAGCAGAAGTGAGATAGGATAGCCCTTGTCCTTGTGGGGCAGGAAGACAGGCTGACATTAACCAAATAAGCACATAGGTTACTATGTAATTATATGTTACACTAAATGCTCTAAGGGCAAAAAATTTTTCTTTCTTTTGAAGATCAAAACAGAATCCTATGGTCCAGTTTTAACTAATGCAGATCATACCCACTGGTGAATCTCTTGCCCTGGTATTTTTCTTTTTCTAACTAAATCTCTGCATCCCATTAACACCCAGTCTTTCCTGATAGCACCAATGTTACCTGTATGAGCAAGTCTTCTCTAACCTCCACCAAAGGAGTCTCGCCCTTTTGTAATATGGTAAGAGAATAATAAAACAGCAAAACTCCTTGAGTACTTATTATCTCATTTAACCATTACAATCATGAGATACAGTTATTAATTACCATTTTAAAGACGAAGAAACTGAAGCTTAGAACAAGAGAGAATTAAGTTGCAATTCTAATTAGTTGCAAAGCCAGGAATCAAACCTGGATCTACATTCTTTAATTAGTACAATTTTTTTCCTATTAAAACAAATTTTTTTAGAACATATATTATTTTTTGTACTATGTATTTATTTGGGGGATAATTAGGTTTGTTTGTTTGTTTATTTTCATGGGACTGAACCCAGGACCTTGTGCATGCTAAGCATGAGCTCTACCACTGAGCTATATACACCACCCACATCTCCACCCTGATCAGTACCTTTAAAATATTTACTTTAAATCTGAATTGAAAACACTAGAATGAATTCATATTTTCTTCCAAGAAAAAAAAAAATGTATTTGCTAACTCTGTCTATTGCAAAGGCCTGAAAACAATGACCAATTTAACAGCAATGATCACCTCTAACAACACCCAGGTTATGGTTTCCATATACCATTTCCGAATACACAGAACTTGATATGATTCCAGGTCTGGAGCAAAAACATACATAAACTTAGAATAAGCTGTCAAACTATAAAGTAAGGAAGTTTCCAAAGCTTTTAAAGCATAATTAATTTCTTTACCATCGCTTTTATTTCAGAAACTAAAAACTGACCCTCAAATTCTAATCTTTTGTCCTTCTCATCAAAATCCCCAAATTTTGGCTGGACACAAAGCCACCCAAGTAGAGATTACATTTTCTACTCCGCTTTGCAGTAAGTGTGGCCAGGTTCTAATTGATGGACTCTGGTTGAAACTGCCAAATACAAGTTTTAGGTCATCCTCATATTAGGAAGCTGCCTGCCCTCCACATTCTTTACTTCTTCCCATAGGATGAAATTTAGTTGTAGTATTGAACCAGGATGTGTTGTAAAACCTGTGTCAACCATTCAAATAAACACAAAGACAGAGCAAAAAAGTAGAAAGAACCTGGGGGCCTAGACAACAGCTTGGAGTAGAACCACCCTACCTCCCAGATCACTAGCCAGCTCTGGCTTTGATGTGAGAGAAAAAGACAACTTTTAATTTTCTTAAGCCACTATTACTTTTGTCCCAATTACAGCAGTTGGACTAATAGCCTAGAAAACATATTCTTCCAGAAGCTTTTCAGAATCCTTGAAAGTTCAACTAGATGCTTGTCAATTTGTTTTGCTTTGTGGCAGAAAATACAGTTCGAAGAGGCACTGTATGCATGTTAAAGGCAGGGAAAGACAGAAGCTAATGCTAAATGCCTTTGTGATTTAATAAATAGAAAGCTGGCAGCTCCAGGATCAAGTCCCATTCTGGTCCCAATTATTCAGATTTGCTTAGATAATGTAGATGGAAAAAAGCTTCAAATAATATTTTAACATTCCCAGTGAAACTGATCATTTCTTAAACCTCCTTTCTCAAATATAATATAGCCTTAGCTCTTACTCATAATGAACAACAACAACAAAAAAACCCATATAACTTAGTATCAGGCCCTTATAGATTCACTTCAGTTTCCCCCTTCCCAATACATGTAAGAATTATTCTAAAACTCAATATTTATTCCTTTATCTTCCTTTCTCTCCCTAAGATTTTATCCATGAACAACCATAATAATCCTCAGTTATTTTTCTGATTAGTTTCAAGAACTGTTTAAAATCCAAGGATACTCAAACTGAAATTATCTGGTGGAAAAGATACATGAAAGAAATCTGCCTATCCTAGAATTTGCTGCTTGGGATTAGAGAAGAGCAATGCACCCTGTTACAGCATCTTCATATTCCTGCCTAGTATGAGAGTTTTACTTAAAAAGATGTATTAAATGTCACTATTTGTTCACATGAAAAATGATTAATTTTATATGAATTTCATCTCAATAAAAAAACATACAAACCTCAGCAAAAACCAAGCCCTCTACCAACCCAGTTAAGAAAAACTCTAAGAAAGAATAAAGATAAAGATGGAAGTAAGAGAGAAAAATAAATAATGATGATGATGATGGTGATGACGATAACAGATCAACTCAGAAGTCTGATATACAAAAAGGACACAGAAAGGAAAAAAATGTCAAACAAATAATAACATTTCTGAAACTTAAAGGATATGAGTTTCCAAACTGAAAGGGCCTGCCAGGAGCCCAGCACAAAGTCTACTGGCAGTAAGATGAGTAAACAAGTAAGATAATGAATATAAACTGCGGTAACAGTGACAAGAAGAAAGTCCTAAAAGTGCAGAGAACAAAGTGCAACTAAATGCCTAAAAGCTTCACAGGAGGTAGCATTTCACCAGTGTCTCAACAAATACCGAGTAGGTTTTGGGGAGAGAAAGGTGGGAAGAGACAGGAAACATTCCAGAATTACGGAATAGGCCCTGACAAATAAAAGACTTTCATGTACTCAGGGAACAATGAGGACAGTTCAGTGTTAGTGAAACATTTAAAATCAGTGTAAACCAAATAAACCACGGAAAAAGTTGAAATCAAATCATAAAGGGCTTTTCATGCCCAGTTAGGGAGAACAGATATCCCACAGTAGGAGATAAGGGGAAAAGAGAAAATACCTAAGTAGCATCAAAACTCAATCAGGACGATAAGGGTGGGTAGGGGTGGGCAAAGGGGTGATGGTCAAAAGATACAAACTTCCAGTTAAAAGAGAAGTAAGTCCCGGGGATGTCACATACAGCACGGTGACCACAGTTAATAATATTATATATTTGAAAGTTACTATTAAAGTACATATTAAAAGTTCTCATCACAAGAAAAAAATTTTCTTGTATGTATAGTGATCAATGTTATGGTGATCATTTCACTGTATACAAATATTAAATCACTGTGTTATATGCCTGAAACTAATACAATGTTATATGTCAATTATGCCTCAATTAAAAAAAAATACCTATCTATGTACACATACACCCCACCAAGAGCCACAGTGCTCAGCTTTTACTCATTTGAAGGCTTAAAAATTGAGAACCCTAAAGAGCTTTTAAATGGATTCTATCTATTGATATTTGCCATATCAAAAACTTAAAACAATAAAGTTAAAAAAAAAAGATAAAGGCTAGCAAAACCAACCTTGGGAATCTGGTTATAGATGGAAATCCATATATACTGATGGATGAAGCCTGGGAATGAGTAACATGCCCAAAAAGAGTATGTCAAACAAAAAGGCAAAAAAAAAAAAAATCTAAGATTAAACCAGTCACAAGTGTTAAGGAAAAAACAAATAAACTAAAGCCAAGGATTAAAACAGAGCAGAAAGTGAAAGGAAAGCCAAGAGAGTATAAATCCAGAAGCCAAGAGAAACTTTAGTAAAGAGTGTTCAAAATAGTGCTGGCAAAACATCATGAAAAAGAAAAATTAAAAACCAATAGTTGAATTTGGAAGACGAGGATGTTATTAGTGACTTCATTAGAGAGGTAGAATCAGAAACCAGATTCTAATAGGCTAGGGAATGAAAAAGAGATAGAGAAGTGAAGGAGATAACAAACAACTTCTCAGTTTGCTGTGGAAGTAAATAAGGAAATCAAGGAAGTCACTAGAGAAGGAGATACAGTGCATGGAGATAAAGATAGGAGTTTTTCCATCTGTTTTATTTCATTTCTTTAGAGTGGCTGAACCAGGGAGGCAGAGTTGTGTAACCATCATTACTATCTAATTTCAGAACATTTTCATACCTAAAAAAGAAACCCCACAGCCATTAGCATCTCTTACCCCTGACCTCTAGCAACCACTATTTGTTTCTATGGAATTGCCTATTCTAGACATTTCATGTAAATGGAATAATTAAGTCAGCAGCCTTTTGTTTCTGACTTCTTTCACTTAGCCTGTTTTCAAGGTTCATCCACATTGCAGTGTATGTCAGAACTTTAATCCTTCTTAAGGCTGAATAATATTCCATTGTTGGATATACCACAATTGTTTATCCATTCATCAGTTGATGGGCATTGTACTGTTTCTACTTTTTGGCTATTATAATGGTGATACAACATTTTTCACAGAAATGTTTTCACTTCTCTTGGGTACATATCAAGGAACAGAATTTTGGGGTCACAGGATAACTGTGTTTAACTTCTTGAGAACTGCCAAACT
Source organism: Vicugna pacos (assembly GCF_048564905.1). Taxonomy (NCBI): domain Eukaryota; kingdom Metazoa; phylum Chordata; class Mammalia; order Artiodactyla; family Camelidae; genus Vicugna; species Vicugna pacos. The sequence continues at coordinate 13,692,685 of NC_133000.1, read as the reverse complement.
ATTTTCCATAGCAACTACATTGCTTTCCATTTACACCAGCAAATGAGGGTCCCAATTCTCTACAATCTCATCAACATTATTATCCATCTTTTTTATTATAGCCACTATAGCAGGTATGAAATAGTATCTCATTACGGTTTGGTTTGCATTTCCCTAATGACTAATGATGGTTGTGAAAATCTTTTCACATGCTTATTGGCCATCTGTATGTCTTCTTTGGAGAAATATCTTTTCAAACCCTTTGCCCACTTTTTACGTTGGGTTGTCTTTTTAGTTTTATGTTGTAAGAGTTCTTTTTATATTCTAGATATTAGATCCTTATCAGATATATAATTTACAAATATTTTCTCCTTTTTTACTACTGTCTTTTCTTGATAGTATTCTTTGAAGCACAAATGTTTATAATTTTGATGAAGTCAAATTTATCTAATTTTCCTTTGGTTATGCTTCTGGTGTCATGTCTAAGAAACCATTGCCTAATTAAGCCAAGGTCATAAAGATTTACACCTCTGTTTTCTCTTTCAAAGAGTTTTAGCTCTCACATTTAGGCTGCCCACCTATTTCAATTTCATTTTTATACATGGAGTCAGGTAGGAGTCCAACTTCACTCTCTTGCATGTGGATATTAAGTTGTTCAGTACCATTGGTTGAAAAGATTATTCTTCCCCCAATTAAATTGTCTTACCTCCCTTTTTGAAAATCAACTGCCCATAAATACAAGGGTTTGTTTCTGGACTCTCAATTTTATACACTCATTTAAATGTCTATCCTTATGCAGTAATGTACTGGGTTTTGTTTTGAGGTATTTGTGGGGTTTTTTTTTTTTTTTTAAATCCCACACTAGACTGTAAAGAGCAATGGACTTGAAGTAAAAAGAAAAAACAATGGTCAAGTCCTAGCTCTGCCTGTTACTTGGGAATCAGCTATACTAAGACTCATTTTCCTCACTCTCACAGAATTAGGAACTGAGATGTGAAATTACCTTGTAAACAAGAAAAGGTAACACAATTAAGTTTTGTACATATTTTCTTAATGACTACACTCAACTTCATAAATTTTGGCAGCCAAGAATAAAAGAAACACAGGAAGAATCTTTCATAATCTGTTTCTAAGAAACAGTGTCTAGCACATAGTAGGCCCTCAAAAAATATTTACTGAGTAAAATTAACCATTTTCCAATTGTTTTATCTCTATTTATTTTCTATGATTTTTAAGATTATGAGAAAATAATTTATAAATATTAAAACATCATACTTCAGGTTCTTTCTTTAGTAATTATTTCCTTGGGGAAAAAAAAGCAAGTAAATTTCGCTTAGGCTACTTCTAGCTTTTGAATATTATCCAATATTGCATAAGATATTTAATAAGGAATGGAAAACTAAGGAATTATTAAAGTCAAGGTGAAACCTATAAAATTTATAACAACTAGATTTTAATTGGTAGTTCCCACAGTTATATAGTTATAATGTATACCCTTTAAGTTAGGGGGCAAAACAACTTTTTTTGTTGTAGCAGCTTAAGATCAGTATTTATCCAGAGGAAAGAGCAATTACCTGGCAATCAGCAATATGTTTTACTCCAACAAATTTCAAAAGTGAAGTCTTTTAAATTTTTAAACAACTTTACTGAGATATAATTACCTACCATAAAATTCACCCATTTTAAAAAGCATCCAATTCAATTATTTTCAGTAAATTTACAATCATCACCACCATCTAGTTTTAGAACATTTCAACACCCTAAAAAGATCCCTCATGCCCATTTGCAGTCAGGCCCCAGTCCACTTCTAAGCAACAACCAACCTTTATGGACATTACATAAAAATGGAATCATACAACATTTAATATTTTGGAGGTTCATCTACGCTGTAGCATGTCAGTAGTTCACTCATTTTTGTTGCTAAATGGTATTCCAAGTTTCTTTATTTTATGTCTAATATAATATGACCCACAAACAATTTGTCCCCTTTTATAAGGAAGTTTAAAAAAAAAGTTGCTAAAAATGTTTACTCCTTGCATATTCCACACTACTGCCACTATTGCCACTATCTTTCTAAAATCCAAATCTAGTTATCTTTTCCTCTACTAAAATCTCTTCAATAGTTACCATGAACTTACGAGGCCAAGTCCAAGTTCCTTGACAGAGCACACATTATGGGCCGTGCCCATCTGTCCAGTCTCATTTTCCGCTGCTTCCTTCTTGAATATTCTGCCAACAATCAGCACTGAGGTATATATGGTTCTTCCATGCTCTCTATCACCTTTATGGATTTGAGCTCATCTACTTTCCAAACTTACATTAGTTTTTCAAAGTCCAACTTGAGATATCATTTTCCAGCACCAGCCTCATTTCCTCAGCAGCTTGTTCTGTAATCATTTTATTTCTTACACCTGCCACAACTGTTTACCTATCTCTCTTACCAGACTCATCCTACACCTACCCTTGTGTCTGAACATCAATTAAGTACCTGTTCAATTGAACTGAATACATTCTGACTACTAATATTCTTCTGCTCATTTCATTAAAAAGATAAGCTGTACTCTGACACTGATGGTGAAAAGACCTAACAGACGTAGTATAACACAACTGTAAGGTCTAAGGCATGGTCTGTACACAACAGGGTATACTCTAGGGGTCAGCTATGACCCTCCAGCAAAATCCAGCAGTTTGTTTCGGTAAATAAAACTTTATTAAAGACAGCCATGCTCATTTGTTTAACTTCTTCACTTTTACCCTACAGCAGTGGAATTGAGAAGTTCCAACAGAGGCCATATAAGCTGAAAAGCCTAGAAAAATATTTACTATCTGGCCCTTTAAAAAGTTTGCCAACCCAAGATACATCACAATGCATGGGGGTGGCAAGGGTGGATATCAGGACTTCCTTCATATGTTTTTTTAATCTCATTTTTTAAAATTTATATTTTTGTGTGTTTTCTAATATTAAAACAGTAGTGATATACGTAATTTCTAAATGCAGAAATATACATACATGGATAGTGGTTACCCATATTATTTTTTACTAATATAAAGGACTCAATTAAAAAAAAGTTTTTTAAACAAAAAATCCTAGCAAGTCTTAAGACAAACAAGTTTTAGAGTTTATTTGAAAAATTAGCAATCAAGATTATATAATAATCTTGTAGTAACCTTTAATGAAAAATATGAAAATGAATTTATGTTGGTATATGCATGACTGGGACATTGTGCTGTACATCAGAAATTGACACACTGTAATTCAATTTAAAAAAAATATATTGTATGAACAATTAGGTTCTGTAAGTGCTTCAAAGCACAGAGAAAGAGGCCTAGAATTAAACCTTTTCCAAACACAAATGCTCAAAACATCTTTAAGAATCTTTCTATGGGGCTAAATATGTTATTCAAATGATTCAGGTAGTACTAATATTCTTCAAATTGAATTCAATAAAATATGAGTTACATAAATCCAAACTGCTTCAAAGGTGGCTATGTTTTTTTTTTAAATCACTATAACAGACAAATCAACTGCCAATTTGTCCTTCTAAATCCTGAAGCCCAATTGCCTGATATACCATCAATATATGATAAACATATAAACTAAGAGAATGAATATCTCACTAAATTTTTTTAATGTGTCTGTATTTTAACATAATGCAATTTTGTAACTAAAGTGTGTCTTAGTTGTTTATAGTAAGCTGTTTCCATTTAAGGCAACAGACACTAATCTAAGGTTCTGAAGGGCCCAGGAAATACCACAATCCTCCCTTTATAGATCTTAAGGTTAGGAGGGTGGCTTCTAATAACTCAAAACTTGGGGTCTCATCATCATCATAATCAATAAATTTATAAACTAAAGTTAATTTACCAATCAAACCTGGATTTGACAGGTTAGGGTTGTTGTCATTCTATGTTGAATCATACTCTCCAACAAAAAGTCACAGCCCCCAGAGAGAACTACACTCTACTCTGCTCACCTTTAAGGCTTTTTCTGAGGCCTTCCGAGATGACTAGCATCAGACTTTTGAGGAAGGCTAGCCATTAGACAAGGCTTTTCCCCACGATCTGACTGCTTGAAGTGACATCCAGGATCAGGTCGATCCTGTATCCAGGAATCATGACCCTCCCTGAGGCACCAGTCATCATGAGACAGTCAGTGCACTTTGGCACTTCTTGAAAACCACTGGGCTGCTCCTTTAGCTGAAAGGAAAAAAAACATCAAAACCACAACAAACAAAACAAAGGGGGAAAAATCAGTAATTCAACCTGAAAAGACAGAGCGTGGGGAAAAATATACCAAAAACAGCCTTGTCTAGATCAAAATGTAGCCTTGCCTTGATTAAAGATCATAGTTTCAATATCGTTCCAGTCACTGCACAACATTTATTCCTAATAGACAAAACTGAAATTTTTTTTTAAATCTACTATATTACATCTGAAGAGAACAATTCAAAGTGGACGTTATGCAAAATAACTATTTATGGAACACAGCTAAATAACATAATGAGGGTATCCTTAAAAGACTAACAGCGTAGGGTGTAGGTGAGTGTGCCTCATCAGGAGCCATGTGTTCAGCTGTTTCATGCTCTCAAACTGTAAGCTGTCTTAGGCATGAAATACACCTAACAGGCTGACTCGACCTGAGTTTAATTGGCAGAAAACTGCCAATGCAGTCAAAGCCAATCTACTACTGTTCTTAAATTATATACCCATGAACAGGAAAGGAATTAAGCCTACGTCCTCTTTAAGTGACTTGACAATACTACAGGATATACTCCCTGCACACAGTACTCTTGTCCTAGCAGTCTGAATTCAATGTTCATGCTTGTTTAAAATAAGCATTTTAATATGTTCACACTATGCTCTTAACCAAAAACAAAAACCTTAAAAATCTGACAAATAATACGATGACTTAACATTTATTTATTCAACATGCTTCAAAATAAAAATTCTATCAAAATCCAGAGGTTCTGTTTATTTAAACTCTATTTTTAAATACAAAACACTTTTCCTAAGACATAATGAAAAAGGTAAGAAAACGTCCTTAAGGTGATTATTTAAAGGTTGACTCTTAAATCCTTTAATACATTAGTGCCCTAAACATAGTAATACCTTTTTTATATTTTTTTATTTTTTCTTTCTACTACTTTTTATTTTATATTTTATATTTCTTTCTACTACTTATCTAATATCCCCATTTCAGTTAACACTACCAACATCAACACAGATTCTCAAGCTGGAAACCTCAAATACTACTAGACCATGGCTTTCTTTTTTTTTTTGGTTTGTTTTGATTTGTCTGAGAATATAATTAAAGCTACAGACCGCTGTCCCCCAGAAAAATGTACACACAACTAGACAATGTCTGGATAAGATTTCAGGGAACTCACAGAACCCTCTGAAGCCCAAGCCCGGACCCTGGGTTCAGAACTTCTGTCAAACACTTTGTTCTTTTCTTCTCCCTTATCATCTTCAGGACCCGCCTAGCATACCTATTGAATCTCTCAGATTTCTGCCTTCCTATCCAGCACTGACTTAGTTTTAGCACATCCCATGTTTTTCCTGGGTTGTTGCATGTAGGATGCTAATTCTTCACAGTTTACTATCCTTCAAATCTATCTTCTTTCTTATTGCTGGCAGAGTAAGCTTACTAAAATGCATATCCGATCATGTGACTCACCTGCTTAACATCTTCAATACCTCATCTGCAAATGTCAACAGAATAATGTCCAGTCCCCTTAGGGTGGTATCATCTGGCCTCTACCCAGATTTCAAGCATCCACTCCTCTTACCTACACTTACCATAGTCATATAATTTATAGCCTCCAATACACTGTTTTCATGCCATCATGTTTTTATAGACTGTTTCCTCTTCCTGAAATGTCACAGCTCAATTCCTTACTCATTCCTTAAAACTTAGCTTCTCTCTTTATTTCTGCCACAAGATTTATCTCAAGAGTGTTAAAATGCTTATTTACTTTCCCATCCTTAGAGACCATATGTTTCCCAAGGGCAAAAGCCTTGCTAATTCGATCTTTGCGTCTGTACTACTCAGAATATAGCCATAGTACTAAATATAAACGTATAATATGTCATTATTCTTGTATGCAACCAAAGTCACTATGCATCACAAGAAAAATCATGGCTGAATTAATCTAAAATATACTTTAAGCATTCAAAATTGGAACAATTCATTATGGAAGGGTATTTTAGCAGCAACTTCCTTGGAAGTAAAAATTAAGTGTAACTATCACTGATTCTTTATATTTTCATATATATTTTAATAATGCTAGTTATGAATATCCAAGTCAGGGATTAAGGTGTAATAAGGGTAACACAATACTATGGAGTCCTTTGGATAAAAACTCCTAAGCCAGATATAACAGGCACATGACAGATAACATAAATTAATTACTCCCTCCTTTGTACCCTCTCCTCCTCTACCCCATCTCATTCTCAGGGTCTGAGAGTCCTTCTCAATACAGCACACCATATGCAGATTGACTAGTTTTGACTGCAGTCGGCACAGAAGTTAATATTTCAGAGCTATCCAACAACTGATACTAAGCCACATCAAACACAACACAGAAAATTCACAGATGACCTATTTCATATCCCCTGGAAACCCATTCCCAAGTTTAACAATTTTAAGGTCAAGAATTGATTTTTATGTTAAACAAAACATAAGGTTGACCTTGTATTAAGTTGTTCATTTTTACATGTATTTTTTGTAGTTTAAAAATATATACGTTTGTAGTTAAGCTGTGTTCTAAAACTACAAATTCCAAATCTGATTGTGCATCAGAACCAACTGGAATACTTTCAAACATACAGATTCCCAGGTCCCTGCCCAAATCAACTAACCCAAAATTTCCAGAATTACAGCTAAAGCATGTATATTTTATAAAATACCCAGGTGATTTTGATGTAGCCATTTGAAAACTACTTTTCTAAATATCACAGGCATTTATATATGAAAGAGCTAGAATCAGAAGAGCAACAGAAACATCTCTAAATGAAATTTTCCTTTCATTTCCTTACATCTTACTGCTTACTGATACTGACAGGCTAATAAACACAAGGTAAAGTTGTTTCACCTTCTGATAAAAACTATTTTGATACATCTTACCAGAGGATTCTAGACAATAAATTAGTAACTGCAGCCACACAGCTTCACTAAAGAGGGATCAACCAGCATTTCTTTTTATTCTACTGTAGTGTTTTGTCTAGAGGCAATCCTTAAGAGTTTTTCTTTGCACATGACCTTAAAAAAAGGTATATTCAAAAAGACTACTGCAAATGTGAATTGCTATAGGTATTAAATTGAAATACATCATCTTCTTTTAATTATGCATTTTATTATAATTACATGTTTTCAAATACTGACAATTGCAGATACACACATTTCTACAGCATATCAGAAGTAATAAAACCAGGGGCTGAGAGAACAGAGCCAAAGATACAGGTAAAAAAGAAAACTCAAATGATCTACACCCAACAAATTCTAATTAAATGTTCTTGGAAAGTTGAATTGATAGATTAACATACACAATAATGTTATACACATGTTTAAAACACTCGAATCACAAATGAATGGGGAGCGTACAGCTCAAGGGATAGAGCATATATGCCTAGCATACACAAGGTCCTGGGTTCATTTCCCAGTACCTCCTCTACAAAAATAAATAAAAAGTCAAATCTGATCATCTCCCCCATAAAAAAAATTAAAAAAATTAAAAAATGAGTAAGACAAGAGCTAATCTTGACAGTGCTACTGAGCCCCTAGTAATAGTGATATGAAGAGGCACCACTACTAAGGGATAAACATGAAAACTCAGAAATGCATTACACAGATCTGTTTAATACATTCTGTCATACTTCCATGACAGTCCTCAAGATTCCTTAGAGGTCTTTTTAATAAAGAAAAAATAAAGAAAATGTCCCCCCAAATTCTAAGTGTACTGGGAAACAACTATTTAAAATAGCTGTTTAAAAATCCTTACTGACACAATTAAAATAGGTTTGACAGCTTTTGGTACATATTTTTAGTGAAATAACATTTTTGGAGGGCGAGATGTGTTTTCGGAATTATTTCGGATACTAGAAACAGATTTAAAATTCTGGACTGTCTTTTAATCAGTACAAATCATGAAGAGTTAAATATAAACTGTAATTATAGATCCTAATTAGAGACTATCCTTATGAAAGGTAAAACTATTTACATTGCCCAGAGCGACCCAGAAAAACTACTAATACCGATCCACATCTCAAAGACAGATGGGATCTCTGCATCAACTTCTGAGAATCGACAAGTTGAAAGATAAGATCCCAATCTACAGCCACTTGAACACATAGTTGAGGTTACTCACATATTCTCCTTCTACAAACACAAGCCCTTTCTGAACATCTGCCAAGAAGTTATAAAAGTAGTTGTCCTGGTTGCCTTAAAAAGCTGGGAAAGCTCAGAAGAAGGCAAAGCTTTTAATGTCAAAAGCCAACAGGTTTTTTTGACTGCAAATATCTTCTCTAAAATGTTAGCCTCCAAGGCAAGCATAACATTGATAAAAAGATACAGAAAGAGTCTTCAGCAAATCTCAATATTTGAAAGATAACACTACTATTAGCACTTTCAAGGAAGAAAAAAATAACTGCTACACGATCCTGGAATGTCATTCATCACCAAGAAGGTACTGGCAGGATTTCTTCTGGCTACTTTATTGAGCAATATAGTTAGCCATGTGTTCCAGGAATCATAGCACAGAATAGTTTTCCATTGCAAAAGAGTACTAGAGAAAGTCTTTGCAGGCAATAAAAACCAGAAAAAATTTTCTCAATAATTCTAATTATAAATTGTGATTCTACCAAAGCATGACACAGAACGTGACGAATGGTACTGTGATTATCTGGCCACAAATATGCTTAACAACATCAAAGATTACTACTATAGGAGTAAGAAATATACATTTCTTGTGTAGCAGAATTCAAAGTCCCATCTAACTTGTACCTCATGAGTAAAAATACTCCAAACAATCAGTTTTATCAAATAGCTACATTTAAAAAGGAAAAATAATACATAGATACTCTTCCATCATAAGCACTCATCAATAGTCCTCCAGGGTCATCCAAAAACACTAAACTAGAAACACACTCATGAACAACTCAAACAATGGCCTGGACTTTTATTAAATGAAGCCAAAAAAGGTAATTAAAATCATAAATTAAGGTAAAATGACTGTAGCCAGCTCAGAATTTGTGTCTGTAAGTCTGTAATACAAAGCTGTTTCTCTTCTAACTCCTAATACACTGCTAAACGATGAGCCATCACAGAGGAAATGGTATCCCTGTATTATTTTGACAAACAAGTTATGAGAAATGAGATCATTCTGGCCTGTACAAACTTAGCCAAATCAAGAGGCACTACGGCACCAAGTTTTTCCATTTACTGTTTTCTAGGCTCAAAACAACTTTGCACCAGGTTTCTTTATAACTTTTACAGATACAAGCTATGAGCCACATCATATACCAAATCATCCACAAGATCCTTGAATTTAATCAAAATTTTTAAAAGACTAAAAATTCACATTACACAGGATTTGGCACACGCACAAGACAGGTTAATATTAACCCTCCCCTCCCTCTTTAGTGCTCCAATACACTTAGTGTGTATCTGTATTTTATCATTCATAAAACCACTTAATAGGCGATCCCCCTATTCCATTAGACTATGTGTGAACTTGAGAACCAGAAATCCACCCTATTCATCTTTGTCATCTTCACTGCCTAAAAATACCCTGGTCATAATAGTCATTCAAGGGACACTAAGTGAATAAGAATATAATACCTATGTCACAACTATATAGAAAGCTGAAAACAGACCAATAGGAAATCAGGTAAATAGAACATAAATTTCAACAACACACAAAAACAGGAACAAACAGAAAAGTAGTAGATAACAGGGAAAAAGCACTGGTCTTTAAGGGCTGGGATGTCTTTGGAATTTAGATCAATTCTAATCCAGATTTGGCAATAATAAATGTTATAACCTTGAGCAAATCACTTAGCCTCCCTGGATCTTAATTCCCTCATTTATAAAATAAAAAGTAATGCCAGATGAGTTCTGTTTCCGTATATGTCATAAGGATGATTTCAAAGCAGGAGGAACACTTACATCTGAAAAATAGCACTATCAGAACAGACAAATATACCATGTGAGATAACTCTTGAGCAAAGGGTATTATATGGGTGGGAGACACAACTCCATAAACAGTAACAGGTCACATCAAAAGCAGCCAGAGCCAACTAAGAATTATACACACATACCTAATGTGGAAATTACCAACACAATCACTCATTCAATAAATCTTAAAAAAGAATCAGAATCAAAGGCAAAGGTTAAGAGAACCGAAGAGAAAGAGACATAAAGGCAAAATTCTGTTTATTCCTTACTATAAATTATGACAATATAACTCATATGTACCACACATGTGCGCACACACACACACACACACACACACAGAGAACAAGCCAAAAAGCATCCTTATGCTTTTTATAAATTGATAAGGCTCCTCAAAATGAATCACATAATTATTTGAGCTAGAAGAGACCAGTATTTCACAACATTTTAGCAAAAATTAAGCTTCCAGAATATACACATGTAGGGCACATTTTCTGGCCCACAAAATGAGTTTTGTTGGCACATTAAGAACCAAACATGCAGAGGATCAAAGATATTCCTAAACTTGAAACTCAAAACAACTCACAGACCTATGTTCCAACTGCATATCCAACATAAACCTCTGTCTTAAAACAAATGAATATTCTGCCTCAGGAAAGTAGTAGTAATCAATTTTGATCTTGATGACTGCCAGATTCATTACAATAATATCTATAATCAATATATTTTTTAATGTAAGCTCTGTTCTCAGTACTGTACTAAATATTGTAGTAGATAAAAGAGAACTAAAAGGTAAGATCCCGGCCCACAGGAAAATCTTTTCAACCTTACTAGCAAGGAATTTTAGGTTCTTAGGAACATACAGTTCTATTTCTCCAACATCCTTCCCAAGGACTTAGGAAGACAGGTAAGCAATTAAAACATCCATCTATATTTCAAGATGGAGTTTTAAAGCTAGAAGAGGTCCTACAAAACAAACATTACAAAGTAGATCCAGATATATGGAAACAAAATATCTTGTACCCCAAAGGGCATTTCTACAAAGGAGGCTAGAAAGAACATCTTGAATGGATAATCTCACATGCAGGAATATTTCACAAAAGAACAGAAATACCTTTTCAACCGTAACTACAAATCAAAGTCATTATTATTTCTGACTTGGTTATCAATACTGCAATCTTTCTCTCACTCAAGTTTTTCAAAAGCAAGGTAAAGTGGAAAAAATCAACTTGAGAGCTTCAAATTTAAAATAAAGCAATATTTTTATTGCTTGTTCATGTATATTATATAATCAATGTCCATCTGTTCCTGCTAGTGGCAGGCTATAACTGGCTATGCATTTCAACTAAGGTCAAAAAAGCCCCAAAACTGACTAAGTTCAGCTATGGAGCATTCCAAGGCTACTAATTAAATCTAGACTACAAATTAATTATGAATTTTAATCTACCCAATTTTTCAACTGTTTCTCCATGAATTATATCCTAAATTTCATTTAACATCAACTGTTCACACAAAACAACTCTGGCTCTCTTCCCCCAAGTGAAGATCAGGAAGCCCAATTCTTTACCAGGTCCAATGCTTCACAATACAACTATACAATGTTCTTTTCTACCAAGCACTTTCATATACATTATTCATTTCAGCCTTCCAACAACCCTATGAGGTAAAGAAAGAATTATCATCATTTCATGGACAAGGATAGAGATTCAGGGAAGTTAAATAACTGCTACCAAGTTCACTACTAGAAAGTAGTTGAACAAAGACTAGAACCTACAAGTCTGACTCCATACCCAATTTGCATTCCAAACTGTCACAATGAAAGTATTTCTAAAAACAACTGAACTACACTTTTCTTACTTAATCAAATCCTTCGTAAATCAAGTGAGAATTAAAATTAAGTTTCTAAATCAAATATAAGCAGTAAAGAGAGTAGACTAAACCATCTCCTTTCTATATCAATATATTTTAATAAACAAATATAACGTTCAAGAGTAGTTCAAATACCATAGTAAAAGACATTTAAAGTTAAAATAAATCTATTGCATTCACCCTATCACACCACACACAACCAACTCTGTATAATACATGCTAGTAGAGAATAAGTGAGGTTAGCTATAAAATTACTACTTATCTGTACTTGACTTAGAATTAAAGTGTCCCAAAATCTGCACTTTTCCTAGTCCTAACCTCCTCTTGGCTTTGCTGTACTCTAGTCTAGCAGTCTCCACAGTGGAGTACACAAGACAATCCACTTATATATGGGACAAAATGATTTAGAATGCTTTCTCCATTTTTTAAACCCGAAAATAAGAACTCATTTTACTAAATTTACTACATGAACTGACACTGCAACCCTCCCATAAGTACAAAAGTACATATAATTGGGATGGGTGGGTAGGCTCTAAACCTTTTCACAGAAGGGATTCCTATTCAAGAGAATTTGGAGACCACTGCTACCAACAACAGAGAAAGTAAATGAGTCCCAGGAGACAGATGACTCAAAACTGCATCAAATAATCAAAGAGAGAACCTATTTAAGGTGTTCAATATCCTACAGTGCATATACAAGTAAAGATTTTTCAACTGCAATTGTATAATCTGTTCTGATATAAACATAACTTACCTCATCTTGGACTCCACTGGTAGTAGTCAGCTTGCTCCCATCAGTAATTGTAATAATTATTGCTGGCTCCAAAAAAAAAGGATTTCTTCCCTAAAGTCAAAAACATATTGATTATATTAAAGTCTAGAGATTAACTTAATTTTTCTGAGTAAAAAGGCAATTTTCAGAACAGTATATCCTTTCTTGTTTTTAATTGACACGTACAGCATATTCCTTTTATTTATTAAAAAAAGTTTAGAATGATACATGAACTAAACAGAGGTTAACTTTGCAAAAGTAGGATTAGACAGAAAGAAAAATGGATTTTTCAATTCTTTGTACATTTCTGCATTGTCTTAATTTTTACAACGAACATCTATATTTATGCAACTAACTAAGGTATTTAATTTCTTAAAAGAGACCCTACAGTTCAATTCCAATGATGTGACATAACTAGATATTACAAATTAATAGATATTATTTTTTAGAAACTTCTTAAAGAGGAAGGCAAAATAACAGGTGATTACTACTATGTAACCTATGCCTGTAATCAAAGTATCTAACCAAGTGACTAGGTAAACAGGGGGAAGGGCTCCAACAGCCGGTTCCAGGGAAACACTAGGCCTATTCTGAACTTAGCAAAATTCAATAGTCCAACACGAAAAATTAAGAAGGATAGTTACTTAAAGAAACTGCTTGGCAAGAGGAGTACAAAAACAACAGCAGCAGAGGCAGTAGAACACAGTGGAAGAGAGCTCTCAAATGCTCTACAGGTAGGATGAAGTAACTTCAGTAACTTCCATTCAAATCTCTGGCCAAGTCACTCTAGGAGTAGTACTATGATCAATTCTAGGCGACACATTTTGTTAGGGACTCAGATAAACATAAGCTTATCTTTTACTTATCAATGACTCTCATTTGCAATATTAAGCACATTCCGTATAATGCTTTAAGACTTTTAAGATAAAACCATAACCAAAAAGTGGAAGTTTCATGAGGGTAAACCCTGTTTGAAATCAAAGATATCAAATTCTCTGCCACTAACAGTGTTCAAGAAAGGACAGAATGGAGTTTTGCTGGGTATGATGTAGAATAGCATATGACAAATTTTAACATGCATATGAATCACTTGGAGATCCTTATTAAATGCAGGTTTTGGTTCAGTAGGTCTGGAATAAAGACTATATATAAGGTTTCACATTTCTAACAAGAATGCAGGCTAGGAGATGCTAACATCCACGCTCCATACTTAGACTAGCAAGGATGTAGAGGGTTATATGCGTGTAATATTCTATGCTTCTATAACCTTTTCCTTACATTTGTATAACTCAATCAAGAATCGATTACAGTAAATACTCCATATTTGTTGAATAAATTTAAAAGCACATTCACATAGTCATTGTGATTATAATCTAATCATCATACAGTGGGAGCAGGGGGACATCTGGTATATTAAATTTCTTGATTAAGGCATGAAATTGTGTATGTAACTGGCATATGTATTTTTCAAATTGGTGTCCAAGAAACAATGGTTCCAGATGGAGAAAACTTCCTCTTTTCAAATAAAATTAAAGTATGTTGGATATAACCTCTATAAGATTTTGAATACATGGTGGCATTCAAATGTTACTGGGGCCTTGCAGGAAAAAAACATGAATTTCCTATCCCTTCCTCCTCTGCAACATTCATGGTATTTAGAACACAGTCTGAGAAACACTACATTACACTATGTTGCCTCTCACACATTCACCCCCAACATAAATAAATTCTAATAATGCAGGTCTTTTTATGGATCTAGAAACAGGCATTGTTCAGTCTCTCCTCTGAGCTGTGACTGGTTCCCTCAAGTAGAACGCTTTTCTTTTTTTCCCTGCCCACATTTCATCCAATTCCTAACCATTCTTTAAGGCCCAGTTTATGTCTTCCTCTTCTGCCATGAAGCATTCCCTGATTACTCTGGCCTTGAATAATTACCCTCTTCCCTCTCTAAATTATAATACTGGTAGTTTTTAAACTTAAATAAATAAAAACATAAACATAACTTTTCCTCAAATAAAACTGGATTTGGAGTGGTTTCATGAAATACATTTCGGATACCACTGTCCTACAGCATTTATCTTCTCACACTGTTTCCAATTTAAATACATAACATCTTGCACAAGGATGTGAATATACTTAACACTACTGAATGCTACACTTAGAAATGGTTAAGACAGTCAACTTTGTTATTTCTTTTTAATACATTTTTTAAAAAAATACACCATCTTGTACTGTTTGCTATTGTTTCATGTGTTGGAATACACTGAAGGCAAGGATGATGTCATATTTCTTCTTCAGCATTGAGCACAAAATATTTAACCACTGGACACTTAAATATTCATTGATTCACTGATTACAGACTAATACAGAACTGCCCAAGTTCACAGAACCATTTAGGATAACTTAAACTTCAACAAGCCTCAAAAAATATATGTTACCTTTACCCCAATATAAATGAATACCTCCCAAACTTGACATATAAAAACTCATGAATTTGCTAGGCTACAAGGGTACACCATCTCCCTCCTATATCTGTCCAGCCATTCATTGTCCATTCATTCATGTCTGTCATTCAAACATTTACTGAGTGGCTACCATTCTTCAGGCATTGTGTTAGGTACATGATACATAATCTCTACTCTCATATATAATAATATGTACCTAGGCACATATATCAGTAACTCTCCTTTCCTGGTCTCTACAAATAATACTTTACCTTAAAAATTGGCAAAAGAAGATAAAGAAAATGAAGATGTTCTACTATCTTCAAACTACTGTTATCTTGATTCCATCTTTAAGATAAAACTACTTTGGCTGACTTCCTGCCTTTCAAAAACATATCTGCAAATTTATTAAAGCCACCAGAGCATTGACCAAATACTTGCAGAAGTGCCTCTACATCAACTTTAATTTTAACCTAACCCAAAGTCCTATTTTCTGACCAAGAGTATGGCATGCATCTAGTCTTATTTTTGTGTAATTACACTGAAAATTATCCTCCCAAGGTCAAAGGATTATGTTTATAATTAAAGAACAATGACCTACGGTATATTAGGAACTTCATGGGTGATGATGTCCATCCAAAAACTAATACATAGTTTCTCAAGAATCATGTCTAAAAACCAAGTTTAAATGCATTAAAATTGAACAAAACATCTTTCAGATATTAAAAGTTAAGCTAAATTCAAACCCTAAAGTCAAAGTTACTTTTTCCTTGACAACAAAACTTTTAGTTGAAACTTTACTAGAGTCTTATACATATAATACTCTTCTGAGAACCTATGCCTAAAATTACTATAATAACCAGGTACTTGATAATAACAATAAAGCACTTATACTTATCTCATTTGACCCTAAAAACTTGGTGAGGTAAAATGTTCAGTGAGATTAAACAATATAACCCTAAGTCACACAATTGGTAGCTGGCAGAGCCAGAAACTGATTCCAACTCTAAATCACACGGTCTTTCTGCAGCATCTGAAGGTCCTGCTGGTAGCACCTACATTCTCTTGGATACAATTCTACACCAATCTGGACTGTGCCATGTTCATGCAACAATGAATGGTATTACAATTAGTTTGGTTTTATTTAATATATTTTATCTGCAGAGAAATTAACTACAATAGGACTATTCTATTACTTGGTTTCCTGGTGCTGTGATACCTCACCTACCAATTATCTATATATAAATTAATATACCACCACCCAACAAAATTCACAATAAAACAAAATGCAATACATAGTCTACTTTTGAAGACTATACAGAGTATATATACAAATACAAGATAAAGTAATATTAAGTTTTTTAATGGCTTTAAATTTTGGAAACCACAGATAAAGATCAAAGGCAGAAAAAAGTAAAGAAAAATATGGCCCTTTTCATTTCACCTATTTATTTATTTAACCCTACTGTGCCTAAGATCCCTTTCTTTCTAAGATGAAAAGGTTTAGCCAAGAATCTTTCACACCAAGAAAAAGCTATAGTATTCATTATGATAAAAATTAGAAAAATGATTTAATGAATGTAAATTACACACAAAAGCTTTTTTTTTCTTCAGGAAATAATTATCCCAACTTCTATATAAAAATGATTGGGTTAACATATTTACCTAAGCATAAATTTCTAAACTACCTGCAGAAAATAATCACACCATGTTGCACCAATAAAGTTTTATGTATAGTGTTACACTATTCCTCCCCTGCATTTGTAGTACATTTACTCTTCACAGAGGTATAATAAATAACTGGCATCTTTCTCTGACATTAACTTTTACTCAGCAACTAAAACACATTTTTGGTTGTCTGCCAGTATCACAAGATTTTTTTTTTCAAGTTTTACAAACAATAATCCAACTTCTCAAAATTCTAAGGTTGTGATTTAATCACTATAATACAGATATTTGGTGCAAAGCCTCTGCAGTTTAATAATTTTCAAACCTTTACCTTAAGGAATCACTTTTATATTTTTATTCTTAGTATGTTTATAAAGTCCCTCCATTTTGGGACAGTTCATATTAGAATTTCCCTCAAAATTTACCTTGGTCATAAAGTTAGCCTTTATCTTAGATGTAAGAGCTAAAAAAAAAAACCTCTGCTACAACAAAGACAGCCAGTAGAGGGACTAAAAGTTTACTTTTGCCATTAGCAGAACTAAACTCAGATGTTTTTCTGTCAAGAGCACTGGTTCTTGGCATAAAGCAATCTAGAAATATAACTAGAAAATACAGTGCAAAGTATAATATAATCTACCTCTAGAGCTATTTATTAATGGAAATCTTGTCATTTGGAAAACGTGATTGTAATATTGGGGTCAAAAGTCTCAGGTAAAAGGGTTTTGCTACAGACAAGTATAACATTCATTTCACTTTAATTTAACGTTATCCTGGTGTTAAATAAATTAAGGCATACAGTCTCAATCAGAAAACTTAAAGTATAATTAAAAGTAAGTAGGCTCTTATCCACTAGAACCTATTTTTGCAAAGAAATGCTTTTGAAAATGTTAAAAACAAGTTATTTAACAATTTGGAAATGTTAAAAGGCTAATTTCCCTCTAAATATATAAACTAATCTGATTTTCAGAATCAGAATTTTGAGTTTTACCCAAGAAATTTAAAATGCAGGAAGGAGGGATACAGGAATTTTACTACACCAACAAATATGTCTTAACTATTACCTTCCGAAGCAAAAGAAAGGCAGCCCTGAGCATTCGGTAGATCTTTTAGTGGCTACCTCCACTGCAGGACCAAATGGCTGAAGTTTTCTTTCCATGCCACCATGATACCAGTGTTTTGAACAATCCCATAAGGATAGCCAACTGCCGTCTGTACCACACTTTTCCCATGGCTTAAGGCTTCTATTGAAGGGAAAATGTGCACCAAAGATCCACTCTCTGACTCTCTCTCCTGTGACAGCATTTTCAGCTAAACTACAACTATTACTGTCTAGCTATTTTGCTATGTGCCAGGAAAGCTATGTATGGCCAATAGAGCTCAACAAAAAAGATGTTAAGATGTGTAAAATTATACATCTAGGGTAAAAGTATATCACCTACCAAGAAAATCAAATGCTTCCAGAAACAGCCTGTGCTTTTTTTCAATCTAAAACTTTTTTTCAAGTACATTACAATGACAATAAGCAAAAATGTACAGAAATGGAAAGGGCAGCCTTGAGAAATAAGTACTGCCATCACTAAAGGTTCTCATGCATATACTGGACAAGTACCAAACGAGGATTGCTGCTAAAAATTTTCTAACAGTTAAGTTTAAGACTAGAGCTTTAGGTTCCCTTAATTTACATCTCTGTAGAATCTACATAAATAGTAAAAATATGAAATAAAGCCTGCATTATCTACCCTATTTTCCTCTATTACCACAGATAATAAAGAGTAAGAATATATGTTCTTCTAAAAGACGACAAACCACCTCAAATTCATTTAGAAACTTTTTCTGACACTACCCTATATATTTATCAAGTCAGATTCTACGAAAAATAAAAAATATAGAAATACTAATAGAAAAAATATTCTTCTACTGTAAGCTTATTTCTAAAAGTATCTTAGAATGCAATTCACATCCAAAGCCTTATTAGTCAAAACACTAATAAACACTTTTACAACTATACAGAACCAAGAAAAGAAGCTTTTCATACATACACTGCAGCACAAGTCAACTAGAATAACACTCTTCAGTTCAGTACTGCTCAAACTTCAGACATCTGAATACCACAACCAGAGTTTTTCAATATCTACTTATTTTACCTGCACTAATATTTATATATTTTATTTTTCTTTAAATCAGTTCCATTTTTTTTTATTTTAGCCTCAAACTCTTTAACAATGAAATCTATGAAATCACAGTTTCGATGTGCTAATTATATCTTCTTTTCAATAACTCACTGTCATTAACACTGTTTAGCTATTTTTTTAAAGGGTGGGGAGGTTCATTATATTACCAGGATGAATATGCAACTAGTTAATGATACATTCCAAACAAAATATAATTATTATTTAAGTCAATAAAGGCCTGGCAGGCTTACATTAAAATCAATATTCCAAAGCCAGAATTAAGAGTTTTATGTTTGTTTTCAAACTCAGCAGTATTATTACTTTTATAATTAAGATTTCAAGTAGTGTAGTAGAAATGAGACTTTTGATGTGATAACTCAAAATACTCATCTTAAGAAATTAGTGCTCATAAAATAGTATCTTTGGCTACACACAAAAGATCTCTGAAGAATACATTATAAATTGATTAACCATGGTTGCCTCTGAAGAACTGAAGTGGGCAACTGTGTAACTTTCTATAATGCTTGAACTTTGTAACCATGTGCATTTATTACATATTCAAAACAAGTACTCTTCAAAATTAAAATGTGCTTAGCATCCAAAAATAAAACTTTAAAAAAACATTTTAGTGTATAAAAACCAAAACATATTTTTAGTTTCAAGTATTTTCATTATATAATTGTGTACCAATATAGTTCCTTTATCTAACCATCTAATTCTTTACGTTAAAAAAAAAAAGCAGCATTAAAAACAGATGGAATATAATAACCTATAATGGAAAAGAATCTAAAAAAGAATATATATATATACATATGTATAACTGAATCACTGTGCTGTATACCTGAAACTAACACAACATTGCAAATCAACTATACTTCAATAAAAATTTTTTTTAAATTTTAAAAATCAGACGGAATAAGACTTGAGCAGAAGTAAGAGGGAATCTCTATGTTTATTTTAATATAATGACTAAGGAGCAATATCCTGGAATTTGATTTAAGTAACAAACTAAACACAGCTGACCCTTCAATAACTTGAGGTTTAGGGGCGCTGACTACTGCATAGTCGAAAATCCACATATAACTTTACAGTCAGCTCTCCGTATCTGCGGTTCCACATCCTTGGATTCAACCAACCCCAGATCGTGTAGTATTATAGAATGTATTTAGTAAAAACATTCCTCCTGTAAGTGAATCCACACATTTCAAACTCATGTCACTCAAGGGTTAACTGTAGTAGTAATGTAAAAAATATTCACTATTAAAACTGAAGAATTACTACCTTGACTTTGTAAAAAAAAAAAACTAATGTCAATAAAACTCAATAATTGATAAGACTAAGTATTACTGCATCAAAGGACAGTAGTATAAATTCAATATATCTAAAACATTAAATATTTAATAATATCACAGAATTTGAGTTTTACATTTGAACTGGAGTCTGAAGTTTGGATAAGATTACTCTAATAAATAAGTAATTGGTTTTGGCATCATTTAAAAAGTAGTAGCAGGCAAATATTGTTTATACTGGCATAAAAAGACTAATAAGAGTATCAGAAATATAATTTTACTTCAGAAATACTAACATACTGGATAAAGAACATAATACATCCATTACATTAAGTAGATTTCATAGCATTAATTTAATTCCAGCAAAACATGTAATAATAAACATGTCAGAAACACAGCAGAAAAAGTGAAAAAATAAAAGCCAAGAGGAAAACACTCTCACAGATAGGTAAAGTCATACAGCAATAATGCTGAAAATTAAGGTGAGCTCAAAAATAAAAAAATAAAGATCTATCTATTCTACCAAGATTAATCACATCTTTAACCATTATGGTTCCTTCCTTCTAAACACCCACACTACCAATGTTCTCAAAAGAATCATTCACACACACAACAGTTGTCCTACAAAAAAGATGGATTTCAACCACAGCATTCTAAGTATCTTCAAGACTACAATGGAAAAATGAAGAACTGCCTAATAAATGTTGTGTATCAGTCAAGTTAGCAATAAAGCATTAGACCTCAATAAAGGAAAATAATGTATAATAAACACTTGGAAAAACTAACAATCTATTGTTCCCCATATGCCATGGCTGAAAGTCAACCTCAAAATAATTTAACTAGATAAATTATAATGGGAGATTAGTTTTTAAGGGGCCCTGCTGTGTAAAAAAAAAAAAAAGAAAGAAATTTTTGTTTCAGTAAGATTTTTTAGAAGGAAATATTTAAATTTCTCCAAATCCATTACACAGGTATATGTACTTGAAGAGTTTCTAGAGTTTCTAGAAATTCATACTTGCTAGATTCTGATTCAAGTATTTATTTGATACATTTGCTAAATACCTTCTCAAGTGTTTACAGATTTAAATTTTTCAAAATAGATGACATTTTTGGGAAACAAAAAAATCCACAAAACATTTGGGCCTACTGTTTAAAAACAATAAATTTATAAGCCTTCCTAACTATACATACAAGTCCACCAAGGTTTCACTTTAGAAATGAACCTCATGAAAAAGCAGATGTCGCACATGGATGGGTGGGTGACTGCACAGATTGTTACATGTTTTTGACTGCTACCATATAGCTCACCAAAATGGAAGCTCTAAGAACATGACAAGATAACTCTTTTTTTACATTAGGATTTACATTCAATATAATTTTGTTTGGGATTAGATATTATCCAATTTGGATTAATAAAATTTAGATGTAAAGACCTTTTACTCTTTCTAAACCTGATTTAGGCCCAATTTTCTGGATGCAATTACAGTTGTTCTTACTGGTTTGAGAAATGGGATTGACAACTAAAAATGCATAACAAAAATTCAAAATTTTACGCTAGTTTTTATCTTCCAAAGTACATAAATGTACAGGAACCATCACAACTCAGGCATTTGTGTCAGGGACTCAAAAACATTGTTTTGCTTAGTCCTAATAATCCAAAGTAGTCTACCCTGTAATTATCTTAGGGACCCAGCCTTTGTAACATCATCCACTGTGGTTTGCAGCCTAACCTTTCACAGAACACTGCATACTCAATCATCTTCAATTCTTGTGATTAAAAATAATGTTTTTAATCCTTTCAGAATAATTGTTTGGATGCTTCCAAGGTTTAAACTTCTGAATAACCAGAAGACTGTTAATGTTTCCTAAAACATAACTAGATTCACTAGCTTTAAGACAAAGGGAGAGTTTTTCTTTAATATGCCAGCATCAATCCCGCCATTGACTAGTTAGAAATTACATTACCTAATAGCTAAGGCTACAATTACTTTTTCTCACATACTCAGAACTGTTTTCCTTTCTATAATAAAGTTTTTCAGATAACATAATCCTTCCAAGGACTTTCACATGTTCCCCAGCTTATCTGGGCAAAACTAGTAGATGGAAAATGTTAAAATGTCATTTCCTTTTAAGGCACACATAAAAAAAGCAAGAGTACATAGGACTTAGAAAAAGTTTTGATAAGAAATCACTAGGCTGATATAAATTTGTTCTTTGGTTACAACTAATGTCCTTAATTATAATACTTTAAAGTTAAAATACCCTTCATGTGCTACTATTTCTTAATATAATCATCAAATTTCAAATCACATGGGCCCTAAAAAAGAAATATCACATAAAATAATCCTTCCTAGGCTTATCCTATTATGTTCTTTTCCACATAAGTCTACATTACAAAAAATGAAAGGGACCATACATTTTACATTTGATCTTTCTTCCAGACAAGAACATCCTCCACCCCTATCCTAATCATCGCCAACCTCAATTCTATAATACACAGTTATAAAGCCCTAAAAATGGACTCATATATATTTCCTAAAAGAAACTAAAAATCTTTCTTGCTCTGAAAATCAAAAACATGTATTTAGTTTAAGTACTCGTTGTTAGCAATCTATTTTTGAATAAGAAATAGAGACTTTTGGGGAAAGACTCATAATATCAATGAAGAGGAATCTACAGCGTTTCAATTCAATGCTGAAAACCATTATGTTCCCTATGGCAAGAAATTTTACTTTAGCTGGAACTACTGGATAGGTAATTCTAGCTCCATGTGATGGATGTATGTTGGGTTATGGAACAATTTTTATTGTTTTTTTCTCAAAGGTTTCAGGTTTGTTTTTTTTTAAAGCTTGTACCCTATTACGTGTTCACCATAATATTAGGGATGACAATAATCATCATCATCTGAGTTCCTACCATGTGCCAAGCAGGCACTTTGCTAGATGATTAACAAATATTTCCAATCCTTAAAAATCTGTTCAAGATCAGTATTACCATCATTTTGCGGATGAGAAATTTGAAGCTCAGTGAGGTTAAGGGACCTGTCAGTCAATACAACCTAAGCTAGTAGTAGCAGAGCCAGGCACAGCCAGTTCTAATGAAGCAGTTCTTTTCCTATTACCACACTTCTTTTCTTAAAAAAGCTGGATAAAATATTCCATGTACCCACAATTCCAAGATTTAAAATTCATATAAAAAGGAAATTTACAAAAATGGTAATAGGTGTGTTACAATAATACATTATGTTATGCATCACTTAATCTTCACCACAATTCTGCTAGCTTCTTTCATTCTATTTTCCTAATGGGGAGACTGAGACTGAGTTTACATAACTTGCCAAGAACCCATGGGTGAAGTGGGAATTCATAGAGCCAAACAGATTTTTCTGAATCTTAAAACACACACAATGTTTATAAAAATCTAGAAAAAATTACAGGTGAGTAGTCGTTTAGTCACTTGATGATGCTGGACAATAACCAGCATAAAAATAATAAAATAAGATAAAAAACTTAGGAAAAAAAATTTTTTTAGAGATTTTCAAAGTTATCTTATGTCAAAGGAAACATGCTGGTTAACTAATTACAAACTGTCCAGGTAAAAGGTTACAGCAGTAATATTGTCAGGCATATTCTACTGGAAAAGTCAACTAATTAACTGATTAGATTAATAGACCCATATGAACTAGATCAGAAACTTAATAAACTATGAAATACAAAATCAAAAAGTGACATTAAATAAATTTTAGCATCTAGGCTTTAAAATAATAATGGTATAAAATCCTGTCAACTCTCCCACACATTCATGTTCTTAAGTTTTTCCAGAGTAGGGAGGAACAAGGGATTGGGAAGGAAATCCAACTGAATGTAACAAACATTTTAATGCAGTGTTACAAGAGAAGCTAAACGTAACAAAATGACAAAATGAAACACCTGCTTTTCACAGAATTTAAAGAATGCATATTCCATAAGAGAACTACACATATACCTCCCCAAAAAGGACTCAGATCTACTGGTTACACCTTCAAAATTTGCTCTTAAATAATACACAAATTACTAATAAAATCTGAATAAATATTCCATAACCAACTGTACTCTTTTGAAAAGTTACATAATATAAAGATATTAAGCATTTTGACTTTTCTGGGCTTTACTTTCTACATTTACAAAATGAGGAAGATGAAGTAAACTTCCAACATCACTTTCAATTCTAAAGCCCCATGAAATAATAATCATAATAATACAGAAAATCTAATGAAAAGTTCTATCAGTAGATGTAAAAAGTTCAATTTTTTTCAAATGTATATAAAAATTCACTACACTTCACACTTAAGATATGTGTATTTAAGTTATATCTCAACAAAAAAGTTTGGGGGAAGAAGAGGGATCAGGGAATAAAGACTAAAACAAAACCAAAAAATCTTCAGTACTTCATGCATGACCCAGAAACATGCTCAAATTAAACAGGTTAATAAGGCTAAACAAAAACTAAGTTTGTATAAGGAAATTACTTCTTTAAAATGAAAGAAAACAGGGCTGGCAGATGTGAGCACTGATCAACCGAAGAAGCCCACCAAGATGATTTTATTTATAAGCATATAAATATGAGTTTAAGATTATGATGACTAAAAATAATTTTATATATTTAAGAAAATTTCAAGTTATAAAATACTGTATAATCTCTGGAGAAATCCATAACATGAACATGCTTATACTTTTAGCTAATTCTGACCATAAATGATCTTAAATCAATTCAAAATAATTGAATTAAGTGACATTCTTTCATTCCAGTATTTGTTCCTGGCCTTTCAATTCTCAGGTGTACATAGTTTAATTGACATTCTTTGGCATGAAGGGAAAATAAAATTCTCTTTCAAGAAGTAGGACATATTTTTACCTTTTGTACTTCTAATTTCTTTTCAATAATTTCTAATTAAGAAAGCAATGATGTCTTCAGGGTATTCTTTTTCATACTCTTAAAATTCACAACAAGATAGTTTTTTGATCCTTTAGAAAGCAGATTTAGACTGTAAAATTATGAAGAAAAATTATAATAAGTGTTTTCAAAGAAAATAAAACCTGGGCCTTGAAATTTTTCATTTAAACTACAATCTTTAAAATTAATGCTCAATAGGAAATAAATCATATCTATGTTATGCTACTTTGGGCTCAAGCTCAAATATTTTAATATTCTATTATTCTTACTAAAATATTCCTTGATTTACCGATAGATATGTTCCTCAAAAGTCCCTTGCTAATCAAACTTGTGTAAATCTCATCTTAAACGCACTAGGGGGAGCTCCCTATTTGAAAAAATCCTAGAACATGTGCTTTTGTCTTGTAAGGGTTCCTTTCCTAACTTGTATTCCTACAAAAAAAAAGTGACTTTCTGACTTACATGCTGAACTATATTCATCTAGTTTTCATTCAACAATGTTTTTTTAAAACACCATCCATGTACTTTATCCCAACCTTATCAACTGACATTAAGACAACTTTGACTAAGTTATCTTTTTCACACTGCTTCCCAAGGAAGCAATACAAAGAAAGTCCCCCCCAATATATATGTATATACTTAATATGCTACTAATAGATTTCAAAGCATGTAATAAAAATCAGCTTTAAATATCAATAGATTTTTATCACTGTAATTTCAAATTCAAAGCCAAAAGATTATAGAAAACAGAGGCACATAATCTACTGAGGGAAAAAGTAGTATGTTTTATGTCCACTGAACACTTCATAATTTTTAAAGTACCTTTTAATATTCCATCCCATTACAACCTCTCATTGATTCTATAATAAGAGTATAAATGGTTTCATTACTGGCAATTTGGAATATGAAGAAGCAGAAGCCCAAGGTGGTAAAGTGACTGCCCAGCGTTTCGTAGTAATTCAATGATAAGGCCAGGACTCAGATCCAATTTTCACATTCCTGGCCATTGCTCTTCTTTTACACAATTAAAGATGGAGAAAAAAATTTAAGCAAGTTTGTTATAGAGTCCCTTATCCATCAATAATAATTATTGAAAATAGTTTTAGGAGGCTTGAAGTTCAGGGACTTGCCAAGACCATTCAAAGGGGAAAGGACAGTCTCAACAAATGGTGTCTGAATACTGGACACCCACATGCAAGAGAATGAAACTGGACCCACAGATGGTGCTCCACACCATATACTAAACTAACTCAAAATGGATTAAAGACTTACATGTAAGATCTAAAACTAAAACTCCCAACCGAAAGAAAATTTATGGAGAAAGTATCAGTAACATTGGATTTGACAATGATTTCTTAGATACAACATCAAAAGCCAAGCAACAAAAGAAAAAATTAAACTGGAGTACATCAAAAATGAAGACTTCTGTAAATACAACAATCAACAGAGTAAAAAGGCAGCCCATGGAAGAAAATATTTGCAAATCACACATCTGATAAGGAGTCAGTCACTATCTAAAATATTTAAAGAACTCCTATCAACAACAACAAAAATTTTAAAATATGCGAAGGACTTGAACAGACCTTTCCCCAAACCCAATATACAAATGCCCACCCAGAGTATGAAGAGATGTTCAATACAATCAGGTAAATGTAAATAAACCAATGAGATATACTTCAAACTCATTAGGATGGCTAATATTAGAAAAAAGGAAAGTAGTGTTATCAAGGGTGTGGAGAAATTAAAGTTCTTGTGCACTACTAATGGAAATAAAAAACAGTGCAACCTTTATGGAGAACAATATGGCAGTTCCCTAAAAATGTTTAAATAGAATTACCATATGATCTAACAATTTCACTTCAGAATATATATCCAAAAAAACAAAAGAACCTCAGAGACATTTACACAGCATGTTCATAGCAGCATTATTCATGAAAGCCAAGAGGTGGAAGGAAGCCAAGTGTCCATCAACAGATAAAGGGTTAAGTAAAATGTGGTGTACATATACAACAGAGTATTACTCAGTCATAAAAAGAAAAGAAATCCTGACACATGCTACAACTTATATGAACCTTGAGGACGTTAGGCTAAGTGAAATAAGCCAGTCTCAAAAAGATATATACTGTATGAGTCCATTTATAGGAAGTATCTCTAGATTAGTCAAATTCATAGAAACAGAAAGTAGAATGATGCTATTCTTTCATTGCCTGGGCTGGGGACAGGGGGAAATGGGCAGTTATGCGTTAACAGGAATAGAGTTTCAGTTTTGAAAGATGAAAATGTTCTGGAGATTAACTGCACAACAATGTGAATATACTACCACCACTGAACTGTACATTTAAAAATGATTAGGATGGTAAATTTGATGCTGTTTTTAACCACAAATGAAAAATTTTAAAAAATGGTTAGGGACTTAAAATATTTACAAAATACCTAATTCATCATTGTTTTCAGTTCACAGTCAGCACAGGATGTTCAAGTATAATAATCTTTCTTTTGAAAAGATACCTATAAAGCAATAAATACCAAACTATTGTTTATACATTTGTTGATCGTCTAAGGGAAACCAAAAACCCAGATGGGGATCAAGTTTTTATTACTTCACCTACCAACAGTAAAAGAAAAGCCAGTATTATATACTACCTGCTTGGGTGAAGGGAACTGCTAAATGGGTACCACTTAGTTAAAGGGAAAAAAGTAGTATTATTAGAACTCTACCTGAATTATCTGCTAAGTTCACAAATAGCTCTTTAAGCTGAAAAATAAAATTGGCTAAAATTATTCTAAGATTCATCCAATTTTATCTTGTCTAAAAGCCATCATTTTTCAAAGAGGTAAAAACACTTGGAATTAAAAATCCTCAAAAAATTAAACACGTTTTACCTTCTTTTATGTCACTAGTCAAGGACCATCTTCACTAGGGGCACCGAGTAGTAGGCCAGGTACCCTTCTAAGTCCTGGAGCAGTCAAATCAGTACTAGTATATTGAGTAGTAGAAATATAGAATCAGTCCAGTGACAAAAATATACTGCAGGCTAGTGTAATATTTAGTGGCTAAACCTAACTGGAACCTAACTTCAAAAAAATAACAATTTGAAAACACTGGCAGAAAACAGAACTTGGAAAAGTATGAAAAATAAACTGATCTACATATCAAACATATCAGACCTCTAAAACTATCTATGTCCAAACTTTAGATATTAAGGCAGGTTCAGATTTTCAGCGGCTCTCAAAAGATAGCATTATTTGAAACTCTGGTGAACACATGTGAAAAAAAATCTATCAAATTTAGCTAAAATGATAAGCAATTTAATAAGGTGTTACTATAATTAAGAAAGATTGGATACACATTGTTCCATTGGTCCACATTGTAGTGGTATCAGCAAATGGTACTCATTATCAAAATTAAATATTTATAAGGACTCCTATATGCAAGGAATTTTTTAGTGTTGATATTCAAAGTGCTTGAGGAAAACATTCACCAAGAATCATTTTTTTCTCAGCTACTTTAACCTTACTGATATCCTGCAAATTCTGCTAGTATCCTAACTAGTATCTCAAAGATGTTTTATTTGTAGGTATTCTAACTAAATATATGCAATATATATTAAAAATACTCTTGGAATTGGTTATGGGAAATCAAGTATTTCCCATATTTCTGTGGGGGAACACATGTGGAGGTATATATATAAATATATAAATACATATATATAACTCACATTTAAGTGTTTGAGAAAAATTATTCAGAACCCATATAAAGGTTTTTAGATGTAATCATATGCTCTGTCTTCCAGAGCTGGTTCACCTTTTCTCATTTCCTTGAACTACTGAGATTATATACAAGTATTTAGTACTGTGGGCGCCACAGATCCTAGTGAAGAGCTTGAAAGGGAAAGTATTTATGTACAAACACCAAGGTTACAGAATAAAAGTATTCCACAGAAAACAGACAGATACCCTTACAAAAGAAACACATGAACTGTATTAAGTATTAAATATTTGAGACATCCAAAATTCCTGATAATTTATCTCTTGAACAGAAAATATGTATTTAAGTCAGCAAGAAAAAGTCTTATAATAAAAAATATCTTCTGGAAATACGTTCTCTTCTAATTAAGCACTTTATTCAGTCACTGTCATTTTCATTTGGAAAACTGTGGCTCCTTAAATTATTTTAATGCTAGTGTCATTTTTATGTGCCAATTCAGGACATGAATATTACTCCTAGTGTCTTTGCTTATTCATCAAAATAGCTGAGAAGCATTATCCTTCCCTCTTGTTGAATTAAAAACCCTAACAGACAAAAACAGTCTAATCTCCAGGCTCTTCTCTTGGTCAAAGTGATAAGAGCACAGCAGGACCACTTTCAACCTCAAACTTTTTGTGAGCTCTATAGACAAGAACTTTAGTGTTCTCTGGTGGAAGATGGCAACTGGGAAAAAGAAAATACAGGTTTAAATTACAAATGTCCTCAGCCTGTCCAAACAGTTTTTCTAAGGAAGCACCTTAAGAAATATTTTTAACAGGAAGTAGAAGGTAAATGTGTCTAAATGCCTTTCCCACTTATAAAATGTGATGCAGAAAAACAAAATTAACAATTCTGCTATACACTGACAACCTGACAATCATAAGGGTAAGTATATCCAATAATAAGGAAATAAAGATAACTGAATAATGGCAAGTTTCTTAGCGGTCTTTGAACTCAAAGTTTAGATCAAAACCTTAAGCAATAAGACTGCATAGCACTACAGGTAACAAAAGAATATGCAAGGGAAATAAACCATTATTTTAAAGAAACAAACTGAAAGGTTCATGGCAAACCTGCCTAAATTACTAAGAGTTTAAAAATTAAGCAGCACAGAGAGGTGAAACATAAAAAGATCAATGTGGTAAGAAAATACACATTTACTACTTAAACAGTGGAAGTACAATTCTGTAAAAATAGAAACAAAAGTGACTCTGAGTTGCAATGTATACTCTAAATGCTACAAGACTATATTCAACCATTTCCAAAGACATTTAGATGCTGAATAGTTATCCCTAAGAAGTAAAGCGTAAACATTTCGAAGACAAAGGAACATTTCGACTTCTTTTTATATAAAGAAACCAAAAATTATAGTTGTGGGCAGAAGTTCCCTGAAATTTATAAAAGTCATGAACACTGTGGCTCATGGAATTTGGGGAAAGAACAGTGTATACCTAGAAGTATCATTGTGGTAATAGTGCTTTGCACTACAACATAAAAACTGATTTCTTGGGTTTAATATTCTTTTGTTATGTGTTACATTACACATTCTTCAGAATCTTTTATTTTCCAGGTCAGCAATCTCGTAAAGTATTAAAATGGACCACCTTGCATTATCCCATAGTGATCTATCGTGTGACTTAAAGCTCTTGTCTCATCTTCATACAATTAATAGCAAGTGCAACAGAGGAACTGGAGTAGTTTAGGGAGGTAGGAAGGGTTCTTTCATATTTTCAAACAGCCTCTTTTCCAAGGGTTTGGAGTTTAAAAACAAGAAAGAAAACCACTCTGGACCTGCCACTTAATTCAAGAATGGCTTCAGAATTCTTGCATAGTGGCTTACTGCACACACTTCAAAAGCTGAGAAATCTTAATGTACTCAGCCAGTTACTGACACCAATGAAAACCTTCTTACCTCAGAGTTATAAAATATGGTTCAAGTTAAACCCTGATACGACAAATTAGAATAATTTTCTCTAACATTTTAACACCACTTATCAACAACTAGTGTCTGTAAGTCATTGCTATAGTTGCACAACTGCCTGTGGGTAGACAGACTGTCAGAGAAACTGAGTGTGGGGAGACAGGATGTTTTCCCTTTTATTCCCTGAATGAATTCAAGAGGTTAAAACCAAACTCGTATCAACTTTGCAGCAAAGAATTCAGACTCGAATTCTGAACAGGAACACACTTTAAGGGAAGATTTAAAAAAATGAGGGCTATAAAACCATATACAATGTGGTCAGAATTTCACTTTTGAATTATGTGCATATTATAGTTTAATCTGACATGTTTTATACTTGTATTTCATGTTATGTAGTTTTTGGACTGGGCTGTGTTTTTCCACAAAAAAAAAATCAACTGTTTTCCACCTTAATATTCAACCTACCTGCCCATAGTTGTCTATGCCAGTTACTAATCTATTTAAATTTAATAAATCAAAAGCTGTCCTTAGGGATTGGCCAAGAGTCGTAAGTCCTTCAGCCTGAAGGTTTTTCAGTTCATTCATAAACGTTGCATGGTTTTCCTTCCATCCGGCCTGAAACGAAAAACGTAAATAATTTTTTCCCCACATTTTAAAGCCATGTATACACGGACAGCCGTTACAATCTGCCGTTCACCAAGTAGCTGTTTCACTTTACAGTATGCTTTTGGTTTACGTGTCAATAACGTATCACTGCTGAGGAAACTCTCCTCCAAAGGTGGCCAAGAATAAACCTGCTGGCTCTACAGCTTTCGGTAGTTACCAGCCTTAAGACTTTAACTTTCCAGGGGAAATGTACTCCCCAATCTAATACCCAAAATTCGGGGATGCAAAGGTACTGGTGGAAAGCAGAAGTGAGCGGGACTTCTGAAGTTAACCCAGAGCTCGTCCTACCCGCCCGCGGCCCACTCGGGGAGAATCCGGAGACCCACCCCACAGCCCCCCGCCCCCCCCCCCCGGCCCGCCGGCCCGCCGGCCCGCCCCAGCCTCGGGCCGATTCCCCTTTAATGCAAACCCGGGCTCGGCGCTGCCGGGCCCGGCTGTCACTCGGGCTAACTTGAATAAATATCCCCCACAGTTCATTGCTGCCGCTCACGCCGCGGAGGGGAAATGTCGGCCATGTTGATCGCAGCGCCGCCGCCGCCGCCGCCGCCGGGCCGGGCTGGGGAGGGGACGGCGGTGGCCCGGCGACTCCGCGCCGCGCCAGGACGCTCCGGAGCGGGGGAGGGGGTGGGAGCCCGCAGGGGAAAAGACCTCAGCGCCTGGAGCACAGCGGGTGGGGGAGGGGAGCATAATGAAGGGTGAATGGGGGGGGCGGGGAGGGCGAGAGAGGAAGGAACAGGCTAGGGAAGGGAAGGGGGAGGGCGAGGGCTGTTACCTTGATAGCATAGGGCGGCTCTTCGAAAGTGACCAGCATATACCTGTCTCCTCTGCTCGCAGGGTCCCGGGCACGGAGCTGCGGAGAGCGGGTGGGGGACGGGAGGAGGAACAGGGCGGGCGAGAGAGAAGCACAGAGGCGAGGTTACCGGGCGAAGAAGGGGCGTCCAGCTGCCCCTCCGCCCCCCACAGTACCGTACACGCCGCGGCCACCCCTCCACGCCGCCCCCCCTACACACATACAGATCGGCTACCACACACAGCCCGGGGCCGGAGCCCGGGCCCGGGCCGAGCCCGGCTCGCAGCGCCCGCCCGCCCGCGCGGTGGGGGAGGGGGTCCCCGAGCCCGGCAGCTCCCGCAGTCAGGTCCCCGACACCTCCGCCTCGCCGCCCCCGGTCGCCCTCCCCCCACCCCTGCCGCCCGCGGGCTGCCGGGCCGGGGTCGCCGCCCGGGCTCGATCAGTCGGTACCTTCATGAAGGTCTCTACCGCGCCTTTGGCCGTGTCCAGGTAGGTGGTGCCCAGATGGCTGCGCTGGTTCATAGAGGCAGACGTGTCTATCAGGAACAGTAAGATGGGCATAGTGCTGGCCGGGGACACCGGGGCCCGAGGTGGTGGAGAAAGAGGAGATGGTAGAGGTGGAGGCGCCGGTGGCGGCAGCGGCGACCGCCGCTACGCGGGGCGGGGGAGCGCGGCCCCCGGGAGGAAAACACCGTCTGGGTCTTTCCTCCGGCTCGGGGAGTTTCTCCCCCGATAGTTGAGAGGAAACTCCCCAGACCCAGTCCTCCCCGTCGTACCCCCGCCTCCGCCTCCTCCTGCCTGCCTGCCCGCTGGGGCGGGCGCCCGGCCGTCTGTCTGTCGGTCCGTCCCCCCCGCCTCGGGGGTCCCGTCCCCGCTCCCGGCCCCTGTGTGTGTCCCAGCGGGAGACGGGCCTGGCTCCCTACCCCACCCCCGGTGCAGGGAGTGGGGACCTGGGAGCTGGCGAAGAGGGGAGTGGGCTGAGGGGAGATTGGCCCTGGGGCTGTTGGGAGAAGTTTCAGGGACTCCCTCCGCACCCCGGCGGTGTCACCACTTTCTCAGCCCCTCTCGCTACTGAAGCGCTTTTCTCTCTCACACTCCGGTTTTAACTCGGGCAGGGGCTGCAGAGGCTCCGCCCTCTGACACGTCCTCGAGCCACGTGATGCACCGCCCCGCTATGCTATTGGCTAGTCCCTGGCCTCTTATTAGCATATTCAAACAGCTCAGGGGCGGGGGAAGCTAGGAGGCCGGCTCCAGGAACAGTTACGGAGCACGCGCGGAGGCGGGGCGTCGGGTGCGCGCGAGAGCGAGCGCTAGGGGCGAGCAGGCGGGCCGGCCGACGCGGAGGCGGGCTCCGGGAAGGGGCGGGGACGAACCGCGGAAGGACCGCGGGGTGGGGGTGGGGGCTGCGTCGGCGCGCGCCGGGCGGCCGCGGCTGTGAGTCTGCGCGTCAGGGCCGGCGGCCTCGCCTTGGCTGTTGGAGGTGATAGGGGTCGGGGGAAGGGAAGTGGAGGCTGGCCTCATCTCCCTTTCCGAGGTCGCTGTAGCGAACCGCTTCCCCGGTGGGCGAGTGAGAAAGGCATGAGTAAAATGATCAAACGCCGGGTTAGGAGACGGTGGCAGGCCCACGGTCGCCCTCCGGAGGAGAGCTCGGGGCCCGCGGTCGTCGGAGGAGGTTCCTTGGCCCTCGGAGGGCCGGCCCCAGCGCGGGCGGGCCCGGGGCGGGGGAGGGGAAGTGAGAGGTTGTTTATGACCAGGGACTAATCTCCCCCGCGAGTCACACCGCTCCCGCTGGGCCTTGGGCAGCGACCGAGGGTGAGGGCTGGACCTGGCCAGGAGCCCTCTCGTTAGAGGACTCACCAAAAAGGGAACAAGCCCTTTTTTCCCTAATTCAGTCCCCAAAAGGCAGTGGGGAAGACTCAAGTATCGATAAACAGTTTGTTGCCCTTTTTATACTCGGGGGAAAATAACCCGTCCTGCTCAAAGAAATAACCTCTCTCAAGCCATGTTTACTTAGGGCCACTGAATATCCATTTCAGAGCTAAAAGAGACCTTGGTAAACCATAATCCATTACTTTTATGTTCAAATGAACAAACTGACTTCAGCTTGCCCAGGTGACACATAGAATGGGTTCCCCATAACCCTGCCAGTGCTCCTTCCTTTCACGATGTATGCAGTCTCAGGCTCTATCCAAATACTGCATGAGGGAAGACGTTCTCGGCAACCAGCCCGCCTTCGTGCCTGATGACATAATGAATCCTCTCTGAAATGTCCGAGGAAAATAGTTTCCTCAGATACGCTAGTTGAAAACCTGACATTGGCTAAAATACAAACTGAATTAGGAACATACAACTCTTATGTAGACATTCATAGGGCCTTTCCTACGAGCCTTGCATTTCGATTGTTTTTATTGCTTAATGCTGCAATTCTTAATTATTTGCCTGCTGATCACTCAAATTGTTCCTGTTACCATTGACATAGAACAGATATATTTTGTGGCACTTTTGAAAATTTTAATTTTTATATCTTGGACTTTTCCTAATATTTAATAGAATCTCTGAGTTTTTGTAATTTGTAGAGGAGCTATCTCAGTAATATGCTATTCTGTGAGTATGTATCATAGAAGAGTGAAATATTTTTAAGGGCTTTGAACTACAAAATAAGATGGACTAGAGATCTTATATTCAATACTTGCTGAGGACCAGTGGCTTAAAAATGACTGAAATATTGGCCCTGCCTTCAAAGAGCTTATGGTTTTTCTAGAAGAATATTGCCTGCATATTATTAGCTACTTCAGGGCAGAAAGTGATTAGATACTAAATAATTCAGAAAAGAGAAAATTTTATTTCCCTGGGATAATGAAAGAACATTTTCCAGGGTCAGTATGTTTAAGCGGTGCCTTAAAGCAGTGTTTTTCAAACTGGGATCTTAAACCTGGAGATAAGAATTAGAATTATTTGATACCTTAAAATTTTTGTTTTCATTTTAATAACAATATACACATTCTTTTATTATAAAGACAAATTTTCTTTCAAAGTGACAATTTGCAACTGAAAGAGATTTTCATAGAATTGGTCTTCAGTTTTCTCTATCAGTGCTTTTCAAACTGTGGTCTGTGGACCCCTGCCTGTCAAAAAATGTATTCGCCAACATTGTAAAATGATTATAAATCAATAAAAAATGTTAAAAAAAAATGTATTCGCTTGAGTCAAAAGATTCTCTTTTACATTGCTCAGGTTTGAGAAACACTGCTTTTAAAGATTGGTAGGATTTGAATATATGAATAAAGGAAAGGAAGCCACTGGTGAAAAATCCTTCTAG
This sequence comes from Vicugna pacos, assembly GCF_048564905.1. Classification (NCBI taxonomy): domain Eukaryota; kingdom Metazoa; phylum Chordata; class Mammalia; order Artiodactyla; family Camelidae; genus Vicugna; species Vicugna pacos. The sequence goes on along the minus strand of NC_133000.1, from coordinate 13,656,946 downwards.
ACACTGAAAATGTAGTGAAGAAAGGAAGTTAGCACAGCATTGCCAACGGCTTCCTGGGGAACAATCAAGTTCAGCTAGGCTGGAGCACCAGGTATTCGAAGAATAGTGTAAGATCTGGAAAGGTAGTTCATTCCTGGATGGTAGAGGGCCTTTATTCCAGGCTAAGAATTGTTTTCTGTATAAATTAGAGCTTTTAGTTGGGACGGTGGGTACAAAGCAGTATTTGAAGGGACTCAAACTAGGCAAGTAAAGCAGATGGGCATGCATTCATAATGACCTTACCTATTGCAGTCACTTGAAATCATTTCCAGTTGAGCCATCATGCTCTTTCTTCCCTGACTTCATGGAGTTGGCAGATTGTTGCACTTGGGTCATAAGTGGAGGCATGTGTTAGAGCCAGGATTAGATGCAGAGATCAGGAGAGCCAAGTCCAAGGAGCTAACCTGGAGCATATAACCGGAATCTTTGCTTGTGGTAGCACCTGAGATCAAAGGGCATGTTTCCAGTTCAGAAGCGCAGAAGTGCTGGAAGGCCCCAACACAGACAGGAAGGAAATCAGGACATACATAGACAGCAAATCAGGAGGCAATCAGAAACCAGGAAGCATTGATGAGTGGTCCTAAACAAAATTGTGAAATAGGCCAAGTTTATTCTTAGTGACTCTGGTTGACAATTAAACTATTAGTTGATGATGTAATTAAAGCAGTGGTTCTGGACCAGGAGACACACATTAACATTACCAATAGAGCTTAAAAATAATAATTAATGTACCAAATCCCCATACCCAGAGGAAAATGATACTGTAGAATTGAGATGGGCCCTCAACATCTCATTTTTTAAAAAGCTGTTCAGGTGAATCTTAAATAATGCTGATTAAGAACTATATGCTTAAAATATAAGAATAAGGTATGTGTCTAGCGTCTAGTAATACTCAGTAAATAACTTTGAATATTCCTATACTTTTAGAGTTATTACATTTCTTAAAAGAACTCCTAAAATAAATCTGCATACTAAAGGAAAAAAAAACTATAGATGTGACATCAATATAGATAACGGTGGAATTTTATCATATGTTTATTTAAATTGCTTGAATTCAACTATATTTGACAAAAAGTAAAAAGAGAAAACTAAATAATGCCAGAGACCCCTACCGTTCCCCTCAGTGAGCTTAGGCCTTGCAGTAAGCATGAGATGGGAAATACGAATCCCTTCTTCACTAAGTCTGTGTGATTCTCGAATGTGATCCCAGAAAGATTCTGGTCATATGCAGGCTTATTTTTCTAAAACATGGCCCCCAAATGCAAGCCAACTATTTCATCAGACTGAACTGAAGAAACAGTGAGCTCTTGCAATGCCAGAGGGAAAACTAGTTGGAGCAGTGTGTGCTAAGCCCTGTTCTGTTGCAGTCTAGGGGATTAGGGAAGATTTTTCTGGGAGGACATTGGTCAGAAGAGGTATGTGGGAGAAAACTTGCTCTTTGCTTCTATTTTTCAAGGAATGCTGCCCAAATGCTATGGCTCTGATTTAAAAGGGAATGAATAAATTATACAAAACCCTCAAAAAGAATGGTGACTCTGGCTTAAACAATAGCCTAAATTGTTGAAATGGAGCTATTCTAACAGAATTAAGAACTGATGAATTATATTCATTTGTAGGAACCAACCAGAGCGCTTTTAAATTATTTTAAACCAATTAAACAGGGTAACACGGCTTTAAAAATAATTATGTGCCAATGGCTTGGCTTGTGGTATCTGGATGTGCCATCTGAACAGAATAATCAAATGAACTTAGTGTTCCTCATATATAACCTAACAGTTTCCTTTGGCTGTTTTACCATTCATTTCCTCAGCTCTCTGCTTTACTCTTTGAGATCACAATAGTCACTGATGTTGAGAGAATATCAAGAAAACATGAAGTAATAAGCATAAAAAAGTAGATGAGAAATTATGCAGCAGAAAGTATTTGGATAGTTCATATATAAGGAATTTAATTTTGGTCATCCTAATTTATAATGTTATATAACACCAATTATATAATTATATGATATCAGTCCTCAGGGGAAAAAAATGCTACCAGGGACTGCTTTTAACAAGAAATTACACTTTTCCAACGAGCAGTATTTCACAGTAATAGTTAAAGTCTTAGGCTATTGAAGATCAGTACTGAAAATGGACATCCAAAATGAGACGAGTCTCAGTGGAACAGTTTCTCTATCAAAGGAGCATGAACATTACAGCAATTATTTAAATTACTATTAATAACACACCTACTGTGTGTGAGCAGAAAGAAATCTATGGAAGTGTGTGTGGAGGAGTGGCAGGAATTGAGACTGGACCACATCATGAAAGGTTTCATGTGCCCAACTAAGAAATTTTGAATTTTATCTTTGGGTGATAGAAACAAAGTTTTGGAATAAGAGGGTAATACAGTCAGATTCTCATTTTAGAAAGATAATTTCTGTAACAATTGGGAAGATGGATTAGCAGGGAAAACAGTGGGCAGGAGACCAATTAAGCAATTTCTGCCTTAATCCAGGGAGCAGATAGGAATCACTGTAGATGTGGCAACAGGGATGGTAAGTAAGGAGGGGGTTGTAAAAGACATGGAGTTGATAGAATTGATAAGACTTGGTGAACTGGGTAAATGCAGGCAGAAGCATGATATTGTGAGATTAAATTTATCTTGTGTCATGTAAAGTGGATTTCAAACTACTGGTAACTATAAATTCTGATAGAACCAATGGTGTTTACTCAGTCACTTGTTCAACATATTTATTGAGTCTCTAATAAGTGCAGGAGCTAGGAATTTAGCAATAAATAAAACGGGGAGGAAAATGCCTGTCCTTATGAAGTTTACATTCTAGTGGGAGAGGCAGGCAGTAAACAAGATACATACATAGTATGTTTAAATGCAAAGGAGAAAATATAAAGCGAAAAGGTAACAGTGTTACAGAGGGCTGCAGTTTTAAATCTAGAGAACAGGGAGACATCCCTGAGAAAATGACACAGGAGTACCAATCTGAAAGAAGTGAGAGGCAGAGCTGTGCAGGTATCTAGGGTGAGGCAGATTTTTATCTATTTACTGAAGTTTACTAAAACATTTGTGGTTTGAAATGCTAATACATTTTAAAGTGTTATCTGTTGGTAAATATTCTTTCCTGATACTTAATAAGTGTTCTTATTCATAACAGTATTATTAATAAAATTCTTTGCTGATACTTAAGACATATTCTTACTAATAGTATTCTTCTAATTACTAGTAGTAAGTATTCTTTGCTCATGTAGGTTCTCCCTGATAGGCAGAACACCAATTACTCATTAAATATTCTCGAGAGATGTATTTATCTTAAAGTCGATGGGTACTGTTTTAGATTCTGGGGATGCCCAGTGTGGGGTGTGAACCCTTCACTCCTCAAGGAGAAGTTCTGGGTTTTGAGTTCCCTCCTGATCATGGGTCACTGCTCCAGGAGTGGGGTTTCCGGTGAGATTGTGTCTCAGCCTTTTCTACCTGCTTCAGTGTGGTTTCCCTCGGATTTGCCTCACGTGAAGAAGGAATTGGTCTACCAGTTTTTAGGGGGGTTTTTTCCCCAGAGGGAGTTGTTCTATATATAGCTGTAGACTTGTTCTGTCCATGAGAAATGAGTTCAAGATCTTCATATGTTGCCATCTTGAACCCAGCCATAGTACCATGCTAACATAGCTTTAAACCTGAGCATTTTCAAGGCAATCATGAGGGACATCAGATCAATTTAAGAAAATGACGTGATCTGATGGTTCCTCTAAGCAAACTAACACTATATTATTTCTGGCTATTAAAACATTTTGAGTAATTTTTTATTTCAAGCAGTTATTAAAGGTAGAGACAGGTATTCTGGGCTCTGAAATTTATAAATAAGACATGATTTCTGACTTCAGAAATTGTAGGATCTGGTAGAGGAAATAAAGATACATAATACTAAGCAGAATATAGCCAGCGACAAAAGATAAGTGCAAATAGTATCTCTCATTTAAGTGAGAAATTCATACAGACTAGAAGAGAATAGAATAAAGCAACTGAATAAGGAAGCATTTTTCTTCAAAGCTTTACAATTTTCCATCTTTAAATTTTTTTTGCTGAAAAGAATTTGTCAGAAATTTACAAAATGCAAAAATAACAGAAAAACAAAAGTCACTTTTAATCTCACCACACAGACATAGCCACTGATAACACTTTAGTATATATCCCCTCCATTGTATTTTAAATAAAATTAGTCTTTTAACATATTTTCTATCCTTTTCCACCTAATATAATGTGAACATTTTGCATTAAATAATCTTTAAAAAGTGACTTTTAATATGCATAATAGTCCATCCCACGGATGTATCATGATTTATTTTCTTATTACTCAATATTTTCTTTCCAGATGTTTTACTTTCATAATTAATGATACACTGATACATTCATGTTTGTAGTAATTCAGCAACTATTATTTGAATGAACACTAGCTACTGCTCTGGATGTTGAAGTTATGTGAGAGAAAAAAGTCCCAAGTCCCTGCCCATGTGGGGAGAAGAAGAGAGAGACAATAAATATGTAAATATTCTATTATAGAAGATAGTGATAAGTGTTCTGGAGAAAAAGCAGGGTAAAAGAATAAGAAGTGGTGGGGCTGGGTGCTTCCCTGTGCAATAGAAATAACTAACACATGGAGTAGAATTTGATCAGTGCCAGCAAAAAAGTTCAAAATGCTATGAGGGACATGTACCTAATTGGACAGGATAAGAAAGAGAAACCCCCCAAATTAGCCGAGAACAAGGTGGACAACCAGGAACTCAATTTGCTCAAGCAAAGAGAGAAGAAAATTTCTGAAAGGAGAATATATTTTTTCAAAAGTTAATGACATATCAAAGTGAAGACTGGGGGGAGGGTATGGCTCAGCGGTAGAGTGTGAGCTTAGTGTTCACAAGGTCCGGAGTTCAATCCCCAGTCCCTACATTTAAAAAAATAAATAAACCTAATTACCTCACCCCCCCCCAAAAAAACCCAGAAAAATAAAATAATTTTTTAAATGTTCTAAAATTTTAAAATAAAATAAGTAAATAAATAAAAACCTAATTACCCCCCAAAAAGTCAAAGTGAAGACTAAACAAAAGCTATTAGATTTGAGAAGCCAATGCTGACTTTTATAAGGAATACAAAGAGAAAATAAGGTGAATTAAATCACCAAGGATTTTAGTAAATTACTGAAGGCAGAGTATATAAACTCCTTTTTGCACTAAAAAAGAGAATGGGATAGTAGCTCAAAGGACCAAAGAGAGTATTTATTTTAAAGTAAAGGAAAAGCCGGAACATGTTTTTAGGTAGATAAAGAGCAGGGGGAAACTGAAGATATGAGAGAGGTACGGAGCGGGGCGGGGGGGTGGGGGGCAGGAGGCAGGTCTTAGGAGCAGGAAAGGACAGAGTCAAGAGCACAGGTGGGAATATTAGGATGTGACAGAAGGGACACTGACTTCTCTGAGACCAGAAATACTGAGACAAATATGAACCATGCCCAGCACAGTGCCGTGTGTGTGTGTGTGTGTGTGTGTGTGTGTGTGTGTGTGTGTGTGTGTGTGTGTGTGTGTGTGTGTGTGTGTGTGTGTGTGTGTGTGTGTGTGTGTGTGTGTGTGTTGTTTCTATTGGTTCTGTTCTGTTTCTCTGGAGAACCCTGACTAATATGGCAGTAAATGGCACATGTTTAATCTATGTTGAATGACAATGTCAATTACAGGGAAATTCAGAGGTGGAGAGAATGGGTGCTGAGGGAACTATGGGAAATGGATGGTTGGCCCAGCCGACCAGTGAGACTAAAGGCCAAGCTAAATGCTCCAGGGAAATCCCTTTAGCAGTTAATTGGGGATGGTATGGACAAGCAAGCAGATCATCTGAGCTCTTAATGCGCGAAGATCCCAGCAGGCAGGTGGTCAACCTCTAGGAGGTTCAGCATGCATTCCTGTAAGTTGTCAGAGCTCTGGGTCGGGAATGTGAAATCAAAGAAATGGGAAAACAAGTATTTCATTGCCTACTTGTGTCAGGCACTCTGCTAGGGCTTCCCGTGATCTTTTAATCTTCTAAGAAACCTGCAAGCTAAGTGTTCTTTCTCTTTCAGAAAAAGAAACGGAAACCAAGTAATATTAATTAACATAGTCCAAGGTCACAAAGCAGAATAGAATTAGACCCTGAATCTGAATCCAGAAGTATAATCCAGGGCAAGCATGACAGAAGTTATCGTTGACCTGTCTGTGGGATTTGGGGCTTAGGGACAGGGCTCCGATCCCTGTCATACTAGAGGAACTGGGAACCCTGGAATAAAAACAAGGCAAAAACTCAGGCACAGAGGAGAACGTAAGGGAGACAATCAACAAAATGTAAGGGAGGAATTTGCTCATAAGAACAGGATGGAGGAGAGGAGGGTTTAGCTCAAGCAATAGAGTGCATGCTTAGCATGCATAAGGTGTTGGGTTCTATCCCCAGTGCCTCCTCTAAAAATAAGCCTAATTACCTCCCCCCACAACCACCAAAATAAAATAATTAAATAATATAATAATAAATAAGTAAAAAAAAATTAAAAAAAGAACAAGTTGGGAAGGAGAACAGGGTGACAGCCTCTAAGATGTTAGTGAGAATATCATTTTAATATTCAACTCACTAGTCTCCAAAGACTAGTGCTCTTAAAACAGCAAGTAAAATAGCTTCACATCTTATTATGCAATATCTGTCATTGGTGATGGGCACCTAGGAGCTCTCATGACATCCACTTAATTCACCAGATTAATTGATGCTCCTCGTTCCCACTTTAAATCATGCCCACTGCATGGCATATGCCCCAAACTAGTAGAACTTGCTTTAGTATAATTGTGAACTTCTGCTCCCAGTACAAGTTCCATGCTTGTGTAGTCAGTTGCTTTTTTCCCCAAGCCCCTTTATACCCATTGAACTTGTTATTGTAATTATGTTAATTAATTATTATATAAGCCAATGAAATGTGATACAGTCACTAAAGAAATTGCTGTCGAATTACATGTAGGCAAGAAAACTGCAAAAAAAAAAAAAGGCTGGAAGATGTAAAAATCTACAAATATTTTGCATTTCAGAAGATTGACAAATGAAATACAATTGACCCTTGAACAAAGCCAGGGTTCGGGGTGCCGGCCCACCACACAGCGGAAAATCTGAGTATAATTTATAATCAGTCTTCTGTTCACTTAGTTCCTCCATATCCACCATCTGCATCAAATTTGTGAGTTCAGTCAACCAAGGATCGCGCAGTACAATCATACTTTTGAAAAAAATGCACGTTACAAGTGGGCCCGCACAGTTCAATCCCCTGTTGTTCAAGGGTCAGCTGTTCAAGTTATTTTAACTTTAAGGCATGTCGCATCATTTTTAAAATTTCTCTGCTGTAATGGACTTTTTCAGTCTACCAATCATTACCTATCAGTGTTGGAGAAGAGAGCTTTTACTATACTCTGTATTGTATAGTACTTTTGTTCATTTTTTTTCTTAAAAAAAAAGCACAGATTTTTGCTTTTCCAGACGGAAATGGCCAATTCCATGTTCCTTAGTGACTTCATTCAGCACTTTTACATGAAACCTCAATACAGAGTATGATACTACTTGTCTGTTTAGACTATTCATCTAAGTCTTAGGTATAACGTGACTCATATTAAATTCTGTATTGTGAAAATTTATGGCTTGCTAGTAGTCATAAGACTACCAGGAATTATGCATTTGGGGGCCTTCTTGTTGCTTCATGATAGGCCAATATGTATAGCTTTCTAATAGTTCTCAATGTAAGGACTCTTAGAAATAACCTAAAAATATCCTAGTGCGATTCTCTTGTATTAATGATAAGTAAACTGAGGACCAGGGTTAAAGGCACTTGCCAAGGTAAAAAATTATTGAAATAAAGTTAAGGGAAATGTTTAAATAGCCCCTAATGTTGTACCATCCCCATAATGTGTAACACTTAAAATCCAAGATTCTGAAAACACTTTTAAATCAGATCATTAACAATTCTGATACCGATGTATCAAATTATTGTCCTATTTTCTACAGCTGGGCTGCCTCTTCTCAGATACTGACTGGAAGGGCAACATTTTCTCAGGTGAATCAGTGGAGACTTGCATTCATCCGTGAATAAGAAACCTGAAAAACAAGGGTTATTTTTATCACCTGTGTCAGTGGTAGGCTGTCCAGACAGGCCTCATGTGTCCACTCTTAAGTTTTATAATGTTATCAAGAACATGAGGCTTTCTCTGTTTTTTGTTCAGCAAGTGTTAATGTGTGCTTGTCCACTGGCAATGAGCTGTTTCACTTCAAGTATTATAGGTTTGCTTTGGTAGAAGAGATGGGTAGAAGAAAAGAAAGCATGTCAGCTGATCTGGCTTTCCTTAAAAAAGAGATTTTCTGGAACCATCCTAGTAATTTCCTCTTCGATCTGACTGGCCAACTCTGTTACATGACCAATGTCACCTGCATGGTGCCTGCACCGTGTGATGGGAGGGCAACCAGCAATCTCTGTCACCGCAGGACGTTGACAAGCTTAGGAAAGACGTGTGTGGCGTCTAGAGCACTTGCTTCGTTCATAGTAGATGCTGAAAAACTGGCAGCTCTTATTTTGTTAAAAAAAATGAGACCAGTGGTGACATCTCCAAACTTCTTCCATAGAAATTATGAAGAAATGTTTTCATATCTGTAAAGAATCCAATGTGGTAATAACACAATTTTTAGTAGAAAAACACATTTTTACTGAACTTCCATTTGACTAGAATATTCATAGAGTAACTTATTTCTTTTTATTTTGGGGGCGGTGGGGATGGTAATCAGGTTTATTTATTTACTTATTTAAATGGAGGTATTGGGGATTGAACCCAGGACCTAGCTCATGCTAAGCATAGCACTCTACCACTGAGCTAATACCCTGCCCCACTCCCTGGTACGGCGACTTTTAAAAACTGATTTGATTAACCAGATTATCACTTTGGACAATGATCAATAGTTTATGAATAGGCACTGTAATCTCAGAAGTTTTAAGTATAAATGACCTTTTTCTCTCTTACGTTTTATGGGTTGGAAAATACTTGTTTCTTGTACTTAATCAACATTAAAGTATATTTTACCATAATTAAGCATGTTCCTATTGGTGACATGTTGAAAAAAGAACATCTGTTGAACCATTAAAATTTTACCACAAGTATTTATTTGTATTATTCATATCTGTTAAATAGAGATCTTGCCTTTAAAAGATATTTCCGTGGAAATCGTTGGGTTTCTGGCTTCAGTTGTAAGAATTTTTAGTTTGCTATAGGCATTGCCACCAGACTGGCAGTCCCAGAAGTCTTATGCAAGGGACTTGATTTTGCAACAAGAAGAAAAAATACAAATATATATTTTACAAGAAAATTAAAACAAGTTTCTTTTGTATAGAATGGGGAACTATATTCAATATCTTATAGTAACCTATAATGAAAAAGAATACAAAAATGAATATATGTATGTATATTTATGAGTGAAACATTATGCTGTGCACCAGAAATTGACACATTGTTAACTGACTATACTTCAATTAAAATAGTCAAAAAAAGAAAATTAACCATTTTCACAAAAATAAAAAATATCAGCAGAATTTCATAGATATAAAAATACCTAGAGCTAACATCTGCTTCATACATGTAATATATCAAGTACCAGTCAATGCCATGATAAGCAAAAAGCTGAAGTCCAATACTGTGTTATACTGGACTTTTATTACATAAATTGTTTTGAAATGAGGCAAAGAAAAAAGTTCACATAAAAGCCCTGCTAAATATTTTCTTTAAAATGAATTAAATATGAAAGGGACATGTATGTGTTTAATAAAAGGAAGGGAATGTAGCCATTTAAAAAGTCTATCTTAAAAAAAAGTCAATCTAGGAATCATGCTTAGTGCTTTACAAATACATAAATCTCTCGATCTTTACAACTCTGAGTGGTTATTTCTCCAGTAAGGGGAATCACATGGAGAGGAGGCAGCAGAGAGACTCAGTGTCCCGAGCAGGGACTGCAAACCTAATCGAACTCCGCAGCTTACGCTGGTTCCTCTGCTCCATGCCCTGAACACATGATTGTCACATGAGTATGACATAGCCTCTTAGTTTTTCACGTAGCAATTTTGTGACCTTTGATGTTGATAGATGTATTGTGGTTTTTAGTTTTCAGATCTGTAAAATGTAATTGTGGTTCTGGTTTCCTTTTCAAAATACAACCCAAGACAATACAAGCAATGTAATATGAAGAAATGAATAATTTAATGTTAATTTAATAAATTTGTGATATTTGAACCCAAACTTCTCCTAGGTTGCGAGATTTGTCTTTTTTCTCTGTAATTACCAAAATACTTGATTCGGTTATCCAGTTGATTTGATATATGTATATATCTCTTCAAATTGCATTTTTCTAATTGCTCTATTCCACCAGGAAGCGTGTACATGCTTTTTTCTCTTGAACTTTGTCTTGCTTATTTTCTCGTTGCATAGATTTATCCCATCATCTGCAGTTAGGCCTATTTTATAGGAAGTCTTTGTCTTTCTTTAAATTATTTCATTTTATTTAATTCTACCTCTTCTCAACTTCAATGTAGCATACATCCTGCTCTTACCCATAGTGCTTGTGTCAGCATTATTATTTCATTGGCAACGTTGTCACCACAGGAAGTCAGGCTCAGTTGTGAAGGAGAATTTGTTTAGGCATAACAATAGCAATATTGAAAATATATTTTCAATATCTTTTGTGAAGAACTGAAATAATGCAAGTCTCCCTTTAATCCATTGACTCTTTGGCAAATAAAAAAATTTTAAAATGCACTTCATGTTTCTCACTAATGCATCCAAGATCCCTTTATACTTTAAGGAGTACCATTTTCACTTTGATAAAGAATTCTGAAACCTATTAGCTACTCAGACCCAACAGTTTACTCCTTTCCACAGATTGGGCCAAGAAATCTCCCCCTGCCAGAAGCCATGAGGAATTCCAGTTGCAGAAGATGGCCATCTTCCTTCACAAAAAGGGCCTGGAAAGTGCCTGCAGTGCCCTCTTAACCATCTCTAACTCTCACTCAGGAAAAGGTCAAAGCGTAAGTAAAAATGTTTGGCACAGTTGATTTTTTAAATGAAATCAAAATGTATGCTTATACTATGTATCTATTTAATGGCAGTACTGGGGATTGAACCCAGGACCTTGTGCATGCTAAGCACACACTCTGCCACTGAGCTGTACCCTCCCCATACTATGGATGACCTACTTTTTAGAGTATGTTCTTCCTTACGTTCTCAGGTATAAAAATATTTCAAGGCAATTTCAATGAATCAGATTTCAAGAAACTACTAGAACATTTTTTTGTGAGTTGCTTTCATTTGTCAGAATTATGATATGTATTTCAGCACTTTGCTATTCCGGAGTATGTAGGTTTGTCTGTCATTTCACAGCTGTCAAAGGGAAATTCTTATTTTAAATTGCTACATCATCATTAAATAGTTCTAATAATAAAAGGCCTAAATTGTAGGTCCTCTGGGAGATACCAAGGTATCTCATCTACCATGTTGTTCAAGCTTTGGCAGCATGTTGCAAAACAGTTATGTAACAGGCAATAGAGGATAAGAACAAAACCTAACATTGTTACCTGGTGTGGACAGTACCTAAGATTATGCTATATTTTGTTTAAGATTTGTAGGCTATTTTAATAAGCGAGCCGAGCTGGTCGGGAGTACTTCTAGGCATTATCTATTTTGGGATACACCTTATAATTGACTCTTTTCCTCCTTAAGTAAATGGATTCCTCCTCCTGCATAGCTAAGAGCATTGTCATAACATCCTTGCAAAAGCAGTCATCTAAAAATGGAGCTCAAAGTCCACATTTCAGCCTTTTAAGATGATCAAGTTATGTGATGACCTTGGAGATTTAGCTCCATTTGGGCAAAGTCTAGTGAAGTGGACCTAGCATAGCTTAGAAAATACAAAATCCCCTAGTTCCTTTCATTCTACTAAATATTTGTATTTGTTATGGTTTCCCTGAGGAAGGGTTGATGCTGGTAAAAGGGCAACAGGTGTGATGGTCTGAGTTTCACAGCCAAAAATAAATATGGGAAACATCCCAACTTTCAGATGGATGACTCTGAGATTTGGCCCTGACTGAAGTCAGGTTTACCTTTACACTGGAAAAAAAAAAGTTTGCTAGGCAGATAGGTAAACAGTAGAGTGTATCTTACTTAATAATGACTGTCAAACTATCCAAGATCTTTTAGACTCCAAATTGTCTATTCACAAATAATAAAGAAGAGTTTTTCTAACACACTTAGAAAATTGCCTCATTTTTATCAACCTGGTCCTTTTCATTCCCTATTAGTTGTGTTGCTATATGTTTTTAAAGTTATAAATTTGTAAAAATTTATGAAACTTTCAGAAAAGTTGCGAGGTAGATAGATGGTAGATGGAGAGAGAGAGAAGGTATGTATTTTTTGGAGGAGGGAGGTAATTAGGTTTTTTGTTTTCTTTTTTAATGGAGGCTGGGGATTGAACCCAGGACCTTATGCGTGCTGGGCATGCACTCTACCACTGAACTATACCCTCCCCCCAGATGTATGTTTTTTTACACAGATTTTTCCTCTGGTAATTCTCAACTGGAGACATTGACCTGGGAAGCATTTGGAAATGGAATTGGGCACTTCTGCTTTCTCAGTGATGGAGAGGGTGCCAGGCAGGGAGCTACTGACATTCAGGGCCGGAAGCTAGGGATATGAAACAGCCTGCAAAGTGTGGCTGTCCTGCACAACCATGAGATATCCCACTCAAATGCCAATGGTGCTGTCACCCTTGAGAAACGCAGGGGACCTGGCTGTGACAAATAAAGGTGAAGTTCACGGTAAAGAAATACAGAGACAGAGGAGTGTGGGGGCTCTGTGTGGACTGTGTAGCCACACAGCTTGAGTTCAAATTGAATTTCTGTCTGTATGACCTTAGTGAATGGTCTAGGACTCAGTTTCCCCATCTCTAAAATGGGCATGCTGGTAATATCGGCCTTATAGAATTTTGTTGTAAGGATTAAACAAGTTAAAATAGATCAAGTGCTTGGCATATGGTAAGCTCTCAATGTTGGCTATGGCAATAACAAATGTACTCAAATCCTTCATTTTATGTTAATTAGAATTGGTGAGAGGATGTACAAATAGATTTTTTTGAAACCTGCAGCTTCTACGTGTAAACATCTTCTGTCTGGAATCCATTATGTGTTAGAAGATATTTCTTGGTGATGACAGTCATAGTGTAAGCACACACTCAGTCACTAAATGTGTTCCGAAGAAGCAGAAGGAGAAGGTCAAGAGCGGGAGTGGGAAGCACTCTCAGGTGGAAGAAAATGCATGTGGGCTGTGAAACAGGAAGAGCGTAAGCAGACACTTTACAGGGTGAAGGGATGCAGAGGCGGTCTGGTCAGATCATCACTGTGAGTTTGCACGGTGGTGATCAGGGCTGATGAGATGCAACCAACAAGAGGTTATTCCTGACCTAGAACCATGAGGAAAAATCAAATCCAAATCACAGTCAAGTTGGACGACATTTGTGGAACACTCTACACTTCCATGGAATCTGCAAGCCTTGAACCTATTAGTGCAGACTTGGAACATTCTGAATAGTTAAATGCTTCTTTCTGTAAAAGAGGAGACTTCTCCCCCTGCAGCTAAGTCTTGGATTTGTTGTTTGCACACAAGGACCTTGTTTATGTATCACTCATTTTTTACTATAATTCAGTCTTTTGAATACATAAATGAAAAGCCAGTGAAAACCAGTTTTACTTCTATTAAGAATTTATAAGCCCAAAAGTGAACATTAAATTAAACCTAGTATTTTATACATTAAAAAAAAAAAACCACCTAAATCCAAACAAGAATGAGGTTAGTGCCTGTGGGAAGAATAGAATAGCGCATCACAGGTGGATGTAACACATTTTTCTTAAGTACAAATTAAGCAGCCTAAAACAAAAAGAACCGAAAAGATACAAGTATACCAATCGCTTTTCCGATTTTTCAAATCAAAGTTCTGTCAACTGTCAGATGTTTTATGTGATGATTCAAATGATCAAATGCTTTAACCAAAAATAGAATTGAGTATTAGCACCATTAGTAGGAGACTTCCAAAAATAGCAGTAATAGTACTATGTTGATTCATTCTCTTTCAAAGACTGAGTCACAAAGTACCAAACCTAGTGAATTAGAGTTGATGACAGCTATCCCATTTTCCCTGTATCTTTCCTGGTTCTTCTCCCTACCCTTTAAACCTTCACATTGCTAAAGGTCCAATATTCTCCTTTATGTTCTCTTCGCTATACGCTTGCATCACACACATACTTTTCAGAGGCTCCTTAAAGTCATCTTACTGGCACTACTGTGAAAGTTTCTCAAACCTCTGTCTCCAGCATCATCCCCTCCTTTGTGCCCCAGTCTTAATGTTTCTGAGATCTATGAGATATTGCCACTTAAATAGAAAAATTCTACCCTAAAATTCACACATTTCCCCCTTCCATGTCACATTCAAACCATCAACAAACCTGGTCTGTTTTCCAAACGGTGACCTCTCTGCCTCCTTCCTGGTCCAAACCACCATCAGCTTTTCCTGGATTGTTGAAGTAGCTTCCTCATAGCTGTCCACACACCCAGCCTTCTCTTACTTCACTCTTTCAGACACAGCAGCCAGGGTGGCACTTTTAAAATGTAAGTCACATCCCGAAACAGCTCTCCAGTGGCATCTCGTTTCTTTCAGAATAAAGCCAAATTTCTTATGATCTCTAAGGTCCTGCCCAGGGAGCCTCTGACCTTGTCTCTTCCTCTTTTTCTTGTTCATTCTTCTTTTTCTTGTTCATCCCTCTGGCTAGAATGCTTCCCCCACCAGACACCTGCATGATTTGCTCCCTCCCCACCATGAGATCTTGACTTGAATGACTTCTTATCTGACCACCCTGAGTGTTCCTATTACCCCCACCACTTTTTCTCCACTACACTTATCATTGACATAAACTGTAATGTACCTATTTATTGTTTATTTTTTGTCTCTCTGCACCAGAAAGTGTAGGGACAGGGATGGTAATGGTAGTCTGTTTTATTCACTGATGGATCCCCAGTGCCAAGAACAAGGCCTGGGACGCAGTCATTAAATGAATATTTCTTGATTGAATCCCCAAATCCCAGACTCTTCTAAAACCACCTACAGACTACCCTATTTTTCTTGAAAGTCCATTGTTTTCTCCTGCTAAAAGTCCATCTAGGTTCAAAATTTTGCAATTATCTTTGTCTCTATCACTAGGACATCTGATTAGTTGCCAGATTTTTTCAGTTCTGCAATGTTAATGGAATCCATCCCCCCTTTTTTATTTTTACTACTATCACCCTCATTAATAACAGCATAGGCTAGAATCAGACAGACTTGGATTGAATCCCACCTCCACCGTTTACCAGTTATGAGATCTTAAGCAAGTTCATTTGGGGCACGGCAGGGGGTAGATCTCAGTTTTTCGTTGGTCAAGTAGTCCCTACTTCATAGGGTGGTTGTGAGTATTAAATGAGATCATATAGCTAAAACATATATTCATACCTGACACACAGTAACTGCTCAATCTTCCTTCATGTCTGACCCATGGGAATAGATGTCTAATTCATATCCCTTCTGCTTCTCTTATTCCTTTTTAATACATCATACCATTATGACCAAAAACATCTCTGTAAGTACTGCTTTGATCATGCTACTCAATTACTGAACAACTTTCAAAATCTTCCTGCAAATAAAGAGAATTACAATTTGACTGCCTACTATGCCTCAGGTGCTATTATGCACATTTTATAATTTAATTAAACAAAACCATTCATCTAGCATCCACAGCTCACCCAAGTCTGCCTCTTCCATTCCTAGCTGTGTTGGTTAATCCTGTGTTTCACCTTGGCTAGCATAGTACCCAGATATTTGGTAAGCACCAGTCCAGATGTCACTGTGAAGGTATTTTTCAAAAGAGATTAACGTCTTAATCAGTAGACATTGAGTAAGGCAGTTAACCCTCTATAATGTGGGTGGGACTCATCTTATCAGTTGAAGATCTTAAGAGAAAAAGACTGAGGTGTCTCCAAGGAAAAAGGAATTCTGCCTGGAGGCTGCCTTCAGACTTAAGCTACAACATTATCTCTTACCTGGATCTCAAGCCAACTGGTCTGGCCTGCAGAATTCAGACTTGCCAGCCTCTACAGTCATGTGAACAAAACAACCTCTCTTTCTCTCTCTCTCTCTCTCTCTCTCTCTCTCTCTCTTTCTCTCTGATTCCACACACATCCTATTAGTTCTGTCCACTGGAAAATATTAATACACTAGCCATATCAAAGCCTATCAGAAACTTACCTGTCCCATATGGTCCGTTTCCTCCCTAATCTGTGACCACTCTAGCCAGAAGTGTTTATTTTTCACTATGGATTCCTTGAACTCTTCAAACACCTTTCTTTACACTGCAGTGATTTGTATTTGTAATAATTTCCCTACAAGAAAGTATGCCATCTAACTTCTGTCGCTGAGTTACCTAGGCAAAGCTGCTTAACACCTCTGAGCCTCCATTGCCACGTGGTAAAATGTGGATAATAATTTTCTTATTGAACTGAGGAACAGGACATATATATGCTCCTTATGGAGCACATAGCATAGTGTGAAAATTGTACTTGCTTCCACTGGTCTCAAGGGAAGCTTGTGCGGCAATGAAATGAGCCATATGATGTCCTGTCAAGACAGGAATGAAGACAGATCTGCAGGGTTAGGTGGTAACTGAGAATCTCAGAGCATAAAACCAATCTGTGATTCTAAGAATAAGCCCATAAGGATGTAAATGTAAGGCAGACCCACAACCAAAACTCAGCCCAAGACAGAGAGAGCTGATTGGACACAATACTCGAGATCCAGGGGATTCACCTGGATGGAGAGTGCAAGCAATCACCAATATTTCAAGTAGATGGAATGCTCAGGGAGTTGCAACCTTTGTCCTTCAGTAAGTAAACCCTAAAATTTTATTTGGATATGTGGACACTTGGAATTGATTCCATTGCCAAGCCTCCCTTGCCTCTGAGCGTTCTGTGGTCTTGGGATGGGAGCAGAGGGAGGTATGCAACTTCAGGGTTGTAACTTTAAAGAAAAAAAAGCATGTCTTCTATCCTCTTTTCTCCGTTTTGCTGCTGAATATAATTAGACATCTTGTATCTTGATGACAAGGACCACACCCTGGGATAGTAGAGCAATAAGCTAGCAAAAGCTTGGGTCAGACCATCGTAAAGCTGCCAATTGGTCTTGAACTGCCTAAGTGTATATGTTAATATTGTTTGAGGTTAGGACCACCAAACTCATATATAGCAGATGACAAGAAAGCCTGTTAATTATCTAGCAGTAAGATTTTTCAGAAATGGCTTAGGTGCAAAGGACAGGTCGTAACCTATGGACCCAATCTATGTTTTCCTGAGAGGTGCCAGTCTTGACTCCAGGCTGTGACCTCAGAATTACTCTCTTACCTTATGGCCACAGTAACTGAACACTGCCCCAGTCAGAGCTCCCGTGGCTGAGTTTCCTTCTGTGGTTCGACAAAGGGCTATCAGAACCAACTCTGGAATCCTAGATTCTTTCCTAGGCAAGCTTGATTATATGGTGACGTGTGGCCACAAACCTTAGGTTTGCTCCTGAGATTCTCTCCTGGCTTCTGATAGAAAACAAGAACTGGAGACTTAGACTTCAGAGACCACTGTATGGAACAGGGAACAACCTATCTGGTCCTAAAAGCCATTGGGATGACCACTGAGTTAGTGCTGTGCAGGTCTTTCTCCAGTAAGTATGAACTTTAGCCTGAAATCAGCATTCAAGAAATCCCATTAAAATGGAGAACTCTTTTGTCATTAGATATCTCAAAACTCATTTTGGATACCATATGTACTATGTATTTTTCTCTATACTGCAGTAATTCCAAAACTGATAAATATATTCAATTTCTGTCTCTCATTTTAGGAGGGTATTTTTTTTTTACTGTGCTAAAATATACATAATATAAA
Organism: Vicugna pacos; assembly: GCF_048564905.1. Classification (NCBI taxonomy): domain Eukaryota; kingdom Metazoa; phylum Chordata; class Mammalia; order Artiodactyla; family Camelidae; genus Vicugna; species Vicugna pacos. The sequence continues at coordinate 13,638,839 of NC_133000.1, read as the reverse complement.
ATTTACTATTTTAACTATTTTTAAGTGTACAGTGGCAATGAGTACATTCTCATGGCCGTGCAACTGTTGCCACTATCCATTTCTAGAACTTTTTTATTGTCCAAAACTCAAACACTGTATGCATTAAACACCAATTCCCCATTAGTCCCTCCACCCAGCTCTTGGTAACCACTATTCTGCTTTCTGTCTCTATGAATTTGACTACTCTAGGTACCTCAAATAAATATGAAGTATGGAATCATACAATATTTGTCTTTTTATGTCTGGCTTATTTCAGGGTTCACCCATATTGTAGCATGTTTCAGAATTTTATTCCTTTTTAAAGCTGAATCATATTCCTTTGTATGTGTAAAGCAGATTTTGTTTATCCATTCATCTGTCGATGGATACTTGGGTTGCTTCCATCTTGTGGCTATGAGAACCTTTGCTACTGTGAACATGGGTATAAAAATATCCAAATATCTGTTCAAGTCCCTAATTTCAATTCTTTTGGTTATATACATAGAAGTAGAATTGCTGGATTACGTAGTAATTCTGTGTTTAATTTTTTGAGGAACTACCATAATGTTTCCCATAGCAGGTGCATCATTTTGTATTCCCATCAGCAATGCACAGGATTCCCATTTCTCCACACTCATGTTATCTTCTGGTTTTTTTTTTTAAGGATAGCCATCCTAATGGGTATGAAGTGATTTCTGCTTCTCATTTTAATGTGCTCAGTCAATTAGAATTTTAGAAACCCCTACCAGTCAGTACTGGCTTGAAGCTTCTAGTCCTGACTGTATTCTTTGAGTAATAGAGGAGTTCAATGTGGAATGGACTTTCAAGGTCACCTTGTCTATTGGTTTTTCATACCTCATCCCCCAAAGCTTCTTCCCCAATTTTCATCCAAACTATTTCTGGCCCTGATGTCATCAGTTGTACATAGTGTATGTCTGAGTAAGATTTCGTTTGATAAAAGAGTTCTTCAGCTTAACAGAAAAACTTGAAAACTTAGACCAGGTCTATATTCTCTAAGGTTCAGAAAGATTAAGTGACTTTCACAAGATCTCTCAGCTCAGGCTTAGCAGAGATAGAATTTGAACAGAAATGCATCCAATGAGACAGAAAGTATACCTAGTAGCAATCATGTTGTGTATGCATTCATTCATTCATTTCTTCAACTCTGGTAAATACTATCATCTTAGTAGACAAGAAACCAATGATAACAGTGCAAGTTCACCCCTTCCTGCCAAGGGGATTACACATGAGAGACAGGATTATGTTGAAAAGTCTGGGGATCATCAGCTCTTTCTAAAGAAAAAAAGTATCATGAGTCAAAATTGAAAAATAGTTATGAAATTAAAAGTACTTATGTGAAATGCTCTACATTAATAGTATAGAAAATATACAGTTGAAGAAGGTGCCTGTAAGAAGCTTACGGTATAATAAGGGGCTAAAACAGGAATACAAATAGCCACGAGCAGGGTAAGACAAATACGTGAAACACCAGGGTACAATAAGAGTGCGTAAAAATTTTTTAGAGACTTCAAAGAGTGAAACACCCTGTTTGGTTGGGGAAATCCAGAAGGGCCTTGTAGGGGACTTTGTAAAGAAGTTATCTAGAGGAAGAGTACTGTGGCAGATGCTCTGAAAGGTGGACAGATATTGAACAGGTAGATCTTGGAGGAACTGAGGGTGAGAAAGCCAATTCAAGTAGGAGAAAGTACGTGTAAAGACATGAATGGGGACGATGACAAGCTGTATCCCCAAATATTGACTTTAGGTAGAGAATAGGCTTTATATAGGGTAGTTGCAGGATAAAAACCTAATAAACAGGAGACTTGGGAACATGTTGGGGAAAGAACCTAAAATGGCAAGCTGCAAAGCGTATGCTCTGCTCACCATAAAAGTAAAGGGGAGCCATCAATGGCTTCTTAGAACACCAGGTCTTAGGGGCAGGTTATACAGACGAGCAATTTCCCTGGGTCTCAGGTTGTCTTATGCACATGAGGGGGATGTGCTCCAGGCTCTGCTTTAGGAAGCTTTATCTCACAGGTTGGTCCCTCCCCTCAGATGTCAAGGACAGAGGCGAAGATTCTGGCTGTATCAGTGAGGCAACCCGGTGCAACTAACTGAACTATTCGTGCATTGGATTGGGTACAGAGTGGATTGGGGCTAGGGTAACGTCTAAGAATTTATTAGAACAGTCCAGGTGAAAAGTACAAGACCATAATTAGTACAGTCATGAGATTGGACACACACTGGAAAAGCACGCTGGGAAGAGAAGGTATAGGACTTTGTGACCAATGGAGGTGGGGGAAAAAAAAAGGAAGGTGCAGATAAGCATGACTGAGCTTGCAATACTGAGTCATTGGAATGGTAGTACCATCTATGGAAGTTGTATGAGTTAGGAGGAAGAGGACCCAGTTTGGAGCTGAGGTCGTAAGAGATTCTGGGTTTGATTGGGGATCTGTTGATTTTATTGTACCAGTGGCCATCTGCGTCAAGTTATCCAGCTGGCAGTCGGATTAGGTTGAAGGTAGGGCTACCTCCCAGGGCTCATGAAGAGTGGGGAGAGCTGAATCCATAGGTTTTTAACCTATGGGGCAAGAGGTCTGCAGGGAGCCCTTTGAGGATGAAACCTTGAGATACGGGCATGTTTGAGGATCACCTAGGGAAGAAGAGACGTGATTAGGTTGATTAGAAGGGTAAGAAGGAGGTCCTATTGTGCTTTGGAAATCCAGGGGTGCCAGATACCTTGTACTGGTTCCTGTAGATTCCTCTCCACCCTTCTGCATCCTGCTCTCAGCCCCAAGACTGCCCCATATGGCTCCATGCCTTTGGCTTTAGGATGGGTTTAATCAAAGGGGCATCCGGCAGGAGATCCAAAGGAGGGAGGGGAGGGAGAGGTTGCCTTGAGCTGCCTGCGACCCACTCATTACTCCTGTCAAAGCACCTGCTATGCCTGATTCTCCTTCCAGGCTCCTTAACCCTCCCTCACCTTGTCCCTTTGGGCCCAAGTGTGATAACTGCTCAGCTGCTGCCATGTCTGAATTCATCCCATCCCTTATGGTTCCCTTAACTCTGCCTGTGATTTTGTAATTAGCCTTTTATAAATCTTTCTAAGTTATCCTAATATGGGTGTCTACTTGTTTCCTGTTGGGACCCTGACTGCCAAACCCTGATATTAACAGTAAGTGTTAACTAGGAATATGAATGGGAATGCTGATATAGTCCTATCCTCGATCAATAGCTCCTTGGAATCAACTGCAAAATGTAATTTCAGTCATAATTCTACCCAGTTCTTGGACTCCTACCCAGATCTTGCTGTGCACTTGACTAAAAGGGACATTTAGTAATTAAACTAAGCTACACCTAGGTCTGAAACCAATGGCACACTTTTTGATAAAGATGCTGATCTACACAGGAAGAAAGTGAGCACACACATAGATAAGAGGGAAACATCCCTGATTCTTGATCCTCTCAAGATGGGCATGACTGGCAGTCCTGGTGAGATGCTCTAAGGTACAATGGAATCCCTGTTTCCTGACTGTCTGGAACACTTAGTGCTATCCAGGAGGTCAGAGGCTAGCCATTGTTGGTAGCCCAGTTACTTGAATTTCAGAGCTATATCTTATGCTGATTTCTCGCTTAAAGACTTCCAGGACAAAAATATCCAACTCTGGATATCTACCCGAATCAACCCTGGGGCCCATGGAAACTGACTAACTCAGGACTTAGTGGTCTTTTTAAGTGAAAATATTTTAGTTCTGAGAATTATAGAGGGAAACTTCCATAATTCTGGGGTGCAGAGGGGTAAAGGGAGACTGGTTATGTTTCTGAAACTGTGTCTGTCCTTGCAGCACTGAAAACTATCTAAGGACAGGGTTTTGTGGCCTGGGAAGGGATAAGCTTTAGATTTTGGGAGAGAAAGAAGTAGTCTTTGATAGTTGAGGAAACATGTCTAACTAGTGAACTGCACAGGCACTGAGGTTCCAAGAGCAGCTGGGTTTAGGGAAGATGGGGCTGTTCCTTTTCCCCTTATGATCTAGAGGCAGGCTTCTGAGGTCTCTGAGTATTTCCTTGGTGACTGATCAGATCTGTAGAATAACTCCCCTGATCCTGAGAAAACATTGAGAATGAGCCATCCCAGAGAAGCTTCCAGTCCTTTAGCATTGCAGGGCCAGGAGTGGCAGATTTCTGATGAGTGATGGGTCCTGCTTTCAGGATTCCGCAGCGAGTCATAAGGCTGGCAGATGCTGCTAAAATAGCAAGCACTTTCCAATCAAGGCAGTGCTGCTAGCATTCTGCAACTGAAGTCAGGATATACTCTGAGGTGGAGCCAAGGCTTAGTTTTAGAGATGAGAGTGATTTAATAGGTAAAGCTTGACCCCTTCCCTTAAAGAGGAAGCTACCAGGAAGGGACTCTAAACCATGAAATAGATTGCTGAGGTCACTTTTACTATCTCCAAGCTCATGGTTCCCATAGTTATTGGTATTTGCAGCCTCACTTGCTAGCTTTAGGGGTGAACAATCCATCCTAGTCATTGTCAGTGTGATGCACACGTTTTATTTCTTCTGTGCATTTAGTGTATTCAACAGAAATGGGCACCAAGATTTGCTATAAATAATCCTGATTAGGATAATCAAAAGCTGTGGCCATGTGACTTCCTATTTTTCTTTCACTTTGATTTATATCTACTATGTTCTTTGAGATACAGTGACTCCTATTCATTACTGCTAATTCCTTGACACACAATCTTCCTGAAGGCTGTGTGTCATTTCCCTTTCCTCCCAAATGTACATGTGTGTAAGTGGGGAAATTTATAGCAAACAAAAAATGCTGCATCCGTTTAAGAGAAATCCTGAAGGAACTGAAGCAAGTACATTTAGCTAAGCCGAGCTACAGCAACGTGAGGATAATTCTAGGGAAGATGAAAGGGAGGCATGACTAGGAAAGTGTAGACTGCAATAAACGGACAGCCTCAAAATGACAGCTGTGTGACATGAACGCGAGGTCAAAATCATTTTTAATAATCAAATGTCTCATTTGCATTATATTATTAAGTACCAGACACTGTTCTGAGCACATGACTGACTGCACCATCTGACTTCAGCCTCACGTCAACACTCTGAGGTGGGTACTGTCTGTCGTTATTCACATTTTCTAGATGGTGAAACTGTGCCCACTTGAAAATAGTAGATCAAGTGTTCAAATTTAGGTCTGTTTGACTCCAAAACTCATTTATTTCATTTCTCCAGCAAATATTAATTGGGCACCTACTCCAAGCCAGGCATTGGCAAACAAGGCAGACAGTGGTGTCTGTCCAAATGATGTTTACGATGCAGCAGTGGTGAAGGACGTTAGTCATGTATTGAATTAGAATTGTGATGCACACCACAAACAAATGGTAGAAGTTATTCTCTGATATATTCCAACTCCTAGACAGTTCCTGTGTTAGATGCCCAATAAATATTTGGTTGAATATTGAATAAGCTTGCTGTGAAGGTAAATAATGGTGGACTAAGCCCAGTTTTGGCAGAAGACTGGGAAGGTTTTTCTGAGAAGGTGGCCTTGAAGCTTGAGACCTGAAGGTTGACTTGGGCTGATTGGGAAGTAGGAGAAGCTTGCCAGAAAGGAGTGTCTTAAGCTGCTCGCCTAAAATCTTTGATTCAGGGAAGAACCTTGGTAGTTCGAAGGGACAGAAAGTAGACTAATGAGGTTGAAGCATGGAGAGTGAGTGAGTTTGAGTAAGTGAGGGTGGCTGCAGACAAACTACAAAGGTAAGAAGGGTTATGATCATCTGGGGTCATGTGAGCCGTATACTCTTTCATCTTGATTCTAAGAGCAATAGTTGCCAGGGAAGGTTTTTAATAAGGAGAATGTTATTGACAAATTTCCATTGATCATTCTTGCTGGAGTGTGGTCACTGGGGAGGTCAGTTAAGAACCCATCACCATGGTCCAAACTTGGACTAAGATGATGGCAGTGGAGAAGGGGAGATATGAACACGTGCTTAGGAGGTGATTGCCTGGATACAAAAAGTAAGAACCAGGGAGAGCATCCGCCAGGGTGCCTGTATTAGTTATCTATTGCTGCGTGACGGATTTCCCCAAACAAGTATTTACTATTTCACACAGTGTCTTTAAAGGTCAAGAGCCTGGGAGCAGCTTACCTGGGTGATTCTGGCTCAGTCTCTCATGAGGCTGCAGTGAAGCCATTGGCAGGTGTTACAATCCTCTAAGTTTTGATTGGAGCTGAAGGATCTGCTTTCAGTCTCACTCATGTGGTTGATTGCAGTATCAGTTTTTTACCATACTTGACGTGAAGTCTGGCTCACTTCAAAGTGAATACTCAGAGCAAAACAACCAAGAAGGAGGCTGCAGTGTTTTTCATGACCAATCTCAGGGATGACACACCATCACCTCTACCATCTTCTATGGTTAACGCAGACCCAGTCTGACCCACTGTGGACAGGGACTGCACAAGGTTGTGAATACCAGGAGGCAGAGCCTGCTAGGGGCCACCTTGGGGGCTGGTTACCACTGCGCCCATGTGAAAAAAATGGCACTTTCAAATTAGGATAATTTGAGAAGTGTGTGTACGTATGAATAGTCGGTTTGTTTTCTTACAAAAGGACAATTTACAAAGATGTGTTCAGGGAGCAGGGAGACCACAAAGGAATAATGCAAGTGCCCAGAGCTGGAAGCTGTAGAGCTGTGTAACCCCTGTCCCCAAAAGGACAAGGGGAGGAAGAGGTTGCTGGAATTCTGAAGGGGAGAGAATCATGGACAGCAGGCCAACCTTGAGAAGAGCTATGTTATTCTGTCAGGAGACACAGCCAGCCATGCGCTAGGACACGCGGCTGCTGACTGCAACCATCTTTTCCCGCCTCCGCATTCAGTGATGTCACCTGGGTAGCTGCAGAGGTTGTGGTTAGAAATATACCAGAGAAATCAGTAAATACTAGGAAACAGAATTCTTATTCTTTTTTTTTTTTCAGAGAGCCAGTTGTTAAACATTTATAGGCACACTGCTGGACACAGCCAGCCTGAGGCAGCCTCTTACTGTGGGAGCTAAGAAAACTCCCATCCAGACCTCACTCTCGAGATAGAAGAGGACCAAACTCAACTGGGAAGCCAGAGAACACAGGAGTCTCTTAACTCAATTGATTGCTCTTGACTTTTTCTATTCAAACCATCCCCTGGGGGAAGCAGCAGGTGGAGGAAGGTGGAGAGAAGATCCAGCATAGCCAGGCTGCCTTTCAAGCATGATTCTCCGGTTTCTTCTGTGAGCAATTGTGTGGACAGTGATTCAGTTTACAGGGGGGGAAAAAGAGAGAAAGTATATTTGTCACAATATCTCTTAATTATACCTCCTACCCACCCACATCACTCCTGATTCCTCACATCAATGGAGGTAACTGTGACAGACAATTGAAAACTTTATAGTTCTGTTAGGGTCAGCAAATGAGTTCACTTTTTTTTTTTTTTAACAATAGAAACTGACTTTAAGTTAAGAGAGAATGTATTAGAAAGATGTCAGAGAGCTCAGAGAATTGAAAAAGGACCTGCCGAACAAGACTCACCAAGGGCAGAAATAGGGCAGCAATGGATCATCCAAATGGTAGGAACTAATCAACAATCTCAGAGGATCTCTGATGAAAAACTCCTACTCCAATTGTTTTTCCCTTCATAATGGTCCTTGAGTTACTCTGCACAAGATGCACTGTCCTAGAATAAAATCTAATTGTCCAGCTTCAGTCAGTGGCTACTCTCAGCAAGAAGAAGGCAGGGTTCCTTGACTGACTGTCCCACTGGGACTGTCACACTTACAGGGAATCAGTAATTCCCAACAAGGAATTGAGCACTCTTGAGAACAGGAAGGTGCATGGCGGCTGGGAAGCCAAGAGCAACAAGTGTCCACTACAATCTGGAACATGACCTTGCACCAGGGTCCCTCCTGACCTGGGGGGTAGGGAGCAACTTTCAGACCATTAACGTGGAAGTAATTGGAAATTAGCTATTCTTTAAAAAAATCTCTAGGTATAATGTTCAGAATGTCACACGATTTGACATTAAGAGAGTTAACATTGAAAGATCCCAGGTATGTAAATAAATGTTGGAATTAAAATAAGAAACTGAAAGAAAAGCTGAAATGTGCTGATGTTTTAAAAGGAAGATCAAATGTCAAACCACAAGCCTGATGAACAGATAAGGGCCCTCCGGTAGCATTCGGAGTTAAGTGGACAATCTAGAGTTAAGATGGAGACAGGCTGTATTATGAGTTTGTAGGAGGCTTTCTGGTATAGCTCAGTTATGCGAGAAAATGCTTGACCTTTAGGACCGTGGGCCCCTGACCTGCTCTCCTCTAAGCTCTGCTGTCCTTCAAGACCCAGCACACGTCTTCTCTCAGAGCTTCCCGGACCAAACCCACAGGTAAATAGCACTTCTTGTACCATGAACTTGGCACTTCCCAAATGTCCCCGTAGGTGGTTCCACGTCTTCTGATGCTGCATCCTGATCCTGGTCCAGCGTCTGAGACTAGTGGAGGCAGGAGCTCTGTCTTATGATGATAAGCTGGCTGTTGGAGGTTTAATGTAACTTTTTAAAAACTTACTCTTTCTTCTCTTTTTTAGTTCCTCTTTTGCCTTAACCCTGAAAATGTGCACCTTAGTAGATTTCCTCCTTCTTCCTCTTTTTCTTCTACCTCACAGTGTTCTTGAGAGAACTAATGAAAGTACACATGAAAAAGCCCAGACTGACACTCAGGTGTTTTAATTTTGTTTTCTGCTCTGTCTCTGTCAGCCGAAATCTCCCCAGTGCATAGGAAGTTCCTTGTAACGGTTACTAATATTGGTTATATGTGTCTCATGCTCCACATCCTTCCTCAACGCTCTCATCTACTTGGGCGGTCTCAGCTGTGATCTTTAAGAGGGCGACTCACTGTGTGCCTTCAGCTGACTTGTCTTCTAAGCCCCAGGTCTATATTTCCAAACATCTAAGACTCAACATGTCCTGAATTGAACTCATCCTTCCATACAAACCTAGTCCCTTTGATTGAAACACTTGATCACAGGTCATAACTGGGCTAGATGTGACTAATGCTTGAAATGTCAGAACATTCCAGCCCCAGCATCTCCCTTTCACTCTCTTGCGTGCAATATCCTGGTTGGGTCTGCACGGTGTTCCTAATGTTCCATTTTCTCTGCAACGCCCCTGTCTGTCCTTCACTAAATCTTAACTCAGACCTTACGAGGATGTCCTATATCTCTGCCCCCACCTCAGCCTGTGCTCTAGCTACACTATCAGTAGAGTTTTTTTTTTCCTAACACACTAAGATTTTATCAAATCCCAGCACCCTCCCCACATACACCAAAGCTTTTAGTCTCCCTCCTGTTGCATGTAAGCAATCCAAACTGTAGCCCCCACCACACTTTCTGACCTCCTCTCCTCTCCAATCTCCAAACCTAACACCACCTCGATTCTATTCACGTTCCCAGAAGATGCCCTCCACTGTCACACAATTAACTTGATTGAAGTTGTTTCCACTGTCTTGCCAACCAGGCTCTTCCTAATCTTACATCTTCCTAAACGCTTTACTAATTTAAACCGTTAGAATCAGTTGTCCTTGGGGGATGGTTTAACTCAGTGGTAGTGTGCCTGCTTAGCATGCACGAGGCCCTGGGTTCAATCCCCAGGACTGCCATTAAGACATAAATAAATAAACCTAATTACTCCCCCCTAAAATAAAAATAAATTTAAAAAAATCAATTGTTCTTTCAAGTAATAACTACCCATTGCAGAGAACCGAGTCCCAGGGGATTTACATATATTATCATAGGAATCCTCACCACGATTGGGCAAGTTGGATATTATAGTTCCACAGTCCCTTAGCCAAAACCATGAGGCCAACTGCGCTTCCAAATTCAGAATGTCTTGTTTTTTTTTAAGAATTGGAATAAAGTGGACTGTCTCAGCTTCCCCATCTGTAAAATGGGGAGGCTGAACACTAGCAGGGTACCCACCTAGTGGGATTGTTATGAAACAGGCAACGTGTCTTCAGAGAAGTGTCTAGTGATGTGCCCTCTTCCAGTATATTTTGGGGATCTATTCATTTGTTATAAATAATTCATAATAGCTTATGAACAGTACCTTACTTGGAAAATAAATTACAGTTACCTAATTTGTAAGAGGAAAGTAATTTGGAGATAAGCGTCCTCATTTTGTTGGATGTGTTTCTTTTTCTCTTTACTTTCACTTTCTTCTGTTCCTTACCACACCCTTTATTCAGCATTTCCTACCAAAATCACAGGCCTCTTGCCACTGCAGTAAAAACTTTCTTCAGTTTTCTGTCGTACTTTACTATTAATTTATCATTTTCTCTGGCAAAAAAAAAAAAAGCTAGATAATTATCCCCTTCCTCTCTGACAAAAATACTTCAGGACAATCATGCTAATTTTTAGGAATTCAATGTAAATGCCACTAACAGCTCACCTCCTTTGCTCTTTCACGGGTCTGGAAGCAGACGAGATCAAGGATGTCGTTAGTGTTGGCGGGGACTTTGAAGGTCAGCTGGTACACATGACCTGGGTTGATTTAATTATCTGCAGGCAGACCTCGTTTTATTGCGCTCCACTTTATTGCGCTTCTCAGATATTGCTTTTTTTTTTTACAAATTGAAGGTTTGTGGCAACTCTGCATTGAGCAAGTCTATCAGCATTGTTTTCCAACAGCATTTGCTCACTTCTTGTCCCTGTGTAGCGTTTCGGTAATTTTCATGTTATTTCAAACTCTCATTATTAGCATATTTGTTACGGTGATCAGTAGGCTTTGATGTTACTATTGTCATTGTTTGGGGGCATCACACACTGCACCCATGTAAGACGGCAAACCTAATTTATATACGTGTGTGTTCTGACTCTCCACCCACCGACCGTTTCCCTCCCCCCACCTCCTCGGGCCTCCCTATTCCTTGAGACACAGCAGTATTGATATTAGGCCAATTCATAACCATTCTACAATGGCCTCTGAGTGTTTAAGTGAAAGAAAGAGTTGCACATCTCTCACTTTAAATCAAAAGCTAGAAGTGATTCATCTTGGTGAGGAAGGCACGTCAAAAGCTGAGGCTGAAAACAAGGCCTCTTGCACCAAACAGTTAGCCAAGTTGTGAATGCAAAGGAAGAGTTCTCGAAGGAAATCAAAAGTGCTACCCAGTGAAGACACTGATGGTAAGAAAGCAAAAAAGCCTTATTGCTGATGTGGAGGAAGTCGTAGTAGTCTGAGCAGAAGATCAAACCACCAAAACATCCCCTTAAACCAAAGCCTGATCCAGGGCAAAGTCCTAACTCTCTTCAATTCTAGGAAGGCTGAGAGAAGTGAGGAAGCTGTGAAAGAAAAATCTGAAGGTAGCAGTGTTTGGTTCATAAGGAATGGTTTAAGGAATGAAGTCATCTCCATGACATTCAAGTGCAAAGTGAAGCATCAAGTGCTGATGTAGGAGCTGCAGCAACTTACCCAGAAGATCTAGCTCAGATCATTCACAAAGGTGGCTACACTAAACAGCAGATTTTCAATGTAGATGAAACAGCTTTACATGGGAAGAAGATGCCATCTAGACCTTTCATATCTAGACAGAAGTCAATGCTTGGCTTCACTGCTTTAAAGGACAGGCTGACTCTTTCATTAGGGGCTAATGTAGCTGGTAACTTTAAGTTGGAGCCATTGCTTATTTACTGTTCTGAAAATCTTGGGGCCCTAACGAATTATGCTAAATTGACTCTGCCTGTGCTCTATAAATGGCACAACAAAGCATGGATGACAGTGTTAAGTATTATAATTTTTATGCAATAAACAGAAATGTAATCTTCTAACTGTTCATTTCATTGTATAGAAATACAATTGATGTTAGTGTATTAACCTTATATCTTGAGCACTTACGAGTTCTAGTAGTGTTTTTTTGGTTCTCCCGTTTTTTCTATGAATATAATCATTTCGTTTGTGCACAAAGGCAAATTTACTTCTTCATTTTCAATATGTATGTCTTCTGTTTCTTTCTTTCCTATTATCTCCTTATTATTCTGCCAGGATCTCCAATACAACTTAAATAGAAATGGTGAGAATGGAAAATCTTGTTGTATTCTCAGTATTGGGGAGAAAACATTCAGTCTTTCAACATTAAGGATGATCTTAACCTAAGATTGCTTCATTTTGTTTCGTCCTGTTTTGCAAGGGGGAGGTAATTAGATTTATTTGTTTTTAGAAGACGTACTGGGGATTGAACCCAGGGCCTTGTGCATGCTAACTATGCACTCTATCACTTGAGCTATACTCTCCCCTTGTTTCGTCCTGTTTTGAAGATGTCCTTTATTAAGCTGAGAGAGTTACTTCTCTTCCAAGTTTATTGAGAGGTTTTATCATGAAAAAATTCACTTTTGGTATGTTGAGTTACATTGATTGATGCTCAAATATCAACTAAGCTTCCATTTCAAGAATACTTGCCCCCTTCCCCCCACAACCCCTTGTTCATGAAGCATTACCTTTTTGTCTTGCTAAATTTGATTTGACAAAATTTTGTTTAGGATTTTTGCACCTATGTTCACGAGGAATATTGGTCTGTAGTTTCCTTTCCTGTAACATCTATGCTTGGTTTTGGTGTCAAGTTAGTATTAGACTCATAAAATGGGTGGAAATTATTCCTTCTTTCTGTCTTTTCTAAAGTAGGTTTTGAAAATTTGTATAATTTCTTCCTTAAATGCTTGATAAAATTCGTTAGTGAAGCCATCTGAGCCTGGAGTCTTCTTTGTAGCAAGATTTTAAATTACTAATTCAGTATCTTTAGGTGTAAGTTCATTTGGATTTTCTATTCTTGTTATGTCAGTTTGATAAATTGTGTCTTTCAAGGAAGTTGTCTGTTTCAGCTGAGTTGTCAGATGTATTGACATAAGTTGTTTATAATATCTCCTTATTATCCTTTAACGTCTGTAGGCTCTATAGTTGTGCTCCCTCTTTTATTCCTAATATTGTTCATTTGTACCTTTGATCTCATTGACCTTTTCAAAGGACCAACTTTTGGTTTCATTCATATTCTCTGTTTTTATCTGTTTTCTGTTTCATTGATTTCTGCTCTTATCTTTCTTATTTTTTCCTTACTACTTACTTTAAGTTCAATGTGCTCTTATTTTTCTGATTTCTTTTTTTCCCCAGCTTTAGTAAGACATATTATGTAAACTTAAGGTGTACAACATTTTAAAATTTTCCCAAGGTAAAAATTTAGATCATTGATTTTAGACCTTTCTTTTTTTAACAAACATTTAAATTAACAAATTTCACTCTAAGTACTGCTTAGCAAACAAATTCTGATATGGAATTTTCATTATCATTCAGTTCAAAATATTTTGTTATTTCCCATGTGATTTCTTCTTTGATTTATTCAGATATGTATTGTTTAATTTCAAAATATTTGGTGCTTTTCTATTTATCTTATTGTTATTATTTCACATTTAATTCCATTGTGATCAGAGAACACACTGTAAGATTTCAGTCTTTTGGTATTTATTAAAACTTATTTTATGGCCCAGGATATGATCTGCCTGAGTGAACATTCCTTATCTACTTGGAAAGAATGTGTAGTCTGAAGTTGATGAATATAAATAAATCTATAAATGTCAGCTGAGTTATGGTGCAGATAGTGTTGCTCAGATTTTCTACAGCCATACTGAATTTTTGGTTGTTTGTTCTATTAATTATTAGAGAAGTATTTAAAAATCTCCAACTATTGTTATATATTTGTCTATTTCTCCCTTTAGTTCCATCAATTTTTTTTGCTTCATGTATTTTGAAGTTCTACATGTGTAATTATTATGTATCATAAAAGTACATATCATTATGAAATATCCTTCTCTGTCTCTTAAAAAACTTTTCTTGAATTTTATTTTTTATAATATAGTCACTCTAGCTTTCTTACAGTTTGCCAGATGTATATTTTTGACACTGTTTCTCTACTTACATTTCTGTAATTAAAGTGTGTCTCTTATAATACGACAGCAAAAAATTGGGTCTTGCTTTTTAAATTCAGTCTGACAGTCTAACAATCTCTGCTTTTTGACAGTCCTTAGTCAACTTAAATTTAATGTAATTGTTGATCTGATTGGATTTTGGTCTACCATTTTGCTATTTGCTTTCTATTTATCTCGTCTGTTTTTTCCCCCTGTTCTTTCTTTCTTACCTTCTTTTGTGTTAAATCAATTATTTGTAGCATTTCATTTTAATTCCTTTATTGACCTTTCAGCTATATCTCTTGGCATTATTTCTTTAGTGATTGCCCCAGAGTTGACAATCTTTAATTTATCACAATCTACTTAGAGTTAATGTTAATTTAACTCTAATGTTGAAATACAGTAACCCTCTAACAATATAGTTCGACTTAACATTTCATCCATTCTTTGTACTAGTGTTCTATCTATCCGCTATTAAATACATGTATATATTTATGTCATCTATACGTATTATAAACTAAAGAATACTAGATCCCAATTTTCTGCTCTATTATGCCTGATTCTTGGTGAGATCAATTTTAAATCACACTCTTAATAGTTATAATATGGCCTAACAAATTCAAAACCAGTTTCTCACTGGGTTAAGAAATTTTCTAAAACATTTTGAGTCTTAATACCGTTATAAAAGCTAGTAACAGGGAAACCTGAACAGCTCACTGAGATTTATTTCTTGACTCTGAAATGAACATATGGAACATTTAAATTTCAAAACTGAAAGAGAATTAAAAACCTTCTAGTCAGCACACTCATTTTGTACACAAAGAAATGATATCCAGACATCTAAGATCATATATATTCATTCATTTAGTAATTCACTTAAAAATTTATTTCATTCTAAAAACATGTACTAACTGTTTACCTGTCCCTGAAGAAACAAAAATGAATAAACACTAAAAATCATTGACATATATACTTAAAATAAGTGAGTACGATGGTGGTAAATTATACCTCAGACAAAGCTGTTTAAAAATGAGTAAAATTGAGTCCTTTCCATCAAGAAGATCACAAAGTAATATAAGACAAGCATAAGCAATTACAATAAAATACAAACATGCTGTAACAGACCCATATGCTTAGTCACTTAACACTGGAGTACCCTGGGGCTCAGGCTTGGACTTCTCGTATTTTCTTTCTACAACCGCTCCCTTCGTGATCTCACTCAGTGTCATGGCTTTAAATATCAATTGTATGTTGATGACTCCAGACCCAGCTGACAACCTGATGTACGTCTCTCCTTTAAAGGCTAATTAACATCTCAAACTCAACATATCCATAATCAAATTCCTAATCTTCCCTTCCAAATCTGCTCCTTCCACACAGCCTTCATCATCACAATTCATCTCTCCAGTTTCTCAGGCCAAAAACCTTGGACTCATCTTTGGCTTATTTCTTTCTCTTATTTAATCCATCATGAAATCCTATGACTCTACCTTCAGAATATCCAGAATCTGACTACTTCTTACTGCCTCCCCTGGTACAACCTTGATCTAGTCCACAATCTTCTCTTTTCTGGATTACTGCCTTGTCCTTCAACGGTCATTTTTCATAAGCCAGAGGAACCTTTAAAATTGTAACTCAGATCAAGTCAATTTTCAGATCAAATCCTCTAATGGCCTCAAATCTCACTCCTAGTAAAAGTCAGAGTTCTCACAATGGCCTTAAAGACCCCATAAAATCTTGCCCCCCCCTACTCTGTTACCTGTCTGACCTAATCTCTACTACTGTTCTTTCTGCTCACTCTGTTCCATGTACATAGGCTTCGTTGCTGTTCCTCGAATATTATTGTCAAGCTCCGACCTCAGGGCCTTTGCACTGGCTGTTCCCTCCACTTGGGGCTCTTTTCATTGCAATCCCTGTTGCTTTCTCCTTTAAGTCTTTGCTCAGATGTCCTCCCCTCACTGAAGTCATCCAGATTACACAGTTTCAATTTGTAATCAATTTGTACCCCCCCCCCACACAAACTCACCTTCCCCACTTCCTGTTGCCCACCCACTCTGGTTTCTCCATATGTACTTAACGTTTTAAATATACTACATAAAATGTACTTATTTGGTTCATTGTCTTTCATCTCCATTAGGCCAAAAGCCCTATGAAGGAAGGTTTGTCTGTGTTGTTCACCACCTTTTTCCAGGCATTCAGAACAGTAGGCATTCAATAAAATATAATTGAATAAGTGAATAAATGTGCCTAGTAAGAAGGAAATGAGTGGAGTTTCTTCTGTGACCAGGCCAAGTGTGTTTGTTTGGGTTTTTTTGTTTCTTTAGTCGCGGGGAGGGGTACCATAGCTAAGATGGGAGAAAGGATGACTGGCTGTTAGGGAAGAGTTAATTGCGGAAGTGGCAGTTGAACTTAGTTGTGCAGGATGCTCAGGTATTTTGCAGACCAAGAAGATAGTGAAGGGCTTTCCAGGTAGAAAGAACAACACGTGCAAGAGCAGGACATTTTGCAAAAGCATGACATGGTCATAAAATGCTGCAGAATTGAGTGTTACCTCAGGGAAGTATGGAGCCGGGAAAGTGAATTTGTGGGTCCAGAGAGGAGGCCAGAGGGCGAGCCAGAGCCAGTCATGAAAGATGGGGGCAGGTCAGACCCTGGTCTCCCAGCTCCCTTCCCAATGCCATGCCCACTGCTTCGAATGGTCTCCCTTTTCAGTCTAAAAGTTATTTTTCTTTTAAATGTTGTAGGCTAATATCTTTACCACCCACATTTTCCTTTATAAATAAAAATGCATTCATGATCCCAGAGTGGGAGATTTAAGGCAGGTGAATCTAAAAATACACACATTTAAAAAAGCAAAAACCTCTGAAAGGGCTTATATTTTGAAATAGATTATAGATTTTTGATTACTTAGATGCAAAAGACTGGAATAACCAAAACTTCCAAAGAAATGACAGCTGGTGCCTAGTGCAAGCCTTAGAGATCAAACTCTGTAGGAAAAAAAATGCCAATGATACAACACAGAGAGAGGGCTGTGGAAACAGATGTAAGTTTGAAAATGTCCTCTAAATTTTTTGGCAATTGGCAACTTTTAGACCAACATGGATATTATATTAACTATTATATATTTGAATTGTTAAATTAAGCAATGAAAAGTAGGAAATTGTATGTAGTAAACTGATCATGAACTGTAATATCAGTTTTTAATTCTTAAAAATGGTATTTCTTGTACTTCAGTTCTCCTTAATTTGATTTGTAAACCTGAAGATCTTGCGCCTTTTTGTTAACTTTGTTAGAGTTAAGTATTAAATTTTAAAAGTAGGCAATGAGCAGAACAATTAAACATTCATTAATTTATTCAACAACTATTTGACAGCCTACTATGAACAAAGAGTGTAATTTGGTTTTAGATTCCAATTGACACAAGAGCAAGTAGCTATTTCTCTTTTCTTAGTGTAACCAGGAGGAATACATTGATCTGTAGTGTAGAGAATAACTATTCAGATGAATCTGCAAATTTACAGTCTTGTTTGTTTAAGATGAAACTGTTGTGAGAATCCCCCAAAAGTCCTATGGAAATCAGATCACTTCCATTGACCTGTATGTACAATTGACTAGAACTTTGTTGAAAGTTGTATCTGCCTCTATTTGCCTTCCAACAGAGATGTCACTTAGATTCCTTACACTGACGTGAACTCAGCCCCCATCTAGCCCTTGGGATCCTGAACCACTGTAATAAGTCTGATTTCCTATGCATACATGTATATATCCATAGTATTTTTAAATTGTATTTCTTGCAATGTGAAGCAAGAGCCAATATATGTTCTGTCACTTTGACCTAGCAATCCTACTCCTGGGAGCTTATCCAAAGGAACTAATTCCACAGAAGCAAAAATCTAGATGCACAGACTTTTCTTATAAGGCCAAATGATATAATAGCCAAAATCTGGAAGGAACCTAGGTTTCTACAACAGGAAAATGATTTAGAGAAGTGTAGTGCATAAGTATAGTGCAAAAGTAATGTGTCATATTATGTGATCACTAAAAGCCACAACCATGAAGACTGCAGAAATGTCAAAAATACTTTTGATAGAAACTGAAATTAACAATCAGTGTGATACACCACATTAACAATCTGAAGAATAAAAACCATATGGTCATCTCAATAGATGCAGAAAAACGTTTTGATAAAATTCAACATCCATTTATGATAAAAACTCTCCAGAAAGTGGGCATAGAGGAAACATACCTCAACATAATAAAGGCCATATTTGACAAGCTCACAGCTAACATCATACCCAATGGTGAAAAGCTGAAAGCATTTCCTCTAAGATCAGGAACAAGACAAAGATGCCCACTTCTGCCACTTACTCAATATAATTTTGGAAGTCCTAGGCACAGCAGTCAGAGAAGAAAAAGAAAGAAAAGGAATCTAAATTGAAAAAGAAGAAGTAAAACTGTCACTGTTTGCAGATGACATGATACTATACATAGAAAATCCTAAAGATGCTACCAGAAAACTACTAGAGCTCATCAATGAATTCGGTTAAGTTGCAGGATACAAAACTAATATACAGAAATCTGTTGCATTTCTATACACTAACAACAAAATATCAGAAAAAGAAATTAAGGAAATAATCCCATTTACTATCGCATCAAAAAGAATAAAATACCTAGGAATAAACCTACCTAAGGAGGCAAAGGACCTGTAGTCCAAAAACTGTAAGACACTGATGAAAGAAATTGAAGGTGACACAAACAGAAGGAAAGATATACCGTGTTCTTGGATTGGAAGAATCAGTACTGTTAAAATGGCCGTACTACCCAAGGCAATATACAGATTCAATGCAATCCCTATCAGATTACCAAAGACATTTTTCACAGAACTGGAACAAAAAAAATGTTAAAATTTATAAGAAACACAAAAGACCCCGAATAGTCAAAACAATCTTGAGAAAGAAGAATAAAGTTGGAGGAATCATGCTGCCTGACTTCAGACTATAATACAAAGCTACAGTAATCAAAACAGTATGGTACTGGCACAAAAATAGACACATAGATCAATAGAACAGGATAGAAAGTCCAGAAATAAACCCACACACTTATGGTCAATTAATCTACATCAAAGGAGGCAAGAATATATAATGGGGAAAAGACAGTCTCTTCAATAAGTGATGCTGGGGAAACTGAACAGCTATGTGTAAAAGAATGAAATTAGAACATTCTCTAACACTGTATACAAAAATAAACTCAAAATGGATTAAAGCCCTAAACATAAGACCAGATACTATAAAATTCCTAGAGGAAAACATAGGGAGAATACTCTTTGACATAAATCACAGAAATATTTTTTTTGAACCACCTCCTAGAGTAATGGAAATGAAAGCAAAATTAAACAAGTGGGACCTAATTAAACTTAAAAGCTTTTTTACAGCTAAGGATACCATCAACAAAACAAAAATACAGCCTACAGAATGGGAGAAAATATTTGCAAATGATGTGACCGACAAGGGACTAATTTCCAAAATATACAAACAACTCCTAGCTTAATATCAAAAAAAAAAAAAAAGCAACCCAATTTAAAAATTGGGCAGAAGACCTAAATAGACATTTCTCCAAAGAAGACATCCATCCAACAGGCACATGAAAAGATGTTCAGGTTTGCTAATTATTAGAGAAATGCAAATCAAAACTACAATGAGCTATCACCTCACACCAGTCAGAATGCTCATTATTCAAAAGTCCACAAACAATAAACACTGGAGAGTGTGTGGAGAAAAGGGAACCTTCCTACACTGTTGGTGGGAATGTAAATTCGTGCAGCCACTATGGAGGACAGTATGAACGTTCCTTAAAAAACAAAATAGTTACTGTATGATCTAGCAATCCACTCCTGGGCATATATTTGGAGAAAACTCTAATTCAAATAAAAATACACAAATTTTAAACTTCACTTTAAGGAAAAAACAAAAATTACAGTGTTCAGGTGACTATTTTCAATTTTGATTCTCTGGGGTACAGTAAGATGTGGCAGATGTGTTCACACTGCTGCAGCCCAAGGCACGCTTTCCTGTGGTCCTCAGAACACACCAAACCAAAGAAGGAAGACCCTAGAGAAGGCGGATGAGCCATCCCAGACCTCTACCCTCAAGGCAGGGCCCTGTGGGACCTTGTAAAGAGACCTTATAAAGTGGCAGCAGAGGTTCTCGGGATTTTCCCAGGAGGCAGATATTGCTTTCTTCATTAAATGTATATGGTGTTCAAAACGCCCTAAGCATCCCAGAATTTTTACTTTGATTCCTAGCAATTTTCAGATACTCAGCTGCTCCCTGTAGAGGCATGAATCTCCATTGCCTCCAGCATCCCCTATGGCAGTGTCCGTGCAGGTGGGAGAGATTTCTGGAGGCGCAGGAGGAATTTATATTGCTGGCTGTGGCACTGATGGTATGGATTGAATTGTGTCCTCCCCACATTTGTATGTTGGGAGTCCTAAGCACCATGTGACTGTTGGACATAGAGCTTTGAGGAAATATAAGGTTAAATGGAGTCATTGGCTCTGATCCCCTGGAACTGGCTTATAAGAAGAGGAAAAAACACCAGAGCTCTCCCTCTGCCATGTGAGGACCCAGCAAGAAGGAAGATGCAAGCCAGGAAGATGTTCTCACCAGAACCTGACTCTGCTGCAGCCTCCAGATCTATGAGAAAAGAAATGTGCATTGTCTAAGCCACCCAGTCTATTTTGTTACGGCCGCCTGAGCAGACTGAGACACTGACCTCCTAGAACCTCGTGGCTCCTCTTGGCTTGGTGTTCCAGGCTCCACAGCACTGCCTGGGAACCCCAGCTGCTCCCTGCCCTGGCTGCCAAATGTCCAGCTATGGGGGCAGGTCCAGAGTCAGTAACAGTAATGTATGTTCTGCCAGCTTCGGCCACTGTGCATATGCGAGGTATATAGGAATTAGGTGCTTTAATATATAAACAAGAAGGCACAACTGCACTGCAATGTATGCATTCGCTCATCCAACAAATCTTCAAATACTAGCTATGTGTTGGGCACATGGGCACGAGGGACGTGGTAATAAACAACAGACAAACCTTCCTGTCCTCAGACAGCTGATCCTCTATTGGGGGAAGACAGATGATAAATGAAATGTCAGTCAAGTATATGCTAGACAGGGAGAAGGAGTGGAACAGACAGCAAGGGGGCTGGGGCGCACTGGCAGCGATTTTCAGTAAAGAGGTCAGGGGACATCTTGCTAAAAAGGAGCAGAGGGGTAGAGATCTGAAGGCGATAGGGAGGGAACCGTGTATATATCAGCAAAAGAATATTCCAGAATGACAAAGTACTGAGGTGTGTTGGCAGGCACTAAGGAGGACGGTGTGCCAAAGAAGAGACGCAAAGGGGTAGGAGAGATGGAGAAGGTGGCACAGACCATGCAGAGCTGGTAGACCATACCCCTGGCCTCACCCTCTCCTCTGAGCAGAGCAGCAGCACGGTCTGCTTTGCATTTGAGCAGAATCTCAGGCTGCTGTGTTGGCAGAGCTGCTGTGGAGTCTCAGCTGGGAACACAAGCCACGTTGGCTTCCTAGGGACGCTGTAACCAGTTACCACAAACTGGGGGCTTAGAACAACAGAAATGTAGTCTCTCACATTTCTGGAGGCTAGAAGTCTGAAATCAAGGTGTCAGCAGTGTTTCTTCTGGAACCTCCGAGGGAGAATCTGGTCCCTGCTTCCCCCCCAGCTTCCTTGCTGTTCCTTGGCTTGTAGCCTCATCACCCACCCTCCCCAAACCCTGCCTCCATCTCCGTAGGGGCTTTTCCTTGTGTGTGTGTTTCAGTGTCTCTGCATCTGTATCTCCCTCTCCTTTCTCTCTTTCCCTGTCTTTTTTTTTTAATTGAAGTATAGTCAGTTACAATGTGTCAATTTCTGATATACAGCATAATGTCCCAGTCATGCATATTTATACATATATTCGTTTTCATATTCTTTTTCATTAAAGGTTATTACAAGATATTGAGTATAGTTCCCTGTGCTATACAGAAGAAATTTGTTTTTTTTAATCTATTTTTATATATAGTG
This sequence comes from Vicugna pacos, assembly GCF_048564905.1. Classification (NCBI taxonomy): domain Eukaryota; kingdom Metazoa; phylum Chordata; class Mammalia; order Artiodactyla; family Camelidae; genus Vicugna; species Vicugna pacos. The sequence continues at coordinate 13,616,785 of NC_133000.1, read as the reverse complement.
GTTAACATTTGCAAATCTCAAACTCCCAAATTTATCCCTTCCTTTCTCTTATAAAGACACTAGTCAGCGGATTGAGGGCCCAGCCTAATCCAGTATGACCTCATCTTAACTGATTCCATCTGCAAAGACCTGGTTTCCAAATGAGGTCACACTGACAGGTTCTGGATGGACATGATTTGCCGGGGTGGGGGGTTCTCTACGACTTCCTACACATACCTATCATTAATGTTTAGGTTTATGGTCTGAAAAAACTAGCCTTGTTTTTCTTTTCCATCAATACTAAATTTAGGCCCTGCAATTTACAGGAAGAAAATACCATGTGAAACAAGGATAGATCTCTCAGTAAAATGGAACTGGCTGAAAACAAAATATAAATAAAAAGGCCAAAGTCCAGGTCTGAGGAACTAAACTATTTTTTTTTCAAAGTAATAGTGAACTTATATAAACACATACATGTGAAAAGAAAACCAAAAAATCCTTTCCACAACATTATTTTCAGTAATGATGTTTTTAGTCCCATCTGTCCTGGGTCTCTGGGATGAAGGCTGGGTGAGGGCTGCCCATCCTTTCCTGGTGACTTTGAAAAAAGGAACATGTTTGTGCTCCAGGAAACAGAAATGTGGGATAAATTCAACCTCTGCAAATAATAATAATCAAGTTCTTAAAGTGCTGCATCTCTTCCCCACACCCATTTGCTATGTCCTCCACGGAGCCTTCTGAGCCTGGTTCACTGAAATCTGGGAAGGGATCGCAGGAGAGAAGATCCAAAGGATGTCATCATGCATCGTGTCCGATGTGCACAGAGGTCCTCGTGGTTAAAACACACTCCCCTCCCTCTTGGAGAAGTCAACTATAAGTATTATGAGGGCAAAAAGAGTAAGAAAGTACTGCCTCTTGGGACACACTGGAAAATCTTTTATTGACTCTGAACAGGGAGACAGCAGCTTCTACCCCTAAATTTACATCACGTTGCTCTGCATCCCACAGAGGTCCTTTGGCTAACAGGATGTGGTCCATACACTCCTATATAGAGTTCTTGAAAATCCATTTCTCAGATCAGCCAGGATTTAATGCTGTAGATAGCTTCTGAGACCCGCCCAGACCAGAGTACCATGGATGAGGTATGTGAATCATCACTTCTCACTATCAAAAAGCATGCAATATGCTGATCATTAAACCCATAACCTAAGAGAATACCTTTCTTGCAAGTGGAGAATCCAGTATGACTTTGATTAGGGTACAGAGATTCTGAGCTGGGACGGGAGCAGGAGCCTTAGCAGTGTGGGACAAAAAAAGGCAAATAAAATCTCTGACTCAGGCAATGTGAACTTGGGGAGAAAGGAACAGTATGAGGTTATCAGGTTCAAAGGGGTGGACAGAGAGCAAGAACCAGATTACAATGGAAGTGCGGACAAGGAAGAGTTCCCGAGACTGTATCATGCAGAGAAAGGAGGCTGTCATACAGACCGGTAGTCAGGCCCCAGCACCACTTGAGAGCTATTTAAGAGGCTGTTGATTGAAGGTTTTCACCACATATTTGAGGTTTGGAAAGCAAACTTAAAAAAAAAAAAATCCTAAGAGATTTCACTTAGAAAGAAATGGAGAATGATATCAGAAACCTTTTAATTTGTTTTGGGAAAAAATAGTACAAAGCAAATTGTGTATTTCTATACAAAATAGTTCCAATTCTGGAGAATAACTTCATTGTCAACAAATCTTTTTGTGATCTTTATAAAGTTCCGAGTTAATAAACCCCTCAAACCCCTCTGGTATTACTTCATATACACATATACACACATACATATACATACCTGGCCAAGGTGGGCAATAAGTTTGAATCAAGATCTAGGTTTCCAAAATAGCAAAACCAAGTATACAGTTCCTTACGGAATTCTTTGGTAAGAGGGTTCTTATTTATTTTTAAAGGGTTTGGGGTGTTTTTTTTTTTTAGTGGGGGCAAAGGGAGGGAATCTGAGCATGCCCCATCCAGATACATGACACCATAATAACTTGTAGGCAAGATAATCACTTTGTTCCTTCGACTGCGAGATAACAAATCATGAATAGTTCTGTATTTACGTGGACGTACTCCTGATAAAGGAAAAATATTGAGGGCTAGAGTGAAGGCAGCTCAATGGATATGTTAATGTCTCATTCAAGAAAAGGGAAGCTGAGGGGAGGGTAATAGCTCAGTGGAAGAGCGCATGCTTAGCAGGCACAAGGTCCTGGGTTCAATCCCCAGTACCGCCATTAAATAAATAAATACATTTTTTAAAAAAGAGTTTCAGTTATAAAAAAAAAGGAAAGGGAAGCAGGAAAATTCTGAACATTAAGGGGTAAAGTGTGGTGGTTTGGAGATTTGGGGCGAGGGTGTTTATTTACCTTGTTTCAGCATTGCTAGAGCGCACACTAACAGTAGTGTTCCATTTCTGGAATTCCACTTGTTCTGGAATCCCAGTCCCTCCAGATCATCGTGCGTTCCCCGACCCCATGGTGCTGCTTGGGAAGGCACCTCCTTTTCTTTGCATCATAAATTGTTTAGCAAACTATTCCTGAAAGCCAAAAAAAAAAAAAAAACCCAAAACAAAACCTATAATATTCTATGGAAATTATCTTGAGCTCTGACTTATGTATCCAAATTTTTTTTCTGTATCTAATACTCTTAAAAAATTAAAACTCAGCTGAAGCTTCAGCTAGTTAATCCTTTGGCATTTTGAGAAGTCATGATCCAAACAGAAGAGACAGCCTCTTGCTTCACCCCACTCACCCTGAGCCTAAAACCAAGACAAGATGTCCCACTCCCTGGGAAAGGGGCACTACCACACTTTGGCACATCTGCCCTTTTAGAATGTTCCCCAAACGTTAACAGCTGCGGCTGAGCCTGCCAAGGGGATGCTTTAGTGACACAAAAGGCTTTCATTACAGTTCTCAATGCTATTTGTGATGTTTGGATTCTTACGTGGTTACTATTATTCTTGAAGATTGCCTCTAGTTTCGAGCACTAGTTAAATCCTGAGGATACCTTTCTCTTAGATCAAAGTTACCTTGTGCCCACAGATGGTGGTGTATCAGTACACTAAACAGGGCTTTGGCACAAATGATCTTCCAGCTGGGATGAGAACACCTGAGCTATTTAATACAAACTCACATTTTTAATCAGTGACATAACATGTCTTATACTTTCGTGTTACATCCTTCTGACTTCAAGTCTTCATTCTACTTTGAATGTGCAGATTTTCTTTAATCCCATTTCTTAATGAAAAAGGAAACTATTAGGAAGATGAAAAGTTTAGCGTTTTTAAATGTATGCTTCGGGGATATTGATTTTTATTCCCTGTATACCCCTTGGTGATACAAATGAAAAAGGATATCAAGCTAACTTAGAAGTTCGCAGGGTTTTCCCTCTCAGGCTTCTGTGCAATTAATTAAAACAACAGGGAAGCCTTTCATGAAAGTTATATCTTCAGGCTCATCCTCATGTCCTTTTATCTGAACGTAACATGTTGGTTTCTAATTTCTTTTCTTTTCACACCCCCCCACCCCCAATCATGTAGGTTAACAGCCAATCAAAAAGCAAAGAGATTTTCTAATATTGAGATTATGATGTATTTAATATGATAAACCACTTTCCCAATTTCAAAGTATAGCTTTCATGCAGGAAAAAAAATGTCATTATAGAAGCTGCCCTCTTCAAACCACAATTAATATGATAATGAATTTCTTGGATTTTTAATCTATCAAACCATATTATTGAGTTCCTGACGGGGTCATAGCAGTATGCTCTGTGTTACATTTTGTTAGACTTCTTTGGAGCCTGATACAAATCAGGGATCTGTCCACCAGGGTCTTGTTGACTAGTGGGGGAAACCAAGTGGACAGCTGTGAAAGCATCACTCAGGGTAGTGTTGGGTCCTGTGGTGGAGGCTGAGGTGTGCTCTTCTTTGGCACATTTCCCAGATGCTGGGAGCCATGGGGACCAACAGGCCCTCTCCCAGAATTGCCCTCAGCCAAAGATGGCCATCCCCGCCAAGGTCATGCTCCTTCCCTGAATGCAGCCTTTATCCAATGACTAGTTGATTAGAGATGGGTACCAAAGGCTCCAAGCTCTTGCCTCGAGGCAGGATAACCCAGAGCGACCATCCCCACTCCAGCGCAACCTGTGGGACCACTTAGCTTCATTGCATTTCTGTCATTTTCCCCTCTGCCCAACTCTGTGCTACTCCTCAGGGCACTTCCCAATATATTCCCACCTGTATTTCCCAGTATAGTTCTTATATGCAAATCTGTCTCAGAGCCTGTTTTGGGGAGGACCCAGCCACAGCAGCATCAAATGCTGATATAATGAAGTCAGGATGCTCAGGCTTTGGTCTTGCTCCTGTCACCACAGGGAGTCACCTTTCTCCGCTTCCTTTAAAAAGAAGGGTTGGACTAGATTTCCAAACGTATCTCTAAAAGTCTGAGATAACTGTCGCGGTAAGCACTCAATCTGTATTTCTTCTAAAAATTACAACCTAAAAGAATGCAGAATCAAAAATCAATGACTAAGAATCAGTCTCCCAATTCAATGACTAATTTGTTTGGCAATATGAAATAGATTATCCCCCCAAGTACCTACTTGACAGTAGAAGATGCTCTTGTAAATCATCCCAATTCTGAGTTTAATTCAACAGGTTTCATCTCCTTCCTCCTCTCTGCCCTGGTTTACAGGAGTGCAGGTAAATCCACTCAGCCATCAACTCTCCATCTAGAACCAGATCAGTGATTGCAGAGAGGGTTTGCAGAATCCATCTGGAGTCAGATAGTTCAGAATCAAGCTGCATCGTGCTAGTATTCTTAAGTGGAGGATTTTTAAAGGAAGAGGGGCTCCTTTAAGACAATTTCATAAATATAACACAGAAAGAATTGTAAACAATTTATTAAGTGGAATATATCCAACTAATTACGATACATTACTCCACTTCTTTAAGTCCCAAGCCCTTTGCGTTTCGTTTTATCGTCTTAGTTTACTTTTTGGATGTGGACATCATTAAACCTATTGTAGTACTTGCATTAACTCTATCCTTCAGGGTAGGTGCCTTTAGAGAACGTAAACTCCTACTGAGAGAGGCACAGTGTCAGTTCCTACGACCAGCATCAGGGCATTCTTCACCTCCGGATAAAGTTGTTTACAAATTAACTTTTTTTCTCCATTTTCCCTCCCCTTTCTCTCCTATTTTATCTGCTTTTTGGTTCCTCATTCTGGTACACACCTTGTCCCGCATCTTTTCCTCTAATGGTGTCTTTATGCCCACCCTTGACTGCCGTTACTGCGATTGCTCCAGCTTTCTTCCTGCCTGTGTTACCAATCCACAACCTGGGTCTGCTCGCCTTCGTGCAGTAAAGCCGACTTACTGACGCCGGGTTGTGGGGAAGGCGAGTGCAGCGTTTACTGTAGGGCACCAGACAAGGAGTCCAGGGCAGCTAGTGCTCAAAATGCACAGACTCCCTGATGGGTTTCAGGGAGGCACTACTAAGGGCCGGGTGAGGGAGGGCAGCCACAGGACCTGTGATCAGCTCGTGCACGATTCTCTGATTGGTTGATGGAGAGGTAGCAGGTGGTGTCACAGGGATTAACTATCGATCCTTAGGCTCTAGTAGGCCTGGGGGCTGTCTGCTCATGGTCATCAAGTGGTTAACATCTTCCATTTGGTGGGGAGTTTTAGCATCTGTAAAACAACTCAGGAAATGTGCGTCAGATACTATAATCTGGTGCTTCAGGGAAGAGCCACCACAAAGGATGCGGGGGAGGGGTCAGTCCCGGGAAGGCCCCGTGGGTCCTGCTCGATCATACCTGTTGTCTCCACAGCCTGCTGAACTCACTCTTCCAAGTGCCCGTCTCAGCAGGAGGCTGCCTTCTCCTGGTGCTGTGGGCAGTGTGTGGAGGGGTAGTGAGCTATTATGAGATGACATGTGGGGAGAGAAGGTATGTGATGGGGAGGTGAGGTAAGATGTGGTATGGGGAAGTGTGGGGAAGTGTGGTTCTATTTTTTTCTAAACCTCCTACATGCACAGTGGGAGGAACTATATAACCTGCTCTGGAAACCCTCACGTTGGTCAAAAAGGCCTAGCTATCTGGCAGTACTGTCTGGTGACCCAGCTGACCCTGGAAAACAAACACGTTCTCCGTGTATGTAATTTGTCTCCCTCACGAAGGAAAGGGGCCTGGATTACCCACCATCTGACGTCCGGTCAGTTGTGGCAACTACCATGCTCGTAGTACTTTGCTTTTCATCTGCTACTACCCGGGAGGTGTGTGCAGACTTGTAGCAAATGCATTTGGAGGAGAGCTGTGGAGAAGTTTTTCTACCCAGTTATCCCTGGAATAAAACTGCTCCATGTGAAGAAAGTAAAGAAACGCTTAAAAACTTGCATCAACCTTTGTCTATTTCCCCCAGGCTTATATTCTACCCCAACCCTCTTCATTCACAGATTGCTGCTTGCTTCTCTCACTTTCTGCCATCCTTACTTCCAATCCCATAGACCCATAGAGTTGTATGTAAAGAGGAAAAAATTAGTTTCCAAGAGATTAGGCAATACATTTAAATTTTTCAAATACTTAATTTTTTTAGAGCAATTTTAGGTTGACAGCAAAATTGAGAGGGAGGTACAGCGATTTCCCGTGTACCCCCTGCCCCACACGTGCACAGCCCCCCTCATTGTCAACACCCGCTGCCAGAGTGGTATGTTTGTTATGACTGATGAACCTACATTGACACATCATAATCACCCAAAGTCCACAGCTTACCTTAGGGCTCACTCTTGGTGGTGTACATTCTATGGGTTCGGACCAATGTTTAATGACATGTATCCATCATTATAATGTCATATGGAGTATTTTCACTGGCCTAAAACTCCTCTGTGCTCCACCTAGTCATCTTTTCCCCTCTCAGTCTTCTCTTCCTAACCCTTTAAATGCTGATATTCTCCAGGGCTCCATCCTCACCTTTCCTTCACATTTTCCCTTGGATCCCATACAACTCATAGCTCCAATTTCACTTATAATCTGGTAATTCCCTATACTATCTGCCTAGATATCCCAGACATCCCAGAGCCCTTTTGAGCCCTAGGACAGTAACTCCCTCATGGATATTTCTACTTGATAGTCACACAGAGACATCAAATTCAACATGTCCCAAATCAGTCTTCATCTCCCAGCCTCCCATACCTGCTCCTCCTCGGCTCCTGTCTTGGTGGAGGATACTGTGATCCACTCAGCCACACAAGCCAGAAATCTGAGTCTAATCCTTAGCTCCTCATTCAAATCCTCTCCCTCATCTTCTGTTCTCAATCAGTAAAATCTTATCATGACTATTTTTAGATCTCTTGAATTTGTTTCTTTCTGTCCAATTCCTCAACTATTGCTCCATCATCTCCAACCTGGACCAGTCTCTCTGGCTCCAGCTTTGTCTCTTTCCAGTCTGTCCTTCATCAGGCTGCTAGCAGCCATCTTTCCTTGTTAAGGTAGCTTTCTAAATGATGTATCAATCCTCAGCTAAGGGTTCTTAAGTGAGAGGAATATGGCTATTGAGTAATCAAGTTACCTGAATTTATTTTACTTAATCTATTTTAAATTATAACTTTTATCTTACATTTATAATTAAAAATCTCAGGACCAGTTTGGTAGAGGAATATGTGGGACTTCTAGAACTTCTTTCTCAGAATCAGGCATTCTGATTAATAGGGCATAAGTTAATAGAGCATTCAAGAGTTTAATCTTGAATAGTTCTCAGTTGCCAGTTTGGTGAAATACAACAGTACGTACCTATGAAATTTAATTCTCAAATCAAATAATTAAAACTATATTTATTTCACTTATACAAAATTGTAAAGTTCTCCCTATATTTAAAAAAAATCAGTTTTTCAGTATTTCTCTTAAGATCCAGCTGCCTCTCACTTCTCTGGGATCTGATGTGAGGGCAGATGGTTCTGTAACTGAATGCCTGGGAAATAGTGAGTGAATGGGGGCAGTGGCAGATTTTGTATTTATTTGTTTATGATTCTTTATATCTAAATGGGAATTCTTTCTCATGTTTCCTACCAATCCTTGAGTCTGGGGGGAGGAGGGAAATGACAGCAGAAGGGACCCAAATCTGTGTTTACACTATATATATATATATATTTCTTATTTTTTAAGTTGCAATATAATTGACATGCAACATTATATTTGTTTCAGGTGTATTGATTCAATATTTGTATATATTGCAAAACAGTCACCACAATTAGTTTAGTTATCCATCACCACCCATAGTTACAAATTCTTTTTCTAGTGATGAGAGCGTTTAAGATCTGCTCTCTTAGCAACTCCCACATACACAATACAGTATTATTAACTGTAGTCACTATGCCGATGTTTTAATCAGTATAACTTTAAATGCATTTTGATATCTGATGTGACCATTATCCCCTCTTTACTTTTTTTTTAAAGGACCACATTACCTTTAATTTTAGCCCTACTCTTGCTTTTAACCCTTACTCTTACATGTTTATGCCAAACCATTAAGTCTTAGATCAATACAGAGAAAAGAGATGGAGGGAGAATGGACATTTAGAATTTCTTTTTATTTTGTTTTCCAAAAAGAAGACTGAAAAGGCATTTAAAAATTCTTGAAATGCTAACTGTAGAGGTTAAGACTCACTCTGGAAGCCAAGATTTCCCACCTTGGAATTCCAACTCTACCACACACAAGCTGGGTAAGCTTGGACAAGTTTCTTAACTTTTCTGTGCCCTCAACAGTCACACTGGGATAATATTATTGTGCCGACCTACAGTGGGTAAGAACTGAATGAGTGAATACACAAAGCTCTTGGACGGTACCTGGCAGGTAGGAAATGCTTAGTAAATGTTAACTTATACTAACGCCCCCCTAGAACGTACACACCGTGAAAACAGGAACTTCTATTTCGGCCACAACCCTATTGTCAGCATCTAGCAAACAGCAATAAATATTTGCAGTTCAGTTCATTTAAGTTCAAGAATATTTGTGAAGACTTACGACATGCCTGACAGATACCCGACGTGCAGTGATAAGTAAGAACTGGGCCTTGTCCTAGAGAGGCGAAGACGGACGGGAAGACACCATTCTCTCTCTACTCTTCCTTTGTATATGCTGGTCCCTCTTCCTGGAACACTCTCCCACTACTTCCTCACCTGGTTAATTCCTATCATTATTTACATCCTTAGAAATCTCAGCTCAGACACTACAGCACTTTTACAGAAGCCCCTGTGCAAACTTCTGTCATGTTTTTAGCAGATAGTAATCTGTCTCTCTCCTCCTGCTGACTGGACCAAGCAGCTGAGGTCAAGAGGCTGGATCTCAGCTCTGTGGCCTCAGTGCCCAGCCCAGGGCCTGTTACATAGTGCGCACACAATTTACGGTGAAGAAAGTAACAATGATGAAAAAACTTAGTAGTCTTCCCAAGACAGGATGACTTTTTTTGAAGAGTCATACCATAGCTTTAAGAAGCAAAGACATGTACTACACTGCAAATCATCACTTAAAAATAGCATAATAACAAAACAGAAACAGACTCGGACATGGAAAACAAACTTGTGGTTTCCAAAAGGGAGAGGGAAGAGGGGGAGGGACAAATTCGGGGTATGGGATTAACATATACAAACTATGTATAGAATAGATAAACAACAAGGCTATATTGTACAGCACAGAGAATTATGGCCATTACCTCGTAATAACTTATAATGGGATACAATCTACAAAAATACAAAATCACCATGCTGTACACCTGAAATTAATATAATATTGTAGATCAACTAAACCCAGTGACAAAAAATAAAAATAAAAATGACATAACAAGCCAAACTTTATAAAATCTCCTTTTTACCCTTCCTGGGTACTAAATTGTTTTGAAAGTTACATAAACAACCAAATGGTGAGAAATGAAAATTAAAAGTCACTGTTACCTCTGTGGTGACCATGTAGCCAGAACACTAATCTGAAGAGCCTGGCAGGTGACTGCGAGCCTGAGGTCATTTCTACACAACAACATCCACTTTACTCTTTTATAAAACTGTGGGGGAGAGAGCTTAATTATTCCAGATCAGAAGTATTTTATAGAGTACATTTTAAAATGATAAAGGCATTACAACATCTCTGGTTGTTACGGAGGGAAAAAAAAAAGATATGAATTAAAGTAAGCAAGTCATCTTGGCTCACGTTGAGGGATTAACTACTATGATAATCCTGGCAGTGACTGAGGTTACCAGAAACTCAAGTGTGCCTGATTTCTTGGCACCGCGTCTCTGTATCAACCTTATGTTCCTCCAGTACGCTGGGAAGGAAGAATAGGTAAAAATGGTTCCTACAGAGGGGTAAGTCTCCAAATCCCTTTCCTGCGCTTCCTCAGCTCCTGGTAATCTTCCACGTGCTTCTCCAAGGGTGCCGCCCTCTGCCTCCCCCATCATGTGTTCAGCCTCATCTCCAGAGAGCCAGGGTGCCTTTGCTTTCTCCCCACCCGGTATGAAAAGCCTGTTAGACCTGGAGTCGACCAGGACTTTACCATTGGAGTAAAAATGGCCCAGAGAGTTTAACATGCGATCCTGAGTAGGACTGTTAGTATTTTAAGAGACGAAGTCTTAATCCAAGAAAATGAATTCCTGGTTTTCAAAGTTTTAGGCATCAACAAGCAAGCAGTGGGAGGGGTTTTGGGGTCTTGCCCAGGGCAGCTGTCTGCTCCACCTAGTTAGATGGCTGATCTTCAGTCTCAGTTTCTATTTAAAAAAAAAAAAGAAAAAAGTCTCTTCCTTCTTCCATAAAAAATTTGCCTAGAGTTCTAGCCCATAAAAACATTATAATCTCGTGTAGTGATTTGAGAAAAACCATAATGATGAAAACCTCAAGGTAATCTTTCATCCAAATACTTTATATTATCTGAAATTATAAAAAGTTAATACAGTTACAACCTCTTCCCCCTGCCCAAATCAGAGCAGAAGGAACAGGGTTTTGAACCTAACAGTCTTTCCTCAGTTAAGAGCATTCTGGAAAACAAACCAGCATTTGATCAAGTTTGGACAAGACTTTTTTGTGGCTATTTAAGATTGCTGCCATGGCTTCATGTTAAGCTTTCTTGCCCCTTTCCAATTTGTTTACAATCACTCTCCATCCCCAGGGGTTTTGGAGTGAATCATCAACTTTTCTTTTTCAAGTACACTATTAAATTAGGCTACAGCCTGGAACCAAACATTTGTTCTTACAAGCATTTCTTTCATGTCATCATCTGTAATGGAAACCAGAAATTCAGTAGGCAGGCCTTATCTTCAACAAAGCAGAAGCAGGGACATCGAGGCCCACACTTCTGCTGTCATGCACCATTTGGACAAATCTAAAAATCATATCTAAAGGTTGAAGAATGAATGCCAAAATTAGCAAAGGCCAACTTAAATTTATATGAAAATTCATAATTTCTTTTAATTCAGAAGTGAAATATGTCATTCACATTGAGTAAGAAGTTGAAAACAGCTTCTTCCTCTGAATCTCAATCTTATGTAAAATGCTTTTAAAGGACATCCACACTTTAAAATAAACAGTGTTTTTTCAAATTCCAGCTTGAAGAACTTAAACTTGCTTTCAGTCCATTTTTAATTTCAGGAAACATCAATTGTTGAATATAAAAATACCTGATTATAAGAATGGCTAGTATTTAGTGACATATTATTATGAAAATCAGACTTTTACCAAAAGATGTAAATGAGATGACGTATGAGATAACCATTTATCCTTTCAAGTAATAGTGCTATACTTAAGCTAAGGATTAAGGATGCAGCAATAATCCAAAAACCCCTGTCTTATGGAATTTATATTGAAGGGAGGGCTGGGTAAAATTGATGATAAACAAAATAAATCAGTACATATATAGAGAAACACTATAGAGAAAACAGAGCAGGGAAGGCGATTAACGAGTGGTGGGGTTGGGGAGGAGGTCACAGTTTTAAATAGGAGGGTCAAAGAAGGTGGCATTTGAGCAAAGTCATAAAGGAAACGTGACTTTGAAGAAGAGGACTCCAGGCAGAAGGAACCACCAGTGCAAAGACCCGAAGGCAGGAGCACCTGGCACGGTTAAGGGACAGCAAAGAGTCCAGTGTGGCCTGTGCAGAGTAGGCCGGAGGGATGGAGGGATTAAGTCACAGAAGTAGGGTTTTGGGGTGGGAGTGAGAAGATTATAAGAGGCCTTGTAGGACATTGAGAAGATGTTAGCTTTTACTTTGAATGAGGTAGTAGCCATTGGAAGATTTTGAACAGAGAAGTGACATGATTTGATTTAAGTCTGTAAAAGATTGTTTTGGTGGCTATGTTGCAAACAGATTTAAGAAAGTCAAGGCTAGAAAGAGGAAGACTAGCTAGGTACATACTGGGCACCCCAGAAATACTTGTTTACTACATACTGCATTTTACATGGTTTCCTCTCTTTTTACTTATTTCACCTTTAAAAAATTTACATTTATTTCCTTATTCTCTATGTTATTAGGGGTTGTAATTCAAATTTTATTTTATTTTATTTATTTATTTTTTAAAATGTTCTGGGGGGGAGGTAACTAGGTTTATTTATTTTTAGAGAATATACTGGGGATTGAACCCAGGACCTTGTGCATGCTAAGCATACACTCTACCACTTGAGCTATAGCATCCCCTCTGTAATTCAAATTTTAAAGCAGTACAGTTGCATTTATTTGAAAGACTGAATGCATTTCAGACTTTTCACCGTGGAGTCAAACTGGTCTCTCATTGACTTCCCCTTTCCTTTCCCTTAATTTGGGTAGAGAGTTAAAAATAGCTTATTCTCCTAGAGCAGAAACAACTACAACTACAAGTCAACAGAAGTAGATGACAGTTAAAAAAAAAAGTAGATGAGAGTAGCCTTAATACTAATGGCTAGCATTTTTTTTTTTTTTGCATCTTCTACATGTATTAGGCACAGGGCTAAATGTTCAACATGAATTAGCTCTTTACAATGACTTGCTGAAGTAGGTATTGTTATCATTCTCATTTTCACTGGAAGAGAGAAGTTAAACTTGGGGTTACACTGCTGGCAAGTGGCCAGGGCTGGATTGGAACTAAAGCCATGGGGCTTGGACCTGTGCAGCTGACAGCCCCAGTGTTTCTTCCCAGCCACCCACAGAAATGCCCACGCTAAGAAACTGAGAGAGAGGGAAGCCCTTAGTAAACTTTGACTAAAGAGTGATGCTCTAAAAGTAACAATGGTCCACTTGGTTTTAATGTGGTCTATGTAGTTAATGAACAGATGGCAAATTTCTGTTTATAACTCAGCCTTCTGTGAGTTTGGTTTGCAGGAATCAGCACCTCCTCCTCTGCTACTGCCTCTCCCAGCCCCCGACCTCCCAGCCCCCTCGCCTGCCGCCCCATCCCCCTACACCTCCCAGAGCTTTATCCATCCCGGGGCTGGATTCTACTCAAGGTGCCCGTCTGCACCCACCAGCCAGCTCTCCCTCTACACACCATGGTTCCAAGGGACAGTTCAGAGTTGTTTACAGCATAATGCAAAATTATTTGGGGAAAGGCTTTTAAGATATTTTTGTGCCATGATTTTGATTTATTTAGGCTTCTTTCGTCTAAATGAAGAGGCTTAGTACATTTTGGAAATTTGATTTGTCACTTTGCTGTCTGGATCGGGAATGCACGGCTCCTATCTTACTTGCCATCAGAGGTAGGGAAAGCTGAGGTGGTGGACGTTTATATTTAATGCCATTAATGTAGCACGGATTCTAGATTTACCTCTTCTGAAACTTGGTGAGGAAACGGATTCGGGGTTTAAATAAACTGGTAACTGACAATATTGGAAAAGTACCAAACAGTCTTCTCAGCTGCTTCTCTCCCTTTTTGTGAACAGACCCTTTATCAGGTCTCTGCATTCCATTTGATTCCTTAGAACTGCTTAGCACGTTGTTCCTCTCCTGTAAATATTTTGGATATTTTGCAGATACTGCATTTATTTTATCTGTGTGTATGTATATGTGTATATGTTGTACATGTATCTATTTCTTTTATTTAAAAAAATCCTGCTCTTTTATAAAATACAGTAGTTGCTTGCAGAGAGAAGAATGTAGTGGCTAGGGAACAGGGGTGAAAAGGAAATTTTATTCCATGGTATATATTATTTTCTACCTTTTGAAAACTATGCAATATTTGTGAATTATCTATTCTAGTTCATTACCTGATTTAAAACAAAACTATTTCAGATGAAAAGAAATTAATCCTATCTTTATGTAGGGTCAAACGCATCATATCCTTTTTTATCAACTTAGTTTTTAAGAATTAGAATAATAAATTACTCTTGATAAATATTGTTTTAGGAAAATTTTCCTCGAAAATGATTATTAAACAAATACTATATGATCTCACTTCTCTGTGGAATCAAAAAAAAAAAATTGAACTCATAGATACAGAGAACAGATTGGTGCTTGCCAGAGGTGGGGGTTGACGCTAGATAAAATAGGTGAAAGGTGGGCAAAAGGTACAAACTTCCAGTTACAAAAATATAAGTCCAGGAGATGTCATGTACAGCACAGTGACTATCGTTAATAATACTGTACTGTATACTCCAATGTTGCTAAGAGAGTAGATCTTCAGTGTTCTGGTCACAAGAAGAAAATTTTGTAATTATGTGTGGTGCTGGATGTTAACTAGATTTATAGTGGTGATCATTTCACAATATGTACATATAGCAAATTATTATGTTGTACACCTGAAACTAATATGTTATATGCCAATTATACCTCAATTGAGGGATAAAAGAATAAAGCCTCCATGGTCAGACAGCAGACAGTCAGGTAGAAATCTCAGTTCTGCTGCATACCAGCTGGGTGTCCTAGACACGTGACATTAAGCTCTCTGTTCTTCATTTTTTCCCATCTGCAGACTGAAGATGTGATGGTCTCTACAGGGTAGTTGTGAAGATTAAATGAGTCCTGTAAAGGTGTAAACCTGTAGCACAAAGCCTGGCACACAGTTGAGTCTTAATAAATATTACCTTTAAAACAAAAAAATACAAAGTTGTTTTAACCAAAGGTTTCATTTAAAAAAGAAAAAAGGATTGTTAAAGGAGCCTCCCTCTAATAAATATTAAACTATATTCAAGTAGAAATTATAGCAATATTTTCTTAAAACATAATTCAAAGAGGTTTTATAGCAAAATCATGTTCCTCAGCTTATAGCAGTAGCTGCAAAATATAGATACAGTAGCAGATACTGCAAAGCATTTACTACTGAGTAGAGACAAAGGGCCATATTTAGTCATGGCAAAACTCTAGAAACATCCTCTTTAAAATAAAGAAAAATATGAAGATACTGTGATCACCACATTAAAAAAAATCTGAGAAGGCAAAATAATAAGCACAAATATTGTCAAGGAGAAAATAAAACTATCATTTGTACATCATACTATCTGCTTAAAAAAAGAGAAATCCATTTATTAGAATTAATATTAGGTGGATAGTTACAAGACATTTAAAAGTCAATAGATTAGGAACTAGGGCAATTGACTATTCACATGCAGGGCAATATAACTGGGCCACTACCTCACACCTGTACACAGAAATTAACTGAAAATGGATCATAGATCTAAAAATAAGGGCTAAAACTACAAAACTGTTAGAAGAAAATATAGTTGTAAAATTTTGTGACCTCGTGTTAGGCAATGGTTTCTTAGATATGATACAAAAGCACAAATGATCAAATAAAAAAATAGATAAATGGGAATTCATCAAAATTTAAAACTTCAAAGAACACCATCAAGAAAGTAAAAAGACAATACACAGAATGGAAGAAAATATTTGCAAATTACATACCTAATTTATCTGATATTCAGAATATATTTAAAAACTCTTACAACTCAACAATAAAGAGATAAATAACCCAATTAAAAAATGGGCAAAGGACTTGAACAGACTTTTCTCCAAAAAAGATATGGTAGTTCCCCTTTACCCATGATTTCACTTTTCATGATTGCAGTCAGCTGTGGTCCAAAAATATTAAATGGAAAGTTCCAGAAATAAACAATTCATAAGTTTTAAATTGCATGCCATTATGAATAGAGTGAGTAAATCTTGCTCTGCCCTGCTCCCTCCCACCTGGGATCACCCCTATGTCCAGCATATCCTGCCCATTAGTCACTTAGACTTGGTAACCCTCTCGGTTATCAGGTTGACTGTCGTTTATTACAGGACTTGTGTTCAAGTGACTCTTATTTGACTTAATAATGGCCCCAAAGCACAAGAGCAGTGACACTGGCAATTCAGATATGGCAAAGAGAAGCTGTAAAGTGCTTCCTTTAAGTGAAAAAGTGAAAGTTCTCAACTTAATAAGGAAAGAAAAAAAATTTAAAAATTGTATGCTGAGGTTGCTAAGATCTATGGTAAGAATGAATCTTCTATCCATGAAATTGTGAAGAAGGAAAAGAAATTCGTGCTGGTTTGCTGTTGTGCCTCAAACTGTAGCTGTTAAGGCCACAGTGCATGGTAAGCACTTAGTTAAGATGGAAAAGGCATTGAATTTGAGAGAGAGAGACCACTTTCACATAACTTTTACTACAGTTTTTTGTTATAATCATTCTATTTTGTTATGATTGTTGTTGATCTCTTGCCGTGTCCAATTTATAAATGACACTTCATCATAGGTATGGGTGTATAGGAGGAAGCATAGTATATATAGATTTCAGTACTATCTAAGGTTTCAGGCATCCACTGGGGGTCTTGGACGATATCCCCCCAAGGATAAGGGAGACAACTGTATACAAATTGTCAAAAGCACGTGAAAAGAAGCTTGTTGCATTCAACCCCAGCTGGATGTACTGCAATTCAATCTTGGCACTAACAACCCAGAGCCAGTGCAGACCCCACGAGGTAAAAGGCACGACCCCTACGAGAACTGTTCTTACTTCAGATGTCAGCTACGCTTTGGAGGTCCCAGGCCACCCACACTTTTGACCTATTGGCTATAAATTCAGGAGTTTCCATGGCTCCCTTAGGTTTGATAATTCACTGGAATGACTCACAGAGCTCAGGAAAGCTATACTTACAATTAAAATTGTATTATAAAGAATACAGATCAGAATCAGCTAATGAAGAGACAGAGCTGGGGGGAAGGGGAAATGGGAGTGACTGCTAATGGATTTGGGTTCTTTTTGGGGTGATAAAGATGTTCTAAAGTAGATGGTGATGATAGTTGCACAACCTTGTGAACATACTAAAAACCACTGAAATGCACACTTTAAAAGGAGGAATTTTATAGTATGTGAATAATATGTCTATAAAACTGTCTGTAGGCTGGATAAGAGGAAGTGTATTGAAAAAATACTCCATTGAACTATAAGAGTATCAAGGATGAACTTAACATGAAATAGCCTAGGCCCATGTAAGGAATCTACAATCCCGATCAAGCGTCAAAATCAAAGACCTAAATAAGGAGAAGGATAAACTATGTATCTGGATATTGTAATATTGTGAAAAGTCATTTCTTCCTAAATTCACATATCAATTTAATGGTATCCCAAAGGATTTTTCTGGGGGGGAAGTGGGGGGTAGAGTGAGGAAATGTACCAAAAGTAATATAAAATACATGAAAGAATATATTATTTATAATATATATAGTATAAAGATATATATGGAAGAAATATGTCAGTGTAAGTTCATCACTTGTAACAAGTGTACCACTCTGGTGGGGGATGTTGATAATGAGGGAGGCTCTGCATGCATGGGGGCAGGGGGCATATGGGACCTCTCTGTCCCTTCCGCTTAATTTTGCTGTGAACCTAAAATTGCTCTAAAAATATAGATGGTTCCAGACGTAGGATGGTTTGACTTACGATTTTTTGACTTTACAAAAGTGTGAAAGCAATAAGCATTCAGTATAAACCATACTTAGAATTTTGAATTTTACTCTTTTCCTGGGCTAGTAATGTACAGGACAAGGCTCTCTGGTGATGCTGGGCGGTGAGCCACAGCTCCCCGTCAGCCTTGCGATCACAGCGGTAAACAGCCAATACACTTAGAATCATTCTGTACCCATACAACCATTCTATTTTTCACTTTCAGTACAGTATTCAATAAATTACGTGAGCTATTCCACATGTTATTATAAAATAGGCTTTTGTGTAGGATGACTTTGCCCAACTGTAGGCTAATGCATGTGTTCTGAGCATGTGTAAGACAGGCTAGGCTAAGCCATGATGTTCAGTGGGTTAGGTGCATTAAATGCACTTTTGTCTTAATATCTTCAACTTATGATGGATTTATGGGACATGACTCCATTGAAAGTTGAGGAAGATCTGTATATATGGAATAATAAATATGGAAGAATAATGGGCACTTTGAAAAAGAGGAGAGGAGTTAAGCATTAAAGATAATCTTTAAAAAACATGAAGGCAAGGTAAGGATCATATTAGATATCAAAACACATTATAAAACAATACTGATTAAATGTATAGTATAGGCAGAAGGCTCATAGACAGAACAACCAATCAGAATAAAAAGCCTAGAAACAGATTTAAATTTATTTAAGAGTTTATCATATGTTAGTGATAGCATTTCAAATGAAAAGTGAAAGGATAGATTATTTTATAAGCTTGGGATAATTACCTAAATAATAGGAAAAAAATAAAGTTAGACTCCTACCTGACAGATGTAATCAAAAGTTTGGTAGGTTAAGGATTTAAAAAGTAGCCAAAATTTCTAATGAATCCGTTAATTACAGTGAGAAAGTATAGTTTCTCTTAGATTATTTATATAACCTTGGGTACAGAAGTTCTTTCTTTTTAGCAGTGCAACATAGGCAGACTTATAAAGGAAAACCTGATATGTTTGACCACTTAAAAAAATCTTTATGCCCAGAAAATTAAATTTAAAATTAAGACAAACTGAAGGATTACCTAAATTTAAAAATTAAAATAAAATAAATTTTAAAAGAAAAAAACTAGAATATATGTAATTCTATATGTAGACTAAACATAAATGTATGATTAAATATATAGACAGGGCTCTTAAAACTCAATAAGAAATCTTCAGAGTCAGTAGTTTATGTTCAGAGGACATGAACAGACAGTTCACAGCAGAAGCAATGTACATGGTCAATAAACATCTTTTTTAAAAAAATCAGGCTCATGAGAAATCAAAGAAATGCAATAAAAACAAGATCCCACTTTTCATTTATTAGATTAGCAAAGATGAAAAAGAATGATATACTCAGAGTGACAAGAGTGTGGGGAAAGAGCCTTCTCAGCCGCTATTGGTGGGAATATAAACTGAAACGGTTTAGCAATGTGTTTGTAAAAATCTTAAATATGTACCTACTCTTTGATGTAGAAATCCCACTTCTAAGAACTTGTTCTAGGGAAATAACCAGTTATTTGTACAACGATTTATTTGCCAGGATGTCCATTTACACACTGTTTATAAAAGTAATAAAAAAAAAAGGAAACAATGTAAATGTTTAATAGCAGGGGAATGATTAAAGAAATTATGATATGCCTATACTATAAAATAGTGTGCATCTATTAAATATTTTAATGGTGCATTTATTAATATGCACATATTTATTACACATTGGTAAGTTAAAGTATAACATGGCATGAACATATTTTGTGAAAATTGTAAACGCTGCTATAATGCACTATTTTGGCAAAAGCCTGGAAGAAGATAAACCACCAACGTTGATTCTGGTTTATTCTGGTGGCAGGATTATGGATACTTTTTCTGTTTCATTAATCCCATTTTTTCTGTAATAAAACAGTAATTATGTAATAAAGTGATGATTAACAAAGAATGACAAAATTCAAAAATTTGAAAGGGAATAAGTGGAGAAATAATTATTAAAAAATAAAAGAGAGCTCTGAAGGTAGATTCTCTTTGTGACTAAATCTCTGAATATAAGTTAGGCTACATGGATGCTATGAAAAAAAAAATTTCCTCTGGAAAGCCTGAACATTCTTTGTGAAATCTTGCCCGCATCAAGCTATTTTAAACATGGTACTAATGGTCATAAAGGATCTTGAAAGGTGAAGGCTATGTAAATTACAATGAAGGAAGCAAATGAACAGAAAGAATCTATGATCTGGAAATTGTTATGCGTATGATAAATCAACTCAGCATCAAAGGCCTTTTTTTTTTTTTTTTTTAAGATGTGGCCACATCACTCCTGCTGGGGAATTCATAAGGAGAGCAGCCGAACTGGCTATTTCATTTCATGATTTACTCGTCGTTTCTTCTAGGAATATTCGGACTGAAATTGGACCGCCTGTTGCTTTATTTCTTTAAGAAACAAAAAAAAGTTCTAGCATAATAGGATCAAAACTTGGTTCTCTCTTATTGTAATGCATTCAGAGATCAGTCCTAATGAGCAGAAAGACTACTCTCTGTGATAGACAAAAAGATATGGGGTTAAGCCGACGTAAGGGAGAGTTTTTTTTCCCTTCCGCAAATGTGTGTATGATACGTGCCAAGTGCATAAAGCAAGCCCCGGGAGTGTCCCCTAGCGTCTTCTCTACTCTGGGCATTATCTACTACGTTTACCTTTTATGTTGTGCCTTCACCTACACAAAATGTAGAGAAAGCTGCATGATTTGGTTATGTATTATTGGAAGATGCTATTCATGAGACCTGTTAGTGCCTGAGGTTGGGCCCCAGCGAGCAGACTCTGAGATTCGTGGGCAGGAAGTCTGTTGGGAACAACGCCTGTACGGGAGGCAGGGGAGCAGGACAGGGGCAGAAGTTTGGGCCCAGCTGACTTCATGGGGAGCTCTGGAGGTGGAGGTGAGATGGATCATCCGAGTTGTCTCAAAGTTGGAGGCAAGAGGGCTGGATCTTTGTGCTCTCTTCTCACGGTGCCCATCACTACCCGGCCTGGGAAAGGAGGCCTAACCTTGAGGGAGGCTGCTTCCTTCACGCAAGTCCTCTGGAGGACTCAGCCAACACTTCTGACACCTAGGGGTCTGAGGGTCTCCAGCCTGATGGGGATCTGGGCTGGGTGCTATGGATTCAATATACCGCCCACCTCCAAATTCATATGTCAAAACTCTAATCCCCAAGGTGATGGCACTTGGAGGTTAGTTAGGGTTAGATGAGATCATTAGAGCAGAGCCCCCAGGGTGAGATTAGTGGCCTTATAAGGAGAAGAGACATGGAAATCTCTCTCTGCGTGTCCAAACCAAGGAAAGGACATGTGAGAATGTAACCAGGAAGAGAGCTCTCACCAGAACCTGGCCATGCTGGCACCCTGATCTCAGACTTCCAGCCTCCAGAACCGTGAGGAATAAATGTTGTTAAAGCTATGATGATAATTTGTTTTGGCAGCCTGGACTTTTTAAAGACACTGGGCATTGCAGCAAACACTGTAAGCAGAAACACCCTGACTTCTATTAACACTGGGACATTTCCCAGGTCTGTCCTGCACAGGGTGAACGTGTGAGAGGCAAATTAATAGTTGAAGGTAGAATTCGTAAGAAAGCAGGTTTGCATTTTTACCAGAAAAAATTCATTTGACTTCTAGAGTGATAAAGTAGAAAAAATTGTTGCACTCCACCTCCTGTCCTGGGATCAATCCAGGTTATGTAGTAAGTTCTTTTGTTAATGAAGATGTGAACTCAGTGTCTAAGAGAAAAAGTTTGAATTACCTTCGATTCCCTGTGTTTCTGCCACTTTAGGGTTCTGTCCTTTTCTACCTTATTCAGGAGACTGAAAAGGCCATGTAGAGTAGGCTGCTAACGTTTCATAGTAAATACTGAAAAAGCTTTGCTTTAAATTTTATCTTGAAAAATAAAATTAAATTATGAAACTATATTTAGTTTATATTTACCAAAATATAGGCTATAATGATTGATAACCACATGCTTACTCTTAGAACTAAGACTACGTCAAATAATTGACTGGAAGTTCTGGACATAATTTTTTCGAACAAAATCTTATAATAGCACAAATGACCTTTTTCCCTTTATATTTTATTTGTGCAGCATGAAAATGAAGATGGACATTTAGCAAAATGCTTGAGGGTTTTATTAATTTTACTGCAGTCTCTCAGTCCTCTGATTAGAACCCGTGGGGAGTTGAACTGATCTTTGGAAACATCTCTGCTGTCATCATTCTTCCAGATGTTTCTCTCTAGTTGTGGACATTTCCACTTGGACATCCAAGAGACATATCAGTCTTCACGAGTCCAGAACAACCCTTGATTCTCAATTTTCCCTGCCCCTCCCCCACCGTTTCCCCATTGTCTCTCCTCCAGATGCTCAAGACAAATATTGGGAATTATCCTTGATTTCTTCTTTTTTCCCCTGCTCTCACATACAGCATCCAATCCATCAGCAAGTCCAGTTGGCTCTCGGACTGACTCCTTCTTACCATCTCCCCAGCTCCCTTCCAGAGCCAGCCACCAGCTACCCCTGCCTGAGCCACTTCCGTAGCTACCTCGTGGTCTCCCAGCTTCTATTCTTTTTTCCTTACAACCACTCTTCACAGAGCAGCCAGAATGATTTTTAATGTGCTTATTTTTATTAAGTACATCATTTATATGTTTCAAAATTCAACACCCTATAAAAAGATATACCCAATATAAAATAAATAAAAAACAAATTTCTTCTGTATAGCACAGGGAACTATATTCAACTATATATCTTATAGTAACCTATAATGAAAAAGAATAGGACAACAAATATATGCTTGTATATGTATGACAGAGACATTATGCTGTACACCAGAAACTGATGCATTGTAACTGACTATACTTCAATTAAAAAAAAAGAAGATATGCCCAAAGAAGTCTTGCATCCACTCCTTCATTCCTCACCCCGACCCTCTAATGATAATTATTTCCATGGGTATCTTTTTTTTTTTTATCCTTATAAGATTTTTAAGACAAATGCAAGCATATACAAATATCTCACCTTGTTACATAAAAGGTAGCCTACCATATACACTGTTCTGACACTGATCCATATCTGGCTTTTTTTCACTTACTAATACATCCTAAAGCTCTTTTCGTATTAGTACATGGAGAGCTTCCTTATTTGCTTTTACAGTTGCTCATCATACCATTGTTTATCTAACCAGGCACCTTTTGCTGAACAAGTAATGCAACAGTGAAAAATCTCACACAGGTGTCATTTCATACATGTGGAGCTACATCTATGGGATAGAAACATAGAAAAACAATTACAAAATCATGTATTTTAGTGTATTTGCCAGTTTCAAAGTGAAAATTTTAGAGAGAAGTCTGATTGTCACTTCCCCTGCTTAAATGCCACCCCAAATTTCCCATCCCAATCAGCACAAAAATGGAAACCACTGACAGCCACAAGGCCCTCCCTAATCTGGCCTTTGCCTACCTCTTCAATAGCACCTACATCTTCCCCCGTCTTTCACTGTGGACTAAGCTCATTGGCCTTCTTTTATCAATCTCATAAAATTATCTTTCACCAAAATGTACAATTTTACTTTGTAGTTGATTTGCATTGTGTTTGGACAGTATTGTCAAATATGTATAAAAATGACTCTAGCCAGTCATCAGCTAGAGACTTGACACAGTTGTTCCCAGAATGGGAGAGTGGATGCTAATGTTTAATGGAGGTGGGTATTCGAGGGGGTTTTAGAAGCAGTCATTTGATAAGTAAACATTTCTAAGTTATGATGACTTTTACTCTCCTTCACAACTTCAGACTTCAGGGATGCAGGTAATGAATGCTGAGATAATGAGGACTTTCTGTCAGTCTGGACCTATGTGACCGCAGATCCCAGACACAAAAAGGCGAAAGTCTAACCTCACTTAGAAATGCAACACAGTCAGGAAAGAACAGTGGGCTGGAAATGGCAAGAGCTGAGTTCTGCTGTAGACTCGGCCACTCAGTAAGTCTGTGGGAGCTTAGGCAGGCCATTTAATCTCTCTCTGCCTCGTTTTATCTGTATGAAAAGGAAGAAAATGGAATTTGTCATGAATCTCAACCTTTTCACTCCCCAGAGATTCCCTTTATTATCCCCACTCATTTTTATGATATGTTGAGATAGTTTATCTACTGGAAGTTATTTGTTAATGTTACCATGGTCATTGTTCATTAATCAACGATATATGTAATTTCCAATTCTGCTTAGCATTAGATCATCAATTGATGTTGGTTGAGTGGATGTAATAGCACCCAAAACAAAGAAACTTCATATTTTAATTTGCCTGGGTAGCTTTATCTTGTTTAATCCCTAAGAATGAAGAGACTGCAGGCTGGGAATCTCTGGACCCACTCTAAGTTTCCTTATAAGTCTGGGAATCAGTGTCATGTATATGATCATCTCGTCCAGTGGATTTTTAGACAGTGGCTCAGAGCCGAAGTGAGGGTGGGGAAGGAGGAGGCAAAGCAGCGGGTCTTAGGGCCCCCAGACCTATTTTATCCAGAGGACCTTCACTTTTTTTCTGTTCTATATATAAGGTTCTGCTTAGGATTCTGTTTGAAGATTTAACTATTAAAAATAATTTGAAAAATATATCAATCAAACTCGGTCATATAGATGAGGATAATAAGGTCCAGAAAAGTTAAATGAAATTTGCCTAAGGTTACAGAACTAATTAGTGGCCAAATATTCATTCAGTCAACACACATTTATTGAACACTGTGGAAAATAAATTTATAATAAAAATTATGAATACAAAACTTGGATTCAGTCTTGGTCTAAAAACAATCTGTGGGTCACTAGGGTGTTTGATCAGAAGTATTAGGATGAAAGAATCTTACTGTCACATGCTGGTGGGGAATTGGCATTAATGTGTATGTTACTATTGTTTGGTAAGACAAGGAAGCGAAGGCAGGAGAATATTGACATTCTGGTGACCGCAGGAGAGCAATGAACAAGGAGCCCTGTTAGAAGGCCAGGTGGGGTAAAGGTCTTATTGCAGTTTAAGTCCAAGTAGGGGCTCTGTCTCTGATTGTCACGCTATTGCCCTCTTTATTGTTCACTGAGGAGGAGCCAAGAGCCCCTCCTCCCCAAGATTATCCATCAGGTTTTTATTTCATTTCCCAGGTTAAGCACGTTATTACCACTATACTTGGAAAAACCTGTGGCTACAGGAAATATGTTTATTTAATCTATAAGATACATTTATAAAATTTGAATTTGTTCAAGTTAAGCTGATAATAAATTCACTGGCCTTGTGACAGCTGACCCACGACTGGGTGTTGGGTATGTTCTGTTGTTAGTCCAAAAGCTACAGACCCTCTGGTTCTAGCTTTCTCCTTGCAGGCTATTTGAAATAAAGGGTGTCTTTGGCAGATTCAAATACAAACATAACACAAAGTCTCATTCTTTGTCAGCACCAATAAAGAGTCAGCCATTCTTTTCGGCACTGAGGATACAGCAATGAACACGTGGGAAGAGTTCCTGCCTCCATGGACCAGAACTGGTTCTCTTCATTTCTGGTCCAATGCAGTTTCTGCTACATTATGCAAAGTGGAAGATTCATTCTGCTGTTTTGCAAATACTTGTCTTTACAGAGTACGCTTATGTCTCCTCCACATCATTTATTCAACAAATATTTATTGAGTAGCTTCTATTACCAGACTCTCTGTGCTAAGTACTGGGCATCCTGATACGAATTAGCTCTCAAGGTGCTCACAGACCTAGGGGAACATAGACTTGTAAACAAATTTCAAACCAGCATAATATGTACAATGAGGGAGAGGAATAAGGTACAGACATACTACACAGCAGCAATGGATTAATTCCCTTTGCCTCATATCCAAACTTGGATTCGAAAGGTTAATAGAGGCTTCTCAGGCAAACCAAGGAGGGTGGAGGTGGGGATGGCATATACAAAGATAAAGAGATAAGAGAGAACATGCACCTTCTGAGAACTGTACACTGTTCAGTATTGATAGAGTTTAAAGTACAAGGTAGGTGGATGGGAGGCAGGAAATTGATGGACTCTCCATCTAATGGACTCAGTTTTCTCTGTGAGTTAAGAGAGAGCATTTTTTGAGAATGAAGAAGGCAAAGGCTGATAGGAAGCTTGAATGGAGGTTTAAAAGAGCTGCTGAATTGTTTATAAAGTAGAAAAGATCAGGAAAAAAACCTGAAGGTCCATTAATGGGGACTGGCTTAATGGATTATGGTTCACTCATGCCGTGGAATAGTATGCAGCCAGGGAAAACATAAGTGCTCATATGTACTGATATGAAAAGATCCACAAGATATCTTACTTAGTGGAAAAAGTAAGATGTGGAACTGTGTGTACTAATTTAGCTTTTGTGGAAAAGGCAGTAGGAGATTAAAAATATTTCCCTACATGCATACACTATCTCTGAACGATTGCATAAGAAAGGGATGCTTTGGTTGCCCATGGGAAGAGAAGTTGGATTGCTAGGGTACAAGAGCGGGGGGGACACTTTTCACTGTCTAGTTTTGAATTTGGGATCACTGTGATGCATTATTAAAAAATGAGTTGAAAGTGAAATCTCTACAATCTTCTAGTAAAATGAAAAAATAATTTCTGAGGGCAATGGAAAATAAAACTAAATTTTGGCATCATGGATATGTTCCTCTGGTGCTTATGCCTAACTTAGGGAAATATTAATTTTCATTAAGGGATCCTATTTGCGAAAGGTGATTTGGTTGAATAATGGGGATTAGGGCTATAGAAAAACCTGTCTGTAGAAAAACCTAACCAAGGTCTCTGGCTTGCCTTCTTGTAGCTCAGGGTCTCCAGCCATGGCTTTGGCATATTTATAACACCACTTTGGTTCCATTAAAGCAGCTCCTTGAAGAAGATTCCTGTTCCTTTCTCACACTTCTTGGTGCAAAACCCTGTTGGTATACAGTGAATTAAAGCAGAACTCTGCTCTTCAGGACCCAGGAAGTTAAAAGGACTCTGATTATCGCACAGTACATGAACAAATAATGAACAAGACTAATTTTTGTGTGTGAATTGTCGAATCAGTTTCATTGTCTTACAAGCGAACCCTTTTATCTCCAACCAAGTACATAAAGAAATGTTCTGGGTGTTCAACAAGCCTGTGAGGTACTGTCTATGAGCTGTTATAATGTCAGGCAATGACGGTGCAGGGATGCCCAAATCATCGTCCCAGGTGTCTGGGACCAAACGAGGCCATGAAGGAGACAGGCATGAAAAGAACGTTAGAATAAAATGTGGTCCTTAGGGGAGGAGAATAGCTCAGTGTTAGAGCTCATGTTCAGCATGCATGAGGTCCTGGGTTCTATCCCCAGTACCTCAGTTTAAAAAACAATAATAAAATAAAATTGCAGGGTACAATATTTTTAAAATGTTGTCCTTGCTCTCAGAGAGACATGAATGAAATTCTGTGGGAGCTCAGAGGTAGGAGCGAGTAATTCTGCCTGGAAAGAGTTAGGAAGGGCTTCACAGAAGAGAAAATCTGTAACCCAAGTCTTAAGTGAGGAGCTGAAGTTGAGGGAGGATGAGAAGGACATTCCAGGCAGAAAGAATACAGTGGGCAAAGGCAGCAAAGCTCAGAATAACATGGTGTGTTCATGGGACACCAGGCAGCGTGATCTGACTCCGGTGTCAAGTGATTTCCAGGGAGTGGCAGGCATCCCGGCTGGAAAGGCAGGTCCGGACAGGGTGTGAAGTGTCTCGTGTGCTGGGCAAACAAGTTTACGCTTTGTCGTGTCAGTAAAACACCATATTCTCAGTCGACAGGCTAAGTCAGTACTTTGCCATTACTGTCTAACCCGGTCTTAAGCAAGTCTTCCTTTTGTTGGCTTCCATACTCTTGTTAGAGGCGGGGCACGAATGTGGAAGACAGGTTGGTAAACTTAGCATGATCTTCCCCATTCTTCTTTTTTATTCTTCTCCCACATCTGATTAGTCACCAAAGTCAGTGACTATTCTGTCACAAATGCTTTCTTTGTTTTTTCTTAGGTCAACCATTTAATAAGCATTTACCTGTGGCAGGTATTGGGCCAAGGGCTTTATACATCTTCTTAGTCAACCCTCAATTAGCCCTGTGAGATCATGTTTTAGTCAATGTTCTTGGTAGCAAACAGTAAATATCTTAAGCAGAAGAGGAATTTACTGGAAAGTCATCAGGCAGCTCACAGAATTCATAGGAAGGCAGAGGACTAGGTTCAGGAAAGAGCCATGGGAAGAAGCAGAGTCCAAAGTTGGGATCCTACCTCAGCAACAATTCCCAGGACATGCCCTGCCACGCCTCTGCGTGCTAATCTCACTACAGAGGCCTCAAAGATTCCCAAGCTGACCACTGTGCCTTTGCATCACTACCCCCAGCACAGAGAGGAGGATAAAAGGAACAGCTTCCCTTTTGTGGCTTCTCACTTGCATTGGGATTCATTCAAATTAGGAAGGATGTTTAGATACCAGACAGCAAAACTGACAGACATCCATCAGGGTGTTTAACATTTGAGGGAATAGACTTAGAGCAGGTAAGGTAGCTAGCCAAGTGCCATGGCTAGTCAGCGGTGGAGCCAGGACTGGAGCCCGAGTCAGCTTGTCTGCAGAGCCCACGGTGTTATGCAATCCTCTGCCTTGCCTCCTCTAAACCATCCCAGCTCTATTTCACAGCCCACACACCAGTCCCATCGCCTCGTTTGCATTCCTGCCTCCTACCTGGTCTCCCTGCTTTGTGCTCCCCCGTCTCAGATCATTCTCTACACAGTTGCTAAGATAATGTTTTTTGAGTACCACCAACACCACGTCAGCCACTTGTTCAAAAACCTGTGACTCACCCCTTCGAGAGCCTTTCCTAACTAATATCATTCCACACTGATCACTCGGTAGTCAGTCAGATAATGTTGCTACGGTGCCGTCGCAGGCGTATAATTTATACTACACTATCTTATACTTATTAATAGTCTCTAGCTATTACATTGATATGTGATTCTGCTAAGGTCAAAGAGCCTGTCTTCTGCTGCTTTTGGGACTCTAATGACAAGTCCCAGTATCTAACACAGTGAACGTCTCCTCGTTGAATCCCAGCGCCTCTGGGAGAGTTGCGTTCCTATCATCACTGTTATTTGCAGAGCATGTCTTGCTGCCTAATTCATTATTAGCATCCCTGAAATTTCCCAGTTTCTTCCTGTGTTTCTCTGCCGTGTATACTGTGCCCTACCAAGAGTTAAGAGTGTTACAAAATTGCTGATGATGCCAATAATTTTATCTCAGTTTTTGGGCATGTTTGTCTACCCTCAGATACTGTAAGCTGAAGAAAGGTGAAAAGTGGTATATTTTTTCTTGGAGCTCGGAGGTGAGAGGAAATAATATTTAGAGCATGCACCCTCCTTTCCAGTTAGGAATAATAAAGGTAATACAACATGCAGCACAACATGCAATTGGGGAATCTGGCTGCCTGAGATTCCTGCAGGGAAGCCTCTTGCCTGGTTGCTGAGTGGCCTTCATGTGGCAGAGGGTGAGATTAGCAATTAAGAATGCTCTGGACTCTCCATATCCTCTAGAGCCTTCTAAATCCAGATCAAGAAG
Source organism: Vicugna pacos (assembly GCF_048564905.1). Classification (NCBI taxonomy): domain Eukaryota; kingdom Metazoa; phylum Chordata; class Mammalia; order Artiodactyla; family Camelidae; genus Vicugna; species Vicugna pacos. The sequence goes on along the minus strand of NC_133000.1, from coordinate 13,587,281 downwards.
GCCAAGAACCAGAGCACGTAGGTGCTTCACCTCCCTTCTGCCTATACTCCAGTCTCTAGCAACATTTTTTGAGGAATTGTCTCTTTCTTGAGTTTATTTAGTTAGCTCATTATTTGTTTATTTATTTTTTAATTGAAATTCTGTCAGTTACAATGTGTCAATTTCTGGTGTACGGCACAATGTCCCCGTCATGCATATACATACATACATTCATTTTCATATCTTTCTTGAGTTTCTGACATCAGAAGAGGTCACACCTACACACACAGCCCACAATTTGATGATCACTACCTCCAGAAGAATTTATAAAACTCAGAATTTATTTAAAGGATACTCATATATGCTGTGGTCATTTCACAGCTGTCAAGAGGAAGGATAAAAATGATAGGGTTTCTGTCCTCAAGGGGTTAACCTTCTGTCTGGGGATACAAATCTGTTAAACATCTAACTGATGGATAATGGGGTAAGACAGTAAATTAAGTCTGTCCTGGGTATAAGAATGGCACCTGGAAGGGAGTAAGCCACTCTGTTTGGGGGGAGAGATCCCAAAAAGCCTTGCAGAGGATGAAATATTTGAGCTAAGTCTGAGGGAAGAGTCAGAGTTTGCCAGACAGATGAAGTGCAAAGTGCCCAATCTAAGAAGAGGGCAGAGAGGTGTATCATGGAATGAAAAGTTTAGAGAGTTACGTAGCTTGGATTCTGAAAATGCTTATTCAGCATCCATTCTCTCCTTCCCTGCAAGCTTCCTAGCCAGGGGTTGTGTGTAACTGAGCTCCCTCCCAGCTTCACGGATAGGTCTTGATCAGCCTTAGTCAGTTGGCATAGTCCATTCCCTTGCTAGAGCTGGTTCCCAGAAAGGTGAGTCCTCCAGGCCTAAAAAATTCAGCCATGGCATTCCTCAGGGATATGAGTTCAGGGCTGGCTGTATCAGATCAGAAAGAAGCCCAGTTGGGCTTGATGGTTGGGGGAAGAGATACACTCATGTGGAAGAGGAAGCATGTAAACCTGAGAGCTGCTAGTTTCCATTTGGTTACTTCAAGGGGAGGCAACCAGAGGATAATGATGTCATGTGGAGCTGGGGGAATTGCAGAGAAACAGAGCCAAATGACCTGAACAAACTCTGACCAGAGACTAAGTGATCCCCTGTGTTCCTTTCATTCTTTAAAAGATCAAGTCGAATTTCTTGTTCCTAAATCATCCTACCTGATGCAGCGTCACTGGATTGGAGGTTTGAAGGGGTAGAAGATGGGAAATGAATAAACTGGAGAGGAAGGCTTGGGCCAGATGATGAGTGTAGTTTCAGTTTTAGGGACATGGAAAGCCCTCAAAGGTTTTAGGCCATGTTGGGGAGTAACACGATCTGATGTGAGTTTTAGAAAGATTACTCTAGCAGCAATGAGGAGGATGGCTTGGCAGGAGCAAGGCTGGGGCCGTGAGAACAGGAAACCATGTCACATTCCCACTTCCTTCATCATTCCATTCACGGGTGCGGGTTCTAGCTCCTTTTGGCATGAATCTCAAAAGGGAATCACTCAGGTTGTTAAAAATACTTAATCTGTGAACATATGGTAGAAGATATAAATTCTTCAGGATTTTATACCCTGGAAGTAAAGATGTATGTTTTAGATGCCCATAAAATTCTTCAGCGATTGAGTGTAAGAGATCAAAGTTTGGGTTATAATTTTTGGTCTATCAGTGATATCTTGGCCTCCTTCTGTTTCTTGTTAGTACTTCCAATTTGTTCTCTGCTCCCTCTGAACTCTTTTTATTTATTTGTCAATGCAGTCTTTTCTTCTCATTGTTTGAGTTTTTTGTTTTTGCTTTTTTTCCCCCTAGAGACAGAATGGCAGTTGAAGAGAAACAATAATGTTGAGTTGTTGGCACAGAAGTTCTTTTCCCATGGTATCTGTTGCTATTGAGGGAAATTAACCTGATCCTAACCAGTTTTACTCAAGAGGAGACGTCTTTGATGACAAACATTTGTCCCAATCTCTTTGGCCTCCACTGTTAATGGCCAAGTAAATTCTGTTGATAGATATGTGACTCTGCTCCATTTCACTGGAAACTGTTCTGCAAGGATATTAAGACTGAATTAATCTTTGCTTACTTGTCATTACTGAGCTGCCTTTTTATGCCTTGCACTGTGCTTTATACTAGAGACAGCATCATAGGAGAGGGAAGCTGGGCCTCTGCATAAACAGGGCTAATAGTATGAATTCTGAGAATGGGAGTGCTTTTCCTTAAAGCAGGGCCATGAGGCTTAAGCAGTAACAGTGGTCCATATGTAAGATGGCTGTGCTGTGTTGATCCTTAAACTTATGAGAAGATTTCAAAAGTGTCATCAGACATATGTAAAGAATGTCAGATGCCATTCTGCTAGGACTGCAGTGACACTTGATCATTAACCACTGACCTGCAGTGGGGTCTTTGAGGATACAGATGATCTTATTTTTTGTTAACAGAATCATTGCTCCTCCCCATGTGTATGATTTTAGATGGAAAATGGAACCAAAAGTAGGCACTTGTAGAAAAATGTGTTGTCCCCAAAGTTGCCATAACATACAAAATGTCCATTCCTTCAAGAACTGTAGTTAAATGTGAGAATTAGAGACTATTCCTTCCAGATAAATCAGCCATTTTGCCTAAATGGCAATACATTTCATCCCCTCCTCCACTCCACTGTTTCCTATGGGCAATATTCCTTCTCCAAAGTTCCCATTTAATTCCTTCATACGTTTTATTAAACATTATTTGATGCAGGAGATTTACAGCCAAACTGACCACAGAAATGTGGACCCGAATCTGAGCATAGTGCTGACCATTATTTTTTATTTTTAAAATGGAGGTAACTGGGGATTGAACCCAGGACCTTGTGCATTCTAAGCTTGTGCTCTACCACTGAGCTGTACCTACCAGTTCTCTGACCTTTATTTTTAAAACAAAATCTTGTCACATCAACTTCTCTTCTCTACTTGTTCATTGGACTCTAGAGCCAATGGTCCTCTAATGATAAAACCAAATTATGAGCCAAGCTGAGCTCTGCCCTTGCCTTCACAAGGGAGTTACTCACATTCAGAACCTGGCTCACTCCCTGGCACAGAGCAGGCTCTGAGCAAATATTTGCTGGAAGAAAGAATAAAGGAAGATAGTGTCCGTGGAAATGTGAGTTAGTCTGAGTTTCCTTGAGCTAACCTGAGGACGCTGATGGATTTAAGACCCTCAAATGACAAACTGAGGAGCTTGTCTTCTCATTTCTGTTTTCAGTCGGCAATTTTTTGAGCACCGCCATGCTCTGGGAGTAGTTGACTCACTTCCTCTTGATCAAATGTGGTTGGGGTTTCTCTGCACTTGGTCTTCTAAGGAGCAGAGCTTTTCAGTCATAGTATCTGTCTCTTACTTCAGCCCAGGTCAGGGCTCGTGGAAGGGTGGGTCTGCCTGAAAGTTATTATATTAGTAAAGAGGATGCCAAGAAGAAACAGACACATAAACTCTCTTCCTTCTTCTTGTTTCTTTCATTATTTCACCCTGTTACCATTTCTCTAAGGTTGGTTCCCATTCCCAGTCCATTCCACTGTGTCCTCTGGGTTCATCTGCAGAAAATTCCTCCAAAATAAAGATGAAACTAACTCCTGTTTACTGCTGGCAGGAATGCAAAATGGTACAGCCACTTTGGAAGACAGCGTGGCAGTTTCTTACAAAAATAAACACGCTTTTACCATGCAATCGGTAATCTGGCTCCTTGGTATTTACCCAAAGGAGTGGAAAACTTATGTCCACGCAAAAACCTGAACATGGATGTTTATAGCAGCTTTATTGATAATTGCAAAAACTTGGAAGCAACCAAGATTCAGTAGGTGAGTGGAGAAAAAAACTATGGTGCATTCAGACAATGGAATATTATTCAGTGCTAAAAAGAAATGAGCCATCAAGACATGAAAAGACATGGAGGAACTTATAAACTTATTACTAAGTGAAAGAAGCTAATCTGAAAAACTTGCATACTGTATGATTCCAACTATGTGACATTCTGGAAAAGGCAACTATGGAGAAACTAAAAAGATTAGTGGCTGCCAGGGGTTAGGGGAGGGGAGAATGATTAGGCAGAGCACAGATGATTTTTAGGACAGTGAAACTATTCTGTATGATACTAGAATGATGCATACGTGTCATTATATATTTGTCCAAACCCACAGAATGTACAACACCGAGAATGAACCCTAAATTAAATTGTAGACTTTGGATGTAGGTTCACTTATTGTAATAAATGGACTACTCTGGTGGGAGGGGAGGCTGTGTACGTATGGGAATAGGAGGTATATGGGAATTCTTTGTACTTTCTGCTCAATTTTGCTGTGAACTTAAAATTGCTTTAAAAAAATAAAGTCTATTAAAAACATATATTGATAGGTAGGTAGATGATATAGGTATAGATATAGATAATATAAATGAACCTGACTTCAGCCCTTCAGGTACATGAAAACCTATTGTTAGTCCCAGCTTGCCCAGGCTAGAGAGGAGTAGGGGGGATTGAAGAGGAAGATTCAGGCAAAAGCCTTGCAAAAGCCTTGTGCTTGCTTCCTCCAGCCCGGGTGAGCAGGGGAAAAGTGGCAGGTTGTGTTTTGTTACTCAGTGGGCCACAAAAAAGACACTGATCTGATCAGAAACACTAGATGCTGCCAGGGGAAGTGCAAGCAGACTGGCTAGTCTCTCCTCCCATGAAAGTACAGGAAATGGGGGACGTGCCCATGACAGGAGACCCAGCCCTCTGTATCTTGGGTCACTTTGCCTGCACCCTTCCATGGGATTCCCAGGTCTTAGTCCCCAGATGACACTTAACACCAAGGGCCACCTGCATTAGAATCACTGGAAATGGTTTATAAAAATTCAGATTCTCAGGTCAAGCTCCCAGAAAACCAAATCCAGCCATTCAGGGGTAGGACCTATGAACTGGCATTTTTAAGAAGTTCCCCAGGTGTGCATCTACAGTCAGGCTTCAGAAGCACAAAACCCTTGTTGCCGAGGGGGTCCTCGTGCCTGCTACTGGGAAGGGAATGGGAAAGAGAGGAGGCAGACAATAGAGGGATGTTTATCTGATGTTCCCAGATGGAACTGAAGAGAAATTCTGGAGAAACGTTATTGGTCATGGAAGTTCTATATCAAGGGACGGTTACTTTGCACCGTAGGGATTTGGTGACCATGCCTTGGACCTACCAGTGCATATTTGAGTCAGCAAGAAAATTCAGAGTTCAAAACAATGAATTCTAGACACTGGAATTCACAGAAAGGCAGATGTATTTTTTAATTCTTTGTGCTCAGATTTTTGCCCTTTCAGAAGTTGGGACTTCTGCTGCAAGATGATATGGCCTTGACCTGTGACCCTATTTTGATCATTAGATTTCTCCTTTGTTTTGAGACCAAGTCGTCATCTCTTCCCCTTTTCTTCTCTCTCTCTGTCCTCCCAAGGTTTCCTTCCAGCTCCCTCTCCGCTTTCCCTTCTTGCTTTAGAGGAGCCACTTGCCAGATGCTGGCCTGTTCCTTCAGACGAATGACCTTATTCATGTTTCACAACAACCCTGTGAGTTTGGTGCTGTCATTATTCCCAGGTTACAGATGAAGAAAGCAGGGGTTCCAACAGATTCAGTGACCTGCTAAAGGACACACTGGTCTACTCCCACCTTGTCCCTCAGCTCTGGCACCTACGACCCTGACTAGGCCTCCTGCTCAGAACACCAGTCCTCCCGATCCGGCCCTGTGTTTTCCTAAGTTGTCACCGCAGATTTGAACGCCTGGCTCTTGAACCCAAGCTTGGAGGTTGGTGCACAGCTGCCTCTCAGATGTCCCTGCAGCTCACTGACTGCCTCTCAGACTGGTATCCCAGATGTGTTTCATCTGATGAGGCTGGATGCCCAGATCCTGGCTGTATTAGGGAAAACTCATTCTTCTCCTGTACTTCTCCTTTACTCTCACAACGCTACCATCTGCACAGCACTTCTGACGCCGGAAGTGCGGGCGTTTTCCCCCATCAAGCGATTCTCTGACACCAGCTGGATGTCCTACACTTTGACTCCGATCTACCCGGAGATAGCGTCAGTTCTTGCAGGTTAAGGGCTCAGTCCTGTGAGACTGCCCCCCACTTCAGATGCCGACTGCAAGTAGTAGGTCCCTAAGTTACCCAAAACTTCTCTCCAACTTGGCTGTAAGTCAGAGGTTCCCACCAGCCGCGCCTCTAATTCAACTGATTTGCTAGAGCAGCTCCAGAACTCAGGGAAACATTTACGTTTACCAGTTATGAAAGGATATGATAAAGGATGCAGATGAACAGTCAGATGAAGAGATACATAGGGTGAGGTCTGGGGGGTTGGTCCTGAGGGCAAGAGCTTCTGTCCTTGTGGAGTTGGGGTGCATCACTCTCCCTGCGTGGATGTGCTCACCCACCTGGAAGCTTGCTGAACCCCCTCCCATTGGGATTTTGTGGTGCTCCCTCATATAGGCATGAGCAGTTATTCACTTCACTTCCAGCCCCTCTCCCCTCTCTGGGGAAGGGCAGAGGCTGAAATTTTGGAGCTTTTAATCATAGCTTGGTCTTTCTGGTGACCGGCCCTCATCCCGGAGCCACCCAGGAGCCCACCTAACGTGACCTCATTAGAACAAGAGATGCTCCTAGTACTCTCATTGCTTTGGAATTTACAAGGGTTTCAGGAGTTCTGTGCCAGGAACAGAGGCAGAGACCAATATATCTATTTCTTCTTATTTACATCTGCCCAGCATTTTATTGCCAGAATAAGTTGCTGAGGATGAGCCAGAAAAATACATGCTGTTTTCTGCAAGAGAAAGCTCTAGACTCTGCTCTGAGCCTTTTCCTTGGACTCACCCTGTTCCCTATGATTGGCCTTCCAAGACTCCAAGAGTGAGGAGTCAATCCAAAAAGAAGTTGCCTTGATCCAATTATTAAGCTCAATTCCTTTTCTTTAATCCTCCCCCTGCCTAAAGGCTCTGTGCCCTGCTGGAGTGGCAGCCTCCTTTCTGTTTCCTAGATCTTGTCATCTGCTCTGTGAAAACTTTTCAAGTGATACAAAGACACCCGTCATGTTAAGGGTCTCATTTCCAGATCCTCAACTCTTAGAGGTACTTTTTCCTGCAACCAATTTGCCTGAGGATGTGCCTGCATTTATATCAGATGTTCTCCCACCTCATAAACTTTACCCATACCAATCTTACTGTGTTGCTTTGCGTGGGGTAGAGAACAGCAACAACAACAACAAAGGTACTACGAAATATTGACGTTTTTTATTGAGATGTAATTAGCATATTATATTAGTTTCAGGTGTACGACATCATGATTCAGTATTTGTGTATATTGTGAAATGATCACCACAAGTCTAGTTATCACCCATCACCACACAGAGTTACAACTCCTTTTCCCTTGGGATGAGAACTTTTAAGCTCTACTCTCAGCAACTTTCAAATATGCAATACAGTATTATTAGCTCTAGTCACCATGCTGTATGTTACATCCCCAGGACTTGTTTATTTTATAACTGAACATTTGTACTTTTTTGGCTACCTTCACCCATTTCACCCACCCATAGGGGATAATTTAATGGTTAATAGGGCAACTTAATGCACAGATCTTTCTGGTCTTCCTTGTCTTATAAATATTCCTGGTAAGGGGGAAGAAACAGTGATATTTTGGCTCCTCTTAAGAGGCTCTGAATTCTATAGGGATGCATTTTGAATTAGTGTTTTAGTTTTCCTCAGAGAAATACCAAGATGTGAAACTGTTGGATCATGTGGCAGTTTTATTTTTAATTTTTTGAGCAGCCTCCACTGTTTTCCACAGTGGCTGCACCAATTTACATTCCCAACAGCAGTGTACAAGGGGTTCCCTTTTCTCCACATCCTTGCCAACACTTATTTGTTGTCTTTTTGATAACAGCCATTCTGACAGGTGTGAGGTGATATGTCATGGGGTCTTGATCTCCTGACTACACCTAGTAATTCATCTTAAAAGATGCAGTCCATTGTATTTGTATAATATTCCTCAAAATACTTATTAATATTTATTTATTTATTTGAATGACAAAATGAAATGAATTTGTTTCTGACAGAGAATAAGTCTGATTTCCCTGATTGGTCTGACAATAGGCCTTTGAAAACTAGGCTACATGGTGGACTTCTTCCATAAAAATCTGCAGCTCTAAGATTCAGAGAAAGAAGTATATAAGCATGTGATGAGATAAAAGCACTTTATTAAAAAAATTGTATTAGCAAAGCTATACTGAATTTAAAACATTAATTTTTTTCCCAATTCTTTTTAGTATATAGGGTTAACCAAAATGCCTTTCATTGAAAGAATAACAGATAAAAATAATAGCCACTTAATATGTTTTATATACTTCCCAGAAATTGAGAAAATAAACTACTTCAATAAATGTGTAAAAATTCCTTTCACAATTCGGGTGGTTTCAATTCTTTGCTTTCAGTAAAACTGATGGAGGTATAATAGAATTTGTCAGCAAGTCATCAAAAATAATATTAGGTAATAGACAACTATAATTTATGTAGCATAAAATTTATCATTTTAAAGTGTACAATTCAATGTCTTTTAGAATATTCACAAATTTGTGCAATCACTATGATAATTAATTTTAAAACATTTTTATTATCTGAAAAAGAAATCTTGCACATCCCTTAGCCATCAAAATTGGCCTCCCTAACTTCTCCCATCCCCCCATGTTATTAGCAACCACTAATCAGCTTTCTGTGCCTGTAGATTTGCATATTCTGGACATTTCATATGAATGGGATCTTATAACATGTGATCCTTTATGACTGGCTTTTTTTCTCTCAGCATTAAGTTTTCAAGGTTCATCCATTTTGTAGCATGTTATCAGTATTTTATTTCTTTTTGTTGCTGAATATCCCATTGTATGGATATACTACCTTTTATCCACTCATCAATTGATGAACATTTGGATCGTTTCCACAGTTTGGCTATTTGAATAATACTTCGATAACTATTCATGTCAAGTTTTTTGTGTAGATCTAAGTTTTCCTTTCTCTTGGGTGTATATACTTAGAAAGTGGAATTTCTGGGTCGTATGGTAACTAAATGTTTAACAGTTTGAGGAAATGCCAGACTATCTTCTAGAAACTGCACTGTTTTACAATCTCCCTAGCAGTGCATGAGCAGGTTTCAACCTCTCCATGTCTTTGTTAACATTTGTTATTGTCTGTATTTTATTTTAGCCATCCTAGTAGTTGTGAAGTAGTGTCTCATTGTGGTTTTGATTTGCTTTTCCTTGATGACTAATGATGTTGAACATCTATTCATGTGCTTATTAGTCATATGTATATATATATTCCTTGGGAAATGTCTATTTAGATTCTTTGCCAATTTAAAACTTGTGCTGTCTTTTTATTATTTAATTGTAAGAGTTATTTATATATTCTAGATACAAGTCTCTTATCAGATACATGATTTGCAAAATTTTTCTCTTGACAATGTGATTTTTGATATGTAACTCAGAGAGAGTTCAAAGAATTGAGTAGCATTGATATAACAAAACTCATTCCACTCCCACATATTTATGTAAATGAGATTTCTTAGCCCTTACATTTACAAGACAAAATATGGAATAGAATTGATCCTGATTCCTTCTTATGTCTAGCAATAAGCCATTATTTATCTTTGGATACAGGGGAATGTAAAAACCTAATCTTGTTTATCTCTAATAATAACTTTCATTAAACATTTCTAGTTAAAAATTAACTTTTTATGTTTATATACATTATATAAATTTCTCATATATTTGTTGTTTTGACCTACTGTGTACTAACAATTGTAAGGATCAATTAATGTAGAAGAAACTTTTAAAAATTAGAGATTTGTGGCCTTATTATACTAAATAAAGTATAGAATTTAAATTTATATATGTATTTATTTGTTTCAGATAGTATTACAGAGGAATCAATGATCCTCAGGCATAAACTATTTACAATAAAGGCTAATATTTACAAGATGCTAGAACTCAGGCTTTTTTTTAAATATTTAAGCTTATACACTGAAAGTCTTCAAAATTCTTTAAGGTGGTATATGTACAAAGGAGTTTGAGAATCATTTTCTAGCATTCTACTCCTTTCTCTCTTTAATCTGCATCAGAATGCTCTTTCTTGCAGGTGGGGATGTGGGGCTTAGCAGTCTTAAATTTGCCCATAGTGAGCTGGAGTACTCAACCTGGGTTTATGATAATTACTTGCTTTCTGCAATTGCATATAGAATTGTCTGTTCACATGCATAGGTGTCCCCCATTCCAGCTGACCCATAATATTCGTCTGAGTTTCAACAAAGTCTTCCACTAAAACATTTAAGAGCTACTGTGTGTGACTAGTACTTTCCTCTCACGTGTCTATTAGGACACCTCATTTATCTCATGCTAGGCCTTTCTCTTAGGTACCAATTAGTCATTTGTTGCATTTACCATAATGCTATTATCATCTGCCTGCTGGATGTCATTTGCTGTTTCTTCTCCCAAGGATCACCCATCCTAGGAATTAGGGCAAGTTCCAGATACCAGTGTTTCCATTATGCACTAATAGAATAGTTAAACAAATCCTGAACTGCCTCTGTTTCTTTCTATTCATTCATTTAACAAATACTTAACAGCATGCCTCCTAACCTGCCAGGTACTGTTCTAGGGTCTAGGAAAACAATGATGAACAGACAGACAGGTCTCTCTTCTCCTAGTGTATCTCTTCTGGAAGAAAAAGACTAAGAAATAAATAAGAAACATACAAGATTATCTTGGGCAGAAGTAAGTACTGTGAAAGAAATAAACCTGGGTGATACCACAGGGAGTGTTATGAAGAGGTGGGGTAAAGTTGGGAGGGTAAGACTCTTTAAGGAGCTAATACTGGAGCTGAAGCTTGAATGGTGAGAAGAAAGTAACCAGGAGGTGAACATACTTGGTGCAAAGGCCACCAGCAGGAAGGAGACTGGTGCTTCTGGGGAATTGGAAAGTACTGAGCAGAAGAGGTGAGGTTGCAGAAGCATTTTATCCCAAGTGCAGTGGTAAGCCACTGATGCATTTTAAGCAGAGGAGTAACTGATCTGGTTTATATTTTAAAACAGAATCCTTTTGGCTATTATGATTAAAAAAAAAAAGATTGTATGGGTTCAAGAGAAGAAAGAGAGAAAGCAGTTAGGCTACTGTGGTAGTAAACGCCAGAGATTCTGGTGACTTGGACTGTGGTAGAGATGATATAAATGGGAAAATTCGAGATATACTTTGGAAGTGGAGCTGATAGATCTTGTTAATGGTTTGGATATGAATTCTGAGGAAAAGAGAAGAATCAAGTTTTGAACAATTGGGTGAATGATGCAGCAGTTTTAAAGATATTGTTTGGGAATATTTGGAACACCTATTAAACAGTTAAGTGACAAAGTGGAGTAGCATTAGATATGAGTCTGGAGTTCAGAAATGTGGTCAGGGTAGAGATCATATGGGTATCAGGAACATATGGATGGTAATTAGAACCACTGTAGTAAGCTCAGTAACATCCCCCCAAATACGTTCCTGACTTAATTGCTGGAACCTTTAAGAATGTATTGTGCATAAAGGCACTTGAAATTTGTCATTTGTAAGCCTCACAACAATCGCCTAAGGTAGGCGCTGTCATCCTCCACCTACTAGATGGGGAACATGAAGCTCAGAGAAGTGGAATGCTTTGGTCTGGGTTGCTAAACTGGAAAATCTCTCAACCTCCCTTTCAAGGGCCTTAGCGAATTTCTACGAAGTTGGGAGGGGTAGAAAGCTGCACTGTGGCTTTGACAGGTCCTTTGCAGCCTACTGCCTTGGCTGCCAAAAACCTGCCTTAGAAAATGCATTTCTACAAGGCCTGTTGCAATCTTTGACCAGCTCTGGCCTATCATTTTTCTCACCTCCAGAGCCCTTGGCAGCCCAATCACACCACATAGACCATCACCATTCCTCAGCTAGCTTGTTAACTCTGGGAGAGCTAATGGGATTATCACATTACCAAAGATCCCAGGCCCTGTGCCAGGCGCCTAATATTCATTCAATAATCGTAATAACTCCATCCATTGTCTCTGGTGCAAACTAGAAAGGCTGGATTACTGGGGTGTGTAAAGGAGTCGGAACCAGGAGGAGCAGGGAGGTCTGGGTTCAAGTGTGAGACGGGGAGAGGCTATAGCTCTAACTTGAAGCTAAAGTAACCTTGGGCTAGTAACTTATCATCTAAGAAAACGAGGATGTTGACACTACAGATCATCTCTAAGCTCTCTCAAAGATGCCTGTATGAGACTTTTTCCTCTTTCCCCAGCTCCTGACGCTCCACTATTATGGGTAGTGACAGGGGCGGAGCGGTTGTCTGCTCAGCTGAGGGCTACTCTTTCGTCCTCTGCCTTAGAGGCCTGTCCAGGCCGTGACTCGGCACCGAGCTCGCCAGGCCAAGAGCGATGAGAAGTGGGCGATAGGTCATTCTGGGACAAGGAAGAGAAGGCTCCGAAAAACTACAACTCCCAGGAGCCCACGGGGTGGCACTCGGCGGCCTTGGGCTGGTGCATGTTGGAAGCAGTAAACCGCGCTTCATTATAAGGCCGTTCAGGACAGGTAACTCGTGCGCATGCCCAGTCACATCCCAACTAGTTCTGCTTCTTTCCTTACTGCAGGCTTCCTTTCTTTCCGGCCTCTCCCAGGAGCACTTATCCCCGCCCCACCTCCGCCCCTCTTTTCAGGGATTTTGAATGGGCGGGGCCACTGGCAAGCGCGTTCCCAGGACTGTGTACGTGCGCGTTCACGGGAGATTAAATAGGGAGGGGACTAAATACTGGGTGTGGAAGGCGCAGAGGAGAAAGCAGAGCATGGAAGGCGCATGCGTTCTTGAGGCGGTGCGGCAAGGCTTCGGGAATGGCGGAGGGGAGGGCGGAAATGGGCTAGTGGGCTGACGCACGCGCATTGGGCCACCAGCACCCCGCCTCCTTTTCCAGTTTCCCCTCCTCCTCTACCACCCTTCCGGAAGTGCAGCCGCCCTCGCGCCCACCAGCGGCCACCCCCTGCGGCAGGCCCCGCCCCCTGTCGGCCCCGCCCCCTGCTCTCCGCCCCCTGCTCTCCGCCCCCTCCTCCTGTGGTGGTGCCGGGTTGCAGCGCCGGTCGTGGCGGTTTCGGTGCCCGAAGCCGGGAGCCCGGAGTCGTTACCGGGAGCGGCGGCCAGGCTATGATCGCGGGTCCCCGGCGTCCCGCTCCGGCCAACCAGAGTTCTTGTCTCGGCCTGTGTCCGTGCCCGAGCAGTCTCCTCAGCCCGGCTCCGCGGCGCGATCGGTGGCGGCGCCCCCAGCGCGCCCCTTCCTCCGATGGCGGCAGAGATCCAGCCCAAGCCTCTGACCCGAAAGCCGATCCTGCTGCAGCGGGTCGAAGGGTCCCAGGAGGTGGTGAATATGGCCGTGATCGTGCCCAAGGAGGAGGGCGTCATCAGTGTCTCGGAGGACAGGTACGGACCGCTGCCCTCAGTCGCGAGGAGGGGCGGGACGGGCCGGCGGTCCCCGAGCCCGCTTCAGGGGCTGTGCCTCCACGTCGGCGCGAGTGTAGAGCGCTCTCAAGTTTTTATTATCATGCGCATCCCGGTGGTGCCCGTGTCTAGCAGCGCGTCGTCGCAGCTGCGTGCCTTGGGGGACGGAGCCCGGACAGCGGCGTGCTGTCTGGCCTTGTCCTGGCTCGGCTGGCGCTTGTCTGGGCCAGGATGGCCCTTGGACTAACGGTTTGCCGGCCACTGGACCTTGGTCCAGCCCTGAGGACAGGAGGGGGAGGGGGAGGAGCTTCGCGGCCCGGCAGGTGTGTGCGTGGGGAGGATGCTCCAAGCCTCTTCTGCAAGATAACTAAGGGCTTTTTGAGAACTCTGGTACAATTCTTAAGGCTCCAGACAGAGAAAGCAAATGCCACTCCCTTCTCCCAGACATTCCCACCGAATCCAGATCTCCCAGACATCTTACACTGAATTCAGTGACTATTGCAAGTTGTGAAAAAAGTATTTGGGCTTCTGCCCAAAAGGAGAGGTACATTCTTTACTTTGCCCTCCTTTTCTTACCTCTCCAAGCTCAAGGGGAAGCTCCTAGAACTTTTAAGGGACTACTGCTGCAAATAGCTCTTGAGTTCCTTCCCTTTGCTTGCTTCCTTTCTTTTTGCCTAATTTTGCTTAATATGCAGAAGTAGAGCCAGTTCTTCTGCCTTTGTACTCTCTCTTGTTTTTAAGACAGTGCTTTTTTGCTTTAACTTAATGTCCTTTAATATGCAGAAATTATGCTGACGAAGCTAATTTGCAGAGGAATGATACCTGAATATAGTAGTCATGGTTTTGATCTGGAATTGTTGCTTTTATAGCATCAACTAGCATTCTAAAAAATGTAGCATTATGGAAGTATATGACAAGGGGCTTTAACCTTAAGCAGTAGTTAGGTTTCCTTAATGTACGTTCAAATTATGCTGAGGTAGAAAATATTTTTTCTCGGTAACTTGTAAATTTGCAGGCAGATGTGAAGCAGCAAAATGTTCATACTGTCTTTATACTCATTTCAGCACTTTGCATACAGTGTAGCCTCAAACAATGTGCCTGATAGGTCTGTTCATATCATAGATTCTTCAGTATAACCAGGATGAATATGTTAATGACATATTCTTGTCTACATCAGACTCCATACAAAGGGCCAAATGGTGCTTGATTCATTTCCCATGCAAATCCAATGGAAAACATTGTAAACATACACCGATGGCAAGCAGCCTGCAAGAACTGAAGAAATTCATGGCGGCAATGGAATACATGGATGTAGAAACCTTTTAAAATTCACAAAGAAGCCTTATGAGTGTTTGATTTTTCCATAGAGGCAAAATTCTATTAAAGAGACGGCTTCTGGACATAGAAATTTTTTGTCATAGGATTGTGTTGTTTTTTTTTTAAGAATGTATTATGAACATCACTTTCCATGTCTATACCTACTAGAGATGAAATCGCTCAACCTAACTGCTGTAGGAAATTCATAAGGAAGTTTGTTGAATCAAGTAAGAGAGAGAGAAAGGTAGTTAAACTTAAGCTCCTTTAATATTACTTTTGAAACTTTTTGCTCTGGTTGAGGGTTTTTGAGTACAGGTTAGTTTTCATAGTTTTTTGGTGTTGTTTTTAAGAATTCAAAGGGATCTTCGAGGTTATTTGCTGTAACAGCTTTCTTTTATATGTATGTGTATGTATAACTGAATTGCTTTGCTCTACACCTGAAACTAACATTATAAATCAACGACTCTTCGATAGAACAAACAAACAAACAAACAAACAATCTAAAGGGGGAAAAAAATCCAGCTTCATTTTACAAATGAGAAAATTTAGGCCAGAGAATTTGCCTGCCCAAGTTCATGTAGCTGGTGGTGAAGCCAGGCCTAGCTCCTAAGTCTTCTGATTCGCATTTCACAGTGTTTATCCTGAAGGAAACAGCGTTAGGGGAGTGCATTTAAGAGCCTTTGGAGAAGCTGAAGTAGCATATATGAAAGAAACTGAAAGATAAGTTTTATTTGATCATGGGACAAAAGAAATGCAATGTTTAGATATATATTAAGCTTAATTTTCACTTTCCCAGTTTACAATGTAAGTAATAGAAATTATCTTATTATGCAATTACTATTATGTAAAATTCTTTACATGTATTTTATTGTTAATCAAGTCAACAACTCTGTGTTTCCATAGCTCATAGACTCATATGTGAAAAAGACTTTGTTATTTAGAGCTCAATTTTTAAAAAAATTTTTTAAGGAGATGAGGTAATTAGGTTTACTTATTTACTTATTTTTTAAGTGGAAATACTGGGAATTGAATCTAGGACCTTGTGCATGCTAGGCAGGCCCTCTACCACTGAGCTATCCCCTCCCCATAGAGCTCAATTTTGATTATGGTTTTCATTAAAAGAGAATTGATCTGTATTCTTGCTTTTCAAAATCCAGTGTCACTTTCACTTGACATAATGATAAAGATATTAAGATATAATACTGATTTTCATCAAAAGCTACCAAGCCATTTCCATTCATTGCTTCAGCTAGAAATTAGCAATTTTCATTCCTGAACTATAAGGTTAAACACAAAATAATGTCGCATTTCTGAATGGTAGTGTCTCAAATTCTTCTGAAACCTTGGTTTTTTCTTTTTGACCTGTGGTTCCCAATAGTCTTTATCTATACCTTTGAAAATGCTTAACATTTTCTGCCTTCAACAGTGTTATAGATACTTGTTGTCCATTTATCTTCTCCATGAATTCCCTAAGGTGCTACATGTGTCTTATTCACTGTAATATCTATGGGGCCTAGTATGGTGGGTGGCTGGCTCACAGTAAGCCATCAGTAAACATTTATTGTATCAGTGACTGATCTTTTTGTTGTTCATGAAAGCACAGCATCTTAACGATTGTAGACATTTCGTTGATATTTGTCTGAATGCATTTTATGACAACCTGTGAAAGGTCTGTGTGGACAAATGTACTCTTGTGGGAAAAGGATTGGACTGGACCGCCTTTAAAGGTGCTTTAAAATTTTGAAAGTCCACGCATTGCTTCATTCATTCCATCAGCCAACATTTGAGCTCTACTGTGTTCCAAGCCCATGAGCACACTACATTGGTGAAAATGACAAGGTCCTTTCAAGTTGCTCACAAGTCAGTGGGAGGACATTTTAGAAGAAAATAAAACACAACCTCCAAGATTTAGTATTGAAAAGAGAATTTGTAGGTGGGGAGGAGTGACTGGATTCCAGATTCTTGGACTACCGTCTTCACCCTACGGCTGTTGTCAGTAGTGCGCTGATAATATTCTAATCTTCAGGCCCAAGAGCGGCTAAAAACCCTTATCCTCAGTTCATCTGAATCCAGTTAAGAAATATAAAAATAATCTGACTTACAAGTATAGGTTTCTGGTGCTATCATAAAGCAGAGTTTGTTCTCAGAACTCACTGGCTTTATCTTAGTCTATCTTTGCTTTAATTGCAGCTGAATTCTGTTTCCAGAGGACATGCCCAACTTTGGTACATCAGGTTCCTCATTTCTCAGCTTCTGTCTACTGTCTTTTCTGAGTGAATGTCATTTTTGACAGTCCTTGCCTAGGAGTTTCCTCCCAGACATTTTGGCTCTATTTCGGTTAAGACGAATGTCTAGCCTGCAGCTTACCAGGGTAGCTGGTAATCTGCAGCTCCCTTGTTCAGTGGCAGCCTCTTCTCCAAATGTTGAAAGCCAGTAGAGACTGTTCCAGGTGGGACCAGCCCCATTTAGACCTTATCTTTGTAAGTTCTTTACATATATACCTTAACACAAGTCAACAATTTTCACATTCATACAGAGACTTTCAATGACTTTAGTTAGTTACTGTTAGACACTTATAGGAAATTGTTCTTTCACTGGGCATCTCTACCCCTGCAATAAATAAATGGGGGTAAGATTTTTTTTTTTAAAATCTCATATAAAGAGATGTGCTGACGATGAGTACAAACACCATTCACTGGGGTTGTTGAGGAATCTTTGCTTGTGGTGGTTAGAGAAAAGACCAAGGAGCTTTTCTCCAGATGGATCTTGTAGGATGAGAAGGAGTTCATGTGAAAAAGCTAGGGTGTTGGAAGGGGCATTCTAGCTCTAGAGGGAAGAGAAAACTTAGTGCATGGAGCAGCACTAGAATGGTCTGGTTTACAACAGACTTGGGAGTCAGTCAGCTTGAATTCAGAACTCAGCTCTGAATGTCACACTTTGAGGAATCTGGAAAATTAGTGTCTCTAAAGATGGACAGTCCCAAAACCCTGAGTGTAAGAATTTGGAATTCTTTTCTGGATAAAAAGATCTGAGGGTGTGGTGGTGGGGTATTGTGGAGGAGGCTGTGAGGGAGGGGACTGCAGAGAATGAGGTTAATGGGGAGGGACTCTGGGGAACTGCCACCTTATAGTCTGACTTTATTCAGGACCAGTTTATACAGCATAAGTTAGCTGTGTTCTCTGTAAGCGCTAAGGGTACATAGAACCCATGCAATGGGTAATAAATAGGGAGTCACATTTTTATCTCAATAGATCTGATCTCCAATGCCTAGCAGAAAGGAGATATGCACTGTATGTTCATTGAATGAATTAAGCAGTGGCTGAACAATCACCTGTTTGGAATGGAATGGGCCTGAGGGGGGTTTAAATTTCTGAGAGCAAAGATACTTAAACTGAACCTGAGAGAGACTTAGCAGCTTACTTTGGGCTACAGGGGATAGGACTGGCAAGGGGCTGGAATGAGAGAGGGGTTGGATTTTTTATTTTTTATCTTTAAGTCCCCCTCTTTTTTTCTAATTCTGAACTACAGTGATTCTAAGTGGCCATGACTATGTAACTATTTCTTGAAAAGTTATGTTAAAATGTCATTTTATAAATCCTCATAGTATTGGCTCATTTACCATTGATTCTTTTCATTGTGAAATTGTACTATCTTGGTTCTCTGGTTGAAACCATTAGTTGCACTAATACTTAGACCTTCACACCATTCAGCTGACCTCCTCATGGAGTTTTATGTACCATGCATTTTATAACACTTGCGTTAAAATTTTTTAAATGCAAATCAAAGATTTTCCCTAAATGCAGACATATTTCCAAAAGTTGAGTCGAGTGATGGTGTGAGGTCTCAAAAGTTGACAAAACTGGAACCCATCTAAACTAATTTTTGATTGTGTCAAGTTTCTATTTAATGGCATTAAATTAATAAACTTTCAGCTATGCACTAGAGACTCATCACTTGGCAGTAGTAATTGCTGGTTTCAAGGTCCCAAAATGGGAATTTGCCCCATATAATTGTTGAAAATTAGACGTTTCCACTGAACTCAGAGCATGAGGAAGTCTTGGTGCCAGCAGATCTGTCTGGAAACAGGCTGCCTCTAGGTCTCTGAAGGTCAGACTACAGATTGCCTTTTTAAGAAAAGATCACTATGGAAAAGCTGTTTAAGGAAGTTTACTAGAGGAGGCTTAGCTTCTAGTACCCTAAAGCTCCTGTTGGTTCTGAATTACCTACTTAATTTACACAGTTCAGCCAGATTCTTTCCAGGACCTCACAGATCTTAATCATGATACATTCATCTGGATATTTATTGCAAGATAATGGACAATGTCAGAGTGGCAGTTCTGACACACTCCTTAAAGGAGTGATTCTCAGATTGTGAAACCCTGGCCAGCTATCTTCTGTCTCAAGTGTTACTAAACTTAATTTGAAAAAGAAAAGTAGGTAAAAGTCATAGGATGGTAGAAGCCGGAAGAGACTTCAGCAAGTTGATCTTTTTCCAAGCAAATAAAATAAAAACGGAAATATTACTTTTCCCTTGCACAGCATCTTTCCCTGGCTCTGTTTTCACTTTGAATTTGGCTTTGAGAGGGAGAGATTTTCTGTTTGTTGTTAAGAGCCATGTCATTAAAAAGTAACAGCTTTGGGAAAATTAAAACACTCAGTACCATTTAGAAATCAATAGGTAAATTGTGATTTAAAACTCTTTTAAGTAGTGATCTATTGATATCTGTAACACTAAACTAAATTATATGCGGTGTGTAGTTACCTGAAAAGAAAATGGCCATGAGCCAAACTTTGCTTCTCAACTACAGTACCAGGACAGAAAGAATTCAAAGGAAGCAACACTCCTTTTTTATTTTTATATGAATAGGTCTCCCAAGAAAAGTGCCACATTAACCTAGAAATTCCCTAACGCAGAAAAAAATAACTTCTTGCGCAACTTCAGTAAACAGTCTCATTAACTTTTTTTTTTAAAGGGCAGAGGGGCCTCCCCATCCAAATGCTTCATTTAGTCATTAGTAAAAATTAATTCAGAAGTATAAGAAACTAACAAATAAGACCAAAAAAGAAAAAAAGTCATCTACTTGTCTGCTGGCCGAGAGTGCTGGCTTGTGCTCTCATGTGCCTTTAATTTAACGAATCTCGGGGAAGAACTGGTTCTGGGAGTCTGATCGCAGCTCTCCCCTGCCTTGACTTTGGATATTGGGCATTTCATCACTGTTAGCCTCGGTTTCTCCACCTGGCAAAGGAGGGAGCAGGATTTCCTAGCGGTGGCTCTGGCACTGTGATGTGCCCACGTAGGGACGAAATAAGTGTAGTCTGCGGTCACATCATCCTAAAACTTGGAGCCAAAGAAAATGTGCAGGGGGTGCAAAAGGAGCATGCGCTTTGTGAGGGGATGGAAATCGATGCTTCCCGGAGCCTTTGGATGGCAGCGGTTCTTTATTCCCCGATGAAATATTAAAGAGGTGTTTGTTTTGGTGCCTAATACCTAGTTGAACTGGATGCACTACATTCTTATTTCCAGATGAATCCTTTAGTTTCAGATGCTAAACCGTTTTGCTCTGGGTGGTTTACTGGACCCTAAGTCAGGGCTAACGGTTGTCTAGAGCAAAGCTTTTGAAACTTTTTTGACCATAAATCATAGTAAGAAATATATTTAGCATTTGCTACCCAAGACTCACATACACTGACACAGAACACACATGTATAACTGAAACGAAAGTTTTTTAAATGGTTTCCTTTAATGGGACGTGCATACTGACAGTTTTTGTTCTACTGTTGGCTTCATAAAATCCTAATTGTGACTCCTGCAGTTGATTTTAT
This sequence comes from Vicugna pacos, assembly GCF_048564905.1. NCBI lineage: Eukaryota > Metazoa > Chordata > Mammalia > Artiodactyla > Camelidae > Vicugna > Vicugna pacos. Next base: position 13,566,614 of record NC_133000.1, on the reverse strand, counting down.
GAGCCATAATGGGTTGAAAACAACAGTTTTGAGATGCAGCGCCCTAGAGAAACTGTTAAATTTTGTACCCTCTTTTTCTTTCTGTAGTTTTGGTGCTCCTTGAAGATGAAAGGAAATACAGTTCAACCCAGAGTCCTATACCCCACCAGCCTACCCTACCCCTGGCCTGTCTTGCTTTTCTGAATTTTCATAGGTTAGAGAATTGAGTTAGTCTCACTGGAAGCCTCCAACTCAGGAGATAACTATGCTTTTTATTATTTTTTTAAAGTTTATTTTTTCTTTACATTTTCTAGATACTTAATTAATTATTTAGGGCTTTTTTGGAGGGGGTGAAGAGAGGTAATGAGGTCTATTTATTTTTAGAGAGGGTACTGGGGATTGAACCTAGGACCTTGTGCATGCTAAGCATGTGCTCTACCATTTGAGCTATACCGTTCCCCAGGACATAACTGTTCTAAGCCTTTTCAGTCCAGAGCCAGAGAGTGTTCGGAAGTGCAGCAAACTGAACAGCTGTTTGAGTGGCTGCGTTTTAGCTTCTTGTGATGTGTTCATTTATTACTGAGTTAGGTCTCAGAAGTGATGCATCTCATCTAAGTTACATGTGTCAGTTGCTGACCTCTCTATAGGACTGTTTTTCTTTTTGGCTGGGTGGATTTACCTATAAAGTTAAGCTATTTGGGGATTTTATGTATTTTTCCATTAGTTATTAAATTTTTAATCTTTTCCTCAGTTTCTAAGAATCAACTTACATTTTAAGTAATCATAATAATCCCTCTGAAGTGTGTTTACATTTTAAATAAAGATAATATAAACATAATGAAGAATAATTGCTCATAAATCTCTTAGCACAATGACTGTTTGGATTTTATGTATTTCCTTCTAGCAGTTTTTCTAATGCAGCTTTGAAAAATATGACTATAATCATATGCTTTTATGTTCTTGCCCCACTTAAAATTGTGCCACCAGCTACCTAGTCTTTAACCATCATTTTAAGTGGCTGTCTATTTTTCTTTTCCTTCTGTATTCACTCATATTTATTTAATGCTTATACTATATGAATTTGGCCCTGGGTCTCCCATCATGAACAAGACATCCTGTTCTCAAGATACTGATAATCTAGTGGGTACAACATTGCCATTTATCCATCCCCTACTGTTGGCTATTTATTTTTAGTTTTATAATTGTTATGACGAGGATATATTGTACATGTAGGTGTTTTTTCTCCCAGATTTTGGATTATTTCTTCAGGAAAAATTACAAGAACAATGCCTTATTGCTTTCCAAAAGGTTTGTGCCACTTTATAATGTTTACAGTGACATAGGAATATTAGTTTTATCATATCTGAGCAGCCATAAATATTATTATTTAAATTTTTTTCTTCACAATTTGCTTGATAAATTGTAGCACTTTACTCATGTTTAATTTGTATGTTTTGGCTGAATGTGAATTTTTTTCTGTTTGCTTGTTTACTTGTTACTTTTCCTTTTATGAACTACCTGTTCCTGTCCTTTGTTTCTCCATTGAAGTCTCATTCTTCTGAACATATATATTCTGTAGATATATAAGGATATTAATTCTGTTTCTGTTTTATATCCAGTTATGTCTTATACTTCCATTGTTTGCCTTTTTACTTTTTATATAGAAAATATTTACTCCTTATTGTAACCATCTATCTTTTTCTATAATTGAAATTTCTTCCATCATTCCTAATTTTTTAAAGTAATTCTTTACCCAGAGATTCATTAAATACTCATTTTTCTTTTATCCCAGTTATATAATTTAGTGAAAAAAATAACTTTTTGATTTATTTTGGAATGTATTTCATTGAATGGTATAAATTGAGGAATGTAATGATTTTTCTGAAATTTGCTGTTGATTATTTCAACATCATTTATTGAATGGTCCTTAGGCTTTTTTTTGTATTTATTTATGAAACTACCTTTATCACAAAATTAAATTCTTATAATCAATAAAGTCTACTATGGGCTCTGTTGTATTTTGAGAATCTCTGCTTTTAATATCAGTCTTATACTTTTTAAAAAATATTTTCTTTTTTTATTGAAATATAGTTGATGTACAATATTATGTTAGTTTCAGGTGTACTATGTAGTGATTTGGCATTTGCATACATTATGAAATGATCAGCATGATAAGTTTGGTAGCCATCTGTCCGCATACAGAGTTATTACAGTATTATTGACCACATTCCTTATGCTGTATGTTACATCCCTGTGGCTTATTTATTTTATTACTGGAGGTTTGTACCTCTTAATCCTCTTAAGCTATTCCACTCCTCACCCTCTTACACTTTTAATTATTGTAGCTAATGAGTTGTTCTTGATTGTTTACCATTAGGTAGCTACAGTAATAGCTAGAAACTCTCTAGCCAAGTTAATGGGAAAGGAATCACTTGGTTCTAGATGATTGGGTTTTTCCCAAACTTTAAGACTTGACAGTCTCAGTTTCCTTATCTGTAAATTGAGAATAATGATTGTTCCCAGGATTGTTGGGAATGATACATGGGATGATATTCCTGCAGCAGCTGGCATTGTACTTGGAGCATAGATGGTGCTCAGTAGAAGTTAGTTTTCTTTTTTGTTTATGGTACCACCATGCCTGTTGCTATGGCTCCATTAAGTCTTGCCTATTTTAAGAATCACCTTGGATACACAAATTGGGGCTATTGAGTTTTTGTTTGTTTTCATATAGTTGTGAATCCCTTTATCTCATCTCTAGATATACCGAGGTGGAGTTACTCTCTCATCTTTTCCCTGCCACTTCCCAAACTTGTTCTGTAAAAGCCAGTGGTCAGGGGAGGTATGTGGTGGGTCCTGTGTTCTCCTTTGCAGCCTTTCCTCTCTCTCCATTTGCCATCTTGTCTTGAAATGGTGTGTTCATTGTCCCCACTGGTCTCCTGGAGGGCAGGGGCTATATATCCTATGTCTTCCATGGGGAATACGTTGAGGTAGGGATGAAATTTTAACTTAGCTGCCCTCAGCTGGGAGACTGGCAGCTAGTGGGCTGAGGTCTACCCTCAAATGGATTTTGTCCATGTACAATGTTTTTAGAAGTTTGAATTAGTAGCCAAGCTTTAAAAATCTGGATTTCACATAAAGGTCCAGCTTGTAGGTTTCTCTTGACAAATGGGAAGATGTACCCCCCATCTGAAATTGATTTTTGATAGTTTTAAATTACATAATATGTGAAAACACTGCATATACCAGAAGTCCCATACAAATGTTAAAGGTTGTTATCATTTAACTGGCCATAAATATAAAACATGAGTCTATACTTTTAATTTAGAAAGTTTTGTGTTTCTTTATCTTCATTTTAAAAGTGGATGAATGTAATATTTAAATATATTTAAATTCTAATTGTAGATAAATTTAAAATTATATTACTGCTTTTTATTTTGTAGATCTGAATTGATATAATGTTTTCTAGAGTCAATCATCCCCAATAGAAAAAAGGCTTCCCATGCTGTTAGAATCTCAGTAATCTGCTTTAGTATTCATTGGCACTTCTGGGACTTGGAAAATACTAGCTGTCTGATATTAGGTAAGATGGTTTTGTTTAGGGGAGAAGGGGCTATTGAAACTAGCTGAGATATTTCGTTACATTCTGATTTTTGAAATATTTTTGAATTTGTATTTGAGTGACTTAATAAGTTCTCTCTACATTTCAAAACTTAAGATTGTTAAACAATTTGGAAGAATCAATAATTTTCCTCCAGAAGGGTAAATTAAGTTAGAGAGGTTAGTTATGCTTGATCTGAATAGTTATCTGATTTGGATGGATTGAGTTGGTTTGGAATTTGGTTGCAGTGTGACTTCTGTGACTTGTTTTTCTTGTTGAGTTTCCATTTGGGAAGTTTCCATGTATCAGATGTGTACAACATAGATCTTTGAGCTTTATCTGGGTAGAGGATTGGGCAAAGGCTGAGAAAAGAACATTCACAAAGTCTGAAAAGTTTCAAAAGTCATATATAGGGAGAGGAAGGGGCCCAGGGAAGGAGTCTTGAGGCTTCGGAGGGATGTGTGGGTTATCTGTTAGTTATTTGAAATATAATTTAGATAGGAGATTGCCGCAGTTTGAGAATTAAATAATCATAGTACAAAAGACACAGGTTTTAAGGTTAAAAAATGGCTACTAATTTGGTGGTTCATTTCCCTTGGGGACTGATTCATCCAGACTATAACTGAAGTTCTGAATATTTGAACAAAAAATAGCCGGTAAGAAGAGTTAGATACTAGCAGTTATGTTTAAAAAAATAGTTAAACTGGTTTTTAAGGTGATAGTACATGCATTTGTAAACTTCTGAAGGCTATACCGAGGGAAGATAAGCTCCCTCCCACTTGTGGTGTGAGATTTTATGAAAGGGAAACTGATAGGATTTGCACATGCTCTGATAAGTGCTTTGATACGGATCTCTGTGGGCATTTCTGCTATAGGAACTGCAAACTTTTCACTTCTAAAACTACTCTGGGGATTAAGCCTCCTCATGAGCTTCTGATAGCTGCATTCTGCAACTCACTCTTCCTGTAAACACCTCCCCACATGCCTTGACATTTTCCGTTTATCTTCTGCTCTGGGCTCCCCATCACTGTGTTTCTCAAGGTTTCTAGCTCAGGACTCAGAACATAGTAAGTAAGCAAGATTGGAGCAACGGAGGCTTGTGTGTTAGTTGACAGTGAGGCCTCTCCTGTGGTTTACAGGGGTCACTCAGAAACTAGTTGTCTTCTAAAAAGATGTAATGACGGAGTCTCTTGGTTTCCTTGTTACAGTGAACAGAAACAAGCCTGGCAGGAGGTTCACATATCTTGCAGAATCCAAGGGTGGTGATGCATTTGGGCCTCAGGAAGCGAACTAAAGTCTGGAGCACGTGGAGAGCCAGGAAGTGCCCTCTCCCTGTGCTCATGGGTTTGTCCGTGCCTGCATCATTCTTCTCTCTTCTCTCACTGACTTCCTGTGTTCCTTACTTAGTCCATAAGGCAGAACATGGCTGCCAGCTGCTCCTGACTTTTATACGTGATGCTCTTGATAAGCAGAGAGAGACTGATGTCAGGCTTCTATCCTAGTTCCAGAATTCTTTGGGAAGAGACGTATGGGTCCAGTCAGTCAGCAGTCCATTCTCGGATTGTGGCCAGAAGTGGGGTCATGTTGCAGGAGTTTGGTCATCTCTTCTGCAGCCTGTGGATGGGGAGTGGAGGGCAAGTCTCAGAAAAGAGATATAAGATCAACAGTTCAGCATGTGCCCACTGCTGGGGCGGAGCGGGCGTGAGATGAGCCCGTGCCTTGCAGCTTGGCATGTTGTTGGTTATTGTTCTAGTAGCAGCAGAATGATGAACACTGACTCTTGCTTTTCCCATGATTTTCATTGCCCTCTTTTCCTTGAAATCTGCTCGTATATGTCGCCCTTGACATGTCCAGGTAGCCATTTTCTCCTCATTGCTTCATTTGCTGATTTGACATGTTTGTTGACTGCTGTTTTCCTGTAGTGGGTACAACGTGAGGAATGGGTAGGTATTTCACAGTGAATGTTTGCTGAGCAAAAGCCATTGTTATTTGACAGATTTTAGCACTAGTGAATGGACCCCATATGGTAACCAGATTTTCTAAATTCCAAATCAAAACATATGGCAACGTGAAAGATTTTTTTCCTGATGGATGAATATATAGACAGAGAGACAGATAGATGAATAGATGAATATATATATATATGTAGATAGAGAGATAGACACATATAGTGCATATATTTCACTATACATTTAACAAACTGAAATTAAAAAAATGACATGAAACTAGACTGTTAAGCACGTAAGGACACAGTATGTGTCCTATTTCAGAGAGGAGGCTGAAAAGCCTCAGAGATATTAATAGTAACTAATAAAAGCTAACATTTACTGAGTACATACCATGCGCCAGGCACTGTGTTAAGCCCTTGATGTGCTTTATGTGCCTTTTCTTATTTAATCCTCAGGATGATTTTATGAAGCAAAATATTTTACTCTTATGAAAGATGAGGGATCAGATGAAGCCAGGAAGAGGCAGAGTTGGGATGTGCGTGGGCCTGGTTCATTGGACTCTGCAGCCCTTTCATTCGTCTTCGCTATGCTCCACCACCTCTCTGAGATGTGGAAGGACCAATATGGAGCCTCCATGGAAGTCACACACAACAGGCTGAACTGGGTTCTTCGGAGGAAAAGCTACCAAATCAGCTAATGAATCAACAAGTGACAATACAAATTAAGTAAAAAGAGAGTAGACATCCTTTTCACACCCTTGCAATTCCTTCTTTACCTACTCTAAGTATTTATTATTACAAAATTGTAGATATGACTTTGGGTGAAGTCAGGAAGGGCTATGCATTTATTGATGGACAGCGGGGTCTGTGAATGAGGAGGACCTGTTGGCTGCGTCGGGGTGTTTGTAGGCTGATTTTTTTCTTGTAGAACAAGACATCTGGAGATTGGTGGTCCTTATCTCTTTTTGTTCTGCCATCTCCAGCATGTGGCTTTCATCCCGATGGTTCCCCCATGTTGAAAAGATGATTGGCTTTCAGCTTCACATCTGGTCATAAATCTATCACAAGACCACCTAGCTACAAGGGAGGATGAGGCATTTGTTTATTCATTTATTTATTTATTTTCAGTACTTTAACAAATTTGGATATTGGGGAGATAAATAATCAGTGTGGTCTCACGAGACCTTTGGCTAGGGAACTACCCTTTACTCTTTGGACCAATGTTGACTGTAAGCTTGGGAACAGCTTTGTTTCCAAATGGGTCCCATTTGCCTTTTGTACCCTATAAAACTGATGACAACTCTTCCTCCTGCTCCTAACTCTGCCTCTTGCTCGTACTGCAGGACTGCCTTTGCTGCTTGGAGCAGATTCCCAGGCTGGCCGAATGCTGTAATCCAAATCCTAATATCAGGAGATCTGTGGTTTCCTAAATTCATGGATATAGGCCTGGGACTTTTACAGTTAATGTATATAATTGGCCACGGACCACTCTAAAGTTCATCAGTTAATCTGGCAAATGTAAGTATCAGAAAGTTTGCCAGTTTTTGCCAGCCTTTTAAAAACACCTGAAGTCATTCGTTTGCTCTTCTCATTTACATCCAAATTTTGAACTCCAGGAAGAATTTGTAAATGTCCAACGACTGGATGTTTTCTAACATATGGTTACAGTGTATTTTCTACTCACATTTTAATTCCAGAATATCTGAAGTGGAAATATCCTTGTGAGGCTTTAAGTTATAGATGTGGTAGGTGGTGATGCCTTCAGCACTCAGGGTTGCCTGGGAGGGCCGGGAGCAGCTGGGGCCCCTGGGCTGTGTGCTTCTGGCTGGGAGGACCCCTGGCTCGGCACTCAGTTGCTGTCAAAGATTGGTTAGCACTTCTTTAGGGACACTCATGGCTTTGATATTGTGCTTACAACAACCAAATCATCAAACCTGGCTGTATTATCTCAGTGACATTTTGAGGAAGATGTTGGAAGGATGTTTTCTTTACATTATAATGTAACTAATTTGGCTAAAATTTAAATCATACAATTGTTTTGGGGCTATTGTCAAGCATTATGCCCTGTGGTAGGAAGAACGTGAGAGAGGTAATTATAGGGCCTAAGTTAAAATCATGCTTCTCTCATTTACTCTTAATTTTTCTGAGGGTCAGCTTTCTAATTGATAAAACAGAGAGAATAAATACTGCCTTCTTCATAAGATTGTGGTATGAATAAAGTGAAATAATAGATACGAAAATTCCTTGTAAAGCTCTCTTAGAGCTCATTGACTGACTTGGCCGTAGGCACAAAGCGTGTAATATAAATGAGTGAAAAAGCTTGCTTTGAGAATATTTACTAGTTGGAACTGGGTCGAGCCTCAGTGTCAGGCGTACAAAAAGGAGTAGTGGGGATTGTGACAAACTGAAGCGTGTTTGCCTAGTGAAAGAGGACAGCTGCTTCTCAGCTCTACAGACGTTTGCCATGGGGAACGCAGGTCCAGAGTCTCCAGGATTGCTGGATTTCTCCAGCAATCCAGAAAATCCAGATTTTCATGTGAAATCTTTCAATCTTTAAAGTTAGTGCAAAGGTGTGTTTTAAAACTACCAACCAATCAAAATACTAACATGGGCTAGAGTCTTCCCTTTGTGCTATAGATATTCATTTCTCTTGAAAATAATGCATGCCAATTTATAATATTTATTGACAAGGTTCTCAGAAAAAGCACTTACATTAGGGTTGCCTCCTTCATTCTGTCCTCTTAGAAATTTCTGCTTCATATTCTTCATGGAAAGGTCCTTTCTGACGGTGTTGTGTGGAACCTGTCACTATGGTCCTGCCTCTATCAAACAGAAACTCACGAGGAGAGGCTTTTTTCGTAGTTAGGAATCAGACTGTCACAACTTTTAGTTAAGAAACAGAAATGCACCCAAAGCCTGAGGAAAGGGGAGTTTATTATGAGCCTACAGCAAAACTCCTGGGACCCAAGGGCAGAGGGAATGTGGCTGAGCCTTATGAATGTCAAAGCTTGAGAACAGGAGAGACTTGAGGACTATGTGGAGCTGTATTGTCCAGTATGGTAGCCACCAGCCGCATGTGGTTATTTAAATTTAAATTAATTAAAGTTAAATGCAGTTAAAACTCCTTTAGTGGCACTAGCTACATTTCGAGTTCAGACACCTCATGTGGCTAGTGGCTACCATATTAGGAGTGCAGATTATAAAGCATTTCCATCATTGCAGAAACTTTTGTTGGGCGGTGTGGATGGAGGGTCAGGGGTGTGAAGTGGGAGGTCTAGTGAACAGTTAAACAAAATGATGGTGGTGGTGGCTGAACTGAAGCAGTGGGGCACATTGAGAAGGATTTTAGTTACTGAAAAAAGTTACCTTTGGGGAGGCAGCTTTGTGTGGGGGTTAAGAGCAAAGATTAGTGTCAGATGTGAGTCCTTTTCATAGCTGTAGGGTTTTAGATAAGTTATTTAAGGCTCAGTTTCCTAGGTTGAAATATGGGAATTATTGAAGACTTGGAAATGGATGCCATAATCCAGGGACAATAAGTAGAATGAAAAGGGAGGAGGTGAGCAGTGTGATGAAAGAAAACACTGGGGAAGCTTGCAGGAGGAGTGTTAGTTGGGGAAGAGCTCAGAAAGAGGTGGATGCTAACCAAGTTTCTAAAGATGGGTTTTAGAATTGGCCAACGTCCACACAAGGACAGCACATTGGATTGACAGCATAGGCATTAGAGTTAGACCGGTTCAGTGTCACCACTTAACTAGCTCTGTGATGTTGAGCAGTTAGCACACAAACTCTCAATTACCTGGGTCTTTGTTTCCCTATGTGCAAAATGGGCATAGTAATAGAATTTATCTCAAAAGGTTGTGAGGATTAAGGAATGTAGTTCATATAAAGACTGAGTAAAAAGCTTGATAGAGTATAAACATTCAATAGATGTTCTTGCTATTAAGAACCCAGCCTTAAGGGAGAAGGGTATAGTGCAGTAGTAGAGGGCATGCTAAGGTCCTGGGTTCAATCCCCAGTACTTCCCCTAAAAATAAATAAATAAACTTAATTATCCCCTCCCCCCCTAAAACGAATAAAGAATCCATCCTTGAACGGTGAAAGTTCTGTATCAAATAATAGAGGATCATGGATGTGGATTGTACAACATGGAGGATTTTCACCAAAGATGGGTTATTAAAGCTAAAGAGCACCCTATGGGAAATTTAGAATGTGAAGAAAATAATTTTGCTGTAAATGAAAAAATTTTGCTTTTGTGACTACTGTCATTACTGGTGAAACTCATTATTCAGAGCCTTATAGAGAAACATGTTTAATAAAATTTAGAATAGTTGAATTCCTGGAGGAGGATGCTGGGGGTGTTTGGTGCATTTGAGAGAACGAACCAAGATACAGGAGCCATTTTAAATGTTCTCGTGGGGGCTAAGGGCCGCGTGCCTTATGGGGACGGGGAAGAGGGCTTTCCAAGCATTTCATCATGATGAGTTGCTTCCAAAATGACTTTTTTTCTTATTACTCTATGAGTTTGTTCCTCTCTTTTATTCCAGCATAAATTGAAATAGTTCTCTTCTCACTTTGAATCAAAAGCGCAAGGCAGAGACAGCAAAAAGTCAGTGATGGGTGGTAAAGACAGCCAGATAGACCTGCCTGAATTAAATCCCAGCTCCTCCACTTAACTAGCTGTGTGACTTCGCTCAAAGAGGTTAAAGTCATTTTTAAGTCTTTGTCATGGTGCTTTTAAGTATTATAAGTATTAAAGTACAGAGGAGTTGTATGTGAAGCTTTTGGTGCATGATAGGATTTTTAGATGTTAGAAAATGTGTTAATTCAATTGATACCTCCAATTCAAAACTTTAGGAGATTTGGTTTTTACTGAGGATTTTGTGTCCATAGTCTTAAGCATAGTATCAGGCATGTTATAAGCACTTGATAACTAACTCTGCATTAAATTAAAAATCCAAGAATTTATGTAACTCTTTGTATATGTGGAGAAGAAATTGCTAGGGGTTAAGTTATTTCTATTGCTTATTTATCTTCAGTTATACACCCAGATCAGATATCATTATACCTGGTTATTTGGGAAACAGGCACTCTGTAAATGGTAGCTATTATAACAATCCAGAAACTGGATTTTAAAGTCGCAATGTAGGAAATGCCCTTGTCAGAATGGATCTGTCATTTGACCTTTTGTTAACAAAATATATCTTGTTTATATCAGCAGAGTATGAACAAGAAGGTCACAACATGCCTATAAATGCAGTATTGTAGTAGAAGGAACTGGAACCTCTTTTGTATTTAGAATCATTTTGGTTAAAAAATTGCAGATGTGGTAAGTACAGCTCACACTATACCACACTATATTTTCAATTTTTTTGGTAAAACTATATACTTTATGTACTAAAATTAAGAGATATTTGCCAGCATTGTCACTCTTAATTTATGATTCACAGTACCTGCCTGAATGACAAAGTAATAATTTTTCACCACTTTATTCTAGTGGTTGTTAGTTTCTTTCCTATTGAATGGGTAAGATAATTTATCTTGCTCTAATATTCTGTGGCCAAAAGTAGAACCCCTGCAGTGCCAGTGATCACTTAATTCAGTGACTTCAATTATGTGAAATGTAACTAAAAACCAGAAAATAAGCAAAAAGTGTGATATAAAAACCCTGCTCACTAAAATTTGTATATTTTCCTCTTAGATATACCCTTTAGACACTTACTTACATGCTGGTATTATACTGAAATGTCCTTACTGAAATATCATATTTCATTGACTTGAAGAGCCACAGTTTTTTTAACCTTTATATTTTTCTGACATCAGAATTAGTGGCTTCAAAGAACAACTACTGTTTGCACAAGGTTCAGTGGGTTGGCTGGGGTGGCTGGTAGACCTTCCTGGACTTGTTTATATGGTAGAAAGGAAGCAACAAAAGAAAAGGGTAGCCCCAGTGCGCAAGCACTTTCCCAGCTTCTGTCTGAGTCACTTTTGCTAATGTCTCATTAATCAAAGCAAGTTACAAGGCCAAGCCCAGAGTCGGGGGACGGAGAAATAAACTCTGCCTCTTGGCGAGAGGAGCAGTCAAGTCACATTGCAAAGTATGTCCGTGGATACTGGGATGGGAGGGATTTCTGAGTGCATTTTAGCAAACCACCTACCATGATATTACAGTGAAATCATAGTTTAATTAGTGGTTTATCTTTCTTAGTCATACATAAAATAGTGTAACTATTGATTGATGATATCTTAGAGTTGATGAAATAGGGTATATATATATTGGGTTTTTAATTAAAACAGTACATAATCAATGTCAGAATTTAAGGTAATATAAAAGTATAAAAGAGTGCTTCCTCACTCTCCTTCCTCCACATCTCAGATCCTAGAGGCATCCTCCGAGGACAGTTTGGCATATACTTGGTGTGGTAGGCTGACCAGTGGCCCACCAAAGATGCCCCATCCTAATCTCCAGTTCCTGTGAATATGTAACTTTCTGTGGTGAAAGGGACTTGGCAGATGCGATTAAGGATCTTGAGATGGAGAAATATCCTAGATTATTGGGGTGGGCCCAGAGTAATCACAAGGATCTTTATGAGAGGGAGGCAGGAGGATTAGCGTCAGGGGAGAAGGCAATGCGAAGATGAAGGCAGAGATTGGCACTATTTGACCACAAGTCAAGGAGTGCTGGCAGCCACTACAAACTGGAAGAGATAAGATTCTGCCCTGGAGCCTCCACAAGGAACCAGCTCCACTGATACCTTGATTTTTGCCCCTTAATTAAGACTCATTTTGGGCCTCTCTCTCTGCCTTCTGTTTGAAGACAGCCTACACTCTGTGGAGTGTTTGGTTACTTTTACTATAATCTGAGCACCCAACCCCAATATCTCTCTAAATAACTCTACCTTTACTCAAAAAAAAAAAAAAAAAAAGACTCATATTGGACTTCTGCCCTCCAGAGCAGAAAGAGAGTACATTTGTGTTGTTTTAAACTGCTAAATTCGTTTTAGTAATTTGTTAGTAAATGGAAACTAATATTTTCATTCAAGTTTTTACTTTTAAAGAACTACATGGTTATTGGCTAGGAATTCAAGCAGAATCAAAGGGTAGAAAATAAAATCCCCTGTCTTTCCTCATCAACTATTCCCACGTACTGTAGGGTACCACTGTTAATGGATTCTGCTGTATTCACAAGACTTCAGAAATAGTCACATTTATTCTCTCCTTTTTATACACGTAAGATCATATCAGACAAGCACATTTCTTTCTGCAACTTGCTTATTTAATTAAATATAGTCTTGGGCACAGTTTCATAGCAGAATAACGTGATCTGCCTCGTTCAGTCCCATAATTTATCATTCCTCTATTAGGGAACATTAGGTTGTTTCCATTTTTTCCCTTCTGTTTTTCTTTCCTTTTTTCTTTTATAACCAATGCTGAAATGAAGTATCTTCTGCACATCCCATTGGCTATCATCTAAAAATATAATTGTAAGCAGTTGAGTTACTACCTGAATGAATATCTGTGTGTGTGTGTGTGTGTGTTTGTGTGTGTGTACACGTGCGAGCGTAAGCGCACGCGAGCATGAATGCGTGCTGGAGTAAGAGTAGAGAAGAGTGTATCTCCTCATTCAACTCTTTGCTTATATGTTAACTTTTTTTTAAGTTATGGAAAAGCACATAAAACATAAATGTATAGTTAAGTGCGATATTAGAAAGGAAACACCTACGTCAATAAATTGAACGTTGCTTGTCTCTCGGAAGGACCTTGTATGCCCTTTCTGATTACAACCCCCAAGAGATAAACAATATTCTTTTATTACCGCTGTTTATCTTAAGTAGAAGTCTAATAAACTTGGTCATCTGGCCCTCAGAATATTACTGTGAAAAGAGCTAATTAAGGTATTCATAATAATACGATCAAGGATTGACAGTTGACCTTGGAAAAATTATAGAAATTGGATATAAGAACTGAAAGCAAAGGGAGAGTTTGGGACATTCAGTATTAGAATAAGCAACTCACTGTAGGGTAAGTCTGTAAGCTCCTGGGACGTCTGTATTTCAGGCATCAAAAAAAAGTTTAATGTATCTTTAAGAACACTTGAAAATATTTTAGAAAGAATACCATAAAAATGATTGAAAGAAAAAATAGACTTTGTAAAGCCAACTGCCTGTTACCTTAAAATTTCACTCAGAGATTGCCTCAGTGTGCTGAGATGTCAAATCTGTGCATCCATTATATGGTGCATTTGGTGACCCGACCTTCATTTTTTAAAGCTAAATTAATTGTAAGGAAAGTTCTTGGAAGACTTGATTTAGAGCAAGCCCTGAAGGTCTAGTTCTTCTGTTTTATAAACTCCCCGAAGGAATCCTTTCTGATCAGTGCTGAGTAATCAAAGACAAAATGGAAGTCTTAGGCACATATAATTCTTGTCATTTTATCTGACCTATACCCAAACCCAGAGGGTAGCACTAAAAATAGCAAATATGAGTTTCTACTATTAGAAAGCCTTGGCTAGGTTACGTTTTTGGGGTGGTGAGTGCATGGAGATGGAGCTGCACAGACAGAAAGGCGACATCCCTCATCTCAACAGCTGGTACCTGTGAAAGTGCTGAGTTGGATTCAGAGTTGTATCATCTTTGCTGTTTCACCCCCAAACGTATTTGGCTTTCTTTGGCCTAATAGTCAACTATCTAATTCCTTCCCTTGATGGTTTTTAATGGATATAAAGTTTCAAGGATTTGGGGAGTCAGAAAAAAGTTAAAACTGAAAGTTTAAGGAAAGAGTAGTGAGAGTTTGTCATTTGGTTGTCACTGTGTGTGTGGCACACGCTACAGGGAACAGGGGCGTGGCTTCATAACACAAAATACTTTTCTCTCACTGTTCTCTGCGTAGAAACAGAGATAGGAAATCATGTATCTTTCTGAATAAAAAGGGAAAAGTTGGTATGGCCTTGAATAAAGATCTCTAAAGGAGTTAAGTAAGATCAATCTTTAAAAAGCTCTGCTGAACACTCATTTCTTTAGGAAATAGTTTTTTTCCCCCTCAAATGTGCATAAGTATTATGTATTTATTATATGAAATTACTAGAGAAACTTATTTTAACTGGAACCCAGGTGTTGAATACTTTGGTTAAATACCCAAGTTTCATTCCCATTTCTAGTTTGTGTGACTCCTTGGTATCATACTTTTGCAGATACGAAAAGAGGCAGCCAAGGCCTCTTTAAATCCAATAATGTTATTTATCTTGTTTGGTAAGGATTGGTGTGAATGTAACATTTATAATCATCCCTTGGTATACACAGGGGATTGGTTCCAGAATCCGTGAGGATACCAAAACCTGCAGATGCTCAAGTCCTTTATATAAAATGACATAATATTTGCATATAACCCAGGCACAGCCCCCTGTGTACTTTAAATCATCTCTAGGTTACTTATAATATCTAATACGATGTAAATGCTATACGAATATTTGTAAATACAATGTAAATATTATGTAAATAGTTGCCAGTGCTTGACAAATTACAGTTTTGCTTTTTGAAACTTTCTGGCTTATTTTTTTCCAATCTGAGGTTGGTTGAAATCTGTGGATGCAGAACCCACGGATATAGAAGGCCAACTGTATTTGTAAGATTCCCAGAAAAAAAGTATAATGTCAAATCTGCTATTAATGGTTGACAGTCATGGAAAACATCCATTGTAGGTTTGCTCTTAGGATTCCCTGGTTGTCTTTATTCTGTGTGTATTTGATTGTTTTTACTCTATGGATATTGATGCTGTTTTAGCAGTATCCTCTGCAAGTATGATTTTCAGAAATGATAGCTGAAATGTGGCCCTGCTTTTCGGCCTTCATCCAGAATTGGGGGGGCGCGAAGTGGGGGGTGGAAGTAACAAAGAGAAATCTGGTTAACTTATCCTTTGTTCTAATGATGAGAGCCTGTCAAAATTTTTTTTTCCCCTCGATTCATGCTTGTATTTTTGAGTAGTATGGGAAAGTAGGAGAAGTCAACAAAACCCAGAGTTACTGTAATTAATTTAAATTACACCTGTTCTGTTAATTTCACATGTTGGTGATTAAGAATGCTTGTCTTCAAAAATAGTTATGCAGTTAAGTATAAATAAGGCAGGAATTTTGCTTTCTTTGCTCTGTTATCCCCAGTGCTTAGAATAGTGGGTACACAGTGGGTGCTCAGAAAATATTGTTGAATATAGGCTGGAAGTACACATTGGCTGTAAAACCTATTGCTGATGTTCCATGTTGTCAATCTGCATATATTTGAAAAATGCATATATTCATTGTAGTTCAAGACTCACAGTATTATTAGAATGATGGTCATTATAGTTTGCTGTTTAATTTTTTTTTAAGAATATTCTTTATTTTCAATGAATCTGTTTCATCATTGAGATTTTGGGGAATTCTGCTTCCTTAGTACACAGCATTCTCCTTGAATGAATAATAACCTCTTACATCTGTAAAGCATGTTATATTTTACAGTTTTTTCATGCATTATCATTTGATCCTCACTACTGCCTGCCTATGTCTACTTAATTCTTTCTTGCTAGCTGAACCTCGGTTTTGTTCAGGTGTTCATCCCTACCCTACATGACTCAGAACTAAATTCTGATTAGTCTAAGCCTGTTACAGTAAGTTCCTTCCCTTTGCTAGGAATTGGTTCAAGAATAGGCATGTGACCCATTTCCGACCAATAATGTGAGAGACGAGATCGGCTGAGAGTGAGGGAGGGAGGTACATCTGGGAAAAGTCACCTCTTTTTCCAGACACACAGGAGGAAACATTGTCTATTTAACTGCTGCCTGATGTCCTGACTGGATGTGACCACCTGGAGCTGCTGTAGCAGTTTCGTGATGATAAAAAGAGGCAGCCTGGAAATAAGGTGGCATGTTGAACGTGGTGGAAGAGAAAGAACCAGCTCCCAAATTAACCAACCCTAGAACTGCTTGACTTCTTGTTACCAGAGAATACATTTTCCTTATTCCAGTTGAGAGCATCCTAATTGAAACTGGTATCATTGCCCTTTTACAGGCAAGGAAACTCAGACCCCCAGATCTTTAAATGGAATCATCATCATTAGACAGTGACTTCACTATTGAAGCCAGGAGAACTGAAACACGCGTTCTGCTTCCTCATCTAGTCTTCCTGGTCCACTGTGTAGCTTCTCTATAAACAGCCCCAACTCCCTGCTTGGGAGGGAACTGCATTACCAAATTTAGGTATTTGTGTTTGAAATGCATTTTAGATAGTTCCTGATTATTTTGTGGTTGATTACCTGTGACAAATGCTGCTTTGAAATTCTCACTAATATTGTTACCTACCTTCTTACCTTGGCTGACATAAATTGGAACTTTATTTACAAATTAACAGTTTGAAGGGAAGTCCTTTTACAATTACTTTTTTTTCAACTGTTTTGTGAATATATACTTCAAAAAGTTTGTTACATTCTTCCTGAGTTTGTGGATATGTGTTTTAAGAATTGTATTAAATTCTGAGAAGTGATATGGTTCATTTGTAAAGGAATTAAAATAATAACTGAGCAACCCATTGGACTGAATGGGAGTAGGGGCTACATGTCTGGCTTTGGTAGCTGTGTTGAAATTTGTTAATATGAAAAGTTATGGTTGGCCATATATGTGATGCTCTTTGCACGGCCATTTACAGAAAGTTCTTTGACTTTCTTTTCTGCATTCCACCCCACTCTCCTCTCACTTTCCCTCCCGCTTACAGGCGAGGGTAGAGACTGATCAGTAGCTTGTGGTACATTCCTTCCTACTGCAGAGACAAATCAGGACAGTGTTCAGCCGAGTAAAGGAATTTATTTATAGTTGCAGAATTCAATTAAATATTTAATGTCATGTGAAAGACACTTTGATGCGGGATGGTTGGGTTTTTTCTAAAAGAGAATTATTCTTGGTGGGAGCAGTGACTAAGTCCCCTGCCTCCTGGAGGTGACAGTGAGTGTCTCCAGCCTCCCTTCTTTCTCAAGCTGAAGCGACAGCCATGTTGGCCAGGACCTCTGTGGGAGGCAGAATATGCTCTTCTCTTGGCCTTTTTGCTCCTTCAGAGTGGGGGGCCCGCCAGCTGAAGTGAGAGCACTAAAAATAGCACCAACTGTTTAGCAAAGTGGCTAAATAGTTCCCTCAGCTTGTTCTGTTCCTTCCTACTCCAGTGAAATACTTTGAATAATATAATCTTGGACAGTGGTGGGACTTTCACTGGGCACCTTCTGGAATATTTTCTTCATTCTTAATTTCATTTAAAACTACAAGTGGCCCAAATCTTGGGGATTGATTAATGACAGAAATTAAAACTCAGTTTTCTATAATTATTAAGCATACCGTCAATGCTGTGATTTGTTTTTCACTGAAAATTTTTTTGTCCCTAAAATTTTATTTTACACTTAAAATGAGCTGTGTGGTGTCCTGAGGAGGGTAATTTAACACCAGATTAACACAGGTGACACCATATATTGCTGATTACTGACTCTTCCTTAAGGGTCCTCTTAGATTTCTATTTGAAGTGCTTAATGATTTGATTTCTCCTTTTAAAATTAAGTAAATCCGTAAATGGAGAACTTTCCCTTCAAACTAGCAAAGCTGTTCTTCAAGAGACCATCTCAAGCCATGAAAATGGAGAGTATTTAAAGCTCTGTATGAAGATAATTGGGTGAACCGTGACATGTAGTTTAGATACTACATTCTGCTGTAATTAACAGAAAACCTGACTCATTAATAATGTCTCAGTCAAGTAAAGGGGTTGTTTTCCTCTTGTAAAAAGAAGTCTTGAAGTGGGCATTCCAGGATTGGGCAAAGCCATCAAAGACCCAAACTGCTTCTGCCTTTCTATTTGGCCATCCTTCATGATCTTGTCACTTCGAAGTCTCAAGATGGCTGCTCTCCAGCCTGCATTGCATCTGCCTTCCAGGCGAGAAGGAGGGCAGATGGCAAAAAGGCATGTACCAGCTGTGCCTGTTCTCTTTCAAAGAGCTTCCTGGAAGCTCAGTTCAGTGACTTCTGCTTGCATCTCATTAACCAGAACTGTGTCATACTGCCACCCCTAGCTATACACGTGGTTGGGAAATGCAGTTGTTTCGGCCTGGCATGTCAACACCCTGAACACAATTGGAATTCTGATGGGAAATATTTTGAGAATTATGTGCCTGTTGTTTCTAAACTAATAGGACTCAGGAGGAATAAAATAAATGAACATCTCTTGAAAACCTACTGCATTCTAGATGCCGTGCTGGTTATTTCTGGCTGCATTATCTTATTTAAACTTCAGCACTCAAAGATGGGTCATATACACATTTATATAAAAGAATAAAGTAAGTTCAAGGTGATTTAAAGAGCTAAAAAAGCAAGATTAATGTATTCTTTGTGGAAGTGTTCTCATAGCCTGTTAAGCTTGGAATTAATTTAAAGGATTATATCTTGAAACCCCAGATATTATAATGTGAAATTTTGACAAATTTAATTATACTAATTTAAAAGAAATCATTATGTTGAAACTCAGCATTCATAAATGAAGGCTTGGAGAAAATATTTGCAATATAGATTAAAAAGTCTTAATATTGGTAATAGATAAAAAGCTTCTACAAGTAAATACTAAAAACTCATCTATTAAAAATGAAAAATATGAAAAGGCAGACATTTCTTTGAAGAAAATAAACAGATAAAAGGAGTTGAAAAAATGCAATGCAAATGAAAAAAATACTGAGCACTCTATTTTTGATTCCCAGCTTGACAGATATTTTTAAAAATTGATAATTTCGAGTTTTGTAAAATTCTAGGGAGAAAAGATACTTTTATGTACTATTGGCAATAGTGTTATGTTGATACCATCATTTTGGAGAGCAGTTTAGCAGTACCTGTCAAAACGTGAAGTGTACATACCCTTTGACTCAGCAGGCCCCCTTCTTAGGATAAATTTTATAGAAATAATGCCATTGTTTTATAAGGCTATTTATTGTAGCATTGCAATTAAATAAAAATGTGGGACAAGCCAAAATGTCCATGAGTAGGAACATGGTTAAATAAACTATGTGATGGCCATACAATATAATTATTAACTGGAAAGCTGTCTATGGACTATTAAGCAGACAAGTTATAAAGTAACATGTATACTATTTTTGTGATACCTACCCCCCTTAAAAAGGGATTCTGTGCATGCATATAAAAGAATTGGAGTCTGATGATTTTTCACTTTTTATATGTAGGTATTTGAATTTTTTGCAAGGGCAAATTACTTTTGTGTGTGGGTGTATGTTTTCCAAGGATGAATTACCTTTTTAAAAAGCCAATAATGACTTTTTAAAGGAGAATTTTAAAAAAATAAAGGAATGTATACATTTTAAATTCTATAAAAATGCTAACATGCTAATAGTGATTTTTATGAATTGTTTTCTGGGAGTTGAGGGGACCAGATGATGTGATAGGGAGAAAACAGTCTGGATTAATGAACAATCTGAATGATGGAACTCTGGAGAAGAAATGTTATGTATCTTTCAGCCACCTTATATGATTCAGGATAGGCTGAATTATATCGCAGTGACAAACAGCCTCCGAATCTCAGCGGTTCCATCACAAAGATTGATTTCTCACTCATGGTTCATGGCTATTGTGAGTTGTCTGTGGGCTCTGCTAACAGAGTTGGTGGGCTTACAGAGGCTCCACCAACTTGGGCATCGCCACTCATCTTGACGGGAGGGGACTTGGCAGATCCTGCACTGGTTTTTATAGACCTGTTCCCAGAAATGACATACGTCCCTTCCACTTACCTCTCATCAGTCAAAGCAAGTCTCAGGGTCACGCCTAAATTTAAAGAGCCTGGTCAGTGCCATCCTCCCACATGCCTATAAGAAGGATGATCAGAGGATGTGGGATCACCCAAATGACTGTCACAGCGCTTCAATGGGGAACTGTGAAATGAGCTTCTAGAACAGTGTCTGGCACAGAGTTAGAAGTGTTTTCATTTTTATAGAGACAGTAATTTATACTAATCTAGATGAATTTCTTAAATATGTAAGAACTGGTTTGCATATATATTGAATCAACAGGTGTTTGTTGAGTTCACATCACTTTACTAAATTTATAAAAGATAAAAAGATTTGTTTGTGAATAGGTACTTTGAGAAAAGGTATAATGGATTTACAGTATTTGTTTCAGGTGTATAACATAGTGATTCAAAATTTTATATATTATAGTCCGCTTAAATTTATAAAATATTGGCTACGTTCCCTCTGCTGTACTATATATCCTAGTAGCTTATTTATTTTATACATAGTAGTTTGTACGTCTTAAACCCTTACCTCTGTCTTGCACCCACCATCCCACGACCCACTGGTAACCACTACTTTGCTCTCTATATCTGTGAGTCTGTTGTTCCTGTTTTGTTATATTCATTTGTTTATTTTATTTTTCACATTCCACATATGAATGATAACATAGAGTATTTGTTTTTCTCTGTGTGACTTAATTCACTAAGCATAATATCCTCCAGGTCCATCCATGTTATTGCAAGTGGCAGAATTTCATTTTTTTAATGGCTGAGTATTATTCCATTGTATATATACCACATCTTTATTCATTCATCTGTTGATGGATACTTAGGTTGCTTCCATATCTTGGGCAAGTGTAAATAATGCTGCTATGAACATTGGGGTGCATGTGTCTTTTTGAATTAATGTTTTCATTTTCTTCAACTATACACCCAGGAGTGGGATTGCTGGATCATATGGTAGTTCTAGTTTTAGTTTTTTGAGGAACCTCCATACTGTTTTCCATAGTGGCTTCACCAATCTACGTTCTCCGAACAGTGTGTGGATAGGTACTTTTAAAGTAAGGTTTTGTGACAACTTTTCATAAATATTTTGAAAATCTTCTTCCTCCTTTTGTTCTTTCTAACTCCATGAAGAAAGTGTTTATTAATAAAGGAAATTTCTGTGAGGCTTTTGATGTATTTTTACAAAACTCTAACTTAATGAGGTTCTTTTTTTTTAGAATAGATGCAGTTTTTTTTAACATTTTTTATTGATTTATAATCATTTTACAATGTTGTGTCAAATTCCAGTGTAGAGCACAATTTCTCAGTTATACATGAACATATATATATTTATTGTCAATTTTTCTTTCTGTGAGCTACCATAAGATCTTGTATATATTTCCCTGTGATATACAGTATAATCTTGTTTATCTATTCTACAATTTTGAAATCCCAGTCTATCCCTTCCCACCCTCCGCCCCCTTGGCAATCACAAGTTTGTATTCTATGTCTATGAGTCTATTTCTGTTTTGTATTTATGTTGTTTTTTTTTTTTTTAAGATTCATGAGCGATCTCACATGATATTTTTCTTTCTCTCTCTGGCTTACTTCACTTAGAATGACAGTCTCCAGGAGCATCCATGTTGCTGCAAATGGCGTTATATTGTCGGTTTTTATGGCTGAGTAGTATTCCATTGTATAAATATATACCACATCTTCTTTATCCAGTCATCTATTGATGGACATTTAATGAGGTTTTAATCTATTTAATAATAAATTCCTGTTTATGCTAGCTATCAGGGATGCATTTAATAACTAATTCTTTAGCTGTGCTTGTTGGGTTTGGATGAGTGGGAAGGCACATTCCACTAACAGAAAGGACATCTTTTTAGACAACCCCCTAGACACCTGAAGTCCAAATGCAGAGTTCTTTACTATTGTGATGCCCATCATTTAGTAGGAAGTTGTTCTCTTCTGGGCATGATGGAGTTCCTCCTCTCTCTCTGATCTTCCTTTCTCTCCACGTAATTCTCTGTCTTTTTATCTTTCCTTCCCCTATGACTCAGCTCTTGGTCATAAAATTCCATCTTGTTTTCTCATAAATGAGCAGACTTTTTAGGTCCTTAAATTCCTCAGGATGGAATATGGCAGACAAACCTTTCTCCTAGGAGGAGTCAGAAAATCTCTCCTACTTTAACAAAATGATGGGTTGAATCTCAAGAAATTCCATGAAATGTGTGCATAGCTTGATAGGGTTGAGATGTAGGCCAACTTTCTAGGCCTTGAATTTTCCATGCTAACTTGTTTGATGTTTTGGTTTTATTTTTCTTTCTTAAACTCTAGTTGTTAAATAGAAAAAGCTCTGACTTCTCTGTAATACTTAAGAAGCTTGATTGTAAACGATGAAGCTGCCCACATGTTCCTGTGTAATGATAATTTCTCCTACCCTTACTCAGCAGTCTTGGAACTGATGGTAGAACCCAAACTTTTGTGAAGAGAGCAGTCACACCTTTGCTGAGTACAACTACTTCAGAGTTTGGGATGCCTCTTAAGTACAAGTGACAAGCACTCTATGAACTCAACAGAATTTTGTGTCCTCATCCTCGGGCCACCTGGGTTTAGTGCTACATTTTGGCAGCACTTCCTTAAGAGTATCAGTAAAGAGAGGATATGAAAGATAATTAAGGTTCCTTCTGAGCACTGACTGTGCGCCAGAACTGTATTATGACACATTACCTCATTAGAAGTCTGCTCTAGGCTAGCAGATGGCCTGTTTCTGCGGCTAGCCCCAGTGATACTGGTAATAAATTAAGACAGTATGGTGCCCTACCCGTCTGTTTCTGCTGCTCGCTTTCGAGCTTCTTGAGGGCAGGGCCAGTATCTTGTTCTCCTGCGTATAATGACGATGTCCCACGAGGTAAAGCTAGTTAAAGTTAGTTAAGCGATTGGCCGTGTAAAGGGACGGGTGAATGGGTGAACTGGTGGACTCAGTCACTTGTGCTACCTGGTCCCTAATCTGGAGAACTTAGTGATTTACAAATAATTAATGGATCTTGACATGATCAGTGGATGTTTGGAGGGTTTCCTATGGTTGAGTATAATGCAGCCTGTTGTCTGCTCTGTATAAAAGGAACCTCCCCGTCTGTTCCTGTCACTCATGCCATATGCCCAGTCCTCACTGTTAGGATATAGTGTCGGCCAGTGACTAACCCATATTCTCAGAGAATGTGGCTGGAATTTCCCTAAATGCAGAACATCACAATTCTAGAAGATGGGAGCTGGCCAGAGCAAAACAATAAAGGCTGGGATGGGGGTGGGGGGGTCCTCCCTGCCTGTCTCTGTTGTGAGCCCTGGAAGAGGGCGAGGTGAAGAGGGGAGGGGCAATGCCCGCAAGACTCCTGGGCTTCCCCACCTCTTAGGCTAAAGACGTAAACAAACCGTGGTGGCTTTTGCGTCTCTAACTGTGCCATAGCGGTGAGCAGCAGAGCTCAATGTAGGAAAAGCAAACAGTGTCTTGCTTTCTCTCCCTAGCTTTCCATCCTCTCTCTCACCTGTCTGTTCTCTCATTCCTCACAAGGCCTTCTTCCACCTCCAACAACAGACAGGAAAGAAGAACTCCAGCAAGTGGTTAGTAGAGATTCTCCCCCTGGCCCTTCCAAAATTAAGTAAAGGAACCGAAGTCCCTCAAATAGGATTGGGGACTATTTTCCTTGTTCTTCTTCATGTTGCGGGCAATCAGAATAAGGGTGAGAAGAAACAGTGTTTAAGGATCACATAGGCAGAGAGAATGATTTCCTATTTCTAATAATCTGGGCCAATGGTCCTTACAAGCCCCTTCCCAGTATGGAAATGGGGGAGTGGCTCAGCTGTGGTTCAATCCCATACAGTTAGTCTGATGTGACAATTTAAGTAGCTTTTAGATAAATGCTCACTTTTAAAGAGGTCAGGTATTCTGATTGTAGTATGTCCTCTCCCTCCACACTTCTCACTCAGCTGGCGGTGCAGTGGGGATTGGGGGGCGGGTGGGATGTGCAGACCCACCCCTGGACCTTTTCTGGCTCTGCCATGGCACAGCCGCCCTGGCCGGTTGCCTGGACTAGAGGTGGCCAAGGGATGACTCCCTTGGCTGAAAACTCTTGCTGGTAGAACTGTTTTTGCTTGTCATGCTCAGTCATGCCTGGTGGTGCACTTGGCGGGCTCCGTTTCACTTTGGCTCTGGCAGGCCTGCCTCCCCTCTGGGTCTCTGCCATATCCTTCATCCGGTTTGTGGCCTAGTGCTCTGGTCCCTTGCAGTCTTGTGGTGGCACCATGCTGCCCCATACCAGGCACTGCTGCGGCCCTCAACCATCCCATCCCAGCTGCATGAGCTCACTTGCAGCCTGCTCCCATCCAGGCAGGATTTCCTGGATCTTGGGGAAACCAAAGTCAGGGCCTAAGGGTGAAAGATAAATGCCAGCAGTAGTTCTGTCTGACTTCGCTGGAGCAGAGTCTCCTTTGTAGGAGGGACCCGGGGCTGGTGTGGTGGCCAGAATCCTAAATGGGAAGCGTAGAGACACCCTCCTGCCTTCACCCTGTGCACACACCTGCCGTGGTGGGGAGGTTGGGTCACACTCACCTCACCCACTTCCTCTCTTGACTCCGGCCCCCACTTTCCCACTTCTCTGGGCCAGGCCTCCCTCCTTCCTCATCCTGTCAGGTCAGAACTTCCTTTCCATATATAACTTGATGAGCAAGTCCTGTTGGCTTCAATATGTTGACTGAAGTTAAAGGATTTAGAAAAATACATGTTCTCTGGCTAAAGCCTGAGATCCCTGCTGCAAAATCGTGTCTCCCTCCTCTCATTGTCCCCCCCCCGCCCCGATCCCAACCCTTGCATTTCTGCTCTAACAGAAGCCTTGTCCAGGCAGACAGGTCCCTTTGATAGATAGGGGGTGGTCATGTTCAGTACAAGTACATTAGTAGCACACAAATACTCTCTTCATTAATAATTAAAGGGACCTTGTTTAAGACTATTCTGAATTGAAGATTCTCTGGACTTCGTATCTTAAACAGAGTTGCAAATAATAAGATGGCAGCCGCCTCAATTCTGTGGGTAAAAGTTTTAAAGTACGGATGAGATGGTTGGCCAGATTCATCCTGTTGGGTTCCCTTGGGCACAAATTCAGTTGCCATCAGAAAAAATACCAAGAGTGGTAGATTGGGTCTGGAGTGGCCACGTGGTACTAGTGACTCAAAAACTTGGGTGGAGCAGTTGAAAGAAAAAAAAAACCTCACTATTAATATGATGATGATTAAACTGTCCCAGTTAGTAATGCAGTGGGATTTTCTGTTTTTAAATCAACAAAAAGACATACTTCGTTCGATTCCTTTTTTCTTAATTTTGTTCTCTCTCTTTGCTCAATTTAACTAGATGTGGAAAGCCAGGAGTGTGTGGCGGGGAGTGGAGGTGAAGAGAGAGCGAGGAAGGGGAGGATGGGTTGTTTAGCCTCATATTAAACAGTGCGTTTTAGGTTATAAATTCGCACAGAAACTGGAGGTCATTATTATTTCCCTCTTCACAAGGGTGCGCGATTAACCCCAAGCACGTTTGTGTGGTGCTTTCTGCTCACTCCAGGAGGCCATATGCTGACAGTGTGGAGCTTTGTAGTATTGGCATCCCTAAAGATAATATTTGACTTTTAAAGGAATGTTTAAGGGGAGCACTTAACATTCCTCTCTGTTTTGAGTCCCTTCTTTAGGTAGTTTCTTTGTTTTAATTATTGTTCCTTATTTCAGTCTTGTGAATCTGTCCACATATGTAGGAGCCCACGCACATTTCTTGCAGCCACCGTCTCCCGTGGCGGCCCACTGCTGGGTAATTGACTGTTCCATCCTCGTCCAGCAACACGCATTGACAGCATTCTGCAGCCCACTGGCTCTTTCTCTAGTTGGAGACAGCTGGAACAGTTTACAAGTTTCAAATTCTGAACCTGGGGAAGGCAGTAAAAGGAAAATTAACCAGTGGGGATTTTAGGATACCATTCTTTCATTTGTTCACTTATTAAACATTTACTAACAGTATGCCTGGTAGTGTGCTGGACTGCGTGCATAAAAATGCAGGACATACCGTTCCATTCTCCTAAAGCTCACGGATCCGTCAGGGAGGCAGGTAAGTCAACAGTTACAGTAGAGATTAAAGTCGAGAAGGGTAATCAAGTAATCCAAACTGCAACACTTTTCAAAGTGAAGGTACACTTAAAAATGGTTAAGATGGTAAATTTTATGTTATGTGTTTTTTCCTACAATTGAAAAAAGAAAACAAAAGGTTGTTACTGTGTAGTCCAGGACAGCAGACAAACCAGGGCAGTCCTGGGCAAACCATAGGAACAGACAGTGTGAGAGCCATGGTTGAAGGATGAGAGGGAGTCTGGTCCGGAGAAGGGGCAGGGAGTGACGCATGATGGAAGCTCACCTGCCTTACTTTTCTCATCTCTAAAATGGGATGATTATAGCCCCCAATCCTTAGGGGTCCTTATGAGGATTGAGTGAGTTAATTCAAGCTCCAATTTCTGCACCGACTTTTCATTAGTCACCTGTGACTTTCCTGGGTTGTAGATGCTGGTATTTTTTGTGTTTTTCACACGGTCGCCTCTCAACAACTGTTTGTGTTTTAACCTTCGGCCTCATCATAGTTCATCCGCAACTCGCTCATCCCTCCAGCACGCCGCTGGCCAGAACACACATCCCGCCAGCACTCGGAAGCTACTTTATTTCTAGCTTTTTCTCACGCCCTCTGGATATTCTGTGGTTCCTGTCCTCCCAATCTTGTGGTCATTTCTGGCTTTCTACGACAGACCGTTTTATAGGCAGCTCTTTTTAAAGGGGTGAATCCTTTTTTAATTTCTCGAAGTGATTTCTTCACAGCGCTGCCACCTCCACCTCACTTTTGAAATAAAGGAGCAGAATGGAGAGACGTAATTAAATGACTGTGCTCTCACTGTCACCTCATACTCCTTTCAAGAGCCGTCTTTGAAGTGATTGAACCCTGTTTTGGGATAATGTAATAAAGGATGAAGGATTAGAGAAAGGATCAGGTTAGGAGAAACCAATATATAGTGAAATTGATTCATTTAATCAGAGGCTACTCCAGGCACACACTTTTCTTGGGCTAGTTGTAGATGGATTACTGCTGGGTTCTGATAGAATGAATTTGCTAAAAGCAAGAGTTCAGATTTCATCTGAGATACCCTAGTGCTATGTCTCAGGATTTGCCTGATTATTTATAGTTCTGTTCCCAAGAAGTGTGGTGTGAGCCATCCCTCTTGCACTTTTGTGACTCCTAATTTGCTTTTCCTGGCTCCATTCGTCACTGGGAGGGGCAGGAGTCCTGTGTGCTGGGATCCTGATATGACTGCAGAAGATGCTTTCACTCTGCTTGTTTTACTTTAATTCAGCCTGTGTTCAACAAATGTTAGTTGAGTTCCTGATTGTATCAGGCACTATTCTAGGCAGGGGATAATATTAAAAAACAAAACAAAGATCCCTGCCACTATGGAACTTAATGTTCTTATGGGGAAAAATAAACAATAATCATAATAGGTAAGTAAAGAGTGTTAGAAAGTGATAAGCACTGTGGAAAAAAACACAGAGCAGAGTAAAAGGTCTGGGAATGTGGGTGTGGGTTGAGAGGGAGGTGATGTTTCCACTTTTTAAAAAGGAATGGCCAGGATAGTCCTCACTGAGAAGGCGGTATTTGAATCAAGTTGGAAGGATGAGGGGGTTAGCCATGGGGCCGCCTGGGCATAAGTCTTTTTGGCAGAGGGAACAGTTGGTGCAAAGGTCCTAAGGTAGGAGCATCCTTGGTGTTGTAGCTGGGAGGAGAGTGCTAGCAGGTGAGGCCAGGGACTGTCACAGGGGGAAAGGTTGCTTTGTAGACCACTATGAAGATATTGGCTTTTGCTCTGGTAAAATGGGAGCCGCTGCAGAGTTTTGAGCAGAGAAAGGATGAGACTTAACCTGTTTTAATAGTACCACCTGACTGTTGTATGAGAGCTACTAGTTGCAGCATGGAGGTGACTGAGGCAGATGCTGGGGACTCCATCGCAGTAGGAGAGGTGGTGATGGCTTTGGCCAGGATGTTGGTGGCAGAGGTAATGAAAGGTGGTTGGGTTCTTAACATACAGTTGTCCCTTAGTATCCTTGGGGGATTGGTTCCAGGAGCCCCCACAGATACCAGAATCTGCAGATACTCAAGTCCCTTGTATAGAATGGCGGATGTAGTACAATGAATACTGTATATATAGATATACTTTCATAATGCAGACTTGACTTAGCAGTTTCTGGTCAAGCATGTTCTGAATGAATAGCACTCTAGACACATTCACTCCTAGAATACTAGGTGGTTGGTTTCCTCCCCTAAGAGTGCATGTGTATGAATTTGTTTGTGTAAGTGTTTGGGGTACAAAATTCTTGAGTTTAATTTTGACTTTCTCTTTTTAAATTTATTTATTTTCTTTAAACAGTCTTTTTATTTTTATTTTTTTTAATGGAGGACTGGGCATTGAACCCAGGACCTCATGGATGCTAAGCATGTGCTCTACCCCTGAGATATACCCACCCCATTAATCTTGAGTTACTTGAGCCTAATCTTGTTTTAAAGAGAGAACCAACGTACATCTTTTAGCTCTAATTATGTAATAAAAGAAACAATATATCTGTTTATCTTAAAAGTAAAAATTCTTAAAAAGAAAAAAACCCCAAATTTACAATATACAAAGCAAAATTGTTTCAGCCCACCCAAGGCAACATTTGGCACCTGTCCTCAATACAAGTTAGTTAAAATACTCCTCAATTTGGAGGGTTTCAAAAGTTCAGTACAAAAAATGGCAGTCATTTATAGAATAAGTATCTCTGGACTTGAGAGCTAAGCAAAAATATTACTGAGACCAACTAAAATCATGTGGAATTCAGCCAAGATTAGCCAGCCCAGAGTGCGGCCAGCCCTGGCTGAGGGCAGAATGCTGACAGGGCAGGGACGCAGTGCAGCCAGAACTTCGAAAAGGAAACTGAGATCAGTGGAGGGAATTTTCAC
Source organism: Vicugna pacos (assembly GCF_048564905.1). NCBI lineage: Eukaryota > Metazoa > Chordata > Mammalia > Artiodactyla > Camelidae > Vicugna > Vicugna pacos. The sequence continues at coordinate 13,537,252 of NC_133000.1, read as the reverse complement.
CTGATGTAGCATTTAATGCTTAGCCCTCCAGAGAGTTCCTTCTGCTTGATTGTTTTCATATTATCATACATTGTTCAGAGAGTTATGGATAAGTCAGGCTGAGAAGTTATAGTGAATTCCTAGTCCTGTTTGGGTGGCCCAGCCATGCCAGGCCTGCTGCCACACCAGTGGCCTCGCCTCGCAGGGAGGACCTGAGTGAGGACAGATGCTGAAGGGGAAAGAATATTCTAGAATGTCAGTTGAAAAATCTCAAACTCTTAAATAAGTGAGGGAATGAGACCCGAGTTTGTCTTTAGAACATCAATTCTTCAACAGTAAGGCCCAGATCTTTTCTTTCTTCACAAGTACTTGTAGCATTTGCACAGTGGAGGGAAGACACCGGTCAGGTTGGAGTGAGACTGGCCAGTTTCAAACTCCAGCTTCCCTTCCTGTTTACCGTGTGGCTCGAACAAGTTATCCTCCCCCAGCCTCAGTTTCCTTCTCTGTATAATGGGGGTCAGGATCATACCAGGCAGTGTGCACAGAATTACAGGAAGCATCTTCTACCGGGCAGGGCTCATTAAATAGCTCCTTCCTCTTTCTCTGCCAACGGCTCAAACCATTAATGTTGATGGACAATGAAATGTTGATAGTTTAATTCTGTATATGAAGTTTATTGCATTTCATAATTTATATGATGAATGTGGCAGGGCCTGAAACAAAATGAAACCAATCTAACAAAATTTTATTTTAGTGAATTTTTTTGGCAATTTGGTGTTTACACCTTCCTCTTTGATACCTTGGGTCACATTTCCAAAGATAACAATGACCAAAAAGGCAGAGATTAGTTCCCATTCCTGTGGATGGAGAAGAGGAGGCAGTATGACCTAACTGGATGCACCACAGAGAAAGGGCACTGAGATGCTTTACTTTGCACGTCATGCTTAACCGAATGCAATATTCTTACTCGAGGCTTTGTAATATCTAAAAAGGACCTTAGACACTGATTGACCAGCATTTTTAAAATAGACTCATAACTAAAGATTGAGCAGCAGGATAAATTCTTGCAGGGTTTAGACCTTTTGGGAAGACATCTTTGTGTGCTCAGTGGAACGTTTCTGTTTATAACAGTGATCTATTTTGATGGTTTTAAACTGTGTCTTGGCAGTTTCCTTGTGTATGAAATGAGAGGTTTGATGAGATTATGTCTCATGTGTCCTTCAGTTTGGAAATGAATGAGATCCAGTTTTTTAGTTTTAAGCCAAGGAGGAGCAGTCTTGAAAGATACTAATGAAGTTAGCGGATTAAGTGGTACTCCACACCGGGAAGCCCCTCAGGCTCTCGTGACCACCTCACCCTGCGAGGAAGGTTAACCAAAGAAGGTCACTGAAGCACACCAAATGGGCCACGTAGGCTTCCCCTGACCTGCTTTTGTGTCTCAGCATTCATTTTGTCCACAGTAGATTTAGGAGCACAGATGGTTACTGGTATTAATTAGATATCTAAAAAAATTTGAGCCCCTAGGAAACTGATGCAGTATTAACCATGACTTTATTTTAATAAAATCTTTATGAAATATGATACATGAAAAAAGAATGCTTTTGGAGTTAATTGTATTTAAGTTTCCCAATTTAATGTGATTTTGGGAAAGGCTCTCAAATGATGGAGTTTCAAATTCCTCACTGCAAAATGCTCTATTTATCTATTTTTATTTTCCTGTATTTATTCAATAGTCATGAAATAAAGGCTTGTGAAGAGGAACTGTTACCTTCTGTGCAAGTGTTACACTCTACATAGAGGATAATCACTAACAACAATATTACGAGCTTACTTTTTGTACAGAACTACTGTGCATGTGGTGGAGAATTAGAAAATTCTTCCGTATAACCCATCAATTTGAAAGAACTGGAACTGGAAAACAAGGAGAGAATACCTATGTCATTATGGCCAAGGGGAATTAAGCCCCTTTGTTCAGTAGCACTTCTCTTTTAGTTCTTTGACACATGTATTTTTTTCTTTTTTCAGTTTCTATACGTATTACATTCTGATAAAAAATATGGAAAGTACAAAAAAGTCTGTGAAGCAGGAGGTAAGAAACCACCCATGATCTCACTATCTTGGAGCAACCACTATTAACAGATTTCTTTTAACTCCTGTTTTCTTCTGATTTCAGGATAGTTAAGATCATTTCATGTATACCGTCTTTTGAGGGGGGAGGGTAATAACTCAGTGGTAGAGCGCATGCTTAGCATGCATGAGGTCCTGGGTTCAATCCCCAGAACCTCCTCTAAAAAAACAAAAAAAGTCTTATAAACCCTATATTCGCCTACCATGATGTCCCCAGCACACTGAAGGTGATAGGGAGAAAGATGGAGCCTTGGCCATTAAAGTTGTATTTGAGATACTGAATCAACCTGAACCTACCTACCTTTTAGTCTTTTTGTTTAAATCAGACCCTTTTTGTTTAAATCACTTTGGTTGTGTATTCTGTTATTTGCAGCCCAGATTATTTCAAACTGAGAAAACTCTCTTGAATTTATTCATATTTCCCAAGTATAATTTCTTTTACCACATTTGAATGGAGAATAAATTTCTACAAATGGAATTTCTGGGTCAAAGATTATGTACACTTTATTAGATTTTTTTTTACCTCTGAGGGTTTCCTTTATTTTTTTGCCAGTTCATCATGAGACTTAAAAAATATTTTTTTAATGAATTTTTTGATATTTTAAACTGGTAAAGTTTCCTCTTTTTTTTTTTTTTAATTGTTTTTAAGTGTTTGATTTACCACAGTGCCTACAATGTTCTTTCTTTCTTTATATAATACTTTGGAGCAACTGTTAAATGCCTGGCACTTTCTACGCACGTTGCCTCATTAAATAACCCAGGAAGGTGAATGATAATTTGCTCTTTCACCCACTTTGTGTGTTTTGTCTTGCTTTGTTTATCAAGTTTTCTTTTAAAGAAGAAAAACAGTTCTCCTGGCAACTTGGGTGTTATGTGTCCAATTCTTGTTCTAATTGTGGGTGCATTTAAAATGTGTACTTACTCATCGTTAGAGCAATCTTCGTGGATTCTCCCAAACTATTCACTTCAGCATGTTCTTTCCTTCCTTCCTTACCCTCGCCCATGAATTTTGCTGAAATAATTAGAAATGTTTGTCCATACTATTTTTTTAAAACATTTTTCTCCTTCAAGCATCCTTGCTGTATATTTCTATCATGATTTCAACACCATTAGCATACATAATTGAACTTTTTTTTTTAAGTATAGTTGATTTACAATGTTGTATTAGTTTTTTTATGGAGGGGGGAGCAGGGAGAGGTAATTAAGTTTATTTATTTATTATGGAGGTACTGGGGATTGAACTAAGCACGCACTCTACCGCTGAGCTATACCCTGTCTCTAGCATACATAATTTAGACCACTCAAGTTTCGTTAGCTTAATTTCTCACTGGTATTTCTTTTATCCTGCTCTGTGTCTACACTTCTGTGTATCTTCTAGTTTTTTCAATTGATTTGTATATATTCCCTTCCTTAAGATTATTTTTCCCTGAAAAGATAGGTGTAGTATATTTTGGGGTTCTTTTAAGTTTACTAATATATTTCTTCTGCTTTATCATAATGATAATTACAATATTGATAGTTTAACTACATTTAGAATTTTGAGGCCACCTTTTTTTTCCCTTCAGAGTTCTGGAATCCTTACTCTGTTGTCTTTTGGCAGTCTGCATGGTAGCTGAGAAGTCCGATGTCTGTCTCATTCATACTCCTTTTTTTATTGTAATTTTTAACCTTGGTGGAGGTTTAGACTTTATCGGATTTTTTTCCTCCGTGACATTTAGAAATTTGGGCATGGATCTTTGATGATTAATTCTTAGTGAATAACTTTAGTCTGAAAAGCTCATTTTAAGTTGTCCCTCCCCCATTATTTACTTAATACTTCTCCTTTATTTAATTATTATTTCTCCCTTCTGTTTCATTTTCTCTTTCTGAAATTCCTGTTATACACAGACCTGATCTTCCGGGTCTGAGTTATTCAAGTGCTGTCTTTTCACTGATGATTTTCAGTTTTTCACCGTTTTCCTGTGAGTTCCAGGAGCTCTCACTGAGCACATCCTTTCAGGCACCAGTGTGGTCTTCTGCAGGCACCAGTCTGCATTTCGCTGCTTCTGTTCTTTGGGCCACCAGTTTCACTTTTACCTTCAAACACTGTTTCCTGTTGCTCTTTTTTCCCCTTTCATTGTAGTAACGTTTGTATCAGTGATTCAGTCCTTTTGAATCTCACTGAGAATGTAAAATCCAAAATTTGTCAAGCTGTCTTGTTCCTTGCAGTTACCCAGACTGTTTAGAGTATTCCATGTCTCTTAAACGTCCTAGTCTCTCTAGTTGGCTAGCTTCTCTGTTTGCTCATCTGCCAAACGAGGTCTAGTTTGTTCAGTATTGGTGACTGAAATCAGCTTTGTCAGAGGCTGTATAGGTCATTGTTGAGTTCTTTTCATTACAGGCAAAAATAGGGGAAAAGTTAGCTGATTGTAACTTCTCATCAGCAGCTTAGAGTTCTGATAGTTTGCGTAGGGTTGGGATGGAGCTGTAGGCAGTGGGAGACAGCTGCAGGGCAGAGTTCCCCTTTGTTGCAGAACAGTCTTCTTTTGTGTCGCTTTGGCAGCTCTGAGCCTACTGGAGTAGTTTCCCTTCCCCCTGCATAGCTGCCCGGCCTGGCTTCCAGGGAGAAGCTCCGGGATAGGTCTTTCTCCAGCACTGGTCTTGCCTCCAGCCTCTGCTCTAATCCAAAAGCTGTCCACAGGCTGTGAAGAGGGGACCCTGGTGGACTTGGCCCCTCTGTATGTACGGAGTGATTCATAAGAGTTTAAGCTTGAGTTTTATAGCCATTGTGTTCCAATCCTGGCTTGGCTACTTATTAGCTGTTTAACACTGGGCGTCTTGTTTAACCTCCTGGGCACCAGTTTACTCCTGTGTATAATAATATTGAAGTTTGATAATAGCTTAGGGCACTTAGTAGGGTGTCTGGGTCACGATAACTGATGATTGGCAGGAGTTTTATTACTGATGTTCTAGGGACTGGCTACTCGCCAGTCACTACGCTCTTTCCTAAACCGCTTCCTGCTGACTGTCCTCCAGGGTTCAGCTTTGTGGGTGAGGTGGTAGTTAAGTGGCCAAGAATGTTCTCAATTGAGTTAGTTGGATCATTTTACCAAGAAGTAATGAGGAAAGGGAGTCGTATCCATCACCTTGGTTCCAGGTACTCCCATGTAATTCTTAAAACCACTGAAATTAATTTTAATAAGTGGTGTGAGGTAAGGGTCTACTTTTGGGGAACTAAATAATTCAGTAATTAAGGCAGCACCTTTTATTGTATAATTCATCTTTCCCCAATTATTTGTAATTACTTTCTAGTGTGCTGTGATTAGTAGCACACTTGACTCTGTTTCTGGGCTTTTTATTCTGTTCCATTGGTCAGTCTGTTTAATGTGGTACAGTGCCATGATGTTTGAATCTTTCTTCAGTGGCAGGAATACTTGTTAAGAGCATGGGATTTGGAGACAGGCTGCTTGGGTTTGAATTTTGGTTCCTTTAATTCCTAGGAGAGTCAGTAAATTATATAACCTCTCTGTACCTCAGTTTCATCATCTTGAAAATGAACATAGTGATAGTGCCCTCAGTCTGCAGGATCCATGTAAAGATTAAATCAAATAATTCCCATGAAGTAATTAAACCTGAACTTGGCTCAATGTAAGCTCTTATTAGATGTTAGTTATTATCATTAAGTCTTAAAATCTCTTGCCAAGTGTAACACAGACTTTTAAATTTTTGAGGCCAGTTTCTCAAACTGGAGATCAAAATCCTAGAAAGATTCTTCTTCTTTATGATCTTCTTTCTCCCTTATTTCCAAGTGGAGACATAGCTTTAATCCTATAAATAACAACACCAAGAACTAATAGCGTAGTCTTGAGACGCTCTGGGGGTGTATTTTTTGAGAAAGAGTGGGTAAAACAGCAGATGAGGACTGGAACCCCACTTTTACCCTGTTTGTGTTTCTACTGCTAGGCCCGGTTTGTGATGAGGACTCAATACACCATTGTCAAGACGAAGGAAAAGTAATACTTCAGCATTTTAATAAACAAAGATATTTAAAATATCATGGATCTCAGTGAGGTATCACCTCACACCAGTCAGAATGGTCAGTATTAAAAAGTTTACAAATAATAAATGCTGGAGAGTGTGTGGAGAAAAAGGAACCCTCCTTCCTACACTGTTGGTGAGAATGTAAACTGGTGCAGCCACTGTGGAGAACAGTATGGAGGTTCCTTAAAAAGCTAAAATAGACTTACTCTATGATCCAGCAGTCCCACTCCTGAGCATTTATCTGTAGAAAACTCTAATTCAAAAGGACACATGCACCCCAATGTTAAACAGCAGCACTGTTTACAATAGCCAAGACATGAAGCAACCCAGATGTCCAACAACAGAGGAATGGATAAAGAAGGTGTGGGGTGTGTGTATGTATATATAAAATATTCCATATATATATATATATATGTATATATATATAATGGAATATTATTCTTCCACAAAAAAGAATGAAACAATGCATTTGCAGCAACATGGATAGACCTAGAGATTATATTAAGTGAAGTAAGTCAGATAAAGACAAGTATCATATAATATCACTTATATGTGAAATCTAAAAAAAAAAAAATTTATTTATAAACCAGAAATAGACTCACAGACATAGACAACAAACTATGGTTACCAAAGGAGAAAGGTGTAGGGAGGGGAGGGTTAAATTAGGAGTTTGGGATTAACAGATACACACTACTATATATAAAACAGATAAACAACAAGGATCTACTGTATAGCACTGGGAACTATATTCAATTTCTTATAGTAAGCTATAATGGAAAAGAATTTGAAAAAAACATGTGTGTGTGTATGACTGAGTTGCTTTGCTATATACCTGAAACTAACATGTAATTCAACTCTACTTCAGTAAAAAATAACAATTAAAAATAAAAATAAATAAAATATCATGGATCCAGCTGAGGATCAATTAAATTTTTATAAATTTACAATAGCTTTTAGCACCTTAATAGTAGAAAAGGCTGATTTTTCTCATATGTTCAATACCAAGAAATAACTTTAGTAGAACAAGGAGGAGTTTTTTGCTAAAACTTTTATGAACTGATCAAAGCAATCAAATGTGTTGTTTGGATTAAGTGGGTTTCATCCACACTGACAAAGCAGAGATGGAGGAGGAGATATACTTAGTTGTCCCAACAGGAAGCCCTAATCCTTTTAAGTGGCGTAAGAAGAGCTGAGAGATAAATTATGAAGTGATCATTTTCCATGCCAGCCTGTAGAACAGCAGCTTTGTGTGACGGAGAGAATTTCGCTGAGCAGCATGTTTTTATCTCACGTACCTCTAGGCGTTAGATGTGCGAGGTGCTCTCAAGGCCTGTCAGCCACTTTCTTGGGTTCCTGTCTTTGGCTGTTGTCTAAGTAGTGAAGTCGCCAAGCCTCCTTCATTTCTGCTTTTGTCCTCACGGTCTGATTTAGTCCTCTTTCTGAGTGGTCAGATGGCTTCAGAAATAGGAAAGTGAGTAAGTAAGACTTAGGCTTCAGAGTCAGATGGCCTGGGGTAATTCCTGGTTCTTCCTCTCCACGGCGTGGGGACCCCAGGCACGTTAGCGTCTGCTCAGCGCAGTTCCTCACTTCCGACAGGGAAATGAAAGCAGGACCCCTCAGAACATTTGTGAGGATTAAGTGAAGGAAAGCAAGTCAAGCACAGTGTGTCTTACGTAGCGAATGCTCGGTATGTTGGTGTCGGTTCGAGCTGCAGTAACAAGTTACCATAGGCTGGGTGCTTTTCTCACAGTTCTGGAGGCTGGAAGTCTGAGATCAGGGTGCCAGCTTGGTCAGGTCCTCAGTGAGAGCTTTCTTCCTGGCTTCTAGGTGGCCGTCTTCTCTTCGTGTCCTCACGTAGCAGAGAGTCTGGTGTTTCTTCTTAAAAGGGTACAAATCCCATTCACGAGGGCTCCACCTTCATGACCTAATTACCTCCCACCTCCTAGCACCGTCACACTGGGGGTTACGGTTTCAATATGAACTGGGGAGGGCACATTTAGTCCTTAGCAGCTATTATTCATTCTCCTACTATTTGCTAACTCTCTCAGCTAATAGAAGCTTTACTCTAATTCTATACCACCACTCTCAATTTCTTTTCTATGTCTCCATGTCTGGGGGGTGCTGGAGTGTAACTCTCTGATCAGACCCTGGAAGCTCCTGCATACATTTTAATCCTGCTTGGCTCTTAATGGAAGGGATGCCCACTAGAAGTTTTATCTTTTTTGCAATGTGCTGGATACCCACCTTTGTTTTCCTATATAAATCAGGAAGCCTGACAATTGTCTCTTGGGTAGCTGGTGATATGTCTTGAAAGATTTTGGCTTTTGCTGGGTTTTGCTCACTCTCAGGTCCATGTATCAGCTTCCACTGCCTTCCATAGCACACGTGCACGCTTACACTCACACACTCTGATTTATAAACATGCTTTAGACTGAAAAATGCCTTATTTTATGATTGTCCTTAGTTACCGAAGGTAATCTGGCCATGGTTACTGATTATTATCAAAACAGATCTGTAGGTCTAAGTAGCACTAGAACTTGGGAAGTGGCATTCCCAGCAGAGAGAGCAAAGAGGGAAATAACCTTGACCTGTTTAGGCAGGATGGAACACAGCCAGTCCCTTGGCTTTGTGTTCTGTCTCTTTAATCACAGAAAGCAAAATCATTGCCGCAGTTACCCAGGGTCAGTTAATTGAAAGGACTCGTAAGACTTCACATAGTTTACTAAGGCTTTAGTAAAGACCATAATAGATACAATACAGCAGGAGAAACAAAGGTAAACCTCAAGGAGGTCTGGAACATTCCAGGTCCTTTCTTTGTGCAGAATACTTTTTGTCTTTGGATCATAAGCCTCCAAAATCATATGAAATAACTTGGCCTAGACAAATAAATCAATGGAACAGGACAGACAGTCCGGAAAGAGACCCCCACACGTATATGGCCAATTGACTTTTGACAAAGGGGCAAAGGCAGTTCGGTGGAGAAAAGATTATCTTTTCAACAATTGGTGCTGGAACAATTGGATATCCACAGATTTAAAAAATGAACTTTGAACCATGCCGCAGACACAGACAAAAATGAAAACAGAGTGGATCATAGAGTTCAGTGTAGAACCTAAAGCCATAACGCTTTGAAAAGAAACATAGGCCAAAATCTTTGTGACCGGAATCTGCATTTTACAAACCCCAGGTTATTCTCATGCACATTAAAGTTTAAAAAGGAGTGCCTGATAAGTTGCGGGTTAAAGGATGAGTACTAGTTATGCAGGTGAAAGAGGGGGATGAGGGAGAAACCGATGCTTTAGCAGAGGGTCGGCATGTGCAAGGTCATAAAGGTATTGAGTGAGGGTGTTGGTTTCATTGAATAAGTTCATGCAAGAGTTTGTGCCAGTGTGCAGTGAAATTTTTTTAAAAGGACAATATAATGAGCTTTTTAATCTAAAATTTATTCAAATTTTAGAACTCTAAGATCATGTTCTTCTTAACTTTTTGTAAAATGAAAGTGCTAGCAAAATGTGGATATTATTTTTGTTTGAAACTCCCCCCCCCCTTTGGCAAAATTTAAAAACTGGTAACCCTGTAATTAACTCACTACCCTTTCAGCTTTTGTTTTGGTTTTTGACCTGACCTATGAAATCCAACCAAAAGTTACTGGCCATTATTACTGAGTTAGTGAACTAACAATAGTTTGGTAGAGTGTTGGGCAGCTGGGGTGGGTGGGGCCAGAGAAGCCAACAGTGGTCAGATCCTAGAGAACCTGGTAGACCATCGAGTTGGACTTGACCACCACATTTTTGAAGGTTGTGACATAAATGGATTTGCATTTTAGGAAGATGACTTCAGTGGCTGGGGAACGGGATTAGAGAAGGGTGAAACAGGAGGCAGGAGACCAGCTAGGAGGCTCTCACAGGTTTTTAAGGCAATATTATAGATAGCAGAAATACAACGGATTTTAGTTACATTAAGGAGGTAGGATTGACAGGGGTTAGCAGTTATTAGATGGAAGAGCAATGTGGACAGCAGAGAGAGGAGACTTTAGATACATTAAGGAGGTAGATTTGGCAGGAATTAGCAGCCTATTGGATTGAACAGGTAACTTTACATAATTTAAATTATTCTCTGACTTTAAATTTTGGCAAATTTAGTATAACCAAATAAGTGGAAGTCAGCGCAGCTCTCAAAACTCTTAAATGGATTGATTTAAATGACTATAGAGGAGAGTGATTGAGCATCTGTGCAGTGCAGTCCCTCAAAGACAAAGAGAAACTCATTAAAATGAGATCAGAGAGTTAATCCATCTTCATACTTAAGTACCCATTCATGAAAAGCTACGCTGTGTGAGTCAGAAAATGCTGATTTCATTCATTTTATTATATATGTTGTAACTCCTTGGGAGAATACTTCCTAGTAAAAGCATTGGGTTCTGCTAAGCTTTTCGGACTTTTGTTTTTGCAGGGATTAACTTGCTACCGCGGCATGTTCTGTAGAGCAATAATTTACATATCATGCTTGCTTTTACGGAATGGCTTTTGGTGTGGAGGGGCTCTGTGTTATGTCAGCCTTAGCTCAAGATTCTTACAAATTTCACAATCTTTTTGCAATTTAATGGATTCTTTAAAAAATTTCAGAAAATAATTTAGTTTCAGCTCTTACTTTTATCTGAGTTCACCCACAAAAGCATAAATGAGAGTTGACTAATACACAGAAGGTTCTGTTTTTCTGGCTTGCTGTCTGCATTTAATGAGTTTACATGTAAGCTTTTCTGTTGGCTTGGCTTAAGTCAAGTATATTTTCCAAGGGAGGCTGCAATATAGTGAATTATTTCCAGTAATATAGTTGACTTTTCTTCAACCAGCATGAAAAGAAATTTTGTTGCTGTAGGTTTATCTGCACTTTTTTACACTACGGACTTTGATACATCAAAGAAATTCTATGGAAGCTTATGGGGATGGTTCAATATGGAAAGAAAGTTAATGTGATTTTGATTTATGGGATTTATTAACATTCATGATTATACATTATGTATCTCAAAAACTCACAGGAAGAAAGGTTGATTGTAGGAAGAGAGGATATCTGTATACTCTGGTTTTTTAAGATAACATGAGATTTTTCAACCATTCATGCTAAATCATTACTTTACATCAAGCAGAATTGTAGAGGTCAATGGCTACTGTTACATGTTTATTTGACTTGACAGAGTAAAGCTGTAGTATTATTGTCTTTTTGATTTTCCTGTTTTATACCTCCTTTGTATTACTACAAAGCATGTCAGATGCATTTAAAATTTGTGAGAAATACAGTTAGCCTTAGTTACTTTTTATAATAGGCTGGATTGGAAGGGCTTTTATGATTCCATCTAGAAACTCAGTTCTTGTCTCTTTGTTATAAAGGAGAGCAGATGGATGTTTGAAATAATGTAGATTATTTAATATGGAGTCTGAATTCACTTATGCCATTTAGTGTGTTCTAGGAGTGAGGAGAACTTAATCACCTAATGAAATACATTTAAACACATTTAAACACTGCAGACAATGGAAATTTTATCTACTCTGCTAACTTCAAAGCAGTCCATATGCTATTATTGTCTCCATTGTCATTGATTTTTGCCAATGTAATTTATATATTGAGAATATTTAATGTGAGAACTTAAACATTTTTTTCTAGCAGGATTATTCTGATACTTTGTACTAATTTCTTTTGGGCGTATATGTTAGGGAATTTGCCTCAACTGTTTATACCTTTTAAAGAATAACTTTTTCAAGGTTGTTCATTTTAGAGACCCTGAAGGTGTTATCTGTTCTCTAGAAATGAGGAGTTTTTCATCTGTGCTCTATTTATTAATACCTACAAATGATATTAAACCAATGCAGATTGCCAAGTAGATGACATAAGTGTTTAGTACTACTTGAATTAATCCACTACTGTTTCTCTATTCACAATTTCTCTTATAGTACTCCCAAAGGAGGCTATGCCTTTCTGTTACATACAGTTATATACAGTTGTTATAAGTCAAAACCTCAAAATTTTAAAAAATAATGCGGACAGTTTCAAACATACACAACACACAAAAGTAACAACGTACCCATCACTCAGCTTCCATGATCAGTCTTTTGCCAGTCTTGTTTCATCTATCTCCCCACCATCCTCTGATGAATAGGGATACTGGGATTCACTTGAAATAAATTTTGGGTTACTATATCATTTCACCTATTAATACTATAAAGGATAATCTGTTCCACATTCCATAATGCCATTATCACACAGAGCTAACTAACAATAATTTCTTAATATCGTCTAACATGTTAAGATTTCCCTAATTTGAATATATATTTTTATGGTTGATTTATTCAGAGCAGTATCTAAACAAGTTTCACACACTGTATTTTAAGACAATAAAGTTTTGATTTGACTTTTCCCCCCATCTTCCTCTGTGATTTTCATCAAATCCTTTAATTCCTCTAGATTCTTAGCACCTTCACACATCCACTGGCAATGAGTATATTTTTGCTTTATTCATCTTTGGGTGTTTTGTAAAAGATAAAGAAAATTAGAGTAAAGCAGACAAAATGGACTTCTTATTTTCTGTCCTATTTCATTAGTGGAGGTTATTTCCCCAAACCATGTTCTTCCTGGCTTGTGCCCATCTTATTCATGGAAGATTTCTAGTCACCTCTGAATTACAAGAGGTGGTACTGAAAAATGTATATGGCGTGGTTCTTGTAAGAACGTGGGCAGGAAAGAAAAACGATTATGATCTGATGGTGCATGACTGGATTCTTATTTTCTCTAACAGGGCCCACATACATTCTTAGAGAGTATTTTCTTTGTCTGACATTCTAGGATTTCAGGAAAATAGGATTGTAGTTACAGTCACCATCGTGGTCTGATCAGTTCATCTAGGAAAGGAAATTATAACTTTTGATCTGATCTGGGATAATTTCCTGCTGTTGAGTGTCTTCATCTTAGAATTGGCATCTTTCAAAATTTCTATGAGCGTCTGAGCCATTATCTCTCAGCTGTTGGCTCTTTTCTTATTCTCTCTTAGTCTTTCCAATTAGCATATTTTAGACCTTTTCATTCTAATCTTTTCTACTCAAAAACTTCATGTCTTTTAATATGTTAATTTTCCATATCTTTGTAAGGACTGTATTGTAGATTGTTTTGCATTTATCTTCTAGTTTATAAATGCTCTCTTTGATTGTGTCTAATCTGTTTCATTTGTCCATTGAAATTTTAATTTAATAATATATTTTTCATTTTCAGAAGTCCTATTTTGTTCTTTTTCCAATCTGCTTACTCTTGGTTCATTTTTAAATCTCTTTTATTCCTGAAACACATTAAATGTAGCTTTTTTATGTTCTGTTTCTGATGATTTTAGTACCTGAAGCCCTTGTTGGTCCCTGTTTGTTCTTTTATTTTTGCTGGTTCTCACTCTGTGATACCTAGTTTCTTTGTGAGCTTTGTCATTTAAAAAAATTGTGATCTGCTCATTTTCCTTAGAAATTCACCTGGGGAAATTTCTTAAGATCTCCTGGAATTTGAGCTTCTCCATTAGGACTGGGTTTACTTTTGCTTCTACTGGTTGTCCGAGGACATAATAAATCTAGGACCACTTAAAATTAAATTCTCCACTTGAGGCTGTTTAGGTGACACAAATAGATTAAATTTATACTGAATCTTTCATGAGGATCAGCTTGTGGAGAACAGCTTGATTTTTAATTTTTATTTTTCTTTTTGTCCAGACAAAAGTTTCCTTGCTGTCCTATTTTTGCATGTGGGGATTTATTTCTTATAAACTCTTGCATTAAGGATGTAACCTTCAGAATCCCAGCTTAAATAGGATCTCTTATTAGATTCCTCCTGTTGGTCAGGCCCTAGGCCTTTTCTCCTGTATCTCATGCCCAATGTGGCATTAAAATGGATACTTAAGATCTCCAGGATCCAAAAGAAACTTTTAAGGCTAAAAACTATTAAAACTCCCTTATTATCGTTTTGGGGATCTACAGATCCTTCACTTTCAAACAGATTGGCAATGTTCTAAAATAACAAACACAATAAAAAGAAAATCAAATTCTACTAAATTTTACCTAGCATTTTACTTTTCAACTCCAGAAAGCCTTTCAGATTGCCTGTTCTGTCACACTGCTGGAAATCAGTGAGATTTTCCAGTTTCTCTCTCTTGAAAAAGTAATCTGATTTTGTGAGGCCTTTCCCTGTTTTTAATATATGGGTCAGTAGCATCTGTCACAAGCTGCTTTCATCAGTATGGCTCTCCAGGCTGGAAATGTTGGAGCCACCTTTGTCTCTTTTTGAAACCTTCTTTTGATTCCTTCTTAGAAACATATCTAGGATTTGGTTCCTCCTCTTTACTCCCCTTCCATTCCTGTCTCTCGGATGTTGATCACTATAGCAGGCTCTCACCGGTCTTGTAGCCTTTAATTTTTCTCCTTTCTAATCCAGGTTGCTCACTACTGCCAAAGGAATCTTTTGAAAACATCCCCTTTCATTGTGTACACTTACCCACTTACATCTGGCTCAGAAACTCTCCTTTGTTCCTTTTTTCATAGGGTATCAAGTCAAATTCCTCCAAACCCTAAGTTCGAGTAGGATTTGAATGCTGGATAGGTACCCTGCTGCCCTATCTTACTGGAATGGGCAAGTGAATTCCTTTTGCGCATGCTCAGCCAAGATGTCCTTTGCAGACCTATTCCAGGGCCAGTCTGTCCAAAGCTATCATCTGATTGCTGGTCTCTGGCAACTCTATGAAGACTGCAGTTTTAGAAAGATAGTCATTCTACTGTGTTTCTTTTTAAAAAGATTTTTAAAAATGTTTTCTTTTTTTTAATTGTGGTAAAATAGACATAACTTAAAAAGTAGCATTATAACTTTAAGTGTACAATTCAGTGGCATTAAATACATTCACAGTGTTGTGCAACCACCACCACTATCCATTTCCCAAATGGAAATTCCATACCTGTTAAACAGTAACTCCCCGTTCTCCCCTCGGTCAGTTCTACTGGTTTTTTTGAAGGTGTAAAATTCTTGGCCATTTTGCTACATGTGGCTGCCTTGGAAGAGAGTAGTTCATCTATCTGCAGATTCAGAACAGTCGTGGCCAGGGGCGTCCTCTGAATCACTGCTCGTTCAGTTCACTATTTCATTAGGTCTCTGTTGAGCATTCATCATGTGCCTGCCACTGGCACGGGCTGTAGGAATATGGTGGCGAGTGGGATGACGTAGACCATGCCCTCCTTCTGCTAACAGAGCCAAGAGCAGTATTGAAATTTATATTGTTCGTCTAGTGCTTCCATCCTCATTCCTCCCAGTGGGTGACACTGATAAACATTCTCATAGTGTTGATTTGCCCAGACTGACAGCTCAAGGCTCGTCCTCAGGTTTCTTTGGCCTGTGAGGGGCTCTGGCTGAGGAGCAGATGGCGCTGCTGATGCTGATGCCCAGAAACCTGTCCGGGAACCTCTCTGTTCATTCTTGGTGTTTCCCTGTGGGTTATTCTTCTCTGTTGCACTTGGAATGTGTTCATTTTTTGGTCTTCTCTTTTATTTTCCTGTTCTTTTTTCTTTCTTTAATCTATTTTTATGACCTTTTCCAAGCATCTTTCTTACGCTCAGTACTGTATGTATTCAACATAAAAGCATTGTAGGTATTAAAGTCAAAGATAAAATTTTTGAACTTCTCCGGGAAATCACAGTCCATGGGGGAGATGGACTTGCTAAGTAGCAGTGACAGCTAAAGAGACTGTCCTAAAATCGGTGAAATACAGCATGATCCCAGAGCTTAATTTTGCCCAGGAGTCTTGAGAGCTTG
This sequence comes from Vicugna pacos, assembly GCF_048564905.1. NCBI lineage: Eukaryota > Metazoa > Chordata > Mammalia > Artiodactyla > Camelidae > Vicugna > Vicugna pacos. The sequence goes on along the minus strand of NC_133000.1, from coordinate 13,521,304 downwards.
TAGCAGATTTTTGCTGGTATGGGAGAGCAGATATCCAGGTAACGTTTGTTAGAGGGAAAGAGCCTGCAAACTCTAAAACCCACAACTATGCCAGGGCAGGAAGGCTGTGTTTAAACATTAGCCACTAAGAGTCAAATTACCACGAAAACAAAATATGCAAAACAAGTCTAGAATGCAAGGAAGCTATTTGCAGACACAAAATAGTGCTTATTAATAATAAAACTACTCAGAATGAAGGCCTTGTGAGGGCTCCTTTCTCCCAAGGCTCTTTTTCCTGATAAAGATAACAATTCCATTCATTTCGTGTGTGTTTGTCATCTCTCACTTAGCATCTGGGTCCATTTGAGCTTATTTTGAGATTTCATTTTATAGGCTTAAAAAAAAACAATGACGATATTACCACGTGACTGAGATTTTTAAAATTCTAAATTGTGAAGGCTTTGATGACCTTTGGTTTGTGAGAAATGACCCAGCTGGTTAAAATGCCATGGGGGGGTGGGGGGGTGGGGGGAGCTGGCTGTAATCAGCCCACTACTGCAAATGACCTGAATGACTCTTTTTGTTTTTAAAGCAGGAATACCATTAAAAGCTCAAGGTACTGAAACATAAAACAGCCACACCTCTTCTTTAGCCACTGATTGCTAGGTTGCTACAGCCATGGGAAAAAAATCTAGGTGTCTGTGATTCAACAAAGTTGATTAGGTCCCATGTAGGGAGGTGGTTAATACTTGGAACTGAGCTACTTGGCAGTGTGATCTCGAAGCTGGATAGCACCCAGCTTGATCCCCTGTATCTGAAACCCCCAGCCGCCTTAACTCACTCCACACAGCAGCCTCTGTCCATCCTTGGAAAAACCCGCAATACAGAGATACACAGTGTTTTGTAGAAGACTGGATTTAGTTTATTTACTACATGTGTTCTGAGTGCATATAATGAGAATTTCATAGTTTGTTCTTACTACAAATCATCATAGAGAAGTAGCCTTTAAAAATTTTTTTTCAGCTCTGGTTTCCAAGAATTTCTACATTTTCTGCATTTGAGGCATTTTCCCCCCCTTGAAACAAGTCACTGTAAAAACTACAAAAAAACATTGACTGACATGCCATGGCTCAAAGTTTTTCTCTTAGTTTGCAGATTGCTCAGGACTGCCTTCTGTTAGTATTGAGGTTGTAATGTGTGATCTGTTGGAAAAGGATTCCCTGAAAATTCAGGGTCTTCGAAACACAGTGGGTTTGACTGTCTCCCCTCCACACCCCCCAAGTTACTTCAGTGGTGGCAAAAATAACAATTGTCCCCTGGGAAATGAAGCTCATCGCTATGGTAACTAATGAAGGTTGCATCATTCCAGGGCACATTTTTAAAAGCCTGGATTTCGACATGGGTAGACGCCCCGTCTTATTTTACTCAGTAGCTTAGCAACCTGTGGTCTCCTGTTTGTCACCACCCCCAATCTTCCCTCTTCCCTCAGAAAAGTGACCTATATAGATAGTTTTTTATTGTGGGCACGTTCACACTGTGAATTTGGTTCAGTTCTTAGGTATGTTTATAATGACCTTATTTTCTGGACCAAAAATTAGGACACATGCTGGGTCTAAGAAGTAAGAGTTTTTCTTCTCTTTCCCTGGCAGCCTTGTCTTCACAGATCTTTTTAGTTCTACACCCCTTAACTTTGGTGTTCTTAGGGGCTTGTCGTTGGCCCTCTTTTCTTCTTCACCAAGGACTTAACTACTGCTTATGTTCTGGTGACTCCCAGATGTTTGTTAATTTTCGACTCAGGTCTCGCCCCTGGTCCCAAGCAAGCAGGCAGTTAGTTCACTCCTCGACAGCCCTTACTCAGTCCCCAAGCCCAGCAAGTTCAAGAGCAAGTCAGCGTTGCCTTCCACAAAAATCACTTACTGATCAAACGCACCCCCGTCTGGTCAGCCCCAAGTCCAGATGCTTCTACTTCCTAAATGCTCCAAAGTCTGGCCTCTTCTCTGTTCTAGGGCCTCGTCCTTCTTTGCCTGGTTTCCCGCCCACATCCTCCAAATTGGTTACTTCAGGGTAGCCAGGCTTCTTCCAGGCTTCCCCCAAACAAACAAAAATATTATGTTTTTGTGACTTGCTGCTTATTCTCCAGTGGCTCCCTATATCCTCAAAGTAAAACCCAGACTCTTCAGTATGGCAGACGAAGCCCTCAGTGGCCTCCTGCTTGCTCCTTTGTCTGGTTTCTCATTACTCCTACCTTGCCCTCTCCTCTGCTTGTTCTTGCCTTCTTCCTGCCTCCCTCCTTCCCCAACTCCCTGCCAGAAATGTGCTCCCACCCTCTCCCCTTTCCTCTGGCCAATACCTTCCTCCTCATCCTGTATCTTGGACACCATCCTTCTGGGAAGCTCTCTCCACTGTCACCTAACCCAGCTCTGTCGTCAGAGTTAGTTAGGTGCTCTTGTAACAGCAAGGGCCCCTCCAGACCATAGGTCTTACCTGCCTATAATGTATTGCCCTGCAGCCCCTCTCCGCCAGGGGGCAGTGAGCTTCTGACACACTTATTTGTGCGTTTCACGTACTAGCACCTAGTGGGAATTTAATAAATGTTTGTCGAATGACTTAATGATCGACAAATCAATGATTGAATATATAAGTGCACTTGTGGGGCAGAATTCCTAACTTTTAGATTTCAATAGTGTTGGAAAATCCAGGTTGTTCCAGTCCCTGGAATTCATTGTCCCCACCAGTCTAAGCAGATTTAAAGATTGCTAGAATAGAGAACAAAGGGTATATTCCTGTATAGGGTGTGGGAGGTGGACCTGGTGTGGTGCTTGGCCATATATACATGCAGACACACACACACAGACACACAGTTGAGCAGCTGTGTCTAACTAAACTCTACTGTCAGCGTGTAGGTATCAGCACAGGTCAAAACAGCAAAGTCAAACTGAGATTTGGGGCATCTCATAAAGGGAGCATCCTGACTCCCCTGTTTGATTGAACCCCTCTGTGTGATTGTGTTGGCTCCTGCACTGAGGGCTGCGGGCTACCTGTGAAGCGGACACACCCGTCCTGGTTAAGGTTGTAGCTCAGACAGGCACAGATTTGGTTCTTTGGAGGGACTTGGGGTGGGAAGGGAGGCAGCACAGAAATATCATTCCCTTGCTTATTGCTTTAGAGTGCTGGTGGATGCTGGAGCTGTGAAGTGAAGGATTTATAGTTCCTTCCCATCATCTCACCCAGTGTTCAGATTTCTCAGTGTGAGCCCAGCTTGGTTGCTGCCATTCTGCACGCGCCTCTGTGCAGGTGTAATCAGAGAGCTTCCTGACGTGGACAGGTGGGAGGCAGGTGCCGAGAGGGAGACATTTTCGACCCATCCTTTTGATATGTCTCAAATAATGAGCACCAGTTTTGGACCTGGTGTGGGACTCAGGCCTGGGGCAGACGTCAAGTACGATAAAATGTGCTTTCTTTTGATTGTATTTAGAGCTCAGTCAAGGAGCCAACCAGCTCTGATGATGGGGAAGTTTTGGTCAATGCTATAACTGATCCAACATCTGTTTTAACCTTAAAAGACAAACAAACTTCTTTAGGTTTAAAGAGTAATAATTAGGGCTAATATTTAAAGGTAATTTTTACTTGTTGAAATGTGGTCAGCTATGTCCAACGTAGAGTAAGACTTTGCCATTTTCAAAATAGCCCAGCTGCTGAACTGACTTAGGTCCACTGGGGATACCCTGTCTTACTAATTTTGAGATGAGCATTGCTTCTTTCTCCCAACTTGCTTGTGTCTGTTTCTGCCTAGTGCAGACAATTTGGGGGAGAGGAAGAGCAAGTCGGGGAGTGGGGGGTGCGGGGAGGAAATAGGACCTGGCAAGGTGCGGTGCTTGTGGCTGCATTGGGTTCCTGCACCCTGGGGCTTTGTGTGTGGGAGGAATGCAGCTTCCCTGCCTTTCACTGGGGTTATGCATTTTTCTCTAACACACTGACCTCTACTGGCTTAACTCTGACTCTTAAATTTTCTTTCAAGGAAAAAAAATTTCACTTAGTATTAAAAGCTTTTTGGGTTGCTTTTAAAATATAATTTGCAGGAAAATGAATACTTACTTATAAAATTTATATAGTAGAATTTACATTTATCTGTAAATTCCTAGCTGGCCAAATGACATTTTTGTCCTCTAGGATGCAGTCTCATTTTTCTTTTTTAAACTGCTATTATACCTCTGAATACAAGACAATATAAGAATATAAGAGAACAGATGTTTTTATATCATTTTCCTCTAGGTTGTAAAGTTTATCAATTGCCAAATACATATTGGTGTAAGGAAGCCAGTATGTTTAGTGAAGAGAGCACGGAATTTAAAATCACTGCATCTACTCACTAGTTCAGTGCAGATCGCTTAAGTTCTCTGGGCCTTCCATTTTCATCTCTAAAAGATGGTTTCTATTTCATAGGGCTTTGCAAGGATTAAATGTATATGCAAAATGTTTTGGGGGCTGTTATTTCTGTAGAAGTGTTTGTTACTATTATTAAAATTAAAACTAGTATTATCCTGCCATCTTATTGACCTATATAGCTATTTTAAAAAATCTTCAGGGGGTGGGTACAGCTCAGTGGTAGAGTGTCAGCTTAGCATGCACGAGGTCCTGGGTTCAATCCCCAGTACCTCCATTAAAAAAAAAAAACAACAAAACTTAAAAATCTTTAAACAAACCTGTACTAACTGTACTGATGTGTACCTTTTTTCATTGGGATTTTTAGGAACACTGTTACTTTAAAAATACATATGTATATATTTTTATGTTTTTATATTTTTAAAAATAATTCATGCATCTGAAAGACATTTGTTGAGCTAACATTACAATAACAGTGTAACAACCTTTGTGCACATGGCGTAGGGGCTACCTATATCTCTAAGCCTCAAGTAAGAAGCTGTTCCACGCGTGGTCGATACTCAGATGAGCACTGTCATCTTAAACTCAGTATATTGAAATGAAACTCAGGGTGTTTTCCTACCTTCCTCTCTGTCCCATATTAGGGAATAGTCCTCATGGTGTAGTGGCTGCGAGGCGCCCCCTCTGAAGGTTCGCGTTGTGGCTCTGCAGCCTGGGCCCCTCCGTGCTTCAGGACCCTCCTCTGTGACAAGATCATACCGTCCCTGTGGGACTGTTGGGAGGCCACATTTGGGATTCTGTTGACAGAACAGTCCCCTGGAAAGCCCTGTAGGCTTCTTGTTCGTTTGCGGCAGTAAATGTAAAACAGAAGCTCTGCTGAGCATCTGGTCCAGCCTAAAGTCTGTGGTCTTCCTGGCCTTCGTGCTCTGCCCAGCGCTCTCGGGTCAGTGTAACTGCTGCTGGAGAAGAAGAGGATGAATCGGGGTAGGTAACCAGCAGGCTCTGCCACCTTGGACCGACACCTTATAGGGGGGCAGAGTTTGCCACCCCAAAATATGTCTCTTTGACGTATTAACTTTAAGCTGGTTATTTTCTCAGAAACAGCAGACATGGGAAAGACTCTGAAAATCAGGTAGGAGTTCCCTTTTTGCAAGAAACATTAACATTTGTAAGGGAAATTTCCACTTGTAAGGGTGGCACCCCGTCTGTGTCAGGAAGAAGAGGTTGACCAAATCTCTTGAAACCCTAAATCTATAGAGAAGGCAGTGACTGAAATCTGCATCACAATCCTAGCCTTTTACTGTGCTTTTCCTGGTAACCTCCCCTAGCTGACTTGGGATTTAAGGTGAGGGCTTCCGCCCTTTTGGAGAGTTACTCAAGTGTTCTTAGACCTCTCCCGTGTATGCATGTTATTGAACTTTTGTTTGGTTTCCTTCTGTTAATCTGTCTCGTGTCAATCCTTAGACCTGCCGGAAGAACCTAGAAGGGTAGAGGAAGCTCTTCCTTGCTACTTTCATTCATCCAACAAATACTGTTTTTACATGTGCATGTTGTACTCCTCGGCTCCGGGTAGACAGCAGTGAGCCAGAATAGAATGTTCTTTATCCTCATGCTTATTTCCAATTGGGGGAATCAAATTGTAACTGGGCAGGAGCCTCTGGGGTCTTCCTGGGACCGACCTCTCCCTCATATCCTCTGTTGTAGCTCCTTTATTAAGTACCCAGATAGTAGTATCTGATGCACATTTCCTGAGTTGTTTTACAGATGCTAAAACTCCCCACCAAATGGAAGATGCTAACTACTTGATGACCATGAGCCCACAGCCTCCAGGCCTACTGGAGCCGAAGGACTGATCACGTTAACCCCTGTGACACCACCTGCTACCTCTCCACCAACCAATACAGAGAATTGTGCAGAGCTGATCGCATACCCTGGGACTCCTGTCCCTCACCCAGCCTTTAAAAGTGCTTTCCTAAAACCCTTCAGGGAATTCAGGCTTTTTGAGCACTAGCTGGCCCCAGCGCCTTACTATAAATATTGCACTTTCCTTCACCACAGCCTGATATCAGTGGATTGCCTTTACTGTGCATGGGCGAGCGGACCCAGATTTGGTTAGGTAACAACATAATAGACACATTAGAAGTAGGCAGTGGTAGAGTGCATGCTTAGCATGTACAAGGTCCTGGGTTCAATCCCCAGTTCCTCCATATTATTAAAAAAAAAAAAAAGAAGTGGAGAGTAGGGAAATAAAAAGAGTTAAGAATTTAAAAAATAAAAAAAATAAGTAGGCAGGTCAAATAACAGATTGTGGCCAGTGCCATGAAGGAAACAAATGAAATAATAGATAATGCCACTCCCTCCAGAGTCAGCACTTCCTGAAACTGCGCCCTTTCCCACGTGGATTAGACCCCTTTCCGACATGGCCTTAAATAGATATAAAACAGCTTGCAGCTCTTATCAGGCACTGTTTTAATGATGTTTACTTGTCTGTCCACATGGAGCTCCTGCACAATGCCTGGCACATGGCAGACGTTCAGTACCTGTTAAAGAAATGGAAAGGAATGGATAAAAATTTATAAGGCACATTTGTAGATTGAGTGTAAAATCCTTTACATTAAGGAATAAGATGTTCCATATGCTGGCAGAGCAGGAAAGATTTGGGATCTTGATCTTTCACAAGCTATGATTATTGGTAGGTTTTAAAATAATGGTGGTGATAATATAAGACCAATAATTGTTGGCAGTTACCTAGTGCTTGCCATGTGCCAAGCACCGTTTCAGGAACCTTGCATTTAATCTTCACAGCAGCTTCGCACAACAGGCTCTGTCTTGTATTAATTAGGAATTCTGGGCTACCTCAAAGATACCTCAGACTCCTAGTTTAAGAGTGAACTTGTGATACTCCCGACCCATCTGGTCCTTTCCCAGTGTTCCTCATCTCAGTGACTGACAGCATCATCCATGCAGTTGGACAAACCCAAAACCTGAGGAAAGACATTCCTTTCCTTCATCTTGCCTATCAGTTAACATGTAATTCAGATCCTGGTAATAAAATGTACTTTACAGTGGCTTAGGGTACAAATAAATTGAATCCTCTCGCAAACAAGTCTAGAGTTAGTCTAAAGGGTTGGTGGGTCAACAGTGGTGTTACTGAGCCCATGCTCTTTCTGGTCTTCACCTCTGCTGTCCTCAGCATGTCAGCTTCTGTCCCCAAGCTTGTTGTTTCATGACCAAAGATGATGGCCTCAACTTCAGACAAAGTTTGTGTTGACTCTGTTCATTTTTCTTTATTCTTTCTCTTTCTTCTCCTCAGACTAAGTAATTTCAATTGTCCTATCTTGAAGGTCACCGATTCTTCTGTCTTCTCCAACCTATCATTGACCCTTTGTAGTGAATGTCCCATTTCAGCTATTGTACTTTTCAGCTCCAGGATTTCTTTCTGATTCCCTTATATAATTTCTGTCTCTTTATTCATATTCCCTACTTGTTCATACATCCTTCTCCTGATTTCCTTAGTTCTTTGTGGTTCCCTTCAGCTCTTTGAGCATATTTATGTAATTTAAAGTCTTGGCTAGTCAATGTTTGGACTTCTTCCTTGTGGTTACTATCTCTTTTTTTTCTATGAATGGGCCATTTCCTGTTTCTTTATATACTTTGCAATTTTTTTGTTGAAAACTGGATATTTTAAATATTATGATGTGGTAACTGAAAATCACATCCTCATTCCTCTCTAGAGTTGTTACTTGTCGAATGCTGCAGTTGCCTCTCTAGTGGCTTTTTCAAACTACTTCTGCAAAGACTGTCTTTCTTGTTGTATGTGATCATGTGATCATTGAAGTTTCTGTTCTTCTGTCTCTGAGGTCAACCAGTGATTGCTTTTAATGTCTGTAATTAATAAAGGGGTAAAAGGTCTTCCTTCTCCTTAAATTCTTTTGACAGACTTGCCCAGGAAGCCCTTCAGACGGACCTAGGGGCTTGAAACAATGGCCAATCTCTTCTCTAGTCTCTTAGTGAACTGCCAGGCAAATCAACACATTCCCCAGATACTGGAGGACAGGATTCGCTCCCTGGTACCAGCAAGCCACTCTGTGAACATAGGCTGCTGTCTTCACAGCTGCCTGCTATGAGGTTGGGACATGTGATGGTAGCTGGGAGTAAAATGTGAAATTCTCTGATGTACACCAGCTTCTTCGTCAAGCAGTCCCACAGGTACTGAGAGGGTCTAACTAGTTAGAGTTCTGAAGTCATGATTCTGACAATTGTTCTTAGCTCAGTGATTGATTTGGTACAGGGACTGATTCTTGGAGCTTCCTACTCTGCTATTTTCCATAATGTCACTCCTGTATTCTTGTTGAGATAATATTCTCTATATTAAAATTCACTGGTGTATATTGTGAAAAGATTTTAAATGAAGGCTGATATATGTATAGTGTATGTATTGAATTATTTCTTAAGAATTATTTTCCACTGTATCTGGCCATCTCACAAACTAGGATAGCTGACCGAAAAGATGGAGTTTTACAGGTACATGGAGTGGTGTCACTATGTGTGGCTGCATTGTATCTTGTGGCTGTGCAGATACAGTGGCGGTTCTTTACTGCATCTATGGTTAGTCTAGTCTTTTTCCTCCTATTCTGATTGGGAGACCCACTGATTAACTTGGGAAGAAATCCAGTACAATTTAAAACTTAGTCTAATGTGATGACTTAAATAGTCTTTTTAGGTAATGTCCAGCTTTCTCTGAGATAAAAGTGCTCAGTGTCTGCTTTTTACCCTGGGATGGTGTGGGGGGGGGTGGGTGAGGGGTGTGATGTATGTGATTTCCCAGCAGCAGTGGGGAACTGCTCGTTTCCCTTGCTTGGATGTCCGCTACTTTCTCCAGTCCTTGGGGCAATGCCCCATTATCTCCTAGTTGAGTTTGCCTTGCCAGCATGTGCTTATGGTGTCACAGCTGGTGGTACTCGGGGTGGGGCTTCCTGGCTGCTAAGAACTTCACAGTGTTCTCTAACTGGTTCCTTGCACTTTGGCTCCTCCTCTCTGAGCTCTCCTGGGCGCCTGCCACCTCGGTCCGGCCTGCTGGTCTGGAACTTCACCCACAGCCTGGCTGCAGGATCACCGTGTTCCGCAGTGGGTTCCGTGGCCAGCCCTCTAGCTCAGCAGTCTGAGACTCAGAGTTTACCACTGCTTCACCATGTTTGGGAAAACCCTCTCTTAAGTCAGTAGCCTGGCTTGTAAGACAGTGGATTTACTATGTAATCTTTCTGTGTCAGATGCTGCATACTGCTTCATTTTATCTTGTCACTAGTAAATCCTAAATACCCTCCAGGGAGATGAATGCTCCCAGCAGACCAGGGCAACGGCCATATAATAGTTTTCAAACGCTATCACACGTGTGTATGCAAACATATATGAGGATAAAATTTAATTATCCTCAAATATTTAATTATAAAAAGTCATGTAATTTTAAATGTATACAGCCTTAAATTTAAGGAATATTGGATCTTTAAAGAGATATAAGTGGTGTGTGTGTGTATATATATATACTTATAAACACAAACATATGTTATAAGTGTTTCTATAGAATATATATTATATAATTATAGCAATATAATTGTGTCTCACACACACAGGCACACAGTTGACCCTCGAACAACACAGGGGTTAGGGTGCTGACCCTCCGTGCGGTCTGAAGTCTGCATGTAACTTTACAGTCGGTCCTCTGGATCTGTGGTTCTGCATCTGCAGGTTCAACCACGTGTGGATCATGTGGTGTCGTAATACGTAATTAGTGAAAAAAATACGCATGTAAGTGGACCCGTGTAGTTTATTTAAACCCATGTTGTTCAAGGGTCCACTGTGTACATAATTCAGAGGTTTGGTTTCTGCTGTCAGCATTTTCCCATGACTAAATACACTGTGATTTAACGCACATATTTTCTTTTGTTGCAGGACTGTTCGTGTGTGGTTAAAGAGAGACAGTGGGCAATACTGGCCAAGCATATACCATGTAATGCCTTGTAAGTATCTGGATCTCTGTCTTTAAAAATCAGACGTGGACCCTCAACTCCCCTTCCTTCCCAGAATGCCTTCTCTGTCTTTTCTTGAGTAGGGATGCCTGAGGGTTGGGATTATTATAATGGAAAGTACCACATTAAATCATTTTAGCTCTCAGTGTGTAAAATAAGAAAATTGTTCTGAAATTGACTGTATATTCACAGTTTCTGAATAAGATTAATGAAAGGACTACAGCACAGAGGCTCTCTGATTATAGCAGGCTCCCTGTCTTTTCCAACTTTTTGTTTAACTTTTTTGTAAAGTACTTCCTTAGACAATTCAAAATTTTGTCCGGTGATTACATTTGTGAAGTAAATTTGTTCTTGCATTATTGTTACATTATTTATTCAAATTCAAGACATTCAGCATTGAACATTCAGTTCTCAAAAGGATTTGCTTAGAATTGAAACATCCTAATTAGAAGTCAGTCTCATTTCCCCAAAATCTTATGTGAGGAATATGTCCTTGCACTGATAAATAGCAAATCTTTCACATATACTTTTTTTAAAAAGATGACTGATTCTTAGATTCTTGCACTGGCAGACGTTCCCCTGCAGGGAGAGGAGAGCTGGCTCCCTAGAAAGAACTAGGAAATTTCTTTTCAGTCTAGTGTTTTATCATTAAAATTAATGAAGTTTGGGTATCCCATTCCATATGTATTTTAGTGAGTGTAAAATAATTATTTAAATTCATTGTCAGTTATATTATTAAACATTTTCCTTACTCCCCTTCCTTTAAATCGTAATTAAAATTGACACCCTAGAAACCTCCCCTAGATGAGTTGTTTGGGCTCGTGTACCCTCTGGCATCCTGCAGGGTGCACCTCTTCCCTGGGTGCACTGTCCTAGTTTGAGTGGCACACGCTGTAATGTACAGCCAACACAAATTCATGCTACATTATAGATGTGATGAAGTTTATGCCTCTGGCAAAAGAATACTGTAACAATTTAACAATTTTGCCTGCTTATGAACAAATAAATTATTAAAGGTGTGATGGATTTCTGAGGCTCTACATATCTTTACAATTGTAGTTAATAAGTGATAACCACGAAGCTGAACCAAGTATTCCACTGTATACTAGTGAAGAGGAAGGTTCTTATAATTCTGAGTACTCATATTCTCTCCTTCTGTTGTGCCTCCAGCAGACCCCATGATATAGCAAAGACCGTCTGTGCACTTTCTTATTAGGCTGTGGCAATGATGAGGGCTTAGGTAAATGGAAAGGGAAAGGAATTCTCTGATTGATTTTGTTTTCTCATTTTTTAAGTGGTATAACCAGTCTTATCTATGGTCTTTCTTTTTCTTTCTTTTTTTTTTTTTAATGGGCGGAGGTAATTTAGGTTTATTTATTATTCATTTTCTTACAAAGAGATGCTGAGAATTGAACCCAGGACCTTGTGCATGCTAAGCATGCCCTCTAACCACTGAGCTATACCCTCCCCTTTATGGTCTTCCTTTTTCATCAAACTGGGCCTAATATATGAGTGGACGAGATGGGGAAGTTCTGTAGTCCTGTAAGTTGAAGTTGACCCCAGAGGCCTGTCACTCCTTTATTAACTGTGAAGACAGAGGAAAGGTGGACCTGAGCAGAACACTGAGGGCTTGGGGATGGTGGGCAAGGAACCATCTAGACATTGATAGGAACCCATGAAGACATGGGTTACCCACCCCTTCCCCATACACACATCGGTAAACACTTTGTGCCATTCTCCAGTGTTCTCTTTGTTTGAATGTCGCTGAGAATACAGAGGAGCCTCTCGCTCGTTACCTTTTCATCATTTATTAGACTCTGTAGGAGAATGCCCAACTGCTGCCATGGCTCCTGTACCTGGCACAGGTTCTCAATAAATAAGTACTTGTTGAAGACTTGAATCTGATAATAAAGATGAGTTTCCCTGAGAATATTATCAGACATTTTCCTAGATGACTGTGCATGATCTTTGAGAAGAAGGACTCTAATTATTTACGTATCTTGCCTATGGCGTTTTACTAAAGGAAGTAAAGAAGGGATTTCTTTGCTATTAAAATGTGGTCTGTGGACTAGCAGCATTGGGGGCACCTGAGAACTTACTAGAAATGCAAATATTGGCCTCCACCCCAGATCTCACGAATCAGAACCTGCATTTTAATAAGATCCCTATGTGATTTGAGTGCCCTTTAAAGTTTGAGATTGCCTTTTGACATATATGCAACATGCTGATCTATTTACATACTGTATGTGAACACATGTAAAGCCTTGTGTGTATATGGTGTTGATTTGTAAACACACAGATATAAGTACACATTCTAGTCGGTCAAATATTTACTGCGCACCTACTGTATACAGGCCATGGAGCTAGGTGTGAGAAATTGCAGACGAACATGGCACAGATGGTCAAGATGATTTCTGTAATCTTTCATTGCTGGATGGTTCCATCTGCCTTGGGGAAGTAAAAGAACAAAAGGCTATGTTCTTCACAGTTGGTCAGAAATTGGCTTTTATGTTCCTAGGGATCATCTGCATTCAACATAGGAACTGATACCTGAGTAAGAATTTAAGTAAACTTGAGAGGTGCAGCATCCTATTGTGTAAGGAAACATGCTACAGTTTTGGTCAGCTGGAATTCATTTGTTTTATTCATTTATTGAATTTACAAAGGGCTGATTTGCAGTCCTTTCTATTGAAAGGTGTTTTGTTAAGAGGCCACCCAGTATTATCCTTATATAATGGTAATGTGGTATTAGTTACAAAATAAGTGGAAGGGTACAGCATATCCAGAGGCTATAATATGGATACCACAAGGCAGATATGACCATGTTGTGTGTTTATCGTGGTACAGGGTAAGTAATATTCCAAATCCAGAAAAAAAATAAAGAAAACATCTTGTACATACAATATATGGTTTGTTTATTTCATCCATTAAAATACCTTTAAAAAAAAGGGGTGAACTCATAGAAACAGAGAGTAGAAAAGTGGTTGTCAGGAGCAGAGAGATGGAAGAAATACGGGAGAGATTGGTCAAAGGGTACAGACCATTCATTTACGGGGTGAATGGAGTGTGGGGATCTAGTGTATAACATGGTGACTATAGTTGATGACACTATTCTATAATTGAATTTTGCTGAGAGAGTACAACTTAAATGTTCTCACCCCACCCCCCAAAATTAAATATGTGAGGTAATGAACGTGTTAACTTGGTGGCTGGAATCCTTTCACAATGTATACCAATTCATCATGTTGTACACTTTATTTCATTATTTTTTTATTGTCAGTTACAATGACACATTGTAACATTGTATACTTTAAATATCTTACAATTTTATTCGAAAATTATACCTTAGTAAAGTTGGGGAAAAAAGATCACAGAACCTAAAATAAGCAAATGCTGAAAAGAAATTACCTTTGAGTATAGTGTTTGTCATGTTCTGGGTAGCAGAGTAGTGTTTCATGCATTGAGGAGAATCTGAAGTTTTATGCAGGGAAGGGAGCAAGAAGGCATGGGATGAGGAAGGATGAAGAGTGAAGGCCGAATTTGATGGCAGGGAGTGAGCCTGAAAGGCAGAGTGTGGTAAGGCTGTGTGAACTTGGGAGCGTGGCAGATGAGAGGAAGCTGAGGAGCAGACACATCATGATCAAAAGCCCAGCCGCTGCTTTGTCCTCCTACCCTGTCTTTTCTGAGGCGTTCTCACATCCCCTTCAGGAGGGATCCTGGAGAAACCAGATTTAAGTGGGCTGTTGGACCCCAATCCAGTCTGATTTCCTCAGGAATTTATAGTTTGGAGTAGAAAATACTAATCTCATCCTAGGCTGGTCCTTTGAGCTGGGAACACAGAAGTCCAACAGCTGTGAGGCATTTGTGTGCATAAAGAAACAGGGAGAACCAATCCACTTAAAAGGAAGCGTGAATCAGGGAGGAAGGACCACTTGGAGAGAAGCAGATGATGAGCATGTGATGCCTTCAGGTTTTCTTCCTCATCCTCCTAACCCCCAAGCCCGGCTCTGCTTCTGCCTTTGAGGTCAAGAGATGCTCCCTCTCTTAGTGGAGGTGCCGTTTGTGCTCAAGTTCACGCCAGTGGGTTTCAGCCGCTTGTCGCTGCAAGTGTCTGACTCAGCCTTGCCCTGAATGCACACCTCCCAGTTCCTGCCTTTTCACTTGCTCCTGGATCTCTGTGATCTTTAAAGAGAGAGGACTGAGCCACGGGTGTCCCTCTTAGTGCCTCTGAAGTGTTGAGCTGAAAATAGTATGGGGAAAAGTGAAGGCAGGTAAAGAAGAAAACGGAAAGAAACATTCATCCTACTTTCTTTCATTTCTTTGGACAGTGCACTCAACAAATGTTAAATGCTTCTTCCATACCAAACACTGTGCAGGGTACTAAGGATCTAGGGGTGAAATATGGCAGATGAATCCCATCTTCATGGTGTGTACAGTTTGGTGGGGAAGGTGGACCTAAAATGAGTACCACCCATGATGTGTCTTATAACACGAGAAATAGGGATAATGAGCACATGGTGACAAAGGGTCACCAAGGAAGATCCATTTTTAAACCCTGCTGTCTATAGAGAGTTGGGAGTGACTGATGACTTGTTTTGTAGTTTCCTATAAGCTGGTTTTTATGGATGAGTGAGAAATAGGAGCATTTCATTATCAAATATTCTTTCAAAAATAGTATCTTGACATATCTCTCATAGTAGCTAGAAAGTAGCCTACGACAAGATCAAGTTACAACCTGCCCAACTGGGACCTGCCTGACCTTGGAAACCAGAGAGGGGCCTTCCTGAGGATACAGAGCTAAGGTTTCAACTGTAGCCATAACTGTGATTATTTGTTCCAGAATAGATCTGCATCACAGTATAGAGAAAAACACACAACGTACCTGAAAAGCACAGGCATTCCTATTTTCATGGTTGAGTTATTTTAAATTTACTTGACCAACAAGGTTTGCTATTCATGCAGCTCAACAAAGGAGAGGAGGAGAGAGTGTGCAGGCAGGGGCTGGGGTAGCATGTGTTTGAGATTTTTCTGACTCTGCAGTATTGGGTGTCATGTCTGGGCCTTTACTGCCTAGTTTTCATCTCGGGTACGAGGAGTGGGTAAAGCAGCTTGGCTGCCAAAGATGTAGTGAAGAGGAGGTTAAGAGGGCCAGAGGCTCAGGCCTGAGTTGGGTTGTGTTGGGCAATTGGAGTCTGTTTTGTTGCCAGGGCAGGCAGGTGGAATTTACTTTGGCTCCTAAGTGTTTATGAATTTGTCCTCAAAGGAAAAACAGAAGATGGTTTTTCAAAGGTAATTAGAAATAAAAGGCAAACTTAATAAATAAAATGACCGATTTTGTCATTTTTCCAGCTCTCTGCCTTCACCTGGTGGGATGGTATTTGTCCAGTCTGAGGCCATGGTTGGGCTCCTTCAGTTTTTACACCAGTGTGACCACTTTACCATTTATTCAGCTAACTTTTAAAGTATAGGAACTCTACCAAGTGAAGTAGGTCAGACGGAGAAAGACAAATACGATATGATTTCACTCACGTGGAATATGAAAAACCAACAAACAAATATGTGAACAAACCAAAAAAAAATAAACTCATAGATACAGCTAACAGAGTAGTGGTTACCAGAGGGGAAGTGAGGAGTGAAATGGGTGAAGGGGATCCACTGTGATGGTGATGGGTGGAAGCTAAATTTTGGGCAGTGAGCACGCTGCAGGGTGTGCGAAAGTGGAAATATAATGTTGAAACCTGAAACACATATAATGTTATAAACCAATGTTACCTCAACAAAAAATAAATCTGAAAAAAATTTTAAGTGTTTAAAATTTAAATAAAGAAGTAAAGTAAAAAAGTAAAGCATGGGAACTCTACTCCTCAGAAAAATGTAATTTTGAACTGTCTGCTTTCCAGTTTTTATCAACAGCCTGGTTGAGAGAAAGGTTATTTATTATTTATGATGGGCAGCATGAATCCTATGCAGTCTGATTATTCATCTGTATTCTGAGGTTTCCCGCTTTGTTCGCCCTCTGCAGAAATGCCTTCATTCACTGCGCCCTCAGCTCGTACTGCTGTGTGTAGATGTGAATTGCTTTATCTGCTTTTGAAGTAGCTGTCCAGCATAATGCTCAGCGCCCCTTTGAGAAACACTACGGGAGAATACTTTTCAGATAGGAGAGCCAGAAACCCTTGGCTCTCTCTAAGACAGGACTTCCCGTTGTGTATGCTACAGCAATCTGGAATGATCCAAATGTAACAGGCCCCAAGAACTGATCTGCTTAGCTGGGCAGGGTAGAACCAGTCATCTGGACCCTGGATCTCTTCCGTTTACTCCAGGGACTGTCAAAATCTAAATTTCTGTATGTACCATGAGGCAAAAAAAGCTGGGAGGAAAATTCTACAGACGCAGCATAGTCCTTAAGGGTAACGTGAAACATGGGACCTGTTCTATTTCCCAGCAGATCTTTATTCTAATTTTCTTTCTGTTCTTATATATATTCTCCTTAGGATTTTTGCTTATTTCTTTTGTTTGGTTTTATTGTATCTGCTTTTAAAGCCATTTCCAGTTTTTTGTGACATGAGTTAAGGACTGCATTAAATAAATCCTCTTGGTTAAGACAGAGAGATGAAGTTTGAACTTAGTCTTACTATTTACATTAAATTCACCAAAAAAACATGCATTGTTTAAGATCAGAGTATTCAGAATCTCTTGTAGGGTAGCACCTAGCCGCCCGGGTGGGGAACTGGAATTTGATTTTCATTTTTGCTACCAATTTGCTGACCCACTTGGGGCAAGTCCTTGCATTTTCTCTGAACCTAACAGATAAACTGTCCATTTTCTTTGTTCTCAGATTTGCAGAAATATTTTGGTTATGAGATATGTCAACTAACTATTCTTAAAGGATTTTCAGGTTCTCGGTGTTTAGCAGCGTATACTGTCATTGCTGATCTTAGCCCAGAGGGGCTGGGAAAGTGGCTAATTTCTGAGATTGTGGCTAGACTGGTTTCCTTTTCCCTCGTGTTGGAACTGTAGTCTTTCAGCAACAGATAACTTGAAATTGAGGCTTTAGAAAATTAAAATGATTAATACGTTCGTATTTATATGTTTATATCTGAGATGGAAATGAGTTATTTTGTATGTAAATTGCAGGTGTTAATTTTCCCACTGGTGCAGCCCAAGGAGAACTCTCAGTGATTTAGGACAGTGGAGGTGGTTCGTGTGCTGTCCCACCTCTTTCTGCTGGGCTTATGGGAGTTTGGGGGGAAATTCATGTGGAAAGATCCGTGATAGAAAGATATTTAAAATAATGAATTTGGCATTTCTATTTTTAATAATATAGTGGTTGTTTTGGTGACTTTTAGACAATATCTTTAACTCAGTTGAGGGAGATTCTTGGCAGTGAGAGAATATGTGTATAATTGGGAAGTACTCATCCTGTTGTTTGACTTACATCTAATTTCAAATAACTTCTTGGTTCCTAGCTGTGAAGTGTATTGCTCCTTTGCTGGTTTCTTTTTGGTATGAGTTATGTAATAAAACCACATGTTCAAAATAATTTATTGTTTTTACTATTTACATTTTCAATAATAGTAATGTAATCTGGTCTTTTATTTCTGTTTACTAAGAAGAAAAGGTGCCCAAGGAACTTTGATTTTTAACAGAAATGAAGGGAAAACATAGATTAACCAAATTAAAGATAACAGATATTAATGAATCTGAATAATTATAGCATTTATTTAGCATACTCTTATTTGATTTTCATCTGTCAGAGTAATTTAAAACTTACGGTAGTTAGATCACTTTCCTGTAATTTAAAACTTAACTGGGAGAAAAGAGACCAATGCTAATTCACTGTAGCTTTGCTGATGTTACTCAGACTAAATGAAAAGAAAATAAATGGTTAATTTTAGTTTAGTGTATAAAATATTTGATTTAAGTGAAAGGTGCCTTTTTATGCTAGGAAATTGAAGTCCTAAATATAAGTATTTTTAATAAAGTAAAACATGGGCTGAGTATTGTAGACCTAATAAATATTATCTTATGACAAACAGTGGAACAAGATTGTGTCCATGAATTTAATCTTTACTTTGCGGTGGCGGGGTGCTCTTTGAAAGCCTTTCTAATCAAGGCCCTCTTATCATAGGATCCTGAACATGTAACATCACCAAGATGCCTTGAACATTTAAAGTTTTATTCACAGAAGTACCATTGCTTATTTAAAGTTCCCACCAGCACATCCCATGAAGATTAGTGTCTCCTGCCAAATAATGCCTTTAGCATTGTAAAGCTGTCAGTGTGATTGAAATCCACAGCTCAACCTGCAAGGAAACTTGTGCTTATTTGAGCAAAGTTCAGCCTATCAGCAAAGGACAGGAAATAAATTTGTCATAAAATGAAAGAATTATAGGTATAAATGATAGAAATTGGGAAACTTTCCGCCAAATAGAAGTATTTTGAAAATGCCTCCTCTCAACTCAGATTTTTTTTTAAAAAAGGAAGAGCAATATTTTTTCTTAGATCACCTGTGGGATGAACATATTAGAAATACAAGTAGCCAGTTTCTCTCTAATCCACTTAATTTTGGACTCGGCTGAAATTGGTATTGGTGTCTGGAGTTCCCTTTGCCCAGGGCTCATATCCTGAGCTTTTCCCCCTTCAAATTATATGGTCATTAATAGAATCACCTAGACTGGGGTTTCTCTTTATTTTCATTCTTCCTAAACTTTAGGTTGTGTACCTGCCTCAAACTACAAAGATTTCTTTTTTAAAAACATTCAATATTATGAAAGTATTTAAAGATAAGATTTTGACAGGTCATCAGAGTCTAAAGTCCCGACACCAATATAAGACAATATTGTTTCTCATTACCCATAGACCTCCACAAATTTATTTTCTATCTGATTTGTTACTTTTCATTCTTGCTTCCTAAGATTTCTCCAAATATGCTTCTTGTTTACCGTCATCGGGCTGAGACAGAGAAGGGAGGTGGCAAATCCTGATCAGACAGCATGGGGGATGAGAGTTCTTCTCTTATTTCTAGATGAAATTTCTAGATGAATTGCATCCAGAGTTCAGGGATGCAGCTTCACAGAGCAAGTCAGTTGAGGGGAGCTGCACTGTGGTTTGGAGTCCTGCTCAGCCACGTGGCTCAGCTTTTGGAGTGCCTTTTAAGGTCATTCCAAACACGGCAGTCAGCCAGTTCATCTCTGACCTGAACTTTCAGCCACCAGAGAGACCCAAGTGTTTCTTTATCGACTAATGAATTACTAGTGTTAGAGCATTTACAGCTGAATTCTATTAGGGAAGCATCCAATTTTTGCATCCTGGCTACAGATATTGTGTTTAAGTCCTATATTGCTTGTTTCCTCTCTTATTCTTCTTTCTGAAGGAGTCCCTTTACCATTTGGCCATAATTACCATTACTTTACTGTGTTTTATTATCCTTCCCCAGACAGTTTTGCCCTTTGCTAGTTTCTCGCGTGGACGGACAGGAGCTTATTTTGTATGGGCCACAGCGCTAGACTTTCAGAGGTTGCTTTTTTAAAATTAATTTCTGGTGAGTTTTAGTAGAAGGATCCCTGTGTCTATGTATCTATTTCTCCAACCCCCAAAAGGAAAGACATTTACTGTAAGAACAAATATGGGTGTCAGTATTTCTTTCAGTTCATTCCTTTCCTGCTTGGCCCTGGAGGGCCTATGGGTAACCAACCCAGGCCTCTTCCTATGGGAGCGTCACAGTTGGGAAATGGCTTGGGGAACATAAGTTTCACCCACCAAAAGTCTATGTACGCGCAGGCATGCACGCGCGCGCACACACACACACACACACGGTGGCTTGGTGTTTTACCATAATGCCTCTTCAAAGGGGTGTTTGCACCTTTGGGGGCACCAGGAAGGTAATGCTCTCTGGGTCTGTCAGTCTGCTGTCTACAGCCATCTTGGGTTCAAGCATATGGGTCCTGCAACCGCAGAATTTCTGTTAAAACTTCCTTTATGGTCCTTTATAGGAAAGGTCTTTCCTTTTGCTTTCTAGTGTTTCCTGCCATCAGTATGAAGTGGTATGAACCAATGAGGTAACATCGGGGACAAGTCTTTATAGTTCCCACGTATAGTTGGTGTCACAATCTATAAATTCCTTGATGACAGCTATAGTACTTTATATATCATTGCATCACCTGCCTTGAACATAATTAGCGTTCTAAATTTTTGTTAAAGAATAACAAGCAATTTAGTAAATGGAGGAAAGATAAGAAGGAAATAACAATGTAGATTTAAGGGTCGCTTGTGCTGTATTGTAAAAAAAGTCTTTTAAGTCACATTCAAAGATCAGTGAATATTCTAGTTATTACATAACCAGATATGAACTTAGTAAATCACACAGCAAATACTTTTTATAATCAGGAAGGCAGCTAAGTGATAAGGTTATTTTTCACTTGTGTATAGCCGTTTGGGCTAAAATCAAGTTCTGCCTCATGCTCATGTGCATATCTTAATAAGTTGTTAGGTATTTAGAAATTTTAACGGGAATAGAAAAATAATAAATAAAGACAATGTTATAGAAGTAATTTTGTGACTCGAACACAAGAACTGTGTTGTTTTTCCATTTTTATGTGAGTGCATACTTTATATAGTTATCATCAGTGTATTTTTTTCTTTTCCTTTTTTCAGCTAACATGATAGTTTTCCATGAAATCATTAAATTTTAATCCTGCACACATGTTATAGGATTATGAGATCTGGCACCTTAGCATCTGTGTAGAAATTTTGCCAGCATAGTTTATAAGGCCAAAGGCGAGTAAGACTGGCTTTCTTCGGGCAGTGCATTAAATATCACTTGATTGCTTTTTTTCCAGCAGTGTTCTTTTGGAAATCTAGTTTATTTATTTATTTTGGGGGGTTGGAGAGATGACTAGGTTTATTTACTTATTATTATTTTTTTACTAGAGGTACTGGGTACTGAACCCAGGACCTTGTACACGCTAAGCGTCCGCTCTACCGCTGAGCTGTATGTACCCTCCCCCTATTGGAAATCTAGTTTAAATTTGCGGCTAAACCAAAAGAAGATGTTCTGCTTTACTGGTGGAAGTTGGTGGTGGTGGTCGGAGGAGGGGTTCTATTTTCTAATATCACAATTGAAAATTAGAAAAAAGTACTTTATGCAGTTTAGAAGATTTGTTGTTGTTCAGGACCCTTTTATAGAGGATGAAAAAATTGTTACCAAGTAATGTGTTTATGAAGTGGCTCTGTTAGTAGAACTTGCAGTTTATAGTTCAAAGATAATCTAAGCTGGGTATTTGAAAATAGGACTGTGTGTATGAATTGTCTTTGAACGTTCACCAACTTTTTTTTTTCCTGGGTGACCTTGGGTAAGACATCTAATCATAACTGAGAGAAGTAAGAATGAAATATTTGATGCTGATTGTGATTATGATGGTGGGTAGTTCATGACCTACAGGGCGACAGTGAGAATGCGGGGAGAAATTTAAAAATTACATTGGGCTCTTTAGAACACTATTTCAGTATAGAATAAGTTGCTAGAAGGCCCCCATTCTTACGAGCAAGCATAGGTAGAGAAGACTGGGAACTGGAATTTGACTGTTCAGCAAGCACTTTTTGGCCACACGTGGCTTCCAAGCATGTTTCCCTCAGGCTTGTAATGGTCAGGTAGCAGTCAGTCCTGCAGAACAGGGAGGCCCTGTCCAGGACTGGGCAGACTGACTCACCTGATTTCTTTCCTCTGGAGCCTGGCCGTGTGTCAAGTTGGCTCTCTTTTAGATTGAGACAAATCCTCCTTCTTTTTCCAACTGGCAGCCTCCAGCATATCCCTTGAATTACTGAGAGTGAAAGACTTCTGTTAGTCTATACGCCCCAAATCGCTTTTTTTGAATAAAAAAAGTGTATTTCTATACTTGGGGATGGGAGAATAGGGGATGATAAGATCTTCCTTTTGTTTCCCTAGTTCAGAAAAGGGGTTATTTCCATTAAGGATGTGGTCTGTGTAGAAGAGGGAGATTGGTGACAGAAGGATTCCATAGCACAAAATATTGTTAATCTAGTGAAGCAAATTTAGACTTGATCCTGACAGAACAGCCGAGACCACGCCCCTTGGAACTTGTCCAGTTTGAGAATGTCTTATTTGTTCCATTCATTAAAAGGGTAACTGAAAAACTAGGGGTTGATTGTAAAATCACTGTTTTTATTTTTTGGCAAGTGGGAGTTAAATGAACAGTTTTTCAGGAAATAGTGGGAAAAAGAAATAGCCATACACTTTTAGCTAGTTAGTCACTCCTGAATCCATGAGAATCATCGTTTTGTTAATTTCATCAACATGTTCATTTCTTTCAGCTCCATGTTCATGCATGTCTTTTAACCCGGAAACAAGAAGACTGTCCATAGGTCTAGACAATGGTACAATCTCAGTAAGTACATGTAAATAAGATTTCCAGTTGAAATACTTCCCTTCCTGTGGAGTATGTATATGTATATTGTGATGAGAATTCTTTATTAGTCTTTTTTTTTTTCAAATTAACAAGTTGATTTTCTTGCTAAGTAAAGTGGAAATTGCAGTGCAGCAAATAAATGATGGTGAGGGGCAGGGAGAGCTGTCATCAGCCTCAACTTAAATGCTGACAAGATTTAGCTTGACTTACACGTACACAGTGGCTGGAATAGGGGTGTCACAAGGCCATCGAGTGTACTACATGAATGTGTGTGTTAGCGAGAGCAAGCCCTAATCAGATGTTTAACCATGGCGTCATCTGCTTCCCCACACAAGTGACAGAACGCAAGGGAAATGTCTCTTCTGGACCCGCATGTCTGCTCTTGTCTTTGATACTTGATGTTGCCCTCCTTCCTCTTTCTCCTGCTCCTCGCTGTCTTCTTAACTCCCTCTAGCATGAGAGTAGAATTCTGTAAATTCATATGAGTTTGTTAAGCAAGCACAGAATCTCGACTGTCAGGTAGATCCACATAAATATTAGACCCTTGGGTTATAGATCTTGAGGGAACTGAGGTGATCAGAGATTGGAATTTCAGGGGTTTTCATGTATTTATGTTCAACTAGCATATTAACTAATAAGGAGGTTGATGTGGTAAATACTCCATTTTGGTAAATTACCCAGTATCGCCTTTAGTCGTGGGCAACAGAGGCCCTGCTCTGGCACTCGGGAATTAGAGGACTCTCCTCTGGCCACACCTTTCCACAGGATGCAGATCTGAGGGGCCAAGAGCATGTGCCCAGCCTAAGCCCTCACTTCACCCACCCTCATGCTCTGGGCTCCCAGCTCTGGAATTTCCTTCCTGAAAACAGCTTAGGGCCTGCTTCTAGGGCCTACATGGGCCTTATCCCTAGGCATGTCCTGAGGAGGATAAAACTGGAAAATGTACCCATAGCCTGGAGGGTGGCCAAGGGGCAGTGGTTTGAGGTGGGTAGGATGTCCACACAGGAGCTCAAGGCCCATCAAGGTGTCCCTGGTACTGGGGAATAGGGAGAGAGGGGTGTGGCCTGGCCCTTCCATGTCACCATGCTGTGCTCTGGAACTTGAAGGAGTCTAAAAATTCTAAATTTGTACCTGTACCTCCAGGTGGTTGAAGGTATATTTGTTGAGATTGGAGGTAGAGACCATATTTAATAGTTTAACTTGGTGTATCACTTCTAAATATTTAGACACATGGAATATGGGTCTCCATTGTAGCCTTGACCTGACCCCTCTGAGGGGTCTGAAGAGGTGGGCCTGACATGTTCCATTTGCTCAGTAGTCAAAACATTCATTTGGTGATCTTTATGGAAATTTTAACAATATCGTTACGTATAGATCAGCCCTTTGACAAATATTTATGGAATTCCTAGAAGCTCCAATGCATTCAGGAGGCCTGTAAACCCTGTTCCTTAGGAGGACAGAAGAGAAGGTCATGATACAGAACTCTGTCTACTTGAAGGAGAACCGTTTTTAACAAGTAGAATGCATGTAGGAAAAATTTATTTTTAAAAGTGAAAGGGAGGTAATTGGATTGTTCAATGAACTGCAGTTTCATTACAAAGGAAAAATCGGAAAAGATGAGCTGAGATCATGTATTGCCCAGGAGTTCACACATAGTGTGTATAATACTCACTGTCCGCGAAAAGACTTAATGTGTATAAAGCACATAGGTGATTCTTTGCATTTTTGAAATCAGTATAGGTGGTTAAATGGGTCCTGATGAACTTGAAGGCAGACCAGGTGAACAAAGTAAGTTCTGGAGAGTTCTGGCTATTTATTGTATATAAGAGGAGAAGCCATCTTAGCCATTGTGCCTTTAGTAAATGAAACTGCCAGGCAATCGAAACATAAACCAGGGACTGGACTGAGATGCTTCTCTAGGTGTGTCAGCAGGTGTCGAGATACCCAGTCTTACCTTACCCGATCTTCTGAAAAAGATTAAGGACCTGGCTTGTATGAAATAATTTCCTTAAAAATACCTCTTTTCTGTTGCTGAAGATGAATTGTTTACCCTACCTGTTCTCATCTGAAGAATTGTAAAGAGCTCTGAGTTAGGGAACGATACAGTGAGAGAACAGCGTGTTGAAGGTTCAGAATTCTCATCCATCACTGCGATAACAGCTTCTTCATTGAAAATGCTTCCGCGGAGTCTCAGCTGCTTGATAGTTTACTATCTGGACATGAGAAATCCTATTCAGAGGCTATACATTTCTGTTCCCTGAAGATAGCAAATAAATTTTTAAAGAAATTTTAAAACAAAGGAAGGAGGAAATCAGAAAGTAAATCCTTACTTCATTTTATTTTACTGAATAAAAGAGATTTAAGAGGCAGTTAACCTTATGTAACTGAATAGTGCATTAAAGCTGAAGTAGAGATAACAAGTATAGACCATTCTTTCAAAAATTTGGTCATGAAAGGAAGGAGAGAGGCGGGTAAGTGCTAGAACAAGATGTGATCGTAGACAAGCAGCAAGAGGATCCAAAACGATTTGGAGAAATTAGTTTTGGGAAAGAATGAGGGAGATTTTTAAGATAGGAGGGAAAGACTGAGACAGTTTTGAAATGGAAGAGAGGAATGGCCTTTTATTTTTCCCATGAAGTAGCAAGTTAGATCATCTACTGAGAGAAGCAAAAATGGGGTGAAGGTACATTTTCATATCTATAACTTTTGTTCTTTCTGATCATATAGCCCAGAACCCCCTTCCGCCATGTTGGTCTACAGTCACAGTTCTCTCTCCAGGTCTTATTCAAATGTTATCTTCATTCTCTCTCTCTCTCTCTCTATTTTATTTTTTTTTTGGAGGGGTTGGAGGGGAACAGGTGGTTCCTGAGGCCTCCCAATTAAAATTAATCACACACAGTACTCAGTAGGTTAGTTATATCATATTGCTTCTTTAAGTTGTTTTGTAAAAAGTTTTCAAGTCTGTCTCCTCCATTAAAGTGTTGAGTGTTGAGGACCTGGCCAGTCTTTTATTCATCTCCTCTCCCAGTGGATCTTAGTTAGTGTGGTTCCTTGTACAAATTAGGGACTCTGAATAATTTGTCAAGTAAGTTGTTGACTAAACTGTAATCACTATTATTATTAATATGGCTGTTTATAAGTACCTGCTTAAATTCTGAGATAGTTTATTTATACAATTCTATTGCTACTCAACATGTTTTTCACAATGAAATTAACTTCCATAGAGGAAGAAGTTATGCCAATTATTTAATTCATCTCGAGTTTGAGTTTTCAGAAATGTCTTCTGTTTTAATGTTGAAAGAAGTCAGATTGTGCTAACTGCTATTCATGCTGAAATAGGACTTAACTTTTTCTATCATAATGTCTCATGTATTCTCGCCAACCAACAAATACATAAATATCAACTGTGTGCAAAAGATTATGCTCAGTTCTAACGTGGTTTCTGGTCTCAAAGAGCTTACCATTCAATTGGGGTAAAATGAAAGATGAAGTTATGAAATAAGTAACACAAAGTTAAAAAAAATACCAGCAAAAGTAGCAGTACACTGGTGAGTGTGGTGTTAGCAAGGCAATGAGGTCAGGAGAGGGTGGGAGAGAATGGTCTGGGGCAGCTCCATGGAGACTGGATGTGAGCTAGGATTTGATAGCTACAGATGGGAAGGTAAGTTATTTCAGACAAAGTGAATGGCACTGGGGAAAAAAATGCTCATCTTTATAAATATATTTTTTCTTCTTCATCAAAACTGATTGGGAGCCAAAATTTTTATTAAATCTTGCCAAGATAAATGCATAGTCACTGAAAATTTTTTGAACAAGGCCCCAAAATGATAAAATCTCTATTCTCTGAAGATTAATTTCATATGTGTGTTATGGAAAGTTTGATTGGGGTGAGAAGGAAAGGTTGTTCTGTATAATGGTTAGCATTCAGGATAGTGATTGTTGTATAAAAGTAAGTGATATTGACCATGTATGGATTTGTTGTTGCTATTTTCATAGCTCTTGTGGTTATTATATTCTTTTAGTTCACACAGGTTTTCCAAGGGGATGAAAAAGAAAAGAGAATAAACATTTATTGAGCATCTACTATATACCAGGCATTCTGCTTTGCATACATCCCCTCATTCTAGCTTCACAATAATTCTGTGTTGTAGATGGTATTACTCACATTTTTCAGATAAGGAGATTAAGGCTGGGAGAGTTCTCTTGCTTCCCCGGCTTACTTAGCCAGGAAGCAGCTCCCAGCAGAGTTAAGGACTCTGTCTTTGTGCCTTGAAGCCTGGGCTTTCTCTTCACCCCACCCCTGGCCAGGAGCCACTCCTGCCTCTGTTAAAGACTTTCCATCGTGCCTTCTCCCCAGTAGGCGATTATATCTCTGTGCTTCCAGGTACCCTGGGCATGTTGCCTCACTTGTTTATGGGTCTGTCTCCTTCAGTAGACTGTCCACTGCCTGAAGACAGAAACCATGTCTGCTTCAGGGTTGTGTCCTGGACCACTCTGGATGCTTTGTAGAAGGTCTTTTGAATGAAGGAGAGAAGGCATTTCAGTTCCTGTCATCAGGATGCTATAACCAGAGTTGGGCACAACCAGCAGGATAAAATTACTCTCAACAGCTGACGCAATATGAATGTATCATGTGTTTAAGTGACTGGTTTGTGTTTAAATGACATAGAAAAATCTAATGTCCGTACTATGCTTCCTGAAATTCATAAACGTAGATACATTAAGCATGCAACTAAGAAATCTAAGTAGAAATATGATGTGTTCCTGAAAGATTGGGCCCTAAAATATGCTGTCAGAAAGTCTTCATTGCCTCTTTTTCCGCTAAGTCTAGAAATCTGATGGAAATTTGGGGTTATTGAAGGAATATGCCTTTTCACATCATTTATCATTCAGAGATTCATATTTTGCAATTAAATTAACAGCTTTATGAGAATATCACTCTACTTTCTTCCGTTTCACCAGTGCTCTTCCTTAGATGGTGTGTTCTAAAATTGCTTCACACGATGGAATTCAGAATGGTGCATGTCTTGGTGGAATCTCATAAATAGGGAGTCTGTATCACAGGTCCCTTTCAATTCTGATCACTCCTTATTCAGGCAACGAGTTCTTGTAAGGGGGAAGCAAAAAGTGTCCCCCTTCCAGAAGGCCTGCAACTTCAAGAGAGAGGCATGTAGTGTCTGTAAGAGAGGATATTACCTTTTTAAATAAAAGGAGAGGTTACCTCTTTGAAAATATAATTCTTAGCACCTACTAGAAGGAAATCCAAGAATCATCAGAGCTGATTTTATCGCCTGTAACCAGGATCTTGAATTCCAAGTGTCTGATTATATTCAGAAGGTCTGAGATATTGGAGTATTTGTCACAGTCCTTGTCTATTACCATGAGAGCAAGGTGAGTCATTACCAGCTGCAGATTGGCAATACCTGGTGTATTACTTTCCTAAGGTGCCATAACAAAGCACTACAAATTGGGCGGCTTAAAACAACAGAACTTGTTCTCTCTCAGTTCTGGGGGCTCTAAGTCCAAAGTCAAGGTGTAGGTAGAGCTGGGCTTCTTGTGGAGGTTCTAGGGGAGAATCCTTCTCTGCCTTTTCATGGCTTCTGGTAGCTACTGGACATCCTTGTCTTGTAGATACATTGCTCCAGTTCCTGCTTTCATCTTCACATTGTCTCTGGGTCTTCACATGGCCATCTTATAAACCATTGGATGAAGCGCTCACCGTAATCCAGTATGACCACATTTTAACTAATTACATCTGCAGAGACCTTAGTTTCAAATAAAGTCACATTCTGTGGTTCCAGGTGGACATGAATTTTGGAAGGACGCTATTCAACTCAGTACACCTGATAATACTGTATCCACAGAATTTCCCCAGCAATGTTCTAACAGTTGGTTAGGAAACAACTTTGTGAATGTATAAAATGATGCCTTCAGGAAGAGGTATCCAAAGATATTAAAAGAGGATGATTCAGCATCCCCTTGGAGGACATAAGAAAAGATTGGAATTAAAAAGGACCTTAATTCTATCTAATGCCATCTTCCCCTGGATTTAGTGATGTTTGTTAGATAAGTCGCTTGTCAAGATACTGGTGACTGAGCTAGGACTTCCTTGATCCCTGGACTAATCTTCTTATCATACCAGGCCAATTTCTTCACACAACTAGGACACCCAGATGCAAGGAAATGCCCTAAGATGGTCACTAACAAATTGGAAGCTTGTGTTATTCTATGCATCTAGCCATCACTAAAGACTTTTTTTTTTAAAGAATTTGAGCATTTAATGTAACAATGTCTTGGATGAGTTGTTTATTACTGTGGATTATAATGAGTCTACAGGGACTGAACCCAAATGGTGAGGTCACCATCTGCAGTGATGAGAAGTAACCTATGAATAAAGCACTTGATCTGTGCCCAGTTGGGTGTACGTATAGTCAGGCCACTCCTGCTGGAGGGAAAGTCCTCTGAAAACCTTCACCTTGATCGCCTCAGAGACATCAGCACCACAGTCGACTCCCACTTATCAATCATCATGGTGCATTCCAAGTTTTGTACTTACAGAAGAATTGGTATTGCTTCTGGAATTTCCCTGCCCTCCAGGATTTCTGGTGTGATACCAGACATGAATAATATCCTAGTCATGAGGTCAACAGAGGCTGGATTTGAAGAAAATTTCAAGAGGTCCTGTGTTCAGAGAAATGTAGACCTGGAATCTACAGGACCTTCTTTTAAACCCTTACACAACCTCACTATTTTCACTGGCTTATGATTCTCTCATTCTTCTGTGGCTTCTACCGCAAAAGACCATCATTTCAGAGTCATTTCCTCATTCTATGGCCCTAGACTTTCTAGTGTGAGAAGTTCCTTTTATAGACTGTTAGGTAGTCATTCTTTTCAGAGCTTGTGTTAATAAGTTATAATAAACTTAAATATGTATGTATTTATATATAAATATTAAATATACATATATGTATATATCTTTTTTCCCTGCTTGGCAGAACAAGAGTCTTAGGGTACTGACATGCCAGTTGCTTACTATTTCTTCATACAGCATAATTCACTGAAGGTGATTTTTGTCAAAGAAAACATTTGCTGTTGTTGTGGGAGTTATTGTACCTTCAGTGTTTGTGTGGGTCACAGATCTTCTTAGAATCTCTCAAGGACAAGCCTGTCTCTTCTAGTTATGTCATTGTATAGGTTACCCTGTTGTCTTTTGTTCAGTACCTACATGTTTTCTAAAAACTTGGTCAAATAGTACAGAATGCCTGCACTGAGAGCATTCTTTGTTTCCCAGATTATTTTGTGGCACCTCCATTACAATTATGAATATTTGAAGGCCCTCTTGATCCCGCTTTTAGACCGATTCTGTAACACGAATACCCATAGGAGTGCCCAGATTGCCCTGAATTTTAAATTGGATGCTAAGGAGATCAGTAGAGTATGTGGTGGATTGAAATCATTTATACAATATCTCTAAGAAGTATCTGCCACAAATAAATGGCTTTATTAGGGACATTGTATTACCATTTTAGAAGGCAGTCATCCATATCTTGGCCACATCAAGCAGTGTATCTATGGTTCAGAAAGGCAATGGCTGGGAATTGATGATGTATTATGTTCCAAGTTACTTTCCTTTTGTCTTATTCCTTAATAATCTCTCCCTCCCCCCTGGATCGTTCACATTGGCATTTAAACACACTCAAATTTCTTTTCATTAAAAACAAGGATGAAAACATCAAAACTCTTCCCTGTTCACCTAATGGTCTCTCTGTCTTCTCTCCTTATTATCAAACATCTCAAAAGAATTGTCTGTAGTCACTTTCTACATTTTCTCACTTCCCTTCTTCTCAGCCGCTGCGGACTGGCCTCTAGCCCCATCAGTGTCTCCACACAGTTCTGGCCGTGCTTACGAAAGATCTCCTTGTGCATCTGTGCAACTGACACTCTAAGTCCACATCACATTTGACCTCCCAGCAGCATTTCCTCTGCTGTTTCTTCCTGAAATAGTCTCTTTATGTGCATCTGCTGGTTTTCCTCCATTTCTCTGGCTGCTTTGTCTGTTTCCATCACAGGATGTCCTCAGACCAGCTTTGGATTGGTGTTGGAGTTGCTCAACATTCGTCCTCCTGGGCCCACCTCCAATTGCCCTCTCTATGGGCAGCCTTTCCTGTGTCATGGCTGCATTTGCTGCCCATGTGACCATAAATCTCAACTTTTACTCTCTATCCAGACCTTTCTCTGAGATTCCAGCTTCCTTCTTAAGGGTTTCTATTGACTATCTCAAAGGAACCTCAGATTCACCATGTCTAAAATCAGACCCCTAGTTCCTCCCCACACACCTGATCTTTCTCAGTGTCTCCTATTTTAGTGACTGTAACCACCGTCCGTCCTGTTTCACAAGCTATAGCTCTTTGGAGTTACAAAAGTGACTCCTCTTCCCTCAACTCTACCTAGTTTATTCTTTATGGATTTTTGCCTCCTAAATACCTCTCAGCTCCCACCCCTCTCCATTGTCATTACCGTCACCACCATCACCACCATCACCACCATCTCCGCGATCACCATCCTTCTCCATCATCTCCTCCTTGGAGCTCCTCCTTGGTCATCCCATATCTGCTCTGCCCCCTCCAGTCTGTTTTCCATACTGAAGCAAAAAGGATCTTTTCAAAACATACGTTTTATCTTGACATATCCTCTGCCAAACCTCTCTCGGGCTTCCCCTTGCTATCAGGACACAGGCCAATAGAATTCTTCCCACTGCCTGTGCGACCCCACGGGGTCCAGCCCTGCCCTCTGCAGCCGCACTTTCCATCAGCCTGAGCGGCCACTTACAGCTCTCTATGCCCTCCTTCCACAGGGCCACTGCCTTGAGTATGCTTCCTTCCTCTTTTCACCTGTTTATGTCTCCTCCTCCAGATCCCATTTTAATTTTCCTTTCCTTGGAGAAGTCTTCCCTGATCTTCCCATGGTTCATGTCCCTGGATTATAAGTGTTCACAGCACCGAGTGCCCCTCCTGTAACAGGTGTCTCAGTTGCCCTTTTATGCTCATTCGTGTGATTTTTGATTAATGCACGTATTCAGCACAAGCTCTACAAGGCAGCGGCTATGTCCACTTGTCTCTGTTGCATTCCTGACACCCAGTGCCCACAAATTGTAAGTGCTCTGTATATTTGTATAGAATGAATTAATGAGTGAGTAAATAAATCAATATAGTCTATCAAGTTGACGATATAGAGAGGTTAAGAGTGCAGGCTCTGGAATCAGACTGCCTGCTTCCGATCTCAGCTTCACCTGCACACATTGTGTCTCCCCGGGCAGTTTGCTTTCCTCTCTATGCCTCAGTTTGCTTATCTGTAAAATAGGGATAATAATTATATCCATGTTACAGGGTTGTAGCGAGGATTATCTGACATGATATGCAGAAAGCTCTTAAGACAGTGCCTGGATGTATCTAGTGCTCCATAAATGGTAGCCCTCATTAACATCACTAGCACTGTCTTCAGTTGGTAGGAACCAGGAAGCCTTGGTTAAAAATCAATGTCACGTAACAAGGTCCTACTGTATAGCACAGGAAACTATATTCAATATCTTGTAGTAACCTATAATGAAAAAGAATATGAAAATGACATGTATGTATATGTATGACTGAAACATTATGCTGTACACCAGAAACTGACACAACATTGTAAACTGACTATATGTCAATGAAAATTAAAAATTTTTAAATTTTAAAAAGTCAATGTCATGCGGGTTTAGCAGGCTGGTTCTAAGGGGAGGCAATGTCTTAGTGGTGGCACACTGCTTAGGATGATTCAATTTACTTCTGGTCCATTTTCCATCTTTGCTGCATCATTACAGCAATTCGCTGGGGATATGCAAAACACCGGCTATCAAATACTTTTTTTCTTCTGCAAAAATGTTTATTATTCAAGTTATTACTATTCATCACCCTCAGGAAAAGGTTGAGCTCCGAGAGGTGACTGAAGAGTAGAGAGGATGGAGCAGATTCTCATCACAAGAGTCACTCTTCCTCCCAAGGACTGAAAGACACAAGAGTCACTCTTCCTCCCAAGGACTGAAAGACTTACCAGCCATCAAGGGTGATTCCACTTTCTGTCTGTTTGGGAATCTGGACTTTCTAGGCCAGAATGTCCAGAAAACTATCTGTGGTCCTGCAAATTTTTTTTCAACAGTAGGAATCAGTCTTGTAGCACAAATCATTTATTAACCATTTCCATCTCTACACGTGAGAATAATAGTCTCTGTGTGCATAAATATGTTGCTAGTTTTTGAGTTCATCTTTTAAACATACTGTAGAGCCCGACCACAATTCTCATGTCACTGTCATTTAGCGCCAAGGTTCAGAGTCCAGAGGGGCCAATGTGGCCTTTCCACGTCAATCAGCTTTGAAGGCATTCCTCCCAGAGTACCTTGACAGCAGCAGAGTCATGAAAGATACCCCATAAAGAGCCGTCTGACATTTATTCTTTTGCTATAAAGCTTGAGAACTCACGAGAGCCAGTGCGTGTGAAGGAAGCAGTTATTCTTTTATAGCCCCTATGGTGGCTGGGTTGCCATCACCTGGTGCTACTTCACCTACACGAGACAGTCTTGAAGACAGGCTGCCCTCTTGCCGGCTAGAGGCTTATTATGTTAGCAGAGAAGGGGGATGGCGGTCGGTGTGCCCTGGTCCCTCGGGCGCAGTGCTGGTGTTCCCCATGGGCTTGTGTTTCTTTGTTTCATTGTGGTTAGATGCTACTGACTCAGGGTGGTGGTGACCCAGAAGCATTTTTGTTTCCAAAGTGAGTGCCCCCCCTGTTTATTTACTGCTCCTCCAGCAGGACACCTTGAACGTAGGCTCCATAATCCACGCATCTCCAGTTCCGCCTCCTTGCAGATGGAAGAATAACTCTTCTCTCAGTTACCAGCGAACGTTACACTTTTATAAATACTCATTTGGTGTAGGAAGAAAGCGATCAGTATTAGACCATAAGCTCACTGAAGCAAACTACGCAGTTGACCATGTGGACCATATGGGCACACGAGAACAGCACAGTTTTTCCATTGGCTGCAGTCGCTCAGGTCCAACTGCTTTCCTGGTCTGGAGAGAGGTCAGAACATTAGGGTAGACTGTCTGTCATGGATGGGAGAGAAAGTCATGGTAGGTAATTGGCGGGGTGTTTTAAATTTAGTAAACCCTGAGCTCTCCCCACATACCCCCCCAGCCCACAGGCAGAGCCTGCGTTGATGCTCCCCGGGGTTCTGCCCCATGCTGCACGTTCTTCCTGGTGGTCTTCTCCTGCAGCTTAAGTGTCCTGCACCTGCAGTTCTCAAGGCTACAGCGCATTCTGTCCTCCTGAACCTAAACTCAGACTCGAGCTGCTTAGTTGGCCTTCCTACCTGAGAGTCTCCAGGACACCTCTGATTTAGCACATTCTAAGTAGAAATAATTCTCTTTCCCCGACATTGCTTTATCTCCTTATTCCTTCAGTAAATGGCATCACCGAGTAGCCCCATCCAGAAATGGGAGTTACGATAAATCTGCATTTCCCCTCAAACCTCAAAGCCATCAGGGCCCTGGCCCAACTGATGACCTCAGCCTCCAGACTCTCCTCTTTTGTCCCTTCCTGCAAGGTAGATCTCTGACTCACGCAGCATTTGCTTGGATTGTTGCAATAAGCTCCAGACTGGCCCTCCTGTCTCTTGTCGCTGGGAGCCTCTGCTGCTCTGCCATCAAATGTCCACAATTCTGCTGTGATTTGGCCACTCCCCTGGGTATAAACTGTCAATAATTTCCAGAAAGATGAAGTTCAGATTCCTTTCTCACTTTGTCAGCCTCATCTAACACAACCCTCCTACTCAGATACCAGACTCATTGCTCGCCCATGGACATGGCGTTACCTCGCTAAAAAAGAGGTGGTACCCTGTGCTGACCTCCTGCTTCCCCGCTGAGAAACTCCTCTCCTACCTATAAGAATTAGCCTATCAGCCTATCAGTATCTTGTAATAACCTGTAATGGAAAAGAATTAGAAAAAGAATATGTGTGTGTGTGTGTGTGTGTGTGTGTGTGTGTGTGTGTATAAACTCAATCACTTTGCTGTACACCTGAAACTAATGCAACATTGTAAATCAACTATACTTTAATGAAAAAAAAAAAAGAATTGGCTTAAAGCCCCAAACTCATTCTTCTGAGAAGTTTGCCCTACCCCCAGGGCACTGTGAAAAGGACCTTCTGAAGAGTTCTCATAGCACTTAGTTCAAATTTCTACTTCAGAATTTATGTGATAGTTACTAGTTTACATGGAGGCTTCATCTATATGATTGTATATTAAGTAAGATAGCACGTATATAGCTGCTGACAGTGTCTGGCACGTTTCATAAGGGCTGACTGCCTTGTGTCCTTGACCTCCAGTAGCCCCAGTAGCTTGAAGGCAGGAGCTGTGATCTTGCCTGGCCTGTTCCAATCCCGAGTAGAGAGTTTGCACACATTGGAACCTCAGAAATAGTTTTCAAGTGAATAAAACCCAACTAGTTTAGTCTATTTTATCTGTTCTATCTGTTCGTGATTTCATCCAGAAGTTCTTTCTCCTTTTACTTTCACTTTTTTTTGATTTCTCTTTTTTTAAACATTTTTTATTGAGTTATAATCATTTTACAATGTTGTGTCAAATTCCAGTGTAGAGCACAATTTTTCAGTTATACATGAACATATATATATTCATTGTCACATTTTTTTTCTCTGTGAGCTACCAT
This sequence comes from Vicugna pacos, assembly GCF_048564905.1. Lineage (NCBI taxonomy): Eukaryota > Metazoa > Chordata > Mammalia > Artiodactyla > Camelidae > Vicugna > Vicugna pacos. The sequence continues at coordinate 13,485,736 of NC_133000.1, read as the reverse complement.
AAGATCTTGTATATATTTCCCTGTGCTATACAGTATAATCTTGTTTATCTGTTCTACAATTTTGAAATCCCAGTCTATCCCTTCCCACCCTCCGCCCCCTTGGCAATCACAAGTTTGTATTCTATGTCTATGAGTCTGCTTCTGTTTTGTTTGTTTGTTTGTTTGTTTAGATTACACATATGAGCAATCTCATATGGTATTTTTCTTTCTCTTTCTGACTTACTTCACTTAGAATGACAGTCTCCAGGAGCACCCATGTTGCTGCAAATGGCGTTATATTGTCGGTTTTTATGGCTGAATAGTATTCATTGTATAAATATACCACATCTTCTTTATCCAGTCATCTGCTGATGGACATTTGGGCTGTTTCCATGTCTTGGCTATTGTAAATAGTGCTGCTATGAACATTGGGGTGCAGGTGTCATTTTGGAGTAGGGTTCCTTCTGGATATATACCCAGGAACGGGATTCCTAAAGAGAAAAGCAAAGAGTGAGTTACAAGGGAACCCCCATAAGGCTCTCAGCTGATTTCTCTACACAAACACTACAGGCCATTTTCACTCTTACAGTCTGCTCATCCTTACCGAAGCCCTGGTCTCCTACCAGCTCTCTGATACGGAGGAAGCCATTGTAGAGCTTATTCAGAGTCATTAACACATTAACTTCTTATAGCAGGGACAGAAGTCCTGGTGGTTGAGGTCTGAACTTGGCTCCCAGAAAGATCTGCATCTGAATTCCAGCCCTACCAGCTTTTAGCTGAATAATGATGGACGAGTTGGTTAACTTCAGTAAGCCTCAATTTATTCACTGTAGACTGGGAATAATAACATGTTCTTTGTGGGATTATTGTGGGGATTACATGAGGTCATTTATATAGAGGCTTCAGGAACTGGTAATCATTTTTATAGCAGAAGTTCTGTTCAGAATTCTGAATAGACTTTTTGATAAGGTTAATAATTTTATCTGAAATTAAAGAGTATTATTTTTATGCAACTATTTGTCATCTCAGGTTAAAGATAATATTTGAAAAGTCATAATTTTTAAACCAGTTTATTTCTTGTGAGCACCATTTTTGGCTAGTACAAATTTTGTATGTAGTTTTTTTCCAGTTTTATTGAGAAATAATTGTCATATGTCACTCCATAAGTTTAAGGCGCATACAGCATGATGGTTTGATTTACATATATTGTGAAATGATTGCTACAGTAGATTCTGCTAACATCCTTCATCTTATGTAAATACAATAAAAAGGAAAGAAAGAAGAAAAGAAAAAAGAAAAAAAATTCTTGTAATGAGACTCTTAAAATTAACTCTCCTGTATATCAAACAGCCATCATTACCTGGAAGTAATGTTTGCTTTCTACTTTTGCTCATCAGTTACTACCTGCATATTTATCGGTTTAAATAATATTCAGTTCTGAAAATTCGTGAATTTAAATCTAGAAAAAGATAATTTAACATTTTAGCACAAAAACCATGGTTAGAAACAGTTAATATTAAAAAGCAACACATTATTGTGTTTTCCGACTGACCTAGGAAGTAAAACATTGATTAGTCCTAAGATGTGAGTTAAAAGTTATACTGTTCCATTTTTTGGCATTGATTACAAAAAGTAATAGCTTAGCAATTCGGCTCTCTTCCTTTTTTCTTTTGTTATTTGACCTTCTGGTAATTGTACATACTTGGATCGAAACCTCCTCTGGGTAGCGTTGAACCCCAAATGGAGAAATCTCGTTCCTGCTTCCAAGTCTACTATTGATTAATAAATCATTTAATCCTTTTCTAGTATTTTCTCTAAATGAAAACATAAACTATGTGTCATATTTATATTCTGTGGCCATCAATGAAATGTTGATGATGAAATGATATACTTTATGATACGTTTGTATAGCACTATAGTATTATTTTCACATATTTCAAAATTATATAAATAGCTACTATATATAAATTAATATATTACTTAAGATAACATTTTAATGCTTTCATTCAGTTCTTTTAACAAGTATATGTTGAGCAGCTACCACGTGCCAGGGTGTGGTCTAGATGCTTGAGATACATGTCCATGAACTCTCCCCTCTCCTCAATAAAAAATCCCTCTCTCTGTTTATGTTGCATTTAGTAAACAGGAAATATACTCATTCATATATGTTAGAAGGTAATAGGTGCTATGGGGAAAATAGAGCAGAGTGAGGGGGATTGGGATTGTGAGAGTAGGGCAGAGGAGACAGACTGCAATTTTTAAAAATTGAGAAGGCCACATTGAGAAGGTGTCATTTGAGCACAGGACTTGAAGTTTGGGGTAACAAGTCACACTAATACCTGGGAAAACAGAGGCACAGACAGTGTCAAGGCCTTGAACCACGAGTGTTTATAATATTAGTACAATTAAAATCTTGACTTTAAAAAAGCAAGTGATTATTCCTTTATAAATATTTCTTGATTACCCCTTCTACATGGCATAATGGGAAAAATGCAAGATATATGGGAGATACCATTTTAAGATGACAAAAACTGCATTCCTTTCAAACTTAAAATCTGTAAGGAAAGATAAAATAATCTGATCTTAAGATAGCTCTAACTTTATGCAGATTGTGATCGATATCATAAAAGAGCTTATAGAGTCTCTTGAACTTCATCAGAGAAAAGATCTGTTCTGCCTGGGGTGATCATACTAATGCAGACCATTAACCTTGCCCCACAGTAGGTTTGAAAAGTGCTAGAGACTGGGGAAAGGAAACAGCTTCCTGGGAAAGGAGAGACTAGGGCAAGGGCTAGTAGTGAGGGTGTTTAGTCCACTGTCAAGGACAAATGTAGTTTAATTGGAAATGCATTGGAAAGGGCATGGGTTCAAGAAGGATGGTAAGGATCTGATGATTAAATGTGTAGGAGAAATTGAGTGGAGAGAAAGGTAGTTGGCAAAGATAATGCTTGTTCTGAGCCAGGGTCCATCATTGCTGCTGTCTCTGACCAGCCTGTGTCCTGACTGGTCAGTGTCCATGGCATACCACTTGGTCCTGTTTCCAGGTGTCAGATTTGGGAAACAGGGATGATGGTGGAGGCATTAGTGATACTTTGTGCTTATCTTCCCTTCGTGTCTGTTGTAGTGTACTGTCATCTAGATTCTCTGAAGAGTGGAGTGATTTCAGAATTTGCACTGTAGTATTTTCCTTTGCTCATAGAAATTCAATGAGACATTCACCTCTAGATTAAAAAAAGTCAAGCGACAGACCCAAGTTTCCGGCCAAGGTTGTGCAACCAAGGAAGCCTATGACCTTGGATAAGTCCCTTAGTATCTCTGGACTTGAGTTTCTCTATCTAAAGAATGAGTCATTGTGCTAGGAGCCCTTGCAGACTCTAAAATTCCCAGAAATCCAAAACTTGACAACCAAAGATCCAAACTTCTTTCACCAGCTGCTTTCATAAGTGGAAACAGTAGTCATCAGCCTTGGCTATCGGGCTAAATTCCATGACATCAGCTATAAGCAGTTTTCAGTTTCAGAAGGCAGCTCTTTTGTTCAGAACAATTTTGTCAGAAGTTTGGAGCTTTTTTTGTTTAAAAAATAAGTATTAGCAACTAGGCTTTATGTAAACTAATGTTTCATGTAATTTGCTATTAATATTACAGCAGAATTTTTAATCTGTATGGATGTTATTTACAGCATTCAATTTCTTTCACTCTCTGTGAAGGGTAACGGGCGCATGGACTACTTCGATGACTTCCTTTGTGTGATACATCAGTGTTCTAGCTTCAGATCTTGGCCTTGAGCAGGATATTCTTCATTTACTGAATAACTTCCAAGAGCATTTGTCTTCAAGATTCTGAAATTTGCCAGAAGCGGTCTCAGAAGTGCTTGCATTCAAACTTGTGTATCTTTTTTCTTTTACCCTCTCCCTCCCATCTTCTTGGGAGAGATATTATTAAAAAAACCAACTGCATCTAGTTACCTGCATTTATTGCTGGGGAATTGGGGATGGGAAAGCACAAAAACGTGTTACTGTTGATGTAAAGAAATGTGATGACAGGTAAGCAGTTAAGCACCAGGCAAACCTAGAAAGGGGGCAGCTAGACCTGCGTTTATGGGTGAAAAGACTTTGAACCTTTATGTGTTTTGTATGTAAACCTGTATTTGAAGGAAAATTTATCGAGAGAATTTGGAAACCTGAATTTGTTTCTTTGTAGGTGATATTTTGAATTTAGAGAGACTAACAGCTGCTGTTGTTACACAAATCCCAATTATCTTTTCTCTTGCTTCCAAGTAATGTGACATGTTAGTCTTCTTGGAAATGTGACTAAGGGCTTCTTACAAAGTTTAGAGCTGATGCTGGGGGTTTGCAGCTGAAGCATTCCTTCTCTCCACTTCTTAAAATGCATGTAGTCAGAAAAGATTGAGGTCATTAGGCATTTGAGAGGAGGGGAAAAGGCTCCTACCAGTTCCTGGGTGGAGAGAATATCCCATCGTTTGGTAGACAGCGAAACCTCTTTTCATAATTTAAAAACAAACAAGAATAATTCTTTCAACTCCCCAGGCAGATTAGCAGAATCTAAAATGAAGATTAATCAAAACCAAAAGTCAAGTTAGTCACTGAACTAGTGGTCCTCAAACTATGGTCCGTTAGGGCAAAGCTATTTTCATAAGAAGATGAAGATGTTGTTTGCCTTTTTAGTTTTCATTTTCTAACAAGTGTGCAGACTGAATGCAGAAGCAGAGATGAAGCTCCACCTCTCTTCTACTAATGAGATTTGCAAAAATGGAAAACAGTGCCACTCTTTTCACTTAATTTTTTGTTTTGCACAAGGTAGCTATTTTCATAAAGAATGTTATCTATGTTAACATGTAATAAATGTATTATTGTTAATTTAATGAATTAATAGTTTACAGTTTTTTCAGTTTTAATTTCTAATATAATAAATGTAAATAGATCCAACCCATGGGGTCCTCAATAGTTTTTAAGAATAGAGGGAACTAGAAACCCAAAAGTTTGAGAACTGCTGGTTTAAACAAAAAGAGGCTCAAATTCCAGGTCACTGATTGCTAGAGTGGAGACAGCCTTAAGTAAGAGCACGAGAATCTTCAAGGATCTTTCTTAGTGTCATCTTTATGGGATTTGAATTTTTTTATCTTGTGCAGAAGGGAAAAATAAGGCACATATTGACAGCAAGGTCAGAGAGAGAACAAGGCATATTGGTAGAAAGAGGCCAAATGAAAGCTCAGTGGGTAAGATACTGGCTCCTCCTGTCCTCATTCCACAGAGTTGTGACCTCCTAGAGTGGATACTTGGCCCAAAGACTGGCCAGCGGTCTTTATTGGCTGGCTAGGATCTTAGTGAGAAACAATATTTAAGTTGGTCAGATTCCTACCTTGAACTTGAACCTGGATGCACTACGAGAGCGAGCCAGTGGGTGAAGGTGAGAACTGTCACATTGTAGAGAGGGGCCCAAGGGGTTTTGATGGCTCCGTGCAAATCCAATTGGGAAGGACCCAAAGCTGAGCTGTCAGAAGGGATTGGTTGGTTGAGAAAGGATAGTAGATTGCTCTTGGAGAAAAAACAGAGAGAGGCCCCGAGCCTGCAAGAGAGACAGAGGGTGGCAGGTGTGGCTTCCGTGGCCAGTGCTCTCCCATTATGGCCTCTAATTCTTTACAGTGAGTCCTCTCTTCTTTACTGGGTTGAGTTTTCAGCAACCAGAAAAGCCTGAGTAAAACCTAGAATAACACAAGTGTGCAGATTGTAAGGACTAGCACAGTTGGTATGATTAAGACTTGAATTTGTTTCTGAACTCCCTGATAGCCAAGGCAGCAAGGAGACACGGTTCATCATGAAACTGTATAATAAAAAAGATGGCAGTTATAAAGGTAGTTAATAGTTTTCTGTCACTGACTTTATAATCAATCACTTTCTTATGTATGGAGGTTCTTAAAAGACTTTAAAAAGAATTACCATATGATCCAGCAATCCGTTTGTGAATATATATACCTGAAATAATTCAAACTGGATCTGGAAAAGAGATTTGCACACCCATGTTTATTGCTGCATTATTCACACTAGTCAAGAGATGAAAGCAACCCAGATGTCCCTTGACAGATGAATGGATTTTTTAAATGTAGTATACACATATAAGGGAGTATTATTTAGTCTTAAAAAAGGAAGGAAATTCTGACACCTGCTACACCATTGGTGAGCCTCAAGGACATGTTGCTTTGTGAAATAAGCCAGTCACAAAAGGACAAATGCTGTATGATTCCACTCATGTATCTAAAGCAGTCAAAATCATAGAAACAAAAGTAGAAAGGTGGTTACGAAGAACTGCAGGAGGGCCAGGGAATTCGTGTTTAGTGGGTTTAGAGTTTCAGTTTTGCAAGATGGAAAAGATTCTAGAGATACATTGCACAACAGTATGAATATACTTTACTGAACTGTACACTTAAAAATGGTTGAGGTGATAAATTCAGTGTTATGTATTTTTTAACCACAATTAAAAAGTCACTCAATAAATTAATAATTGAGGCACTAAGTAATATATTTGACAATGTCTTGAACATTTCTAAAGCTGAAGCAGAAATGGATTTTATATGGAAGTGTAAAAAAATGAGAAGTTTACTAATATTGGGTCTCCCAACAAGATTTTGGCTTTAGATCACTTTCTCTTTCATGGAGGAAGATGCAGAAAGAAGACACCTCTGTTCCAACCAGAAATGTAGTACCTCTATGTTCAAGAAACTTCTAATGTGTATTTTCTCTCCTCAGTAATAGCTGTGCATACGTTCATGTGTAAGAGTACCTTGGAGCCGTGCACTTGGTGACACTTTAGCTGAGCAGTTAAGCTGAAGACATTCCTTCCCTCATTCTTCATCACACTGGGGCTGAGTCAAGAGTTCCTTTTTATTTTTGTGTGTGTGACCTTGCCGGTTGGTTTGACTTCTTTTTCCCCAAGGAATAGGAAATTAGATAGATATTAAATCAATTTATATACTCTGAAGTGCAACAAACATGACAAAGAATCAGTAGATAATCATCTAATTTTAGACATTTCTATTCCCTAAAATAGTACTATATTTTAAGAAAAAAGAGATCATTGGCCAACTTTCAACTAAACAAGAAACTTAATATTTTTTATGTGTAAAATACCATGATTCTATTATTAGAATTCTTCAGGATCTATTTCACTGAACCTTAATAATTGAGCAGGTGGGCCGTGCTTAGAACCGGTTAGCATTCCTTTACTGTAAATTCAGAGAGGAGAGTCCGGGTGACCATGGGAACAGCAGAGGAGCCAAGCTAATTGGTTTCTAATTGAATTATTATTGATTGTTCAAAAGTTCTTCTGTTTTGTGACGGTTGAACATTATTTTGAAAAAAGAGAAGAGAGAAGGGAGGGAGAGGGAAAGGGAGGAAGAAAGGAGGAAACTTGGTCAGGAAGTGTACTTGGCCCCAGTTAGGGCTGCTGCCTTGACATCCTCACACAGTCTGGGTCTCCTTGCAGGGGAGCAGATACTTCCATTTCTTCCAGCCGCCGGGCCTTACTGTCCTTCTGTTATGCCTGCCTGGTCCCTGGATGGAACCAGATAGCTGCAGCGTGGCCCTGTGGAGCTTAGTCTACTGTTCCATTACTTCCTGTATTGCCTGGAAGAATCCAGGACATCTCTGGAACTTGTGACGTGTAGGAATCTAAGGATCACCAGAAACAAACGAACGTTCCCTTCATTTGAGTGAAAACAGGAAGTAATGCCCGCAAGCGTCTTACTCAGACTGGCAAAGGCTGAGGGACAACTTGACTCAGGTATGGTGACCTCTGTTACCCAACAAGAGCCCTGGTATCTACTTGACAGATGGAAATGTATACACCAGTAGGAAATAATGTTTTTGTGAAAGATGCTACGAGAGGGTTGAGAATGGCACGTGCGGACGCAGGCACGGGCCTTGTTGACATTCTTTAATGACAGGGCATGTCGGCAACTTTCCTTCTCAGTATGATGTTGCTGAAATAAAGAAATATGACCATCTGATTGACTCATTCTGCGGGGCCTGGTTTTCGGAGGAATTCAGAGAGAATTCCATGAGACGAGGAGGAGTAGAAGAAAACATTGACAAATGTACGAAGAAGCTGAATAGCCTGCCTCCATTTTTATTCTTTACTCCACCCCCAGTCCATAGCGCTGGCCAGCAGTAAAGCCCTTAACACTGGAACGGAAGCAGCCTTGCCAGTTTGTTTTTCTCTTTTCATCTCTTTCCTTCTTTTGATCTGAAACATGCCTTCTTCCTTTCCTTCTAAATCTTAGGAATAGAATGGCGCTTCATTCTGCCGTTGTAGTTACGATTGTGTTAAATGTCCCATGTAACAGGTACCCTGGCCAATATTGATCATCTCACTATAACTGCCACAAATCAAGACTTTAATTTGGTCCATAGTGTGTCTCCCAGGAACTGTGTTATCACCATTTTTCAATTTTAGTCCAAAAGTAGCAACCATAAATCTGTCTTTTTCACTCAGAGTTTATGAAGGAATGAAAAAACAATCCCATTCACAGAAGTTAACAGCAGAAGTCGAAATATGATCTCAAAAGGAAGTATGTGAAACTTTGTTGAAGAAAATTGTAAAATGTTGTGAATATACATAAAAGAAGACTTTTAAATGTCAGTTCTTGAATTTAGGGATGTAGTGCAATTCCAATCAAAATTCTTAATGTCATTTTTTTTTCTTTTTTTCACAAAAAAAAGATTATTATAATGACCATCCAGCTACATTTTTTTAAGAAGAGAAATTACATATATTTTGTATCTGAAGTAGTTAAATCATTTTCATTTTGATACAAGAATAGAATAGCAAATCAATAGACCAGAGTTAGATAACTCCCAGACAGATCCAATTACATGTAAGAACATAAAATATGGTAAAGAAAATGTTAGAAGTCAGTCGTGGGTGGGAGAAGTTTTTAAGTAAAGAGTGCTGAAGCAGCTGATCTGCTCTTAAGAAAAAGATCGATTTTAATCTTCACTTCGTGTCCGATACCAAAATAAATTCTGGGAGCTTTAAGCAGCTTTAAATGTACAAAGTGAAGCTTTAAAAGAAAAACAAGAAACTAGGAGTAAACAGAGTGCACATTTATAAACAGTCTCTGTCAGGAAGAACATGTAAGCTTAAAACAATAGAAATCACAAAGGAAAATATCATATTTGATTACATAAAATTTGAAATCTCTCAGTATAAAAAAGCTACTTTAATACAACTTAAATGAAAACAATAAATAGTTTACAAAATCATTAATATCTTTTCTTTTAATTTTGGGGAGGTGGGTAATTAGGTTTTATCTCTCTCTCTCTCTTTATTTATTTATTTATTTATTTATTTATTTATTTATTTATTTATTTAACAGAGGTACTGGGGATTGAACCCAGGACTTCGTGCACGCTAAGCATGCACTGTATCACTGAGCTATACTATCCCCCAGTATTTTGACAATGAAGAAAATAGTTGTTTAAAATATGACAGAGAAAGGATAATACCCTCAATCTTTGATAAGCATATTACAAGTAGATTAGAAAAACACTGAGAATCTAGCTATATTCTGATTATAAAGCTAGTAAAACTAAAAGTTAACAAAAATATAGCCACAAATGTAACTGCTTATAAATTCTGTTTAGACTTTTTTCCTAAATAATTCCTAACTTAAAGAAGAAATCAACATATAATATAGAAATTGTTTTAAAAGAGAGCCACTTTGTATCAAAACCTGTGGAGTACAGTCAAGGCTGTATTTAAAGAATTTTACCTTAAAATATTATTACTTTAATATAAAAATGTATACATATGACCTAAGCATTGAACTTAATTTATGTGAAGAAATGATAAACCAAAAGGAAGTCTGAAGAGAGAATTATGAAAATAAATCTTGACATTAGCAATAGAGAAAACAAAGGACAGCAAATAAAATCAAAAGCTAGGTTTTAGAAACTACTGATAAAAATAGGAGGAGTATGTCCTGGCACATGACATTAAGAAAAACTATAAAAATTAAAAGCCGATGATATTAAACATAAAAAAATAGATACAACCATGTTATATTTATAACCACCTAATTCTGCTATAACGCAGCATGTGTTTGTCTGTTTTCATGCACTGTGCAGAATCACACAATAAAAACCATGGGCCATGTGGGAAAAATAGGGACACAATACTCAAAGTTGTTAAAAACCTGCTCTTTTTTAAAAAGGACCAAGCATTCACAATTTTATAGCCGAATTCTCTCTAATTCTTCAGTCAGAGTTGTTCATTATAGTCCAGAAGAGTTTGTTTGTTTTTTTTTAGGTTAAGATGCTTACTTCATTTTACAAAGATAGCATTTGTTTATTTAACTTAACTCTCAAAGAGCACTTACTGTGTGCCAGGCACTGCTTTAAATGCTTCATGAATATTAACTAATCCTCTCTGCAGTCTTAGGAGGCTAGTACAGAGGAGGAAATGCAGCACAGAAATCCTGAATAACTTGTCCAAGATCTTGTAACTAGTACGTACTGTAGCTGGGATTTAAACCAGACAGTTTGGCTCCAGTGCCTGAGCTTTGAACTCTTAACTACTGTACTTTGCTATCTTTAAACCCAAACCCAAGGAAGTTGGCACTCTGGTTCCTCAGTGGCTTTCTGAATTGTGTGAAGTACAGCCCCAGCAAGGCCTAAAATCTGACTTCTTCGGTGGCTGCTAACAAGGTAGACAGTACATCCTTTCAGAAGGAGGGGGAAGATAAGTTCCATGGAGTTATGATCAGAATTCAAAGCAAGGGAGGAGGGAGAGAGCTGGTAGATAAATTCTCTCTTCATCCTCTGCTTTCAAAGCCTCGTGTTTGTTCTTCTGTCGAGAGACTTACTGTTTGCCAGGGAGCTAGCTGGGTTTCTTCATGAAACATGGGCCAGCTTGGTGACACACCGCTCATCTTTTCCACTTCTTTGCCCTTTCTTCACTCATATCCTCTGATATTGCACCTCCAAACAATGGCTTTAGTTTCACCTCAGACTCTACTTTTTAGGAAACCAGCCTGCAGCAGAATTTGAAGACGATTCATGGAGCAAGAAATGAATGTGGCAAATAAATGTATAAAAAGTGCTCTGACTCATGAGCAGTTAGGGTAATACATACTAAACCATAGTGAGTTGTAACTTTTTGTACATTAATTTTGGCAAAAAATTGAAAAGACGAGCAGTACCTAATGCAAAAATGATCACCACAAGCCTATTTAACACCCATCACCACACAGTTACAAATTATTTTTTTCTTGTGATGAGAACTTTTAAGATCTACTCTCTTAGCAACTTTCAAATATACAATGCAGTAATTAAAAAAAATTTTACAATGCAGTATTTTTAACTATAGTTACCATATTGTATATGGTATCTCCAGGACTTATTTTATAATTGGAAGTTTGTACATTTTGATCACCTTCACCTGTTTTGATCATCCCCACCCCTCATCCCACCCCAGGCAACCACCAGTCTACTCTCTGTATCAGTTTTTTGTGGGGAGGGAGTAGTTTGTTTTGTTTTGTTTTAGATTCCACATGTAGGTGAGATCATATGGTATTTATCTGCCTCTGTCTCATGTAGTTCACTTAGCATAATGATGCCCTCATTGTCCATCCATGTTGCCACAGATGGCAAGATTTTTGTTTTTAATGGCTGAATGATACTCCATTGTAGTAATATCCCACATTTTCTCTATCCATCCATCCATCCATCCGTGGACACTTAGGTTGCTTCCCTGTCTTGGCTATTTGTAAATAATGCTACAGTGAATATGGGAGGACATATGTATCTTTTCAAGTTAATGTTTTTGCTTTCTTTGGATAAATATCCAGAGGAATTGCTGGATCATATGGTAGTTCTATCTAAAATTTTTTAACAAGCCTCCATGCCATTTTCCATAGTGGCTGCACCAATTTACACTCCCACCAACATTGCACAAGGGTTCCCTTTTCTCCAGATGCTTGTCAACACTTGTTATCTCTTATCTCTTTGATAATAGCCATTCTGACAGGTGTAGGTGATATCTCATTATGGTTTTAATTTGTATTTCCCTGATAATTAATGATATTGAGCATCTTTTCATGTACCTGTTGGCCATCTGTATGTCTTCTTTGGGAAAATTGCTATTCAGAGCCTCTGCCCATTTCTTAATTAGATTGTTTTTTGTTATAGAGTTGTATGAGTTCTTTATATATTTTAGATATAACCTCTTATCAGATATATGGTTTGTAAATATTTTCTCCCATTCAGCAGGTCATTTTTTCATTTTGTTGATGGTTTCCTTCACTGTGCAGGCTTTTAGTTCGATGTAGTCCCACTTGTTTATTTTTGCTTGTGTTGCCTTTGCTTTTTGGTATCAAATCCAAAAACTCATCACCAAGACCAATGTCGAGGAGCTTACTGCCTATGTTTTCTTCTGGGAGTTTTATGGTTCAGTCTTATGTTCAAGTCTGTAATCCATTTTAAGTTAATTTTTGTGTATGGGGTAAGATATTGGTCCAGTTTCACTGTTTTGCATGTGGCTGTCTAGTTTTCCCAACACCGTTTATTGAAGAGACTGTCCTTTCCCCATTGTATATTCTTGGTTCCTTTGTCGTAAATTGATTGACCATGTGATATTTTTTAATAAGGAAAACTAGAAGCAATGTAAATATTCAATATAAGAACATTACAGTACATCCCATGTAGTCATTAAAAAGAATGAAGTTAAGTATGTACTTATATGCAATGATATGCATGATTTGTTACCAGAAAAAAGTATTGTTAAATATATTCATATTTTTAAAATTGTGTATATTATTCCAACACTTTCCATGCTTATCTCTGGGAAATGGTATCATAGGGACTTTTTAATATTCATCAGTCTTACATTTCTTCGAATAGCATATTATTTCTTTCATCAAAAAAATGAAAATGTGCTGACAAATTTCCTAAAATTTCTCCATAATTATGTTTTTAATTTCATAGGAAAAACAAATGAACAAAAAGTTAAGTTTACCAATGCAGTGAACTGGTAATTTTATGTATATATACGTTAACCTTAAGCACAGGTATACATCCAGTTGTTTTATTTCATAGCCTGCCTGTTTCCACAAGGAATTAAAATACCTTTTGCCCAAGCTAAAGAACCATTTCAGCATAGTCAAAATACATGAACTATGTGAACCCAGTAAACACTTGCCCAAATAGTACTTGTCCTTAGTAAATTTATTTTGCATGTACGTTAGGAAATTTGGGGTGCTCTAAAGTGTGGAGCCCAGGATTGAGCTACTTGTCTGGGATGAAGGGTGCAGTGAACCGTTGCTCAGACCTGTGCGTGGCTTTCTTACCCACACTATGTGCTCCTTATGGGAAAACTACTCTAAAATTAGTCTGCTCTCCTCAGTTGTAAGTCTAACTCTCCAGGAATGAATATAGTGCCACTCCATGAAGGAATAATGATACGAATTTTAAAAGTGACAAGTTGAATAATGTTATTACTGAGAAAATCCTGGTGAAGAAAATCCGTTTGTAGATAAGCCTCTTAAGAAGGGGTGGGGTGGGAAAACGGTACCTAGAGGACCTCTGTTACCGTGTTCAGGCTCTTGTCACCTTGTACTTTATTTAACTATGTGGCACCTGTCACAAAGAGTATAATCATTTACTTCTGAAAAGTCACACAAGCTATATGAATTCAGTAAATGCCGAGATAACACGTCATGAGTCTGTGCGTCTATCCTCCCACCCACTTTCTTTACGAAGTCAAGAAGAAATCCTGGAAGCCTCTGAATGCTTTGAAAAGATTCATTGTTCTGTTTTTAAGTTCAGACAAAGGCATCAGTTTATTACCCTTTGCAGCTTTCCTCATACCTGACAACCTACTGTTTTACGGATATAGGGGTATTTGCATGTGAAAGAAGCTGAGGGACTCAAAGCCCGACCCGGCTTATAAACACTTGATTGATTTCTGCATATAATAGGTCATTGTATTTGTAGGTGCTCAGGTGAAGCCTGTGCACAGATACACAGACTTACCTTTTCTGCGTCCTCACAAGAGTACATACAATGTGTTATATGGAAACTGACATTTTGCAGTAAATTTGGCATACAAACTAATCCCGTCGGGTTGGGAGATAGCCATTTTGTCAGTGTTTATTGACTACCTGCTGCACCAAAGCACTGTGCCACGTGTCGTGCCAGGGACGAGCAAGGCGCAGCCTTGAGAAGCTTGTTGTACAGGGAAGTAAGTTACTGCTATTAGAAACAGAATCTTTAAAATATGTAATTTATTTCTCTAGTAGAAAATTGCCACCCATTTGCTAACTGGCCAGAGCCTTGCAAATTTTCAGCTGTGGCACCACTGAGAGAAAAGTAATTTGACCAGAATCAGGACTCTGAACTTGATCCAGTTTCCTTCTCATGTATACTCAAAAAAAAAAAAAATCAACTTCAGAGTTATAAGATAAAAATGATAATTGCATTAGGTTGTAATGTGATTGTTACTCTCAAAAAGTTGATTGGCAAAATATTAATGTTAGATGTAATCCTGTGATTGTGTTTGTGCTATACAGTCTGGTTTTACCAAAACACTTATTCACTTAAAGAATTTCTTTTTGCTTAGTATGTTTCTTCTCTTTTGCAGGAGTTTATTTTATCAGAAGATTATAACAAGATGACTCCTGTGAAAAACTATCAAGGTAGGAATGAGAGCAGTGTTTTCATCTTCCTAGACGTTGAAGTGTTTCCTGATGGCTTCCATCGCCAAGAGAGGGCTTGACTTTACAATAGTCAGGAAGACAAAACAGCAGTCCTTCGTCGTGAATATTATCCCAGTTTCTGACTTAAGAAGGAGAGGCCCTGAGAGGTTGGCTGACAGGCCTGTGGCCCTGTAGCTGGTGAAGTGCGGAGCCAGAGCAGGTCAGTGGGACTCCAGGGCCCACAGCCTTGGTCCTTTGTCTTCCTGCTCCACCACACTGCCTGGAAACCCTGCCCCAGACTTGGAGAGTGGGGCCAGGAGTGGCTTTCCATGGAGCTCATTTAATTTTTGGTTAAATGTTTTAAAAAGCTGAGAGTGTTCATATTGTCTAAGGAAAGGAACTAGGGTTTTATTGTGTCTTTGACATTGGCAGTGCACCATAGACCATTTCCATAATATAGACCAGGAGCAACGTTCAGCAAAGATTTTTTTCATCCAGGCAAATGTCAGTGTCAGGGTTCAGAACATGAGAAGTAGACCTCTTAGCACTTAGAGGTCATTTCATCCAAATCTCATGACCTCATTCATTCTGCATGATCATGCAGCATCTTCTCTGATACCTTCAGGGACATAGCATCCCATCCTGATTTTAGAAAATTCTAAGCATGAAGTTCTTTATTTCTAGATTTTGATCCAAAATTTATTTCCTTATGGATTTATTCTTTAATTTTTTTCATATATCATTTATCAAGTATTTATTGAGTACCTGCTGTGTTCCAATAACTGGATATAATAGTGAACAAGACATGTATATTATATATAGATCAGCAGCACCCATGAAAATAGATGCCAAAAAAATCTAAACAAAATTTCAGCAGGTCAAATTTAGCAATATATCAAAGGATAATTACCTCACGACCAAGTGAGGTTTATTCCAGGTTTATACTCAAAAGAAATGAAAGCAGGAACTCAAAACAGATATCTGTGTACCCATATGTATAGCATTATTCACTGTAGCTAAAAAGTGGAAACAAACTAAATGTCCATGGATGGATGAATGGGTAAACAAAATGTGGTATATCAACATGATGCATTATTATTTGGCCATAAAAAGGGAATGAAGTACTAATTCCTGCTGTAATGTGGATGAAGCTTGAAAACGTGCTAAGTGATGGAAACTAGTCACAAAACACCATACATTGTATGATTACACTTATATGAAATATCAAGAACAGGAGAATCCTTAGAGACAAAGCAAATTAGTCACTACCCAGGATTGGGGAAGGGGGAATTTGGGTATGGGTTTCTTTTTGGGGTAATGGAAATGTTCTGGAAATAGAAAACTTTCCATGATAATTGTACAACATTGTGAGTATACTAAAAAAATCACTGAATTATATACACTCCAAAATGGTTTAAATGGTAAAATTATATTAAGTGAATTTTATCACAATTAACATTGAAAAATTAATCAGTGATACCAAAACCAGACAAAGATATTACAAGAAAGGAACTACAGTGCAGTATCTCTCATGAACTTAGCTGTAAAAATCCTCAAAAAATGCTAGCAAATCCAACAATGTATAGAAAGAATTATACACTGTGACCAAGTGGGATTTATTCCAGAAATGCAAAGCTGGTTCAGCATTTGAAAATCAGTGTAATCCATCACATTAAAAAGCTTGAAGAAAAATCATGTGATCATATTGATTGATACAGAAAAAGCATTTAATAAAATCTGACACCCATCCATAATAAAAACTCTCAGGAAATTACGAATAGATGGGAACTTCTTCAACTTGATAGCGAAATGTCTATAAAAAACCTAGAGCTAACATCAGACATTTGACCCCTGAACAACGCAAGAGTTAAGGGCACCAGCCCTCTGCGCAGTGGAAAATCCGTGTGTAATTTACTGTCAGCCCGCCGTATCTGCATTTTATCACATCCTCAGATTCAACCAACCTTGGATCATGCAGTACTGTAGTATTTACTAGTGAAAAAAATCTGCACATAAGCGGACCCACGCAGTTCAAACCTGCATTGTTGGAGGCTCAGCTGTACTTAATTGTGAGAAACTAGATACTTTCTCCCTAAGATCAAGATCATGACTCCTATTTAAGAAGTAGAGCCAGGCTTCAAGCCCAGGTTCCTAAAACTGAGTGATATGTATGTATCTTCAAAGGGTTTGTTTTTGAATAAAAGAATTCTGTCACCTTAGAAAAAGTATGTGCCTTAAGTTTTAAGGTTTGGTTTTTGTTTGTTTTCTTCAGTAGTCACAGGCAGCCTGACAGAGGAAGAGAACCAACTCTGGCAGAGAGACGAAGTTTTTAAAATTCTCGCTGCGTCGTTGATTGTGTAGCTTTGAGCGAGTCACGTAACATTTTTGAGCCTCTGTCTCCTCCTCTGGCACATGACCACAGCTCAGAGGGCCAAACTCCCATATCTTTCTGGGCTACTGTCATCCCCTTGGACTTAGAAAGTAACAGGTCAAAGATCAAAGGCCTCTTCATACGAAAAGGAGGCAAAGCGCCGGGGGCCGCTTTCTGCTTGAGACAGACTTGGCGCACTTGAGGGTGAACCAGGGGAGAGTTCATTTTTATCCCGTCATTGGCGGAGCTTAAATTGAGCATTTGATGACACAGACGTGACAAGATCTTCAGGAGTTTTTCCAGGAAGTCGCATCTTTTAGTTAAAGACAGCATTTTGATCTTGATGGTGGCCAAGTCTCCGAAAAGCAGGTACTGTGTAGAGAAGTCATATTATTACTGCTCCGGTGCCCCTTCAGAAGCCCCGTAGATTCACCAGGCTTCAAACATCAGATTTTAAAGCATCAGGCATTTGGTGGAATGACTGTCCTGGAGGTACCCACTGCGGTTCTGACTGTACTGTTCAGTAGGCAGTCTGTGAGGGCCATTTTGCCAAGGCCAGGTTGTGCCTGTAAAATGAGGAAGCCACCCAGCTTTGCAGAGACATTACAATGACAAAGTGGGAATATCTTTTAAGTACCTGGCCCTAATTAGACACAGAAGTAGGCAGTGATGCTGTTCTTGCTGATAGAGCTGCACTGATCCATCCATACTGTCTGTAATCCTATTTCATGATCAAAATGGGAAACTGCTGTCTTCTCTGTCATCTCATCACAGTCAGGATGAGTCTGCTCTCACCCACCAGGCTGCCAGCTCCTGGGCACGGAGCCCGGTGGGGTCCAATTTCCAGGGTATCAATCTTTGTTTATTCCAGTCTGCTCTGTTCAGTGACCATGGACCCCCTATACCTCTCTGGAACTGCGTAATAAGAAAGCAAATATTTTATTGATTTTATTTGGTAGTGGAGAAACCATGAGACCTTGGCCAAACTACTCAACGTCATTGTGCCTCAGTTTGCCCATATATAAAATAGGGAGGTGGAGTCAACATGACATGAATAGTTTCTTCTAACTCTGAAATTGTATGATGCAGTAATTCTGTGATGGTGAGCAACCCTGGGAAATTCGCTCTCGTGATCACATGATGCATATACTTTGATGTCAGGGGTATTTCATTCTTTTTTTTATGGCACTTGGGAATAAGTCTGTCCTCCTTTCCAAGCATTTGCTTTCTCACAGAAAGTTCATCTAGAACTTTGTTGTGGGTTTATAAGCTAGCTTTCATCAGAAGGAGAACAGTAATGCTCTTTGCTTTTTTTTTTAAGCTTAAATAAACTGACCTCGGTGACTTCATTAGAAGAACATCACTTCAAATGTGTTTTGTGGTCACACTGATCTAGCATTTTCTATTCCAGTAGCTCTAACATGTCTGAGAGAGGTGGCCTAGGCCCTTTGGTATTGGGAAGAATTGCATATAAAAACTCGGCATGGCGCTCTACAGTGTCATGCCCCTACCCTGATGAGAACCACTGTTCTAGCCCGTGTTGATAATGGTTATCTACTCTTCAGCATACTCTAGGGTGGGGAGGAGAGAGTGATGCATCTCTGTGGACTACGCTTTACCAGCCTCCTTCAGGATGTTTTACGGGTTGTCTTCTTGTCTCTTGGTTTTTAGCACATCAGAGCAGAGTGACGATGATCCTGTTTGTCCTGGAGCTGGAGTGGGTGCTGAGCACGGGGCAGGACAAGCAGTTTGCCTGGCACTGCTCCGAGAGTGGGCAGCGCCTGGGAGGTTATCGCACCAGTGCCGTGGCCTCGGGCCTGCAGTATCCTTTGCTGGACAAAATCCTTTGGTGGGAACTTAGTTGTTGACTTCCTTCTTTTGTGAACATTTTGGGTATGTGCAACTTGGAAGTTTCTTGTTTTACTTGCTGAAGTTGCCCAGCTGATTAAGATGCTTGCAGACTGTCCAACACACAAATCATCAAGGGTCCTGACGTAGGTGGAGTAAAATAAGCTAATAACAGTCCCTGCTGAGCAGCTGAGCAGGTTGTGGGTCTACTATGACACAAAATCTGACTTCTGGACAGGACACAGCCCAGATTTGTGAGCCTCAGCTGTCAGAAAGAATTACGGAACATGGAGATAAAACCGTCACTGAAATACAATTTTTTATTTTTGTACAGAAGTAATTTACACCCAGATATTAAGGTTGTGAACACTCCCACTGGTGCCTGGTGGAAGAACCACAGGACTCCTGTTCACTTTAAGAATATTTATTGCGAGGGTACCCTGCCAGCACCAGAGTAGTTTAGCTGGTATCTACACGGTGATGGTGCAGTCTTTGTTCCAGGTACAAGACTTTTCCAGGATGTATAGAATGATATTAATTCTCATCTCCCAAGCCTCCAGGGCCCATGTGCTCAGTGTGAATACCTGCTAATGCTCGGTAATCCTCACATCTGGCCCTCTGGGCTCCAGCAAGCGCAGGCCTGACAAGTGTGAAGCCCGTATGGGCGCTGCTACCATTGGAAGGAGTAAAGAGCCCCAAGTTTCTTTGTTTAAAAAGTATAGAATCTCTCCACCTTCTGACAAGTGAGGAAATAGTTGGAAACATTGCTAGTCTGCAAAAGCAAGGTGAAATTCAACTTGCTTTCAGATTTTCATCTCATATTTATAAAATGCCTATTCAGTGATTCGCAGCCATCTGACAAAGTCCCTTGCTGCTTCCCTGCAGATGTGTGAAAGTAGCTGTATTTCTGTGTGTGTGTATCTATAAGCTAATGTCACTCTTATTTTCCTAATGGAAAAGCAAGATGAAGAACCTGGGAATGGCCATCGTGGCAGGTTGTAAAAGTGGCCAAGAAGACCAGAAGCAAGGGCAGTAAGGAATGGAAAGCAGACTCCGCTTACCTCTGAGAGGGAGGTACCACTCGTACCTTTGAGAGGGTGGTTAACAAAAGAAACTCCAAAGTTTACTTTCTAAAAGCCAGTTCAGACAAGCATAATGCTTGAGTTGAAATACATGGACTCTCCTGCCAATAGATTAATGATTCCTTGTAGTGTTAGAATTGGATCTCCCTTAGAGACCATCCAGTCCGATTTCTCACTTTATAGACGAGCCGGCTGAAGCCTAGAGAGGGTCACGTGCCTTGTCTGCAGCTGGTATGCAGGAAAACCACCACCGGCACCCAGATCTTCTACCTTGGACTGTTGGTTTTTCTCGTTATACTGTACTACCCCTTTGAGAACAGAACTAATGGCATCAATATAATTTGTTATTAACCTGCTGACTTCTAGATCACTAGCCAATCCTAGTGATAAATCTTCTATATCACCTAACCAAACCAGGGAATATGGAAAAAATACAGATTGTGCCTTAAGATGTTTACTTTTTAAACTGTCTGAAAATGAAAGAAAAAAAAAGAAAACAAAAACCCCACAAATACACAGAGTTAAACTTGTCCTGACTCTTACAGTGTTTCGCTCCTCTCTTCCAGCATCTCCAAAAGTCATCTTCATTTTTCAGCTGTTTTCTTTGGCCACACCATGTAGTTCACTAAGCAGAAAAAAATCATGTGATTGGCGATCAGAAGCTTTTGTGTGAATGTGAAAGCCTCAATGTGAATGACCATCCAGCCCACCCTTGCTATTCAGGTGGATGGGAGCTGCACTACTCCAGACGCAGAGGACCTTCCAGGAGACTCCCTCCCCCTCCACCAGGTCTGCTCCTCTAGCTCCAGCTTTGGAGCACAGTGCCCGCCCGCCCTTGCTCCTGGGAGCATGTATGTACCTAGGGTTTTTCCAGGGCTGCACACTGACGCACAGCACAGCCGCTTTTGCCGGAGGGGCTCAGCCAAGAACCACGTGACTTTCCGAAGGCTACAGGGTGTTTTCTGGGAGCTGCCTGGTGCACAGATTGTTAACCAGAAACTCATACAGCATCGAGGTTCACATTAAAATCCAGGGTTTTCTTTTTTAATCCTTATTTTTTATTGAAGTGTAGTCGATTTACAATGTTAGATTCAGATGTATGGCAAAGCATAAAATCCAGTTTTTAAACACATTTTTCTCATGGGAACCTTCCACCAACCACCATCCCACCCCTCCTTTTCTTTCTGCCACCTTCCGTACTTACAGGTTTTGGGTTTTGGCAGGTTTTGTTTTGTTTTGTTTTGGGGTTATTTTAGTGATAAGTAAAGGAAGGATATCTCTTGAAATAACATAAGATGTTCAGAATATTATTACCCCTGTTTCTCTTCATAGTGGACATTGGTGGCATAGACTTCTACAGATGGCACCTAATTGTCTCCCATCGCCACCTCAAACAGTCGTTCAAACAAGCCAACAAGAAAAACTCAGATTCAGTTCAGCCTGTTT
Organism: Vicugna pacos; assembly: GCF_048564905.1. Taxonomy (NCBI): domain Eukaryota; kingdom Metazoa; phylum Chordata; class Mammalia; order Artiodactyla; family Camelidae; genus Vicugna; species Vicugna pacos. The sequence goes on along the minus strand of NC_133000.1, from coordinate 13,464,303 downwards.
TTCTCTTCTTTCAGGCCTCTTAGTAGAGAAGTAAATATGCAATGAAAAGTAACCAAAATTCAAGTAGAGAAATAAAGGAGGACAAAGAGACTGACTAGTTTGCAAATTGAATTATCAGGTGATTTTGAATCACCTCAAAATCTTTCTTGCTTTGGCTAAAGATCTGAAGCATCAAATATTAAGTGAACTACAATATTAATAACAACAACAATAATAATCAGGAAGCAAAGGAGGGGAAAGAGGAGGAAGTATTTTACATTTGCTGTCCCTAAGAGTCTAGGTGGTACTTCTACGTAATGTTATTCTGTGTACTATCGGAACAATAAGGCAAAGTAAAAACAAAAAGATGTGATTCTCAATTTTCACAGTGTAGAAACCAAGGCCCAGAGAGGCTCAAAAAGATTAACAGACTTTCTTGAGGTCACATGACTATTATGTGGCAGAACCAGGATTAGAACTTGGGTGTTAACATCTTTCACCTGACCCCCTCTGCTCATACTATTATTTACCTGCAGTTGTGAAGACTGTTGGGTATCAGATTGCATCTGTTTTTTCATCTGTGTTCTTATAATTAATCAAGATAACTTTAAGGTGATTTTATTCTGTGTAAATCTTAACATTGTTTTACATATATCTGATAACTTGTGTGGAAAGGATAACCTTTCTCCCTGTTCTTGAGACTGGAAGGATTTGTTACACCCTCTTCTCCTTCACTTAAAGAAAAAATGTTTTGTTATGAAATTTTTCGAAATGTGTAGCAAATTGGAGAAAAAGTGTAACAGACACTCATGCACTAATCCCTCAGTTGCACCATTGATTCTTCTGTCCCTTGTTGCTTTGTCTCTTTCTGCTGGAAGATTTTAAAGCAAATTCCAGACCTTCTGTCTTCTTATCCTTACATATTTCATTGTGCACCTCTGAAAAATATGGACCTTTTCCCAATAATCACAGTACTGTTATTAGTCCTAAAAATTTATAATCATTCCTTGATAATATTAAATAATTGATCCATTTTCAAATTTCACCCATTGTTTCAAAAATGGCATTTGGCAGTGGGTTTGTGTGAATTTAGGTCCAGACAAGCTGCACATATAGGATATGATTATTTCATCTAAATTTCTCAATCCCCCTTTCACTTTTTAAAAAATGTGCCTCTGTAACTTGTGGGAGGCAGTCCCACACTCTAAAGTGATCTCTCCTTCCTCACCATGGAATTTAACTTGTTCCTCATCCTCCCTTTCTCCCAGATTTTTCTGTAAACTGCAAGTTGCCTCTGTCATCTTGACTGCGTTCAGATGCAACTTTTGGTTAGAACCCTTGGTAGTTGTGCTGTGTGGTTCACGCAGCTTCTCAGCAGGAAGCACACAGTGTTGGGTTGTCACCCTTCCGGTGTGGCCCAGATTGATCAGTGATTCGGGGGGCGACAGCCAGGTCTCTGCAGTGCACTCCTCTCCATCAGCCTTTCATTTAGTGGTTTTGTCCACTGCTGGTCTTCGCCTGAACCAACCCTTTCATTAGGGTTGCAAAATGGTGACTTTGTAATCCTCTCATTTTTTTCCACGTTTATTGATTGGAATTCTTCTATGATGTAGATCTTTCCCTCATTAAGTAGGGCTATTTGGTTATCCTGAAATACAATTAGTACAGGAAAAACAACATAAATTCTTAATTATTTCTCTTTAATTGCCCATTTTTAGAGCAGAGATTTAGTGCCCTGGTTACCTCCAATAGGGATTTTTTTTAATTCATATTTTTTATTGAAGTGTAGTTGATCTATAATATTAATTTCAGGTGTACAGCAAAGCGATTCAGTTGTATATACATACGTATTTCTTTTCCAGATTCTTTTCCATTACAACTCATTACAAGAAATTGAATATAGTTCCCTGTGTTACATAGTAGGTCCTTGTTGTTTATCTCTTTTATATATAGTAATGTGTATTTATTAATCCCAAACTCCTAATGTATCCCTTCCCCACCCACCACCCCCAAAGGGACCTTTTTTTTTTCTTTTTGAGCTTTATTATAAACTCTTAGGGTTTGGCTTTTTAATAATATATTCAGTATATTTCAATAAATTGCCCCTCCCCCTTTTTAATATTCATATTGTCCCATCTTCAGCCAGTAAGAGCCACATCATATTGGCTCCTGTGTCTTTTTGATACAACCCCATTAGCCGTCGATAGCATCTTTGCTTTTTGGCTCAACATGTCTGAGGCTCATCGTGTACTTTTCCTGTCCCGGTCCTGGAATCAGCCAGTTCTTTTATGAGGAATAGTATTCAGAGATAGCTAGGAAATATATAAGTGTATATTTTTAAAAAGAAAATCAATCTTCAGTTCATGTAATATGTCTGATTCGAATTTAACATTAGTAGAGTTTTTACTTCATTTTTGTACTTGATTCTTTCGGGCTGAAAAACTTGGTTCCTAAAACATCAGCATTACTATTTGCTTCATCCTTTTTTATTGTTTCAAAATAATAGTACCAATACTATAATAACAAGACTATCGAATAAGATTTTAGATTTCTTTGCAGTGTTCTTGGTCCTTCGAATAGATTCTGCCAAGAATGTACAGTCAAAATGCTATGTTTTAAAGTCACTTGAAATAATTCTGTTAACTCATATCACCAATTTGATAGTTAGGTTTGTTTGTTTCAATTTGTTGTCAGTTTGGGGGACTGTAAAAAAAATTTTATGAATATTTTGAACGTGTAAAATAATTACAAGATTCCATAATAGAAACTACATAACAAGAGAGAAGTCTCGCTGCCATTGCTGTCCCCTTGGCTTGTTTGTGCCTTCTTACAGGTGGCCACTTTTGTTAGATCTTGACTAATCCTTCCAGTGCTTCCTTTTGTAAATATACGTGTGCATGCACTTCTATTCAGATTACCCTCCTTACGTACACAGAGGCAGCGTAGCATATAAACTCTTAGGTACCTTGGCTTTTCTTCCCACTTAATAATCTATCCTGGAAGTTTCTCTATGTCAGAGTTCCCAGCTGCATAGTATTCTATTGCACAGATGTATCATAGTTAATGAGTCCTCTTTTGATGGACTTTTGGGTAGTTTTCAAACCTTAGCTATTAAAATAATGTGCAGTGAGTAGCCTCAGGCATGTGTCATTTCGTATTTTTGCCATTGTGCCTCTGGGACAGAACTCTACAAGTAGGAGTCCAAGGCATTACCAACCAGGGGAGCTCCCTGGAGACCCAGTGCCTTGGGTTTTTACTGGAGCCTGGTCACATGGGCAGCCTCTTCCTGGCGTGGGCCAAAATTCCAGACCCCCTAGAAGGAAAACAGATGTTTGGCATAAACCATATTGTTTGTACGGTTAGGGCACAGTGAGCCACTTTTGTCTTTTAGTGGTGGGAACCATCCCGAAACCCAAGTTCCCAGATGCCATGCCAGTCTTGTAACAGCAGCCTTTCAAAGGATAGCGGTCAGGCCTGCTAGGTTACTATTTCATTTCATTTTATTTTTTTGTAAGGCACCGTTTTCATGTCTTGAACTATCCATACATGTATCTTGCCCATTTTTTCAGTAGGTTTGTAGTCTTCTTGATTGCTCTTTCTATTTGAGGGGTTTAGGCTTTTTGTGACATCAGCTGCAATTTTTTTTTTCAATTTGTCTTTTGCTTTGCTTATGGCATTTGTTTGTTGTTTGTGTTTTTGAGTCATAGCTTAATTCCCACTCCAAGCTTATAAAGGATCTCTCCCATCTAGAACTTAACAGTTTTCATTTTTTTACATTTAGAATCCCATTTGGAATTCATCCTGGTATATAAAGTGTAATATAGATCCTGTTTTGTTTTTCCAAATGATTATTCAGTTTGTACCAACTTTTTTTTTTATCCATCTTTTCCCTCTTCGTTTGAAGAGCCACCTTTCAGACGTGAATATGCTTGCATGTTAGACGTCTATGTGCTTGGGGTCTATTTCTAGACTTTCTATTTTGTTCCATTGGTCTGTTTGTCTATCTATGCACCACACTTTTAATTAAAGAAATTTTGTAACATGTTTTAATACCTAGTAGGGCTAATCTCCCCCATCACAATACCACACTGCACTTACTTTCAGAGTATTCCTGGCTCTTCTTGCTTATTTATTTTTCTATATAAACTTTAGAATTAACATATCTCTAGGAAAAATCCATATGTTGACATTTTTATAGGGATTATATTAGGTTTATAAATTCATTTTGTGAGAATTGACATCTTTATCATACTGAGTCTTACTGTCCAGTAATACTGTATGTCTTTCGTTTTGTCATGTCACTTGTGTCTTTCAGCATTATAGCCAAGTTCTCCTCGTATGGGATTTGCACATTTCTTGTTACATTTATGCTTTTGGGCGGGGGTGGGAGGCAGGTATTGGTAAATCCATCCACTCGCTTTTGAGAAACAATCCTTAGCGCTTACATGACAGATTTGATGTTGAAACCCGGCATGTGTTTATTGGTGACCACTCAGGCCAAGTAACCATCCTCAAACTGGAGCAAGAAAACTGCAGCCTGGTCACAACGTTCAGAGGACATACAGGTGGGACTGAAAGCAGACTCTCCACGCGCTGCTGTCACAGTGAGACATCGCCTGCTGCATGTTCTGATGTGCACGTGATATGCTGTGAAGGTGACGTGGTACAGTCTGGGCTTGTGCAGAGATGCACGTGACACCCGTAACTGATTTCAGAACGGTTCAGTAAGATAGAACATCAAAAATGTCCTACATGCGCCCAAACGAAAGAGCAAACCATCTGTTTTGAAAATGGCGGTGATTTGGTTCTTTGTCACATTGCGCTGGAGAAGGCCGGTGTTGGCAACCGTTAGTGAGACATTGTCTGAGGCTATGTGGCAGCTGCAGAACCCTGGAAGGCCAAAAGGACAGCTGCTTCAGTCTGTCCTTGCATTCCTTGGAAGATGGTGTGCGAGACAGACTCTCACTTCCAAGACAAATGAAATGAAAAATAGATTCGTCATGGGTATCTAGGCTACATGAAAAGGTATAAGCTCCTCTTTAACTTTCCTTCCTCTGGGGCTCTTTTCAAGGCCCCTTTTATGTTACTGGTCTGCTCAAGGTCGTTTAAGCAAGGTGATAGAACGTATCCACACTTAGCCTTTGAGAGACTTGAATAGATGACGATGACCGATTGTTTACCAGTATTTTTAACAGGTGATGTTGACCCTGGAAAATTTTGTGGTTCTTAAGGAGATTTTGTGTCTTCTGTAGATTAGCAACCCATTTTTTTTTAGTATAGAACAAAGTTAATATCGAGTTTAGACGTCATATAAGAACAAAAGTAGGAGAATGAGGATGTAAAATGGGATAGTACCTAGATCATAAGAGATTTCCTCAAGGGGAAAAAAGGAATGTGTTAAAGAGAAAATTGAATCCAGTGGAAAAGATTCATAAAAGACCCTCTTAATTATCTGTATCTTTGGGAGGAAGAACACAGAGAAGTATCTGCTGTGGATAGGACCCTGGTCTTTCCTGATTGGATTTCTCCTTTTAGCCACCTACATCCTGGCCACGCCTGGCCTGCTAGGGACCTGAAACTGTCCTACGTCAGGACTGTGGGTCCTGCTGACTTCAGTCTCCTAATCTTTGGCTTCCTTAAACCCTCACTCCGCCTCCACTCACTCTTGCCCTTGTCGACAAGTCCAGTCCTTGACCCCTCCTTCCCTGGTGTCTCCTCCCCACCTCCCCCTCCTTTCCCATCACGTCAGCCCCACATTCCCCAGCACTGTTAGTTCAGGGCGCTTCTTGCTTCTTGATGAAACTTATCTGTGATTCAGACTATCCACGCCCTCTCCTGGGTCTGCCGCAAGTCACGCCCTGAGCTTCAGACCATTATTACCATTGCAGATGCATCATTCCAACCCAGACTCCCGAGCACTCAGCTAATCCGTCTGACGTCCTCAGTACACAGTCCACTCCTCCTCCCACCCCCCTCAGCAGCTCTTCCAGACCTTCACCACTCTCCCCAGGCTCCTCTCAAAGAAAAATGGAGATGATTATAGACTGAAACTTGGTGTTCATTAAGCACTAACTCCCTACTTCCTCTCCCTGCAGCCTCTGGCAAACACCCTGCTGCTTTCTGTCTCTGTGAATTAGTGACTCTGGGTACCTCATCTGAGTGGACTCATGCAGTATTTGCTGCTTTGTGACTGGCTCATTTCACTAGCACAGTATCGCCATGTTGTAGCAAACAGCAAGCACTTCTTAAAAGAACATCCTTCTCCCAGCTGCCTCACACTCTCCCCCTCCCGTTGGCTTTCCAGCCACCTGCGATTTGGCTCATGTCTCTCACTCCTCTTCCGCTGCTCCCCCTGAGGTGGCCCATGGCCTGCTGGTTGCTCAATCCAGTGGCCATGTTTTAAACTATGTCCTACTTAACCTTTCGGTAGCATTTCACATTGTGGCCATTCCTTCCTGCTGTAACAGCTCTCGTTTGGCTTCTGTAACACATTCTCTCCCAGTTTGAAGTCTCCGACTATTCCCTTCTCTCCTTTGTGGTGTGGTCGTCTTTGTGGCTTCTGCCCTGGACCCTCGTCTTCTCACCTCCCGTGCTCGCCACGGTTGACCTTGGCCGCTACTCCCAATCACAGCAAGAAAGGGCGTAGTCGTCATTTCTCACCTCAGAGCCCTCACAGCCCAGCCAGCGAGACAGAAGCTAGACGGTAATTACAGTGCGTGGTGGGAAGGGCGGGGAAGCAGCACCCAGCACTTCCAAGAACGCAAGATGGGCACCTCGCTTGGACAGGAGTGGGCGTCAGTCAGGAGGGTCAGGGAGGGTCCCAGGGGAGATGTGGCTGGACCTGAGCTCTTTGGAGAGGAGTAAGTGTTGAGTTCATTAAAAAAAAAAAAAAAAAAAAAAAAAGAGCGAGGAGAGCAGTGCAGGCAGAGAAAACCAGCAGAGTCTGAGGCCTGAAGACTTGCAAAAGCATGGCTCTCTTGGGACACCTAGTATCTCTTCTTGGCTGGAACACCGAGCATGAGGTGGGGGCAGCCGGAAAGGAAGTGAGAATCAGTTCAGATCACCGAGAGCATTATCCTGACGTTAGTGAGAAACGTGAAGGCGTTTTAAGCAAAGATGTTAACCTGATCGGATTTTAGAAGATTGCTGTGGCAGTAGAGAGGGTGATCGGAAAGCTAGCAGGAAACTGTCCTCGCAGCGTGGCCGAGGTGATGGGAAAGTGGGGAGGGGATGGACCCACGGTAAACTGTTAGGCAGTGAGCTCAGCGGGCCTGGTGATACGCTGGATGGCTCCCAGATTTGGTTCAGGCAGAGGCGGCTTTCAGCGCCGACCTTCTGGCTCTTTAGAAATCAGGCATTAACGAGAGCACTGATCGGAACGCTCTGGGTCATAAAGGGAGTAAGTAGCTGCTGCTTCCTGCTGTGAGGTGAGCCAGCTGTGGCCCAGGGATTTCATGTCTTCCGGGTTAGTCCAATATAAAATATTACCTTGACATCGTATCTTATCTTTCTGAAAGAGTGAAAGCATTTTCACATGATTTTGCCATGAAATATCCTTGAGGAAGATAGGACATGTCCCAGGAAGGTCCTTATCTAACATGAAGGCAAATAAATGTAGCAGGCACATATTTAACTTGTTGCTATTCCTAGACAGTAATCTCTGCCCATCACCAGTCTGGCCACAGCACAGCGCATTCATTTAAAGCTAAAGTGAGGGCGTCTATGAGGTTCCACAATGATTCAAACATCGTCAAGCTCTTCCTATGTAGCAAGTCCGTTCTGAGCCCTGGGAGGTCCCGAACTTAGCCAGACACAGTTCTGGAGAGAGGGGCTGTGAATGGAGGGTTTGTTTAATCTCCTCAGTCCCTTACCCCACAAAGACCTTAAGATGAGTCCAGATCCATTAAGAGTGATCTTGGGGGTCTTACCAGTCCAGATCCAAAGTCAGAAGCAGACAAGTCTTCTGTATGTGTACAGAGTCATAGCCATTCACCCATCCCTCTCGGTTGCAGGACAGAAGGGCATGTAAAAATGTGAGTTAGTGATGGAATCAGCCTCATTGCCATACTCAGAGGCCAAAACATGGCATTTACTAATCCATGGGGATTTAAGAAACTGATTTTATGTTCTTATGCTCCCTCTGCTGGTTTTATTTCCGGAGCTAAATGCCAAGTATCATAGTTCCTTGATATTTCTGCAGAAATTAGAATATATTTCTATCAAAAAGTCGTACACTGACTTGAACAAAAGGGGAAAAATCAGATTTTGACCATTGGAAATTTATAGTATCAATAAATCTTTTTTTTTTCTTCTAAGAGTTTTTTTGGTTAATATGAATCTGTTGGAAATAGTAGGGTTTGAATGTGGACCTGCCAGAGCATACTACTTACCTGGAAAATTAAATACAGGCTTGTTCAATGACTGTTAGGATAATTATTGAAAGTAACAGTGCAGCTATAGCAAAATAACTAAAATAAGAATACTCACAGTGAAGATGTGCAAGTTTAAATCATTAAATTGAAAGCTTAATTTTTGTTTACAGTGGAGACTTTCACATCCAAAAGACGCAGATTTCCATCAAGTCAGTCAGGTCATTGGATCCCCATGTGATGAGGGCTGCCACACGTCGGTGAAGGGAGTCAGTGTAGCGCGTGCCCTGTTCAGCTCCCACTCACGGAGTATAAGCACTAGACCAGTAGGTGGAAATACTATGAGTGTAGCAAGTGTGGTGAAGCCCCAGTGCCGCACGTAGGCTGCGTTGGGAACAGGGAACAAGAGGGCCTCCCCTTGTCACAAGAGTTAAAGGGAGGCTTCTAGGAAGGCGGTATTTAAACAACAACTTAAGGAGAAAGAGGAGCTACCCAGGTGGTGAGAACGTTCCAGGCCCTGAATATATGAAGCAGGTTTGAAGCCAGGAGTGGGTGTGAGTGGAGTCCAGTGGCCCGTGTTGAAAGCCAGGAATACCGGGTGAGGAACACAGGGTGACTGCAGGCAGCGTGAGGAACTGTGGACATTCTTAGGCGGTGGGAAACCAGCGATGAAGCTGAAGCAGGTTAGCAACATGGTTTCCGTGGTAAGAAATGGCTTGGTAGCAAGGGTGGTGGATTGAGTCGGGGTGGGAGTGGATGTGAGGAGACCATGTGGAAGAAAGGAGTCCCTGTTTGGACTGGGAGGATGGCAGTCAGCATGGAGGGAAGGAAGGGGAGGGGTTCCCGCTCTGTTTTGGAGATGAGGAGTCAGCGGCACTTGGTGATTGGTTGAGGTTTTCTCTCTGGGTGGACGATGATGCTATTGACAGAAACCGGGAAGGTTGGAGGTGACTGCAGGTTTGGAAGAGAATATCATGGTGCTTTAAACTGAACATGACCAAGAGGCACCCTTGCGGAGGCAGCAAGGAGACAGCCGAATGTCCAGTTGTGGGTCTCAGGGGGAAGATGCAGCCTGGAGATGGAGCTCGTGTATTTTTCCAGAAACACTCATCACTTCCACCTAGAGCCAAATACAATAACCGAAAGGTCACATACTTTATTCTAGAAGCTTCATGGTCTGAGGACTTACTTCGATGGCTCTCCTGTAGCCGCGTTTTGCCTCCACGCCCTCACCTTGCAGTCCGAGGGGTGCCGCTCTTGGTGAGTTGCCAGGTCACGCTGGTGTAGACAGACCCAGCAGTGTCCAGCCCTGACTTTCTGACACCCCACCTCGTCTTTAGCTTGTGCGGGATATGTTGTGAAAGTATCCAAAGATTAGTTCACTGAACATTTGGTAGCACATATGAAATTTCTAAAAATGTTTATCTGGTTTATCTGTTTGATCTGGTTCCACAGTTGAGAATCTCTTTTAAGTAAATCAGAAATGTGAACCAAGATTTATGTATAAAAATGTTCATCTTAGCAAAATTTATAGTAGTTAAAAGATGAGAAAAATCTAGTAAATAAAATATCCCACACATCCCTGTGTTGGGATATTAGGCAGCCATTAAAAATTCCCTTTATCAGCATATATAAGAATATAGCTAAATTTTATAATGATCAAAACCTTTTACTTTTAATAATAAATTATTTGTGTTAAAACTTACCGGTCGTATCGTGGACGTCCAAGGCAGGGAGAAGCATGTAATGAAACATCGAGGGGAAGCAGAAATCTGGAGGGAAGTACGAAGAAATGAAATAAATGATTTTCATCAGTTAAAATACCATGAACCCTGGAAACCCACAACCGTTGGCACCCTGGCTCTCACTCTTTATCCCTGCTCTAGGTTGTGGAGGGCGAGGAGAGTGGCCTGGGGGTGGACGGGGCTGGAGGGGTGTGGGTCTGCACTGCTCTGGAAAGCAGGCTCATTGTTAATGGGGTGTCATTGCTTCTAGGCCTTCTCAGTAGACAGAGGGCTTATTCTAACCTCCCCCCATTTGTAACTCCCACTATAATAGCGAGAAACTGAGCTCTCATTATCCTCAATTCATTTACTTAGTTGCTTAATCCTAGAATACACGTAAAATAGTTCCAGAATTGCCAACCTTTATAAACTATAGCCCTGTGAAATACAGACTCACTGAGTACTGCATTTGTGTACAGATCTTTTTTTATTTGGTTTATTACCATTTTCCAAAGTTAATTTTGTTGATTCGTCCCCTGACCCCCTTCAGTGAGGTTGGATCATTCACTTATGTATAACACAGCCGGGTTCACTTGCTTCTGTTTATATTTCAGTTTAAGTCCTCCACCCACCCCCACCCCCACCCCGCTAGGAGACACACACTCCTAGTTTTTATGTTTTACTTGTTTTTGAGTATGTGAAACACTAAACTCGGAACCAAACAAAAAATATGTGATGAAAATGTCACTCCCCTTCATCTGTTCTCTGTTCCCAGTGCCCAGCCTCTTCCACACACCTGCTCTAGGTAACAAATCTCATTAATTTCTCATCCACCCTTTTTTCTTAGATGTAGGTAGCATAATGCAGATACTCTTTTGCCCTTTGCCTTTTTCAGTTTATAGTGTATTCTGGAAATCGCGTCATATCCATCCAGCAGGCCTTCATCCTTTTTCATGGCTGCTTAGTACTCCATGTGAATGGAGTTTATTCACCTACTCTCTTATATGAGCGTTTAAGTTGTTCCCAATGTTTTGCTGTTTCAAACAATGTTGAGATGAATAGCCTTGTACATATGTATTTTGAATGTTATTTGATGGGAGTGGGGACAGTCTCTTGAACACAAATTCCTGGAAGTGAGAACCTGGATTGAAAGCTAAGTGTGTATGTAGTTTTGCTGGGTGTGGTTCCTCCCATATTACTGGTTTGCATTTTCATCAACAGTGTATGAGAGTGCTTTGTCTCCCCAGAGCTTTTATAACAAAATGTGTGTCATACTTTTAAATTTTCTAGGCAAGATTTTGATGATGGCTCGTATAAGGATGGTAGCAGTGGAGGTGGTGAGCAGTGCTTAGATTCTTGATAACATTTTGGAGGAAAAACCAATTCAGAGTTTATAGTGGGTTGCTTTGGAGGCCAATCTAACAGATTCCCGACCAGGGTTCTCTCCAAATCTGTTTGAATATTAGGTATCAATATTAACAGTCTAAATTAGTAAGTTCTTTCTGCTTGTCTTACATTTATGAAGCTTTGGGTGACTCTTGGACCAGCTTGTTATAATATTCCAGTAATTATATGGCACTATAACAGGTAATGCTGCTGCTCTAACAAATGACTTGCAGCATTTCAGTGGCTTAATGCAGTGGCTTATTTCTCGCTCATGTAACAACCCAGTGCAGATGTTCCTACTCTATTCCATGTGATGATTCAGGATCCCGGGATCCTTCTAGGCTTTCTCTGTGCCCTGGGGTCGTGGAGTCCTCTAGGAGAAAGTGTAAAGAGAAAGTAGAAGAGGGACATCCTAACTGCCTTGGCCTGGAAGAGATGCCTATGACTTCCATGTGCTTTCTGGGTTCCATTGCTGAGAAATCACATGCCCCCTACTTGCAAGAGGGACCAGTGAATGTGGTCCAGCTTTCCAGGGGGTGCTGTGTATACGGAAGGGGAAACACGAATTTCAGTAGACCATTAGCTAACTCTGCCACATATAGTTAACAAAGTGAGTCATTTGAGTACTGTGTGGGAATAAACATTTTGCAAGATGAAATGCATAAGCATTCCAGTCTCATATACTGCAGGAAGGTTGGGGGTGGTATATGGAGTTTGATAACAGGGAGAGAAGAAGAGAGAACACAGGAGAAATTGCTTGGCTTTGAAAGGCTAAGCAAGCATCGCAGAGGAGTTGGGGAATTGTGTGTGTTCTTACGTGGGCAGGAATATAGACAAGCAGAATGCTGTGCAGGTATAGGAAGAAGCTGTTAAGCATAATCCAGAATAGTGGGGTTTTTTTTCCTTTTGTCCTTGAAAAGATATCTTCTGAAACAATTATACGAGAGAAACTTTCTTTAAAGCTTTTTTTTTCATTTTTTATTGTTATTTGTTGAAATATAGTTGATTTACAGTATTGTGTTAGTTTCTGGTGTACAACGTAGTGATTCAGTTATACATATGTGTTCTTTTTCATTATAGGCGATTACAAGATACTGAATGTAGTTCCCGGTGCTATACAGTAGGACCTATTTTGTATATAGTAGTTTGTACCTAAAAGCCTTTAAAGTGCAGTAGTTCATTAGAACAAATTGATAGGCTAAATTTTAAAAATGTCAGGTTCCAACAAATAAGCAATTTTGTGTTCTTTTCAGAATACAGTATTTTTCAATAATGTAAAAAATTAGTATTCTTACCTTGTTAAGTATTCATAGGCTTTGTGCTCATCTTATATAGAAAAAGTTACTATTGTTCTCAGTACAGGAAGTTTGATTTACAAGGGGACTGCCAGGGAAGGAAGTCTGTCGTAATATTTTATACCACCTGAGTAATGCTAGTAACCAGCATTGCTGCTGCACGCTGCAGTTTACAGAGTGGTCCTGTGTAATCGATGCAATCTTTCTTACTGCCGTCCTAGTGAAGCAGGTGGCGGTCAGGTTGATACCATCATCAATAGCAGTAGTAGTGCTAATCACATTCCCCCCCAACCCCAATTTACAGTTGAGGACACTGACACTTAAGAATGTAAGTAGTTTTTCCAGAATCTATAGATTTAAATTCCCAAAGAACGAAAGTAAATTTTAAAGTCTCATGTTGTTGTCTATCCATATCTGTGTTCAAGAATTTAAAAAAATCTAACTGAGCTTTTTAAAACTCCACTTACTTCTCATCTGTTATTGTAGGGGTGGGAGGTAGAGAGCAGCTTTAAAAAATACGGTGACTATTTCCAAACAGTATAATATTTTCCATTCTTCTTAGAATTATGTCTGTTGTTTTGAAGGTCAATTAATTGCCTCTTTCATTTCCCTTTGGTCTTTACGGTAATTGATTTTATGGGGCATTAAATTTTGGGAGAGAAATCCTTAAAGGGTGTGACTTTTATTTTCGGAGCTAGTTTTTTTCTCTTTTGGGACTTACTTGTTCTTTCAGCAACAGTGTGTTGTCAGCCAAGAACTGCACGAGACCCTCACTCCTTTGCTCTCACACTATGTGAATAACGCTGTTCCTTTGCGACTGATGTCTGGCTGTTATCTGTCTTCTCAGGTGGGGTGACGGCTCTCTGCTGGGACCCCGTCCAGCGCGTGTTGTTCTCGGGCAGTTCCGATCACTCTGTCATCATGTGGGACATCGGTGGGAGAAAAGGAACGGCCATCGAGCTCCAAGGACACAAGTAAGGCCGCTGATGCTTGTGTAAAGAGCTCTGAGAAAACATTCCCAGCTGCCTGCGGGGACAGAGGCGTGCGGGCCAGTCTCGGTGGCAGGATCTGAGCGCGGGAGTAACGTGGCAGGAACGCAAGTAATGGTCACTTTGATTTATATCTGGACGTAGTGTGTTTACTTATTTATACCTCATTTTATTCCACAGAGGATTTGAGACTGCTTACAAAAGCCATAAAATAGAATAATGGCAGCCAGGAAAAAAACAGTAAAAATTAGAACCAGGGAAGAATATGAGTCAAAATTTGAGAGTGAGAGAAAAAACAGCTTCGAAATACAAGCCATGCAGGCCCACAGAATTTCTGTAATTGAGTTCAAATGCTGCTTCAAGATCCCTGGCAGCTTAAGGAAAAGGGGAGAGAGAAAATCCTCACCCAGTACATTTTGTCCTTCACCAGCTATTTATTGAGTCCTCGCCTTGCTGCCTGTCAGGCTCTTCTTCCTCATGGGGTGGATTTCAGGGGGCTGAGAAGAGCAGAGAAAGCTCTGTGTTTCCTTGGAGCAGTTCTCAGACCTTCTTGTGTACAAAGAATTACTGAGGAATCTATTAAGAAGCAAATTCCTGGGCCCTGTCTTCTGAGATTCGGGCCACTGGTCCGGGCTGCGGGCCTCTGTGTCCTAGCAAACCTCCCAGGCAGGTGTGCTGGTGACCCTCGGACCACACTCCGGTTTGACCTGTGTGTGCTGCTCACGGTCCCTGAAGGCAAAGCATGATTGTTGCAGAGAATTTTCGATCTACTTTAGAACTCTAAAGCCAATCTGAATTGCTTTTTTGTTTTTTATTGAAATATAGTCAGTTTACAATGTTGTGTTAATTTCTGGTGTGCAGCATAGTGATTCAGTTATATATATATATATATATATATATATATATATATATATATATTCCTTTTCATATTCTTTTTCATTATAGGTTATTTACAAGATATTGAATATAGTTCCCTGTGCTATATAGTAGGACCTTGTGGTTTATCTATTTTATATATAGTAGTATCTGCAAATGAGTTGTTCATAACTTGTAAATTTTTCTAAATGATATTTAGAGTGACTCTAGTATCAGACTCTAATATCAGCTCCTGTGAATTGACTGATTTAAAGCATCATTAGCTCTGCCTGTAGATCTGCCTGGAAACACTAGTTTTAAAAACTTCTCCTGAGTGGTTAAATTTACAGTTTGGGAGTATTGGATATGAGCTAATTCAATTTTAGAGGGCCTATGCACGAATCATTATTTTTTGTGTTAGAGTTTAGTTTTAGAGAAGGTGCTGTTAAGCCCTTCTTTCCCACACGAGAGAACAGATCAGTTGTCTGGGGCTACGCCTGGCTTGTGGGGCCACTGGGACCTCAATATCAGCTTATTAAAGGAATCATTCCCTTATATTTATCTCCATGACAAGGGGACATATATCGAGATCACGTAGACGAAGTTGACATCATCCATGTAAGTGAAGAGAAAGGGAAGCCAAGTACAGTCTTGTTTAATAGCACTCGGTTATTATCTCATCTGCCAAGTAACTCCTGCTACTCGGACTCACTCAGCGAAATAAAATACAGGCTTTGAATGAAGACCAATACTATTTGTTGGACCCATTCAGGTTAGCTCATAACTAGTTTTATTTCTGCACAGTGGTTCACGAAGACTGCAAGCAGGCAGGTGTCACAGGGCTCACTGCCAGCATCCCTGGGTGCTGCATGTCCTCGGGCAAAACGTTGTTCTGGGAAGCTTGCACCGATAGTTGGGTAAGAAAGGAAAAGCTGTGTAGTTGAAATAGGGTCTCTCAGTTTCAGAAAAATGGAGCCTAAACTGCTAGGTCTTCCATTTCTAAGAAATACAAGCTTGGCCTTTTAGAAAATGGAACAGACCGTCCTTGGAGTCCATCCTGATAGGATCCCACCCTGGGAGCTTGGTGGGGCAGGCAGACTGGGCGATCTGGAGCTACCAGTCAGAACTGGCTTTAAACAGGAGTAACGGCAGAAGGCCTTTGCCTGGTGCTTTATTTAATTCAAGCTGAGTAATAAGGTGAACTCTTTGAAGGCATTCTTGTCACCAGGTCTTAGCCTATGAGGGGTTGTCCGGGTGCCACAGAGCTGGGAGAGGTAACTCCCTCATCATCCCTGCTGTCTGTGAGAGTGGTTTGCATACTCGAGGTGGGGAAGGGGAAGCTGTTGGAGCTGCTGGAAGAAGGACAATGGGATCCACAGAGAAGGTGCAGGCAAGAAGGGGTTAGGCCATCAGGCAGGAAAAGGCCCGCTTTCACGGCAGCCATTCCTTTGCCCTGAAGATTGGCCACTGGACTGGCATTTGGTGATTCTTGTGTTGGAGTAGCACCTAATATTTTGTCAAAGAGCTCTCTAAACACACAGACACTTCCATTTGATCTTACAGTCACCCTATGAAAGAGAGAAGTCAGATGTCATTTTCTCGATGAGAATATTGAGCTACCATCCTCAAAGACCCCAGCTAGGGGTCTCCCAGACCTTAGTTCTGTCCAGCGGAGACAGCTATTCAGATCCTTCTTTGTATCCAGCACTGTGCTAGGCACTGGGATACAAAAAAAATGAACATTGAATACCATGTGGTCCCGCCATGTCCGATGATGTTCTGTCTCTTTTCTGCTTTAGAGGCCAGAGATTTTCTGCTTGGGGCCCCAGGCTGCCCCTCGATCTACTGCAATCACTCATTTTCCCACCTTCCCGCAAGGTGACTCTTTGCGGTTAGAGTTCCAAATCGGGGACCAGTTTGGTGAGCTGGGGCGCCGCGGAGAGCTGACCAGTCCTGAGATCGCCGCCCCTCAGGGTGGAGAGACTGCCCTCTCCTCTTCTGGAAACGTTTAACAGCTCCCTGTGTCTTCTGTCTTGGGTACTGAGCCTTCACACCATCCTTCAGTGGCAGAAATAAAACATTTATGTAGCTCGTTTGATTTGGTGTGTAAAATGCCATCAAAGCAGAGAGAGCGTTAGCACAAGTAAGTGATTGATGACAGCAAAGATGTTTCCAAGTCTGAGGGAAAAAAAGCTAAGAAAGTATACTTCTAGAGAACAGTATTATCTGCATTTGCAGCACTTTGGCGTTTTTATTTCCTACAGCAAGTGGAACGTGATTGCATGCTAGCTCTGTGGAAGGAAAGGCAAAGAAGATGTTCTAATTTCAAGGACTAGCTATGTTTTTCAAGAGTCAGTTACCAGTTGGATGGATATTATTGAAGCATAAACCTGGACATTTATTGTCCCGTGCTCACCTTTTCAAATCTAATAATGGTACTTGGACTTTTTAGATCCTTTTTTATTCTTAGATAATACCTGTCATTTCATGACCAACTTTATGACCACATTTTTCTTTCTCATAGTGTTTTCTTAGGCTTCTAAGACTTTGTGGCAATTTAATTTAATGGTAACTTAATTTAAAGCCCACGGAAAGGGTCTGAGTGGTCCCTTGTGATGAGTTCCTCTGCCGAGACTGGGATGCGCAGGTTACATGAGGCTCGGGCTCAGCCGTGACCCTCAGCACACGTGGCCTGTGTATTTGCTTCTTCTTCCCACCATCCCAGCTCGTGGTTTCTCTCTTTCTCCTCTTACCGTTGTTATAAGCATCCTCAAATTATTTTGGTAAAGAAGTAGGCTATTCATAAGTAGTGTTCATTGGGACAATTTGTGCTCTTCTCTTGTATCAAGTAAGTTGCACGTGAAGTTAGTGCAATGAAAGAAAGTAAAATTCTTGCATTCAGCTTCTTCTAGGTTTGGGGGAGGGGACCAAGGATAAATACATATGAAAGTTCTCTCCCCTTATGACTTCGAAGCGTTTCTCACCTAACACTAGAGACTTATTAGGGGAGAGGGGATTGACTATTCGGCTAAACTCATAATAGATCAAATTTCAGCTATTAGAGTTCTCATAGAAGGTAGCATCTTGTCAAAGATAGAGGGGCTGCATCGTATGGTCACTAAGTGCCAGGTCTGAGCCAGGCCAGGCTGTGTACAACTCAGCCCTCCTGCTGGCTGTGTAGGCCTTGACCAGGCACTTCATCTCTGATCCTCAGTTTCCTTGTCTAAAATAGGGATAATATTGGAAAGAAAACCCCTCAAAGTTTGTCAAAAGCCGTAAATGATATAATGCATGTAAAATAATTAGCACAAGAGGAAGGGGTCGTTAGTGGCAGCGGTTAACATTATTCTTGTTAGTGAAAATGATAATAATTCAAAAATCAAGCTTTCAGGTAAGATTACTGTTTCCCTCTGATTGTAGCATTTCCAGTGGAATTATTGCCACATCTACCTACTCCCTCTACTCCTAATACATTCAACAAGTGTTGACTGAGCTCCGTCCACATACCAGTCATTGTATTGGGCTCTTAGGACCCGAAGGTGACTAAACAAACAGTCCTTGCCTGTACGGAGCTGTGCTAGAAGTATGAGAACGAGGTAGACCGGGGGACAGTTTGATCCAGATCTTGGGAGATGAAGAGATTCTCATAGTTCTCAGGATTAGGATGTATTACCCAAACAGCACAGTGTTTTCAAGAAATTGCAAGTGGACAGAGGACCAGTGGCTGAACTTCTACCCTAGCCAGTTAAAAGCAAAATGTTGTTGATGCTCAAACCAGTGTTTCCAGAAAGGAGACCTTGAGCGTCAGGTTCAGACTTGGCTGTGGCCCAAGGATCGCTGGGGAGGCAGATCCTTCTGGGGTCCCTTTGGTGTGAGTGAGATAACCCTAGATGTCAGTTATTCCAGAGACCTCTCACGTGTGGATTGCTCACAAGCCTTCTCTGGTCCTTGGAGACGTGGATAACTTAGGAGCGTGGGATTTTGTATATGAGAGAGTAAGATGCATAAGTGATTAGTTTCACCAACTGGACTAGGATTTTTCATTCTTTGGGAAGTTTCATTTCTTTACTATGTATTTAAGTCCCCCCTACTCTTAGGGGATGGAATAGGGCCTAAGTTGACATTTGGGTAGACGTTAACCTGTGTCTTAACATCTGTTACTATAAAGAGGCTAAGGGCTTCTCTACCCTTCTTCCTTGAGAAGCATCAGACACAGGACGAGCGTCATGGGCGTGTGACCTGTGCAGTCATATGAGGCCTCACGCTTAGAAAGGCCTCATGCTTGGCTTAATGCTCTGCTGTCACCACCTTGTAATTCTTAATAATTTTAGCAAAGGGCCCTGTATTTTCATTTTGCATCGGATCCCCCATATTACATAGCTGGGCCTGATCAGACATGTTGCCTCCAGGGCTGGTGAGAAAGGAAGTGAAGCCATCCCACTAAGTATAGTCTTTGTAAATGGTGGGTCCTGGTGGTTGTGCCACGTGGGGTCTTTGTACACTCATAAAGGCATTTGCAGTGCAGTACATGGAAGGCGCATCCATGAAATAATGACCAGTTTTGAGATGCTTTCTAGTATAAATGCTACAGTGATGCCAGATGAAACATGAAGGCAAGAAGATATCTTTATTCTTTATAATCCTTGATCTGTGAACCTGGGGATGTCCCCTCATCTTGTTTTTAACTGCAGGGTGGTTGTATTTTTGAATACTTAAATCAAGAAGTCCCCAAGCAGCTTTATTACAAAGCTTGGATCCAGCATTCATCATTGTGTTCTTCTGTGTTGAAATACTAACAGGACTGGAGTCCCATAAATTATGTGTCTGTTGCTGAATGTTGCTGCCAGCTCTGAGTGGCAAAGCAGTTCCTTCTGTAGCTTATTTTGGTTTTGCAAGATCGTTGATGTGTATCAAGATGCCTTAACAAATGAAGTGGAGCTCAAATCACTGGGTTATGAGGCTGTTCAACTAGATAGATTTTCCTTCTTGCCCTTGAATGTCACCATGGTGGCAGTCCATACTCTAAAATATATGAAATAACAACCAGGAGAGAGAGAAAACAACTGTTTTTTATTGAATACATGTCAAAGATTTTGTATTAGTCATTTAGTAATAAAGGAACTGGTAAGATGTTACTTCCAGTTCAAAGGAAAATCCAGAGTAGAAACATGCATAGACAGCGGAGGATGCTAAGTGAATTTGTGTTTTCACAATTTGCTGCTCCTTAGGGAGAGAGTAGGGCATCAGATTTGGTTGTATCTTCACTGGACAAGATTCATGTACAATAGTATCAGTTTTCTGTAACTTACAGAGTTACAGGATAGCACGAAGATACTGAAGGTACAGACCCCCATAGAGTCAGATAATCTGGAGGGGTGTGTTAGACCACACCTGCTATTCCACTGGAAAGATACCCAGTAATTTCTTTTTGCCCATTTCAAAGTTTTTTGGCCTACCCAAGGTTCTTCCTCCCTCTTCTCCTGTAATCATAATCATCTCAAAGATTATTCTTGATCACAAAAAAAGGCTGGTCTCATAAAGTTTGGCCTAATTATTTCCAATGGTGCAGTGAAAGTGTTAATTAACCCTATAGGTCATCTTGGTTTGCTTTGCAAATACGGAGCCCTTCAGTATTAAACAACTGTTAAGCCCACAAAATTTACTTTTGCTGGAAGTTTTTATAAGGAATCTTGGGATGGGCTTTTCAAAGCCCATTATCTGCTATCCCAAGGCTAAGAAACCAAGCCCAAGAAAATCTCCACCGTTTTTCACCTATGGTCCTTATAACCTTGGTCAAATTCCTTGAGGTTTCCAAGATTTGCTAGATTCCTGGCCTGATAGCTTCCTAAGCACCTGTAAGACCAGGACTCTGCAAACCAGGTACCAGGCCAGTTTTCCTTTGAGGGGGTGGGGATTATAGGCTTTAAGCTCTCTTAATTCTTAAAGAGGCTAGTCATATGTGACTCAGTGAGCATTATTATCCTCTCGTAAGGGCTTGGTGGCCCAGGGATATCCTGTGGATGGATTCTAACAAACCTGTGGAATAACTATATTGCTATGAAAATCAGGGGGACTCAGTTTTTGAATTCTGGGGGATCCGTGATAACTGGCTATCATTTTTAAATGATAGCCAAATTTAGCTTATCAAACAGAGTTGACTGCATTGAAGGTTAAAGATAGCATAAAAAGAGAAAAGGCATCCTCATGAATCCAGAAAACAGAACATTAGAACAGTATCAGCAGTATTCCAGATAAGTGACCACAGTAAAATCTTCCTCTTCAGTTCATTCAGTCCTGTGTCTTTAATTCTTGTTCTGTTGGTTCTTGGTTGAAAAGTCTGCCTTCATGAAGCCATCTGCATCCTGACTAAAAAGATTCCGGAAATCCAAGAAAATCCTGACTCAGGCCACTGGCACAGCTCACACACGACTTAAGCAATGTCAGTTCAGTGGCCTTTGCCCAAGAGTCTGTTCTTTGAATATCAATATTTAAAAATACCTGGTACATACGGTCCTTTTCCACGAAATTCTTGAGATTGTCCTTTCTGGCCTATAGCCTGTAAAGAGCCTTCAGGCAAGCATCAAACTAATACAAAGTTATCTGTAGATTATAGAGGCTTAATGGTTAATTTTTTACTCTGACAGGCATCAGAATTGAGAAGAGTAAAATTCTCTATTGAGCTACTCTACATAACTATTTCCTAAGAGTTTCTGATCAATATTTCCCCTGAAGGTAAAAACATTAGAGACAATGACCTCACTGATAAATCTCCAGGGTTTTCCCATATAGTATATAATTTCAGAAATATATTAATACTATTTTACCCATACCAACTTAACCTAGGGAAAACTAAGCATCTCTTCTAACCTGACAACTCTTCCCTTGCAACTCTTAAAATGTAACACAGTTAGCAAAGGCGATTATTGATCGCGTCTCTCTTTTCAAAAGGTAAAGGAAACAAATCTTTTTGATATTCCAGGCCCCATCTAGGAAATCACCAAGATAGTTTTAGGTGTAAAAATAACCTCAAAAAAATTGTTTCCCCCAAAATATATAGAGTTCAGTCTGGGAAGGCAAAACCAAAATTACTCAGAAGATTTTTCAGGTACGATTAAGATAGGACCATGGGTGCCTAAAAAACAATGCTTGGTTATCTGTAGAATCAAAGTAACAAAAAAAAGTTTGAAAATAAATATAGAATGTAACACAGTCTTAAAGAACTTAGGTCTTTTCACAGTGAGAGCACTTGTTCTTTTTCTTTCCTTAAATAATCAGCGACTTTTCAAGTTAATGTAAAGCTCTGAAAATAATTTTGGTGAGACACAGAATCTCTGCTAGCCAGGCAGATTCCATAGAAGGTAAAGAATAAGATCATTTTGTATTGTAATTCAAGGCATTAATCAGTAAGCCAGGGAAGCAAGCCATCAAAACTGAGGGAGCTAGGCCAAAATTTTAATGTATTTTATACTTTTTTTTGATTCAAAGATTATAAACCAGAGCAAATAAAATTCACTTTCCAAGTTTTGTCTTTTATTTTTCTCTTTTATATTCTGAAACAAATTTATATTTTACTTTAAGAATTGCCTTTTCATTCACACTCTCTCAAAAGTATACCATGGAGTTTTCCAGAAGGTACATGAATGACATCACAAAAAGTGGAGAAAGAGATACGTATCTGGCTCTCTCCTATTAAGCCAGACATTGGAAAGACTTGCACAAATGTTAAACGATGCATTTTGTCATTCAGATATTTCATTTTGGGAAATACAGTTATTTTTCCCAAAATATATATTATTTATGTTAAAATGGATTTGTTATTGCTATCTTCAGATGAATCAATATTTTAAAAATTTCTCAGTTTTCATTCAAATACAATCATATGGACAGTTATCACTCACTTAAACCAAAACTCTTTGGTGTCCTCAAATGAGTTTTGAGAATATAAAGGGGCCCTGAGACCAGGAAGTTTGAGAACCACTGCTTTAAGAGAAAACTACTCTCTTTTTCTTCCCAAAACAAAAACACATACACAGTTGTATTTCTTTTTCATTATTGTACCTGGCCTAGTCTCAACCACCCATTTTAATTATAATAATTAACCAAAATAACTTATATTTCACAGAGAAGTTTGGGAAGAGAGAAGATGTGGATAACTGAGAACTTTCCATCACCTACAAGCATTTTAGCAGACTAGCATGGCTCCTGAAACATGTGACATAAATCACTTTTCCATCCCCTTAAAGTGGCAAAAAGTAACACATTCATTTGCCATGACTCACTTAAGTTACAGCCTCTCAGTAGCATATACGAATAAGAAGCAAACATACATAATCTTAATATTATGCTTTATAATCAAAGTTTCAGTATTCTCACTTACTTAGAAATTAGGTAGATACCCAACGACTGTCTGTCAGCTTAACTTAAATAAGTCCATTTTAAGTTACCTAAAGATTTTCGGAATTATCTTTAAATTGATATGCTACAAAACATAACTGCTGTATATATAAAAATTTTATGAGAAAAATTATTCATTTTAATTGAACACATTTATTTTTCACAATCTTAAACATTTTATAGGCATAATACTAGCTTATTTGACCAGTTATCCTGTATAAATTTAGGAGAAATCAACCCAAGTAAAATAAAATGTACATTTGCATTATATTTAACAGAGAATAAGTCAGAGAAAGATATAACTGTGTTTTAAAACTCATCATACTAGTATTATTTGCCAAAAAGTTACCTTAATTTTGGGAACTTGGATTCTTAAAATATCACTGAGTTAGATAGTATTTTATGTAAAATAATTTGTATGAAGTCTAGTAAATGTAAAGTCTTAGAGGTTCAATTTCCTTATTTTCTGTGAGGTTTAGGAATAGTCAGTTTATATAAACATCTGCTTACCTTTATAAGCAAGTGCTTATAATTTAAAAGATGCCATAATCTAATTTTTTGGTACCCTCCAGAAATAGGAAGTTTTCCATACGTAAGAGGTAAAGGTGCTTCTGAATTGCAGACACAGACACACAGGGCTTAATAGCTTCAGTTCTATATAACTGCAGCCACTAGTCAGAATAAACACAGAAGCACACAAAAAAATCACCAATCCAGATTTCGCAGAGTTATTTTCCTTCCCAGTGGGCACCAACTTCTTAATTGATTTGAGCTCAAAATAGAAAAATATTCAAACAAAACCAAACAAAAGAGATTCCCTGATCTTTCTCTTCCAAGGGAGACTAGATCTCTATTGTATTCTGTTAGTGTATCACTAAATTGTATGACCCTAAAACTGAATCATCCACCAGGAGGGAATAGCTTGCCAGCCATGTACAAACTAGAAAGAAAAATAAAACTCAAAATCAGTAAAGAGAGCATGAAAACTAGAGAAATAAGAGAGTCAGTGAAACTCAAGTCTGTGCTGCTCTGGATTCACACGGGAGCCGTGCGGGTCCCTTACACCTCAGGCAGCTCGGGTTACCTGGCTCTGCCAGCTACACCCAGGGGGCATTTCGAAAGACGACCTTAAAACCATAACATGAACAGATGGCACAGATTTTAGTTTATCAGTTAAGGAACCAGTGAGATATTATAATCAGTTCAACAGCCTTGTTCATCAAATGATGGTAACTGACAGAGACTACCTCTTCCTGGGAACTTAGCATCTTAAACGAACTTTTTTTTTCTAATTGAACTATAGTTGATTTATAATGTGTTAGTTGCAGGTGTACAGCAAAGTGCTTCATTTATACAGATACGTACATATATGTATATGTTCTTTTTCATATTCATTATAGGTTATTATAAGATAGTGAATATAGTTCCCTGTGCTAGACAGTTAATCCTTATTGGTTCTCTATTTTGTATATAGTGGTATGTCTCTATTAATCCATACCCCTAATTTATCCCTCCCCCTACCTTTTCCTTTGGACATAAATCGTAGCAGCATTTTCTTAGATCAGTCTCCCAAGGCAAAAGAAATGAAAGCAAAAATAAACATGGACCTCATCAAACCTATAAGCTTTTGCACAGCAAAGGAAACCGTAAACAAAACAAAAAGACAGCCTACGGGCTGGGAGAAAATATTTGCAAATGATGCAATTGACAAGGGCTTAATTTCCAAAATATACAAACAGCTCATACAACTCAATATCAGATACAACAAACAACCCAGTCAAAAAATGGGCAGAAGACCTACATAGACATTTCTCCAAAGAAGACATACGGATGGCCAACAGGCACATGAAAAGAGGTTCAACATTGCTAATTATTAAACGAGCATTTTGACTTATTTTAAATCTTGAGTACTCTCCCAGTGATAGCATGTTGACAGTTCCATCCAGTTTCCGAGATCAGCCCTTGGGTGGGGCCCTGGGTGGGCGCGCCTGTGACTGACTGCCAGGCTTCCTTCCCTTGGGGCTCACACCACTCTCCAGAAGTGCCCTTGACTCCTGATTTCCTTTGCAGTGACAGAGTCCAGGCCCTGTCCTATGCACAGCACACGCGGCAGCTCATCTCCTGTGGCGGCGACGGTGGGATCGTCGTCTGGAACATGGACGTGGAGAGGCAGGAGGTAGGCGCCACTGCAGCTCAGGCCACCCTCCACAGCCACCGGGCTGGGCTCCGCTGGAAAACACCTCAGCCTCCCCTCCTGCTCATTTCCTCTTTCCTTTATGACTAAACCATGAAATCAGACGTGTTGTGTCAGAAAATATAAAATTCTAGTATAAACGGAGCTTCCTTTTTCTTTTTAACCCCTCACAAACTGGCACGCAACTCTCCTGTAATGGAGAGGTCATGCACATCTCAACTGAGACTAAGCTATTTAGACTTTAACAACAAAAATTCTGGGGAGAAAAAGGAACCAGCCATTTCGGGTGGTTAGCCCTCAGGTGTAAAGTGCCTGACGAAAATGGAAAACTTCTGTGCTTTTATGTTTTGGGGGGACATGGTAGCTAGTGTGTGAGAAATGGTATTTGATGAAGTGAGAACCCTTAGTTTGGTATTAATAGAAATATTAGAAGTCATTACTTCTGTGTTTCTTTACGACTCATATTCTAAACACTTCTCCAGGTATAAATATATACATTGTAATTTTTAAGCACATATTTAAGTTTTATTGTAACATTCTTTTTTCAAAGAATTTTCTTTTTCATCTTTGAGCATCTTAACTGATTTGTTTACTAATATCCCCTTTGACGCATACTTTGAAGTTAACCATTTTCTCATTTCCCTACAGTTATGGTGGGTAAATTTCCCCTTTGATAGTGTATATTCTTCTAATTTATTTTCTAGCAGGATGCAAGAATTAGACAGAAAAGCAACACTTGAGAAAGACAAAAGCGCCTTCCCAACTTCTCTCCTTTCCCTCACCCCAGTCTCATTCCAAGAGAGTAGTTGCTATTACCCACAATGCAGTGCCTTCTAAGTGCCAGTAATTAAATGCTTAAGAAGATTAAAGCTTGATTTGCTCAAACCATAAATCCACAGGAGTTCTATTAGTAACTAATTAAAATGATCTTTACAGTTAGGGAGTGGGGAATTGTGGAATGTTGCTTTTGAAAGTACCACTTGGCCTCATCAGCATAAAGACAGGGAGCTCGGCGCAATGTTTGCTCGTCGTGCTAGCCGGACCCTGTGTGTGACGGATTATTCTGCACGGTGACCTGCTTTGGGTGAGGGCCAGTCACTCCTGGTCTGTCCTGGCTTCTTCCCAGGCCCGACTGACCAGAAGACCAGGGGACCCAGCCTCCACCCTTGATAGACAGAGGCCCAAAGGAGGGTAAGGATGCAGTTTCCAGAGACCATACCAGATGATTGGTGGGCAGCCCTTTGAGTCATCTTGCTTAAATTATGCCTTTTGACATGCAGGTATATGGGCACTTGGTATTTCTTGACTGTTTTAAATCTTCTCGTTGAGGGATTTAAAGTTCTAAGTGAGCAGTTGGAGATGGTTATGTTCACAAGTGTTATATTTTATAAACGAAATCCCTGAGGTGTGTCTGTGGGGCACTTCCTGGTTGTGACAAGTGCTGTGCGGGGCTCAGCTTGGGAGGTCAGGGACACGTGCTGGAGCCATCCCTGCCCTGAAGAGCTGGTAGCCTTTCTGGAAGAAAAGACATGGGAGAAATCGAAAACCATTAAATGGTGTAAATGATTCCATCACAGCTAACGTGTGTTAGAGCCTCAGTGCTGGGCACATAGGAAGGGGCGTTGTCATTGTCAGCTCAGGGTTTTTGGAAGGAGATAGCGATGAGTGTGACGGGCCCGAATGTACTCTGACCTGGACAGGAAACACCAAGAGCCCAGACACGGTGAGCGGGAGAGGTCCTCACAGAGCCGTGGACACGGTCAGAGATGGTGCCGCAGATGGTGGGAGACCTGGAGGGGCTGAGCGCAGATCGGGTCAACATCCCATAGGTTAAATGTGCGTTTATGCAGTTAATGAAATCCATCTTTCATCATTTTATCATTTTTAAAAGTATATATAACCCACTTTCTTTGTAGAGAAGTTAGAGTGCTTGTTAACAAAGACAGTATCGTTATTGGTGATTTCCCACCACCCAGAAATGTCACCCTTCACATGCTGGCAAACATCCCTCCTGACATTCTTCTCTTCAGGTACATGTATGTAAGATTTATTTGACCAAAAAGGAATCGTACTACACATGCTGACTTTTTTTCCCCTTTTCAGATCTCTGCTCAGTTCCCTTTTCATAGACACTCACTGATACATTTCATGGACATCCTAAACCTTCATGCTTCCTTATAAAAGATGTAGGGATATGTGTGTGTGTGTGAGAAGCTTTTTTGTAAAGCCTCCTGATTTTCCTGCATCATAAGTATTCTGAAAAAAAATCACAACATAGATCAGTCTTCTAGGAGTAAAATGTTGTCTTTGGCTAAAAATTTTGCATTATTTTATTAAATCTGTCTTTAAACTAATTAGGGCATGAAAATTACCAAGCAAGTCAAGGCTTACTTCTTTTCTTCAATTTTAATAAAATAGACTAAGAATTAGAGCTCTTAAAATGTCATCTTTTCACTCTTTTTTTTTTTCCTCCTGAGAAAGTGTGTAGCCTTAGGTTCATTTCCACCAAGTCCCCAAATCTGTTCCATAACAGGTCTTCCTCAGAGAAGGATTCCATCAACAGACAAAGGGCTTCCCGAACCCGCCCGTACTGTGCTGCTGTTAGTTGTGAATTGCAGAGAGGCGGGCTCTTGTTTACCACAGTTCTCAAACTTGTTTGATCACAGGCCTCTTCTGCAGTAAGTGCCCTGTGAGTCAAATTGGAGTGCCTTGCAATCCACTTTTGAGAAACCCTGGAGTTGGATGTATTTCTCCCAGTTCCTTGGGTTTGGTGACATGTGGAAAGAGACCAGTCTCTCTGCCAGAGGGTGAATTTACAGAGCTGAACATGGAACCCAAGAAGCAAATGCAAAGTCATCATATGCAGAATCTATAAGAGATTTGCTAAAGAACAGCTTTAAGCTTAACACATCTTTTAAATTTGTTTGGCATAATTTAGAGTACTCGTGATGGGGTTGGGAAATCGTGAACAAGCCAGGATATTGTATGACTCATGAGGCAAGGAGCAGACCCTCCAGCCCTGCTGGGCGCTGCCTTGGCAGTGGACCTGTAGCTTCCCTGAGTGCCCGCTGTGGTCAGGTTCTGTGCTCCCAGCACGGGTAGCTGTGCGCATGGGTGATGTGCAGGTACATATGATTGTACACAATCAGAGCACATATGATTGCATGTGATCAGAGAGTGTGAGATAAAGTCCTCAATCCTCAACATAGCTGTCAGGACTCTGTGTGTGGCCCCTGCGTCCCCTCCAGCCTCGACCCTTCATATCCTGCCCACCCCCTCCCCACCCCCCTACCCCCCCACCCCCCTGCCTCACACACACATGTGCTCTGGCCAACCTGCCCTCTCTCAGCCCCTGTGCCTGCCCTCCTCCCATCCATCCCCAGGTCTCAGTTTATCATCATTTGTCAGAGACAAAGTCCTGAACCTCAGCCTAGGGCATCCCACTCTCACAGCCTCCTGTGCTTCTCCTTCTCAGGCCTTTGGTCCTTATACTGATTTAAATAATAACCATTATTTATAAGATTTTCGTGTTTCATCTTCCCTGATAAATTATGCACTCCATGATGGTAGAGATTCTTCTTATTCACCACTACATCCCCAGGGCCTGACCCATCATAGGCATCCAGTAAGTATTTCTTAAATGATCGAGAGATCACACCAGTTTCTTAGAAACACATCTTGCTTGTGTAAGTTTCAGCAACAACAGTGGTTCCCTTGTCCTCATTGCTTCTCACGTGACCTGTTCTGTGCTTTATTTGACAAGACCCCTGAGTGGTTGGACAGTGATTCCTGCCAAAAGTGTGATCAACCTTTTTTCTGGAACTTCAAGCAAATGTGGGACAGTAAGAAAATTGGCCTGAGACAGGTGGGTGATATGAATGCTTCATCAAAATGTGCTAGTGTGGGAATAAGTTTACTGTGTGATCTTAGAAGAAATAGTGTACCTGGGTGGGAGCTGTGGCCGGGGTAAATTATTGTCCTGCAGTCGCTTTGTGACTGCACCCTAATTTATTCCCGTTCTCTGCCAAAGCTCATCCCTCCTGGATTCGGTTTCCGTAGTGACTTGTTCCCAGTAGTTAAGGGATACAATTTGAGAATTCTAGTGGCATCTACTGAAATACACCATAAAATTCCAGGGGTCATGCTTAGCTCATATTGGCACCAAACCATGAAATTATTGTATATGGTATTTATTTCTTCTTAATAGTTCCACTTTCCTTCCTTCCATCTGAGTTTAGTCATTTAGATCTAGTTATAATACAGTATTTTCCATCTGATTCCACGGTAGGGTTTGGTCCGCTGCAAGGAAACCAGATGTCAGTCACCTTGCTTGAGCAAAGCCAAAGTGTAGACTGTGGGTTGAATCAGATTTCGTCCGTGTTCCCCTTCACCCAGCAGCGTAGTCTCTGGAGGTGGTACTGCCTCTGTACACCCAGCTTTAAGATAACTCAACTGCTGGGTGGTACCTCCAGTTAATACTGATGATAGTTGGAAAGAACCAAGCCTGGGGAGGGGGGGCCTTGGGGCCGTGGCACAATCATGTGTTTCCCAGCAGTCTTTATTCTGAATTAACAGAGTCCAAAAAGAGAGGCACCTGGTGTGTTTCCTCAGTTTCCTGGGTTAGCATCCTCACCTGGATGCTGTGGGTACCCTCACCTGAGCCTACTAGGCGGGGCCAAGGCGCGCAGCGCAGCCGCAGTCCCAGTGATCATGTTTTCTCTCCCTCCAGCACCACTGCCGAAAGTGCGGGAAGGCTGTCTGTGGCAAGTGCAGCTCCAAGCGCTCCTCCATCCCTCTGATGGGCTTCGAGTTTGAAGTGAGGGTATGCGACAGCTGCCACGAGGCCATCACAGACGAGGAGTAAGTCCCAGCCACCTGCAGAAGCATCACGGTTCGGGGTGGGGGGGGATCTGAGCGCTGCGCCCGGCTCCGCAGCCGTGACTGGTAGTGCCGCGGTTCCTGCTGGTTTCATACCGACCATGGCAGGTGGGCAGAGCCCTCCTCTCCACCAAGAGATTGTGTCCTTTTGTGAGACAGGAGGAGAGAGAGTGCAAGCTAAGAATTCATCTCTCCATCTCAGTCCCAGGGTAGGGGGCGTGGTGAGCCTTGAAAATAGATGTTCTTGGAGCAAACCCTCTCTGCCTGCTAATGTTGTCTTAAAAACTGTCCAGGAGTGCAGGAGCCCAGGCTTCACTGTCTAGCTCAAGCTGCTAACTTAACAGGAGCAGATCAGCCTACAGGCTCCAGAGGTTTTATTTTCCAGGAAGAACTAAGCCACTTCACCTAAGAGGCCAGTACTCCCAGTTGCCCAGCTACTGAGTCTTGCTAGTCGGTCTTGCCCAGCAACCTGGAACCGGAGGTTACTGCGCCACTGTGTTTTGGGGGGTGGGGGGGAATGTTGTCTTATTAATGTCAGCTGTTGCAAACTGCGCCCACGTCAGCAGAGTGCGCTCCAACAAGTTCCCTTCTGAGTGAATTACATACAGCAGGATTTCATAAGAGACTTGTCTGCCGAGTTCCCCCACCTCCACCCACCCCCGCACCTGGTATATAGGAAAATCATTTCAAGTACTAGATGGGTGTCTTAAAAGCTTCATGTAAATAGAAACATATTTTAAAGGCACTAGAGGAGGTCGGCATTTAAAGGAAACTCTTGGCAAATTAGCGTTCTCTTACAGATGACCCTAATGTTTGTTTTTTCATTCTTATTTAGTCAGAGCAAATATAAATTAAGATGGCCTTGCATAAGTAAGCATCCATGTTCATGGATTATTTTCTGCTTATCACGTGATGAAATTAATGCGAGAGTCCTCATTAAATTGGAGAGCTGCGAGAGACATTAGAGATGTTCTACTTTAATTGTTCGTTGAAGTCACAGACCCAGAGAGCCTAAGTGACTACAAATTAAACCTAATTCTTTCATTCTAAATATTTTAAAGCAGTCATTTTAAGGATACTGAAGATCTGTTCTCCAGATTGAGCTTAGAAAAAAAGAAAACAGCAGTCTTCAGAGAGCCCGTGGCAGAGTGGGAACTGAAACAAGATTAGAAAACTGCCGTTGTCCCTCCCGCGTCCGTCCCGTGTCCCCCACCCCCGCGTCTCCCCGCGTCTCCCCCCCATGTCCCCTCGGCGTCCCTCCACACGCTGTCTCCCCGCGTCCACTCCGCGTCCACTCCGCGACCCTCCGCTTCCCTCCACACGCTGTCCCCTTGCCCACATCACTGTTTCTTCTGCCCCTTCTCTGTGGAAGCGTTTGCATCTCTTTTAGAGCACCTAGGCCGTTGACAAGCCTTTTATTTTTTTATTTTTTCATTGAAGTATAGTCAGTTTACAATGTTGTGTTAATTTCTGGTGTACAGCATAGTGATTCAGTTATACATACGTATATATTCCTTTTCATATTCTTTTTCATTATAGGCTTTTACAATGTATTGAATATGGTCCTGTGCTACACAGTAGGACCTTGCTGTTTATCTGTTTTATCTATAGTAGTTAGTATCTATCTACAGCCATAGCACCCTGCGTGCTCCCAATCTGTCTGATCTCGGAAGCTAAGCAGGGTCAGGGCTGGTTAGTGCCTGGATAGGAGACCACCCTTCTTACAAAAAAAAAAAAAAACACAGATTAAAAAAATAAAAGGCAAATAACAGTGTTTGTTTATATATTATGTTATTTGTTAAAGCATTAGAATGCTGCAGAAAAACTAAGTCTGCAGTTATACCAGTGAAAAAGGAGAAAGAATGAATAGCCCTTGGATTAGAATGACAGTAGTATCTGAGGTATTTTACCAAGCGTGCTTTTTAAAAAATGAAATAGACAAAGGTATTTTACCAGCAAGGCCATCTGAGATCAAACTCAGCAAAAGCACTGGGTTATTTTAAACGTTTGCCAACAGCTTAGCTAGAGATTCTCACAGAGTCTAATCACAGCAACAAATTCTCGAAAAGTTTTGGAAACTTCATTGTCTCTTGACCATTTTGGAGAATATATAAGAATCCTTTTTTTTTTTTTAATCATAATGTGTCATCAGGGAATAGAGGTGGATCTGAGGTGCAATGCTAACAGTGAAGTAGTTTTGGCCATTTGGCTAAAAATTAGACCTTAATGTCACTCTAAATCTCTTTCATTTATGTACTACTGCCTTTAACTCTTGGAAACTTTCTTTGCTCCCTCCAGACGTGCGCCCACCGCCACCTTCCATGACAGTAAACATAATATTGTTCATGTGCATTTTGATGCCACCAGAGGCTGGTTACTGACTTCAGGAACTGACAAGGTTATTAAGGTAGGATGCTGTTGTTGTAGAAGCTTTCCATCTTTGGCCCTACGCAGCTATACAGGGGCACCAAGACTGCGTAAGGGCTGCTCAAAAGGTTACCCTTGGCAGTGAGCATTTTTGAGACCTCATTACAGGCACTGGCTGTACACCCCAAAGTGAGACATGGCTCTTGCTTGAAAGGAAGAGCCATTCTCCTAGGGACATACTCTTAAAAAGACAGTCAATAATATTCGCACGTTCAGCAGCCAAAAGAGTAACATGGACAAGAATTACTTGAAAAGTTCAGTAGAGGGAGACGGTGCTGCTGGAGATGGCTTCATGAAAGAGGTGGGGTTTGAGCTGAGCATTGAAGATGCCAACAAGTAATAAACAAGATCTTTTCCCAGTGAGGTCAGTTAGCCCAGAAGCATCCCCCCAGGGCCTCTCTGAGGACTGTGCTGAACCAGTGGATTCAGTGCCACAGCAGAAACCCAGGATGGAAGCGGCCACCCCTGTATCGTTCTCTGAGACACACAAACACAGGCTTACCTGGTTCACTGCGCTCTACTTCCTGGGTCCATTCTGGTCCCTTTTTGGACGCTGCAGGGTAAGGTGGTTAAAATAACCCCCTTTGGGAGCTGACAACTCTATGACTTTGAGCAAGTTTAAAGTACATTCTGGGAGCCTTGGCTGCTTTATTTTCTGAGACATCTTGTAGAACTGTTTGGAAGATTAGATAAGATGTAGAGGACACAGCACATCCTGGTACCATTTGTTGTCTCATACATGTCACTTCCCTTCCCCCTTAAATGAATTGAATCTGCCTTTATTCTCCATCAACTGGATTACAATTTCCAGCTGCCATTGCCCTGGTTTTGAAGATATGTTGAAACTTTTTCGTGGACAAATACTGTTTTATAGATTTATGAATGATGTTAGTTCAACACTTAGTTCCTTGTTAAATTTAAAAATTCTGTTGTAAGGACTGTCGGTCCTCAGCACAATTTAATTGTAGTTCATTAGAGCTCTTCTTTTTACAGCTGTGGGATATGACCCCGGTTGTGTCTTGATGACACTCTTAGGCATCAGAAAGATAGTATTTACTCAAGAAATGGTGGTTCTAATCCAAGTCATTACTGGAGCGGGAAAGCAGATGCGTGAGAAGGAAGAGAGAAGCTGAGTTTGCACGTCAGCCGCGCCACAGCGCTGAGCATCAGTGAACTCGTGAGGGAACTCTTTCAACTTGTTCATACAACATAAAAGAAGATATTTTTTTAACAAAGGGATTATACAGTCTGGCTGTGCTACATTGTTGTGAGTATCCTGGAGTATCCTGAAAACTGAGTGTGGGGTGTTTCATTTTCATATTTTTCAGCACTTCATTTTCGTTGTTGCTTTGTGCATTGGAGAAATAAGGGTGGTTGTTAAGTAGTTCCCGTGTTTCCTTCACTTGGGCACGTGCCTTGCATCCTGTGATCAGCATCTTTTTCTTCTCTGTGTTTCCACCCTCACCTTCATCTGCCTTTTGCCAGAGTTGGTGGCATTTACGGTTTATTCGTGGCGTTTCTGCTTCCATAGAAATCCTCTTCCATTGAGAGATTTGGAAAATCATTTATGTGGGTTTCCCAACTGACTTCTTGAATCACCTGGAGAAGCATCCGTTTGTAATGTTGGGGTCACTCACGTTCTCATGGAGTGGAAATGATCTTGTGTTTTGGCCACTGTTTTTCTCTGTCTTTCCCCCGTTTAAAAAAAAAATGCTGGGAGAAAGCTGCTCCTAAACACTGTCATCACAGAGGCACATTTTCATAACTCAGACCTTCAACCCTCAGTGCCTGGATCATTTCTAATTCTGATCCTTTTATGTTTTAATTTTATTGACACAGCTCTCTGTCGCTCATATTAAAAACAAAACCTTGCGTCCTCCAAGAATAGTGTCTTTATGATGTGTTTTTCCGTGTGATGTCACCTCTGAACTTGAACGTCTTCATTGCTTTGAGGTTGTAGCCTGCTTTTATTCTTCACTGTCTGTATTTTCTTCCCCTTTCAAAACTAGATATTTAAAGATTGTTATCTTTATGTATTTTATCTGAATCCTTTGCACACTTTCATACCTGTGTGGTCTGAGACGTGGAAGGCACTGAACCCTGCAGCTCATGCCCTGTTCCTGTGGGCTTGTATGGGGTAAGGGGCTGTAGAAAATACACCTGCAGAACTCACTTTAAGGGAATCCAGTCAAACTTGATAAATTGAGGTGTTCTTGTGTGTAGTGACTCAGTGGGATCCTGAAGCCTTTTTTAAAAATCTGATTTTCACCTGTGAAAACAGGATTTAAATTAGCAGCAGGCGTGTGCTGTGTGCCCTCTCCGTTTCTAAGCACTTTACGGGTACCACCTCATCCAGCCCGCACCTGTCAGGAGCATGGGGTGGAGGGGGCCCCTGAGTCCTTGGGGTTCATCAGGTTAAACAGAGCCTCGCAGATGAACAGGCCAATTACTTGCCCTTCTCATTCTGAGCCCTGGCTCCACAGGGTCTTGTCCTCTTCCGATTTGACAACTTGGAGGATGGTAGTATTTAAAATCCTCCCTATTTTTTCTCTTTTCCTGGAAAGCAGTTTGTTTGTTTTTTTCCCTCATGATCTTTACTTTCCTTTCTAACCGGGAGAAACTACCAGCCATACTCGGATACTACCCCTAACACTGACCAAGCATGCTTCCTGGGGATGGGCTTCCTCAAGAGGCGTCTGCTGCTGCAGCCTTGAGGGGCAGGACAGTGGGTGTGCCCTGTGCAGCCCCGGGACCCGACAGCCAGGACCTGAGACGTCAGAGCACGTCGGCCTGTGTGCCCGGATTCTAAGGTTGTGTACGCACACACATACACACACACACACACACACAGAAGCAATCGCCCACTTGTCACTTCACTGTCCCTTCCACACTCCCCTTGCAGGCCATCAGTCAAAGCCATTATAACCAACCTGTGTCTCTTCTGCATGGTTGCTCTGTGAGAGAGCTTTAAAAAGGGAATTCAATTGAAAATACTCAGATATTTTGTAGTTTACTGCTAGAACATGGAGCCATTTACTCTGTTGTACAGAATAACAAACTATGTGTTGGAAATGAGTCATAGAAATGAATCGCTCTTGTCCCTCCCTCAACTCTGTGGCATGGCCTGTACTGACCCAGGCAGACACAGTGTCAGGGAGGCAGCAGACCAGGCGCCCAGCAAACCTGGCCTGGATCTGAGTTGGGTCGAGATGAGTTCAGACCCTACTGAGGAAGCTGACTGTCCCCAGTGGGTCACATGTGACACCGTGGTCCCTCTGGTCTGTGACCCTGCACTTCAGTCCAGCCATCTCCCTCCCAGCATGGCTGTACCCCAGCCCACAGAGCCACTCAGCTGTTGAACTGACTTGACACCTTGTTAGTGATGTGAGTTGTCATCAAAACCCACAGATTTGTGGAAGTTTCCGTGCTCTGTCCTTTTCTGTCTCCTCATCTCTGTCAGTGCTTGAATTTGGTGAGAAGCGCTTAGCCGACCAACTGTGTGTTTATAATACTGTGAATTCTTGAGTTTTACGTTGGCTCCCCCATGTTTTGTAACTCATAGATGATATGTGTTGGTGTTGGGGTGCCTTCCACGCATCGTTTGGAACAGAGGCTTCAGTCACTAGGAGTGGAGGCTGGCACCCACCCCTGGCTTTCCTCCTGTCTAGGTGAACTCACGGTTCGTTTCATCCCACTGGAATTGCACTTTACATGTATTTTTTGCTCTATTATTTCAACATACAGAAGCTCTGGCAAGTAACGCCTAACGCGATTATGTTGGGAAAGTGGCAGAACCACACATGTCACACACAGGGCTGCCCTTTATGTGGGAGGATAAAACTGATCATGTGCTCTCAGTTTCTCCAAAGAAATGATGTTACTGGAACCTTTACCTGCCTGCCTTGTCCCCACAGTAGCAGAAGCTGTTTTAGATCAAGTCCTTGGAGTTGTGTCTTTCTCTATGAGGTCTGCCAACCTCTTGAGGTCTGTCATGATGTAGTTCTCACTTAATTGTGTGAATTTTCACAGAATCATAAAAATCACAAAACTGGAAGGGATCTTTTGAGTATTAGAATGTTCCAAGCACAGAACACCTTAGTCACACCAAGCAGGTAGATAGAGCAGAGGTATAAACTAGAGGAATCTAAAAGAAGAATTTTCGAGGAACAATTGTTTTTGAACATTAGCTGCATGAGTGGGAGGAATGACTTGCGGCCTTGAGACGGGGCTCTCAGGAACCAGGTCTGTTGACCCATAGATCATTGAAGGTGAATCTGATACTTCTGGCCGCAACCCTGTGGTTCCGAGCAGGTGGGTCCGTGCAGCGAGGTGGTTATTGCAGGTCTTCATCAGCATAAACTCCTTCCCACGCTCGTCCCCACAGACCACCCCAGCTGCAAAATTGCAGTGCAAACCAGGGGCCCTGGAAACTCACCTTCCCCTCTGTGTGCAGGCTGGCCGAGTGAGTCCCTTCACTGCCCTTATGGTACATGGCCTTTTCCTGTTTTGAGATTCATTTCTCAAAGGCCTAATTTATTTTTGCTTAACATTAATCAGTTTTCAAAAGCCTGAATTTTGACTTTTAAGCAAGGGTCTAGGTCTCAACTATGTATCAGAGTTACTGGACATAAATATTCCTTAAATGAGATTCCTTTGGTTTTGCCTTTTCATAGTAGTTTAATTGTGTATGTAAGTGACCTTGTCCACTAAGACTTATATTTTAAAGTGGAAGAAAGCTTTGTGCCAAAACGCTCTTTTTTCCCTTTCTCCTTTAAAATAATGTTAAGTTACATTTTTCCTGACGTGCAAGTGGATATATAGGGCTGTGACTGGGAAACACAGAAGCAAAGTTCTGAGCACTGCAGGATCTAGATGACCCTTGAGGCTCTCAGTCTATCCAGTTCAACCATTTGCTGGGCATCCACCATGCAGCAGGCTTTGAAGCAGGCCCTGGGGTCACAAGGGCCATCTGTGGCTGGGACAGAGGCCACACTAATGAGTAGATGGAGCGTTTCCGTGTCAAGTGATAAATTCAGTGATGGAAGCCACGTGGGGTCCTGCCCAGGAGCTGCACGGGTGCCCCTGCCCTAGCGGGTGGAGCCAGGGGACTTCGCAGTGGAAAGGACTTCCGAGCTGAGTGTTGAAGGATGTGTTGGAGTGATGGAGTAAGGAAATGACCTTCCAGGCTGTGGAAACAGCGTAAACAAAGGCCCAAGAATGGCCTCAGCCTGGTACTCGGGGCCCATGGTGATCTGGAGGTGCCAGAGGGTACCACGTGTGCAGCTGCCTCCCAGAGCCTGAGCTCCTGTCGCCGTGAGACGCCGATGCTCACGACCCCAGAGGGGGAGGCGGCACATGTTCCCCCCGGGCATTCACCCGGAGGCCCATCATTTTGAGTCAGATTGTCCTACAGCTGAGGCTAGTTACCAGTTTCTTGTTCTTTGGAAATACCTGGAATTATTATCTTAAAATGACCCCTGGTGACTAACTTTTGAACTTCGTTGGGGCACAGCCCCTCACTGGAGGCCACCGCTTGAACGGACTTGGCCTGGAAGAGCTTACGACATACTCTGTTGGGACACGGGGGCCAGGCTCAGCTTGACCTTTGGAAAAGGACAGACCTTGACCTGTGGCGGGGGAGACTGTCCTGTAGGGGTGACACTGCACTCACACGCAGCGCAAGCAGGCCACCACCGCCCTCGTTTCCCTCCCGGCCTTGATTCATTCTTGCAAGTCATGGGTCATTTCAGTACAGTGAGGTCAGTGTGATAAATCCTCATCCTCCTCAACACTCACCGAGTGGACAGGAACATTTTTCTCAATTCAGTGACTGACAGTAAAAAGGGTTTCAGGCAGCCACCACCCCGGGGACCTGGCTCTACCGAGCAGGGGCGTCCCAGCACCCCGCTGCGGGCTACTTTCTAGTACTTGCTATGCCATCCACTTGCCTTTTCCTTTCGGTGTCCAGGTATCATATGTCCGTAACTTAATTCAGGAACACCCATGTTCATTTTTAAACCTTAGCTCAACTTTTACAACCAAGAACTATATACACACCAACCCTCGGGTTTCTAGTTTGTAATTCTGCCTTTAAACATTATCCTTTCCACTGACAATCCTATGTAGGCCTAACACAAGAAAGCAGGGATTAAAATTAGATCTGTCCAACACTGGAATGGGATTCCTCTTTCGTTTCTCATGCCAGGGGATTTTTGGACAGTACATAGCCCCTTGTCTGTTGTGGAAAGGAGAGTAAAAGTCTTGAGGAAAAGTTGAATTTGATGATTGTTCTTAAGATTCCTTCCAGTCCGTGATCCTATGACTTGATGACTGTTGTTTGTTACTGGACGGGCCCAACCCTGACCGGTGACCTGCCCGCACGTGGCCAGCTTAACTCAGGTAAATGGGAGCAGATCCCTACGCCTTTGTCTTCTGTCACATCAAGTAAATTGCTTGCTTCCTGTATTTTCCCGTCTAGAGCCCTGGAGGTTTGAAAAAGATGGTGAAGGTGGAGGTCAATCATGGGACCGTCTCGTTAAAAACAGACACCTCAAAGTGTTCACATTTGTGAGTCCAAAAGTGTGCCTGGCTTTCTGGGGCGAGAAAGAGAACTGCGGGCTGACTTATGGGTTAGATTTGGGATAAGACCTTGATATTTAGGGTCCTTTCTTTTTTCCTCCTTGGTTCTCTGGGGAGCATGAGAGGGTAAACTAACACAAAAAGGGGAAATGGTTTGAAAAAAAGTATTTCATTTAAACACTTTTTTTTCATTTAAGTGGATGGCTGCCTTATGTTAATAACATACACCACTATGATGTACGGACCAAAATACTGGTGTCGCTGATAACCATTGTATTCCTGTGTATTTGTGTTTTACGCCATCTGCCTTTTTTCCCCAACGTACTGTCATTTTGCGAAAGAAAATCTTTGTATGAAAAGTGCAAAAACTGTTACTAACTGGACAACAGGGAGGTGCTAGCCCCACACTCGTGCCTGCCTGCCGCGGCCTCCGTGCCAGGGACACGGCTCTTCCATCCTGCGCGCCCATCATTCCACAGCCGCATCGGAACCTGGCTGCAGCGGGCGCATTGCTTTATGGGTGTCTGTTCCTTTCTTTTTGAAATGAGAGATTCTCCAAGGGGTGAGGCTGAGGCTGAGGCTCTAACAAGCCCACAGCTGGAACAGATTGCTCAGATGTGGTTCTAGCGAAACCCCTCTGGCCTTGCCACACCCTCTGCCGCTAGATTCCACCAGGCGGACCAAGCAGTGTTGACGTTGACTTCCTGAATGTGATCAGGTGGGAACGAGCAAGCACTTCCCACCATGTTACAATGTCTGGATCTAGGTCTACATTTAGATGCTGCTGGATGCTGTGAATGTTTCTGAGCTCTGCTCAGCTTCCCACTGTGCTTCCCTCTAACTGAAACATACGCGTTGCCATTACTGATATCAGAGACTCTCAATGCAAGTTACTGCCCTGGTTTAAAATAAATGTCTGTGGAAACCTTCCTGCAGCTGTGGTCCCATCAATTTGTTGTTGAGCTGTACCACGTGCCCACACGCACCCCAGCAGCCCCGACTTGGTCTCACCCTGGCTGGCTAACTAGGCTCGAGGGCACGGCAGATGGGGTGTGGCCG
This sequence comes from Vicugna pacos, assembly GCF_048564905.1. Taxonomy (NCBI): domain Eukaryota; kingdom Metazoa; phylum Chordata; class Mammalia; order Artiodactyla; family Camelidae; genus Vicugna; species Vicugna pacos. The sequence continues at coordinate 13,424,175 of NC_133000.1, read as the reverse complement.
AGTAGTCCTTTTCATTTTCTCTTTGTCACGGAAGACTGCTTTAACTGTGGCTGATAAACTTTTCAAATGAAGAGAAAGAGGACTCAGGGAAAATACAGCCAGGAAAAAGCCTCTGTAAAAATTTATGAGGCCCATTTTATGAATAAGAAGAGAAGCTGGAAGAAATCAATGACCTGCACACTGTCGAACAGCCAGTGGGTGGGGCGGCTGGGTCGCACCAGGGCCACCGTCCCAGTGATGTCCTTCCTTCCACCTGCCTGTGCTGGTGCACGCCCCCCACCCACACACACCCCCAGAACTCCAGAAGCCCCTGCTTTCCTTCCAGAGAGGAGAGATGCAGTCCACTGGCACCGCTGCTCCCTGACCTTCCCAGCAGATGCATCAGGAAAACCCCTCGTTGGCTGAGAGCCTGGATCGGAGCACCTGAGGCCCTGCTGAGACCTGGCACCGTGGGACTGGCTGAGCCATGCCCAGCTGGGTTTTCTGCCGCTATGGGTGATGAGTTATATTTCACCTTGAACATCAAGAATGTAAGTAAATAATAACTCTGTTCATTGATTTTGTTACAACTTTCCCTAGCATCACTAAGAGGTAAAACGGGGGTTAACACAGAAGTTTTACCAGACTGTAGCACCGGAATGCCAGGTGCATAACTGAAGCCACGCCTAATCTTAAGAAATGTCAAACAAGGCCTCACGTGACTGTTTGTGTAAACAGGCACTGAGCCTTAGTTCAGCTCTGCTCCAGGGGCCTGGGGGCCAGGCCAGGGCAGCAGAGAGCCCTCTCCTGCCTCTCTCTCCCAAAAAGAAGTGTGGGGTAATCTTAAACAGACTCTAAGAAAACCACATTCTCAAAAGATTTACATAGGAAAAGAAGCCGCTGAGGAAGGTGATGATTTGCTTGTTCCCAGCCCCGTTCTGTGTGAGTTCCTTCCTGCTACAGGGGGTGGGGGTCATCTTTAGGGGGATTTTTTTGGTGTGAGTTACTAAGTGCTGATGTTAATAGCTAACATATATCAAATCTTTACGATGCACCAACCGTTCTTCTAAGTGCATTACAAATAGTAACTCAATCAGGTAACAATCACCCCATGAGGTACGCACCACTATAATCTTCTTTACTGCCAGGGAAAATGAAGCCCCAGAGGGTAAGTAACCCGACCTGTGGTCCCACGGTGAGGTGGTGGTGGATCAAGCCTTCAAGACTGGGCTTTATAAGGAATGGGGTTAATTTCTGTGACTGTAGATGCAGGGGAAACCAGCTCAAAGTGCAACAGTGGAATATGAGCCAACCTCCAGGGCCGTGGGGGGAAGCAGAAGTGGGGTCTGCTCACTGGCCTCTGGTCCACACCTTCCCATGGTGGGTCTGGCCTGGCCTATTTAAATCTCTGAGCCAGCTCTTCCAGGATTTCAATTAATTTCTCCTCTTCAGCCGGTGAGGACGATGTCCTAGCAAGAGGCAAGTGTGTGGGCACTGGTTTCCGATCTAAAAGTGAGAGAGGAAAACAAAGATGTGAGCAGCTCGGCAGCGTGGATGGACCTCTGTGGCTGATGCGCAGGCCCCAGCCCCGTCATTTCATCAACACTTGCCTGGGAGGGGCCCATCATGGGAGTCAGATGCAGTCCTTGTCCTCATGGGTCCACACGGACAATGAGGTGTGACAGAAGGGAGACCAGATAGCCAAGATGGCAGAGTGGAGGACACAGAGCTCACCCTCTCCCACGAGTAAGCCAAAGCTACATCCACATACAGAACAATTCGCACAGAATACCTACTGAACTTTGGCAGAATATCTCTTACTTCAGTACTACAAGAATCCTCATAAAAACAGGTAAGAAAAAGAAAGAAAAAGGAAATCAGTGCAGGACCTGTCCCCTGGGGAGGGAGCAGCAAAAGAGGAAAGCCCCATCCCCAGCAGGGAGGTCAGCAGGGACAGAAAGGGAGCTTCAGAGGCTCCGAGGAGAAAGCAGAAGCCACTTGGCACACAGAACTGAGAGGAACTGACACAGAAGTCCCCTGCAATCCCTAGCTCAAGACATGAGCCCGTGGGGGCGGGCCAGGACTGGCTGTTGGAGCTCAGTCTTCTAAGAGTGAGCCCAGGGAGAGGACTGGGGCTGACTGCACAGAGGCGGCCTTGGGGCTGGAGTGCAGTGCAGTGCAGGCTGTGGCTGAGAGTGTGCAGAACAGGACAGGCTGGGTGCCCCATAAAAAAAAAGCATCACTGCTGGTGCACGCGGAGGGGGTGGGGGGCAACACGGCCAGGCCGTAGCTGCCGTATTTGAAGAAATCTTGACTGAAGACTTCCCAAACCTAAAGAAGGAAACAGATATCCAAGTACAGGAAGCACAGAGGGTCCCAAACAAGATGAACACAAACAGATCTACACAAAGACATAATTAAGATCGCCAAAGTCAAAGATGAAAGATTCTAAAGGCAGCAAGAGAAAAACAAAGAGTTAGTTACACGGGAACCCCTATAAGGCTTTCAGCTGATCTCTCTACACGCACACTGCTGGCCAGAAGGGAGTGGCAAGATATATTCAAAGTCCTGAATGAGAAAAAGCTGCAACATAGGATACTCTACCCAGCAAAACTATCCTTTAGAATAGAAGGAGAGAGAGACTTTCACAGATAAGCAAACACTGAAAGAATTCAGCAATACTAAAGCCTGTCCTAAAATATTGAAAGGCCTTCTCTAAATAGAAAAGAAGCAGGAAGCTATAGAAAAGAGAAAACCATAACTGGAAATGTGATGACTACAATGAACTGCATGAGAATAAACATGAAAGTGTAAAAGAGGGTATCAAAATCATAAAAGGTGGGAGAGGGGAGCAAGAAAATGTAGATTTTCTTTTCATTCTTCTTAGGATGTGTTTGAGCCTATATGACTACCAATCTAAAGCAAGCTAACGTACTTAAAAAACAGGGTAATACTATGACAAATGCTGGAGAGGCTGTGGAGAAAAGGGAACCCTCCTTCACTGCTGGTGGGAATGCAGTTTGGTGCAGCCACTGTGGAAAACAGTATGGAGATTCCTCAAAAGACTAGGAATAGACTTACCATATGACCCAGTCATCCCGCTCCTGGGCATATATCCAGAAGGAACCCTACTTCAGGATGACACCTGCACCCCAATGTTCACAGCAGCATTATTTACAATCGCCAAGACATGGAAACAGCCTAAATGTCCGTCAACAGATGACTGGATAAAGAAGAGGTGGTATATTTATACAATGGAATACTACTCAGCCATAAAAACCAACAAAATAACACCATTTACAGCAACATGGATGCTTCTGGAGAAGGTCATTCTAAGTGAAGTAAGCCAGAAAGAGAAAGAAAAATACCATATGAGATTGCTCATATGTGGAATCTAAAAACAAACAAACAAAGCATAAATACAGACCAGAAATAGACTCATAGACATAGAATACAGACTTGTGGTTGCCAAGGGGGTGGGGGGTGGGAAGAGATAGACTGGGATTTCAAAATTGTAGAATAGATAAACAAGATTATACTGTATAGCACAGGGAAATATATATAAGATCTTATGGTAGCTCAGAGAAAGGAATGTGACAATGAATATATATATATATGTTCAAGTGTAACTGAAAAATTGTGCTCTACACTGGAATTTGACACAACATTGTAAAATGAATATAAATCAATAAAAAATGTTAATAAACAAAACAAAACAGGGTAATACTCAATGGTGAAAAGTTGAAAGCCTTCCCACCAAAATCTGGAACAAGACAAGGATGCCCACTCTCCCCACTTCTGTTCAACATAGTATTGGAAGTCCTAGCCATATAAATCGGGGGGGGGGCGCGGAAGAGGGATCCAAATTGGAAGAGAAGAGGTAAAATTATCACCATTTGTGGATGACATGATACTGTATATATAAAACCCTAAAGGCTCCACATAAAAATTATTAGAGCTAATAAAAAAATTAGGCAAGGTAGCAGGATGCAAGATTAACATAAAGAAATCAGTGCATTTCTTTACACTAACAATGAAAGAGCAGAAAAAGAAAGTAAAGAAACAATCCTCTAAAATCACATCCAAAAAATAAAATACTAAGGAATAAATCTGACCAAGGAGGTGAAAGACTTATACACAGAGAACTACAAAACATTGATTAAGAAAATTAAATATTACTTAAAGAAATGGAAGGTTATCCCATGCTCTTGGATTGGAAGAATTAATATTGTTAAAATGGCCATACTGCCCAAGGCAATCTACAGACATAATGCAAATCCCTATCAAGTTACCCAGGATATTGTTCACAAAACTAGAACAATTAATCCTAAAATTTATGTGGAATCACAGAAGACCCAGAACTTCGAAAGCAATACTGAAAAAAAAAAATGAAGCTGGAGGAATAACCCTCCCAGACTTCAGGCAATACCAGAGCTACAGTAATCATAATAGTACGGTATTGGCACAGAAACAGACATCTGGATCAATGGAACAGAACAGAGAGCCCAGAAATAAACTCACAGACTTATAGTCAATTAATCTTCTACAAAGGAGGCAAGAGGATACAAAGGAGGCAAGAGGATACAATGGAGAAAAGACAGCCTCTTCAGCAAGTGGTGTTGGGAAACTGGACAGCAGCATGTAAATCAGTGAAGTTAGAATACTCCCTCACACCATACACAAAAATAAACTCAAATGGCTTAAAGACTTAAACATAAGACATGACACTGTAAACCTCCTAGAAGAAAACATTGGCAAAACATTTTCCGACATAAATCTTAGCAATGTTCTCCTAGGCCAGTCTACCCAGGCAATAGAAATAAGAGCAAAAATAAACAAATGGGATCTAATTAAACTTGTAAGTTTTTGCACAGCAAAGGAAACCATAAGCAAAACCAAAAGACAGCCTATGGAATGGGAGAAAATATTTGCAAGTGATGAGACTGACAAGGGCTTAATTTCCAGAATATATAAACAGCTCACACAACTTAACAAAAAAACCAAACAACCCAATCCAAAACTGGGCAGAAAACCTAAACAAGCAATTCTCCAATGAAGACATACAAATGGCCAACAGGCACATGAAAAAATGCTCAGTATCTCGCTAATTATCAGAGAAATGCAAATCAAAACTACGATGAGCTATCACCTCACACCAGTCAGAATGGTCATCATTCGAAAGTCCACAAACAATAACTGCTGGAGAGGGTGTGGAGAAAAGGGAACCTTCCTATGCTGTTGGTGGGGATGCAGTTTGGTGCAGCCTTTATAGAAAACAGTATGGAGATTCCTCAAACAACTAAAAATAGATTTACCCTATGACCCAGCAATCCCACTCCTGAGCATGTAAGTGGAGGGAACTGTAATTCAAAAAGATACATGCATGCCAATTTTCATAGCAGCACTATTAATAGCCAAGACATGGAAACAACCTAAATGTCCATCAACAGATGACTGGATAAAGTGGTGGTAAATATATACACTGGAATACTACTCAGGCATAAAAAAGAATAAAATAATGTCATTTGCAGCAACATGGATGGGACTGGATATTGTCATTCTAAGTGAAGTAAGCCAGAAAGAGAAAGAAAAATACTGTATGGTATCACTTATATGTGGAATCTTAAAAAAAAGATACAAATGAACTTTATTTACAAAACAGAAGCAGACTCACAGACATAGAAAACAAACTTATAGTTACCAGGGTAGGGGGCAGGGCATAGGAGGGGATAAATTGGGAGTTCGAGATTTGCAGATCCTAACTACTATATATAAAATAGATCAACAACAAGGACCTACTGTAGAGCACAGAGAACTATATTCAAGATCTTGTAGTAACCTGTAATGAAAAAAATATGAAAAGGAATATATGTATGTATATGTATGACTGAAACATTATGCTGTACACCTGAAATTGACACATTATAAACTGACTATACGTCAATTAAAAAAAGAAGAAGGGAGACCGAGTCAGGGTGGACAGGTGTCAAGCTGAGTTTCAACAGGACTCCAGGTGGCTGGGGGGAAGGTCCTCAGGCCTAGGTGCTGGCTGGGTGGGGTTGGGGGACTGGGGAGTGTGTTGTGTTTGGGAACTGGCAGCTGGTAGCCAGAGGAGAAGATTCGGGCTGCCACAGGGTCACCAGAGCTTCATAGTGGCTCACGCAAAAGTGACCACATCCACGATGGGGAAAGAGCCATCGCGAAGACCCTAGCCTCCACCCAAGGTCACATGTTCTCTTTGACCGTCTTCCCTCAGCCTGCTTCCTCCCTGAGCACTTGCCCCCGGGACCCTGCCCAGGTAGAAACACAACCTTAACAGGTAACTGTCTCCTGAAACAGAAAAGCTGAGTCACCGGCTCCGCACTGCTGCTTTGGACCTCTCCCACCCCCAGGGGGCAGAGAAGGAGCTCCCTTCTCCAGACGCCATGGGGCCTGGTCTTGCCCAAATGCTGAGGACAGGGATCACAGTCCGAGGACTTCATCCTCAAAGGACCCACTGAGTTCAGAAAGGTAGATGGAAAGAGCAGGGGGTGCAAAGCCCTTCACAAAACTAACCCCAACAGGCAAATGAGCCGTCCTCTGGCACAATCACAGCCCCACCCTCACCCGAGTTTCATGGAGAGGAGGGTGGTCTGGGGAAGGAGGGTCCTGGGCACCTTCACACCCGGGGAGGAAGTCACCTTGGAAGAAGAGGCCGCTGGGCTGCGCGGTGGCGGCGGGGGCGAGGGCCAGCCACAGCACGGTGTCCGCGCCCTGGGCCGCAGAGCGCAGCCTGTCCCCCATGCTGGCGTGGAACCCTGGCATGGAGAGCCGCACGCCTGCGAGGAGGGAGGGGACACAGACGAGGTGGTTAGGTCAGCGTCCTCGACTGAGGAGACCGTGTGTGGCTGGCTTCTTTCATCACCAAAATAACCATGATAAAATGGAACAGGATCACAGACTGCCCTCTTTCCACTGCACAACAGGCTTTATCTCACCTGTTCAGATCTCAGCCTTGTTACAAAGCCCTCTGCAGCCTGGGAGGAACGTGCTGCTCACCAGAGCCCCAGAGCGTGTTGGGGCCCGGGGGACCCCAACCAGCCCGTTCCCTGGGAGCAAAATCACCCACACCTCCCCCCTTTCTATCCTAAGAAATGCGGTATTGGCTGCACTGAGGCCGGGAGGACCAGACTCCCGCCTCCAAGGTGAGCCACCTCTCCCAGGATCCTGGCTGACGGATGGGTCCTTGGACTGCACTTGTGTTTTTTACTTTTTAGGGAACTTTTTACTTCCTGCCAAGCTCCCCTGCGTCACCTCCCTCAGCACTGCAAGTCCCGGCTACACAGAGGTCCCTCTGCTGGTGTCGCCTCCCCAGCCCCCCTCTTCACCGCAGGCAGCCCAGCGCTGGCTGCAGGCTACACCCCCGTTTGCCCACAGACCTTGGGGAACACACTGTCTCTACAGTGAGCACATTGGGAAACAAAACTGTTCTCTCGTGAAGCCAAGGAAAGAAAAGGAAGCAGACAAACAACATTTGAGAGCAGTGATGAGATCAGAGGATTTCAGAGATAGAAAGGATCATCTAATCTAGGCCCTTGTTTTGTAAATTAGAAATAAAGGTTTGATTTTTTTCTTTGTACAGAAGCAATACGTGCTTACTGTGGGAAAAATTGGGAAACACTGACCAGCAAAAAGAAGGAATTTGAACCTGAGTGGTACCACTCAGGGAGGACAAGTGTCCCCTAGCTCAGGCCCTGCGCAGCCCTCCCTCGGGCCTCTGTGTCCACAGGCAGGCCGTCTGCACCCGAGCTGCCCAGCCGTTGCCCTGTGACCTGGGACAGCGGATGGCAGATCCGGGTGGCGGGCTTGCTAGCACGGATTCTGCCAGCACACAGGCTGCTGTGCGAGCTGTCGGGGTGAGGTACCCGGGAAGATGGGAGGCTGGCAGCTCTCCACGGCCTGAAGGAGCTACATGGTCTCCTGTCAGGAAGTGACAAGAAGTGAGACGCCATCCTCTTCCAACAGTCCTGGCCTGAGTCCCTCCTGGGGTGCTGGGCTGAGGACACCCCCTTTGCTTTACAACGGGAGGCTGCCAGACATCCCCGGATCCGGGCCGCAGAGGACTGGTCTGGGCCAGGTCTCCCTGCCAGGTCTCCTGGGATGCTGCGTAGCACCAACATACACCTTTCTCCGTGGCGATGTGGGTGTATCAAAACTAAGACCGTGAGGCACATACGACTTGGGGCCTGATATCTTCATTTAATGACAGTGCAGTTTTCCTTTCCCATAGACGTGTATCCTCAGCAGAGTTTTCAGGGCTGAGCAGATTCCTCGTGCAGGTGTTCCATAATCTATTAACTCACCCAGCACCGGTGCTGTGATGAGCAACCTCATCTCCACATCTCTCATGATTTCTTAGGATGAATTCCAAGGGTGTGTATTACAAATGTTAAGGCTTCTAATAAACCGGCTTTCAGAAAGGTGATGGCAAGTGTATGAGAGCACCTGCTCCCCAAAACGCTGTGGCCCGGCCCCACAGGGAAGCCCTTGCCTCTGTGTGCCTCCGTGTCTCCACCTGTAACTGGGGGTGATAGCAGTGCCCACTGCACGGGGGCTGTGAGGACAAGCGCCTCAGTGTCCACACAGCCTGAGAGCAGCCCCGGGCACTCGGGTGTCCTGCGGACGCTCTGTTTTCAGTTTCCTTGCTGGGGGAGGAGGAAAGGGCTCAGAGCCCAAGTGATCTGCCTGGGCTCACAGAGCTGGGAGGGGCAGTGCCCGAAAGGAGCGCTCCTCTCCTGCCCTGCTGTTCCAACACGCTTCCAGAGAATTCCACCCTTTAGGGATTATTTGCCTTTGTGCGTTCACATCCAGAAACCTGGGGAGTGGTGAGGTAGCCTATCCCCATGTCCCCAGCGCCTCCCTGCGACTTCCCTGGGCCCTCGTTCATTCCTCTCACGTGGGAATGCCTGTGTGGATCAGATCCCACTCCCGAGGGAGGCCCCCAGGCCCCCCCACCCGCACTGCCCCCTCCCTCGGCCACACACGGCAAACCGACAAGACGACCGCCTGTGGGACCAGGCTTCTCCCCCTCCAGCCCCGGCCTGCCCCTCACGTGGGAGCGAATCCCTAGTCCTCGTGACACAGGTTTCAGGTCATTCCTGGGGAGAGTCAGTCCTGCGGCTGCCCAGATATTTTTAGATGAAATGCAGGCGGCAAGGAAATTAAAGGCTACGACCTACCTGGGGTGTCGGCCCAGCCAGGATGCATGCAGGAGAAGTGGATGGCCGGGTGCGCTCGGGCCCAGTGCTCCGTCAGAACCACCTGCTGCCTCTGGACGGGCCAGGAGAACAAGTGGGAGGGGAGAGGGTGACACAAAGTCAGCCCCTACCCGGCCAGGCCCGGATTCTGCAACGTCAGGTGATCACCTTCCTCGAGAATCTTCCGGCTCCACCTCCGTCGGAGGTGCGGACAGACCAGCATCAGGAATGAGGGCACAGCACACTGCCCGCTGCCTGGGGGCTTCTCTCCCCCACCCCCATGAAATTACACCCAGAGCCTCCTCTTTCCTAGTTGCTTCTGTGGCCCTATTTGTTGCCAGACACAGCTCAGTGAGGTCACGGCCTGCCTGGCTTGTGGTGGACCTGGGCCCAGCACATACGGGCACTACGTGGTGCCGCGGACAGGAGCAGGAACCCCGCCTCGGAGTGGAGGAGCCGTGCTGGAGATGCTGGAGAACACCAGCTGCGGATCTTTTAAAGACCCCTTAGGTACTTAATGACCCCACCTTAGCCTCAGCTGTGTGGAGGCTGCCACCCAGTCTCAGGGCAGTTTGATTACATTTTGCAAGGAACTCCATCTGGGCCTCATTTATGGAGTGCGTGGTTTATTCCTATATCCCCTGGAAAAACCATAAAGAAGTATGGTTCCTTTAAATGTCAGGATTTTGAGTCATAAGAAGAAATCTGCCAGGATTTGGTCTGGGGGTCAAGGAGCAAAAGGGGGGTGGGGGCGAGGTGGGGGCAGCAGACCACACCAACAAGAGGGAAGGCTGGTGAGCCCGGCAGGTTCACAAACGAGGGAGCCCAACCAGGTGAATTTAAGGGCACGAACTGTAAATGCAGACGGTGTACAGCCGGCTTTTAAAACAGCTGTGATAAACTGAGATATGGCAGTGCGACTACACTTTCTCTTAACATCATACATGAGATCCAGACCCCTGCCCTTTCATGTCTTCAGAATCGAATGCACATGTCCGTCAAAGGGAGCCCGGAACCCAGAGTTGTTCTGGTGGCATCTGTCCAGCCAGTGAGCAGGGCTGCCCAGGGAAGGGAGTGACCTCCCGCGGTCCCTACTCCCTCGGAGCCATGCAGGGCAAGGAACCTCTGCCGGACCCCTGCTTTGTGCTCACCCACTCGCACATTCTCCTTGTGGGTCTGAGAAACCCAGGAAGAGAGGTGGCAGCTTTTGTGGCTCCTCCTAGAGGCAAGGTGAACCCCCGCCCCAGACCCCCACTCCACCCCCTCCCCCCAGTCTGAGCAGAGCTGCTCTCTCCCCACCTGGGGACATTCGGGTGCTGCTGTGAATTACTAGGATCCAAATTAATGTGCACCCACGTGGCAGTCTTGAGAAAACCCCCCACTCACTTTGTTTTGTGCATAGACCATAGTTCCACTGAAAGCTGTCCTTTCTGACTGTAGGTCGTTGGTATTCAGTTTCTGAACCAACATTCCTCCAGAGGAGACTGTTATCTGTGATAAACATAATGGAGATTTGTAAAGAAAAGTTTGTGATACCTCCGCGTTCCTCTTCCTCTTCAAGCAGTATATTGGTTTCTTGTTGCTGCTGCAACAAATGACCGCAAACTTAGTGGCTTATAAAATCGCAAATTCTCTCACAGCACTGAAGTCAGAGTCTGAAATGGGTCTTATGGGGCTAAAATCAAGGTGTTAGCAGAGCTGCGTTCCTTCTGGCAGTTTTTGGGGGAATCTGTTCCTTGCCTTCCCCAGCTTCTAGAAGCCGCTTGCAAGCCTTGGTTTGTGGCTGCACCACCCGACCACCTCTGCCCCCATTGTCACGTCTCCTTCACTGACTCTGGCCCTCTTCTTAGGACCCCTGTGACTACATGGGCCACCTGGATAGCCCACGATACCCTCTGCCTCTCAATACCCTTAATCACCTCTGCAAAGTCCCCTTTTGCCATATTCACAGGTGCCAGGAATTAGGACCTGGACATCTGGGTCGGGGGAGGTCACCACAGCAGAGAGAAGGTGGCCAGTGTAAACTGCCTTTTTCCTGATTTTTCTGATTTCTGTCATTTTACTCTATTAGCCATAACTCCGCTCACCTGCCCCCTCCCATTTGAGCGGCAGGTTCTTGAGGAAGTGCACCCGCCCAGCCCAGCCTGCCTGCCTCCCGCAGCTGCCCCTGCTTCAGAAGCTTTGTTGACTCTAAGATGACACCCGGGAAAAGGCTTCAGCGAGGGCTGGGATCTTCGACACGACTCTTTGCAGGGCTCTGCCTCCCTCTTCAGAGGGACTTGGTGGGCCAGGTGTGGGCGGCAGCCACCCAGCCACAACGAGACAGGAGCAGGGGAGGTGGAGGGGCCCCGGAGAGCAGGGGGAGGCAGGATTTACAGCCGGCTTCCAGGAAGTATCTGCTGCCAGAACGAGCATTCTGGAATCCCAGGTCAGGCCTCACAAGCTCCCCAAGTCCGGGCATCCTTGGGACAAAGCCCCAGGCTGACCCTCAGCTTGACTGGGTCTCTCCCCACTGCTTGGGCTCCTCCCAAGACCCACCCACCTGGATGCTGTCTGGGCTGGCGCACCGCTGGGGCTCAGCTTATTAAACAGCAGGACGAGTGCACAGAGTTTGGCTCTCCCTGTGGATGTGGACAGCATGGCCCCCTCAGGACAGCTGGGGCAGCCAATGTAGGACCACTGATTGCCCATCAGGAACAAAGTCGTTTACTTAAAAAAATCCCCAAAGTCCACTCACCACTCTGGGGTCGTGTTCTTTCTCCAGCACAGGGATCAGGGCAGTCGTGAGGACATACACACCTGGGGGGAGACACAGAGCATTCCATGAGGGGGCGTGGGGCTGTAGGCTGCTGTGGGAATCCTCTTCTCCAGTGGCTCGCTCACCTGCATCCCAGGGACAAGTGGCAGACTGCCACCTGAGCCGCAGGCTTCCTCCTCTAGGAGGTTGCTAACCCGAACGCTGAAACCAGCCCTGGGTGGCTGTCACTCACTATTGTCCCTTCCCCAGCCTCCTCGGGGTTTTCTGTCCCCAGAATGGGAACGAAGATGCCTTAGAAACCCAGGAACTGAGATGAAAAGCAGTCCACACCAGAGGAGAGGAAAGAGCAAACTGCACAAAGGTCTGTGAGCCCACTTTGCAGAGAAAAATGTGTATTTATTCACATACGTTTATGGCATCATCTGTGCATGGAAAAGTATGAATGGGAAATATGAGATGTATCAACACTACCAATGTCCCAAGGGTGGGATTAAGTCAAATGTTTGCTTCCTTTGCTGGGCATTTCTGTACGGTTTGAATTGGAATATTTTTACAATGAGCATATAATTTTATGATCATTTCTGTAATCATAAAAAATACATATGTAACATTGCTAAGGAAATGAGTAAAACACTGTAAAAGTATAGTTGACACGGAAAGAGTCACAGTATATGGAAGGAGAATTACAAAACAAAGGAGAAACAGAATTCCATTTTTGTGAGGAAAGATGTCAAAATGAAGGAAAAGTGTCTGCAAGGATTTCCTGATGCACTAAAATGTTAAAAATGCTTATCTCTGAGTGGTGGGTTATTATTTCTATGCTATGTTTCTATCCGTTTTTTTTCAAACGATGGACACATAGTACCTTGTGTTGGGGGAGGAGCTTAAATGAAAGCCCTGGGCTCTTTCTGGGGCCACTCCTCAGAGTTTCTGGCTGACCAACTCTGCCCACAGCTTCGAGCCCGGCCCTGCACCCAGCTCACAGGGGCACCTGGCATCAGGAGAGGGCGGTGGAGGCACGAGGACCCTGGGTTGAGTCCCGGCTGGTACCGTGGGCAGGCTGACATAGCATTTAGCCTTGGTTTCTTTACTTGTGAAAGGGAGACAACAGTTGGCCAGCCCATCTCCTAGGACCAGAGGGTTTGTGGTGAAATAAAAAAGCGCGTGTGGACTGGAAAGCTCTCTGTGCACGCTGGTTGTTGCCATTTTATTTCTTTACTATTATTATTATTTGTGATTGTGAGTTGTGACTTTCGTCCTAGGCAGCATTCTTAGTTGTCCACATCCCAGCATATCGTCGGAGAGGCCTGCCTCGTTAGCATTCGTGGATGTTTGAAGTCTGGGGAGCACTGGGTCTCTGACAGCTGTTCACCCCCGTGCAGTGGCCTTGAACCCTTTCTTTGCAATCTCTGCTGGTGTCTTTCTCTGTGACTTAATTTGCGAGAAGTAGAAAGGACCTCTGCCAAAAGCTATCAGCCCTATCAGCCTGCAGTGACGGACTGTCATAAACGACTCCTTTGCGTAAAGGAGCTGAAAGCTGGAAGCGGGTTCCACGCAGCAGGCCTGCGCCCCCTCCTCTGAGAGGCTTCGCTGCTTCCCTCCCGGAGGCCCGGGCTGGGCCGAGGGCCCGACTTGCTCACCTCCTGTCCTCTCCAGGATGGATGCGAGCTGGGGAAGCCCCTCTGCACCTCTCTCCCTACCCAGGAAATGGCTGTGTGTTTTGTTCTCTGCTTCTTCCCTGCAAGAGTATGCTTGGATCAGTTTAGATGCGAACAGAATCACCTGCAGGAAGATGGTGCCATCATTCCCACCAAATGCTTGCCTCTGGGCACAGCCAGGTGGGGAGGTGCTTATTAAAAACTCCTGAAGAAAACAGCAGTTTTTAGCAGCAGGGCTTCCAAGAGCCTTTTCTATCAAAAAAAGCCACCTTCCTCATGCCAAGTCCACAAAATGGGCCCTTCCAACTCTGCTCCCTGGCCCCCCCACCCCCAAAGGAGATCTGAGCCATCATGCACGTCTGTACGCCTTTTGCCTCCCAGGCCTCCAGCTTTATCGTTTCAAAGCACATATGTCACTTTTCACACGCAGCAAGCATTTCTCCTCCCTGAGAAGGAGATGAAACCGCTCTCTTTCTGGCCACAAGCGATTTATAATCCTCCAGCCTCCCAGCCTGCTTTCCAAGCCCCTCCCCCATGTACCTTCGGCATCTTTTCAGGCTAGCAAAGAGAAACCCAAGAATAATAAGCTAAAATAATGACGAAAATATATATGTAATGTGTATGTGTATATTTATATTCTTTTTAATTAAAAAATTGGAATTAAGAGAACCCCAGAGAGGTTCAGTGACTTATCCAAGTTCCCAGCAAGTCCACACAGAGTGGAAAACAGATGGCAAATCTCCCTTTTCTTGAGTCATTAAACCACAGAGTCCCAACGGACTCCAGTGCCAAGGGAGTAGGAATGAATCCCATTGTCCGCAAGTCACTGTTCCCTTAGGATGAACTTGGCACCAGGAGCTCCTTGCCCAGCATATAGATCCCACCACAAGCCTGCTGTCAACACAGGCCCCAGTGCCACTCTCCTGCCCCGGAGCCCTTCAACACTCCAGGCTCCCAGCCAAATTAAGCAGAAGACTCCTTGGCCCGGTGTAGCTGACTTCTTCTGGAGATGTGCCCCGTCCTCTCCCCTTAGGGGTGGGCCCTACATCCTGTTTATAATAATAACATATAACTGAGTCATGACCTTGGGCCAGTGCTGTGTTGGTCCCATGTGGCCTCAACCCCATGGGCAGAGCAGACTGAGTTGGGGTGACACCTGACCCAAGCTGTTGCCAGTCGAACTCCCACTCCCCCCACCAAGACTGTGGACACGGGCCCCCTGACTCACTGGCCGCCGTATTTGGCATATGTGTTTGGAAAAGTAGCCAGAGCCTGCCTGCCGAGGCGAAGAGGGCTGTGATGGGAGTCTGTGGACAAGCCCCAGAGAAACAGGAAAAGTTCACCCCAGTTCCTCACACTCTCCTGGCCTGTCCCTGCTGTTCCCAAAGCCCAGCTGTGCCTCTGCCACCGAGCTCCATGAGGGCTGCCCTTATCTCCTCCCAATAAATCAATTTTATTAAGTTGACTTGAGGGGGTTCCTGGAACTTGTAACCAGACAATCCCTAAGACACTGGGCTTCTCTTAGTTAGAGAGTTCCGCAGTCCTTCTGTGCTAATCAGCTAATAAGAATGTCCCTGGTCATTCAAAAATCCACAAATGACAAATGCTGGAGAGGCTGTGGAGAAAGGGGAACCCTCCTCCACTGCTGGTGGGAATGCAGTTTGGTGCAGCCACTATGGAAAACAGTGTGGAGATTCCTCAAAAGACTAGGAATAGACTTGCCATATGACCCAGGAATCCCACTCCTGGGCTTGTACCCAGAAGGAAATCTACTTCAGGATGACACCTGCACCCCAATGTTCATAGCAGCACTATTTACAATAGCCAAAACATGGAAACAACCTAAATGTCCATCAACAGGTGACTGGATAAAGAAGAGGTGGTATATTTATACAATGGAATACTACTCAGCCATAAAAACCGACAACATAATGCCATTTGCAGCAACATGGATGATCCTAGAGAATGTCATTCTAAGTGAAGTAAGCCAGAAAGAGAAAGAAAAATACCATATGAGATCGCTCATATGTGGAATCTAAAAAACAAAAACAAAGCATAAATACAGGACAGAAATAGACTCATGGACAGAGAATACAGACTTGTGGTTACCGGGGGGGGGGGGTAGAGGGTGGGAAGGGATAGACTGGGATTTCAAAATTGTAGAATAGATAAACAAGATTACACTGTATAGCACAGGGAAATATACACAAAATGCTATGATAAATCACAGAGAAAAAAAATGTGACAATGAGTGTGTATATGTCCATGAATGACTGAAAAATTGTGCTGAACACTGGAATTTGACACAACACTGTAAAATGATTATGAATCAATAAAAAATGTAAAAAAAAAAAAAAAAGAATGTCCCTGGAAAGGTACAGGCAGGGCGCTGCTGCAAATGACTAGTGGGTGCTTTCAGTCATTCATATCTTAGTGTGAACCACTTCAGTAAATCCCATTCCTCCAAGACTGACTAGCTAAGATCAGGGACATCTGGAGGATTCAGAGCCTTGATGCAGGAGGGAAAAAAAAAAAAAAAGGAAGATATTTCAGAGTTCAGGCTCCTGGCGGAAGGCAAGCCTGGGTGTAGGGAAGACACCTTTAGCCACTGGATAATGTGCCCAAGGTGACTCCTGCTCCCAGTAATAGGGAAAATAATTCATTATCATTCTGAATCATTAGTATTTTTAATTCACTCAATGCCTTCCTTCCAAGGAACTCATTATGTCGATGGAGGTTGGTTCGTTACGAGAAAGCGATTTGGGAGTGGAATTTATGTTGAACATAGTCTTCTAAATATGGCAACAAGGACCTTTATTACGTGGGTACATGACTTGCAGCAAATCTCTCTCTATAAGCTAATTAGGAAGGGATGTTAAACTGTGTCAATCCGGGTGATGCTGAAGGAGAGACGTGGGGTACTCTTTAAAGTGGTCCTGAAACCACGTTTCTGTCCAAATATTAAATTCACAGTGCTCCTGAAATCATACTATTTCTTAGCTATGGTATATTTTAATAGCATTAAAACTAATTATTATTTGATGAAAAAAATATACTGCAATGTTTACATTTAGCATAGGAAAACTGACTGGAGTTTCTATTAAGACACCTTCAAAGTCAGCTTGAATTAAAGCCACTTTGGTTACCAGCCAGCGGGTACATGCTGTCACCAATTGTACTGTCTGCCTGGAGGAAATAATTGTCCCTCTGCCCCTGGGAAGTTACTGGTGTAGATTTTAAAGGAGCAGACAGCTGCCCTGAGGTACCCATTTGGCACTTATCCATTTGTGCCATAACACAAACACCCCATAGCGAGCCCAGGGGACCTTCACACAGACTTTACAAATTATGTAAAGACCGTTTCAAAGATCATATTACCTGGGGAAGCCAGCAGCACAGAGTCCCAGGGAAAATGAGGCATTAAGAGGCATTCAAGTCCTCAGCTTCTCAGTTTGGGACTAGAGTCCCAAACTTGGCACCAGGAGCTCCTTGCCCAGTGTACAGATCCCACCTCAAGCCTGCTGCCATTCAAGTCCTCAGCTTCTCGGTTTGGGATTAGACAGTGGTGAGGGTGACAGATCTTTCCCTTTGCCCCCAAGCTCAACTCACCCTCCACCCCAGCCCCTTATCCAGTTCCACTCATTCACAAGGACTTTAAATGCCAGGCCCGGTGCTTAGTACTAGGGACACTGTGAGGGCTCCCTGCCCTCATGGAGTCCACCAGGCATTAAACAGGTGACTGTGAACTTAACCTGCCCGCACAGCTCAGGCAAGTGCTGTGGTGAACAGTGCACGCACACTGCTGTGAGCACAGGGGGCAGGCGGGGGTGCTGTCGGGCCGCGCCGGCACCGAGGTGACACCTGAGCTAAGACTGAGCGGCGAGGCAGGAAGCAGCTGGTGGAGTGTGGGGAGAGGGTCGGGGATGGGAAGGAGGGCATCCGGGCGTGGACCACAGCCTGTGTGAAGGGCCCTGGGGTGGAGGGCTCACTCAACGGCGGCTGAAGCCGGGTGGCGGGGCTTTCTCAGCGTGGGAAGGGACATCTGTGAGCACCAGTGGGAAGGGGCTGCCTGTGAGGACAGGGGAGCGCCCTGGTCACCAGCCTGGGCTCCAGGTCACACACACAGGTGAAAATGCCGTGGCTTCCTCGTCCTCCCCAGGCCATCCGAGGTCTGTGCCTCGGTATGACGACACCTGGGACACACTGAAAGAGCCTGCTTTACAGGGAGGACAGCCCGAGCGTGGGCTCATTAAAAGCACGAAGGTGCTTAATTGGGATTTTGTTTTTAAAATTCCCCAAATGAGTGCCTGATAGAACAGCTGTGAGTAGCACACCTTTAAAAAACACCCCAAGAATCCCAGCCAGATAATCAGACGAGGTTCTGGGCCCATAGGCCAGGATGAGACCGGGCACCTCACTGAATTCCTGGCCGGAAAGCAGGAGGGGCGGGCCCCGCGGCCCAGAGAGCTCGGCCTGCCCCGGGCGCTGCAGCCGCTCGGACCCCAGCCCCCCAGCCCGGGGTGGCCCAGGGGCTCAGCTCTGGAAAGTTTTGGTGCCTCATCCAAAGCAGCCTCAACGGCCAGCAGAAAACCAAAAGTCAGTGGGCAGTGACCTCGGACCCTGGGGTTTATTCATTCTCTCCTTAGAGGGCTGGGCAGAGCTCCGCAGTGCAGTTTTAGACCAAGAGCCTCACCCAGGGCTCCAAAGTCCTTCTGGAGGTCGAGGGGGGCTCCTACTTGTGGCTTCAGGAGCTCCAGACCCCACCAGTCTCCCCCAGTGCCTGAAATCTGCCCTCCTCACCCCCAATCTATAATCCTCGGAGTGAAAGTGTCCTAAGAATGAGAGGAGCAAAGAGCTGGGGCTGCCCGGGAAGACAGTACAACGTATGTGAATAATCAGGACAAGTGGACGTGACCTAGCAAGGAACAGGTCAGCGGGACAGACTAGAGCTCGGGAAAAGAAGCAACTTAATGAGAACTTGGTGTATAATAAACACGGCATCACAACACAAAAGAAAAGAAAGTTAATGCAATAAGAAAGCAGAGCTGCGACTCTGCTTAGTAAATCGGTCTTAGTAATAAATATACAGCCTGACTACATAAAAAATTTAAACTTTTTGATGTCAAACCAAAACAGAACTAAAGAGTAATTTGCTAAACTGGGGGGGGGGGGAGGCACATGCAATAAATGTGCCAAAGAAGGCTTGTAACTCAGCAATTTGAAAGATGATGATCACAAGAGAAAAACTGGGGAAGAACATGAATAGGCAGCTCACAAAAGAAATACAAACGGCCAAAAGACCACCACCACCACCACCACCACCACCAAGAAAAGAGGCCATGTGTCATCTGTCAGTTTGGGGAAGATCCTTCTTTTGGGAATGATGGGACCAGAGTTTGTTGGGATGAGGAGAGAGAACGGTGCTGCTGGGAATATAAATTGCTACAATTTTTCTGGAGGGCAATTTGGTTCATGTATATCGAATGTCTTACAAATGCTCACACGGTGTCTGTAATTTCACCCCTGCTAGGAATCCATCCTAAAGCAATAACCAGATGTACACAAAAATGTACATACAAAAGTGTTCATCCTGGAGCCATTTTCAATAGTGAGAAGTCGGCAACCAGCTAAATATCCCATAACAGGGGATTAACATAATAAATTATTGAACATTCATACAACAGAATATATTTTACATAGAAGTAACATTTTAAGGGATATTTAATGACATGAGAAAAAATTTATAATATAATGTTAAATGGAAAAACATAGGACTCAGAATATACAGTGTGTCTTCTACTCGGAGTAGGGGACACGCATAGAAAAAGGCTGGAAAAAACAGACCAAAAATGCTAATAGTGATTATATCTTAATGCTGGATTATAGAAGAGTTTTGGTTTCTCTTGTATATTGTTATTTCCCTGTTTTCTAAATGAATACTTTTTTTTATGATTAGAAAAAGTGATCTTGAATAAATACCTCCTCCCTGCCCTGCCCCGCCCCTCCCAGCCATAAGATTGCACCTGCTGAAATGAGCTCAGTTCCCTTGATTGTCTGAGCTGTGAGTTGGGACCCAGAAAGGAGTGTGGCCTCAAGGAATGCAAGAAAGGAGACACATGATTGGAGGGAAGGGAGAGAGGAGGTGTGGGGAAGGGAGCTGGGAATGGTCCAGGATGTGGGACGCTGCTGAAGCCATGCTGGTTTTGCTGGGGCCCTAATGACACCCAGCGTCCGTTAGTTCAGTTGTTTGAAGGGGTCAGAGGAGCTTGAGCGCTGCAGGCCGATTCCAAAACCGGAGGAGGACACCTAAGGAGACCTCTGGAGTAGCTGGAAGGCAGGCAGCCCTCTCTCCCTCCCTTTCAGTGGCTTCTTGGGGGAGAGGCAGTGCAGAGAAACTTCTAGTACAATGATGGAGGTGAGGAACAGTGGAAAGACAAATGAGACACTGGGGCTGGCTGTTCATCTTTTCTTTTGTGGCCACTGCCTGCTTCCCAATCTTACCCAGAAACAGATGGGCTCACAGAAATCATGAAATCTGGCTGCGGTCAAGGGTTCCTCACAGGGCCACCTTCCCTCACCCCCAGGAGCTCTCCTGGACTGAAAGGTTGCCGTCCCTCCTTCCACAGCCTTGCACACTCCATTGTCCCTGAAATAGTGAGAGGTACTTGCCTCGGCCTCTCAGAAGCTGCCTCTGCATTTACTCCTCACCAACTGGTACTTCTGAGCACCTGCTGTGACCAGGCCTGAGCAGGGGGACCTGTGCTCTGAGCTGAAGAGAACGCAGTGCCCCTTTCAGAAGCGCACTGATTACTGAGGGACGGCAGGCCCCCGAACCAATCAGAATAAATAATCAGCTTCTCACCAAGAAACAGACTCGGTATGCCTGAGAGCCACGATGCTTTCCTTTCTCTTTGCCTTTTCTTATATATGTATTTTTACACACAGTAAAATTCTGTGTGTGTGTGTGTGTGTGTATACAACTCTATGATTTTCTGCAAATGCACTGGGTTGGGTGACTCTATGCATTAGACTGTGTGTGATTCAGAACCGTTCCATCACCCCAAATGTTCCCTCACAGTCACCCACCTATTCCCTCTGTGGTCACATCTCCTCCCACCCCTAACCCCAGCAACCCGGATCTGTTCTCAGTCCCTACAGGTTTGCCTTTTCCAGAACATCATATAAACAGAATCATTCACTGCATCCTTTTGAGTCTGGCTTGACTTTTGCCAATGCATTTAAGCTTTATCCGTGTTGCTGCAAACATCAATATTTTGTTCCTTTTTATTGCTGGATAGCATCTCTCATGGAAGCACAACAGTTTAATCGCCAGTTGAAGTACATCTGAGTTGCTTCCAGTTGGGGGTGATTATGAATAAAAAAAATAAAGCAGCTACAAACATTCGTGTGTATGTTTTTGTGTGAACACATTATTTCTCTTGGGTAAATAACTTACAACTCTTTCTTTAATCCTCACCTCTAGCCTATGCAAGTAGCATCATCCCCATTTTACAGAATGGGAACGTGAGGCCTGGCGGTGGGGTAAGCAATCTGCACAGTCATGTAGCTGCAGGAACTGGATGATCCACCCAGCGAGTCAGCTCACAACGGACTGAGCTCCTGGTAAGGGTCAGGCAGTGCCTGCCCTCAGCAATTCATGCCCTGTGCACAAAACCAGCCTATAGACAGGCGACTTCTATGGTGCTCAACACAGGGTCACAGAGGGAGCCCAGAGGAGGAGCACTGGCCACGCTCCAGGCTGGGGATGCTCCCAGCCAAGTCACAGAGGAAAGTGAAAGTTAACCAGGAAGGGGGCGTCCAGGCAGAGGAGCCGCAGGGACAAAAGCATGGGGGCATCTTCCAAAAATAATGGGCTGACAGGCAGAGGATCCATTCTGGGAAATAACAGGAAATATATTTGGACAGGGGGTGGGGGTCACACTAACAAATGACTTCAATTCCAGGTTAAGGGATGTGGATGTTACACTGTATTGGCTGACGTTTCGACAGTACTTACTATTTTCCAGGTACTGTGTCTCTCTGGGAATCTTGAAGGTCCGGGAACTAGAAGGAGGTTTTTAGAAGCCAGATGGTACATGGGTAAAGCTCAGGGTGAGGACAGTGGACAAATAATACTTGGTATGGAACACATTCAGTGTCTAAGGACATACTCCGTCTAGGAAGTACTGTTCTCTGCTTTCCTCTGAGCCCTCGTACCCCAGCTGCCTTCACAGACGAGAAGAGAACCTACCATAACAAGTACTGAAATTCTTTATGTGTCTAACACCCCCACTGGACCAGGAGTCCCTGTGATTTCTGAGTCCTCATCACTGACCACAGTGTCCAGCATATAGTGGGCACTCTATCAATGATTACTGAACAAATAAGGTATTTTGTTCATTAAATATCTTGGGTTAATAAATAGTTACCACATCAAACTCAGATGACCCATTTCCAAAGAACAAGAGTGTAATAAAATAGACCCTTATGGTAGATTATCACTTGACACTATTCACCCCTCTTCTCCACTTTCGTTGGAGAAGCATGCTTCCCTGACTCTTGATTCTGGGGCTCTGTGAAATGACCTGCCCTCTTCAGTTGGACATCAGCAGATGTGAAGCAATCAGGGGCTTGCAATGTGCTTGCACACTTGGGCTTCTGCTATTGCCACTAGAACCTACTCTGGCCAGCCTAAAGGTCCAAACAAATTTGAAACATAATCCAGACCCAGCTTGCTGCTTAGATAACCCCGCTGAGCTCAGCTGAGATTAGCTCACCCAGCAGACCTGCATAAGAGTCAGCAAGAAACATGTGCTTCTTACTTTATGCCTCTGACACTTGGGAGTTGTTTGTTACATAGCAAGAGCTGACAGATACAACCCTATACCAAAAGTCACCAACTATATTTTTGTGATACTTTGATTAGGAAGGTGAGTCACAGACTCTGGTTTCATACTGCTTCTGACTCTCAGTTTCCTTGTCTGTGAAATCTGTAAAGTTGTTATGAGGATTGAATGAGATCATCCAAGAAAAACACTTAGTGCGGCCTCTGGCACATGGAAAGTGCTCAGCATGTGCTATTATTATTACTACTAAGTATTACTAATAGTAGTGATAATAATGTTATTATTAAGCTGTTTCTGGACCCTAGGTCCCTGCCTTAAACAGCAGTTACCATTGGGTGTGGAGCTATGCCAGTGAGTAGAAAGCTCCAAATACCAGCATGTCAAGAACAGAACAGGTACTATATACTGATGTAGGTCAGTCCTTCCAAAAGGCCCTAAACCGAACTTCCCCCTCTTCTGCCAAAGAGCTAAGGCGCCACTGCCTGTTTATTACAGTCAATGAACTGATGACACAGCTGTCCTGGAGGAGGTGGAATCAGCGTCCTCGTCGGGTGTCCTGCGGGGGAGAGGGGCTAAGACGTGGGTAAGAGTTTTAATCGGCTAACGCTCGGGCTGTGGCCGGCTGCCAGCAGAGCACTTAGCACATCTCCCTTCCCCTCCCATCTGTCTTCACTCCTCACAGACTCTTGATGCCACTGAATGCTAACAGGCAAAATGTGCATGATTTGAGAAGACCCAAAACGCAGAGGCGAGGACAGCAACCAAACAGAACCTGTCTCATGAGATCACTTCACCTCCACGCTTCGTCTACCCACAAACCTACCCCGGGCAGCTCATTTTTGTTCCCCAGGAGAGTCAACTATGAAAACCTCTCCATGCCCCACCCACCCCTAAGAAATATTAAGAATGATTTCCAAACTTAATCTAATTCATATCCTGTGATATTGTCGCAAAGAGCCATGTGCAGCTGTGGGCTCTGACAGTATCTCACCTGTAACTAATGTTCCACCTTCCAAACCCTTAGGAGCTGGGATAAATTCTGCAAATACTAGTGTTTTCCCACCCTCAGAGTATCAGGAATCTAGTGATGTCTGGCTGGGGATTGCAAGTATTTCTAGAGGCCTGACTGAATCTTAGAAAATAGAAAACAACCTAACCCGTGTTACATAATTGGGCCAGGAAAACATGTTTCCTATTAGAGAGGCAGCCAGCAATTTCCTAGGATTCAGACAGAGGTCTGAGCTGTTCACTTGGCTCTGGACCTGCTTAAGAATGACCACCTCTGACCCTCGCTGTATCTCCTTATCTGTGGAGCAGACACACGTTAAGCTGCCCTGTCTGTCACTGACATGCCTCTGTGTATATTGGACTATGTCTTCCCCTCTGGAGAGGATGAATAAATATTAAGCATGAGACTTACTGTGCTTCTTAGAGAGCTTGGGAAGATCAATAAAATGTTTCTAACACAAATAGGAAATGAAAATGAAAAGATATCAAGGTCCTCAGAAGCAGACCGGATCCATACAAAAGTACATTACCAGCCGTATAATCAAAAAGGCAGTCCCCTTAGAGTCTATCAGATCTGTCCACGCACTCGGTCAGTGCCGATTCCCAGGCGGCCTTGGGAGCAGGGCCCCCAGCCCCAGCCCATGGTCCCCCTGGCCTGGCTGGATACTGCCCTTCCGGCCTCTCTCAGCATTCATTTCCCGATGATGCAGTGATGAGTTAGAGGGAGGAGATGCTGCGGGCTGGTAGGACTCGTCCTGGTTGTGAACCTGGGCTGTGGAGGCACAGACTTGGTTCAAATTCTGCCTCCTCCACTTGACCTTGGGCACATTATACAACCTCTCTCGGTCCTAGGTTTTCCATCGGAAACGTATAGGCAGGAATCCCTCCATCAGAAGGTGGTCATGAGGGTTCGATGACCAGCGTATGTACAACACCCACGAGTGCCCAGCACGCAGCAAACACCCAGCAGAGTTTTGCTGGATGGCGGATGGGTGGTGGGAAAGCAGCAGAGCTGGCTTCATCCTGTGCAGCCCCACAGGGCCCTGCGCTTTTTGAATACAGGCCCTGCCTCCCCATTTCTGTTTGGTACTGGGCCCTGCTGATCACGAGGTGGGGCCCGGAGAGCAGCTACCTGGGAGGCCAGCTGTGGTCCCCTAGGAGTCTTTGCCATCCAGTAGAGCAAGAAGGCAACACCCCCAACCCCGCCCCCTGGCATGACCCGGCATTTGCATACTTTTGGTACCTTAGGCAAGGATACCACGTTTAGAACAAAGCAAAAGATGGAAGTATTTTGTACTAAGCCTGCACCATTTCATAGCAAGCTTCCAGGTATTTGTTTGAGCACAAGGAACTATATTCAATTTCTTGTAATAGTATATAATGGAAAAGAGTCAGAAAATACATATGTGCATGTATGTGTGTAACTGAATCACTGTGTACACCCAAAACATTGTAAATCAACTACATTTCAATAAATTTTTTTTAATTTTAAAAACAGAAGAAATAAATGCAACCTCATTGCTGGGGAGAAAGGTTCTCCCCCACTCCTGACGCTCCCTTCCTCGCGGAGAGAGGACCGTGAGCGCGATGCTGCCCCCCTCAGCGCCCTCCTCCCTCCACTGCGAGGAGGTGGAGCAAAATCTGGGAGCAAAAGACTGAGCTTGCTCAGCTCTGCTCCCCACTTCCCCCTCTTCTTGGGGGAGTGTCTACCTGAGGCCAGCCAGCTGTAACAAAGCAGGCGAGGATGTCTAACTGTGGGGTTCAATACCAAGGAAGCCACTGGGCTCTCACAGGAGCCACGCCCTTCAGCCAGCCTTTCCAGTGACAGCAGAGATATCTGGCTCTTATCTATTACTCCATGATCTGACTCCTCGAATTGTTCAGTTCTTGGGTGGGAAGAGGTTTGCTATTTAACAGACACCCTTGATGACCCCGACAACCACATGAACCCTTGCACTTCATTTCGTGACTTAGGATTAATTAAAATAACTTTTTAAAAGCTTAACTTGCTATGAGGAAGTGGTCCCTGATTTACGAGGGTTTGAAAGATGATTTTTTGACTTTACAATGGCGTGAAAGCGATACACATTTAGTGGAAATTATGCTTTGAATTTTGGATACTGATCTTTTCTCCGGCTAGTGATGCACAGGACAAGGCTCTCTCATGATGCTGGGCTGTGAGCCACAGCTCCCTGTCAGCCTCGCCATCGCCGGCGTGAACAACTCATATGCTTAGAACCATTCTGGACCCAGACAGCCATTCTGTTTTTCACTTTCAGTACAGTATTCAATAAATTACATGACACATTCAATACTTTACTATAAAATAGGCTTTTGTGTTAGATGATTTTGCTCAACTGTAGGCTAATGTAAGTGTTCTGAGCATGTTTAAGTTAGGATGTTTGGTAGGTTAGGTGGATTAAATGCATTTTCAATTTATGATAGTATCAAGTTCCAATAGGTTTGTTGGGACCTAACCCCACTGTAAGTTGAGGAAGATTTGGAC
This sequence comes from Vicugna pacos, assembly GCF_048564905.1. Taxonomy (NCBI): domain Eukaryota; kingdom Metazoa; phylum Chordata; class Mammalia; order Artiodactyla; family Camelidae; genus Vicugna; species Vicugna pacos. The sequence continues at coordinate 13,398,184 of NC_133000.1, read as the reverse complement.
TCCAGACCTCTTGGTTCAAGAAGGAGACAAGCCAAAGAGGTTAAAAGCCCAGTACATTAGTTCTCAAACTTTAATGGGCATTAGAATCACCTGGAGGCTTTGTTAAAACAGATTTCTCAGCCTCATCCTGGTTTTGGGTTCAGTAGATCTGGGGGTGAGACCTAAGAATGTGCATCTCTTCCAAGTTCCCCAGAGATGCTGATGCTGCTCGCCCAGGAACCCTACTTTGAGAACCACTGGCCTGGCACAAAATGAATCAGCTATTACAGAGCAGGAACCAAAACCCAGGGGTCCTGTGTTCCAGGTGGATGCCCTTCTTGGTCCATCTTCTTGACTCATGGTGGCGCCTTCCTCAGCCCTGGCTGGAGGTTCCCTTGGCTGCAGTTTTCACATCTGCACTTTCTACCTAAGATGAGCCTGCTCTTCTCACCAAAGTCCTGTCTATAATGAGCACTGAGCTTCCTAGAAAAATACGCTTTAACAATACTAAGTATTTCTGGCACTAACACATATTACAAAAAACACGAGAACAGTGTTTCGTAAAGAAAAGGTGATGCACTGAAGGATAAACTTCAAGCAAAGGCAGTCATGCATGCCAAAGACCAAGAACCCAAAGAGCTGGTCACTGTTTTTCTGATCCTTCCACGGGGCCATCCATGTCTACGTTTATTTTGCTAAACACAGACAAGAAAAACCACTCTACTTACCCAGAGTGTTGGTGGCAAAGTTTTTTTCAAGTCCGTCTTCCGTGAGCTCTCTTTTATTGACCATGCAGCCTGCATTATTGATCTGGAAATCACAGTTCTTATTTCAAAATAGGGCCAAAGGACTTGTTGCCAAACCAAACAGCTTCCCTTCCACCCACATTCATGGGACAACAATTCTCCTCAGCCGTGCCTTCACTCCAAACCCCTTCCTGGACACTGTCATTTGTGAAGCAGGCTCAGCCGCAGGACTAGGCAGAGACCTCCAATGACCAGGGCTTGGCCGAGCAACCTAATTCCCAATAAAGCACCCCAGGAATTTGTCTAGACCAGCGTCCAGCTACATTTCAAACGCTCCAAAGCCATCCTGCTATTACTGATTTTTTTCCTTAAGCTACCTCCTTTATTTCAAAGTGTCAAAAACTAAAGATATTCTTGTGCACATACATATGCTGTGAATCTAAGAATCCAGAACTATGCAAAGACTTTTTCAACACGACTTTAAAAATGAAATATTTACACACATTAGTGTTGCACTTAATTCTTATTTTGAAATCTACTGCTGAGTTACTTTTAAAGGACAACGACTCAACCAGAAAAATAGTCAAGGTTGCCTTTTCTTTTGTAAAGTGCTTATTAGCAACCATATCCAAAAGCAATGGGTTTTAGAAATACATAACATTAAAGGTGCTCAAAGAGTCACTACTTTCAGAATCGAATATGCCGTTTTTGTAGCTTTGCACATGTAAACTGATTTTATCTGCACTAATGAAAAATTGCTTTCAATGGCTCTCAATTACATGCTTCAAATCAAGATAGTGCTATTAGCATCAGCAGTGTGAAGAGTAACAGCAGAACAAACCCCAGCACATTTTAAATGGATCGCAGCAGATTTGGGCCTCAACGAACATTTTGAAGCCCATTAGAACCTATCTGGGGCGGGAGGGGATAGCTCAGTGGTAGAGTGCGTGCTTAGTACGCACGGTGATTTGCTAGCCTGCAGCAGGGCATTCTCTTGGACTGAGCTTTTTACTTTTATTTCCCCGAGCTTCTAAGTTCCATACACCAATCCCCAAACCTACAGAGCCCGGGCATACAGCTATACAAATCATCATTCTACGCAAAAAATGAAACCTGCCCATCTCCTCACAGACCCAGTGGATGGTCGTGTCTTTTCCTCACAAATCTCATGTGGTGAGGTTCACTCCAGTGAGTGAACTGGGTGACATTAACAGGCCTCACCATGAAAGATTCTCACTAAGGGGTGGCCGTGAAGATCCACAAACACACACATCAGTCAGCATCCACCCAGACGAAAAACACACACGCGTTGAGATCTGTCCCCTACTTATGTTTACAAAGCTCACCAGGACATGGAGTGTGTGTTCCTGCTTGAAATTTTCCACAAATTTCCAGATTGCCTTGGGATCAGACAAGTCCACAATGTGCAGGAAGATGTTCTAAACCAGAACACAAAAAAAGTTATAAAGCTTTGGGGAAAAAAACATATATATAGATAAACATTTTTTCACTTTTAATGGTTTTCAAAATATAACTTTTAATGGAAAAAATGTGAAAATGAATATATGTATGTATATGCATGACTGGGACATTGCGCTGTACACCAGAAATTAACACACTGTAAATTTGACTGTACTTCAGTTTAAAAAAAAAAGCAGCATATAAAAGAAAAATCAAATCATTTGGAATGATTCAAAATGGAAAGTCTCATGCCTCAGAAGTGCACCATTGCTCAGTTTCTTGGGAATTATCCAGAAATATTTTAAGCATATGCAATATTTATACACATATATTTTAGGCATTATATATTATATATTTAAGCATTATATGTGTGTGTCCCCTTTCCATATAAATAGGATCAGACTATACATTCTTCTATATGCTTCTTTTTGGTTCAACAATACATTGTGGATTTTTTTTTGTTATATATAAATCTACCTTATCTCTTCTAATGGCCACAGAACTTACTTTTGCATGGGTGTGTCATAGCTTCCTACTGATCATTTGGGGTTTCTGTCAATATTTTGCTCCTAAGAGACTGTCTAAGGCCTATCATAATTCTAAGGTGACAGCTTCCTCTGTGACTCAGTCCTTGCCTAGGATGCGAATCAGCTTCTGCCCTGTGATACGGTCGTCTCTGGGCAACTCCTGGATGGAGGAGCCAGGCTGACTGCCCGTTGTCCCTGCGGCGGGTCACACAGCCCCACATGTAAATGACCGTGCATGTTGGCTGTTTAGCTCTTTTGTTCTGTGCTGTGAAACTTGTGTTCGCAGCACCCTGTGAACGTGACGCTGTTCTCTCTGAGCTCCAGCAGATGCCAGGGACTTCTCACCCACCCAAGGTAGGATCCCCGCCGCTGGGAACTGAACCTACAGTGCCCTGCCTGTTCCCCCATTAACTGAGCCACAGAACCCAAGGCTGTAGTCAGAATCTCCTTCTACTGATCTTAAAAAATATTTTCTCACCCTGAGACAAAGGTCCAGAGAATGAGAAAAAAAAAAGCAATCTCACACTTTCATGACTCAGAACGTCTGGAATCAGCCTGACTACCTACCATATTCGGCTGAAGTCTGGCACAACCAAACACTCCTCTACCTTCAAGGGAGAGGACGAGCATTGTCGGTACAGGACTGGGCTCTTTTCCTGCAGGCCCTCGCCCGGGGAGGGTGGGCACAGGGCTGCTGACTCACCCTCGGCTCGGCTGTGAGCCGCTACCAGTGACGGCAAACGGAGTCCAGACACCTAATCCTTTCATTCTGAGGCCTTCCCCGCAATCACCCTCAAACTCCCTCCCACCCAGCAGGGCAGCAAAACACACAAGAGCCAGATTCAAAAGACAACAAAATTCAAATAAGCTACAAAATCCAAGTGAGCGAAAATCAGTTCTCCTCTGATCATTCCACAGTCTCCTCGAGCTTCCTGGAAGCACCCAAGATGGCTCAGAATTTAAAAGAGGCAGCAGCAGGGAAGAGGGAATCACTGCTCTAGACAAATCAACACGGAGCCTGGTGAAATGAAGTGTCGTGGAAAGGTGAAGGAAATCACCTGTCTCCCCCTGGGTGAAAACAGGAGAGGCCAGTAGTCTGCTGTGACCAGGAAGAGGAACCTGCAACAGGTACCTGCGTGTAGAAACCCTGATCTGCTGATATGCACGTGACAAGGCTGGACCAAGGGGCCACCGGCCCCCTGTACTCGCTCTATAAACCTGAAATGCTAGCATGGTTACTGAAACTGAGCAAAACTCAGCTGGGATCCTTTCTGTAGATGAGCCACCATTCAGCCGCTGGGTGGCCCAGAAGTCATGAGGTGACATTACGGGAACCCCTCTACCCATGGCAGAGGGTGAGTCTGAAGAGCAAATGGAAAACAGCACACGAATGTGCCCTTGGAAGTGGCAATTACTATGTAGGAACGAGGCGGTAGTTAATACAAATGTCTAGGACTTGGGAAGCTAAACCAATAATTCTCAAGGAGATGGAATTCCACGTTGGCCTGGGAGAACTGGAGAGCAGAAACCCCTGTTTTTAATCTTGGTGTTTTGATGTTGTCTGGTGGTCAATCTCCACCAGACAGAGGCTCCCTTCCAGCCCCTTCCTGCCGTACCAGGAGCGTGGTAGCAGTGAAAATGTTGCCCTGGCACTTTACGTCTGTGATCTTTCTCCTGGAAACCCATCACTCCATTCTAATCAATGAAAAACACATCCGACCAACCCCAGTGGAGGGATGGTACACACACCACCTCGCCAGGACTCTTCAAATCCGTCAAGGTCATCAAAAACTAGAGAAGCCTGAGAAACTGTCACAGCCAAGAGGATGCTAAGGAGACATGACAACTAAATGTAATGTGGGGTCCTCGCTGGGATCTGTGAACAGACAAAGGGTGTCAGGGAAAAACTAAGGAAATCTGAATGGACTTTGGGTAGTAATAATGTATCAATATTCACAAACAGCCACTGATCCCGGCCAGACCTGGAGGATGCTCCGAGTCCGGGAAACCACACCCACGGGGATGGGCAGACGGGTACCATGAGCCCCGGACCCTCCGAGCTCTCAGTGCTGGAGGTCACTTACAAATACAAAAGAGGAAGGAATTTCCTGTGGGTTTGTGCACGTGGATGGGGGAGGCAGTAGGTGGAGGGCTCCCTCTCTTCCCACCCCAGGAAACAGGCTTGCTCCCCCTTTCGGCTCTACCTTCCCAAAGATGAGGCAGTTGGGTATCAGGATGGCTCAACAGTATAAAAAACCATATTGTCATCTTTCCCTATATAAATCCACTTTGTGAAAAATGTAGCCCAAACCACAGCAGGCTGGAATCCAGGCGCGTCCTCCTCTGCCCATGGCCTGAGATTAGTATTCCTGTTGCATTCTGCAGCAGCACCACTGAAAGTTATCAGCAGGCAGACAGCCAGCTCTCCATCTCGAGGGCTGCAGACCCCAGATCGCAGCCGCACTTGCAGACATTAGAGGAAGATTTAGAGACCCTCCTGCTCGCCACCAGCACTAAGCCTCTGGAAGGCACCTGACGGTGAGAGGCTGCAGAGTCTGCTGAGAAGGGAAAGGATGGGCCACTGGCTTTGAAAACATTCTTTAAAGATAAATAATAACCTTCATGAGCAGATGCAAAATATCCCATTCTAGATTGGGGCATTTTTTTTTGTTTGGCCACAGTCCCAGCCTGCGGGAGTGAGGCGTTGTCTGCCTCTCCCCAGGCTCCTCCCACGGCCCCTCAGGTGTGGGGGCTGCTGGAGAAGCAGGTGCACAGGACAGTGGAGGAAACTCCAGGCAGGACTGCAAGGAGGACGCTCTTCAGTGACAGTGCGGGGCCCCTTCTCTCTGCCTTACAGTGGGTCCAGGGGTTTCCACTGGGGTCAGCTTCATGGGGTACAACCTGGGCAGGTGCATGGGCCCCACATCTGGGCCCCACTTGTTTTAACGCTCTGCCTTCACCATCTATATATATATATTTTAATGGCGGTACTGGGGATTGAACCCAAGACCTCATGCATGCTAAGCGTACGCTCCACCACTGAGCTATACCCTCCCCAAGCCTGCCGTCTTCAAATTCTTAAGTGTTTTTTACACAAGGTTTCCACACTGTCATTTTGCACTGGGCCCCACAAATAGGGTAGCTGGTCCTTGTTCCAACTCTTCTAGAAAAGGAAGACCACAGAACGTGCACCAGTGCTGGAAGCTCTCATCCCAAAGTGGCTCTCATCAAGACCAAAATGCTGTCTGTTGTCCCTCTTTATCGGAGGGCCATTGGGTCAGTTCACAGCTTGGCTCACCCTGAGTCCCCTCAACGTGTCTCACTGATGTGGGCTCCTTCGGGGGGAGGAGCCCCAGCAGTGCGTTGTCCCATGCAATGTCTCCGCAGCAGGCTGTGGCCCCGGCCCCAGTCAAACCTCACTGCCCTCGTTATCCCGGGTCGAGCCAGACTGTGAAGTGCACGGCTCCAACACTGTGGGCTGAAGCTGTCTCCAAAGCGGAAGCACCCACAGGCCACTGCCAATTCGGGGAGCAGGGGCTGGAGTCCAGCCCACACCCGCCCCCACCCACCCGCCAAGTCCCTGACCCTGGAGGCAGGAAGCCCCAGCGGGAGGCACGGAGAACAGCTTACCCGGTTACCGCTCTCCCTGATGATCTCACCTCTGGCACCTTCTGCTCGGTTCTGATCGCGACAAACCAGGTGAACTGTGCCACCTGGTGGAAATGAACAAAACCACCAGTGAGGGACAGCGGTGGTGATAACTGTGGAGACCAGCTTTTCCAAATGAGGAATTAAGACATATGGGCTCGCAGAACGAGTACCTGAAATTGCGACTATTCTGGAAAATCTAGACAGATGGTCCCCACAGTCAGAGCAGCAGGTGTAAGAGAGAGGGGCATCCTGAAACCTGTCCTCCTGCCTACCTGGGCTGACTGATGATGCATCTGGGATAACATCCTGATGTTTTTAAGGATCTGAATACATCAAGTATAAGAAGGGTCTGTCTTGGTCACACCTGCATCCCAGAGCATCTCATAGAGTACCCGACACAGAGGGCTCAACCTGGCTGCACTTTAGACCCACATGGGAAGTTTTCAAAGGCTCTAGATGATGGGCCCAGGCCAGGGTATGTTTTAAAAGCTCCCCAGGTGAGTGTCATGTTCAGTCCAAGTTGAGAAGCACTGGCCTGATATGTAGCAGGAACTCAATAAATAGTTACTGAATGGCTGAATCCACAAAGGACACTCAGACTATTTCAGCAAAGGCCATACCATCATCAACCAAGGCATATTTAAGGGGAATGCCTTGGCTGCAGTCGTGAAGACTTAATCATTGCAGAACCTGCTTTCTTCACCTAAAATAGCCCACTTTATTAAATGGGGTCTGCTTCATGGGCGGCTACAGGCTAACCACATCACCAGCCCCTCTGTTTTACCCTCCTCCCCATAACACTTCAGAGTACCTCCCAGCTGCTGAGATGCAGTTAATCTTCCCCCTGACTTGGCAGATAATTAAATACAGCTCCAAATGGTGCAACATTCCCCTGGAAAACGCCTAACTGAATTTTAGAGAAAAAAATAAAACATCTCAAATACCTTGGAAAGTGATAAATTCCCAACCTATTTCCCCAACTCCCGCTAAAGCAACCATTTTCCCCCCAAGAAGTGGCTCTGGAGAGTCACAGCAGACGTTTCTAGCTACCAAGTGCCATTGAGTTACCCAAGGCACATGACTCATGTAGGAAATCTGGGTATTTACCCAGAGGAAGACTTCAGCTGGTTGAATAATTTATGGGCACCCACAGAGCCACTTCCCAAAATCAAGGTTAGGTTTGAGAAAGAGGAGGCTGTCTCCAGCTGCTCTAACCCTGGAGGAGAGACACCAGCACACAAGGAAGGAGGAAGGAAGTTCAGTGCCCTCCCCTCCACAGTTATTCTGGGGGCACTGGTTCTTAAAGAGGTGCACAGCCAAGCTGTGGCGGACGCCCCGTCTCCTTCCCGCACTCCCACCCCGTCCTTGCTGAGAAGACAGGAAACAGGTATTCCAGTTTTTTTGTTTTAAGGTTCCGCTGGTGGTTCAGACCTAGGGTTGGCAGGAGCCCCTACCTGCTCTTTATCAGAAAGCACCGGCCTGTGGGCAGAACTCTAGTTCCCCTGTGAATTAACTGTGTTGAGGAAAGTCTCCTCTAGTCACCTATTCTGTCCACCTCCAGCCTGAAGCATAATGCACAGCTCAGAAAGCTGGCAGCTGCGCCGATCACCATGGGGTCACTTTCAGGGCCGGCTCGGGTCTTCCTGACCCGCCCATGACATGGGGCACTCTCCCGGTGTGGACCGACCACAGGCTGGCCTCAGGGCCCAGCGCACACACGAGTCAGCAGGCCGCTCACCTCGCTTGGCTATCTCGATGACAGTCGCTCTTCCAATGCCGCTGTTTCCGCCGGTGACCAAGAAGGATCTCCCAGGAACTTGGACCTCCAAGTCACCAGGGACAAAGTCCTTGGAAGCAGACTCATAGCCACTCCTGGAAGCAGCAGACCCACAGAAGGAACGGTTGTCAGGAGCTGGGAACACAATCTCCCGCAGGGAGAAAACCTACTCCTGGGCTGGGCGCTCTGCTCCCTCCCAGACATCACACAGCCCCTTCCTGCCTCAGCCCCCTGCTTTCCTCCCCGTCTCATGAACATCACCATCTTCTCAGGGTCTACATTTCCTATACCATTAGCTTCCTGAACTTTTGAAACTATTTGGAGATTCCAGCAATTTGGCATCCAAACTACTTTTCTCTGACTGCCTCTGATACCAGGAGGTGCCCCCCTCAAATCCTTTGAAAGATTTTTTTTTTTTTTGGCCTTTGTCCCATGGGGAAAGGGGGAAGCCGAGAGGAGCTTAGGAGACCAGGAGCATCATGCCTACTGCACAGCAGGACAGGTGTCCCTACCCAGGCATAGAAGGACCATGGCAAAGTGGGGAGATGTGTGAACAGGGCATGAACGAGGAGGCAGGTGGAATTATATGATGTCTGCATTCCCGCAGAGGAAGAAAAGTCTCCTTCAGAGCCACAGGGTGTGTGCCACACAACTCCAGGGGGCGCTAGCGATGGGAGATTTGTATCCTATAAAGGACAACTTTCTGCCAGACGACAGCAAAGCACATTGAGAAGGCGGTGTTTTTTTCTAATTTGCACAAAGGCATCACGTTGGATAGAGACAACCCTGAGCTCCTTGACTGTTTCTCTCTGCTTTTTGAGATACCTCCTGTCTCCACCATCCTAGTATTTCCTGGTTACAAAATTGGCAAGAGAGGTGGAGGCAGGATGGAGGGGGACTGGCAGGAGGAGACCCTGAGGGCGGAGCTCTTCCCACGTGGCAGGCTTGGTCTCAGGTGGCAACTCTCACCCAAAGAGCCGATTCCCTGCAACGTAGAATGCGACTCTTTCCCCTGAAGGTTCTGGAAGACTCCCAGTGCCCTCCCCACACCCTGTTTACACAGAGACTGCCAACAGCTGGTCTCCTGCCCCACGCCCCAGTACAGCACAACGGCCAATTACATGCCTGGACACTGGTGAAGAGGCCAAAGAATGTTTGTGAGCTTGGGTTTGGTTTGGAAGGCATTGCCACAGGGGCAGTCAAGAGACCAAGAAGAATGTTCCTGTTCCCACCGGCTGTGACTCGCCCAAACACCCAGGGCAGCTCGGAGGACGGCCCTCTCGTTGCTTCTGCTGTTCACTAAGCAGCCCACTTAGTGGGGCAAGTAAGACTTCTGCCTGTTCCAAGGCTTCCTGAAAGGCTGACTTGAAACTAAAAATAATATCAATAATGAGGGCTTTGGATCAAACAACCTGGCTTTAAAGCACAGCTCTGCCTCTTAACAGCTGTGCACGCTCATGTGTCGGCTTAACCTTTCTGCGCTCCTGTCTCGCCTCATCCGCACAAAAGGGGCGGCCTAGGTGAGATAAAGTCCGTAAGGCATTTATCACACACTTGGAATAAAGAATTCAAAAACCAGCAGTTGCTATTATTATTAGTTATTAATAATGACATGAATACCCTTCCCGTTCAAAATTAAACTCTTCATTTGCAGCTGCCCACTCCCCCCCACCCCCATGCTTCAAATCATTAGGGAATTTGAGAGTGTTTGAAACTATAAGCAAAGATGAAGCTGGAAGATTTGTTTTCCCCTAAGAGTGGGGGTCCCAGGACCACCGTGAAAGGATTTTCTTACAGAAGAAAGTTTCCCTACAAAGAGCCAAGAGGCAGGGAGGGTATAGCTTAGTGGTGGAGCGCAGGCTTAGCATGCACGAGGTCCTGGGTTTCATCCCCAGCACCTCCATATAAATAAATAAACAGAAACCCTAAAGACCTCCCGCCAAGGGAAAAAAAAGAAGAGCAAGGAGTCAGTGACTAGGGGCCTGGGCAGGAGAAGGCACTGGTGGGGCACGAGTGAGAGCTTCCCGAACCACAACAGGGCTGGAAGAAGAGCAGGCCACAGAGAACAGGCCCCGAGGGAGTGCCCCACGGGGAACAGGCCCAAGAGCCCCTTCCTCCCAGGGACAGGAGCGGAGGGGCTGTCCTCTGGGACACAGCTAGAGGAGACTTTAGCCTCTGGGCCACCACGTTGATCCTATTAGAGACTATGTTTTGCTGAGGGCGGCTCCTGTGGATTAAACCTCTTCCTCAAACTCCAGGCCAGGGGCCAGTTGCCAAGTGGGTGGTGCCAGGTTGGCCTGCAAGCCTCCCTTTGTCCTTTGCCTTCAACACAAGGATTCCATCCTGATCCAATCTGTTGTTAATAATAAGACAGCTTTTTTGGTATCCTCCTGCCCTCTTTTTTTAATCTTTATAAACTCTCCATATCAGTGGTTATTTCGCAAACAGAGAGAAGCAAATGACTTGCCCAAGGTCACAAGATGGTAGGTGACAAAGCCCATGGACAATTCCATTCTTTCAGCATCCAGCCTAGACCACCTTCTACCTTGCCCGTGGTGCTCAGAGCAGTCCCCACATAAGCAGCACCAGCATCACCTGGGAATGTCTGTGGAGTCAGACATTTCAGGGTGAGGCCCAGCAATCTGTGGTTTCACGTGCCCTCCAGGTGATTTTGATTCAAGCTCAGTAACCACTGTCTTTAGTGTTTCCTGAACCCCTAGTACAGAAATCACCCGGTGGCAAGCTCCCAGCAGGTTCCTCCCAATTTACCAACATGGAATTTGCTTAGGCCCCACCCACAGCCACTAGGGGCTCAGCAGTCAGTCATTGGTGTTTAATTGCCCTTGGTAATTCTTAGCTTCAGGCAGTTTTAGGAAACTGATTAGATTTTGCTGCCTCAGGGCCCAATACAGGGAAGCTTTATAAAAATACAGATGTCCTAAGAAAAAAACATTGTAAAGCCAAACTACAGACTCTCACAAAAGTGTAGTCTTCCCCTCCAACTCACTAAATGCACAACAGCAGGGAAACTCGCCTAAGTTTGCATCCCTCCAATTCTACGAAAGAGTCTGGGGAGAGACTTTTAGAAGCCTGCCTTCCCGGGGCAGGAAGCTGACTCAAGCCCTTCGTGCTGCATTCTGTGTAACATGGAAAGACCCAGCAAATGGTGGCCACTGCGAGCACACCCCTTTGAAAGAGAGTCTGCCAGCGTATGTATTCACCTAAACTCAGCGGCTCAGGGATGACAGCTACATGTCCCACATTCTCTGCAGCACTGACCCCTAAGGAGCGTCTGCACTTTTCCCAAAAGTGTGTGGTGAAGAGACGGGAGCAGCAGCAGCTGTCTCCCCTTGGAATGATGCCTGGGGTCCTGGGATGATACAAATCTGCCCAGGCTGCGTTGGGAACTGATAAAAGCCCTAGTGCAGGGAGAAAAGGAAGTCTCTTAGAGATTAATGGGCTGCTTAGGAGAATCACCTGTAGGATTTTTATAAAAAGTCAGTATAGGCCCCAGTGCACACCAACTGAATCACAATCTCTAGGGAGAGGGCCTGAAAACTGGTACCTTAAAATCTCTGCCGGTGATTCTGATGTTCATATAGGATTGAGAAACACTAAAAACCATCTCTCCATCCCCAGAAGTGCCACCCCCTAAAACCACGGAGACAGTTAGCGGAGCCTGCCTAGCAAGGCGCCAAGGTAACGCCCAGGAGGCTCGGAGGCGCCGGGGCCGCCTGACGTCAGTGGGTGGGGCCCCAAGGCGGCAACGCCCCGCCCCAGGAGCAAGCCCCGCCCCCGGGGCCAGCCGGGTCCCGGAGCGCGGAAGGGTCGGACCAGGCCAGCCGCCCCCACTTGTATCTGCCGGCTGCCAGCCAGCGGCCGCCACTGTCGCTTAGCGGGTCCAAGCCGCGGGCGCGTCCCCGTTAGCGCTGCGGTGGGCCACGTGACAGCCAGACGGCCCCGCCTCGCGGCCGGCAGTGCCCCTGGCCCGCGGCCCTCGGCGCGGTACCCTGGCATCCTTACTTGGTGTATTCGCGCAGCCCCTTGGCGAACCACGCGGCGCTGCGGTAGAGGAGCATGGTGGGGCGCACGCCGCACGCAGAGTCCCGCGGCCCCGCGCTCCCGGTGCCTCCGCCCAGCCCCTCCCGAGCCGCCAGCGGTTACATCATCCCAGTTATGTAAGAGCCGCTTTCCGGTGCTTTTCTCCACTGGGAGAGAACGAACCGTACGATGGGGAACGTCCCCTTGCCCCGGCTCTGGAGAGCGCCCCCTCCAGCCCTGGGTGAGGGAATCCAGACCCTGCTGCGGGCCGCGCTCGAGGTCCGCATAGTCACCTCGGGGTTGAAACCGGGTGTCAGTACGTGTTTGAGGAATACCTGCCTGCTGGGTATGACTGGGGTGCAAAGATGGCACTGCAACACACCGAGAATTTGGTGACTCAGAAAGTCATGTGTAATAAAAACGATGAGGCTATTGATATTAAAAAGATGTCTCCATCTGATGGGTTTTATCATAGTTCCCACCTATTTTACTTCACATAATACCCCCAATAACTCAGCGGAGGGACACTGTCTTTTCAGCAGGTGCCGTAAATCAGGTTAGTAACGTGCACACAGTGACACAGGTTGGGAGGCAGGGCTGGGTCTCCCTCGACAGAGGTAAGACTGTCTCCAAAGTACAGACTTGCCATTAGTTTTGCAACGTCGTGTAGTGCCAGGAAGGGCCCCTTAATCTCCTCCAGATCTTCATCGGTCTCCCTGATTCCCCAAGCCCAAATAAACATAGTGTAAATAAATTTTTAAAAAGCATAGTGGTTGTGGCAGCCTACATATTATCCCCTCTGGGCCCTGTTACATAGGACTCAGACACCCTGTCCACATCTGACTTTCATCCTTAACTCCAGGTTAGGGATGGCTCACTCGGTTGAATTCTGTGCTGTTTAGCCCAGCTCACCCAGAGACTAAGCCACTCTTACATAAGATGTGAGGAGACCAGCTGCTTTAATGGCCTCATTACCTAGGATATAGGGTATAGGATCACTGCCCCCTCCCAAGTGGGCGTGTTTTTAATTCAGAATATCCTTTGAAATAAATTTCCCCAGAACAGCCTGCTCCTCTGAGCAGGACTGTGAGGTTCCACTGCATTGCTCTTACTCTTGACAGAGTGATGAAAGGAAGTTCAAACAAGTGGCATTCTGCAAAGCCACCCGGCCTGGTGTGACTCTCAATGCCAGTCAAGTTTGACTGGGAGAATATTTTGGACCCTCGGAGTTACACAACTGTGCTTTGTACACTCTGTGTCAGTGATGGAAAAGATATCTATCAGTCTCTCTCACCACCTCAGGAAATGTGCTTTTGGCTCACAGAGGGGGTGAGAAATTCTTTTGAACCACACAGTGTATTGAGGGCATCAGCAGCGCCTTGCAGTAAAAAGGTGGGTGGAAACGCAGCTCTGTCAACCTGCCATGTGAACCCCGGTATGCTGCAGACCCACTCGGTCTGAATTTTCTTCTTTGTAGAATGGGAATGAATATGTGCCCTTCGTGGGATTGCTATGATGATTAAATGCATTTGTAAAGAGCTTATTAGCAAAATGCCCGTTTCATACTAAGTGATCAAAAAATGTTCACTTCCGTCCTTAAGTTTTCTTCTCCTTCTTTCCCTCCTGCACTACAGCCATGCGTGTACATTCAATCCACGTTCCGTGAGTGCATGAACCGTGTAATGTTTATCCTCAAATCAACAAGTATCCACAGGGTACCTAGGGCATGCATTGTACACACTTTAGAGGAGGTTTTAAGAAAAGACAACTCCTATCTCCAAAGGGGCTTCCACTCTTCCCTGGGTAACAAGTAACATACACACAAAAAAGAAACAAAGGACAGGACCTGATTAATAGGAGAGGGTCCCGTTTAAATAGGAGTTAGCTGAGCTGGATTTTAGTTCCATTTTGTCACTGATTCTCATTGCAACCCTGGGTAATAGTCATAAAATTTATGGGCTTCATATGTCCAACATCATGGATTCTCTCACTTAATCCTTACAACGACCTAGTAAGGTTGCTCTCACTATAATTCCCATTTTACAGATGAGAAAACCGAGACCTAGAGGCTAAGTCACTTGGCTGAAGTCACAGTAAATACACACTGGAGCCAGGATTTCAGCCAAGCAGTGTGATTCCAGAGCCAATAGCCTCTCACTTTGTGTACTGTATGGGGGCAAGTCACTTAGCCTCTCTGGGCCTCAGTTTTCTAATCTAAATGAAAAGGAGATCAGATAGATGACATCTGGGGTCCCTTCTAGCTCTGACTCTCTATGACTAATAAGGGAATTACAGGAAGACGATAAATAAGTTAGGCCCAAGGTGCTTTTAAAAGAGCGACATCCAGTGGATGTAGCTGCTTCATTTCACGTGGGTAAAAAGCCTCGAAAATATTTCTTATGTGTCCCTGGTTCCAATTTGCTACTCAAAAGCTACACAAAGAAATCATCCTCCAAAGCTTCCTTCTAATTGATTTAGAGCTCTGAAGCTAATTTTGACCACACTGGAAGGAGAAGCAGAAGGTGAGGATTGAGAAATTCATGGCTTCCTGCACAACAGATACACATGATGGGAAGTCTGCGCGCGCGCACACACACACACACACACACACACGCACAACAGAGTTTGCATCGTCTTCCACTGAAACTCAGTACCAGTTTCTCCAGCCCAGTTGTCATGGCAACACCAGCTGCCAATGAGATCATGGAAGACAAGGTTATAATGGCAGTGGTGCCTTAATATTTTACCTGGCAAAACCACTTAGATAATAAGCTGAATAACCATAAATCATAAATCCATGGGAAGCCCAGGCACTGCTCATTGTGTTTAGTGTGCACTTGGGGGTGGGGAAGAGAAATGAAAGCGAAGGAAAGGGAACAAAAAGGAGGGTGAAGCAGGGGTGGGGTGGAAGGCCTCTGATGCTGATCTCTGTTATTCCTCAGTGTCCTATCTGTACACGGATTAAGAAACTGATGTCTTCCACATTGTCGAGAAAAGGTGGGGGCTCTCAGCCTTAATCCCAAAAGGCTTATAAGAAACCCAAAGCTACTGTTTTCAGAGTTCATACTAAGGGAGGAGAGAAACAGAAACAGCCCAGGGACAACATGGCAGATGATGACCCACCTGCAGGATCACCCAGCAGAAAGCAGGACCCCACTTCTAAACATCTTTCTGGTGGCCTCCCCGAGTCCCTTGATGCCACCAGCTTTTACAGACAGGCTTTCCCTGGGCAACTGTCTGCTGCCCATCTGAACCAATTCCCTGAAGAGCAAATCCATTTGATTTAAGGGTTTCCTTCCTTTCACAGGAAATCAAACACAGTGGGGAGAGAGGAGGAGGATGGTCTCTGGTAAGAACTTTGTCACTGGGGAGGGAGATTCTGCTTCACCAAACAGCCTTTTATGCCTTTGAATTTTGTACTATGTTCATGAATTACTTACTCAAATTAAAAAACTAGCTGTGTCCACCTTCCAAGAACTAAACGTGCTGGCGTGATGGGTCAAGGGCAGGGCAGTTGTGACATCTGGGTGGATCAGTCACCCTGTAACCAAACTGATGGAAGAAATGGTCATTCAGCTCTGCTGCTTCTCTACAAGGGACACTCCACCTCTGCAGTTTCCCCTCTGGATGGCTCTAGAACCGTCCAGTCCTTAAGGCATCCTCAAAGTGAAGATGAAATGGAGGACCTTTTCTCTTACTGAACAAATACTTCTACTCCACTTGCCATGTGCCAGGCCCTGTTTTAAGCTTATTTCAAATGAGCAGACTGAGGCACAGAGAATGTCAAGGCATGACCATGATCACACTAGAATCTACCACTACCAGAGCTAGGATTCCAACCTGACAGTCAGGGCTCAGACTCCACACATTTAACCCCTTTTCCATAAGGATGGGACACTTCTCCTGGGGCTTCTCCTCAGTTTCTTCTTTTAGTCACTTCTGTGCAGCTGGAAACTATCCTCTATTATCTCCTTCCTCTTTCCGCTGGGTTGATTGTTTCCGGTGTTCACCTGGGTGGCTTAAAGTTCGCATGGTTCCTTCCACCAGCATCCCTCCCCACCCCTAACTCTCCCCTCATCCCCCTCCTGCTAAGTCCAAGGAGACCAGTGACCCAAAGGTGGGGCACTAAGACCTCAGTCAACTAAGAGTGAGATTCGGTTTTGGGCCTGTGAGCTTGTGAACCCTGACATATGCACGGAATGACTGAATGGCCCAGCCCTTGCCAGTTGTTTAATTCTGGGCAATTCCATCATTCTGGGGAGGCCTGAAAGGACTGAGGAATACGTGATTTTATTTATGTATTTTAAAATTGTGCTAAGACACACATAACATGAAATTTACCATTTTAACCGTAGTTTCAGAGCACAGTTCAGTGGCATTAAGTCCTTTCACACTGTTGTGCAGCCGTCACCACCTTCCATTTCCAGAGCATCTCATCTTACAAAACTGAAAGTCTATTAAACATTAACTCTCTCTTTTCCCCTCCTCCAGCCCCTGACAACCACCATTCGACTTTCTGTCTCTATGAATTTGAGTCCTCCAGGCACCTCCCATAAGTGGAATCATACGGTATTTGTCCTTTTGTGACTGAGTTATTTCACTCAGCATAACGTTCTCAAGGTGCCTTCATGTTGAGGCATATGTCAGAATTTCTTTCCTTGTTAAGGCTGAGTATTAGTTCACAGTATGTGTATACCACATGTTGTTTATCCATTCATCCATCGATGGACATTTGTGTTGCTTTCACCTTTTGCCTGTTGAGAACAGTGCTGCTGTGAACACTGGTGTACAAGTATCTTTTCAGTTCTCTGCCTTCAGTTCCTTTGGGTATATACCCAGAAGTGGGATTGCTGGATCATATGGCAATTCTATTTTTACTCTTTTAAGGAAACTCCATACAATTTTCCACAGCAGCTGCGCCATTTTCCACTCCCACCAACAGTGCACACAAGTTCCAATCTCTCTATATCCTCTCCAACACTTGTTATTTCCTGGGTTTTACAGCAGCCATCCTAACGAGTGTGAGATGGTACCTCTTCGTGGTAAATTATCATTTTTGTTTTGTATCTTAAAACACATTTTATAGTTCCTGTGGTATTTGGGTGCTGCCTCCATCTGGTATTCACCGCCTAATATATCTTAGTCGCACACACACGTTCACACACAGGTGCACCATTGGAAGGACAGCTTGCTCCCTAGGTATGTGGATTTGTGGATGTGAATACTGCAGAATCAGATCAACTTCTTTTCTCTCATGAGCTTGAATCCATTGCTGGGGACCACTGAGTTGCCCTCAGGTGAGTCACATTGTGAAGGAAAAGCCCAGCTGGGCTAACAAGCTAAGTCACAAATCTAAGTGCAACAAGCATCGGATTACTGATCTGAGTTCTGCTGGGCTAACTCATAAATCTGAAGTTTAGTGTCAGTTTACTGGGCTAACAAGCTAACTCGTAAATCCAAGCTCAACAAGTGTCAGTAACGTGATCTGTTCCAAATTGATAAGCTCCAGTGTACTGATTCCTTGCTTTTTGTTGTTTGAACCTTATTGGCTAATAGCCCCATACTTGTAATTAACCCTATAAAACCTCATGTGCACGTCTTGGAGGTGCTCAGAGCTTTGGAGCAGAAGCCCCTCTGAGCCCGCCGGCATAATAAATCTGAGTAATCCAACCCTCCGAGTGGTGCTTGTTTCTTGGCTGGCCTGTCATTTCCGTAACAACATGATCTAAAAGGCTCCTCGATCATTTCATGGGCAGTTGGGGTTTAGTCAGGCTCACGCAAGTGGGGAACTGACAACTGTTTTTTCAAACTAAGCTCTCTGTTATTCATTTGGCAAAATAAAATGTCAAATGACTAGTTTTAACATCCTGATTCACAGAAATGATGGACCACGCCAGTTTACAGAGAATGTGCCTCTGTAAATGAGTCTTATGAATGTTGGTCATTTTTGAGGCAGATCTCTTTGCACTGATAATGGAAAAAAGTTCATGGTATATGAGTGGAGAAAAGTAGGTTGCAGAATAGCATGAATAATGTAATATAAGCCATGTAAAATCACATATATTTATGCTTAAATATACATAGGCACGTTCAGAAAGGAGACTGAAAAGTGAACTCTGCTAATCTTTCTGGGGCCTGGGGCTCCAAGATGGGGTTTGAAATCTTTTACATTTTTACACCCCTTGACACTCCTTAAATTTTTAGCCATATGCATGTATCACTTTTATAATGAAAATTATAAAAAGTTTTTTAAACAGTCATTTTGAGGAAATAAAAGGGCTTATAAAAGGGACTAGCCTATTGATTTATCTCCTGCCTCCGGCTGTGGAGAAATAGACTGGTCCTGGGTCAGGTTCCCTGGAGGCAGAGCCTGAGGTGCAGCTTCGTGTAACATGATTTCTTGAGGGAGTGGTCTCAGGAGACCCTGGGATGCAAGAAAGGGAGGAAGAACAGGGAAAAGGAAAACGCTGGGAAAGGATGCGGTTTCTGTGAAATCTGGCCTGACCCCTCGGGGAGCACTGGAGTTTGGCCCGCCCTGGAGCAGGGGTGCCCTCTTCTCCGCGCAGTCCTTAGCAGTGGATCACTGGCAGAGTGCGCGCGCGCGCGCATGCACGTGGGAGTGATAACTCCTGCATCTCCAGGCAGGAAGGCTCTACCCAAACAAGCGGTGGGGTGGGGGAGGGCAGTGCCCAGGAAGGGCTGCAGGTGTGAGCCATTAGCTTCAACACCTGCTGCAGCTGGGCTGGGCCCATGGGGCTGGCACGAGGGATCCCAGGGGAATCCCTGGGCTACATCCCCTTGCCTCTGTGAACTAGGAATTGAACTGAAACTGGCTTCTTTATAAACAAACTTACAAACAATAGATTGATTTGTGAAATGCCTTGTGTGTGTGTGTGTGTGTGTGTGTGTGTGGCAAAGTACAGATTACAGGACCTTTTAAAAGCTGAAATATTCAAATGAAGAGATAAAGGGTTTTTTAAAAATTGGCTTGGAAGAATCCAATTAGACTGCAAGATTTTTGCAATTGTGGGGAAAATCCTTAGAAGGAGCTCAGGGCTGCCAACCAGGGGCAGAGCTGGCTCAGGAAGGAGACAGTGAATGTTCTAACCCGGGGATCAATGCTTTCGGGGAGCGGGCGCTTTTTTTTTAAACTTTACGGACACTGTATATCTTACCGTTGATTATATCTCTGTTGCTGCTTTGGTTGTTGAGAAAGTTCAAAGCCAGATTGGAATCCAGGACTAAGTAACCCAGGGAATACGGCCAATTAATAAAGGCAGGGATTAATCTTGGAGGATGTATTTATTATAAAGCCTAAAATTTCATGGGCTGCCTTGATATCTTTGAGTTTCACAGGGCCCCTAGCCACGAGTCCCATGCTTGCAGCGTATCTGCCTCTACCCAGCGGGGAAGGCTCCTTACCATCTAGTTCCCCGATCAGTCAGCCTGGCTACACCCCACCTGGTCCTCAACCTAACAGGTTTCACCTCCTGGCCAGCCTGTGAAATTACTCAGGCAAACCAATCACGTCCTCCTGCAGAACCAGAGGTTACCCCGTCGTCTTGTT
The DNA here is from genome assembly GCF_048564905.1 of Vicugna pacos. Taxonomy (NCBI): domain Eukaryota; kingdom Metazoa; phylum Chordata; class Mammalia; order Artiodactyla; family Camelidae; genus Vicugna; species Vicugna pacos. Next base: position 13,378,435 of record NC_133000.1, on the reverse strand, counting down.
ATTACAAAGCATGACCCCTTGCAGCCCTGGTGGTTCACTCTGTTCCTGCATGTGACCTCCAAGTGGCCCTGCATCCCACGTTGTGTCCTCCCTGGGCTGTGAGTGACTCAGATGTGACTCATAAAATGCTGCCAGTCTCATTGGTTCAGTGTCCGAGGCTGTGTGTTAAGCCACCCTATTTAGGGCAGGGGACCCGTCCCTCACCAGTGGGATGAACAGAAAGCAATGAGAACAGAGGGCTTTGGAGTCGTGAGCTTTTCCAGGAGCCTGATTAGAATGTACCGTTTGTGTGAATCCTTAAAACCACACCTGGTCTGGTCCAAGCCTGCAGAAAGGACCAGCTGCTGCTTCTTTTCCTCTGAAGTGGCACTTTACTTCCATCCAATGCAGTAAGAAAGGTTTAAACTTTAAAAGCTAACTGACCTAATAAAGGACGTGTTCTAGAGAAAACAATACAAGATGTATGTGATAACCCCCACCTCCTACCTCCCTTCTGCTGAATAGCAAGATGCTGTCTCCCGAGATAGCCGCGATCCCTCGGCTGCTCTGATACTCGCTGATCTAAACGCTGAATGACTGAAATCGATCTCTATGAAAGAGAGATCCGTTTTCTTCTCAGTTCTACACTCAGAAAAAGGAAAATTACCACTAGAATCATTACGAAGGATTTTCTGTTAATTCATTTTTCTAGAATCTTCACGACAAACTCATCTATCCACCTGAGGATTATGAGTTCTATGGAGCAAAATCTGCCTAGAACAGGCCCCTGATGGTCCGTGGCTTCTGCGTACAAAGTCTGCCCCTTGGGAACCCCACTGGTTTAAGAACAAGCAATGCCTGGAGGAGTCTCTCCCCCAGGGCCCTCAGGGAGGCACCAAATTTACTTCAGCCACGTGAAAGGGCCCACGAGGAAATGAAGCACAAGATTCAGGCGCACAAAGATGGAAGTTACTGACCACTCTGCCGCTTCTTATCCTAAAACAGACAGAAATAACAGGAAATACTGGCGGTAACATATTGCCTTCATGGTTGCCACCAAGATGGGACCATCCAGGGTCAGTAGGTGCCTCCCGTGTGGCCTGAGGGCACAACACATGGTTCCCTAATTCACGGAATCAGAATCAGTGGGGCCCCACAAATCAACATACCTGTGGGCGGGCTGCTGCATTTGAAGCCCACCCGAGGGTGGTTCTGTTGGTTCTCTGAGGTCCGAGAAGCACGAGTGTGGCTGACCCTGCTGGAACGATCCCCTTTCACCGCGTTCAACAGCCCCCTCGATAGAGTCAGGCAAAGAAGAGGATCAAGGTGGTTTTTAGCATGGTACCCAACGTAGCAAATAAAATTAAGTGACTTCAGCACAGACTTTCTTTTTGCTGCAGTCTTTTCTCAGACGGGAACAACTGATGACCCCTCCCAGCCATATGGGTCTGTTCTTTGAGTTTTCATACCTTCTGGAAAGTTCAGCTGTTCCCTTGTTCATTCCCCCAGAACATCACTGCCTCAGGATGTTCTGCAGAGGAGGGATGGCCGTGTTTTAGGCAGACTCGGTGCTTTCTGTCTGCAGGGATACGCAGCCCACTGGGCATCGGTGTGGAGGGTCCGGGCTCCAGGGCAAGTTCACAACTGTGAGCTCGCGACGCTTATCTTCTATCAAAAGCCCAGGTGGGGGAGACAGTGTGACAGAGCCACATCGAGGGCCCACAGACCATCACTCCCTACGCAGTTCGAATGTCAGCCCTGGATTAAGCCAGACCTTCAGAGAACCACAGACATGGGCCATTTGCCTTGGCCCTGAACTTCCTTCCTGAAATGTGCCTCGTCATGACCATGTCACTGTCCCTTTGAGGGAGGCCCTGGTAAATTACCATTCAAAGCCTGCTAGCGTGTTGGTGTAGCATACTGACGATGTCACCCCCTGAATCACCCAGTGTCCCCTCCCTGAATGAATGCACATGCACACGGCGTTTTAGAACTGACCTGTGTCTCTCCTGCGGAGGCATATTTTTTACTCCTTGGAAACTGCAAGTCATAGCTGACCTTCATATTTCCCTTTTTGCTTTGGTGGCAAGGAAACTCAAAAGTGACGATTTAGTCCAGGTTTTAGCAATTATTTAGGACCTATGCCCTATATGCGCCACTGTAATGGGGGGGCAAATGAGAATGAGCTCCCTTCTTCACCACTCCCTCTGGGGTGAGGGGAGGGAAAAAAAGGTTGAAAATCTCTAGGTATCTTTCTTTTCCTATAGTTCCATTTTTCACTATATATTTTCCCTTTATTTTATTGTATCAAATAGAGTATTTAAAGACCCTCCCCAATTTGTTGTGATATAAGATACAAATATAAACAGAGAAAGGAAGGAAGGAAATAAATCCTTTTCCACCAAGCCACATTTGGGACAGGGGATATTCTGCTACTTTTACAGGCATATTTGATAAGACATCACCTCTACCAAGAAAAAGATTTCTGCAACACTCCAGGAATTGTCACACGTATCAGAAACTGGGCATCGCCAACACTTGCGACCTGGCCACTGATGGACCCAAAGCACTAGGCAGTATCCTTCATCTGCCAACAGCGTGCTGATGCCCATGATTTTCTTGCAAGCTCCTTCCAACTTTGCCAGGGCGCTGTGAACAAAGCCTCGGAAGCCCTGGTGTGGGAGGGGCCCGGGGCCCGGGTCTCTGCTGCCCACAGGTGAGGGAGAGGCAGTGATGTTCTTCCTCACGGTGGAGAGGAGGCAAATGTGCAGCCTCCACGTCTCATTTTCTCTCCTCAGCCAGACTCCTCATGTAAGTCACTCACGAGGCCACCAGCAAGTGTCTTAGTGTCACTCTGAGGTGAGGAGGGTGCTGAGATGCACCTGTCCTCACCGCATTTATTCTGTCTTCAGAACCCCAGAGTCACCCTCCATGGGAACATCTGGGCAGACGTGTCTGTCACGGCACAGCTGTCACCCCTCCCCTCCCCTCCCCTCCCACAGGCAGGCAGGCTCTCCAGTTCCGGCACTGTGTGTCTCAATGCAGCCTCAGAGTCACTCCCAACCCAGCGGACAGCCATGACTCGAGCTAGCAGGAGAGAGCAAAGCTGCTTGCCAGCCTCAGCAACAGTGTGCCCAGGCCAGCGGCGTGGCCCCTGTGCACCAGGGGGAGCCTGCCTCTGCAGAGGGGTGCCAGGCTGTGAGCACGGAGTCTGGCTTTTCCCTCTCTCTATAGGCTTGGCTGACTTTTTTAGGCTGCAGCCTGGACATTCTTTTCAAATTTCCTGCTCAGGAGTCAGTGTCTGGGACATTAGCGGATATGTAGCCTGGGTTGACCTTAGACATGGGTTCCATTGACTTTCAGCTGTGTTCACTTGTGTCCAAACATTAGCTTAGTAACTGGGAGTGACTGGCAAGTCATCACCTGGGGAAAGCAGGGTGAGGGCGCCCATGGAACACCTTGACTGCCCCAGAGTCTGAGCCTGCAGACCTTCCCTGGCCCCCATCACGGAGAGGGCGACGCTGAGGCACAATGAGAACGGCATCAGGCATCACAGATGAGGGCATGATCTGCAAGTTGCAAACCCTCTGATCTTCCATGGCTCTAGTGAAAAGGAAACCAGAAAGTACCCAGAGGGACAGGGGCAGGATAAGGGCTATCCCCCCTTTGCCCAGCAGAGGGCGCAGCCAGCACCTTCTTCGTACCTGGGAGGAGACCAGGACCAAACGTGACTCCAGGGGACAGATGCCTCCAAACTGAATGGTGACTTTCCATGGGACTTATGGGTCCTTTTCTCTTAAAGCCATGAAGAGGAATAAGCCTCTCTTGGTTTGAGCTGACAGTTCTGATAAAGGAAGGTGTCCCACACTGGCCGCCAACCGCACGCACGTGCACACACACACACACATGCAGCCCAGCTCCATCTGAAAATATACAGAGGCTGTGCATGTGGCTGGGATAGAAGTACAATTACCCCAGTGCCACACTCCCCTGGGCACTGCCCCTAGAAACACACATGACAGTCTACATCCAGGATTCTAAGGTGTAGCCCCTTCCCTGCCGCCCAGGGGCTGACACCCTGACACGGCACCACAGCTCCCAGGAACCTCACCTCACAAAAGCGGCGAGAGGGCATGACAGTGGTGGCTATCATAGACATACAGTCATCACAGACCTCCAAACAAATGGATTTACAGACGCTTTCCAAACCCTAACCTGCTGTTCAGTAGATTTGCTCCCGTATAATATTTAAATTCAGGGACCAAAAGCACCTACATTAATGACACTGCATGCAGTCTGGTCAAAAGACACAGAACTGGTTTATGCCATCAGCGAATCAGAGAGATGTACACAGACAAGCAGGGGAAGAAGCAGACTCAAGGCCATGCAAAGAATCTGCGAGAGTACCATTCAGAGCTCACTGTGACAGGAACGCTCTCTCTGCGATGCCAGGCAGGCGGGCCGGACCATGGCCCGGACGGGAATCTACTTACTGACCTTGGCAGATTTTATAACTGTCCTTGGGATACCTGCCACCTGTCAGAGCGAACCCAGCTGATCTGGCGTTGGGAGAGTGTGCTTAACTTTCCCCAGAGGCAGCTGGACTCATTAAATAAGAGCACCTTTCTCCTTTTCATAACAAAAGCTACCCTGGCAAGTAAAGCCAAGATGTGTCCGTGCTCTTTCTATAGCTTCAAGGTTCCCCGGAGCTGAATGACAGCCCGGTGGTAGCAGCAGTAACAAGAACAAACTTTGCTCTCATCAGTCACTGGAACTGCAACTGTGATTTGAAAAGCTCTCCCATTCTTTGCCTCATCCCCTTAAAAAAAAAAACAACAACTGTGAAAACGCTTATGAATACAAAATCTTGGCTCTGAAAAGAGCAAAAGGGCCTTTCCCAGGTCCAGGCAGGCAAGCGCTTCTCTAGTCTGCTAGAACACTCAGAGCATTTTGGTGGTTTCTTAAATGCCCGCAGGGAAGGTTTTATTGCCTTTACAGCATGCCTCTCTTCTGCAACAGTGTGTGTATTTGTGCATGTGTGTATGTGTGTGCATGTGTATTTTGCATGTGTATGTACATGTGTGTGCATGTACATGTACGTGCATGTATGTATGCATGTTTGTGTGTGTGCATGTGTATCTGTGCATGTGTGTGCATGTATTTGTGTGTGTGCATATGTGTGCCTGCGTGTGCTGGGGAGGGGGACAGTTTTCAGTCTTCCTCAGCCACAGACCTCCACCTGGACCACACATAGACACAGCTGCTGCCCAGGACGAGTAGGACCAGCACGGTGTGGCTGAGCACGAGGACCCCTACTGCAAAGAGGTACAGGGTCTTGTCACAGTACTCCTGAGGCTGCTGGAAAGGGGGAATGAACTCAGGCAGGTAAACAGAAAAGACCCAGTAATTTCCCAGAAGGAACCAGAGGAAGAGGAAGAGGCTGAGCAGCAGGTGGAGGTAATACTTGTGTGCGTTCTGCCTCCAGGGGTACTCATCGTCGTCATCGTCGTCGATCACTACGGCCTTGGACAGAAGCCGCCTCATCCGGGTGGAGTCGTACAGCAGGAGAGACACCTGGGTTGTGTGGCAGCCAGGTTGGAGGGCACAGCGGCAAAGTTGGGGAGGGAGGAGAGAGACAGAGGGGGAGATTTACTATGAAAAGTGCACTCTCTGCAGTTGGAAATGCCGCCAAGGAGTGAAATTTCATTTTGAAGAGTTAGAACTGGCAAGAATGAAGGCATCAGTCCTTAGCATCCTTGTGGCTTTTTTTTTTTTTTCAGATGTGTCAGTTGCTTTGGACAAGGGATTCATTGACTGAAAGTCATCCCTGCATCCAGAGTTTCATGATTGCTCTGGTTTGCTTCCTTGGCCTTGAGGTCAGTTCCCTGGCCTCTCTGACCCCAGGGACCTGCCCTTCCTCCTCCCATGACCACCCCCGGATGTGGTCGTCAGCTGGAAGTGCCCTCCTCCCTCCCCCGACCAAATGTCAGTTGTTTAAGTGGCTTGGTCTGTAGCATCTTGTTACGGCAGCCCGAGCTGACTAGCACAGGTACAAAGTTCTGTTAGGTATGTTGCCTTATTTAAAACGACCCTATGGAATGCGTATCACTTTCTTCACTTTAGAAACAAAGGAACAGAGAAGCCCCAGGCTGGCCATTCCAACAGTATGGAAGGTAGAGATGACTCATCCAGGGAGGGCTTCCTGGAAGAGGGGGTATATTCTAGACCCCTGTGAACAGGGAGAAGTGGGAAGGGGAACCCCCTTGGAATGCAAGCGGCCTGGCAAAGGTGAAGGGTGGTGGGTTCAGGGAAGAGGAGAAAACCGACTGGAAAGAGCAGGGTGGCCGAGGAGGACTGGGGAGTCGGGCAGGCGTGGGCTGCACGCAAGCTCTGCCATTTACTCCATGTGAGTAAAACCCAAGAGAAACCACCCCTGCGCCTCAGTTTTCTCACTTGTAAGCTGGAGCTGACAGCACAGCTCAGGTGTAGGTACTCAGCACCACTTCCCTTCCTGGCAGGGCCCCATCCCCCGGGGGGATGTGTAAGGAGAGTGAATCCCAGGGCCTGCCCTCCTGGGGGTTCTTCCCCAGGTACAGGGGCACACCAGGAGCAGTCTGGCACCCAAGGTCCAGGGACCGGGACTGGTCCATGGGCACGTGACATCAGGAGAGAGGAGCTCTCTGGGGTTAAGTTATTTCACAGCTGGTCCAGGAGCAACTGTCCGGGTCCTGCTGCCCAAGCTTTCTGGAACAGGCTCTCTGGTCCCTTCCTCTTCCATCAATCTTTGGCATTGTGAGTTCTTCTAATAATCACCTCTTAGGTTAGCCAGAGCTGATTTTTTGTTCCTTATATTCAAAAAGTCCTTTCTGATAGAAGTACCTGCCTCAAAGGGGTGTTGGAAGGACTGAATGAGTTCATAATGGGGGCCAGACCCTTAGACAGCACCTCATGGGGTGGCAGCAATTATCACTAAGAAGTGGGATCTTGGAAGATGAGGTGGAGGGTGAGGTAGATAGACGGCCGCTAAATCAGTGTTCTGGGAACTTTCTTCCAACACAGCCTCCAATAACAAGTGCACTTTACATCATGGGCTAGTAATTTGGCAACAGTGTATCCTCACGGGCTCAGAGAAGTCCTGGTTTATGCTGTGTTTGCTGCATGATTATTATTAGCACCCTCCTTGTACACCCAAAAGTGTCCCAGTTGGGATGAATAAATTACATGGTCAACTTCCCCTTGTGCATCACACAAGACTTGATAGGCACTCCAGTGTTGTCTATTCTGTTTTTTAAGTGGTCACAACCTAACTAAATTCATTTCATGCTCTTTCAATGAGTCATGACTGTCAGTTCTCTTAGGTAACCCTGGGAAATGTCCACTCACTCCTCCACTTTCTCTTCAATAAAGCGCAGTACGGTGGTACCACGGATGCACTGCAGAAAGGATGCCGGGCATCACTATGCAATGTTCTGAGGGGGTTAAATAGAAAACACTGGCCTCACTAGGAAACCTCTCTGTCTGGGGATTCTAGAAACCTGTTTGCTGTTGCTCTAATGGTTATGGACTCACTGTATATTACCTCGCTGTGATGGGCACACAGATTTCATTTGGCTTCAAACAGTTTTAGATTGCCAGGAAAAAAAAAATCAATGCTGTTTATTAGGGCCCTGGCTTGTTCATTAAAATAAATTACCTTTGGGTTCTGGGCTGGCTTTCATAAAGGAAAAATTCGCTGTTACTAAGAGGAGCAGACCCCATGGACAGTCACATCTCTAAAGGAAAAGTTCTGCCTCACAGCCTGATTATGAGATCGTCTAGTGAGAGAGGGTGGGGCAGGGGTAATTACTGTTGAAAACTCTGCCCTTGTTTTGGGCATCTCTATGGCATTCAGTCCATCAGAGCTTTCCCTTAACACTGTGGGGCCACAGGGGATACACAGCCCTGTTGATCCAAGAGCCTCTGGGTTTCCTTGGCGCTATATCCCACTGGGATGTTGTTAACAGAAAGGATCACATGTATTTGTACATTCCAGAACACTGCCTACAAGATCACCGCCAAAAGATGAGGGCATTTAATAGTGAGGTGATCTCAGACACAGAAGGCTCCAAACACTTGCTCCAAATCAGACATGTTTCCCAAGACAGAATAGAGCTTGTGCTACTGATTGTATACGAGAATAGCCATCTTGAAGGCATTCCTCTGATGTCTCAGACCAACATCGTGATCAACGCCACTGGCTAGCCACTTTTGAAGAACTCAAGAATCAGAAGAAAGCTGACAAAGAAACCAGACAGTGGGTCCAAATGAAATTTGATATATGACACTCTTCATTCTGTTTTTTCTTGGGTTAGCCCATCATTTTTATGAAACCAGTTTGGAAAAATGGATGCGTGTTTTCTAGCTTTTGATACAGAAAGCTTTGAAGTGGGCTTAGATGGCTGGGAAGGGTCACTGATGAATGAAGGCAGACCTAAGATGTTTTAGACCTAAGGCACTTTCAGCAGGTGTGATATTTCTGTGGGCCAGGGATTTTGAAAACTTAATTGCAGGTTATGTGGGAACCTTGGTATTTCTTTTTCCATCACTTTTCCTGTTTCGGCAAATGTCAGCACAACCCATGAGCCAATTAGCTCCCTCTACTGACATTCGCTTGAGAGTCACAGAGAGACAAACATCACCCCCAAACATCAGAGCTGAACGTTCAGTTGATGACTGCAGCTGATGAATTCTATGCTAGTCAGTTGAGAACTAGGAACTGTGGTTAAAAACAGAAATAAGAACTGCTAAAATCAAACACATTTTAACCAGATGCAAACTCTACTGCCCTCCACAGGAAACTTTTTCAAAAGAATCACAGCCCAAGGCCGGGATTACACTGGCTGAATTCAATGGTATGATTAATTGGCAGTCTTCGACTCCTCTGTATCAGCGGTTGTCAGACCAATGCCACAGCTTGGCACCTTGAACTCAGGGCAGCAGGAGGGAGGCTCTGAGTGAATACTCCTCATCTGGAAAAACCCAGGTCTCTGCGGTGGCCTCAGGATCCACCCGGCCCCGCCATTTCAACACCCCTGCGCTTAGAGGGGAGCTGTTCTGTGAGTAGCCAACTAGCAAAGGATGCCTGTGAGTTAAATTCCAACAAGAACTACAAACAACTGATAAATAGTCTTACCTTTAAGGCCCCGATGATCCCACCCACCAGCAAATAAAGAGGGATGAGGGGCTGTATGGGACAGTCCTCCAAAAACTTCATTCCTGCAAAGGGGAGAGAACAAAAGACTGCGAGAAATTCAAGAACACAGTGTCAGCTGGGAAAATGAAGTAAACATTTACCAAAGCCAAAATATTAATCACACAAACTGCAGCTTGAGCTCCTGCTTGGAGAGCCCGCTCAGTCTCATGAGCCACCCAATCTCCAGGATGCTTAGTGGACCGAACGGCAGTGCATCAAACATCAGACAGAGCTGGGACCAGCCGTCGCTGCACCGTCTGGGCACTAACTGGTTACAGGTGTGCTCGCTCTTTTGAAAAGCCAGTGTATGACAACCCATGTTTTTAATGATTCATTTGACCAAAGCTTCCAGTTCCTCTTTAAGGATCCATATGACCAAAGGATCCAGTTTAAACATCCAGGTGTGCGATATGCTTAACTAAGATCCAAGTTGCTTAAATAAGATCACATTTCCAAAATGCATCCACAGTTTAATGGAAGGCCCCCATTTACTTCACTTCCAGGGTCCACGGGGCAGAGAGGAGCCAGCAGGGAACCTTTCCTCCACATGCAAACCCTCTGCTGTATTCGTCTCCAGTGACCAATTTACTCAGCTGACCCCAAGCTGGGACAGGTGTTTGCTGACGTATCCTTAGCCACCATATTGGAAAACTATCATATCCATTGCCCCAGACACACAGCCTTTCTTAGAGAAATTTTTCTCCCTATAGCAATGCTTTATCTCCTTCTCTCAGGTCCTTGTCTCTAGGCATATTTAACCAATGGTGACATGATATATTATTTAAAATCTAAGAAAGAAATGCCTATCTCCCTCAGTGACCAATCTGGTTCAAATGACCAGGCTTCGGGTGGGTCCTAGCACATGTCTTGGCTATGCAGTGACACTGACGATTCAGGACATGCCCCTCCTTTTCCCAGTCCCTTATGGGGACCCAGGGCTGTGGGACGAGTTCCAGCCAATGGGCTGTGGAATACTTTGGGGCCAAAGCATTTAAAAACTGACCCATTGAGACAGGAGGGAAGTGGGCAGGGCACAACCACTGAAGGAATGACACAGAAATTGAGGACAGGACGAACTGGTTAGAACCAAGGTGGCGGAAGATTCGACTTCCAGTAGACCTTGAGCCTCATGGTGCGCCCACAGGTGTCATGACAGGTCCTAGGCTGACCACGAAAGGACAAAAAGTAGGTGGGGGCCCAATTCCTGGAAATCCCTGCCCCTTCCCCATAGTAGTTGAAGTAATCTTCCTGCTCATTAGCATGTGCAATTAACCAGCCCTAAAACTAACAACTCTGCACCTCATGGTGGCTCTCCCTCTTGCCTCCTGAGATGCTGGCACTCTGTCTGTGAAGTGTGTACTTTTACTTCAAACTAAACACCCTACACCTCTCGGTCTCTCTCCCTCTTACCTTTTGAGATGGTCCACATTCTGCCAATGGAGTGTGTATCTCCTAAGCGGCTCTCCCTTCTGAGTCAGATGAACCGCCCTCTGCTGTGGAGCGTGTATCTCCCTGAATAAACCTGCTTGCACTTTACTATGCCTCGCTCTTGAATTCTTTCCTGCACGAGGCAAGAACCTACTCTCTGGCAACAGCATGATCCTTGTTTTCCTCCCCTGCTTTGACCACCTGGACTCCAAGGGCTGCGATGATCAGGGCTCAAGACTGAAGCAGCTGACAGTGTGATGTCATCGCATTGACTCGAGGAGCCCCGGAGAGGCCCTTGATCCACACTGGAATTCACATGAGCGAGAAATAAACCTTGATAGTAGTAAGCCACTGAGATTCCGGGACTGACTTGTTCCTGCAGCATAGTTAAGTTACCCTGGCCAACATGTTTGTCAGCAGAACCCAAGAAAGGGGATTCTCACTGTAGAACTAACATCTTCTGTTTAAATGACACAAAATTTTTGCTTTGATTTGATATTTTACTTCCCACAAAGGCCTTGGGACTTAAACAAAGGAAGTAAACCATTTTCCTATGACTATGTTATTTTCCATGGAAATTAATAAAAATTTCCACGTATAGAGAGACCTACAAAGTCAGGGCTCCAAACAGAGTAAAACCAAATATCATCAGCCTATGGAGATGTTTCTAGACACCCCTGATGTTCAGCTGAATCCATTATTAGCTGGAAATACTTTCCAAGTCTCAAGACAACCTTTTCACACAAAGACCTTTAAATATTTGATGCCAAAGTTGTTGGATAGGAACTGCCTTTCCACTCAAAACCCAGCTGTGAGATGAACATGAGTAACGACTCACACACCTGCTCATTCCTAGTGAAGAGAACCAGCTGCTGCTCACAGGAGAGTCAATCCACGCACAGATGGCTTAAAGGGATCCTAATAAATTCAATGGAAGTGTCCTCCCCTCTGTGTTCTTCGTGGACTGCCTAGGACTGACTTTCCCACCACGTTTCCTTCCCGTCTGACCTATAGTATCACAATTGCTCTCTTCAGGCTTTAGAATTTCTCCCTAATACTATTGGTAAAACTACCAGACATAGTGATTTGGGGGGGGGCAATCAATATTATGGAAGTTTAAAAATTACTTTGTTTTAATTGTTTAATTGTTTGAATTATTTAATTTAATGTGTTTAATTGTTTTAATATTTTTGTTGTGATAAAACAGACATAACAAAATATGTTGCCATTTTAACCATTTTAAGTGTATAATTCAGTAGCATTAACTACACTCACAAACATGCACAACCGCCATCACTATCTATTCCAAAAGGTTTTCATCACCCCAAATGGAAACTCCAAAACCATTAAGCAGTAATTCCCCCAACACCCACTTTTTAATATCACACCTACGGCAACTGGCCTTGACCATGGCCCAGGATACATTTTCACATTTCTCATGACAGGCTTCCACCTGGGGACACGCGGGCTGGGAAGGGTCCTTGGGAAATCACTAGCCCGGTGGCTCCCAACCTGGGCAAGACGTACCAGAATTGTCTGGGGACAGATTTTTAAAAGCAGATGTCTGTCCTTACCCCAGACATGCTGCACCAGTATTTGCCAGGGCAGGGCCCAGGATGTTTTAAAATGTCTTTTTAAAACGTTCAGCAAGTAATTCTGTGCAGCTAATATGTGTCTGAAAATCATCGGACTGGCCAGCAAGTCTCAGCAAACATTTTACATTTAAAGCTGCAGGGCCTTGGTCCCGTGGCCACAGTGGCTGACCTGGGGTCCCCGCAGCTCGGCAGCCAGCTCACCTGTGAAGGCCATGGACAGCGGCAGCGCCAGGAAAGTGAAGAGCAGAACAATGAAGCAGGCTGTAAGGAGGAGGGGCGCCGGGTTAGAACACGGAGACTCTTGTTTCCTTTCCCCTGCAGTTGACTTACACATCCCGTGAAGGCTGACCTTCTCTCAAGTCAGCAGATGGCAGCGGGAGGTCACCGCTTGCCTGGGGCTTCCACAGGAGTCGGGGTTGGGGGGGGGGTTGCAAACCACGACTTGCATCTCTGAGAGGGCTGACTGTCTCTTCTGATCACGCTGCCAATTCTAAGGCCCAGATTTCCCATGCGACCTCTCTGAAGTCTGACCAGCTTCTGGGAGAGGAGTTTGTAAGCTGCTGCTCTACCAGTGCCAAGTTGCCAGGAGCCACCGGCATTCACGCTGCCAGGCAGGATCTACCCCAGGCTTCCTGGGAGCCTAGAACCCCGCAGATGGCTCTTGCCTTCCCTGCACACGGTGCACTGACGGCTCGCTCGATCACTTACAGAATTTGCTTCACGAGGCCTTTTTCCCTTTCCATTTATTTGGTTATATGCCCCATAGCATATATTTGACAGTCTCCTAAAACTTCCTACTGATACACAGTGGAGCAGAGCTCTGAACTGACTTGGGGTCTTCCTGCTCACGCCACCAATTCACCCTCTGCTGGTGGGAAAGGACGGGGCATGGGAATTAGAGAGACCTGCGGCCCACTCCTAGCTGTCACTCATGAGCCGTGCGGCTTTGAGCGAATTAGCTGGCCTCCTCGAAGCCTTGTTATCCTCTTCTGGAATGTGTGTTAGCAGACGCACACAGGAGCTCTGTGTACGGCACCCATGACGAGCAGGCAGTCACCTCCCCTGGTTGGTTCTTGGTTTCCCTGTATGTTACATGCCCTGCAGAGAGAGGTTTTGCTTGGCCAGCAATTATTTTTTTATTATGAATTTGAATGCCTTTTGGTTAGGCCTATACTCCTGTTCCCACTTTGAAAGTTTAGACAGCATCAACATTTATGATTTCTGCTAGGTCCTGATGCCAGCCCTGAGAGCGGAGAGAGAGTCTCTGAGGTGGATGGCGCTGTAGCCTCCTGCGTCCACTCCGTGCTCTCTAAGCAACCACTCCACTTTGTTCTGGTCTCCCACCTTCCCCCAGCCCCGTTCTCCTATGCAGTTTATGTGCTCCAGCACAAGCTGACTCCCCCCCAGGCTTTGGAGAAAGCCATGAGGTTTAGCCCTAAGTTACCGGCAGAGCTGCACTCATTGGATGTGTTATTGGTTGGTAGATGGGCTCATGGCTCATCTGGGGTCAAGGATACTCAAAGGGAGACTGACTGAGAGAAAGGAAAAAAGCTTTCTCACTCTTCCAATAGAATTTCCAGGAACAAGGCTTCTCTCCCTCTCTGGACATTGGAGAGGAAGCAAAGTGCTCTGGGGGCTGTTGGTCACCATCTTGCCACCACGAAGGGAAACCAGACTGAGAATGAGGCAAAGAGGAGAGGCAACAAGCAACCAGTTCCTCAGTGGCATCTGTCACCCACTGAATCACACCGCCCACGAAGCTAAACTACTCCTGGACTTTCCCTTGATATGAACTGATAAATCTTTCATTATTTGAGCCACTTTGAGACAGGCTTTCTATTACTTACACTAAACCCACTTTAATTAGTTTAAATTACAAGGTCCATTCCAGTTTCAGATGGTCAAAGATCTCAGGTTTATTTGTGAATCTCAGTCATCTCCGGAGGAGGAAAGATCTAAGGTTGCAAGTGTCTGCACCTGGGAGCCTGACAGTCACATCACCAAGTTCAAGCTCTGACCCTAATTCTCCAAGCAGAGCAGGATGAATGGGGCAGGGTACAGCCCCTCACCTTCAAGAGGCCCCTTTAAGGTGCCCTTCATGTCAATCTTGACCTTCACCTCCAGGAAATACAAAAAAGGGAGGGGGGCAGGCATGCAGACTGATTTTGCCCCAATTTTCACTCTTTTCCTCTGAATTAGCTGGAATATTTATTGATTATCAGATTATCTTCCTGGACACACAACCCAGGCAGTCCCATGGGGCCCTATGTTGAGGAGGACCTTGCATTTGGTTTCATGCTCTGTTGCTGCTGTCTTGAGTGTCTTACTGAATTTTTCTTTGAACTTGTATTTTGTAAGTGAGTTTCGATAGGTCAACAGAGCATGTGTGTTCTGCTGTCAGACTTTGGAGAGGTCACGGGCATTCAGGAGGACTCAAAATGAATACAAGGTAAGTGTTATGTCTTCAACTGAGTAAGCAGGGACGCTAACAACCTGGAGAGGCAAACTTTTTCATCTGGACCAGGACTTGCTTCAAAGAAGGCAGTCGTGTTCAAAGTAACAAAAATGACCAAGGAATCCACTCATAGCCTTTCTTACCCAGGACACTTCCCTGTTTCAGCGAACAGCTTCCCCCACAAATGATGACTCAGCAGAAAGGGAAAGACAGCCCTGATCCATTTCCTTTCAGCCCTTCCTCTCTCATCAGTCAGCAGAAGGGGGTGGGGGTTGGTAGGAAGCACACATGTCAAAAAGCGAAATGAAAACTGTAGCATTAGTTTTGTGTATTATTTCCACTGTTCTGATAAAAACCAAATACACATGCGCGTAAGAGCTATGAAACACGAATCATGGGATTCTGGTGATTCTGCCTCTCAGTTAAATGCTCGTATATTTGAATTTAAAACTGTCATTAGATAATATTAAGACAAGGAGTAAAATTTATGCTGATAATTTTAAGTTATTACTTAAAATCATTTTCTTTTTTCTTTGCTTAAAATAACATCAAATATGAAATGAAAAATACTATGACAGATCAAAAGAGACAGTTGGAGAAAGAAAAAAGCTTTCTGTTTCAGTACCTTGAACAGTTCTTTTCCTCTGATTTTTTTGAACAAGCATTTTCATTCGGCAACCTGGCCCTGCAAGTTCTGTAGCAGGCTGATCTGTTGATCTTGGTGACACAGCACTGCTGGCCATGTGGCTGTTTTAAGGGAGCATATCAGTCAATCTAGCCACATCTGTTTTAATTCCCAGTTTACAGTGGGGGTTGAGGAAGAAATTTCTTGCTAATATGTGATAGAAAAGCAGGAAGTTGATAAAGCCCACCTCTATTTCTAGCCTTGAACTTGTCATCAGGATGATAAAGTGGTCAGCATCCTGGAAAACTCTTCACTGCACCGTGAGCTTGTGACAGATGGCGCCACCTGGCCTCATGTGTAATCCAGGTGTTTAGTGACACAGAGGCCCCTGCCACGCAAGCCTCCTACCTCGGAGCAAGGCTGAGAGGGAGGGCTGGGGCCAGAACATTCCTACAGACCACCTGGAGGAGAGCATGATTCACCACCAGGAGCCAGACCGGCTGGGCTCACATCCCACTCCATGCCCCACGGTGTGGATGGCTGGACTCTTAACCCCTGAGGTTTCAATGTCCTCATTTAAGACATGAGCATAAAATTATAAGACTTTCCTACAGTCTTGCTAAAATGATCAAATATCCTAACCCATGTAAGGCACTAAACACGCACTGGCTACACAATAAACACTCTGTAAGTGTTGGCCATTTTCACCATCAATAGTATTATTGTCTCTTCATAATGGAAGGAATGTGGCTTCCCTTTTATCTCAAACAGCCCCCTGCCCACCTCCAAGGGATCAGAAGGAGAACTGAAGAAACAACAATCAAGGGAGACCCTGTGGTTCCCGTGGACTTTGAAAGAGCCAGATGGGATGGCTCTAAACCTGACTCATGCCCTGACCCCATGTGCAGCCCGGGCCCCAGCCTCATTAGAGCCAGCCTCTCTGCAGCCCCACTGTCAAGGTCTCAGGCTCACCTCTACCCTCAGCCTTGGAGACATCACTCTCAGATTCCCTTCAGCCGCTGTGGACCTACGAAATCAGTCTCTGCAATCATGACCTGGGAATCTGTGTTTCAAAGCGCCTCCCAGGTGTGAGTGACTGTGAAGTATAGGGTCCATGAGCCACCCTTGTACAAGCAGGGCTGCGGATTCTTCTGCCAGGACTTCCTCAGAGCCTGTTTGCTCAGGGAGGTGTGAGGTGCTGGGGCTGCGCTGGGCGGTGGGATTTCACCGGGATGGAGGTAACCAGCAGTTACTCACACGGGGGCCTCTTTATCACTCAGCCCTAATAAGGACCACCCAAGCCACAGGCAGGGGCTGGAAACCCCCGCTGCCCCCCTGATCCCCCTGCTTCCTGGGAGAGCTGGTTATGCATTCAGTCTGGGTGATGAAAGCTGAGACTGGCTGAGTTTCCGCCAGCCTCACTCAGGCCAGGACTGGGGTTTGATGGAGATGACCACTGCCAGCAAACCCCGCCATGCCTTCGAGTTTGCTCAGCACCGATCTCAGCATGGCTCCGAGGGCTGCATCCTGGCTTCTGATGAAAAGAGTTTCCATCAAGTCCATTTGAAAGAGCTGAGTGAAACCACTAAGTCAACCAAGAGTCCCAGAGGAGAAAATAATTCAGAATTAGAGCAACGGTGGGAGGGCATTAGATTGAGAGGTTGGCGCTGAATCATTCTTCATGCCAAGAACACAGATGAACTGATTCCTGACGTGGAAAGCTGTGAAAAGAAGGAGCCCCTGGAAGGTGGCCTCACAGGGCGGCGCCAGGACTAGCCAGCTCGGGCGCCTGCTCACATCCTGAAGTGGGTTTATCTCTGCTGCTCTCACCGTTGCTCCTTAAAGACATATTAGCATCCAGCTATCAGCCGAAATAGGTGGCCAGAACTACCCAAAGCATTTTTAAAAGGGGAAATCCCGGCAGGAGAAGGGAGTGGCTTTTAGCATAGTCTGCTCTCCAGACCTGGTTCCTTTAAATAGCAAGTGTATCCCCTATTCTCTTGTCTAAATAGTTTAAGGGGGAAACTGAGACCAGGACCCAGTATTATTTCCCTCTGGGGGTGCCACTCAGCTACCAAATACCCAGGAGGCAATTGGCAGAGTCCAGGAGGATAAATTCAAACAAAAGTCCTCTTTCTAGACTGCTCTCTACACTTCCCTGCATCTATCAAAGCACCAAAACCCTAGTCTTCTGCGCCACTTCTGCCCTCTCCTGGTACATCCAGTGATTCTGCCTCTGCCTCCTTTTTCACATCCTTCCCTCTTCTCCATCCCTATATCAGCACCCGCATCACCCTCTCACCTGGCCTGTTCCACAGCCACCCACTAAACTCACCCACACAGACCTCACAACCCATAAGGGAGATGAGATGTGTACCCAAGGGCCTATACGAATCAGTGTGTGGGGCCACCAGAGGTGCATGAAGCAGTAAGGAAGCCCAGAGGAGGAAGGAATCCCGAGGAAATCAAAGAATGCTTCCAGGAGGAGGTGATATTGGCACTGGGTGTTGATGGCTAGGGTAGGGTTTTGATGGGCTGAGTGGCTTTTCAGTCAAAGGGAAAATCCTACACGAAACAAAAGATTCAGGGAAGAAAAGCTAGGGTGGCTTTGGAGACTGGCAAATCCTCACATTTAGCTGAGCGCAGGCCATCCATAACAGATGAATGGGAGATAAGATAAGCTGGGAAGTGACATACTCCAAGTGGGGTGGCGATGGGGGTTGAGAGAGCAGTGAGGGGCCCAGCATAAGGTGGAGACTGGGCAGGGCCTCGAGTACCAGTTAGAGGCAGTGATGAAGGAAAGACGACAAGATGGTGAGGGCATTGGCAGGGACTCAAGGGATGGAAAGAGGAGGAACTTCCAGGAAAGGACGTGTGTTTGGTTCAGAATTCACTGCAGTCAACGTGCCAGGTGAGCCTGCCGCAATCTGAAGGCCCAGAGCTCCAGGATTTTCTAAAACCACCTCCATTGTCCATGTTCTGGACTTTCCAAAGGTCTACAGCTTTCAGATGTTCAGAAGTACAAGGTAAGACATAGTAAGAAGTACTGGACTGACAAGCTGTTAGAATCTCTTTTTCTGATTCCCTGAGGAGACGTGGCAAATTTCGCTCCTTGGAGCTCACTGAGGGCAATTCCCCGGGATTGTCCCAACGAAAGGGGATAAAGGAAAGTGCTCGAAGGGGAGGAGCAATGGATGGGGAGACCTCTGAAGCTGATGAGGAATGGCGTTCTTGGATGGAACTGTGGCTGGTGGCCCTCTTCCTTGTGGTGCCCAGAGGGAATTGCTACCAGCAGCACCTAGGAAGGGGCCACGAGGCTCCTAGGCTGGTAAAGACCCCAACATCCCAGGCCTGGCACAGGTGCTGGCCCTGTGGTAAGGGCACAGTATACTGCTGGGCAGTGTGTGCAGGAAAGAGGGGCCTGGGTGAAGCTAAGGGCACATGAAGGTGGAAATCCCTCTTGCCTGGAGGAAGGGATGCCCTTTTCTCCCAAGAAAAGCATCTGCTCCTAAGCTGTGTGTCCTTCAGGCGGCTCCTACCAGGAGGGCACCTTCTACAAAGGGTCTACATAGGCTCACGAGGGCTTTGCCTGGAGAGCAGGAGCCTTCCTGAACCCCGCTCCCAAAAGATGTAAACGTGATCCCCAGCCCCCACAACCTGAGTGCCGTGACCGCAGTGCCC
Source organism: Vicugna pacos (assembly GCF_048564905.1). Classification (NCBI taxonomy): domain Eukaryota; kingdom Metazoa; phylum Chordata; class Mammalia; order Artiodactyla; family Camelidae; genus Vicugna; species Vicugna pacos. The sequence goes on along the minus strand of NC_133000.1, from coordinate 13,359,440 downwards.
CGGACTGATTTTCTTGCTAGTTTGGCAAGTGGGAATATGAAGTCACCTTAATCTTACCTACAAAAGGAGAAGTTTTAAAGTTTTAAAAGTACATTAAAAATCAAACAAAATAATATACTGTTTCTCACAGCCAGAACTGTAGGATAAAATTGCTGCTTGACAAGTCAGTATGTTGGCTTTTGTGAGCCTCTCTGGGGGCTGAAACCCCTGGGGTCACGGTCCTTTGGTCCAGTCTCAGGGTGGAAGTCCTCTCTCTCAGGGTTCCCCGGAGCGTGGCTTCACTGAGCCCCTTTTTTGGCTACTGTCTCCATGTGGAGCTAAACAGGGCTTCTCAGGGTGCCCCGACAGGTGCAAATGACATGCGATCACCACACTCTTTATGTTTAATCAAGTCATCCTGTGATGGCTGGAGGCCGGCTGCACACACCACATACATGCGCGTTCATCAAGATTTCATTGCTTCTTAGTTATTAAACTGAACTACCAGGCCAGCATCGGGGCCAGGGAGCAACGGCACTGCAGCAGAGTGGACGTGATGGAAAGAGCATGAGACAGAGGCTGCGCAGTGGCCCGGGAGAGCTCCGGACAGCTCTTCCAGGGGGCTCGGGGGGGTCTGAGGCCATGACAGAGCCTGCTCTGCTCCCTTGAGGGACAGACAAGTGGAAGGGTCACTCCTCCGAGGCCTCAAAAGCCTCCGCTCCCCTCCACCCTTTAGCTAACTTCCTACATGGACGGGGGCCAGCTGCAAACCAGCCTAAAGGGAGTATCTGAAGATTGTTAAGACAGAACTTCTCTTTCTCATAAGTATGTACTGCTTTACAGGAAATGTGGAAAATGTGGAGAACCATATAGAAGAAAATTTGAAAGTCATTTGAAAGGAAAGCACTGTGGTTGTACATGCCTGTAGTGCAGCATTGTGAGAAATCCTGGATAAGCTCAGGGAGGCTTTTTTCCAGTCTAAGTTCTAAAAGCGTCGTTCATTGCGAATAATTCTTAAACATTCAGAAAAGCAGAGAGTCGCAGAGCAAACATTCAGATACTTACAGCTCAGTTTTCTGCCTGTACGCTTCTTGTATTAAGTTTTAAACTTTTTAGTTGGAAATAACCCCATTGTGTATTTCCTAAGGATAAGGACATTGTCTTATATAACTTTAGTATGGTTGGCAACTTCGCAAACTCACATTGAGAAAATGCTTTAATCTACCATCCATGTTGCATTTTGGTTTGACCCAATTTAAGGTCAGGCGCTGCCTTTTGTTGTTGAATTTACTGGTTCTCCTGTATCGAGCACGTTGCCACAGCCTTTGTTTTATATGATGCTGACATTTTTGAAGAATCCAGTTGTTAGAGACTGAATGCATCATCTCTAAATTCGGGTTGAAATTCTAACCCCAAATTAGGAGGTGGGGCCTTCGGGAGGTGATCAGGACTCGATGAGGTCACGAGGGTGGAGCCCCCGTGACCGCAATTAGGGCCCCTAGGAGAACCTAGAGAAAACCTGCTTCCTCTCTGTTCTCCATCACGTGGAGTTATGGTCAGAAGTCAGCAGTCTGCAACCTGGAAGAGGTTTCTCATCAGAGCCCAGCCATGCTGGCACCCTGACCTTAGACGCCCAGCTTCCAGACTGTGAGAAATAAACCTTTGTTGTTGACAAGCCACCCAGTCTATGGTAAGTTGTTACAGCGGCCAAAGGACTAAGACAGCAGTCCCCTGCACCCTCTCTTAGAAGAACATTCCTCACTGTGGGTTTGCCCCCCTTCCCTTGTGTTTGGATTAAGGTCGTGTCTTCTTGGCCAGATCACTACACCAGTGACGGCCATCTGTCCCTCGTTGGTGACGTTAATTTTGTACCCTGGTCACAGTTCTCCCCAATTTTCCACTTCATAATTACTAGTGTTTCTCCCTTCCAACCAACAGTGCACTTTGGAAGGCCCAGGAGACAGAGGGAGCCTGGAGTTTTTGGAGAAGCAAAAATGTTGTCCGGCTGCATTTTCCAGTGTGAGAAGGGGAGGAAGAAGAGACAACATGTGAGGGGAGCAGGGGTCAGCTCACAAAGGGGCTTCTCAGGGATCTGAAGTTCATTTCTCTTCTGCAGGAATGGGCGTCACTGGGAGGGAGGGACTCTGGCCACATGTGGGGGCTGTGCTAAGGGGACCAGACAGGAGGCAGGGAGAGCACATAGGAGACCCTGCCAAAGTCCCAGCTGAAGGCAGAGTCATTTGCAAGACGGGGGGTGAAAGCAGGGGGGAGGTCAAGGAGACCACAGATAGGGCAGGTCGGCCAAAAGCTTCCTGTCACCTCTCAAGGGCATTTGAGGAGCTGAGGACCAAGACCGGGGGGCTTTCCTGAGCGGCCAGGAAACTTCCCCTTTTCTGGGAAACCTCGAGAGTAATGCCTCCTCTGTGGCCAACCTGCCAGTGCCATCAGGGCTCTTGCTGCGTCACCAGGTAGGACGTGGGGGGGTCGGGAGGGGGAAGTTCATTTCAGGGGGATACAGAGCCACAGTACAGCCCACGGTGTCTCATCTCCCTGAGGGCAGTGAACAGGCCCTTCCTGTCAGAGCATCAGAGACCCTTTACAGATGACCAAGACCACTGCCTCCACTCTGGCCCCCCGACAATAGGTGTGCGCCAGAGGTGAAGGGGACCGTGAGTCCCAGAGCCATTCTGGGGAGTAAAGTGTCAGGCTGTGCCTGAGGAGGGTGAGATGTGGGCACGTCAGCTAGAGGAGAAGCTCGCATTAGGAGCTGGTGTTTCATTCACCCGCCCACCTAGGCACTCAGTGGACAGTGACTGTGCTCCTACTATGTGCCGGGCACCACTGGAGGTGCCGGGATGCAGCAGCAAGTGAGATGTCCTGGGAGGAGTCGGGGGCGTAGTTAGTGACCCGACATGGGCGTCAGCATGTCAATGCCGTAGTCACCAGGCACCCATCGCCATCCCCTGTTCCCCTGACCTTCTACCTTATTCCACTCTACCCGCCCCTGCTGTTTCCGATTGTTATGGCTCTAAGATCAGTTGTGTAAGGCCTCCTACAAGGCTCCCTTTACTCGCATCTCATCTGTGTCAGAGTTAGACCTCACATCTCACCATGAGATAAATGCTTCCATCCCAAGGAGCCCAGCACCTAGGATTTGCTTTAAGGATGTTCCAAATGTCATGATATAACTGGGCCCTCTGTAATGGGGCCCAGCCCCTCTGGACACTAAGGGCACCCCAAGAGCTGATGGGGGAAAGTCCAACTTGGCAAGGAGATAAGGTAGGGTGAGGGTGGGGGAAGCTACCCCAATCCAAATCCATTCACATCTCCCTGCATATCTCCCGGCTCTGCTGCCATTATACGTTGGTTCTATCAGTGACTCCATTCACACAAACATTTTTCAAACGCTTATTATGTTGAAAACATGTCCTGCGCACTACAAGAAGCCTCAGAGTCATAAGCAAGGAGCGGAAGTCGGGGCATCAACAGAGAGCAGGATGCTGTCCTCCCAGCTCTGCCCTGGGGCCACCCCGAGCCACGTACTGACCATCCACATGGTTCGCTCTGGGCTTGAACAAGTCATGTGATCTCAGAGCCCCAAATCCTTCAAAACGAGGGCACTTCTCAGAGCCGTGACTCACCATTGCTGGCAATTTTAGAAATGCACCGATGACACGCCTTCTCCACACCTCCTGGCATTGCTCTTGCTCACCGACAAAGTTCTGGGGAATCAAACATAATTTATTCATAATTTATTAGAAAAGCTGTGGCAGGGCCGACTCGGCTCCAATTAACCACTTCCCTGTGTGTCATCTGCACCTGCAGGTGGCCTCAGTCAGCCTGGACTCTGGGTGCCAGCTTCAAGGCTGGTCAGCCTCCAGCCGTGGACTCGTTAGCCACTCCGAGAAACACCGCTCATTTTGCAGATGAGGGAACCAAGCCCAGAGAGGTCAGGAGGCTTGCTCACTGATGCACAGCTAGGAAAGCACAGGGTTTAGAGGACAGGGTAATAACAGGTGTCCCTCACTGAGCACTTGCTGCGTGCCAGGTGTTGTGTTAGCGCTTCATTTACATCTTCTTGTATTTAACCCCCCCAAACCCTGAGAAGTACTATTAACTGTGTTTTACGGGTGGAGCCTCGGAGACTCAGAGTGGTTAAGATTCTCTCTGAAGCCAGGGCCGGCAGCTGGCAGAGTCCAGATTTGACAGAGCTGGAGCCCTTCTCACTGCCCCTCACACATGGAGCCTCCGCCGTGACAACACCACCCGCCGAGGTCCCAGGAGGAAGGATAAGCGTGGACCTGACCACAGCAACCTGGACAGAGACTGAGGAGGCCTGGAGACCCATCCCAGCTCCACTGTGGACCTGCTATGATCTGAGCAAGTTGACACTGTGAGACAGAGCTTCCCTTCTTTGGAAGAAATAGCTATAACTTTAAAAATACACCACAAAAATCCAACCAATTGAGTAGGACAGCAAATTCTCCTGCCCAGGGAAGGAGGTAGCCCTGTAAAGGCATTAGGCTGGGGGATGGGGAGGGGGGCTCTGTCTCTTTGCCCCTAATGCCTGGGTGCAATGTTCTACTGTTCTGCAATGTTCTACTGTTTCGTTGCTTGGGAGAGTTCGGCTCCCAGGGGTGCTGGCTGATGCGGTCAGGACCCAGGGCAAACATCCTCGCTTCGTACACAAAGTCCCTCCGGGAATCTGTCCTGAATGGGCACAGCTCCATTTGCAAGCAGGCTTTCTAAAAGGCATCATTGCTGGTATGCCGTGGCTTGCAGACGAGGGCGCTGCTTCATTCAGCAGTGCTGCCTACAGGCCCTCCTGGTGGGAGTGCCTTCGTGCAGAGGATGCTGGCAGTGGCAGGGTATTTGTGGTGCAGGGACAGAGGTGGAAGTGACAGTGGAGGAGGAGCACACACCGCCTGCAGCTGCGCTCACTGAGATCTACTCCACTGCCATCGACCAGCGCGGGCCCGTTGGCAGAAGGCCCCCTGGCAGGCTGCCCTCGCTCCACCAGCTTCTCTCTCCCGCTGATCTCTGCTAACTCACAGGCAGGGTGACTGAGCCGACGCTTTCAGCTCCAGGGATTACAATGAGATATGGGGCTTTTATTCCCTATCGCTTTGCTTCTAGGACATGTCACACTCAAAACCCGGCTTGGTGTCTGCAGTAGCCCCTTGACAGCAAATCAGAGTCAAGGTGATGGGAGAGGGGTCAGTGTGAAACCAGACGCAGGTCACCAGCGCCCTGCCAAGGTCTTCCAGAGTCACCTCATTTCGTCCTCCCTGTTTCCCAGGAGGCAGGCTGGCTGTATTTTACAGGCAGAACTGGGATTCAGTCAGTTCACATGTTCAAAGCCGCTCAACTACTGAGTGGAGAACTGGGATTTGAAGTGAGGTTTCTGTGACTCTATTTGAAACCTTGTCTCTGTGACTTCCAAGCGCAGTCTCTCCTCCTTACCACGGAGCAGGAGGAAAGGGGAAGAAACTCAGAAAGGAAAGGCTTCCCAGGGAGAGTGAGAGGCTGCAAGGAGGTCGGTGTGGCTTCTCCATCAGTCCTGGGGATGCGAGATCGGATTTCACCAGGTAAGGAGTAATGGCCCATTTCACAGATGAGGAAACAGAGAGAGGAGTTACGAACTTGCCCAAGGTCACACAGCTAAACAGGAACTCAGGGGTCATAAGATCTGCCAAACTTGAGATGCCTGCTCTCACTTGACCAGAATTGGCCTTCATAGTTTTGACTGCAGTGAGAAAATGGGATACGGAGTTATCAGAGCTGAGCACATGGGTGTCACACACCCTTTCTTCCCCACAGAATGCACAGAATGCAGTACTGGGCGATTCCCAGCTAGCCCCCTGCCAATCCTGCCTCCTGCTGCTGCCTTTCCGGAAGCAACTGTGGAAGATGGGACTGTGGCACAGAGTAGGTCTTCAATATATACTTAATGAATGATTCCGCGAACTACTATCCAAATGTCTTTTCATGAGGATGCTTTCTTTCTACAATGTGCAAAAACTGTCGCCTTGATGTCCCTACACGCAGAAAATCAGGGAAACTGCAGCCCGGAGTGAACAGCAGCCTCCTTCCCATCATTTATGTGGCTTTTCCCAGACATGAAACTGGACCAGTTCTCTCAACTGATGGGGTTTGCCAGGTGCACACCCTTCTGTTAAACAGGAAGAAGGCCCCTAGTCATGGCCAACTGGTTACTGAATGAATTACAGGGTTTTTTTGTTGGTGTCCACACTTTTTGAGGTCGATTACCATGGGCGTGCCACGTAAGCTAAGCCACTAAAACCTCATCTAGAAAAACATTCATCCTATACCCGAGGCCAAGCCCAGTTACCTAAAGGGCAGGAGGGGGTTACGGCCCAGCAGGGCTCCTAAGGGTCTTTCCTAACCTCACGCTTCCAGGTGAAGGACAGGTGTGTCCCCTGTTACGACACCAAGCACTCGCTCTGTGCGAGTCTCATCACCTGCTGGGGTGTCCGAGGGAGAGAAACCTGATCCCCGTGTCCCTGGCAACACTACAGAACATAGGTACCTGCACACCTCACCTCCCATCTCAGTTCCAGGCGCCCTGCACCCCTGCCCTCAGATGGCCCTCTGGAGTTTTAGGACTTGTGAACTTTAGTAACACAGGCTCAAGGTACCAGGGATGCAGTATGTAAATATCCTTTGGAAGCCGGTGGAATCTTCTTCTCGGGGGTGGTGTGGACTTCTCATCTGGCCAGGGGCCGCAACTCTTCCCTCCTACTCCAGGGAAGGGGAATAACAGAGCAAGGAGAAATAAAGGCGAACGGTTCACACTTGTGTGACGGAGTTGCCACAAAGGCATACATTTCCTTTAAAATCACACGTTGAATGGTTCCTATCATATCTACAACCCAAGATATTCCAGTGTTTAAATCCACAGCAGCTTCGTGGAAACCATCTGTACTTGTCTGTGTTACATCATAACGCAAACATCTGTACCTTAGGCCACTAACTGGGGTAACTGCTTTAGTTTCCTGTGAACCTTGAAGAAAAAAAAACCCCCAAAAACCTGTGTAGGGATGCAGAGAGATTTTTTTTAAATTTTAATATCAAATTGACTGCTTCCTTTAGTCATAAACTGCAAATAATGGTAGAAACACCAATTCTGACAAACCAGTGATACACTTTTTGGTAGCAACATCAGACCCAGTGAGGTGGCATCTAACAGGACAAACCTACACAAGCTACAGGTGTTATTAGATCTGTCCTATAAATGAGGCCATTCTTATCCCTGCAAGCCCCTTATTTTATAAACTGGAAAGATGGATGAGAAGTAAAAAAGAATGATATGCTGCTAATTCTGTCATACCTTAAAGAATTGTAAATATTTACGCAGCCATCACAGGAGCACCAAAATATATAGAGGAAATATTAACAGGCCTAAAGGGAGAAACAGACAGCAATACCATAATAGTAGGAGACTTTAATACCTCACTTACATCAATGGATAGAGCCTCCAAACAGAAAATCAATATGGAAACATGTGCCTTAAACAACACAGTAGGCCACAAAACAAGTCTTAATAAATTTAAGAGTATTGAGATCACATCAAGCATCTTTTCTGGCCACAAAAGCGTGAAATGAGAGATCAGTTACAAGAAAAAAATCTGAAAAATTCACAAATATGTGGAGATTAAACAACATACTACTAAAAAAACAACAGTCAAAGAAGAAATTGAAAGAAATAAAAAATATCTTGAGACAAACAAAAATAGAAATATACTAAAATTTATGGGATGCAGCAAAAGCAATTCTACGAGGGAAGTTCATAGGGTTAAATGGTTACCTGAAGAAACAAGAAAAGTCTCAAACAACCTAACTTTGCACCTTAAGGAACTAGAGAAAGAACAACAAATGAAGCCCAAAGTTAGCAGAAGGAAAGAAATAACATCGATTAGAGCAGAAATAAATGAAATAGAGACTAAAAAGATAGTAGAAAAGCAATGAAAGTAAGAGCTGGTTCTTTTAAAAGATAAACATAGTTGACAAACTTTTAGCTAGACTCACCATGAAAAAGAGAGAGCAGATTCAAATAAATAAAATCAGATATGAAAGAGGAGATGTTACAACTGATGACACAGAAATACAAAGGATAATAAGACACCATTATGAACAATTATACACCAACAAACTGGACACCCTAGAAGAAATGGATGAATTTCTAGAAACATGCAACCTATGAAGACTGAATCATGAAGAAATAAGAAATCTGAACAGACTGATAACCAGTAAGAATCAGTAATCAAAAACCTCCCCCACTAAAAAGTCCAGAACCGATTAATTCAAAGAAGAATTAATACCAATCCTTGTCCAACTCTTCCAAAAAATAGAAGGGAGGGAACCCTTCCAAACCCATTTTATGAGGCCAGCATTACCCTGATACCAAAATCAGAGAGGGATACCACAAGAAAAGAAAATTACAGGCAATATCCCTGGTGAATATAGACACAAAAATCCTCAGCAAAATATCAGCAAACCAAATTCAACAATACATTGAAAGGATCACACACCATGACCAAGTGAGATTTATTTTAGGGATGGAAGGATGGTTCTACATTCACAAATCAGTCACGGTGATATACCACATTAACCAGATGAAGGCTAAAAATCATTATCTTTTCAAGAGATGCAGAAAAAGCATTTGACAAAATTCAACATTTATGATAAAAACTCTGAATAAAGTGGAATTAGAGGAAATGCACCTCAACCTAATAAAGGTCATATATGACAAGCCCACAGCTAACATCACACTAATGATGAAAACCTGAAAGCTTTTTCTCTGAGATCAGGAACAAGACAAGGAAACTCATTCTTGCCACTTTTATTCAACATTGTATTGGAAGTCCTAGCCAGGGCGATTAGGCAAGAAAAGGAAATAGAAGACATCCAAATTGGAAAAGAAGAAGTAAAACTTCTTCAGCATTCAAAAACTTCAGTATTTGCAGATGACATGATATCATACATAGAAAATCCTAAAGATTCTATCAAAAAACTATTAATAAACAAGTTGAGTAACATTGCAGGATACAAAATCAATACAGAGAGGAGGGCATAGCTCAGTGGTAGACCCTGCGCTTAGCATGCACAAGGTCCTGGGTTCAATCCTCAGTACCTCTGTTAAAAAAAATAAATAAATAAACCTAATTACCTCTCCCCACAAAAGAAAAGAAAAGAAAAGAAAAAAAGCAATGCAAAATTAATACACAAAATTCTGTTGCATTTCTATACATTAATAAACTATCAGAAAGAGAAATTACGAAAATAATCCCATTTACAATTGCATCAAAAAGAATAAAATACCTAGGAATAAATTTAACCAAGGAGATAACAGATCTGTATACTGAAAACTACAAGACATTAAGAAAAGAAATTGAAGAGGATACAAATAAATGGAAAGATATTCCATGCTTATAGATTAGAAGAATTAATATTGTTAAAATGTCCATATTACCTGATGCAATCTACAGATAAGGCAATCCCTATAAAAATTCTAATATCATTTTTCACAGAAACATAATAATTACAAAATTTGTATAGAACCACAAAGGACCCCAATAGCAGAAGTAATCTTGAGAAAAAACAAAGCTGGGGGCATCACATTTCCTGATTTCCAACTCTATTACAAAGCTATAGTAATTAAAACATTTGGCATAAAAACAGACACATAGACCAATGCAGCAGAATAGAGAGCCAAAAATAAACCCACACATGTATGGTCAATTAATGTACGACAAAGGAGCCAAGAATATACAATGGGGAAAAGACAGTCTCTTCAATAAATGGTGCTGGGAAAACTGGACAGTTACATATGAAAAAATGAAGCTCAACCACTGTCTTACATCATACACAAAATGAACTCAAAGGGATGAAAGACTTGAATGTAAGACCTGAAACCATAAAACTCCTAGAAGAAAACTTAGGTGGCAAGCTCCTCGTAGATGATTTTTTGAATCTGACAACAAAAGAGCAATAAAAGTAAATATAAGTAAGTGGGACTACAGCAAACTAAAAAGCTGCACAGCAAAGGAGACCATTAACAAAAGGAAAAAGCAATCTACAGAATAGGAGAAAATATATGCAAATCATAGTATCTGAGAAGGAGTTAATATCTAAAATATATAAAGAACTCATACAACTCAAGAGCAAAAAAGAAAAAAAATATGATTAAAAAGTAGGTAGATTTGAACAGACGTGTTTTCAAAGAAGACATATAGACGGCCAACAGGTACATGAAAACATGCTCATCAGCATGAATCATCAGGGAAATGAAAATCAAAACCACCATGAGATATCGCCTCACACCTGTCAGAATGGGCTATTACCAAAAAGACAAGAAATAACAAGTGTTGACGAGGATGTGGAGAAAAGGATACCTTCACACACCGTTGGTGAGAATGTAAATGGGTGGAGCCAGTGTGGAAAACAGGATGGAGTTAACCTCAAAAAATTAAAAGCAGAACTACCATATGAACCAGAAATTCCACTTCCGGGTGTGTATCCAGAGAAAACAAAAACACTAACTCAGAAAGATATATACACCCCCATGTTCATTGTAGCATTATTTATAATAGCCAAGAAATGAAAACAACCTAAGAGTTCATCCGTGGACTAATGGATAAGGAAATTGTGGTATGTGTGTATATATATGTATATATATATATGTAATAGAATATTGTTCAGCCATATGAAACAAGGAAATTTTGCCATCTGTGACAACATGGATGGACTTCAAGGGCATTATGCTAAGTGAAATAAGTCAGATAGAGAAAGAAAAATATTGTATGATCTCTCTTATTTGTGAACTCTAAAAAAACCCCCCACAAGCTCATAGAATTAGAGAACAGATTGGTGGTTGCCGTGGTTGCCAGAGGTGGCAGGCATGGGGCTGGCGATATAGAAATGAGAAATGGCTGAAGAGGGTCAAAACATAAAACAGAAGCAAAAACAAAATATATATGTTCTGAAAGACCTATTCACTATTATGGTGGGAACATGCAAAACCCACACAATTGAACCACACACACCCCCTAGCCCTTTAAAATGGAAGCTCTTCTAAGAGAGGGTGGACCCCTTAAATAGAGGAGATGCTCAGTAGAGTAGATCCATGCTAATGATGGTGGTAAGGACCATTTTAGGCAACTTTTAAACTTTCTAACTACTAAGAAAATGAATATATTTCTTGCTTAGTAGAAAGTTTTCCTATCTGGTAGAAACCTGAAGCAGGAAGAGATTGGGGGAGTGGGCTAGGCAGCCCTTTCTCTCCAGTGGGAATAAACAGTGACTTGTGTTAAAACAGTGATGGGTTTGTCTCCTGTTGCCTTCAGCATCAATAAGGCGTGATAATAGCCCCTGTTGTGCTCTCCCCTAGAAATTTAGTGATAATAAAGGCATTAATTGATAACAGGGAATTAATTGATAATAGTCACCAAATGACATTCTTAACATACTTTCAACTTTCAGTCCACTTGTTGTATCTCAGTGGTCACCAACCAAGGGTAATTTTGCCTCCCAGGGGACATCTGGCAATATCTGGAGACATTTTTGATTGTCATGACTGGGGTGAGGGGGTGGCTAGTGACTAGTGGATGGAGACCAGGGATGCTGTTAATTTCCTGTAAGGGTCAGGGCAGCCCCTACAACAAAGAATTACCTAGTTCAAAATGCAATCATTCTGCGTTTGACCCTTTTATACCTAACATGCCTAGTTTTAGTGTTCACATTTATAAAATACTACTTTACCTTAAACCTCTGGTTTGTGTCCTAATTCAACAGTGAGCCTGTATCTAAAGATGCCTAAGTTTTTCTTAACATTTAGCACTGCATCAGTATTTAGCATTACTTGTTTTCACCTCAGAGCTCCAACCTGAGCACATCTTTGACACTGTGATTGTGGTTTTTAGTGATCGACTTGGTAAATTAGACAGTTTATTTCTAAAATAGATACGAGAGGAACCCCAGCTCATTGCTTGGTTTTGAACAACATTAAATGTTAAACATCAACCATCTCCATACCTATTCCCCCAAAGGCAGATGTTAATCAGAATCGCTGAATATTTCCAACAGATGTTTCAGTTGCCCAGGACACAAATCCTTTATTATCTGTAGCTTTTTATGTATCCGATGCTCCATTTTCCCTCCTAACTATTCCATCCTGCATGAATTCCGTGGAGGTTAGGGCATACTTACTGGGTGCCTGAGTGACCCCGCCACTTCCCTATGTGTCTTTCATCGTTTGGTTCCTATGAAATGGAAAATGTACTTCCTTCGAGCTCTGCCCCAATAGATGATCGCTCCTCACTGCCCTGTAGTTACCAAGTTGTTTCTAACAGCCCAGCATAACTTGCTTTCACCTGAAGTTCATTGTTCCATTACGACTATTCTCTCCACCAGAAAAACCATTTTCCTTAGACTCAGTGAAGATTAAGATTTTCTTCCCCTCCGCACAATTAAGAAAAGCGCTTTCACAATGCAGTCATTCTCTTTCCAGGAAGCACACATCAGCGCGTTGTCATCTGCCTGTGAATGATTCTGAGAAACCATCTGCTAGGATGATTTCTCCGACTTGAAAGGCTGCACAGGGCTGTCCCGACTCACCTGAGCTGATGAAAGAGCCAGATCCCGAACCGGGCAGAACTCGGCCACTGTGGGGTCAGCGGGGTTCAGGGCTACATCTCACGGGCTCCTCTTCACTTGTGGGACCCCTGCTCCTGGCCGCACGCTTCCTTTCTCTGTTTCTCGCCTCGGATTTCTCTCCCGCAGCACGACAGCAACTCGTGGCTTTTTCCCGGGAGGGACGGATTATCTCCCGTTCCCACTCCTGTGTGCGGGGAGAGCACAGCCCCACCGCCGGCGCTAACGCCCGGAGTGCATCGCGGCGCCGGAAGGGGGCAGCAGAGCAACCCCGGGAAGTTCTGAAAGGTGGGCTGTTACAGTTCTGCGCCGAAGTTATAATTTAGTGGAGTTATAAATTACTCCATTTTGGAAACATTTCATTTCAGTGCCGTGACTTTTTTCAGTCGCTAGTGCAAGCCTGTTTAGCAGCCTCTTCTCCGTTCTTGCTCGCTCTCTATGCTGGTGGCTTGCGAGGAAAGTTGGCTGAGCGGGGACTCCAGTAAGGAGGCGTAAGGTCCTCGAATGGGCTGAGGACCTGACAGCCGCCTTAAGTGCTTGGAGACTGCAGTGTAGAAAAGAGATGGAACGTATTCAGCGTCATTCCAGACTCCAGATCTGAGACAGAGTGAAGTTACAGGGAGGCAGAATTGTACCCAGGACGATAAACTCTAATTGTCGTTGTCTTTAACCTGAAGCAGCCTGCTTTGGGAGGCTGTGTTGCCTGTGACAAGTAAGTATCAAGCAGAAGTTCTCAACCGCTGGTTTTTAGGTGCCTGAGGCTCTGTATTAAGATGCAGATTCCTGCTCCACCTCCCAAACATTCTGAAACTCTAGGTCTGGGCTTAGACCCAGGAATTTGCATTTCAGAACCTGCTAAATTCTCCCTGGACCACACTTGGAGAAGCAGTGACGCCCTATCACGTTAAAGGCATCCTCCAACCCTGACAGGCAAAGTTTTGTTTTGTTTTAATGGAAAAGAATGGTCTACAGGGGTGAGACCAGGTGGGGCAGAGAGGTACCTATTGTACAAAATGTCAGGAGGGGCTCTTTTAAACACTGACCCTGCACTTGCATGGCCTTGATGGCCCTAAGGGTAACGTCTCCTTCAATCTTGTGCCCCAGGTGCCTCTCTTGTTTCACCCTAGTCCTGGCCATGCAGATCTCCAACCCTGAATCCAGGCTGCTGACTTCATACCACATGGTGGGGTAGGGTGGAGGCAGGAGGACCTGTCGGAGGAAAGGATGGCATGTAAGGTGACTTGAGTCTTCTCTGCAACGTTTGGCCACACCTCCCCCTGAGCCAGTTGAAGTGTGGTGATTGTGAGCAGGGAGGGCAGAGCTTTAAGACTCCCTGACCCACCATCGCAGCCTGGAGCCGGTCGAAGGACAGCAGCCCTTTCTGAGCATGTTTCAGCCCAGGGGGCAAAAGAGACTAAACTTCAGGTTGTAAGGCAGTCCTCCTGGGAGGTCAGTGAGAGAAGGAATCATGGCCAGGCTCTTGGTAGCTTTTCCTGATGCCCCTGTAGTTATAGCAAAGGGTCAGAGAATGTTTTCTCCTAAATCAGATATATATTTACAGAGATAGAGACATTTTTTGAAAAAGCAGGAGTTTTTGGAAAGTGATTATGAGATTCAGAGGCTAAATGACAGTAATAATAAGAATTGCTTTAACATTTAAGAAAACAGAGGGTATTTAATGTGGGGAATTAGTTACAAAAGTGATGGAAGAATGGAAAATTTGAACAGAAGATGAGGTGGGCAGCCCAGAGATGAGCAACAGAGTGGAAGGAGCTACTGTTGGAAATGAGTGGACGATCACTCTTCGAAATACTGCCCAAAGCAAGGTATGTGCTATTATTGTCCCCATTTCACAGGTGAGTAGAGTGAGGCAAGGAGGGATTAAGTGACTACCCCAGGTCACCTAGCTACTAAATGTATAATGAATTTGAACTTAGGCAATGTGATCCAGAGGCCACGCTCTTGGCCACTCCAGTCATTGCCAGATGAAGAAGGCCACATATTAGTAGAATTGAGTCAAAAGTTGAATTTAGAGCATAAATTTTATTACGCGTGTTGTCCCATGAAAGTCTTGAGGTGACCTACATAACTGGGCCCTGCTGGTAAAAGTGAGCTCAATCATTCATTGAATAAGTAGTGCTCACTCCAAGCCAGACACCAGGAGTAAAAGGATTATTTCAAAAAGTCCAATGTATCCCATAAGGAATTTTAATTCAAAAGAGTAATGAGTTAATGAGCATATGCCTGAGTCTAATTACAAAGGAGCCTGTGAGTTAATGAGGGTATGCCTGACTTCTTGATAGAAGGCACGGAAATGAAGGGAGGTATTAAAATTGGCCGAAGACCAAGTTGTGCACCATATAAGGAGCGATCAGGGAACCAATTAATACTGACTCCCCTGTTCCCGAGTGTTCGTTCCTACCCTCCTCCCCCTACTGTGCAGAAGGCTGTCTTTTATCGTGTGTTATTCTCAAACAAACTAGATCTGTGTAACCATTCTCATTCTTGTCGTGCTTTTCCCTGGAGAACTTTCCATTCTGATGTCACTCTTCTATTTGAATCACTTTTTCTATATTTACCATCTACTAATCCTGCCGGCTTCCTAATTTGGGAGAAAACTATCAGGGTCCCTCCCTTCAAGTTCCACCTGAATCAGAAAGCATTTTCAATAGACTTTCATTTTCTTTTTTACTTTCCTCAGCATTACAATTTTCCTGAAGATAATTTAAGAAAAAGAGAAGCAGGCTGTCTCCTGAACTCTTTCATAGAAGAAGAAGAATGAAAAGATAGTCAACTCTGACCCATGCTGCAGCCTGGATGAACCTTGAAGACATTGTGCTAAGTGAAATAAGCCAGTCACAACAGGACAAATTCTGTATGATTCCACTTATGTGAAGCACCTAGAATAGTCACATTCACAGAGACAGAAAGCAGAATGTGGTTGCCAGTGGCTGGGGGGAGCAGGGGATGGTTTTTTTAATGGGTACAATTTCAGTTTTGCAAGATGAAGAAGTTCTGGAGATGGATGGTGGTGATGGTTGCCCAACAATGTGAATGTATTAACCAACCAATCAGAACAGATGCCAGCGGTGAACAGCTGGCACAGCTATCAGTGTGCAGTGACACACGTGACAGGCACACCGTAGGCCTTGAGGGTTTCCTCAACAAGCACGATGTCATTTGTTGATTTGCAATAGATTTTAAATAGTATTTTAATTGTATTTTACCAAGAGGATTTTTCAGGAATAGAGTCAAGGATGTTCATAACTTGGTCTCAACCTATCTTTCCAGCTGTTTTTCAACGTGCCTCCACGTGCACTCACCTACTCAGAATCCTTCAGCAACTGTCTAGCATCCATGGGGTGCTGTGAAGTCACACAAAACAAGAGCTTCAGGATCCCAGCATTTCCTTCCTTCTCGTGAGCTGCTCTCTGTCTGGGCGACACTCCCCAATAACAACCTGGAAAACCACCCCACTTTCAGTCCAGACCTCCTCTCTGAAGTCTCCCTCGGCTGTCTCCTGCTTACTCCGCACCTCCAATCAACAATCAAGGAAGAGCTGGCCCCTTTCTCCTCTGCGCACCCCTAGTGGACCCTGAACACACTTCTGATGCAGTGCCTTTCACATGACACTTGTCCTTGTGTCTTCACATGGTCTCTCCTCTGTACGTATTTGTGTCCTAATTTACTCTTCTTATAAGGACCCCAGTCAGTTGTACTGGATTAGGGCTCACCCTAATGACCTCATTTTAACTTTATTTCCTCTTTAAAGACACAATCTCCAAATATAGTTCTTTTCTGAGGGGTCAGGATTTCAACATATGCAATTTGGGGAGGGGCACAACTCATCTCATAATACCCACTTCATGGAGGTTACATTCTGGGACCTCACGTGGTGCCCTCCTACCAACACCACATGGCTGTGGCCATGGAAATGGTGGCATGCAATGCCCAGGGGAAGCCTGCAGGCCTTGACGTGGACTTCGGGGTGGGGGACCCCTGTGGGACAGTTCATGCTCCCCAGCTCCCACTGGATCATCAGGCTGTTGCTACTCTCCTTTCCCCCTTCCCTCATTCTCCTTTTCCCCAGAACTCAGGCTCTGCTTCTAGACGCTTACATATGTAAGACAGTCACATCGTATTACATCTAGAGGCATGTGACATATGGTTGACCCACACTATATGGTGCTAAACTGACCGCTAGCTAAAGAAGAAAGCCTGTCCTCTCCATCATGTATTGGTACATTTCATTTAGACATAGAATCTGTGGTGTTATTTGGAGCAATACAAATGTCTAGTTCCCCATCAATCATTCATCTATTGGTTTTGAAAAATACGTAGAAAAAATGCGAAAAATATCCTTAGGAATGTGAAATAGTGGCTTCTCTCTGATTCCATCACTCCTTGTGCATATATCAGCCAAAGTTCTTCTGCAAAGCTTTCCCACATCAGCTGGGGCTGTTCGGTAATTTGGTCTACAGTTTCTAAGTGGAAGGCAGTATACATTGTTCATTCTTTAAATTGCCCTTTAATTTTCAAATATTTCTTTAATTTTCAAATTTTCAGAGATGTTAATAGCCTTAATTGTACTTTCAATGGTGACCAATGAGTTTTTCTGTCTTTTAAAATTGTTAGTATCATTATGGATTCATGGATTTTAGAGATTGAATAGATTTCAATTAACCACAAATGTTATTCTTTTTGATGGTCAAATTCTCACAGTTTTGGTCAGCAGGAACCTACTCAGATTGGCTCCTTTTGACATGACAAGACAGTGTCCTTGATTTCTGGAAAACCATGTCCCAGGTTCAGTTTGTACCTTCCTTTTCCTAGACCTAGAAGCAGTCATTTATCAGTGGACCCCTGGTTCATCTCAGTAGAGGATAAGGGACTAAGACCTATGCACAGGGATATTCGTGGCTTCTGGGATACTGTTGCTCTCAGTCCATTACAATAAGCAGAGGTATACCATGAATACCTTTTAAAGTCATGAGTTCATGAACATTTTTTAAATTTAAATTTAATATTACATAGCATTTTATGTGTCTTGCTTGATTTTATAATTGTAATTTCTTTTCTTTTACACTGAAAATCTTAATTCTGAATATCACCACAATTACTTATATGCTTTGTTATATAATAAAGTTTCAAAATAACAATACCAGCACTACTGAAAAAATAAAACTACCAAGCTGAAATTCCAAATTTCTCTGTAGTTCTTTTTGTCCTTAGATTACAGCCTCCTAAGGAGACAGAGTCAAAACATTGTACTCTAAAATTAGTTGAAATAAACCCTTCCTCCTCTGTACTGATATAGTACTATTTGATATATGGTTATGCTCATGTGTTTGTTCCCAATTTTAAGAATTTTTTTTCAGAATAAGTAATGTATTTACATCACTCAAAGACCAAAACCTCCTAGAAAGGTATTCACAAAGGGGCCTTGCTTCTATCCCTGCCTCCTCCATTGTTCCCATCCTAAATAACCATTTTATTAACTTGATGTTTTTCATCAAGTATTTGTGCAAACATAAACAAGTTTATAGGTATATATTCTTCCTTCTTATACAATATGTAGGAATACTCTGTACCTTGTTGTATTTCACTTCATATATCTTGGAGCTCTCTTCATATCAGCACGTGGAAGCCTTTGCTCAGTTTTTATAGCTGTGTAGTACTCTGATGTGTGGATATGCTGTAGTTTATTCAAGTTGTTCCCTATTGCTGGAAAATTGGATTATTCCCAATCATTTGTAGTTACAAAGGGCACCCTAATGAACTGAATAACCTTTGCGAGCATCACTGTTTACCTGTAGAAGTACACCTGTGGGGCAGACTTCTAGGAAGGGAATTGCTGAGTGTATAGGTAAATGCATCTATAATTTCATTAGACACTAACCAATTCACCTCTCTAGGGGCTGTGACATTTTGTGCTCCTATCAGCACTGTATAAGCGGGCTTAATTTCTTTGAGTTTTGCTAACAGAAGGTACTGTTAAAATTTGTGTTTTTGCCAAGCTGATAGGAGAGAAATGCAATATTTATTTTCATTTGCATTTCCCTATCATTGAGGTTGGAATTTTTTTCATATGTTAAAGGATCATTTGCACTTGTCTGCAATTAATTTATTCACATTCTTTGGCCATTTGTTAGGCTGTTGATCTTTTTCTGCCTGATTTGAGAAGCACTTTGTAAAATGAGCACAGTGGGTTTAGCAGGAACAAAACAGAGTCTGCCTTCCAAGGCTGACTTCCCATGAATGATCCCTTTCTATGATTAGTGCTTCTAGAAAGAATTCTCTTCTCTCAATACAGAGACTGAGGCCACGGGCAGTGATGATTAATTATGTTGCCACTGTCTTCATTTGTGAGCAGTTTTCCAGTTTGACCTACTCTTCCAGGAAAATAACCTATCTTCCTAATGGAATAAATCAATTTCCAAAAGTAGAGGGATGTGTACTCTTGCAATTATAAAAAAAAAATCCTGCTCTCAGAAATATTTAGAGAAATGGGGAAATTTTTGTGATACATTATTAAAAGAAAAGGCAAGCCACAAAGATTATGCACAACATAAAACCAATTGTTTAGAATATATCTACCTGTAAGGGAAGGAAAAAGATTGGAAGACTTTACCCCAAAATGTGCACTGTGGTTACCTCTGAGTGTTGGGATTATGGATGATTTTAATTTTCTTCTTCTATTTTCCAGTATTTTTAAACAATGAACATGTATTACTTTGAAAAGTAACAAGAATGGTAACACTATTTTTAAAAATAATAAGTATTGAACAAAATTTAAGCTAAACTCCACATCTCGAGTGAACAGAAGCTGTTGATTTGGCGCAAAGTATGGAGCGGGAAGCTTATCCTTTCCAACTCTGTGAGTTCATTAATGCTGAGGACCGATTTATTTTCAGTGCTCGATCACATTTAGCAACAATAATCTCATTTATTATCTCCTCCAGAGACTGTAAGGTTTCCTTGGAGTAGCAAACATTTTATGAATTGTGAATCACTGAGGATCCCAAGATTTGAGGTGAGAAACTTCCACCAACTCATCTAAACCAACTCCATTTGAACTTCAAATTTCTAATCAGGGCACATTCGCTTTCTAGGCACTCAAGACCTATCCTTACTTCCCCCATCTTCATCCCTTGCCACCACTTGACCACCTGCCGAATCTCTCTTGGAAATACCCCTTGTGGCTTTCTATTCCTCCCTGACTTCCTTGCGACAATACCAGTCACGACTTGGACTATCTGCTGCTTCCATTATTATAGTGCCAGAAAAGAATGGCTAAAAAACAAGGAATCAGGACACTTAGAATGACTAAGTAAGGGGACAGATGGATTTAGAGCCCCCCAACTCCTCATCTCCAAAGAATCGTCAAGAGTTGACTTGTCTGGCAGTTCACTGAAACGCTCCACCCCTAGGACTTGTCTTTATTTGACCTGACTTAATGCTGAGTTTGTGCAAACAGGGCTAAGCCTCAGGGCATCTGTCAAAAAAAAAAAAAATAGTGGTAATTGTTTATCACAGCTGCCTGGGGCAGTGTTACCAGTTGGAGCTAATAAAAGGCTGACCAATAACTTAAAAACTGGAGAGTAAGATGGAGGCTTTGAAAAGTTCTGACATATTTCTGGGAATCTGGAAGGTCACATGCGTGTGAGTGTACACATACCCAAAAAGCCCAGAGGAGGCCATGATTTCTCACCTCCCGCTGACCTTGAGGCCCTGCACAAGGCAGAATTGTAAACTACCTGCATGAGCACTGAAGGCATGTCCCGACACACACACACACACACACACACACACACACAAGGCCCTTCAGCAAAGGGGGGGAGACCTACTAGTTCAAGGAGCGCTCTTAGTTCATCATCAGCTGACCACCAAGCTAACCCAGCAGACTTCAGTGGCCGCACACAACAAAAAATACAGACTTTGCAGAATTAATCCAGGCAAGCCACTAAACAAACGGCAACAACTAAAACAACAACAAACCTGAGGAGGGGGAGTCTCATTCCCAGAGTTGCCACATTGTATCATTTGTAACATAACTATATTATTTTAAACATCTACTTTGAACAAAAATGTATGAGACGTGCAAAGAAACAAGAAAAAATGGCTTGTACACAGGGGGGAAAACAGCCAATAACTATTTTCTGAGTTACTTTCTTTTTGGCTAAAGACTCTGTGAGGAAGTACAGATGTTGTACTAAACCAAGATATTACATCAGTTATGAATATGATCAAAGGACTGGAAGAAAGCATGCCTAAAGAGTTAAAGGCAAGCATGAGAATGCTGTATCACCAAACGGAGAGTATCAATAGACAGAAATTATGTTTTAAAAAGAACCATATAGAAATTCTGGTGTTAAAAATAAAAAAGAGAGGGGCTCACAGCAGCTTTGAAGTGGTAAAACAAAGAATCAGTGAACTTGAAGGCAGGTCAACAAAGACTATCCAGTCTAGGCAACAGGGAGAAAGCAGAATGAAGAGAGATGAGCAGAGCCTCGGAGGCCTGTGGGGCACCAGGAAGCTGCTAGCATACGTGTACTAGGAATCCTAGAAGGAGAGGAGGGAAACAAAGAGGAAGAAGCAGTATTTGAAGAAATAACCAAAAGCATCTCAAATTAGAGGGAAATCTGTATCAAATCTGTACATCTAAGAAGCTCAACAAACTCTAAGTAGTATAAACTCAAAGAAGCCCACATTTAGATACATCATAGTCAAACTGTCAAAAGACAAGAGACGAGAGGGAATCCTGAACGCAGCAAGAGACATGATTCCTCACATAGGAGCCCCCAGTGGGAGGTGATTTCCCAGAAGCCTGCTCCTGGACACAATCCAGGTAGAATGTGAGGTGACAATCACTTGTGAGTCATCAACAGGGTCAGCCTATTGGTGAAGTCAAAGATGGAAGACGAGGTCTTCCAAACCCTTCAAGTTCTGTCTCATTTGGGGCCCCACCTTGGCCCTCTCCACCCCGTGAGTCAGGACTGAGAGGGGACGGGGGTGGGGTGGGGTGGTCATTGCAGACAGTGTTAGGGGAGCCTGTGAAAACGACATCACTAGGGATCTGATGTGACAATGACCGCCTGCCCTCTGCAGGCTGCAGGACCTGCCCAGTTGGGAAACAGCTAAGCCGTAAGTAACTGTTGGCTTTAGATTGGATAGTACTGGTTCTAAGCATAGCGTGCTACATAACATTTCCTTTAAAAATTAGTTCCTAGCTTTGGAATATAAGATTGAGGATTAAGTGTGTTTCTTTGATTCATGCTTTTATATTTATAGAGACACATTAAACAGTTTTTACTGTTTAATGTTTACTTTATATCCAAATACTTACCTACATATTTGATATTGTACTTATTTTACCTCTTTCTCAAAGATAATTTAAGTGGCCATGAGAAAAACTTTGGAGATAAATTTTTTCCAAAATTCTAACCCAGAACGCTTGCCATTCATTCAGCTGACATTTACTGAACATCTATTATGTACCAGACATTGTGCGGGATGCTGGATACAGAGACGGGAGATGAAGTGTTTTTAGCCGGACAGGAGGGGCATAAGCCCAGTCTGAACTTGGTGGGGGAGTTTCAGGAGAAGCTGCCTTGGAGAGGGGACTCCTTATCTGAGTCTTGACGCATTAACTGGAGGGAGTGGACTTAAGCAAGACTAGCCGGAGAGAGAGAACAGCATGGCATGGAATTGAGGAAAACTTGGCACGTTTGAGGAATCCCAGGTGGCCAGAGTTTAAGGCATCAGGGGAGACGGCTAAAATGGTTTGTAGGGGCAGGTTGTGATTGTCCTGGCGTGCACTTACAGGAGACTGAAAATGACACAAAATGGAATTATTCCTATTTATTGAGCACTTGCTGTGTGCCAGGCACTGTGCTAGGCACTCAACATACCCAATTTATTCCTCATAGGAGCTCTGGGATAAAGTATACTCTATTGGGAAAAGGAGTCCACAAAGAGACTGGGAAAGAACCATCAGGGAGGCAGGAGGAGAACAGAATGGCCTGGTGTTGTAGGTGTCAAGAGGGATTCATGCCAGATGCTGCCGAGAGGTCAGTAGGATAAGGACTAAACAGCTAGCAGGTCAGTGGTGATCTCAGCAGGTTTCAGGGAAGTTGGGGGAGTTGCTGTAGGATGAGGGTGCAGATGCAACCCAGGAATCGTGCTTGGATTGTAGGCTGCTCTTCTAAGAAGTCTGTTTAAGGAGAAGAGGGCTAGCAAGCAGCTAGTAGAGGGAGTTAGAGGATTCTGTTTTGGGTTGGTTGGTTTTAGGATGAGAGAGACCTGAGCATGCCTGAGTGCTGAGAGCTGAGAATGAGCAGAGGGAGGAGGGGGGAGACCCGTGAGTGAGGGACCACGGAGGAAACAAGGTCACCCTGAAGTGGGGAGGAGACGGGAGGCCTGGCCTTGGCCAGGAGCCCAGAGGAGGGCATTAGAGATGGATGTGGGTGTCAGCTGGGTGAGCTGGAAGCTGAGGATGTTCTTGCTTGTTCTGTTTTCTCCCCAAGTAGGAACGAAGATTCTCTGAGGAAAGGGCTGTCCCTCTATACTTGACTCATAATTTGTGTATTTCTATGATATATTTATTCAGCAAGTGTCATAAGCAGATTTCTCCTACTGTTGCCTAAGCGGGGAGTTAGATCCAAGGGAGAAATTGTATACGCTGAGATCTGAGTGCTAACTGACCCACAGCTTGTAGTCTGTCCTGTTCTCAAGGGGCTCCATGGCCTGAGCTAGCGGCCCTGAATTGACTTCTCCACTCAGCTCTCCTCTTGATAAATGCAGACACGCGCTGTTCCTTTGCAGGGAGCAGCCCTAAAAAGAAAGCCCGCCTGAGGTGACAATCGGTGTTAGACCTGCGGAAAATGTGAGGCCACAAAAGGCCAGAAAAACCTGGACAGGGTGAAACGTAGAACTGGGCGATAGTTGGTATCTGTGGCAAAAGGAAAAGGGAACTCACTGAGTTCCCTAGTTAGAGCAAGCGTGCTAACGGCGTAAGAAATAAAGCTTCAGCATAATTTGGAAGGTGGTCACTTTGGGCGTTGGGGTATGTCCAGGAACCACTGCAGGAGAAAGTCAGAAGCCTGCACAAACGTTTCCTTATTGTGCAGGGGACACACTGGGGACAGACAGGTCTCACACATGAAAGGGGAATTTCAGGAACCGTATTTTGTTGTTTGTTGAAAATACATAGTTATTATCTTTAGTGATAACATTCAGCGTTTTTAAATTGCTTTTTAGTGTAAGTGTCTGTATAGTTTCCTCCAGCAGGAGGGGTGTATGAGGAGAGGAGAGGTTTCATTTCAAATGAGTGACCGAGTTGCTAACGTTCTCAATCAGTCCAGTGCTTGATGCAGATTCTCCCTCTTAGACACACACACACACACTCACAGTGAAAACATCAGCCTGACGGTGTTCACAAGTAGCATTGCTTGACTGCACAACATACTTCTAAACATGACCTTTGCCTTTCCAAGTCTTGACTTAATCTACTTAGATATTTTTATAGGGTTTTTTTTTAATTGCAGTAGAAATTAACACAACGTTGAGTTAATTTCTAGTGTACAGCATAGTGATTCAGTTATCCATATATATAATTCCTATTCATATTCTTTTTAATTATAGGCTATTACAAGATATTGAATATAGTTCCCTGTGCTATACAGTAGGACCTTGCTGTTTATCTATTTTATATACAGTAGTTAGGATCTATAAATCTTGAACTCCCAATTTATCCCTCCCCACCTCCTTCCCCTCTGGTAACCATAAGTTTGTTTTCTATGTCTATGGTTCTAATTTTGTAAATAAGTTCATTTGTGTCTTTTTAAAAAATAGGTCTTTAACTTATTTATGTAATAAAATGGGGTTGATCGGGGCACTTACCCCACAAGGTACCTATCTTACAGTGTGAAGGGATTAAGCAGGTCACACAGGTAAAGTGCCCTACATTAAAGGGCTGAATAAATGTGCAGGTAGGAATTGTTATTACGAATTATAGTTAGAGGGCTGGCTGTCGCTGACAGCTATCTGACAACTCTAGTTGACCCTGAGGCTTTGTTCACAGCTACCTAACCCACTTCAGCAAACACCTGAGTGTGTTCTCACAGCAGAAAGAAATGTAAGGACTTGAAGGAGGTGCTTTCTCCCACCTCAAGATACCAACAGTCACATAAATAGTAGGAACAAGACAACCACACTACACTGTGAGTAGTCGAAGTTGCAAAACTCAACAAAACTCAGTTTACGTCAACCAACATTTTTGCCAATGACCCCGGATATGCACAGCTTTATATTAGATGCTGGGTTACTGGGCGTCTAACAGCAGCAAGGCGGGTCCACATCTGATTTCAATGAAGTGTGACAAGTAAACGTCAGAGTATGCAGGGACAGGTAGCATCAAGGAGGTGGTGATAAACTTTGACTGGAGGGTCTCAGGAGCTTTCAGAGGGGAAGGGATGAGCAGGAGTTCAAGCCCACAACAGGAGGAGGTCATCTCAGCAGAGGACACAGCATGTTCCCTGGTGTAGACGCTGTAAACTGCAGGTCGTGTCCAGAGAATGAAGCTACTGAGACTTAGCTTCGGAGCTGAGTGGACACTGGGTAGAAAGTGAAGGGGGAGAAAGCAGGGGTCAGGCTGCAGAGGGCCTCAGTCAGACGTTTGGATTTGGCCTTTGGGCCAGGGGGTTTTCGAAGGTTTGTGAGCAGGTGGGATGTGATGGGCAGTGTTTTAGAACCACCCCTGGGGCTACAGTGCAGGGATGGACAAAATCAATACCATCCACCAGTTAGGCTGTTACAGTCATTCTGGCCTGAGCTGGCTGTGGTCAAGGAGATGGAGCAGAGGGTGTGGGTTCAAGAAATGTTACAGATCCTAAGGGGGAGGACTTGATCATTAATTGAAAGTCTTTGAGGAAGGAGTCAAGGTTGAGCTCCAGGCTTCTGGCTTGTGTGACTGGGTGGATGGTGATGCCACCAGCTGTCCACAGCGTAGCTCCCATGTCTTCACTGTGCGCACACACACCCCCCCCCCCAGCTATGCGTCCTTCCTTCTCCCCAACTCCCGGCTCCCAAGTCAGAAAGTAGAAAAAGGAGAAAGCCAGGAAATCTGAAGGTGCTCCACGACATGGTACTTGGTGGGACCCACTGAGAGAGGCCACACCCTGGCAGCCGCTTCCAGAAAGCTCAACGTGCAAATTGATGCCCTTGCCACGCATATGTACCCCTTGTCTTCCATGCACTGCCCCACCTCCAGAATTCTTCCTCATCTCTTAACCCACCTTTTGTTGTTCCTGGAACTTTTGTGGATGGTTCTGATATCTGATACCTCAGATAATGGCAGTGGTTGGAAATCTCCCTCCCCCCTTCCCCTCCTTCCTTCCCTCCTTCCTCCCTTTCTTCTCTCCTTTCTTTCTTTCTTTCTCCCTAGCTTTTATTTTACTGTGAAACACAATGCATTTACTGGAGCACATAAAACATCCATTTCCAACTTAGCACGTTTTTATAATGAACACACATGCAACTGCCACCAAGTAAAGCAACGCAGTCCTACTCGCCCCTCGGAAGCCCCTCTCATGTCCTCACTGAATCACAGCCCTTAATATCCTACCTCCCCACCCCTCCCTCACACACAAGTAATTACTCTCTTGACCTAATGGGACTCACTTACTTGCTTGTCTTTTTTGTGTTCTCACCCAAGTGTATTTCCTTGAACAAGAGAGTTTCATTTTGCCTGTTTTGGAACTCTCTCTTTCGAACTCATTGATCCTGCTTCTTTCTTTCACCATTATGTCTACAAGAGTCACCCACGTTCTTCCACGTGGTTATGCTGTCCTTGCACGAATACACCCCCCACGTTTTAATTCCGTTCTATTGTTGTGGTCATTGGATTGCTTACACTCCCAGATACATACCCGGTGGAAACTTTTGAACTGTGACCAAGTTACAGGCACAGGAATGTTCAGGCCGCTCTGTTCGTAACAACTCAGTGGGTCTCGTCTTCTGTTTCCCATGTGGCTTGTTAACAGAGGACATGCACACGTTCTCTGCTGGGAGCACGCCCGTCAGAAGGTTATAAGCAATTCCCAAGTGAGAGAGCCAACACTTTCAATGTATTTTGGTGGATTTAACACACATCACTTTGGGGCTGTGTACTTGATTATTTCAAAGCAAAACATTACTGACACATCTCAAGTGGTCACGTCACACTCATCTGTTCAGACACCCTCGTTGAGAGCCACTGCCCTTGTTGGCTGATAGTCTGTTATTTTGGCAGCCTTGAGCATGAATGTATTGACCACCTCTTCAGCCCAAAGTGATGACCACCCAGCACCTTTCTCTACCAAAGCTCGTCCCTCACAAATACCACCAAGGGGACAAAGAGAACAATGGTTACAATTTCCCAAGTTAAATGGTGCCAACTCCAGGGCTCGCCCTCTGGGACATGCTATTCACAGACGTGTTCTCTCTGGTGCCCCCACAGGGTTGGACCAGCTGACCTGCACTTGGCCAGCGCCCTGTCTTCCATCGCAGCCCCTCCGCCATCCTGGCTGACTAGGATGATGTTTCCCTTCAAGGTGAGCAAATGGATGGGGCTGGCTTGCTTCCGGTCTCTGGTGGTCTCCTCATCCAACATTCGCCAGAAGAAACTTATCCACAAGCTGCAGGAAGAAAAGGCGTTCCGGGAAGAGATGAAACATTTTCGTGAGAAAATAGAAGACTTCAGGGAAGAGATGTGGAATTTCCGAGGCAAGATCCAAGCCTTCAGGTGCCAGATCTTGGGCTTTTGGGAAGAGGAGAGACCTTTCTGGGAAGAGGAGAAAACCTTCTGGAAAGAGGAAAAAGCCTTCTGGGAGATGGAAAAATCTTTCCGCGAAGAAGAGAAAGCCTTTTGGAAGAAGTACCGAATCTTCTGGAAGGAAGATAAGGTCTTCTGGAAAGAGGACAATGCCTTATGGGAAAGAGACCGGAACCTTCTTCAGGAGGACAAGGCCCTGTGGGAGGAAGAAAAGGCCCTGTGGGTAGAGGAAAGAGCTCTTCTGGAGGAGGAGAAGGCCCTGTGGGAGGATAAAAAGTCCCTGTGGGAGGAAGAGAATGCCCTCTGGGAGGAGGAGAAGGCCTTCTGGGTGGAAGATGGCGGCCACGTTGCTGAGGAGCAGATGGTGGAAGGCGGGCACCACAACGTCAATGGGGGGCCACAGTCACCGGCCGCCTCCCGAGGCAGGGCCTGAGCACAGGAGGTGCGGGCCACGGGGTTCAGACTCTGCAGGATTGGGACGCAAGTCCAGGGTGACCCCAGGTGCTGAAGGAAATATGCTCTTATTTGTCTCCTGGCTTCAAAAGATCTAATAAAGTCCTGAGGAGAGGTTTGGAAAATCAGCTTCTTTAAGGAAGGCCAGCTGTGCTTTTTCCAGGTTTGGTGACTCTCTGAGGTCATGGTCCCATCCTCCAGTCTGTATTGCTGTCCTTGGAGCTTGGGATAGGGCAGGTCACCGCGAGCCTGGCAAGTGTGGGTGGGTGTGAGTGGAGACCCTGTGGCTCCTGAAAAGACTCAGAATGGGAGGTGGTGGTGGTGGGGGCACTCAGACAGTGGCAGCGAGAGACAGCTAGGGCTGGAGAGGGGAAGAGACATCTCTGCCACTGACCCGCTGTGGGGCAACCATTCTCCTCCACTCTGGGCAGTCCTGGAGGACTGCAGGAGGCTGACAGCATTCCAGAAAAGGCCACAGTGTGGTAACAGTGCATCTGTGGCTTGTCCTCACATGGCAGGCCATTTAGAACACATGGCATAATCCCCTAATGGTCCACAAGCTCATAGTTCTAGGTTTCCACCAAACTTCTCAACTGCCCATTCTGTGTGGTGAGAAAGGGGCGTGGCATTAGAGCTCCGCCCACAGAAGCACTTCCCTTCCCTGGTGATGGGGTCCTGAGGACTGGGTAGGGCCATCTGGGAGGTGTGAGGGAATCTTCCCTGCCCCGAACATTCCCATTAACATGGGTCACACACCTACTTCTCCACATAATCAGTTCCTTTCTCTGTGTTTCCCTCCTTCCATTCATTAAAAATTAAAGTGCCCCAGGGAGGTAATGCATTAAATGAACTTACAGGTGTGTGGTCAGCAATCTAGCGCCCACCTTCTCTTCTGTGATTAGACCATCTATAGGGGCATTGCTATGGAAGGAACACAAGGTGGGTAGTAAGAGATGTCAAGCCAGCATCTCCTGCTTTCCCTTCTCTAGAGCCTGGCCCACACTGTCATTAACAGAGCCATTTACCCTGCCTTTGTGCACCCCTCACTGCATCACAGCACGCTCACCTCTGCCAACTCATGGACCCTTCACCACAACTCTGTGGGTTGACAGGGAAGGGACACAAACCCATTGTGAAGAAACAGACCTGGAGAAGTGGAAGGACTGCCCCTGGCCAGGCAAGTAGCAAATGGAAGATCTAGGACTAGAGTCCATACCATCTGCCTGTTGGTCCTGTTCCTTTTCTAATGCAGCCTCTGGTCACAGGATGTGGTTTTCCAGCAGCTCAGCCAACAACGATGTCAGGGCTGGAAGAGCCTGAAAGCCCCTCGGGATTTCACCGTGGTTTGGGTTGGCGGTGGAGAGACGGGGAGAGGAGACGACAGGGTCCCCCTAGGTGTGCCGAGCAGGTGTCTGGGTACCGACTCCAGGAGCAGCCCCTATGGCTCCGTATCGCTCTGGGAAAGTTGGGGTTCCTTGCATGGCCTCTGGTCCTCAGGGGTCAGGGCTGGGGCCATGGGAGCACTTTATCCTCTCACTCACCCAGCCTGGTATCCTCCGCTCCCAACAGGCCCCTGGGCAACGACTTCAGCCAGCCGATTAACACCATGCTGGTGTGGAAAATTAGAATTCAGGGGGAGACAGTGGGGGCCCTCACTCGAGAAGACCTGTCCCATGGATGGTATGCAGGATGGTAGGGACCACAAGGCAGCAAGAGCTGCAAATTCCACTATTCCAGTGATTCTACCACAAACAAAAAGCAAATCAATTGTTGATCTTAAGCCCAAAGAAATATAAACCAGAGGGAGGCTGGGAGTGGGCAGCTCCCCCAACAGCAGTGTCTCCTAGAAACCACTGGGAGAGACAGCTGTCATCTGAAGGACTGGAAGAGGGGGTGGGGCCCTCTGTGATCCACCCTTCATGCAGCAAGCAGCTATAGACTTCCACGGCCCCCAAGCTGTCCTCCTAGGTCTCGGTCGTAAACAGACCAGTGCATCCCAAGGTGGTGAGGGCTGCAGGAGACAGCTCCAGGGAAAGCTCCTTTGGTGTCTTTTAACCGACTCTGGCAGTGCGGGGTGAGTGGCTGGGATCTGGGAAGTCAGTCTGGAGGTGGTAATGCTGAGTGAAGCCCAACAGTCCAGTGGGAATTATCTAAGGGAGGGGGGCTGAGAGGTAGGAAGGCGTTCAGACAGAGGGAACAGGGTAGGCGCACAGAAGAGCAGAGCAATCTGAGGAACTGAGAACACTTCAGTGAGCACAATGGGGAATGCAGACCAATGAACTGGACAAGGCAGGAAACTGATGGCATAAAGTCTCAGGGGCAATAGGGAGCTACTGAAGACTTTTAAGGAAGGAATGACGTATCAAGATTTACATTTTAGTAATGACATCTGACTACTCAAAGTGTAGTCCATGGACCAGCAGCGTTGGCCTCACCTGGGAGCTTGTTGGAAATGCAGAAGCTCAGATCCTGACCTACTGAATCAGGCTCTGCCTTTTAACAAGGTCCTTGGGTGAACTGTATGCACTTTAAAGTTGGCGAGACACTTCCACGGAGGAGTGAGTGGAGGAGGCCGGAGAAGAGGAATGTGAGATCACTGGGCAGGTGGTGTCAGTAACCCAGGTAAGAGGTGCTGGTGCCCTGCCCCTGATGGCAGTGGGGTGTGCAGGAGCAGGCAGCTTGCAGAGCTACTGGGAGGCAGAGCAGAGTCCACTGGCTGGGGGATGGGTTGGGTTTGGTGGCGCAGGCAAGACTGGTGTCAAGGATGATGCATAAGTTCTGACTGAGAGACTGAGGGGGTGGTTGTGCCCATTACTGGGAAGAGGCCAAGGAGGAAGAGGAGGAGGGGGGCTTTCTGGGTGAGGGGAGATGAGGAGTGTAGTCTGGGACACGCAAGATGGCAGGTTCCCTTCACCTGCTGTGTAGGGCAAGTTCTCCAAGCCTTGGGTAAGGTCAGCTTTCTCCTTGTTCACCAATCCAACAAGAAGTTGTGCAGCCAGCATCCCTTTGTTACATAAATCTTTCACTCATCAGTTAATTCACCCTCCCTTTACTCATTCAACCACCACTGTGCCTTGCTGGCAAGATGCTATGTCTGGGAACATGTTGGTTCCCACCTACACGAAGCTTGAGTCTAGTGGGAGAAACAGATAATCAAATAATCATAATGTCATTATTTGTAAAATTCAACAAATGCTGGGAAGGAGGAAGATACACAGGGCTCCCCTCCAAGTGTGGTCCAACCATGCCCCCCATTCCTCTCGCTTATGTTAAACACAGAGCACAATCTGTAGAGATAAGGAATAAAACCAAATTTTAGGCAAAAGGAAATTAACCTAAGGATAAGTAAGCTGTGTACAACTAATAACTGGACCCTCACGTTGGTTCAGATGAAGGAAAGAGGCAGACAGTTGTCCGTGAAAGTATCTTCCAACTTCTGGGTTGTTATTACTTCTGTACCTTTAGCATAAATGGAGATGGATTTCTCTGCAACCTCAACAGTAGCCAAAGCTGGTTTCCTCCTTCAGACAGCACCCAGGAGAAGGAGCATCATGGAACTCCTGAGAGACTTCCTGGGTGTTTCATGACTTCAGGTGTTAATTATCAGAGAAATGCAAATCAAAACTACAATGAAGTATCACCTCATACCAGCCAGAATGGTCATTATTCAAAAGTCCACAAACGATAAATGCTGGAGAGGTTGTGGAGAAAAGGGAACCCTCCTCCACTGCTGGTGGGAATATAGTTTGGTGCAGACATTATGGAAAACAGTATGGAGATTCTTCAAAAAACTAAAAATAGACTTACCCTATAATTCAGCAATTTTACTCCTGGGCATATATATATGGAGGGAACTCTAATTCCGAATGACACCTGCACCCCAATATTCACAGCAGCACTATTTACAATAGACAAGACATGGAAACAAACTAAATGTCTATCAAAAGATGACTGGATAAAGAAGTTGTGGTATGTTTATACAATGGAATGCTATTCAGCCATAAAAAAGAGTAAAATAATGCCATTTGAAGCAATGTAGATGGACATGGAGATTGTCATTCTAAGTGAAGTAAGCCAGAAAGAGAAAGAAAAATACCATATAATATCACTTATCTGTGGAATCAAAAATAAGACACAAATTAACTTATTTACAAAACAGAAGCAGATTCACAGACACAAAAAACAAACATGGTTACTAGGGGATAAAGGGCATGGGAAGGGAATGAGATTTTCAGATACTAACTACTATATATAAAATAGGTAAAGAAAAGTTTATACTGCATAGCACAGGGAACTATATTCAAGATCTTGTAGTAATCTATAATGAAAAAAAATGAAAACAAACATACGTATGTATATGTATGACTGAAACATTATGCTGTACACCAGAAATTGACACAATACTGTAAACTGACTATACTTCAATAAAAAAATATAAATTTTAAAAAATTTAAAAAGAAATGGACTGGAAGATAAAATTGATAAATTCTCTGAGAAAGATGAGCAAAAAGATAAGAAAATCAGTTAGTGGAAGTTAAAAAAAGACAGAAGTAAGACTAGGGCCTAGGACTTCCATCTTCCAAATAATGAGACCCAGAAAAGAAAAGTAAAGAAAAGGAATGCAGGAGAAGAAAACATCAAAGAAACAATTCAAGGCTACATTCCAGAACATAAGTTTACAGATTGAAAAGTCCCAAAGTGCCCCAAACAGTGGGTGAAAATAGATCCAACCAGGAGATATTACTGTGGAATTCAGAACCCTGGGGGCAAAGAGAAGGTCCTCAAAGCTGAGAGGGAGAGGAAGACTAGAAATAGGAGTATCTGCAGATGTCCTGCCGCCACCACACAATGGCACATGGAGGACAATGGAATAGTGGGAGAGAAATGATTTCCAACTACAGGTCCTACACACAGCCAAACTATCAATCAAGAGTGAGAGTAAAATAAAGGCATTTTCAGGCACCCAGGATCTCAATTTACCACTAATACATTCTTCCCAAGAAGCTCCACCAAAATAAGGGGGCGGATATGGAAATCAGGACACAAGGGTTAGGAGGGGGGAAGACCCCAAGGTGACAGCTGCGGCCCAAACCCAGACAGGATCCCAGGACAGACTGGAACAGGCCTGAAAGGGTTAAAAAAGAGCGGTAAGTGGTGGAATGCTTAAAGTAACAGAACGGATTGGGAGGGTATTAACACAGCTGGGGAAGAGCCTGAGGGTGAATAAGTGGTAAGCAGGGAGAAAACTAAGCAAGTGGGAAGAAAGCAATAGTTACACACTAGTGTAAAACAAAGTCTTGTGCAGAGAAGGAAAACTAGCATAGTGTATTACATGCTCGACTATGAATACATTTACACAGTTATGTAAATATAAATACTGATTGTGATCCAAGCAAAATTATGATACACAACCTTGGAATAAGAAGGGAGGATGGGAAATCTCTTTGTTTACCATTGTGAGAAGTCAGTATAGAATGGCTAATACTGTAAATGCAAAAAATAGCGATACCAGCGTGTTACTGAGAGCAATGTTTCTCACGCTTTAGCCTACATCAGCCCCACCCCTTCTCCAGCCACTCAGAAGTCTTCTCCTTCCCTGCACTTGAGCCCCTTGGTGACTTCGAGTTTTTGCACTTGTCCCTCCTGTAATCAGGAGTGCCCTCCTCCCCTCAGCCTTCACCTTGATTGATGAGCTCACGCTCTCCCTTCAAGTACCAGCCTCCTATCACTTGCCCTGGGTCTCCTCCCCTGACCCCACCATCTGGGCAGGGATCCTTCTGTGGGTCCCCTCCCATCTGTACTTCCTGGACACAGCACTCACGGTTCACACTGGACTGTCCTCTAGCTTATTTGCCCGAATCCTCCAGCACGCTGTCAAGGTTAAGAAGGCAGAGACAATGCAAGTCCAAAAGCTTTGTGGCGTTCCTGGATCCCAGGATCCCAGCACCTTTGGAAGACCCTTCTTATGTTTGGGGAATGTCTCACCTTCTAAGGGAAGGCCAGAAGTTTATTTCCCAGCCTCCCTTGCAGCCAGGCTCAGACATGTTACCCAGGCCCCGCCAATCACATGCATCCACGCCAGACTTCAGTGACGAAAAGGATGCCAGGTGGAAGTCGTCGTGTGATGGTAACAGGAAACGAGTTCTTAGAGGCAGCAGGGCTGAGGCCCCAGCAGAGAGACTCCTGCCTGGGACGGTGGCCGCAGAGCCCAAGCCCAGCCGCAGGGGCCATAGGGGCTCCTCCGGGGCAATGTGGAACTGTGTTCTGGGCAACGTTCCTAGCTGTGTAGCCCCTAGCCCCAATTCTCTGGCTGTTGGGGAAACTCTGTGAGCCACCTACTATCTTTCAATAAATACTTTATCTCATAAACTAGAGTGTGTTTATTTTGTTTTGTTTGGTAACTAAGTACCAGGACAAGGTGGAGAGAAACTGTCTTGCTTAGGCTTTATTCTCAGTGCCTAGCAAATCTTGGGCACTCAGTATTCAAACATGTTTAATGATATAGATGAATGAATGAATGAATGAGTAAGGGGAGAGCACGTCCCCTGAAGTCAGTGACACTGACCCCTGACCTCCCTGAGGGGAGGAATGTGGGCCAGCATAAGTGCTTCCAGCCCTGCCCCTTCTCAACGTGGAACCACAGGTCTGCACCCAGGCCATCCAACCCCAGGCCTCAAGGGGGTGAAGGAGAGATACCCCCTTGTTCTACAGCAGGGACTCTCTGAAGATGTACAACAATCTCTAACTCCAGAGAAAGCTAAATCACACGGGTGACTTCTCTCACTCCTGCAGGTGGGTGCAAGAGCACATCACCACTTGTTTTCTTTTTTTTTTTTTTTAATTTTCTTTTTGCCTATTGTGAGCCCCTCCAGTTGGAAAGTCTGGTTTTGCTCATACTTGATGACGGTGCTGTCTGTGCTGCCTCCTCCTCCCCCACATTTGAAATGAGTTTTAAGTAACATAAAACAATGCTTAGCAACAACCTGACTGGGGCTCAGTTCCTGGAGGGGTGGTCACTGCACACCCAGCTTCACTTTTTGCAGAACTCAGAGCTGGTTGCTTAGCAACAAAATGAGATGCCAGTTTAACTAGCTCTAGATCTACATTTTCCTAATCGATGCAGAAGAAAGACCCAGCCAAGCCTTGAGAAGAGAAAACGATTACTCACGTGGGTGAGAGCTCACTCTGCTGTAAGCACTGTCGTAAGTGCTGCCCACTGCGCTCATTATGGTTCAGTTAATCGTCCCAACAAACCGGTGAGGTGGCACCAGTACAAGCTTCAATTACAAATGAGGAAACGGAGGCATAGGGAGCCCCGGGGGACACAACCAGCAGTAGGTGAAATGGGAATCTGGACCCAGCTTGTCTCTGCTCCAGAACCCAAGTTTCTACCAACTAAATTAAATGCCCCCATTCAGTAGGCCATCCCAGGTGACTTTCCCTTAAAGCAGCTAAGGCAGAGAGCTCTTCCAATGGACCAGATGAGCATTCTTCAGCCACATAAAAAGTTAAGCTAAGCTCAACAAACTTCTTACATCTCAGGAACTCTCATCAATGAATGACCTGGTTTCGATGGCAGCCCCTCCCCATGACACATCACCAAGAAGATATTCTGATGACAGTTCCCTTGACTCTCCACCCACCTGCTCCTCTTCAATCTCAGCAGAGTGTCAACCAAATTCTGACATGGCCCAGGGGGAGCATTTCTTGACCCACTGTTCCAGGGGGCTAGACCTGGTTCTGGATGATGGGAGGCTGGCCTGTGCGGGGGTTGGGGGGGGTGGGTGGTACTGGCTGGGAGGAGAATTGGGAGGAAAGAATCTCCTTGCAGGGGCTACTGACCTGGGGTGATCACGCCCCTATCTGATGCCCACCTACACATCCTTTGTTTATTATATCCCAGTTAAAAAAGAGCTGTTGGAGGGAGAAAAACCAGAAGAAAACAGAAGTATTTGTCAAATCTTAAGTGTTCTATGGAATCAAACTATTAATTAAACTATGGTACAGGGAAAGAGGTAAGGACCAGAGATATGTTTCTGAATTGCTAAGTAGGAACTTCCTCACAATGTATTACATAACTCTTCCTTTTTCTGTGTGAAGCCTCCTTAGTTATAAATTTATATGCAATAATGATATTTGTGTCTGTTACTTCTATTAATGTTTTAGTGTGTTAGTCGGAATTTCCAAAAGGGCAGATATAAAACTGGTTAACGTTGGGCTTCATGGTTTGGTTTTGTTTCTAATAATGTGTTGATCTGAATTTATTCAGAAATTCTGGGAATTGAAGGCTCAGAGCGAACCTCCCTTAGCTGAATAAGAGAGGTCCCGGTCCTGGACCTCACAGATCACAAACGCCAACAGACAAAAATCGTTGTTATTGTTTTCATTTCAAACTTGTTAGAAAGATTCCTGAGTTTTGTGACTGCTTTGGTCAGTAGGAATCACAGGACAGGGAGCTATTGGCAGAACTGGGCCTCCCAGGGGAGGAGACGGTGAGGACCACAGCCTTAGTTAGATGGAAGAGTAACTCCAGGGTTTTCGGCAAGGGGCATCTCCCGTTCTCTGGGAAGCAGAGAAAACCAGCCTGCAGCTTACGGAGAGAAGCAGGGTGAGAGCCAGGGACAGAGACTCCTGGGCTCCGCAGAGAACACTGCTTTCTGGTTCCTGACCTTCCATGATTAGGCCATTCTATGAGATTCTCTGGTGTTCTCTTAAGACTTTCCTCTTGCTACTTACATAGTGGTTTCTCTTTCCTGAACCTGAAATTCCTGAACCTGAAAAAGTCCTAAGGAACAAGAATCGCCTTTCTTGAGTGACCAAAGGTTTTTCTGTCTTCATGATGGACTGGACAAGCTGTCTATGGCCACTGTTTGCAGAAGCAATCCACCAAACGAGGGATGGGGAACACTGCTGTGACGACTCTAAGGTGATCCTTGGGTCATCTGAACCCCACGAACAGAGAATGTAACGATCTAAAATTTCTAAAATTCAGAGGAAGACTTGGAACCGGGGTGAAGTTAGGAGGAGAGATGGCAGGAGAGAGGCAAGTGAAAAATGTGTCCTTCATCTTCCCACCACCCCCCACCACTGCATACACATACACAACCCTTCTAGTTCCATCAGGAATTTCAGATCACCTGTTTCGTGCCAGGCACTTCGGAGAGTGAGACTTAATTTCAACAGATTGTCATACATGATCAGAGAGAGCTTTGCCAAGGATGCTTTGGAGTATGGAGAAAGGTCATTTAAGCCCAACAAGGGGGTCAGAAAGGGCTTCCTAAAGAATAAAAGGAAGGAAGGGATAAAACAGGGCATCAAGTCATTAAGGATGCCTCAGGCTGACAGCCTCACTGACAGCAAAAAGGGTCTGATACTCCAAACACCCTCTTGGCCTGATGGAACGTGCAGTGAGGGATGGGTGATCAACAGAGCTGTTTTCAAGCTCCAATTTGATTTCAGAACATTAGTAATAGAACAGGCACAGGTAATAAATAATAGTCTGTAGTCTTCATGGTAATTATTTCTGGGAGGTGGTAGGCGGCGGCAGTAATTTTGAAGCTCCTAGATTGCTGACTTTAAAATTCAACTCCTTCTACCCCAAAGAAGTAAGAATTCTAAGCTGAGCTGTGAACAAAGAACTGAAAATCAATTGAAACCCTTGAAAAGACCACTGTAATTATTACCCTCCTCCCTGGATGTTTTTACCAGGAGGGATGGGCCTGTAATATTAAAATAGTTGGCGATAATAATTGGTTGTTCTTTGGAACCTGACTAGGATGTCTAACACATTAAGTGAGGATGGTACACATGAGGGAATAATTTTGTTAAGGTAACACTTTTTGTTGTCCACAGTTAAACAACAAAGAATAAACAGGGGGAAAAGTCAGTCCCCACTCTACCCCTGCATAGCAATCCCACTCTGGTGGGAAAAAAAAAAAAAGACAAATACAGTCCTCCTTCAGTGTGGGGGTGTGGGGAGGTTGGTTCCAGATAACAAAATCTACGCATGTGCAAGTCCCTTACACTCGGGTTCCACATCCACAGATACGGAGGGCGGACTGCCGTGATACAAGAAGAGATCTATATGTGGAAATGCTTCAAAACTGTATTTTTTGTTCACTGGGGTCACATTTTTTAAACTTAGGCGACAGGCTCCACAGCCCACAGCTGCCACGAGAAAACCACAGGTCCTTCTGGTTAATGGGATCCAAATTCCAGCCAAGGTCCTGGAGGAAGTTGGGAAGCAGGGACTACAATGATGAAGGCTTATGCTGAAAGGTGAGACAAACTGAGATTGCTCTGCCTGAGGAGAAGGAGGCTGAAGGTGACCGAATAACAGTCGAGTATCTGGGTTGTGCTCAAGTGCCCACTCACGGCAGCGGGGAAAGTTGTGGGAGCAGATTTAGGTCCCACAGTGCTTGCGCTCCTACCTGGATGGTTGTTCCCTCCTGGAGAGGATGCAAAATCCCTTCTCTGGCCCTTCAGGAACAGAATGGGTTGTCACTCACAAGAGATAACTGAATATCAAGGGCCTGAAAGGGTATAGAGAACATGATGCTCCTTGATAATTTATCCCAATTTTTCCCAATAATGTCTTTTTAAAAAGAAGTCAGAGAATGAGAAAGGAAGGAAGGACTAGAAAGGTTGGAGGAGGAATGGGAGAATTTGGAATCTATCTTATCAAATGGAGAAAGATTGAGAGAAAGAGAGATGAAGACAGGCCTTTTGGAGAGGGTGTAAAAACTTGCCAGGCTGGATCAGAGCAAGAGGGGTGCTAAGGAATGAGAACCTCCTAAGAGTCAGGGTACAAAAGATTTGGGAGAAAAAGAAAAGAGGATGTGAAGTGTTAGCAGCAATTGTCGGGTGTAAGCATGAGTTGTCACTGAATCTATTTTTCATCTAAATAATGTAAAGAAAAAT
This sequence comes from Vicugna pacos, assembly GCF_048564905.1. Taxonomy (NCBI): domain Eukaryota; kingdom Metazoa; phylum Chordata; class Mammalia; order Artiodactyla; family Camelidae; genus Vicugna; species Vicugna pacos. Next base: position 13,320,604 of record NC_133000.1, on the reverse strand, counting down.
AAAGAAAAATTTACATCACTTTATGCCACTGAACTGTCTTTCAATGTGACACTGTTCTAGGACTGAATCGTGTGAGTCTATGATCTCACTGGGGTAAGCAGCCACTCACTTACTCATCAAAGCCTCACTAAATGTCAAATACGTGCTGAGCACTGTGCCTGAGATTCTGTGACGATGTAATTTAATCACCCTTGGCTGTATACAGTAACGAATACACACATTGTCCTGTGTATGCTTAGCAACATTTTGGAATCTGACAGCTGGGTCTTTATATTGCTGGTGCCTCTTAGTCTCCACTGAAAGTAAAGAGGGATATGTCATCCCCAAATACAAGGAGAATTTGTTGTCTGATCTTAAATAACACGTTGCAGCATTAGCATCCCAGAAGATTTTCCTTAAATTGCCTTACGCTCTGGTTTTATACGTTGCTAAAGCAAAAATTAACTTCCTAAGAATGAAAACTCAGATCAAATTCATTCTTTTTTTGTGGCGGCATGGCCTCTAGTGATGTGTGTCTCACTCTAATTTTTTAATCAGTCACCTCCCATCCCTGGACATTTCACGTTGTGTCCAGGTGTGGCTGTTTGCCTCTATGATGGCACTGCGGTAGCATTCTTGGACATACGCCCTTTCTTACCGGTGGTTTTCTAGCTATGGGATAATTTCTTAAAGATAAAGTGCTGAGTAGAAGAGTATATATATATGACTATATATATATATATATATATATATATATATATATATATATACACACACACGTATATATATGAATACACACACACATATTTAATAGACATTACCAAATTGCTTTGCTAAAAAACGATACTCTTCACACTTTTCCTCATATCCCCCCTGTTTCAGGCTAAATTGTGCCCCCTCTTCAAATCATATGTTGAAGTCCTAACTCCCAATGTGACTGCATTTGAAGACAGGCCTTTAAAGAGTTAATTAAAGTTAAAGGAGGGCATAAGGTGGGGCCTCTTCTCTATAAAAGTCTTTCCCAAGTTCCTGTGGGTGTAACATTCCCATTCACTCCCTGTTTAGCACTGCCTAATCAAATTGATTTTTTCCAAATAAACTCTTAACATTATTAATATGCCTCAGTTTAATCTTTTAATGATATTAATCAACTTGTTCATTTTTCTCTTATAAATCCATCTTGTATTACAGGGGGTCTCAGCCCAGAACTCAGAAGGTTAAAGGGAAAATTATTTTTCCTCTCCTACAATTCTTACTAGCCAGAGCCTTGAGAATTTAGAATCCAGATTTTACATCATGATGTTAGAGACTAGATTTGGGAGGCATTCTTCCCCACAGCTCCAGAGAAGGAGACTCAAAACAGCGTGAACTTGAGTCTGCGAAGCCCCCAGGTGAAGCCCGCATCTGGCAAGCTGCCGGGGAGAGGGTAGCAACAGAAAAGGAGGGGTGCAGATGGAGGGGTCTCCCACAGATTCCCTTCCGTGCATGTCATGTCCCCTGGGGTGGAGGTGAGGGCCCAGGGAAGGCGTCACTGAGGCCATGTCTCTCTCAGGAGGGTGGTAACAAGGGAAGTGACTGGGTTACTGTTCAGACATGAGTTATAAGTAATGGCCCATGTTTGGGGCTGACATGGAACATGCTGGCATTTATTACCCAGTGACCATTCAGCAGCTTAAAGCAAAGGTTCTTTCATTCTCTTTCACTTCAATCTTCTCGGAAACTTCTGTCAAGGAAGGAAAATTACCAACGGAAAAACCTTGCTATCTGTTTAGAGTTTACAGTTGGCAAACCACTTCCAAACTGATTATTTCATTTCTTTCTCACAAGCCTTGTCTCGTGCATAGGGAGTGCTTGCCTCAGCAAAGGGCACACAGATCGTAAAATTTAGCAATTTTTGTGGCAAGTCTAATCTATGTTCTTTCTGTCTGCTAACAGATTTGCTAAGGAGTTTCTGTTATTTTGCAGATTGCCCTGGAGTTTGCAATAGCCCAGGGATTCCAAGAATGTGCCCAAGGGTCCCCAGGTTGGGAGAGGTGGGAAGGGGGTGGGGGAGCACTGAGGCTTCTGTGCTTTGTTTTGTGTATTATTTTCCTCAGGGAGATGCCATCGGCAGAGAGGCTTCTGCAGGGGTGGCTTGCGGAGGGGGACCAACTTCACAGGGAAACAGAAAGAGGCTGGGCTGCACCTCATTCATTTTTAAACCCACAGCTTCAAGTCCTTAGTAGATGCTCAATTAACATTTTGGGAAAGACTATTTGGAGGGGGAAAGGGTGGACTTGATCATCTCTGTTGAAGAGGGACAATCAACGGAATGGAAATGAAAGTCAAATAAAAGTTTTGTAAGGTCAGTGATACTTGTAAAATGTTTGTAAACTTGGGTTAACGAAACTCTGAAGATCAGGTGGATTAGTCATGTTAGGGATTTAGTTTTCTCCCAGCGGTACTATGGTCTTTCTTTTTTTAAGACCAATAATGTCTTATTTTCATGCCCAGAGTTGGAAGGAGTGAAGGAAATTGGGGTCAGGGAGGGAAACTGAGAGACTGGCCTTCCCCTGCCTCATCTGAGCCCCTGCAGCAGCGAGTGGCTGTGGGGAAACTGAGGAAGAGGAGGATTCATCTTGGACTCTTGGGAGATTGGGATCTTTTATTCCTATGAACCATCTGTGTCCCCTGAAGCCTGGAAGCAGGAGCATCCACTCCCCAGGACACTGCATTCATCATCACCACCGTCATGTCATCTCGGCCAGGGGTGTCTGCTGGGCCCTCAAAGTACCACAGACTTGTGTGGCAGGAAATAGCTGGCCCAGGTGGGCAGCTCACCTGCCTACTTGCTTTCAGACCCATCCTTCTCCCGCTGTTCCCCTCAGATTGCAGGGGACTGGCCCCTACAACCTACAGTCCCCAACTTCCTGTGCCCACTTGTGTCGGTTGGGTTCAGCCAATGGAAGGCGCGGGTGAATGAAGGGGAGATTTGGTGTACACCGGCCCATCGCACCTACCCACCTCCCCAGCCTCATCTGGGGCAGTGGCTACATCTCTGGCAGTGACCGCTTTTCCTCCTTGGACCCAGGTCTGCTACGCAGCCCTTGCTCTGCTTCTGCCCCCCGCCACCCCCATGGCCTTTCCCCCACGGTGGCCGCTCCTGCCTGGCAGCCAAAACCATGGGGCCCTCAGGCAGCCCCTAGTCCATAGTTCCAGCCTCCAGTTCCTAGGCTCTGAGGGCTCAATCTCCTCCCTTCGTTCCTCCAGCCCTAGGAGTGGAAGCAGCTTCCTGAAGTCGTTCATCTCCGGGTTCCCTCCCCCTCCCCTGGCTTCAGCTCTGCTAACTCCCTCGTCGCCAGCCTACTGTAGTAATTCCTTCTCCTAAACTCCCTGCCCGGGGACCCGCTTTCCTGACTGTCTACTTTTCAAATTAGAACACAGGAGCCCTGAGACTCCGAGGCTCTTGCTACCAGTCTCTTTTTGCATGTTACATCCCTTTCCTGTGAATGGTGCCTGCTTTAAAGCAGCTCTTTTCATCAGGGAAAACAAAGTATATTAAAGGTCTGTGAATATTCAGCCAACACTGGGGCGGCACTACAACCAGCATAAGAAATTCCAACATTCCACATCCCAGGATGAGCCAGCCTGTGGGAAATCTAACCCAGCACACGAGAAAGCGTCAGACTTCCTTCATTCTCCAGCTCCTTCCAGCAGAGCCATCGGGGACAGTCTGGGAAGGATAAAGGTGTTCAAAGCCTATCACAAGCCATACAGCTCTACGTGTGTGTGTGTGTGTGTGTGTGTGTGTGTGTGTGTGTGTGAGAGAGAGAGAGAGAGAGAGAGAGAGAGAGAGAGAGAGAAATGTATGTGACATAAATAGAAGATTTTTGCTGTAAATATTGAAACTTTTTTTTATCATTTCATGGACTGTTTTAAATTTGAGAGGACTTTACCAGCAGCAGCACTTCCAGGAGAGCGAGCCCTTGTACAGCTTGGCTAAAGCACTTGGGGGCAAGTCCACGGTCAGCACCATCACTGCTCTCTCGTGAAGGCTGTTCTCTGAGAAGTTGCAGGTGCACATTCCCCACCACCTCGCCCAACCCGATGGCCTGAGAAGACATGAGACTCCTGGGTCAGAGACAAAGGACTTGATTACTCACTGCACAGCAAGCAACACAAGCTTCACGTTCCAGTTGGTTCCCTTGTTCCTCGAGTACTGCAGGGTGACACCGAGTGGCGCAGGCGAAACTGGGCACATAGTGGGTTTGTGTCACAGCAGAGGAACGCCATGTTTAAGGAACCCACATCTTTTAAAGGGACCTCAAGCGAACCTGCCCCACTTTGACACCAGACTGAGACATTATCTTCATTATCCTAGACACCAAGCAAATCTGCCCTCTGCCCTGGAAGGAGACATTATTTAGGTTTCCCAAGGCAATTTTCTTTATAATCTTCCTTGAAAGGATAGTCTAGAACAGAAGTGCAGTGCTCCCAACTCAGAAAACATGTCAAGACACAGAGACCCACAGAGAACTTTCCCCTAACACACCCCTGGTTAAGGATCACTGATGCAGGATATTATTTCTATATCTAAATGCTCTACATGTTTCAAACAACAAATTGACAAATGAGCTCTTCTGATCCTGCCATATGGGTGGGGAAATGGGCAACTGCCTCATGGTTGAGCTACCACTATATGAATATATTTTATTTGTGTATAAAAAAATAACCTGATTCAAGTTTGTAGTGTAGGAATCCAGCGAGGGTTAAATTAAACAACACATGCAAAATGTTGGTACATAGCAGGCAATACAACTGGGTTCTTCACTCTCTTCTTCTGTGCTTTGCCTGCTTCACAGCCTTGCCTGAAACTCTCCTGGCTGCACATCAAGAATGGCTTAGATTTATGTCATTTTCCTGCTACTGGTAGCAATGCTGAAAGGAGTCCATTGAATTCTTTAAATGTGTCCCGGGGGAGGCACCCAGCTTACAATAAGAGCAATAAAAATGACTGCGCTGTTGGCAACCTGTTATCTGTAATTTTATGATCTGCCACTCACTTGATTCTACCATTTCTCCTGATTTCTCGTCCTGCCTCCATCCCCGTCCCATTCTGTTGGCCTTTTCAAGACCACCTTCTAGAAACTGTCTACACCCTGTGTTCTCTGCAGCTACAGCTCTTTTGTTTATTCACCCAGTAATAATTTGCTGATGACATGATCTCTCATATAGAAGAGTCTAAGGAAGTCCATTAAAATAATTATCAAACCAATAAACGAGTATAGTAAGGTGACAGCATATGAGATCAACATACGAAAATCAACAGTATTTCTGTACACTAGCAGTGAATGATCTGAAAATGAAACTGAGAAAACAATTCCATTTGCAATAGCACCAAAAAGAATCCAGTACTTGAGAATAAACTTAACATGAGAATTACAAGGCTCATACAATAAAAACTATAAAATACTGTTGAAAGAAATAAAATACGGCCTAAATAAATAGAAAGATATTCATCTTCATGAAGCAGAAAACTGAAGTATTGTCAAGACACTAACACTCCTCCAAACTGAACTACTGATTCAGCACATCCCCTCAAAACCCCAGCTAGTACTTGGCAAGTTGACCTTCAAATTCATATGGAAATTTGAGGGATCCAGAATAGCAAAAACAATCTTTAAAAAGAAAAAACTCTCGAGGGGGAGGATATGGCTCAGTGGCAGAGCACATTCTTAGCATGCTCGATGTCCTGGGCTCAATATCCAGCACTTCCATTTAAAAAGTAAATAAATAAAAATAAACCCAATTACCTCCTCCCCAAAAGAAAAAAAAATCCTTAACAAGAAGGATAAGGCATGGCTACTAATGAATACCAGGATTTGGGGGGTGGTGGTGGAGGGGCTGAAAATGCTGTAAAATTCAAAAGTGGTTATGGTTGCACAACTCTGTGAATACACTAAGAACCACTGGATTGATTATAAACTTTAAAAGGCTGAATTTTACAGCAAGTGAACTGTATCTCAATAAAGCTGTTATCTACCAAAAAAAAAAAAAAAAAAGCAAGACTTCAGACTTCTGAGATTTGTGATATTGATAACGAGGTAACCTCACATGTACTCCGAAGGTTGTGAAGGAAGAGAACCTGGTTCTGTTACACACTTACACGCTTTAATGGAGCATGATTCCTGGGTGTGGTTGCATCCAGACCAACTAAAAAATTGTGCCTGGCACTTGACCTATTAAGAAGTCAGGTTCCACACGGGGTTATTTCTGGGCTTCAGTGCAGAAATAACCCTGGTTCTATAAGGAAACCACTTCAGCTGGAGAAGATGGTACCCTGGTAGAGCTGTGTACACCCATCTCGCTCACCCACATCTCACATCTCGCTCAGCTGTCGACGGCCTTGGAACAGGTACTCCTAGAAGTTAATATAGCCACAGAAACTCAAAAAAAAGAATAACCCAGTAAAAACCACAGAAGCACACTCGTTTATCCTGGTAAATGGCATCACCAGCTGCCCAGGGAGAAATCTTGGACATGTCGCCAATGCCTCCATTTTCCTTACTCCGCCCCCCCACCCCAGTGCCTGCTCCATCTAAAACATCCTTCACATGCTATAAGTTCTGTAGTATTTTTGCCTAATCAGTTTCCAGAGGCCCCTGATTTTTCTTTGCTAGGTACCAGTTTGCTGCTCTGAGACTGGGCCTGCAGTCTTAATAGTGGGTTCCTATTAACCATGTTAATTGCATTAAACATATTAAAGTCACACCATGTCTCGCCTCTGCTCAGACTGCCACTGCTCCTTGTCTCACTGAGACTCAGAGCGACTGAGGTTCCACCCCACCCACCACCGCACCCCACCTTCGCCACCAGGCTCCTTCCCACACGCCTGCCTCCCAAGCCTCCTTGCCTCTCCCTGAACACAAGCGCACTGCTGCCTGGGCTTCTGCACTCACGGTTCCCTCTGCCTGGGCCCCGCTCACTTCTGGGACCCACATGATTGGCTCCCTTGAGAGTTTGCCCAGTGTCACCTGCCAGTAGGCTCCCCCATCCCCACTTCACCCTGCACTGGCTGCCTCATTTCCTTTGTCTTTCTCCATCACCATCTGACAGACCATAGATTTACTTGTCTGTTGATTGTCATCCTCTCCCCATCATTACCTGAAGGCCCAGAGTTGCATTCACTGTTTGTACTTCCAGAGCCTGGACCAGTGCATGTAGCAGATATTCAATTCATACCTACAAGTGACTGAATGAATGAGAGGGATGTAAGGCTCCAAGACCTGAGTTTTCATGCATTTTCTCTGTGTTGCTGGCTGTGACTTGCCTGCAAGCAGCCTTCTCTGTCTCATGTTGGGACAGCAGCCTCAGGGGTCACCCACACCCTTCTTGAGGCAACAGGCAGCACAACCTGTGCATCCTGGACAGAACTCCCAGCCCACAAAGCCCTCCCAGGAAATGCATCTCTAACTAAAGACTCTGGGAGGGGGGACTGGAAAGAGGGTTTCCATGGAGCAGAGTTTACCTTAATAAACAATCTCCCTTTAAACGTCTTTGTTCTTTCTCCAAAGTTCCTTTCTAGGCAGCCCTGCTTATTTATTAAGGTCACTTCCAGGGAGCCTGGTCTGTACCCTCTCCCAGATCAAGTAGGTGCCCCAGACCCTGGGCATCCCCCCAGAGTGGCACTGACCATGCCGTCCGCGTGTCTGCCTCCCACATCAGCTCATGAGCCACTGGAAGATGGGGGCAGTATCCCCAGTGCCTGGTGCCATCCTGGCATGTAGTCCACATTTAATAAATGCTCACTGAATGGATGAATGGATACATGAGTGAATGAAGGAGAGGATACTTTGGGATCTGAAAAGCAGACTGATGGAAATGATTATGAAGAGGATGTTCAGAGTTACGGAATTCACCCTCCTGAGCCCAGGGTTCTGTCTGACATTCAGAAGTAACAGGTGTCCATTTAATAAAGCTTTCCAAGGAAAGAAATTTCACAACTTCCCCTCTTCCTCTCTCTGGCCACAAAGGCTGTTGATTCAGACACTGAATTAAGAAATAGATAAGCAGACAAATTGCATTGCCAGGGCTCGGTCTGTGCTCTTGTTGTCCTGAAGCTAATGTTTCCACGGGATACAGTTGAAGTCATCTCCTCCCTCTGCTCTTGGACTCCCCTCTTCCCCCGAAAAGGCAGGGCCAGGGGCCTCAGTCCATTGCAAAAAAATTCTGAGATACATAAAATCCTAAACAGATAACCAAGAAGCTAAGGAAAGCAGTTTGCTTTTACCTTAGCATTTTGAAATTTACCAAGGAGTTTTTTCTTTCTAATTGTACTGGCACCAAAGAAATGGGAGGGCTGCCCCCTAAAGGGGCAATTCAGCAGAATGAATCTCTTGGAATGACTGTAATTATATTGTCTGCTTGCTCTCTCTCTGCCAGTGACAGCGTGTGCTTAAGCGAGCTATCCCCTGGTGAGCAGGTCTGCGTTCTTTCTCTGGATTTGCAGCTGCATTGCAGAGGCAGCTTAAAATAACCCAAATCGAGGCCAGGCTGCACCCTGATGTGGAAGTCAGACCCTCAGGGCTATAGAGCCTGAGGCAGGACCACCCTGAGTCTGCAGCCATTACAGTGCATGTCCTTCTTGAGGGCGGTAATGGACAGAAGTCTGCAGAGGACTGGGACCGCGAGGAAACACAGCCCGCCCCTGTTTGTTGGCATTTTCTCCTGGAAAATGTATCCACAGGACAAACTCTGAAATCTCTGAAAAAAATCTTGCTACATGTGCTCGAAAGACAATAAATAAAATCACCGAGGCGTGCTGTCCTCAGGTGGGCCCGTGGTGATTAAGCAGCGGGGCTGGGATTTGGGGAGCATTTGGGAGATTGGAAACAGGAGGAGAATGCCAGAGGCTGTCAGCCTGCCACACAGCTGCAAATACGCTGAGAGAGTCAGACAGGAAAACTGACATCTGTCAGGGAACAGTTAGCTGCCGTCAAGCCCTGAGCCTCTGCTGGGTGCTCTGCAGGGTTTGAGAGGTTTCCAGATGTCCTTTTGTTTCAACACAGTCTCTTCTTAACACACATCAGGAAGAAAGAAGCCCAGGGTGCAGGCTTTAAAAAGCACTGAATTGACTGTCGAGTTCAGCTTAGCCCAGGGACAGCAAGGACCACTTCCAAGGTGCGATGAGCCAACAGGAGTAGGGTGCTGGAACTCGTCACACAATGCCTCATTTAATCCAGTAAAAATCCGCGAGGTGGGTCACTTTAAGCCCATTTAAGGAACAAGGAAGATGACACTCAGCGAGGCTAAGGAACTCTACCCCAAGAGGGAGAAAGCCAGGTAAGAGGGGTCAGCCAGGTACGTCTCTGACAGTGGAAACGCCAGTGCTCACTTGCTATCTGGCTTCTCTGGAGGATGCACGCAGCACCCAGGGCCAGTCCCAAGGTGAAGAGGACTGGGAGGGAAGAGAGGTGTGGGAGGCTCCCCGCCAGGGAAGGTGGCTGGGGGGGTTTCTCAGGGACACAGGCTGACTCCTGGATTGCTCACGTAGCACACCTGTCACCAGGTAAGGGAGGCCCAGAGACGTGCGTTCAACCACTGACCCTGCCACCTTGAGCAAGTCACATGACCTCTCTGAAGGGCACTGTCCTTGACCACAAGATGGGGATGTGCCCCTGGCCACTGAGTGGTCAAGAGAGTTAGTGACAGTCTACGGAAACCACTCGGCCCAATGTAGGACCTCCATCAAAACATGCAAGGGAAGTTGGGTAATAAAGCATGTTAAAAAAATTTCCTGCCATTCATGTCTCCAGGGCTGGAGAGAGGGGAAGGGGACTGTTAGTGAGGAAGTCAAGTGAGACATCCTGTTCGTAAAGAGGCAATTACAGTGACCTAATCATGCTGCCCGAGAGTCAGACGGGTCTTGCATTAGCTTAGAGACCCTGCTTCCCCAGACTGTGGCCCACAGAATAGTAGTGGTGCCACCTGGACCCAAGCCCACGTCTACTGCATCAGAATCTGCACCTAAACAAAGCCCCAGGGGAACAGGTGCGTGCTGGAGTCTGGGGAGCGCCGTGAGAGCAGCACTTGGACTCGGGAGTCGGATCCTGGTTGGGCTGGATCCATCCCTAACAGAGCAGTTAAGTCACAAGATGAAGCTACAGTCACTAAGTGGCTCAACGTGCTCCTGAAAGAGGCGACCGTCACCGTGGACCTCAGCAGGGCATCTTTCCTTCCTCCTCTAAAGGCTTTGTGATGGATCCGCTACACCTGTAGGCCTCCTCTTTCTAAACACCTGGCCACGAGCTGGTGGGGATGTGCCGCTTTGGGCCAAGGGCAAGGTCAACTAACCCCAGTGCAGGTGGAGCCCAGAGAGGCCTGCTTGCTCCAGGAACTTCGGATACAGCAATGCCTCAAGATCAAGGACACAAGGACATTCCTAAGCTCCCAAATCCCGAACCCCTGCCACCTCTGTCCTGTCCGGGCTTCCAGGTGCCTCACACACCTGGGCCAGCTCAGCCGGCTGTCTTCTGGGAGATGAGCGGTACCCGGGGAGCCCTGTGGTTGAAGGACAACGGCCCTGAGGGCTGTGCAGATGAGCCCTGCAGTGAGAGCAACTGCTATTTACTCAGTGATGGGGGTGGGGGTGGGCAAGTACTTAACATCTCTGAGCCCACCTCCCTAAATGTGATGAGGATCATATGAGATCAGGAGTATGTCTGCCTTGCAGCAGGTACTCAGTAAATCACAATATAATGACAGTCCTGGCTTGACTCCTGGCCTCTTGGCCCACAGGGAGTTCCAAACTCCCATGTCGCAAGCAGACACTCAGTGTCCCCCCAAAATGTCAACCCTCCTTCCTCCCACTTCTAGATGTTTGAGTAACTTCATTCCTATTTCCTGAAAAAGTAGCCCCACTATCCTCTTTCTCCCGTTCACTTCTGCCCATCCAGGAATTGACTCCACCAATTACGCTGCCTTTTTCTTATCTGTCATCTGAGACACTAAATGTTGATCTCTCTCCATCCTGAAAATACTTTCCTCATCCCTGCCACCCTCAGATGCCATCCCTTTTCTCCTCCTTTGCCCCATCTCAATTCTCAAAATGGTGAGCTGCATTTCTTGCACCTGCTCATCTCAAAGGCCTCCCGTTGCCCAGCAAAGCCGCCAGGGCCGGCACCTCCTCCTGCCACCAGGCACCCTCAGAAGCGTCCATCCTGGCACCTTGAACTTTCACAACAGCCCCTTGGTCCTCTTCCCTCTCAAGTCACCTGCAACATTAAATGCTGCTGACATTTCCCACCTTAAAACTCTTTCTCAACGTCTGGGTAGTTTAGAAAGGCACACCGCAGTAGGGATGGAAAGGCGTGATGTCTGGGCTGTGCTTTAAATCACTTCAGCCAACCAAAACAGTCGGGGGAAAAAAGAAAGCAAAGAGGAAATGGAAGAAGCAAATCTGACAGTCTTGACAATTATTTAGTTCAAGGAGAGGTTCAGGGTGGGGTGTGGGGATTCCTGTGCTATTCTCTGTATTTGTACACACTCTCAGCAGCCGACATTTTTCATTATAACTTTTTTTTTTAATTTCTTTCCTGGGCCACCGCATCACATACCCCTCCTGGCTCAGTTTCTCCTCTTGCTTCATGTCCTCCCTTAAAAATAAGTGTTTCCCGAGGTCTTTGCCCACTTTTCCTGTGTCAGGACTCAGCGTGCAGGCCTGCTCGCTGCTTTACCTGAGCTCTTGGCACAGATGCCCTGACTCTACCCTCCAGTCGTGGCTTCTCTCCAAACTCCAGACGCACATATATTTTTTAAAAATTCATGCATGTTAAAAAATACATATATAGAGAGAATAATATAGCAAAAGTCATGTACCCAACACCCAGATTTAACCAGTGTTGACACTTCAGCAAATTTCCTTCATAGTTTTAGAATCAACATGTTACAAATATAGCTGAAGAACCTCACACCCTAACAAACCTCTCCAGCTCTGCCAGTTCTCTTCCCTTTCTCCTGAGAGGAAACCCCTGTTCTGAACTCAGGGTGTATCTCCAGACCATATTTATACTTTGACTACTGAAGCCTGTGTCTACAATATATGGAACAATGTTGTTTTTAAATTTACATAAAGCAATTTCACTATATGTGTCCATCTGTAACCATTTTCACTCAACACTGTGCTTTCCAGAGTTACCCATATTGACACACAAAGACCTAGTTCGTTCATCTTGAAAGCTGCAGAGCATCTTGGTAGGTGACACCTAGCACAACTTTTCTCCTTACTTCCCTATTGATGGACATCTTGGCTGTTTCCTATACAAACAGTGCTGCAGCGACAGTCTTTTGCAGGTCTCCCTGTGTACACATGCGTGAGCATGCTGCTCTCCTCTGTGCACATCTACTAAAGGCCTTACAAAAACTACTAGAGCTGATAAAAGAATTTGGCAAGGTAGCAGGGTACAAGATTAACATACAGAAATCAGTGGCATTTCTTTACACTAACAATGAAATATCTATAAAGGAAGGTAAAGAAACAATCCCTTTTAAAATTGCATCCAAAAAAATACAATACTTAGGAATAAATCTGACCAAGGAGGTGAAAGACATACATGGAGAACTACAAAACATTGACTAAGGAAATTAAAGATGACTTTAAGAAATGGAAAGATAGCCCTTGTTCTTGGACTGGAAGAATTAATGGGATCTCTATCAAATTAACCAGGACATTTTTAACAGGATTAGAACAAATAATCCTAAAACTTACATGGAATCACAAAAGACCCAGAATTGCCAAAGCAATATTGAATAAAAAGAAAGAAGCTGGAGGAATAACCCTCTCAGACTTCAGACAATACTACAGAGCTACAGTAATCAAAATAGTGTGGCACTGGTACAAAAACAGACCTATGGATCAATGGAACAGAATAGAGAGCCCAGAAATAAGCCCACAAACTTTTGGTCAATTAATCTTTGACAAAGGAGACAAGAACATACAATGGAGTAAAGACAGTGTCTTCAGCAAATGGTGTAGGGAAAACTGGAGAGGTGCATGTAAATCAATGAAGTTAGAACACTCCCTCACACCATGCACAAAAATCAACTCAAAATGGCTTAAAGACTTGAACATAAGACAAGACACTATAAACCTCTTAGAAGAAGACAGGCAAGACATTATCTCACATACATCTCAGCAATGTTCTCCTAGGGCAGTCTACCCAGGCAATAGAAACAAAAGCAAAAATAAACAAATGGTACCAATTAAGCTTATAAGCTTTTGCACAGAAAAGGAAACCATAAGCAAAACAAAAAGACAACATACAATGGGAGAAGATATTTGTAAAAGACAAGACTGACAAGGGCTTAGTTTGCAGAATATATAAACAGCTCACACAACTTAATAATAAGAAATAACCCAATCCACAAATGGGCAGAAGACCTAAACAAGCAATTCTCCAATGAAGACATACAAATGGCCAATAGGCACATGAAAAGATGTTCAATATTGCTAATTATCAGAGAAATGCAAATCAAAACTACAATGAGGTATCACCTCACACAAGTCAGAATGGCCATCATTCAAAAGTCCACAAATGATAAATGCTGGAGAGGCTGTGGAGAGAAAGAAAGCCTCCCACACTGTGGGAATGTAGTTTGGTGTAGCCATTATGGAAAACAGTGTGGAGATTCCTCAAAAAACTAAAAGCAGACTTAACCTATGATCCAGCAATCCCACTCCTGGGCATATATCTGGAGGGAACCTTAATTCAAAATGATACATGCACCCCAATGTTCATAGCAGCACTACATATAATAGACAAGACATGGAAGCAAACTAAATGTCCATTGATAGATGACTGGATAAAGAATTTGTGTTATATTTATACAATGGAATACTACTCAGCCATAAAAAGAATAAAATAATGCCTTTTGCAGCAACATGCATGAACCTGGAGAATGTCATTCTAAGTGAAGTAAGACAGAAAGAGAAAGAAAAATACCATATATCACTTGTATGTAGAATCTAAAAAAAAAAGACAAACAAACTTATTTACAAAACAGAAACAGACTCACAGACATGGAAAACAAACTTATGGTTACTGGGGTTAGGGGATAGGGTGGGAAGGGATAAACTGGGAGTTTGAGATTTGCAGATACTAACTACCATATATAAAATAAACAAGTTTATACTGTATAGCACAGGCAAGTATATTCAATATCTTGCAGTAATTTATGGTTAAAAAGAATATGAAATGAATATGTTCCTATGTGACTGAAGTATTGTGCTATACACCAGAAATTGACACAACATTGTAAACTGAATGTATTTCAATAAAAATATTTTTTAAAAATATATACATGCACCCCAATGTTCATAGGAGCTCTGTTTACAATAGCCAAGATGTGGAAACAACCTAAATGTCCATTGACAGATGACTGGATAAAAAAGCTGTGGTATATTTTATACAATGGAATAGTACTCAGCCATAAAAATAATACGATAATGCCATATGCAGCAACATGGGTGGACCTGGAGATCATTCTAAGTGAAATAAGTCAGAAAGAGAAAAAAAAAAAAAAAGACAAAGGAAACTATTTACAAAACAGAAACAGATTCACAGACATAGAAAACAAACTTACGGCTACCCCTTGGGGTGGGGTGAAGGTGGGAAGGGATAAATTGGGAGTTTAAGATTTGCAGATACTAACTAGTATATATAAAATAGATACACAACAAGCTTATATTGTATAGCACAGGGAACTATATTCAAGATCTTGTAGTAACTTATGGTTAAAAAGAATCTGAAAACGAATATATGTGTGTTCATGTGTGACAGAAGCATTATGCTGTACACCAGAAATTGATACAACATTGTAAACTGACTATATTCAATAAAATATACATATATAATATATAAATATATATACATATAAATATATATACATATATATAAAATATATATACATATATATATACACATATATATATATATAAAATACATATATAAAAGACTAGGCGGCCAATGGCATTATTTTGTGGAAATACAGGTAGAAGTTGGTAGTGAGGAGTCCAAGAGGCATTTTAACAGTGATTTGTATGCCTGCGATCAAAGAACACACTCCCAGCATGCTTTTTACTAGGTAGAAAAATAAAGCCACTGTCTGTATTTTGCGATAGTACTTAAACAGGCTTCTGATAAAAGCCAGTTAAAAACTATTTTGTGTAGTTTTTCAGATGAAGTGAAACTACATTGTCTTACGCCAGCTAAGAGTAGACAGATAAAACACAAGACTTCGTCAATTTTAAAATAAAATAGGCAGTTATCTTACCAGCTCCATGAGTTTATCTGGGAATAGCAAGAGGAATCGAAATTTGGGAAAAGAAAGCCCCAGCTGACCGTGGGCAAATCCAGAGGAAAAGAAGGAAGAGAGCTCGCTTTTATAGCGGAAGTGGGGACGTTGGAAGGGGCTGCTCCAAATGAAATGATTTCACTGGAGGAAATAGAGTTCAGGGTGGTGACAGCTTCTCATTGGCTGAACTGCAGCACTTCTCATTGGCTGGGCTGTTGCTGGGCGAGGAGAAAAATCTTCCTTCCTCATGCTGGGGTAACCTTCTCGCCCAGGATTGTAAAGTAAGCTGCGGTATATGGTGTGTGCCTTCAGGGCTTCCCGATTCCATTTGAAATGCGGTTTGTCTTTATGAATTTTCACAACATTCATGGTCATTCAGCAAACGTACTTGACTTCTCCTCTGTGTCAGGCGCAGCTCCAGTGAGCTCTGGGAGGGCCTGCGCTAAGGCAGTGGGCTGGGAAATGGGATCAGTGTGAGTCATTGAGGGGTAATTACTGACCAGCTGACAGCTCGGGGTGGCACTCAGGGTGCACTTTGTCTTAGGGTTCTTCAGGGTCCTGCTGGTGTTGGTTGCCATTGACTAACCTCCTGCAGGTGAAGGCTTGTCTCCTGGACAAGTGGGGCAGGCAGCTCAGACCCACAAGAGGTCTGGGCAGCTGGAGCAGGGGCAGGACTGGCCGAAGGAAAGGTCTGGAACATTGTGCAGGAGGGGAAGCCAGGAGCAAGCCAAGCAGCTCAGAGGACATGGGACTGAAAGAGAAGGACTCAGACGCTCCACCAGGCTGAACTCGGGACAGTGCACTGGGGCCGCCGTGCTCTGCCAGACCAGGGGCCGGGGAAACTGGTTTAGAGAGAGAAAAGACAGAAGCAGACTCTGGGAGGAGGCAGGGCAGGAGGCAGGATCTCAACAGCCCCACCTCACCTCCTCCACCCTCAGGCGCCCCTCTCTTGGTTAAAGCCTCGTAGCCCTCCTGACTCCATCTCTGCCCTCTGAGAGGTGGTGCCCCACTCGATGTCCTCCCTGCCACCTCACTCGCTATCATCCATCTCCACACAACAGCTGGAATGATCTTTTAAAACAAGTCAAATCTTACCGCTTCCCTCCTTAAAACCCTCAGTGTCTTCCACCATCCTTAGAATGAAAGCTCAGCTTCCTAGCCTGGCGGCCACACCCCTTTGACACCTGGCTCCTGCCTTTCCTACCACACTCCCTCCTCCTTGATGACACTTGCCTTTCCTGTGACCCTGTAAGCTGGGTACCCCTCCGGGGACTGCATCACACTCACCTGGCTGCATCTTTCTACTGACACCTTGGCAGGAACACCTCTCCCCCGCCCTCAGCCCATCACCTCCCCCCCATTCTCCTGCTACAGTGTCTCCACAGCACTTCCTACTAGCAGAGATGGTGTTATTTGTCTATTGTTGTCTTTCTCTGCTCCATTAGAACTTCAGCTCCTGAAGGGCATTTGCCTGGTCTGTTTCAGCCCCCTGCGGTGGCCCCAGCACCTACAATTGGGATAGGTGCCCAGTAAATATTTGTTGTACCAGAGAGAGTGGGTCAGTTCCTGATGGCCTTCAGATTTCCAGCCCCAGTTCTTCCTGAGTCTCAGGTGTGTGCCTGCAAATTCTCCTACAGTCCAATTATAAATTCCCCCCAGCTTGAACTTGCTTGATTTGGCTTCTGATCCTTGTAAATCACAGTTCCACCCAGCCTTGAGGTAGAGGAGCTGGGCAGGGAGCTCGCGGGGGTGGGGAGGGTGCTCTTAGGAGTGCTGATCCTGTTCAATGTTCAGACATTTGACCTGGGAACTGAGATGTGGCTGCAGACCTCCCAGGCTGCCCAGTAGCCACAATGACTGTGAGCAGTAAGGCATGTGTCAAGGGGCGGGGGGCCAGCCTGGGTTTCTCCTTCAATGCCTGGAGCAGATCAGGCATTTAGATATCTAGCAGCTTTGCCTCTCGATTCATAATCTTGGGTCTTCCAGGGAATTGCTTTTCAAACTGCCAATTCCTGTGGGCTGGAAATGACACATCTGTCATTACTGGACTCAGGCAGTCACCAAGGTCACACGGAATCCAGGAGCCTTAAGTGATCCCAGAGCATGAGAGAGGACCTCCCTCTGCAGCCTAGCAGGTTTGCTATGGGACACGTCTCCAAACCTTCCTTTACAACTCATGGCCTTTACACCTTTCGCCCCACCACTGCCACACAGCCCTGACCCACCAGGCTGGCCGCTGGCTTTGCCCCTTTCAGGCCCCTCCCTTCATGTTCTTTCATGAAATCACAGCCCACACTTCAACGGCCAGCTCACATGCTACCATCCCAACACAGGGACCTGATGCCACTTTTCTCTCCTCCCTAAATCCCTCTCCTAAGCACAGGATCTCATTCTGCCCATCAGGGCAGTGTGTGTGCGTGCGTGCATGTGTGTGTGTACGTGTGGTCTTCCCTGAGCGCAGGGTCTGGCCTCACCACACCACTGGGCCTCGTTTAAGGGACCAATTCCTGGAGTCCCTCCCACAGTGGTTTTGCTCTTCCTCGAGGCTAAGGCAGAGCTCACCCAGGCAAAACCCAGCTGCAACACCAGCCCCTTGTCTGGAAACTTCCCAGGCACCAGGGGAGGCCAAGGTTCCTGGGAACCCTCAGGGAGAACCACTTTCCCGGGGAACGGCCCAGCACCGCGCAGCCGGGAGATGGCCTAGGAGAAAAGCAGTAGATAAACTGTGAAAGCCCTGGAGGCTCAGTGGTTGCCTAGAAGTTTAGGCTCAGAAGGAAGGGAAGGGCACGTAAGAGGCAAGACAAAACAAGGACTCTTCCTAGTTTGGGAGTGTGTGTGGGGGGTGGTTGTGAGTGTGGCAGGGAAGTGCGGGGAGGCGGCTGGTGAGGGGTGAATGGCGGGGGGGCTGGAGTCATTTGCACCGAACATTCTTCGGGGGACAGAGAAGCAGGGATGACTGATGAGGAAGAGGCATGTTATTAAACATTCCCCAGAAATGGGTGGGGCTTTAAATGGAAGATGAAGCCTCCATCCTGAGGCATCTAATATTTTTTGTACTTTACAGGAAACTCCACTGATCCAAATTTAAGTGTCTCCCAACTAAAGTCAGAGAAGAGCAGCATGTCTCTCTTTTGGATTCCTAGAATAAAGTTCAAAATTTAGCTGGGTTCTAAACACATATGGAATTTAGCCTTAACCCTGATCGTTAAGCAAGGAGGAGAAAACAGAAGTTTGCAAAACATCCATATTCCTCCAGACCCAACAAGATCCTTACTGAGCACTGCTCCCCCAAGTGCCCTAGTGAGGGCAGGTGTCCCCATGACTAAATCTGCATGACGTCAGGTCCAGGTCCCCTCCACCTGGGTGATGGAGACACCACACCTCTGTGATGGGGGTGTATTTAGCCCCCAGGGCTGAGTCATCAGAAATAGCCGGGCACAACTGTTCTGCTTTAATCAAATGTCAGTGCATTCTCTAGGAAATCATACCTAAGGTGATGGAATTCTACCCAGGAGAGAAGGGAAAAAAATCAAAATAGATTTGTGAAAATAATCACATTTCTAAATATGATGCAGATAAATTGATTGAGACAAGATCTCGCCCTCTAAACCAGACTGAACCAACATGTTAGAGAGAAACCACCTTACTTTTCACAACTTCTGTGCACTGGCACCCATCATGGTCATTTCCTAATTCCCACTGGGCACCTGCATCATTCATTCAGTATTTTCTAGGAGCCTGTATCCCATTCCAAGACAATCCCGGAACCTCTGCGTCTCATCACGTCAGTGTCATATCACATCAGTATCATTCTAACAGTGACGTCTGCCAGTCAGTGCGCTAGGCATTCACGTCCATAATTTCATGCAACCTGCACAAGCTTCCTTCTACACCGATCTGGAAGCTCAGAAAGGTGGAGTGATTTTCTTGAGGGGGGTAGCATCAGGTTTTGAACTCAAGTCTGCCCAACTCTGATGCCGAGACAGATGGAATTTCACTGATGAGTCATCCCAACAGTGTACTCTGCACAGCTAAATGCAGATTCAGAGCCCTGGGCTGCAAGCACAGACATAAACACATTGTAGAGGCACCCCGGTGCCAGGGCTGGACTCCAGCCTCACACTCTGCCCCATCGCCCATTTCATGATGATGAGTTAATGTTTGAGTTTCTAGATGAATTAAACACACACATACACACAGACACAAAACAAAAAAAACCAAAAACAATCAAGAGAATTTGGTCTCTGGCTTCAGACTGGGAAGTTGTTTGGTGACAGAGACACCTGTTGGCTCTTGAGTTCAAACACACTGTCTTGCCAGAGGACACTTCTCTTGCCCCAAGCACAGCACCACGGGGTGCCGAGGAAGCCCTACTTCTTCTTCTGAGACCACGCAGTGTCACCTTTGCAGGGAGGTGGGTGGCCCAGGGCGGCACACTGGGTGGGGGCTTTGTGACTGGAGCAAGCAAGTGTGGACACCCACTCCAGCTGTCTCCTGGACAGTCAGCTTGACTGTGAGACTCGCTGAGCAAGAGTGATGGACCCAACCTCAGCACCCACAGGATTTGAACGTTGTTCCTTGACCTACCGGGCCCTGGGTGCCCGTCAGTTCACAGCAGGTCCATACTGGGGCCCATTACAGCACCTCTGTGCTCAGATAGTTAGTGTGGCCAGGGAGCTGGGTCCCCCATGGGCAGGCAGGCTCTGCTCCCTCAGTGCCCCAACGTGGTCCATGCACAAAGGACACCCCTCCACGAAACCATGTCCATGGGGCTTCCTTTTTGGGGGTGGGAACTGTCTCTTCCCCCTCTTTATACACTATTATATGCTTAAATTTTTTTCTATGAGTTTCCTGTTTATATTAAGAAGGAAAAACAGCCATGTCCTTTTCAGAGGAAAAAAACGTTAAATTTCCATCAGTTCTTGTTTTCGTCTCAGCCAGCCCTTGGATGATTTTTCCAACTGTTTTTTTTTTTTAATCTTTTCAAACAGAATAAAGGAGGCTCTGGGACTTTGCAGTGTTATTTAACACTCTCATATTCTATCCTGTAATTTCAGCCACTGCCATTGTCTTTACACAAAGGAAAACGGCAGACAAGCAGACATCTCCCTCTGGAAGGAACCCAAACAATGGTGTTCACGTCCCTGCCCAAGCTGAGGTCCAAATGAAGAAAGCAGAGTGGTTTCGTCCCTACCAGCTCCACAATACTTTCCAGTACCAATTCAGCCTTCCCACTCGCCAAGGAAATCTGAAGGGGAAAGTGAGTGTCAGCATGAGGGTTGCTTCAATAATTCCTTTGTATATACGTGCCTTACCTTTTTTTTTTTTTTTAAAGACGCAGTTAAGAAAAAGCTGTATGCAAGTAAAACTTTTCTAACTCAAAAACAATTTTATATACATTAAGAAATTTATCTATTGAAATATCATCATGAATTTTTTTAAAGCCAAAACAAATCCTTCTGTAGTTCAAATAATCTTTCTCTAATTCATCTATTGGACTGGCTGATTTTGGCCTATGCTGGATTTTCTTAAAATAAAAGTCACTTTTATTAATCTTGGTTTCTTAGTAAACTGGCAGAACAATTTGGGGACTTATTTTTTGACATGTTAATTTCCAGATGGCATTTAAGGAAAAAAGACACCTACAAGTGTTACATTCATTTACTATTAGGTGATTCTATCTCAACTCTTCACCAAGGTCTTAAATACTGAAAAGTTATCAGGAATGGACAGATACTATGATTGATTCTGGTACATGTGGAATCTTTTCAGAGAAATTTGCTCAAGTTTTAGAAAGCACCTATTTTCCAAAGAAATGGACTCCTTTCCTAAGGTTGTTATCAAGCCTCCCTTTCCACAGCGGAACTTCCCATAGCTGGGCATCCAGGAAAGGAGTCCAGCGCACCTGGAGTGAAGTCCTGCCAGGTGTGCCACGGGGCACTGGGCGCACCAGCAGGTGGCACGGTCCCCTCTGAACCACAAGATAATCACCTCAGTGACTACAGAGAAGTGTTGGTGTCAGGATGTGGCAAAGGGGAAAAATCTCCAAATCTGATAAAGGACTGTCACCAGCATGTCTGCGGAACCTGCAATTAGGGCAAAGTTCTAACGTGCTAACAGTTTGTGTCGGTGACGACTGCAAAATGTCTAATTTCCCCTTTACGGCAGGTGACCACATGTCCCAGTTTGCCTGGGTAGTCCCACTTTAGGCCGGCTGCCCTGGCATCATTAGTAATAGCACTTCCTTTTACTCTTATAAGTAGCCGGGTTTGGATGATGAATTACACTGTCACCTCACTTAGGACTACCCTCCAACTGCCCCCCCAAGATGCCCAGCAGAGCCTTTGGGTCCAGACTCTACTCCTCCTCCTCCCACCCTACTCTTTCAGGGCCAAGGACCCCAAAACATAGCCCTCCGGATTAAATGGTGTGCACTGAAAGCAGCCTTTTGTAGACAATCACTCTCAACCAGGGATGTGCATCTGATGGGGCCATGGGGTCTAGGTCCATGTCTGAACCAGCGGGACAGACACCCCAACGGGGGTGCTTTCTAGAGTTCTCCCCACACACCAGAGGTGGGCATTTGGGAGAGGGGCTCACGCAGTACAAGGATGGCCCATCAGAGGGCTCTGGCCACCCTCACAGCCTCCACTGTTAAAGCACCATCCTTCTCTCTCCTGAAACCTGAGGAGGCACCGAGCAAAACCAGCCCTCAAGGTTCTCACTGAAGACAGGCTGCCTCGGCCCCTAGAAGGCTTCTCACTCAGAGCCAGCCCAAGGCAGACTTTTAGATGAATAAAAAAAGAAAAATTTATTCTAATATAGCATGGAAAGTTTCTGAAGTAGGAATTCTTTTCTGACCAAAAATTCCTTATACTTTGAACATCTAAAAGGTTATTTTCCGTACAATTATATAAATATTCTTGTGTCCCCATAAACATGACATTTATGGTCCTAAAAGCTTTTTGAAAAATCAATACAATTAGATTCTTCAGACAATGACCAGCCTAGTTACAAAACAAGAAACACCCCCAGCACAGCCAAGAGTAAAGAGAGGACAAGACTGGGGACAGAGCAGGAAGGGGCTGGGAGGGGAGAGAGGACTGGAAAGTAAAAGCACAACAAAGCGCTGTGCATGGATTTTTAGAGGGTAAGACCCAGCAAAAACTAAACTGTATGGAAATGGAAAGGAACCATCCCGAGGGAAGGTGACACGACCTTGTGATTGAATTTCACTCCAAGTCCATGAATCTATCACCTGGCAGATCCCTTCTTCCAGGTGCAAGCGCCTTTTCCTCATTCATTCTTATCAAGCAAACTATTCAAGTAGAGGCCAGTTGGAGAAAAGACTTCAGAGCCAATAGACGTGGATTCAGACCCCTGCTCTGGCCTATACACTGGCTGTGTGATTCTGGGCAAGATCACTAGCCTCTCTGAGCCCGTTCCCCCCTGTGAAACGTGGACATTATCTACTTTGCTGGTTTGTTGGGAGGATTAGAGGTAATTTATAAATAGTGTTTGTATCCCCCTGGAAAATAGCTGACACTTAATAAATAACTCAAATGACTGTGTGTGTGTGACAAAGGCTTCATCTCAGAACTGGGAACAGGCTCTGCTCTGCCTGTTCTAAGATTCTGATCATACTAGTCTTCCCCTGTGTGGTCTGCCAATCACCACCGACCTCAGAGTCTACAATGGCCCTGTTCCTGCCCCTCCAATGTCATGCAACCACAAAGGCCACTGCAAGTTAGAAAGACTCTCCCTTGGGAAGTTGTGGTCACCCCTTTCCTAAGGCACCAGCTCAGCGTGCAGAAGTCAAAGCACGTGGAGGACTGGGGTGTCCTCTCTCTTATTTGGGTACCACTTCCTCGGAGCTGCACATTGGGGTACTACCTCCATGAATTCTGTATTGGACCCTGTGAGGCCATGTAACTGAAGCCCCAGGAACTGGGCCAGCAGGTTCCTGCACCACAGGCCTCCCGGGGTCCGTCTACCTGGATCCCACAGGAAGACAAATTTCTCAAGTCTCAGGTTCTGAGACCTCACTCCAGCTGGGCAGCGACAATCAGCAACAGCACTCGGTTCTGCAGAGTGAGAAGCCACGACTCCACAGAGAAGAGGCTCAGCAGCAAGAAAGAACTCTTCTCGCCCTGAGGACGTGTGGCGAGCTCTCCGGCGGGTGTGTGAGTTGGGGGGCGCAGGCAGGAGCACTCGAGCCCCTCGGAGAGGCACCCGAGAACAGCAGCGGGGAAGCGAGGACGGCAGCCCTGGCCTCGGATGATGGGGTGCCACACCCCCAGTGTCAAGGGCAGAAAAGGGAGAGGCGGTGCCAGCAGAGCACAATGGGTGCACTTGAGGTAAACTGGTCTCAGATACACGTTGCACGCGGGTGTCGTCAAAAAGAGCCCGACCCCGAGGTTTTTATTAGCTCCATGGAAAGGCCTGGCTAAGGTTCTGGTCCTGATGAGGTCTTCCTCGTGTCACGAGCAGTCATCCCAAATGCTAAAGCAGAGGCTGAGCAGAGGGCTGGCTGTCCCAGCAGGCTTCTGACAAGCCCCGCCACAGCACGGGGGAGGACGCCTCCCCTGAGCCCGTGGGGCCAGGCAGCGCCGTCCACGTGCCCAGGACGGGATGATCAAGGAGGCCCGGGGAGCGGAAGCACCAGGGCTGGAGAGGGGCCCCACAACCCTGCTGCCGGCCGCTGGTGCCACGCCTGCTGGGCTCGAGCCTCGGCCATGGGGAGGGGGGCCAGGCCGGCCGGGGTCTGCGCCTGCCTGCGGCTTTCAGATGCACTGCTCCTCATCCCGGTC
This sequence comes from Vicugna pacos, assembly GCF_048564905.1. NCBI lineage: Eukaryota > Metazoa > Chordata > Mammalia > Artiodactyla > Camelidae > Vicugna > Vicugna pacos. Next base: position 13,296,485 of record NC_133000.1, on the reverse strand, counting down.
ATTCAGGAGCAGAGACCACTTGTCCCCTCTGTCACTGGCCGCAGTGCTGTGCCGAGACAGCTTGTCGGACTTGAGGGAGGACAGGGACACCTGGCTGATGTAGCTGACCTGGTCCCAGGGTGTGGCCCGGGGGGAGTCCCGCCGCCGGTCGTCCATGCCGATGTGCACGCTGACCTGGGACGCAGTCAGGGGCTTCATGCGGCCCTGTGCCTGTGCCGCGTACCACTCCAGCTCCGGCTTCTTATAGCTGCAAAGCAAGAGACCAAGAGCACGTGGACCATTCTGGACACACAAGTTGAACCCCGGTGAAGGCCCCTTGTTCAAGTCTTTCAAGAACAGGCAATATCAAAAGCTCATGGGTTTTAAATGAAAGGCCACTGGACTCTGAAGGTTCAGGTAAAGTTCACCCAGTTTAGAAACCTTCTATCCAAACATCTGTACACGGCAGGCTGTCGTTAACTTCCATTAAATAAAAGCACAAATAAACAAACATCTATGTTTAAAAAGGAAAAATGGTAACATACAGGGATCCTACGCCTACATATTTACATAAACAGCCCTCGAGCGAAATAACCGGAATCTCCAGGAGCGTGGTGAGCTGCTTGCTCCAGGTGTGGATGAAGCATTACACCAGCACACGCTGGGCTCCGCTCCGGGCAGTGCTCTGGGCCCGGGAGGCCCCTGTGCTCAGTGGACGACGCCAGCTGCTCGGGGACTCACCACTTGAGCTGCAGTGACGAGAGGACCACAGACACGGAGGAGGCCGCCATAGCTGCCGAGCCCATCCATGGCTGCAGCACGATGCCGATGGGCATGAAGACACCTGGCCAGGGAGGACGGTGCTCAGGCCGCAGCCCAGGGCGGAGCAAGGAGGGCCCAGCCTTACCGCCCACCCAAAGCTCTCCTCATCTGGGCGGCTCAGACCATGTGCCCGCAGGCCTGAGGCTGGCTGTCTCAGACCTGGGCAGTGAGGACTGGGGTCCCCCACCTGCCCTGACCTTCCTGGGACCGTCCACAGGTGGCATCACCTGTTTCGAGGAAGCTACAGAGGAGCAGGGCATCCTAGGGACCCGGATGGGCAGCACCTCGGACTGGTGACCACGGTCCCCATCTACATGGACTGTCCACCCTCAAGGGCATCAAAGCACCTTGAAAAAGGGCAGCAAGACCAGGTCCCAGGACAGAGCCAGGAGACTCAGACCACTTAAGGGCAAAGGTCCATGGCAAAGGCACAAGCACGACAGGGAATCAGCCCTGAGCCAGCTCTGGGGCCAGAGGGACACCGGCCTGAGCTGGGGCTGAGGCCGACACGCTGGTCCACCGTGTGAGTCAGCACTGACCGCTCGGGCACAACAGGAAAGCCAAAGGTGGGAAAGTCATGTTTAAAAATACGTCTCAGCCCAAATGGGAGCTTTCTTTGTGAAAGTGTCTGGAACTTTTATCTCTCTGGTGACACAGATTCAATGGGGGAAGGAGTTAGGAAGCAGAAAACATCCGTCTCTTTTCCTGGTTTATTTCTGAGCCAGGGTAAAACCTGGGCAGGATTAATTTCTAAGATAAGGCTCTGAAGCATCAGGCCCTGTGCCCAGCATAAAGCAGGTGCCCCATAACTGTTAATAATCATTATTCTTCAGACTGTCTGTCTTAGTAATGTTTCAGAACAAAGGGCCACAGTAAAGAGTGTCAAGCATCTTGGCCAGCTTTGCAGAGAGGCCTGGAGTGAATGAAGGCTTGAGTCCTCTCTGCAGTTTCTCATTCAACTTTAGGGACTTACAGAGCAGAACATAATAAAATCAACTCTGCATACAAGGTTCTGGCCGCAGCTGGGGTCAGGGGGCACAGGGCAGCGAGGGCCCACCTGCTGCGATGGGTATTCCGACCAGGTTGTAGATCAACGCCAGCACCAGGTTGAGGCGGATTCTCCACACAGTCCTCTTGGAGAGGTGAATGCTGGCCACCACGTCGAGCAGGTCGTTCTGCAGGAGAGAAACACGCGGTGAATCGGGAGCTGCCCTGCGGCCCTCACCGCTCCCGAAACGAACGACGGGGTGAGGGAGATGCAGCCGAGCTCACTCTGATGAGGACGACGTCAGCCGCTTCGATGGCGACATCCGTGCCCGTCCCGATGGCAATGCCCACGTCGGCCTGGGCCAGGGCTGGGGAGTCGTTGACCCCGTCGCCCACCATGGCGACCCTCTTCCCCTCGTTCTGGAGCTCCTGGACCTTGGCCACCTTGTGAGAAGGCAGCACCTCTGCAAAGACTTTGTTGATGCCAACCTGAAAGGAAAGGAAAACAGTCAAAAAGTAATTACACGAGAATACCCAGTGTTGGCAAAGGGTAGGAAGAGGCGGAAAAACCCACGAGCCATCCCACCTCCCCTCCCCTCCCCCTCCAGGTTCTGTCACCAAGCCCTGCAGATTATGGGTCACACAGTAACCAGACCCCCTGCTCCCATCCCAACGCCCTGCAGTGGTCTGGGACCCTCACTGGCCTCCTGCCCTCATCCCGGCCTCCTGACACTTTTCTCTAGACACTGTCCCAATGATCTTTCCAAACAATGATCATTTGGTCACCTTACTCCTGCTTGAAGACCCCACTTCCTGTAGGACAACATCTGAACTCCTCCGTCCGTCAGCTGAGGTCCCCCAAGAGCAGGGAGCTGGGCAGGGGTCTGACCTGCTCTGCCCGGGCCCAGCTCCCTGCCCCAGGGCCCAGTGGGTCCACACTGCCCTCTCCAACTCACCGCCACTTTGCACCTGCTGGCAGTGCTCATGCTGCCTGCTCTGTCCTGCAAAGGTCAGTGCTCCTATCCCAGCCCTCCCCTCTTCTTCACCTGACAATCCTGACTCAGGCCTCCTGTCCCCAGGGAGTGTCCCGGCCGCTGCCATGCTGAGGTTAAGCTGGTGGCTCCCACACGTCCTGTGCACTCTTCCGCTGGAGCACCCAGCACTCGGTTTGTACTTGGTCCCTGGGCCACCCTCCCCACGGGACTGTGAGCTCCTTGAGGGCAGTGTCCTCTTCACTCCTCCCCACCTGTCATGGGGATGACTCTTAATAAGTGCTTGCTGAATGCACAAATGAGTTTTAACTAGGAGGGGCTTCTCAAGACGTCCATCATTTGCAAGGATGGCTGAGTAAAGAGAGGGGCTGCTGCTCCGCTATTAAGAAGCAATTCATTTCCAAAGGCCAACAGCCTTACACACACTTTTGGGAGGGGTGATATATAATTTTCAGGAGGTTGCACTGGAGCCATCCCCATGGGGCAGGCCAGGCACACAGCAGTGCCGTCCTCACGCCCAAACTCAAAACCAAGGGCCACAGGAGAACTGCCAGGATCCAGTCATCTAACCAGTGCAGAGTGATTAAGAGCTGGGCCGGCAACACACTCCTGTAACATAAGGGCTACAAGGTTGTCTAGTTCAGCCCTCAGCCACGCCCTTTTCCTCACGGCAGAGACTGGGAAATAGAGAAGTTAGAGCTGCTTTTCCAGGGCTGCAGCCAGCTGTGCACGAATGACGACACACAGGCCCCAGTGATGTGATCTTTGTGGCACCGGCAAGGTGGCCCCCTGCGTGGTGCACACGGCTCAGAGCAGATCAGAGCACAGGGGGAGAGAAGCCCCCAGAGAGGGGAAAAGACCAGAAGCAAAGCTGAGGGCTGGCTGCACTAGGGCTTACTTATTTTCCTCAAACTGTTTCTGCCAGCTTGCAATCGCTTGTAATTTCAGAGTGGAAGACATCCCTGGCCCCCGGCTGCCGGCCCATACCTGGGTGGCGATGGCTCTGGCTGTCTTGCGGTTGTCCCCCGTGATCAGAACCACGTCCACACCCATGCTCTTCAGCGTGTGCACGGCCAGGGCGGCCTCCTGCTTGACGGCATCCGCGATGGCGATCATCCCACAGAGCACACCTGCAGCAGACACCCCCAGGTAAGTGCAAGCGGAGCACTGCGCAGCCCAGGCCGAGGAGCAAATGAGTCCTCAGGACGGGAACAGTCTTCATTGCATCACGTTACATGCAAAACCCAAAACACCAAGTTATATGACAGAATATGGTTTTGATTTTTTTCTAAATTTAAATACATTTATAGATGCATACAGAAGTTTGGAAGGACTATCAAAAAGTTAATAGTAGTTCTCTGAGAAGTAAGATAATAAGGGATTCCATTTGCTTTACAGTTACTGAAATTTTCCAAATTTTCTGCAAGGAAAATCTATAACTTCGCAGAGTACCTGGCTTGTAATAACTCAATACCTGTTTGCTATTGAGATATGAGAAATATAACAACCACAACAAACACTACATAAAAAGTGACAAACATCCAAAGAGCTAGAAAGTCAATCCTTCTTTTTTGTCTCTTCCTACAGAAAACACCTGTGTAGAATTTTTTTTTTTTGAGTGAATCTTTAGATACTGACAGGAGGCATCTGAGGACTGAGGTGTGATGGGAGCTGCGAGGGTGAGGATGTGTAAGAGGCACTTTGTGCCAGTGCTGGCATTGACGACCTGAGGGACTATGGGTTTACAAGGACTCAGGAGGTGTGGTGGGCGGAAGCAGGAACAAAAAGAGAAAATGGGAGAAGAGGGGCATTCAAAGTACAGCAGTTAAATTATGCCTTATTTACATGTAGTTTTACTTTTCTTGGCAGAAACTAATGTTAACAAAGTGATATTAATCTACCTGAGACGTAGAGCCCAAGATACGCCCTGAGTTTGATCTAAGGCACACGCGACCCCGAGCAGCTCTGTGAAAGCCGCAGGGGGTCCCGGCACGCAGATCACCCTAGGGTTTACACGTCTTGGAAAGGCGACCACCGTTTCGCCTGCAGTGATAGATGAGAAGGAAGGCTCTCAACTGCCAACGCAGACAGAAGCAGACGAAGACGGTGAAGACAATTTAGATTCCAAAGGGTAAGGAGGCAATGCCACCTCTACTCTGGTGGTAAAGACGGAGAGGTGAGAGGGAACTTGGGACTGCGAATCAAGTGGAAAAGACGGCAAGACCCCCTTTTTCCAAAGAAGAACTAAAAATTAACAGAGGGGAAGGTTTATTTTTAAAATAAGAGGACTCTCTTTCTGCTTGACATCTCCAGCGTCAGTGGTGGGAGCACGGAGGGTAGGGCAGCAGGGAGGTACCGTCGATGGCCACCAGGATGGCCGTCTGGCCCTTCATCTCGTGATCGGTCATGGCGTCGCTGACGTCGCTGGTGACCGTCAAGCCGTTGCGCCTCATCCACTCTCGGTTTCCGATCAGCACAGAGAAGGTCTGTGGGGCCGCATCTGCTCACGAGAGTGTGTGGTTATTCCCAAAGAGCCCAATTTCACTGTGAGAAAGCACTGAAAACTATGGGATCCTGTTAACAGCAAAACGTCTACTTGACCACTCTGGGAAAGCTACAACCTATTAAGGGCCTCTTGGAACATCATCCTTAAAGGACCAGGGGAAAGAGAATAATTAACGGGCAGAACCGTGGTGTGAATTAAAATGTGTGAAGATGTTACAAACGTATTAAACACAGCGTAGTGTCCCTGTTTGCCTTCAGAGGCGCCACCTGCTGCTGCTTCTACAGGGGTTAGAAGCAGCTAGTTATTTGTCCAGAACCAAAAGCGAGTGTTGACTAGATTCATCACTGCTCGGTAAAGTGTCCTGAGGTGAATCAGCAAATAATCACACAGACTACACGTATGAAATGCTTTAAAGCTATACGTCCTAAAAGGCCTGGTGAGTCTTACACCTGTCACCTCTAGCTACATGTGCCACTAACTCAGGCATCACTGCACACAGATCAGTCCCTGATAGGCAAATGAGACACCTTCTCCGCAGCAGTGAACCACGGGGCAAGCCTATCGTGGCACCCGGTGTGGCTGGGCCCAGCGCCCATGGGCTGAGCAGTGGAGATTGAGGCCAGGGGTACCTGTTTCCACGGGGACGCTGCTGACCCCATTCAGGTGAGCGGTCCGTTCGCTCTGCAGGCGCTCGCCCTGCGCCAGGATACCCTCCACGCTGCTGACTTTACAGCCGATTCCGCAGCCTGGCACCGCCTGGAAGTCCGTGCAGTATCCCATGGTCTCTGTTCCAAGTTCCTGTGCCAAAAGGGAGCAGAGAGGAGGCAGAAAACAGAGAGGTGAGTTGAGGGGGTCAGGACAGAGACCGGGCTGAGGGCAGGGGAGAGAGCAGCAGCCACTGGGAGTTAGCAGGGAGAGGAGGGTGGGAGGCGAACTCCAGGGAAAGGTGACGAGACTGACTATCAAGTCAGCAACTCTCTCTCTTGTCTGACACAGACATTTAAAACATCCTAAGCTCGTCTCCTGGAGTTCAGATGCCTGGTGATACTGATATGAATTGCTTTTCTCCTTTCCAGACTGCAACCTGTCCAGTATCACCTGGCATGGGCATCCCCACCTGCTCCAGAGGGGCTTGTTAAGTGGTTTCCAGACCACACAAATCAAGGCCTCCATGGGGGCAGTGGCTCGGGTGCCAGTGGCAGCAAGGAGGAAGGTCCTGGGAAGAGGAAGGAGTCAGGAGGTTTCCAGCCCAGCTGGTGAGAATGGGGAGGCCGGGAGGGGCAGGGCTGAGCCACACCCAGGTCCACCTACCTCTTTACAGTATCTGGTGACTGCCACGCCCAAGGGGTGCTCACTGCTGGCCTCCGCGGTCCCCACCACAGCGAGAACCTTCCTGAGGGGCAGCGTGGCCATGTCCACGAGCAGGAGGACCCGCATGACTTTGGGGACCCCATGGGTAATGGTGCCAGTTTTGTCAAACATCACAGTCTTTATCTGTCAAAACAACCACATCTCAGTGACCAAAACCCAGATGGCAGGGACTCTCAGAGTCCACACAACTGTCACTTAACCCATCCCAAACAGGGAACAAGATTCCTTCATGACACATAACAGAATCCCAAGGTTCAGCCACTTTTGCTGCAAAAACATTGTTTCCCTCTATTCAGTTAAAAAAATCCACACTCCTGTGGCTTAACCTTGACCAGGCTGAGCCAAGAACTCTCACCCTGATGTAACAGGTGATGGCATGGCCTGTCCCCCGGACAGGAGTACCATGCAGGCTTCTTCTCGGGTCGGGTTGGCAATGCGACCCTGGAGTCTGCCCATCTCCCTGTCCACTGCTACCTGCAGAGCCAACCTCTGTTTTCTCTGGCCTGCATCAGTGCTAAAGCCTATGGAGGACAGGGCTCCTGACCTCCGAGTTCAAGAAGGAAGGGAGAGCTCCTTGGCTATAATAACAAGCAACCACAGAGCAGTTTGGGGACCCACCCAGCTTGGTCAGAATCCAGAGTCCACCAGTCCCTGAACTTCATGCTCCCCCAAATGCTCTGTGGGGTCAGCTGCTCGCTGTGCTCAGACTGTCCCACAGGCTTGGCTTTCCCATTTAGCAAACCACAGACTCAGCTTTTGGTCCTGAGTAGAGGTTTCAACGCTATTAGCTGGCCTGCCTCCAACAGTTCTCGCCTGCTTTCAGTCCAGCCCTCACTCTGCCGCCAGGGTGCTCCTCCCAACACATGGGGTCACACAGGTGCTTCAGACCCCTCCGTGCAGCCCTGCTGTTCTTTGGTTAAGTTCCGGATCCTTTCCTAAACAAACCTCCAAGGCCCTTCGAGGCCCACTCTCCCCTCCTTCCTCCCTCGATAGCCTCATCTCCTGTCAGTTTCTCTCTCGATGGTTTCCTTTCTGTTCCTGACCTCCATGTGCCAGGCGCTGGGCGGAATGCTGGGACATGGTGGTGGGGAAGTTCATGGCCTCCAGTCCTGTGGAGTCTGAGGCTGGGTGGCACAGCCTCCCTGGGTCCTTTCCATGTGCTGTTCCCACCACTAGGACACTCTTTCCAGCCTCCATTGTCCGCTAACGCTCGCTCCACTGTCAGATCTCAGACTAACCCTGTGTCTCCCTCCCTGACCACTGCACCACCCCTACTCCATTCAACACACACAAGTCTACGTCAGGCTTTGGCTAAATGGCGCCTGCTGTTTACTTGCTCCATGTCAGTCTTTCCCACTAGGCTGTAAGCTCCTTGAGAGCCAGAGCGCACACAATAAACGCTCAACGAAGACCAGAGACGTAAAGGAAGTGACGGGAAGGATGGAAAGCTGGGGACTGCTGGGAGTCCAGAGGCTGACCCTTCACACACACTGCCACTCATGACCACCCTGAGCTCTTGGGCCCTCCCTCATCCCATGAAGGCAGCGCTGCTTCCTTCCGGGGAGCCCGGCCACCTGGGTGGGAGCCCGGCCACCTGGGTGTGAGCCCGGCTCCGCAGGCCTTTGGCAAGTCACCCGGCCTCCTCCTGGTGGAGTTCCCACACCCGGAAAACCACTGTTCATAAAGCACTTAATGTTGTCCCTGCTTCCTGTTTTACTGAATTAGCACTGCTAACCCCACCCTCTTTCAGGTTTTCCTCCTCATATGAAATTTAAACAGATACTACTTTCCCTGAGACTCTGAGGTAGATACAAATCGCGCAGCACACAGCTGCAAGACCCTGCCAGCCAAGACCCCGAAGGAAGCTGGGGCCCACCTTGTGGGCCATCTCCAGGGGCTTGCCTCCCTTGATGAGGATGCCGTTCTGGGCGGCCACGCCGGTGCCCACCATGACGGCCGTGGGCGTGGCCAGGCCCAGGGAGCAGGGGCAGGCGATGCACAGCACCGTGATGGACGTCTGGAACGCAAACCGGAAGACCACCTCCACCTGGGAGATATGCTTGTTGGGGGTCTGACAAGAGGAAAGAGACGGGCGCAGGTTGAGAGTTAGATGAGGCGTCACGCAGAATTCTGGCCACGTAAGAACATTCCAGGGCAGGCAGGGGACCCGGGATGGCGTGATGAGCTGGGGTCTAGAACACGCAGTGTGCCCCACTCTGCTCTGGTGGTATCGTGTGGTTCACGTCACTGTTCTGTATCCCACGTCTCCAACCTGATGCTGCAGGCTTTCCCCGGGGACAGGCATTATGAGAGGAGAGAGTCACTTAAAAATCCCTGACAGGAAATGAGCAGACTCTAGAATGGGACCGTGCAGGTCCACACTCTGGCTCTGACACTAACTTAACCTCTCCGTGTCTCAGCTGCCTCACGTACGAGATGGATATGAAAATACCCATCTCACAGGTGGTGGTAAGGACTAGGTGAGATATATATAAACACATACGAACATACAAATATACTTAGGGCAACACCTGGCATAGGAGAGGCGTCTGAGAAATTTTAACTATTACATTATCATGTCTTTTACGTTATCATTATTATTTTTAATTATTATGGAAGCTATAAAAAAAGTATAGGTCTCCAAGGAATCTACTCTAAGGTAATAATAATACAAGTGGGAAAAGATACAAGGATATTTATCACAGTGCTCTTCCATAATGGCAAAAAACTGGAAACAACCAATAAGGGACTGGTTAATTAAACTGTGGGCATGGCATGCATAATGGGATGTTATGCAAATGTTAAAATGATGATGTATACCTATACTTACTGACATGGAAAGATATCAGTAACATTGCTGAAAAAAAAAAAACAAGCACAAAATGGCACATGTAATGATTTAATCAGTGCAAAATTATCTGCCCTTATCTGTATATAGCTTTCCAACAATCCTGGAAAGATGTTCACCAAAGTGCAGAAAAATGCATTGGAGGGGTAGCATCTGGACCCATCTCTTATTTTCTTCCATTTTCCACCATTGTTTTCTTCATAAATCCAAAACAAATGAAATACAGGGCTCCTTCCCAGTTACCTGGTGGCACATACTGGCATTATTATTTGCATTATGACATCCTGAGTTATCTTGGTTGATCTTTCAAAACAGCTGGCGTCTCTGGAGTACAATGGAGAGACGCTATATTCACTTAATTACAGTAAGAAGCATGTTTTCCAAATCAAGGCTACAGACTTCAATTCTCTTCCACCTACCCTTTGTTCTTTGACTTTGAAAGGCAGGATTCTAAAATAAGATACATCACTTGGGGTCATTTAATTTTTACGGAAACTGCTGGACTGAGGTAGAGGGACATGCTGTCTAAGTCATAATGTGGTTTTCAGAAGTAAAGAGGAAGTAACTTTTTTTTTTAAACCCAGAAATTCTTGTCAAAATGACACCTGGCACTCTGAGGGGACGGGGTGGACTTCCAAAAGCTGACTCGAACTCTGGCCCTACAAGCGATGTTCCCAGAGCAGAGTGGTAACAGTGTCTTAAAGGAACATGCGGTACCTCTGTTGCCAGCATCCTCCCTGATGTTGCGGAGAAAAACAAAAGAAGCAAAAGTAAGATGGAAAGGCAGGGAACAGCAGGAAGACATGTATCCCAGCTTGCTGAGGACAGAGTTTCCCACAGCCACGTGCCAACGAGCTGCTCTCCCACAAAAGCCACAACAATAGGCAGTCAGGTGCCATAACAGCCCTGAGAAATTCTAGGATCACAGGGGGACTCTTAGAAGCACTGAGATCTCTTTAGACATCAGAAAGTGTTTAACTTGGGCATTTTTCATTTTAAGATAGGAAATCTGAGGGAGAAAATAACATTTCAGTGAATGACATGCACCCTAGGAATATATGATGTGCCTTTAATTATGGATAGAAATTTTCTTAAAAGGAAAAAACTATCCATTCTGTATTTGCAGTTTCTTATGTTATGGCTGTAAGGAAAAATACACATTAGATTGGGCTAAGGATGAGATATTTTTTAAAATGAGGTAAAACATTGTTCCACTCAGTGGGCAGTTATCGAACACTACTAAGTGAGCTATTAGCTCTTCTTGTCCATCAAGGGGACACCCTCAGCACTCCTGACATCTGGGGCCGGGTCATTCTTCGCCGTGGGGGCCTGTCCTGTGCATTGCAGGATGTTTGACAGTGTCCCTGGGCTCCACGTGCCAGATGCCAGTAGCACCCCCTCCTCAGTCATGACAACCAAAAACATCTCCAGACACAGCCAGACCAAAATTCCTCTCAACTGCACAGCGCTGATGTACAGTTCTTGTTTCTGAAGCAGAAAAGCTTTTTTGCATTTTTTTGAAGTTTTATAAAACTGTATTTCCTAAGATAGTATTCTACGCCCACTTCTTAAACTCAAAAATGTATATTCTGTTGCCTCATATATAATGTTCAATAAATAATTATTATAAAAAATTAGCATTACTTGGGAAGCTGCAAGGTTAGATAGTATATATGCACATAGACAACAAAAAATATTTTTTTTCTTAGAACTGGTTAAATATTATCATGCCATCAAAATTGTGACGTGACCTATCTTCCATGATGTGTTCCCTATAACCTCAAAAATGGCCAATAGTGCAAAATGCAAATGCTTTAAATGTTAGAACTAACAGTCAATGGTGTCTGAAATTATCAACCTAGAAAGCAAATGGCATCTTTAGTAAAAGCCTGCAGGGGAAGAGTGACTGACTGTCCTACTCTGGTTAAGATTTTGCTGCCAACAAGTGAAGCAAGCAAATAAAATGTAATGGGTAATTAAAGCCCAGTGAGTCTCAGACATGAAAAATAAAGGATTAATGGCAATCGACTGTTTAAAACCCAACAACCATACTGCCCACAGCATTCAACTTACAGGAAAGTATTTCTGAACAACACCAAAATCGGTAAAACCGATTACAATCCATACCACCGATGTCAAAGTTGAAATGATGATGATAAATGGGACAAAATATCCACTAAACCGGTCAGCCAGTTGCTGAATGGGTGCCTATGGAAATAAAACACCGAGACCGCGGGAAATTACTTTCTCCAAAGAAATAAAACACCACAAGCCTGGACTAGGACTTGGATTCCTAGCTCCCTCATTAACTACGTTTATTAGTCAATAAAATCTGCCTGATTCTATGGGACTCTTGGAATGACTTCTAAAAAGAGGAAGCTAAAGTTATATTAAGACTCCTTAGTTACCTTTGACATCTGAGCCTCTTCCACCAGCTTCACGATCTGAGCCAGGGTGGTGTTGTTGCCCACGTGGGTGGCAGTAACGAGCACAGAGCCGTGGGCGTTTATGGACCCGGCGATCACCGTGCTGCCAGGTTTCTTGGTGACCGGCATGGCCTCTCCTAGCAGCGGAGGGGAGACCAACACCCCGCGCTCAGCCTCACTTGGCACCCCAGGGTCCGGCCAGGGGGTTGACACCCACTCCAAGGGACGTGCACTGGTGGCCTCACCTGTGATGAGGGACTCGTCGGCCATGGTGCTGCCTTCCAGGACTTTCCCGTCCACCGGGAACTTGCCCCCGGGGACGACCTTGATGGTATCGCCACGCTGCACCAGCTCCATGGGCACCTGCTCCTCCCTGCAACAGCCGCCACCTGGTTACCCCCGGGGCGGCGCACGGCACTCACCCTCCCAACAAATCGCCGGGCTGGTTACACTACACTTGCTTTGCACTGAGTGGCAGTGGTCATTTTATCTGCCATTTACAGGCTGAGCCGATATTAATACTGTGTAGCTGCTAAGTACCAGGCACCATCCTCAGCCCTGGGATACGGCTGTGAGCAGGACAGCCAAGTCCCAACCCTCATGAAGACAACTGTGGAGGAAACAGACAACAAGCAAGACACTTCAAGGCATCAAATAAGTGCCGTGAGGACAATACTGTGACTGGAGGGCTTCTCTCAGTGGCGGGGGAGGGGAGAGAAGTCGGAAGGCCTTGCTGGAAGATGACATTTGAGGAGAGACCTGCACATCAAGGGGGCCCAACATCCAGAGAAGGAAAACTCCAGGGAGGAAAAACAGCCAACGCACAGGCCCTGCGGTGGGAAGGAGGGCGCCCCTGGGCGACAGGCAGCTGGTGAACACGGCTGGAGGGACCTAAGTGATACAGGCAGAACCCAGGTCATATCGGGTCTTGCAGAGTAAAGTAAGCACTTTGGATGTGAGGTTTTGGTGGGAAAGTGACACGAGCCGGTTCACAACCTCATGGTACCTCTCCGGCTGCTGCACGGGCACGGGCTGTAGGGGCAGTAACAGGAGCTGAGAGAGGAGGGTGGCTGTGGCAGGAACCCAAGCAGAAGACAGCAGGGCACGGGCTGGGGATGAGGGATGGGATGCTGGGACCTCTTTGGGGCAAGACGCGCCACGGAGATGTGCACATGCACTGAACATGTGAGAAGAGATGCCAGCGCCAGCTCTCCTATTTCAGTCTGAGCAACTGGGTGGATGAGAGGACATTTAACGAGATGGAGACAACTGTGCAGAAGTGGCTGCAGGAGAGAGAAGAGAAGGAGGGAGATGAGATGAAGATCTCCATCCCAGCACGCCGGGTCTGGGATGCCCACCTGACTGCCACGCAGACACGTCAAGCAGGGACTCGACAACAGGATTCGGGCTGAGGGAAAAGGTCAAATCTGGGAGCTGTCAAAATATCGATGGTTTCAACAGCCTGAAATGGTATGAGTTCACCCAGGTGTGCGGCTGGGGGAGACCTCGGCCCTGGGGCACTGAGCAGGCGGAAGGGCCAGCCAGGGGTGTGGAGGAAAAGGAGAGAGTGAGGCCCCGTGGGAGGGGCACCCATTCCCAGCGCAGCAAACACGCAGATGTCACTATGCGGACGCAAATACACGTTAACTTTCATCAGGTGCTACGCCAGGGATCTGTGGACTTCAGTGCAGTGAAGCTACATCTTAATAAAAAAGAAGACGGGTTTTAAAAGGGACAGAAAATGGGGGAAATGTCGGTGAGAGGCTGAAATGAGGATTAAATAAAAGCAATGGAAATTACTTGATGTCTCTGGCAAAAGTGATTTCAGAAATCAGTGGAGGAACAAAGCCAGCGAGGAGAGCGCGGGAGGGGAGGAAACAAGGCAGCAGCTGAAGACAACCTTCAAAAAAAAGTTCTGCTGCGAAAGGGAAGAGAAAAACAGCAGAAGAGGGCGTGGACTAAGACAGGAAACTGTGAACTGTGCATCTGTGTGAAGTGTCTGCAGGGGGAATGTCTCACAGAGAGCGAGAGACAGACGGGGGGGGGGGGGGGGGAGGCAGAGGGGAGGGGCGACAGGAACGGAGTGATCCAGGGAGCAAGGCTGGCCTCTCTCTGAAAGCAGCACATGGGCTGAATTTACTTACTTGTATAAAGAACATTGGCTCATGAACAAATGGTGATAAAGTCAGAAAGGTATGCGTGCAGAACACGTAGGGCTTCAGGGTTATTTTACACCTTCCCTCCATACTACAAAGACTACATTTAAAGGATCACAGAGAGGAGCATACAAAAAAGCCACCCTACCTAAGAAGGAAAAAGATGCGCCCCTCCTTGTCCTCAGATCAGTGGAGTGGCCTGTGCCCTGGTGGTCCTGCCGTCACAGGCACTCCGAAATGAAAGGCAGAAAGTAAAGGCAGTCGCCCAACGCTTAATTTCCAATCTGAATGTTTTCACATCTCAAAAGCTCTCATGTCACTAATTTATAAGAGGAAAAATAGCCAAGATGCACAACCACTGAGGAGTGACCAAAGCAATCACATCCTGAGGGGGCCCTAAAGCACCCGCTGCCCGGTCACACAGGGTCCTCCTGTCCAGGAGACAGTTTAGAGCAGGGCTGAGAGCACGGCTCTGGGTCTCCAGGGGCCCATCCCTGCTCTGCCACGCCCCTGCCATGGACTCTGGGCAACCAATTTCCCCTCACAGAGCTGTGGGCTCCTCCTGGGAGGGGCACGGTGGCACCCACCTCATGGGGCAGTGATCAGGGTGACATCAGTCTATTTGCAGTGCTGGGTAGTGTTCCTGGAACACAGCAAGCTCTCTGATCTCAGCTATTACTACCATAGTTCTGATTCTTACTTAAAAGCCAGAGTCTAGGCAAAACCCGGTGCTGCTGCGCTTGGTCAGCCTGTGCCTCATAAACTTTCACTCACTCACGTCTCAAACACTGGTCCACGGGCTCAACAGAGGCTCACTCAGTGCCCATGGGCGCAGGGGACCTGCCTCGGCCTCAAAGGGCCGTCTCTCGGAGACATGGCCAGGAAGCCAGCAACAGTGTGATGAATGCTCAGCACACAGTGGGAGGGGACACCAATGGTTGCTCAGTGGCAGGAGAGCTCGGAGCATACGTCGCACTGGATGGTAAGAATCAGCAGAGACAGGGACACTGGAGATGGGTGACAGTTCCACAGAGGAAGGCTCCTGAGCAGACGCCCCAGAGAGAGACGCCTCCTCCCCCACTGGAGCAGCAGGGGAGGCAGCTTGGTAAGCTGAGTGACAGCCGGGTGACAGGAAACTGATGGATTTCCCATCGCAGCTTCTAATTCCAAGTCAGAAGTGAGATCACAGACCAACAGGGAAAGTGGCAGGGCCAGAGAGATTTCAGGAATGCGAAGTGGTTATAAATAACCACTGCCTAGAATATGAAAATGAAGCTGACCGGAGAAACACAGAAGCCTTAATTTGTAAAAACGTTCCTGTTATTGAATAACGCTTTAAGAGTCAGTATATGTAAGTGCTAAGAACATGGACTCTGGAACCAACAGCACAGGTTTGTTCCGATTCCACTACTGAATACCTGTGTGACCCTGGGCCAGTTGCTTAGCCTCTCTGAACCTCAGTTTCCACATCTGTACAATAAGGATAACAAGAGTTCCTTCCTCATTAAGTACTTTTTTTTTTGTTAGATTAAATACAAACAGGTTGGGATAGTGTCTGGCAAACAGTAAACGCTATATAAGTTCCAGCAATAATGATAATAATCATTATTGTTTTTAATATCTGCCAACCTTATAAAGAAAAAAAAATCCATTTTTATTCCTTGGCAAGTTGAACCCCTATCTCTCAGCCTGTCTGAATCCTCTAAATCTTGCAAGAGAGACTCAGCTCATACTCCATGTTCTGTGAAGTTCTCCTTGACCATTAGCCTTCCTCTTCCAAGTCCCAGAAATACTAGTCGTCTGTCCCTCTCATTTGTCATTCTGCATACACACCCGCCTTGAACACTTGTTTATCTTTCACAGTATGTAAATGCCTTGTTCGCCTAACTGGATCCAGAGGAGGGATCTTAGCACACAAGTCTCTGCTGGCCCTCACGAGGTCTCACACAATGTCATGTACATGACGGGTGTTTGATGTGCATACACAGACTGATATAAATTGATCAAGGACTTCTGATGAAGATAACCCACCTGATGATTAAGCTGTCTTCACCGAGAGTCACGACGGTGGCTTCCGTGGCTTGCAGAGACATGAGTTTGGCAAGGGCTTCTGAGGTTTTGCTCTAAGAAATAAACAGAATATAAAATGAGGGCTACAGTAAGCTGACCTGTGCAAACGCAGAGCATCACTCACAAAGCTGCTGTGAGAGAAAACCCTGCAGAAAAAAAGCTGACCCTTAACACAGCCACTCCACATGCCTGCAGATCCTCTCAGGATGGGAGTTGCTGCCCGTTGGCACACAGCCATGCCAACTCCACTCTGAACGTGCAGCGCTGCCAAGTCCTATGACTGCCATTCAGAGTGAAGAAACAATACCCATCTGCCCGCTGACTGATGTCTTTTAGATTCAGTGGAATTTCTCTTTGGACACGAGTCCTGCTCTTTTATAAGATATGCTGAAATCTGGGTGTTAAAAATGGCAGGACCCCATTGTGGAAATGTGGATTTCTAGACTAGTGTCACGCCCAGTTAGGTACTAAGAGATGACGTGAGCTCTGACCTGAAGCCCAGGGTTCGTCCCACTGCACGATGCACCTGAACAAAGCCTTTAGTAATTAACCAGATTAGCTGGGATTTCAGAAGTAGTGACCAACTTGGAGATTAGTGGTCAGAGCACCTAATTATATGCAGGGCTAATGTTTCTTTAAGTCTTGCGAGATTGTGTATAAGCGGTAATTCTACACACGGTGTTCAGACGAATTAGGGCTTTTGTTACTGAGGAAACAGCTCTCCCTTTGACCTGAGGCTGCAGTTACCTTTGTCACGTGTTCCAGCCACCGTCCGAGGGCAATGAACACGAAGAGCATGGGAGGAGTGTCGAAGAACGTCACGGGGCTCCTCTCGGCCTTCTCAGCGATGGCCACCACCAGGATGACCAGGGAGTAGATGTAGGCGATGCTCGTGGCCAGCACGATGAGCACATCCATGTTGGCCGCCCTGTGTCTCAGAGACTTGTAGGCCTGAACGTAGAAGTACCAGCCTCCGAGGAACTGAAAGACGGCCAGGGAGAGGGACGGCTGCAGCTCACGGGTAACCGGAGGCCCCTAGGGGCCGCAGATACCCTGGGCTCGCCCACAGTTTCAAGGTTACTTTTCCCTCCGTAATTGATGTTTATGAGATGTATCTCCTGATTCAGAGGACTTCTGGCCACAGGCATGGTCAAGGGAGACCTTTAAAACTCAGAGGACTACCCAACCTAAATGTTTATCTATACAGAATGGTGAAAATGGTGAAAGAAATCATGGTGCGTGTATACTGTGGACAGTGCTATGTGGTCCCTGAAGAGCAGGTGCTAGAGCTGCTGGTGTCAGAGATGCACATAGTACACGGTAAGTGGGAAACACAGTTGTTAATCAGTATATCCAGTAAAATCCTATTTCAGCCTAAAAAAAGCCTGTGTCTGTATTATGTGAATTACATATACACACATACATATACGCATAAATACAAATTTTCTCTATATAGATGGAGATCTGGAAAGACACACCCCCGACAAGTAATAATACTAAGGTAACCCTTGGGAATGGGACTGCGCTGGAGGCAGGTGTGAGTAACGAAAGACTATCTTCCCCTTTTCTTCTACTTCAGAAGAGTCTGAATTATTTACAAGAGATGTACATTTGTAATCAAAAAGGAAATACTGAGAAAAAAAATCAGCCTGCAAATATTTGCCCCAGATAGTCCTAAACTAAACATTCTAATATTAAACAAATCAAGAGCCTTATTTTATATTCCAAAATACATGAAGGACACACTTCCCACTGGAAGCACAGCTAGTTCCTTAATGCGGTCCTCAGGCTAAAAATCCCGTGAGGCCTGTCCCTGCTAAATTATGATGTCCTCAGGACAGTTCAGTCAAGACAGGATGCTGCAGAGAAGTGAGAGCTCCAGCCTGGTCCAGCTGCCACTTCTAATAGCAGAGGTGAGCTCAGCCACACAGGAAGCAAACTGGAGACACACGGGCTCACCATGCCTTGCAGCAAGGGGGCTGCTATTCTGGGGGAGTTCGGTCATCTGTGGAACTGAGAGTGAACCAGGTCCCTTCTAGCCCCCGTGTCAGAGGACGTCCCCCTGCTGGTCACAGGACACAAGGCAGCAGTGACGGGCTGGGTGGTGGGGAACATGGCAGTGAAGCGGCGCCTGGAGCACACCGAGGGGCCGTGCTGGCCCCACACAGGCACGCGGGGCAGCTGTGCCCCTTTCTGATACGCACCTGGACAAAGGTACACAAGATAAAGAAGATGAGATTGAGAATGGACAGTCCTGGGATGATGTTGTGGTCCAGGACCATAGACTCGTGCGGCTCATTGCTGGGTATCAACATGTAGATCATTAAACCCATGACAGGGATGCCGAACACCAGGCTGCACAGGAAAGACTTCTTCCACCTGGAAAGCAGCGCAGCAGCACCGACATGTTAGGTACCATCTGTTGCCAGGCTTCCGGGCTGGTCCCCTCCTGAGAACTCGGTTTGAGACTTGTCTCTGTCACAAGTCTGGGACAGACCACCAGGGGCTCGAGTGAAAGGAAGGCTCCCTCCCTGACACCGGCCATCTGAGGGGACGTCAACAGTCTAAACCTCGCTGCTGCGTCCAGAGAGGTTCAGATCAGTCCCCGCCTGCCCAGGGCTGGTGGGTTCCCTTCAATCTACAGATGAGGCCACCAAGGCCCAGAGCTGAGAATTCAGCCCCAAAGAGGCTGACCATCCTCAGTCTACTGCTCTTTTTCCAAAACACAATCATACACAGACTCCCAAGAAAAAAATACATAAAAGCAACATTTTACTGGTATAAATGTACTTATACATTCAACTTTTAAACTATTACTTAAAATACAGTGCAGCTGTCTTGATGAAGCCTGAAATCAGGGGTCACAGGTGACAGCCACGGTCTCACGTGAACAGTAGCATCCATGAAACTCCAGCCGAGCAGCTGTGAGCCTGTGCCTGAGCCCTTGTCTGAGAACCATGGGCCCGCGAGACTGAGGCCTTAACTCTCGGGCTGCAGCCCCAGGCCCCGAGAGTCAGCCCCCACCAGCTTTCCAGATGCCTCTCTGGCCAGTCCGCTCTGTGCTCCAGGCAGGCCAACGAGAGCAAACCACGTGAGTCCCTAGAGAGCCCCCACCTCCCACTCCCTCCCTCAGCCCAAGTGCACTCATTCTCTGAGGCTCAGATCACATGTCCCCTGTTCGTCAGCTTCCCAGACCTCCCAGAACCCCCCTGAATCACTGCTCACCCACTCTTCCCAGCCCGCATATGGGCCCCTCTAGAGTAGGGATGAATGGTATCCTGTTCATCCCTAGCACCCAGCACAGTGCCCTGCATCCAACAAGCAGCCTCGGGTTTGTTGAATGAATAAGTGAATATCTGCAACAATGAATGAACCCGGGTCTCCTGCTTCCCCGGCAACTTTCTTTAGCCATGATTCCTGTCCTCGGATCCCAGTACTAGAACCCATTCCAATAAAGTCTTAGTCCCTTCCCCCCAACCTAAGTGCTGTCCAATCTATTAGCCACCTGCCCTAGGTCGCTATATTAATTAAAATTAGTTAAAATTAAATGATACTAAAAATTCAGTTCCCCAGTCACACTGGCAGCACTTCATACCGGGCAGTGCAGATATAGAGCGTTTCTGCCATCAAAGAAGCTCTGCGGGGCAGTGCTGTTTTAGAGGATGCACAGAACAAGGGTAAAGGGTACTGATCCAGCAGAAGGTGCCATGGGACGGTGGCCGGGGCAGCAGGGACAGCCCCAGGACAGAACAAGGCAGTCAGGCCTGGGGGAGGGAGACCCTGTGACGGAGCTATGGTTGATATTTCCTGTTCTACCTACTGCTTTATCTCCACCTTGTGGTCCAAGTGATGAGCGGTGGGGTTCCTCTGGGCCGGGGAAGCACGAAAGCCCATTTCCTTGTCATTAAGAAGAGGAAACAAGAAAAAAGGCGCTTGGTTAAGACAGGCATCAGCAGAGAGCATTTTACATCCTTGGAAACGAGAACGTTAATCTGAAATTGCCTCCAAGACGGTACTCGTTTTTCTGCTCGCGACTTCTTTACCCAAATCACCCTCAGACCATGTCAGAGGCTCAGCGCCACCTATGCCTCCAGGTGACCCCTGCCCCACGCTGACCAATGCTGAGTTATAAACGCAGGACCTGTGAGTTGAGGAATCCCTGGGATCGAGTGGCCAGGGGCGATGGTTCTCTGCATGAAGACACTGAGGTCAGGGGCTAAGCCCATGTGCAAAGCCCCAGTGTCGTCGGAAGCGCCGGACCCAGCGGCAGGTCTCCGGGCTCCAGCCCAGGCTCTCCCACCCAGCAGACCTTGGCTCCCTCAGTCTCCGTGGTTTTTTCAGGGATTCTCTCAGGCACTTCTTGCTCCTCCACCCTCTCTGCCTTCTGGGTCTGATCACTAAATCTCTGACTCCTTTTATGAAATCACACAGGAAAGGCCGGCAGGAAATGTCCCGTCAGCACAATATAAAGAGGGGCCTTAAGAGTCTGATGTTGGGATGTTACACAAAAATTAAGTTATGGTGGGAGAAAGAGCACATAAGACGGTCTAAAGATAAATCTTTGCAACTAAGACTGGCCTAATTCCATTAGGAAAAGATGCCCAGAGGTGCAGGAATGGGGGCCAAACACTGGTGATAACCCCTGAATAAGGACTAAGAGGGCAGTGGCCGGCTGGGTGGAGGCCAACACAGGTACTCTAGACAGCATGGGCCCGGAGACGTGCTGGAAGCGTCACCTGGACTCTGTCCATCGTCAGTGCATCAGTCCACTTCTCAGCCAACGTCTTAGCCTCACTGAAGCTGTATCACTGCTGTTCTTTGGGCCCTGTGGTGCGGCAGGAATGGAACGCCCCCCGAGCTTGCAGCTGTGAGATCTGGGGTTGAGCACCAGTTCTGCATCCCTCAGCTGGGTACCAGGGATCAAAGCCTCTTAACCCCTCTGGGGATCTCTCCTCATCCGATAAAGCAGCCACACTGCCTGCCCCTAAGACTGATGCACTGTATCAACAGCAGAAGCAGGAGCTGCATGTCAAAGAGCTCTGCAAGGCCGTGGAGCAGACATCGCCCCTAACACACACACGCACACACACACCTGTGCACACACATAACACACACACAGACACCGTTACAGACAACAACAAGCCTGCTACAAGATGTTTCATTTCATAAGCAGTTTCATAAATAGTTCCTGCTTAACTTCACTCATCCTTACCATTAGTTACTACAAGTTAATCTTGTTCAGTTTTGACTCTCTCAACCCATTCAGATCACTATTAATGCTCATCTTCTTACGGTGTGATGTAATACAGACCCGAGGAGATGGAATGTCTGTGGACAAAGTGAGGAAGGAGCAGGGGGAGGAGCACAAGACACTAGTAGATTTTCCAAAGCAGAGGTGACTGAATCCTCCCAGGGCACAGCAGGCCCAGGACAGTGGTCAAATGCAGCTAATTCCTCCCAACACCAACATTGCTTTGGTCTACAGATACTTCACACAGACATAAATAATACTTAAAAATTACAATTAGGCAATTGAACACCATGTGCCATAGAATCGGTGATACTGCTGTTTCTCAGGGAATATCTGAAATGAAAACAGGAATAACGTCTTTTCCTCCCATGTCTTTCTTACCCATTCACTGCTTTTCCTGCTCAGATTATCTGACACTTACTTAACCTCCCTTATTTCCATGGGAAAACTTGAAGGGTTTCAGATGAGGTGACTTTCTTTTCTTCTTCTTGCTTAGCTGTGTTTTTCTTATTTTTCTACAATGACTATAAGTCAGTTTTTAAAAAGGCAAGTATAATATTTTTTAATGAATGACTTACCCCAATAATTCTGACAATATCCCGCGGGCCGATCGTTTCAGGATCAAACTTCACGTGGGCTTTGCTGGTGGCGAGAGCCACAGAGGCGTAGGTGATGCCATTTGTCCTTGTGAGTCTGGACTCTATGTTGTGAACACAGGAGGTGCAGGTCATCCCCGTGATCTGCAGCAACGGAGGACAAACGTCCCACTCACCCAGGATCCAGAGGAGCCTGTCAGAGGCACACAGGGAGCTGGGCCGGCAGCGTCCCTCCCGAGATGCTGGACTCCCAACCCCGGGTGCAGGATTTTCATCCTGAACATTCCCCCAGGGGCTTTGGAGATACAAACAGTGGTTCTTCACCAACTCAGGTACAGGAGGCCAATCACTAAGCAGATGGCAACAGACGGGGGCTTGACTCCCAGCTCTGAAAATGAAGGGCTTTCGCAGCCCCTCTCTGCCCGGTCTCGGCTATGTGTTTCTGCTGCCCGGTGCTGTGTGCACTGATGTGAGAAAAGGAGTTCCAAGTAAGCCAGCCACCCCTGTGACAGGTATCAGGCCAGCCAGACAATGCACTCTTCTGAGTATCAGTGGTCAGCACTTCCCAGAATATTAACTAAATACAGGCATAAAATGTCTGAACACATGACAATGTAACTATTGATACTGCTTATTTAAAACAAAACAAAACACACATCATAAAAAAAAATTGTTCAAAATAACTATTTCCACCTTTCCCACTAGTAGTCTTGATCTAGAGTCTCCCCGCCATGGCTGACGCAGACAGAGACGTGCACATCTGGACCTGGAGGTCCGTGGTGGGGCCGATTCCAGCTGCAACTCCCCAAGTACTACGCTCGCCCCTCTGCACACACCGAGGCCCGTCCAGGGCAAAGGGTTTGCTCCACAAAGAACACCACTTATCAGAAGCTCAAAGTGCCACTCATGTCCTCAGTGCTTTTTCTTCAAACATTTACTTACCGCTAACAGCAGTGACTAAACAGTGAGGAAGTAAAAGACCCTTTTCCCTCAGTAAACAGCATTACTCAATTCCTTATGGGTTCCTTCTAAGTCTCCCTTTATTTGTACAAAAAGAGCTTCATGCAGAAGTGCTTGTGAACACAGCATATTCGAAATACTAGACGTATCTCTTGTCTTTGCCGATTTGTTGACGTGTGCAGCTGGCATCAGGGGACAGTCAGGACATAAAGCCCCCACCTGTGCCTTCCCTCCCAGCTGCACTGGGAACAGCCACCCCCCTGCGTTCACCTCGGACAGAGCACCGCGGGACACTGCGGTCACCGATCACCTTCTAGGCCCCGTGCCTACAATCAAGCCCTCTTGGTCTGCAGTGGCACTGGTGGCACTGGCCACTCCAGACCCTCTGACAGGCCAGCTTGCCTCTTGGCCTCGTGGGAGGTGTTCATATTCAACTCTTTCAAACCACCGAGCTCAGGACAGCCGCCACTTCCAACGCCTCTTCCTCCAACCCCACCGGCTCTCCTCCCAACAGTCCAGTGCGCCCAGTGGGAGGCACCCCTACGACTCTCTGACACTCCTTCACAGAATGAAAAAGTCCTTGTTGCTGGCTTCAAAGGAAACTCCCACAACAACGAAAAGCACCAATGCAAGACGGGGGAGTGTCCTGATCACAGCCCCGGCTGCTGTCAGAACGCATCTGCAGGCTGTCGGAGGCCTGCGGCCCTCTGCCCCTGCTCCAGCCCGGCCGTGGGACATACGATCAGCTCCAGGTCGCCGTCCGAGCCCGCGCAGTCCTCCATCACTGCTGCCTCGAAGCCCAGGTCCTGGATGAGCTGCACTATCTCCAGGGGCTGGATGACTCCCGGGTTATACTTCACCTCTGCCTTCCCAGCCATCAGGGCAACCAGCACGGAGAGAATACCTGAAACCACCGGGCTGCAGCTGTCACACTCCAGCAAGGTCGCTGGGATGACGTGTTCAACAGAACCTGATGAAGAGAAACGTCTGCCCCAGAAGCTTCTAGAACAGTGGTTCTCACGCTTGACTGTTCATTAGGATCACCTGGGGGGCTTTTAACACTCATAGTGCCCGGCCCTTAACCCAGACCAATTAAATCAGAATCTCTCAAGAAAAGGCATCCTTTTTGTTTTTAAAGCCCCCAGCTGATTCTAATGTACAGCCAACTGTGAGGACCACTGTTCTAGAACAAGGCTCTTCTCACTTTAATGGGCACGTGAATCACCTGACGACCTCGGGCAAGCACAGACTGATTCAGTGGGTCTGCGGTGGGGTTGGAGGGTCTGCAGGGCTACCCAACTCCCAGGCAAAGCCCACGCTGCTGGCCAGGCCTCTGAGCCAGGCTGTAGAAGATCCAGGTGGGGCAGACACCTCAAAATAAGGGACAGCCTGCAGCTGGCAAGGACTGTTACATAAAGAATGTACTTTCTTCTCCACTTTGATACACAGGAGGGAAAAAAAGATAATTTTCAAAAGTGGTTTTCCTTACTCTTTTCCAGTTTTTAATCAGTTTCAGGAGTGAAAAAGGAATCCCACAGACTACCTTGCTACCACGATGAAAAAAAGGCTCATTCACAAAAGTGAAAGAACAACGTGCTTTAGAAAGGATGCCATAAGGGACTAAGACAAGGGGCTGGAGTCAGGGAGAGAAACATGGGCCCTGTAAGACACAGGTTAGCTTTGTCCCGGGATGGACGAAGGAACTCATGGAACATTCGATGTGAGAACAGCCGTTCTAGCTCCAGGAAGCTACAGGCTTAGTTAAGAGCAAGAGGCTGGAAATGTGTCCTTCTGATCTAGGGTTGATTCTGAGGGCCAAGGAGTCTGAGCAGAAAGACACACGAGCCACAGGAAGAGAGAAGGTGATCCTGAAGGCCAGACAGAGAGTCACAGTTAAGATATTTTCCAAATAAAAAAACTGGGGCAGAATTTTCATTGCACTTTCAAGTATAAGAAATCAGACTGGCAATGTCATTTAGAGGACAAAACTCTGGTGTTTCCACAACCTTCTATGATTTACAGGGACAGTGAGACAGAATATTTCAAACTGGAACTTCTGCACAAAATGCAGGCTGTTTGTTTATTTGTTAGTAAGAGCTGATGGCTTCAGAAGGGGAAACTCAGACTACAAGCTAGTTGGAGGGGCCCCCACATGAAAGTACCCTGGCCTTTCAACATGGCCAGCTTACTCAGAGACCCATTTTACCTCAAACTAAATACCTCTTAAAGAGCAGAATGCCAATTGCCCCAGAACATTAGACGAACATCTGTAATCTGATATGAGGAACCTGCCAGCAGACCATCAGGAAGGACTCCTGATAACTGCGGGCAGCGGAGATGCCCACGGAGAGCGCACTGCCCGCTTCTGCTGGCTGCGGCGTCAACAGTCTACGCTCCACAGTCTGCACAAGCATTCCCAACTTAACGCGGTGCAGGCCTCTTACCAGCTTCCTTCTGCAGGTTTCTCTCTATGTTGGACACACAGGACGCGCAGGTCATGCCGGTGATTCGTAGGAAGCACTTCTGCGGGGCCGCTGTCTCGGAGGCCGGTGGGGACTCGGACAAGCGGCCGGGGTTGTGGTTTTCAGGGAGTCCCCCAGGGTGGGGAGCTGCCTCCTGCACAGACCTGGGGGGGCCAGCCTGCCCCGTGGAACTCTCAGCACTGTGGTTCCCAACATGGTTGCTGGAACGGTTTTCTAGGATAAAGAGTCAGAAATCATTCAAATTAGAAGAACAGATTTTTTTTTTTTCTTTAGGAACGATAGGGTCCAACCTGATAATGCTCAGATGAGAGCTCCCGGAAAACCACGTGGAGGGTCAGTGTTTCCATCACGGTCTCTCCCTCCCGCCGCCAGATGAAGGCACACAATCATAGACAGATGAAAATGCGCCGATACTTCAAAGACAGAATGTTCTGGTTAGATGGGCGCCCTGATGAGGTGATGGTGGTGGTGACAGCAGCGATAAAAACTCACCAGGCCTCTACTAAGCACACGTATGACCTCCTTTAATCCTTAAAATAGGATGGGGGTGTGCTAAACACTGCTACCAGCCCCACTTTGCAGAGAAAGAAATGAGGTACAAGAAATTAGACATTTTGTCCCAAACCACCGTGAGCACAGAAGCTAGCTTCCAGGCCAGGTCTGCCTTTTAACCACTATCACAGCCTGCTTAGCAGAGGTTCGCCCCCGCCCCATGAGAATCACCTGTACTGAGCTGTTGGCCCCTTTCTCACATTTGTCTGGGTCCTACACACACTAGGGACGGGCACCCCCTTGTCCACTGTGCCCACTGCGAACATCAGCCCCCCGATCTGTGGTTTGTGTTTTCATCCTCATTTAATGGTATCTCTCTTGATAAAAGAAGTCCTTGATGTTAGTGAAGCTCGACTTCTAATCAACTAAACCAGTTTGTATGGTTAGTGCATTCCATGCTCTATTAATAGATGTGTCTGCCTGAACACTGAAAATATTTGTGGCACTCCCTTCTAGCTGCTCTGTTGTTTTAAATAAACTTCCATGTTCAGGCCACTGATACACTTCAAATTAACTCCTGTGTAGGTCTGAGGTGATAGTCAAGGGTGATTGCTTTCCACTTGGATTTCCAATCAGTCCAGCTCCAATGCTGAAGGGGCCATCCTTTTCCCCCAGGGCTCCAGGGACCAGGGGGTGGACGTCTTTGGGGGCCATTACTCCACCCACCACACACGCACAGACAGATGTGACCCATCACCCATGAGATCGTGACAGAGAACGTTTTCATCACTCCAGAAAGTCACACTATTGTGATGACACAAAATACCCTGAAGAATATGCAGAAACGAATTACATCTTTTGGTGATGAATTGTCATGATCTGAAAGCCCACAGCTGCCCTAGACAGAAGGCGTCATTTAACCTGCACTGACAACAGCCCAGGACTTTAAGTATCTTTTCTGAATAGATCTTACGTACTGGGATGTTTTGCTCATTTTCTGGAAAACGCTAAAACTATTTCCACTCACTTTAAGAGTGCAGGTGATGGACACTACCAGCACCTTTGGCGAAGACCCTCCAGTGCTCTGGCCTTACAGGCCCCCTGCCTTCTGGATGCAGAGACCATCGCCCCACCCAGCACAGCTTTCCTCTCCTGGACTTTGCTCTTCTTCAAAATGACTCCACCCCTTGGATCTCAAATTCACAAAATCTCTGCTGTGGCTACAACCTCTTAACATTCTACCTTCTGCCCTCAGTACCCACCAAACCCTCCGGCACTTGTCCAGGGCCCCTATTTTTCCAGTCCTTCATCACTTTCTGGATTTACCTGCCTTTCAACCTAAATATTGTGGCCGACAATTTCAATAGTATTTGTGATATTCAATGATATTACAGAGAATGTCAACCCCCTTACTAACCGACAATTTGCATGTTGCCATTCTCCAACATTGAGGTATAACCCAACTCAATTCTGGACTTCTGGAGATTGCTAAAGAGTTTAAATACAAAAAAAAAAAAAAAAAAGCCTATGCTACCAGGTCCTTGATCAACCTATGCTAACACTACTGGTGGGCACATAAATTGATTTGGCTTTCTGGAAATCTGCTTGACAGTTTTATCAAAAATGTTACCTCTAATTGCTTGGCGCTTGGTAGAGGCACAAAAAATATTTGTGATGGAATGAAATCATGTTGCTGCCCTATGACCCAGTAACTATGCTTTTAGATATTTATTACAAAGAAATAATTAAGTATATGCAAAGGGGAAACAAGTTACATGGTTTGAAGACTGTGCCCAAGGACAATTTTATTTACAATTACACCCACACAAAATAGATGAGACAAATAAATAGGAAACTAAGTAATGGCACATCCCTATGCTGAAATGCTATGCTGCCACTGAACAAGGGGTGCAGGCTGGGCGGGGAACAGGCTGTAAGGCTGAAAGGCAGGAAGCAGGGAGACCAGCTGAGCCTCTTCCAGGATCCAGAATCCCCGATCCCGAGAACAGTGGCCTGCATGAGGGCGCAGACCTGTCTGACTTCATTTCCCACTACTGTACCCAAGCTCCACCCAAGCCAGACCACTCCCAAGACACATCTGGAGGAGTCCATGAGGGCCTGTGCGTGTGTTTCCTCTGCCTGGTGTGCAGTCCTGCCCTTTTTTGCTGCTGAAATCCTAACCATCCTGAAATCCCAGCCATGCCCAACTCCAAAGCTACCTTGACATCATGTCCTTGGGAGCCTCACAACCAGACGAGGGAGCTTCTCCTTATCTTCTGAATCCCAGGAGCATCTGACCATACCTTCCTTGCCGCATTTATTCTAACCTGTCTCAATGATGAGTCTCTGTGATCTGCCTCCCTGTCGGTGTGAACTGCCATGGGCAGTACTGGACCACCTCTGAGTGCTTCACACAGCCAGCGCAGAGCCTGGGCCCCAGAAGACCCCCATCACGTGCAGGGATGAGGGAATGGTACCTTGAAAGTGACGTTACCCATTTACAAGGGTGAGAGGAACATGTTACACGTGACCGGTGACTTTTCTTTACTCTATATTCATATATCCATCCATCCATCCATCCATTCACCTGTTCAGAAGTACTTAAGCCATGCCAACGACAAATGCTGAGCTGCCTTCTAGATAAAACCAGATCTGAATGTGTTTTTAGCTGTCAAGTAAGTGGCTGAAATTCAATGCCTCTGTCTCTTGCCCTGGCGCCTCAGGCCCCTCCCTTCCCTCCCCCTGCTCCACTACTGAGGAGCTGATCCTTGCAAACCCCTTTTCCTGGGCTCCCTTGTCAACTGGCTTCTGATTCAATTTGGCACATGGGAGGTAGCAAGCAGGAAACAACAGGACAGAAGTGGGAGGACCCACGTGCTTGCTGCTTATCCACCTGGATCCCGGCTCCCGCCACTGCCTCTCCCTTAGCAGCTCCAGAGAGGCCAGTTCCACCAGGCAGCCTCAGCCCCTGCAGGTGGTGGCTTCCGCTACCATTTAGCTCTTTTTCCTTCTCAGTTCCTGCTGGTTTTTCGGCTCTGAGAGTCTCTGTAAAGAGCTCCCTGGGTTAAGCCCCTTCCTGGGCTAACCTGAGACCCTGCTTGTCACAGCCCACTGTCACCTTTCTCTTTCGTCTCCTTCACAAACACCTCCTGTGTGCAGGGTGCTACTGAGTCCAGGGAGAAACAAATCACATGGTTTGAAGACTGTCATCAAGGAGCCCTTGGTCAATCCAGAATGACTGACCAAACACAAATTATGCCTTTTTAGAAGTTAAGCGGCTATAAAAGCCTATGGTTTATCCTAAATTAAGACTGCCAAGTAAAATACTGGGCATCCAGCTGAAACTGAATTTCCAATAAACAACAAATAATTTTTTTAGTATAACAACGTCTCAAATATTGCATGGGACATACTAACATTAAAACATTATCCATTATTCATCTGAAATCCAAACTTAACTGAGTATTGTGTATTTTTATTTGCTAAATCTGGTACCCTAAATACTTTGTGAGCTAAACATAATTGTCATAACTCTGGCCAATAAAAACCCATTTTCTTTCTAGCTTTACTTAGCAAGTGCAATTATTTTGGATTATGGAGTTCACTGATAATTCCTTTCTCCTGCTAATAACTTGATTCTACTGTGGAAAGACTTCGAACCTCACACAAACACAGCAGATGACAACTCCACACTACATGTCTTACCTTCTGAGTACAGGATTTACTGTTCCACTCTTTTCTTTGTTGATTTTTGTTTAAACTCAAAAATATCAAAACTTCCTGAAACTTGGTACAAAGACAACACACAGAATGGGGCCCAGTCACTCCACAAGACTTACCCGCTCCCCTCAGGGCGGGGTGTGCAGACACCTGAGCCTCACCACCCCCTTCACCCCCAGGGCTTGGGAAGGGCTCCTGTGTAGGGTGAGTGGGAGTGAGACCTGAGGGCAGGCGATGGGGCCAGGTATCTGCCAACTTCCACGGGTCACCCTCCCCCCAAGCCCAGAGCCGCCCTTCCCAGGCCCCAGAGCAGGGGGGACTGGGTGCCCCACCCTTGGGCCCACACCCGCTGCCCGGGTGGTCTGCTTCCTCCTCCTGTCCGCCACAGAAGCTCTCAGGAGAGACTGCCTTCCTGCTCAGCAGCCCACAGCTCAGCCAGGCCTGGAGAGTGGCAGAAACGCAAAGGGAGCAAAGGGAGGGGACGGAGGGAAAGCCGGCAAGTGAACGGCCACTGGGTAGCGGGTCAGTGAGGGGGGAGCGGGGGCAGCCACCACCCCAGAAGCTGTCTAGTGATGTGACATCAACCCTCCCCTTGTGAAGGCTGTCATGCCCGCCCCTCTCCACACAGCCTCGGGGCGGGGCAGGGGGGACATGGAAATCACCATCACATCCTTCCTTAAATCCCTCTTCCTACAGAATGGGCTCCAGGCGGTGAGACCAAGGTCCTGTTGTTTGCATTATTGTGTTTTGTTTAGCAGAGAGATCTCAAGAGAAAATGATGACGGTGCCCTTGGAGAGAGAAGGGCCAGACATGCCCCTAGTACTCTTTAAAAAAAAAAAAACACAGTATCACTGTTCTCCTCAGAAAAGACGCCAAAAATTCAAGGAACTTGGCATTTTAGCCCCAGAGGCAAACCCTAACCACCTGGGCGCTCTACTTCCTCTCTCCTGACAAACACCAGGGAAGGTTGCAGCAATCCTGCCACCACTCACAAGGCAGTGGGGGTGGCTCACCTCGCCCACCAGGTGGGGACCGTGTGGTGGACAGGAGGGAGGAGCTGCCCCAGAGTCCCTTCACGCACATCACGTACCAGCCAGGACGGATGCCTCAAATCCCATGTCCTCCACGGCAGCTCGGAGTTCTTCTGCACTAGTCACAGACGGATCGTAGAGAACCATTCCGGTCCCTTCAGCCAAAGAGACCGATATCCGCTGCACCCCTTCCCTCTGGGAGACCAGGCCCTCGATGGACTGGACGCAGGACATGCAGGTCATGCCGGCGATGGAGAGCACCGCGGTCCAGTGCGCACCGGGCTCTGGGAGGCCCTGGGGGGGCCCGGGGGAGTGGCGTCTGGCTTCTGTTCCACTCTCTTCTGCTCCATCAGGAAGAGAAACTTTAAACTTCCCAGGTGGAAGAGCCTCGATGGCCCTCTGCAGGGCCCCCGGGGAGATGCAAGAAGGGTCGTACTGCACTTGGGCAGATCTGTCCTCCAAGGACACGTGA
This sequence comes from Vicugna pacos, assembly GCF_048564905.1. Taxonomy (NCBI): domain Eukaryota; kingdom Metazoa; phylum Chordata; class Mammalia; order Artiodactyla; family Camelidae; genus Vicugna; species Vicugna pacos. Next base: position 13,265,322 of record NC_133000.1, on the reverse strand, counting down.
ATGCTCTGAACTCCTGGGAGCCGGCCTATGTTGTCTTCGATATTCAGGACGCAAGACTTACAGTGCATTCCATCCACGCCCAGGTGCAGGGTGACCACCTGGCTCCCCCGGTGCCCCGAGGTCTCTGAGTTACTGCCATTCTGATTGCTGGAAGCTAGCGGCACCTTTGGGTGGGCGCTCTGCAGCCGTCTGACATCGATCAGTCCCAGGCTCATGGGGGCCCCCTTGTTCTTGATGATGGCTTCAAACCCCATGTCGTTTACATGGTCTCTGAGCTCTTGGGGTTGAATAAGGTAAGGCTGGTAAGTGATGACCGCCTCCCGGCTGCCGAGCGAGACGCGGACCCTCACGACACCTTGCAGTTTCCCGATCTTTCCTTCTATGGAGCTGACGCAGGACTGGCAGGTCATGCCCTCCACCCGAAGCTTGACCACGGCCTCTGGGACGGGCGAGGACCTGTACGGCCAGGAGGCAGCCTTTCCCTCCGCCACACTGGCTTCGAAGCCCATGTCCTCGATGTGACTGCAAACCTGAGGTAGGCTCAGGACTGACGGCACGTACTTCACGGCCGCGCTGCCCTGTTCCAGGGAAACCTTAATGCTCACGATGCCCTTCAAACTGGAGACCCTGCCCTCGATGGACTGCACACATGACTGGCAGGTCATGCCCGCGATGCTGATCGTGCCGGTGGCCGTCTGAGAGGGGTACATGCCGTCCAGGCCATCCTCATAGCCAGTGTTGTCAAAGGCAAAACTCTGCTTCATCTCTGGCTCCCAGGCTCGAGCAGTCCAGGGAAGCTTAGACAGGATCTAAAAGGAAAAGAACATTTTTTATCCTTAAAACTAAACATGTTCTAAAATATCCCAGCTTGTCTGGCGCTGAGAAAATGGAAAATAATACCACTGGTGTCACGGCACCCCAAGAGTACAAGAACGTCAAACGAGGGAAAGAGCCATGAAGACATCACTTATCAAATGAATGGGTTCAGGCTGGGGGATGATCCTTCTAGCCTTGACTTTCTGTGATTCTGAACCCAGAAGTCATCGGCCCACCTTGGCGAAATGTTTTCTTCCCTAGAAGACGTGAAGGCTTCTGGAGGAAAGGTGAGCATGATGGAGCTGATGTGCACAGAACACACACAGCAGGCCCCCAGCAGAGGCGGAGAGCACGGCGGTTCCACCAGAGCTCCCCGCTCTGGCTGGTACCTGATGTCTCCCCGAAGGACTTGGCCCTTTCGGCCCAAACGCTGGGGTCCTGCAGGAATGCAAACACACAGAACAGGCAACACGCTAATTCTGCATCTCTTTCTAGGGATGTCTCTGTCATTCTCTTAACAGGGGTTAAACTGCAACCACAGGGCACATGTTCCAAATGCAGACCTCCCATCCCATGGGGTTGGACCTCAGTGCCTGTGAAAAGAGGTCTGAAGTATGAACACTTCTTGGGCTGGGGATGAGCACCGAGAGGTACTGGACCAAGAGGAGCAGGGGCGGGGAGGCTGGAAGAAGAGGAAGCTGAGCCGAACAAGGCACTTCTCAGTGCCACCTCGGCTGAGTCACTGCCCCACCGGGTGCTCGGGACAGCTCGAGTCATTGCCTAAAATTACAAGCACTTCACCAAATTAAATGGATTTTTAATGTACCACAGCTCAAGCGTAATTTCCTGATTTCTTCTCATGATGATGTGGCCTCAATCATTTTATTAACAAAATTGCCCCTTCACGGGGTCCCAGTCTCATCTCTCTCTTAATCAGATAAAGTTTTTATACCAGTACTATCACATGCTTCAGAAACCTGGAAACAGGCCCTTATACATGGTACATGGTAATAAGGCATGTCTCTCTCTACGCCTACACAATCCTACTTATCTTCAGCTGAATCTCAATTACATGGATTGATCTCTGTATTCCTATGCATCAAATGCGTATCTTTCCAACTCCAGCTTTTGACCAGCTTAACAAGATGGAAGTTTAAATAGCTTTTAAAGCAGACTATAAAGATACATTCGTATATTCACAGAGGAAATCATAAGCTAGTTTGGGGTCAGTAAGTATAAGAAATTATTTTTAAAAATAGTCACTGGAGCATTTTCTTAAAATAGAGAAAAAGGAATAATTAAGTAATTTATGGGACAGCAACTCAAAAGTTTGTTGAATTCAATAAACATACTGAAATTATCTACGGTGTAAATATGGAAATGGATATGGTAAGGACAACAAGGGATAATAGTATTCACGGACCTGGGTAGCCACCTGGGAAACCTCTTTGGAAAAATACAAATGTGGAACCTATATATATCAGAAGACATTTCACATAAATCAAAGATGAGGACACAAAAAGCAAAACAGTAAAAGAAATACTAGAAGAAAATAAAGGAGAATATCTATCATAGTCTCAGAGTGGGGAAAGCCTAAATATGACCAAACAAAAACAAAATTCAGAAGCTATAAAATGAAAGACTGATATATCTAACCACAGTAAGAGGAAAAAGTTGTTCAAACCAAGGTAGAAGATAAAACAAGTGAAAAAAAGGCTCGCTTTCACATTAAGCAAATTAAGAGCTAATGTCTTTTATATATAAAGAGCACCTTAAAAGAAGAAAAAGGCCAACAATCCAACAGAAACAGAAGGCAGTTCATCAAAAAGAAAATGCAAATGGCTTTTCAATATACAAAAAACACTATTAATATGCCAACCTCATTGTGGCACGGTTTTCACCATTCAGGTCGGTAACCACTGACTGGTTTCCCCAAGGCTAGTGAGAGTGTAACCTCTTGGGAGGGCAACTTAGCAATATCTATTAAAATTACAAATTCACATATTCTTTGACCCAACAACTCTTAAAGAATTTAGCCAATAAATATATTTGTTTGCATACAAAAGGAAGCATGCAACAAAGATATTAAATGCTACAAAGGATTAGAAACAACATAAATGTCCATCAGGGACAGGCTGATAAATTACTGCACAGATGTACGATGGAATACTATTGAGCTCTGAAAAAGAAGGGGCAAGTCTATACATACTGAAATAGATGGCTATCTAATATACAGTTTAGTGAAAAAAGCAAGGCACAGAATATATAGTACATCTAGTGTTTTAGTTATCTGTTGCTGCATGACAAATCACATCTAGTGACTTACAACGACAGCTCACAGTTTTTCAGTTTGGACAGGGCTCGGCAGGGAAAGCCTGTCTCTGCTCCATGCAGCATCATCTGGGGTGGCCTGACTGGGGCTGGAGGTCCCACATGCAAGAAGACGGTTCATTCATCACATGGCTGGCAAGGTGATGCTAGCTGATGTTGGTACGGACCGTGTTCTATGTAGCCTCTCCACATGGCTGGGCTGGGTACCTCACAGTTGGGGGTCTCTGGGTTCTGAGAACGGTGTCATAATAGTGAGCATTCCCAGAGAACAAGTCCCAGTGCAGAAGCACTTACCACGCTTCTGCTTGCATCACATTTGCTAACTCATCACTGGCCACAGCCAGCCACATGGTCACACTCAGTCAACCTCAGAGAGCACTACAGAAGGCTTATACACAAGGAGGTGCAGTTCATTGGGAGGGCCACCAAAACAGTCCATCACAGTGCACTAGCACTATTTGTGTAAGAAAAAGAATATTACTCACATCGATGTGTATGCATGTATGGAGTTATCTCTGGAAGAATGTGTAAGACACTGGTACAGAGTCTGGGGACTGGCAGCTGAAGGGGTCAGGTGGCTGGGTTACACGAGTGAGAAGGAAGAGTACAACTTACTGTACAGTTTACATCTGCTACCAAATACTGAAAAATAACTAATTTAAAAATTAAAATAATGTGAGCATAAAAGAGATCCACAGCAATGGCTTGACTACAGTTAGTATTAATCAAATACTTATCTAACTGAAAAAGATGAAGGAAAAACTAAGAAAATGTTCTAAGAATATTCACTTTGATGCAGTACTATACATAGTAAAGCAGAAATTACCTCCTTATAAGACATGACTCTTAATCACTGAGTCTGTTGTAAAAATCAATCCCTAATGATTTCCTACCTGACTTATTTTTCTTGGTCCTAGGTCTAGCTACAACTCACCAAACCCAAGCCACAATGCAGACTCTTAATCCTTAGACTATGTTCCTGCCAAAGGGGGTTGTAGAAGTGTTAGAAGTTGTTTATTTGGAGTAAACAATACTCAGAGGTCCCCCTGCTAACAGGCACGTTTCTAACAACAAGCAGTTACAGAAACAAAGCTTTGCAAATAATACAACTTTATGAAACACCAGAGTACCTGTTGGTTTAGAAGCAACCTCATCACAGCTGTCGGGTGTTTGGACCTTTTTTTAAGTGCACACACATGGTGTGGATGCTTTTAATTTTGCTCTTCAATTTCAAACATGTTTAGGTTTAAGGACTCATCAGAAGCAATCATGGACATTAGAAAGTGGGCACAGGGTATAAAGTATGTGTCCAAGAAAAACCTGGTGGAATTTCCAGTGGGGTCTAAGTCCCACTAAATTATATATTCCTTGAGGACAAACATCCAGGACTTCTTCTGCAGGCCCAACAACAGGTTTCTAGCTTTTGAACTTTCAATAAACTATTAGCGTGGCAGGCATCAGGACTGGAAGGGCCGGGAAACACCGGAGGAGAGGGTCATCCCACAGAGGGGAATCCAAAAATGAACGTCAATTCCTTGCTACCTCTCTAGGCACCCAGGTCACATGGAATTTGCTGAGAGTGCCAGGGCTTCTAAAAGAAAAGACAGAGGAATATAAACTATTGATTCACTAAGATTGGGCCAAGAAAGGAAAATAAGACCTTTAGACAGGCCAGCTTGGGATGAAGAAATGGAAATGGGGTGGCATGTTTTAATGAACGCTTTGAAGTCAGACTGACATTGCAAAGCCTAGGAATGACACGCCTTGTAGGAAATGGCTGTGATCACAAGTCAAAGAGCAATACTACCACATGCACGAGGAAGGACCACGACAGCTCTTCATTACACCTGGATCCTCATCATCCTTAGATAGGATACCACTCACCCAATTATCGTAGGGCTCCTTTCACTTTGAAGCGTGTGGAACACCCTTAACTCATGAGGCAAAAATGTTATATAGGCATGCAACTTTCTCAGTATATAACCTCCACCCCATACAACCCTCTACCCTAGAACTCTCATGGAATTCAAAACACAGGAAGGTCCTGATTTTTTTCCATATGTAAACAGATTCAATAGTAGCAAGTAGATAATGATTCTCGATGTTATTTTATGAAGATGGCATTTTATATCCCTAATGCCCAAGATAATTCTGTAAGCAATGTGATTCTTATCACCATTTTGCTGCTGAAACAGACTCAGAGGTTTCTTCAGGGGCATTTAAATGAACTGAGCTGGGATTTATATTCTGTTCGAAGTCCAGCAGGCTTTCTATTTCTTAAAAAAAAAATTTAAGTTTACTTTTTCTTTTTAGCCACGTTAATCACAGGAAGAGACTACAATGCAATAAAGCAAAATGAAGAAAATTAAACAACAGCCACATCCTACTGTAGGGGAGATGTATTTGCCACCCTAAACTATGTCCCTTTGGCATACTGTTTTAAGCTAGTTATTTTCTGATAAACAGCAGATACTAAAAGGGCTCTTTAATCCAAATAAAAGCTGCGTTTCTGTAGGAAACAATTATATTTGCTAGGGAAATCTCCATTTGTAAAGGTATCTACGACCCAATCTCTAGAAACTTGATTTATCAGTGGAGAAGGAAATGACTTAACTGTGTACCACAATCACCCTTGTTTACTGTGTTTTTCTTGGCAACTTCCCCAACTGAGTCTACCCACCCTCAACATCCTCTTCCGTCTTTAGCTGAGGATGGTATTTAAGGTGAGGGCTTCGGCCATTTGGGTGAGTTAGTTTTCCTGGGTCTCTCCCATGTACACCACGTTACTAAGCTTTTGTTTGATTTTCTCCTGTTAATCTGTCTCATGTCAATTTCATTCTTAGACCAGCCAGAAGAACCTAGAAGGGTAGAGGAAAATGTCTTCCTCCCCGACACTACCTGTCAGGTAAAAGGTAGGCTACGTCTAGACGAGTGAGTACAGTTCGGAGGTGAGGGTATGACTAAGGCCACTCGGTGGCCTGCAACCCTTAGTGTCTGCTCTGCTCTTATGTGAGGCTTCTCTGGACATCATGCAACCAAGCAGAACCCTGCAGTGTCCCCCGCCCCTGCCCCGTACAAAACCGAGCAGTTAGCGATTAGGACGACAGAGTCACAGGCTGTGTCTGATGCACACTCCTGAGTTGTTTTACAGACTATATTACTGCCACCAGAGCGGGGGAAAAGCTAACCACACTGTAGACATGACCTAAGCGGCTCCACCTTGAGCAGCAATGAACCCTGGTTAGCACAATTCCAAGAACTGGCCTTAAGAGAATGGGATTAACATTATTGTTCATAATAATCTATGTCTTTGTGACCATTAAAATACATGTAACTTGCTCTGCCTGTATATGGATGTGAACAACGAGAACTGTCAGCAAAGAGATGTTACAGAACCATCCTCCACTCTGAGAACACGGTGCCCTATGTCAGCATGAAGAAGTTACAGAAGATGGACCTTTATCCCTCACCCCATAGAAATGTAATGATGTTGGACAGTAAGGGACTGAAAGCAGCTTTTTTGCCCCTTTCCTGTTTGCCCCTTTCTTTCCCCCTCTAACCTTAAAATAACCTAATTATAGGAATGAGATCACTAAGCAATTGAAACAACTCCTGACTTAGGCTCTTCTGAATGCACACCATGCTTTGCCTAATCTGTTGATGCTTTTCCTAGATAAGAAAGAAGAATGAAGAATTAAGCAGTTAAAGAATGATTAGCTCTCAACCTCCAACAGCCCTTAGCAATCCTGCAGGCAGATCACACTGGCAAGATAACAACTGAAGAGAGAGTCAGCATGTCTGCCCAAAGCATAGAAGGATGCAGACCCCAGCCTCCTGCCTCGATGATTCACTGAGATTCTTCCCCCTTTTCTTCCTTTTAAAAACTGTCATGGCTGAGCGGGATGTTCGGAGTTGGTCTCTGGACACAAGTCCACCTTCTCCCCAGACTGCCAGCTTTTCTGATTAAAGCACCTTTCCTTTCTACTGACACTTGCCTCTCGGTTATTGGCCTTTGAGCAGCGAGCAGCTGAACCTGAGTTTGGTAACAATCAGATTCACAGGGGAAGGGGGGTCAGAAGACATTGACTCAAGAAAAGATCCCCCCCAAATTACCCCAGGGTGTCAGTCTCTAAAACCCCCACTGAGGAAGAATCAATGTCCCCATGTTAAACCTGTATGTATATAGATTTAGACAATACATACGTAGGTATTAATACATAAAAACTGAGGTTATCTATGGGTGGGTTATGAAATTCTGATTTTTCACTATGTGTCTATATTTTCCAATTTTTAAAACTTAACTTAAAAAAGCAAACAAGTACTTACATTTGAGAAAGGAAACAAATGTGGTTTTGCAGTTTCTCCAAGGCAAGGAAGAAAATGTTTTGTTAAGCCATACTAGTTAACATAAGCAACAATAATATTATCACTGTGAAAAAGATGACCACAATGATGAACCAATGACATATTTCTTTATCCTATAAAGACATAATGGCTTTATCCTATAAAGAACATTTCCACATCTATTTGTTTAAATACTTGATCTTCCTACTTGTGAATTTCTTGAGGCTGTATCTGACAGTCTTGGGTATGAATTCCAGCCTTGTCTGAGCAAATCCAAGCCTCAGTTTTCTTAGGTGTAAAATGAGGTAGCAACAATGCCCACCCAAGGGATCTGCAGGGAGGCCTGAAAGATAAGAACCTTAAAAGGCTTAACGTCACAAATGTTTGAAAATGAATGACTATGAAGACAAATATGGCCTCATTTGATCTTCAAAAGCAGCCTAGGCAGAGGACTTATCATTTTCCACTATTTTACTGATAAGAACTAATCATTAAAACTAGTGTAAATGTTCCTCCAACCCCCACTCCAACCCTTTCAAACTGTCCTTTAACATCGTTTCACAAAAGTCCAGAAAGAGCTTCCAATGAGAATTATTTACATCTTATCTACTGAGAAAACAAACTGAATCTCTGGCATCAGTTCGAACACTGACAAAGGCCGGCTGTGAGCTGGGCTATGTGTGTCACAAGCTGCCCTCTGCCCTCAGGCCACCCTCCAGCCCCGGGGTGGGTGGGTGGGTGGGGTCCATGTACCTTCTGGGAAAATACATACAAACCACCAACTTACTGCCCATTTCTTTCCCTTGACCACAGTGAGAGAAAATATTAACCCTTTCTGAACAACCAGAAGCGCTATATCCTTTGTTTGCCCAGGAGAAAAAAGAATAAAATTAACAACAAAGGAAATTAACAAACCTCAATACATACATATATACAACATAGGCTATTTTCTACATACAATTAAATAAAGTTTAGAAATTCACAGACTATAAGGTCTCTCCAAGAAGCACTTCCCAACAGCAGCTCAGAAAACCCACTCACGGTCTCAGTTCACACAACTTCAGTGTCAACCATTCCAGAGAATCCCATCACTTTTAACTTATGTCCACTGTAACAACTATTCCATCAGACTTCTATCAACCAACAGCATTTTTTTCTGCTTCAGAATCTTCTCGCTTTTCACCCAACAGGCTGGCAAAAATTTTCAAGTTTGGTGATACAGTAAGGAAGAGTGTAGGGAAAAACAATTCTCAGGCACTGCCAGTAGAAAAATGGGTTTATACAATCTTTCTGAGAGTGCTTGAGCAGTATCTGTCAAAGCACCCGATGCCCACTGCCCACTTAGTTCCATTTCTGGGAACGTCATCATATGGAAACACCATGACACACGAATGCCCACCGCTACACTTGGTGGCGGAAGCCCGGAGACCTCACTACACGGAGTATCCACCCAACCCAATTTTACATAGTGGTTTTAAAAAATAAAAAAGTGATTTACATGTAATAGTATGGAAAGACGTCCCTGATAGGCAAAGGGAAAGAAAAAGTTGCAAAACTGTGTAAGAGTACACGGTAATATCCTGTGTTTCTAGGGTGGAAGAAATCCACACTTCCATACTCTGTTGTTATGTTTATACCCAGCAGATGCTAGTTTCAGAGGAAAATAAAGAAATACAACAAGTTTTCTAGAAAAGAGAATGATATTGTAGTGTTGCTGACCATGATGGCTGGGTGACGATCTGCTAGCAACTTCTCTAAGTGACTAGGCACACACCTCATCCGTTTTCTTCCCTTTACTTAGCAGGGATATGCCTGTGTCAGCTGGGTCATCCTGATCTCATCTAGGCAAAAAATAAAACCCAGCCTGACCACCCCTCACCCAGCACAAAATTCTCTGTTGCTTTCTGAAATGGTTAAGCTCACAACCCAGCACTCTCATCACAGTCATCCAGCAGGTCAGTGTGTCCAACATCAGCCCGCCCTCCCGCAGCATAAATCCACTTTTGGTTTACACACTTGCTCTTGATGACTGCAAACAGATGCGCGGTCCGACGTGGGCGATAAAGGCAAATAACACAGCAGCCAAACTTGGCCAAAGCAGTCAGGAGGGCCGTGGGTAAGGAGGCCTGGGCAGGCATTTCTGAGGGGAAAGGGGAATTCTTGAAACCCTCCAGCTGGAACAGGGGTCAGTAACCGCTACTTCCTGCAATTCTCCCAAAGGAGCTCTGAGAGGTAGGAGCCTGTTCCTTTCCAGGTCACCGTCCTGGGCCTGCGAGGAAAGAAGAGCCTCCGGGAGGCAGCCTGTGGACACAGGGCCAGAACACCCCGGCCAGGGCACTGAGGCCCCTGCTGCTCCTCTTTGGTCCGCAGGCTCCCAGCTGGGTGGGGGTGGCAGTGCGGCAACCGCCTGGGAGCCTCACCAGGCTTAGCCCCAGCCGCTGAGCCTGCTCACACCAGCAGCCGAGAGGCTCTGACACGTGCAGAGGGAGCGATGCCCCCTCCAGAACGTGATTTTACCAGTTACACCTTAAAAAAAGACCTCTTTCCCCCTCTGTCCAAAACACAGAAAAACCCGACAGCTTGCTCGGTATCATAATTCCATTCCAAATTGTACAGAACGTACTCTGTATTGTACAAGAAATGTAAAACACAAGCACCCAAATCCACTAACCACAAACACAATTTTGAAATGTTTTCTTCAGAGCAACTACCTGCATCTTTTGTGAATAATGCACCACCGGAGAGCTAACTTTCCATTCACCTACAAAATTAGCAGCTCTCCAAAACCCAGATATTTTCAAAACTCGATCTCACCCAGTATGTTAAATAATACTTCCATGTCCCAACTGAAAAGGGGCTTGTCCGCAGACAGACCTGGGATTAAATCATTCAGGCAAATTAACCTCTTGATCTCAGTTTTCTGTCTGTTAGAGGAGGATGATGGTTAAATAAGGTGACACAGGCAAGTCCCTTCTACATACCAAGTACTAAATAGCTCTCAAACAGATCCAGAGTGTGATTCATAACAGACTGAGTCCACACTCTGTTAACAGTGAACAAGTATTCAATTGTAGTTGACATTTAGTTTGGTTTTTAGCATCATAAACCAGTTACTAAAAATTTCCCCCATTTGGGGATAATTAACTTAAATTATATTTTGTATACATGTATATATATATATATATATATATATATATATACACACATACACACAAAATATTCACTAAAAAATACAAGGTATATAATACTATGTACACAGACTCACTTGTGCAGTGGGAAAATGGCTGAAACACATGGCTGCTTTCATTTTCCTTCTATTTTTCTACATTCCCCTTGCCTCATGTTAAATTTGTTTCATATAATGAGCAGGTGTTACTTTTATAATCGGGGCTTTAGGAAAAAAAAATAGTTGCAACCGTGCTCAGAGGGATTAACTGGCGGACATAGTTCAACCAGACATTCAAACACGTCTCCAAGCTGAGAATTCTACTGAAAATCATTTTGGCAGAAATGGTACCATTATGCATTTATATAGTACTCAACAAGGTGCTTTCACAATCCAAAGAGGCAGGCCTTCTCTTTCCACTTTGTAATGAGGAATCTGAAGCTGGAGGAGTCCAAGGCTCACCTGCCAGGTCCCACAGCCCAGCAAGGGCAGGACGCAGATCTGCACCTGACTTTCTTTACCATAGCCTCCACCCGGGCCTCTAGCCTGGCCTCTACCTTGGCCTTCAGCCCAGTCCACCTTTCTGAAAGGATCCCCCAGCCAGGTTCAAGTTGCTTTCCTAGTCACATGAGATTAGAACTGGCTATTAAAAACCCTTAGAACATTTCACAAACACCTCCGACATAGGCTGGATTTTGTCAAGCAGTAGTTTGAACATAAAGAAATACTCTCAAGCATTTCCAAAAAAATTTAATATTTTGCTATCTTAGACACTCAACTAAAAATATAAATGTTGATTGCACACTGCACAAATGGACATTCATAAATCTCCCATCAACATACATAAATCTCTTGCAGAGTACATTTCAAAAATTTCCATTCACAAAACTTACTTTAGTTTTAAGACTTTTTAAACAATTAACACCAGAAGAAACAAAAATAACTCTCCAGGGAGCAAAGGACTTATGAAAACTTTCCCTTATGTTTAAGCAGCATTTTTTTCCCGTCTACTCACATCAATGAAAAAGACCACCAGTCCCACCTGGAAATGATACTGACGCACCATTTTCACAAAATGTTAGTTACATAGCCCTGCTTTGAACACGACCTGACGTCTGGGTTAACAAACCTCTCATCTGCTTAAGAAGAGCTGCTTCATCTGGAAGCAACATTTTCAAAATGTTTACTTAGTTGAAATGTGAAGATAAACAAAATAAGGTACACAGTTAAAAAATAAAAAGAGGGGAAAGATCAATTTTTGTCTGATTCGTGTTTAGGGAAAATTTGCTCCACAGGGGCTTACAAAATATCCTGAAAATAAGAAGCAAAAAACCCCACGATTGACCCACCAAAGACTTAATCTCTGGAGAATCACCTGGACTCCTGGCTCACTCCCTACTCAGGAGTGGCTCCCCGGCCCCTCTTATGAAGACACGGGAGAGGGGAAACCTCCAGCTATAACCCGGAGCCCCCATTCCTGGCTTTGTAGCCCTTCTGTGATTGCACCCACCTGATCGGAACCGATCTCCTGTGTTCCATTCAAAACCTTCTGTGAAAATCCTCCCTCCTCAGGACGACAGCCTTCCTCCTCCGAAGTCACTGGCCTGATGGAGCCTCTCGCTCCAGGGCTTCTCCTGAAGGACCACCGTTTGTGGACAGACAACAGGGTCACCTGTGGGTCAGCCAGAGTCGCCAGGAAGGACGGCTCAGGGCTCCCAGACTTCTCGCCCCCAGCTCTCTCCATCGCCAAGTCCACAGTGACACCTCCACCTGCCGCAACAGCAGTTCGTCTTCGGGCTATTTGGTCACGTCAGAAGAAAACGCTTGAAAAGCGTCTTCCTAACTAGTGAGGGGGAGGCACCTGCTGCCCTGCCCCTGAGCCAGCCCGGGGAGGCTGCCAGCCAGGCTTCCAGGAACCTGGGCAGGCTGCACACTGCTGTATGTATATTTGCTCTTGTTTATCTACACCCCTCAAACCAACTGGCATCCTCTTACTCATCACACTGCATTTATTTGGCCCTAGGAATCTCTGTACACAGCCCCTCGCACACGCAGAACTGCTTGGACGCCCGGCCACCGCGTACAGGAGCTGGGGGACACGTCACTTCCTTTTATTACCAAACTTCGAGTGCTTTCTTGGAATAACTTCAGCTGCCTCTTCCATAGCTCCAGGGCCGGGGGGGTGCAGATCAGTAGGGGAGAAAAGTACTTCCTGGGCAATGTGACTTGCATTTTCAAGAAGATGTAGGCAAGTTCCATGTTTCCTGCCGCTGTGTTCTCCCTTGGACCAATGGCTTGACCTGAGTCAGAGCTGACTGCAGAAACTCACTGGGTGATAAATCATCCGTATTTTATACGTGGCAGAATAGGCAGGAACTGAGACACAATTCAGGCTGCTCAGGCTCCACAGGAGGATTAAGAGGAGACACATGACAGCGGGGTGACCCAGGCAGCCTCCTGCTCTATAGGGCAGCACTGCCTCCCTTCCCACCCCCACCCCCTTGGAGAGACAGGAAGGAGGCGACCTCATCCCCCATGGGAGGAACAGCCACTAATCCTGGCAACACCTCCTACTGCAAGTACGTGTGGAATGTCCACGCTGAGGACGGAATGGAGTCTCTCTGGGTCCTAGATTATTCCCCTCCAGCCGAATGTGTCCTTGGGGGAGAGAGGGCCACAGGGACGTGCACCCAATGAGGGCACTTAGAACACATCCCCTCTGCTCAAGGTCACTGAGGACTCTGCCTCTTTTCGGGTTGCCTACAATCACCCCTTCTCTCCCATTAAAACTGCCATTGCTGCCCCCAAGAACTCCTGACCAAGAAGAGATCTGCTGTCTTTGAGGGAAGGTGGGCTCCTGACTGGTCCAGCCCCCATGGGTCAGCCATTCAAGACTCCTCCTTATTCTTTGGCCCCTCATTTAGCCCACGGAGATTTAACCACTTGTTTGCTCTCACTTCTGAAACACACTCAGGGCAGCCAACTCTAAAATGTATCTGGGTTGGCTTATCTTCTCTGGAAACAAAAAAGAATCCACTTCCATTTCCAAGAAACGCCATTCAAATCAGTGACCCAAAAAGGGAAGGCATGTTTGATGCCAAAGTCCATGGGCCCCAAATCCACATGGGAGTCAGTGGGGATGAGCCTGGTGTACCTGTGATGGCTTTCTCGTGATCCCTCAAATCTGCTTCCTTACCTGCGGGCTTCATGCTTCCTGATGGGAACTGTTAGGGTCTGCCCACACCTGCGGACCACCTCACACTTCCTTACTGGGCATCCAAGTCAGTTTCCGTCTCTTTGAGCACCAGACTTTAAAAATTGTTTTCTACCATTTTGGGTGGAAATTCTCCCCAAAGGTCACTTATCTTTCTGCTGCCTTTTCAAATACGGGGTAGTATCCAAAGTTCACCTTCTCCTTGGTGATGTGGAATCATTATCAATATAAATGCTGCTTCTGTGCTGTAGCTGTGAGTGGTTAATGAGGGGAGCGTGCTCGCATCATGCGTCCCAAGTACTGCTAGACAGTCTATCCTGTTAGCGCCATAAACTATGGAAGAAGCTTTACAGTGAAACACTTTAATTTCTCCTAATGGTCACTCAGACGCAGAACACAGCCAGAAAAAGGAAGATTAGGCTGTAAAGGGTATGAAGGTTAGACTTTGTCCTGTGGACTAGGCAGAACCAACCACCTATTTTTAAGCAGAGGACCTACATGACTACGTTGTCGATTTAGAAATCATTTGGGCAGGCACATGAACTCAGAGGAGGGGGGGTTATAGGGTTACAAGGAGCAGAGAAAGTGAACAGCAGAATGAGATTAAACACATGAGGAGGCCCTCTGGGCTCAGCGATCAAGAGAGCCCAGCAGGTGACACAGAGAGAGGACCTGAGGGGCACGATGCATTTCCTGTTCGGCTGAGAAGAGGAGGAACTGGGTTAGGGGCAAATCTAGGGGTGAAAATGGTGGATTCTCCCTTGTCCCCATGGAATCTAAGGGGCCTGTGAAACAGTCAGGACATGAGTCAGCTCCCAGACTAGAGAATCAGGTCCAAACTCCTCTTTCTGGCACCTTCCCCCTTCCTCACACCTGACCCTGGGTTTCCGCCCCCTCCCCATCTAATCCTCGTTATCCTTTAAGTCCTGCTTCTCAGTGGAGTTGCCTCTATCCAGCCTGGCAGGTTCTTTCCCTTATCTGAATTCCAGTATCACGAAGGCCAACACTGCAGACCTGGCAGGTCTGGAGCTTCTGGAGAACAAGTCCTCTGCCTCCACCGCCCTCGTTGCACTCAGCTCAGCTCACACTCATTACTGAGGCTGAGCTGCACTCAGCTCCAGGAAACTCCGTAAGCTCCTAGAAGACAAGGTTCTTATGTCTTATCTGCCCACAGATGGAACAAGGTGATGAACAAATACCAGATGTTAAATAAATACTCACTGAGCTGGACTACAGACAGATCAGAATGTGCTTTGTACCTGGAATTTCACGGTGTTTTTATGTCCCTCTTATCATGATGCCAAGGGCAAACTCCATTAGTGTCTCACACACCCCTTGTGGAACCACAGGTCTTCAAGTGCCTCCTAGCAATAAACTATTCTGCCCCCATATGCACAAATTCTATCAGCTCTTTTCCAAAATAAAATGCATCTTGTTTATCTCCAGCCCACCTTCCCAATCTCTGTGGATCTTTTCTATATAAAAACAAAAATTCCTGTGGTGTCCTAAACATTCCTGTTATAACCTGAGAAGCCTGGGCCCAGGGGCAGATGGGCAGCTCGTGTTTCCACGAACGTCTGAGACAGAGCACCCTGCTCGGGGATGACATTTGGTTCAGATGTCTCAGCACTCACAAAGATCCCCCCTCCTCACCCCAGCGGGAGGTTCATACTGGGCGGGGTTTCTCAGAAAAAGCCAGGGGGCCAGGCCTCCTCAGGTAGGCAGAGGGGCCGGGATCCTGTGACAGGACAGGATGACAACCTGACACTAAGCTGCGCGCTGGGAAGCAGTGGCCCGGAAGGTTCCCATACACGACGCATACACAGTGCTAATAATCAAAGATAACTTAGCAACTGAGAGCCACATATTTCAGTGCTTCGGCAACACAGGCTACAAGAGACACTTCTGCCCTCGGCGGGTATTAGCAAGTTAGGAGAGAAGAACAGTAGAGACTGATGTTAAAGGAGAAAGAAATCACTCAAACATTAGGTGCTGCGGCGAGGGGAGCTGCTGGCCCAAGGTCCCCTGGAGGACTAGCGGGGAAAGGGCTGGTGGGCCAGGAGGTCTGCTCCTCACACCCCTGGGAACTGGCCATTTCCGAGACTTACACAGTGAGCTCGGCGTGACTTTTACACCAGCTAGTGAACAGGAGACAAAATAAAAACAAAACACCAAGCTCACTGGAGGGGGTGCTTTTCCATAAAGCCACACTTGGCTCAACAGCCCAGAGTGAAAAAAGTTATGACAGTTCTGAACTATAGAGACTGGACAAGGCCAAAAAACACCGAGATTATATCAGAGTCAAAGCCAATGTTTCAGCTCCACAGTTCATCAGAGGTGCCTTCAACTGCCCCAGCTGCCTCCTTATCTGGGGCCAACACTGCTTACCTCCAAGTTCCAACAGACTCCTGGTGTCTCCCCCCAGCTGAACAAGGCCGAGATGAAACACATCCAGACTGGCTGGCCACCCTCTGACCCATGACCATTAAGCCGGGAGGGCTTCGGCACTCCCGTAAGTCCAGCGACTCCTCCCTGGTCCTCCGGCTCTTCACTCTCAGGCTGAGGATCCCCCAACTCCTCCCTGTTCCTCAGACCCCCTACCCTCATTCTCCATCTCCAACGATGAGCCTGCTCCCTGCTTCCTGAAATCAAAAAAGGATCAGAAAAAAATCCGCAGACTTCTCAACCGCCCCGGCACCTGATTAGTGCCTTCCCTCTCGCTGTCCCCCAGGGCGGCCAACGTGTACCCACTGCTCCTGGTTTTCCTCCTGCCCACCGACAGCTCCTTCTGAGTCCTTCCCAAGAGCCGACTAGTCCCCAAACCTCTCAGGGCTGGAGTGACTCCTGGCTCAGCCCATGGACCTCTTCCTTGTCTAGATGCCTGGATGATCTCATTTACCCCAGTCAGTACAAATACCACCTACAGCCAACAACTCCCAAGCCCCACACTTACGGACCCAAATGCTTAACTAACACCTCCTGTTGGATATTTGATATGCATCTCAAATGTTAAGTTGTCTAAAACTGAGCTCCCAATATGATGTGTGTAAAGAAAAATATGTTGCCTGTCGTTGCAGTTCCACAAGGACCCAGCCATCGGCCACCGTAGCCGCCCACCGACAGTGCAGACAGAGCGCGCCCGGGGAATCCAGGAGGGAGAAAACAGGAAGCACCCTGTGCTCTGCATACACTGGCCCCTTCGTAGTTAAGATTTGTATCTATGGAAAAATTTCAATGACTCCAGGTTCTTGCAGCTTCCTATACATAGAAAAGCACTAAAATCATTAACTTGGAATGTCAGTTCTTTGTGATTAACGGTGATCTTTCCATGTTTTTTTCCAGCAAAAAATTCATATATGTCCTGGCTCCATCCTCACTGCTTCAGAGTAGTTCCTCAGAGCAATCTGAAATGCTGTCTCCTGGGCTACAGAATTCAAGTGAGGTCCCTGAGCAAAACAGAAACTCACTGTGCTCAGTTGTGCTTTTTTTCAGTCCACATGCCCCTTCCCTGCTCCTCCCACAGTCTTCCCCACCTTAGTAAATGGCAACTCCTTCCTTCCACTTGCCTAGGAAAAAAATCTTGGATTCAACCTTGGTAAGAATCGTCTCCTTCTTTCAAACCCACATGTAAATGTTCAGCAAATCCTGTTGGTTCTATCTTCAAACTACATCCAGCGTCCAACCACTTCTCAGCACCTGCACTATAACTCTGGTCCAAGCCACATCTTACTCGCATTATTAAAATCATCTCCTGGTTTCTGCTCTCACCTGCTAAAGCCTATTCTCAAAACAAAAGTCAGAGGAATCCTCTTAAGAGAATTCAGATGATGAGGTTCTCCTAAAAACCGTCCGGAGGGTTTCCATGTACTTAGAGAAAAACCTAAAATCTTTACAGTGACCTATAGGGACTTGTAAAGTCAGCCCTCTCCCTTTACCTTTCAACCTATCCTCACACCACTCACCCCTCACCCCTCTGCTGAGACCACTCTGATGTTGCTGTTCCTGGACCCAAGCAGGGCGTGCTCCTGCCTCGGAGCCTTTGTCCTGGCTGCTCCAGCTTATAAATATCCCTTCCCCCAACACCCCGTTGTCCAGATGACTCACCCTCTCCTTCTAATGTCCCTGCTCAAACGTCACCTTCTCAGGGGCCTCCCCAATTACCTTGTGTACAATTCCAAACATTTCCACTTCTGTGGTCCTTTCCTACTGACTTTTCTCCAGAGTGCTCAACGGCTGCCTGATACAAGAACATGTATTTTACTTATTTGCTTACTGACTGTCTCCCTAGTCAGGATGTAAGTTTCACACGTGGAAGAATTGTCCATCTTCTTCACTCACCGATGTATTCCCAGCACGAAAACTGTGCTTATATTTTAAAGTTTCTCAATAACTATTTGTTAAATGAATGACTGATAGAGAATACCAAGCAAAAACGGCTCACTTTATTTGACTGCTAGCCTTTCAGACAGATATTCAACGTTCAGAAGGTGGTGCCCCATGCAAAGCTGGCTCTCTCCTCCTTTGCTTATTCATTCCTTTTTCCCTCCAAGCCAGCAGTCTAAGCTCAAATACTACTGTTAACAAGAAATAACAAGCCCTGAATGCAGTCATTTGCCCCCTACTACAGCAAATCAAGGCTTAACTGCAGTTTCAACCCCTCCCAGAAATGTGACCTTTAAAACAGTCAATCTGAAACTTCCTAATCAACACTAGGGAGATAATCTGCATGATAACATTCCCTGCCATTCCCTTCCCTCCAAAGAGAAGCTCTAGCCCAAACTAACCCTTTCTTCCTTCCCTTCCCTTCTTTCTTCCCTTTCCATCTTCCTTCTTTCCTTTTTTTTTTTTTTCCTCGCTGATACCTTCATGCCCCATCCTTCTGCCTGTAAGAGTTCTTCCATTTTGAACCCCCATTCCTTGGAGCGCCCTCCTAGTCCTAGGTGGGATGCTGCCTAATGAAGCCAATTAGATCTTCAAATTTACTCCGTTTTTCAGTGTCACCAAGGGCAGGCGCTGACCTTCATAAGCACATGTCGGGGAGGAGCTGCAGCCACAGGAAGGGCTCATGCTCCACCTATAAGAGGCAGCTCCTCCTGGGCTCCACCAACTGCTGTCAGATGGTCTGGGGTCACCAGACTTTCCAAGAGAAGGAAAGCAGCCAGAGTTTTACACAATAAAAAAAAATTTTCTAATTTTAAAATGTTGAAAACTAATGCAAAGTTCTGGCCAATGAAATATAAGGGAAAGCCGTCAGGGCTCCTGAGAAGGCTCGTTAAGAGAGAGAGCAGGTTTGTCCTTATCCCTTCTCCATTTCTGCTGTGTGCAACAGGAATTAGAGGGCTGGGGTCCTCGCAGCCATCTCAAGGTCATGAGGTAGCAGGAAGCTGGAACAGACAGATAGAAGTTGTGCCAAGAAGCAAGGTCACAGGCTTAACATGGTGGGGGGGTGGAGGTATGAAAGAGACCCGACTGAAATAATCTAGCCAGTCACTAAACAATAAAAAAGCAAATAACAATAACAAACTCCTTGGGAATGGCAATACCCAGAGTTGTCTAAAACGTCCAGTTTCTAACAAAAAGTTATGAGACATGCAAAGAAACAGCCAAATATGACATATATACTTGGGCGGGGGGAGCCAACAGAAACTGCCTGTGATTGCAAGGATTTAATATACAAAGACACTTACAGACCTAACTGATGTCTACAGAACCCTCCACCCAACAACGGTATAATATGCATTCTTCCCAGGTGCACGCAGAACATTCTCCAGGATATATCAGTGTTAGGCCATGAAACAAACCTCAATACATTTAAAAGAACAGAAATGATGCAAAGTATGTTCTCCAACAACAACAGAATCAGAAATCAGTAACAAAAAGAAATATGAGAAACTCACAAATATGTGGAAATTAAACAACACACTTCTAAATAATCAATGGGTCAAAGAAAAAAATCAGAAGGGGATCAGGTAATACTTTGA
This sequence comes from Vicugna pacos, assembly GCF_048564905.1. Classification (NCBI taxonomy): domain Eukaryota; kingdom Metazoa; phylum Chordata; class Mammalia; order Artiodactyla; family Camelidae; genus Vicugna; species Vicugna pacos. Next base: position 13,245,470 of record NC_133000.1, on the reverse strand, counting down.
GATGAATGAAAAAGAAGACCCAACATACCAAGACTCATGGGATGCAGTGTGTAGAAATTTATAGCTGTGAATGTGTACGTTAAGAAGGAACTCAAATCAACAATCTAAGTTTCTGCCTAAGACACTGGAAAAAGAAGACTAAACTCAACCTAAAGCAAGCAGAAGGAAGGTGTATCAGTCCCAGGACTGTAACAAAATACTGCAAACTGAGTATGAGAAATTGATTCCCTCACAGTTCTAGAGGCTAGAAGCCAAGGTTTTCCTGTTTGGGACTCCGAAGGAGAACCTGTTCTCTGTCTCTCTCCCACCTCCTGGTGGTTGCTGGCAAGCCTTAGCACTTCTTGGCTTACTGAGGCATCACTCCAGTCTCGCTCTCTGTAGTCACGTGGCTTTCTCCTCTCTGCCTCTTCGTGTGGTGTTCTTACAACATCGGTGATTGGATTCCGGGCCCACCATAATCTGGTAGGATCTCATCTTAACTAAATAGATCCTCAAAACCCCTATTTCCATATAATACCACACTCACAGATACCAGGGCCCAGGACTTCAACATATCTTTTAGAGAATACAATTCAAGGCAGACAGAAGAAAATAGCAGAGTGCGATTGAAAAAACAAAACAAAACAAAACAAAATACTTGAGTGGGTTAGAGTAAAACAGAGAATTGAAAATTAGAGGAAATCATCAAAACCAAAAGCTGATTCTTTGAAGAGACCAACAAAATTGACAAACCTTTAGCTAAAATGATCAAGGAAGAAAAGAGAGAAGACTAAAATTATTGGACTTAGAAATGAGATGGATTATTACCACTGATCTTACAGAAGTAAGAAGGATTATAAAGGAGTATCATGAACAATTGTATACCAACAAATTAGATACCTTAAATGAAATGGACAAACTCCTAGGAAGACATAAACTACCAAAACTGACTCAAGAAGAAGTAGACAATCTGAATCAACCTGTAACAAGATATTAAATTAGTAATTAAAAAAAAAAGTCTTCCCCAAAAGAAAAGCCCAACTTAGATGGCTTCAACACTGAACTCTATCAAACACTGTGTCTTAACTCATTCTGAGGCCAGTGTTACCCTGACACCAAAACCAGACAAGACATCGCAAGAGAACTATGAACCACTATCTCTTATGAATACAGACACAAAATTCCTCTCCAAAACAGTAGGTGACCAAATCCAGCAACATATAAAAAGACTACATGCTGTGACCAAGCAGGATTTGTCCCAGGAATCCATGTTTGGTTTAACAGAAACATCAATTAATTTAAGACACCATATTAACAGAATAAAAAACAAAAGACACATGATCATCTCAAAAGACACAGTGAAAACATTTGCCAAACCCAAAATCCTTTCACATGAAAACACTCAACAAATGAGGAATTGGAGGGAACTTCCTCAACCTGATAACGAGCATGAAAAACTCCCGGTTAACATTGTACTTAGTGGTGAAAGGCTGGAAGCTTTCCCCTAAGATCAGGAACAAGACAGAGATTCCACCTGTACCAAACGTTCACAGCAGGCGAATCTACAGAGACAGAGAGCGGAGCAGTGGTTGCTTAGGCCTGGAGTTCGTGGGGAGATGGAGCGTGACAGCTAAAGGGTACAGGGTTTCTTTGCGAGGTGATGAAAATGTTCTCAAATTGACCGCAGTGATGATTGCATGTGTCTGCGATCTGTATGGTATGTGAATGCTATCTCAATAAAACTATTTGTTTGAAAAATGTAGCAGAGAGGCTACTAAAATAGGAATTCCACTGGTATTCATGGAAGCCTGAACACAAAAGGTTTCGGGAGAGTGGTGAGGCAAAGAGGGCAGACGGCAAAAACCTACAGATGGCCCCATACCCTCCCAGGAGAAGGGATAAACTGTGCTATGTTCCTACCACGGCATACTGCACAGCAATGGATCTCAGAAGTGTAATGTGTCGTGAGAAAGGTTAGTCTATATATATATATATATTTATACATGTAATTATTTTATATCCAAAGTACTGATAAAATAATGAAGGGAAAATGTCACAGTGAAAATTTTGTGTCTGTATTCCACAGGTGTGGAAACCAGCAAGTGCAGGGGATTCTTTCTGAAAGACGAGGAAGAGGAGGAGGGGAGAAATAGCACAACCGCTACTGGAAGACCCAAGGCAATAAAAGAGACTTCAGAACGAAGGCAGGTCGGCTGACTTTATAAGCTGAAGCGGAGAAGTTTGCAGAGAGAGGGAAAGACTAGAGGTGAAGAAGATAAGACCTCATCAGAGCAGTGAAGGCTCCAGATCAGGCGGCGAGGAGGGGGCAGAGGTCCAGGACACTGGGAGGGGAGAGGACCTTGAAAGGAAGTGGGCCTCCTGAGATTAGAGATGAGTAAGTGAAAATGGACACAGATCTAAACAAAATTTGAGGAGAAGATGCATAGAGACAGGCAGAAAGTTGAAGAAAATCATACAGAGTGGTGTTCGTTTTCTGGAGGTGAGACGTGAGGTCATTTGTTGAGACTAAGGGAGGCGGGGGCCTTGCAGAGGGCTCCCCACAGTGGGTGCGGGCTTGAAAGAGTCACACGCAGGATGATAAAGATAAAGAACGGCCAAAGGCACATGCAGGCACAGTCGAGATTAGAAACAAGAAATTGCTGGCAGCACCAACCACGTAGTTGCCTGAACTTCCCTGGCGATTCTGTCGCTCTGGTGCGGCACTGATGCTGCGGCAATGGACAGATGACGGGAGAGTCCAGGGTACGGGTGAAAGGCTGCTTCATGCTATAAACCAAGTCTGTCAGGTCAGGGAAAGAGAGGCCGCAGATTCAGTAATAATGCTAATAACAGACTCATCAGTGGACAGCTTCTAAAACTGCTTTTTAAAAGGATATCTATAATGTTAGCACCACTGGGCTTAGAAAAAGAGTAAAAAAAATGAAGAAAAGAGAAACTGGAATGAAATATGCCGAAAATGTTAATATTGGTTATATTTGAGTTGCAAGGATATTTTTTTTATATTTCTAAAAACTCCTATTAGATGAAGCAAAAGCAAATAATAAAGGAAGTTTACAAACATGCAGACAAGTCATCCTGTTAAAATAGAAACAAGCCCCAAATGGAGTCACCTGTGCTCAGCCCCACCTCAGCAAACCGAGACTTAATTCCTAACCTAATTTCAGCTTCAGCCTCCCCCAGCAAAGTCATGATCTTCAACCAGTCAGTCTGCAATCACCTGGTCAGCACTAGTGAAGGAACGTGCCTGACAGACCCCTGCTTTCCCCAACGGGAAGGTGACCTTACCTGAAACAATCCACTCTTCGTTGCAATAACTCCCTTGCCACGCCTCACTCTGTCTATAAGTCTTCCATTTTATACAGCCCCTTGGAGCTCCTTTCCTTCTGCTAAGATGAATTATTCATGAACAATTAAATAAAACCAATCAGATCTTTACTCAGTTGAATTTTGTTTTTTCAACAATCCTAGGAGTGGCAGGAATAAAAGTAAATTTTCCCCTTATGGTCTTTATTTTCCAAATTTGGATTAAGGAGTTAAATTACTTTTATAATAACAATTTTCTAAAGAATTTTAAATGTTTCTCTGCCCAATGCAGAGTGACTTTTAGTTTCTGGAGGAATTGAGGCTTTAACAAAATAGCTACATTCTTAAACAACAGATCTCACAATGACTGGTGTTTTTAAAGTCTTACTTGCTGAGTTAGTTACATCATAATAAAGAGTTACTCTCTTCTTTGCCTCCTACTTTATCTCAGCAACCTTTGACCTGCTCAGATTTTCTCCTTTAACCTAGTTAAAAAAAAAATCATAGATAATCCAGAACTTCACGTGGCAATGATTCCAATCCTATAGATAAAAATAATATTGCACACACTTGAACGTGGATATGTCCTTGCTACCTATGCTCTGGCACCAATGAACAGCCTCCTGTGATTGGCCATCCCCATGCCTGCAATGGACAAGAGAATGTATGTCAGATAAAATGCATTTAAAAATCCAGCACTCTCACCTCCATGGTTTATCACCCAGTTACTTGAGTATCAAGTATGCTCTGCGTTGTCACTGTCAGGACTACGACTGGCCTCTGACATGAGGGCACTCAGGAAAGTAGACTCCACAGGGAAAGCCGACTCCCTGTTCTTTTATAGGCTTTTCAGCCGCCTGCAGTCTGGACGGGGCTGGTCATTGTCCAAGGCCTCTAGCAAGTCTCCAGCAGCTCCATTCCCAGCTAACGTCTTCTTTTAGGAGTGTCTCAAAGCCTGTTTCCCCATGCTCAAACTCTCCAGTCTTGGGCATAAAATCCAACTCCCAGCCAGGCCCTTCCAGAATCACTTTTCCAGGCTGGTCAAGCCATTCACAGCACCCCCAAATCCATCTTTCCATCCAATCCTTGGACCTTGGCACAGGCTAGTCTCCGCCAACGACATCCTTCCTTCCACTCCACTGTGTCCAACCAACACCTGCTCCTCCTTCAAGACCTTACTCCTGCACCACCTCCCCCAAGTTCTCCCTGCATCCTTCCCCCCAGGAAAGGCTGACCGTCCCCGCCTGTGGGTGCTGCACTGCGAGGGCACTTCTGCTCCTGCACCCTGACTGTCAGCTCCCAGAGCACAGGGCTGACCTCTGTCCATCTCTGCGTCCCTCTGCATGGCCCAGCACGAGGCAAATAGAAGGTGCTCTGTAATGTTTGTGGACCGAAGGCTGAAAGGCCAGGTCATGGGCCACCAGCCTCTCAGGGTCACTGCTGCCCCATGGGGAAGCCTCTGAAGAGAAAACACAGTGAGGGGATCATAGTCTAATTCACGTATTCAGGAGCACCTGTGGCGCACCTATTATGTGCCGTGGAGTACTTTGTAAGTGATACTAAGCCGGTCCCTACTTTCAAGAAGCACAGAGTTGCAAAGAAAAGCTCTATTCAGACAAGTTTAATCAAAACCATATGGTGGGACCAACTGTCAAGTTAAATTTGGAAGAAAAACCGTATCTGAGAAAGTGAGACAGGCCTCACTCCCAGATCTGCCTCTTACCAGCTACAGGACTTCAGGAAAGTTACTTAATTTCTCTATGCCTCGGTTTCTCCATCCGTAAAGATGAGGAACATGGACCTCACACTCCACCCCTTGGCTTCCTTCCCTCTGCTCCAGCCTAGCATCCTTACTGTTCCTCAGTCAGGTCACTCCTGACTCAGGAGCCTGACATCTTCTGCTTCCTCAACCTAGAACATTTCCCCCCAGATCTGAATCATTTGGGTCTCCACACAAATGCCACCTCCTCAGAGAAGAATTCCCTGACCACCTGCTTAAAATGGTGTCTTCCCCCGCTTCCGTATCTTGGCAACTACAAAGAATGCTGCTGTTAATAGCGGGGTGTATGTATCTTCTTGAATTAGTTCTTATTTTGCGGTTGGGTTTATTTTTTTGATAACTATGTAAGTTTAAAAAGCTAAAGCTCTAAATGTTCTTAGAAATGATGAACAGCACACATATGTAAATTTTTAAAAATATGTGCAGTATATTGTATATATGTATTTACATGCAATATATTGTATATGTGCAAATTGTAACACTTCTACCTAATAAAACTGAAAAGTGAAAAAAATAAATGCAACTATGAAAATGTAAAAAAAAAAAAAAAGAGGTATCTCCCTCTCCCATGTATTTCTGATGTCATTTCTCCTACGCTAATTTATGGACTGTCCGGCACCTCTCAGCACCAGAAATAACACTATTTCTTTACTCTTTTTTTTCTTTTCCCGTATCTCCTTCTAGGATACAAATTCCTTAAAGGCAGGGTCTTGGTCTTAGCTGGATCCCCAGTGCCCAGCATGCCTGGCACACAGTAGATACAGGCAGATTCATTTTCTTGCACTTCACAGATAATGCATTTTTTTTAATAAATTAAAGGTTTGTGGAAACCCTGAGTTGAGCAAGTCTATCAGCCTCATTATTTCAACAGTATCTGCCGACTTTCTGTCTCTGTGTCACATTTTGGCAATTCTTGCAATATTTCAAGCTTTTTCATCATAATTACATTTTTTTCTGGTGATCTGTGATCAGTGACCTCTGATGCCACTATTATACTTTTTGTGGGACACCACAAGCTGCTCGCATATAAGTTGATGAACTAACTCGATAAATGTGTATGTTCTGAGTGCCCCACCAACCGGCAGTTCCAGAGCATGGGCCTAACTCTCTACCATTCTGTGAAGGTTGAGAGAGGTAAGGAAGCTGCAGAAAAGTCTGAAGCTAGCAGAGGCTGCTTCACAAAGTTTAGGGAAAGAAGCTGTTTCCATAACATAAAGTGCAAGGCGAAACAGCAAGTGCTGCTGTAGAAGATGCAGCAAGTTGTCCAGAAGATCACACTAAACAACAGAGGTTCAACACAGATGAAACAGCCTTCTACTCGAAGATGTTATCGAGGACTTTGAGAGCTAGAAAGAAGTCAATGCCTGGGTTCAAAGCTTCAAAGAACAGGCTGACTCTCTTGTCAGCCTGGGACTGACTAATGCAGCTGGTGATCTTAAGTTGAAGCCAATGCTCATTTACCATTCTGAAAATCCTAGGAGAAATATGCTAAATCTACCCTACCTGTGTTCAATAAATGACACAAAGCCTAGATACAGCACACCTGTTTACAACATGGTTTACTGAATATTTTAAGCCCACCTTTGAGACATATTGCTCAGAAAAAAAAAGATTCCTTTCAAAATATTATTGACCATGCAGCTGGTCACCCAAGAGCTCGGATGGAGATGGACAGCAATTAATGCCTTCTTCATGCCTGCTAACACAAGATCCATTCTGCAGCCCATGGATCAAGGAGTCGTTTCCACTTTCAAGTTTATTTAAGAAATACACTTCATACGACTATAGTTGCCATGGATAGTGAGTCCTCTGACTGGGCAAAATCAATTGAAAATCTTCTGGAAAGGATTCACCACTCTAGATGCCATTAAGAACACTGGTGATTCATGGGAAGAGGTCAAAATGTCAAAATCAACAGGACTTTGGAACAAGTCGATTCCAACCCTCATGGATGACTTTGAGGGATTCAAGATTTCAGTGAAGGAAGTAACAGCAGACATGGTGGAAATGGCAAGAGAATTAGAATTAGAAGCTGAGCCTGAAGATGTGGCTGAACTGCTGAAATCTCATGATGAAACTTGAACAGCTGAGGAGTTGCTTCCTATGCATGAGCAAAGAAAATGATTTGCTCAAAGGTGGAATCTACTCCTGGTGAAGATGCTGTGCAGACTGTTGAAATGAAAACAAAGGATTCAGAACATTAAATAAACATAGTTGGTAAAGAAGCAGCAAGGTTTGAGAGAATTGACTCTGATTCTGAAAAAAGATCTACTGTGGGTAAAGTGCTATCCAGCAGCACTGCTATCAAACAGAGAAGTCGTCCATGACAGGAAAAGTCAATCCGTGTGGCAAACTTCACTGTTGTCTTATTTTAAGAAATTGCCGTGGCCGCCCCAGCCTTCAGCAACCACCACCCTGATCAGTCAGCAGCCATCAACATCGAGGTGTTGACTTAAAAAAAAAAAGCACAATGTGAGAGTTATGAGTTAAGTTTTATTTGGTGCCAGGTGAGGACTACAGCCTGGGAGACAGCCTCTCAGATACTTCTGAGGAACTGTTCCAAAGAGGCAGGGCAGGGAGGCAGTATGATTTTCGTGAAAAGGGGGTACGTGAGGTCAAGCACACATTTTAGCAGAAGGCTGTTGCTAGTCACAAGGAGAGGATGTCACCATTAATGATTTTAGTGCTTTCCTAGATATGAGAAAATACAAGAAACTGGGCTCATAAAATCTCCTGAAAATATCTAACTATCTGAAGGTCTGTTCTGCCAGTTTTTCCCCCGAGCAGAGTGCCCACTTCTTGAGCTCCACCCTGGACTCCTTTCAGGTCAGCAACTGCAGTGACTAGTGACTTCATTCTTGCAGAACCAAACGGCAAGTGACAATTTTCAGTTGGCAGTGGCAAGATCCTCTCACTACGACTCACTAAAGGCTCAGGTGATGGCTGACATTTTTGAGCAATAAAGTTATGTTTAAATTAAGGTATGTACATTTCTTTAGACATAATGCTACTGCACACTTAACAGACCACAGCAGAGTGTAAAAATGACTTTTATATGCACTGGGAAACCAAAAAATGTGTGTTTGCTTTATTGTGGTCTGGAACTGAACCCACAGTTTCTCCAAGGTATGCCTATGCTAAAAAAAAAAAAAAGCTGCATGAAAGGCGATGACAAGAAATAATATCTACATCAAAAGGTTTTGTGAGGATTAAATAAGTACACAGAGAGGAATATTAAATGCCTAAATAGAGTACTCAGCACATAGAAAGTTCAATAGGGTTGGCTAATACCATATCAAAGGAATCCAGATGAGGGTGAGGCATGGCTTGGGCAGAGGCAGCTACAGAAAAGTTTCAAGAAGAGGCAGGTCTTGAGCTCCATCTAGGAAGGTCAGGATTTTTCTGATGGGCAGAGCAGCGGGGGGCCTGGCAGGGGGTTCAAAGAGTCTCCTCTTCCATGGGAGCCCCCCTCTTTCCCACAGGTGCTCTCCCAGCACCTCCACTTAATGCAGAGTCATCACACTAAGAATCAACCAATGACTAGCCTCTCTGCCCATCCATTAATCCATTTATCTTTCATTTCTACATCACCAGGGCCTAGATGAATATCACCCCCAGAGAACATGCAATAGTGTTGAATTCCAGAAATCTGCAGAAAAGGCACAGCCTACTCTTTAGACCGGCAATCCTAACTTTGGTTTCTATCCTAGAGAAATACTCAAAGGTAAGCATGAAAAATCACATACAAGGAAGTCCACTACCACATGGCTTGTGAGGAGGGGAGAAAATACAGAAGCAACCAGAATGTCCACCCAAGAATTAACGAATAAACATGCTATGGTTCACCCACACTCTGCATAGGTTAAACTAAGTAAGATAGTGGCTTATATATCAATATGAAACAATCTTCAAAATACATTGTTAAATTGAAAAAACAAAAAGGTTGGAGGATTCACACTATGTGATCTCATTTCCATAAAACAAACAAATATTTTAAAACCACACACACAATAACCTAAGGATTGCCCAGGAGATATCCAGTGGTATCTCATTAACCACTGTGTTTTCAGCTTTTCAAAATTGTGCCTGAAAGATGTTAAGCTTTCAGTAAGTATATATGGAAATGAATGAAGACATATGTACATGACCAAGAAAAGACTGTAAAAGGATCTGCTTTTCGTGCTAAATATTTCTGTACTGTTTGCATTTTTAAGAGATCGCACTAATGGATTACTTGTATAATTTAAATGAACTCAAAATAGGTCTTTAAAAAAAAAAACACTGTTGCAGGATTTGGGTAGACCATTACCAGATCTATGCAGCAACTCCTGAGTAACTTTTCAAGGTATCTAACTAATCATATTGAGCAATTAGGGATCTTACACAGAAACTCAACTCTCACTCTACCTCTCCAGCATCAGACTCCTTAACAGCAGACGAACAGAAAAGTGTTGGGTTTTCCATTATTCCTCAAAACCAGTTAATGGCATGCCTTCCTAAAGGCATGAACGACGAACCACGACTCTCCTGGCGCCGGAGTCTCGCGCTCGCCTTCCCCGCGCACACCCAGGAGCACAGCAAGGACCGCAGATAGGCGTGGAAAGTCCTCCAGCGCCCGGGGAAGGAAACTTACTCTCCGACTGGCTTCTTCCCGATCTATAATCCGTCTCTCCTGCTCGGGCTTCATCTCCCCGAGGCACTAATTTCTTCTGTAATGCAGCCCAGAGCCCAAGGTCACCTGGTCAGGGGAGAAGAGCGGTGTTAAAACCCAGGGAGAAGAGGAGCGCGGTGTAGATGGAATCCTTGTAGTTCGGCTCCAACCCGAACCCGCCCTTGCACTTGGGACGGGGAATCTGTAGCCCTCACCCCATCTCTTAATTCAAAGTTGCGCGCCACTGCGCCTGTGGCCCTTCGGGGCGCAGGGATGAGCACCGGAGGGTAGGGTGGGCCGGCGACCCTCACCCACACCCGAAGGCCGGCCTGCTGGTGCCCGAGTGTCCTCGGCAGAGCCTGGACCCTGGCGGGGTGGGACCGTCCCCCTCCCGCTTCTCCGCTACCTCTGGGGCTGGTGCGCTCTGGCCTCGGTCTTCAGCCTCTGGCGCGTGCCGGGGAGGAAATGGAAGAGAGTGAGCCGCGTAGACTCGGCCTAGAGATGTGGATCCCCAGGCTCGCCCACTGCCCGCGGGGAAGGTGCGGCGCTGCGGGCGCAGGCTTCGAGTCTCCTCTGCGCAGCTCCCTCTCCGGCTCCGCGCCTGGCTCCGAGGTGCCGCGGGTCCGAGACGCCGCAGCGGCTGCGGGAGTGAACTCCGAACCAGGAAAATCGATCCGAGACGCGCAAGAGCCTCCCATTGGTCTCTAACGGGCGGCGGACACTGGACTTGGGACGGGGGCGCCCGAGAGGGGTCTTCCAGTGGGGGAGGGGCCCGAGGGTAGGAACGCCAGCTGTCCATCACAGGCCACGCCCTTCCCATGTGCAACTCCCACTACGGCTCCGCCCATGGGGGCGGGACCCAGGTACGCCAGGCGGAAAACTTGTCCACGCCCTGGGAGATTTTAGTGGCTGGAAGGCCGTGGGAAGCTACTATCAGCAACCAATTGGAACGCACAATAGGCCACGTGTGGGCGGGGGACCGCCGCACGCTTCCTCAGGAGCCAATAGAGAAGAGGAACAACGAAGCACTTCCTGAGTTGTGGGTCGGCGGAAGATGGCGGCCGCCGAAAGGGGTTGGTGCTTGTGCGAGTTATTGAGGTGAGGAGCCCGTGATGTGGGCTCGCAGGTGTTTTCTGTACTGCTGCGGTACTTGTCCGCCCAGTGCAACTAAAGTTTGTGGGGAAGGGCTTTCGTTGCAGGAATCTAGGCAATTTTCTCTAGGCCAGTGAGCGTTTCCTCTCCTTTTGGGGTCTTATAGATACAGACTGGAACAGGCTGGGTTAAAGACTCAGTTTACCGCATTTTCTTCGCCTGCGCCACTGCTGGCTGAGGGCTCGAGTTTCCCTCCCGCTTCAGCTTTCTCTTTTTCTTGTTCGCACTCCAATTCGCCTGCCATAAATTGGTTTTTTCTCGTTTTCCTTTATGATTGACTCACGAATCATTTTCCAATCTGTCATGCTCTTTTTGGTCAAGAAGAAACCGGATCTTCCTTCCCTTGTCTTTGTCCTCTTTCACTTACGAAAACTCATTGTTAACATTTGCCATTTAAATGTCAAGTTTATGTTGAATCCTCCTCTTGATTGTCCATTGATTTTTTTTCTGATTGATGTAAGAATAGTTATATTAAATATTTTTACCTTTGTCTTTATTGCATAAGTAATACGTTGTTTCTTGTAGAAAAGTCAGGAAATAGATGAGCAAAAAAGAAAAGTCTCCAGGGATGCTGCCATCCAGAGATAACTGTTCTTAACGTTTTGGTGAAAATACTCCCAGACTTTTCCCACAGTTGTTGTTGTAATGCTACTGTATTTTACATGTGTTGACTTACTAACAAAACAGAAGACCTAGTGTATTCTACCTCCATAGCTCTTTTAACACCTGTGTATTTTCGTTCAGGTTGAAAATTTACCATTAATACGATAGCATCCTGAATAGCAGGATATATATATATATATTCTCTCCAAAATTCAGGTATTATTTCTTCTTCATTGTTGTCCCCTCTACTTCAAATTCTATGATTATTTAAAACATTTTGGACAGGAAAGTACTTTCAGAGCCTTCCTAAGCTCCCTGCTTTGCACATAATAATGACTAATTAAAAGTTTGCTGAATGGAATGACTCACTATTGATTACAGTTATCTTTTTAAAGTCTTGTGTTTAAATATGAATAAACATTATTTAATGGCACACATTTTAATTATATTTAAACAAATACTAAAATGGGTAATTTTGATGTGCAAATACTGTAGGATGTTTAATAAATTTCTTTAAGTAACCTGTATATATATCTTTGAAACTAACAGACTCAAAACAAAGGATAGTTCAACTTTAGTCACTAATATGATTTTTCTGATTTTAAGTTAATTAGTTCAGTTTGAAAATCCCATCACATTAATTTTCTCACTTAAATTATTTTGAAGGAAATACCATAAAAATCTTTGGATTCTGTGAGTTAGCAACATTTTTAATTAAATGAGCTTTTGTCTCATCGTGGGAAAGCTAACTATCCTATATAGCATTGCTTTTATAAACTGATATATTCCAAATGTTAAGTAAATGACAAATCTTACCACTTCTGTCAAACTCCGTTCATACTTTAAGGCAATGGTTCTCAAAGTGTGGTCCATAGACTGCTACAAGTCCCCAAGACCCTTTCAGTGGGTCCTCAAGATCAAAACTACTTTTATGATAATATTAAGATAACATTTGCCTCTTTCATTTTTTGACATTTGCACTGATCACTGTAAAAGTAATGGTGGATAAAACCTCTGCTTAGCATAAATCAAGACAGTGACATCAAACTGTACTAGTACTCATTGTTCTTGCTAAAGTTTTTAGTGTGTCCTTGATGAAACAGCAAAAATTATTACTAATTTTGTTAAATCTTAACCCTGAATACATATCTTTTCAATATTGTGTATAACAAAATGGGGGGAATGCATAAAGCACTTTTCCATACTGAAGTACAATGATTGTCTCAAGGAAGAGCTCTTGTTTGATTATCTAAATTGCAAACTGAATTAGACACTTTTTAATAGGACACAATTTTATCTGAAAGAACAACTGACAAACTATTGTTCTTCTGACTTGGTTATTTGGTAGACACTCTTGAAAATGAATGAAGCGACCCTGTCACTTCAGAGAAAACAAGTGGCAGAATTTGTTGCTAGTGATGTACTTTGAGTTTCCAAGTTGACTGTTAGGAAATTATCACTTGTCTAATTTGGTATAGTATTATTGAAGAATATCCAGAGCCATCTGAAAAGGCTGTTCAAAAAAATGCCTCTCTCTTTTCCTGCTACATACATGAGAGAGCCTGAATTTTCTTCATATACTTCAACCAGAACAACGTGTCACTGCAGACTGAATACAGAAGCAGATATGAGAAGCCACTGTCTTGTTAAGCCAGACATTGCAGAGATTTGTACAAATATAAAACAGTGACATCTTTCTTACTAAACATAGTTTTTTTAAAAAATAAAAATATATTTATGTTATGTAAAGACTTTATTGTTATTTTTAATGAGATCATAATTTTTTAATGTCTCAGTTTTAATATCTAAGAAGTTAAGTATTGGTAGGTATGATCAATTTAACAGTGGTTCTCAACCAGGAGTGATTTTTCCATCCGTACTGCAAGACATTTGGCAATGTGTGAAGATATTTTTGATAACTTTCCCTGGTCCTGACTTTTCATTATTTAAGTTTTAGTATTTTATTGTTTTTATGTCTTTTAGGCCCCTCAAATCCTTTATAAAGGGTAGACAGGGAATAAAAAAATTGTTAGGTACTAACTATATTAGGCAACCCTATGAGGAAACCATACCTTGAGAAAATAATACGAGACATCTGAGGAGGTAATAACATTTTGCATTCAGTCAACAGGTATTTATTTATTGGCTACCTTCTCTGCCAGGTCTGATGCTCGGTGTTGGATATGGTGATGAACAAGCCTAGGTCCTTGCCTGTGCAGAGCTTCAGTCAACCTGGCAGGAATAGAGAATTTTTCAGCAGTGACTCTGGGAGCGAGTCTGCCTACTGCAAAAAGCAGCACAGTAGTGGATTTTTGGCAACTCATTCAGAGGCACACAGGGAAGGCAGTGGTTTCAGGGTCGTGTAAACAGATCAGATGCAGAACTCAGGGTAGAACTGGAGAAATACTAATTCCATTCCTCTTACCTCAAAAATTGTTCTACTTGTGGTGAAATGAGAGCATAAAAATGATACAGTATCTCACCAAACTTTTAACAATGGAATACTGATCATTCAGTAGACAGTTCTTTGGGTTACATATTGTGACTTTGAGGGTCAAATGCCATTCCCACTCATTTCTTGTTTAGGTTTTTAATTAAATTTATTTTAACCCTTTAACACAACACTGAGTTAGGGGGGAAATGGCTCAACATTGATTTTTACTGCTGATTAAAAAGAAAATGTATATTGAATGGCCAGCATGCTGTGGAATTAAAGGGGACTGGCACTTTTGACATGAGATATTTTGTAGCATTAGAATTTTAGTAATTATTTTGTTAGCAGACTTGCAAGCTATAAAAAGTCCCTTCCTTTGCTATAAATATATAAAGTGGTTATGTGAAAGTAGACTTTAATTTGTAGCCTTTCTTTTTTATGGGCATTATATCCAATCTCACCCTTCCCCTCTCGTTTCAGATTTTTTTATTCATTATTCTTCCCCGGGCTAATTTTATGTGGAACTTTATGTGTGTGTTTGCTCATTGTCCTTTGGGGAATCAGACTGCTGCTACAGAGAAAGAAAAAGTCGGCACCAACTAGCAAAAATGGGAAAAAGCAAACGGTGATTGCATTTTTCCATCCGTACTGCAATGCTGGTGGAGGAGGAGAGAGAGTGTTATGGTGTGCCTTAAGGGCTTTGCAGAAAAAGTAGGTATGCATCTTTCTTAGCTAATTTGGCATATTGTTACTGTTTTTAAAAAAATCATTACCCAGAATGTATCTTTCTCTAGTACCTTAGGCATAGCCAGGAATTCCTTTTTTTTTTTTTTAAACTATTCTTTACTAAAGAAACACTCCTCTCATTTGCCAACCTGCCTTAGAATATCCTGTGGGATTTTACTTGATATGATTAAGAAACAGAAGAAGTATCTGCCCTTTTATGGCATAATGTAGTGGGATACCCAGTCACCTTGGGAAAGTGTGTGGAGAAGAGACTGAATAATAAACAGAAATATAGCAAGTCCTTTGGAGCACTTTAAACCTGAATACTTTTAGTCCATGTGGCAGACAGGAAAAAAATCTCTATAAAAGCATTTATTTGATTCTGATTTTGGTGCAATTATGAATGGTAGAGTCTTAAGTGAGTTACCATGTTAGAAAGAATTTGGCATTACACATCTTTTAATGTTTTAGGCTTCCTTCTCTCCACCACTATCCCGGAAGAAAAGAAAAAGCGTAGCAAGATACAGGTTCCAGTACTGTTTTACTATATCACCTATTATCCTCCCACAGTACCCTACTTCCTGGCCCTCCCCCCTTGCTGGACTTCTTATATGACAACCATCTCCCCTTTGAGTGAAGTAGAAGGTGCCAGTCTGTTACAGTCTGGGTTCAGAAACTGGCACAATGTCACTTAGGCCATATTCTATTGTTAATATATCACAGGGCCCACTGTTACTCCAAGGGTGGAGACATAGATCCCACCTCTCAATGGGAAAAGTGTCAAAGAATGTGTGGCCATCTTGAAGCGGCCAGAGGTGACAATCATTTTTACATTTTAAAAGGATCTATTCAGTTGCTGGAACGGGGCTGGAGAAGAGTAGTTAGATGCTCATCCTTTAGATCCCACAGCATCCCAGGCTCTTCATCAGCACAGAGCATGTTCTTTGTTTGTATCTGTCTTCCTCAGTGGGATGAGCTCCTTGAGGAGAAAGACTCATCCCTGAATCCCCAGAACCTAGTAGCTCACAGTAGATACTTCATAAATGTTTTATAACTCAGAATAATTATAAACACAACCAGAGTGAGGCCAAAGCATTAAAAGTCATAAGACTGTACTTTTCCATATTTACATTATAATCATATCTAGTTGTGATGCAGACATAAGATCTAGCTTTCAAAACCTTTTTGCATTTCTCAGATTGAAAATATTGAGTAAGGGGGAGGGTATAGCTCAGTGGAAGAGCTCATGCTTAGCATGCATGAGGTCATGGGTTCAATCCCCAGTACCGCTGTTAAATAAAAAAATAAGTAAACCTAATTATTTCCCCCCACCAAAAAAAAAAAAAACCCCAAACTAATAAAAATACTGAGTGATGCTTTAGTATTTATGGTCCTATCTAAAGGTACCTTTAGTGAATTTTAACTCTTGTTTAGGAGTATTTTATTAATATTTCATTATCATTTTATACTGAGAAAGTTGTCAAAATGAAATTTTTGAATATTTCTTAAAAATGAAAATGTCTCATTTGTAAATCAGTGATTTTGTGGATGTCTGTCATATGCAAAACTCCTAGTGGAGGGAATAGCAAAGAACCAGAAGTGTCCTTTGAAGGACTAACAGATGTAGGGCAGTGGGAAACTCAGGGTAAAAAACAGTGGGAAACTTTTTTTAGTCTAAAAATAAGCTTCTTTATGATTGTGGGAAAAGAATTATCTTTTAAATGTTTTGCTTGATTTTAACCCAAACATATGAAATTCTGAACTGTTACATCCTATTTTAGGTACCCTGAGGCAGTCTATGTTGTCTATACTGGTGACGTCAATGTCAGCGGTCAGCAGATACTAGAAGGTGCTTTCAGAAGATTTAACATCAGATTAACGCGCCCAGTGAAGTTTGTTTTCTTAAGGAAGCGCTACCTTGTGGAAGATTCACTCTATCCTCATTTCACACTGCTGGGCCAAAGTCTAGGATCCATCTTCCTTGGCTGGGAAGCTCTGATGCAGTGCGTTCCTGACATTTACATCGATTCGATGGGCTACGCTTTCACGCTTCCTCTGTTTAAGTATTTAGGCGGTTGCCGAGTTGGAAGCTATGTTCATTATCCCACCATCAGCACTGACATGCTCTCTGTGGTGAGGAATCAGAATGTTGGATTTAACAATGCAGCCTTCATTACCAGGAATCCTTTTCTCAGCAAACTAAAGCTCATCTACTACTATTTATTTGCGTTTACGTACGGGCTTGTTGGTTCTTGCAGTGATGTCGTCATGGTCAATTCTTCTTGGACACTAAACCATATTCTCTCCCTGTGGAAGGTTGGGGATTGCACTCACATTGTTTATCCCCCCTGTGATGTGCAGACATTTCTGGACATTCCCTTACATGAGAAGAAGACGGCCTCAGGACATTTACTGGTTTCGATTGGCCAGTTCAGGCCCGAGAAGAACCATGCTTTGCAGATCAGAGCCTTTGCTAAACTGCTGAAGAAGAAGGAGGCGGAGTCACTTCCTTCACTGAAACTTGTCCTCATTGGAGGTTGTCGTAACCAAGACGATGAACTTAGGGTAAACCAACTGAGAAGGCTTTCTGAGGATCTAGGGGTTCAAGAAAACACGGAATTTAAAATAAACATTCCATTTGATGAATTAAAGAATTACTTGTCTGAAGCAACAATCGGTCTGCATACCATGTGGAACGAGCATTTTGGAATTGGTAAGTTTGTCCTTTAAACATGTTTGGTGTCATGTGGTTTTGATAAAATGATAACACTCTGAAAGTTTTCATCAAGTCCCTGTTCTCTTCCCCGAGTCCCCCAGGTGTGCTGTCCTCATCAGAAACCCTAAAACATGTTACATAATGTTTATTGGCCACTCACTGTTGTGGGGGTCACTCTCAAGGTCTTTACAAGTATTACCTGATTTAATACTCTCTACAACTTTACTTGATAGGTATTCTTATTATTTCTGTGTTATAAACTCAGACACAAAGAGGTTTAGAACTTGCTCAAGGTCAGTAAGAAGTAGAGCCCAGATTCTAATCCAGACATCCCTGCTCTCCCCAAACCTATCCCTATCTCTGCGCCGGTGCAGATTCCTGGGCCTCATCCTAATCCTGCTGAAGGGCCGAATCAGCATCTCCGGGTGCGGCCCCGGTGCAGGTGTTTTTGTAAAGCCCCTCAGGTGACTCTGTTGTGCACCAGGAGCTGAGACCGTCTGTCTCCAGGTGGGCTCCCCTCGGTCGTTCTTTGGGTTCTTTTATTGATTCCGTGCTCCTTACTGCAATGGCCCCAGGTGTTCAGTTTGGACACTGTGAATGGTGATGGCTTCGCTGAGAGAGGGAGCCAAAGACAGAGGCCCAGTTTAGAGCAGGTGGAGTAGGAGTTGGCTGAGGCACGTGGAAGGGTGTGCGTCCAGCAGGCGGTGGTATTTGTGAGTCCAAAGTGCAGGAGAGGGACCTGGTCTGGGAACACAGACTGAGGGTTGTCCTCGTCTGTGGTTGTGCAGCCTGTGGATGGGGACGAGGCGGCCTCGGAGAGTCTGTAGAGGGAGAAGAGGCCCAAAGTGCAAAATGCTGAGGGCAGTGACAGTTCAGCAGCGGGCAAGAGAGGAGCCGGTGAAGAGGAGGAGGAGGAGGAAAACCAGCCAGAGCAGCATTGTGGAAACCAAGGGAAGGGAGGGTTTAGGGAAGGATGGGATGGACAACAGATCCTGTGCTGCCCAGCTGCTGGGCAAGGTGAGGACGGGGCAGGCAACCTGGCAGACCAGTCAGGAGCAGCATCGATGCAAGAGTGGGCTCAGGAGTCCAGGTGCGGCGAGCTGAGCACCGAGTACAGATGAGCAAGTGGAGTTAGTGATGCAAACCACACTGGCCATGAGTGTACCTGTGAAAGGGAGGGGAGGACTTGGGACCTGAAAGGCAAGGGTAGGGGGGTGCACATGCTCGTGCACTTTGTTTTTATGAGTTTGAACTAGCTTAAGTGCTGATAGGAAGAGGCCAGTAAAGAGGGAAAAGTAGAAGATTCCGGAGGGAGAGGGTAAAATCGGTAAGATCGAGGTCTCTGGGAAAGCACAGAGGAATGGTATCCAGCCTGGAACAAAATATTATGGTATAATCCATATTTTTTAAATAAGAGTTCAAATTAAAGCCTCAGCAGAAAATTCTGTTCTATAGAGATTTCACCAGTGTTAAAGAAACACTGGTAATGATTTAACTTCCCTCCTGTGCAGCTAGGATGGTAACAGCTCTGTACTATCCTTTGGAAAAGTAAGAAAACAGCCAACTAAACCATTTTCTGAAGGGCTTAGTCCTCACTAGAAACATGGGTAAGAAAGTCTGGCTGGAATAATTTATATCCTCACCTACATTATGTGGCAGAAACTGATCAGAACTTCCATGAGGTTCAGCACTGCTGTTGGGCACACAGTAGTCTCAGATTTGCCAGAAATCCAGGCAGTAACATAGACACCAGCCTTACTTAGTGTGCCTCACTAGAGTGGCTTACTTTTTTCCTCTTTTCTCCTAATACTGTAATTTGAACTCTTAAAATTGTATTTTTGATATCTTTCTTATTCCTTTTATCTTTTAATATCCATTAATTACTACCATCTTGCTAATAACATTCTTTAGTCTTCTCTTTATCATCTGCAGTATATCTATTTTTATAGACTATTCTATCTACTTGTCTGTTTTAATAAAGAACAAAGCAACATTATTGTGAAGCTCTGAAAACTAAAAAACTTAAAATTATTTTATTTTGCACCAGGGAAGTTAAATGAGTCCATTTGCAGACATGCAGACATTTACTTGAATGGCTTATGAGTCTCAGAATTTGTTAAGGGTTCTGCTCATCCTTGTTCTTATGAACACAGTTAAAACCTTAACAACGTGATTTCTGTTTCTTTCTAAGGAATCGTAGAGTGTATGGCAGCCGGCACAATTGTCCTTGCTCACAATTCGGGGGGCCCGAAGCTTGACATTGTCATTCCTCACGAAGGCGAGAGGACCGGATTTCTGGCTGAGAGTGAAGAAGGCTATGCCGAGACCATGGCCCAGGTTCTCTCCATGTCCGCAGAGAAGAGACTGCAGATCAGAAACAGTGCCCGTGCATCCGTCAGCAGATTCTCCGATCAGGAGTTTGAAGTAACATTCCTCTCGTCTGTGGAGAAATTATTTCAATAATGCCATATCTGTACAAGTTAAAGACATTTTATGTCAAATGGTTAGGTACCGTTATATGTTACTATTTTTCTAAACTCATTCCGTATTGTCGTAAAGTTAGTCTAAGCAAGGCCGTAGCAGTATGTATATAGGCAAGGTATTTATGTCAGTGAAAAAGGCAAAGTTACCTAAATGGAAACGGTACCCTTGTATAGTTTTAAGTGTGAACATTTTAGATGAGTGTTTGGTCTCAAATTCTGAAAAATATGAAAGAAAAAAATGAACAATCCTAATTTTGGTATGATCTATATTTTTAAAGTTCTATTTGTCACATCACTTTACTTTAGAAACCAGGAAAGAGATTTTCCTTTTAGAAAAAAGGAAATGGAGGTGGGGAATGGATGACTGATAATTGATTAGCACTTCAGAATTGTTTTGACATTTTTGGAACACAGCAAAATTCTGGTACATTTAAATTCAAAACATTTGGTACATTTAAATTCAGAACAATATCATGGATAAACTTTTTGAATATATCTAATGATTTTAAAAGAACAACGAAACTTTAAGCGGGCTCAATCATGTTCTAAAAGCATATAGTCCAAAGAGACGCTGACTGATTGCTCAGTAGGTATGCGTAGGCGTGTAGAGGCCGGTAATCCTTTCTATAACTAGGTATTTGTGAAAATAGTGTTCAGTTTAGTGCTGCCAATACGTTTTTATGGGCCTCTCATTATCCGTTAACATTTTCACATCCCAGAGGCTGGAAGTCAGCTTTTTTAGGTCATTCAAGAGGCCTGAGTCAGAACATCACCGTAAGTTGTTTTCTGACAGTGGTGATGCAGGATCCGGATCCATCCACGTGGTCTCCATAATCAGCATCGTGCATCGTAAGATGACGAGGTGGCATCTTGAGAAGAGCACTGGGCTAGCAGTTAGAATAGCTCGACCTGACCTCACCTTCATCGTTTACAAACATCCGACCTTGTGACACGAGAGCTGCTTCCAGATCTTTTGAGTCTCAGCTTCTTTCTCTGTAATCTGGAGATGGTTGTGGGTGTCCTCACTGCCTTCCATCATTGTACTGAAGACATGGAACATGGAAAGTATGTGAAAATACTTTGAAAGTTATAAAGGTGACTTTAATGAAAGGTAACAATATATAGAAAATGTCTTATGTGATCCAGTCTTTATCTGTAAATTCTTGGTTACTAAGCCAGTAGCTCAGAATCAGTGTAATTTAACTGGACTCATGTCCTGAATAACTAGCATGGAAAAGTGAATAAATATGTGTGCAGATATGGCTCTTGAGACCTACAACTTTTGGTACTTTCTGCCTACATAATCAGTTCCGTCTAGTTCAGTGACTGGACCTCCTTCACAGTCTGATACCCCTTGTGTGAGGGGCTTGTGAAAGAAGTGCATTTTCCTTTCAGATCTCCTGTCGCCCATTCATCAGTCCAGCCAGCTTCATTATCTGCTTCCAGGTACATCACTGGATTTGTCTGAAGGCCGTCTTCTGTCATCAGATCGAAAAGCAGCAAAACAGAGCCCCAGGATGTTCTGACATGCCAGCCTAGCGTAGCTTTGTGTTGGAAAGTACTCAATTTAGAAAAGAAAAAGAGTCCCTCAAACATCACCAGGAAAGTAAAGGCATAAAAGATGGGACACATCCTGCTTAGGGAAATCCTGATACTTGGATTGCCCACATTTAATAAAATTATACCAAATGTAAATACTAAGCAAACCTTAGGAATAATCTGACCAGCCCCTCATCATCTTTATTTTCTTGGTTCAGCAATGTATCAATGTGCCATTTTAGCTTTGTTTTCATTATAGACCAGATATTTCAGGCAGAATTCTACAACTTAGAAATATAACTAACTATTCTGTCCTTCATAACAGCAGATACAGTAAGTCAGAGAATATCTACTAAGCCCCAGGCACATGTTCAACACTGGGATTGTTATAATAAAAAAAAAACTTTAAGTCTAGGTTCCTGCCTCAAAGAGCTTATAGTCTTAATGAGGAAATTGTATTAATATTTATTGAGTCAAGAAACATTTCTGGCACTGGGCCTTTAAGCACTATATATAAAAAGACCATCATAAGAAATGAAGACCAGATGCAGTCCCTACCTTCAAGAATTTTATAATCTATACATTTGAAATTGTTAGAAAAGAATTCAATGGAACATAATAAAATGATTATTTGGTACATAATTGGCATGCCTTGTTCCTCTCCTTGCTCAATTACCTTACTCTTGTAAGCGTCTACATCAGCTTCAAAAAAGTGTATTCAGTGTGCCTTAAGAAATTTCAAAACCACAGTTTTATAAAATGACAGATTCATTATATTAAATGAGTGAATTTGTACATTGTATTAGTTTTCTATGGCTAACAACAAATTACCACAAACTTAGTCAAAACAACACAAATTTACTATCTTACAGTTCGGTAGCTCAGAAGTCTACAGTGGATCTCACGAGGCTAAAATCAAGGCGTTGGCAGAGCTGCATTCCTTCTTCAAGCTTTAGGGGAGAATCCGTTTCCTTGCCTTTCCCAGGTTCTGGAGGCTGCCTGCATTCTTTGGCTTGTGGCCCCTTCCTCTGTCTTAAAGCCAGCAGCATCAGGCTGAATCCCTCTCAGCTGCCACCTCTCTGATTCTCTCTTCTGCCTCCCTCTCCCATTTCATGCTTGTGCTTACATTGAGCCTACCTGATAACCTCCCTATTTTAAGGTCAGCTGATTAGCAACCTTAAGTCCACCTGCAACCTTAATTCCTCTTTGCCTGGTAAAAATATATTCATATCTTTGGGTGTGTTTGGGTTGAAGGGAGTCACATTACTCTGCCAACCACACATATCTGAAAGTTTTTTTTGTTGTTGTTGCTTTTTTTGTTGTTGTTTTTAGGGAGAGGTAATCAGGTTTATTTATTTACTTATTTATTTTAATGGAAGTATGGGGGATTGAACCCAGGACCTCATGCATGCTAAGCACACGCTCTACCACTGAGCTACAGCCTCCCCACTAAAGGTTTCTTAACAGAAATGTTAAAGTAAAAATATTAATTTCTACACTCAAAAGTCAGTCCTATTGTCTAAATTGAGAGAAAAACTAATAAAGCCTTGGGATTACTGGAAAACCCTTACAATAAATGAATATTTATGACTTGCACCCAGAGACACTATAGTCAATAGATACCAACATTACTTTCAAAAAGTTCAGTAGTCACACTTGTGTATTTTGACTGGTTGTTGATATTCCTTGGTCTTCATCAACAGTACAGATTTTGTCATTAGATAGAGCAGAAATATTCTCCAAACCTTCATTTAATTCTGCATACTTGTGTATGCTTATCCCCTCTCTTTTCTCTAAGTTCTCAGCATCCTTAGAGGAACCAGTAGCCACTTCTCTTTCTTCTGCCTCTTTGGAAGCAGCAAGTTTTTCCAAGGATTCTACTATTTCATTTCTCAACTCATCTTCAGATTCTTCAAAATTTCTGAAATAAATAGTAAAAATCAACTTTGTGATGTCAAAATACTGACAAATACATGTGAAAATTAGTTTCACTTCTCCTGCCCTACCCACACTTGAGCAATATGAAAGTTGCATTTTCTTCCAGGTAATAAATTATTGTATCAGTCTGGTTTTTCCTAAGGATGATGAACAACCAATGTTGAGAGAATCAGTATTCTGTTTAGTTGGACTTGTGTTCAATAACCTTTATTTTATCTATTAATACCCATCTATTATGTTTAAAAGAAGAGGAAGAAAGAGAGAAAAAGAAAATAATAAAAAATGGCTACCGCATATTGAGTCTTTACCATATGCCAGTCACCCCCCTAGAGCACTTTACACATACTGTATTTCATCAGATAATAACAACACTTGAGGTGGACATTACCATCCTTGGTTGATAAGCAATCTGAGCTAAAAGAGGTTTAAAAAAAAAGTGCCCAAGGTCTCACAGCTACTAATTAGTAGGACCAGGAATTGAAATTGTGTTTAAGACTGCAACACTGATGCTTTTAGGTAACAGAAATAAAATTTTCAATAAATGGTGTTGGAATAAGTCAGGAGTTACTTGGGAAAAAAACAAGTTGGAGTCACACTTTGCAGTTATGAGTAAATAGAAAACTAAATCATAAAAGTACTTAAAAAAATTTCAGTATCATTTTTATGAAATAATTGATCAATCTAAGGTAGATAGAAATAAGAAATTTCCACATGGCACAAGTCAATATAGATAAAATCAAAAAGCAAACAAAAAAACTGGAGAAAATATTCTTGAATCATACTACAGATAAAAGACTAATTTCCCTAAAGTACAAAAAGTTCCCCGAGTCAAAAAAATATTAATAGCGTAAATTTTTAAATGGCTCAAGTTATGTGCAAAATTGTTTTTCCAAAGGAAGAAATAAAGATGGGTCTCAAAAGCATATAGAAAGACAACCTCACTCACAAAAGAATTGCTAATTAAAATTAACCTGAAGTGTCATTTTTTAACCATCAACTGTGCAATAATCCATCAGTTCGGTAACACACTGAGCAAGGAAATGTACAAGGAAACAGGCACTTCCATACCCTGTCGGTGGAAGTGTTCATAGATGTAACCTCTGTGAAGGACAACGTCACAGTATCCAATTACAAATGTAGATACTCTTTGACCCCAAACTTTGCTGTTCTGGGAATTTAAACTATATGTATACTACTATTTGTATATTATGATATGTATTCAAGATACACTGTTAAGTAATAAAAGAAAGTTGCAGGACAGTATGCACACTATGAAACTTCCTGTTAAAAAAAGCAACATACTCACATACACAGGATAGATATATTTGCTTACATTTTAATGGAATTCCTTAGAAGTAGGCTCAAGAAGCAGGTTAGATTGGTTGACTCTGGGGAGGGGAATTGTGTGGCTGAGGTAAAGAGACAGCAGGAGACTATGAAAAGAGTGTAACTTTTGAATTTAGAACCATGTGAATATATTACCTACTTAAAAAGTCAATTATAATAAAAATTTTTTTTAATTTAAAGGACTTCAAATTTTAGAATAAGAGAGTTCAGTGAGGTTACAGGATACCACGTCAATAGTGTTCTATACACTAGCAGTAGCCAAGTTGAAAACAAAGCAAGAGAAAAAAATGCCGTTCATAATGGCAACAACGAAAAAATTAAGTGACAACTATATCACGAAGAAAATTACAAAAATACTAAAGAATATTTTAAAAGGCGTGAATAGATGGAGACCTATACTAAATTCATGGATGTTGACATTTATAATCATGAAGATGTCCATTCCCATAAATTAATCAAAAAACGTAATGTCATTCTCATCAAAATTCCAATGAAGTTTTCCATGACACTTCACAAAAGAATGCAAAAATGTATATGTTGAGTGAAAAGCAGCAATTGCTAAGATTATTTTGAAGAAAATGATATGGAAACTAGGTGTGAGGACTAGCCCCTACCAAATATCAAAAGGTACGGTAAAGCCACAGTAATTCAGATAGAATATCATTGCTGCAGAGATCGAAAACAAAACCACTGGAAAAGAATGAAGAGCTAAGAGACACATCTGTGTATACAGGAAAATTTGGTCTCCTTAGCTAGGTCTTTGAGGCCATCTTCTATGTCTCAACAACAGCGTTGTAACTTTTTACCACTTTTACTATATCCAGTGCTTCGTTTAGGCACCTGGGTATGACCTACTTACGTATCATCATCATCAGATCTTGGTTCTGGTTGTTCTTCATCTACCTCGATGTCAGAGGCCACTGCCACCTTCCCCTCATCTTCTTCAGGAAGCCATGGTTTTAATGTTCCCACTGTTAAATGACAGGAAGAGAGATTAAAGCATCCCGGCCTATACACCTCATGAGGGGCATATATCAAAAATTCTGCACTGAACGTCAACCACAACGGCAAAACCTTTGAATAATTTCCATTAAAACAGGGAGTAAGACAGGGATGACAGCTGACACCAACTATTCCATATTGTACTGAAGGTAGCAGACAACAAAGACAAGAAAAAGAAGTGAAAGAAATAAGGATCAGAGATGAAGAGACAAAATAATCCCACTTTGGGGGTAGATGCTTTTTATAAAAGCATATATATTTCTTTTTTTTTTAACATTTTTTATTGATTCATAATCATTTTACAGTGTTGTGTCAAATTCCAGTGTAGAGCACAATTTTTCAGTCATTCATGGACATATACACACTCATTGTCACATTTTTTTCTCTGTGATTTATCATAACATTTTGTGTATATTTCCCTGTGCTATACAGTGTAATCTTGTTTATCTATTCTACAATTTTGAAACCCCAGTCTATCCCTTCCCACCCTCTACCCCCCTGGTAACCACAAGTCTGTATTCTCTGTCCATGAGTCTATTTCTGTCCTGTATTTATGCTTTGTTTTTGTTTGTTTGTTTGTTTTTGTTTTTTAGATTCCACATATGAGCGATCTCATATGGTATTTTTCTTTCTCTTTCTGGCTTACTTCACTTAGAATGACATTCTCTAGGAGCATCCATGTTGCTGCAAATGGCATTATGTTGTCGGTTTTTATGGCTGAGTAGTATTCCATTGTATAAATATACCACCTCTTCTTTATCCAGTCACCTGTTGATGGACATTTAGGTTGTTTCCATGTTTTGGCTATTGTAAATAGTGCTGCTATGAACATTGGGGTGCAGGTGTCGTCCTGAAGTAGATTTCCTTCTGGGTACAAGCCCAGGAGTGGGATTCCTGGGTCATATGGTAAGTCTATTCCTAGTCTTTTGAGGAATCTCCACACTGTTTTCCATAGTGGCTGCACCAAACTGCATTCCCACCAGCAGTGTAAGAGGGTTCCCCTTTCTCCATAGCCTCTCCAGCATTTGTCATTTTTGGATTTTTGAATGACGGCCATTCTGACTGGTGTGAGGTGATACCTCATTGTAGTTTTGATTTGCATTTCTCTGATAATTAGTGATATTGAACATTTTTTCATGTGCCAAAAGCATATATATTTCTTAAATTTTTTAAAACCTTGTAAAAATTTAAGATTTGCCAACATTATTGGACTTACTTTCACTGTTTTTATAAACAGTCAAGACTAGAAGAGGGGAAAAAAAACATTTAATGATGGAGGAGCTGCAAAGTCATACTGCAGAGGGCATGGATAATGGGGAGAGTGAAGGACTGTGCTCATTTTTGTAATCTACCATAATACACCTTTCCCACACAGACACTACAATCATCTGGTGCCTAAGTGTCAAAAAAGGGCTTCACTTTGGTCTTCAGGAAAAAAATCCCTACCCTCTGTTAACAAGTGGGACTAGAAATAGGAATTTCCCTCCCAAGGTGAAATTAAAGTGTGGCTTTTTTTTGTAACATGTTTTGTGTTAACATGACTACTCACGTATACACCTACACGTAGAAATGTCACCACATTGCAATTAAATATTTACCTTTAATTAACATATTTCACATCAAATTATAGCCCATATTACTGTCTAAGGTGCATAAAATAAATGAAGTAGATTGATACATCTCGTCTATGAGGTAGTTTGGCTAATTAAAAGCAGCCTGCGTATTCCTCTTGGTGTGGGAATCTGATAGGTTTTGTTTTCCTGTTTTAGGAAGACAACTTTAGGAAGCTCTTATTTTTGCTTAACAGGATAGAAGAAACAATGAAAGGCTAACTACAGAAATGGAAATCAGCTGTTATCAGGATATGCCACTATGATGTTACCAAGGCAACTATGTGGCCTGAAAACGTACACAAGAAAGAGGCTACCTTCCCACCAAGGATTCCCTTGGAGTGGTTAAACCATAAACAAAATTACTGACCTGAATTAATTATGCACATGTAAAAAAACTTGTCTTCATTGAAAAAGTGTAGCTTTACTAGTAAGATTCATTTTAAAAGATTTTATAAAGTCTTGCTATTTTAAACTTTTAAAATTAGGATACATTAAACAAGTAATTGATAAAGCCTCATTTTTAAATATAGTTTAGAGCTAGAAGCAAAGGATTTTCAAAGAGCTGAATATTTAAACTAAAGACTGTTGATATATGAATTGTGCTTAAATGAATGACAACGAATCCTTAAATGCCTTTATAAATTGTCTATTATACCTGTAATCAGCTATTAAAATTTATACTTGCAGAAGGTCTTTATGAAGACTCTATAAAGCTGTAAGAATTATTTTAACACTGTAATTTCCTATTCCAAATGAATAGCAATACAAATATTGGCAATCATATGCCTTTACGTAAAGTGACAGTAAAAATGTGCTCTGACTATATTCTCATTCACAAAGACATAGCCACCTACTGAGTTCTAGACACTATAACAGGCACTAGGGATGGATAGGCCAACTGGGGTAAGGTCAAGACAAAGCTCTCGGAAGAGGGGTAGAGTATAGCTCGGTGGTAGGAGCACGTGCTTAGCATGCACAAAATCCTGGGTTCAATCCCCAGTACCTCCATCAAAAATAAATAAATAAATGTAATTACCTCCTCCCTGCCAGGAAAAAAAATTAAAGGCTGCCAAAAAAAAGTACAAAGAAATGAGTGAAGTTATTATTTTTTTTTAAAAAAAAAGCTTTCAGAAGATGGTAAGTCTAGTGAGGAAGAAAGATATTAAATGGGAAATTAAAGTAAACTCTATTATGATCAGAGAATTAGAGGGTCTTATGGGATATTAAGCAGGGAAATCAAACCTAAAGGAAGACAAGGTGTTTTCTGAAGCATTTAAAACAGTGGCTCCCTGTTACTGGTACACAGGCAGTAGTCTGAGATCCAGGTTTTCCACAGCAATTACTAAAAATTCAAATAAAATTGCTCCTGCATCTTTTTATGAGCCAAATTTCAATGATAAATATAATAATGCAATGTATTTCATGCATTTAATAAATATTTGAGTGTGAATGAATTTGAGTATGAGACTGAATGAATGTGAAACTGTCAGAGGCAGTGAACAGAGAAAAGACAGGGAGACAGTAAACATACTTGAGGATTTACTGAAAGCTTATTAGAATTTTATAAGGGAACCTTCCTACACAGCTGGTGAGAATGCAGTTTGGTGCAGCCACTGTGGAAAACAGTATGGAGATTCCTCAAAAGACTAGGAATAGACTTACCATATGACCCAGGAATCCCACTCCTGGGCATATATCCAGAAGGAACCCTACTTCAAAATGACACCTGCACCCCAATGTTCATAGCAGCACTATTTACAATAGCCAAGACATGGAAACAGCCTAAATACCCATCAACAGATGACTGGATAAAGAAGATGTGGTATATTTATATAATGGAATACTATTCAGCCATAAAAACCAACAACATAACGCCATTTGCAGCAACATGGATGCTCCTGGAGAATGTCATTCTAAGTGAAGTAAGCCAGAAAGAGAAAGAAAAATACCATATGAGATCGCTCATATGTGGAATCTAAAAAAACAAAAACAAAAACAAACAAACAAACAAAAACAAAGCATAAATACAGGACAGAAATAGACTCATGGACAGAGAATACAGACTTGTGGTTACCAGGGGGGTGGAGGGTGGGAAGGGATAGACTGGGATTTCAAAACTGTAGAATAGATAAACAAGATTACACTGTATAGCACAGGGAAATATACACAAAATGTTATGATAAATCACAGAGAAAAAAATGTGACAATGAATGTGTATATGTCCATGAATGACTGCAAAATTGTGCTGAACACTGGAATTTGACACAACATTGTAAAATGATTATAAATCAATAAAAAATGTTAAGAAATTAAAAAAAAACAGAAACAGACTCATAGACATAGAATACAAACTTGTGGTTGCCAAGGGGGCGGGGGTGGGAAGGGACAGACTGGGATTTCAAAATGTAGAATAGATAAACAAGATTATACTGTATAGCACAGGGAAATATATACAAGATCTTATGGTAGCTCACAGAGAAAAAAATGTGACAATGAATATATATATGTTCATGTATAACTGAAAAATTGTGCTCTACACTGGAATTTGACACAACATTTTAAAATAATTATAACTCAATAAAAAATGTTTTAAAAAAAAAGAAGTTTATGGGTTAAAGGGAAGCATGTCAACCAAGTTTACAGGCTCTTCCAGTCATTCATTCAAATGATTAACTTATTAAGAATCTCCTGTATTCCAGACACCTTTGCAAAGCCCTGTCTAGCAGTAGAGGGAATTGTAGGGACAGAAGAGTAACTACAGATAAAACATCATGACAGAAATGAGCAGGAGGTTTTGCTGGACTCCCGCTCCAGCAGGTCCAGGAGTACCCGGGGATGGACCGCGTCGGCGAAGGAGAGAGCCAGTCAAGGTTTAATCACCATGCAGGCAACTCTGCAAGGCTTTCTTTATTTGTGGCATTTATACAATTTTATCAAACAGGTGATTTCACATTGTGGCCAAGCTGACTCTTACGTCTTTATTGTTTACATTGTTAACCTTTTTCCATACCCAGGATGTGGTCATGGGCCTTTTTTGACTTGACTGAACGTCATCACCCTTATGATTTTTTAAATTTCCTCTTAGCCTTATACTTAGTTAATCATTACCCCTTAACCCATTCTCAATTCTATCCGTAAGAACAGCTCCTAACCAAAAACTATTTCACGAAAACAAGCACAAGAAGAAAAGATCACGAGGGTCCCAACCAACTGGCGCCTAGAACTCAAACAGTGGGCTGATTATAGTTTCTATCACCTACAAGGAGAACAGTCAACCTAGAGATATCTATCTTATGTTTCTTACAGAGCTGACGGCATACATTGTCTTTAGGGCTTGAGGCATGACACACCATGGGGGCCCTGATCTTTTGATTTGTTTCCAAGTACTTTCATTGAAATTTCCATTGTTTAAATTGTCCTGTACAGTCAGCATCATAGCCCCTATTATTTCCCCAGATTAAGAATCATCCTGTACAATTTTCAAAAAGCCCATGTACCCGAATCCAATCATAAGCACTATAAACAACAGAAGGAAATGTTGGTATTTTCCAGAGTGAGACTGCTTTGCAATCTGCACGGCCGTTTTGCCCTGACTTTGTCAAGGGGCATCAACATTGGTGGAATGGCTCCCGGCAAGGTTTCATCAGAGTGGAATCATACAGGAGGAATTACTTTGGTAAAGGGAGTGTTACGGAAAAGACAGGCCAGCCAAGAAACAAGCACCACTCGGAGGGTTGGAGTACTCAGATGTATTACGCCGGCAGGCTCAGAGGGGCTTCTGCTCCGAAGCTCTGAGCACCTCCAAGACATCCGCATGAGGTTTTATAGGGTAAAATACAAGCTTGGGGTATTCAGCCAATAGGCACGGAACAGCTTTAGCAGCATCATTATCACAAAAGTGGAGGCAGGGAGGCAGCAAACCAACATTCCAAAGCCAGATATGTATCTTTGAAAATCCAACTGGCTAGCAAAAAACATGAACAGCAAACCAACACTAATTAACTCAGATTTACAAGTTAGTCCAGCAGAACTCAGATCAGTATTCTGATACTTAGATTTGTGAGTTATCTTGTTAGCCCAGCCCAGCCTCTCCTTCACATTCCTAGACTTGTGAGTTATCTTGTTAGACCAGCCCGGCTTTTCTTTCACAGGAGGAAGGTGTGCGTTCTAAACAGAGGGAGGAATATTTGCTGATGGAGAATTGCTGGCAACTCTAGTGTTGAGAGGGGCCATCCAGTCTTTAAGGGACTTAGAATCTGCATTTTCTTGAGGGGAAGGGAAAGTCTCTGGCAGGATTTGAAGCAGAGAAGAAAACTTGGTCTGTTTTAGGATTATTGGGCAAGGATGTAGAGGGATTGCTGAAGGAAGAAAAGATGACCAGAGACAGGAAGTCAAGCTTGCTACACAGGTAGGAAAGGAGATGGGAGGCCAACGACAGAGTTAGAGGCTGAAAGAGCAAAGCACAGCGGGGTGGGAGGGGATGCCTGCACCCTTAGCAGGTTATAACAGAAACTATCTGCACTGTGCTTTGAATGCCACCCTTGGAGGCAAGTTCCTGTTTCTAATCCCACTCGTTAAATAAATTGCTCATATATGCCTAGTGAAAAGCCAACCATGCGAAAATGCAGTTAAGTTCATGAATTCATTTAGCATGCAAGATCAAATGAAGAGTTGTCTATGAGACTCTTCTACCGGGTGTGGGGCCCCAGGCCTTGGCTTCTCCACCAAGCCAAGCCAGCCCAAAGCTTCTTCCTCCCTGGCCTCCAGCCCCATCCTGAGAGACCGTACTTTTATCCCAGGACAGAAGGAAAGGCAGCAGACAAGCAATCACATTGCAGTTTGTGGTCTGAAGGTACTAGATGCATTTCTCTCTCTTCACCTTTCCACCAGCCGCCTTCAGTTTTAAAGGACAGTGTCTCAGTTGAGGTAAGTAATAATACCGAAGGACTTCATCTATTCGGAAGACTCCGGCCCCTTCTATTGCTCCTGGATTTTAGTCATATTGTCTTTCTGTCTCCTGCACAGGCTTGTGGATCAGCAGGTCCTCCCCACCAGAAATGATCTTTCTTCAGTAAAATGCTGTGCATCCTTTAAGACTCAACTTTCACAGATTCCCCTTTCCTTGGGCTTCACAAGCCAGTGGACGCATTCTTCAGAAACAGCCAGTTAGCTCTCTTGCATTGTTCTCAATGTTGTGCACACTTTGTCAGCATGTATCGGCACCCATTACTCTCAGGTTTGTACCCAGGCCTCCCTGCCCGCCTCAGCCTCACATCTCTGCCAAACCTCGCCCTGCACAGATGCTCCTTGTTTGCCACCTGGCCACCCTCAGTGGCTTTTCTCCTAATAGTTCACACCTGCAGACCTGATCGAGCCCCAAATCTCCAATGTGATATGGATTTCCTCAAACTTTAGAAAACAACAGTTGGTTTCCCTTAAAGTTAACACAAGCATAATCTTGCTAAAAATTGGAGGCAAAAAAAAAAAAATTCCAAGGCCAAGAAAACTATATTAAGATGTATGTTTATTGCCCACAGGATAGTAATTTGTGTCTGCTGCATGACTGTCAGAAATCAACGGCCTGTCAGGCAGTGCTAAGCCCTAGCTCATCCTCTACAAAGTCACTAGTCCTTCCTACCTAACTCTTCATCACTCATCAACCAATCACATTAAAGAAAACTACCCAACTTTTCTCAGAAGTTCAAGTCTTTTGTTAGTGGCATTTGGGACAGACTTGGACAAAGCAAATCAGTTTCTGAAGAGGTTCAGACATCCTCCCAATGCCCTCTCTAGGCTATTTTTAGCTCCTTTCTGCATGTACATATCTGACAAAATTCCTTGGGGGACTGGTTCTGTCCTTAAAAATAAACTACTTACCAAATTCTCCATCACTGGCAGAAAACGAGCTCCTTGTTAGATGTGCTGCTGCCAAAACACTCATTAAGGTTCCTGGTGCTTCGCGCCGCCACTGTTTCCTATTTTCTGGAACGCCTTCAATCACGATCACCTGTCCATCTGAAGAGGAGACTGGATTATCAAAAGTAAAAATGCTTCTTCATCTGAGTTTTTATAAAATCACAGGATGTGAGAACCCTGGAGGTCACCTAACCCCAGCTCTCATTTTGTTAGTAAGGAAACTGAGATATACAAGAGCTCATTGTATATGTGACTTACTGTCACATAGCTAACAAGTTAGCTTTGTAAACTGGCTATTTTGCTGTGTTGAATTTCTATGACTTATTTTGAATTAGGTTTCCCCTCATTGTCTCATCGGTTCAGGACGGATTAGATTGTGTTACATTTGCAAACCCTTCTCATAGTTTTATGACGTATTTTGCAACAGTATAAGTCCATTCACATACTTTTAGTTACTAATTTCAATGATATACTTACATATTTCAACTTGTAAGATGGGTATAAATTTCAGCTCTTCCCCAGCCCCATGTCATTAAGCAGAACATGGTAAATAAGCAATAGAAATCTCTACCGCCTATAAGGTAACACCCGGATGACACTGGGACTCTTTTCTAAGGAAAGACTAGGCCAGCAGCTCAAATGTAAACGAATTCAGGTTGGAAATACCATCATATTCTAAACACACCTAACACTGAAATAGCACACTGGCTTACAAAACAATT
This sequence comes from Vicugna pacos, assembly GCF_048564905.1. NCBI lineage: Eukaryota > Metazoa > Chordata > Mammalia > Artiodactyla > Camelidae > Vicugna > Vicugna pacos. The sequence goes on along the minus strand of NC_133000.1, from coordinate 13,211,545 downwards.
TTATATGTATCTTGGCACGGTTAACTCTAAGTCTCATGCTACAGCTAATATTTCAATTCTGATTTTACCGATGAAAAAACGACCCTCCAAAAAAATGCAAGGGCGTTATTAGGCTGGCACGGGAGGGCAACGAAGCCAACTGCTCCTTCTTGGGAAGAAGGCGGGATCCTGGACCTTTCCTCCTTCATGTTCTCGTAGCTACAGTGGGCAACCGTCTAGAATAATCAGTAGCTAAGTCTCTGCAGAGATAGGGGAGAACCCAAAAGAGTATCTTTGAAAGGGATTTGACACAAATCCACAGGGACTGTACTGAAAAGGGAGAGTCATCACGTCAGGGTGAGCACTAGCATTTGGGGTGAACACAGCAATATTGGGAGTCTTGCCCTCCACTGGTTGAGGATTTTTTTTTTAATTTACTTTTATTGTATTACTTGTTTTTTTTATTTTGGCAGGGTTGGGGAGGTAATTAGGTTTGTTTATTTTTAGAGGTACTGGGGATCGAACCCAGGACCTCGTGCACGCTAAGCATGCACTCTACCACTTGAGCTGTACCCTCCCTCTTTGCTGACGATTTATGCCACGGATGACAGCTTCACCCTCAGGCACGGTGGAGCAGTGAGAGGTGACATCGGCCTCGGCCATCATTTGTAGCAGAGTCTGAGGAGCGCCAGTGTCCCATTGCCTCCTGTTCTCTGCAGCTGCAGCGTCCTGAATGAACAGCTCTGGGTGTAAGAAAAGAATGCCTTAATTTAAAAGCAGCCAAAGTGTGACGAATTGCACCAAATAGTTCTTAGGAAACCTGGAGTCTATCGACTGGTACATTCAAAACAATAATCGCCACCCTCATTCTAATACAGATTGCTACAGACTGAATGTGTACCCCTCAAATTCTTACGCTGAAACCTAACCTAACGCCCAACGTGATGGTATTAGGAGGGGCAACTGTGGGGAGGTGACTAGGCCATGAGGCTGGAGTCTCCTGAATGAGATTAGTGCTCTTACAAAACAGACCCCAGGGAGCTAAGTGAGAACGCAGCAAAAGGTGGAATCAGGCCCTCACTAGACACTGAATCTGCCAACACCATGATCTTGGACTTCTAGCCTCCAGAACTGTGAGAAATAACTGTGTTATTTATAAGACACCCAGTTCACGATATTCTGTTAGAACAGCCTGAACTGACTTAGATACAAGTCATAACTTACAAGACTGAAATTATAAAAACATTTAAAATTGTTTCACTTTTATTAACATTTGATTGACTAGACAATATATTTAATTCTCAAGAACTATTAATGGCACAAATGAACAAATGCTTGAGGCACTGATGAGAAATTTGGTCAGTGTCCACGGAAATGCAACTGTTCCCCACCTTAACTTTAAAAATGACTTGTGTTATTATTTTCCTTATTGCTGTGTTTCATTACAGGAAATTTGGAGATCAGATAAGTAGAAGAAAACAAAAATTATTCATGATCCCACTGTCCTGGGACTATTAAAATTTCAAATTTTCCTTCTTATAGTTTTTGCTTTGCTTTAAAACATGCCCCTTCATAATTTGCTCAATTAGCTACATCATATCTGGATTATTAAATATCACTTTATACCACCGTTTTAAAGCAAACATGGTATTCTGTTTCATGGTAGAATTTAACTAATTCTTTTTTGCTAGACGTTTAGATTGCTAGAGATTTTTTACTATTATAATACTAAAATGAACTCATTTGTAGCTAATCTTATTTGGACATTTATGATTATTTTCCCTAGATAAACTGTTGAAAGTGACATTCTAGAAGCTAGTATTGTTTGCTTTACCAAAGCCTTTCATTGTTAAAGTTGAATCTATTACTAATTTATTCTGTGATTTTTTTTCCTATATACTTTGAATAGCTAATTCTTCCCTATCCAAAAAAATACATACGTATATTTTCTTTACTTCATTTTCTAATACACAATTTCATTTTTTACATATAAACACTTTGATTTTATTTTGGGATTTATTTCTAAACTTTTTATTTTTTATTTTTTTATTCTGATGCTAGTATCACATTGTTTTAGTAACTATTATTTGTACAATATAGTTTGATAGTTGGAAGGGTCAGTGCCCCTTCACCACTTTTTTTCTAAATTTGTTCAACTAATTTACTAAACTAAGCACCTAGTATATCAATTTTCACTTTAGTCCTCTCAATAAGCCTGAGCGGCAAGTACTATTATCCTCATTCCTAACAGGAAACTGAGATTCAGAGATTTGAAGTAACCTGTGAAAGGCTGCACAGCCAGAAAGTGGCTGCACCAGCTGGGATTCGACCTCCTGTCTGTCTCCAAAGCCCAGGGGTTGCCTCCCATCCACACGGCTGAGAGATGACAGGGCAGAGGGGATGAAGGAGAAGGAAGCAGACGCACAGACATCGCAGGGGAGAAATGACCCTGGGCGTGGCAGCAGGGCAGCCAGCCGGTGAGGACATCCCCCAAGACAAAGTCTGGCCGGGAAGAAAGCACTCAGAGGTCTCTTCACACATGTGCTGAGTCTGAGATGCTAGTGGGACTGTCCGTGGAGCTTTCCAGATCGTGAGAGAGATGGATGGTGTGGAGCTGCTGGCCAGGGAGGAGTGTAGGCTGGGGCAGTGGGTGAAACTGCCCAAGGAGAGAGTGTGGAGCAGAGAGGACACTGAGACTCAGGATGTGACCCCGCAGGGGTGGCCCAGGGAGAGAGGCCAGGTCTCCGCCCAGCTCAGGGAGAGGAGGGGCAAGTGACAGTCAAATCAAGGGATGCGAGTGAGGAGAAAATTCAAGAAGAGTTGCCAGTAAAACGATTCCTTCTCATCTGCAGCTTTCAAGAAACACATACCTGCTTCTGGGCAACAGAGTTTTTCAAATGCTCTGTCTGTATAATCCTCATACTCCTTTACACGTTTGTATTCCTTAAACTTCATGCCGTCCTCAAAGGTCAACGTTTCATTTAGTATATCCATTGCCTAAAGCAATTCCATGGTGTTTCATGAGACATAAGCCATATTTGGGGAGGGGGGAGTTTTAAAATTATTTTGTGTTCCCAGTAATAACATTTACCAAGATATGTGATAAGTATTCAATATGTTTACTGCATAAATCAGTAGGGTTTTAAAACAGGAACTATGTTGGAACAAGATAGAAAGAGGAATGTGTTCATTTCTTCTCCTCGTCAGCAGTCACAAGCACTGATCCCATTTGATGCAGACTTTCTGCCTTCAGTCGTCACGTCTATGGTTGGTGCCAGGCTACAGAACTCTCACAGTTAGCTCGCCCGCACCCTGCCTGAAGTATACAGTGTGCCCAATTGGGTCGCTAACACTGCTCCTACTGTTCTACAGTTGACATTAAAGCTATCACTCTATTTCAAACAGATCAAAGCAGAGAATAACAAGGGATGAACACTCTGGTGGACAGAACTTTTTGGACTCCATTCTTTTATTCTAGTGCCTGACTTCACAGAAGAACTGTGGCCGGACCCATCCTCAGGTCCCAACCCAGACACAGGTCCCCAGAGCTGCTCCCTCTGACACTCACAGCTCTGGGACACATAGAGGCCTAGTGGTTAGATGTGAGCACTAACTATCCCCACTTGACTGAAGTCTTCATGTAGCAGAGTGCTGTGAAAATCTGAACCGTACGTGGAGCACAGAGGGTTCTCAGGGCAGTGAAAATACTGTGTATAATGTTATCGTGTTGGCTACCTGTCGTTACACATTTGTCAAAACCCATAGAATGAGTGAGCCCTCGTGTAAACTATGGACTTGGGGTGATTATGATGTGTCTGTGTAGGTTCATCAGTTGTAACAAATGTTCCACTCGGCGGGGGATGTGGATGGTAGAGGGGGCTGTGGGTGCAACGGCAGGAGCTATATGGGAAATCTCTGTACCTGTTGCTCAGTTTGTCATGAACCTAAAACTGTTCTAAAACATTTGTTTACAAAATTGATCCTTCACCCCCCACCCACACACACACACACACACACACACATCTGAAAGAAATGGTAACATAAAAAAGTGTTAAGCCAATAAAAAATATGAAAGAAAGAAATTGAGCACATAATTAATATCAGATCATACAAATATATAGATCTATACATATTCATACTTAATTTTTAAATTTAAAAGGCAAATTCAGAGATGGTGAAATGGAAACACAAATCAGTTACTTTTGATATTTGTTAGTAGAACTGGATATTTGTTAAGTAACAAATGTGATTAAAAAGCTGTTGAAATCAAGTAATAAAATGAGGTTTGAGTTTCCTGTGTTTCTGCATTTATTGCTGTTTCAGTGAGAGCGCAAGTGCACGACTGAAATTTACCCAAAGACTGGTGCAAAGTTGTCAGGAGCCAGTCGAGATCTAAAGTAAATGCACATGGGTTCAGGATACCTGCTCATTTATTTTAGGTGAGTGTATTAGTCGTTGACTGTGTATTATGTCTTCTATTTTAATCTGGCTGTAATAAAAAGTTACTATTATGAGGAAAATGGCTCCCTTATAATAGATAAATTACAATGGAATAATTCATCTATGGCAATAATCTCAATTTTAAAAAGAATGGGAGGATAAAAAATATTTTGGAAGACTCATTTGAACACTTGAGAGCCTTCTAAGAAGGTTTTAGAAAATTCTGCCTACCCTCCATGGGAAAATTCCATGAAACACAGTATTAAGATACCCTTTTTCTCATCCCTACTAATGAAAGTATATACTTAATGGCATACCTCTTCCTCTTGGACGGTGTTTTCATCAGAAATACATTTGTCTAAATTAATTTCAAACTTTACCCCTCTCTAGAAGAAAGAAAAAAAATATTAGTTTAGCAATCCAATAAAAACCTTAAAATTACAACTCCCAATTTGACACTACAAATAGGTAAAACCATTAATCTAACATTACAAAATAAGGCAATTCCATAAAATAGTAGGGGGTTAAATCCTATAGGCAACCCAGATTGCAAGGTTCAGACCCCCAGCCAGTTTTTTAATATGAAACTTTAAAACAAAATGTTTATTACCTTAGCTTTATATTTTTGTTCCGGAATTTTACCTTCCTTTATGCTCTCAAGTCTAATTTGTTTCAAGTCTCTTTCAATATCCTGAAAATTTAGAGGCAAATTAAAATCTAGCATTTAATACTGATCAAACAATTATATTTTCACAACCCCTGAATTCACAGCAGGGTCTGTTTACATTATTTGATTTCTCAGTTGAATCGGATGATTGATTTGAGAATAAAATCATGCCTTTGTAAAGGAAACCTAACAATAGTCTACTAAAAATTTAGGCACAGTGTCCCTCAACTTGAAGTATTAATACATTTAACACTGGCATTGCAATGGGCAAAACTCTATAATGTGACAGTGCCTACCACTCCAGTCCAATACAACCTCATCTAATTCAAGAACATAATTTTGATTATAAGATCCGTCCCTTAAGAGGCTGATGATCATAATCAGAAAAACAAAAAAGTGCAAGGAGAGGGCTCTAAAAATTGATGGGCAACGTCAAGGAGGACAAGAAGAAGATTGTAAAAGTAACGACAAGAATTTCAAAGGAATGATTAAGAGGTGAACTTTAAATGCTGGGCTTTCTCAGGGTTCAGTCCTACGCCCTCTGGCCTTCTCGTCCTCAGTACACGGGGAGCTCGGTAATTCCCATGGATTTAAACGCCATCTTTATGCAGTGACTCTTAAACGCGTCCCTTCGGGTTTGATCCTTCCTCCCCTCTGAGCTTCAGACTCACATTTTCAGGTGCCTGTTTGGTACCATCTTCACTTTAACACTCATTCCACAAATTCATACTGAGCTCCCACTATGGGCCAGACACTGTCCTACACAGTGGGTCAGTGCAGCACATGACCACAAGGTCCCTGCTGACACAGAACTGACCTTTTCCTGGAGTAAGATAGGTAAATGAGCTAGCAAACTAATGACATCATTTCAGAAGGTGTTAAGTGATGTAAAGAAAATAAAATAGGGTAAAAGCATAGGAAATGAGTAGGGGACGAAAGAAATGCAGGAATAGCCCATATGGCATTTGATTTAAGCCCTGGAATGATACCGGACCTCGGCATATGAAAGTCTGCGCAAAGCGTGTTCCAGGCAGAGCGAGCAGCAGGGCACAGGCCTCGGAGCTGGTATGCCACCTCTCACATCTTCCTGACTCCACACGTCCAAAGTGGACCCTAGAGTGCCCCCACCATTGGCTTGCTCCCCACCCTTCCCCATCTCGGTAAATGGTGCTACTCCTTTCGAGCCAGAAACTTATGAGTCTCCTCGGAGGGGGGGGTGTGTGTGTATTTTTTAATGCTTTTTCCTCTCCATCATTTTACCTCCCCTTAGAATTAATTACCGTCTCGTCTGTGTACCACACTCTTTGTGTGGACTTCACGTACCACATCTGTCAGTTTGAATCATTACCGATTGTTTGCCCTGCAACCCTGGGAAGGGTGTTTTCCTGCCTTGCAATATTGTGCACTCTGAAGGCAGGACTGTGACTTCTGTATCTTACTTATGCTTGTGAAGTAGGTTGTCTGATTTGACTGTGTGGTCTGGTTGTCTCAACTGCATGAGAAGCGTCATATTGCTTTATTTCCCTCAAAATACAACTCTTAGACCCTTAAGCCCCATTCACCCCACTGGGTGGAAAATTCAACTTCGGTCCAATCTAGAGCTCTCGACACCTGTAAAGGTCCCTGAGTCTTTCACAAAGCAGAACACTCAGGGAGGCCGGATGGCCTTCACTCAACAGGGGTTCCTCTCACCTGCCCTCAATCAAGCCCTCAGGGCACCTTGAATGTGAAGGGGAAAGACCTCCCAGAAGAAAAAGAAAAGTCTCTTGACATGCAGCTCTGCCCAGTTCCCTACTCCTGCCAAAAGAGGAAGTTTGAAACAGAGGAGAATTTAACCTTCAGGTGCTCTGACCAATGCGTCTGAGACTCTGATTCAACCACCACCAGAAAACGAAATTTTCACAGCTCGTAGGAACAGTTCTCAAACTTGGCTGCGCGCTCACTCATCCAGCCAGCTCCTGAAAACAGGGTGCCTGGGTCCCACCACTGAGGGAGGTCAGAGCCTAGATGTTTGAGATTTTTGAAACTTTCGCACATGGTTCTACAACTCCGGGAGGGGTAGGAACCACCAGGATGGCGCAAACTCCTAGAGAACCCAGCAACATCTAACAATAGCCATCACCTGCACAGGTGCTCCTTCCTCGGGGGCCTCCTGGTGGATGGGCAGGTCACTCTTCTTCACCAAATAGGTTTTAGGATTTATTTTTGAGTCCTCCTACAACATAAATTATACACAGTCAACAAGATTGGCTCTGAAGGCCCATTTCTGAACCTGGGCCACTAGATCTGAACCGGATCTGGTGAGGACACTGGCCGGGGGATGGGCAGGGAGAGGGGCTGGAGGGGGCCCTCTCCGTGCTGCTCTTCCCTGTGGCTGATACTGGTACCACGTGCTTCTCTCCTGGTCTCTCTAGAAAAGTCTGCTACCCTTCACTCCTGGATATAGGCTTCCCAAAGCAGATCTGCCTCTAAGATAGGGCTGATGATGGCACGAGGCTCCCCACCATCAACCAAGCCTCTGCTCTGGAGAGAAGCACCTCCAATCTGTCCCCCTCACCGGGCATCCAGGCCTGAAGCTTTGTGTGGTTCTTTCCCATGCCCTCCACCTCAGCTCTGCCTCTCCAAGTTCTACTCTCCCCCTCAGAGCCAGTTGGGCCCCACCTCTCTTCTTCCATAAATACCCTCCATCTCCTCACCCTGCCCATCACTCCTGTGAACTCATAGGGTTTAACTAGATTCAGCCTTATTCCATCATTGCTTCATCCATGTGTGTCTCATCTTTCCAACTATTTATGAGTAGAAGGGCCTATGACAGGAAGAGCAGAGGTTTTAGAATCAGATGTTTACTTAGTCTGCCCTTGTGATATCTAAGTGACTTTGGATGAGTCATTCAACTTCTGTTATGGGAAGTAAGGGAGACAACGTATGTGAAAGCTCTAGTTCAGCGCCCAGTACGTACAGCTGAAGTGTCCCATATGCTCATTTCACCTGTATTAGTTCATCCATTGCACTCAGGCATGGGGGAGAGGGAAAGATCAACTTCAGCAGTCAACAAGTTGTGTAGTTCAAGGGCGTGTGAGACCGGAGGCCAGCTGTGTCCTCGGTGGGCTCGGTGCCCAGAGGCCCTCACAGGAGGAGCATCCCAGGGCGCTGAGGGTATTTCTAGTGTTTAAATATGCATGTGTTTTTTTGTGAAATGTGGTCTCCAAATACAGGCCAGCTACCTCATCTGGAGCTCTGCTGAAAAGGCGATAATCTGAGAGATGGAAGAATGAGTGTCCAACGTGGTGCCTTTAAGGAACTGCTCTCAAATGTTGCCTGATACGGACTTTCGAACCTTATGCCTGCATATGACTGTGCCAATATAGCTGAATTCAGTAAGTGCTTGTCTCTTCCTACCTTGCAGGCATGAACTTACCTCCTGCATCTAATCCAGTTCTGGGGTAAAGGAGCTGCTCAGTCAATACCTACTGACTGCTTTGTGGGGAAGACAGTCAACCAGTACTTTTAATAACAGCCACTCAACTGAGAATCACAGACAGCCCCATCCCCCTGTGTAACCGCGAGTAAACCATAATAAAGCGAGGCTTCCATTAAATCTGACAGCTTTCCTATTTTAAAAAAAATTTTTACAAGATAAAGTTTATCTTTTCTATGAGAAGATCACGACTTTTAACACCTGCTCAATTTAGTTAGTGCTAAATCAACAGAGCAAACCTTTCCTTTAGGAGAGTAAGTTGATTTACCTCCAGTTCACATCCCAACTTCTTTCTAATTTCCTTCATGTCACTGTGGTACTGTTGGCGTATTTCTTCTAACTGCTTCCAATATTCCTAGAAAGTAATCCCAATCCCCAAATTTTAAACATCTGTGAACAACTTGATAGGATAATCTCTATGCATCCTACGATTTTAGAAATGTGTGATTTATCCTAAGAGGAAGGCTGTTACTCCTGAAAATGGCAACCTGCCTTACGCTTTGGCTGTGGTACTTCACCCCCAGTGAAGATAAGGTCTCTTGGGATGATCTCACTTTGATATACAACCCCAAATGTGTTAATGACAGACAATTACTTTATACATTCCACTTTCACATATAATTGCGGGTTGAATCTGTCCACCCCCCATACCAAGAAAGATACGTTAGAGTCCTAACCGCCCGTATCTCAGAATGTGATCTTGTTTGGAGATGGGGTCGCTGCAGATGTGATCAGCTGACCTAAGATGTGGTCACACTGGAGTAGAGCGGGTCCCTAATGCAGTATGACCGGTGTCCTGTTAAGAAGACAGCCAGGTGAAGATAGACACACCGGGAGGATGCCATGCCCGAGGGCAGAGACTGGAGTCATGGAGCTGCAGGCCAGAGCATCCAAAGATTGCCAACCAACCACCAGAAGCTAGCAAGAGGCAAAGAAGGATTCCCCGCCAGGTTCCAGAGGGAGCATGGCCCTGCTGACACCTTGACTTTGGACTTCAAGCCTTCAGAACCGTGAGACAATAAATCTGTTATTTTAAACCACCCAATTTGTTGTACTTTGTTAAGACACCCATAGGAAACCAATAGGAATTTCAGAAATGTTAAGGATGGACAGTTTATCAATCCAAGGGAAAAGACTTATGAACGCAGCCACACTGCATTCTCCGAGAAGGTGAAATGCAGATCTCTGTCTCCTCTAAACCCCCAGGATGGTGCTTCACACCAGCGTGTCCACCAAGTACTTGGCTAACCGCCCTCTCGGGCCACACCTCATTACAGCACAAAAGACAATGAGACAAATACAATGGTAGCCCTGGAAGAGGGCTGTTTCTAACCTGTTCCTTCATTTTGTTTCTCCTGAACTGCAGTCCCTGGAAACCAGGCTCTTCTCCGTTACTTCTTAGCTTTTGTATCTGGTTGTGACTTGGCTCAGCAGAAGACGGACGAAGACCCTATCATTTGAATGAAATAATTTACAAAGCGTTCTTGCATTCTAGAAACATCTTACGATTTGACCTTGTCCCTATTCTTTAAATAATAATAATATCATCAATCCCAGCATTTGGGAGATTCTTTTTATAGTGAGCCACAGAATTTTCTTAGTTTAAATGTAAATATTTTAAAAGTAAAGAAAATGAATATAACCATTTGTGTTGTTTATCCTAAGCAGTCGATATTTTATGCTACCATGTGAGATGCCTGGATTCCTTTCCTGAACTGGTAAACTACAATTGTGAAATCAAAGTTCTGTAAAAGTTTAGCAACTCCTGGAGCAGGGGATTAAATAGGGAAGAGAACTAGAGCTATTGAGCAGCTCAAAATAAGAGCAGTAGAAATAAGACGCATATCCAGTCTCCCTCAGCCTCAGAATTTTGACACTATCCTTAAGGATAAAGGTTAACTTTCATTTCTAATAAAATACAATAGTCACACAGGGAAATATACACAAAATGTTATGATAAATCACAGAGAAAAAAATGTGACAATGAGTGTGTATATGTCCATGAATGACTGAAAAATTGTGCTGAACACGAATTTGACACAACACTGTAAAATGATTATGAATCAATAAAAAATGTAAAAAAAATACAATAGTCATTTGCTAAAAAATATGTAGAATTCTAATAAAACAGAATTAAGAATTGCAGCACTGAAGGGGACCGCGAAGCCCATCTACAGCTTTTATAGAAAAGGAAATAGAGGCTCAGAGAGGTGGTATGTCCTGCCTAAGGTCACACAGCAAGTGGTGGAGCCAGGGAAGGAACTAGGCTTCTCAGCCCCTAATTGAAGCCTATTCCCCTTTAGCTTTAAAAACTGGGGAAGCTGAAGGGTAGTCTTAATCTATGTGGAATGAACTTTGACTTCAGGATCCATGAATATTTGTGAACAGAGAAACTAGCAGAAAATTCCTGATGGCCTCTTCAATTAGGCAGTTTACTTACCAACTGTTTTTCCACTTTCAGCTTATATTGTTGAGCTTCAAATTTCCTCTGAAGGTATTCAGCAGGCCTTAGGAAACAAAAACATTCAGCTTGAGTGGAAATTTTAACTAGTCTTAGGCACCGATTTGACAAGTGAGTTTTCAGCTTTGTAACAGGATTCACAATTCACCAGTGGCTTGAAATTCCGAGTTCAAGAAGTAGTTCAAAGTCACAGAATGTGTACATTGGAAAAGAAGATCTTTGGAATTAAGAAGAAAGAGAGGTAGAAAGAACAGTGACAACTGGGGATACAGGAGAGGATAAAAACAGAAAAATATTGATCCAGTGATTTTTCTTCAGGGCAGGAGTCAGTCCACCCAGAGTCTATAAAATGTTGGAGGGAAAAAGGAAAAGCCCATAGCAGGATCTTCTCATGCTGCGTGCGGGAATCTCATCTACAGCCTTGTCACGCCGCCGATCTGACTGACAGTTGCTTGGCTATTTCCCACAGGACACGCTGAGCTCCCTGAGAGCAGGATGGGGGCCCCTCCCTTCACCTCTGCTCCTCTCGCGGGCACACAAATGCTTAATGAATACAGAGACAGGCTTTAGCCATCTCTCACAATATTTAAGTATTTTTCCAGCACAATTCTAGTCAATTCTGGTCAAACTATTTTCAGGTTTACACCTATGTTCTAGATACCTATCTTTCTGCAGAATTTCCTGCGAAGAATTTCCATCATTACTGATTATTGCTACATAAAATCCACCACATTTCAGATCACAGTACATTTTATGTGAGAATGTAGGAGATAAAATCATATGTAATCAAAATAATTGATAGTTTGACAGCTCCCATATCTAGACAAAGAGTGGAAGACACGTTTTCCCAGGGGCTGAGAAAAGGGAAAGGGAGTTTGGTGGCTGCACCTAGTTCACATGTAAAATATATGTGACATACAGGACATTACTTGAGTCCTGTATGAATCCTGCAATTTGAACTAGTGGAATACATAATGCTGGTGATCATGGAGATCATTAAAAATGTGTTATGAAGATGCATAAAACCATAACAGCACCTGTAGCTTTCAAAATAAAACATCCACTAAAATTAATTAATTAGTTGATTAATTAAGAAATAGAATAAAACATCTACTTTTCCCATCATGCATTTCTGGAGAAATCATTATTTTATTATTCTGACTTATCTGATTTTCATTAGCTATCTGGTAAGATCACCAATCACATAGTCTTTCGTATTTTTCATTATTCATCCAAAATTTCAACAATAAATAACCATAGACCCCAAAAGTTAGCAAATTCCCAAACCTGAAAAAAAAAATGTGAGGGCAAAAACATTATTAAAAAGTGACTCTCAGACTTAGGTCTTCAGAGCTGTGGATGGGGGTCAAATATTCTGAATACAAGATCCCTGACATCAGTGTGAATGAAACACTAAAAAGTATCGTGGATCTGCAGAAATTTGTTATGGAATAAACTTTTTAAAAGGCCACCATAAGAGCAGTGTAATTATATTAGTTTCTTTCTAATACATCCATATCCCCCAAACTCCCAAGAATATAAATGCTGAATGAATATGTTCACTTTTCAATATGTCTCAAATTATCATTTGACTACAATTCAATTATTATTGATTAATATTAATAACCTCTTGGGAAAATGATACATATACAAATATTTTCATCACTCCTGGATCGTGGAATTTGCTAGAAAACAGAAAAAACATAAAAAATTCCAGAGTATGAATCCGTGCCCACAGTTAAATGTCTACATGAGTAAGATTAGCTACATCAGACCCGAGATGAAAAAGGATCAAGGGAACTGTGAGTTAAGTATTTTAAATGAGAGTCTGTAAGCTCTTCCCAGATGTTTTAGGAGAATTTGGAAAGATTTCAGAATAAATATTGATCTGTCAAGATGTTTTCAGAGGACCAAAGTTTAAGTCAGACTATGACATTACCATTGACCTGGAGGCGGACTGTGGCGTTCTTCCTGATTATAATTCTCCTCAACTCTGGTATCGTTTTGAGGAACATAGAGGTAATTTGGTCCGTGGGCTCTCTTTCTCAACAAGTCAAGTTGGGCATAATAATAATCATAATGTCCACACACAGCAAGTTTGGGCCTTTCTGCCATTTTTATCTGAGGGATTAAAAAGAAGAGAGACTTTTAAAAACACATGATTAAAATCTCACTGCTAAGATTAGCTGAGATGACCATAGCTAAGGCAGGGCATTGAAGAAGGTATATTGTTGTTTTTGCCCTAGACTTGTTTTCAGAGTAAAGTAGTTTTAGAGTCCCCAAACCCTGAACTGAAAAATATTTTTAAAAGTCTAAGCACTGCAGCACAGAAGTTTATAATTTTGCCAAGGCATGACTATGGATCATGTATAAAAATACTTAGTGAGTATCTATCCAACCCAAAATCTGAAACTAAACTCAGCATTATCATTTTCTATCTTTTGTAAACTTACTTATACTTTACCATACTTTATTGGAGAACACTGTACTTTACTGTGGGCCTCGCAAATTTGGAGATTTGCAACATGTTCTGATAAACTGGCTAAATACAAAATGGCAACATGACTTGAAGGAAAGAAGATGCCGAATCACTCAGAGTCACTCCTCCCGCGTAAACACAGGAAAGTCCTGTAGCAGCTCCCGACAGGCATGTTACCATCCCAAGCTCCAACTCTCCACCCTCCCCAACCAGAACAGGAAAAGAGGAGGAGAACCAGAAACAACTGTTTAGACTTCGTAGAGGCCACTGAGCTGGAAGACTAGAATCAGACCAAATTTACATATGAAAACCAGTCAAGATCCTGTTGCTAAACAGCAAAGTAGGGTCTATTTAATTAACACTGTGACAACGCTGCCTGCTTAGCGGTGGCTAACAAAAGAGAAAAAAATATATATATCAAACCATTGGAAAGGCCTGGAACTGGTAGCTGGAAATATGAATAACCAAACAAAAAGTTAAAACTGAAATTTCCTTACTGTAAAGAAGTAACACACTATACTCTGTGCTCCTGTCAGTGCTGTGTGGTTCATTTATATAAAGACAAGATTGAACCATATGGAATGGCAGATATTTGACCATCCTTAACTTACAAAAATGGCACATTCTGAGTTCTATTCAAAAATTAAAGTAAATGTATAAGCTTTGGCTTCTTAGTCTAAACATAAGTCACATATTTATTTTAAAAATCTTTTAAAGTGTGAAGTAGGTTTCTTAGTTTTACAATTTTTATCTATGTACAGCCCCAAAGAAAGTACTACTAATTACTTGAAAAATGGCTAGAAATGGAGAAAAGTGTTAGACGGGAAAAAAAGCTACTTTAGGATTTTCTCTAAAATCTCAAATGGTAATGAGAACACCAGAGGTGGTTCCTGTGGAGACCCATTCATTTCAGTGCATTAGCAGATTTCAAAGGATTAAAAAAATGTCAATATGTTCTCCTAACTTAATCCATCCTTGAGTCTTATAGATTTTTTTTTGTCTCCTACAGGTTTTCTATAGAGTATTCTAAATCACAACACACTTGCAAAATTCTTTAATAAAATTAAATCACATTTTATCAAATAAGGGGAATAATTTAACTAATAGTTTCAAAAACCTATCTACACACCCACACATGTTCTAAAATGTCTATATAGCAAGTAAAAACTTAGGAAATATACTTCCAAATGTTCCTCTAAATATACTATGAGTCTTCTTTAAAAATAGAATTCTTCAATTAAAATACAGTAACCATTTCTATGTACCAGAAACATTTCACTAGCATGACCTAAAAGATTCAACACTGCTGAAGTGGATTCAAATAACTGGCATAAAGAAACTCTGGGGGAAGTAAAACAATGACTACGTTATAAAAAATTTTCAATTATATATACAGATCAGAATTAAAATTATAAAATGTATAATGTTTTCTGCTGCTATGCAGAACCTTATTTATTCAAAGAAATTAAAAGTCTTTGAATTATAAAAAGAAAACTGAAATTGATGTATAGAATACTTAAGAAAATACAGCACTGTTAAAAAAAATACATAAAAGCTAGAAGTTGCCCCATGAAGTGCCACTTTAATGCTCATTAAAGAATTTTATTACAAGCACAAAACTAGTGAACCCCAAAGTAATGACCTTGTACTTCATGAACACGGACAAGTAGTTCTGTAGAACATACCATCTACTGAAAAACCAGAGGAAGGGTTTAACATGACTTACAGGTATTGGCTTCTGGACTCCAGCTGGTGGTCTCCATTCATTTCTATATAATGCATCCTTCCTTTTAGTTGGCACTGATATCTTTGATCTTGGTAGGCACTTTCCCTGGAATCTCACTTTCTGTATTTTAGAATCTTATTTAACCAAAATAAAACAATTTCAATTTTTAAAAATTTCCACATCTTTAATATTACACTTGTGAGAGCATACGCATCAGAGGCAATTCATAACACAGTAAGTTCACCTTAGCCACGGAGAGAAGTGCTGATGGAAAATTACTACGCATTCTCTTTGAATGGAGGAAATCATTTTTTTCCAGGGTTCCTTTATGTATTTCTAGTAATACATAATGGTACTTTTTTAAAAATTTAGAAATTAATATTACCATTGACAGAAACAATGCACATAAGATAATGGCACAAGTAATTAAACGTAGTCATCAGAGCTTGGGTCATCAGGCCACATGGTTATGTCGCATTGTTGTTGGAAAAGGATGAGTGGGTCTTCTGATAAGTTTGTGTCTGTCACCTCCAAACTTTGTTCTTCTTTTCCTGTCTGTCCCATATTAGAAATGCAGACAATGTGCTTTCTCTCATCCTCTACTTACCTACTTTCTAAACATTCTTGGTCTAGACCAATATGCCAAACCAAATTAAACATGGAGGAATCATTCATTCAACACTCCTTTATAAGTTTCCTCAATTTTAGTGGGAATATTTCCCTATCACTGATTTCTTGGAGAGATTTTCTACTCCTCATCCTTGAAGTTCAGACATTTGGTTATGGCTAATCCTAAGGCTCTTATTTCACAGTATCAATTGAATTAGTAATTTTTCTATTCTTGAATGTCTGCCTGCCTGTCTGTCTGTCTGTCTGTCTCTCAAACACACACACACATACACACACACACACACACACACAATTCATCAGCTGATTTCCAATACCACTACTAGAATTGCTTGTCTATTTATCATTACCATAAAGTATCTCTTGCTTTCTCTGGGGATCACATAGTAACCATTCTCCCACTGTTACTGATTAGGTCCAAGATCCTATCTTCAGCTCCAATGGGTCTCTGCAAGAAAATTCTCAATTGCCAGTCCATCCTTTCTATTTAAAAAAAAAAGCTTCCTCTCATAATTCCGTGTCTGTCTGTGGACCTTCTCTTACTCTCTATCCCTTCCCTACACAAAACTTAGGTTTGGATTCTATCTCTTCAAGCATCTCCTTATCAGCAAATCCACTGCTTCATCAGATTTTCCTGACCGATGAGAAGAGAGAAGGTGAATCCTCCAGGCCAGGCATGAGCTAGACACATGGTCACACCCACTGGTCACCACTCGACAAGATGACTTTTCTCCTGCCTATACTGTTCATATTTTTTAAATGTTCACATTCAATATGTTTGGAGGAATTTCCCTCCTAATGTTGTCAATCATATATTATAAATCACTGCGTTGAGACACACATAATACATGGTTTTCTGACTGCATGGTTAAATCATTCTTACCTTGGACCACCTTTCCAGCAGGTCGAGAAGCAGACACTCTTGCTTTATGTATGAGGCTGTGAGTGAATTCTTCCTGAATGACCTGAAACCAAACATCTGTGTCAGGGCCTGCTAGCCTAAATCTCTGCCAAAATCCAGAGTTGCCTCAAAACTCACCTCAGGAGTCAAGTATTTGCCAATTAATTTCTCTAAAAAGGGCCTTTTCAAGATGGAATTAATGGAGGGTCGATCTGGAGGAGATACTTCAAAGAGCTGGGATATCAAGGACTGTAGGTCCCGGGAAAACCTTGGAGATATTGGGGCAACATGTGCTTGACAAATTTTCAGAACCAGCTGGTGTAAGTTGTTACCCTCAAACTGAAAGGACAAGGAATGATGATACTAAATCAGAGGAAAGTTCAATACTAGTATTTAACGTCAAGAAACAAAGCCATGTTTTAAAGCTTTAGTTAGCAGTGCTACGGTCCACCCTGAATTTTCATCAACTAATCTTTCATGAGTAGATATTGTAAGCAGTTATTCAATGAGATGTCATGTTATTTAAAACAAGGTTTCTTTACTTTTAATTTTTCTTATCAAAATATTTACTCATTATAGAAAACTGGAAGGTATAGGAAATTATAAGTAGTAATTATAAATAGTCAGGGAAAAGTAAAATTTCACCACTCAGAAGTACATTTCCTTCTAGAGTGTTTAAAAACAATGTTTATTTTATAGAGTACAGATCATAATGACCAGTCACCAATAAGAACCCAGGGCACTGGGTCTCTAATGAACTTCTCTGCTAAATAATATTTCACATGTATTATCACAACTTATTGCTGGAGAATCAGTGCATCCGATGTGACTCTACTGGCAGAGGTTCCTGGGAGCTTGTGCCCGGATTTCCCATGCAACCTTTCCCTTTGCTGATTCTATATATTCACATACAATGTATTTTTAATGGAAATATGCTACCTGTACTATTCTCCAACTTGGATTTTGTACTTTATAACATAGCTTGGACATCTTTCCATGTCAGTATATATAGACCTATCAGTCTTCTTAATAGCTTGTCCACATAATTTTTAACAATCTAATAAAACTAGTATTAACCTTGTCCTCTCAGAGGTTAATTTCATTTATACAGTTTCAGTAATTCAAGATTAATCTGGTGATTAATATACTTACAGGATGTCTGAGTGTGCAGAGCTCATATAAGACACAGCCAAGAGACCAGATATCCCTGGGGAAGACAAGAGTTTACATGCCAAGAAATAGTGATAATTCTCAACTGAAAACTCTATCCTTATGGTGCCTTATACTCGTGTTATCTTTACAATTTCATATAGGTGACTAGTTTTTACAAATGCTTTCAGATACGTTATCAATTCTTATTCTTACTAAGATTAAAGGTAAAATGAAAACAATTTGTAGTCTGTCAGATTCCTAGCAGAGTCAGGGACACGAGCCTTGCTACCATCTGATGGTTTAATACTTCAGCGTCATGTGCTCAGACAAAATGTGTGCATGGATGGAATTCTGAGCAATTTGGAGGAGGGTGGCAGAACTCAAACATGGATTTGTTTTCATTCAAACGGTAAAATTTTGTTGATTTAGAAAAGTATATTCTATTCAAGGCTACTGACAGAACCAAAAGTTAGCTTAAATGATGAACACGTATCTGGTACTCAACGAACTTGAAATAAATGTGCTTATGATATATGACTAGTGACTTGCTCTTTGGTACTTGGTACTTAGTATTTATGTGTGATTGGTTTAATAAGAAATTACCTTAGAGAACAAAAAGCACAATTAAATCCAAAAGCCCAAAGAAAACCTAATGAGAAGTTAAGGAGGTAAGAAGGTGGTCAAAGAGTCAAACAAGAACGATTCAGTAAGGTGGAGCAAACAGCTTCCCTACTTAGCCGCGTCTGAAGCACAAACGCTTCCTTTGAGTCTGTGTGCGGGAGGAGCAGACATACTAAATGTCTAAGTACAATAAAGGGTGATTACAGACTAGGTAGCAAACTACTTCCACCTGGTTTCTAGAGTTTTTCTAGAGGGTCTAGAAACTAATGGACACGTCTCACCACCACACGGAATTTACACTGGGTTTTGTCTTTACCGGTCTTCTCTGGGTCCAAACTCCTCCCCTGTCCCAGAGCGCCCCCTGGAGCCAGTGTGGTGAACTCAGAGGCTACAGGGGTCCGGCAGGGAATGAAGCCGCGGGGGGCTGGGGGGGAGGAGGAATCTGCATGTCTTACACCACCCTGGGTGTGGTGAGGACTGTGGTGAACCCAGCCTGAAGGGGGCATCGCTACCCAGCTGATTATGAAGCCGCGCCCCACGTGGGTTCACAGAAGCTGGTGACCAGCAGAAATTCTTGTCTGTTTTATAGAACAGTAGATAAGGGGGCAGCTTGTTAAAGCCCCTCCGTTTGCAAACTGCCTTCACGGATTAAGCTCGTTTTAGTTATTTTTCTCTTCTTTTCTTTCTCCTCTGTCCTTAGTCGCATACCGTCCAAGCCTAGGTAATATATCACAAGACTCCTTAACCACCCCACAGATAACACCTCTGATGGGTGAGCTGCTATGTAAGGAGGGTTTAAGTTGCTTTTCAGGAACTTGGAGTCAGCTCTCGCCCAGTTCAAGCCAGCTAAGACTCGCTGGGACACTGACCCTAAAACTGGGCCTGTGGAACTGTTCAATGAAGGACCTTTTGACCTCAGAGGGCCAAAAGCTCCACCCTCAGGTCACGCTAAACACCTCCATTTTTGACCATGCATTCCATACAGAAGCATGACTCAAATTTTCTCACCTCTTCCCTACCTCCAGTCCCCTTCCCATGCCTGAGACCACTCTGCTTCTTCATTCCATAAATATCTCAAGCCCCTTGCCTTCAGGGAGGCCGATGTGAGACTTGTTCTCCAGTCTCCTCGTTTGGCTGCTTTATGAGTAAACTCCTCTGTTGCAAACCTCGGTGTCTCAGCGCTGGGCTTGCTGTGCGCAGGTCAGAGGAACCTGGTTTGGTAACAATTACTGCGAGGCGCTTCCAACGATCAGAAGCACCAAATCAGCATATTTAAATGTTGACTCAAATTCTTAAAAAGCAGTACAAGGAGACAAAACAATGCTGCCGACCTCAACCTCGGGATCTCTGCAGCACAAAGCTCTGCTCTGGGCATCTGCCCCTCCACTCAGGCTACACTACCTGCGTTCCTGCTCAGCTTCAGGCCAAACCCCTTCTAGACGTCAGAGGATAGCTCCCAAAATGCCTGTTCTTTTACTATGTGGAGAAATATTTACTACTCTGTCTTTTTTTTTTTTTTTTAGGGCTTTGCCTTCCACTTATCTCTTTCAAAGTCAAACAGTCAAATATCCCTTAGGTATCTTCCTAAACAAACAGACAATTAACGCCCAGAGGAATTGTTTTCCTGCAAGGCCAACAGGTTCAACCAGCAGCCAACTTTGAAAAGTGAAATGTTTTCCTTTTCCTTCCCTAGAAGTAAGAACGACTTCATCCTCACTTTTTATCACTGCGTATATTAACATTAGTCCTCAACAGCAGGCTTTGGTACTACATACAAAAAAAAAAGATTTTTAAGGCTGGGAGATGTCTTGACATTATCCAGCCAACACCCTCTTTGTTACAGGTGAGACAGGAGAGAGGGGGCAGGGCACAACCATGAAAACAATGACCCAGCAATCCAGGATGGGACATAAACTGGTTAGAACCAGTGGAGGATTTGACTTCCAATGGACCTTGAGCCTCCTTATAGCTCACTGAGTGTGTTAGCATGCTAAATGACACACCCACAGGCACCATATAGTTCCAAGGCTGGCCATAAAAGGCAAAAAAGTGGTGATGGCCCAATTCCTGGAAATCCCCACCTCTTTCCCCCAAATAGTTGGAATAATCTAGTTTGTTAGCATATGAAATTATTGAGCCCATAAAAAAGAACCCCCCCACACACACCATGGGGCCTCTCGCCTTTTGAGATGGCCCGTATTCTGCCTGTGGAATGTGTATCTCCTGTCACTCTCACTTTCCCAGATGACCCCCTGTCCTGGGGCCACTCACCCTCCTGAGACTGACCACATTCTGTCTATGGAGTATATCTCTGCCTGAAAAAAATCTACATTCACTTTACTATGGTTTGCTCTTGAATTCTTTCCTGCGCAAAGCAAAGGACCCTCACTTGGCGGGGTGCGTCCCAGGGACTCACGTATCCTCTCTTGTTCCATTTTCCTGCAACACAGATAGGGGAACTGAGGCCCACAAAGATCGACTGACTTGGTCAAGTTGGTGACTGAGCCAAGACTAGGATCCCTGGCTCCCAATCCAGTGCTCCATCACCAGACCTCACCACCTTCTACCTGACCCATCATCTACAAGACTTTCCTGTAATAGACTAAACAGTGCTAGAAAGTATGAGAATCAAACATAAAGATGGACATCACAGTGACTGCAATTTTCAATGTTATTCTTTCTATCACTTGTATCTTTAAATCAAGAGAAATGTCTTTTCCTAAATAAGTTCAGAAAGCTTCAGGGAACGCTGAGGTAGTCAGAGGCAGTCACTGGGATCCTCATTTCATATGTGAAGAAAAGGAAATTACAAAAGTACCATGAGAAGGAATCTATCAGATTTTCCTAAGACTTTCAAACCAATAGTCAGCAACTCACGTTTTATTGTTGTAGGGTTTATTCTGACAGATCTCTGGAGACAGGTAGTAAGGTGTTCCAACACAAGTTCTAGCAAGTTCCATGGTACTAGCAAAATTATATTAAATAATAAAATAACATAGTTTATTATTGAAGTAAGAAAAGGCTTAAGACATAGATACACATGCAAGAAAAAAGTGTAAAAATGGATAACACAAAATTTGATGCATACACATTAAAATAAAGCAAAACATATTGCATATTAATAACAGAGTAGTGAAATTAGTTGATTTTTAAGCTTATAATTCACTTCAACGTTTACATGTTAAAAAAAATTACGGCTTAAAGATTCCATGAAGAGATACAATTGTTATATTGCATAATTCTCACATGTAAAAAAAATTTCCCTCTTTTCAATTATCAAAGTACTGCAATCTTATGATTTAAAATTTGGAAAAAACCAAATGTGAATAAAGAAGAAAAAAATTACCCAAAATCTTATCACTCCAAAACAACTAGTATTAACATTCTGATATATTTCCTTCTGGTCTTTTTCCACAGATATTTTTCACATAGCTGTGATCATAGTGTATTTGGAATTCAGAATTCCTTTTTTTTAACTGAATATAACAAAGTTTGTTCTCACATTATCAAGAAGTCTTCAAAGTCATAAATGTTAGTGGCTGTATAATATTCAGGTACATGGCTGTACCAAGTTTTATAAAATTTAACCATTTCCCAATTATTAGGCATTTAAATTATTCCAAATTTCAAGTTATTCCCTTGGAATAAATTCCCAAAAAGAGAACATTTAAAAGTCTCTTGATGCTGATTTCACCAAATTGCCTTCCAAAACAGTTGCATCAGTATACTTCCCCCAGCATGTATGAATTTACCTGTTTCACAAAATGCTCACTAGTTTTATGTCTATTTAAGTCACATCTCATTTGATTCGCTTACATCACACTATACAACATTGCCACCATCCTTCTACGATGCCGAGGTTTATCTTGAGAATTTTAATCTCAAAGTACCAACTGAATGATTTAATTAACTTATACAAAGAGTTATCTAAAATTATTTGGAAACTAAGCTTTTTAATATCATCTTAATTCATGAAATCTAAAAATACATGTATTGGCTATTACGAACAGAAAGAAAAGTGATTTTAAAAAGTACTTACTTGTTTAGAACTCTTGCTATACCAAAGTCCCCAAGCTTTGCAACCATTCCATTCTTGCTAAGAAAAATGTTCTATAAATGGAGAAAATGCTACGTTGTTGGAGGTATTTCAAGAAAACCAAAGATCGGTTCTGTCTTGCTCTTCTCTGAGCTGAACTGTTACCTGGGCTTTTATGTCCCTGTGTAAGATCTTTCTGTCATGAATATGTTTTAATCCTAGAGAAATCTGTACAAACCAACTCAGAATCTGCAGAGGGAACATAAAACAAAACTAGTGAGTAGGCTGGTGATCACTCAAACGTCTTCCTGATAACATGCAAGAAGAGAGAAATAGTATATTTATGCGTGTGTACTTATATGAATGAAGCTAACAGAGGTACCATCTTATCATACTATTTTCTTTTTACAGCTAGAAAAACGGAGGTGTAAAAAGCAGTCCAAACAAGTTGGTGTCAAAGGGAATGCCAATACAGAAAAAGATAAACAGAAGCAAGAAAGAGAGGGAAGGAGTTCCAGATTTTCATTTTTTTCTTAACACTGGGTTGCTAACTGCGTCAGGAGAGCAGACCAGCAGCTCTGTTCCCTGATAACTCCGGGTGCCGCTGCTTCCTCCTTTTCAGTGGAAGGAGGGGGCGGAGGGCAAAGAAAGAAAGAGGAAGACGTGGAGAATCCGTGAGGTTATTAAAATTTTTAATGCAATATCAATATACATGTATATAGTGTAAAACTAAGAAATATTTTACTTTTAAACTTTTTAAAGCTTAATTTTATTTCTCAGCTATGGCTTTATTTTATCTTGGCTGGCCATGAGCCTCTTTATTAAAATGTGCTCTATACTATAGAGATTTATTTAAACTAATCTAAACTATCATCATTCTTTGTCTGCTGAATGACACAGAAAGAGGAAAACAACAAGAAAAAAAAGCTACATTCCAGACACCAAAATTCAGTTGTAATTTTACTTCTTTCCCAACAAAGGAAAATGTAATTCAAAACTGTGTAGAGAAAAGTATTTTTATTAAATGTGGCAAAATAATACATAGATAGAAAGAAAGGAGGGTTTCTACAAATGTGGAATTTAATGGATAATGTAAATGAGCATAGGAAGAATGCTTGATTAAACTTACAGAGGTTAGAAATATTCATTCTTTACTCATTCATGCATTCGCAATATTCAATTTTAACTCTAGGAGGGAATTATTTGGGCCTGATGCTCTTAAATGCTAAAAGAGAACAAAGAAACAGATGGCCTAGAGAAAGATCGTGGGCCATCCCGGGCGCGGCTTGAGTTGGTGGTCTTTCCCACCTACCACACAGGCCCTGCGTCAGATTCTTCTCCGCACACACACACCTGTCTCCATGAGTACAACTCCCAAGATGGTATCAAGGAAGCTCAGAGTATGGAAGAAAATCGTTTGTGCAAAGAGAAAATGGGAACTGAGGCCACTGTTCTTCACCTTTTCTCCCCTCTCTCTTAATAACCAATGAAACCAAAGAGCCATTGCTAAGAAGAGCATCTATCCTCCCTGACAAAGTGGGGGAGCTGTTTCAAAACAAGAGTACCAAACCAAATGGTAAAAGGATGATGAGTGAAGCTACAAATATGTCCCATTTTAAATGGCAAAGGATCGTCCACATTCACTTCTGTTTAGCCATGACGCTTTATCTCAGCGGCACCCTACATGAGATTGTCCAAAAATAAGACGCTATCTTTTGTCAAAGTTCACTCTCAAAAAGAGATTTAAGTTCACCTGCAAATATGTTCTGGACTTAAAATCTATCAAGGATATTGATCCACTATTTTATGGTTTGAAATTCTCATTCAGAAATCATGTTTCATATAAACATAGTTTATTACTTATCACATTATAAATTTAATCCCCCCAATATACACTGAAAGGTAAATTAAAAGTTTTTACCTGATCTTCACTAAACAAGACTCCCCGTTGTCTCTTGATCCTTTTCATGAGATCCCCTCCATCACAATACTCCATCACAATAAAGAGCCTATTGTCTTCTGGAAGAAAAGGCATCATTTGGATGCTGGAAGGGTTTCAAATATTTACTAATTATTTGCCTTTCAAGTTCTAGAAGGCGGAGAATATAATGGAAAAACGCGGTCTGGAATAGTTAAAGGCTCTGGCTGCAGAATCAAGGTGGACTGCGCTCTCATCCCACGTCACCACTTTAATTTCTTAGCTCTGTGACTCTGGGCAAGTTATTTTAATTTCCCTGGGCCCCATGATCTCATCTGTAAGATGGAGATAATAATATAGAAACCTCTCTTGGGATTGTTGTATCTTTCCTCATTTAATCCTTTAAATGAGTTAATCCATGTCACATACTTAGAATAATAACCTGCACGTAATGAGAGTTTCAGTCAATGTGAGCAATTATTATTAACACATTCTTGCAAGAGATTAGAAATCTGCTGTAAAACAGCAGCTGTGAGTCTTTTTTCAGCACCTTAGGAAAGATGAATAGACCCTTGAACATGGGTGTAAACTTTTATTTATCTGGCACTTATTCAACCATGTTGTTGAGTAGAGTAGGCACCCTTCTAACTGACCTCCGCCTGACCTACTTACCAGACTGACGGGCACTCTGGCTGCTGCCTGCTCAACGTTCCCACTGGTGGCTCCTGGACTCTCATGTGCCCAGGCGCCTCTGCTCCCACTGATTCTCTCCAAAAATCACTGTGCTCATTCCCAAACCAGTTTATGCCAATTATACGTGTCACTGTAATTATTATATAAACTGATGAAAGATGAATGGGAAAAGATGTGATTGTTTCTACAAAAACTACACTGAATGCTGTGGAGGACTCAGTAAAAGTGAGTAGCTTCCTTTCCACCAACCACCAACTCACTCAGCCTCACACTGGCTTTCAGTGGAAGAAGTTAATTGACTGATTCAGGATTAATCATGGCTAGACCATCTTGAAGGAACTATTCAGGTCAATGAGCATCATTTGGCTCTAAATACACATTTTTCCCCCACTAGTCGTTGTTAATTTTTATATTGAGTAGGGTTAGAAATGTCTGGAAAAGTCAGTTATGCTCTCAAATTTTCCAAGTGTTTAAAAAAATTAATTACTGGGGTGGGGGAGGGGAAGGATAAGAAAAAATTCTTACCCTCATGGAGCTTCCAGTCTCATTGAGGGGAATAAAGAATATACACTAACATCACAACGCAGCATATTACAAATGCCACACAAGTGACACGGCCAGGAAGACTCTGGAAGTGCTCGAGCAGAGGTGAGAGAGATCACTGTAGGTCTGGGGATGGGGTCTTTAGTCTTGAACATGCATAATTATTGTAAAACGCAGAAAGGAGGAAAAGGACATTCCAAAAGAAAGTGCATGGCTCCCTATAGGGCAGGAGTTTCTAGAACTATAAAGCTCATGAGTCACTGACATTTCAGAACTGTTGGAGGGCACCTTTTTTTTTTTTTGGCCAAATTCCAACATTGAAAGAACAATTACTATAATTCATTCGTTCTAAAATGGACTTTTTAAACATCAAGATAGTGTCTTAACAGACATTGGCATTTTCTAATCAGTGGCTGTGGGTCCAGTAGTCTTGACATCATCACTGCCTCATTAATTGTTAGAATATCTTAACCAATTTAATTTGCTCATATTTTCTTTCCATGCATGCACAAGAGTAATAAAAGTAAAACTCTGTGTTTAAACAAGTCTAAAAGAGCTCTTAATGCACATGAGATAAAAACTGTGATAAGAAAGCATTGTGCCATATAGTCTAATGGGCAGTATTTTTCCTTTTAATTAGCACATAATAATGTTTCTTACAACCAATGGCCTCTAGATTGGATGAAATGAGAGATCACCACTATCACCATCATTACGTAAAAATAAAAGCATTTTAGCGCCAAGAATCTAGGAAGGACACAGAATCAGCATAAAGAGTAAAAATACTTTCTGCTGTCCGCCCTTCTCACTGCACTCCTCCCACACTGGCTTCTAGCAGGTTCTGCCACAGGTGTGAGATGCCATCCCTCTCACCAGCCTGTGACTATGACATGGATGCTGGCAGAGGACAGGAGACCCCCGGGCCAGAGACAAAGGACTTTATGATTCTTGGCCAAAGCAGCTGTCAGAGCTTCATGTTAGCGCTAATTCTGTGTCCCCCCAAATTCCACGGAGGCAAAACAGACATTTAATGAACTAGAGCCGTGGTTCTTTTGTTCAGAGATAAACTGTTTGAGGGTAAACAAGGGCTCTACCCACACTCCCTGACAGTCAGGAATTCCAAGGATGGCTGAGACTTTCAGAGTTTCCAGTCCCAACAATCTGCCAGGCGAACTCGAAGGCATCACAAGAGCTCTAGTTTTCCTAAACGCAGAGGTGCTCTACTTAAAAAAACAAAAAAGGCTGCCATAAGTTTTAAGCTTAAATTTAAAAAAAAACTCAGGGGAGATTATTTATACTGTAAAAAAAAAAGACCTCTAATTTTATAACAGTATCCAGCGTAAATTGTTCTCAAATATCCATTTTGCATGTTGTACAGACAAACTCCACTCTGCCAAACGGCCCGCTCCAGGCACTCACTCAGCAAACACCTGTATGCTAGATGCCAAGGAGCAAGTGGTGAGCAAAAGAATTTGTTAAGTTTACCGTCTTAAAGGGAGACAAATATTAGACCAATTCTTAATTTTGTATATAAATAGACACACACAGTACAGAAATGCTGTATAAGACCAGTAAAGGGAGGCTGGAATTTGAATTGTGATCTCAGAGAAGGCCAGTCAATGAGCAGGACACACCAGGTGGAGGGAGTTATAATAATAACCCACAGAAGGAGGAA
Organism: Vicugna pacos; assembly: GCF_048564905.1. Taxonomy (NCBI): domain Eukaryota; kingdom Metazoa; phylum Chordata; class Mammalia; order Artiodactyla; family Camelidae; genus Vicugna; species Vicugna pacos. Next base: position 13,184,149 of record NC_133000.1, on the reverse strand, counting down.
AAGGATGTTTATGGCGTTGTTGTTAGGACCCAGTGAGAGAGTGGGTATAGCTCGGTGGTAGAGTGCTTGCCTAGCATGCACAAGGTCCTGAGTTCAGTCCCCAGTACCTCCATCAAAAGTAAACAAACAAATAAACTTAATCACCTGCCCCACCCCTGGAAAAAAAAGGAATCAATGAACAGCAGTGGAAGGCACGTTACTCAGTGACTGCCCTCAAATGTTGCTCAATACAGCTCCGTTCCCTGCTCGCATGTACTCTCAGGAAGACCTCGCAAGTGTTCTGAGAGCTCTTTCAAAGTACCCAGGTTTAATCTGTAAGAAACACTGTGCCCTGCATGGTGTAAAAGCTCAAAAAATAGCCCTTAAAATTTACTGATTTTCAACACCCCTGATGGTGCTTGAAAATTCCTGCTCCATTAACTACTTTCGACCTGTGAATTCAAGCGCGCTGGGTGCTGGGTGCTGGGGTGGGGCTGCTCCGCGGAGAAGGGAGGGCATCTGCAGCCCTGACTCAGCTTGATCAACACCTGATGTGCTTACGTGTCACTGTCTGTCCCTTCCCACTACAAGGTAAGCACCACAAGGACAGGAGCTTCTGCCTGATTTGTCCCCTGCTCTATTCCTGGTACCTAGAACGATGCATATAGTAAGCACTCGATATAGATATTTGTTAAGTGAGTGGATGGTCTCTGACCACTGCTCCTTTCATGGTTTTTTTTCCTTATCTTTGGAGTTGAGTGATGAGTGGAGGCAGAAGAGATGTATAGAGGAAGGGAACAGCTTCCTTTAAGTTCTTCCCCTCTTTTTTTTTTTTTTTTAAATATCTTCCCCTCTTTCCTGGCCGTTTGCTGGCCATCTGCAGCGTCTCTGTAAGAGAACTGTGCAGCCCCACCCACTGCCCTGGGACTTGCAAGGACACCCAGAGGCAGAGCATACCCTCCCCCACCATCACCTCATTCTCAGGGCTGACTGCCTGGCTGCTTTGCACCAGCAATGTGAGCACATAAGAAACATGCCCCATCCTAGCCGGGCCCTGAGAGTGGGGGTGTGATGGGCTCTGTGTCCTGCTCTTTTCTCTCACTCAGGAGAACAGCATGTTCCATATCTGAGCTGCTCCTTCAGCCTGGACGCTAGACTTAAAGACCCTGCCCACCCACAGCCAACGTAATATGAGTGAGAAATAGATGGTATTGTTGCAGGCCACTGAAATGTAGGGGCTGTAATCCACCCATCATTAACTATTTGAGGGAGTGAGAATTAAAGTGAGAAGGGAAAACTTAAGAAAATTTTGGAAAGCTATCTACAAAAATTCACTGGAGAAGAAATAAAGATGATGTCTCAAATTACAACTTAAGTAAACAGGAAAATGAGTCCATTTACAAAAATTAATTTAGATGCAGTTCTCAGGAACACATCTTTTATAGAAGTCTACATGCCTACATTTTATTAAAATACTTCAAGAATATTAGAAAGTCACACCTTGAAAGGAACTGAAGAAGGTTACAATGTTGGGATGTTTCATCTTTGCCAGAAGAATGACTTCTTTCTTGGAAGCTTCTTTTTCTTGGATGGGCATCTAAAATATAGAAAGAGACAGAGTAGTCTGTACAGATGAGTTGCTTTCAAGAATGTGGTTTCTGCTCATTGTCATCTAAAATTCTCCAGGATTTCACTAGCTTTTAATGTACTTCCGAAATTGATCATTCAACAGCAGGAAATGATATTTCTAGAATTAGCACAGTGTCATACCTGGTCAACGGTTGTCAGTGACAATCATAAACAAGAAAAACAAGTGTTTCTGGTGAAGTTTTGCTGTATTACAATTTCAGCTAGATAGGTGGTACTGTGTCAATTATTTAGTCATTTGGAGGAAAGTTATTTTAATATTTATTTTTCAGCAGCAAAGAAATTTACAAAAAACGCAATCTTCCAGTACCAATCACTGCTAAGAGGAAACAAATGAAATCTAAAAAAAAAAAAGTCATTTATCACATGAATCAGACCAGTGAAGTTCTGTGTTAAGATTGCTACACTTTTATATTTAATATCTTCTAATATATCTTAAGAGCTTATAAAGTACATTTATGCAAGAAAAATGGCCAGGAGAGAAATTCACCATAAGGTTAATAATGATGAAGAGAGAAGTTATAAGTAATTTTTATTTTCCTCTAAATAGTCTTATTTTTCCCTACAGTTTTTTTCCAAAATTTCTACAATGAATATTTTAATGTTTATAATCAAGAAAAGAGACAACACAATTTTGAAGGCAAGAAAGAAAAGAATATGCTTGATAATGGTAGGATAATAAGAGAAAATACATAGTTTTTGGACACCTGTGAGAAAATAAGCAATTTAAGTTCTGGGGTCTAGAGTTTGTTTCATGGAGAGATGCTGGAGTTGAAAAGAAATGTAAATTTCTCTAGATAAGAAGTAATGAAAAGCTACATTAGAGTAGAAAGGAAGAAAGAAGCAATAACTGTTAATACTGTGACATAGATGTTGCTAGGCAAATTTGATAACACAAAGAGATACAAGGAAGTGACAATAACAAGGCCTAATATAACATTCTACTTATTTATGGCATGAAGACAAGAGTGTTTCATGAGTAAAAGGACAAAAAAAAATCAGTGCTGTATTAGAAATATATAGTCAAGTTTTTGCAATCTATACTAAAGAATGGGAGAGATGCTATAAAATGCATTAATATATATTTTTACAGAGGATTCACCTCCCAAATAGTTTTTTCCTTTACTTAGAATTTAAATGGTTTTACAATTCCTAAGTATGTACCAGCTTAACAAGAGAGCCAGAAGGCCTGAAAGTATGTATCCATTGAATTATTTACCCAATAAGGATTTATTGAACGGCTACCGGTACAAAGCATTATTAGGTGCTGTATGGAATAGCAAGACGAATAAGACATGGATTCTGCATGCACAGAACATACCATTTAATAAGGAGGAGAAGGCACAAAATACACAGCTAAAGCACATCAAGGTAGAAAGCAATTGGTACCATAACAGCAGTACGGACGAAAAGCTATGGAGTTTACAGAGAAAGAGAGACTACTTAGAGTGGGAAAGTTCTGGAAGTTATCCTGGGGCTTAGGAAGTGGGATCTTGGTGCTTGGAAGAAAGAGCCCCTTGGGCGAGCACAGAGGCTGGTGTGTGAAGGATTTGTACTTGGAGGAAAAAAAAAAAGAGTATGTGAAGGGGAGGTTGAAAATGGAATTTGGGAACAAATCAGAAAGGGTGTCAAAACTAATTTGAAGAGTGAAATGATATAAAAGTACAAGGTAACAATTACTCATAATCCCACACTTCACCTGGATAATAACAATCTAGCATGTCTTTCTTACATGCATGTGAATATATGTGTGAGAACATACAGACCTATATACAGAGACAGTGCATATACTTTTACAAAGATTGCATCATTCTACAAATACTGTCTCCTTAGTCAGCAAAAGTCGTTCCCATGTCAACACTGCAACTACAACATGATTTCGAAACGCTGCTTAGTTTTTCCAAAATCTCTCAACAAATCCCCTACTCTTGGACATAAGTTGTTTTCTGTCTGTACATTTCTGGGTATTTCCTTGAAATAAAATCCCCAAAGTAGAACTACTGGGTCCTAGGATGTGTACTTTTTTCCTTTTCTTTTTCAAGATGAAGATTGAAGATAGCTTTCTCTTCTTATATAAATAATACAATTCATAATTTTAAAGAACATAGTATGTGCTGCCTATTAAAAATTCTGGCAGTGCAGAAAGAAATGATAAAATCCCACCAACAGCAACAACCACTGTTAATGTTGGGTGTGTAACAGTACACATGTATGTACACACACACAACTTTTTGTGGCCTGGTTGTTTTTTTTTTTTATCTTTGCAACATATTGTGGACCTTATTCCTTGTCAATAATACAAACAGGGCATGGATCCTTCTAAGGCTTCGATACATTTTGATAAATTCCCCTCAGGATGATACCAATTTACCTTCTTATCAGCAGAATAAGAGGCTGCCCGCCTCCCCCACTTCTATATTCTTTTTTATCCTTTCCAGTTGTCTAAGCAAAAAGTGATATCAATCAACAGATTTATTTTACTTTTCTTAGTTTACTAATGAGTTTGGAATTTTTGTATGATGACTTCTTCAGTTATGATTTGCTTCCTTTTTATAGATTTAAAACAGGCCAGCAGCTTTTAGTCAACACTTGCAAATATTTTTGCCATTCTGTCGGTTTTCTTGCCATTTACTTATGATGGTTTCTTTGTCATACAGAAGTTTTATATTTTTATGTAGTCAAAGATGACAATGCATCCAATCATCTTTTCCCTTATGACTTGTGTCCCAGAGAAGGTTGGGGGCATAAAGAATGAAATGAATTCAAGGGAGAGAAAAGAGTCAACAGTATTTAGCAAATTAGTTGGATATGCAGAGAGAAAAGAATTCACAGATGACCCCAAGGTTTTCAGCCTGGATAGCATAAGAATACTGATGTCATTAACACAGAGCAGCACACAGCAGGTGACATGGGTCTGCCCAGAAAAATGAGAAATTTCTACTTTGTTTGGGGTACAATTGTGGTAGCTAGCTTCCAAGATGGTCCTCAGTGATCCTCGCTCTGAATTCTTAGTGCACAGAAACTGTGAGAACACAAATGTTTATTGTATAAACACCACTACGTTCAGGGTAATATGTTACACAGCAACAGATTACCCACACAGATAGTGCTTGAAGCTGTCTAGCTGGCAGGTGAAACGTGGGACCAGGGCTCTGGAAGATAGCAGGGCTGGAGAGCATTTTAAGAGTGATCCGCTTAGTGGTAAAGACTGAAATGAGGTAACTTCCAGGTGGCACTATAAAGAGAGTCAGCAAAGGACAGATGGGTGGGGACATATCTGGAGGGAGAGGAGAGGAGACAGAGAGGCCAGGGAAAGAGCAGTCAGATAAACAAAAGAGGGTGAGCAGAATAATGTCACAGAAAGAGGTTCTGTCAGGCCACCAGAATAAGAGGACATCAGCAGAAGTCTGCCGTGCGCCTGTGAAAAGGATCCTATATTGGTAACAAAGCATGCGCCCTGAAGCTAATCATCTACACCTGAATTTTAATGTAGGTTTGAGAAGTCCTCTTATTTTTTTTCCAATTTAAAAAAGTTATGGTAAAATATATATAACAAAATTTATACCATTTTAACCATTTTTAAGTGCACAACTCAGTGGCATAAGTACATTCACATTGTGCAACTCGAGTCATCCACTTTGCACCTGTTTTGCATGGAAGTTTTTCTGCTCTCATTTATAAATCCTCTAGAAGGCACTCAACCTGAAAACTGCCTTAAAGTTAATTCTAGCCTATCATGGACACTGTTGTCCCAATATATTTAAAATGAACACGAAGCCACTACAGGGGGTGACATAAACACTGACCAAAAGGAGCTGAACAAAAATGGTTCCTTTTAAATTAAACATATTTAGTTATTCTCCAAAACCATTAGACTAACAATAACACAGTTTTTCTCCACTCATTCGGTGCATTCCATAAATATTTTTGAGCACCTATTACGGGTCAGGCACTGTTCTGCATGTTGGAGGAGACAGACAATAAACAAGGGAAGAAATAAGTGAACAGAGTAATTCCAGATCATTATCAGCGCTAGTAAGAAAATAAACCCAGGGGTGTGATAAGCAGAGACTCACACTGGGGAGCTATCTTAGCTAGGATGTTTGGGGAAGGCCTCCTGTGGAGGTGACCTGAATAAGGAGAGAGCTGGCCAGAGGAAGTGCACCGCCCCTAGGCAAAACAGGAGTCAGAGCCATTGGAGCCAAGGTGATGCCGTCTTTCTTTCTTTTCTTTTTAAAAAATAAGACCATTGGTTGCTATTTGGACAATGGACTTAGGAGACTGAACAAACAAAAGTCAACTCGTTCATGTTTGTAAAAGAAAAAAAGAAATGTATTTCCTTAACTTAAATTCTTAAAAGCCATCTTAACATACTTAATTATATTGCTGTAAAGGAACAGGAATTTGAAGTTCTTAACTTTACCTTTGCAAAATTGATCTCTTTGATAACACAGAGTTTGCTATCTGATTTTCCTTTGGCTAAGTATGCTTTCCCAAAGGCACCTTCCCCGATAGCCTTAATCATGTCATATTTATCCATGGTCTCCAATGCACGGAGGTTTCTGAAATGACAGCAGTGAAATTTTATTGCACACTTTTCATAAACATGAACAAGGTCAGAAAACTGACCACCAAATTGTAAGAGAACTCATTTTCCAAAAACTTGCCTTCGAATCCTGCCAATATTGAGTCAAATAACTTTCCTTGTGGCCACAGGTAACAACAAAAGTGAGACAAGAGCTCAGCGGGATCAGAGGTCAGACTTGGGCTGCAGCTCAGCTTTGATATACCATGGAGTTGCGATCTTGGGCAAGTCACTTAGCTTCGCAAAACCTCACTTTCCTAATTTATAAAATAGAAATAACAGTACCTGTTTTTGCAAGTTTGTTCTGAGAATGAAAAAATATAATACCCTCGTCTTGGCAACTCTAGGAAGCAGGAACGTCTTTTTGCTCATGTGTTTTTTACAGTCGAGCCTTTCTCAGTGGGGAGGTACTGCCCCCTACCGGACATTTTGGAAACTTACGGAGTTTTTTTTTTTTTTTTTCCTGTTCTCCGCAGAAATGGAGAGGCAGGCACTACCGCAATTAGAAGCGGTTGGGGTCTGGGATACTAAGATTCTGCGAAGGAAGGGACGGTCCCGCATAATAAAGGACTACCCCGCGGCCCTACAGCCTGAGAGAGCTTCCGCACACATTCCTGTGCAGAAAAAATCCGTTCCTAATTATCTGTGACTACAACCAAACTATTTTACATCTCAATACAACGTATATTTGCATAGTTTTAATTAACACTGAGTTTTCGAGGAATGCAACTATGTAAATCAAGATTTGACTGCACTTTGTTTTGGTCAGAACTTTGCTAGGAACTGTTCGTTTGTTTGGAAAATCACTCCCCCACTGGCCACGCTGCCACCTATCAGTTGGCGGCCGTCACGATCAGGTGACTCCCTGCTACTTCACTAATTTGAAAGTAGTTCTTTTTCAGATTTAAATTATAGTAAACAGGCACTATGGCGTTTCGATTTGTCTGTTAAGATTCGTAATGGCAGGATGGCGTGTGGGCCAGGGGGTACAAGGGCCCCACCCAAGACCTACCCAGTCAGAATCTCCAATTAAAAGGCCTAAAATTCCCTTTGAGGCTTAATCTCCTTTGATTTGGGTTTGTCACCCTCAGCCCGGAGTCCTGGCTTCTCAAGGTGCATTCCTTGAGGGTAGTCAATGGTGTGGTCCCTTTCCCTTTACTATTGCTTTGTAACGAGGGTACACCCTCAATAGCCCGTCGGCAAAACAAAAACAAAAACAACAAACGGGCCAGTAATTTCCAGTGGGGTTGTTTCTGATTTGTCTTCTGCAGGTCCCGGCGGCCCAGCAACCTCCTCCGACCACCTCCTACCCCTCTGAAAGCCACTGGGCCAGGAGACCCTTGGCCAGCCGCCAGCCACCTGGTCTTTGCGTAAACAGTTACAAACTGATTTTTAAAAATTGAGCAGGCAGGTTATGTTTTTGAGTGATTTGTGTCAGTGCAGGAAGTGGGGACGATTAGGTAGGATGGAACTGGGAACCAGGGCCGCAGCCAGAGAAAGCTGGGGACACAGGAGGACCCGGTTTTGAGGCGGGCGGATGCGGAATCCGAACTCAAAGGCACCAGCGCGGGAGCTGAGGGGCCGCGACGCTCCCGCCCAGGTGGTACCACAGGGTGGAAGTCCCCAGCTTTCGGGAAAAGTCCTTCTCCCTTAGGAACACTCCGTGAGGCCGCCGGCGAGTGCGCAGCCAAGCTCGCGCGGGGCAGGGAGCTGGGCGCGCTGCGCGTTGCCATGGACACCGACGCAGCCCGGGACCCAGACCGCGCCTCTGGCCCCCGCGTTTTCCCCGGCGGGGAACTGGGGGCTCCACCCGTCACCCCCACCCCGACCCCCAGAGCCCTGGGGGCAGCTCGGGGTACAGACTAAGGGCGCCGCCAGCAGCATACCTGCTCCGCGGGCTCCGCGGGGCGAGAGTAGTGGATCCGGGTTCCCGGGCCGCCGCGCCTCCGGGCGGGAGGGGCGGAGCCGAGCGAGGGAACGCGGGGCGGGGCGCCTGGATGAGCCGCGAGAGGTCCCGTCCACACAGTCCACCCTGAAGAGGGGTCGGGGACCGGGAAGTCTGGAGACCTGGCCGTGTCACCTCCGTTGCCTTAGGCCGGGACTCCTCTACTGACACTGAACAAGCACCGTTCTTGTTCACCGTGTACCAGATGCTTTGCGTACATTACCTCTATCCTTGCAACAACCTAGCAAGGTAGTCCTCTCCAAGTTTTACAAATAAGCTAGACGAGAAAGGAAGAGTTTCTTGTGCAAGGTCTCAAATACTGTCAAGCTATGGAGACTGAGACGGAATCCTCCTCTTTTGGCCACAGCTGGCGGTCTCCCTTGGGGTCTTCTTACAAAACTGGCTGCTGCCCAGTAGCCTGCAAACACATCTCACCTTCTCGCCATCGCTCCCCACCCATTCCTCATTCCCACTGCACACCAAGCTGCTGTCTGAAATGTTCCATTACATGTTTTAGTTGTTGAAAGGATGTAATTTCCAGCAATTATAAATACTGACACAGGTTAAAACATACCCAATTGAATCTAAATACCATGGCAATTTGAAACCCACCATCATCTATTTGGAAAAAAAAAAAAAGCCCTTCTTTAAGAATCAGAAAATTTACATCATTCTTTTCTCTCCTTGAACTCATATCTTCATATGTTACCTAACACAAGCTTGTGTGTCAGGTGCACAGTGAGGCCAAACAAACTGAAACTTTAGAGTTTGGAGCAAACAAAGGTTTATTGCAGGGCAGAGCAAAGAGAACCACCAGTTGGTAACCAAAAAACCCTTAACTCTCAGAAGGGTTTCAGCAAAGCATTTTTAAAGGCCAGGTGAGGGAGGGGCATCCCAGGGCCTGTGGGCTCACGCATAATTCTGATTGGTTGTTGGTGATCAGTCCTTAGGTGCCAGGTACACAATTGATAAAAGCTAAAAAAAATCATGAATTGATATTTATTAACTATCAAAAATAAAATTGTATTGGAAATTCAACTCTTAAAGACCTGAATGGGCTTTCCTCTTTCCCCCTAGTTGGCTCAATTAGTATCCATCAATGAATGCTAACTTTTTGCTAGAATAAACCAAATTCAACACTGATTCTGTCAATGAAAAATTAATCAATATTCAATCCAAGGAACAAATGAAAATTTTATTCACACTAACCTAAGGATTATAATGCCGGAGACAGTCTTTCAGAAAGCTCTGAGGACTGTTTCCTGGCTTAGAGGTCAAAGCACAGTTACCTAAGTTTTCAAGACAAAGGGTTATACAACAAAGTAACACTAACAGTTTACATAGTCCAACAAGGTGAGCAGAGGGTCATCGTGACCCCTTATAGGATTAAGAAAGGAATGTTCTAGCCTAAGGAGTTAGCTAATGCATAATGCAGGTGCACAATGCACACCAAAAAGGGGTGGTGGTCCAAACTGCTGGAGAGAATTTTGTGTTTAAAATTTTCCTTGTCTTGCCTTAAAAATAATTTTATTTCATCAATTTTCTTGTATTTTCTTTTTGAATCTCTTGTTTTAAAGCTGTAAGTGCTGAAAAACCCCATTCATGTAAGTAAATAAATAGGAACTGGAAGTTTTGTTAAAAGTGACCCTTAATTCTTGCCTCGTTGTATGTCAAGACTCATATAGTAATCTAGTACTAAAAATGATTTCTAATCATCCATTAGAGTCTCTTGAAATTTTATTAAAAGCAAAACCCTGCAAACCACCTGACTTCTGAAAAGATTTGTCATCCAATCAAGAGTCATTCAGTCGCTCAATAACTAGCTATACGTATTTTCAAGTTCCCTTTGTTAGTTTGGACATGTTTACACTCTGGGGCAACGCTAAGATGACTAAGATGTATCTATTTGATACAGTATTTATGGACGCTAACTACCGAGAAATATCCTTAAAACTACCCCTGCCTACCTTAACTTCAAGACAATGGTTAAAAAAAAAAAAAGGAAGCTAACATAAGTAATTCTGGGAAATGTGGTTTTGACTAGAAATTGTAAGGCTAAAGACAATAGGAACAATACATAAACTCTGTACTTTAGTTGGTAAATTTGTTCCTCACAGGGGTATGGGTTAGTAATTTGGAAACTGCTTTACATGTATACTGGAACTGAACTAAGTAAGTGGATGGTGAAGTCAAGTTTCTCACTGTCAAAGATAGAAGCCTCAGAAAAGTAAGGGGAAGAAGCTAGAATGAACCCTGTGGTACTGGATCAGAGTCCAAGACATCAGTATAAACCAACCTATTCTTAGCTTAATATACATACAGACGGGGAGATACAGAAGTTGACTATAGATGCGTGTGCACACCGGATAGTAGGCATACATGTACTTCCTAACTGTCTGCTGGGAGGGCCAAGAAGTTGTGACATCTCAGTAGCCACAGTCACACCCGGTACCCAGATCCTGGTCTCTGAACCAGTGAAAGGAACCAGGGGTCCTGGGAGAAATGGCTAGTTCCGGGTCTGGGGCAGAGAAGGCACAAGATGAGCCTGTACCATCTTCCTGGAATGCCGGAAAGCAAGGATGTACTTGAAACACAAAAGGAGGAGGGCGTGTCAAAGGGACACAGGTGCCAACTTGAAACCATACCCAGTGGCCAAAGCTAGGACAATTTAAGCAACAAAACAAATGACTTAGTAGTGGATTATTCCCCGCTTCAAGAGCTGGAGCTTAATTCCTCTCCACTTGAGTGTGGGCTGGATTTAGTGACTCACATGGAGTGAACAGAACTTGGAAATGGAAAATCAGCAACTTACAGTGGAAACCTTGGCAGACACCACCTTAACCATGTGATCAAGATTAACACCACCAGTCATGGCGTGTGGAGATGGCTGACCCCCGATACGTGACGGGAGGGCACGTCACCTCTGGGTGTTCTTCCTCCCAAACCCTCAAGCTCAGGCCCCTCAGGAGACAAACATCAGACAAACCCAAATCGAGGGCCACTCTACAAAACACCTAACCAGTACTCCTCAAAAATGTCAAGGTCCTGAAAAATAAGGGAAGATGGAGAGGCTATCAGAGACCAGAGGAGATCAAGGATGACTAAATGTCTGAGTATAAATAACAAGTGAGGGGTGAGGTCTATACCACAGTTCTATGTTAAGATTTTTAAAATGCCTAACTCTTTATGTATTTGATATTTCAGCAGATCTTTATTAATGATCCTACTGTGGTATCATAACTATTTCCCCTACTGTTTACTTGAGCATTGTTCCCTATCCCAGGCCAGGCTTATGCTGTTCCCACACTTGCCCCTGTGGGATCCCCTGGGAAGAGCCTGTTTCTTTATGATAACATTCTGCTCTCACTAACGCATCACAGCATTAAATGACAAGACCCAGCACGCTGACACACCATGACACACCCATGCTGGGATCCTGTCCCCCCCGACCCCGACTAGTTCCACAACACTCTATAGTTTCCGCTACTTCCTGTGTGGACTCCCATTCCTTTCTCATATACAGGACTGTCAACTTCTCATGAGATCTGAAGTTACCCCGACTCGTCCCATGGCTGAACCTCAGACCCGGGTTCTTCTGTGCCTCCTGTGAGGACATCCTATTGTGCATCCATGTAAGGACAGCTGGTAGCTGGTGAAGATCACTGAAGATCATTGATGTCTTAATGAAACACTGCACACATCATTAAGTTATAATTAAATACATTTAGATCTTCAAACCTTTAGGAAATATAAAAAGAGCTACAAAGTAATACGCACAAATCACAACAATGCAAATAACATTATGGGCTGCTGTAATGGTCTGTGGTCAGCATCCCCGGGAGGTAGGCACTATTATTCTCATTTTACAGTTGAGGAAATTCAGGCTAAAGAGGTTAAGTAATTTCTCACAATCAGACAAGCAATAAGTGGTAGCATTCAATTTCTGTTCCACCTGCCCACAAAGCCCGAACCTCATACCCAGTTTTCAAACTCAGAGAAGTTCTAGATTTTTTTATAGCTTATGATACTAACCAGGAACAATTTAAAATATCCACAGTTTCTCCCTCTTCATTGTGTTTCCAAAGGAAAATATATATCCCGTGAGCTAATTATTATCTGAATGTCAGTTCCTCATGGTAAACATCCCCTCAATGTGACTAAGGGACATTTCCAGTGCATTATCCACTGCACACTTCTTGCCAGCCAGCTCGCTGCTTCAGTTCTGATACCCAGTCAGGGCTGTCGTCTTCCTCAAAGTCCCTGTGGGGGAAAAAAACAATTTGAGTATTAAGTCTCCATAATAGGGATACAGTAATTATTTGCTGATGGGTGCAGAGTAGAACATGACCATAACAATATTTACATTTTTGAAAAATGAGCTCCATAAAGCAACTGAACAGAGAAAAAACTTAGCCTTTCAAAAGATCACTTCTTTCACTATTTCTATAACTTTTCCAATATAAGACCTAGTATATTAAAAAATAGCAAGTCCAAGCAGAACAATTATAAACATACAGCTCAGTCAGGAATTCTGTGATAATACCATAACACATTACCCATGCCAGACAAAAGATCAAGATACAAATATTCATTTGTGATGCAAAGTAATATAACCAGCTCCCACTCAACCAGAACGTATTAAAGTACAATTTAAACGACATGCGCATCGTGTCGACTATCTTGGTACATTGCACATACGTGTCCTCCTCATCCAGTCCAGGTTCAAGTCTCTCTAGATCCAAAATGACAGAATCGTGATCTCCATCGACATCATCCGATGCCTCTGTTTCCTCAGACAGGGGGCCTTTCAAGAACCCTTCTGCACCTTCAGAGGAACAGTAATAGAAATTATGCTAAGTTAAGCAGTATTTGCTTATTTCATGCACATTGGACTAAATTCTTCCAAAGGTTTTTTGGCTCATTGAAGGCAACGCCATGCTCTGTATTTTTTGTTGTGCCCCCTCCCCGCATTACCCAGCATGAATTCTGGCGTAAACCAAGCCTTGTAAGCATCAACATGTGTATTACATTTTTAAACAGTTCTTTATGCAAAAGGAAATATTCAGAAAATTACAACTGAAACCCTCAAATATAAGAACTTATTTTAAAGCATTAAAAGTTGTCTTTGGACAGTCAGATTACAGTTAATTGCTTTTCCTTTAACCTTTCTCATCCCCCCAAGTTTTCCCAATGTAGCGGAATAAAATTAGGGAATTAAGACCACATGCATGCTTTCAAAATTTTTTCCAGATGGTAATTACTTTCAGATTTTTGCTTACAAAGCAATAACCTAATATAAAATATGTAGGCTAAATCTTTACAAAAATTCTTTTACAATAGAGCTATGATCTATTTTTTAAATAGTGACTTTGCTAAAATGACCAAAATTTCATCAATGAACCAGAAACCTATAATCCAGGACCTATAATTGCTAAAACAAAATCCACAGTCATTAATCTTCCTTAACACTGTCCACTCATGCACCTCCCTTTCCTCGGGACTTGTAACAGTCTGCACACGGCTCTATCAGAACACAAGAAACACAGCTCTAAAGTCTTTGCTTGTGTGCTGGTCTCCCAGATGATAAACTCTTTCAGGGAAATAATTACTTTTTTTATTCTTTTTTTTAAAATCTTAACCTAGCATATGTTAGGTACTCACCAAATACACAAATACAGCTAAATCTGTTACAATAAATACAGCTGAGACTTGCCACACCATTATATGTTCTACTTGGCATAACTGATCTTAGATCTTAAACCAAGCAAGACGGCTTTAGTAACTGAATTATCAAAATTATACACACATGCACATATGCGTACACATCCTCACTGTAGTCCTTTGGTCTAGGTTCCTAAGGATAGGTTATGCTGATGAGGAGTTTGGGATTAACAGACACACACTACTCTACATAAAATAGATAAACAACAAGGATCTACTGTATAGAACAGGGAACTATATTCAACTTCTTGTAATAAGCTATAATGGAAAAGAATCTGAAAAAAATATGTATGTATGTATAACTGAATTGCTTTGGTGTACACCTAAGACTAACACTGTAAATCAACTACACTTAAAAAAAAAAGTTATGCTGTGTAATTGTAATGAAAATGTCTGTAGAAACAATAAAAATAATCAAATCGTAATTGTTACATCTTTTTTGAGCTCTAGTCAATACAACAGAATTCAAGTACGGAGACAAAGAAATCTTGAAGTTCCTCAAAGTTTACTAGGATGAAGTCTGAGCTACAGAGTCACTACAGCAGGGGTATATTTGTGTGGCAAAGAATGGGCCACTCGTCAAAGTGGTCGCATGATTATTAAAATAAGTGAACAATAATCACTGTTTATCATCATTAAAATAATGAACAAACAGAAGGAATGAAGCTCTATAGAAAATTAACCATGGCTTCAGACTGAAAGCTAGAAAAGATTCAAGAAAACCTAAAAAGACAATGCTATGAATTATTTTCTAACTTTAAAATCAAAGGGTTTCTGGGAGGCAGGGACAGGGAATTACTATCTAATGGATACAGAGTTTACATTTTGGAAGACGGGAAAAGTTCGAGAGATGAATGGTGGTGATGGCTACATAATGTGAATGTACTTAACGCCCCTGAACTGTACACTTACAAACGGTTAACATTGAAAATTTTATGTTATGTATATTTTACACAATTAAAAAAAATCAAAGGGTTCCCACAGTTATGGAACAGACATGCATCACCTGGTCTATAGATGGTGTATGTTTGAAAAGCCAAGCTGAGATCAGCATTCCTAAGGATGCTCAACAAGGTTTCGGGAGCCTCTCTGAGCCACTGCTTCCGGGTGTTATTTTCACTGTACTTTATTACACAGCCACCTAGATGGGAAAAGATAAAAAATCAGTGCCAAAGAGAAAAGATTTTCAGCATATATCTTCCAGATCATATTTCATGCAAAACTAATTGTATTTTACTCTCTGCCCAAATCTGTTTCCCTCGCCTGCATGAGCAGTGCTCTGACGTGGGACACCAAACATCCTTCACAGAGTGACATTAGAAAAAAAAGAAACTCTCATTAAAAACTATTAGCGAATGTTCTATAATAAAATAATAGTATTCAACCTGACTACTAACCTCCACTGTCCTCTGCTGTTAAACTGGAGGTGAGCACGGGTGCATTTCCCAGAGCAGCAAGAGCTGTAGTAGATGCATTTTTCTCCCACTGTCGCCTGAGAGGACCTGGCGAACTGGCTTTGCTCTGAGGGACGGCTCTGTTATCTGATTTTAAAATGTAAAGAAGGATTGCTGAATATGTTTATTTATTCATCTACATCCACATGTGTATTTCTCGAACAGCACTACAGAAGCATTTCTTTTCTCTTTTAAACTCAGATCTAATAAGTGTTCTTTCAAGTCTAAGTAGTAAAGGAAAAGAAAAATAATCCAAATGAAAAAGTGAAGCTAATCATTAAAGTGAACTTTTAAAAATAATATGTATATATTCAGATATTACACAATGTACAAGAATAAAGCCCCGAGAAGACTTAGGTACACACTGTATGCCATGCTTTTTGTGGTACAGAATGCAACAATTACTATTTTTTTCCCAAGCTTTTATTAATAAACACTATTTTCTCTTTTTTTATACATAAATAAAATATTCCTGTGAGATTAAATAAATTACTGGATAAGCAAACACAGATTCACCTGTCTACTTGCTTATGACACCTCACGACCCTGTGAGGTGGAAACTGGTTATTCCGTCTATATTCCCCAGCTCCTCACTTACACCATGATTAGAATTTGAATAACAACTTACCTTTCTCTTCTCTGTTTACTGTCAATGTATTTTCAATCAAGTTTGTATTAATGCTTTCTAAATCAGTGTGGCTACACTTTCCACCTGGTTCTTTCCTTTGCTTTAAAAGACATTAAAAATAAAGATAAAAGAATGCTTGAATTGCTACAAAAAAGGTAAATATGCAAAGACAGCTAGTTTAACTTTAAATAAAGATTAATAAACCAACAGTAATAATCATAGACTCCCATACAGACATGTTAATTCATAGCCATCTACATCATATATATGTGTACATTAAAAATCACATATATGTTTACATATTATACATACATATGCATGTATATTAATAGTCATACATTAATAGCCATTAATATCAATCATTTCAAATATGAAGAGGGTATATAAAAATGACAGAGATATTTGAGAGGTCTTTATAGAGGAAATGAGCAATGAAAAATTTCAGTATGACTTGCTATACTGAGCTTTTCATGCTGGAAATATCAAAATAAAATATTTTATAAAGTTGCTATACAGATGGTCCCCAAATTACAATGGTTCAATTTACGATTTTTTGACTTCATGATGGTCTGAAAGTGATATGCATTCAGCAGAAACTGTATTTCAAATTTTGAATGTTGATGTCTTCCCAGGCTAGCGACATGTCATATGAGCCTCTCTCGGGATGCTGGGAAGTGGCAGTGAGCAGAAGCTCCCATCAGTACTTGATCATGAGAGTGAACAGCCAATCCACTCACAACCATTCTGGACCCAGACAACCCCTCTGTTTTTCATTTTCAGTACAGCGTTCAACACATTACATGAGATAGTCAACACTTTATTATAAGGAAGGCTTTATGTTAGATAATATTGCTCAACCAGAGGCTAATGTAGGTGTTCTGAACACGTTTAAGGTAGGCTATGTTAAATTAGACGTTTGGTAGGTTAGGGGCATTAAATGCATTTTCGACTTGGGAGGTCTTTATACAGGAAATGAGCAATGAAACATTTCTTTATCTTGATTGTGGTAGTGGTTCTATAACTGTAAAAATTACCAACATATATCAAAATGCATGCTAAAGATGAGTAAATTTTATTGCATTCAAATTATGCCTCAATAAAGCTGGAAATAAACAGATATTACTATGCAAAGAAAAAAGTATAGGGGCAGAACATATTCCATTTGTAGGAACATAATGGGGAATGGTGTTATTTGTTTACAACCTGAGATTCATTCAAAAAATTTATAAGTTTAATTACTAGTGCATTCCATAAGCAGAATAATTTGTTCTTAGTACATCTTTTCCTGTGGGAGTTAAAATGTTGATTAAAATAATGAAGAAACAAATTAGCAATAGTACATGAGTTACTGGGGTGGGTGTGGCAACACTGGGAAGTGGATTGCCTGTTACTGTACATGACTTAATTGCAGCTATGGTGTAAAAGGGCTCACAGCTGCCTAGGGCCAAACAAGACGAACAGGACCTTGAATGCCAGGCTGAAAAATATCTGCTTGATTCGTGGGATAACAGGAAGGCACTAAAAGTTTTTGAACAGAAAAATGTCAAGATCAAAATAGTGATCTAAATATTACTTAGCCATAATAAAGAAGGAAATTATTATACAGATTATAACATGGATGGACCTTGAAAATATCATGCTAAGCAAAAGAAGCCAGACACAAAAGGGCAAATATTGCATGATTCCACTTTTTTGAAATATCTAGAATACGCAAGTTCTTAGAGACAGAAAGCAAAGTAGAAGTTGCCAGGGGCTGGGGTGGGAGTCAGGGTGGGGAAGAATGAGTGGTTATTGTTTAATGGGTTTCTGTTTAGGGTGATAGGAACGTATTGTGAATGCAACTAATGCCACTAAACTCTATGCTTAGAAATTGCTGAAGTGATATATATTTTACCACAAAATAACAAACCAACCAAAAGCCAAGCTAAAATAAGATTTTCATAAGTTTTAAGTTCGCTCACATCTGTATTGAAACCGCTTGTCATCAATGATGACCAATGAAAAAACAAATAAAATGACTCTCAAGTGGCTCAGCTGGCAGTGCAGAGCAACAGCTACCAGTTACGTCACAGGCCCAAAGGCGAAAAACTCCTGAAGCCAGGGACCAGGCGACAGTCCTTCAAATATCTCACAGCATCTAGTGATGCCAGGTACCCAGTAGACGGTTTTATAAATTAAACTTTAAAGCACTCACCACTGTGCTTGCTTCACTTTGCAAAGCAATCCTGACTCTGCTGGGGTCTGATTAAAGACAAAAGAGAAGGCAGAAAGAAAGCTCATAAAGATTCCTATTGTGAGTTGCATAAAGCTTGAGAGACGCATGAAGACCAAGTTTTTAAAGTCCAAGAACAAAAATCTTAGCCTGTATAGAGATATAAACCTTTAATCGTCTAATTATATATACTCCTCGGCCGTTAAAAGAGGCTATTTCTGCTGTTTATTCTGAACGTTAACATCTGAAAGTTAAGGCACCTCTACTCACTTATGCCAACCCACTTAGGCACCAAGGGGTAAGACGCTCTGCATCCTCGGAAGGTCCTTATCACCGTTTGCACAAGCTAGCTACCGAGTCTGCGCTTTCCCTGACAGCTATTACAGCAGGTGCAAGTCATGACTTATAAGAACTCAGCTGCTTATTCCCTGCAGCAAGCAGTCAGGGAGAACTCCAGCAACTGATCCCTTAGGTGAGGATGGCTCCTGCCGGATTTTCTGCCGGCAGAGCCCTGCCGTCCATGTTCCTCATTCAATCAGAATTTTTAAAAATTGCTATTGAGCGTCGATGATGACAGGCACTGAGGATACAACAGTGAGTAAATCAGACACGGTTCCTGTCCTCACATCATTTTCATTGCTCTGGTCTCAGTCTGCAGATTACATGGAGACACCACCAGACACACGGTCCCGATATCCTGGCACCTCCCTGCTGGTTTCTCCTCTCTTTTTAGAAATTGTAAAGCTACACTTTCCGATCTTGAAACTTTTCTCAGAGTGATTTTGTTGCTGTTGCCCAGCATTTTAAAACTAATTTGCCACTACCCTGGGAAGTGAACAAAAGCTACAAAACAGTATGCAAAGTAAAATTAACACTAAAACTGCTGAAGCAAAGGTAACTGACCACCCCTTAAGTAATGGATAAAAGGCTGAGTTACAAGACTGAAGAGTTTACATCACTAGAAGGGTTTCCATTCTTACAAAAATAACATTTAAAATTTAACTTTAAGAAAACAGTATAGTTTAGAAATGTTTCTTTAGTAGTTAGTATATAACACTAAGATAATAGGTGCCCAACAACTGAGGTTTTACAACACGTCCTTACCCCTTCTCTCTGATTCTGGTCGTATCTACTATTTCAATTGCATTTCTAGAGATAGAAGGCCTAAGTCATTGATGAGAAATGAAAAGGAACAAAGATAGCTTTGAAAAAATTAAGAGATGACAACTGCCAAAGAAATAATAAATTACACAGGTAATCTGCTCAGGACTGACTATAAATGTATAGAAATTTTGTGTAGCTATTATGTAGACAGCGCAACTTTTGAAAAGGCTCTGCTTTTAAAAATTTGCTTATAGCATGGTTCTTTGGAAACCTGGGGATACAATTTCCTATAAGACGAACATTCCATTTTCATGGTTAGATTCCTAGGCTAGCCCACAGAAGCCTTCCAACCTGAGTCAATATGGTTCTAACAACGAAACAGAGAATAATCTTTACATCACTAAAATCTCCACACTAGGCTTTTTCTGATCCCTGGCAAAACAAATGTATAAATCAGTACAGAATTATGTCTGAAGGAACAAAAAGAAAATTTTGATTTGAGGAGTATCTCTGGAAATCATCTCTAATAACTTGAAAATTCTACTTTCTTTTTTGTTATACTACATTTTAAAAGAACACTTAACCAAAAATAAGCTTTCCAAAATTCTTACCCTTTTTTCTTGGTGTACTATGCTTAGATTTTTTGGTTTCTTCTAGTATCTGTTCACCATATTCTGTGATGATCTGAAAATTTTAAGCAGAGAATTTAAAGAATTTGAAATACACTTTTCTTTAGACATTGCCATAATGTCATTTAATTAACATTCTTCCCCACAATCGTATTTAAAGTTTTAAAGTGAAAGGGCCATTTTGAAAAATCCAAGTAATTTAGACAGACAAAGAGACATGTGCATACATCCAGAAAAAGATGTGGAGGGGATAATGCAAACTATACCCGTGATTATATTTGGGGGAATAGCTCTGTGGGAAGGGAGGAGGGAAAGGAAGCTTTAACTTTCTATTTTTTTGTATGTCTGTATCATGTGAAGTTTTACAGGCACGTATAACACGTAGTTGTGCTTCAAAGTTAACTAACACTTGAAAACTGTTCACAGTCAACCCCACACGCATCATACGTACCTCTGGGGGCAAGTACTTCCGGATGCGCCGAGCTAAAGAGCCTCTGGAGAGAAGCGTTGTGGCCGAGGGGCGATGTGAGGGATTCTTTTTAAACATCTGCTTGATTAGATACTGAAGCTCATAGCAATAATGGGAGGGCAGTGGGCTCAGGGACCCCTGACATATTTTGAGGATAAGACTCTTCCAACTATTTGCCTGAAACTGAAAAGGAAAACTGAATTGTAAAAGCAGATACAAGGGAAGAGAATGGAAATAAGGAAACACCAGTGGAACTGAATTGATAAGAATTATTTTAATTTTAGAAATTTTTCTTCCTAGAGGTGTTGTTGAGGTACTGTTCTAAAATGTTACGGTTCTTCAGGAGAAAGGTAAGCTTCAACAGTAAAAAATGTCCCCACCTAGAGGAACTCTTAGCATCAATGCTTGATTTGGGTACTTTATGACTCAAATCAATGTTTTTGCAGATACACATTTTTAATACATTTTAAAAATCACATAGGGCTTTTTAAAAAGTCAAATGAGACTAAGGCTTATAATAAGTGTAACATCTCTTTGCTTTCCTCCTCCGCAGAAATCCCCAGGCCTGCTCCCTGATAATATGCACTTTAGACTTTTCCCATTTTAAACTTCGACTGCAAAACCTTTTTCACCTCTTATGTCATCAAAGTAGTTATTAAAATTTGACAAGTAATAGAGTGGGATAGAACGTGACATACCAGAAAGACATTTAAAAAGTTTTCATTGTGTAATAAACATACTGGAATTAACATCAGGTGTCAGCCTTGGTTAATATTTATGTAAGAGCATGATGGCATTCTGCCTCGGAGGTGCCCTACCCTGTTAATATATAAACGATATGAGAAAGGAAAAATCAACATGTAAGTAAGGAAAAAAGCAATAACCAAGGGAAAATTCAGGAAATGAAAAATAAGATTGAATCTCCTTTGCCTCAGGTTTTTTTTAACCATTATACTGAGTTTCTGCATTTCCTAAAGGTTTGAGAACTGCTTTTGCCTTTTTTAAAACAGACAAGAGAACAGATCCTGTGCCAAATACTCAGGGCACTGTACACCTTAATAGTTATTCTTGTTGGAACAAATAAGAAACATGTACATGAACATTTATAAAAAAGACAAAATCAGGGAAATGAAAAATATAATCACAAAAAAGTTACTGAAATTTTAAAAATAATTTTGCTTGTACCCCACTTGGGCTACACAGTAAAATAAGCTGTTTTAAAAACATTAATGTCCCAGGAACGAGCATAGCGTTGTGGGTCAATTATACTTCAAAAGCAAATAAATTCATAGAATGGGAGATCAGATTTGTGGTTATCAGAGGCAGAAGTTTGGGGAAGGGGGAATTGGATAAAGGCAGGCAAAACGTACAAACTTCCAGTTATGAGATAAGTAAGTACTAGGGATGTAACATACAATATGATAAATATAATTAAAACTGCTGTACGTTATATATGAAAGTTGTTAAGAGAGTAAGTCCCAAGAATTCTCATCACAAGGGAAAAATTTTTTTCTTTTTCTTTTGTTTTGCATCTCTATGAGATGATGGAGATTCACTAAACATCATTGTGATAACCATTTCATGATGCATGTAAGTGAAATCATTATGCTGTACACCTTAAATGTATACAGTGCTGTATGTCAATTATGTCTCAATACAAGTGGAAGGACAAAATTTTTTAAAAAAAGAATGCTCCCAATGAATACAAATTAAATGGAAAAACAGAAACCAAAACCAAAACCACTAATGTCCAGGACACCCTCTGAGATTTTAAATCAATGAGTCTGGCGTGGGCCTAGGCATCAGCATTTTAAAAAGTTGCCCAGGTTGTTCTAATTACGCAGCTGATGTTATAAGCCACTTATATTCAGAGGAGCTGACCTCTCATTCATGGAGCATGCCTTCCCTTTGAGTTCCTTCATCTAGTGGTGAAGGATTCTTCTCAGTCACTCACTCTCTTGAGCTCTGCATGCTCTCAAGCACGTCTGTAAAAACACTCTGTAGAGCCAAGTTTTAATCCGCGCCCAAAGAACAGAATTTAATTCTACGCCAAGCTAATACTTAATAGGGATCAGCACTGTGATTGTTAGTTCTGTGTAGTAAACAAGCAGGGCAAGTGATTAAACCTCTTTTTAAAATATCTTAGAAAAATACGTAGTATAAAGGAGCAAAGTTTATTTTCTCACGATACTTCAGTTAGAGAAGTTAGAGAAGAAACTCGCAGAAGTGAAATCCAACTGCAACAAGACAAATGCGGTACAGCCACTCTGCAAGGCAGTCTGGTGGTTCCTCAAAAAGCTAAATGTGCAATTAACATGTGACCCAGCAATTCCACTCCAAGGTATGTTCCCCTAAAACTGAAAACAGGGATCCTAACAGATACTTGTACACGCATGTTCACAGCAGCAAAAGGTGGAAACAACCCAACTGTCATCAACAGATGATGGATAAATAAAAAGTGGTATAAACATACTATGGAAAATTATATAGTCATAAAAAGGGATGCTACAACACAGATGAACACTGAAAACACTATGCTATGTGAAATAAGCTAGACACAAAAGGAAAATATGGAATAATTTAACTTATATGAAATATCTAGAATATGCAAATACATAGAAATTGAAAGTAGATTAAAAGCTACCAGTGGCCGAAGGGAGAGAGGGATATGAAGTTATGAATGGGTACAGAGTTTCTATTTCAGGTGATGGAAAAGTTTTGCAAATAGTAGTGATGGCTGTATAATATTGTGAAGTAATAAATGCCACTGAATTGTACATTTAAAACTGGTTAAAGTGGCAAATTTTATGTTACATATATGTCACCAAATTAAAAGAAATTAAGGATACCCACAAAAAAAGGAAAGAAGGGAGGGAGGGTGGGTGGGAGAAAGGAAGGAAGGCAAGCTAAGTGTAGAACTACAAATACTGCATCATGGAAATATCCTATTAGGATATGCTACAGTAGTGGTTCAAGGCAAAGATGACAGCAGTGGAAACATGAAAATCTTATAACGGAGGGAGGGTATAGCTCAGTGGTAGAGCGCATGCTTAGCAGGCATGAGGTCCTGGGTTCAATCCCCAGTACCTCCAATCAATTAATCAATCAATCAAATGATAAACCTAATTACCTTCCCACCCCACCCCTGAAAAAGAAAAAATTTCAATTAGCAATATTAAAAAACAGGAAAAAATATTATAATGAATACATCGTAGGGGAGCAAACTGCCAGCTGGAGTCCGGCACATTACTTAGGACTTGGCCCCACACGACTTCTCACATTTTGCATGCCATACTTACTGGATGTTTAAGGGTACAGAGTTCATAGAGGATGCATCCCAAGGACCAGATGTCACTGGAAGCATAAAGAAGCAATGAAATGACGGATAGGTTATGAGTAATCATACTAAAATATATGTATTTTATAACACAAAAATTTTTTAAAAAAATCACTCGACCTTTAATAAGGATAGATATCACAAGTAATTCCCAGCTGTTGAAATAAAATATATGGAAACCTGGGTCTAAACCTTAGGTGCTGACCAACAGTAACATTCACAAGAGAACGCTGCTCCCCAGCTCTGCTCCTGCACATCTGGGTGATGCAGGTATCACTTCGGTAGTACTCGCTGCAAGAGCGGGTATTCGTGGACTCAGGTGACCACAGTTGGAAGAAGGACTTTAAGGGTCATCCCGTGCAGCTTCTGTCCAGACCACCTGGGCACAACATCAGGCCTCTGCTCACACCTCCTGAAGGACAGCCCTCTGTGCCCCCGCCGGATGGCTCTAAGGGAGAGCGTTCTTATTCTTCCACAAAACAGCTCTTTAAAAATCAGGATAGAGTTCACCCACCCTTCTTCATACTAAGCCCCTCCAGGTTCCTCCATCATTCTCATCACCTACTTGTCATCCTCCAGACATTTTCCAGATGATATTCTTTTTATTTTAACCAAGATTTTTATCAACTGTTTCCCCCAACTTTTAATTTTTTAAAGTTTGAAACCTATAGAAAAGTTGTAAATGCCCACATGCTCCTTCCTAGGACCCCTGTCATTAACACCTGCCACGTTCACCTGCTGTTCCCCTCTTCCATCTGGATCTGAACCTCTTGAAAAAAAGGTGGCAGACATCAAACATTTCACCCCGACGCACATCAGCATGTATCTCCTAAGAGAAAGGACATGCTCCCTCATGAACACAATACCATTATCACATCCAAGAAAGTTAACCTTAATTCAACACTACTATCTAAAATTTGGTCCAACCTCAGATTTCCCCAGTTGTCCCAGGAAGTCCCTTTATAGCAGTTTTGTCTCCAATTCAGTCAATTTTACTCTTCAAGGAGCCTATTCAGCCTGGATTTTCATACCCTTTTCAGAAAGCAATTTGGCAGAAGGTAACAAGAACCTTTAGGTGTTTCTGCTTCTAGGAATTTATGCCAAGAATGTGCCAAACAACAATGACATGTTTATGCATAAGAGGCATTACTAATCACAGCACTGTTTAGGACACTGACAACTGGAAACATGTCATAAGGCCAACAACAGAGGAATGTTAAATAAACTTCAGAAGAGCCACGTAGTAAACTATTATGCGACCATTGACAATAATTATGAAGAGTTTAGATATGGTGTGAAATGGATATGATATAATACAAAGTGAAAAAAGCAACATACTAAATTTAATATACAGTATTTATCTAAGTTTAGTGGAAAAAGTGAATGGATGAGGAAAAAAACCCAAAATACTATTAGTCATTGTGTAAAAATGGGTGATGTCCATTTCACTTCTTGTATATCTCTACATTTCCAATCTCCCCTGCCCACCCTCTCCATCAATGAGTGGGCATATATTACTTACATTCAGAAAAAACTTATGTTTTCAATCATAAGGACTTCATACCATTTTCTCATAATCAATGAGAAGTGCTTATTACCTGGTCCTATAAATGTTAACTCAGTGACATAATCCAGTGGTTCCCAAATTTTACTGCACGTTGGAATCACTTGGTAATCCTGGAAAATTACTGATGTCTGCTTCCCACGCCAGACATTTGGATTTAACTGGTATGGCTACAACCTGTGCTTTGGGATTTTTAAAAGCGGGAGCAGCAAAGTTTGAGAAGCAGTAATATAATTCATATTGTTCCCAGAAATGACTAGCCTTTCTTTCAGCATTTACATGTAGCTCCTCTTAGCTCTGATCAAAACAGTTGGAAAATTATGACTTTCATCTAGAAGCCTGGGAGTTTAAATTCTACACTGCTTTGAGATATATTTTTTTAAAAATAAAATTTCATCCATAGGCTACAATGCCTGTCACCAAACAGCCACCCTTGTACCAACTAAGTCATCACTTACCTTTTATTGTTATAAGGCATGTTTTCCCAAATTTCTGGGGGCACATAATAAGGTGTTCCCACATATGTACAAGCAAACGCCATGGGACTAAAATCACAAAAAGGCAGAGAATGATTACAGGGCATTTCTGAATAATAGATATTTTTATTACTGTCACTACTATAGACTAGACATACGTACTTGGAGAGAAGTCGGGCAGCTCCAAAATCACCCAGTTTTACTTTTCCACTTTGGGTGAGGAAGACATTCTGCATCAAAAAAAAGAAAAGCTCAAATTACATCCTCCATCATTCAAACACAAGGCAGAGATCTCTGGGAGAAGCTGTCTTTCAGAGCCTGCTGATGATGGAGATGAGGAGTAGAAATGCTGACAGCCAAGTCTCCGAATGAACACAAAAAAGACAAGATACTGTCTTGACAGCTACACATTCCCTTGCTTGGGAATTCAGGATGTCTGTTTAGAAATCTAACAAGCGAGCTTCAGACTGTATCAGCACACCCTGATCAACCAGGAAAACTGTATCAGGGTAACTCCACATGGCAGGTCCTAGTCTCAACCATTTTTCATCTGAGCACACGTGGTCTCCGTAAGAAGTCACTTAGAGAGCCTGGAACACATTAACATATACTACTAAAGAGATTAAATAACCCTTTCTCAGGTAGTACTTTATTTGGCCAGTACAAATAATTACATAGACAAATATTCCTAAACTAAATAAAAATGCCCCCAACAGAAACAGAATAACACAGAAAAAAGACTGAATAAAAGTCTGGGTTTGGTTTTTTTTTTTCAGGTCCAAAATGTATTTCATTTACCTTAGACTTGATATCTCTGTGTAACACACGTTTCTTGTGAATGTGATTTACTCCAAGGCACATTTGTGTAAACCAGTTAAGTATCTGTGAGAAAGAAAGCATATGAATCTGTAAGAATGCAGTAGATGGGTCAGGGTAACCCCAAATTCTCAAGAATCATCTCTCAGCCTTGGTTGACCTGGGTTTTCCATAATACAAGTATAGAACTGCTAAAAGTTACATACTTCAACTAAGATTCAGTGATGCCTGGAGAAATTCTGAAAAGCTGTGAACTCCATTATCATTATCTTATGTGTGATCCAAAGAGCAATTTATTTTAATAAAACTCCCACTATATTTTTCTTATATTCAACCAAATAAAAGAATTTCTTAAATGCATATATAAAAGTAGTTCACTACTTAGAAATGAATATGCTATAACTTTTTATACTGTAATCATTACATCAGATTTTCATTTACTTTTCCAGACTATTCATATGTTCAAAGATTTCATTACATTATCAACAATCTTTTGAGGTCAGCATTTCCGCTTACAAATCCCCAGTCAATAGTACCCAGATTTCCAGGTGCCCACAATTAAATGTCAAACTGACCCTTTTTCATCCCTTTTTTGCTGTGAAGATTCATCTATTTTAAGCAAAACTGACCTCCTACTATGGAATCCAGATTCTTAACAACACAACTTCTAAATGAAAAATACTTATACCAATATACTTTCATAACATGTTATACCCTATATCACACTAAGCCCCAGTAAAGCTGTCTATGTAATATTTTCCTTTGTCAATTCATTTCATTAATATTTAATATGCAACTTTCCATTAAAAAGGCAGTAAGCATATTAAGGGAATATGCTAAATTTTAGAAGGAAAAAGACTGAGAATAGGTACTCCCAAAAAACAGAACTGCAGGCTTCATTCTTCAGATGATCTAGAAATGCAAAAAAAATCCACCTGCCTTCTAACATTTCAATTCGAAAAAATAAAAATTTAAAATATATCTAGTACAAAATATGAATAAACACAATTTTGAATTTCTTCTAAACATGAAAGTTTTGTTTCTAGGTATTTTATAAACTTATGTCTATTTTACTTCCTAAAAACATTGCAGGCAGCCACATTGTAACGACACACTCAGCAATAGGATGGATACAGAAATTAGTCATTTCTAACTAGGGTGTCAGGTAATCATGTAAAATCACATACAGATTTTATGAGAAAAGGTGCTTCTAAACATTGAGGGAAACTAGGTGTCAGTCTCTCACCATATCTTCAGGAAACAACTTTCCTTTCTGATGTTTAATCTTCTGCATTAGGTCTCCTCCATCACAATACTCCATCACAATATACAGATGTCCTTCAGCTAAAATAAATGGAAGCCTCCTTAAGAAAGCCATAGTGGCCATGAATCAAATTCAGAAATGCTTGTATTGGGGGAAATTCATATTTACCTTCAAATGATTCTTTAAAGGCAACAATATTGGGGTGTTTCATCTTGGCTAACAGAACAGCCTCCTTCCTAGAATTCTGTGTATCAGAGGGAGACTAGAAAAAGATTTTAAATAAGGTAAATGTAACACTTCATTTAAAAATAGATAGGTTTACCATATGGTAGTATTTTGTACGTTTCACTGCTAGACGTAGTTCTGTAGCACTGCGCTTTGACCCAGTTTAAGTCGATGAAACGCCACGAGAAAACACGTGGGGATTTTCCAACTATCATTACACATATTTTGCAGGCTTAATCTGACCTCTTTTGTCTTTACAAGCACAGAATGTAAACGAGTTTTAACAGCAGCCTAAGCGTATCCTAACTTGTGGAGCCAGCATGCCATCAACAATGGCAGATCCTTAAAGAAAAACTAGGGATTTCATGTTTTTACTGTCTGCATCACTTTATCAGTCCACTGGTGCCTTACACCAGCAAGGATAGACAAAGACTATATGCAAAGTAAGTTTCCAAAACTGCTTATCCCCTAATTTACTCTATGAGGATAAAATCCTGAATGACTTCTCTTACAATTAAGCAACTGCAACTGATGATGTCCTACCACAAGGGGTCTCAGAGCAGCAGCAGCAGCACCCACTGGGAACTTGTTAAAAATGCAAATTCACGGGCCCACCTGGACCTACTCAACCAGGCAGTCTCAGCAATCTGTTAGAACACGCCCTCCAGGTGATTCTGATGCCCACTCAAGTCTGAGAACCACTATACAAGGTCAAGAATGCAATGGGAAAATAAAAATACTCATTCTGAGAATTTTATTAAAGTGTATTTAAAACAAAATTATCCAAACACTATTAAGCAGCCTTCATAGCATGGTTCTTCCATATGACCACTATAAGGGTCATATAGTAAGTGATATGTCATATAGGTCACACAGTGATCAATACAGCTGACACCTGAACAAGGTTAGGGGAACTGACTCCACGCAGTTAAAATTCTGAGCACAATGCATAGTCGGCCCTCCGCACATGTGGTTCCTCCGTATCCAAGTTTCTGCATCCAGGGTTCAACCAGCTTCGGGTCGTGTAGCACTGCAGTATTCAGTACTGAACAAAATCTGAGTCTAAGTGGACTCGAGGCAGTTCAAACCTGTGTTGTTCAAGGGTCAACTGTACAGATAAATCAGCACCTATAAATTAATAAAACCGACAAACTAAACCACAGAATAGGTTCCTTGATACCGAAGGTTAGCGTTTTAGGTCTTGAGCTAGCTCTTGTATGTTTATGTTCCTTTTTTACATTAATGTTGCACCTGAATTGCTTTTGGGCATATTCCCTACACCCTTAGGTATGCAAAATTGGAACTTATTACAAATTATTCACATTAAGATAAAATAAATAGCAATCACCACCCAAATCTTGATTATTCTTGTTAATTATAATGTCCTAAGAACCACAAAAGATATATCAAGACCTTGCAAAGATCTTTATTATATGAATAAATCCATGAAAACTTTGGCACAAAAAACCACATTAACGCTCAAGAATTTATTTTCCCCTACAAATTACAGGTACACGCTCAACAAAAGCTAACTGCTTTAGCAGTCACCTTGGGAAGCCTTATTTCTTTCATGGCAAACATCCGATTACTGCTTTCCTGCTGAACCAAAAGGGCTCTGCCGAAGGAGCCTTCCCCGATCACTCTCAGGACTGTGTAGCCGTCCATACTGGGGCCCCACTGCTGCAGTCACCACCGGCTCTCCCAAACTATATTCAAGAACAGAAACAGCTGAGCATTACATTTATTTTCAAAGGACAGAATGAATTCAAAGTAGCTCTAACCACCATGATAGGACAACTTACTTCTTTATTCACTCAACAGGTAGACACTGAGCACCCATGCCAGGTTTTATAACCCAGAACAAACCTCCCACAGCCCAGCCACCATGCACAGTCCAAAGCAGATGGGACCACAGACCTAAACAAATGCAGAGGGGCCAGTCTTCCAGGAAGAGTCATGCTGGTAGACGGCAGGAGTATCCTGGGGAATTAGGAAGGTGATTTTTTTTTTTAATTAGAGGATTCACTGTATTTATATTACTCTGTGTTGCTTTTTATTTTTTTTTTCATTTTTTAAAATTGAAGTATAGTCAGTTTACAATGCTGTGTCAATTTCTAGTGTACAGGAAGGTCATATTTAAGCTGAAGCATGAAGGAAGAATGGACGTTGACCAGGCAGAGAGGACAGAAGAGTGTCAGAAGCAGAGGGAATCACATATTTAGGAGCAAAAGGAGTAGGGTATATAGCTCAGTGGTAGAGTGCATGCCTAACAAGCACAAGATCCGGGGTTCAATCCCCTGTACCTCTGTTTAAAAAAATAAAAAACAAATAAATAAACCTAAAATTACCTCCCATTAAAAAAAAAAAGAGCAAAAGAGAATGTATTCAAGAAATCGAAAGAGGACTGTAACTGGCTGGTAAGGCAGGCAGGGCCTTGTATGAGAGCCATCGTTAAGCCAAGTTCCAGTTGTTGGATTTTACCCTCAGGATAATTAAAGGGTTGTCTTGGAAGGGTTTCAACCAAGAGAGTAGATTTACATATTAGAAAAATCACTCATTCTGTCTGTAGAGCAATGTCCCAGGCGGGGGTGGGGGGTGGGGTGGGGGGGAGGCAGGCCAGCGCAGGACTCCTACAAAAGAAAAGGCAGGAAAATGATGGAATGGAATCAGGTCGTGGCAATGGGATAAAGAAAATGGAAAGGAAACATAGGAAAAATTGGCAAGATTTTTGGTGATAGATTTATGGGAGAAGGACAGGGAGGAGGGGACAAGGCAGACTCAGGTTTCTGGCATAAACTGGGTGACTACTGATACCACTGCCGGAGAAAAAGGAAAGGCATGATGGTTGTATGCGTGGTTTTCGGTTTGATTTTTGGGGGGTGGGGTAGTGTGGGGAAAGGCGTGGGGAAGGGAGACATGTACTCCTTTGGGAACATGCTGAGTTGGAGGTGCCTGGGACTAAGAAGAGATGTTAAACAGTCTTTGAACTTCGGTCTCCCTTCTGTATTTCCCGGATGAAGCAGCTCTCTGGACTGCTTAATACATTACAAAGAATGAATGTACGTAAAGTTCCTGACACTGGTACTTAGGGGGCCCTCAGTAAATGGCCGCTATTATTACTATCAAAACCTTAGAACTAGGTGAAGCTTTTTTTCATTACAGAAAAACACTGGAATTAATTACTTGGTTTTCACAAAGCTTACTTGTGGTGTCTATGTTCATAAAAATCACACCACAAAGAATTATGCGGTCCACAGAGCATGGCAAGTAAAGCAAAAACTCACAAACCCAAACCTACAGTCTAGTGACCTATAAAACTTCGTTTCTATTCCTATTTATCTAGAATTACCAGAAAACTCTAGAAATAATTTCTCCATATAACCAAATCAGATGCAAGGTCTTCAAAAAACACTCTTTTCGAGGACAGGTAGGTCTATCATTAGATTCAGGGATCTGAAAGAAAAAAGTTCTTTGCCTCTATTCTAACTGACCCCTGGTACTATTACACGATTTGACAAGGAGGCTTAGTTTTCCCATATTTTTATTCTTTTTTTTTACTTCAGGTTTTTATTCTATAAATGGACAGTCACTGATTAAAGAAGAGCAACCACTGACTTTCTTTAGCTGAAAACATTTGGCCCTTTCTGCCCACATCTGCTCCCGTTACTCAGTATTACACCCATAAGCTCACGAAAAGATCTGTGTATACTCTGACCAAAAGCGTCCCTTCGCAGGCGTATACCATCAAAAACTAATAAAGTGATTTGCAAATGCAAATTAAGGATGCAGCTCAGAAGGCGCGCGCGCCCCCCGCGCGCGATGCCCGCATCACGGGAATACCCGATCCCCACTCTCCCGACTAGGGGAGAAGCCGCTCCGCCTCGCAGCCCCCGCGCACCCGTTCCCCCCGAGCCAGCGGCGGGCGGCTGCGGGAGCGCCACCCAGGCCCGGGTCCCCGAGCGCCGCAGCGAGTCCTGCACGCCCCCACCCCGCGTGGCGCCGCCCCTGCCCGCGGGGACCGCTCACCGGCTCCCCTCGAGACCCGAAGCCGCTGCTCCACCGCCGAGGCCGGCGCGCTTCCGCGGGGCGGGCCGGCGGGTCGTCTCTCGGGTTGCCGGCGAAGTTAGCCTGCCAGATATGGCGGGAGGCGCTGTTCTCGGAGTAGGCGGGCCTACGAAGGGCACGTTTTCAAACTGTTGTTCCATGTTGCTCCAGAACAATGCCAATAATATAAAGGGACGCCGTCCCCCTCGCAGCCTGAGTTCTGTCTCCTGTTTAAGCGAACAGCCCATGTAGGTAAGTTTCTTGGGCCCAGCACTTAGCTTACTAGCTGTGTGAACTTGGGCAAGTGTGGACGGCAGAACAGCGGACCCCCAGAGAGTCCACGTTTATTATTACAGATAACGTACACTAGTTATGAGGGGCTAGGCACTGTTTTAAGTGAGTTTCTACGTATAAAGTGCTTAGAAAAGAACTAAAGTGTTAGCTGTTGACTCAGAATCTTCAAAACAACCCTAATGGTAGGTAGCTAGGTAGGTAGGTAGAATTATGTCTGAGGTACAGAGAGGTTATTTGCCTCAGATCCCACAGCTAATAAGTGGTAGAATTAGAATTAAAACCCAGGAAGTATGGCTTCAGAGCCTGACCCTTAACCACCACACTGCAATAATGTTAGAGACGTTGCAGTGATGAACAGTGAAAAAAGCTGACCAAGGTATAAAGTCTGAGGAGGGCCCATTGGATGTAGCAACAGAAGGTCATGGGTAATCTTGAAGAAAGTGGTCTCAGTGATGTGATGAGGGAGAAACCAGATTGTGGTAGCTGAGGTGGGTTGGTCAGAAGAATCAAGGAGTGCAGGATACTTTCAAGATACTTATTCATGAAAAGAAGGAGAGAGGGTGATAACCATGAGGAGAAGGAAACATAAGATTATGGGAGTATTTTATTAATGGGGAAGCTATAGTTATGTTGAGGGATAATAAACCAATGGAAGGAAAGAGGCTGAAAATACTAGAGGCAGGGGGAAGGTCTAGTTGAGATAAAAAAAAAAAAAGCCCTGGAATGTGAAACTATTATCTTATTAGGAACTTAGGAAAATTAACTTTGAGATTCAGAGGTCATTGGGCATCCTAACAATTTAACATTTAAAAAATATTTGCTTTGTCAATACACGTAGTTTTATCTTTTCTAGAATTTCACATAAATGGAATCATATAGTAGATAATTTTTTTGTGTTTCCCTTCTTTTACTTAGTATGTTTTTGGGGTTTATCAATGTTGCTGTGTTTATCAGTAGTTCACTCCTTTTTCTTAATGTGTTTCCCTGGCTTTATTTCCATTGACTGTATGTCATACAGTGTTCTTTTATTCACCAGTTGATGGACTTTTGGGTTGTTTCCAGCTTGGGGCTAATATGAATAAGACTATTATAACAGCTTTGTGTACAGTCTTGTAGGGGCATGTCGTTTCTCTTGGACACTTAGGGATGGAATTGCTGGGTCTTACCCTTACATTTTATATTTTTAATAATTAAACCCCTACTTAGACAAAATAAACATGAATTTCTGTATCCTGCATCCAAACATGACAAGCTTATTAGCAAGATAATTAGCTTTAATTATCTACTTTCTTTTTTTCTGTCCTTGACACCTCCTGTTGAAATCATTGGAGTGTCTTCATTTTCTATAATGTTTTATAATCTGCAGTTGTGCAGATTTCACTGTTTTTTGGATTTGTTGTGCTTAACAAGTTTTTAAAATCTTAGATTTACTTTTTAGTTCACTGGAATAAAAACCTCTAGAAATACTTTCAGGTAGGTTCACGAGCAGTAAACTGAATCCTTGCATGTTTGAAAATTACCGCTGTTTTGCCTTCAAATTTGCGTGATAGCTTGGGCATAACATTCTAGTGTCACAATCCATTTTCTCACGGAATTTTGAAGATCTCAGGTGTGGTAGCTGGTCTGGCTCCTGAATGTCTTGCACTGATCCCCACAGAGGTGGAGCTGGTCCTGCTGCTACTGAGCGCTGCTAAGTTCCATCAGCTCCGCCACGCCTTTTAGTGTTCAAGATTCCTTTATAAAAGCGTCTTGCTTAAGAAAGCCCTCCAGGTCCTAATGAAAAAATTTTGTTTTCTCTAATATACTGTCTCTTCTACCTGGAATCTACTTTTGCAAGTGGTGTAGAGATTGAAATTTCTTGTTTTCAAAATGGATGCATAACTGACTCACAGCTTTTCTCTACTGTTTTGAAATGTGTATTTTATCATTTACTAAACCCCCATGTAGTCTAAATGAACGTTACATTGATCTACATCAATGAAAAGTTCCTATGACTTAGAAAGTGCAGAACCACACCATTTATATCTGACATAGAAAAACAAAATTCACACACATGCACACACATTTATATGTATTTATGTCTGTGTATGCATGGTAAATATACAGAAAAGGATTTGGAAGATTGCCGTTATTAATATTACATTTAAGGGTAGTGGATGGGAGTAGAGGAATTTTGCTGTATTTGTATTGAAATTTAACAAGAAAATATTTGGATACAGCACTGACAGGCTCTAGAAAACCCCAGCAGGAGTCTCTGCTTCTCCCTGGGTAGTAATAACTTCATTGTCCTCTCTGGTGACTGGTGACTTTTCTCCCCAACCTCCTTATGGTCACCCAGTGCCACCTATTTACATTTCTCAGGTCTAATTACGTAGAAAAGACTAATTCTCAGTCCTGATTACAAATACCTACAGAAAGGACTCTGACAGTCCAGCTTGAGTCAGCGCACATTCTGGCCACTGAAACGGGGGGACAGGCAGATAAAATGATACAACATGACCAAAGGAGCCTATTCCATCTTACCCTTCAGAAAGATGAGGTTCATCTGAATAACTTCTCCATGGTCACATAATTTTTAAGAGAAGGTAGCAGCTGAGATTCTGAATGTAGGTCTGTTGGACTCGAAGGCTCATACTTCATACATCACATTCTTAAAGATATTTAGCTTGGAACAAACCTAGGTCAGACACATAACTACGTAACTGTTCTTACTCATCTGAAAAGGAGTTAGAACTACATCTATAAATGTTAGAACTATGATTATTTAGATAGATTTTCCCTTCGTAAAGGGAGGAGGGAAAAGCAGCACTCTACAGAGCCTGTCCAAACATGGAATAGTTTATCTCAAGCTCTCTTTCACTGAGATATTTCAAGCTATGCTATCTGCCAAGTGAACCATATGGTACAGATATTACAAAACTGAGAGTATAGGCCAGCCTCAAATTTATTTCAGAATGGCGTATTTTATGCCATTCATACAAAGTATAAAAAAACTAAAGAATTAAGATGAAAATTAAGGTAAGTTTTTAGATGAGAACATCGATAATTTTTCAAAAGGAAATACACCATTATGCACACACTTTTTAAGTATTGAAAAACCTTAAGTCAAATCTCATCAGAATGTTTTCAAAGGCAAGGTTCAAATTTATTCACTGTGGTTAAACTACATTTTATATTTGTTGAAAAAAATGTCACTGAAATATCATTATATAGATATTTTATTGTATACATATTAGGTACACAACTTAAAAAGGAGTAAAAATTCTACTCTCTAGAACATAAGACAATAAATAGAAAAAAGATAGGTGTTTTACAAATAGAATTTAATGAACACAAATGTGATTTTTCACCACGTTCATTTAAGCAGTTTTAAAGCTATATAATCTTCTATAATGACCAAATCCTTATTTGAAACTATAGATTTGGTAGAGGATGTGTGCCATTTAAGTATTAGTTCAGAGACTTATAAAATGATTTTATTGGTGGTATTTATGTGTAGAGAGAACTGTTTAGTGTGTATGACTATCATGTTTTAGGAGACATGATTTAACGGTGAAGTTTTTATATTATAAGGAAGAAGTCAATTTTAAGTGTTAGTTATTTTAGAAATACTATCTAAACTAGAATGACATTCATTAAATAGTATATATTCCTTCTTTATCTCCATTCTAATAGTCTATAAACTGTATCAAATGAAGCAATGGAAGTTAAAATTTTAACATTTTGGATAGTCAAGTTACAAAAGGAAATAAAAAAAGGAACTCAGATTTAAAGTTCCGAACACCCACTAAGTTTGGCACATTTTCTTTCTTAGCACTGAACACCTTCTCTTAGAAATGGAGTATTTAGTTAACTGTCTCTCTTGGTGACCTCAGTTACAACAAAAGAGGCCAAGAGACCACAGGTGCAGACTCACTGGCACTGGTGGAAAGTGGCAACGAAGAACCAGGGGCAGCCCAAGGCACACGGGGACCACAGCAGTCTGGGGGACTAGCACTGGGCAAAAAAGTAAGCTAAATCTGTCTCGACAAAATTTACCTGCTTTAGGGAAAAACTCAGTCTACTGAGATTGACAAGGTAGGATTAGCTTATCACACACAGAAGGTAACACCTGCTATAAAGTGAACACTAGTAAAAGCACCTACTGCCATGAATACTTAGGTCCCTGGCAACTCCTGATCTAAGGGAGGTACAAAGGCACAACAGACAAACTGACGGAACACCCTCGGAATAATAAAAACCCCATCCTCTCCTCGTCAGACCTTCACTTCTCTTCTCCTGGGTCAGTCTCCACGTACATGCGGCACAGGGCCACGTTGGGGCGGCACACGAAAGCATCAGTGTCACTTCCCAACTCTCTTAACTGTTCCAGTGAAGATACACTAGGATAATGGTCTTTTAACATATCTGGCAATTTAGAAGTCTTCTCTTGAAGACGCCGAGAACGTCTAACTGGTGTTAGAAACTTCAGCTCTTTAAATGCAGAATTTGTTTCGTCAAACTGTATCTTCTTTTTTACACTAAAAAGAACACAGAATTATTCCCCAAGTTAAAAAACATGTTAACATTTTTACTTTGCACTTTTATGC
Source organism: Vicugna pacos (assembly GCF_048564905.1). NCBI lineage: Eukaryota > Metazoa > Chordata > Mammalia > Artiodactyla > Camelidae > Vicugna > Vicugna pacos. The sequence goes on along the minus strand of NC_133000.1, from coordinate 13,147,167 downwards.
TATTCATCATACTATAACCTGTATGTTGCAACCATGTGACTGCTTGTCTTATAGAAAGAGGTGCTGCCAGCTCCTTGAAGGAGTAATTTCTCTACTTGTTGTTATTATGTTGTACACAGTAGATACCTGAATATCTATAAAATTGGCTAATTGCTCAATTTCAAAACCTACTGTTATCAATAATACAGAGATTAAAGTACAATAGTATAAAAGTGTTCTTTTTAAAAATGGCAGTATTTAGGGAAAAACAAAGCAAATTAGTATTTAAAGGGCAAAAAATGTTCCAATTTTACTCAATTTATTTTAAATCTTTCTATTAACAAATAGTTCTAATTGGAAGCTATCTTAAAGATTTTAAAATACCGTATTTATTATCCCTAAGCATAAAAACAAATCACAGCATATTACATTTTAAAAGTTTACCTTTGCAAGTATGGCGTCGTAGACACATTATATTTAATCAAGCAACTCGCCCTAGTTTCTGTTTTGGGGGTTTTAACATCGTTGGTCGGATCTTTTGTTTTGTCATCTTGCTCCTTTTCACAGTCTTGAAATACCACACTTCGAGGATGCTTATTTTCCATTTCCGGCTTTCCAGACCCTAGATTAACACCTGTATCCTCAGTGTTGACTTCTTGGATTTGTTCCTTGGTTTCACAAGCCTCTTCATTATTTCCTCCTATAGAAAGATTTATAGATTAAGCTTTTGGTCAAATTTAAAGAGCAAAATCAGAAGACAAAGTTATTTATAGTTGGCCAGATTTGCAAAATAATAGACCCAAACTACCATCCTAACCATGACTTTTCCTAAGGAAATACCACGACAATTATTTAACAAAGATGTACTATCTCCTACGTGTTAGGGGTTATAGATACAAATCTAAGAAGGAAATCATCCCTGTCCCTTACGAAGTTCACATTCCATGGAAGAGACATGCTTTAAAATAAGGAAAATGCTGTCATTGAGGTAAAAACAAAGGGAAACCATAAAAAGAAATAGTTGACTTTGCTCATGGGACAGGAAAATGGCGATGGAGGGCTTCACAAATGACATTTAGGGGAGACCTTGAAAAATGAGTACTTGAAAAGACCAAGGAAGACAATCTTGGCATGAAGCTTAAAAGAAAATGACCTAGTAAGACAGCATTAAAGGGCTAGTGCGCTTTGAATACAGGGTAAGGAGCAAGGTGGGAATGTGGGAAGGAGGTGATGTGTTTAGATAGGTAGGAAGTTTTGGTTAAAAAAAAAATTCACTGGAGAGAGATACAGTTAGATTTGGTCACTGTGAAGAATGGTTTAGAATGGCAGGCAACTGAACGTATGACTGGTGACGGTAAGAAGACAGAGCAGAACAGTCTGAGCGCGGAGGCAGGAGGCAGAGGCACCCAGTGAGAAGGAGGGGGCCCAAGTTCATTCCCAAGTCAGGACTTCATAAATGAATGCATGTGTACGTCTGAGTAAGTGTGCCCATGTATTAGGGGCATTCCTTCTAAAATTTCTTCTTAGGAGTCTTTAATCACAGAAGAGGATTTTTTTTTTCTTTTTTCTTTTTTTGGGAGGAAGAGATAGAAGTATGGGGAAGCAGTGAGGGAAGTCCAAAATAAAACATGTCAGCTGTGAAATACTTGCGAGACATCCTTGTAAAGCCGTTGAGCTGGAAAGACCTTTAGATTTGTTTATTAGGAGATTATTAGAAATTTTTTACTAAGATCTGATTTAGTTACATCATAAAATGAATGTGGTTAAAGTGAGGGGAAGTTGAAGAGGAGAGAGAGGGCATATCGATTCATTAATACAACAAATATTTAAGTGCCTAGTAACACACCAGGCATTGCATTAGCACTGGGGACACAAGGGTCAGGAAGATCAGAAACGGTCCCTGACAAGAGGGTTTAGAGTTTAAAAGATAAGACAGACAAGCAATCACGTGCATCAAGTACTGCACAGAGAAAAACAGCGAGCACAGAACTCATCTAGTCGGGTGGAGAGGAAAGATGGACATCAGGGTAGGCTACCTGAAGGAAGTGACATTTGAAATGAGGCCTAAAGGATAAATAGGAATTAGGTTAAAAGTAGAAGACAGGCTTGGAAAGACCCAGAGATAAGACAGACAGTCTAGCTCTTTCTAGGAAATAAAAAAAAGTAAAGAAATTCAGGAATGTGGCAGAAAGGGAGCGAAAGAGAAGAGACTGGGGTCAGGAATTTAAGCAGGTGAATGACGGGGCATTTGAGGTATCCTAGTCTTTCCTGGTTTTTCCTCCTGTCTCCCTGGCCATTCCTTCTCAAGCTCCTTCATTCCATGTAGCTGCTAAGATCAGATCGTATACATCTTTTGCATGGTCAACTGGGGCATATTAACAGCAACCATAAAGAGAAATGTTCTCTCCTGAACTAAAAAAATCTTTTTAGCAATCATTCAGTCAAACTGCCTCATTTTGAGACAGGAAATTAAGGCCTAGAGAGGTAAGGTAACTTTCACAGAGATGCGATAACAAATTTGGGTTTTGAACCAGACCTCCTAATTAAAAACTATTTATACTACATAAAACCAATGAATTTCAAAGGTATGTCAACAGAAGTATGAGGTAAGGGACAACCTCCATATTTAAGAAGTTAAAAAAGACAAAAATAGTTCAGCAGAGACAGTTAATAAAATCACAATTCACTTGAAGGAAACAAAAGAAGCTAACTTACCTTTAACTTTTTCTTGATTCTTCATTGTCAGAATGTCAACAATTGCACGTCGCATCTCTTCAATAGGCTTAATTTTTTTTAATGAAGAAAGCACACCCATGTAAATTTTATATTCTCAGATATTAATGAGGTTGTACAAGTTTAAAACATTAAAATTAGTAATTAAATTTCATATATATTTTTTAAAAAGGCAGTGGTTCCTGTGCCATTTTTCTCAGGACACTTATTTTGCCACTCAAGTTGAAAAAAATGACTGTTTTTTTTTTCCAATCAATAGAATAAAAGTGAACTTAAGGGATAGAATTTCATCAGCTAAAAATTTTTTCCGTAAGTTTTCTTAAGCCTAAGATAACTATCACTGCTTGCCTGACAGAAACAAAAAAACAAGTAGCAAATTAAGACTGTCAAATCTAATAAAGAGCTGATTATATTAAGTTTACTCTAAATTTATAATTAGTTTACTCCTTTTTCCTACATTCAAGTTCATGGTTATATTTTTGTTTCACATGCTATTAAATGCATCTCTGAAGAGTTCACAGTTGATCAGCCTAACATATTTCATTCATTCAAAAACTCAACAGTTCACTAAGTGTCCATTATATGTCAGATATAAGCACTTACTATGCTCCTTTGAACTGCAATGCCTGCAATGTAATATATTCAAGACATGATAAGGAAAGGAAGCTCTGGTTGATATTCTCCATTCTAGAACTTAGTCCTGAACTACCCACCCATCTGGCTTTCAATTTTCTTGGCTAATTTTGAGCCTTGTTTTCCAATTTCTGCTCTGATATCACATGTTTCTCTTTCTACCACTGCTTTCTATGTGAACTCCTGGCTCCACTTTTGTACCCTCACTATACTGCCATCAGGTGCTTTAATAACGTCCCTTCTGGTTCAGTGTAGTCGGGACCTAACACTGGGAGTCCAGGTGGGAAGGGTCCAGGTGGGATTCTGTCAAATACAATTATGCCTCAGCAAAGTGTTTTTACACATAACAGCCATAGAGAGAATATCTGCTGAAAATATGATTTTTGATTCAGGCGAAAGATCAAATAGCATTTTCTGGCTTTGCTGAGACTAAAGGATTTAGGCCTTCGTTAAGGAAAGGCTAAAAAGAAGAGTTTTTTTCTTTTTTAATTTCTTTGTAAACAATTTCCAAGAATGCATTTCTGAGAAACCTGGTCAAAAGGAAATACATTTTAGGAACATTTGCCCATAAAAACAAACAAATAAAATACAACCAAATAAAAAACCTCAAGATACAATTTATTCTATACCTAGGGCTTTTTGTAACAACACACTAGGAAGAGGTGAGAGGCTGATATCAAACCACTATGGTGGTAATAATGTCAGAGAAATTAGTTTATTGCCATATGTGATTGGACCAAACATGTAGCATATAAATGTGTCCATAAAGATATACTCCTAAACCAAAAGTTTCCTCACAAAGCCATCAGAGCTTGCTAACATTTAAAAAGTTAATTTAATTCCACTTGGTTTTTATTCAATAAATACATTTTAATATTAAAAAGTCAGTTTCCCAGTAGATTTCTCAAACTAGGAAATGTGCAAAATGACATGTTGTGCTAAAATCTTTCTCACAGCAAGTTTCATGAAATGCACCTTTTGGCTTATATCCATTTCCTAAGATTACCCCTAGCACAAGAGTAAGTCTCACAAGGTTGAGAAACAGCCTTTATAATATGCAATCCTTGTGGCCTTTAAACATCCCTTATGATTACATATATAACCACAACTTTATTTTATTTATTGTGTTGTGATGTGTTCCAGAATAATTCTAAATCATTAACACTGCAATAATAAAGACAGTTAAGTTTTAATTTCACCTGAGCTCCTGCCAGAATGGCCTCCTCGTAGATTGCGATAATATTTTCAATAGGACCTGTGATTGGCTCAAGACGAGCAAGGCATATCCAATATTTAACAAGTTTTTTGGCATCTGGAATGTTTTTAATCAGGTCATTCAGTGTAACCAATACTTCTTCTTTTGGACATCCCTAAAATAGCAAGAAATAAAGTGAGTGAAATCTTTTAGCCTACAAATTATGAACAACTAAATTAGTTTACTATAATCAAGAGCAGTGATAAAGCGAGAAAAAGTGGATAGGAAATTATTCATAAAATATTCACTATTATCCTCCTCACTCCAAACTTATTCTGAATGGCTAGCAAGAAGCATATCAGTCAAGAGTAGGAGGCAAGAAAAAAAATATTAGTTGAGAAAAATATTATTTAAAAAGTTACTAACACTCTACTTGGTCTTGATGTTTATCCTCACATATTGTGCGATTCTATTTGTTAATATTTATTTAGAATTTTTGCACCTACCAAATGCTTATGAGAATAGCTTGCAAGTTTTTTTTTAAATTATCTTTGTTGGGTTTTGATAGTAGGATTAAAATGAATTTGTAATTGTTTAAGTAATTAAGAGCTATATAAGTTAAATAGTGGGGCGGAAAAATTCCATAGTATCACTAAAAAACCCCAGCTGAGCAGAAATCAGAATAGAATCAGTTTCCCTGACTATAATTTCAGCTGGTCATCAGAACCACAAAAAGTTTAAAGGCGCTTATGAAGCCTGGAGTAAGGTCTGAAATCGTATTCTGTATGTTAAGTCTTACTATGGATCATAGACACTAATAAGTGACCAAAGCAAGATTAAAGAGCTGTCAGAAAAAAAATGAAACATTCTGAAGTTGATTGTCATACTCTACAGAACTCTGGTCCAAATCATAAACTCCTACAGTTCAAGAGCATGATGATGGTGGTTTAGATTAATGGGATTTTGTTTGCAAATATTTTGGTCAACTTAAATTTAATCTGTAATAATAATGACTCACTAATTTGTGTTGCTGTGGAATAAAATATGGTATGAGTGGTAAAATACGGAATGAGTGGGAAAAATAATTTGTAAATATACTGAATGAATGTAAAATAACAGAAGTATCAGAGTGAATATCCACCCCCAGCCCATTCTATATTAACATCTTAGAGAAATACAACATTTATAACTCAAGTAAAAATCTAGTTTTATCTTTGATATACTTATATGAACTCAAGGAAAACGCAGTCCATTAACATGTTGATCGCCCACTATGGATCGGGTACCCCTGAGGAAACACAACTGTCACCCAGATTTGGGTGACATGATGATCAAAGTGTTAAAGGCTATAGAGAAACAACCCCACAATTACCATTACCTCTACATAACACCGCTGACACATCAATTGGTCAAAAAAGAATGACAACGTAATTTAAAGACAGAATGTTTATGAAGGTAATTTGCAAACTATAATCTGCTACACAAACATAAGATAAAGACTCTACCTCATTAACCAGGTTCAGGCATTCAGAAAACGTCTTGTTTACTTTTTCAGTGAACAGTCTTTGTTCATCTTCTTCTGCCATGGTAGTCCAGAAGGACCCAACTGGCTTTTCATCCTGTCCTTCGGGCTCAGGCTGGGTAACTACTGAGCTCGGAGGCCTTTTCAGCACTCTTCCTTTGCCAGCTTTCCACTCACTCAGACGAGCTCTACAGTTAGAAGCAGCATAGAAACATTACTGTGATACTGATGATAGAATTCTGTCAAATAGAGCAAAAGTTAAACAATAATTTCAGGTCTGTAGGTAGCTCTACGTTGGCGGCACATACATAGTTCACAAGCTTGAAGAAAAAGAAATACTGAACATATCAATGTTAATTATATGCTCAAAGACTCCAAGAATGCATTTTTTAAAAGCAGAGGTTATAAAATATTTCACAATTTCATTAAGCATTTTAACTTAGATTACATAAAACCACCTAATGAAACATACTCAAGCCCAGTAACTTAGGACATTCTCTTCCGTGATATAAATTTGCTGAAATTGACCTGCATATGACTGAAGAGAATCCATACGCAAAAGGTTCTAATACATTCAAGGAAATGATAAGTCAAATTCATAAATGGTACTAATGAAAATTAAGCCAATAAAATCACACCTACTTACTTTCTCTCCTCTGCAGTTTCTTTGGGCTTAGCCCATCTGCTGTCAATAGCTGCTTTCACGATCGTATGTCTGCGCTGGTCAATGCTTTTTGACTTTCCTACCGGTTTAGTATTAGAAGATGCAGCAGGCCTGGCTGCCATTTCAGACGTCATGCTTCTTGACAGTGTCTTATTTTTTTTTATGTCCTGAAAAGAACTAGTTTTGATACTAGATGGAACTGCCTTTAATTGCAATAATTCTTTCTCACGAGGCCCTTTCCGAATTGTAACATTGGCAGATGGTCTGCTGATGCCTTGTTTCATGGCGTCTGGGGTATTACTGTGGTGACTTCTAATAGGAGGTCGCACAAGCTGTCTGTTCTGAGATGTAGTGCTCACAAATTTAGTGGCAGTCGTCATATTTGAGGCTCTGTCACTTTTCACAGTTGCACTGCTGGGGTTTACAGGCTGAGGCTTTGTGGCTTTGGAGACAGTGGCTGAAAATTCCTTTGTAGTTGCAGAACCCTCATCTTTGACCTGTAGAGGTTTTCTAAATGAATTGATCTTAGACTGAACAATTTGGCCACGATAAGATCCAAGCACAGGTTTCTTGGGCACGTTAGCATCTTGCTTTGGTTTTTCCGTAGTCGTTTGTTTCTTTTTACTATTGTTTTTAAGGTGATATGCTTGGCTTAATGTCATATGTTGACTTTGGGGGTCATCTTTTATTGGTAAAGATGTTTGATTATTATCCTCAAAATTATGTGTATCAATTGCTATAGATGAACTGGTTAAATCATTAGAAGGTTTTAAAGGCATACTCTTTTTTTCCATTATTGTATCATTTTTGATCCCAGTAGGCCTCCCGATATTTTCTTTATCAGCCTAAAAAAGTTATTTGAGACAAATCAGTATTTCAGAACTCATTTCTTTCAGAAAGCGTTTGGAAAAAACTTTCTTTAGGAAAAAGGGAAAAGGGACTCTTTATGAAGGCTATGTCCATATCTTACCATTTTTGTCTTCAGTTTCAGAACTTTTGTCTCTTCTTGGATCTGGCCTTCAGATGGCCTCACTCTTTGGTCTCTACTACTTAAAAAAACAACAACAACAACAAAAACTGTACCAAGGAAGTTTCCTTTTTGAGGGGAGATATGGGAGGATATTAACAATTATTTTATTTTGTCGTTTTAAATTGAGTTAAGAACGGAGCTGACATTTATTTGTCTAAGAAAATTTTTCTTTATTATAGGGTGATCTAATAGTATAAACAAGGTGCTTGAGGAATTTTAAAGCTATTTTCTTACAAGTCTTAACACCCTCCTCCCATAGATTATGTAAACATTTAATAATCTCACTCCAAACCATTCTTCTCTAGTCATTCAAACAAGTCTTCAAAAATCTTTATTAAGCCACAATTTCTTTGGTTAGTTTTAAGTACTTAGACCAGACTTACTTGAAAAAAAATTTTTAAATAGCTCTCCCAAAAGAGATCTAAAATTTTCCATGCACACATTCACAACTTAATTTATCAATTAATGTGGAGTTTAGTTTCTAGATGGCATTGCATTTAGAATATATATCCAAAACAAAGGCTTCTTTAAGAATTTAACCTAAACTCCTTTTTACAGATATAGGCTGGTTAGTACAGGCTGTGAGAATCTCTTAGCAAGTGATTTGTGTATTCCATGAAGAAAGGAAAAAAACAGGGTCAATTGGATATGCCATTGATTCTAAGGCAGATTCCGAGTTCAGAGACGCTAAAATGTGAACAAAATGTACATTTTAGAGTCAACAAAATTTGCTCTCAATAGTTGACAACTTGGGTTACACTCCCTTTCACATCTATGTGCTCATGCTTAGTCTTCTTGGAGAATGGGCAGAACTTTGACACAGCTTGTGCTACACGTTTGAGTGATGGCAGGTAAGGGTCAAGATGTGCCACCGAACAGGGCATACTGGTAGCTCTCTTCTGAGTCTAGGTGCGTCTTATTTCTCCCAGGCATGCCAGCCGCCCAGAGCACAGCAATGTCTCCCCAGTCTAAGCACCTGCATTCACTACCTGATGGCAAACAGTCCTCCTCTTATTCCCGGGCCTGCTGTCTGACAGGAGTGGGAGGAGTGATGCTCCGCGTCCACCTGCCAGTCTCCTCCCAAACAGGCGCCGGAACTAATCAGGGCCCCACTGATCTCCCTCCGCTTCTCTTACTTCTGGGCTTACAGTACACTGGGAAGTTACCTCACTGGGAAGATGAGAAGCAATCTCAAGAATCAGCCCATCTTTCCTCTACCAAAGACTAGCAGCCTGTTTGCCTCTGTGTCCATCCACTCTACCTGCCTTCTAACAGATGAACTGACACAGGCTGGTCCAGCGTCACACTCTCCACATGTGCTCTCCCTCGTGGCTACTCAGGGATTTTGTTCCTATGATTTAAGGAGTTTCGCTAGAGTGGTGGGACTTATTCCTGACAGACACAGGCTGAGGAGGGAATGGAACGTGGCAACATGGAGGCAGTGCATGCAGATAGCTCATTTTGAGGAGTTTTGCTGTAAAGGAAAGAGAAATGGGGCAGCAGCTGAAAGGAAATGTGAGGCTTAAGGCTTTTTTAGATGAGATATAATACATAGTGTTTCTATGCTGATGGGAATGACTTAGTTGAGGGACACATTAATGATGCAGAAGAATGAGTAAACAATCATAGGAACGAAGTCCCTGAGTAGCCAAGAGGGAGAGCACACGTGGAGAGTGTCAGATCTCTTTAGCTGCCTTTAATCTGCAACATTCAAGATCATCTTTAACACCATTCTTTCTTTTACATCCCATATATAATCCATCACCAAGTCCTGACAGCTTTATCCCCTAAATACAGGCAGAATCTGAGTACTTTCTACCACCGGGAAGGGTCTGAAGCATTCATAATGACAAGTATATCAATAAATAAAGTACCTAACATAAATGCAAATTAAAATACTGGATTCAATAAAATATAATTAAAATTCATTTCATGTTAAACTTTAAAAATGTGTCTACTAGAAAATTTTAAATTACACACGTGGCTCACATTACACTTTTATTGGACAGGTTCGATATAATTTGACAGATGTACAATGAAAAAATTTGACCTCACCTGGATAATATCGGGTTTTCCTGTTTGTATGCAAAAAATGTTTTTCTTTTTAACAGATGCTCCTTGAGTTTTTGTCTTCTTTGCTCTAAATAAGAGAAGAGTGACAGGTAAGCATCAGTTACAATAATAACATCAAATAAAATATTGACTAGATGAAGATTTTTACTTCGAAAAATGTTCTATTTGAGATCACATCTTGTATATAAGACAATTTCCCAAGTCAGTACTGCCCTTTGAGAAGTAATCCCATTTTCAAGTGACTATTACTAGAAAAGGTCCCAATAACCACTCTGCACAAGAATCACATTCTCTACTGTCTAAAAGTGAAAAATTTGGAGAACATCATTTTCAACACGCAGTTCCTGAAAGTCAAGATTTAAGAAACTTTACATAGTAGAGACGAGATACTAGACTCCAAGTTCTAATTTTCCAGAATTGGGTGAGAATTTCTTCCTTGTTTTCCCATGCGTAGGACAAAAAAATGCCTGTCATTTCTGAAGGCCTGGCCAACCCCAGATTTTTATAAACTCAAAGGCGAATGTGTTAACTTTGAAGCATCAGATGAAATTCACTCCCGACCCGGGAGGCGGGAGAGTCCTGCGCAGGCGCGGTCAGCTCCCGACGCGGATGCGGCCCCGCCCCCACGGGCACTGAACCCCAACGCGGGTCCCCGCACACTCCCGGTCGCTAAACGGATTCCCGCACCGCAGGCCCGTCTCCGCCGCCAGTGGGCCGCGGCCGCAGAGGAGGCACTCAACCGGGACAGGAACAGCACGGCACGGGCATCATTCCGATTGTTCATTTCACAAAGGCCGAGAACTGGGCCGCGAGGGGCCAAGCGTCCGCAAAACTGGACGGGGCTAAGGCCCTGACCGCTGTGCCCGGGCCATCCCCCGCAGCCGTCCCCGGCCCCTCCGGCAAACCACCCGCCTGCCGGCTCGCGCAGCTCCCGCCCCCGCGGCCCTCACCTCTGAACGCGGACTGGGCCCTCTGACTCGGGGGCAGCTGCAGGTCCTGGGGCACGGCTGGGGTGCTCATCGCAGCTCTGGGCTGGGGGATGCGCCACCCGCTTCACCGCACCGACTCCCTCCTGCCGGTGCAGCCGCACACTGTCGCTCCGCGCTCGGACCTCGGCCCCAAACTGCGCGGCCGCCGCCTCCGCCCATTGGTGCCCGGCGTGAATTGAATGGACCAATGGGAGAAGGGGGGCGGGGGCTGGGCTGCGGTTGCCGGGGCGGGGCTTGCGTCTGCCTAGTTCAGTTAGGACTTGTCTGGACTGAGTCCCTAAATTTTCAAATCCAAACGGCGCTCTTGGTCCTGGACTTGCGGCATGGGAGGAGTCGGCCTACTGAGTCCCTGCTAAGTAGCAGATAGGTCTTGTCTTAGACGGTCACAGTGCCTTGAGGAAGAAAAGCATTGTTTTCTGTTTTGTGAGGAGGAGGAGGAGGATTACAAGCACCGACAACTGTACCGAGAGCACGTGTATTTCTCGTTCACAAATATTGCTTCACTGCCGCATCACAGCTCTGAAGTGGGAAGTTATCTGTTTCACAGATAAGGTGACAGGCTCAGAAGTTATTTATCCACGTTGGCGCAGATTGCAAAGGGGAACTGAAGTTAGGGTCTATTTTCCTCTGTATTACTCAATCATCAGACCCGAAAAAGAAAGGAAAGGGTAAAATGGGATAGACTCTTCTTTTATAATCTCCTGCGTAGATAAACCAGCATTTGTCGTAGACATTTTGTGTGTCTATGCGTTTAAGTGTGCTTCCATACTCTCAGTTCTCATCTAAAAATACCACCTTCAGAAAACCTTCGCAAACACCCAATGAACGTGACTTGAAATAATTCAGAGCTAGAGGTTTTGTGGGTGGTGCGGGGGACGGATAGGGAGAGTTCTGGACTGTTTCTTTTTGGTTTTGAGTACAGGAATCATAGCATTTCTCTGCCTTGCTTGATCACTGAGGCTAGGTTGCAACGCACAGTTTCAGTCAGATTTTAAAGGTGGCGGGGGGTGGGGGGTGTTCAATTTCTATCTCCCCTGCCCAGCTGTGAGGGCCTCTACAGTTGTCTCTCAACTGTGGTCAGTTTTTCCCCTGTCTTTCTGTTTTTTTTCTTCAGGCATTTCATGGTAGCATCTAGCTAGTAAGAAGTTAGTTTGGGATATTCTGTAGTTTTTTTCTTGATGAAATGTCCCATTTTCAGTGTAACCTTGCCTACTTTTCAGACCAACTTTGGAAGAACCAATAGCCAAGCAGCACCTGTCACCATTCCTAAGACATCATTGCTGTTTAGATACTACTGTTAATTTTGTTGTTTATTTGCCAAAGTTTCATCAGACACTTTGGGTAACCAGGGATTCCCATTGAGTGACAAAGAACTTTAGCAAATAGAACAGTTAAAAAGTGACTCAAGAACCTCCAGATCATTATGCTAAGTGGAAGAAGCCAGCCACAAGAGGTCACACACATGGTATGATTCCATTTATATGAAATATTCAGGATAGATAGATCCATAGAGACATAGCACAGTTTGGTGGCTGCTAGGGGCTAGGGTTGGGGGAAATGGAGAGAGACCAGTTAACAGGTAAGGGACAGAGACTAATACATATTTTCTATCTCACAATGGATGCATCTCAAAAAAAAAGGCATTATATTTAAGAAGTCAGATACAAAGGACTACATATCTTATGATTCCATTTCTAGAATGAAATTCTAGAAAAGGCAAAACAATAGGGAAAGAAAGCAGATCAGTGGTTCTCAGAGGCCAGGAAGTTGGGGGAGGAGGTTGAATATAAAGGGGCCCTAGGAAACTTTTTGGGGTGATGATAATATTCTATATATGATAACTGTATATATAATTGTAGTAAAAACTCATCAAATTGCATACTTAAAAACTGTCAAGTTTTATTGTACATAAATTATATCTAAGTAGATAAAAGAACCCAAAAGAGAAGGAGGAAGGAAAGATGGAAGGAAGCAAGGAAAGAAGTTGTGCCCAACTGCATTTTTGGATAAGATTTTCAATGTGTTAAGAAAGTATTCCCCTATTCCGAAGATTATGTTTTAAATTAGGAATAGATGTTGAATTGTGTCGAATGTCTTTTACTATTTCTTTGATGATCATTTAATTTTCTTCTGTGATCTATTAATTGGTTAAATTTTGATAATAGATTTCCTAATATTGAATTATATTTACACTCTTTGGATAAACTGCACTTGGGTTGTTCTATACCATTCTTTTAATATTCTGTTTATTTTTGCTAATATTTCCTATAAGCTTTTGCAGGCATATTAATGTGACACTTTTCTATATACTCTATTAGAGCATTTCTGTTGAGTTTTGGAATTAATGATTTTCTGGCTTCATAAAAGGAATTTGGAACCTTTTCGTTTTTTGTGCCCTGGAAAAGTTTAAGTGGTAAATAATTATTTGTTCTGTCAAGCTTTAAAAGAATTTACCCATGAAACTGTTTGATCCTGAAGTGTTTTCTGTTTTTATTTGCTTGTTTGTTTTTGTAACTCTTTGATAACTTTCTCAAGTTTAAAAATCCTTTTCTGGGATTAATCTGAACATTCATATTCTCCAAACACCCACTGCATTCGAGTTTTCATATTCATTTGCACAGGGCTTTGCAAAATTATGTGATTAAAAATGAATGAGAATCACAGGCTTTCAATCTGAGTTCATATCACTTACAGGGTCTCCAATAAGTGACCATGCAGCCTGTATTCTCACGCAGCCTGTATTCTCACGCAGCCTGGAAAAGGAATTGATGACTTTCAGAGGCAGCCCTTTCCCATCTTGGAATTGCCAAGTAAGATTAAAGCATTTAATGGTCAAAACTCACCACCCTGAAACTCATATCATAGAAATGGTCTCTGGAAAGGACATCAAGAAATGATCTGGAGCAGATAAGGCTTATATACGATAGACGCTTTGTGTCAATTTTTTTTTTAATGACAATTTTATTTTTACAAGTAAGAAAGACCAAAGGCGCTCCCGGTTGCTAAGCTTGGATGAAAGGTCTTAATTTTTGCCAGTTGAAAAAGCAGGCGCAAACCTGAGAAAAGGAAAAAAAATTCTTAGCATTTGTTTTACTCCAGGGTTATGTTGGCTCCACCTAAGTGTATTCAGCTGAAAAGGAAATTTTGAGAAAATCATTGTTATTGTTTCTAATCCCCAAACTCCTCAAATAAAACTTTTATCAGAGGATAATTTGTGTAATTAGTCTCACTTCACGGCTACCAAGATGAGCAATTTCTAATGTTCACTTTTCATCATTTCTTCTTTAAGAAAACCAAAAGGTGACAGAGAAAAAGTCTACTGCAAATGTGGTGGACCTCTTAGATTCAGTTTATTTGCACACAGATGGATTTCTCTCAAAGACCTACAAAAGATGAAGGAATTTTAAAGTAAGACGCAGAGAGCTGCCTAAGGGCCTGGATATCCCCACACCGCAGTCACTGATGAGGTGTGTCCTTCGGCCAGTTTGTGAGCAGCTGTTTGAGGTTGTTCCTTATCTTGCAGGCTTTGAAAGTATCTTTTCAACATCAAGTCTGAAACATGCCACTTGTTTTTGACCCACTCAAGTACAACATCAGTACTATTATTACTTATTTCTTTGCCTATTAAGAAATGGATATTACTTCTGTTCTATTAAGGCCAAATGAAAAGCATTTTCTTCAACTGGTAGCTCAGAAGTCAACAAAAAGGAACAGCAAACAAGGTACTGGATCCTGCTTTTTGGTTTTTGTTTTTTTTTTAACACGTAAAGCAATTCAAGTATAACTGAATATAACATTATATTTAGTTTCAGACGTACAATATAATGATTTGATATTAGTATATACTGCAAAATGACCACCCCAATAAGTCTAATTAATATTAGTCACCATACACAGTTACAAAATTTTTTTCTTGTAATAAGGAATTTTAAGATTTACTCTCTTAGCAACTTTCAAATATGGAATATAATATTGTAAATTATAGTCATTGTGCTGTCCCCATGACATTTATTTTATAACTGAAAGTTTGTACTTTTTGATCCTCTTCATCTATTTTGCGCACTCCCCACCCCCACCTCTGGGAACCATCAATTGGTTGTCTCTGTTTTTTGAGGGATTCCATACATAAATGAGATAATATAGTGTTTGTCTTTCTCTATCTGATTTATTTCACTTACGTAATGCCCTCAAGGCCCATCCATGTTGTTGGAATGGCAAAATCTCATCCTTTCTAGTAGCTGTATAATATTCCACTGTGTGTGTGTGTGTGTGTGTGTGTGTGTGTGTGTGTGTGTGTGTGTACACTACATTTTCTTCATTCATCCATTGGTGAACACCTAGGTTGTTTCCATATTTCCATATCATGGCTATTATAAACAATGCTGCAGCAAACATTGAGGTGCATGTATCTTTTTGAATAAATGTTTTTGTTTTTTTCAGATAAATACCTAAAAGTGGAATTGTTGGATCATATTATAGTTCTATATTTAATTTTTTGAGGAACCTCCATACCATTTTCCATAGTGGCTGCAGCAGTTTCCCACCAACAGCACACAAGGGTTCCCTTTTCTCCACATCCTTGCCAACACTTGTTATTTGCTGTCCTGTTGATAAAAACCATTCTGACAGTGTGAGGTGATAGCTCATTGTGATTTTGATTTGTTTCCCTGATGATTAGTGATGTTGAGACTCTTCTTTTTAATGAAAGTGGCAGTGTTCTCTGGAGGCAAAAGCACATCTTGTGGAGGTTCCAACCACAAAATCCACCCAGCACTCAGCTTCTGTGTCCACATACTCCGCTCCTCTCTGCTCAGAAAGCTCTTTGATTCTCTCCTGTGCAGTCTCTCTCAATCAAGGACGTCACTCAACCAAGTCTCCCCCCCGCCCTATATCTTATCAAATGTTTGCCGTCAATCACTGTTATCAGCATTCAAACATACAATTATTTCTTCCACTTTAAAAACAAACCAACCATACTCTCTCTCATCCTTACTTCCCCTTCTGTTTCTGAGCACAAGAACCAATCCATTTCTTTGCTCTCCTTTGTAGCAAAATTCCTCAAAATGGTTATCTATGTTCCCTGTCTATGTGTCCTCTCCTCTTCTTCTCTTTTAAAATCATTCCACAAAGACTTCTTCCATCACTCCTCTGGGTCCATTCTTGCCAGGGCCACCCATATGTCCACGTGGTAAAAGCAGTGGTCAGTCCTCGGTCCCCACTGTGCCTGACCCATCAGCGGAATTGTCACAGCCTCCCTTTCCTTCCCCCTGTACCCTATCCTAGCTCAGCTTCCAGACTCTACACTCTGCTGCTTGTCTTCCTACCTCACTAGCAGCTCCTTCCCCGTCTCCTTTTCTGTGCCCTTCCCTCCCCTGAACTGTGTTAAGCTGGTCTAAATGAATTTTCCTATGCTTTTGAGTGGAGGCTGCCCAAGTTCATACCGTATTAGCCACGCTTCAGGATGGTGATTTTCTTTTCTTCTTTTTTAAATTGAAGTATAGTTGATTTACAATATTGTGTTTGTTTCAAGTGTACAACAAAGTGATTCAGTTATATATATATATATATATTTATATATATTCTTTTTTCATATAATTTTCCATTATGGTTTATTACAGAATATTGAATATAGTTCCCTGTGCCATGCAGTAGGACCTTGTTATTTATCTGTTTTATATATAGTCGTTTGTATCTGCTAATCCCAAACTTCTAATTTACCCCTCCCTGGCTTTCCCCTTTGGTAACTATCAATTTGTTTTCTATAACTGTGAGTTTGTTTCTGTTTTGTAAATAAGTTCATTTGTATCATTTTTTTTTAGATTCCACATATAAGTGATATCATATGATATTTGGCTTTCTCTGTCCTACTTCCCTTAACGTGATAATCTCTACGTTGCTGCCGATGGCATTATTTCATTCTCTTATGGTTGAGTAATATCCCATATTATATTTATATATATAGTAGACAAATAATATACATTATAATATATAATTAGCAATAACAAATATAATTATAATACACTTAAGCATTACTTATATCACATAAATAATATATCATAATTAATATTCAACATATATACAACATATAATATTCCATATTATATGATATTCAATATACATATGTATTATGTATATAAACCACATCTTTTATCCAGACAATGATTTTCTTTTGATTAAAAGGTATTCAGAAATAGCCTCATCAGAAATGAAAAAAAGAAACAAGAACAAACCGTCAAGTGGCAAAAAAATAACAAAAATGATAATGCTAATGTAGCCAGGATGACTTGGCCTGGGAAAAGACCAATTTGTTGGTGGCACTACATCCTGGCTAAGTAAGTCCCCAACATGTAGAGGCTCTCTAAAATGTGTTCAAAACTCTTTAAAGCAGTAATTCTACTTTGGGAAGTCACTTTAAGAAAATAATCCTAGAGGGAAAAATACATACCGGTTGTAGAAGTACAAATATAGTTGCTCCATTTCTAATGCAAAGTATATAAATAAATGAAAGGGGCAGTGACAGAGGCCCAGGAAGTGGGAGCGACGGCCAGGGACCGGTTTGTGGGAACCAACCCACAGGCAAATTATGAAAGATCTATATATTGAAACATTGTCTAGAGTAAATTCATGAGGTTTGTGCTAATATTGAAAGTGTCTAAATGAAAATGCGCTTAACGGGAAAAGAAAGAAGACTGCAAAATAGTGCTTACATACTGACTGCAGCCATAATATATGTGTGTGTGTGTACACTATTCAGGCTATAAATATTCATTCGGAAAAATGTTATTATTTACAGCCTTTAGTGAACATGGCAGCATGCAGGGCATTGATAAGAAAACGGCACAAATATGCAGGAATAATGCACAATAAGGAGGTCCAAGCTGCGGTCTGGGCTCCCTCAAAGTCCCTTGTCTCCCTGCGCTCTGGGTTTGTGCCTGAATCCGACAAAGGATGGGGTGGACATCTCGGCCCGGTCATTGGCGGACCGACCGCCAGGGGGCGCGCCAAGGACGTCTCGACGTCCCGGGCTCCCCCCGGGGCGTCGCGCGCTCCCCAGGGCGCCCGGGCCGCACGGCTCCTTCCCTGCCGGCCTCTGCCCCGCCCGCCGTCAGGGGGCGCCGCAGGCTGCCCGGCGCTCGGCTCGCCGCCCCGGAGCGCCAGCGCGGGCGAGCGGCGCAGGCCGGCCGGGCGGCGGCCATGGACCGCTTCGTGTGGACCAGCGGCCTCCTGGAGATCAACGAGACCCTGGTGATCCAGCAGCGCGGGGTGCGCATCTACGACGGCGAGGAGAAGGTAGGGCGGCAGCCAGGCCCCTCTCCCGGCCCTGGCCCGGCCTCGGCGCTCGGCGCCGCCCCCGCCCGTCCGCGCCCGCCCAGCGCTCGGCTCCGGCCCTGACTTTGGAACGGCTCCCGGCGGGCGCGGTCGGCCGCGGCCCCTCTCCAGCCCGGGGGAGACTCCTCGGGGCGGCACAGCGGGCGCGGGCCGAGCACGGCGCGGTCAGGGAGCCCTGATTCATCGCCCGGATCGCGGCCGGTTCCGCCTTTGTCAGGAGGCCGCCCTCCCTGCGCTCCCTCCGGGCGTGGCTTCAGGCCGTGGGACCCGGGAGCCCGGGAGACTCTGGGCCGTCCCGGCCGGGGCGGGAGGGGTGGCTCCGGGGGGATTTCTGAAAGCAGGTGTCAGCGTCTGCTTGGGACGCCTTGGCTGAAGGCTCTTTGAGGTTTTGTGTGTGTGTGGTGGAATGGCATTAGAAAGGAGTTTTGATTGTTCTGTAGAGTGATGTAGGCCCTGCCTTGTGATCCACGAGTAAACCTTAGATGTGTTTGCAAGTTGACAGGAGAATACTAGCTGTATGTAAACATTCACTGGAAACTCCCATCAAACTGCATACATACTGTCATCCTGTTCTGGATGAAATGTATAATGAATTGGAAAAGTTGAAAAAAAAACCACATTTACTCACCAGCGTTTTTAGTTTCCAGAAGTTTCACTTGCTACCTCTCCTTTGCAGTTTCTTTAGAGAAACTTCCTCCTGTTCTTTCGCATACATTCCCGGACGCAGAGCTTTTCCTGGTCTGTGCTTACAGAAGTTTGAGGCCTCCTTCCTTGTAGAAGGTAGTGGAGGGCAGGGGTTACACGGCCATCGGAGGCTCGGCCCACGTAACGGAGGACCCAGGGCTCTGCCTCACCGAGGGCATTTCCTCCTGTTTCTATTGAGTCAAAGTCTTTTTCTTAAGTAATTTGCTTGGAAATTACTGTTTCGGTACTTTTATTAATTTGATCTCAAATTGGGTTTGCATCTTTTGGTTGGAGGGAGATGCTAAATGTTTTCGTTTTGTAAACTGAGGTTACACGTTGGAACTGTTGTAAAATGGGAAGCGTAGTCAACCGCCCCTCCCTCAGGGCGTTGGCGCTTGCCCCACCCTCAGGACAGAATCCTGACAGTGACCGTATCCAGAGACTCCTCCAGAGCCACTCCCTGCTGGCAGTCATGATTTTGCAGAGCCCCACACTTTGCCTGTTTTTTGGAATTCTAATTTACAAATTAGGAACAGCTTTGCTGGCACATAGCTCTGGTATCTTTAAAACAACAAAAAATCAAAACCATTAATCCCCGTATATGACCATGTTGAAGTAGAAAATTCTAGTTTTTCCCTTACATTTTTGGCTTCTTGTTTTAGCAGACAAGTAGGTAGAGGTATCAGGGGATTCAAAAGTCATGGGAAAAACTTAGTTGAGACCCTTTGGTCTAGTCAAGAATTCTTAACTGTTCTGAGAGCTGATGGTGGTGAGGGAGGAGGGGCAGGTGTCTTAAAATTGAAGCAGAGCTCCCTGCTCAACCCTGCATTCCCCAGGCCGGATCTGCTCAGCCACGTGCTGAGCTGTCCCTAGTGTGAGTGAGGGCCAGACTGGGTCCTGGGGGAAAGTCTTGTGTCCTGGCTTCCTCCCTCCGCTGGAAGGTGTCCAGCCGCTGTGCCCTGAAGACTGGGCAGCCTCCAGGTCTGAGCAAGTTCCCTTTCAGACACTCACTGGCTCCCTGGGTCTCTGCGCTGTGGTCCAGACTGCTCAGCCTTCATGGCTTTGCATCCAACATGTTCCCCAGGCCCGCGTGCACGGGGCTGCCTGAGAGGCCAGTGAGCGCGCCTTACTCATCCTGTATCTTCTGGCTTATTGTGGGTGTGAAATACATTTAAAAAAAAAAGCACCTGGAATAACTAGAGTACCTACTACATGTCAGGAGCTTTACATAATTTAATCCTTTCCCTGGGCAGATAAGGGGAGTATTTCACCAAATGAGAGAAGAGAACTCTCAAAGATAGGGTGACTCGCCTAAGATCCAGAGTGCCTTATCAGGAGAGCCAGGAGTTAAATCTCTATTGATCAAACTCCCAAAGCCTGTCCTTTGTTCACTGTGCTGGAGGGCTTCAAAAATGCAGCAGTCCTGTGCCAGACTCTATGTAACGTGATATGTATGTTCCCCATATGTTATGTAATAGCGCATCCTCCAAAGGTGAGGACACTGAGACCCTCAGGAGGTGGTTGAGAAAACTGTGACCTGTCTCAGGTCACACGATTAGTAATGGGTAGAACGAGCTAGATGGTGCCCTTCACACCGCCCAAGTGCCTCTTGCTTGTTTATACAGGTGCAGTTTTCATGAGCCCCTCATGACCTGATAATGTGTTGTTTTCATAAGCAGTGTAGATAGGTCATTTGTTTCAATTCGCAGAAGCTCCTGTAGCCTCAGCTAATTTAAAAGCTAATGTAAGAAGGTTTGTAGTGTGTAATGCGGCAAGTTGGCAGCTTATATGAGAAGATTTAGAAAATGTTTATTTTCTTTCAGCTGGCGATGTCACTTTTCGGAATTTACCCTTGGGAAATAATCAGAGATGCAGGAAGATGTAATGAATGAGGATGTTCATCTCAGCAGTATTATATATGTCATTTATTTTTATGTAGTACAGGAGAAAGTTGAAAGCAATCTGAACGTCCATCATAGAAATCGGTTAATTAAATATGATATGCCCTAATCGGCATGAGGAATTAATGATAGGCTGCTAAGTGGAAAAAGCAAGTTATAAAACTATACATATGGCCTCATTTTACACACACTCTGGCTGGTCTGATTATAAAATATTTCATTTTTTTAAACTTTAAAAAATATTGTCCAGATTTTCAACAGTGTATTATTTTTGTGGGGGAGGACATAATTAGGTTTATTTATTTAATGACTTTTTAATGGTGGTATTAGGGATTGAACCCAGGACCCTGAGTGTGCTGGGCACTGGCTCTACCACTGAGCTACACCCTCCCCCCTCCAACAATGTATTACTTTTAAAACAGAAAAATGTTAAGTCAAAACCAAACAAAGCAGTACGAGCTTATTCAGCGAATGCCTACATTATTTTAACTACTAACTTTTAAGTAGTTGAAATTATTCTAGCTCTGAGTGGTAGAAGGAAACCAGCCTAAACTTGCCTGTCAGATTTAGCTCATAATCCCTTGGAATCCCTGAAGGGAACTATTACACAATACCTTCACGGAGAGCAGCAACGTTTAACATGTGCACATTGTTAACTGACATAGTAATGGAACGTCCTCTGGCTTCAGACGTCAATTCACATCCTTATGTGACTTCAGTCAGATAACGTGCAGTTTCTTAATCGGAACCATTAAGCTGTAATGTAGCATCATGTACACTCAAATTGAGAAAATGTTTGATTCTGGAAAAGTGAAATCTTTTAGGCAAAAAAGAGATTTTTAAAATAGCTTAAACTCAGTTTTTTGGTCTTGCATACACAACATTAACCAAAACATTTGAAGGCAGACTGAATTAAGTGCCAGGAGTGTGTCTCTTCCGTTGATGCGGAGGAACACGTGGCGCTCCGAAGTCTTTCCTCTGAGGCTGAAGTGCTTGGTGGGATAATCTCTCACAGAGGGTATTTAAACTAGATGGTTCTGCAGGTCTCTTACCCCTAAAGCTTGTGAACCATATTATTGAAGACTTGCTAATATTAAGCTATTAGTCATACAGGCATACCTTACTCTTAGAATATAATTTTTTAAAACTCATGTTAAAAAATGTGTTGGTTATATATTA
Organism: Vicugna pacos; assembly: GCF_048564905.1. Classification (NCBI taxonomy): domain Eukaryota; kingdom Metazoa; phylum Chordata; class Mammalia; order Artiodactyla; family Camelidae; genus Vicugna; species Vicugna pacos. Next base: position 13,125,256 of record NC_133000.1, on the reverse strand, counting down.
TACAAGGACTTTTTTGACAAAAAATTTCTTCATTTGTTTGATTTAACAAAAAATAATTTATATACGTTTTGGAGTTACATGAAGTTATATATGCCTGTAACAAACCTCTTCATCTTTTCTCATTAGACAATAATAAAGTTGTTAAGTATGGGTAAACAAAAAGAAAAAACTTGAAATAATCAGTAATCCTACTACATATAAATAATTACTTTTGGCATATAGTGTGTGTAATCAGGCTATGTATACTATTTTTAAATCTACTTTTTTCTATGTTACTATCATGAATATAGTATAATAGTATATTAAGTCTTATTATCAGTGAGGTTGGGCATCAATTAATGTGTCTGAGTCATTTGTAGTGCCTTTTCTGTGAACAGTCTTTGCTCGTTTTTCTAATGGGTAACAGGCTATTTTCTTAATTGATTTGTAAGATTACTTTATATATTAAGGAAATTAACCCTTTGTCTCTGATGTGAATTACAGTTATTTTTCCCAGTCTGCCATCTTTGCCATTGGTGGTTTTTGCCATGAAGTATTTGTGTGCATGCGTGTGTGTGGAGTTGAATTTTTAAATCTTTTCCTCTAATGCTAGTGGGTTTACTGCTTTTCTTAGAAAGACTTTATCCACTCTGATGTGATTAAAAAATTCTCTTGTGATTTTTTTCTAGTGCATTTATAACTTTTTAATTCAAATATTTGATTCATCTAGAATTCATTCCAGTGCAGTGTATTAGATATAAATCCTACCTTTTTTCCTTTTTTTTTTTTTCCTTTCTTTTTTTCCTACTGGGCAACCTATGTGTTCCCATGTCATTGATGAATCTCTATCCACACTTCTTTTGCATGTGTTTGTGTCTTTTTCTGGATTTTCTTATTATATAAAAATCATTTAAAATATGCAAGTCATACACAAATTCAATCTCATGGTAAAAAATTCCATCAATAGTGAAGTGTATAGTTTTAAAAAAGGGCCGTTCGCTTTTCTTCCTCCCGTCCCCTCACACTTTTTCCAAGATAATTATTGTTAGGTCACTGAGTATTCCATTTAGACCTTTTTCTACTACTCGTGTGTATGTATGTATAGACACACATATATATCTATCTGTATGTATCTCACGTGCAGTTTGGGGGTATGGAGATTCTCTATGTATGTCTGTCGATCTGATTACATTACATGTGATATGCTGTCTGTCAGCTGCTTTCTTCCCCACTGACCCTACGTCAGAGTTCCGTGCTAGTCCACGCAGCTCTCCCTCATTGTGAGGGTTTAGCCTCTGCATGGATTCCATAATATGGTTGTATATCACACGTGATTTAACCACTTTCCTGTTGTTACATATCTAAGTAATTTGCAGTTTTTTCCCCCTAATTTTAGCAAGGTAGCAAGGCTGTATATATAGCTTATGAAGTGTGAGGCATTGCTTCTCTTCAGCTCGTGATAACCCTAGCACTAAAATGTTTGTTTATGTGATTGACTTACTGTTGTGCAATTCATGGGGAAGAAAATCTGGACCACACTGAGTGATACGTTATTAATATTTTGTGATGATTGTTTTTTCTAGATAAAATTTGATGCCGGGACCCTCCTTCTTAGTACCCACCGACTGATTTGGAGAGATCAGAAAAATCATGTAAGATACAGTTTTTTTGCATTTGTTCTAGATTTTAAGTCACTGAATTTTTCCCCTTTTTTCATTCTTTCTGGTAAAACTATAAACAGACACAGTAAATTTTCATTTTCAGATGTCAGAAGATTGTGTCTTATATGGTCTCTCTGAAAGGGGGTCTGGTCCCTCATTCAGCCCCAGAAAAGTCTGTAGTTCGTGTATAGAGAGTCATGATGACTCCTGGCTTTTAAACACTAATCAGATTCTACCCTACACCTGAGTGTCCCCATCAGCAAGAGGGGCCCTTAAACGTATACATCCTTAAAACCACACATCCTCCCTGAGAGTTGCTGAGAGTCAGGAGGAGCGGTCTGCTGTGAAGTGCGTGCTTTTACCTAAATATTCAGAACCGCCGCTAAGTCACTCAGCAGGAGGAGAACCACTCCATCTTTTCATTTCTAGGAAGAGAGGACAGGTGATGTGTATAGATAGACCTGATATCTTTATTCCAGGGAGCTTTAACTTAAATGTGTGTGTGTGTGTGTGTGTGTGTGTGTGTGTATAAATTTCAGTGTTGTCAGTAAAGTAAGCAATCTCTTCTACGTTATTTTCATAAATGCTATCCCTCCATGAAATATTAATTCCATAGATAAACTATATACTGTACTGAGGCTCTCTGAAAGGTCACTAACCATCACAAAATTTGACTCTTTTTGCCCCCCAAAACCAGTTTTTGTCCCCTTGGTGGTGATATTACCCTTGTGGATAGTGCATGCCTTAGAACTGCTAATGTTATCTAATTATTTTAAATGAAACATACATTCAAGAAAGCAAGCTTTTTTAGAGGGGTAGGTGTCTTTAAACCATATGTTTATAAATTAATCTTAGTATAATTTTTGATTATCATATAAAGGTGCTAATTTAGAAATCCTTAGACCTATTAAATGCCAATCATTTGTAATAATTTTAATAATCAAATATACTAATAAAAGGATGCCACATTAGTATTTTCCGTTAAAAAGTAATTGTGGGTGGGTGAGTGAAGTATAGAAAATTATAAGGAAGAAAAATAGGCCTTATAACACACCCCTTGAAGTTGTTTTGATTTACCTGTTCTACTTTGTTTTCCACATAAGAATATATTGTATGTAAAAACTTTTCATATAAATACTACTTTTTGAAAGATGTACCTCCTGGAAAAACAAAGGTAGTTACAGCTGTTTAAACGCCTTATGTTCTTCCATGCAGTAAAACGCCACCACGGTATTTTTTCATTCAGTGTTTCCTTAAGTTTATGTAAGGAATAAAGTAACATTATTATTTTTTATTGTCTTAATTATTAAGTACCTTAAAGGAAGGTGGCACCCTCTTAAATCTATAAAACAAGGATTCGGACGAGTCTTACGGCTCATGTTTTCTCTTGATCTGCTCCCAGGAATGCTGCATGGCCATTCCGCTTTCCCAAATCGTGTTCATTGAAGAACAGGCAGCTGGAATTGGGAAAAGGTAAGGTCTGTATATGACAGTGTTTAGTCACAAAAACATGTCCAGTCAAGCTGTCATCATTAACCTGGTTGATTTACTGCTGTCAGTCATTGCCGTGACTGCGTGTGTGGGAGTGAGTCTAATGGTTGTGTTGGGGCTTTGTGAATACTCGTTGTTCAGAGGTTCCCTAAGGAGTACTGGTCCTGGGGGTGGAGAGAAGCAGGTGAGGGAGATTAAGAGGCACAAAAATAATTCCAGTTACAAAAGAAGTGTCACCGGTATGCAAGGTACAGTGTGGGGGATATGATCAGTAACAGTGTGATGTCTTTATGTGGTGACAGAACTAGTCTTATGGTGGTGATCATTTTGAAATGTATAGAAATAGCAAATCACTGTTGTGTAACAGGAACTAACACAGTGTTGTAAGTCAATAATATCAAAAACAAAGGATCAAACTCATACAAAGAGATCAGATTTGTGGTTCCCAGAGGCGAGGTGTGGTGCGGGGGAACTGGGTGAAGGCAGTCAAAAAGTACAAACTTCCAGCTGTAAGATAAATAAGTACTAGGGATGTAATGTACAATATGATAAATATAATTAACACAGCTCTTTCTGTTATACAAGAAACTTGTTAAGAGAATAAATCTTGAGTTCTCATCACAAGGAAAAAATTTTTTTTCTACTTTAATTTTATATCTATATGAGACAATAGATGTTGACTAAACCTATTGTAGTAATCATTTCATGACGTATCTAAGTCATATCATTATACTTCTACACCTTAAACTTATATAGTGTTGTATATCAATTATGTCCCAATTACACTGGGGGGAAATAAATATATTTTTAAAAAGAGGTGTTGTCCTACCTTAAACTCATTGATAAATGGAAGTCATTTTTAAAGCGTGAATCAAGTGCTAAGGTTGCTGTAATAGCCTCAGGTCATAATAAATAAATGTGTGCCAACTGTCACTGTATATATTTCCACAGACATTTGCTTTCACAAGTCTGTGTATCTATAATTCAGTACTTAAAATCAGAAATGACCCACCTGAGAAAAATACCTGACTTTGCTCCTATTTCTAGCTGTTCGTTAAGCTTCTCCACTTTGACTTTTTCAGATATCAGTGTTGAATAGGGTATCACAAGGATTGTTGTCCAAACTGGGACATTTATAAGAGTAATAGGGGACAATGTTTATAATTAGACCAGGGCAAGCATAAAACAGGACCACAGGAGATGTGGTCACCCTGGTTTAAAGCCACAGCTTAAAAGGTTTCTGAAAAAAAAAAAAAAGGTTTCTGTTTATTCAAGTAGGTTACACATTTTGGCTTTGTATTTTATGTGCATGTAATTATGAACAACTATTGATGATAAGGAATTTTTTTCCAGATGGGGCCATCTTTAGCTTTAGCGTAGTTTATACTTCAATAGAAGTTAAACAAATGTTGAACTTCAGTGGAAGTGCAGTGCCTCCCAATTATAATGTTGTAGCTAGTATAAAATATTGCTTATTTGACATGTAAGAAACAAAGCAACATTTTGAAAAGGTTAATAAGACACAGATTTTTAGAGTAGGCTATTTCTCTAGTTTATATTTTCCCCCTTCTCATGTTTCTCCATCTTATTGAGTTCTTTTTTTTAAATTGAAGTGTAATTGACATGCATTATATTAGTTTCAGGTGTACAACACAATGATTTGATATGTGTATGTATCGCTTTTCTTATTCTACAAACTTTAGGGATGTTCCAGATCATCTGAATTTTCTCTGCTGTGTTTCAAGGAAATCTAAATTCTGTAACAAAAATATTTAAATATTTACCTTCACATTATCGTCTTATTTTTAAACATCTGCAGTGAGGAGGAATTCAATAATATACCAAGTTAACTTTTCTCAAATATTCTTTTTAGCTCCCAGCTCCTCTCCACAATTACCACATCTCATTGATTCAAAGATGTGTGTGTATTTGCATTTTTTAACATCTCTGAACCTCTCTCTTTAAATTCCTGGGTTTTAAACTTGGTGAAATATGGTAATTGAATGAGCCAAGAAAAGAATATATGGAAAAATTAGCATGGATTGTTTTTGATGACTTTGGGATTTTTAAACTTCATTTCGTATAATCTCTTAGCTTTTCGTTGGGTTTCCTTTGACCAATTCTGAGAGTAGGGCTCAGGTTTTTGAGTTTTAAACACTGTAGGTTGTATGGTGCATTTGCTCAGTCATCTGGTCCTGACTGTCATAGTTCTGTTGCTCTACCTGACAGTTGATTGCAAACAGTCCTGTGATTCTGCTCACACAGTTTTATTTGCTCACCTCACTTAAAGATATTCATCACAAAGGAACAGAGGAAGAGTCTGTACAAGTCTGGCCCAAGTTCACTAACCAAAGCATTTGTTCCATCAAGGACGCCCTGCACATGGTGTTTCAGTCTTAGAGTGATATTTATGCCACTCTATGGGCTCAAAGTAATATTGAGTAATAGATGTATCTGTAATGTGGTCATAGAGAAAAAGCTCTGAGGTAGGTATGCAAGATACTTTTGAGTTTTTTGGTTTCGCTGATATTTATAGAAGTTGTTTATTGAGCTGGGTGGGAAAAAAGACTTAACAGAACTGAACAAATATGGTGGTGTTTTTAATACCATAGAGGGCAACAGTAGAAATAAAGATTATGGTTGTTTGTGTTCCTAGAGCAACAGCATTTTGAGAATTGTTTTTGCTATTAGATATCTCTCTAGATCCTGTTGTTGATTGAGTGACATTTTCAAAAAGTGACACTGTAGAATGTTAGTTTTGGATGGAGTTTTAATAAAATGTCAGCTGGCCAGTTTTCCACAGATAAGTTTTCACATTTTGTTTTCAAATGAGTAAGGTGGTATGCTTTGGCAGAACTTACAGGCCCCCCCTGGAAACCTTTGGGGATGACTCTGTAGATGGAAAACCCTAATCATAAACTAATATCATAAACCACCCCAAATTTTGCAAATTTGTAGAGAATTTATTTCCCCAAATCACATTTTTATTTAATCTATAGAGCAGGTAACTTGAATTTTTTTGGTTCACAGATTATAAATTTTAAGTAGAGATATTTTTGAAAGGTTCATTAATACTGAATTGATATGACAGGGAGGGTATAGCTTGATGGTGGAGCATATGCTCAGCATGCATGAGGTCCTAGGTTCAATCCTCAGTACTTCCATTAAATAAATAGATAAATAAACCTAATTACCCCCCGCACACACACACAATTTAAAAAATATACTGAGTTGATACAGACTTTAAAAGGATTCCTTTTAGGATGTTCTTTGTTTCCATATGAATTTTAAAAGTGATCTGAAATATATTAAAAGTTATGAAAATTGAATTAGTGACTTTTTTAATAAGGCAGTTAAATACATTACATTCATTCTTTTTTAAGTGCCAAAATAGTGGTCCATCTTCACCCAGCTGCTAACAAAGAACCTGGTCCATTCCAGAGTAGTAAGAACTCCTACATCAAGCTCTCCTTCAAAGAACATGGTCAGATTGAGGTGAGTTTCCATATGAATACGACTGGACTAGAAATGTGTGCTTGCATATATTTTTGTTGTTAATAGGATGGAAGGCAGTGCTGTTCAATATACCAGGTTTCACCATATTTTTACAAAAAAATGTTTATATCTTAAGCCTTATCAGCGGAGGATATGAAGTTTAGGTTTCAGAGGGAACGGGAAGCAGGGGCTGGATGTGGGCTAAGTTATGATATTAGGCTACTAATAAAGTTTTCGGTGGTACAGTCTGTCTCAGTATCAGAAAGTTCCCCAGCCTTAAATCAGACAGACTGTCTTTATTAACTCCATACAAATCTACTTGCTTACATTCTTATTCCATAGTATAGTAGTCTAGATGTTCTGATTAATAAGCTGCTGTGTAAGTATTTTTTAGACATTTACAAGTGTATGTTTATCCCTCCATCAAGGTCATAAATGATTTATGTTCTTTTTTCTATAGCATCTCACCCAGTGTTCCTTGCACAGTAGGCACTAAGTAAATTTAAGTGTCTAGCTAAAGTCCTTCTTTCTGTAGTTGAAAAATAAAGTTGATTTTTTATGAGTGTAGGCTTCTTTTGACCCTAGTATCTGGCCTCACATTTTAACTAGACAAATTATTCTTTGCTTCCTTCATGGATAATAGTTGTGTATTTTTCTTGGCACTGTGACTGTTTCACTATAGATTAAAAACAATCCACGTACGCAGGATTGTTTAAAATAAGTCTGTTTCATTGTCACTCATCGTTTTGTTGAGAATAGTGCACTTTATATAGAAGGTCAGGTCCTTCTTCTTTTTTTCTTTTTCTCCTTTGTGCTTTCTGAAGTTGATCCAAGAAAAGAACTTCCTCTGATTTCCTTTGATGTCTCTGAGAATTCTAGGCTTGTTGCAAATGACCAAACAGACCTTTCAACTAAAGAAATGTTAAGTAATGACCTGTGCGAGGATGCCACAGAATCATTTAAAGTGTCTGCATGTGCCTGACAGTTTTACAGGCGATTATCAGAGGAAATGACACAGAGAAGATGGGAGAATATGCCAGTTTCCCAGTCATTACAAACGAAAAGAGGACCCCAGGTATTTTTTAAAATGTTTCCTAACCCAGTATTTTCAGCTCTGTATTTGCATCTTCATAAAGGGGAAAGAGTTCTGTGATCATAGCACTTGCCAGAAACAAAATAATGATATTCTAATTTAAAAAATTTATTTTCACAGAACCTAATTTAGTGCTCTGTAGGCAGTAGACACTTAGTAAAAATTAATGACCACTTACCAGGATAATTTGGGGGCAATGGAAGTTAGATTCTACTTCCTGATTCTGTTCTTCATAATTAGTGTGGCATCTGAGAGAACAGTCAGTACCGCTGGGTGACGTTTTCCAGGCCGGTCTAATTAACCGCCAACTATGGACAGACACTCCGATGTGTAAAAGTAGCTTGTATAATAACCGTCAAGTACCCAAATTTTAACAATAATTTTTTGCACATTTGAGACCCTGTTAAGTATCTGATCTATGCATAAAGCTTGGCAAAGAACAAAAATGAATAGGAAATTTAATTTTTAGCTACAATGCGGAGTAAAATGTACCACGCATTGTTATGTTCCATTTTCCTTTATAATGATTTGAAGATCATTATGTATGCAAGAGGCCCACAAATGTTTTGGAAGGAAACTAGATATAATTGTGTGCTGTTTTCCTTGGGTTCTTTGTGGGTTCTCTCCCGCCACTGAAAACACAATGTGGTGGGCTACAAAGGATTGTGTCCTTCCTGTGTTGTGCTTTTTATTGTCCACTTTTGTTTTTCAGCCAGGAAGAATAAGGGCTGTAGGAATTGTAGGTATTGAAAGGAAACTGGAAGAAAAAAGAAAAGAAACTGACAAAAACATTTCTGAGGTAACTTCTGCATGAGTTCCGGTCAGCTGTCTTTTTCAGCCGTTTTGTTCATTCTTTTGGATGCAGCTGTGACTGACTCCAGTCCGTGTACTGGAATATATTTAGTTTGCCTGAAGCCACACAGTCTCTTATTCCATTTACCAGATCTGTTTCAGGTTAGCCTAGTTTAGCCAAAAGGTGTTTTAAAAACCTTCTCCAAAAAGGAACAAAAGCACAAATTTGTTTTCTGTGGTGTTAGAAAACAGCACGGATTGTCGTGTGTAGATTTTTAAGTCTAGGTGGAATTGATGGAGGGTACTCGTAATGAACTCAGAGGTGTTGGCCCGTCTGCTTTCCAGCAGCTCGTGTGGGCTCTGCGGGGTCGGTCTCTTACTCTCAGGTCTGCCAGCTGCCCTGTGCGTCCCTTTTCCTCCTGCCTGGATGCTGATATCCCACAGGTCTTGTGGCTCATGGTGGTTTGTCCCCACTTGCTTGTGTCTTGGGGGTTTGTGGGTATCTTGTCACTGAGTTTTGTAGTATATGCTGCCTGTGGGTTTTTGGTGTGGAGATCCGGTTGTCCCGTTTTTGTGTTGGGATTTGGAGAGATTCAAAAACTATGTTGCTAATTCCAAATTTTAGCATAATATTAGAAATAGAAGTGAGGAAGTTTATGGCTTAAAATTACTTAAAATATTTTATAGGTAATTCTTCTGAGACACTAAAATGTATTTATTTTTTATGGAATATAATCAATAAGGGCTAATTTATGTATTCTGTGTGGACTCATTTATTTTTAACATATTTTTCTATGAAAACATAGTAAATAAAGTGATTTACCATATAAAAATTTTAAAGTGTTGTCTTACTAGTTTTCTTTACACGAGAGTAAAAGAAATCTACTCATAGTTTGTATATGCAAAGTGAAAATCTAAGTGTGTGAAGTGTTTGTGTTTTAGTTTTGAAAACTAGGTTGGTGTGTGATTTGCCCTGCATTTAAATGTTGAAATTGCCTTGATTTCAAGCTGGTGCCCAGAGTTTCCCACAAAAGGTTTCCTGCATCTGCTGGCTGCTACTGATAAGAATCCAGTGTTTAAGCCTTTTGTTTATCTGAGGAAATTCCTGTTAGGTGTGTGCACATTCGTTCCCCTTTGTTTTTGGTAGTAGCCCAGCGAGTCAGCCATAAGAATTGTACACAACACTCTATTCTTTTAGCAAAACCCTTTTGCAGATGGGGGATGCTTTCCTGCGTGTAGTTCAGATGGGCACCAGCCAGTCAGAACCTGTTGAGCACCGTTCTGTGTGGATTGAAAGAGTTTTCAGTTAATGTTAAGTTGCTCAATTGGTTTGAAAGCATAACATCTGTGCACATCTCTTAGACAGATGATACTCTGTGCTGGAAGTATATTTTTGGTAATTTGAAATAAATGAGTTATAAATGTGTCTGATGAAGTTTGAAGAGGACTTTGAAGTGGATATTCATTGTAGAAAACAGTTGACGGGTTTTATTTAGCTACGTTTTGGTGGTACTTGAATGTTTTCCATCTGTGATGTTGACTCTGGTCAAAGCTACTAGTAGAATCTGTTTGATATTCAGAGGCTGAGGTTTACGGCTTCAGTTAAATCACACCTGCTGTTAAAGCCAGAGTCGTTGGGTCCAAAGAAACCATGTTGCTGTTTCAGTCCAGGAGGCTTTACAGTGCCTCTGATTTTTGACCTCCTACCTGGAAATGGTTTTGGGAAAAAAAACAGTGAGAAATTTTTTCTTTTATTAAAGTATAGTTGGTTTACATGTTGTATTAGTAGTGACAAATTTTCTTACTTGTGTCAAAGAACAGTGAATGATATTTTCTGAACTATGACTCTTGTCGCCTTTTGTTTAATCAATAACTGTTTTCTCTTTGAAAATTTGAAAAGTTATTTTTTGTGGTTTTGGAAAATTTATGGTTTCTTAGCTAAACTGAATTCTTAGAATAAGGTAGATTTATTACTTGTATGAATATTCATATAAATAAGTTGATGTTTGTAAGAAAATTTCATAAATTTTTATCATAGGGAAGAAAATAGAGTGCTTTTTTACTTTAAAACATCTTAATTCTTGAGACAGATTCCAACAAAAACTCATTTCTCATTTCAGGCCTTTGAAGACCTCAGCAAACTAATGGTGAAGGTACGCATCATTTACATCTATTAAATTGATACCAATTATGATATAGTTCTGAAAATATATTTTGTTAGCAGACGCTTTGGGGACATTATTTCTTTTCGATCTTTTACTGTTCTCTTGACAGGCTAAGGAAATGGTGGAGTTATCAAAATCAATTGCTAATAAGATTAAAGACAAGCAAGGTGATATCACAGAAGATGAGGTAAATGGATTGCTTTTTTAAGGCATTAGAAACTAGATTACACAAATAATCCAATGACATTTTGGTGATTTGTTGGTTTCCTTTCTTAATGTAGTGTTTGATTTCTTTTAGGACTTGAGGATATATGAACATGCTAAAGAAAAAATCAGCCTTAAAAACTTCGTTAGTTCTAGTAGGATTAAAGGATATTTTAATACCCTTTCTTGGAATGTAGAAACCAGAGGTATTGAAATGCGTAAGGAGTGGCATTTTAGACATACCCATAAGTTTGATATCTGTTTCTTTGTCTACAATCTGGTCATAGCCATTTTCCTTTTTACGTTTCAGTTGTATCACTTGGTTGCATTAAACAGAGAATAGTTGTTACCTAAGTCTCCTCTGCCACCAAACTTGTGGGGTAAACGGAGTATGAGATTAAGACAGGAGAAGGAAGAATAATAATTGCATTTTGATAGGGAACTACTAGAAGTCTACTCGTATGTAGTTCACAGCCCAGACACAGCAGAAGAAATGGGTAGATACAGAGATGATGGAGTAGGACCAAATGTATGATGAAGGATTTCAGATGCTGGATGGAGTCCAGTTCTGCAGAGTCTTCTTGTGCATTGTCTTCTCTCGTTGTAGACCATCAGGTTTAAATCCTATTTGCTGAGCATGGGCATAGCTAACCCGGTTACCAGGGAAACCTACGGCTCGGGCACACAGTACCACATGCAGCTGGCCAAACAGCTGGCCGGAATATTGCAGGCGCCGTTAGAGGTAACAACAAAACCTAGATGGTCTCTTTAAATTATGTTAAATTATTTCCATGTTATCAGAAATCTTAACAAGAGCATAACTCCTTCCGCGATGTCACTGTTCAACCAGTATGGTATTTTTCCTTTCAGTAATATTAAACTAATTCAGTGTACCTATTAATGAGTTCTTTATCAGTAATCTTCTAAATTGTTTTTAATTTCCATTTCAGATATCTCAGTCTGTTTGATAGGAGCTTTTTCTTATCTCCTATTTTCAAAAGGAAATGTATGATCTGAATATATTTAGACACATTTTCATATATCTAGTCTTAATATAGTGGACTAGTAATAATTTCATAATACAGATTCATCTCCTAGTCTGACATTATTCAGGCAGTCAAAACTTTATTAAGCCCCCATATGAAGAAATACTTCAAACATATGATGAAACAGAAGAGTGTAATGAGCTCCTTTGTGCCCATCATCCAGCTTCATCTGTAAACCAGCTGCCTCGCAAAATTATTTTAAAGCAAATTCCAAACATCACATTGCTATATGTAAATATTTCAATATGTAATTATAATGATAAAGATGCCTTTAAATGAAATTATAATCCCATTTCACACCTAAAAAGTTAAAAATAATTTTTCAATATTATCAAATATCTAGTTAGTGTTTACATTTCCTCTTAGAGTTGATTTTTTCAAACCAGGATACATTGAAATTGTTTGATTTCTCTTTCAAGTGTGTTTTTTAATTCTATATGTTTTTCCCTTCTCCCATCTCTTTTGTCTGCTATACAGTTTATTTAGTGGAGAAACTAGTAGTTTATCTTAGTGTCTCAGAGTCTAGATTTTGCTAAGTTATAAGTTAATGTGTTACCCTATAAACTGGTAGTTACAGCTAGAACTTTGTTTTTTTCTGACAACAGTATTTCATAGACGGTGTTGTGCATTTCCATCAGGAGGTGCCTAATATCTGATTGTCTTTTTGTGTGTATGATGTTAGCAGCTACTGACAATCATTATCTGGATCTGTTACTTCATTAGGGGCTGCAAAATGGTGATATTCTTATTTAATTCTATAATTACTTCATTTATTAGCTGGAATAACTTAAACTATTTAAATACACTTTTTGAAACATGGTGTACAACCCCTCTTTTCATTTAAGTAAATGTTAAACAGTAATAATGACATTAAAGTCTAAATATGGAATTTGAAGTGCTTCATGGTATCTGAATAGGTTCCCCTGTGTGTAAATATAATTTTCAAAAGCTCCATAAGAGATTGTATGATTTCTGATTTCACTCTGATTTTGATTTCTGTCAAGAAGTGCTAACCTGTACTAACCATAATACTTCTTTTTATTTCATATTTTAACAGGAACGAGGGGGAATAATGTCACTCACGGAAGTGTACTGTTTAGTAAACCGAGCTCGAGGAATGGAAGTAAGAATATTTAGAGATTCTTTAAGCTAAATATAGACTTTCTTGATATAAAGCAAACTCCTCTACATTGAATACAATTTGAGGAAGGGCTGTGGGTATTAAAACTATTTTGAGAAGCAGCATAGTGCAGTGAAGGGAATACTAGGAGGTAGATTCTGTTCCTGATTTTGCTGAGTGACCTGGAGTACCTTCCTTAACCTCTCTGGGACTCAGGTTTCTTACCTTTAAAGTAAGGATTTAGATGGAGTGATACCTCAGAGCTCTCATATCCTGTGTTTGTATTGTGAAGAATAAGGTTGTGCACGATGCCCTGTCTGTGACAGTTAGCTCTTTTGAGTGAGCCGGGTTGGATACAGACTGCTTGTGGATAATATGGAGCGAAAGCTGCCCCGCTCCTGTGGCTCTGAATCAGCAGTGGCTGTACGTCAGCTCTCGCTGCCCCTTCACGTCCAGATGCCCATGGCCTCCAAGGGTCTGTCTGTGCACTTGTGCCCCTGAAGCCAAACCGTTTTGTGGTGTCAGCAGTCACCTCCACACGAACAACTCACACACATCTCTGCAGCACTCACCCGGGTCCCACGAGTTAAGCCTCTGCTCTGTTTTTATTTGAGCAGTCATCTTAACTGCCACCAGCGACTACCTACTGTCCACCAGGCACTCTGCACATGTTACCTTATTTATCCTCCCAACAGCTCAGTAAGGTAGCTTCTTATTCTGTCCCCATCTAGGGGGTGACTAGGGGGTGAAGAAATTGAGGCTTAGAAAGATTAAATAATTTGACGATGGCCACTCCTGGCTTGACAGGGCTTCGGATCCAGGCTGGGCTGGCTCTGGAGCCACTGTGTGTGACTCACACCTGTGCCTGTCAGCACCACACTGGGCTGATTCTTCAAGGCCACATGGTCGGGGAGGGTAGCCACTAGCTAGCTACATGTGGCCACTGTGAACTTGAAATGTAGTTAATCCAAATTGAGATGTGCTGTAAGTGTAAATTACACACTGGATTTAGAAGATTTAGTACAGAATAAAGTGTTAACTATCTCATTAATAACTTTTATATCAATTATATGTTGAATTTTTGGATCCACTGGGTTAAATAAAAATATGTATTAAAATTTCACTTGTTTCTTTTTACTTTTTTCACCTTTTTAAAATTTAAATATAGTTGATTTTCAGTATTGTGTCTCTATTTTTTAATGTGTGTATAAGACCATTAAAATTACATACATGACTTGAATTATTATATTTCTGTTTTAATAAAGAGACGTCTCTGCTTCTTTGTTAAGCCTTTTTACCTTGTAGTGATTAAGCCACCTAAAATCCTTGATACATGATCATTTTTAAACGTCCTCTTCTATTTTAGTGGTCACTATAATTATATAGCAATACTGTATTAATTTGCAGTGTAAACTGGGTTTTTTTCCCCACTAGTTGCTCTCACCAGAAGATTTGGTGAATGCATGCAAGATGCTGGCAGCACTGAAGTTACCTCTCAGGTAAAAGAGCTTCTGCAGGAAGTTCGCCAGTTGTAGCTACAGTTCTGCACTGAGTGGGCAGGAAGGCCCTGCCAGGCCTGCTGTCCCATGTGGTGAGCCAGCATCTTGTCCCTCCTGCCGTTATATTAATGTGGGCAGAAGTCACTTGGCCTGAAGAACGTTGGTTCCTCCCCTGAGGTCACAGTGACCAGTCCCTATGCCCTTAGACACGTCTCCTGGTCTCTGGAGAAGCAGAATTACATCATTCAGCTGTGGACTGTGTTTTCCTTATTCTCGGGTTAAAAAATCGTACCAGGCATATCTCATTTAGCATGTGAACTGTAGCTCAGAATTTTATTTACTGTTTGTTTATTCACGAGCTTTTTAGTTATGGCGTGGTTACCCGTGGTTGTTACATTTTGAAGGTTGTTTTGTGTTAATGTTGCCCCTCATACCTGGACTTAAATGAAAGTGAAAAATACTTGCACCTCCTCAGGGGCTGGAGATCCCAGATGTTCACAGCTTTTGTCTGCGATTTTTAGGCTCCGAGTGTTTGACAGTGGCGTCATGGTCATTGAACTGCAGTCCCACAAGGAGGAGGAAATGGTGGCCTCAGCCTTGGAGACGGTACGGGAACCCCGCTTCCTCCCGTCCTGAGACCTTGCCACGCGAAGACCCCGGTGCTTAGCAACTTGAGAAACAGGATTTCCTTTTGAATTTAACTTTACTGAAAAGTAACATTCACAGACCCAGTTGAAAACGCTTTGTCATTAACAATGAATAACTATTAATCACACTTGTGCTTTGAAAGCGTTTTGAAACTTGCCAACGCCCGTAATACCTTGTAAGGAGAGTAGGAATTAGTGAGGAGCTTGCTCTCTTTTCATTTGAAACTCAGTCTTGAGAACAAGTTCTTAACTTTGTAAATCAGAATGTTACCCGTGGTTGAACTTTTTTTCCCCACTGATACCTACAGAAGCTGCATTATAAAACACCATTCATTGTTTTGTGAAATAATTGCTTCAAAAAATACGGAAAGCAACTCTAGTTTAGGTGGATTTTACTGGCCAAACTGCTGATGATACTCATTAGGATATCTGAAATATCGCCTCAGAGCCTCTGAGGTGAGCCTGTATAATTTGAATAACTCACATTTATTACACATTTTATTTTAAACCAGATGAAAGCACCATGGCTATGGATATTTCTACCACATATTTTAAAACTATTCATATGTGTAAGGGTCCTTTACTGGTGCAAGTACTATGCACTCAATTAGAATTTGTTTTATGTTCCTTGTCAAGTACAGGTTAGTTCTTTTCAGGCTTCAGTACAGTGACTTTTTACATTACGTAGTGCTTCGAGATGGTTTAGCCTCTCCTGTATTTGTTCTGGGTCCTTTAACTGTTGTAGAATTAAGCATTAGTGAAAAAGATTTAGTTCTAAAGTGAGCAGTCTTTGAATTTTAGTAGAAAGTTGTCAGTTATTTCCTGAGTTTACTGGTAGGTACTCTTCCCAGGCTATTGCCTAGGTGGCCTAACTTAATCACGTTTTCCTGCTGTGTGTTTGTTAGGTTTCAGAAAAGGGATCCCTAACATCAGAAGAGTTTGCTAAGCTCGTGGGAATGTCTGTCCTCCTGGCTAAAGAAAGGTGAGCAAGGTCTTCGCTCTTCACTTCAACTAGTGTTTGTGTTTCTGAGTGGATGGATGGATGACGGTGGTTTTCCCCCTTGATTCCTAGGTTGCTTCTTGCAGAGAAGATGGGCCATCTTTGCCGAGACGATTCAGTGGAAGGCTTGCGGTTTTACCCAAATTTATTTATGACACAGAGCTAAGAATTTTGTATTTGAAATACTTCTTGTCCATATCCTTGCATCATGTAGAGGTTGAATGACATTGATCTAGGAGTAAACCCTGAGAAACTGAGAATTTACTGGCATTTCCCAGAATGATATAAAACCCATTTAATTTCTCCCTAAATACTATGATCCAGGAAGCTTCTTTAGGATAAATATAGGAAAATATAGAAAAATGAATGCCAATATCAATTTGAAATCATGTTACAGCTATATAGCAACCCTCAGGGTTTAACTTGATCTTCAGATCTGACCAGTTTTTAAAGAAGAGGATTCAGTTCACTGGGGACGTGCATATTTGGACAGGTTAGATCATTATTTTGGTGTGACTAAAATTCACTAATTATAAATGAAGTTTTTTTTCTGTGTTTAATGGGCCCATTTGGGGTGTGTTCTTTTTTTTTTTTTTTTCTTTTGGTGAAACAATTTACACCTACAGTGTAGTTTAAGAACCTGACAACACTGGAACAAAACATCAAACTGTAGAATGTCATTTGAGACTCTTCCTAAGGGCTTTTAGAAGCAGCCATAAACATGTCTTCAACAGACCAAATAAAACACCTTAAAAAAGGAGAGAATTTTATTTGACTTATGTATATATAATCTGACAAGTTTCTTTCTTCCTATTTTTTTTTTAGTGATGATTTCATGGCTGGCATTTAAGGAATGCACCTATGTCATTTTGTTTTAAAAATGCTGTAGATTTTGAAACTGAATTAACGAGCTGTATAGACATGCCCAGAGGTACGGTTACACACGTGGGAAGCAGACGGCTCAGGATTTCCCTAGGATTGTTGTGCGGGTTCAGGAGCCTGGAGGACCCTTAACCAGCTTTACAGGAACCCTGGTGCTCTTTTACCTCAAAGCCAAGGATGGGAAAATAGAAGGTGGAAACATAATATGTCTCTTTTCCTTCCCTTTAAGAGGGAGTTTCAACGCTGAACTTTTTAAAATATTTGTATCATATTCTAGCAATATTTTTTTCCTTTACCCCACACATTATAAGCTGTGTGGAGAAACTTTCTCACTATAAGGTATTACTGAGATAACAGAAACTGACTAATAGGAATTTTGATTGCTTGAGTTTTAAAGTGACTACCTGACTTTGTTCGTTCCTGCTACATAGCATACGGCATGTTGGCATTACCTCAAACTCAGGGATCCCACAGGGACAGAAGGAGAGCCCCCTGCTAAGGCTGAGGTGGCAGTGCAAGGCAGTGATAGTTTTTGGCCGAGTCTCTAGAAGGGATGGTATCTATGCTGAGACCAGGAGGACGGGATACCCAGGCTCAGATTCTGGGATCCCTGAGACTTTCTCACTGAAGAGGTGGAGAGCCACTGTCAGAGGCCACTGCAAATGCCCTCTGGGGAAGTTCCAGGGATCCTCAGCTGCAGACCCAGGGAATCCATCCAAGTGCAGCCAGAGTCGATCCCTGATCCCTGTCGCTGCTTCGCATCCTCCAGTGTCGTGGGAATGTTATGGCCGAGGCATCCTGCCTTAGGCTTCATTTTCTAAACCTGTCACTTCATTCCCCCATCGCTCAGCCTCAGGTTTGTTTTGGGGGAAATTCAGTGTCTGGCTGCCCATGTCTTTCGGGCCATTGTGTACGGTTGTTTGTATGTCACTCCTCTCTCTGGGATGCACTCACTCTCACGCTGCTCTGGCAAACTTGTACATGTACACACACACCCACACCCACACCCACACCCACACACACGATATCACATACACACAATATCTCATCTGGCTAAGGTTTTCAAAAATTAGGAGGATAATCTGTTTCACCAGTTGGAATGAGTTGCAACTAAGATTGAGCTACTGGATCTGGCTCTGATGGTTTGGATTCCATACGGCAAACTCCCGGAGTTCAGCATGTTTATTTACACTAGTGTGACAGCACATTAACAAAGATGGGCCGTCTGAATTGTATAAAGTGAACTAAAGAAGAAGAAACATGGACATGGATATATTTTGCAAATATCACATTAATTTAAAAACAAGGATGATTGATTTTTATTGCTTTAAAGTGGGCATTCTTCACTGTTTCCAGACCTCTGTATGTATATTTTTAATCCATTTTGTTTTGTTTTTGCCAAATAAGATGTCACTTTGGTCCTTTGTTGGTAGCGGTTATGTTTAAATACAACCAATCAGGCCCTAAGTGCAAAAAAGTTCCGTCTTGGTGCTTATCACTGTTATAATTATTATTTTTGCTTTTCTGACTTTGCTCTTAGGAGCATAAATGTTCGTAGCTTTATGATAATGAAAAATTTCTAGTCATACTGTCAAAAATTTTTTTACATTGTACATGCAAAGAATGTTTTCAGAGTTAAATGATTGGTGTTAATGTATATAGAGTAGAATTATTGCAAAATTAGAAATGATTTTTCTCAATTTGGTGTTCTTTTTACTCTTTGAAAAATATATGAAAATGATAAACATTTAGTCAGAATAAGCCAGTATGTTAAGATTTCTTTCTTTTAGACTTTGTAGTCAAGAGTTGATTATAAATATTTATGACCTCAAGCTCTTACTATTTTAGTTGTTTTAAAAGAATGGGAAATGGCTTACAAACTTTTTTTTAAATTCTTGATGTGAAGTCCACTGTTGACCATGTGTATTTATGTGAATGTACTATCTCTGGTTCCCTGTTACCAGACTAAACTGAGCAGACATGGACTTAACCACATTAAAACGATTCTCCCTTGCCCAGCAATCTCAGAGTTTCCATTTTGGTACAGTACAGTCACAGTTTACAAGGTGGTTAGGTTTTAAAGGCTGTGCCTAAGGATGGACTCGAGCATGCTCAAAATGATCCCTGAAAATCTCTTAAATTGCCAATAAAGTTCTCTATATAATCTAACAGTTAGAATGTCTGTAGAGTGATACATGGGTATGAATATAAGTAAAATATATCATTAAAAATTACATATCAACAGTAGACTTATAGCACCAATTATACTATTTAAATGTGGTGGGGTTTTTTCGGCTGATTGATATGGTTGGATTTATGTAAATTATTGCTGATCCCATCCCTTATGATAGATCTTGAGTATAATTTTCTCAAGGACAGAGGTTTTTATCTGCTTTGTTCATGGATGTGTCCTCAGAGCCTAGAATGAGGCCTGGCACACAGTGAGCATTCAATAAATACCTACTGAATGAATGAACTCCGATGTGTATGCCTGTTTATAAATTGGCTTCTCTACCTTACTTTATCTCCCATTCAATTCAATAAAAAGAAACAGTTTTTGAATACCTGTTGACTTTGTGTGAGGAACTGTGGGCCCCTAGGGGAATACAGAAGTGAGTAAAGTGCAGGGGGTGCTGAGGGGATAGCTGAAGCGGTAGGGTGCGTGCTTAGCTTGCACCAGGTCCTGGATTCAATCCCCAGTACCTCCTCTAAAAATAGATAGATAAATAAATAAATAAATAAAATTCCCCCCCCCAAAAGAAGTAAGATACAGCCCCTGCCTTTAAGGGGATGGCTTCTTGGAAGACAGAAGAAGGAGCCTTCATGAAGTTCTGAGGAGGAAGAGGGAGAGCTGGAACACTAGGTTCACAAGAACCAAGAGATCATCAGGTGGAAGGCATTGGGTCAGGGAACAACGTGAGGTCTGCCCCTTCCTATTCCTGGGGCACATCTTCCTTGTCTGTCCAAACTTCTTTTTTTTTTTTTTTTGGTGGGGGGAGGTAATCAGGTTTATTTATTTGTTTATTCTTACAGGAGGTACTGGGGATTGATCCCAGAACCTCGTGCATGCTAAGCATGCACTCTACCACTTGAGCTATACCCTCCCTGCTTTGTCCAGACTTTCTTTTTTTATTTCTTCCCATTCACCTACTACCGCCACCCCCAATAATCAAAACCATACTTTGCTCCATCCTACCTGCTCCTGAAAAATTTGTTTCTAGGACACAACTCTATTTCTAAACTCCATTAAGACTTACGTCTCTGCCGTATACTTGACTGTCTTGTCCTCTAATTGTTATCCTGATGTCAGAAGAAAACAGAGAAATTGGGTTCCTTTAAGTTCAAGGACTGTCACGTAATACTTCTTTTGAATTCCCACTGGCCTAAGCCAGTGATTGTACATGGTAAACTCCTAGTTAAGTATTAACTACTTTGAGTGGTTTTTGAATTTTGTGTCGTGAGTTGACTCTGAAACCTAAATCTGTGTCCTTTACCCTCTTCTCAAGAGGTTTCTTACCCAGACTTGTCAGGGCTCAGCCTGCCTGAGATACACCATCTTATTCAAATTCCGTGACATGGGCCATATCTATGACGTGGGAAGTACTCCAGAAAAGTCAGGTTACCACACATGTAAAATCTTGCTATCACAGTGTGAAAATTGGATCATTCGTGTTCTTCTTTTGGTTCTGACAATCATGAGTCAGTTAAAGCTTGTCTCAGAGTATTATCTAGGGGGGAAAAGATCTCTCCACTTGTATAAAGGCAGTTACTGAGACAGTGAATACAGTTTACACAACTGGCACAAGACCACTAGACCAGTCACTGACTCAGAAAGAGAACTCAAGGTATCTTGCCAGCGAGCTTGTTTTCGTTCAGAACAGACAAGATGATACCGCTATTCTTTTGAAAGCTTTTTTATTCCTTCACATCTATGTTGCCCTCTTTTAGAAGGGGTTAAACTTAACTGTCCAGTAAACAATAGTTTGGCAAGAATACTAATTAAGGCAAAACTACCAAGAATCTCAATAAAGCTCTTATTTCAAAAATGACCAAGCACATAGATGCAGATGCAGCCATTTGCACCTGGATTTAGGTTTCTAGGGAGAGGATGTGTCTGAAAGATCAATGCTGAGCAAGTTGCTTTCTTTATGTTTCGCTCAATCACTACAAAGCTTCAATATACCCATTACATTTACAGTAAGTGGAGGAAAGGAGGGCTTAAGTATCTGCCCAAGGTTGCAGAGGCAGGGCTGGAATTAATCTCAGCTTTATCTAACTCCAAAGCCCAGTCTCTCCATTGAGCTTTTGCTTTCTAAACCAAAAATGGCAGCACCTGTGGCATATATTTAAAAGGCGTTCTAACTTGAGTTGACAAATGGATGCTGGGCTGGATAATTGTGACTAGCAGCAACCCAGTGCCAAAATGTGTGCTTGACTGCATGTATCCCTCTTCACCCAAATCACAGATATTCTGACCTCCCCTCCACCTCTTCAGAGCAGTTCCACAGTCTCCCAGGCTATAGCCCTCATTTTGCCCCAGTTAAAACTAAGTCACAACTCTCATGTTGTGCTTTTTTTTTTTTTTCAGTCAACACCTTAAAGCCTTTTTTGAAACTTTGGGTAGATTTAGTCAGTACTGCTTGCATTAATTATTTGACATGATAGGTACTTTGCAAAATTTGGTATCTCTGACAATCTCTGATAGCTCTGATAAGTGAATAATTGTGCTGTCTTTTAAAAGATTAAGTGATAGATTCAAGGATCTGCAAATGATATATTTCGAAGAGTTTTAAAAATTGAGGTAAAATTTACATACAGTGCAAAGCACAGATCTTAAATTGGATGTTTTGACAAAGGTATAATAAATCCATGTAATTCACTCCCCAACCAGTAGAATGGGAGATGTATTTATCATCCCTAAAAGTGTCCTGGTGCCTCTTTACAATCACCTGGTCTCCAGGGGCCACTAATGTGCTCCGATTTCTGTTGCCACGCGTTGATACGTGTATTCAAAAACAAGCGCAGTAGTTAAGGTGGAAGAACTCAATGCTCCAGTATTCTTTTAAAAACACAACTTTAACACTTACAGATTAGAATTTTTAAAATGTTATTTTAAATTAAATAACCACTTCTGGCTTCTGAGGAAAAAAAAAGAAGCAGCAATTTACATGAATTATTCTCTTTTGAAACTCTCCAATGACCTTTGGGAAACCAAGTTTACAGCCCACCAGTTTGGCTACTTCTGTGACTGACTTCCGTGGTCCCCCCGAAGACAATGGCAAGGGGTGGGGGGAGAAGTAATTGGGCTGCGCCTGCTCGCCCTTAAACCCAGGTCCCGACTGTGGGTGTGTGTGGTTGGGGGTCCGCGTCCCCTACCCGGGGCCCCCGGCCGGCTGCCCGTTTCCTGCCGGGTTTCCTGTCCAGCAGCCGGCCAGCCGGGCGCGGGCAGGAAAGGATGCGCTGCCCAGAACAGGCGGGGCAGCGCCAGCGGGCTCGCGGAGGCCCCCCGCCCGCCGGGGGCCGCCCCCCCCGCGCCGTCGGGGGCGGGCCCGAGCGGGGCGGGGCTGCGGGAGCCACGCGCGGAGCGTCAGGGCGCAGTCCCGGGACGCGGGCTGCCGCGTGCGCTGCTTCGCCGCTCCTGAGGCCGCTCGCCCGCTGCTCGCCTCGCCACCTGGCCCGCCGGCCTGCGCCGCCGCGCCCGCCAGTCCGACAGGTAAGAAGAGCCTTCCGGGAGCGACCTGGTGGCGCTTCTACCGCGGGCTCCACGGAGGCTCCTGGGACCCTGCCGCCCCACCCTCCCCGCCGCCGGGAAACACAGGTGGACCGTTCCCTCCATGCACCCGGTCCCTTTCCCTCGCTCTTTGGTGCTCGGCCCCCGGGGACACGGGTTAAAAAGATGTCATCTCCGCATTTCGGAGTCCCAAGTTCAACCTGAACCCGGCGCTGCCCTGGCGCAGGTGTGGCCGAGGGACTGAGGCTGACGGTAGAAGGGTGTTGAGTCCTAATAGTTGGAAACCCTTGACGAACGGCGTCTGGGAATCTAAGCGTTTCAGAACAGGTTTACTTCTTTCCATAAAGAAATCTTTTCTGGGATACAAACAGCATGAGATATATGTATTTCAAAACGGTCCTCATTTTAAGTGGGCTTTGTGCTGACGACAGCCGCATCACTAAATTTCTGAGCACGAACTTGACTTTCGGGCCTTGGGAAAGCTGAGCCCGTGTGGGGAGCTCACAGCCGAGAAGAGGTGAGGACGCTGCACCCGACTCATGGGACCAGGCACTGCCGACTCGGCCGAATTTATAAATATAGCCTGTTTACACGAGCTGCTTTGGAATTAGGGATTTCCTCCTAATAAATATTACTATTAGGTATTCACACGAGTGTATGCATGTTTGTCCGAAGGGACCACATCCCTTTGCTTCTTTTGTTTTTCCTTTTATTCTTTCATAAGTCAGTGGTCCCACGGACTTTAGCGTAATTCAGTTTCTTTTTCTGAAACTCTGAAGACACTGTAGGGGATACAGAAGCTGATTTCAGCGAGAACAGGGGATTTGAGCTTGGCGTCAGGCCGTTAGCCATTGAGAATATTCACAACTTCCCCCGCCCTGTAGCTGATACATTTGGAATTCGTCTGTAAACGTTTATGTACGTGAATGGTATATAGAAGGTTTTTAAAATGTATATAAAATATGCCTAAATTCTTATTTTCTCAAAATGGTTCTCAAGCCAAACATTGTAAATCGCCATTTGTGTTATTGGGAACAAC
This sequence comes from Vicugna pacos, assembly GCF_048564905.1. Lineage (NCBI taxonomy): Eukaryota > Metazoa > Chordata > Mammalia > Artiodactyla > Camelidae > Vicugna > Vicugna pacos. The sequence goes on along the minus strand of NC_133000.1, from coordinate 13,101,412 downwards.
CTGTTGGAAGAAAATAAGGAAGCAAGGTTTAAAAAGTAATTAAAGAAGCATGCTATCTTTTTTTTTTTAGGTAGTACTTTTTAACCCAGTATTCCATTCTGTTATGGGATGTTCTGTTAACATCTTCAAATTAGTGGTTGAGCCAGTAAAAAAAAAAAAAGTCATTTGTTTTCAAAAGCTGGAGAGCATTAAAAAAATGCATATGATGAAAACCATATTATAGTTTATAAAATAAACCAGCTTATTTTCAGGTAGGCTGGATTATTTTATAATTCTATTTCCAATCAGTTCTAAATATAGATGATCACTGTCTATATTTAGAATATTGTCTATATTTAGAATAGTACTATTTATTGCTGTCTGTTCTGTCTTACTGGTTATTTTTGTAAGAAGGAAAATGTATTATAATCACAAAGTCAGTTGTGATTAAGAACTTCTTTAAAAAATGTTTGTTGTGGAGAAGCAAGCAATTCGGGAGAAGCCAGTTCAGCTTTTGGTAGCTGGGGATTGCTTGCTTCTCCTTACTTTGGTTACTGAGTATCAGTGACTTAAAGGAAGCTGTTAATTGCCTAAGTGCCCACACTTGCCCCGGAGGTATGATGATGCTCACCTGATGTCTTTGGCCAAGTTTCCCTGTTCACGTTCAAGGAAAGGATTAGGTCAAATCTATGTCCAATTTCAACAAAACTGAATTTCCTTTTTTTGTTGTGGAGGGTGGGAGCCCTAATAATCTGCATAATTACACTTCATATCTCTGCTTCTCTTTGAGGAAGTACAATATTTCCTTTGTTCAACTGACTCCTACAGAAAGAAAGCTCATAGAGACACACCAATTTCCTTTCCATTGAATTTTTGATTATTTCAATCAGTCTTCTTAATTCCCTGAATGTCTGTCTTATCCGAAGGGATGTGACATATATATATTTGGAGTATAATATACTTATTAAAGATAGATTAACTGTGGATAATGGGGGAATGTAAACATTAAGAAAATATATATTTGGTTATGTTCAGTGCCCCATAGTTTACTAGACTCAAGTATGGAAAAAAAAAAACTAGCATATGAATGCCCTGCATCCTATTTGTTGTCTAATAGTCTATATCAAAGTAAGTGCTTCTTCCCACAAATCATTCTGAACCACTGGCCATCAAGGTCTTTCCTGCCCTCCTAGGTGGCCTGGGAAGATTGCTACATGAAATCATCTATCTCCTGATACATGCCAACAGCAATGAGTGTTGGAAGACTGACAGAAGATGATAGCTTGTTGTTTATCTGTTTTCTCTTTTGAGTGCCCTAACCAAGGAGTCAGGGCCATATGGAGTTCACATTTAATTGCAATACTTTGGGTATCTTTTTTTTTTTTTAAGATTCGATAGTTTTGATATAGCTCCTAGGCATTAAGAAATGAAGCAATCCAGATAACACACCAGTTGTGCAAGAAAGACAGTGTTAATAAACCCATTTGTGAAAGCAAGGCAGGTCTACACAGCATGATGCAAAATGAAAAATCTTAGTAAGCTGATCAGTGTGAAATGCCAAGCATTTAAATATGTGAAGATAGATTTTCCAGATTGGCTATCAGCTTTGATGAAACTAAACAAAGAATAACTAACTCTCCACTTAAGGACCTGCTGTAGAGATTAAGAGACTTGGTGTTTGCAAAGATAATCTTGGTGTTGGGCAGACCTGAATGTTCTTAGCAGGTGAGCTGTATTGGAAGGAAAGGGATATGTACAATTACAGATCACTTCCCAGGGGGAACGTTAATGTCCTTGCTGTTTTCTTTTCAGTATTAACTAGGAAGTTTGACTTCTGAGAATGGTTTTGTCATTTCAGGATTACTATTTTATGAATCACATTGAACAGAGCCAACATTTTTTTGAGGTTCTAATTTCAGGTGTTCTTGAAAAAAAAATTCACAATTTGGATGTGAGAAAGGACATGAGGAGACCAAGGACCTGGGATTTTGCTGATCAGAATGAAACAAATGTTGAAAGACTTTTCAAATCTATTGTTGATGGTGCTCTGTGACTATGGTGAGTGTTGTGAGTGTACTTCATGCTGTGGGTACCAATGAGCAAACATAAATGTGAAGTTTGTAAATGCATTGATGTTAATGACCCTACATGAAAGAGGCAGGCAGGGACTACAGTGCAGTGCCTTTTAAACTGTGATTCTTGCAACCCTGGGTTCTCTTAAGGTTCTGCATTTTTAATTCAAATTTAACTCTAAATGTATTTTTAAGTCTTTAAAAAAAATCTAACTCATTTCACAAATTGGAGACAAGCATGTTGCCCTGAGTTCTTTTTGATTGAGTTCCTAGTATTTCACTATTATACATTAAACTGATCACTCACACACATGCATGAAGTGATGTATTATATATTGGGGTTCTACATCAGATTTCACTTGACAAGTATTTGCTGCTAGAATATCTTTGGAATGAATCTGAATTTCAGTCCTTGCCAGTTGTGTGCCTTAGGCTACTTTCTAAATCTCTTTCAACCTTAGCAATGATATTGACTTCACAGGGTTGTGATGCATGATAAAAAAAGAAATAAAAAATGTGAAACATAGTGAATGTCTAAGCACATAGTAGGTGCTTAATGTTAGTTTTCTTCATTCAGTTTGATTCATCTAAAAATTGAGTTCATTCTTCAGAGTTTTATGCAACTAATAAACCAATAGACTCAAACATATAATACCCACTGGTTTTTTTTGATTATTTCTAAATATTTCATAGACATCTAAGCATTTGATGGTATAAAAGTGGAAATTGTTTTCAAATTGATGAAGAAATTATCATCCAAGAAACAGAGGATCCTGGCTCATATAATACCAGTTAGATGGACCAGTCTGTGTAACTGTTCCTTTTGTCCAGCGAATCTCCCCCCTCAGTCTTTTATTTTTTAAGAAGTTTGTTTAAACCACAAGACACTTGATTTGCAGAAAACCAATCTGGGATTCATTTCTTTTAAAGTCCTGTATCCCTACTTAAAAACAGATTGCTCTACATATAATAGCCTCATACACAACATTTATAAAAGGGTACTTTGTTTCATAATGATAAAGACATCAAAGTTTTCCATTTAAACAGTCTGCAAGGATGTTTGTTATTGCTGAGAGCAAAGTATCTTACTGGAATATAAAAATAAAAGCTGAGCATAAAGTAGAGCATAGAAGGTGAGTGCAAAGGCTACTAGTGGAAAAAGTGGGATTTTCATAGACCTGTTTTTTTCCCCCTACTCCATTTGATACTGATCAAAATATACCCTTACCAGTGAGTTTTTTTTTTGTAAAGCAACATGCTTATATTGAAACGCCAGTTCCTTTAAATACAACAAAGAAATGGTGAGAGAGGAAATGCAAGAACAGAGAAAATACACTGTAGTAGTCAGGATGTGGTACAACCAAATTGTAGCTTTCTGGATGAGAATGTATTCTTGCCTCTAAAAACAGGAGTTGGAGAAGAAAGCAGCAGGTTCCCTCTTCAGTGCACACTTTCTATCTGCTGCTGTTGGACCCATCAGTTATATCTTTTTCCTCCATTTCCAGTGGGGCATGTATGTCTCTTTCATTGACTGGCTGCCCGTCAAATCTGATCAGCCTCGTTGATAACCCTGTCACTGGCAATACAGTTTCATTAGTTACCTAAGTGCTGTATGTCTGTTAGTCTTAAAATGTATTCACAGAACCATTCTGCCCCATCAGATGCAAATGAAAATGTTCTCAGTCCTGACTCCTTCCCTGGGCTGCAGTGAGCTCTTCAGCCACCTGTTCACAGAAGGGTACCCAGTCCACTCTGAACCAGCACACGAGCTGCACCCAAAGCAACCACCTTCCTCAATTTTCAGTTGCCTACACCCAAAAGGGGGTATCCCTCAATTTCTGTATCAACTAAGTTAAAAAAAAAAAAAGAACTTTATCCTACTGTGGTTTTCAAGCAAATGGTGTTTAAGCATTCAGTTCTATCCAACTTTTATATATTTTATTTCATCTCATCTTAAATAAGAAATGGATGAACAGCTCAGCTCATTAAAACAAACTGACCTTTATGTGCCAGCATTTTCATGCGTTGATTCTAATAATCATTGATTGAATATATGTAAGGGTATATTTAAAGACTGTCAGGGGGAAGGTATAGCTCGAGTGGTAGAGTGTGTGCTTAGCATGCACAAGGCTCTGGGTTCAATCCCCAGTATCGCCATTAAAAAAATAATTAAATAAATAAACCTGATTACCTCCCCCACCAAAAACCACTCAAACAAAACCAAAATTAAGGCTGTCAACTCATGTGACCCATTGAGGTCCTTTGGACTTATGAAATTTATGCGTTATTATTATATTAATATACCATTGTGTTGTATTATATCATTATGTACATATAAGAAGACTAATAAATTCATACTTACATATGTTGTTTTTCAAACCAAAGGGCCCTGCAGTTCCTTAAATCTAGAATGTTTCTTGCCCTAGCTACGGCCAGCTGATTGTTGCATTGCCAAATTCTGTCTCTTTTGATATGTATTTGGATAGGGTTCAACATAGAAACAAGGATTCTTGTGTGTCTGCTTTCTGCTCTTTACTTCGGCGACTCTGATGGGTCTCTTTTTAGAAAAAAGATATGATTGAGCCTAAGTGAGTGGTACTTGTGGGCGAGCACTCATCTTTCCTACTAGGCCAACAACAGTTACTGTAACGTCATTAAAATCACCAAGGACAAGCTTAGCGTTTCCATAAACGTTCACTCTGTCCCTTGGATAACACATGCAGAATAGAATGTTAGCATTTCTTAGTCATCTAAAAATGTCTGCCTCATACAAATGGAAGGCACTGGTTCCTTTACTGGTGACATGGCTTAAGCACTTGTCTTGAATATCAGAAAATAGTCACAAGTTCAATTGGTCATTGAACAACGTGGGGTTTAAGAGCAGAGTTCATCTTCTGCATAGGAGGAAATCCTGGTGTAACTTACAGCCGGCCCTCCGTGTCTGCTTTTCCTCTATTTCTGCATTTTGCATCTGTGGATTCAACCAACCACAGATCGACTAGTAGTGTAATATTTACTATTGAAAAAAATCTGCATGTAAGTAGACCCATGCAGTTCAAACCCACATTGTTCAAGAGTCAACTGTGTATTTAGGGTCTTCCATTTTTAGTAATCTAGAGCGGTGTGTACTGCATCATTTAAGTCAAGCTTTCTCTTACTTCACTGTAAGTCCATTTCCCCCAAATACCTTAACACTACAGTATGACTAAAGGGAGAAAAGCGAAGTGTTGAGATTTTTATCTTAAGAATTTTCAGGTGTTACTCTTTTCATCACAGATATAATACATTATTGAATATTATGGATTCAGAGCATTTATCACTAATTCATTATTTTAAATGTAACCCCATTTAAAGATGAAGAAACAAAGCCACTTTAGAATGGAAACAGCCCAGGGTCTAGCTCCCAGGGTCAGCACTCGGCATCCTTTCATATCACCCTTGGCTCAGTTCAAACTTCTCTTGTGTCTCAAATGTTGTTTTCATTGATGTCACCAAAATAGTACTGCTCAGATACATCTTTTTAAAACCCACTCTGACCATTTCCTTTCAGTTCTTGGAGAAGCTGAATATCTCCTCTTGGGGCAGCCGGGCCATGTAGCGCTAAGCAACAGCACAGTGTCTGTGGATTTCCAGTATTTTGATGGTGCCAATGGGACACTGAGGAATGTCTCGGTCCTGCTGTTGGAGGCCAACACCAATCAGACTGTTACCACCAAATACCTCTTGACCAACCAGTCCCAGGGGACGCTCGAGTTTGAGTGCTTTTATTTCAAGGAGGCCGGCGACTACTGGTTCACGATGACTCTGGAAGCGACAAACAGCAGCACGCCAGGCCCCTGGCGGGAGCAGAGCGCCTTTCTGAAGGTGGAATGGCCCGTCTTCCACATTGACCTGAACAGGACATCCAAGGGTGCAGAAGGCACCTTCCAGGTGGGGCTTTTTACAAGTCAGCCCCTGTGCCCATTCCCCGTGGACAAGCCCGACATCTTGGTGGATGTCATCTTCACCAACAGCCTGCCTGAGGCGAGGCTGAGTCAGGGACAGCCCCAGGAGATAAGAGCCAGCAAGCGGGCGGAACTCTCTCAAGGTCAGTGGGTTGAGTTTGGCTGTGCATCCGTGGGGCCCAGAGCCTTCGTCACCATAGTGCTGAAGTTGCTCGGCCGAGACTCGGTCATTACCTCCACGGGCCCCATTGACCTGGCCCAGAAATTCGGATACAAACTGGTGATGGCGCCGGAACTCACGTGTGAGTCTGGGGTGGAGGTGATGGTGCTACCCCCGCCATGCATCTTCGTCCAAGGGGTGATTACCGTCTTCAAGGAAGCCCCCAGACGCCCTGGGGAAAGGACCGTTCAGCTGGCTGAAAACAGCCTGACCTTGGGAGAGAGGCGAACAGTATTCAACTGCACTTTGTTTGACATGGGGAGGAATAAATACTGCTTTGACTTTGGCGTTTCAAGCAGAAGCCAGTTTTCCGCAAAAGAGGAGGAGTGCATGCTAATTCAGAGAAATATAGGTTGGTATTGAGATTTAAAAATAATTTTATTGAATTGGTGCCTTCATGCAATCAAAATTATTGAGTATAAGTGAATTTGATTGTCTGTGAACTGTACCGTCATTTTTATGGTTCACTCCTCATAATGTCCCGAATGACATTAGCATCCTTGTCTGAAAATGAAGAATACTGGTAAGCATACCCAGCTCACTGCTGCTTAACCTCTCCAGGTCTCAGTTTCCCCATCAATGAAGTGGGGATAATAAGAATATCTGCCTCAGAGAGTTCTGAGCATTGAGTGAAATCAGTGTGTACAGTTCTTAGTATAGTGTCTGGCATATGGGAAGGACTCTAAACGTCAGCGATTATTACGTTGTATTTTAAAAACTATGTTATTGCATCATATGGCAAGTCCATGGCAGATATGACCAGAATTCAGAGCTAAAACTCCAACTGTATCTAGTAGCGTCCCACTTCCTCGAGGTGAGCCTGTCTCGTTCTTTGACATCCTTCATTATAAGAATGCAGCCTCTCTAGTGAGATTTCAAAGGAAGATTTCTAAGAACTTCTTCAGACTCTGAGTTCCTTGCATAATGCCCTGCCTAATCACAAAGAAGTCGGGTTATTACAATTCCATCCATGCCCCATGCTCCTCTTTGCATTTCTTTCCCTTTTCCTGGGTGTAAGCCTGGTCTTGGCAAGAGGTTAACCCGGCAGAGATTGTCTGGCTCACTACACGTGCTCTTACCTACAACCCCACTAAGCCCAGGGCTCCCAGATGGTCCAAGCCTCCAAGCATCCAAATTCACCCACTTCTCTTTAGAAGTCCCTCTTCCTTGACTCTCTCCCCACCCACTGGCTGCTTCCTGCTTGCACTTGCCTCTCCAGCCGAGATCCCATGGCCCAACCCTTTAATCACTCTCCTACCCACACTCTAAACTCCTCACCCTGTCGTCCTTCCCATGCACCCGCCGGGCACACCCCGGCTCTGTGTGGACCCTGCCAGCCACCCGCCCACTGCTCCCAGGCCGACTGGGGCCACTGTGGGTGGATCATGCCTGCACCCTCAGCGGGGCCAGTGAGGGGCCCTGGCGCTGGTGCTCCCGTCCTCAGCTCTTTCAGCCCCTCTCTCCTTGGGCCTCCCCTGCCCCTGGCTCATTCTCAGAGCTGACTGGCTCCCATCACTCAGAGCAGCTGGAAGCCATCAGGTGTGAGCTTCCTCACCCTCCACCAAAATACCTGTGAGCCTGAGGCCTCCGTTGCATTTTCTTCCCTCCTTTCCTCTCACCAGGGAAGCAGTGTCAGTGCTCCAGTATCAGGTCAACCCTCCCCTCCACTGCCGATCCCAGCCCCTCAGCTCTCTCAGGGACCTTCTGTTAATCATTATCCCCTCCTCTTCTCTGTCTCAGCTTTGAAATGTACTCAGTTATCTCACCTGAAAGCAAAACAAAATCGCCCCTCATCCCCCTGTTCTCCTCAAAAAACACCCTCTTTTTTTCATCTTCCTTTTACAGCCCTGTTTCTTGAAAAAGTCACCTGTACTTTGGGATTTAGTTCTTAACTCACATTTCACTTTTCAACCCCCTCCTAACTCACCCCCTTCCCCTGAAAATGCTGTCACTAAAACAGCCAGCAAACGGCTTCCAGGTCCCCAAATCTGGGGGACACTTTCCATCCGTATCTGCGTTGACCTTGATTCTGTGACAGCACACTCACCTTGTCCACCTCCTGCCTCCCTGGCTGTTCCTTCCTGTCTCCTAGCCAGCCAGCTCCACCGCCCTATCTCATCTCTTAAGTGCTGGACTTCTGCCTCTTATACTAGAACCTCTGCATTTCTTTATCTACACACTTGCTAAGTGATTTCTGTCCGGATGCTCATGACTCCAGACTGGCATCTCTCCCCTGCATCCGAGTGCTGAACAGTTGTCATCCCTCAGATGTCTCCCAGGCACCTCAAAAGCAGCACACCTGTTACTGGACTCATCATCTTACCCCCTAAACCATTCATCTCATTGTTAAAACCAAAAGCCCAGGAGGATTCCTCTTCTTCACCTCCTGTGAGTAGTAAGTCACTAGTCCTATGGATTTCATCTCTTCCAGAGAATCTCTGACTGTCTGAATCTGTCCATGTCTCCCCAGTTCCACTGACACCACTTGGTTTAAGCCTCCATTATCTTCCACCTGGACTCTGGCAACAGATTCCTAACCGGCTCCCTCGTCCCATCCACATCATCCTCTCACTGCAGCCAGAGAGGGATTGCTGAAAATTCAGGTCAGCTGAGGCTGTTCTCTTGCTTAAAATTTACCAATCACCTCACCTGACACCTCACTCTTATGAAGATGAGAATCCATACAGCCCTCCGTGGCCGGGCTGTTCCCCAGCAGTCACCATCCAGGGGCTGGAGACTGGGAAACCCTCCTCCCACCTTTACTAGTTGACATGAGCCCATCCCCCAGGTCTTCTCCTGGGTTCCTCCCTGGCCGGAAGCTGGCACACACCCTTCATTCCTCTTTCATGGCATTTGTCACTTCTGTCATAGCTTGTTCAGTGTCTTTCTCTCCAGGTCCCCACTCCAGCCCCTCCCCCAGATTGGAGAAGTTCATTTGGTGGCAAAAACCAACTTGTACTGCCATTTATGAAGCTATTTATGATCTTTATTCAACCCACTTTTTTCCACCTGGCACAGGAGAGTTGCTTAATACATGTTTTTTAAAGTGAAAATTAAACTACAATGTGGCTAGTCTCAGCTAAGTATCAGCGGAAAAACAGTTATGTTAAACTAACCATTCAAGATATGCTTGCTTTTTCAAAAGAAGTTATTGTTAAAAGGAAAAAAAATTCTAATTGAATTTAATGGAAGCAAGCCAAGGGGAGTAAAGGAATTGGGAGCGTTTGATGAAAGATCTTGGGAGCGGGAGGTCTCTCTTGTTGGTTCTCCAAGCTGTTGGGCTTCCTGCAGACCCTTCCACTCAGCATCTAAAGACTGGGTTTCCCGCAGCAGCGGGGAAGACCCTGGGAAGGGGCAGGACAGGGAGTGGTGCTCTGTGTGCAGGCCAGGGTGGTCGGGGCTCCCTGCGGGGCTGCGGCAGCCAGGCACGGCTGGACGGTAGGGCTGGGAGCAGAGCCCCAAGCAGCTCAGTGTCCCCGGACACCCCAGATCCCTGCGTGGCCGCCGTTTGTCTGGTCGATGGAATTTATGCTTCTGATCGGAACCTCGGTGCCTTTCCTTTTTTTTTGGTGTAAACGTTTATGACTGAATCGAGTTCTCTTTTCATTTTCCGTTTAGATGGACAGCTCTGACCAGCAAAGACTGTCTTTTTTGCCAAATGGCATCATTGAACCCACTGTGACGTGTGAGCCACTGACTCACAATGAATTTCTCATTAGATCCTTTTGAAAGGGGATAATGGGTTTGATATTAGGACCTTAAAAAGGTAAATAATAATTTATAGCCAATATATAATGTTGCCCCAAATGATTATTTATGATCTTCATTTTTCCTACTTAGAGTGAATGTTCGTTCATATGTTTCTCTGCAGAAATGTTATGTGTGTGGTTATGGGATATTGCTGGGGGAGTGTTGATAACATGCAGAAAGCTAAATTGAGAAATTCTCGATTCTGAACTTACCTGCTCCAAGCGTGTCGGATAAGGGATGATGGACCCTGTATCTCAAGGCAAAATATATAGTTAGGGCAAAGTTGAGAATTAATTAATAGAGGGTAAAGTTCATAATCACACAGGTTTTTTTTTTAAACTTAGGTTTTTTTACAAATAAAAATGATATTTATTTAATGCAGTTTTCTTGATAATTTAAATTTGTTGGCCATCTTCTTGTTTCTCTGATTAGATGGTCTTGTTTTTCTTTCATAATGTAACTGGAACAAGAGCTTTTACCAAGAATAGGAGTGCTGCCATTCTGTCATTTTCTTCTTCTTTTTTTTTTAAATTTTTTTAATGGGAAGGGGGAATTAGGTTTATTTATTTTTGTAACAGAGGTACTAGAAATTGAACCCAGGACCTCATTCATGCTAGGCATGCGCTCTCCCACTGAGCTGTGCCCTCCCCTCTTCATTCTCTTCTTATTTGCAGGTGCTCAGGTATCATCTTTAATTCTTTGCCAGAATCTTTTTAAGCCATTTGTCCACCTAGTTAGTTTACCTAAAACAGAACATACGATTAAAAACATGAATATAAGCAGGCCTTTGGATGCTTCAATATGCCACAGTTTTCTGAAAGTGAATGAACCAGTAAAGCCTTCCACCTGGTGGGACACCTGCTTTTCCTTCGGGATTTTTTTAAGACCAGCGGACATACTGTATGTGACCATCTGACATAATCAAGCCAACATTTATATAGTGATTACTTTGCGCCAAGAACTCTCCTAAGTGCTTTATGAATAGTAACCTATTTAATCCTCATTATAACCCTATGAGTTAGGTTTATTATGTTGTCAGTTTTATAGGGGAAGAAATGGAGGCACAGAAAGGTTAAGTAACTTCTCCAGGTCAGTGGTTGGTAAGCGACTTCACCACCGTTGGTGGTTAGACTGGCCTGAGCATTTTACTGTTTTCACTGTTCTGTGCTGCCTCCCGTACATTCAACTGATAATCTATATATTAAACAATAGGAAGCTTTTAGATCGAAAAAACGTTCCAGTATTTTCCTCCTCATCTCACTGGTTCATCTTGTGCTGCCCACTCCTCTGGAAAGACACGTAACCCACTTGGAGCCCAGTGGCCCAGGCATGAGCATGACTGGTCTGATGTGAGTGAGCCTTGTGCTGGGCCTTGAAAATCTGGACTGGTGGTCCAGGTGCCTTTGCTCCCACTGCTGCTTCTGGCTACTCACTCATGTCTATAGTATTTTCTTATAAGCATCTGTTTTTAGTTACTTTAGCCTCTTGAGCAAAATGTCTTGCAGATGTGACTATTTCATAGTCTGTATTCCTTCAGATATTCTTGGGAGTGGAAACAAACCTCCCTTTTCCTATTCCAGACAAATCTGGCAAGTGGCCTGAAAGGCATTTATCCTCACCAAACAGGTTTGTTATGTAGTGGGAGTACATGTATGGACATCTGACCAGGACAACACAAAACAAAACAGCCTTTCATTCATAAAGTTGGACTATTTAGAATATGGGTCACCTTACGTTCATTTCTAGTTCATGAACTACAGCTATCAAGTGAGTTCCCATTCTGCCAAGTATGAACAGAGATCTTCAGGGAACAAATAGGATTACTTAAGGCATTTGTTAAGTTTTGCCTGATTAAATTTGTTCATTGCTTTATTTGAGTAATTTCCCTTGTTTCCTGTTTGTTTAATATGGTTTAGAAATGAAAGGACATAAAACATAGTTTAAGTGTTTATTTTTTGTTGTCGATGAGCCTACCACCCATGATTTTACTTTCAAAGGAAAAAGACACATTTCAAAATGAGATTTTTTTGACATTAAGATTGATGCTTTTATCAAAACTTTCATTTTTTTTTTCTGGCTCCCACAAATGGGAGCCAATAAGAAAAAGACCAATGCTCTGTCTTTTTATTTTTATTCTTGGATAATAAAAACATTCTTGGATGCTAAAAATTTCAAATAAACAAAGGGGATACAGTGAACACAGATTCATGTTCCCCGTATGTTTTAGTTTGACAAATGACTTTATGTATTGAAATAAATTATATCTATATAATTTTTAAAAAGAGTTAAGAAAGAATAACAAAAGGACTCTTAGCTTTTGTAATTCTACCTTTTGTGGTCTTAAATATGAGCCCAAGAGAAGGATAAGCTATAAGTTGACTTAATTTTCCATTTAGATTTTACACTAGTAGAGTTCCCAGTAGACTTTTCAAAAATAAATCACAATACTTTTAACTCAGAGAGACTGACCATGAGCTTCCCAAAGCTTTTCATCCCTGGGAGCTTAGTGTCTGAATAGCTCTGAAGCTTGAGGACAAAGCTGGCTTGTTATTCTGCCATTTGAGGACCTGAGGGTGATCTGGGAGGCACAGAACCAATATTGTGTTCATTGGGACCTCTGGATGGAACATAGTTACCACACCTCGGTTGATGTTGGTCCAGGATACTGGTTTGTAATGAGTGCTCCCACCCTTGTGAAAATCCCAGAGACTTTTAATTGCTATAAAGAACTCATATTCCATGACTCACTCCAAAGATTGCACCACTTGGCTCACCTGAGAATGTGTCAGCTCTGCATGTTTTTGTAGTGCTTTGTACACCCTTGACTCCATTATGAGTTTTTGTCCTTAATGATGAAGAGAGACTTTGGGGCAGAGGATATTTTGGTGCCTAGCATGGATGTGATCTGATGGGTGTTGGGGTTGGATGTGTGCTGACAGAGAAGGGACTTAGGATAATAATTTATAGGAGGTTCTTCATTTATCCTGTCTGGCAGTGATTACATACATGCTTGGAAGAGAAGTTTACATTTGTCAATCAGTAATTATTGTTCTGGGAGTGTTTTGTATATATTTTGAAGCTCTGGTGTTAGGCACATTTCCCGTTTCGGGTCGTTAAGGCTCCTTGCTCAATTGACCATTTTATTATTATATAACATCCCTCCTTATACCTGGTAATGCTCCTTGTTCTGTAGTCTACTCTGATGTTAAAATAGCCACTCCGGTTTTCTTTTGGTTAATGTTCACAAGGGAAAACTTCGCTCATCCTTTTACTTTTAACCAATAGTGTATTTGCATTTAAAGTGAGTTTCTTTTGAACAGCATGTAGTTGGGTCATGCTTTTTTATCCAATCTCACAATCTCTGTCTTTTCATTGTTGTTTAGATTATTTATATTTAATGTAATCATTATATGGTTAGATTAAGATCTACCATCTTGGTAGTTTTGTATTTTTTCCTGTCTCTTCTTTCTTTTTTTTTTTTTTTTAACATTTTTTATTGATTTATGATGTTTCTTTTTCTTCTTTTTTTCTGCCTTCTTTTAGATTAATTGAATATTTGTTATAATTTACTTTAACCACACTATTGGTTATTGTTTATACCATAAAATGTTTTTAAGTGGTCATCCTAGCGTTTACAGTATACATCTTTAATTACTCTGAGTTTACCTTCAAATAATGTATATTGCTTCACATGTAGTGTAAGGACCTATAACAGTACAATCCCAATTCTTTCCTTCCATTCTTTGTTATATATTTTACTTTATGGATGCTGTAAACACAGAATGAGCATTTAGAAATAAGAAAAAGTTAATTTTATCTTTTCCTCTATAAATGCTATTTCTAGCACACTTCATTTCTTTATACAGATGCAAATTTTTGTCTGGTATCATATTCCTTCTGCCTGAAGGATTTTCTTTTAGCATTTCTTATAATGAAGGTCTGTTGGCAGTTAGTTCTATTAATTTTCATTTGTCTGAAAAAGCCTTTATTTCTCCTTCATTTTTGAAAGATATTTTCACTGGATATGGAATTTGGGGTTAGTATTTTTCTCCCTTCAGTCCTCTAGAGATGTCACTCCATTGTCTCTGGCTTGCATCATGAAAAGTGTGCTGTAATTCTCATCTTTATTCTGCTGTATTGGATGTATTTCCTGCCTTGTCCCCTCTCTCCCACCACAGCCTTCCAAGTCTTCTGTTTGTTTTTAGTTTTTTAGCAGTTTGAATATAGTGTGTCTAACTTTTTTGTTTGTTGGCTTTTTTGTGGGTATACTACTTCATGTTTTCTGAGCATCTTGGATGTAGTTTGGTGTTTTTCATTACTTTTGGAGAATTCTTGGACATTATTCTATTCTCTTTTCCTTCTAGGATTCTAGTTATATGGATGAGAAACTACTTGATACTGTCCCACAGCTCTTGGGTATTCTGTCCTGTTTCATTCTTTTTTTTTTTTTTTCCTCTTTGTGTCTGAGTTTTGGTGATTTCTATTGACCTATATTCAGATTCACTGTTCCTTTCTTCAGCTGTGTCAAGTCTACTAATGAGCCTCTAGAAGGCATTCTTTTTTTTTTTTTCTTTTTTTTTAAATTGAAGTATAGTCAGTTATAATATGTCAATTTCTGGTGTACAGCACAATGTCCCAGTCATACATATACATACATATATTCGTTTTCATATTCTTTCTCATTAAAAGTTATTACAAGATATTGAATATAGTTCCCTGTGCTATACAGAAGAAATTTTTTTTTGTCCATTTTTATATATAGTAGTTAATATTTGCAAATCTCGTAGAAGACATTCTTCATCTCTGGTACCATGCTTTTCATTTCTAGCATTCCTTTGAACTCTTTAGTTTACAACTCTCTGATGAAATTTTTCATCTGTTCATTCATCTTGTACACCTTTTCCACTAAAATCTTTAACATATTAATCATAGTTAATGTCTCTCTTCTCTGGGAGTTCCAGTATCTGAGCTACTCCGCTCTGGTTATCTTAATTCCTTGGATATTTTATTGTATTTTCTCCTTTATGTGTCTCCTAATTTGGGGTTGAAAGTTGGACATTTTATTTAGAAGTGTAGACACTGATAAATAGTATTTACGCCTGGAAATGGGCATACCCTATTTTTGCTGGGCCTTTAGTGTGGGAATTGGGTCAACAGAGTAAGGAATTGAGCTATGTTTGAGTTTTTACTTTGCTATGGCTACCTTCAGTGCATGACTGAGTTCAGCATTTTCTAACGTTACTGTATGTTTAGGGTAGGAGTTGGGTGGGAGGGTAGTAGGTTGCCAGAGGGATTTCCTCCACGCTTCAGTAGCACCCTCAACTTCGGCCTTGAGCCTGCACAGCAGAGAGGCTTTCCTGTCACTCTCGCCTCTCTCCCAGTCACAGACTCTTGTTATTTGATTCTTGGTAACTGCTAGCCTGGTGTAGAGTGGGTGTTGGATGATGGGGGTAGGAGAGCGCCTTCTTATTCTGGTTCAGCCTTAGTCTTAGGCAAGCGCTGTGCCCGAGTCTCAGGGATGGGGCCTTTGTGACAACCCTGCCCCTCACCAGTGGTAGAAGCTCGCTAATAGTCTGGACCCAGGAGTGACGGATTTTCTTCTTTTTTCCATTTCCTGATAGCACTGGGTCTCAGCTGGTGCTCTTAGAGTGACAAGGTTTCCTGCCTTGTTCCCAGTGGCTGGGGCTTTTGTTGATGGAGCAGATGGGGTGGAGGATCTGGGTGAGGTTTGTGTCTCAACAGTGCTGCTCCTTCCCACCTTGGGCCCCACCACGAGGGAGCTGCCTCTGGTCTTGTGTCTGCCCTCTGTCCTCCTTGTGAACATCTGGTGAGATCCGTGGAGAAGCGTCTCCAAGTGGGTGCAGGTTCCCCCGTGGTAGCGTGGCTCCCGGCGTTCTGTGTTCTCGCGCCAGCCCACACGAGGCTTCTGGCAGCTCATCCATTTTTGGATGACTTCTTCAACCAGCTTGGATGAGGGCTGCCATCTGCCCCAGGAATCAGCGTTTGCATCCTGCCTCTCCTTGGAGGAGCCTGGCTTTCCTTATATTTCAGGCTACTTGGTTGTCCTGTGACCTTAGCGCTCTGATGGGTTCCAGAAAGGTTGATGTTTTGTAGCTTGTTCAGCTTTGCTCTGTTGTAAGGGTAGCAGCTCTATTCCAGCTTTCCGCATCTTTGGGAATGTTCTTTTTGATTGCCCTTTCAAGGCCCGAGCTTTGAGTTTTGCTGCTTCATTTGGGTGCAGTTAAATTCTGGTTCTCAAATGAACTAGCACTAAAAGCACGGCCACTGTCCTTGCAGAAACTTGGGGACTGTGGCAGCCATGGAGCCAGTGTAGCGCCACGTGCGGGGACGGTGTCAGAGAGCGTCGCCGCCTGTGCCTCACCTCCTTCCCCTCCCGACCCGGCTGCCCTGGAATGTCCTCGGAGACCTCTCCGTGTTCCCTGGAGGAGTGCGCTGGTAGGTATCCTTCCTCCTTCGGGAGTCTGTTCCCGGAGGGGACTTGCTCAGCAGTAGAGCACGTGCTTAGCATCATGGTTCAGTCCCCAGTACCTCCACTGAAAAAAAAAAGTTAAATAAACATAATTACTCCCCCCTCAAAATAAATAAAACATACCAAAATGGAAGGGATGATCATTTCTTCCGAAGATTTTTTTTCCTACTGTATAGCACAGGGAACCATAATCAATATCTTACAATAACCTATAATGAAAAAGAATATGAAAAGGAATATATATATGTATATGTGTATAACCGAAACACTATGATGTACACCAGAAACTACCACAACATCGCAAACTGACTACACTTCTTCCGAAGATTTTTTGTTATTTCTCCCTCCTTTACTTCTCTCCACCAACATTGTGGAAAAACATCAAAAAATTCTTTTTCTCCTCTTTATCTCAGAGAAGCCCAGGGCACCACATAGACCATTACTTGTCAAAAGGGAGCAAGACACCCTGTCATATCCCCTGAGGGATCCTGTTCTTTACCAGCCCTGCCCAGGAGGAGAAGGCGGGATTTCTTCTTGCTCACCTGGAGCCTGGCCCGTCCTTCGTCCTCTACGCATCCTGAAGGCCCACACGAGTAGGCACTCACTGCGTATTTGATGTGAATGGTCTTTGGTGTGATGCTCATGTGGCTCAGTTAGGCTTGTTTCAGCCTGTGGAGCTGAACCCCATTCGTTTGCCACACGTTACAGGAAGAAAGAACCTTTGCTCTTCCCTCACACTGTCCCACCTCTGATTCACTGCCAGCTCCCTCTTTAGTTGGCCGGCCTTTGCTCTGGTCCTAACCCTTAGGTGAAGTCCTTCTGGCCAGTCCTGACTTCTTCCATTCTCCAGTTCCAGGTTGGAAGCCATCCCTTGTTCCTTGTCCCTTTGGGAGCTGGAGGAGTCAGGTGTTCTGTGTTTGGTCTCAGAGCACCTTGTAGCCAAAACCACCAGCACCTGGCAACGCCCTGACCAGTGTCCCCACCTGTGACCTTAGAAGATCCTTGCTGTCTCTCTCCTCTTTCCAGCCAGTGCTGTAGGCCTTGTTCCCTTTATTCCAGCATCCCGAGGACGTCCTCTCTTCTGTGATTTTCCCATAAAGCCGTAGACCCAGTCTCTGCTTCTAGCCCTCAGCCTGACCGTCTTCTTGCATCAGCCCTGGGCGCCACCCTGAATCTCTTCTTTCTCCAGTTTTATCTCATGCTGTCTTCTAAGGCGCTCTTCCCTGGCCACTCTTGTCAGATTCCCTTCACTTTCCACAGCTCCTTCATTGTATGACTCCTTCCTCTCCATTCTGTGCTGGCATGTTGTGTTAAGCTATTCCACCGAGAGTTCCATAACACTCAAATGGATTTGAAATCAATTGCCCCTGGCTTCTGCTGCACCTTTCAAAGGGACAACCATTTATTGACCATGTATGTTGCCAGCACTTTAAATACATTACCTCACTCAAAGTGCCCAAAGGCCCTACAAGGTTAAGGATGATTGTGCTGCACTGGGATCTTAAGAGCTTGCTGCCTGCGGGCATTTTTCTAAGTGCCTTGCACATGTGAAGTCAGCACATCATTATCTCTACATCCAGGTGAGGACTCTACAGTAGAGAGAGGGCAAGTCACCTGCCCGAGACCATAAAGCTAGAAAGCAGGGGACTAGATCTGACCTCATACTAAGCTGCTTGTCTTGAGTACTTTGCCTCTATCCACAGGCCAGTCTAACATTCTAGAAGCATCAACAACCTGGCATGAGGAATCATTTTTAAGGATATGTGGTATTATCTTCTGGCATCTTAACTCTTTAATCCCAGGTGGGAACTAGAAATTTGTACATTATACATCAGCAGGAAGGGTACATGCTATGGGCATCCCCACTTCTACTATCAGTGGTCCTCAGACAAATGCTTGTGTGGATGAAAATGATTATTTCTTCCAAGTGTCCTCTTATTTCCTGTTCGGCCTATTTTCCACTCCTTGGAAATGTAAAGATCTGTCTGCAGGCTGCTTAGCGTCAGGAAATCTCCTTCACTTCAGGTGAAAGAGGAGAGATTAGATGAGGCAGAGATGGGTGAGGTCAGCAGCTTTGGGGCTTTTCTCCAGCCTTGGTTTTGAAGGGACCCAGCCAGAGTCGAAGCTGCTGGCTGAGAGGTCCATGACGGGCATTTGCAAGGCTGCTGCCCACTGACACAGCAGCCACTGCAGGTGAAGACGTGCTGGGTCAGGAAACAAGTCTTTCATCATTCAACTGTCTTCACTGGGTTGAGAGTCTTGAGTTTTGTTTGGCTTTGAAACCATGTTTTATAAAGGTCTGGGTGAAGTTCTTCGTTCATTCAGTCCATCTTGTTCAACATGAGTGGGAGGATCCAGTTGCCCGACCACATTCTATCTGATGGGAGGTTGATCATTTTGCTATTACCTTTTTAATAATGAATCAAATAATGAATATAATATTTACTGAGTACCAGTTAGGTACAAGTTACTGTGTCTGGGGTAGGGGATGCATAGATAAGCCATATCTCTGTCTGGAAGGGGCTTATGGGAAGGTAACTCAGCAGACACACAAACAGGAGCAGCACACAGTATGATATGAAGGTGTCCACAGCTTGCTACGGAAGCTAGTGACAATCCATGCTGGGAACACCTCTGTTCTTACAGGAGGTGATACTTGAGCTGAAGTTTGAAGGCTGAGTAGGTGTCACCTGGCGAACTAGGTGAGAAAGGGAATTTTAGCAAAGGGAGCAATGATGAAAGCTCAGAAGGTTGTGGCCCATTAAGAAACCTACAGAACTGACAATAGTTTAATGTGGCTGGAGGATGATGTGTCAGGAGGGAGTGATAAATATGAGGCTGGACAGGTAGGCAGGGACCAGATCCTGAAGGCCCTTGAAAGTCTGAACCTGCGCTGTAGAGGGATCTCTCAGCTGTTAAGAGTTTCTCAGTAGCCCAGGTGAGAATTGCAGCACTGGCAGTAGGGATGCGGCGGAGAGGAGGATGCAGTGACTCTGGATGTGGCGAGTGATGGATAGAGAGGCATCAAGGATGAAACCTAGGATTCTAATACAGGCAACTGCAAGGACATCGATGCCATGCTCTTGAGATCAGACATATTGGAGGAGGTGCCGAATCCAGGGGGAAGGTGATGCATCTTGGGCATGTGGAGGTGGAGGTGGAGGTGGAGGTGTTGGTTGGGCATCAATGGAGAAAGCAGAGCTAGTGGGGCCAAGATGGGATCTGGATCTCCCAGGTTCCAAAGTTCATGTTCTTCTCTCCACAGTAGATAAGTGAGTATTATCGAGACCAAGAGAAGAAAAAGTCCCAGAAAGTGTCAGACAGTAGCCAAGGCTGCACAGCTCAAGGACTATCAAGACGGCACTCGTTTGCATTTGGCTATTAGATCATTAATGACCTCAGTAAGAGCCGTTTCACTGGAATCCTGGGGGCAGGTTGCAGGAGACAGAGGTGACGATGTGGAAGCAGTAAGTCAGCAAATGTGAACTCCTCTTCCTGTAGGTTCAGCTGGGAAGACAAGGAGCAAGATATGGCTGAGGCAGTAGTGAGAGGGTTCTGGAAAGGTCTTTTTGAAGTGAGAAGAGCTTGAGCATGTTTGTGTGACTCTGCACAAAGGAGAAGCTGGAGATAATTGGTACAGAGGGATAGTCCCCCTGCAGAAGGGCAGCCTAGAGAGCGCTTGGTGGTCTCATCTTTATAGGAAGACACTTCTGCCACTGGTTCCCTAGAGAAAGAGGGAAACAGAGGTAAGTTTAGGGGGCAGGAGAGGATGGCAGGAGAAGCTTGGGGTATATTTGCTTAATAGCTTCTAGTTTCCGTGATCTAGAAGACAGCTGAGGAAGAGGATTACGTAGGGGCTTGAGGGAAGTGGTGAGCCTTTGAGGCAGTATTGTAGGGAATGGAAGAGAGTCGCTCAGGGACTCGTGGAAGGATTTGTGAGCAGCCAGGTTTGGGCACTATCAGTACGCAGGGGTAGTGGCCTCAATGTGTATGTTGTTTTCTCCACCGGGGCTCAGGGATGGGGCGCAGCAGCTGATCATTCACGCCTGGATTTATCTGCAGAGCAGGGAAAGGGGAATTGCTCAGTATCCGAGGTCACGGAGTTCAGATTATTGGCAGGAGAGGGTTTGAGTGATGCATCCTGGGTGTAGGGACAGAAGTGAGGGCAGAAGGTAGCTGGCAGATGGAGAAAATGGAGGGGTTGGAGATACATGTAAGACCAGAAATCCTAGTCTTTGTTTATGTTACTTTAACTGCTAGAGAGTTAGAGCAAACCACTCAGAGACCTTCTACCCACGCAGAGAAAACAATACCAGAGGATACACCGCTCTTCCTTATTTTGTAGCTTTCCGGCCATCCAGTCAGTCTCCCCTCCAGCCCCAGGGTCCAGTGAAGTCCAACAACATCGTGACGGTCACTGGGATATCCCTGTGCTTGTTCATCATCCTGGCCACCGTCCTCATCACGCTGTGGCGGAAGTTCGGCCGCGCCCCCAAGTGCAGCACCCCCGCGCGCCACAACTCCCTCCACGGCCCTGGCTGCCGGAAGAACTCGGACGAGGAGAACATCTGCGAGCTGAGCGAGGCGCGCGGGAGCTTCTCGGACGCGGGCGATGGGCCGGCGGGGGGCCCGGGGGACCTGGGCATCCCTCTGACCTACCGGCGGAGTGCGCCGGCGCCCCCCGACGACGAGGCCTCGGGCAGCGAGAGCTTCCAGCCCAACGCGCAGAAGATAATCCCGCCCCTGTTTAGCTACCGCCTCGCCCAGCAGCAGCTGAAGGAGATGAAGAAGAAAGGCCTGACGGAAACCACCAAGGTGTACCACGTGTCCCAGAGCCCCCTGACCGACACCGCCATCGACGCCGCCGCCGCTGCCGCGCCCCCCGGGGACTCGGAGAGCCCGGAAGAGGCGGCCGCCGGCAAGTTCCGGATCAAATCCCCGTTCCTGGAGCCGCCCGCGGCCGGGGCCGGGGAAAGGCCCACCTCCAGGCTGGCTGTCGCCGTGTCGCCGGCCAGCTGTGCCGTCAGCCCCAGCCAGACCGTGATCCGCAAGTCGCAGATGAGGCACGCGGGCGGCAGGGGGGCGCTGCCGGAGAGGAGCCACCCCAGGAGTTCCCATTTCCGCAGGACGGCGAGCTTTCACGAGGCCAAGCAGGCCCGGCCGTTCCGCGAGCGGAGCCTGTCCACGCTGACCCCGCGGCAGGCCCCCGCCTGCGGTTCCAGGACGCACACCTGGGACCAGGCGGAAGACCGATTCCGGCCTCCGAGTCGAGGCGCTGCCCTGCTTCCGGAGAAGCTGGACCACGGCCAGGGGGCAAGTGGAACCGGTGGTGCGTTAAGCCCTCTCCCTAAATCCCACACCTTGGGGCAGCACACGAGGAAGCCAGACCTGGGGGATCGCCAGGCAGGATTCGTGGTAGGCGGGGAGAGAACGGAGCCTCACCGAGCTCGAAGGGGACCGTCCCCCAGTCACAGGAGCGTCTCAAGGAAGCAGCCGTCCCCCACCGCCCCCAAAGATAGCTACCAGAGGGTCAGTCCTCTGAGCCCTTCTCAGTGTAGAAAAGACAAGTGTCAGAGCTTCCCCGCCCACCCAGAGTTTGCCTTCTACGACAATACATCGTTCGGTCTCACTGAGGCCGAGCAGAGGATGCTGGACCTCCCGGGATATTTTGGGTCAAATGAAGAAGATGAAACCACAAGTACGCTGAGTGTGGAGAAGCTGGTCATCTAGACCGAGATCAGCCTGAGACTTAACTCAACCAGGGTTCTTTCCCCAGCCCAGGGTATCGAATGCTCACGTTGTTCTGTAGATTTTTGTGTAACTATTTGTATAGCAAGACAGAATGTGGAGAGGTGGTAACTCACATCAGTTTATGCACATGTGTTTTAATTCATAAGGAAGAAGTTATTTATCCTGAACTTTCCCCCTTATTACCCTATTTCTATTGGCTTATTACTAATAACTATGATAATAAAATTTAAACAAGAGTGAACTAGGGCTTGATCTCTCGTGAATATGAAAAAAATGACAAGATGCGACTTTGTGAAATGCTTTGAATGCTTCATTGGCAGTTCCCAGCTTAGAACAAATCTGAGAGTTTCAACTATAAGAAGGGCTGGAACAAAATAAACTTGCTAACACAAACGTGAATTGTAATTCGTTAAGTTTTATGTACTTGAGACTGACTCCTGCAGGAGCAGTATTGAACAGGTTTCATATTTGGCTGATTAAGTCAATTATGGCTATGTACTAGGCTACCTAGAAATGGTGATACCACGTGGTATTTCAGAAGAACTTTCAGGCCAGAGTTTGGGTGATACCTTACTTTTTAAAAAAAAAATGCATGAAAGAGTCTTGGGGACTACACAAACTTATGTGCATTAATTCTTTGGAGAAAGAACATAAGCTGAGTGTTCAGGTGGTGAGTCAAACGTGTCCATGTGGCCATCATTGTTCTGAGCAAAAAGTAAGCATTTTGGAAAGGAAGGTGGTATCTCCTGAGAGAACATCAACTGGCATCTGGGCAGTGGATGCTGGGCAGGATGCTGCCTGGCTTCACGGTGCTGACTATGTGCTCCTGGGCCAAGTGGCAGCCAAGGACTGTCATTCTGAAACTGATGTGTATGTTTCTAAAGGTAACTTTATCATGTTATTCAGAAAGTACGTGAATTAATCTCAAGGACATGGAAAGCAGGTAGGCTAGATTATGATTTGACGGTTTACGCTTATTTAATTGGAAGATAGAGGGAAATAGAGAAAAGAAGTCTTAGAAATTTAGAATCACTTTAGTTTTCTGATTCAATCTGCCTACCACATTTTACAGATGATGAATTTGAGGTTCTGGAAGGGAATTAACTCCTGCAGGGTTGCATGGATATGGGCTCATTTTTATTCTAATCACCACACTCTTTGTATTCTGGCCTCACAGCCTTTGTGAGTTTTATCCAACAGCAGAAACTTCGGGAGAAAGCTGGCCCTTTTTACAGGAAGACGGCATCGAGAGTCACCTTTACTAGCTCTTCCCAAAGGAAGGAAGCTTTCTGCTGCCTGATGTTAGGACTGGTCTCAACAGCTTGCTTTGTTTGGAAGTGATGGGCTCCACAAAAGAACCTACGGGTTGGGCTCTGTCATTGGGAGTCTGTCATCAGGTACCGCGTGGGCAGTCTGCAAGCTGGTGTATTTCAGACCTTGAACTGAATGCCTTATCTGCAGATACTTGAGTAGCTGCGCTTTCTTTTTTGTTCACCATGACCTCTCAGCTGCCACACCTACCCTGCCTTTTAGACAATGTTTTCCTTCTTCCTTTTAGAGTTTATCAGGATGTCAGCCTGCTGGCGAGGTTTCAGGGACCATTGGAGGCAGTGGAATTAGATGAGCAAAAAAATTCACAAATGCAAATACTATTAAATGTGTCTCTTATGAGTGTTGCATTACCACTTCATCTGTGCCATTATTATTGAAAACTAAAATATATTTCCTTACATGTCCTTTTGGAAACACTTTAATAATAGCTGTCTACCTTTCAGGAAAAGGAGGAATCGATTATTCAGTGGTGTCTGACAACTGGTATGTGCTGATGGAAAGAAGAGGAAATCACTTTTTAATCTCCATTTTCTTTGTTTGTCAGACTAGAAAGCTCTGTTCTCTTTCCAAGTTCACAGGCTTGTGTGCCAACCTCTGAGGACAGAGGGTATGCCCCTTGTTCCAGACTTTACAATGACTTCCAAAAAAATTGTTTTTATCAGAATGAGACAAAAACAGCTGTGGAGAAGGTGAAAATTAGAGAAAAACACAATGAACAGAAGGATTTTCTGTTAAATTATGTTCTCCCCCATATGTCATGCCTCTAAATTAATATTACAGTGGAGTAATACGTCATGTGTTCGCTATCTACCTAGTCCAGTTTTCCGTTGTTCTAACCAAGGGTCAATCCCTACGTTTCAAAGTTAAGCTTACTTGGCCTCTGTCTCTGAGAAAGAGAAAAGGAGGTGCTTCAGTGTAGTCTTTGGTGAATAAATGGTTAACTTCATTAGAAATACTCTTCTTCACCATTGTGTCGCTAGGTCCTAGCACCCGTGGCTGCCATTAAGTAAGAGCTCAGTAAAGATTTGTTGAATAAAGTGAGCAGCTATTCAAAAGCCCTCAAACTGCATTTGTGGTTGAACTAGAACTGTTCTAACACTTTAAATCTTAAACCATGATGAATGGGATGTGTTCCTGCAAGATATTGTGAGTTTTTAATGTCAAGAAGTATCCAGAAACGAAGAAATCCCTATCTTTTGGGGACATTACCCTGGCCGAAGGTGAAAGTGTCTCTGGAGCCTATTACAGTGTCTGTACACAGTAGTCACTTAATAAGTACTGCATGTATATGAGAGAGTGGCTTCCAAGTGGATATGGTGCCCTGTCTTCCTAGCATGTCTCTTCTGCTCATACCCACTGCCCGGAGTCTGTACCACCTCGTTGGTCAGTTGCTCCCCAGATGTGACTTCTAAAGTGGATTTGACAGAGCCGAGAGCACACAGTGTGCCAAGCCCTTGCCACAACCACCCAAATGATGACCCGGCCCTTCCTCCTAATTTTCTCTCCTCAAGCTTTGTTCCACCCAAGTCTGACTCATAAAATATAAACCTGCTTTTTTACAACTTTGATGATTTCTCATTTTATTCTAGATATGTAACTTGTAAAATTATATCACACAGTTTTTAGTCTAGGTAGTTTCTGAGTCATTTTAAACACAAATGACAGCAAATTTTAAACGCATAGTGTTATGAACATCCTTGTTTCTCCAGGTCATACCAGCTGAGTCATGGCTTGGACAAAAAGAAGGCATAGTCAAAAGCACACGAGTTTAATCCTGGTCCTTCCCTTTCTAGCCGTGTGATCTTAGGCAAGTCACTTAACCACATGAGCCTCTGCTGCTCGATTGTAAAATGAGACTAATAATCTCTACTCTTGCTAGTGGTCCAGGATGGGGACCTGAGCATACATATTTGTTTCCTTTCCATCCTAGGACTCAATTAAAAATATGGTAAATGAATATGAAAAAGTACAATACCAAATGCAGCCAAGAGAACAAGAAGCTAAGCGATTTCCATGAGTTTCTGGAAGACAGCACATGGAAGAGCACCGAGTGGAAGACACTATAGCCCAGGATATGCTTGGAGGGTGTTGCAGATGGCGGGGGAGCTGGACCCTTGCTAAGGCTGTGGATTCAGAGAAGTTATTGGAGTGAAGAGAAGATGGAAAACAGTGAAGATCTGTATACGAAATGCTCATCCTCCATCCCAGCTTCTCAGCTCTGGTACCAAGAGTCCCCAGCAATTAGATGTTCAACCCAGACAAAATTAAAACCAAACCACCAACCAACCAACCCATGACCAGAGGGGACTCTTCTAAAGACACTGGAGGATCTTTCTGAGAAATCTTGGGCCTCTGAGTTGTCGTTGGCACCCCAGCACAAAGCCGTCTACATTCTAGCATTTGAGAGGCCTCAGCACAACGGTCAGATCTCGGACTCTTGGCCCTGCAACGAAGCCTGCCAGTTAGCAAGTTCCGCACATGCACTGAGAGTTCCTAGTCAGCCTTTCTCCTGTCTCATTCTTAAGAATAGCCTGACAACTGGAATCACCAAATGTTTGAGACAAATCTAACAGTGTGATGAAAGATAAACAGAAAAACTGACCCCAGAAGAAACATAATTCAGGCAATACAAGAAGAGTCAAATAAAAACTCTAAAAAATGAATTACTTATCACTAAGAAGATGTGAAATGATATGATATCTATTAAATAAGAACATGGTAATTTAAAAAGGAAGAGTCAGAAAATGGGAAGGAACGCTTGGAAATGAAATATTCAATAGAGAGGTCAATAGATGAATGAAACAAGTACAGCAAGGGTTAACAGTTGCTGAAGTCCGGTGGTAGATGTATGTGTTACTGTACTCTTTTTCCAGCTTTTCTGGATGCCTGAAAATTTCATTAATAAAATTTTGAAAAAAAAAAAAAAACAAAAGATAACAGTTTGACATAAAAACTCACTGCAGAAGCAAGTCCTGCCTTTGACACAGAGGAGTTCCTTGGGGCGAGAGGAGGAACTGGGGGGGGCTTGATTGTCTCAGTACCCTCCGTGGAGCCCCCACCTGTGCTGCCCCGTAAGCACAGGATCAGTGTGCTTTAGCAGAACCCCCTAAACACTAGATTTTGGCTCCTAAGGCCCACCCACCAAATGCTATGTGACCTGGGTTAAGTACTTAACTTCTCCGTGGACCTAGTGTTAAGTAGATCTGAAGAAGAAAAAGGAAAGAGGAGTTTAGGATGACTTCCAGATTTCTGGCCGGCATGACATCTCAGGAAGAGGAGGCGTGAAACCTCCCTTGGGGGTTGGAAGATATTTCAGGCCAAAGGCCTCGAAGAGGAAAGAACTTCTTTAGGGACTCAGAGTCATCTCATTTTGACAAAGTGGGATTTCTGTTTGTATCCCAAGCTGAAGAAGAAGAACGAAGCAATTATGCCTACCTTTCAAATGTTCTATAATGAGCATATATTGCTCTATTTGTAAAGAAAAATATTTTTAAAGCAGTTCTATAGTGTAAAGCTCAGAGACAGCAGAAACTACTAGAAGGTTTTGTATATTATGAGCTATATTTTAAACCAAGCATTTATGATTTTGTGCTAAAATTAAATTTTTAAGTGCATACATTTGAACTGATTAAAAAAAGTATATCAATTGATGTGTAATAATAAGATGCAGCCTGATGTGTCTGGGCAGCCATCGAGGGAGAAGCTGACCACAGCAGTAAGCGCAGGATGAGCGCATTCACACCCGCAGCGGAGGTGGCATCCGGAGAAGGGATGGGCGGTGAGAGACCATTCTCGCAGCTGGAGTGCTGGGAGAAACAGTAGGCAGGACAGGCAGCTGGGGAAATGAGCCATCCGGGATCCCCGAGGAAGGAAAAAATCTAGGGTGGAGGAGGTTGGAGGTCCGGTAACAACACGAGGAGCAAATTCTACTAATAACAGCTACAAGATGGCTCACCGATTAAACTTCCAAGCATTGGTTGTAGATTATCCCTGACCCGCCTTGTAATCCTGTAAGGTACGGTTGTAGGTTTGGTTTGGTTTTGTCACAGTTGAGGGGAGAAAAAGGCAAATAGTAGAGGAGGATTTACAGCAAAAGACTCGTTACTTCCCAGCCTCAATCCCACTTTGCACGCGCAACCACTTTTACCTCCTGGCTCTTGATTCTCCTGCAGGTGCCCTCCCACGGTGCAAATGCGATGGAGCTGCAATTTCGTGATATTACTTAGTGACTCTTGTGATGACATACAGATTCGTCTCACTTACTATCACACACACAATAGTTACACCACTGTTTAGTTCTCTTGCTCACTTTTGCAACATTAATTTCCTTAAATTTTGTTTTTAAGTTCTCTCAAATACAGACATCTCTTGGCTTTCCATTTGGTGAGAGGCAAGTATTTGAGTTCCACTTCTCCTAGACTCCCCACCTCTCCTTCCACCTCCAAACTTCATCAGGCTGTCCTCTAACTCAGATTTCCATAGCTGAGAGCGTTTTCATTCTGTTCCGTAAGCATAGTTAAGTCTACCATAGTTTGTCCTCGGGGGAGAGTCTGTGAGAGTCTAGCAGACAGTAAGCAGTAAACAGCATTAGCCACAATTTGTTTATGAAAATTTTCCTTCATAGCAGAGACAAGGAGTGTGTTTCCTTCTCTGTAATCAGTGTCACCACCCTGTGCTGCTCCATTGCTCAAAATCATGGGTAGTTTGATTTTTTTGTCTTTCCCTGTGTTTTGTTTTCTTGCTAAAAGGAAATCTGTGCCATTTTGTCCATTCTATCTATTGCTTAAAATCTCCCCCCACTTTTGAAACCCATTGACATCCACTTCTAACTTTTTTGGGGGGGGGTTGGTTTTTTTGGGTTTGTTTTTTTATTTTGATGTGACCTGCCTTATTCAGGAGGCACAGGTGTCCCATTATTAGCGATGTCAGGCTTAAACACTGATTAAGGTGGCGATGACCAGCTCTCTGACTGTGTGTGTGGGGAGACAGTTCTTCATGGGGCCCTCACTTTTCTGTGCAAGTTGTGAGCAAGACACTGACTGTCCCCTTCCTTTTTTATTTCCTGGACTATCTTTTCAAGGAGGTTTGGTAGCAAATAGCCTTGGAAGGTAAAGATAGTGTTCCACAGCCAAGGGTAGGCATGCTTATAGTCCAGAATAAAAGATTAGGGTTCCCTTAGCTCGGGGTGCTTTTACTGTTACATAACCCACTGTGTGCTGGTGTCATCTGGCCCTCTTCATTTTGCCCTGTGGATTTGGGGGAACCAGCACAAAAATGCTGATACACTGTGAGGAATCAACTCTCGTGAAGGCTACCTTGGCAGTCTGCAAATAGGGCTTCCTCAGACCCTGCATGGATCTTGATAACGTTTCCCTTTGCAATTGGTGAGTAATCTGTAGGAGCCGCACTGGCACTGTGTGAATATCGCATTCCCCCACAGCATGTAACCTAATGGTTTTAGATTCCATTTATATTCTTTGCCTGAGTCAACCAATTTACTGGAGGTAGCAAAATAGTGATTTTCTGTTTCTATTCTTTCTACATTTATTAAATGAGTTTTTCTGTAGAGGGTCCACTGGGAATGAACTACAGTTCCTTACAGAATGGTGGGATAAATGCCTAATTCTTTCCCTTTAATTATCAAACTTTAGAGGAAGGCATTGGTGTTATAATTTCTCTCTCCATAAACTCATGGAATTTAAAAAAATTTAATATTTTATAATCATTTATTCCTTTTGATGTCCAAATTGTTTGGATCTGTCCAGTGGGAGCCTCTTCACACAGGCTTTTGTGTCTTTTTGGCACATCCTGCTGGTCTTTCTAACTTAGTGGTTTCTTGCTTTTTGTATTTTTAGATGTTTGGGTTCAACTTGGATTTCTTTGCCCAGGACTGAAATCAGTCATTTCTCTGAGGGTTTCTGGTGCCTTCTGGTAGGAAATAGTATTTAAAAACCAGGATCAAGGGTGTCATTGCTTCTGGTCCTTTCAAAGGATAGCACTAAGATATTTTTAAAAATCATGAGCTCATAGTGCTATTTTGATTCAGATTTTCAAAAGTTGTGTTCAAATGCCTGTAATGTAAAATTTACCACCTTAACCATGTTTAATTCTACATTTCAGTAATGTTTAGTATATTCGCATTGTTGTGCAACCAATCTCCAGAACTGTTTCATCTTGCAAAACTGAAACTCTGTACCTGTTGAACAACAACCCCTTGTTCCCCCATCCCCTCGGGCCCTGGCAACCACCGTTCTATTTTCTGTCTCTATGGATTTACCTACTCTGGGTACCTCATATAAGTGGAATCATATAGTACATTTTTTTTGTGACTGGCTTGTTTTACGTAACCTAATGTCTTCGAGGTTCATCCATGTTGTAGCGTGTGTCAGAATTTCCTTCCTTTTAAAGGCTGAATAATATTCTGTTGTTTGAATATACCATATTTTGTTGAACTATTATTCATCAGTTGATGGACATTTGGGTTGCTTCCACCTCTTGGCTATTGTGAATAACATTGCTACGAACGTGGGTGCGCAAATATCATTTCAGGACCCTGCTTTCAATTCTATAATTTATATACCCAGAAGTGGCATTGCTGGATTTTATGGTCATTATATGTTTAACTTTTTAAGGAGCCACCATACTGTTTTCCATAGCAGTTGCACCATTTTATATTTCCACCAACAGTAATGCACAAGGGTCCCAATTTCTTCACATCTCTACCAACACTTGTTACTACTATTTTTAAATAGTAGCCATTCTAATGGGTGTGAGGTGATATCTTAATGTGGTTTTGATTTGCATTTCCCTAATGATTAGTGATATTGAACATCTTCTCATATGTTTGTTGGCCATTTCTATGTCTTCTCTGGAGAAATGTCTATTTAAGTCCTTTGCCCACTTTTTAATCAGGTTATCTGTTTTTTTGTTGTTGAGTTGTAGGAGTTTTTTATATATTCTGGATATTAATCCCTTATCAATTCTGTAATTTACAGATATTTTCTTCTATTCTATAAGTTGCCTTTTCACCTGTTGATTGTATCCTTTGATACACAGATACATTCAGATTTTAAGATTTCATTTTTTCTTAACTTCTGTAATTTGATATATGTATACTGTTTTTCTTATAGTAAACTTCTTGGTTCCTAAAAATATCAAAATATTTATTTGCTTTATTCTAGAATATATGCAAAATAGTCTCAGAATGTTACAGTTGCAACTCAAAGTACAGAATGAAGTTTAAGATGCCTGCAAAATTCTTTTTTTTTTTGTCCTTAGAATTTGTGGTAGCAAGGTGCATAAGCAGAGCATTCTGTTAAAAGAGTCATTCAAAATTCTTGTTTCTGCACAGTTATCTTACCAATTTGATACATAGTGTGGTTAATTTGTTTCAGTCTTTTTAATTTTAGGTTTGCTTTTTTTTTTAATATGTAAAACATTTACATGGATCACAAACAAAAACTCTATAAAAAGATGTACTCAGAAAAGTTTCACTTCCATTCTTGTCCCTTCTAACCCATTCCTCTTACCCCACCCAAGAGTTTCTGATTTGTGCTTCCAGTGTTTCTTTATGCAAACATTATTCATTACACATTTCTGTTTTTAATTTCCTTCATTCTTTACACAAAATATATAAGTTTTAGTGTCTTAAAGTGCTTACCTTTAAATGTATGAGTCTTAAATGCTCTACTTTTAAAATCTGAAAATAAGGCCCATAATAACTAACAACATATAAACTTAAGAAATTGCTGATTCCAAATGATAAATGTTGGATACATGTTTTAAAATAAAGCAGCAGAGGACACTCGTACCATCGTGAGACTTTATTCCTGTTCTCCCTCCCTGCCAACCATGAATAAATAACTGCCTGGGAGAATTTACAAGCCTGTATTCCCACAGTACTACGCTCATAAACCAGTTTCGCATTCATCTCATTGTTTTAGAGTTATTCATATGCATTTGCTCCCAAAAGTGTGTGAGAGCTGAGAGCAGGGATCGTATATCCTACTCCTCTGTGTCTCAAGCAGCACGTTGTAGGGGAAAGTTCATTGTCTCTGGAATCTTGGCTCTGCCACCTCCCAGCTGCGCGAGCTTGCGCGTGGTGCTTCACCACTGTGGACCTCAGTATCCTCATTTATAAAGTAAGAGTAACCTCTTCTTGAGGGACTGTTGATGATATTGAGATGATGTGAGTGAAGGGCCCAGCGTGTGGCGAAGCCGTCCTCCGAGCTCTCAGTGCCCCTTGGCCACCATTTTGCTTGTCCCTGGATTCAACTTCTGTTTCTGACGTTAGCTCTTTTGATAGATTTTTACATATTTATTTCTTTATTATCTTGTCCCAACCAGTCAAAACCCATCGCAATATCCGTGTGCTCTCTATTTAAATTGGTGTTCTTGCTTCTTCATTCATAGCAAAAATGGAGTTAATGGAGGGAGTGAGATGGGAACACCCAGTTTCAGGACTCCAGGGCGCAACACTCCCGCAGTCTACAACGTCAACGGTGTCCCCTGGAGTTGTGCAACGTCACAGCCCTGCTTCCTGGCCTCCAACCTATAAAACTCTCTCTTTCCAAACCCTTCTTAGTCTAATAATTAGCAGTACTGAGCATTTTTGCGTGTGTCTATTGGCCATTTGTATGTCTTCACTGGAGAATTGCTTGTTTAGGTCTTCTGCCCATTTTTGGATTGAGTGGTTTGTTTTTTTACTATTAAGTTGTATGAGCAGTTTATACATTCTGAAAATTAAGCCTTTGTCAGTCTCACCTTTTGCAAATATTTTCTCCCGTTCGGCAGGTTGTCTTTTTGTTTTGTTTGTGGTTCCTTTGCTGTGCAAAAGCTTATAAGTTTAATTAGGTCCCATTTGTTTATTTTTGCTTTCATTTCTATTGCCTGGGTACCTTGCCCTAGGTGAACATTGCTAGATTTATGTCAGATAGCCCAGCGTCGGGCAGCCGTTGACTCAGTGCAGAAAGGCAGAAGCCACCACGTGCCCTGCAGTGTGGCCTGGCAGGCAGGAGCCTGAGTCCTCGTCTCGTGGCCTCTGTGGGGATTTGCAGGGCTTTTAACCCGTCAGGCTTCAGTTTCCTCAACTATAAAACGAGGGGAGGGATAACCTGAGTCCTGAGAACAAACAAAACAATGTAAGAGGAGGGGGCGGGTATGGCTCAGTGGTAGAGCACATGCTTACCATGCATGAGGTCCTGCGTTCAAGCCCTAGTACCTCCATTAAAAATAAAACAGACCAATTTAGCTCCTCCCACCAAAAAAAAAAAAAAGTAAGAGGAACTAAAGTAACTGTTAGCCACGACTCTGCTGTGACCACCAGTTTAAAAGCTTTCCCATTCTAAAATCACCTCTATGTTTCGTCTATTTTTTTTGGTACGGCAATTACAATTCCATTTATCCAAACTCCAGAAGGGCAAAAAGTCTCACAAACCCTCAGTGTGTGCCTGAGCAGAGTATCTGGTGCCTCTTATATTCCAGTGTATAAAGTGACTTGAACAGAGTTCAGAACAGCTTTAAAGCAAGCTCGGAAATGGCAAGATCAGAAGCTGATTTGCTGTGATTTTAATCACAAGTAACGGAAACAACAGCAACAAATTTAGCTCCTGAGAAATGAAAGGCGCCGGTTTATTGAAAGGAATAAGAAGGGAAACTGATGACACGATGTGCTAACTCCAAAGCCTTTGAGTGGAATCAGGGCTGAGACAGAGGAAATCCTGCCTAGATGCCTGTGTGGTGTGTGGTCATGCTCCGAGTAGGTGCTCTGTAAACACCTGTGGAATGATGCCAGCTACCCCGCCGGATGGGCTTTAATGAGCTCCCGGGAGCAGCTCGTCCCATCCCTGTAGAGTGTCTTCCTGCTGACAGTGGCAAGATGTGCAGGGTATTAGCATCGTTGCTGAATGACAGGAGGAGAAAGGCCAATCCTGAGCAAACATCTAGGAATTGAGTAAGAGAAGTTTGGCAAAGAGCTGCATAAAACTGCAAATAAGACTATCAGTTAATGCAAACTTGATTCTGTTAGGTATACCAATTAAAAAAACAAAAAAAGCTGATGTCTGCTTGCCTGAGGATGGGCTTTGGCCTACAGATGAGTTTTGGAGAAAGTATTTTTTATAAGTTTTTTTTTTTTTTTCAGCGGAGGGACTGGGGATTGAACCCAGGACCCCATGCACACTAGGCATGCACTGTACCACTGGGCTATACCCCCTCTGCTGCTGGACAAATAGTTTAATTAGAATCCTTTTTTGATGGGTCTATACAATTCTGTTTTCTACAGTTCCTAATATTCCCTGTTGTCTTGCTTCACTCATTTTCATAATGCACAAGACTCCCGAAGGCAGGAACCCTGGCTTACAGGAAGCAGAAATCAGAGAGAGACCTTTGGGTGCCAAACCAGCCTAAAATTAGAATTCAACCTTCAAAATTGGTTTAACCAAGCTTTCAGAAATTACCAGCATTGTTTCTTTGTCTAATTACTCTTAAGAGCTTTACTGACTGCTACAGCGTGTGAAACATTTTAAAAAGAAGGGCTTGTTATGAGTGACTTCCCAGAGAATCTTACCCAGATGCTTTTTTTTCTGTAATCAAGAACCACTTATTGTGTGTGTTCTACGTAGCAGCCTAGGCACATATGTGTGTGATGTCTCATTGAATTTGCATAGCCATGGGAGGCTCAGAAAGTAGGTACTTGCTCAAGGGTACACAGCCATCACCGTGACCAGGAACGATCTCCTGAGCCCAATACCGTGCTCTTTCCACAGGTCACCGAGGCAGTTTATGATTTCCTATCATTCTGGGCACTGAAAAGAAGAATAGTAATTTCATAATCTATAAATGATCAGCCTGAAGGAAGGTCTGCTGCAAGACCAGAATAAAATAAAAATAGCTAGCATTTATTGAGTGCCTACTATGTGCTGGCATTGTTTTAAGGGCTTACATGTATTAATTCATTTAATACTCATATCCACTCTATAAGGTACTATTCTCATTTCACAGATGAAGAAAGTGAAGTACAAAGAAGATAAATAACTTGTTTACCCAACGATACAGTTAGTGAACTTCTGAGCCAGCAGTCCAGCTCCAAAGTTCATATATATACAATAAATTGTGTCTAGCTTCTACTTAAGGGGGCAGGAGTGAGGATGGTGGGAGACAGCAAATTAAGTGCTAGCCTGTATTCAAAATCTGATGAGAAGTTTCCGGTATAAAGACAACAATGTGATCTCTAGTGATATTTTGATTGACATTCAATGTTTTATTACTATGGCATCCTGTGATACAAACGTACAATTTCTTTGGAGGAGTTCAAGAATTATAAAATATTGTTTGGAGCAAGTTAGATGGACACATCTAAACACTTCTCTTGTTTTCCTAATGGTTTATTATTATTGGGAAAATGAATGGAAAAGAACTTGGGCTGAGCAGCTCTCAGCAGTGGAAGAGCTGCGGCTTTCCCTCCACAAAGTCACCATCTGTTTCTGTCTACCACAGCCGAGTCCAGATGCTTCTAACTTTCTAGCACAATCCCTACAGCGAAAGCTTTCTAATTGGAACTTCTTTGTTTGAGCACATCAAGGCAGAGCAATATTCTATGTAGGTTGGACTTCGGCTGTTTTTGAGCCATATGTTATTAAAAGACAATTCTTCTCATGCTTTTCTGCTGTGTTCTCCATCAGAAATTTGACCCCTCATTCATTACTAAACTTTGGTTTTTGCATGACAGAAAAAAAAATTTTTATTTCAAGCCTGAGATCTTACAGGAAAAATTTCTTCTGCAATAAGAGAGGTGGCAGAAACTTGCTAGGGGTTCCTTATTCACAGTTGTGGAAATAAAAACATTATGATATGGATGTTTGATTGACCTAACTTTTTAAAAACCAATTCATTCTGATGATTTTTAAGATGCTATTCGTAAACAATGATTGAAAGTTATATGAATCAGAAAAGGATAGTCATTAATGAGTAATTTTAACTTAATTTCCATATATTTAAAATCTGGTTTAAGACTAAAGGAAGATTTTGAAGAAGAAAAAAGATGTCTCAGGTCCCTAACACCATTTTACATTTTGGGGTGTTCCTTTCCAGCCTGTAAATCAATGAGTAATTAGGGATATAATACAGAATATATTTATGGTGCTAGGATAACCAGTCAAAAGCTCTATTACTTAAAGTTTTATGACCCATCTCATAAGACACAATTTAAGTGAAGGAGGAGGCTTTCCTTTTCCCCTATGTAAAAACAAGTTTTAAGTACAAAATTTACTTTCAGAGAATTTGTCTGTTTTCTAGAGTTGGAGAGGGTGTGGTGAAAAAATAGCTGTTTGTTGACTTTCGGTGGAAATTATAGAGGCTTGGCGAAGAAGAGTATCTAAGAGTATTAAAAAAGCCAAACCAGTCAAAAAATAACAGCAGCAGGACAAGGGAACGACTGAGTTTTGGATGAGCTAGAAGCCCCCCTGAGGCAGCATCTCTGGAGCTGGCAGGGGTGGACCAGTGGTAGGAGATGAGATCAGAGGACAGGAAGGAGGGACTGGGCCAAATTGGAATAAACTAAGCCTTGTAATTAACATGTGGGATTACGTATGTATGAAGAAGTAGCTGCAAAGCCATATACTATTTATGCTTAGAGTTCCAGGATGTTAAAGAAATAACTAGTTGAAGTTTGTACCAGAAATTGGGACCACTGTTTGTATCTAAATATTAGAACTAAATGGATGTGATTAGGACTTTAAAAGGTTAGATCCAAAGAGGCTACTCTGCTTTGCATTTGCTGCAGGGCACCAGTGTATGTAATCTAACTCAGCTAACGTTTTTTTGGGAGCTTGCTATATGTGAGGCATTGGTGAAGGTACTTTTGTGTATTAAATAATTTCATCTTTACACCATATTTGTGAGCTATAGGTCCTCAGACAAGGACACTGAGACCCAGGGAGGTTAAAGAGCTTGTCCAAGCTCACACTAAGAAAATGATGGAGTCAAGATCATACCCCAGGCAATTTCCTCCAGAGCTCCACACTCTTAGTGATCATGTTAGATCTGCCTGTCTGATGTGTGGCTTCTGGAGTGGTATCTAAAGTGCACACAACTAATGTATTAACGATATTACCTCCTAACAAATTCATAACTACCATTAGTGTGGTGCGTGATCTGGTTCATTCACTGAGATGCCCTCTTCAGCCTGACTTTGTGTGCAGTACACGCTGACTCTCACCTGCTCGGCCCTCAGACTTTGTCTACTGGCTTGCTTGGATGTTCCAGCCATCAGGATTAATGCACTCATTAGCTTATATTTGGATTTGCTTTCTAGTCCTTTCTGGTCCCCTTACCACAGTTTAGCTTTTAAAAATACACATCTTTTCATTTTATTTATTTTTTATTGAAGTACAGTCAGTTACAATGTGTCGATTTCTGGTGTACAGCACAATGTCCCAGTCATACATATACATACATATATTCATTTCGTATCCTTTTTCATTAAAGGTTATTACAAAATATTGAACATAGTTCCCTGTGCTATACAGAAGAAACTTTTTAAATCTATTTTTATGTATAGTGGCTAACATCTGTAAATCTCAAGTTCATAAATTTATCCCTTCCCACCCCCTTTCCCCAGTAACCGTAAGATTGTTTACTATGTCTTTGAGTCCGTTTCTGTTTTGTAGATGAGTTCATAGTGGCCTTTTTTTTTAAGATCCCCATATGAGTGGTATCATATGGTATTTTTCTTTCTCTTTCTGGCTTACTTCACTTAGAGTGACAATCTCTAGGTCCATCCATGTTGCTGCAAATGGCATTATTTTACTCTTTTCTATGGCTGAGAAGTATCCCATTGTATAAATATACCACAGCTTCTTTATCCAGTCATCTGTCGATGAACGTTTATGTTGTTTCCATGCCTTGGCTATTGTATATAATGCTGCTATGAACATTGGGGTGCATGTATCTTTTCAAATTGGAGTTCCCTCCAGATATACACCCAGGAGTGGGATTGCTGGATCATATAGTAGGTCTATTTTTAGTTTTTGAGGAATCTCTATACTGTTTTCCATAATGGCTGCACCAAACTACATTCTCACCAGCAGTGGAGGAGGGTTCCCTTTTCTCCACAGCCTCTCCAGCATTTATCATTTGTGGACTTTTGAATGATGGCCATTCTGACTGGTGTGAGGTGATACCTCATGGTAGTTTTGATTTGCATTTCTCTGATAATTAGTGATATTGAACATTTTTTTCATGTGCCTATTGGCCATTTGTATGTCTTTATTGGAGAATTGCTTGTTTAGGTTTTCTGCCGATTTTTGGATTGAGTTGTTTGCTTTTTGTTATTAAGTTGTATAAGCCGTTTATATATTCTGGAAATTAAGCCTTTGTCTCATCATTTGCAAAAATTTTCTCCCATTCTGTAGGTTGTTTTGTTTCGCTTATGGTTTCCTTTGCTGTGCAAAAGCTTATAAGTTTAATTAGGTCCCATTTGTTTATTTTTGCTCTTATTTCTATTGCCTGGGTAGACTGCCCTAGGAGAACATAGCTAAGATTTATGTCAAAGAATGTTTTGCCTATGTTTTCTTCTAGGAGGTTTATCATGTCTTGTCTTATATTTAAGTCTTTAAACCATTCTGAGTTTATAAAAATATGCTTTTTTGTTGTAGCACACTTAGATTTTTTGGTAGAAGCATTTTTAGATATTCTATACTGGGAAAAGAGGCCATGAATGTTTACTCTTAAGTATTGCCCCTCAATTATCTGAAATGCTCTTCTCTAATATTACTGTTTAACAGTTTAGATTCATCAAGACCTAACTAACTCACCCAACAGCAAAAGGGATCCAGGCTAGCAAGGAACCATGGGTGTTACTGTTTTGCAGAGACATACATTAACTGAAGCAATGCTTCTCAAAATGCCTGGATATCAGAATCTTTTGGGGAACTAGTGTAAAATGCAAATCCCAATCCTTAGCCTACCTGAGACTGAGACTCAGAAGAGCTAGGGTGCAACCCAGGAATCCATGTTTAAAACAATCACCCCCAAGTGCTTCTGATACAAGTGGACAGCTGACTTACTTTGAGAAACAGATAACTAGCAGAAGGTTGGGGAAAGCATATTAATATGAAGAGAGATAGAGCTATAGAAATCACATCTATGGACTTTGAAAAAGGCTTGCTCTTTGGGAGGCAAGAGCATGGACTTTGGTACCAGGCCAATTGATGTGAACTTTATTCCACACCAAACTACCTACCCAACCTTGAGTAGGAGTTGAAAAAATCATAATCATAGTACTCTGTTTGGCTCATTAGTAAACAAAATTGTCATATACCCTATTGGGAGGATGGGAGAAAGAAATACAGGAGGTGAAGCTAAATTCTCATTGTCCTTATTGGAAGCCAATAAATGCTGTATGAAATAGAAAAAGTAAAAAATAATACCATAAGGACTTTATTTATAATTTTGGATGTAAATATTAGAAGAAGGTTAAATGAACTAAAGGTAGTTTTCTCTGGGGAACAGGATGGGATTAGAGAAGGATGAGACGGGGGACATTGGTTCTTCATTAGAGGTCTTATAGTACTACTTGCTTTTTAAAATTCATGTACAAGTATGACTTTAACAACAATGGTTACTTTAAAATATAAATGCTATTTTCACTTGTAGATATACATAGACAGTGCTTGTCACTAGTAAATACTCAGAAGTTGTTATTTTTATTGTTTGTGGTGAACAGTAGGTGAGAGCTAGGAGGACAAACTCAGAGGCTTCTCCAGAATTTCTCTAGGAGAAGTTTAGAGGCAGTAATTGGATTAAAAGGTGGGTGTAGTAGGTTGAATTGTGGTTCCAAAAAGATATGCCCAAGTCCTAACCCCCATATCTGTGAATGGGACCTTACTTGGCAGTAGGGTCTTTGCAGATGTAATTAAGTTAAGGATCTCAAGATGAGCTCATCCTGGATTTAGGGTGTACCCTAAATCCAACGGTGAATGCCCTCATAAGGAACAGAAGAGGAGACACAGAGAGACACAGAAGGAAAGGCATGTGAAGATGGAGGCAGAGATTGGAATGCTGCATCTACAGGCCAAGGAATGCCAGGCATTGCCAGCAGCCACCAGCTAGGAGAGATGCAGGGAATAGATTCTCCCTCATTGACTCCAGGAGGAATCCACCATGCCAATATCTTGATTTCAGACTTCTGGCCACTAGAACTGTGAGGGAATAAATTTGTGTTGTCTTTAGCCACTCAGTTTGTGGTAACTTATTACAGCAGCCCTAGAAAACAAAGTCAGTGGGGTTAGAGGACTGGTCTTGAAGCTCTATTTGTAGAGCATGTATCTCATTCCTTAGATTGTGTATTTTTTGAGAAGCTTTGATGGGAGGAGTGAAGGAGATTATGGGGATGACTAAAGCCTCCTTACACTATCCCTGGGCACTGCTACTCGTAGACCCCAAACTGGATGAATCCAGTGAAAT
Source organism: Vicugna pacos (assembly GCF_048564905.1). Taxonomy (NCBI): domain Eukaryota; kingdom Metazoa; phylum Chordata; class Mammalia; order Artiodactyla; family Camelidae; genus Vicugna; species Vicugna pacos. The sequence continues at coordinate 13,061,410 of NC_133000.1, read as the reverse complement.
ATTTTATTATTTTTTCCAGCATTATTGAAATAAAATTGACACATAACACTGTGTAAGTTTAAGGTGTACAAGTGTTGATTTGAAACACTTATAGCAAAATGATTACCACCATAGTGTTAGCTAACACCTGTGTCATGTTGCATAATTACCATTTCTTTTTTGTGGTGAGAAAATTTAAAATCTACTTCGTTAGCAACTGTCAAGTATATAATACAGTATTATTAACTATAATCACCATGCTGGACATCAGATTCCCAGAACTTATTCATCCTGAAACTGGGAGTTTGTGCTCTGTGACCAGCACCTCCTTTCCCCTGGTAATCATCATTCTAGTCTGTGTCTGTGAGTTCAGCTTTTTTTAGATTCCACATATAAGTAATATTATACAGTACTTGTCTTTGACCTATTTCACTGAAAAAAACGTGTTTTATAGTGATTTCAGATGCATATGTTCATGTTATGAAATGTATTTTGGGGACAGCATCATGTCTACACCACCATGTAGCAAAGGGTTTGTATGTTTCCCTATTTCATCAAAGAGGCAGATCTGAAATTTAACACCATTACCACCAACATGGAATTTCCTTACTACTGTAAGGATGCTGAGTAATGCTGCAAACACGTGCTTTCTGTGGGCCACAAGGTTGTGAAAACTCCACAGGGTGAAGCCCATGAAAAGGTTTTGCTAGTTTCTCTGAAACTAAATCATTTTAAATGGGTTCCTAGAGAGTTTTCTGGGTAATTTCTACCCTACAGAGATTTGATTGCAGAAAATTTCCAGTAAGCTTAAACAAAACAAAACTCAGCTTCTTATAGCACTTAGAAAATGTACCAAGTTGGGCAAGGTATTAAAAATACTTGGATTTTATTCCACGGAGGGAGCATCTTTGAGACAGGAGGGAAAGGGGCAGGACTAGCTAAATGAAGATGCGCAGCTGTCGGGATGCGATAAAGACTGGCTGGAATCAGCTGAAACCAAGGTGGCTTTGAGAACAGTCCATCATTGACTTTTGGCTCATTATATCCTCATTGTAACACTAAAAATCACCCCCCCCCCTTATGCCATGACAGTTCTGAGAGAGACCATGAAAGGCCAAAAAGTGGGTATTCACCCAAATCCTTACCCTTCCCTGAAATGGCAAGAATATTCCTCCCACTCATTAGCCTATGAAATTACTTAACCCATAAAAACCTACGACCCCATGCCCAGGGACCCCTCTCACTTTCTGAGACATCTGCCTATGGAATGTGTATCTCTCTAAATAAACTTGCTTTCCCTTTACAACAGCTTGCTCTTGAATCCTTTCCTGTAAGAAGCTAAGAACTCACTTGGTGGCCCACCCTAAGGTCTCCTGCAGACCCCAGGGCGTGAGGTTTCCCTCTCCTGCAACACCTTGATAAGTAGAACTTCGAAACTTTGAAAGAAAAAGGTAGATACATACAGAGGATGGAAATTTCTGATTGTCAGAGACTAAAGAAAATCTTGCTGAACTTGGAAAGGTCAACGAAAGAATGATTCTCCTGGTTTGAGGCATTGTATCCTTGAGTTCGGATTCATGCTTGAATGAGATGCTGTGTATCCTCAGGGATGAAGGGCCCACAGGAGAAGGAGGACAGGGAGGCGGATACAGTCGGAGAGAGAGCGCATGGAATGTCCTAGTGGTCAAGAGAAATGCATGTGTGGGTGTGTGGGAGGATATCAGGGGAAATGAACACTGCCAAGATGATTTGTTTTTTAGCTGCCAAAGCATTCCTGGGACATTCTTCCTAGATGCTAGGATTGGAGAGGTGACGAGTTTCAATATGTTTATCCATTACAAGTACAAGCGTTTAAAAAAAATTGGGGCAGATGTATTTTTAATTCTAAAAAGACAATGTTGACATTAGGGAAACTCTGAAACAAAATGACTTCTCATAATTCCACTATTAAAAAACACCTAATATTCTATTTTGATATGTTTTCTTCTAGACTAAAACTTTCTTTAGCAATACTTCTGGGTAAGTTTCCTCTTGAAATGATATCAATTAAAGCAGCTTCTGACCCCTAACAAGCTGGGAACAATTCTCCAGTCCTGTATTATTCTGCTTTAAACTGGAAACTTGAACTGCAGACATGAATTACCTGCAACGATCATTTCATGACTGTTTTTAAGTTTCCATCTTTCAACGTCTGTGGCAATTATTCTATGGAAGTAAAGGAAGTCAAACACTGAGGTGAGAAAGCAATTCTATAGTTTTCTAGAAGGGGCTCAGACATCATCTTTCCTAACTCCCTGTTTAGTAAGGAAAATGAAGCCTAGGAAGGTCACAGAACTAACAAATGCTAAAGCTGAGGTTTGATACAAGCTCTTAAAAAAAATTTTTTTTTTGGTGTTTTCCTGTTAAGGCCAAAGTATAATTAAAGCATCCAATGGTTTGAACCAAGGCAAAGATCTGAGAGTACCTAACATATTTTCTAACATCTAAGATAATGCCCACTTAACAATAGTTCATCTAAAGCCTAGCAGAACAGAATGGGAGAAAATTTTTGCAAATGAAACCGACAAAGGCTTGATCTCCAGAATATATAAGCAGCTCATATGACTTAATAAGGAAAAACCAAACAACCCAATCCAAAAATGGGCAAAAGACCTAAACAAGCAATTCTCCAAGGAAGACATACAAATGATCAATAGGCACATGAAAAAATGCTCAATATCACTAATTATCAGAGAAATGCAAATCAAAACTACAATGAGGTATCACCTCACACCAGTCAGAATGGCCATCATTCAAAAGTCCACAAATGACAAATGCTGGAGAGGCTGTGGAGAAAAGGGAACCCTCCTCCACTGCTGGTGGGAATGTAGTTTGGTGCAGCCACTGTGGAAAACAGTATGGAGATTCCTCAAAAGACTAGGAATAGACTTACCATATGACCCAGTCATCCTGCTCCTAGGCATATATCCAGAAGGAACCCTACTTCAGGATGACACCTGCACCCCAATGTTCACAGCAGCATTATTTACAATAGCCAAGACATGGAAACAGCCTAAATGTCCGTCAACAGATGACTGGATAAAGAAGAGGTGGTATATTTATACAATGGAATACTATTCAGCCATAAAAACCGACAACATAACGCCATTTGCAGCAACATGGATGCTTCTGGAGAAGGTCATTCTAAGTGAAGTAAGCCAGAAAGAGAAAGAAAAATACCATATGAGATCGCTCATATGTGGAATCTAAAACAACAACAACAACAACAACAAACATAAATACAAAACAGAAACAGACTCCTACACATAGAATACAAACTTGTGGATGCCAAGGGGGCAGGGGATGGGAAAGAACAGACTGGGATTTCAAGATGTAGACTAGATAAACAAGATTATACTGTATAGCACAGGGAAATATATACAAGATCTTGTGGTCGCTCACAGTGAAAAAAAATGTGACAATGAATATATATATGTTCATGTATAACTGAAAAATTGTGCTCTACACTGGAATTTGACACAACATTGTAAAATGACTATAACTCAATAAAAAATGTTAAAAAAAAAAGCCTATCAGAGAATTCAAATTTTGTTTGGCATAGTAATAATTGAGTGAAAAAGTATAAATTATGTCAAAAGGAGAATGTGTTATAATTAGAAATAAAGAGCTAAAGGATATTCCTTTTAGTTAAGTAGTATAACTGGAACTTTTCACTCTTTAACATGGCTTTTATAAATGCATGATTAATAGTTTTATTTCCTGTCAGTAATTAATAGCTTATTAATGTTTTCCTCACCTCTGATGATGAATTTTAAATTACAAAAAATTGTCCAACAGCTTTAAATTAAAAATGAAACTGGATATTGAAATAAATTTAATCCTTTTTATTACAAAAATAAATAAATAAATAGCTTTAATTTTAAGTAATTTTAGATTTATAGTAAAAATTTTAGAATAGTACTTAGAGTTCAGGTGCAACTTCCCCTGACGTTAACAACTGCACAACCGTAGTTCAATTACTGAAACCAAAAAATTAACATTGGCACAATATTATTCAACTACAGGCCTTATTTGACTTCCATCATTTTTTCCTCTAGTATCTTTCTGTGAGTCATTCTGGGATCCAATCCCCAACCTCATGTTGCATTTAATTAATATGTCTCCTTAGTTTCTTCCAATCTGGGAGAGTTCTCCAGTCTGTCTTTCATGACCTTGACACTTTTGAAGGTGTTTTATAGAATGTCCCTTAGTTGGGGTTTGTCTGATGTTTTCCCACGATTAGACTGAGGTCATGCATTTTTGGTGAGAATACCACAGAAGCAAAGTGTCCTTCTCAAGTGCATTGTATCAGAAAAAACCCAGTGTTGTCTTATTACTGGTGATATTAACCTCGATCACTTGGTTAAGTTGAGGTCTGTCAGTTTCTCCCCTGTCAGCTTACTATTTTTCCCTTTGTAATTAATGAATATCTTGGAGGAGCTGTGTTGAGACTATGCTAATATCCTAATTTTCCTCACACCTTCACCCACAGATTTTAGTATCTGTCAGTGGACCTTGCCTGCAATAATTATTATTGTGATGTTTACCTAGCAGTGACTTTTTTAATGTGTATATGTTGATGTGTATGGACTTGTGAGTATTTATTTTATTCTCTGCATTATGATCCAGTATTGTCATTATTTTTTGCTCTACTTGTTCTAACTTTGGCCACTGGGAACTCCTTTAAGTTGTCCCCTGTACCCTTTTGTCTTGCCTAGTCACGGTGGGATTGTTGTTGTTGTTTTGAGTACTTCCTTATTTTCTGACACCAGATTTTCCAGGCTGAATTAGATTTTCCCTACCCCAGCCCTAGAATCAACCACTTCTCTGAGGAACCCTATGAATCAAGACCTTTTGATGTAGACCTCTTGGGCTCCTTTCACCAGTGCGTGTTATATCCAATCACTTTTGACTTGAACCCTTCATAAGTTTTTCTTAGAAATACACTATAAAGGTAGGTGGAGTTTGTTCTGGTTGAGTTTGCTCCAGGCATTCAACATTGCCTTGTGGGTACTCCCAGTGCTCTTCTGTCCACTCCGTCCCACTGGGATGGTCCAGGCATGAGGTGGCAGGAGGGTGAGAAGATACAGAAGTGGGATGAGTGGGTATAGATGAAGATGTGGATAGGAAGCCTGGGAGATTCCCTGGATGGGACTCAAATATAAACATCTAAATTCTTTCTGCTTTACCACTATGCACACCAAGAAAAGAAAAAAACTGAAAATTTCAAAGGCAAGTCAGAATTTCTGAAGTTTTAAGTTTTCCGGCATTTGATCCACTCTGCCTGTGGGGAGGGTGCTTTTTGTGACTTCGGCTTCTCTTCCTCCTCTCTTTCTGTCTCAAGCTGCCTCCAGCAGCTGTCCTGGCTGATTTAGGGGGTTCTGGCAAGCCAGTTTCTGGTTGAGTCCCACACGCTCTTGAGTATGTATTATTCCTCTCCCTGTGTCAGGGATGGATAAAGTTAAACGTTGGGACGTTGAAAGAAAACAGAGCTAAGTTCACAGTGGAAATCAAAAGGAAGACAGGAAACAGAAACTTTAAAATTCTAGATTTCTAGTCTTTTGCATAAAATAATAGAACTTGAAAAGCAACTGAGAAAACTATTCCAAATAGATGAATATGGATCATGATTTAAGGGCCTGCAGTAAGGCCCATCTTCCACTGCAGGGTTCAAGAACACTTAACGGTAACAACCTCAGTTTCTCGGGGTTGGGTATGAGTGTAGGATTGTTTTTCTGCTGTGTGAACAGTCACTCCACATCTTTTTAAAAAATTGATTAATTTTTTTGGGGGTAGATAATTCGGTTTGTTTGTTAATTTGTTTGTTTGTTTTAATGGAAATACTGGGGATTGAATCCAGGACCATCATGATTGCTAAGCACATGCTCTACCACTGAGCTATAACCACCCCCAACTCTGTATTTTTTTTATTTGAAACTTTCTACAAATGACAGTACACTTCTTTCTCTCTATGTACTTCTCCCTGGGTCTGTGTGTGTGTGTATGTGTGAGACAAGGTGGAGCGGGGAAGAGGAAACAGAGAAAGAGATATGACAGACTAGGTTTTTACTTTTACAGAAATTTAATACGTGTCAGCACAAATCTGAGACTGACTCATTTGGCAGGAAGAACAAATTCACACGCCAGAGTAAACAGAGAACGGGGTGAGACCTCAAGAATAAGGCAAGGGTGGGGAGGCAGTTTACAACTGAAGGTATGAATAGAGATGATTTATTAAAATTATTTTCAATTTCTCATAGGCAGGTTGAATTTTTATCCTGCCTCCCACAGGACTTGTCTTAAACGAGCTAGGGAATTACTTCCTTCCCTCTCACCCCCACAGTCATTTAGCCGCTAAGCCACCCTATCTTGCCTCCTGCACATCTTATAGTCCACGTCCTCTCCTCCTTTCTAGCCCCGTGGGCACTCATTTGGTTCAGGCCTCCACCAAGTTTTACCTGGACTATTGCTATCATTTTCTTTCCATCTTTGACCGTCTCTGAATTATTCATCCCTTAAAACTCATCCCAGGCATCACTTCCTACTAAATAAGACCTAGCCATTTCTTTCTTTCTTGCTGCCGCCACTGAACCCTGTGTCAACCCATTCTATCATTCTGCCCAAATGTATTGTAATTGATAGTTTATATACTCATCTCCCCTACTTGACTGAGACTGTGAGCACCTTGAGGACTGGCATTATGTCCTCTTTATTTCTACATCCCTCATGCCTGGCAGTGTTGGGCACACTCAGGGCTTAAAAAATGCTTGGTCAATGAATGAAAAAATAAACAAGTGCCTGGGTAAATAAATGAAGGAGTCCGCTCAGTCCACTGATGAACTATTATTAACTAGTAAACGCCTCATTGTCAGTTCCCAGCCAATATTTCTCCCTGGCGCTGCCAGTTCATGACAAATCATATGATGGAAGATTATATCCTTGAAGATGACATCTACAAGCGATAGTTTCTCTTCTACCAATAATTATCTTCTCAAGATATAGAGTTATTTTTTTCTTTTTGCAGGCTTTTGTAAGTATCATGCCTCATACCTCCATCTAGTGAAGCCAACTGGTAATACAGCAATTAAGATAGCTATGCATGAATATGAGAAAGACAATTGCGAAAAATCATTTACAGAAAATCATCCTTCCTTTTCCAGGTTCAAAAACCTTCAGTTGTGTCTACTTTGTACTTTCTAGATTTCAGCAACTTTTTTTCTTGCCAAAATAACTCATTTCTAAATATCTGGATGGTGTCATGCCACTGGAAAATAATGTGGATATGTGAAAAATATTTACAATTAGCCTGTATTTCACCATCTTTGTATCAAAAAGCCATTGATATTTATTAACACAGAATGTTAGTTAGGTATTTTATAGAATAACAGTTTTGTAAACCATGCAAACCATTCTAGCAATTTACTTTAACTAGTATTTATCAAGTGATTTTTAGCGGTCAAAATGAGCTTCAAGTAAATATCATTTCATCATGATGCCCATTTTTGTGAGCTTAAAAACAAATACTATAACTAAATAGTATATTGTTTAAATACCTGTCTGTCTGTCTTTTATCTGTCTATCTAGACTATAAAAAAAAGCAAGGGGGTCATGACCATAAAAACCTTCAGAAGAATGATCACCTCTCTGGAGAGACAAGGGGAATGGATCAAAGAAAAACCTCTAGCAGCTTCGGTAGCTTCTAGAAATGTTTTTGTTCTGTGGGAGGTCACAGGTTTATGAATTTTTATTTTATTGTTATCCTTCATAACTTAGATGCACATATTTTTTGATCCAGTAATCCCACTTTTGAGAATACCTCCTACAGAAACAAAGCACCAGGATACAAGGATACACATAAAAAAGGGAGAAGAAAGAAAGAAAAAGTAAAATAGAGAAATGATTGCAGGTACTACATAAGCTCCATGTATGGTTAACCAACAAAACTCTATATTCCTAGGAATATGTCAGAGCTTTCCAAGTCCTCTCTTGACATCTCGTTTCACAGCTTTTTTTGTTTTTGTTTTTTAAAGCATTTTGGTTAGCCTGTTGTTTGCTCCAACTCCTGTCTGCCACTTCAGACAGCCACAGAGTTAACCAAACAAAGCTCAGATTTTTGGTTTTGGCACCCTTCCAGGTTTGGTTTTGGCATCCCTGGCTTCTGTATTGGCTTACCACTTTAGTTTCAGTGCTTTTGTGTGTGTGTGTGTGTGTGTGTGTGTGTGTGTGTGTGTGTGTGTGTGTGTGATTATTTAGTACTTCTCTTAACTTTTTTGTGAATTGAGCAATGTATTTAAAAGTACATTTGGAAGTAATATCAGTGAAAAAGGCAAAGTAGAGCTCTCCAAGAACTCTTCCCTTCATAAAAGCAAAAGAACACTGGCAAAAATGATCCGAATCAACTTTTTCAGAACTCTGGGAACTAACCAAAGGCTTGCAGCGATCTGCAGAGCATTTATTCAAGAACATAGGTGAGAACAGTGAGCTTTGGGACATTCTAACTTGCCCTATTCCTATTCACACCCTCCCCAGCTCCACAGTAGCCTAGAAACCCAACATACTGCAATCATGGTGTTGACCTCAAACAAAGAGACTGCCAGCTACCTCTCCAACCAGAATGAGTTTATTTAGGATCAGCAGAGAATTGCAATTCAGGGTCTGCAACCATGATGAGCCATGTGTAAGATCCCACCCAGCAAGGGGAAGAGAACTTTTCATAGAGTAGAAAAGGAAGTTGGGAGGGCTGTGGTGAACAAAGAATCCATGGTTCTCATTGGTTGAGTTCTTGCCAGGAAAGAAGAGGAGGCTTTCTTTTCTTGTTGGGTGTGAGAGCTTCCCCTTCTGGTCTTCTGACTCTATTTAATTGACGTTTCTATTTATTAATTCTTTACATTTTCCCCTTTTGATCAAGCTCTTTCTCTGAAAGCATCACCGATCAAGAGTCAGGTTTTCCAGTTTCAGTGGCTTTTTGTTGCTCAGTGCCAGGAAGGACCTTTCCTGGGTGTAGTGTCTTCTGTGGGAGGAAACGTACACAGACTGGAAACCTACTGAGGTAACACTGGAGTAATCAGGAGGGTTAAGGAGACAGTACGCTCAAGCACTTTTTATCTAAAGTTCATATGTTCACGTCTTATCAAGATCATAGACTTGGTAGATCCTCTGAAGCGTTACGTCATCGTCAAAGGTTTGGTAACAAACTTCCAACAGGCCTGGTTTGGATTATCTTGGGAAAGCTGTCTCATCAGATGCTGTCTGCTTCAGTTCCTGGAAATCTTTCCTTTTAGGTTTGGTGATTTCTGTAGGTGTGTCATGTGAATCTACGAGTCTATTCCTGGGGTCCAGTGGCACAGGGGATGATTAGTGCCTGATAGGAGCCTTTCCAGTGAGGTGGAAGAGAGTCTTTCTGAAGGTATCTTTTCCAATTGAAGAAATCTCCAGTTTTTAAGGTGTGATGCTCAAGGTCTTTATCTCCTGAGAGTACACCGTGGAAAGATTGTTCTACCAAAACATGATTATTTTTAATAGAAGCAATTAGGCGTTTGTAATATTGAAGTATCTCTCCTCTTGCCTGTTGTGGATCAAAAGAGGCAGGAACCAGGGCATCCTGTGACTATCTCAAAGGGAGAAAGTCTCTAAGTTCCAAAAGGAGTGAGTGTCAGATTTACAATGATGCTTGTGGCCAAGGTAGCTGGAGGGCCTCTACAAGTTTTGCCAATTGAGTCTTAATAATGCCATCAGTGCCTTCGACTAAACCAGAGGATTGAGGGTGGCAAGTGCAGTGAAAGAGTTGTAAACCTGGCCAAACTGCAATAATTTTACCTGCTGCTTTAGCTATTACTAAGATTCTAGGGCATTCTAAAGGGCAGCGGCTGTCATGAATCTAAGGCCGGGGTTGGGTATCCCCACGCCGCAGGATCCAGTCGCTGGCTGCAACATCCTGTGGGTCAACGGTGATCCCTGTGGTTTTGAGTGAGTACCCCAGGGCCATTACATTACTTTTCACGTACAAAAAGGAAAAGGGGAATCTGATAATTGGGATGCCCAAGGGCAGATGAGTTCATCAGACTCTTCTGTAAGGCCTTAAAGGCTATGTCATATGGTTCTTCCCATAAAATTGGGTCAGGGTTGTTATTCTTTAGTAAAATATACTAAAGAGTTTTGACTATCAGAGAGAAATTTGGAATCCCATTTTGGCAATAACCAATTAGCCCAAGAAAATCTCCCAGTTGGCGCTTTTCATTTTGGGTTTGGGGAAACTCAGAACATCACGAGGTATGTCTGGATCTAGGTCAGCCCTTATTCTGAGAGTACATGCCCTAGATATTGAACCTGGGTTTGAACAAACTGCAATTTTTCCTTGGCGATCTTACATCCCCTTAAGGCTAAAAGCTTTAGCAAGTGGCTGCCATCTTCCGATGATGAGGCTTGAGGAGAGCAAGGAAGGAAATCAAACCACAGACTGCAACAAAGTGGAACCACTAGGGAATTTTATATCATCCAGATCAGCCTTCAGGATTTGTGAGGAATAAGTGGGACTCTCAGTAAACTCTGAGACATTACTGTCCAGGTGAATTGTTTTTCTTCCCAAGTGAAATCAAAAAGTATTGGCTAGTTTCCCCAGGAATCCCACTCCTGGGCATATATCCAGAAGGAACCCTACTTCCAAATGACACCTGCACCCCAATGTTCATAGCAGCACTATTCACAATGGCCAAGATATGGAAACAGCCTACATGTCCATCGACAGATGACTGGATAAAGAAGATGTGGTATATTTATACCATGGAATACTATACAGCCATAAAACGACAACATAATGCCATTTGCAGCAACATGGATGTTCCTGGAGAATGTCATTCTAAGCGAAGTAAGCCAGAAAGAGAAAGAAAGATACCATATGAGATAACTCATATGTGGAATCTAAAACAAAACAAAACAAAACAAAAACCAAAAAAACCATTAATACAAAACAGAAACAGACTCATAGACATAGAATACAAACTTGTAGTTGCCAAGGTGGGGGGGGGGGGTGGGAAGGGACAGACTGGGATTTTAAAATGTAGAGTAGATAAACAAGATATATTGTGTAGCACAGGGAAACAGATACAAGATCTTGTGGTAGCTCACAGTGAAAAAGAATGTGACAATGAATATATGTATATTCATGTGTAATTGAAAAATTGTGCTCTACACTGGAATTTGACACAACATTGTAAAATGACTATAACTCAATAAAAAATGTTTTTAAAAAAAGTATTGGCTAGTTTCATCAGTTGGAATACTAAAGAATACACTGCATAAATCAAAGTCAGTAAGGAATTTGTTTCTAGCGGAAATGGATGTTTAGCAATAGAAGAGGGTTAAGAACAGCAGTGTTGAGGGATAACATGTTGTTTCTTGCTCAGAGGTCTTGGACAAACTTCCACTCGCAGCCCTTAGGTTTTTCTCACAGGTGAAATAGGAGTATTACAGGGACTGGTACAAGGGATAATGAGGCCTCGAGATTTGTAATCTTCTATTGTGGGCTTTATGCCTTGAAGGCTTCTTTACTTATAGGCTATTGGTTAATTCTGAGGACAGGCTTTGAGGGATCTATTTGAATTTCGATGGAAAGTGCACTGTGCATTTTGCTAATATCAGTGGAGATTTTGCCTGTTGGGTGGGGGGGTGAGGTTGGTAGCTAACTTAATAGGGACAAATGATCAGTGTTTCCAGAATCAGCTCCAGAACCAACAGAGACAGAGCAAGTAAAAGATGTCAAAACGTCATTTAATTGACCTGATTGGCTGCCTTGACGACTACTGTCAAATTCTATAATTATTTCTCTTTATTTTATTTTATTTTATTGAGTTATAGTCAGTTTACAATGTTGTGTCTATTTCTGGTGTAGAGCACAATTTTTCAGTCATATATGAATATATGTATATTCGTTTTCACAGTGGGCTACCACAAGATCTTGTATATATTTCCCTGTGCTATACAGTATAAACTTATTTATCTGTTCTATATATACCTTTCAGTATCTACCAATTTTGAACTCCCAGTCTGTCCCTTCCCACCCCACTCCCCCTGGCAACCACAAGTTTATATTCTATATATATGAGTCTGTTTCTGTTTTATATTTAAGTTCATTTCTTTTCTTTTCTTTTCTTTTCTTTTCTTTTCTTTTCTTTTCTTTTTTTCAGATTCCACATATGAGCGATCTCATATGGTATTTTTCTTTCTCTTTCTGTCTTACTTCACTTAGAATGACATTCTCTAAGGACATCCATGTTGCTGCAAATGGCATGATGTTGTCATTTTTAATGGCTGGATAGTATTCCATTGTATAAATATACCACAACTTCTTTATTCAGTCATCTGTCAACAGACATTTAGGCTGTTTCCATGACTTGGCTATTGTAAATAGTGCTGCCATGAACATTGAATTATTTCCCCTTTTTGAGAGAAGGAAATTCCAGCATGATACTTTAAGAAGTCTCAGCCTAATAAATGGATAGCAGTGGAGGAACTAAGGAGAAATGGACATGTGTCTCTCAAAGGTCCTAAATGAAAGGGAGTAAGTTCAGAGACAGGAGCCTCTTGAGAGGTTCATTAGTGATGCCCGCCATTTGAACTGTTTCAGTGTCCCTAGCCAGGGGCTACTTTAGAGTTAAAGCTACCTGGGTAGAATCAACATCTGAAGGAAGGTCAGAATTGTCTTTTAAAACAATCTGAAGTCAACTGTACAGGTTGTGAACAGCTTCATCAGATTTTTGCATGCAAGCCTGAATTTTCTTCCAGCAGGCTTTGGAAAAACCCCAGGAATTGCCCGCCTAGTGATTGTTGAGCCTGATCGCGTAATTAGTTAGCAGGCTGGTTTTGAGAAGGTAATCGTCAGCCAGTTCCGTTACACTGGTAACCTGCCTTCGCTGATCAAGCTTGCTTTAACTGTTTTTACAAAAACTTGCATGTCCTCTGAGAGTCAGGTAACTCACGTAATGTTTACCTGACTTGTTTTTTTTTTTTTGGAACTTGGAGTCAGCTGTGTCCAGTTTGAGCTCCAGCTGGTTAAGACCACCGACCCTCCAACTGGACATGCTCAGTGACCTTTTGACATCAAAGGGCCCAAAACGCCATCCTCACAGCATTCTAACCCTGCTATTTTCTGAGCATGCGTACTGGGAAGATGTCTGTAGCTTAGTCGTTTCTACGCAGGGCGAAGATCACCTCACCTTTTTCTTGTCTCCAGTTAGCTTTCCCCACGCTTCCCACGCCTCAGCTTTATCCCATAAATACTCCAAGCCCCTTACCTTTGGGGAGGTAAGTTTGAGACTTGTCTTTTCGCTTGTCTGCCTTGTGATTAAGCCCTTTCTCTGCTACAAACCTCGGCGTCTCAGCATTGGCTTGCTGCAAGTTGGGGAAAGGAGCCTGGTTCGGTGACAGTTTCCCAGCTGTATTTCTAGATACCTTTCAGGATTTTCCCACTTAGCAGTTTTTATTCAGTGTTGGGCCTGGCCTTCACTGACAGGCATAGGAACTAGCTGATTAAGTCAGAAAAACCAGTCACCAAGTTTGAGTGACTCTTAGCTTCTTCAGCAAATGTATGAGGCTCTTCAGTTACGTTGGGAAAATCCATGACTATGGCTCAAAGTTCAGCTTTCCTTCAGAGAATATGAGAAATCAAGGGTTTAGTCTCTGGGTCCTCAGTAGGCTTAATTTTAAAGGGACAGGTTCTGAAAAGTGCAGAGGAAAAGGAAGTGGGGAGAGTTTCAGAAAAAAAGGTAAGTTAGGCAAGAGGGTTAGTTTGGGGAAGTGAGGGTATAGAGGAGGTGGAGACAGGAAGGGAGAAGATGGCACCAGAGGTGGGGCCTGAGCATAAGGCGCTGAGGGGGAGAGACAAGATGGCGGCAGAAGCTGTCTTCTCTTTCTTTAATCATAATGACTGAGAGACTGGTTCCAGGCACCTGAGGGAGTCTCTAATTACTAGCTGACCATTATGTTAAACAAGCTGATTTCAGTGGTCGTACTGTACAAAGAATACAGAGTTTCAGAAAAGTCACTTAACAAATAACAACAAATCCTGGGGAGAGGGGGAAAATCCAGTTTCCACTTGTTATGGTATGTAAAAAGTCCAGTTTTCAATTAAAAAATCTAAAAAGGAACAAGAACTGTGACCCTTAGAAGGGCTTCCAGGCCTTTTTTCATCTTCTGTGAGACAGGGAAGCTGGAGGGAGCTATGGTTGTCACATTGCCCTTCTGCAAGGTCAGATAAGGCTCTGGTAAGGTAGCTCTCTGTAGAGCAAGTCTTTCTCAAGGAATAGGATCCTCTGGGCATATTTCAAAAATGGTCCAGCCTTGAAGTTGTCAACCTGACACTGAAGTCAGTGACCATGTTTTATTTGTTTTTGTAACTTTCAAAGTGCTTTACAGACATAATAATAAATGACTTTAATCTCTTTTTCCATGTCTTCAACTGACCATTTATTCAGCATCAGAATATGTACCAACGCAGACTGTCAAATTTATCTTTATTTCTCTTTTGGTGGTAATTTTTATGTTGTAATTTCCATATAAAAATGTCTGTTTCCTATGTTCCTCCCCCCATATTTGTCTTCATTTGTTTGGTATTTGTTTACACCTTTCAGATTTACTCTGCGAAGAATATGGGTGTATTTTTAGCTTACAACTAATACTTGATTGCTGCTTCTCAATCCTATGAAGTAATAGCTTGAGTTAAACTAAAATTTCTTTCCTCATTCCTGCATCAACCTTGCCTATTGTAAGTAAAGTTAACATCGGCCAGAAAACACTCAGCCCTCTGGTCATTCTCTCCAAACAACCAACAGGGGAAGCCAAAAAGCTCAGTGTAACCTTCAGAATCATAATATGGAAAAAGCATCCCCTCCACTAGATGCGAAAGTGCGCTTTGAGATTATCATCCTGGGATCTTTCATCGTGGTACCCCCACCCCCATCTTTAAGGAGAGCAGCGTCAGTTCCTAAGTACCCGTTATCTGGAGCCACGCTCACTGTGTTCTCCACTCCGCTACGTCTCAGGACTCCGTGGAATCTGTTGTTTAGGGTTGCCATGGACACGGAGTTCTTTTTCTAGTAGTGGCTTTTTGCCGGCCCCAGGTAAAGACCTAGGACGGGCGCCTCCGTACAAGGGCAGCTGAAGGGTTGGGGCGGAGCAGGGACAGGGGTCTTTAAACGCGGTATACAGGACACTTTACCTTGTGGTAAGCTGTGGGGAGCACTGATTAACGTTCGTCTCCTCTCCCGGGGACTTCTCAGAGCCCCCTCACTCTCAGGGATGTGGGGGTGGAGTGGATGGGGACACTAGATCGTTGTAGGACAAAGTAGCAGTAACCTTGCGTCTGGCCGGGAACTGGGTCAAGATTTGACTTAACGGGCGTAGTTTGAGGATATTAAAAATGAAAAAAAGAATGGAAAGAGAGAAAGAAAAAGGCATTATCCTGTAAGGCAGCAGGAGAGAAAACTGCTAGCCAGGATCTTGAGTAAAGTTCGCTCCCGATTAGGACAAGTTGTACCCTAGCCACAAAACGCGCCCCACAGCCCCGCAGCCCAGCCCCTTCCGAGACGCAGCGCCTCCGCTAAAGCAGCCTTGCCTGCGGGTAGGCGGATCCCGGGGCTGCAGGGAGCGGGGCCCAGAAACCGGGCTCTGCTTCGCCCGCCCTGGCTCTCGGGGCGCTGCCTCTCGTGAACCGAGGCCGCGGCCTCCCAGCTTTGGGCTTCCTACTCCCACTGCGCATGAGCTGGTATCCCTCAAAGGTATGGAATTTAACAGGTGACTGGGTCCCAAGCCCAAAACTCAAAATCAACATTTATGCCCAAATTGGTCTGTTTATAAAATTTAAAAAAAAAATTCCTATTTGTTTTTATCTTTCTCTCCTTGCCCAGAATTTAGGGGCTTGTGGCACACTTCCGGCTGCCTCAGTGTGGTCATCATATGATTACTTGCCAGCTTGGCAATGTCTTTTATTCTCCAGTGATTTATCACAGTTTGTATGCATGAAATCTGCTCTGTGAAGTGTTGAGGGTCACATCTCTTTATTATTCTACAGAATCTTTCAGGATGTGATTTATTCTACAGAATATCTCGTGATGGAAATCTCATGTCACTATGATCATGTAAAGTTGGTTTGAAACGGGTTTTGTTTCATTTTTTGGATCCTGTGTAGCAAGTGGGCAATCTTTAAAGTGTCCTTACTTGAGCTAAACTTAAATTTTATTGAACACTCAAAAAAGATTTTCCTCTATTTCTTGAACTACAATATTAGAGACAAATAGCCAATGCATGTTTCACAGGACTGATAAGATTGCACAGAATGGCACATTTTATGCTTGTGGATTCAAGACTTTGGAAATGCTGATCCATGCCTAATAAGTCCTATGTATGACTTTCTTTCTAACTGGTGGAATATCATATGTGTTTTAAACATGTTAAATATGTGCTTTTCCTTTTCTTAGATTAATTGTAGATTAAATTCAACCACGAGACAATGCCATGAAGAGATTGAAGGACAACCTATATGGTTGGTTCAGACCTCAAAAAAATAAGTAAGTGAGAAGATTCAAAGTTACTGAATTTTAAGCATAATTTTCAGCCTCTGTTAATAGAATCCAATGCACGTGTACCTTTAATAAATGTAAATAATATGCAAAAGAAATTGGCAAACAATTTAAAGACCTTGTTTTATGCCTGTAACTTCCTTAAAAATACCACATCTTAGGCAGTGTGCTAGTGATAATATGCATGTACCAGTTAAGGTCACTTCAAACTTCTCCTCCAGGGGTGGCTGGTTGCCCACATGGAGGATGTTCTGTCTGGAGGTGGTAACCATTTCCGGACACGGCCACTACAAGGGCTTCAGTTGTCCCATTTCCTTCAACACCTGAAACATTGCTAATTACCACAGAGACGGTCACAAATGCATTTTTATTAGCAAGATTACTGGTTTGCAAATCAGTATGATGGATGTGAGAAATACACAGATGTTCAAGGTCTGTGAACTGGCAAAAGTAAATAACAGTAACTGTCTCAAGGGATGTAATGAGGACTAAATGAAGTAATATTTGGGACGCATCAGCACAATGCCTAGCACTTGGTAAATACCTTTTCAATGTTTGTTAGACGAAATATCACTTTTGTGGTATTATTTCTTTAATTTGGGCAAATTTATCCTTATTTAAAAATTTTTTTCCATTTTATAATTTATTCTTAGATGTCGATAAACTAGGTGTTAGATGTATTTTTATCCTCCATATCAGTTGGCTTTTCTTTTGTATATTGTCTGTCTTAATTCTTTTTTTTTAACTTTTTAAAAATTAAAAAAAATTTTCTTGTGGGCAGAGGTAATTAAGCTTATTTATTTTTAAGTGGAGGTACTGGGACTTGAACCCAGGACCTTGTGCTTGCGGGGCAGGCACTCTACCCGTGAGCTATATCCTCCTCCCTGTATGGTTGTGTCTTTATTCTTTTCTACTATTTTTTCTGGGAGAGTTTCTCAAGTTCATCTTCCAACTCTAAACTAATTTGCCTTTCACATGTATCCAAACTACTCTTTACCCCATGAATGGATTCTTTATTTCAACAATTCTACTTTTACATGTAAGATTTCCTGTTGGGTTTTTTTTCCTTAAGGCTTCTTCTTCTCATTTCATGTTCCTAACATCTTCCCTTGTATCTGTAAGTGTGCTTCTCATTCGTACCCAAAAACCTTGGTCAGTGTGTTCCGCTGGTTCTGCTTCAGATGGTACATGTTGCTCAGTTTGGTGTATTTCTTTTGCTTGTTGTACTCTGTTTTGACTTGTGAGCTCATATTCATTGTGGCCGTCGGCCCCTCTGTCTAGTAACCAGTATTAGGGAAGGGCTGAAGGTGGGACAATCTCTGTCTGTGGCTGTTGTCTCAACATAATTATTAACAGCATGTCCTTGTCACTTTCAAAAGTGTCCTGGCTTGGGCAAGGTATTATATAGGCAACTAGTTGAAAGCTGGGACCTAGGGTGTGTTTTTCTCAGTAAGTTTAACGTGAGGGGAGATGATAAGCTTGGGCATAGAGTTTCAGGGACCACGAAACACTATGACCAGGTAATTCGTGTGGTCAGGTATGCCACCTTTAAGCTCATGGGCAAAGCAGCCTTGGAGGAGGCAGTGACTCTAGGTTGTCACCTGGGGCTTTGGAGATGGGCTGGTTGTGTAAGAGTGAATGCCCAAGGACTGCTCTTCAGCCTTTCCCTGTTTTCATCAGCTAACCTAATGCCACTGGAGTATTATTACCTACCTACACCTGGGTGGTTGCTACTGGTTTCTACTGAGAAGGCAGTGATTGTCTCCAACTCAAGGGAAAGACAAGAACAGAACTTAAAATTGTCCCGCCCCCTGGGCCCCTCCAGACTGACGCCAGCTGCCCTTTCCCACAGCCTGTCTGCCAGTTAAGGATGGACTCCTCTAGAATGTCCCAGGGTTTGTCTTGTTGTTTCTTGGAATTCATACTTCTGTTGGACTTCTACAGTTTTGGGAGGAAGACTGTCTCTCATCTCAGATAGGAACTCAAGATTTCCCAGGAAATTATGGAGTGTATTACTTTGAGAATCTTTGTGTTTAAAATTTAAAACATGTATGAGTTTTATATTGTTGTCATGTACTGGCTTTTGGCATAGCATTTGGTGAAGAAGACAGGCTGCCTAACCAGTAATATTGGTGAAATGGTAAATATTTAGCAGGCTTTTATGATGTGAACAGATGCAAAGTGCATTTTCATGTGTCTTATTTGACAGGTGAGGAAATTGAGTTGTGAAGAGGTTAAATTATCCAAGCCAGTGATTTGGTGGTGAGAAGTCTTGATTTTGGATAAGATAACCAGATATGTTTTTGAAATTCAGAGAAAAAGAAAAAGGAACCATTCTAAACATGCTCTACCTCTAGTTCAGAAAAAGAAAGAAAGAAATATTATACTATATAGGTCACTGTTGACCTAACTACCTATTTCTTCTCTACCAAATGATGGACAGGGACTAGTCGTTGGCATTGGAATATTCATTGTTCTGGCATTTTCTATTTCTGTATCCCTTCCTTAGCTGTTACCTGGATCCACCTCCCTATCCCTGCGTTCTCACATCTTTCATGTTTCTCAGATTCCTTCCAGAGTGTGTGAATGTTGACAAAGTGGGGAAGAAGAAAGGAGGTTTAATAATGCCACACCTCCCTTTACTTCTTTCCTTCTCCTTCCAGTGGATTCACAGACACAAACACACACACACACACACCCTACAGGCTGTCTCAGAGGTCTCAGTGCTGTCCCCTGAAGCTGTTTCCTTAGTTTCTGCCATGTTTCTTCATGATTTTACTTTTCATATCCTGAAATTCTATCAGAAAAAAGAACGCAATTGCCTTCCAAACTGTCTGACTTGATTTTTTGTGTGTTTTTTCACCCTTTGGCAGAGTTATGGATGCCCCTTCGGGCTCCTCTGACAACACTGACAATGTAAGGTGAGTTGACCTGACTGAGCTGAGTGGGGAAAGGTATTGGGAGCAAACTCATAGTTTGTTTGTGATCCTCAGTAGCTAGCAGCCAGACCTCTCAGGAAGCTCTCAGAATGTCTCTGTGTGAGCCTCTGCCCGAGGGGCCAGCAGAGGAGGGAGGAGGTGGTAGCCGAGGAAAGGGCGCTGTGGAGCTCTCGACAGGAAAGAGTGGCCCTAACTGACGCCCGGCTCTGTCCCTCGCCCCTGGAGCTGGGCTACTGTCTAAGGCTGGTGTCCCAGCTGTACACCCTCCGCCGTGTTGCAGAGAGCCCCTGCCTCAGGCTTGTATTTATTTGAACCAAACTGAGGAACCGAAAAGGAATACATGATACAAGAAGAGTAAGGATGTGCTGAAGGGAATTGATGATCAGGACATTAGCAGAGGCTTCAAGATGGTATACCTATAGACTGAAGTTGAACTTTGAAGTAAATTCAGCCTCAGTGCAGTTACACACGAGGGTCAAGTTTAGCAGTAAATAATTGCATTTGTCTTGATTTTTACTGGGCTTTGCGGGCAGGCCTAAGATCTTCATTTCAACTATAATAAATCCCTATTTCTAAGGAAAACTGAAATACTCATTGCCAAATAACTAACTTCCAAATAGATTTCTAGGGTTCAACTAGTTTACAAATTGAGGACTACTTACAACTAATTAACTCTATGGAGTCACTTGGAGTTTGATTGTATGTTTTTAATTCCTTAGAAGTGACCCAAATGAACTGCCATCAGGAATCCATCATGGAGTCACCCATGAAAGGTGAGGAATATATTAAGGGGTGAGTGAATGGGATGGAGAAATTTAGTATCAGGATTATCTGTGGCAGTACAGAATTTTCTGGACAATGATTTAAAATCCTTTCTAAAAAGATAGGGGTTTCAATGAATTATGTTTACTACATATTTTAGATTCAAGGGATTCTTATTGTTCAGATATATTGATTATATTGCTGTTCTGTATAGAATATCTCTAGTGATACATTTCTGCATTTTTGGGGTATTCAAAGTAAAACAGAACAATTTTCCAGGCTGGGTGATGGTAATGGAGACAATAATGTTCCTAGTTCATATGAATAAGTCAGTGTCAAGTTTGAAAGGCAGGAACTGTTGGTGGATCTCTTTTCATTGGGAAGGTAGGGTTTATGCTGAGGCAAGGAGAAAAGGGAGAACTAGGGAAAGATATCAATGTTTGGGAGGGAAGGGGTTACAATAAATCATCCTAATTTGATTTATAGAAAATACCATCTTTTAAAAAATTACATTTATCACAATTAAATATTCTAGTTTGAAAATCTTCTACTTTTCAGAAGAGTTTGAGAAGAGCGGTATTAGTTCTTGTTTAATGTTTAGTAGATTTTACCAGTGAAGCCATCTGGTCCTGGCCTTTTGTGTTTTGGAAAGTTTGATTACTAATTCAGTCTCCTTACTAGCAACTAGTCTGTTGAGATTCTCTGTTTCTTCATATTTCAGTCTTGGTAAGTTATGGGAGCCTGCTGCCCCAAACCCAACCGCCCCATCATATGGAGGGAGCCTCTGACTCAGGCCTGTGCTTACTCTGCAGGATACGAGGAGCAGGAAAGATGACCAAGATGAGGAGTCAGAGGGTGATGAAGGGACTTGAGAAGCAGGAAGTTAGGTGAGGGGAGAGGGATATATAGCTGCAAACTGAAGTCGAATTTGAAATAAATTCCACAAAAGGATGCTACATATTGGGTCAGATTCAGCAGTAAAGGACTATACTTAATTCTTGAATTGTTAGCTTTTACGGTAGGTCAAAAATATTTATTATAAACATATAAAAAATCATTTCTAGGGAAGAGGAGATATCAGATTCCAAATAACTGATTTACTTTACTGATGTGAGTTTTCTAAGAATCAACCAGCTGATAAGTTTAAGAATCATTGTAGCTGATTTGAAAAAAAGTAAAAGTCTAGAAGTCATGGGATATTTTATTCTGTCTATTTTTAATGCTTTAGCACTTCCCTGAGTAAACTGACATCAGTATCCTCTGAAGGACTCTCCAGTGAACAGTGAGATACAAAGCATAAATACATATATGTGCGCACACACACAAATGCATACGGATACAGAGTGAGATTTGGGACGTTCACCCTAGGAGCACCCATGGGAATACAGAGTTCCTTTGATAGTATTTCTGAAGTCCTCTTGTGGTTGGATTCTATGTGTAATATTCTTTGTCTTTGGAACTGAAGTAGAAAAAGAGGCACAAGACAAAGAGGGGATTTCTTACTCCTGTCTTAACTCTCAGTTGCTAGCAGCCAAACTCTTAGGAAACTGTCCGATTGCCTGTGTCTGAGACGCTAATAGAGTGTGTCCGGGGAGGAGAATAACCTATTCAGAGCAAGGAGAATGATGGTAACTTGTAAGTAGTAAATAAATAGTAGCAGTGGACAGGGAGCAGAGGAGGCCTCAACGGAAGAGCATGGAGCTAAGAGACCTGGATCTGTCCCTCACCCTGCAGATTCAGCCACCAAGTGAGGCTAGTGCCTCAAATCCAAATGCACCATCATATGGAGGGAGCCCCTGACTCAGGCCTGCAGTTACTTGACCGTATCCCAGGGGCAGGAAAGACATCCTTTGTTTCTAAAGAGCACAGTCATGATGGAGGAATTGAGAATCAGGAAATTAGATTGCTCAAGAAAGATGGGAACCAGGAAGGGGGTGAGTAGAGCTCAGTGGTAGAGCGTGTGCTTAGCATGCACGAGGTCCTGGGTTTAATCCTCAGTTCCTCTATCAAAAAACAAAACAAAAGAAAAAAAACGGTACTTACAACTGAGGTTGATTTTGGAATAAATGCTACCCCAAAAGGCTGTGACATATTGGGTCAGGTTCAATAGTAAAGAATTGTACCTAAGTCTTGGGTCATTACATGTTTGACAGTATAAGACATTCATTGCAAATTCGTAAAGCCTCATTTCTTGGGAAAATAACCTTCCAGGTTTCAAATAATTGATTTACACATCAGTTTTTGAAGGGTCGCCTAGTTTATAATTTGAACCAAAGAATTCAATCTAGAAAATTATGTGGCGTCTGACTATGTTGCTTTTTAATCCTTTAGCACTGCCTTGCCTGAACGGACAACAGGAACAGCTGACAGAACCAGAACTGAAAGGTGAGACAGAAAGAGAGAGAGATGTAAACAAAAGCATGTACATAAATGCAGAGAGAGGCACATGAGAATGGGAATGAGAGAAACCGGGAGGGAGCCGAAGAGGGGAGGGAAAGATTAACTGAAATTGAGATCCGTAATTTGGGAGGTTCATTTTTCAAGAGTATCTGTCACGTAAGTGTCTTTGACATTGTTTCTAAATCTTTTTTACTTCACCATATGTAAGTATCTTTCTGTCTTTTTTGCATCTAGTTGGATAAAAGAGAAGCAGGTCATAAGAGAGATGCGTCTTAGTTTTTTATTTATTTTTTTTTAAAAAGGTGAAGTGAGAATTTATTAGAGAATGGATAGTACACTCAGGGGAGAGCGCGCAGGCTCAAGGGAGCGGCCGCCCTGAGTTTCTTTGACAAGTTAGCTCCATAGGGGGTAAAAATGAATGGGCGGAATATTCATTGGGCAGGGAAGGCTTTGGGGTCGCATTCCCTGATTATCATCCCAACTCCACCTTTCCAAAGGGAGGAGGGATTTTTGTCCTTATTTAGTCTGGATCAGAAGTGTCATGGCGTCGGTGCATGATGGGTACTTCTAATTTGCAAGGCTAATTTTATTGAAATGAGGGTATAATGAGCAAAAGATCATATTCGGACACTAGAAATTCCTGCTCTTTCTCACCTTTCTTTGTTCTTCTCCAGGCCACTAGTCATCCCAAAAGAGATGCTTCTTATACTCATCTGTTTATCACTCTTAAGTGGCCGCCCCAAATCCTAAGAGACTATCCAAATGCTGGAGTATGAGACTCTCCAAAAATGGGCCAAGAAAGGAGAGAAACCTCTTTTGGAGCCAGGAGAAGTCTGTACTCCTGAAAGTGTTCAGGAGGAAAGAAATGCCCAGAAACTTGATCCACTGTTTGTTTGTTTGTTTTTCTATAGGACTAAGATTTTCATTACAAATGTATAAAGCCTCCTTTACAGGGAGAAATTAAATGCCAGGTTTCAAATAACTGATTAGAATGTAATTTTTAGGGCAACTATATTATAAACTGCAGAGTAATTGTAGCTAATTTGCATTTTAAAATCTAGAAAGTCATATGGAATCTTATTATGTGCATTTTTAATCCTTTAGTTATGACCAAAGCCAGTTGGAAGAAGTAATTTGTGTTGAACCTCTTGAAGGGTGAGATATAAATATATATAGATAGAGTGGGGGGTGTGGTGGGTATTGAGATTTGTGAAATTTACCTTGGTGGTATCTGTGACATATCTTACTTTGCCTATTTTTAATCCTTTAGCCCTTCCCTGAATAATGTGACATCAGTATCCTCTGAAGGACTCTCCAGTGAACAGTGAGATACAAAGCATAAATACATATATGTACACACACACACAAATGCATACGGATACAGAGTGAGATTTGGGACGTTCACCCTAGGAGCACCCATGGGAATACAGAGTTCCTTTGATAGCATTTCTGAAGTCCTCTTGTGGTTAGATTCTATGTGTAATATTCTTTGTCTTTGGAACTGAAGTAGAAAAAGAGGCACAAGACAAAGAGGGGATTTCTTACTCCTGTCTTAACTCTCAGTTGCTAGCAGCCAAACTCTTAGGAAACTGTCCGATTGCCTGTGTCTGAGACGCTAATAGAGTGTGTCCGGGGAGGAGAATAACCTATTCAGAGCAAGGAGAATGATGGTAACTTGTAAGTAGTAAATAAATAGTAGCAGTGGACAGGGAGCAGAGGAGGCCTCAACGGAAGAGCATGGAGCTAAGAGACCTGGATCTGTCCCTCACCCTGCAGATTCAGCCACCAAGTGAGGCTAGTGCCTCAAATCCAAATGCACCATCATATGGAGGGAGCCCCTGACTCAGGCCTGCAGTTACTTGACCGTATCCCAGGGGCAGGAAAGACATCCTTTGTTTCTAAAGAGCACAGTCATGATGGAGGAATTGAGAATCAGGAAATTAGATTGCTCAAGAAAGATGGGAACCAGGAAGGGGGTGAGTAGAGCTCAGGGGTAGAGCGTGTGCTTAGCATGCACGAGGTCCTGGGTTTAATCCTCAGTTCCTCTATCAAAAAACAAAACAAAAGAAAAAAAACGGTACTTACAACTGAGGTTGATTTTGGAATAAATGCTACCCCAAAAGGCTGTGACATATTGGGTCAGGTTCAATAGTAAAGAATTGTACCTAAGTCTTGGGTCATTACATGTTTGACAGTATAAGACATTCATTGCAAATTCGTAAAGCCTCATTTCTTGGGAAAATAACCTTCCAGGTTTCAAATAATTGATTTACACATCAGTTTTTGAAGGGTCGCCTAGTTTATAATTTGAACCAAAGAATTCAATCTAGAAAATTATGTGGCGTCTGACTATGTTGCTTTTTAATCCTTTAGCACTGCCTTGCCTGAACGGACAACAGGAACAGCTGACAGAACCAGAACTGAAAGGTGAGACAGAAAGAGAGAGAGATGTAAACAAAAGCATGTACATAAATGCAGAGAGAGGCACATGAGAATGGGAATGAGAGAAACCGGGAGGGAGCCGAAGAGGGGAGGGAAAGATTAACTGAAATTGAGATCCGTAATTTGGGAGGTTCATTTTTCAAGAGTATCTGTCACGTAAGTGTCTTTGACATTGTTTCTAAATCTTTTTTACTTCACCATATGTAAGTATCTTTCTGTCTTTTTTGCATCTAGTTGGATAAAAGAGAAGCAGGTCATAAGAGAGATGCGTCTTAGTTTTTTATTTATTTTTTTTTAAAAAGGTGAAGTGAGAATTTATTAGAGAATGGATAGTACACTCAGGGGAGAGCGCGCAGGCTCAAGGGAGCGGCCGCCCTGAGTTTCTTTGACAAGTTAGCTCCATAGGGGGTAAAAATGAATGGGCGGAATATTCATTGGGCAGGGAAGGCTTTGGGGTCGCATTCCCTGATTATCATCCCAACTCCACCTTTCCAAAGGGAGGAGGGATTTTTGTCCTTATTTAGTCTGGATCAGAAGTGTCATGGCGTCGGTGCATGATGGGTACTTCTAATTTGCAAGGCTAATTTTATTGAAATGAGGGTATAATGAGCAAAAGATCATATTCGGACACTAGAAATTCCTGCTCTTTCTCACCTTTCTTTGTTCTTCTCCAGGCCACTAGTCATCCCAAAAGAGATGCTTCTTATACTCATCTGTTTATCACTCTTAAGTGGCCGCCCCAAATCCTAAGAGACTATCCAAATGCTGGAGTATGAGACTCTCCAAAAATGGGCCAAGAAAGGAGAGAAACCTCTTTTGGAGCCAGGAGAAGTCTGTACTCCTGAAAGTGTTCAGGAGGAAAGAAATGCCCAGAAACTTGATCCACTGTTTGTTTGTTTGTTTTTCTATAGGACTAAGATTTTCATTACAAATGTATAAAGCCTCCTTTACAGGGAGAAATTAAATGCCAGGTTTCAAATAACTGATTAGAATGTAATTTTTAGGGCAACTATATTATAAACTGCAGAGTAATTGTAGCTAATTTGCATTTTAAAATCTAGAAAGTCATATGGAATCTTATTATGTGCATTTTTAATCCTTTAGTTATGACCAAAGCCAGTTGGAAGAAGTAATTTGTGTTGAACCTCTTGAAGGGTGAGATATAAATATATATAGATAGAGTGGGGGGTGTGGTGGGTATTGAGATTTGTGAAATTTACCTTGGTGGTATCTGTGACATATCTTACTTTGCCTATTTTTAATCCTTTAGCCCTTCCCTGAATAATGTGACATCAGTATCCTCTGAAGGACTCTCCAGTGAACAGTGAGATACAAAGCATAAATACATATATGTACACACACACACAAATGCATACGGATACAGAGTGAGATTTGGGACGTTCACCCTAGGAGCACCCATGGGAATACAGAGTTCCTTTGATAGCATTTCTGAAGTCCTCTTGTGGTTAGATTCTATGTGTAATATTCTTTGTCTTTGGAACTGAAGTAGAAAAAGAGGCACAAGACAAAGAGGGGATTTCTTACTCCTGTCTTAACTCTCAGTTGCTAGCAGCCAAACTCTTAGGAAACTGTCCGATTGCCTGTGTCTGAGACGCTAATAGAGTGTGTCCGGGGAGGAGAATAACCTATTCAGAGCAAGGAGAATGATGGTAACTTGTAAGTAGTAAATAAATAGTAGCAGTGGACAGGGAGCAGAGGAGGCCTCAACGGAAGAGCATGGAGCTAAGAGACCTGGATCTGTCCCTCACCCTGCAGATTCAGCCACCAAGTGAGGCTAGTGCCTCAAATCCAAATGCACCATCATATGGAGGGAGCCCCTGACTCAGGCCTGCAGTTACTTGACCGTATCCCAGGGGCAGGAAAGACATCCTTTGTTTCTAAAGAGCACAGTCATGATGGAGGAATTGAGAATCAGGAAATTAGATTGCTCAAGAAAGATGGGAACCAGGAAGGGGGTGAGTAGAGCTCAGTGGTAGAGCGTGTGCTTAGCATGCACGAGGTCCTGGGTTTAATCCTCAGTTCCTCTATCAAAAAACAAAACAAAAGAAAAAAAACGGTACTTACAACTGAGGTTGATTTTGGAATAAATGCTACCCCAAAAGGCTGTGACATATTGGGTCAGGTTCAATAGTAAAGAATTGTACCTAAGTCTTGGGTCATTACATGTTTGACAGTATAAGACATTCATTGCAAATTCGTAAAGCCTCATTTCTTGGGAAAATAACCTTCCAGGTTTCAAATAATTGATTTACACATCAGTTTTTAAAGGGTCGCCTAGTTTATAATTTGAACCAAAGAATTCAATCTAGAAAATTATGTGGCGTCTGACTATGTTGCTTTTTAATCCTTTAGCACTGCCTTGCCTGAACGGACAACAGGAACAGCTGACAGAACCAGAACTGAAAGGTGAGACAGAAAGAGAGAGAGATGTAAACAAAAGCATGTACATAAATGCAGAGAGAGGCACATGAGAATGGGAATGAGAGAAACTGGGAGGGAGCCGAAGAGGGGAGGGAAAGATTAACTGAAATTGAGATCCGTAATTTGGGAGGTTCATTTTTCAAGAGTATCTGTCACGTAAGTGTCTTTGACATTGTTTCTAAATCTTTTTTACTTCACCATATGTAAGTATCTTTCTGTCTTTTTTGCATCTAGTTGGATAAAAGAGAAGCAGGTCATAAGAGAGATGCGTCTTAGTTTTTTATTTTTTATTTTTTTAAAAAGGTGAAGTGAGAAATTATTAGAGAATGGATAGTACACTCAGGGGAGAGCGCGCAGGCTCAAGGGAGCGGCCGCCCTGAGTTTCTTTGACAAGTTAGCTCCATAGGGGGTAAAAATGAATGGGCAGAATATTCATTGGGCAGGGAAGGCTTTGGGGTCGCATTCCCTGATTATCATCCCAACTCCACCTTTCCAAAGGGAGGAGGGATTTTTGTCCTTATTTAGTCTGGATCAGAAGTGTCATGGCGTCGGTGCATGATGGGTACTTCTAATTTGCAAGGCTAATTTTATTGAAATGAGGGTATAATGAGCAAAAGATCATATTCGGACACTAGAAATTCCTGCTCTTTCTCACCTTTCTTTGTTCTTCTCCAGGCCACTAGTCATCCCAAAAGAGATGCTTCTTATACTCATCTGTTTATCACTCTTAAGTGGCCGCCCCAAATCCTAAGAGACTATCCAAATGCTGGAGTATGAGACTCTCCAAAAATGGGCCAAGAAAGGAGAGAAACCTCTTTTGGAGCCAGGAGAAGTCTGTACTCCTGAAAGTGTTCAGGAGGAAAGAAATGCCCAGAAACTTGATCCACTGTTTGTTTGTTTGTTTTTCTATAGGACTAAGATTTTCATTACAAATGTATAAAGCCTCCTTTACAGGGAGAAATTAAATGCCAGGTTTCAAATAACTGATTAGAATGTAATTTTTAGGGCAACTATATTATAAACTGCAGAGTAATTGTAGCTAATTTGCATTTTAAAATCTAGAAAGTCATATGGAATCTTATTATGTGCATTTTTAATCCTTTAGTTATGACCAAAGCCAGTTGGAAGAAGTAATTTGTGTTGAACCTCTTGAAGGGTGAGATATAAATATATATAGATAGAGTGGGGGGTGTGGTGGGTATTGAGATTTGTGAAATTTACCTTGGTGGTATCTGTGACATATCTTACTTTGCCTATTTTTAATCCTTTAGCCCTTCCCTGAATAATGTGACATCAGTATCCTCTGAAGGACTCTCCAGTGAACAGTGAGATACAAAGCATAAATACATATATGTACACACACACACAAATGCATACGGATACAGAGTGAGATTTGGGACGTTCACCCTAGGAGCACCCATGGGAATACAGAGTTCCTTTGATAGCATTTCTGAAGTCCTCTTGTGGTTAGATTCTATGTGTAATATTCTTTGTCTTTGGAACTGAAGTAGAAAAAGAGGCACAAGACAAAGAGGGGATTTCTTACTCCTGTCTTAACTCTCAGTTGCTAGCAGCCAAACTCTTAGGAAACTGTCCGATTGCCTGTGTCTGAGACGCTAATAGAGTGTGTCCGGGGAGGAGAATAACCTATTCAGAGCAAGGAGAATGATGGTAACTTGTAAGTAGTAAATAAATAGTAGCAGTGGACAGGGAGCAGAGGAGGCCTCAACGGAAGAGCATGGAGCTAAGAGACCTGGATCTGTCCCTCACCCTGCAGATTCAGCCACCAAGTGAGGCTAGTGCCTCAAATCCAAATGCACCATCATATGGAGGGAGCCCCTGACTCAGGCCTGCAGTTACTTGACCGTATCCCAGGGGCAGGAAAGACATCCTTTGTTTCTAAAGAGCACAGTCATGATGGAGGAATTGAGAATCAGGAAATTAGATTGCTCAAGAAAGATGGGAACCAGGAAGGGGGTGAGTAGAGCTCAGTGGTAGAGCGTGTGCTTAGCATGCACGAGGTCCTGGGTTTAATCCTCAGTTCCTCTATCAAAAAACAAAACAAAAGAAAAAAAACGGTACTTACAACTGAGGTTGATTTTGGAATAAATGCTACCCCAAAAGGCTGTGACATATTGGGTCAGGTTCAATAGTAAAGAATTGTACCTAAGTCTTGGGTCATTACATGTTTGACAGTATAAGACATTCATTGCAAATTCGTAAAGCCTCATTTCTTGGGAAAATAACCTTCCAGGTTTCAAATAATTGATTTACACATCAGTTTTTAAAGGGTCGCCTAGTTTATAATTTGAACCAAAGAATTCAATCTAGAAAATTATGTGGCGTCTGACTATGTTGCTTTTTAATCCTTTAGCACTGCCTTGCCTGAACGGACAACAGGAACAGCTGACAGAACCAGAACTGAAAGGTGAGACAGAAAGAGAGAGAGATGTAAACAAAAGCATGTACATAAATGCAGAGAGAGGCACATGAGAATGGGAATGAGAGAAACTGGGAGGGAGCCGAAGAGGGGAGGGAAAGATTAACTGAAATTGAGATCCGTAATTTGGGAGGTTCATTTTTCAAGAGTATCTGTCACGTAAGTGTCTTTGACATTGTTTCTAAATCTTTTTTACTTCACCATATGTAAGTATCTTTCTGTCTTTTTTGCATCTAGTTGGATAAAAGAGAAGCAGGTCATAAGAGAGATGCGTCTTAGTTTTTTATTTTTTATTTTTTTAAAAAGGTGAAGTGAGAAATTATTAGAGAATGGATAGTACACTCAGGGGAGAGCGCGCAGGCTCAAGGGAGCGGCCGCCCTGAGTTTCTTTGACAAGTTAGCTCCATAGGGTGTAAAAATGAATGGGCAGAATATTCATTGGGCAGGGAAGGCTTTGGGGTCGCATTCCCTGATTATCATCCCAACTCCACCTTTCCAAAGGGAGGAGGGATTTTTGTCCTTATTTAGTCTGGATCAGAAGTGTCATGGCATCGGTGCATGATGGGTACTTCTAATTTGCAAGGCTAATTTTATTGAAATGAGGGTATAATGAGCAAAAGATCATATTCGGACACTAGAAATTCCTGCTCTTTCTCACCTTTCTTTGTTCTTCTCCAGGCCACTAGTCATCCCAAAAGAGATGCTTCTTATACTCATCTGTTTATCACTCTTAAGTGGCCGCCCCAAATCCTAGAGACTATCCAAATGCTGGAGTGTGAGACTCTCCAAAAATGGGCCAAGAAAGGAGAGAAACCTCTTTTGGAGCCAGGAGAAGTCTGTACTCCTGAAAGTGTTCAGGAGTAAAGAAATGCCCAGAAACTTGATCCACTGTTTGTTTGTTTGTTTTTCTATAGGACTAAGATTTTCATTACAAATGTATAAAGCCTCCTTTACAGGGAGAAATTAAATGCCAGGTTTCAAATAACTGATTAGAATGTAATTTTTAGGGCAACTATATTATAAACTGCAGAGTAATTGTAGCTAATTTGCATTTTAAAGTCTAGAAAGACATATGGAATCTTATTATGTGCATTTTTAATCCTTTAGTTATGACCAAAGCCAGTTGGAAGAAGTAATTTGTGTTGAACCTCTTGAAGGGTGAGATATAAATATATATAGATAGAGTGGGGGGTGGGGTGGGTATTGAGATTTGTGAAATTTACCTTGGTGGTATCTGTGACATATCTTACTTTGCCTATTTTTAATCCTTTAGCCCTTCCCTGAATAATGTGACATCAGTATCCTCTGAAGGACTCTCCAGTGAACAGTGAGATACAAAGCATAAATACATATATGTACACACACACACAAATGCATACGGATACAGAGTGAGATTTGGGATGTTCACCCTAGGAGCACCCATGGGAATATGGAGTTCCTTTGATAGTATTTCTAAAGTTCTTCCTAAAGGACTAAATTTCTAAAGTATTTCTAAGGACAGAGTTTCTTTGATACTTTAAAGTCTTTTTTTCCCTCTCTTTTCCAGCCTCAGTATGTAACTTTCTTTCTCTTTTGGGTCTATTTGGGGTGGGTGGGTGGAGAACAGGTCATATAAGGGAGTGTTCTTACCCCTGGTCTATTAGTTTTCTTGTTTAGGATCAGCCAAAACCCTTATAAAGTCTCAGATTGCCTGTGAATAAGAGTCTACTAGACTAGGTGAGGAGAGAACAGAGTTGTATTTGGGGTGAAGAGAAGGTAGTAGTGGACAGAGAGCTAAGGAGCGCTCCGCAGAAAAAATGGATCTAATAGACCCTGGACGTGTCCCTCCCTCTCCTGAGCTCAGCCACCATGCGAGGCTGGTGCCCCAAACCCACCATCATGTCAGAAGGAGCCCCTCCCTTGTCCTGACCATGTCTGAAGGGCAGGGAAGATATCTATGATTCGTGAAGGATTAGTAGGTGGTGTAGGGGCCGGAGAAGGCAGAAAATTACAGGACAAACCAGATGAGTACCCACAAACCGAAGTTGAATTTGAAGTGAGTTGACTCACAAAATGGTATTACACTTGGACATTAGGTTCAGGAATGAAGAAATGTACATACATTTAAGTTTTTTCACAGGACTAAGATTTCATTGCAAATATGGAAAGTTCATTTCTAAAGAAAAATGAAATACCAGGCTTCAAAGAATGGATTAAAATGTTACTTTTAGGGCAACTGGATTATAAACTGCAGAGTAGTATTGCTCATTTGCATTCAAGAATCTAGAAAGACATATGGAGCCTTACTATGTGTATTTTTAATCCTTTGGCGGTGACTTAAGTGAATTGAAAGAAGTAGTCTGTGCAAAAGACTCTAATGAAAGGTGAGATATAAATATACAGAGGGAAGAAGGGGGAACACTGAGATTTGTGAGATCAAATTAGTTATGGAGTTCTTGTCTCAGACAGTTATTTGAAAACTATCCACAGAGGGGAAAAAAAAAAGATTCATAATACATGAAAAGTATGGTGGTGCAGGGACCCAGGTTCCAAATAACTGACATATAATTTTTTTTGAGTTCAACCAGTTTGTAAATTTTACAGAAAATGTATCCAATTTCAACCAAAAAAGTGAAGTCATTTGGTTCTGAGTAAATTTTTGATCTTTCACACTGACCTGAATAAATTATCAGAGGTCTTTGGCTCCTTTGATATATCTTACCTTTCAGGAATGGGGCCATCCAAGACTGCTGATACCATTTATTTGGGTCAGTAGTATCTATATATATTAATCTCTGTGTGTGTGTGTGTGGGTGTGTGTCTATAGAGAGAGAGGGTGAGAAAGACAGAGACAGAGATACAGGCAGAGACAGAAAGACATAAGGAAAAACAGCGAGAAAATATTTGTAAAATTCAGTCTTGGAAGTACCCATGGGAATAATAGTTTTCTGGACAATGAGTCTAAAATTCTTCCTATAAAGTTAGATCTTCCACAAATGAACTTAAATGTAACACAGAAACAGAGTCACAGTCATAGAAGACAAACTTGTGGTTGCCAGAGGGGAGGGGGGTGGGAAGGGACAGACTGGGAGTTCGAGACTGGTAGATACTGACAGGTGCATGTGGAATAGATAGAGAAGTTTATACTGTGTAGCATGGGGAAATATATACAAGATCTTGTGGTAGCTCACAGGAGAAAAGAATATGGGGATGAATATATGTATATATCATGTATGACTGGAAAATTGTGCTGTATGTCAGAAGTTGACACAGCATTGTAGACTGACTATAACTCAATAAAAAAAAAATCAGATCTTCCAGTGAGTTAAGCCATGTTTCCTATCCTTTAGATTCAGTGTTCTTTCTCTTCAAATAAGTTTTTCACATCACTTCCACGTAGCAAATCTCTAATGTTGTATTTTTGCATTTGCTGGCTGTTAAAGTGGAGTGGAACAGCTCTCCAGTTTGGATGATGATGTTGAGGAACAGCTCTCCAGTTTGGATGATGGTGATGTTGAGGAACAGCTCTCCAATTTGAATAATGGTGATGAAGACACTAAATTTCTCAATTTATGCTGGTAAGTCAGTTTGAAGTTGGGAGGGAGGGAGCTGTTGATGGATTTCTTATCTTTTCAAAGATGAAGCTTGTGTTGAGGCAAAAAGGAAAATGATGGGGAAGGTATCAAAATGTTTAGGAGGGAAGGTATACAGTAATAACTCTAATTAAATTTGCATGTAAGTACCATGCTTAGAAAAATATTTCCACGTGTTCACAAGTAAATGTTCTTCTAGTTTGAAATGTGAAAATATCCTTAGTAGATACGAATTTTATTAAGTTTCTTTAACAAAAGGACTGCAGAATGCTACTTGTGCTTCAGTTGCGTTTCTCATTTTTCTTGGATATATTCTGATTCCTAGTTTCGTTGATTTTTGTCTATGAGCAAATGGGACTGATAGGAAAAGCAGACATGTTTTGCCTATTAAAGACCTCTTCGTGTCCACTGGGATTTTATTAATTTTGACTTGTTTCTGAGTACTCTCACAAGAGTGCTTCTTATTTCATTGATCTGAAGGCATTTTTGCCTGACTCTGCTCTCTTTAATCTGAGTTTACCCTGTAATCAAGGAGTATAGCCTTGTGTGTTATGCATAGTTTTAGGGGAATATCCAAAGAATCATCCCAGTGCCTTAGTGCTTTGAGTATGGCCACATTCCTTCCTTCACCATCTGTGCAGAGAAAAGTATCCAATGGGAAAGATAGGACCTGCCCCCAATGCAGATCCTACCCCTGTTCAACATGGGCATTTACATACACTCTTTTTTAAACATTTCAGTTGTATGTTTATTTGGGGTTATTTTGGGAGATGCTGAAAGAGAGAAGAGAGGCTAAAGCTGCCCCAGGCTATGCCTTTGTACCCCAGACTCTGTAAGGCGTGATTCTGTAAGTTCACTTTGTCAAACAAGTTCTGATTTATTGTAGCATTTTTTTGCTACCCAGAGATCCAATAGTCCATCTGGGACCAGAAGGGGCTTGTATTAAGAGAACAGCAACCTCAAGAGCGGTTCACCTCTTGGCCAACCAGTCCCCCATCCACATCAGCCTCAGCTCCCTTAGCCTGGGCAGAGGTGGTGGTGCAGATGGAGAAGGGAGAAATTAGAGGGAATGGGGAGATTTTGTATCTCAGATTAGCCTACCAGCATTCATCAGTGGCCAGTTTTGGCAGGTGTCCCAGTTCTGTTCATCATCTATCCTCCTGCTCCAGTCTTGGACACAGTCTATGAGCATTGCTCTGGGATCAAATCCCACTGGAGGTGGAATTTAGGGCACATGTTGGAGGCTTCAACAGGACAAGAAATTGCTTCCCAGTGGCTACCTTATCCCCAGCCCTAGGGTGAAATGAAGCTTAACTGGAGGTACTATCAAACAGTCGCCCCCTCCTCCTAGTGGAAGGAACCCAGTCTCTAGGATGTTTCTCCTTTGAAATGTATCTTACTAAAATTCCTCACTTCCAAAGTGCACTTGCAACCCCAGATGTGAGTCTCATGAATGTTTAATTGTTGTCTTCATGGGGTGTCTTATTTCAAGAGATGAATATTACAGGACAGGAGTATCATTTACTCTCTACCCATCCCTGAAGTCCCTTATTCTACTGCTGTCAAACAGCTCTGGCCATGATTTGATGGCTGGAACACAGATCTCACCTCCCACTCCCTTCATCTCCATGCTGCGTTGCTTTAGTTGATGACCCCAGGTTTAATATTACCATAAAGTTGGGGCTGGGGCTTCACAAGTAAGGGAAATGTCACTAAAAATCCCAAGTTTAGTGTTTTATTCACATATATTTCAGCTAGGAAAGTTTTTTAAAAACTCATGAAGCCACAAGGTAAAAATATTAGTTATTAGTGAAAAGCATTTTGTTACGCAACTTCCAAAGACTTTAAAAATGATATTTATAAGGGCCTTTGTTTATTGGTTAAATTCATATTATATGTTAGGAAAAATCTGTGGTACACTTGAAAGCTCTGAAATTTTACTTTTACTTCTTTTCGCAGCGTCGTTATTAAAGGAATTGCGTACATGATTGTATCATCCTTCGCTTTCAGGTATGTGAGACTCTAGAAAAGGAGGTAATTAAGTATGTATTACAGTTAATATCAATATTTTTTAATGGCAGAGGATCTCGGAAGGGGAAAAAAAGAATTTCCATTGTCAGTATGTTGCTGAGTAGCCTTTGTGCTTTAGTTAATGCAACCCAATCTCTCTTGGAATTTTAATTTAAGCTGAATATTAAGAATTGCAAAGAAACGGCATTTACTTGAATCTATATTTTTAATATGTTTTTCTACCTGTAAAAGTAATGAAGCATGCATTTCAAAATTCTGTAATTGTAAGGAAAGTGTTTTAGTACCTTATTCATCTAGGATTACTCCTTAACTCTGGAAACATTCTGTTTAGCCTTCTTCTCTATGTGATT
Source organism: Vicugna pacos (assembly GCF_048564905.1). Taxonomy (NCBI): domain Eukaryota; kingdom Metazoa; phylum Chordata; class Mammalia; order Artiodactyla; family Camelidae; genus Vicugna; species Vicugna pacos. Next base: position 13,025,443 of record NC_133000.1, on the reverse strand, counting down.
GTAAGATTTCATACTGAGTTACAGATTCCCACAATATACTTACTTCCTTTTAAATGGGTATTATTTTAATTTGCATTGCAATTGCAAAAAGTGCTTTGAAGATTAACCTATCTTCATAGATTGTACAAATAATAAAATCAATTTATGGAGAATGTGTTTAGAATATATAAGAGCAAGGCTTAGAAGGTACTTCTAGAAGGTACTCAATCATATGTATATATTTATGGAATTGAATTCTACTCATGTGTCCAGCACTGTGCCAGAAGCAAGCACTAATTTGTAATCGTGTACTTGTTGAAAATCTCACTGATAAGAAATCTTACTGGTCAAAGTGGTCTTTTAAGAGCTTATATTAGTCATGCTTTCACTTGGTCTTCATTACTAAATTCTTTTAAAATATCAAGATGAGTGTGGTGTGAGACATGGAAGCAACCTGAATGTCCATCAACAGATGAATGGATAAAGACGATGTATGTATGTATATGTGTGTGTGTGTGTATATACATATACACACACATACATATACACATATATAAACACACACACAATGAAATATTACTCAGCCATAAAAATAAATAAAGCCCTTTGCAGCAACATGGATGGACCTAGAGATTATCACAGTAAGTGAAGTAAGTTAGACAGAGAAAGACAAATATATGATAGCACTTACAGGTGGAATCTAAAAAAAAAGATGGATACAAATGAATTTATTTACAAACTGGAAATAGACTCACAGACATAGAAAACAAACTGTGGTTACCAAAGGGGAAAGGAGTAGGGGGAGGGATAAGTGAGGAGTTTGGCATTAACAGATACACACTACTATATATAAAACAGATAAATGACAAGGACCTATGTTACAAGGGAACTATATTCATTACCTTGTAATAACCTATAATGGAAAGGAATCTGAAAAAGAACATATATATGTATATGTATAACTGAATCACTTTGCTCTACACCTGAAAATATCACAACATTGTAAATCAACTATAATTCAATTGAAAAGATTAGTGAGTTTAATTTATTATGAGAAATTGGTAGAAGGCCCTTATAAAATTCTCAAATTTTAAGAAGAGTTTACAAGTGGAGACAGTGATTTTAATTCAGTTTGCCTGTTCTATCTTGGAGTATTAGTCTGATGTATCTATTATAAAAGGGCATGATAACATGAAGTGGTTTAATGGGAAAGTTATTTCCCTAACAACTGCATCTTTAGGTGAAAGTTGGGCAAGTTATTTTGAGACTCTAAGACAAAGCAGTTCTCTTTACTACTGAACAGTTTAATCTGAAATAATGACATTTTGGTATCAGGTCATTGGCCTATAGGTAGTCTAACTGTAGGGGTGAAAACCACTGTCTTTATTCTGTTTATTTGTTCGTTGTAGAGTAACTGGAATTTTGCTGGTCTTTGTGGATGTGTCCACCATCATTATGGACTTACTTCTCTCTAATAGCACAGTATATATTCCTGTGGAACACCGTTTTGTTTCTTTAGCTGCTGCTGCGTATTTTTCCTTGGATGTTTCCCTTCGAGTGCTTGTAGAAGGGTAAGTGATCTTTTTTTAAAAAAAAAACACACATAAAGCTATTTTGTACTGCTCTGGGAATTATCCCCAAGTCATTACCAGGCCAACCCAACCAAATATGTTCCAAGTTATCAAAATAATTCTCCTCGAAGGCATGGTCCCCAAGAGAAACAGCAATCTAAATCCCAATTTCTACTAGATCAGGCTTTAATATTATTGTTGCAACTGGCACTCTAGTTGCCAAACAGTGTGTTCTAGGTGGTTCCTTCAACAGGTGAATGCTAAAGCGTTTGCAAAAATGGGGCCAGGCAGCTAATGTGTCCATATGCATATTATTAAGAGGAACCTGTGTGTGAAGTATAAGTATTAAGACTTTTATTAATAAATGAGCTGAAATAAAAGCTGACAGTACTAGATAATAGATCACGAACAAGCCCCTACCACAGTTAAAAGAGAAATTTGTGTTAAGGTCTGCAGGAGAGCTGAGACATACTCCTCCTGCCAGGGAGGCTTGGTGCTGAGTCAGCAGCGGATTTTCTGGCTGTTGGCTTTCCGAGAAGGTGGGTGGAGGGAGCAAAGCCTTGTGCTGGACTGCTGTGAGTCAGGCACTAAATCCCCTAGGCTCACAGCAGCCAGAACACTTGAGAATGCGCTTGTCTCCTCTCTGGCTGAACCTCTATCCTCATGCCTCTGAGCTGAGGACAGTTGCCCACCCCCAGGTTACTTACAGCCTGAAAGGAGCTACCCCAGGATTGGAAGAAGCTTCCCTAGGGGCCCCAGTGCCCATGGCTGAAGGAGCCAGCGCTGGGGAGAAGGCGCAGGGGCTGGAAGTTCCACTTTCCACAGCCCACTGGGATTCCACTGTGGGTGCAAAGCCAGAGGATGAGTTTGCAGGGCAAAATAATGGACCTCTCTCCCTCTCACAAGCCCCTCTCGAGCACCCCTCACAGCCCCAGTTTCTCAAGGGCTGTGACATGTTCAGCTTCCATTGTCCCGTCTTTCTCTCCCACCTATGTGAAGGCAGTGCTTGTCTCTTGTTCCAGTGGTTTGGTTAAATCTCTTATTGGTTATATACTTAAATCTCCAAACTGATGCTTTTGTATTATATAAGTATAAAATAATCAGTATGAATATTTTTTCCCTTAGCCTAGTCTAGTAAACGCATTTTCAATCATTCATTGACGTAGAATTCTTAACGGGGTTGAGTCAAGTAATTTGTGCTCTTAAATATCCCTATCTATTATGTGGGGAAGCATAAACTTACTTTTCTTGCTGTTTTTTGTTGCAGGATCCTACCGTATTTTTCTGATGTATTTAACTTCTTAGACGCCGCCATTGTCTTGGTAACTCTGCTGCTTGAAGTTGTTTATAAAGCTTTTGGCTTTACGGCTCTTAAATATGTCCCCAAGTAAGAAACTTCGGATTCACTGCTCTTACAGTTTCTTCTTCTTCTTCTTCTTCTTTTTTATTCTGCATTTTCCATGCCTTTCTTTTTCTTTTCGTGTAATCTTTTAAACTCTGGATGTGCTAATTCTTTGCCAGACAAGCTGCTTGAAAATGAAATGTTTAGATCAATTTCTACATACCTGGAAACGAAAGGATGGTGGTGTTGAGGGACCAGTGAAGGGTGTACCATTAGCTGAATGAAGAAGACAGAGCACCCAAAGAAGAAATTGGGGACTTGCCTCTTGTCTTAACTTTAACTTCTCTGCATTTTGAAGTTCCCACTTGAGTTTCAACTGCAAACTTCTTATACATGAAATTCCTGGGTCTTTCCTACAACCGAGAGTATGTGGTTTGATTTGTGCCAGTATAGCTCTTTTGGCGGTAGTGGTGGTGGTGCGGAGTTAATTAGGTTTATTTATTTATTTTAATGGAGGTACTGGGGATTGAGCCCAGGAACTCATGCATGCTAGGCATGCGCTCTACCACTGAGCTACACTATCCTCCAAGAGTATTTGGTTTGAGTCTCTGCAAAATTTGAGTGACTCCAATGATGATTCTCTAAAAAAGAACAGATGGAACAGAAAACCAGGTGACACGGAGGGCATCACAGAGGGAGAATTCTGCAGTACCCTTGAAATGAAGAAAACTGAGGCAGAGTTAGAACTGTTAGGGACCAGGAAACAAAAATGTGTATGAGAGACTGATGGCCTTGTTCTTTTCCCTCTTCTTTCTGCTATGGCATGAGGAACAGAAGAGCAAGCGTGCTGTGGGATGTAGATGTTGGGCGGCTCTCTAGGCTTATTCATTAGTCAAATAGCTTGCTGCTCTCTGCACTCCAGCTTCTCAGGACTTTAATTCGGGTCTCAGCAAAACTTGACAGTGTTTGATAGGCTTTTGGAGTTAGAATAACGAGCCAGTATGGTCCTCAGACAGGCAGCCGCAGCATTGCTGAAGGCAAGAAGAAAAGCACCTCAGGGCCCACCCTAGACCTACTGAATCAGTATGCACACTCCAGTCAGAGAAGCACTGGTCCAAACCGTCAGTTCTCTGCCACTCAGTTTCTTCCTGATGGTAAGAGAGACACTTGGAAAGTACCTCAATCTCCTGCCTGCCTGTTGTGTGTTAACAGTTCTGGTGAGCCTCTATTACTCATGGGAATGACAAAGGTGAACAAGAACTCTGTTTTGATGGGGAAAAGATTGAAAAATTCTCCTCTTAAGTTGCAAAAGTTAAATCCACAAATTCTGAGAGTCTATCATTGAACTATTTCTTTAGTCCAGAGTTTTTCAACCTCTCCGCACTACTGATACTTTGGACGAGCTTTTAGTAAGGGAGCTGCCCTGTGCATTGGTGTGGGGCAGCATCCCTGGCCTCTACGCACTAGATGCTCGTAGCACCGCCTCACATACAGCTGTGATTCCCAAAAATGTCTCTGGACGCTGCCAAACATGCTCTGGGGTGGATGGATTAGGGGGTGGTGTGTGTGTGTGTGAAATTGCCCCTGGTTAAGAGCCACTGCTCTAGACTTAGAAACAGAGGATTTTGTCAACATGGACTAAAACAGAAACGGATCTTTTTCATTTATCGTTAGATTGACAGTTTTTACCCGACCTCTACGACTTTTCGTTCTGTTAAGAGCTGTTAATCTGGATCATCAAGAAAGACACCTTGAAGTGCTGACCAGAAGGATCGTAAGTGGACAAAAAATGTCAATGATGCAAAAAAATGTTTGTATTTTGGAAAATACTTGCAAGCATTGTAGATATCCATATATTCTTTTTTTTTTTTTTACAAATTAATGATGCTTTAAACTCTCAGGTTTCAGAAAACAAACGGCGATACGAAAAGGATGGATTTGACTTGGACCTCACTTATGTTACTGGTTTGTGAACTTTAACTGTTGATTTGCCTATATAAAGGTCACATTTTTCTTGTGTGTGAGTAATTATATGATTATTTTGTTCTTGTCCTGTCTAAGCCATATTCTTTCAAAACATTCTTTATCCTTGAAGACATACGCCACTCTGGTAGTGTGACATATTTGGGGTTTAACCCTGACAGTGGAAAATCTTAGTTGTCATCTAAAATCCAGCCTACTTGTTTATAGTACAGAAAGTTGGATGGATTTTCACCTGACTCCATTTGTTTGGCTTAGAATTTATTGAGTTCTAGTAGTTACCCTTGGTCCCAAGGATTTCAGAGAGACCTGTTCTTTAGAACCCCAGAGATAAGGTCATTGCTTTGTAGGTCTCAGGTTTCTGAGTCAGGAGCACTGGAAAGCACCCTGGGAATTCCCAGCATTGCTGGAGCCCAGAGTTCTCATTTTATTTTGGTGTTTAAATAAGAAATAAATTCCTACCACAGGGGGGCGCTTCAGGCTACCGTCAACACAAATCTGTTGCGTAAGGCTTGGAACCAAGTGAGTCTTCAACACTATGTTGAGTTTAATGGTCATAATATTGGATACTTCAACATGTTATGTTGATTATCCTGAGGGTTAGTTAGCTTTTTTGTTGTCCTTCTCAATCCTGACAGTTCTTTCTATGAAGAAGGAGTCTGATTACATGTAAACTGAGTTCTCATATATTGTTTCACATCTATAACCTATAACATTCATAATAGTGACTGTTTTGACTTCCAGAACGTATTATTGCCATGTCATTCCCATCTTCTGGAAGGCAGTCTTTCTATAGGAATCCCATTAAGGTAAGGGGATTTATCCAACAAATTCTCATATTTCTCAGTAAACAGACTGTGGAGTCATAAGATAATATTGGCCCAAAGATTGTAGTATTCTCCTAAAAACTTACTCTTTCAGGTAAAAAATTATCATGGGTTGATATCAACTAGCTTTTGCTGTGTTACAAACCACTTCAAAACTTAAATGATTTATATTTGCAATTGTTTACTTAGCTCATGATAATGTGGTTTGTGAATTTGAGTCGGGCTTAACTGGGTGGTTCTGCTGATCAGCGACTGGCTTTCAGCAAAGCCAACTCATGCATCTGTGGGCAGCTCCTGGACGTCTGAAGGTTGGCTAGTCTAAAACAGCATGACTGGATGTCTCCATGCGATGTCTCATTCTCCCAGGTGGCTAGCTTGGGCTTGTTCATGTAAGGCAGTGGCAAGGACCCCACGAGCAGCAAGCAAAAGAATGCAGAGCCCCTAAATGCCCAGGCTCAAAACTAGGATAATGTGGCTTCTGCCTCATTCTATCAGACAAGGAAACAACAAATGCAGTCTAGATTAAAAAAGTAGAAAATGGATTTCATCTCTGGCAGACAGGAATTGCAGCAAATTATGGCCATTTTTTGTGGTCTATCCTAGGGGAGAAGGATGAGAATTCTTTAACTAAAATGTGTATTCTTAGGTTTAGAGCCTAAATTACGGTGGAAGCATACTGCTTTAGATTCTGTAGGTTAAAGTTCAAACATTAAACAATGTTTACTATGAAATTCCAGTTTAAAGTCATTGTTTAAGAAGTTTATGTGTGTGTGGGTGTGTATACAGTAGTGCACCTTCAGTCATTTTGCTCAGGTACGTCATTAAAGTAATATATTAATTTTTCCAGTACAGTTGTGTTTCATACTATTTTTGACATTCCAATACTCTAGAATATGTTAGAAAGAAACATAAAATATTCACAATTGTTCAGAAAAGCAAGCAAAATGAACCTGCCCAGTTCTTCTGAAATGGTCATGTTGGCTTCATCAGCATATTAATTCTACAAAATAGTAAGCAAATGTTTGAATACAGTTTCCAAGATAAAACACATTTTCTCATAAATAATAAAATTTTTTCTCAAACACCACAAAAGTATACAAAAGAATTTTAGTTTTGAACAGATCTCTCAGAATGTGTTTAACCTGATATTTCAACAGAATTAACATTTCCATGGTTTCACAAGGATCAGATTTTTAATTAGAGGAAAAAAACAACTGCCTTGAAAGATGTGAACTCAGTCATTAGTAATAGAAATAGTATCCCACTGTATTTACATCTTATAAAAACAGAAAAAGATAACATTTCCCCCAGAATAATGTGTATATAATTATATATAATATGTATTATATATACTGTCCTATATATCATATATTAGATGATATATAGTATATATAATTATACAATATTTATTAGAATAATATTTCCTCTTAAAAATAAATTGAAATATATATTATGTGTTATATAGTATATAGTTGTATAACAAAATTACATATAAATCATATAAATATATATTACTCTTTATAAATGTATATTGCATAATTGTATACAACGTAATTATTTCTTTTTTTGGTAATTATTTCTATATAATGTTATATAATATATATTATCTTACCTAGGTTGTATTATATAACATATATATATATATAAACACATATATATTACATATAAATATATATTATTCTAGGGGAGCAAATTTTGTATTTTTCTGTTTTTGCGAGAGATGAACATATGTAATTTATATACTATAAATAATATATGACTACCATGAAACCCTTTAATTCACATGGTAAATTTTGAAACTATGACCAAAATTTGAAAACTGCCAGAGCTGTCAGAAAAAGACAAGACAAAATCTTTCTTGCATCTGTGTAAACTAAAGGTGATATTCTCCAAAAGAATTAAGAATTGTAATTATTACCTTTCACTTTAAAAACTACTTGATTACGTAAAAATTTCATGTGGTGTAAATCAGAACTGAATGTGAAATACTGCACGTTCAGTGTTTCTAACAGCCTTTCCATCAGTTCAGCGGTGACTGCTGCGGCTTCCTTGTCAGTGTCTGTGGATGATTCTGAGAGAACCTCTCCATCCCGACTGGTATTGGTTCCTCCTGATTCTTCTGTTTCATGACAGTCAAGATCCTGCTAGCAGGGCCTTTCACCATCTTCAGGAGATTCCTCCATTTGATTTTTCCTCAGAAGTCTCTTCATTCATGGTTAAGGGACCATCAGATTCTTTTTCTTGATTGTTTTTTTTCTGGAATCACTTCTGATAGATGCTGTTAAAGATTCTCTTCCTCTCCATTCTCTTCTGTACAGTACAGCCTGATACAACTACCTTCTTTGTCTTTATTCTTAGATGGAGACGGTTCTTCTGTTTCTTCTTGCATAACTGAAGATATTTCACTAGAAGTTGTTTGGCCATCTCTCTGACTTCACTTTCTTTGTCAAACTTGAGATTTTTAACCTCCTACCCCTCAGCTTCTAGAGCATCTAATTTAGATGTTTATTTTTTATACAGCTCACTGAGAAACCTTCTGATCGAGATGTCAGAGAGTCACTGTGATTTTTGTCCTCATCATGGTTTAAGTTTGTAAGGACTCTTTGCTGACTGTGATCTCAGGAAAACCATTTCTTTCTCTCTTTGTTTTTTCCCCTCTCCTCTCTCCCCCTTTTCCTTCCATCCTTCATTCTCTCTCTCTTAACTATATAAGTTTCGGGTGCTCAGCACTATGATTCAACATCTGTATACAATACAAAGTGATCACCACTGTAAGTCTAGTTATCTTCCATCACCATACAGTTGACCCTCTTTACCCATTTCACCCACACTTCAAATCCCTTTCCCTCTGGTAACCACTAATCTGTTCTCTTTATCTTCCAGTTTGGTCTTGTTTTCTTTTGTTTGCTTTTTTTTTTCAGATTCCACATATGAGTGAAATCATACAGTGTTTGTCTTTCTCTGCGTAACAGCTTCACCTAGCATATTTTCAGGGTCCATCCATGTTGTTGCAAATGGCAGGATTTCATTCCTTTATGGTTGAGTAGTATTCCATTGTGTGTGTGTGTGTGTGTATCACATCTTCTTTCTTCATCTGACAGTGCACATTTAGGTTGTTTCCATATCTTGGCTACTGTTAATAATGCTACAATCAATATAGGGGTGTGTGTATCTTTTGGAATTAGTGTTTTTGTGTGTGTTCTTTGGCTATATACCCAGAAGTGGAGTAGCTGGGTCATATGCTAGTCCTATTCATAATTTTGGGAGAGAATCTCCATTCTGTTTTCCATAGTGGCTGCTCTAATTTACAGTCCTACAAACAGTGTTTGAGTGTTCCCTTTCCTCCACATCCTTTCCAACACTTGTTATTTCTTGTCTAGCAGGTATGAGGTAACGTTGTGGGTTTGACTTACATTTCTCTAGTAGTTAGTGATGTTGAACATCTTTTCATGTGCCAGCTGGCCATCTGTAAGTAATAGTAAATCTTCAGAACTTGTGTATAAATCCTCCAAATTTGTACTTATTTTACTTTTTACCTTTTAAAACAATGTGTTATTAGATTTTTCTGTACAAGGATTTGGATTTCAAGATTCAGAATGAATATGTTATCTTGCTATCTATTTTTCATTTTCATTTTTAAATGATATTTTAATATTCATTTTGGACTAAAATATATGTGGTAAAGTTGTTGTATTTTATAATTATATGTGGTAAAATGCACAAAAGAGTATAGCTTGAGATTTGGCAAATTTATATACCCATGTTACACTGTAGTCAAAATGTTGACTATTTCCAGCATCTTAGGAAGTTGACTGGTGCTCCAGCCAATCCTCCTGTCGAGCAGAAGGGAGCACTGTTTTAATCTCTACACTATGGGCTAGCTTTGTCAATTCTTGAAACAGATACAAATGAACACAAGGCATCTGCTTCTTGTATCTGGCTAATTTTGCTCAATTATTATTTGCAGAGTCATCTGTATTTTTGTGTATATCAGTAGTTTGTTCCTTTTATTGCTGGCATATATTTTATCGTATGTGTATATCACAACTTGCTTATTTCTCCTATTGATGGACCTTGTCTTGTTTCTAACATTTTGCCCTTAAGAATAAAGCACCAAGGTGTGGGAAGAGGTGCAAAATAGGTGAAGGGGATGACGAATTGGGAGCATTAATGGACCCATTCTATCTTATTCCAAGGCAGGGAAATGTTTTTCTGCATGCAAAAAAATTACAGGCAATAACCAATACATACTCAGAGATCTGGGCAGTTATATAAAATCCATTTATAAATGTTTATTTTAAAAAGGACTTGAAAATGAGGATCTGAACCATATCTTGCCCAGGTGAGACTATTTATAAGATATCACAATTTTACCACTCCCTTGGCCAATTTTGAAAAAATTTCCGAACCACTAGTTCATGTGGAAACTACATTATCTCTTCCACAGTGAAAACAGTTATGGAGTAATTCGACCAGGGTTTATCGGATGGATTATAGCACCTCAGGGCAGCCATCTCAAAATTGCCAGACTCCATCTTTATGAACAAAGCACCCCTCAATTACCAATATTGCTTTTCAGTAGGTTGAGCTGATAACTATGAGTTAACTCTAAGTTGTCTAAAGGAAGCCAGTTTTCTTTTGTAGATTTGGTGGTGATAAATACCAATCTGACAACAATTCATATTAGCTGGGGTGTTTTCTTAAAAAGGCCCAAACTTCATTTAGAACGTGAACCCGAGCAAAGACATCACTCTTGGCTCCTGATGGTCTCTGGACCATCTAGACTGAGTGGTTTCTATCGGTTATTATGCTCTTATCTCCTTGGAATATTGGCAAAGTTCTAAGTCATTGATCTCTTTACCATTTTTAATCAGCATATCTGAGGAAGAAATAAATCCTCTGTTTTCATAAAATCCATAAATCATGAACCACCTCAAAAACATATCTGCTGCCCATATTAGCATTCACTCATCTTTTGTCGGCATGCTGGTTCACGTCTGAGGTGTTAGTTCAGCTAAGGCCGGTCAGCCTGAGAACTGGGCAGTGGAGCTGCCTCTGTGGTTGTTTGTTTAGTGATCACAGTACATCTGGCACAGAGAATGCCTTTGTCGTTTTTATGTTAAGAGGCATCCACAAACTATGTTAAATCAAGGTTGACTAAAGGGTGCAATATTCAGTTCTGGCCATGGTTGACTCCTGACATAAATGCTAAACAGTCCTGTGGTTCCCCTTTATTCTTAAGAGGGAAGAAAGTTGCAGGGTTATATTTTGAACATCATTGAATAGTAATAGAGCAAACACTAGAATTTCAAGCAAGCACTGTGGTGGAAGTTTGATCTCTGTGGCTACCACATGCCAGTAAGGAGGGTGAACCTTCATCTCCAAAGCAAGGAACATGATAAGATAGACAATGGGCCTCTGTTTTCTCAATATTAAGCCAGGAAACATTGCTCTGAGGGTACTACACTAATCAAGTTTTGAACTTTTTTACAGTCATGTTTGTTGTTATAGACACACTTGCACGTGTATGTGTTTCAGATGGATAAGTTGGCTGGAAATATTGTTGCATCAGTATGGTGATATTAATTGTACTTTAAATAATAACCACTATTTATTTCTCATTTTTAAAATTATACATGTACACATGTGTGTGTACACACATACACGCATGCATGCATTTATATTCATTTTGGAATGTAAGAAAACATAGACGAGCCAAGAAAGTCTCTGCATTGCCACCAGTTATCTAAAATGTAATATAATGTCTTTATCATTTTCTCTCATGTGTACACATAGACAATCATGCCATACCTTTTTTGCCTTTATTTATTTAAACTGTGCTTGAGTAACTTGTAACATCCAGATTCTTATGTAAAAGGCCTATCTATTCAGAATCAGATCCAGGTAAGAACCACATGTTACTGTGAATTAACGATGTGAGACAAATTTTCTTAAAGCTTGTTAAGCCTCTAATTTCCCTCTCTGGTAGCTTTAAACAATGTGTGTTTATAGTCGAGGCTAATCAGAGTCGTCAGGGACAACTTTGGGGGGCTATTTGAAGGTTAGATATGACTTGGACTGTGTGTATCCTTCTAGTCCCTGAGTCACCCCTAAAAGGTGCTATGTGAGGGACAAGTGAATAAAAAGTAGTAACCATTTTAGGTGACTCCTAGGAAATGGTTTGTGTTGGTGCCACGTGGACATATGTAAGGTATGTGTCAATCTTTTGTAGGAAGTCATGCGGTTCCTGGATACGAAGCATCCAGACCACTATCAAGTCTACAATCTTTGCAGTATGTACATGACTAGACATTTTGCTACGATAGATAGAAAACAGATCACTGCATATAAGAAGATGATTCTGTTTTTACATTTTATTTAATCATAAGTATTGTTGGTTGCCCCAGCCCTCCATGGTAGGAAAAGATAACCCAAGAGCACAAATAAAGTGCCCTGTGAGGGAGGCGGGGGACTGGAGGGGGAGGCATTTTAGCAGGAGTCGGCTCTAGTGGTAGCAGGTTTAGGAGAATATTTCTGTTTTTCCTGCCAACTTGTGTTTTGAAGACAAGACAGTTCGACAAATGCATTCTCTAACCCGCTAGGAATGAGGTGTAAGGTGACTAGGGCCCTATGTGGGAAAAACAATAAAACCCTGTAGAAAACAGATTACATCCCAGCTTGCTACTCTCGTGATTTTTTTTCTCTTTCTGAATATTAAATGGACATTTTCAGGCTGCAGGCCTTCCGGTTGGCCACATTTGCTTCTGCTCTGTGTAACCTTATGCTAATGTAACAAGTAGTCTGGTAGAAAATTACAAGTCAGGCTTAGTAAATAAACCAAGATAATGTGGGCTTAACTTCCTCAAGATAGACAAACCACTACTATACTTACGTTTTTAAGACCCTTCTGTTTCTTTTGGAGCAGCAGGAGCCAATCAGAAAGCTCCTTTCAAAGATAGATAAAGAACTTCTAATAGGAAAGTATAACCTAATCATAACTTGATCACTTACTATGCTTGTTAAGATTAGAGATATGACCTATGCATCGTGTATTTCAGGTGAAAAAGCTTATGACCCCAGGTACTTCCATCACAGGGTCCGTCAGTACATGATTGATGATCACAATGTCCCCTCTCTGATGTAAGTGTGATGCCAGGTTGGCCGTCAGAAGAGGGCTAAATAAGCTGGGCTTGATTTTGGGGGACGGATTTTAATTCAGCTAAAACTCTTACCTTTGAATCAGTGAGATGTTGGCGTTCTCCAGAGACGTAGAAAAGTGGATGGCTCAAGACGAGAAAAACATCATAGTGGTTCACTGCAAGGGGGGCAAAGGTAAAAACGTTTTTCTGTTTGATTTCTTTTTCTAAAGAAATTTGAAAAATGTATTAAAGTGTGTGAACAAGATACATACTGCGGTTAACTGGTATTAATCATTGTTAACATCTTATACTATTAGCTTCAAGACTGAAGGAAGGGAAAGAAGTGGGGAGGAAGGGAAGAAAGAGTAAAGAAGGGAGGAATAGATAAACAAGATTATACTGTATAGCACAGGGAAATATACACAAGATCTTATGGTAGCTCACAGAGAAAAAAATGTGACAATGAATATATATATGTTCATGTATAACTGAAAAATTGTGCTCTACACTGGAATTTGACACAACACTGTAAAATGATTATAAATCAATAAAAAACGTTTAAAAAAAAAAGAAGGGAGGAAAGCAGGAAGAGGAGAACTAAGGAAGGTTGAGTGTGATTTCTCTTGTCTATTTTCAAATGTCCTGGCATCAGATTGTTTACAACATCATCTAATACTAATGTCTACAGTGGGTTCCCTTTTTCATTCCTTACATTACTTTCTTGGCATCTTCTTTCTTTTTTCTTTTGATTAGTCTCATTTGGGATTTATTAATTTAATTAATCCTTTCAAAGAACCCAGTTTTCTGGCTTTACTGATTTTCTCTGATATTTGTTTTCTATTTCATCAGTTACTATATATCTTTAGTGTTTCCTTTCTTCCACTTTCTTTGGTTTAATTTGTTGTTCTCCTAACTTCTTGAGGTGGATGATTAAGTCATAGATTTTCAGCCTTTCTTTTCTCTTTAGCACTTAAGGCTACAAAAGGGGCTCTAAGAATTGCTTTAGCTTCCTCCAAGTATTTATATGTAGTATTTTCATTATTGTTTAGTTCAAAATATTTTCTAATTTTCATTGTGCTTGTTTCTTTGACTCATGGATTATATAGAAGTATATTTTCTTATTTTTGAACATAGGATTTTTTTTATTATTTTCTAGTTATTGATTTTGATTGTATTGTATTGTGGTCAGAGAACATATGTATTTTTTTTCAGTTCTTTGAAATTTGTTTAGACTTGCTTTATGGCCCAGAATTTGGTCAGTTTTATCAAATGATTTCTGTGCACTTGGAAGTGTATGGTGCATTGTGGTGAATAGTGTTCCATATGTGTCCATTAGGTTGTTTGTTAATTGTTTTATTCAAATCTTCTGTATCCTTACTGACATTTTGGTTTGATCGAATTTTTACAGTATAATTTCTTCCTCCCCCACTATTAACTTGGAAGTCATACACTCTTTTGATACTCCTTTGGTAATTACTCTAAAAATTTCAACCTGCATCCTTCTAGCTATCAATTTTTTAAAATGTTGACCTTGTCTCTAGCAATCTTCCTCAACTCTCTCAGTAGTGTTAGCAGTTAGCTTATAGATTTACTTGGATTTTTCTAGTCTGCAAATAATGAGCTCAGTGGTAGAGTGCGTGCCTGGCCTTTCCAAGAAAGAACTCCAGTGGAGGGACTCACACTTAAAAAGCTAAAACCTTTGTCCAACATCAAAAGTTTAGCAAATGAATATATATTTATGTTGTAAGTTGAAATACTGAAGACAAATATAAATCATTTTTTTAATTTTTATTTATTTTTGTTGGGGAGGTAATTAGGTTTATTTATTTACTTATTTAATGGAGGTACTGGGGATTGAACCCAGGACCTTGTGCGTGGCTGGGCATGCGCTCTACCACCGAGCTATCCCCTCCCCTCAAGTATAAATTGTTGGAATGATTCCTTGAATACCTGACTTGACTGGATGAGAGAGCATCTACTACATCTGTGGTTGTACTTCTCCACAGTCACCAGGAAGTGAATCAGCAGAAGTTTCTTTCAAATGGGAAAATATTAGGGTTATAAAGACCCAGAGATGTCATCTAAAATTGAAATGTTCACAGTCTATACAACTGAGAGCTAGATTGTTAATGGTCAATAGCCTTTTCTAACAAGAAGTTTTTATTGATCACAGCACAGGATGGTACAAAGTCCTCTTTGGAAGTACTTGTCTTAGTGGTTTTCAAACTACAGTTTGCAAAATAAATTTAGGTTCATTTTTTTTAAAGGATAGAATAGAAAAGAGAGTGTATCTCAAGTTAAAAGGGTTGGTTTGGAATTACATAAAACGAGTTCAGCCTGTACTGGCTAAGACAAAAGCTGCAGATCATTGTAGAAATAAAAGAAGCAACATACTTTTTAAACTCAAATTTTTGTGTGGCAGGACAAAAATATAAAGTGGAATAAAACATGGGACTTTGAGGATGAAATGGCATGAAATCAAGTTTGCTTTAAAATGCTCCAGGAGAGAGGGAAGGGGAGAGGGAGGGAGGGAGGGAGAGAGGGAAGAGAAGAAAAATTAAACAAGTATAGTAATTAATATGACATGGAATCTGGAAAACAGGAATATGGGGGTTCATTGTACTGTTCTTCCTGCTTTCAAATGTTTTGTAACACACTGAAACTCTCAAATGGAAGAAATAATAGGTATTTTGCCAGGGCTAGACGATGTTTTGCGTCCTGTCCATGTTTTATAGTTTCTCTTACTGACGTCAGTAGAAAAGCGGGATGTGGCATCAGCCCTTCCCTGGCGAGCATCTCTTCAGCTGTAGAGCCCTAGAGCTGACTGCCGCTGTCTGCTCCTGCAGGCGCAGGGGTCCTGATCCGGAGCAACATGCGTGTGCCCATTCAGGCACACAGTCAGCACCACATTCCAGGTGGAGCTTCAGGGTCAGGAAACAGCTTTGGCTATCTCTGAATATTTTGAACTAGTACTTTTAGGGTGAAAGAAAAATCAGTCCAACATGAACTGTATTTCTGAGGGTAGTAGTATCCTCAGGACTGCCATGAACTATGGTCCTGAACGAACTTCTTTTCTAGGAAGAACTGGGACCATGATTTGTGCCTACCTGCTTGCCAGTGAACGATTTACAACTGCGGAGGTATGGAAGATGCTGCCACAGACTCTGTCTTAGGCTGATTGAATTTGCCAGCTTTGCAGCCTCACTGGGAGGATGCGAGATGATTCCCTGTGTCATGGTACTTGGTGAAATTGTAATCAGAGAGGCGGTTATTTGGAAGCTGGGTTTTGATATTTTCCTGTTTAGCTAGTGCTAGTGAGTAACTGACCTAAGTGTCTCTTCCTCTGGGCCAGGACCGAGGGGTGAGGTCAGCGAGACGCTCATCTCAGGCACAAGATGTAAGGGAATGCCCCAACTCTCAGTAATTAAGATCAATAATTTTCTAATGCAATATTTTTTAAAACCAAAATTAATGCCCAAAGATCCATCATGGATACAATGCCAACATTTTAAATAAAGACAGGACCCAGTAGAGGCAGGGGTAGTGTGAAAGGAGTAAGGTCGAATTATGCAAGTGCAAAAAGCCTCAGCGTCCAAGAAGCTTGACTTGCCTCCCCTGGTCGCAGGCCTGCTCTCACTCCCACCAGCTGTAGGCCTTCCTCCTTCCTCACAAGAGTGACATGAAGACTGGTTAGGGAAATTTTCTAAGGACCCTGCACATCCTTGGAAGTGCTAGTAGGTAAAAGGCATCCTTTTCCAACTCGGAACAAAGTCTCTCTGGGATGTTACTATCTTTCCATAGTCAGTATCTGTGGGGCCGGCGCCCTCTGGAAATTTCTGAGAAGACAGGAAGGGCTGCTTCTACTTCATAAAGCAGGGTTCTCACTCTTTTGTCTGCTGTGATCTTGCTGAGAAGCTCCCACTTGGAGGGCACACTCCCAGCAGCTCTGCTCCTCCCTCCACCTGCGGCCCCGAGAAGATTGGCTGGGGTTCTGCACAGGGCCCAGCGCTCTGATGCCGCCGGTGGCTTTCTTCCCATTTGAGACCCACAGCCTAGGAAAAGGGACGTTCTAGGACAAACTGTGGGTCGCAATCTCTTAGTGAGTTGTGAAATCAATTCATTGGCTTGTGACCAGCACTTTTAAAATAAAATGGAATAGATTAGAATAGAAAACATCAAAAGGTAAGTACTGTTTTGTGAAGCTTTTGTTTTAGTTGTGTGTGTGTATGTGTTGGTATCTCCCAGGTTTATGAATGTGGATTGTAGCTTTAAAAACAAGTTTGAAAGCCGCTGGTCTGGAGCCCAAGACCAGTGCTCCAGGCCTGGGCCAGCTCTGACAGGCTGTTACATCTCCAATGACAGGCCACTTGGTTTTCTTTTGGTCTCAGTTGTTTTCATTTGTAAAATGGAAAAATGGGAAGAAGGACCAGATGATCTCTGAGGTCTCCCCAGCTCTGAAATTCCACGTCTTTATGACCGTTTGAATGAGGGCAGGCCTTGATGTGGCTCTGTTAACTCTGTTATGTTGGGTAGCCTCTGCCCTGAGACCACTGACTTAAGGAAATAACGCGTCCTTAGGAGCTTTAAGAATGCCTTATTCGGGAAAGGAAAGTGCAGATGACCCATGATCGGACTGTCCCCTTTTCTGCAGGACAGCCTGAATTATTTTGGAGAACAACGAACAGATAAATCCACCAGCAACAAATATCAGGGAATAGAGACTCCTTCTCAGGTAAGTTTTCTTTTTTAAAAGGGAGGGTGCTCCGAGGAATTAGGCGACGATTGGTGCCTATCACCTAGTCTCCCTGTAGCCTGTCCTCCTTGGGTGCCCGTGCCAGGCCGTGGTCCCTCCAGAGGCCGCGAGCCCTGCACGGCGTTGCCTGCACTTTGCCAGCACCGAGTTCTCCCCAGAGCACCCTGCTTCCCGTTTTATATTGGCTACTGTTTGCAGAGTTCAGGAGCTGACTCCCTTACCAAAGCAGGAAGGGCCAGTTCCAAAGGATCCAGACCCCTGAAGATTATCTAAAGTCGCCATCCTTTTATTTTCCTGTGAAGAGGAACTGAGTCTTTCACAAGCCCCCTTAGGGCAACTCAGCTCTTGCAGAACATCACAAGCGTGTGTGTATATACACACATGTGCGAGTGGGGAGGAGGAGAGAGGCAGAGACAGAAAGAAGGTGGGAGGAAAGAAAGGAAAAAAGTAACATTTTTCAAAAACCTATTATACACTAGACACTATTGTACTTTTACATATTTTTTAATACTCAGACAATCCACGTGAAATATATGCTATTTCCCTATTTTTTTCCTTTTGAAAACATTTTGTTACGGGCTTTTTCAAACATAAAAAGGCAAGATAGTCGTACATTAAACCCCCTTGCAGTCATCACACAGCTTCAGCAACCGTTTCATCACGTAGCCAGCCACGTTTCATCCCTTCCCTCCCCGCCTCCTCACGCACACCCACGCACCACGTTTTCTCTAAACCCAGATTATTTGAAGGAAATCCCAGACATCAGATCATTTTATCCCGTAAGTATCCCACCAAAAAACCCCCCAAAAAACAAAAAACCTTAAAACCATTTACATATCTAAAATGTTAGACCTTAATATCAAATATATAGTCCTTATTTTTATTTCCATAATTATCTTAAAATCTTTAAAATTTAGTTTGTTTCAATCAGGATCCAAACAAGGGTGCACATTTCATTGGGTTGCTATGTCTCTTTGTCTCTTTTTGTTGATAAGTTTCCCATTTCTCTTTTATTCCTTGTAATTTATTTACTGTAGAAACCGGGGCATTTATCCTATAGAATTTACAACATCCTAGACTTTGGTGAATCATGCTGAAAGTTTTGCATTCATTACCTCATTTAATGTTCTCAGTAATTCAGTGAGTGGGCACCATTATGATTCCCATTCTACAGAATGGGAAATTGAGGCTCAGAGAAATTAACTTTTTGAACCAAGAACTGAAATCCAGATCTATCAAACTTTGAAGCCTGTTATTTCCCATCCTGTGAACAGATTCTCACCTCTTGCCTTTTCTATGTTGCCCCTCACACCAAAGTGAGGGGGGTTGGGAATTCTTAAGTCAACACGGGTAGGGCTGTGAATGGACGTTTTCTTTGAGTTAAGTGATGGGAGCTGAATAGACACCCTCGGCTTCGTTAGCAGAACACTGTTAACTGCCGGCTCAGGACATCTAATTTGGGGTAAAAGAATTCAGCCTTATCCACTGATATTTTTCTGTCACACCCAACCAAAAAAAGAAGGAAAAAAGACAGCCCCAGGCCATAGGCTAAAAGCAACACGTGAACTACTGAAGCCCAGCTCTCATCATGCCTTTTCATGCTCAAAATCCACACTGGCTTCCCACTGCCAATGGCAACAAACATGCTGGAAGCTAGCACTCAAGATCTTCTACGATTTGATTTTTTTCAACCATTTCTTCCACTGCGTGCATCCACATGTCTTGTGCTCTGACACGTCTGGACTGCCTGCCGTTCCCAGGCCTGTCTGCGTTTCACCCCCATGTGCTCACGTGGGCCCCTTGTCTTGGAGCCCATTTCCCCTCCCAGCCTGAAGCAGTCTCCCGCCTTTCCAGTTCACAGAGTCCTTTGCGTTTTAGAGACTGAGTTACTTGACGTTCTCCAGCTATTGGGACTGGTGTCTTCTCCATCTTTCCACCCTCGGCATCCCGAGGTGCCTCATGCAGTCTCCTTTGTTTGCAGCAAGGGCATACTAAGTACATGTTGGTTTTATTAACTTCTGCTACAAGCCCTCGCTGTATGGGGCTGCAGAAGGAAGAGTGAGAACAGAAGCAGCTCAGGGGCCAAGATGGGTCACAAACCTTTAGTGGAAGGTGGCCGGAGAATCTGGAGGCAGGCGCTCTTGCCAGCAGCTCTCCCCCATTTCCTCAGTGGTCACGCGCAGTTCCTCTAACTTGAGTTCAGACGTGGCACACCCTAGGCTACAGCTGAGTCTGTTCTGATTCACTGGGCTAGCGATGCGGGAACTCGGCCCCATGACGGAGTTCCCTCCTTGCGGGGCGGTGATGCTCAGGTACCAGGCCCGCCTGGTCCTGCCCTGTTGTGGGCCGTTCTACACACTGCATTTCATCCGCCCCTGAGTTAAGAACGTGCCAGGGCTTTCTCTTAATTGGCCCTTTCCGATGGAGAGTATGGTAGTTAATTTTACTAACACTTTCCAGTGGGTGGGGAAGGGTTGGTGGCTATTTAACTCCCCATTGATTCAGTACCAAAACTCTTCGGCTTTTAGAAAAAGATTCAAGGAGAGCCCTTTGAGTGGCTTGGCATAGGAGAAGGACTAGGCTAAGAGAATCCCCAGGGCTTCCTTGCAGAAGTAGAATTGGGGAAATGGAAGGTGAGGCAGTGCTAGCTGGCTGGGACCAAGAGAAGGCTGCGCACGATGTGCTGCTGGCCTCTGGAGGTCTCCCCTTGAGTTTTCACATGTTCCTTCTCGCATGCTGGGGAGGCCATTCTCCACCAAACACAAACCTTCCTTTGACTCAGTCACGGCCAAGCTTCTCCCCTCAGACCTACCTGTCTCACAGTTGCGCTTAACTGCATCTTGCTGTGATGTCATCGTCTGTTGCTCTCAATCCCAGCAGCCTCTGAACAGCACCTGGCTCCTCCCTTGTTACTTCCCTGGGGCTCTTATCTCAGTCTTTTTTCCTAAGGTATATATTCCATTGTGAGGCAACATACGGTTGTGAGGCCAAAATGCCTTATTATGTAAATAGCACCTGATAAATGTTTCCTTCATCTATTCCTCTCCTTAAGAAAACTCAGGAGTGCTGACTACAGACTCTTCACCTCCACTTACACTGAGACTTCTCTCGTTTTGCAGAGTAGATTTGTTGGCTATTTTGCGCAGGTGAAAAATACCTACAACTTGCATCTTCCTCCAAGGAAAATACTCAACATAAACAAGTTTGTGATTTATTCAATTCACGGTAAGTGCTCTGTGGAGAACTGGAGAACTGGGCAGGGGGGTCGATGTTCTTACCGTTCCAGACAGTTTTCCCAGGGTTCTGTACTCTCTCCCTCCACCAGGCTGTGGATGTGATGTGACTGATTCGGCAGGATGCCACTCTATTTTTTAAAATAAACTTCTTGGTACCAAGTTTTGGATAGTTCTATTCCAGGTGTTAGTAAATTCTATTCAAGAATGTGGTGTTAGAACAAACTTAAATGAAAACAAACATAATAGAGAACAATCGAGCCAATGACTTGATTAGAATACTTGTTTTAGTTCTGTACCTTTAGTTCTGTGCATATTTAAGTGAAATGTGCAAGGCTGGAAGGAGAGCAACAAAAATTAACTGGATGCTTGAGAAACCAGCCCTTTAAGGAAATACTAAAGTAAATGGGTCAGTTGAAAAAAAAGAGAGGAAGAAACCAATTGTAAATACATACTGAACATAGCGGGAATGTTTGGTTATGGCTATGTATGTATTTTCATAAAGACTGTAAAAGGAACTGGACTAGGGCAAGAGGCATTTAGACTATTCAATATTAAGAAACATCATGACTAGAAGTCTGAAGAAAGCAACGTATCAGCAAGAAAGTTTACAAGTCGCCTAATTTTTTTTTCTAGAAAGGTAAAGCCATGAGTTTCTAAGTCTAAAAAACTGAACTGTGTCTTTCTTTCCTCCAGCCTTATAAATTCTGCTTTAGGGGACAGGATTGGACTTAAAGACTTGTCTTTCAAAGAGAAAATCCATTGCAAGATCCAGATGATTCAATATTGATGCATTGTTAGCTGGGATAACTTTTTCTCTTTTTAATCCATATTGTTAATTGGTGAGACATTTTGATCTTTGCTCTAACCAGCCTAACTCTTTAATTTCATTCAGGCGTTGGAAAAGGTGATGGAAGTGATCTAGAAATACAAATAATGATGAAACGAAAGACTGTCTTTTCCTGTTCAGCTTCCAGATACTGTAAGGTAAGAGAAAGTATGTGAACTGAACATTCTGGTGTTTGTTTTAAATCCAGATGTCAGCTCAGCATATTGACCTCCCCAGACCATTGCTCACCACAGGGAGAGGTCACGTTGCTCTCTGGTACCATCCAACGTGGTGAGCCTGGATTTGGATTCAAGTCAAGAGCTAAATTAAATTCATTGTTCAAAAATAGTTTTCAGGGCATTTTCCAGAATACATTTTCAGTTCAGAGAGGTGCTTTGCCTTCACTTTTCTACCAACGCCAGGCATGTTCCCCGAAATCTATCTGAGTTTTAAATTCATAAATCTGGTCACTTTTAGTCCTATTCTCTTCTTCTTGATCATTTTATTATATGGCACTGATTCTGAAATCTTAATATGCCTGAAAATAACCAGAGACTTGTAAAGATGCAGGTTCCTAGGCTGTACCCCAAAAGTGTGATTCAGGAAATCTGGAATGGGGTTTAGGAATCTCTAGACTTAGCAATGACTTCTTAAAGTCAGGGCTTCCCTTTTTTATTTTCTGCCCGGATGAGCTGTTCATTGCTGTAAGTGGGGTGTGAAAAAATCTCTTACTATTATTGTATTGCTGTCTGTTACTATTAGCTTTACATATTGAGGTACTTCTGTGTTGGGTGCATAAACATCTTCAAGTGCTATATATCCTCTTGCTGGATTCTTTTATTACTATGTTAATGTTTTTTCGTCTTTTGTTAAAGCCTTTGTTGTTTTAATTTTTTAATTCTTTTGGATGTTTTTAAAAGTATCGTTGATGTCCAATATTATGTTACAGGTGTACAACATAGTCACAATTTTTAAAGGTTATATTCCATTTATAGTTATTACAAAATATTGGTTATAGTCCCTGTATTGTTCAATATATCTGTAGCTTATTTCACATGTTAAGTTTCTACCTCTTTGTCCCCTGCCCCTCTTGCCCCACTCCATTACCTCTCCTTGTTGGTAAGTACTAGTTTGTTTTCTATATGAGTCTTTCTTTTCTGCTATATTCACTAATTTTATGTTTTAGATTTCACAGGTGATAGGAAACAGTATTTTTCTCTTATTTCTCTTAGCACAATACCTCCAAGTCCATCCACGTTGTTGCAAATGGCAAGTTTTCATTTTTTATGGCTGTTTAGTACTCCATTGTGTATACCACACCTTCTTGATCCATTTGTCTGTTAATGGACATTAGGTTGCTTCTTTATCTTGGCCACCGTAAGTAATGCCTCTGTGAACACTGGAGTGCATGTATCTTTTCCAGTTAGTGTCTTTGGTTTAGTGGTGATGACTTCCTTTAGATTTTGCTTGTCAGGGAAACTCTCTCCTTCAATTGTGAACAGTAACCTTGCCAGATAAGAGTATTCGTGGTTGTGTTTTTGCTCTCAGTACTTCGACTATTTTGTGCCACTCCCACATGCCCCGCAAAGTTTCTGCTGAAAAATCAGCTGGTAGTCTTGTGTGGGTGTAACTAGTTCTCTTTCTGTGCTTTTGCGTCTGATGTGCTTTTGCTCCCATCTCGTGTGTTACTCATTTCACTTACTGTGTTTTTCAGCTCTGGTTGGTTCATTTTTATGTTCTATTCCTCTTTGTTGAGGTTCTCCCTGTGGTCACTCTTCTCCCAACTTTGGTGGGCATCGTTATGGGCATTACTTTGAGTACTTTTCCAGGTAGGTTACTTATGTCCACTTTGTTTAGTTCTTTTTCTAAGGTTTTGTCTTGTTCTATCATTCGGAACATAGTCCTCTGCCTCCTCATTTTCCCTAACTCCCTGTGTTTGTTTCTGTGTTTTAGGTAGAGCTGGTCTTGAAAACGTAGCCTTATGCAGGTTTCCTTTGGGACCCAGAAGAGCAATCCCCACTGGTCGCCAGAGCCAGGGCTGTTGTCCTTTTGGGTGCATGGCCCTCCTGTTGGAGTGGCACCACAGCTGCTTTAGGTGCACGAGTGGCTGGGCCTGGCCCCCAAGCTTGCCAGCTCCTTTGTGGGCAGGGCTGGCCCATCACAACAGTTGCAGGCTCAGTTGAGTGAGACTGCCCCCCACCCCCGCCCAGGGTGGAAGCTGCTTTAGGGGGACAGGCGGTGGTAGTGGGGGCCAGACCCAGTTGAGAACTCCTGCTGGGTGTGTCAGGATAGGAGTCGCTTTGGAGGGGTGCCAGCTGGGGCCTGGCAAGCAGTGTTCAGATGTTCAAAATGGCCCATCAGTGCTGGGCCAGCGAGGTGGAGGGAGAATTTCTTAAATGCCTGCCCCTCTGGCACTCACCCTCAAGTTAATGAATCTACTTCACGTGTGGCCTGAGCACTTTTCCGATGGCTGCTCCTGCCCCAGGATGTGAAGTGAGTTTGTGCCCATGCTCTTTAAGAGTGAAGTCTCGGTTTCCTGCAGCCCTTTGGCTCTCCCGGACACAAGCCCTGCTGGTTTTCAACCAGGGGTTCATCTTCCCAGTGCGGATGTGGGGTGTCTGATGTGGAGTTCCCACCCCACCACTCCTTAGGGAGAAGTTCCATTTTTGTGATATCCCCTCCTGCTTGTGGGGAGCCACACTGGGAGTGTGGGTCCTGATTAGACCACATCCCTGGCCCTCCGACCTGTCTCACTGTTTTTCCTTCGTATCCTTAGCTGTAGGAGAGCTGTTCTGCTCGTCTTCAGGTCATTCTCAGAGAGGTGTTCTTTAGGTAGTGGTAGTGTTGGCGTGTCCTTGGGAGCATGTGAGGACGGCATCTTCCCAACTCCACATCATGATCCCGCCTCGGTCCTCCTCTTCATCTGTACAGATCCTTCCATGCCCAACTCAATGTCTGCCTCCTTGGTGAGACCTTCTCATTCTGCACCTCAGTCTACCTCGCTGAAGCACACAACAGCACTCTTAGTCTCCATCATACAGCCTGACACGTAATAATACACCATTCTGCTATTGCTCCTGATGTGTTTAACCCCTGGAAGCATCAGCTGCATCTGCACTTTCTTTTCTATTCTTCACAGGGTCTACTGTGGACTTTTCTCATTGTGGGTACCATTATCATACAGCAGTAGCTCAATAACAAAGACATACTCAGTATAGCTTCAAAGTCATTCATTCTAGAGACTTGACCTATCTTTGGTCACTCCGTCCATCAATCTGCTATGGTCAAGGCCTATGATCCCATCAGAAAATAGTCTTGATAAAACGTGACCAATCATGCTTTGCTTTTTGAATGTGGATGCTAGCTTTAAAACTGAGCTGCCTACAGATTCCTAACATAAACATCAGATGACGCATTCAACAGTAATGGTTTCTCGGTTAAAGTCTAAGTTGAATAATCTTGCTTTTTAATAGTGCCCCACCATAACCGTCAACCATGCTGACTTTTTAAAAAGGTAAACAAAAGTATTGCAACTTTACAGAAATAATGATTAATATTTATACATGGAGTGATTGGGCCATAAGACCAAGAGTACTTGGTAAGTATAAGAAGCCTCAATAAGTGAACAGGGACTTCACTGTTACCTCATTATCAGCTAGGTTTATAGTTCTGATTTCCGTGTGTTTGTTCACAGATAGTTCATGATGCTGAATCAGACACAGTAACAATTAATGTATTCAACTCTCCATTTCTGTATGATGAGGTGAAAGTGAGGTTTCTCTCTTCGGTGAGTAACCAAGTGGTAACCTATGCTATTCTTCTTGTCTGGTCTTTTGAATGATTCTGGTTTGGCATTTCCTTTGCTACAGTTCCCAACAAGGGAGATGACAGATGTCAACCCCTAGCCAGGGAGGGGGAGAAAACCAAGTCACATCCGTAACAAAATTTTTAAAAAGAGCAGATGTAATTAAACATCTTTTATGGCTCATCTGGTTTTTTTTTTCTCCTAAGTTCCACACAATTTACATGTATTAATTTTCAAATAAGAAAAATACAAAAACCAGAATGTTTAAAAAAAAAAAAGTATGTGTTCCTACATTGCGGTGATCACATTTTTGTTTTGTGTCTTTAAAACACATTGCTCCCCACAATTCAGAAAACACTTTGAGGGAGATTTTTGTTTCCTCTCAATTGATATATAATTCATTTTAAATAGTATATTTAATCCAATATTTTCCTTATGAAAAATAAGAATGTCTGCCATTGTCATCACTCTGAATATCATGAGGGTATAATTTATATTGACCTGTCCTAAAATGTATGCCTGAGTATTATTCTGTATGCAGCACATTTCTAAGCCTCAAATCGTCTCATTTTCCTATTAAGTCATCAGTCAGAACTGCCAACAAGTAACTGTGTTGGTCAATGTAAAGCGTATTTGCTGTGCCCTCCTTCATCCCCTGCTTGCTCCCTGTTGGAGAACTTACTATGTTTGAAGTGGTAAACGTGTTGAAGCCAGTGACCTGGGTAGTTCCATGTTGGACGGGTTGCCCCTTGAATAATGGAGCCAGTCTGAACTGCCCTCATCAGTGTTTTTCTAAGCAGAAGCGCTGGTGTAAGGGGCACTAGCCAAGAGGGTGCTGGTAATATCTGGCCTTTGTGATTTTTAAGGGCCATGAGGTAAAAGCACTTTAAGAAATTGTAGGTACTTCTATAATCAGTAATGGTTAACCATCCAGTATAGCTATGGATACTACATTGGGGCATGAATAGGTCCTTAGTATCTGTTTAGCGCTATCCAAACCAGATTAAAAGACCAGTGTCTAACTTTATGAATACCTATCATAGAAGAAATACATTTTCTTAAAAATTTTTGCTAGATAGGGCAAGAGGAAGGAATAGCAATCTCTCAAAGCCTCCTCCTTGATGTCGTGAGTGTAATGTTATAAACTGTAAATGCTGCATTTTCAATAGCTACAGGTATCTGGTGAACATACAAATGAATAAAGAAAGCAATTTTAATCCCTTTGGAATGATTAGTTCTTGGTATCAATTTTACTGTGAAAAATAACCTTTTTTTTTAAACCATGTCTTTTTTAGGCTCTTCCTCGATACTATGACAATTGTCCATTTTACTTTTGGTTCCATACATCTTTCATACAAGATAACAGGTACGACTATGATCTAATCCAGTAGAAACAGCCTAATCCTCCATGTCTTTATAACGCATAATGGAAAGCCTTTTACAGACTGCCATAAACTCAATTTATAGAAACAAAAAAAAAAATCCTCAAGATACCAATCTTCACTGCCTTGCTTATCGCGATCTGGTTTTTAAAATATGGTTATTCTTGAGACCCACTGTTGCATTATCCTCAAGGCCCATGCCAAGGGGCTGTGCTATACATTAAAACACACTATAATCAGATCTTGAGTGTGGTAATAAATCCCTCCCATGGAAGTTTAATATGAGTCTGCTCAGTACCTTGAATACGGCAGGTCCTCAGTGTGTGCTGATGTACTGGTAACTGACTAACATCAAATTCTATCTCAAAGTAAGGCATCGTCCAGGGAGGCTTCAGTTATTCTAGAAGCTGACTGACACATTTATATCTAGGGCAGAAGTTGTAAGACACAGTAAGTATCAATGAAGACAGCTTTGAAAATCATTAATAGTCTCTCATTTAAAATGATTCTAAAAACTGAGTAATTTTTTTTAAAGTAATTATTTGAAAATTTTCCCAAAGAACTTCTACCATATCTGGAAACTCACTCCTAAATCTACAAGTTCCCCACTTTGAGTATTTGTTCTGTGGTGCTGAAAAGTTGAGATGATTTTTTAGCACCATACCATCCAATACAAAAGGAAAAATATTCCAAAAATCATACAGGTGAGTTTTTGAAGTGGCTGTGATTGTATGTGGCGTATATATAATAGTTCTTATGACATACAATACTAGCCTTTTCTTAAAGTGTGAACTTCACCTAATTCCACCTCAAGTCCAGAAAGGCAACAGTGAAAGAACAGCTGGCCCACACACCTATAATGCACACACTGTTAGTGGATTTTGACAGAGTGAACTTTGAATTTGAAGGAACGTTTTTACCAATTTTTCTCCCTAAATGTATACAAACTTTGACTCAGTCCGAGCAAAGTCCCTCAAATAGATAATGGGGTGAAACTTCATTTGGTGCTACACCTTCCTCAAAACTGGTCCTTGCTAAAGGACAGCTTTTTTTTTTTTCCTTTTAAAACACTGTTCATATATTGGAGGGGCAACAAACTAGATCACATTTCTCATTTTTATGGTTTATAAAGATTTAGCTTTTATAAATTTACCATACTACTTGGCAAAGTTGTTTCTGTTAGTTATGGAGACTGTTAATTTGCCCCAAATGCCAACTTCATCATTTAAAAGGCACTCATTTTGTTACTGGGTTTTAATATACATCTAGTCTGCTGTCACATATAGAAATTAAACCCAGATGTTAATTCCTTAAAAGGCAATATTAAAAGAATCAGCAGCACACTGTCACTGAAGGTTATGACATTCCGTGTCTTAATAGAGAAAGTGGGAGAGCTGGCTCTTAGAAAGCTAACCGGACACCAAGAAGGGGCTGAGACTAAAGGTGACCAGCAAGGCTATTTTTTTTTTTTTTTAATTCTAACAAGGGTATCCAGCAGGGCTTTCCTGTTAGCCCTAAAATGTAATTTTTTTTTCTATTCTAGGTTATATCTTTCAAGAAATGAACTGGATAATCCTCATAAGCCAAAAACATGGAAAATTTATGATTCAGATTTTGCAGTCGAGGTGTGTTTTGATGAAATTAAGTTGTAGTTATAACCAGCAGTATCTGATTAAGTGTAGTCCCCACTTCTAGGATAGAATCGTAGTCTTCCCAATCCTTTCTACATATTTATAGCTTTTAAACCTGTTTCCTTACTGATATATTTATGTAATGTACATGTTCTTGATACATCTATTAAATATATATACAAAGAATGTCAGCGGCGGTATCTTTTTTGAAGGAACATATACATTGTTATACAGAGTTTTCATCTGTATGGAGATAAATTTGAAACAGTACACAGAACCATCAGTTACCACTTTTAAGAACTCAAAATGTTCATATAAAAATTGAGATATTTAAAAAATTAATTTCCCCCAATACTTTGGGTTTACTTCATTTGCTTATATTTTTTGGACAAGTATGTATCCCCTGCTTTGTTTCACATTTATAATTTCAGATATTAGACCGGCAATTTCTAACTCCTTCCTCTACTTGACTTCCAAACTGTTAAGCATCAGAACGGCAGCAAAGACTGTTTTAAAACCCGGAGGAATGTTCACACCAGCAGCCTCCCACCCTCAACACACGCTTTTCTCTTGCTCGCCAAGCACTACACAAAGCTTAGCAAGCTTCCTTTAATTACACACACAACTTCGGGGAGGTCAGAGAATGTTGGTAAACATGAAGGATAAAGACTCTTCCGGACCTTCTGCTTTTGTGTAACATCACAAGTGAAATCAAAGGAATTATTTCCACAGAGGAATCTAGCTTTTAAACCCCACCACCCCTGCTCCAAACCAGCTTCACCTAAGCTTGGGAAACTCTGCAATAAGGTCACCCTTTCACATAGACACTGGTTAGTCCTGTGCCCACAGGGAATCATTTTCTCTTTGGTTCCAGGTGCCATTTTATTCTAAGTGCCTTTGCTGCCACTGTATCTTAAGGCCATAATTGGCCTTGAAAATAGTTCTATGTTGCCTTTCTTAGAATTATCCTTGTCTGAGTGATTTTCCTGTCATTGGCAAGGCTCGCAACAATCAAGCCCATGAAAGGTAGCAACCAGTGAGAACCGGTGCCTCTGCTGAAACACAGGATACTCATTCCTGAGAAACCTTGCATTTTGCAAAAAGCACATGTTAACAAAATGGTTTTGTGGGGAAACAGTTTGGGGCAGGACACTCCCACTAAACGTCGTAACAACACACTAACAAAACACTTGCTGCTCAGGTTGGCAGCGCCAGAAGGTCTGGAGGAGGCATTTTTTTAAGGGGAACTAGAGTGATACTTTACAGAGAAGGGCTGGCAGGTGCCAACCTGGCAGAGACGGGTAGAGAGCTCCCAGCTGCCACCGTGCTGGCATGCAAAGCCAGGTAGGTATTTTTCTCTCCTGCAAAAGCTGACAGATGGTCCCAGCTGCCAGTGCAGCAGCCCAGCTGAAGGCATTTTGCTTTTCTCACAGAAGTTATCATTCTACTCCCCATAACATGATTCCCCTTGGAGGAAAAGATCGTGGAGGAGCATGCTTTCAAAAGTTACAGAAACGTGTTCCTTTAAAATTCATGCAGCAATAATCCGTGGAGGGCAGATCAACTGGCCGGCTTAGGTGAATGGGGGAAAAAAAAAACTTCACTGGCTTGGTGAGGAGTAAGATCTTAATACTGGCAAAAATTGGGGAACCCCAACTTTTAAGAATCTTGTTTTAAATAAAGATGACAACTGGGATTTCTCTTCCCTGGCCCTCCAAGATGCATCGAAATTTCTGGCAATTATGAGTCGTCACACCTTTCTGCTTTTGCTCATAAAGAGAACTTACTCAGGGCCTCCTATGTGGTTGCTTTCCTGGAGCCCAATGTGAATAATTCATTGAACAACTTAAGAAACTTACACTGTAATCTATCAAAACGATACTGGTTTTCTTGAATAGAATTTACTAACACCTGGAATAGAACTATCCAAAACTTGGTACCAAGAAGTTTATTTTAAAAAATAGAGTGGCATCCTGGCAAATCAGTCACATCACATCCACAGCCTGGTGGAGGGAGAGAGTAATTCTAGCCGGCCAATTTTTGTAACTGCCGTGTATTCTTACCAATTTAATAGCTATTTTACATCGGGAATCTTGCTGACAAAAAATGCTTGTTGCAAAAAACCCGCCACCTCAAAATATTACCTTGCATGACTCTTAAACGTTCCTGGACAATTGGTTCTTAGCACGTATGCAAAGTACCTAAACAAAACAAATCATATAATAGTCAAATATTTGGCAAATAATTTAGTGACAGAACACAAGAATTTCTTTGAACATAATATTTCAAGTTACTGTTTTTGTCTGGAGTACAAATCTGAAGTGGTACAAACTGTACCCAAATATTGAATCATTAAGCAAATAGAAGGAAAAAAACCCCAAAACCTCCGACTTCAGTTTCCATTCCTTACTCCCACTCATTTGTACTTGCCTCAGACTGTTTCTGCTGAAGATTTTTGGTTAAATCTTTACAGGACAACACGTGAGAAAATCTAATGCCAAAAGGGCCCACATGACAGGGGCCCCTGGCCTCTGAAGCAGGTTATCTCCTGCCGGAAGCCAGTCCCATATTTGCTTCAATCTAGAGCTGTTCAGATGAAGCACCGCTTAGCAGCTACTGACCATTTAAGTATGGAGAAAAGTAAGGTAGAAAGATGGCTTTCTTTTCGAGGAAAGGCAGCGGGAAGACCAGGCACGGCTCTGAAGCACACGGGGCACAGCCCCGGCACGCCCCCGACCCCCAACAATGTCTGCAGCACCCTGCCCGCCAGCATCTTGCCCTCCTGACCCTCCTGCTCCTGCCATGTGGCGGAGTTACCAGCAGATTCACGGGGAAAGGGAAGCTTGCAGAAACCAGAGATTTCACGCAAGGCCTCCATCCTGCCGATAGGGACAGATGCACTGGGGTGGACTAGTCACAGGCCAGCCCGCTTGCTTCGGCCATGCAGGCTGCCTGAGAACACTTTATCAGAGAGTCCTCGGTGGTCTCGGAGCAGCAGAGCAAGGACGTTTGCTTTAGTGCTGACCAGGGCCCTCCTACACCAGACGGCCGAACGACTGCCCATCCCAAGTCTGCAGGGATCAGAGGAATGGGGCCTATCGTTGCTAGCGCATTCATACGGCAGAGCTGAAGACAGTTACTTCTCTTTCACCACTTTAAACAGTCACACCCCATGGACCACGACACTGAGATTCACTGATGGCCAGTCCCCAACGTCAAAGGCTCTAACAGTGTAAGAGCCTGGCGAGGAGGGGTCAGGGGGCCTGGGACAAACTTCAGCCTGGGTCAGCCCTGACACCACTCACGTGGAGTGCAAGCACTACGCTCCGTCTGGTTCCGACCGAGAGGAGAGGACTTTGCCCCCGAGCACTGTCACTCTGCCCCCAGACAGGCAGGGAGCCTGGGCCTCTCCTGGCTTTGGCACTCTGCTCCCTGGAAATTCTATTTCTGATTGGTGGAGCCAAGGAGGGCATGGTCCCAAGTGGCTCAACAGCCCAGAGGTGGTCCAGCGGATTACTCTGGAATCCCACCCAGGCCAAGACCCAGAGACAGTAGCTCGAGGTGGCTGTCAGCCACAGGGTCTTCACAAAGCACAGCACCACCGGCCCCTCCCCTCAGCCCCTTCAAGCTCCAGCCCAGCAGAGGGAGCTCCCTGGGAGAGGAGGAGAAGCTGGCCAGTGAGGGCCACGCTGCTTCCCAGAGGCCTGCAGCTCTAGGCCACACCCAGTAATAGTCTGAGTGTGGGATGTGACCCCACCTAGACAATGAATAGCATGGTTTTCATAGGAGAGCATCTTGGGAAAACCCAGGATGCTTACCTGAAACTTAAGATTGCGGAAGCCACACCAGGATGCAGGTATATTCTTCTCTGTAAAATCTAGATGGCTGTCTTAAGTTTTCAAGCACCACAGGAAAACTTCTTTAAAACTTCAACCACTTAATATAGTGTCCACACGAGGCAGATTTTAAAAGAGATCCTACATCTAGACTGGACTAAGCAACCATTTATAACCATCCTTATGAAACACGGTTACCTCTGGGCTTTTCTGGTGAGATCTGAGATGAAACACAGAACCAAACTGGGCATCACTCACAACATACAACCATCCAAACTGCATGTATACGTACAGGTTTTTGCAAAAGCCCTGATACAACTATAGTTAGCCTTTCAGGTTAGGTACCTAGGGCCAGCGGCCCACCCTATATGTCCCACCGAGGACAAGAGCAGCAGTTTTTCTATTTCAATACAATGATGGGCAGAAATTACATGATGTAAAATACTCTCCTATAAAGGTTAAGATTTAAGGTATAAGAATGGAAGACAAAAAAAAGTTCCTGTGAAATCAAAGCAATTTCACGTTGGTCTTGTACTCCAGGAAACCCTGAGATGGACTACGGTCCTCAGCACTTGTCCTTGGCTCCACGTTTTCCACAGCACCTCAGTAGGCTTCGAACTGGCTCATCATCAACTTCCTGCTGTATTCATAGGCCAAAAATAGTGCCCCGTTGGCAGGGAACGCGCGAATCATGGTAGGTTTCAGTCCAGAATATAAGGCCGTTATTCCTAGAAAACAAAAGGGTGATCAAAGACTGAGATTCCCCCTCCTTGGAAATTTCCCATGAACCCACACAGCACAGATATTTTTACATTAACAAATCCAAACAATAGTGCTAAAAACCAACAGTGATGGAACAGGTTTCCCCGGGCTAACGGAAATGAATAGACTAGTGGAAGCCAGGACAAATGTCAGGTCTCCCAGCAAAGCTGGCGAGGCTCAGGTAACACACACCAGTGCTGTTGCCAGGTGAACTCCTGGGAGATGGAGCAGGCAGAGGGGAGCCTCACATGGGCAGACAGAAGGCAACCACAGAGCCACAGGGGGCAGCAGCTCTGCAGCTTCCCCTGAGGGGGAGGACTATGAGGCAGGCCAGCAGGAAGGGCACTGAAGTCAGAGGCCTGTTTCTAGTATTCACACTGCCCAAGGTGATTCTGAAGATCCAATCGGATAAAGGAGGGGCAAGCATTTTGTGAAACGAAAGTGTTACGCAAATTTAGAAGGCATTACTATTAATAATATACAAGATACCTGTGCTGTACTTGGGACTAAATCAGTTTCTGCATCCTGCTACTGTGCTCGCTCAAAATCAAGGCCGACAAGTGCACAGCCCAAGTTTTAAGATGTCTAGTGGATGCTGGGCAGACAGATCTTTACTCACTAGTGGCATAAAGTTGGCTTTATTCAGCAGTTGCTTAGTGCGTTTCTAATTCCAGAAGTCTTAGCATTAAGGATGGACGTTTTTTAAATTTCTTTGTCATTCCGTTAGAGATCCTGTCCTGACGCTATTATGTAAAACAAATGGTACTAACTTCAAAACATCTGTCCTCTTAGACAAAGTTTGTATTCTAAAAATTCCCTCCAGGCCATTTAGAAAAAAGAATCCTGGCCCCAACCCCCGGGGGTTGGGAATCAGAATTTTAAACATTCATGAGAATAATGAAAGTAAGTTACAGAAAGGGGTTTCGAAATGAATCCACAAGTGTGGGATTATAGACAGTGCTAGAAAAAGGACACGAGGCAGGGGGAAGAGAGCCGTCACCCATCTGATCAGCCCCGAGAAGACGGCAGCGAGGTGACCTCCCCTGGTTCTGCAGCAGACACTCACCTTCATTCTTCACAACACTTATGAAGGTTCCAAAAAATCCTGCCTGTTTTCCAGACATGGAAAGAACTTGGATTCTGGATTTGATACAATCCACCGGGTAAACAGCAAGCCACAGGCAGATTCCACCAAATCCACCGCTTAGCATCAAAGGGACAGGGCCTAGAGGAGGAAATTAGCAAATGGTATTTTCTCTCGAGAACAGCTGATGTGACATTTCCAGAGGGCAATGCAATAGTGGCTGCAGGTAGGGGCAAATACCAAAGCTGTAGCTCGGGAGCACAATTCTTGGAGGCAACTGTCAAACCGTCTGAGAGCACAGGTTCTGTGTGGTAGTCTGGGGCCATCCCTCAGCACACCAGACAAGGGGCACCCTAGTGAGGGCGGGTTTAGGCTGGTCTCTGTGGCCCTCCTGCCCCGTCCTCTGGAGGCCTGGCCCACCCAGAACCAGCAGGCCCCCCGCACATGGCAATGCCCTACCGTGAGGAATGAGAGCAGAGGCCACTAAAACACAGGCTGCATCTTTTTCCAACCTCCTCACTCTTAAGAATTTTAATATTTTAATGCCCCACAGCCTTGATTCTTCCTTTACCACGAAAAAACAAAGCTGTCTTACTAAACACAACAGTTAAGCCTGGGAGCTTGACTAATCCCAGAATAAGTTCAAAACACTGAAGGGAGGTGTAATCACTCATGTGAGCCCAACATGGATAAGGCTGTGTCAAGCAGCTAATTAGGATAAACTAGAAAGAACTACACTTCTCATTGCTCTCAAAACACTATCCAGATTACCAAATGTTTTAAGCTTATTGAAAGATGATTTATAGGTGATTTCCCCATTTGCTGGTGATTTCCCATAGGCGAATAATGTCTGTATTCTCCCCTAAAATGGATCCAGAGCAAATGAACAAATGGTATTCTCGTAAAAAGTGTGGGATGTCCTGCTCCAGCCTGTCTAGAGGCAATCACGAGGCCGGAGGAAGGTGCTGGTTACCACCTGCTGCCACGATCCTCTCCAGCTTCCAGAAGCTCCCCGGTGCCCGGCGGACCTCCCCCCCAACACGGGGCGCCGCGCATGCAGAATCCACAGCGGCCACACCCCTGGGAAGCGGACACCATCCAACCCAACTGCGCGGTCCCCGCGAACACGGTTACCTAATTCATCTTTTGATCTCCCTGATGCAAAAAACGATCGGCTCAGTTCATAGCCACCGAAGAAGAAGAAGTAGCCGGGCACTTCTCTGAGCAAAGTGCTCGACAGCCCGTGGTAGAAGCCCAAGGGGCCATCCTTCCTCAGGATGCTCTTCACGACGGACCAGACTGTGCTGGGAGGAGACACGGGGTGAGGGGGGCGGTCAGCGCAGGCGGGGAGGGCGGACCACAGCATCGCACCCGATCAGCGGACCTGATGAAGCTCTAACCGCAAGCGGCTGATGTTATAAACAGAGGAACCAAAATTCCGGGAATAAAAGGCTTCCTTCTGTGGGAAGGAAGTCTCTCAGAGAAACAGATACAGTTATTTTGTAACAAGTTTTATCACCTGAACTCTCCTAGGATGAAGAGATTTTATTAAAACGGATGCATATATTTCTAGAAATCATTATCAAAGAGCCAATACCCATTTTTCCAACAGTGACTAAGTGAAATTACAATGATAGTGAGGGTTGTCCAAACTCAGCACGAACAAAATGGTGTTGTTTGTGCCCAAGCCCTTCCCTCCCTTGATTCCTATCTTCTCAGCCTTTTCCTTTGATCTGGTGTGTTTTAGGCAATTGGTTCCAGTGTTTAGGGTTTGTTTTGTTTTCCGTTAGCCTGGGGAAATGAGCAAATAACCTTAAGTGTTACTTAAAGGCAAGACACAAGAAATTCTAAGAGCTGAGCTACAGCTCCTGTAAGGCCGGACGCACCAAGAATTTAGTTCTCAGAGAGGTTGGTGTGTAATGATTTTTACTCGAGACGGATCAGAGCCTGCGGTAGCTGGAACACAACACCTTCCGTGCAGGGGCTCCTCCTGACTGTGTGCGGGTGGCAGGCACTTCCCTCCAACCCAGCAACAGTGCTGGAAACCACACGCAGGAGCTCAGTGAGCCCCGAGAGCCTCACTTTATTCCCAGCAGGTGACCTGGCTTGGACTAGGAAGGATCAAGGCAACCTGCTTCTAAGGTTCTTCTAACCCTCCCTCCCAGGCAGTACCCATTAGCCAGGCCCTGCCTGCGGGACCCTCTCCTTCTATAGAACCAAGTCATCCAACTCAAGACAATTAGCCTGCTTCCAATCCAAGTCTTAACCCCAAGCTTCCATAGCCCTGTGTGGGCACTGCTCTACCTGAGATGCAGTCCAACTCCATATTAACTTTTCTACAGAGTGTTCATCTACCTAAATCCTTTGGATCTAACAATCACTTTCTTTAAAAATACTTTAAACTACTTCCAAGGGCTACAAGGACAACTTTCCGGGGGCTGTTAAGGTTCTATTTCTTTACCTGGGCACTGGTTTACAAAGTCATGTTCATTTTGTGACTGTTTACATAACTGCACACTTAAGACTTCTTATGATTTCTGTGTGCACTCCTGTAATTGTGCGGACACTGTATTTCAATAAAAAGCTTTAAAGACACTTTTGGACTTCCAGGCTCTGAATAATACATTCAAACTGGTTGTAATGAATCTCACAGGTGCACGAAATAGGGCGCTATGACAAACCCCATCCTCACTGGAAGGAAACTGGTGACTCTGAAAAAGGTCAACTTATCTACTGTTTTTTTTTCCCCAGCAGGTTTACTGGCTTTGAGTTAAACTCAGCCATACCCCTGACCAAACTTTTTGTCAGTTAAGATTAAAAAAAGCAAGTTTTCAGATTAACAAGGATAATAAATTGCTTTTCAGTTCTAATAAATCACAATAAATCATATTGTACGTACATACATTCACAGGGTAATGAGAATCTGTTTTTCAAGACAAAGTTGGAGAGAGAATTACTGAAGGCTTGCTATGCTTACGAGGGTTTTGATGAATGTTTTCAGAGTGTGAGCCCCTTGTAGGTACACTTGCAGGATTAGGGAGGAGGCGGAAGGAAGTTATCACCAGATCTGGGGGGATGAGCCTGAGCGCCCATGTGACACTGCGGAGCCAGCAAACACTCATCTCAGAATCCAAACCGGGACTTAGGAAATCTCAGCCCTCAGTTCCAAAGGGGCTGCTCTCTGCCTCCTGGTACAGCTAGGGGGTCACACCTTAGGCTCTCCACAGGCCAAAAGGGGTATAAGCTCCTGCTTTGCCACTTCTGGGACATTAAATATTTATCTGTGACATTCTGTGGGGTGAGTCCAGCCATCACAGACAGTCCGTTCAGAAAATTATCCTCTGACTAGTAGGAGAAAAGTATTTGGAGTACATAAACCATTTCTCTGCCTCTAGCTTTAGGACAACGTAAAGTTTAAAAATACTCGCTACACCAAGGCAACAGGGACCCACGGTTTGTGCCCGAGCAGTGCTTACTTCTGGCTCTTGGCTATCCTTCCCGACGTCTCCATCTCGTACATGGTCTGTAGGCGGCACTTCACGAGCTCCGTGGGGCAGAGGACCAGAGCAGCAAACGCAGAGGCGAAGGAGCCGGCGGCTGCGTTCTGCAGGTCACTGAAGGGACACAGCACAGGGGACAGTCACCTGCCCGGTCACTCACTCACCCGGTACTCAGCACACGGAGACACTGATGGTAGAGGAGGGCGGAGGGAGGGGGAGGACACTTTTTCCACATCCAGCAGGCACCTGCTGCTTCCTCTGAGGACTCTACAACCCTGAGGTTGACAGCAATACCCTGATTTCCATATGGGGAAAATGACTCTTAGAGAGGATACGTACTGTGCCCAGGGTCACACGGCTGCAAAGTGGCAACACTAGGATTCAAATCCAGGTCTGTGTGTCTGCCAAACCCACGCTCCTTTCACTAGTCACAGGGCCGGGGGCTGCATGTTTGTGTCCCCCACCCCAAATGTCTATGTTGAAGCCATAAGCCCCAGTGTGATGGCATTTGGAGTTGGAGGAAGGCCTTTGGGAGGTAACTAGCTTTAGCTGAGGTCGTGAGGACAGAGTCCTCATGATGGATTAGTGTCCTTATAAGAAGGGACCAGAGGGCTAGCTGGAGCGCTCTCCACCACATGGGAACACAGCAAGGCGTTCCTCGGCAGACCACAGAGAGAGCCCTTACCAGATACCGAATCAGCCAGCACCTCGTTCTTGGACTTTGCAGCCTCCAGAACTGTGAGAAACAAATGTTTGTTGTTGGAACCACCCAGTCCCTGCTATTTGGTTCTAGCAGCCGGAACTAAGATACACAGTGACATGGAAAAACCAAACCAAATATGAAAGGATGAAAAACTTACCCATGGTCCTGCCACCTGAAAACACACAGTTAATGCTTCAGTGTGTTTGCCACTAAACTTTAAATAAACTAGGTTCTGAGGCCAACCCTCTGTGCCCCAAATCCAGCCTGGAGCAACCACAAGTTTAATGTAACTGCCACAGATGAAAACCCAGGATAAGATTTTAACCCAAAAGTTGCTTATCAATAAAAGACTTCCCAGGTCAGCTGATGACCTCCTGGACCTCAACCCAGGAAGGTACGAGACGGGTGCAGTGGTGCCACAGAAGAGGGGCGGCCAGTCTGCAAGCTCAATGGTTGTAGGTCAAATAGTGAAGCAGGAAATCTAAACGGAGTAATGATGCCCATAAATACAAAACTAGAAGAATTCATCTCATCTCATGTGGGTTTAGTACCACCGGCCTCAGTCAGGCTGAAGGCTGTGAAGCTGGAACCCAGTAAGAGTGCAAGAATATGGGGGAACGGCTGAGAAACAAATTCCCAGGAAGACTTCTGAGAGTTCATGGGGGTCAGAAAAGGACACCCCTTCCAAACCCGGGGACAGTGTTTCATCACACAAGCATCACTGGCACTTGGTGTGGACAGTCTTTGGCTGGGCAGGAAGGACGGAGCTGCTCGCAGCAGGACAACTGGCCCCGACACTCTCTTGCTAAATGCCAGCATCCCCGCTGTCCCTGGAGACCAGGACAATTCTCAGACCTCCAGAAGCCCCTGGGGGTAACCCCTCGCCGCCTCCCCAGGTAGAGAGGTCCCCTCACAATCTGCAAGCAGAAGCCTAACAGACCTACCACTTTCAACTGTCTTCATGTTCCAACTGACTAATAGTTACAGAAACTAATGGCAAACGTTACTACAGGCAAACCTCATTTTATTGCACTTTGCTTTATCACAGTTTGCAGATCCTGCGTTTTCTTAAAAAATTGAAGGTTTGTGGTAACCCAGAATTGTCAGATGATGGTAAGCATTTTTTAGCAATGAAGTATTTTTACATTAAGGCATGCACATTGCTTTTTAAGAAATAATGCTACTGCACACTAACAGACTATAATCTAGTGTAAACATAACCTTGTATGCACGGGGAAGCCAAAAGTTCACGTTTACTGAGGTGGCCTGGAACCTGACCCGCAATGTCTCCAAGGTGTGCCTGCTAAAACCAATAGCTGCCTCCCATCTTGGCCCTGATTTCCTTCTCCTGGGTCCTGGCCTCAGTGCCACATTTGGACATGAGGCAGGTTCCTAGGGCCAGACAGCCTGTTACATACCCAGGTCTCAGAATAGCTGGCTTGGAGCAGGCTTTCTTTCAGGAGGAAGACACTGCTTGCAGTATGGACTTCCTTTTGACCTTAGAGATTGCATGTCAGATGTTCCCAGTGGGGAGCCAGAATCTGGCACACAGCTTTCTAGGTGTGGGAACCTCCCCACGCCATCCCCTCCCATCCTTCCCACGTCCCTGACTGAGCTCATTTGTCAAAACCAAAGCTTAAATGGTTTCCGCTGTCTCTCCACCAGCCTGCAGGGCCATACTTGGCCTCCCTCAGGGACTCTCTGTCAACCTGCTGACAGGCCACAATTAGGGTCATTGACTGGCGTCTGCCAAGTCTGCAGGAACAAAGGTGGCATCAATAAATGCAGACGTCTATTCAGTCCGAGATGCAGCAACGCCTGAACAATCCCCAAGCAGTTACAGGGCAGCCGCAAGGCCGGATCAGCTCTGCGGTGGACTTTGGCTTTCTAATAAATACTTTCCTTGGCCAGTCGGCAATAGCTGTTGGGGATTTTGTAAGAATCAACTGTTTTGTCACCCACTCAACAAACACGTATCTGAACACTCCTGCTGTGTCAGACCCCGTCCAACCAAAGGTGGAAAGAACGCTGCTTGGGTAGTGCTCAAACCGGGAACAAATATTGACAGTATCTCTGCGGAAAGTCACAACAGGTGCTCACGAGCAGTTCTTTCCTTTTGCTGCTTCTGCATAATTATTAATCTTTTCTCTAGACCTGACCCCTACGAAGCACTCTGGAGCCCCACCTGTGGTGTGCTGGAAAGAATGCTGGATGGGGGTTCTGAAGACATAAGCCAGAATCCTGCTTCCATCACTTATTAACCCAGGGGTCCTCAGGACGTCAGTGCCTGCACTAGGGCTTCCCCATCTCTAAAACAGGTGCCACTGCCTGCCCGGACCCTCTCACAGGACCGTGGTGAGGGATAAAACAAATAAATAGAAAAGACAAGAGTGCTGGGTTGGGCTGAGGGAAAGAAGGTATCTTCACAGCAGGACCTGTGGTTGCCCACTCCCCACCCTCTCCCCCGAGCTGTCCTTTTCTCAGGATTCCACAGGAGACCTAAACTCCAGGTCTCCCCAGCTAGCGTCTCCCCCTCGAGTGGGAAGAGCTAGTCACAGCAGTGCTCTTCCTGCCCGTCTCCACCGTGCGACGCCACATCCTGCTGGTTTGTTTTCCCCGTGTTTCTGTACATCCTCTTCTTCCCGACCCCTCCCTGCTGGAAGGTCCCAGGATCCTGTAAATACTGTCTCCCTGAGTGATTTCATCCAATCCCAAGCCTTTAGAACACAAGTTCCATCCATCAGGATAGGATTCTTGCTATAAACAGGAGCACCTCCAGGAACCCCCAGAGAACACTTCTGTACAAAGGGAACCTACTTTAGTCACAAGGAACCTGTAGTTGGAAAAGCTTCAAATTCCTACCAAAACCACCAATAAGACAGCCCTTTGCAACCATGCAGCTAATAATTTTAAATGACTTAAATCAGTGTTCAAAGGGGGGAAGGCTAAACACCCTAGTGGTTTCCAAATTCCTTTATGTATATATATCTATATCTGTATAATAAATACCCAAGAGATGGCCAAGTACAAGCCAAAGTCTGATGTCTGGGGCAGACTTGGCCAAGGGAACAGTCAATTCACCTGCATCTTCTCAGAAACTCTGATCTTTTCTAAAATTCCAAGTTTCTCCTCAAATCGATTTCACTTTTTAAATACTCTGCATTTTGCTGATGACGTGGAACCCAAAATTCAGGTCACAAATTGCATCCACGGTTTAAGTCCAGCACTTCTGCCCACAGAGAAGTGGCATCACCAGCAGCATTTGAAAAGCACCTTCCTGAAGAAGGGAAGGAACGCGAGGGTGGCTGGTTCTCTGCGGTGGAATATGGGCAGCTCTCCTTTTGCATAATTCATATGTGTTTTCCCAGTTTTATATGATGGGATGTATGACTTCATAATCAGAGAGTAGTTTTTTAAAAAAGGAAATGTTCTTACCCCGAAGGTCTCATAAAAGTTTTGACTATGCAAATACTATTTTTTAAACAAACTGAAAAAGTGTCAGTGACCTCCACTCACCTCAGCTTTGCCTGCCTGTCCAGTCCAACCACCTTCCGTACCACCTGCTGGCAGAAGCCATAGCACATGAAGAGCACGGAGTTCTCGGCGATGTTGGCGATCAGCGCGGGGCTGGTCCCCTTGTAGAAGCCCCGGAAGCCCACCTGGGAGTAGGTCTTCAGGCAGCAGTCGGTGAGGCCCCTGTACAGGTTGGGGAACGTCTGCATCTTCACCTTCATTGTGTCGAAGGGCTGCCCAGTCAGCACACATGCTGTGCCTCCTGCAACCAGGACAGAGTCTGTCCAGCACTAGTCTACAGCTGTGTGTCAGGGTGTGACCTCGAGGGCCCACAGAGACGAGGGACAGGCGGCCCACCCTCGGGCTTGGCTCTGCATCACCTCATTTTGACCTCTTCCTCCCTGAAACCTTCTAGCCAGTCCAATAAAACTTCGAGGGGGTCCCTCCTGTGCCTGGCACCCAGCTCCAGCCCTAAAAGACCTCACACTGCATAGGAAAGAGAGACATGTGTTCAACAGTCAAAGCATAGGATGCAAAGGTGTGACATGTGTCTAGGAGCATTGGGCAGAGGGAACTGGGCTCAAAGCCTGACTCTGCTGTGAGATCTTGGACAAGCAATGCAACTTCTGAGCTTCATCCCCTATCCAATTAGCATAAGGATTAAATAAAAATGGAAGAGAAGGTTTAACATAATCGCTACTACACAAGTGGCTAATGATTAGCAGGTAACTTCCACATAAAAGGAAGGGGAGAAGAGTCCATCACTCTGCTTTGCCTGATGCCCAGTGGTACTGATGACTATCAGAAAAATAACAGAGGAATAGGACACAGATAAAGGAAACAAAGAGTCTGACTAGTCCCTGAAGAGCTCAACGCCTGACCCCTTATTTGGAATTTACCAATTAATGATTCGTAATCAGACAGGAAATGGATCGGGACTTACCTTTGCTTAGCATAAACCATTTCTATGCTTTCATACTGTAAGGGTATTAAATACAGCAAAATCTAAATTGCATCCGATTACTTCAATAAAAGTTCTGAACGTAAGGAAAAGAATGAACTATAAACACTGTAATATCTCCAGACCCTGGATGGGGTCAGCATTCGGGGAAGTCCCACTGGCTAATGCTTCTGCCTCCCCTTGGGCCTGAGACATGCCCTGCTGTGTCAGGAAATGTAACCATAGGGTGGGGTTATTAAAGCCTCAACAGAATTGAAGAGAAGGCTTACATAAAATAATAAAGAAATGCGATTTCATAACTTCGACATAATACATAGTTACTCCCACTAAGTTATGGACAGTGGAGATGGAGGGAGGGCTGTTAAGAATAACTTCCAAGTAATTATTGGCAGGTAGATAGCTTCAAAAAGTCTGAAAACAATTTGCTCTCTTCTTTGAAGCAAGCACAAATATGATTTCTGCGATCCTATCACCACTGATCCTTTCTTCTAGGGGAGCAAGGGCACATTTCCGCCGCATTTCTGCCTTATCTTGCCTCACTGTCCCCAGCCCTGAGTTGGCGGAGCACAATTTAATGAGATGTTACTATAATTAGTTATTCTCTCCCAGGTACTGATGGGCTAGAATCAAATAAGATCCTACTTACAGCAAAAACAATTATCCCCAAAGAGGTGAATGTCAGAATTTTTAAAGTGGGTTCATAATTTTGAAAACCTAGATGCAGCTAAATGGAACAATCCATTTAATTCAGAGCATTAATATTTTTACTAGAGGTTGCCCACATTTTAACCCAATCATCCTGAACAGTGCAGACATCTGGGTTCCTACAAAACGCATTTGTTGCCTATCTGCACCAGTTACATCTCCAGCAGGGAGAAGGTAGGAGGCTCATGAATTTTCAAATGCTAGCTCCAATTCCCACCCTCCATCCATGGAGGAAAGCTAACTTCCTATGTAATGTCCCATACACAAATGGCACAGTCATGGCATTCACTGTGCCCGCCTCAAGGGGGTGATGACTATTCTGAATGTCAGCACCAACTCCTGAGACCCAGCAGGTCCTCATACCTACCAAGTCAGTGAAGCTGTGAGTAATTTATAGGGGTTAACTCTTTCGCCACTTGCTGAGAGCTCAGACCCTAAGACCATCTC
This sequence comes from Vicugna pacos, assembly GCF_048564905.1. Classification (NCBI taxonomy): domain Eukaryota; kingdom Metazoa; phylum Chordata; class Mammalia; order Artiodactyla; family Camelidae; genus Vicugna; species Vicugna pacos. The sequence continues at coordinate 12,981,461 of NC_133000.1, read as the reverse complement.
AGTCTCCTTAACAAGTGGAGATGGCCTCTGCACTCCCGTGCGGGTGTCACCGTTGCACTTTACTCTGCGGGAGATGCAGAAGTGTCTTGCATCCTACACTCCACCGAGGTTGGGGTTCTGGATGTTCAGTCTGACACAGTGGAGCCAGCAAATGACAAAGTGTTGAGGAAATCCACCAGGGCTGGGACAGTGATGGCGGTGAGGGAGGGCAGAGGTGGACACGGAGAAGCAGACCTTCACCCAGAGGGACCTGGTCCACCCTGCCCACTCAAGCAGAGGGGAAAGTCTCAAAGCCCTGGAGGCAATGTTCCACTGAATGGCAGAGAGGCTGTCATTTTCAAAATAATTCTAATCAAAAAAGCTTTTGGTTTGTTGTTAATTTGGCATTTGAGATGATCAATGATCTGAAATGCCACATTTCCTGACACTACTTAAACAAGGCACGTTTGCGAGAGAGCAGTTCATGCAGAGAATGCGTCATTTTATAGTTGTTCAACTACCAAATCTTAAAGTGCCACCAACGTTTACATTTAAGGGGATTTAACTCTTGAGTTCCAAGTTGCCTTATTTCAATAATTTATCCAGTTACCTAACTATCTTCTTCAAATCCTCCCCAACCCAGTTCCTGGGGCTCTGGATCTTTTCCTGGAATCTCTCCTACAGCAGCTTCAGATACTGACAGCTTCCCTGTGCTTTAGAGCAGATGAGCTGGGTTGCAAGACTGCATGGTGGGGGATATTTGATTAAGAGGAAAAGGGGTCACACACACACAGAACACAGGGGTGCTACACCTGTATCACCTCAGACCATGGCTGCCTCCCTCTGCTCCCACACACATCACACCAGTTCCATGGGTGGGCTGTGTCCACATAACACTAGGGGTCCTCTGCACCTGGAAGGAAACAGGGCGCTATTACAGGCCCCATTCTCACTGGAAGCAAACTGATGACTCTGAAAATGGTCAATTTATCTACTGTTTTTTCCCCCCAGCAGGTTTACTAGATCTGGGGTGATAAGCCTGGGTGCCAGCAAATATTCATCTCAGAGTCCAAACTGGGACGTAGGAAAGCTCAGCCCTCAGTTCCAAAGGGGCTGCTCTGTGCCTCCCAGTACAGCTGGGGATCACACCTTAGAAAAACCCCAAAGCCCATCAGTTTCCCCGACCAGAGAGCCGGGACAGTGAAGGCTCCAAATGAATCCCCACCTCCGGGGGCACTGCTGGCCCATTACATGGTATTAAAACAAAGACGACAGAACAAGGTAAGGAACCAAGCAACCAAGGTGCTGGCCTTGTCTTTACACCACCTAGCTGTGTAACCTTGAACAAATTCACCATCCCTCTCGGGGTCTCTTTTCCACACATACAATGAGCATTAGAGCCAATGGTCTCTAAAGGCCCCTTCAAACTCCATCTCTGAAGACAGAGGCCCCTTCGAAGTGGGACTGTGGCTTCTCGGTCCCAGAAAGGGAGTTCCCATGTCACTAACAGGGACCCCCTCTGCCCAGCCCCAACCAGCCCGGCACAGGCTTAGAATACAGACCCCCTGCAGGGGAGCCTGCTGTCCTTGGAAGTTAGACAACCGGGGCGGGGGCGGCACTACGTCAATGAGGGGTGACCCTGGGTTACCAGCCCAGGAAGGCACACCTACCCAGTTACCGGGAAAGTGAAATGCTAGCATGTACAAGGGCCTGATACATGTTTCTACTAGTGTAAAAAAGCACGTGCACAGGCAAATATCTTACATAGCCAGGCTCCCGACAACACTGTTGCAACTGATACCTTTAAAATTTACTGAATGTTTTAAATGTGGCACTCCCGTAGCTTTTCCTAGAAAGCCATTTATGGGCAGGTGCTTTCCTTCCATCACAACAGATCCTACGTCTTTGATAGACCGACTGAAGGACATAAAATTCCAAGAGCTGAGCATGCCTCCTCCTGAAGCGAAACGCCCTCCTACTGCGGAGACACATACCGAGCCCAGGCGTTCTCAGGAGGGTAAGAGGATGCCAGAGGCATTAGCACCCCTGCAGTGTGGTGGGGGGCCTGGCGGCTGCCGCTCGATTCCATGGTAGGGTGAGGGGCTGACCCAAAGGCATGCGGCAGGCAAGAGGCCATGGGGGGAACCAAGTGGCCCTTGCTCCCCTGCTCCTTGTGGCCTCTGACCTGGCAGCGCCCTTGCTTGCACTTCTTATTTGTGTGGGCAACACGCTGTCCCCAGCCTTCCTCATGAGACTGCCTTGGCTGATTTCTGGTTCACAGGGAAATACTTTGATCTTCCCTGAATCCACAATTTCTTTACAATTAAGAAGACAACAGGATGAGAGGAGGTGGCCCTCTGACTGCCCTTGATTGGTTGACCCAGGAGTTCCTAAGGCTAAAAGGACAAAGGCCAACCCACACCCCTGGCCTCTCCACTCCGACTCATTGTAAGAAATCAGTGCAGGAGGCAAGGGGAAGCCAGGATTTTCACCTGGGAAGTATGAGCTTTCCAGTGCTCCTCCAGCCTTAAAATAATCCAGGAATCTGGAGAAGCAATCAAATCACCATCCAGGTACTTCCAGTTCTGTCCTTTGTCTCAGCCTGAGTAAAGGCGACATTTCTAAAGAGGGGCCTGCCTGCTGTTGCAAGCACCACCCAGGACAATTTACCTGTGCCCCACAGGGTCAGAGTCTGCCCTAGGCTCGCTCCCTGGGCAATCCTGGGCCTCTCCTTTCCTTTCAGGGCAACTGCTCCCTGGAGAGATGACACAGTGTTATTTTCACACTGCCAGGGCTCTGAAGACTGCCAGGCTTGGAGCAGAATCCGGCACGACCCAGCCACGCGGCAACAGACAAGTGACTTCAGTTCTGAGCTGTGCTGTTTTCCAGCTGTAAACTGGGGACATTTGCACCCAGTCCCCTGACTCGGTTTTAATATCATGGGAACTACTCTACCTTCTGCTGTGCTCGGAAGACAATATCACACTTGCATTAAGTGGATTCATTCCGGGGTTAAAGCATATTGCTTCTGGAGTAACAAAGGTAATGCTCTCACCACGCTTTCACTCGATCTCACTTGTAGAAGGTACTTGAGGAACAGAGGATGGGGTTTTCTTTGGGGTTACCTGCAGCCCCGGCCGTGAGGTCAATGGCGGCTTGGATGGCAGGATTGGATTTCATGTCAGCCCTCTCCTCTGCTACACTCCGTGGAGGACAACTCTCTGGAGCTTAGGGTGGGCGCCTCATACCCCTGGAAAGAGGCAAGAGTTCACCATCAGTCGGGCCTCTGCAGCCCCACCTTTCTCTAGGCCTGCTGCCTAGATACTGGACCTGAACTTCTGAGAACCAGGAAATTGGCTCTACATTGATCCAAAGGAAGGGGTTCAAGGTGTCAGAGCAGCTTAAAAAGCCCACAGATCATAACCCTTTCCTGAGTAGCAATGCTACAGCCACCAGTGGAGACATTTCAACCAACCTTTTGGAAACCCTCAGAAACAAACACCAAATGAGCGAGCCAACCAGACACCCCCAGCGCCATCAAACCAGGCCTTTTTAGAGGCCTAAGTTACACTCTCAATCCACTAGGCTCTGTTCCAAATTCAGACAGCAGCCTGTGTCGGGACCCTAAGAGGTCACAAAACAGAAGGTCTGGAAAGGAATGGGTTAGGAGCTCTGCCCAGTGACACACACCTGGGTCTGAATGCCTGCCCTGCCACCAGTCAGGTGGCCCTTTGGGCCTCTAAAGCTGGAGGTCCCTGTCTAGACAAGGTGAATAATAGAAGTACTATCATTAGAATACAAAGGCAATCACAAATAGCCACATTAGACAGAGGATGATGAACTGTGAATACACACGAGTTCTTAGAGCACCTACGAAGCCAGCACCAGTTATTGTCATCAGCCCCCTCCAGAGCGTCTCAACCGTAAATGTGCACACAAATCACCTGGGGACCTTGTTAAAATGCCAGTTCTGATGCGACTGGCCTCAGGTGGGACCAGAAATGCTGTCTGCCTAGCATGTTCCCAGAAGAGGTTGATCACTCCCAACCACATTTTGAGAAGCAACACCTGGTCCATTGAGTCCCTAATTTACTTGATAAGAATCACCTGGGACACTTGTTAAATATTCAAATAACCAAGTCTCTCTCCTGGAGGTCTTGATTCAGTAGATTGAGCTGGAGCCTAGAAGTTTGGGAAAATCCGAGTCTACTTGTCTACCTTTAGACAAAAATCAATCATTGTTGAGACATGGTTCATTAACATAAAAATTAAAATAACCAATTCAGCAACCAACTCTGTATGGTTTTCAAACTATGTCACTGACTTATGCATGAATAACAAGGAACACTTTTTATTCATCACACAGAAGACCTGTGTGATCCCAAGTCAGGCCACCTCTCAGAGGAGGGGGTGGGTGGGCTGGATGGTCGATGAATGCAGCCACCAAGAAGTTTTTTAACCACTTGAAGTATGTTGCCAAAGACCAGACACCAAGAATCTTCCTTTCTTTACAAAAAAAAAAGTTTAAAATCAGCAACAGCAAGAAGCACAGTACTTAATAAAGCAGCTAAGACATACAAAACACCAATTTCATGTGACTGGTGGGCCTGGGGAGACCGTACCAGCTACCAAGGTTGATAATACAGTGGCCATTCCAAATCGAGAGAAGGGTATCAGGGTCCTAATCCAGTCTCCTCCTTTTCCAGATGAAACACTGAGGCCAGAGGAAGACAAAGGCTTGTCCAAGGTCACACAGCAAGTCAGTGTCAGAGAGAGGACTCAAGTTTTGCCTTTTGGGTCTGTGCCTATCAACCAAAACATAATTCCAGAGTATTCCAACCTGGCCAAAGAGAAAATGCCCAACCCTGCATTTTAGAGGAAAGTGGAGGCAAGTGGGGAAAGGAGTCACACAGACAAGGCACATCCAATGTGGCCTCTCAGAAAAACCCCAGGGGTTCATTCCCTTGGGGGTGGACGTTCCTTTCCTAACTTGGAGAGGCCCATGGCAGATGGTGCTATGTCATCAAAGTCAATTCAACCCCTTTAGGTAAGTCAAACTTAAACACATCAAATCCTACAAATAACTACCTGTAGAATTACTAGAACGATAAACAGTGATCGGAAGTAATGGATTAACTCAGGAGGCGTGGACAATTATTTCAAGTTACTCATAGCTTTGGCTTGAAGAAGACAAGTGGCTTCAGGGAGGCAAGATTGATCAGCATGAGTTAAACTGCTCGTGAGCCATCGGTACCACTAGAATCGAAATAGAAAAACTGAATCCTGCCAGCGTCCCTTTATGCCTCTTTCAAACTACACCAGAGTCCGAATCCAGAAGAAACAAACAGCGCCGACTGTACATCTTTCTTGCTCCTTGGGGAAATTAATTTCCCCTGTGGGGAATCCGAGGAGGCCGCATTCCTTACTAGGTAACAGGAATTGCTCCGGGAAGATTCCAGCTTCAGGCCGAAGCCGGCGTAGGGGGAGGCCGCCCACCACCCGACTGCCCAGACCGGGGCCCAAGGGCGCTGGGCAGCCCCGCCGGGCGCTCCTGATGCGAGGGCTCGGGAGCCCCGTCCGCACAAGGGGCGGCTTGGGGAGACAAGTTCCAACTTTGCCTTTCCGGCTCTCAACGTTCGCTGGCTCTGCCCCAGCAACCTGCGAGTATCTCCCATTCATAAGCACCTCCGCTCTGCCCAGCGCGGGGCTCAGGCGGCGCGGAGCCGCGAGGCTGCGTGACACGACCAGGGGGCAAAGGAGGGCAACCTTTTCCAGCAGGGGACCACTGCGGGCAGGAGGCCGCGGAGCCCGAGGGTCTCCGGGGATCCCCGGGCAGCGCGCGGGAAAGGGGCGCCCGCGGATCCCCGGGCACGTGTGCGGCGCGGCGGGCCCGGGACCCCGACTGCCCGGGAAGGTCACGCCGCCCCGGCGCCGAGGCCCGCCCGCTCCCCGCTCCCTCCTCCCGGCCGGCTGCCTGCAGCCCGCGAGCGCCCGACCCGGGCCGCGCTCACCGCCGCGCCGGCCGGCCACGTCCCGTTCGCGCTCCGCCGCCCGCTCTCGGCTCTGGCTCGGCGGCGGGGGCGGCCGTTTACACCCACGTCGGCCGCGGCCCGGCCCTCGGCCCCGCCTCCCGCGCCGGACGGCACCCGGCGGGCCGCCTCGAGGGCTCAGGAGCGCCCCTGCGGCCGGGCCGGGCGGCGCGGGGCCGGGGCCGGGGCCGGGGCCGGGGCCCGGGCGCCTCCTGCCCGCCCGGCCGCCCGGGAAGCGGAAGTCGGCGCGGTGCGGCGGCGCGCTCGGGCCGGGGGACGTGGCGGGGCCCGGCGCCGGGAGCGGGCGGGGCTGGCGGGGCGCGGGGAGCCCGACCGCCGCGTCACTCTCCAGCTTCTCGGTTCCCGCAGGCCGTGGGAGCTCGACCCCGGTTAGACCGGGGCTGGGGGTGTCCGCAGTTAGGACGAGTGACTGAATATCCTCGCTGGGACCCCGGGCTCGAGGCCTAACTTTACATTATAACTGAGTACGAAAGTACTGGAAAGGTAGTGATGAAAAATAAATTCGCTTATTGTCGGTTAAAAAAAAAATCACCGTTCTGCCTCCCGCGAGGAAATCTATCTCCACCGATGAGTTTGGGAAAGCGCCCTCACCGATGAAAACTGTAACTCTCCATTAGCCTTTTAGTTCCTAATGAATTATAGGCTATTTCTATGGCTCTCTGGCATTTTATTAAAAGCAGTATTCAAGGGATCTGCAGTACAGGAATTTTCTCTAGTGTCCTAGACAAAGAGGTAATACCCACTCATCGGAAGGGTCTTGGTCTATTACAGACACCTCCTCACTGTAAGTCACGGCATTCCGAGTGTTTTGGTTCAAATTCATGCATTTATTTTCCTTTTCTACACAGTGTTTTCTATCTTAAAACGTGCTATCGTTTTCTTTTACAACTTTCTGCCATGTTTGGATGTGGTGTTGGACTACTGCCGATGTAATTCAAGTGATTTTTGGCGAGGGCCAGTGACAAATATTTGAGGTGAGCTGTGTTAGTCTTTGACATGGATGCAGAGCCGGATAGACCTTCCTGAGGGAGGAGGTGCTGTGAAGGTATCAGAGCTCCTGATAACCGGGGGCCACTCATCGACACAGCACAAGACTGCCTTTTCACAGAATCAGCACTTTAGAACTCCAGCCTCTGGAACATAATTTAATTACACAAACAAGCCAGAGAGTTTGAGTGACTTGCTCAAAGTGACATGTAACCTAACTAGTGGGAGGCAGATCGGGGAGCAGCACCTGACAGCTGCTCATTGTAAGAGTCCCAGGCTTCGGAGTGCTTTGATTCAAACTTCATGCATTTATTTCCCTCCGGTTATAAGGTCCTAGAGGACTAGGACTTTCAGAATCACCTGACCCAGTGGTTTTCGCAAACTAGAAAGATGAGGCCCAAAGGAGCTGAATAGGGGCAGGCCCAGATCTCCTGTTACAGGTTAGAAAGAGCACTGGACTTGGAGCAGGCCACGTGTGTAAAAATCTCTGTGACCCTCACTGAGTGATTTAACCTTTTTAAACCCCAGCCATCACGTGACAGCGTCAGCATCCCGGACTCCTTTGAACCCCCTGCTCTGGGAGTGCTGCTGCTGCTCCAGGTCAGGCTCTGTACTCTCACTGAGCCATCAGCACCCCTGGTAATTTGCCTTGTCTTGCTCCAACCCCTTTCTCTCCTCCCCCCACAAACTCTCATTACTCTCTCCAAGCCTTCGTCAGCTCTTCTCTCCCTCACCCCTCCTTAACAACAACCCTCAGCCTCAATTCTGTAAACTAAGAAGCAATCAGGGAACTTTTGAGCAGATTTTTAACTCCTAATCACCAAAGTTGCCCTTTTTTGCACAAACTGTCATCTGTTCTCTCTCTGCTTGTTGGACCACCATGGCTAGCAATGAGACTGGCGAAGAAAAGGAGGCTAGGAGAGGTTAAGTGACTTGCCCGATGTAATACAGTTACTAAGGGAAGGGCTGGGACTCAACAAAATTCATGTTCTTAACTGCTACGCTGTAACGTGATACGTCCCAGAAGGCTTCCTCTTAAAAGCAAGAGGGTTGCAGGAGCTCGAAGTCCTTTCTCCTGGAATCCGTTTCCCTCCATAATATTTTATAAAATCACCTCAGCAGCTTAAAATCCCTCACAGTAGTGACTCTTTCTGCTATCATTGTTTTAGGAATAGAGAAATATAAAGATGTAAAAATCTTAACATCTCACAGGAGCTCAGAGAATTGATTGGAAAACCACTGGGTTGGCATTAACTCATGAAAGTGTCCTTGCAAGCTTTGTCCTAAGGGTAATTCCCCAGGGACCTGATGGCCCCCTGAGAACAGAATTTTAGAGTCATGCATCACTGCTCTCCACAGAGATAAGTCAACCCAATAGTATTTCAGATCCAGGTTCGAAACAGCAAACAAGTCGATGCACTGACCTCTTTGTTCCAGGCAGCTGCTTGCTGCATTTGGGATTGCACAATCTAGGGCCGTCAGTGCAGCTGGCTGTGTGATGGGAGGGCAGGTATGACGCAGGTCAGAGGTGAGGGGACAGAGTGGTCACATGGAAACGGGAGCTTTTGCTTTTTCAACAGGATTGCACAATGCACTGGTTAATGATACTAAAAGGAGAAACAGTTTCACCACCTGAAGACTTTTGGCCCTGATACCAATGGATGTGGATGGGTTTTAACAAAGTGTTAATTGGAGTCGCAAATAATTCAAAAACGTAAATTATCTCTAATTCAAGGGTACTTTTAGTTAATGAGAAAGAAGGAAATAATGCTTTGATTACACAATTTCAACTCCCATCGAAGTTGGCTGCTGATGTAACTTCATTGACAATTCCCTCAAATCTTTTTGGCATCAGGTTGAGTTTGTATTTGAAACAAATAAACATGGATTGGGATTTCTGTCTATCAATGTGAAATAAGGGGGTAGTTTGTATTCCATGAAAGAGTTGTGAGGGCAGTGTTTTAAAGAGGGACAGTTTCTTTTATTTGTCTTTTCCTTGGCAGTTTTTTTAATGGTACAAGCAAAAATAAGAAAAAGAAAGTTAGCTGAGGTGCCTACTTTATCAGACTTACATTTCAACCTGTAAAATACATGTTAAAAATAAAAGTTAATTTATAATAGCAAAGAATTAGGGGAAATGCCCATTAATGGTTAAAATTTAATGGGCCATCAATAAGAGGAAGTACTGTGCCACAATTTTAAAAATTATATTCTCAAATCATATGTTTTAGTATATATTTGGCTGCAAATAACAGAATGTCCAACTGTCAGTATATTTATTTTGAATATTAAAATATATCTAGAAGTGAAGTTCTAGGTTTGGTTAATATAACAACTCAGAAGTATCCGGGTCACATAATGGAATACTACTCAGCCATAAAAAAGAATAAAATAATGCCACTTGCAGCAACATGGATGGACCTAGAGATCAACATTCTAAGCGAAGTAGGCTAGAAAGAGAAAGAAAAATACCATGATATCACTTGTATGTGGAATCTTAAAAAATGACACAAATGAACTTATTTACAAAACAGAAACAGACTCACAGACATAGAAAACAAACTTATGGTTACCAGAGTTGGGGGAAATGGGTGGGAAGGGATAAATTGGGAGTCTGAGATTTGCAGATACTAAATACTATACATAGATAGATAAACAACAAGTTTCTACTGTAGAGAACAGGCAACTATATTCAATATCTTATAGTAACCCATAACTGAAAAGAATATGAAAAAGGAATATGTATGTACATGTATGACTGAAACATTATACTGTACACTGTACACCAGGTATTGACACAACATTGTAAACTGACTATACTTCAATTAAAAAATTTTTTCTAAGTAAAAAAATAAATCAGGGTTCTATTGGGCAATCAAGAATGTCCCCTGCTGCATATTAAGGATGTGGAAAAATGCTCAGGGATAAAATTTTTAGAAAGCACATTACATGTCAATATGGACTGAATGATCCCAACTAATTCTGCCTCTTGAAATCCCTGCTGTTCATCAAGATCTATTTTAGACACGCCTTCAAATGCCTTTTCCTGATCCCCGGTTCTCCCAAAAATATCAGATCACTGCTTCCTATCAAACTTTCCTAACAAATTTCATTGAGCACCGATCATGTGTTAGGCTCTTCATCAACCAAATGAAGTTCTGGAAAGGGTAGGGAGGGTAAGGAGAGAGAAATAAAGAGAGAGAGGGAAGGAGGTCAGAGCAGTCAGCAAGAGCTGGTCATTTATGGCATGTATGCCACTTTCCTTGCCCTGCACACACCCCTCCTGGTAGGATTTTCTGTTCCTGAGCTCACAGTGTCTCTAGAATAGATTGCTTCATATGTCGACTGCTCCCACTCTTGTGCAATGGAAATATCTTTCCAGGCTGGGGACATGGAGGAGATGACTGGGTTTCGCCCTCTCCTTTCTGTCACCAGGCCTCTGCACGCTTTATCTGCTCAGTGTTTCTTGCTGTGTTGGTTTTATTTGTGAGATTGATGTGACAATAAAGTGGAAATCTTACCCTCTGGGGGAAAAATTCTAAGTACAAGTTCAGGATTTTGATTAGGTGAAAAATGATGGTCTAAATTAAGTTATTAAGGATCACTTTGATCGCTGGGTAGAGAAGAAATGGTCGGAGAGTGAGAATGCAGGGAATGGGACCAGGTAGGTGACTATCAAAGCAATCAAGACCTGAGAGAGAGAGAGGGAGACACACACACACACACACACACACACACACACACACACACACACACACACACACACACACACACACACACACAGTATAAATGTTCTATAAACCGTGAGATTATTCCTGCTTCCAGAGGGCACTTGAACTTTGCAAATGCCACAAGGGTCCACGCACATTAATTCAGGCATAGAAGCAGTTTCCCGAGGGCGTAATTTGAGAGAACCAGGAAAGCAAAAAGAAAACAATCTCAGCTGAAGCTAGTCTTTGCTTATCGGAACTTAAAAGCTCTTCTTTTAAAAATTAAATTTTCTCAAGATGGCTCATAAAGGAAGCCAGCAATTTGGGCTTTCATACGTGAGTTTAATTCTTCAGCTGTCCTCCCGCTGGACAAATGAGAGAGAGGGACATCAACAAGCAGGAGAGAGGAGGAGAGGCTCATCTATTCACAAGGGATTATTTGGCCAAGGGGACAAGCCTGGGTGAGACACCAAAGCCAGGAGGCTCTGAGAAGCCGGAGGGCAGTAGAAAGACAGGCTCCTGGGGAGAATGAGCATGAAAAGGCATGGGGCTGGGGGACCAGGGAGCTCTCGGGTACTTCAGAAAGTGGCCAGAGGACAGTTCTGCCTGGAAACATCGCTGTCATCTCCAGAAATCACTTCCTAAGGGCTGTTTTAACATAATTCTGTGTCTTAGGCTGGGCAATACAGTTAGAATGACATGATCCCGGTCTTTGATAAAATCCAAAGCAATTTTACCTATAAATGTAGTGAGAATGAGCCATTTTACATAGAGAGGGAAAAGGAAAGCACCTAGACACTAATTTCAAGAGCACAAAACCACTTCCTCTCTGTCTTACCTCCCATAAGTGCGGCTGCAGCGCGTCTCAAAGCCCCCTCCCCCCGCCTGGGCTTTGTGCACTGAAGACCTTGAAAAGACTCATGGCGTCTCAGAGGCGACTCCGTCTGGGCCCCCACAGGAGCCTTGGCGAGCGTCTCTTTGCACTATGACCTTGTGTACCTGTGACCCACCAGACTTCTGGAGCAGGGCTTCAGTTGGTCTCATCTTTGTATTCCAAAGGGACAAAAACCTTATTTTCCCATAATAAATGTTCCATGTTAATACTAGTACCATATATCTCTCTGTATTTTATGTAAACACACATACTCATCTATTTTAGGCTGTGTTTGATACTCTAGTTTGACCTGCTTTATAAATTAGATTGTCTGGAAATATACGTATATACAGGGAGAAAGATAAAAATGTCCCACTGTGGAGGTGTGGAGACAAAACAGCTTTTACTCCACCTACAGAAACAGAAGGGAAATCTGACATCTGATGCTCTGCCCCACACACACCCACACCCCACCCAAACCAGGAAACCTCAGCCTCTTGTTTCTGTGCCTTTGGAAAGATGCTCATAATAATTTAGCACTTTGCCAGCGGGGTCACGAGTAAAGTTGAAATGGTTAGCCAAAACTGCTGGAGAAGTAGGCTTATTCTACAGGCTTATTTCACAAACCTCAGTGCACTAGTGCCTCTGTTGACCTGGCTCCTTAGATTTCCAAATGTTGACTATTCCTGGACTCTGGGGAGTCTGGGGAAGATGAGATAGCATGGAAAGGAAGTGATAGTGATACGGTGTCATCATCTGCAGTGACACACAATTACCCTGCATTCGATAATCCTGATATTATTCCGAAAACTAAATAAGGTAAAAGGTATGAACTGTTTAGTACTCAGTGATGGCAGTTAATGCTATTATCATTAATTACCATATTGCAAGTGTATATGGCACCTCTCAATTTTGTTGGGAAAAAGTTTTACTTTTTTTGTACTCTTTTACACAGAAGCATTGAAAGTCGATTTAGAGTTGATTTTAGGGAAAGGGGTTGTTTTACACATCAAAGGATACTGATTCTATGAAATGGAAATATGAAATCATAAATCCCGGCTATTCAATAATGCCTACCAACCCTGAAACTAAAATAGAAAATTATATAGCTAAAATAAATATGCTGATATTAATGAAAACAAGTATATAATAGACAGCAAAACAACATATTTATTGGAAAATGAAGTCATATATACAGGCAATGCTAGTGACTGAAAAGCAATTCATAATGTAAATTAAATTTGATTGCGTATGAAGTATATGCAGACAGAGAAATTGTGATGAAAAGTGGAATAAAACAAGCAGCAAACATTTTGATGAATGCATAAGCAAGTAGCTGCAGTCCCTGTAAGATTCACCTGTGCTGTGGCATTTGGGTTGCACTGTCCCGGTGCGAGGGAGAAGTGGCTTCTCTATTTGTCCTACTGTGGTTGCAAGAGCAGGTTGGCAGCAAATGCCAAGTTGGAAGAGTATTTCTAACTTTTCCTGACTCTTTCTAGGTGTAGTATTCATTTAGATCTTTCACAGATGTGTTATTTACTTAGATCTAAGGTGTTTCATAGAGTTAGCATCATAATGAAATAATGTAGGAAATGTGAAGTAAGCCAGAAAGAAAAAGAAAAATACCATTCCTAAAAATATCACTTATATGTGGAAGCTAAAAAATAAGGCAAATGAACTGATTTACGAAGTGGAAACAGACTCACAGACACGGAAAATAAACTTGTGGCTACCAGGCGGAAAGGGAGGGGGAGGGATAAATTGGGAGTTCGGGGTTTGCAGATACTAACCTCTATATATAAAACAGATAAACAGCAAGGTCCTACTGTATAGCACAGGGAACTATATTCAATACCTTATAATAGCCTATAATGAAAAAAATTTGGAAACGAATATATATATGTATAGCCAAATTGCTATGGTATACGCCAGAAAATTAACACACCAATTGTGAACCGACTATACTTCAACTTAAAAAATAATATAAGAAACAAATCTGGGGAAGATTAGATATCATGGAAAGGAAGTACCTTAGGTAGAAGTGAAATTGCTTGTACCATTAAGCTAGCCCGTTATTTTAATATCTTTCTTGCTCTTTTGTAACTTTGTATAGTTTTACCTGTTTTCAACATTTCTATATCATTGTTATTACTATGGATAAGTTTTTCAGCTTAGTGAAAAATTTAAAATGGTTTTAAAAAATGTATGTCAGAGTTTATTTTTCTTTAATTATGGGAATTTTGTGGGTGGTCTATGATGCATGGCACTTTCCAATAGCTTTGTCTACTAATAGTACCACAGATTTGTCCCCATGTGTTAAGGACATAAGAAATTCCATGAAATTAACTCTCTAACATACAGCAGGATATCCTTCTTTTCTTGTTGACTTTGACATCTGCTCGGCATTGTAAACCAGGGATGTTTCTCAATGTCGCTAATAAATATTTGAGACTTGAAAAGGTAGAATATTTTCTTCACGATCCTTTGAGCTTGTGTAACTTGCCTATGAATCATTTTGGATCACCTTGACATCAGCTTTAACATCAGTGCATAATGGCAAATTTATTGCTGCCTTTTCCCAAAAGGATTATCTCATATTTCACAAAGTCAAAATCAAGTTTGACAACTAAAAGGATTATGTGAACTCTGAAACAGCTGTTTTCTTGCCACAGTATCATTTGATTAAAGAATCTGAGCGGGAAAGGCATACCTCAGTGGTAGAATACCTGCTTATCATGCATGAGGTCCTGGTTCAATGGCCAGTACCTCCATTAAAAAAATAAATAAACCAAATTACTTCCCCCCCTAAATTTTTTTAAATACAGAAATTTAAAAAATAAAGAATCTTAATAATCATCACTATCCTACTGGATGTGACTCGTAAGTATTTTACCAGTACAAGGTTTTCTTTTTGTGAACAACACTGTTAAAGCATCAGCTGCCTTCCTTAAACAGTCTCCGTGATAACGTTTTTCCTCCCATCTCTGACTTTAAGCCATTTCAGCATTTATTAGAGGAAAAGGAAACCAAGGACAAGAAGGGGAAGTAAAATCCAAACTAGTCCATTTGTTATTCATTTATTATTCTAATAAAGAATAGATGGAGGGTGAGACAGCTGACTGGTTTAAAAGTTACTTAGTGGTGTAAATGTTTCATGCCAATTTTGTATTGTTAACATAATAATATAAGTATTATTAATGATTCGTGCTGAGGGCAGGGGAACTTCCAGTAATATAACAGTAGAAACCCTTTCTTTTAAATAGTACAATCAACACCTGCAGTCATAATTTGAAATACATTCTAATTAAAATCTCTCTAGTAGGTAGCTCCTTAAAGTTTTCTTTGCTCTTTCTTAATTTGTCTTCCCATGCTAATGTTGGAAGCATGGTTCTACCAGCACTTGGATGTTGTAGTTGAACTTCAATATGTCACCTCAGGCTGGAATGGTGCCCAAAGAACACAAATGCCATTGAGAGGGCGTGAGAACTGGGGGAACAGCCCTGGTTTTGAGTTGGGAGGCTTGTGAGCTGGCACTTACTGCTCATGTGACTTCAGGTGACTCACCCAGTTTCTCAGGGGCTCATTTTTTTTTTTTAAAGAAGAATTCTTTTATAATTGAGAATTTTAACAAGGACTGACAAAGCTTTGAAAGTAGAGCTTCATGTGATCTTTAAAAGTTAATTTATGCCTATTTAGCTCTGTCTAACTGTAAGATATAACCAACTTTTATACAAGGAAAATCTGAACAAAATCATTACCATCTGTGTTTAATGTTTAGAGGATTGTCTTTTACCTTTATATTTATTTACTTTTTCCCCACTTTTTAATTGAAGTATAGTTGATCTACAATGTTGTATCCATTTCTGATGTGCAGCATAATGATTACATTATACATATACATATTCTTTTTCATTACAGGTTACTACAAGCCACTGAATATAGTTCCCTGTGCCATATAGTAGGGTCTTGCTGTTTATTTATTCTGTACCTAGTAGTTTGTATCTGCCAATCCCAATTCCCAATACATCCCTCGCTCCCTCTTTTCCCCACTGGTAACCGTAAGTTTGTTTTCTATGTCTGAGTCTCAGAGGCTCACTTTTCCCATTAGTAATTTGGGAGTAGAAAATCCTTGCCCTGCCTATCTTAATTGTAAATGATGATAAAATTAAACAATGGGCTTGTTCTTTGAAATTTTTATAAATGTCAGAATATGAAGTTTTTAAAGAACCATCAAGATGGTTGGAAATTAAAAACAACAACAACAACAACAAAAAACAAACCCAGCAGAGTAGAATGATAACATTAATGGACTTAGTTGAAAGTTTGCTAGGATGTGGTTGCAAATCTTCAATGATGGTCCCAATGAACCACTCCTCCTGGAATTTGGAGGGAAATGTAGTTCCCTCCCTTAGAATCTGGGGTGGCCCTGTGACTCACTTTTTACCAATAAGATGTCACAGAAGTAATGCTGTGCTAGGTCATACAAAGCTAAGCAGTTTTAGCCTGGGTCTGTGGAATGCTCACTGTAAGGCAAGCCAGCTTCTGTGTAAGAAATTCAAATACCCTCAAGTGCCATGTTGTGAGGAAGCCCAAGTTAGCCAGGTAGAGAGGTGTAGGAGAGGAAAAAGATTTCTTTTCCATCTAGTCATCTTAGGTTCATTGACCGGGACTCTGAAAATTAGACTGCCAAAAGACAGGTTAACAAGAGAAACAAACAGGAGTTTATTAACATGTGCATCATACATATACATGGGAGCGCTCAGAGATGAGTAACTCAAAGGAGTGGTTATAACTTGGGCTTACAGAGCATCTTAGCAAAAGAGCAATATATTTTTATAGGGGGAGGGTATAGCTCAAGTGGTAGAGCATGTGCTTTGCACGCATGAGGTCCTGGGTTTGATCCACAGTACCTCCTCCAAGAATAAATAAATAAAGTTAATTACCTCCCCCCAACAAGAACAAGAAAACCACAAAAAACAAAAGAGCAATACATTTTCAGAGAAGTGACAAAACCAAGGCACAGGGCTGAGTTTCTAGGGCAGTAAATTGTGAGAAGGCAAATATCTGGGAGAACTAATGTAAGATAAAGGCTAGTTACTAGAGGTGGTTATGTAGATTCCTTTAGTGCCATCTCTGGGCTGATAAGAGTCTAGAGTTGCCTTTGGTGATTAAATTTTGTTCTTTCTGGTAGAGGATGGAGGGGGACACTTTTACAAATTTCTGTCCTGCTCTTAGGCAAATGGAGGGCAGAGAGGTTTTCTTGTGTTTGTTTCTGCTCAAATGTCTCCAGCTCAGAATAATCCTCATACCAAAGGGGCATATTTTGGGCTGGCATGTTCTGCTGCCTTTCAGCAGCCTCATGGAGGGAGAGAGAGAGAGATAGAGAGGAAGAGAATTGCCCAGCCAGTCCCTGTTTCTCCCAGCTGTTCCAGCTAAGCCATCAAATATGTGAATGAAAAAAAGAACTTTCTTGGACACACTGGCTGCCATCTGCAACCACATAAGAGACCCCAAGCAGAACCACCCAGCTGAGCCTAGTCAACCACAGACCCATGAGAGACAGTAAATTGTTGTTTTAATCAGCCATTAAGTTTTGGAGTGATCTGTTATGTAGCAATTGATAACCAGAATATAGAATGATTGTTTTTTTCATTTTCATGGAAGGCTTGTTGAGCTAATTAGTGTAGAATTTCATGAGACATTTAGGACAAAGTCACTGATGTATATCAGGACCTACTTCAGCTGATTTGATTCCTCTTGCCAAAGGTACATTGTTCTAGAAAGTGCATTTCGACAGAGCACTGGGAAGGAAGAAAATAACAGATGAGTCAATGCCAGAATAGGAGGAGGAAAAACATTTTCTTTTAGGCTATGTTTTGTTACTTCCATAAATGACTGCCCTGGACAATTTGCACAAGTTATGGTTTTTCTAAGGACAGTTCTATTTTTTTCTTAGAATGTATTGAAGTTCTTTTGTGGTTTAATTTGTAGCCAATTGGAACTAGTCTATTAATTATCTTTATTGTGGTCATCATTTCATGATGTATTTAAGTCAAATGATTATGCTGCACCCCTTAAACTTATACAGTGCAAGATGTCAATTATATTTCAATAAAACTGGAAGAAAAAAAAAACACCCCTCACCACCAAAAAGAGAGCATTACTTGTAGGCAGAATAAAAATAAATAAATAAATAAATAAAAAGGAAAGTATCCCGAGTGTACTGTGTTCAGTGTTGTCCAAAACGTTCTGTCAGTGCTAGAGAATCTTAGCAAGATCTGCTCAATGGCCCAATGTAAGCTGTGTTTTTCAGAAGCTCAAAAAAAAAAAAAAAATACCCACCAACCCTGACTGTTTTTTGAAGTAGCAGGGAAAATGTTGATGTCAATATTCAACTGACAGTGTGGAATTCTAAGCTCGAAGTTGCCATGTGACCTACCAGCCGGCATTTTCCCCGGGGTTTTTGCTCATGCCCCTCCTGATGTGAGAATCCCTGATCTCTTCTGGGTCACTGTTCACTGCTTTCATAAAGGGCAGGAAAAAGCCAAGTCTTTCTCTGCATCCTTTAATCTCTAAAGCCATTTTTAAGATGAGAAACATGTATGTCACGTTTTGACTCTACGTCAGGAACAGACTGAAAAGCAACAAAACTCATCGGACAGCATGTCCTATGGTAACTTTTTTTTTTAAACTTCCTTGGTGGCCATGGATAGTTTTGAGAATATGATGGACACAGATCTTTTTCCCCAAATGCCACACAGTAGGGTCAGTTCTGCGCTTCATCATACTGGTCCCATTAGCAGAATTTGCACAGTTGATCGCTCCCTCCACTCAGCTCTGTGGTCCAGGTCCCGCCTGCTCCCCTGCACCCTCGCTGACCTCAGTTGACTTCACCTCGGGGACTAGAATCGCCGAGGGGAGGAGACGCTAGGAGGCAGCGGGCTCCGCCCCGGCCGCGGGCGAGCCCGGAACACAGTTACCGGCTCCTGTTTGCGTCCGGAACACAAAGGGAGAGGAGCACGTTAGCTGGAAACGGAAGCGAGAGTAGGGGGGCGTGTTTAGCAGAGGACGCACCGTCCCCGTTGGGTTTTCAGTTCAGTGTTTCTCCGCGATGTTTCCAAGAGTCTCGGCGGTCTTACCTCTTCGCCCTCTTTCCCGCCTCCCTTTGTGCTCCGGAGGCCCGGAGGCATCGGCGGCTGCGGTCGTGGTACTCGGTTCTCCGCACACAACGTTCAGGTACCGCGTTTCAGCGCTGTTGGCCTCGCAGATCTTCAGGCAACCCCTGTCCCCCTCCCTGTACATTCAGTTATCTTTCTCCGGCTTTCTGGGGTCCATGGTTTGACCCACGGGATCTTAGAAGCCGTTGCTTTAAATCTGAGGAAAGGGAAATCCCAGAAAGTTAAAATGACTTGTCCAGGGTGGTAGGGTGCGTGGGTAACAGCTCCGGTGACAGGCCTGGTCCGCTGCCCTGTGCTCTGCTGCATACCGCGCTGCATCCCTTTTGCCACGGCTCCCCTTTTATCCAGGTTCCAGAAACGAAGTTTATTTTTTTTATCTCTATCTATCTATCCATCTATCTATCTGATCTATCTATGTAATCTATCTACCTATCTTCCCCAAACTGTGATGGTCTCATTCCTCCCTCCATTTATTCTTTAGTTCCTTATTGAAAGTGCTTTACCGTGTGCCAGCACTGGGGTTAAGTCCAGAATAACACAGTCCTACCATCACGGAGCTTGTAGTTACACCATTAGGCAATTCAGGTATAGTGGAGTAATAGCTGGAATAGTGTAGGTAGCACAAAATGCTACAGAATTACTTGAACAAGTAATTGCTGTGCGAGCAAATAGGGACGCCTAACCATAGTAAGAGAGGTTCAGAGTATCGTTTCTGGAAAAGGAGTCTGATAAAATCTGAAGGGGAACCAAGGGTTGGAGTCAGCCAGGCAAGAAAAAGATTTACTGCATACTCGGTGTTGGTATTTATTTTCTGAGAATTCTCATGATTATGAAAACTTGATTCTACTGAATATGTATTCCATGCAGATTGGTTTGGGGCCAGTTTGGTTAAGTACAACCCTGAAATAGGTTAGTAGCAGTGGGAGTGGCAAGAAGTAACTGGATGGAGAAGAATTGCACAGATGAAATTGCTGGAACGTAACATATGATGAGTTAAGTAGTCAGAGAAAGCAAAGATTTCAACTGGCTGCCTTGACAAATTAGGGTACTGTTAAGGGAAGAATGAGGAGCAGCTTTGAGAAAGCTTTTAAAATACATAATAGTTTTTTGAATACAAAAACACCTATTTGTGGTAAGAGGCCCATTCAACACAAAAGTGTGAAATATGGGAAAGCCAGTCTGAGAGGCCAGCTCTTAAATGTGGTTTTAGATGTGCTGAGGAGATGTTGTCGGTGGAAACAAGGCCAGGTGGGAGGTTAAGGCTAGAGTTTATTATTTTACTGCTATGAAGTAACTTCCTATACTTGATTTTCCTGGTATAAGTATAGATTATTTTCTGTAGTACTAGAACAATCTCAGAAGGGAACATGGGAGTATGGGTTATATATGAGATTCATTCTCTGATTGCCACCTTTCTGTTTTAATACCTGTAATATTAATTAACTTTCACAGGTGCACTTTCCTAAATTCAGTTGTACCATATATTGAATATTATAAGGGTCCTGTGTACTGATTATAAAGATAAGTGCTATGAAGTTGGTTTTCATTCTAATTTTTAAGTGTCTAATGTATTAGCCTCTGACATTTTTATAAGCAGATCAAATAGTTTGTTTCAGTATTTTTGAAAATAGCCGTTTTCTGATTAAATGCAGATCCTTGGGCCTGAGTCCAACTGTGAATCTCAGGAATCCATGGTTTGAATAAGCTCCTTGGATGATTAATATGACCTGTAAAGGTTAAAAATTACTACTTGAACCTTTCTGAGCAGCACTTTCTTCTTCTTTAATATGGGAATAATAAAACCTATGAAACCTGTCCTATAAAAATAGTAAGGATTAAATGACATGTGTAACAGCTACTCAGATGTGGTTCTCTGATGGCATCAGCATTAGTTGGGAACTTAGAAATGCAGACTGAGTCCTTCCCCAAAGCTACTGAATCAGAATTCCTTGGTAAAACCAAATAATCTGTGTTTTAACAACTCTTCTAGGTAGTTGTTGTGCATATTAGTTTGAGAAACAGTGCTGTAGCCTGTTCGCTTCATAAAGATAGGGATCATGAAATTCTTATTTACTAAATATTATCAATGCCTACTATAGTGCCCAGCACAGAATAGATATTCACTATATTTAATAAATGACTTTTTATACATTATACCTCTTACAAAGCTAACACATTCATTAGTTTTTAAAGTTCTTCAATATCAACTATCAAAAGGTTTTTAAGGCACAAAATAAAATTGGGTATGTGGGTTACTTTAGAATTGAGAGATCTTTTACATGAGTTTGAAATAGATGTGATCATTTGTGTTGTTCTTTTTCACAAATGTATATAAAGAAGCAAGCAGAATAACAACTCTAGCTACTGAATATTCTTTTTTTTCTGTTCCATTTTAGCTTAGTTTACAAATGGTGATTGGTTAAATGGCATGTAGCTCAATGAGAAAGTTAAATAGATCAGAATCACACCCAGGAATTTTTTTTTTTGAAGAAAGTAGCTTTTTTTATTGATATAAATTTCTTTATTTTCATGTTGTTTAATTATGACTTTTTATAACTATTATTTTATCACGTTAAGAGCAAGGATTTGGCAATCTGTCAGTTTCGGGTTTGAGAATAATAAATTGAAATTTATTGACCATGTCAGTGTTTTGCAATTTTTTAAATGTCATGGACACACAGACAATGCTATTTGTACCAAACTTTGAGTTAAATGGAAGGGGGTACCAGACAAGAGCCCTGGGCCTTGCTTGGCCACCCCGAGCACTAGGTGGGCAATACCTCAGCACAGCTGTAACTCATTTGTGGCTCACCACTGTGTCTTAGGCCTTAGTGAGCTTTGAGTTACATGACCTTAGGTAAGTACTTCACCTCTCTGGTTTCCAGTTTCTTTATCTGCAAAATAGAGATAATACATACCTTTGGAGTTGATGTGGGTGTGAGAAAATGTATATAAAATGTTGCACAAGACTAGGCACACAGTATATGTTCAAAAGATAATTGAATTGTTGTCCTTATGGTTGTTAACAACAATAATAAGCAAAAAGGAAGGATTTGAATTGAAAAAATTTTAAAACACATCGAAGCAGCATTTGGAGCCCTAACAATTATTTTGCATAGTATAACTATTTTT
The DNA here is from genome assembly GCF_048564905.1 of Vicugna pacos. Taxonomy (NCBI): domain Eukaryota; kingdom Metazoa; phylum Chordata; class Mammalia; order Artiodactyla; family Camelidae; genus Vicugna; species Vicugna pacos. Next base: position 12,959,551 of record NC_133000.1, on the reverse strand, counting down.
TCTTTAATCCTTCCAGGACAAAAAATAATATCCAAAGATATTTTGGCACTAACAGCGTGATCTATAGCAAGAAAGATGAGAAGTCTGTTCCAACCCATGAGACTTCCAAGGAGACAGAGAGCCAAGAGAGTGTGAAGGAGACTACGAAGAAAGACTTGATAAATATTATTAAGGGCATGAAAGTTGACTTAAGCACAGTAAATGTACAAACAACAAAGCCACCCAACAGAAGGCAACTTAAAAGTTTGGAGGCTACAGTTGGCAGACCTCATAAAGCTCCCATAGATGCCCCCCAAAAGAGGTAAATTGAATTGCAATCTGAATGTTTTTCTTTGAAAGTCATTTTTGAAACTTCTTTTAGGAAAAAAAAATTGAGAGTACATTGGAGATACAGAATTAATGAAGACTATCAGTTTGTACACACAGAGACTCTAATAATTACTTGAGAAATACTATTATTGTTCTGTATTTAAATAAGAAAGGGATATCTGTGTATAGTCTAGAGAGAAGAAAAGAGTAGGGATCTAATTGAGAATTCCACATATTCTTTATGTATTTGTCAGTGTTATTAACTGCCCTTTAATTGCTTCTTTAAGCTATTAATTAAAAAATTATTTACATCCTAATTTGAAGGTGCCTCTGAAGGACTTGTTTATTTGAAATTTTTATTTAAAAAATTCCACCTAGGATGGAATTTTAGCATGTTGATTACAGCTGTTTTATATGACTTCCTTTGATCAGTAATTACCAGGGTTCTCAGCTTTTGTTGTTTCCTTAAGGATTGTAATTACTTGTGCTTATCAAAAGAGTATTATATTTTACTGATTCTAAATGTGATCAGTGATATTTTAGCATTGTGTTGTAGTTTAAATGACAGTATTTTGTTTTAGTGATACATAAATAATTATGTGTTGATGTCATTGATTCAAGTAATAAGATATGTGGCTTTAAGATCCCCAGCTATGACTTCTCTTAGCAGAATAAACAGATAATATAGATTCCTATTTCCCAGAATGACTTAACATTTTTATGGAACTTCTTGGTTTCTACATTGTATCTTAATGGTGTCTATGATATTCATAAGTATGGTATTCTACATTGTATCGTATGGTAACTACCTCTGGAAAGCATAATTGAGTGGTAGAGAGTAAACTAATGCAAACAGTGAGTGCCCATAATAGGTACCTCCTTCTCCTATTTTTTAGAAACAAAATAGAACAAAATACATATATGTATATAGAATTAGGTAATACACAAACATACATACTTATGAAGAGTTAGAGGTTTTTTTTTTTTTTTTTTACTTCTCAGGCCTTTTTATGACCCATGGTGCTTTTTATTATAATTATACAATGTAATTAACTGTTAATGAAATGGTTAAAATGAGTTGATTGCTTTGCAGAGATTCAGTAGCAGTCATTTAAAAAATTCCTTTCCAATTAGGTATGAATGAGACAAACATAAAAATCTAGGAAATTCTGCACTCAGATTGCTTTGTAAGCATTTTAAGTTCTTGCTCCATGTTTCCACTTTAAAGAAACCAAAATTGGCTGTGTTGGAGGGTGTACTATGGGTGTGGTGTATATGTAAAGATGTACCTTGGAATTTCTATCAGTGGTCCTATGTTTAAAGAAGAGACTTTGGCCTTACAAAAGATTGGTGAATGAGTTACATTTGTTTTGATTTTTAAAAAATATACCTTATATACCCCTTTCCCACTTTTTTTTGAGGGATCCTGGATGCACAGAATTAGGTTAATCATCATCTTTGATTCATGATGTACTGTCATCATTGCTGTACTGTCATCCACGCATGGCCTGCTGTTAGTTTCTTTACTTGTATTATATTTTAAACCCCTTATTGATGTAGTTATTGATGATTGATGACTGCATAATAATTGCCCCAAAATTTAGCAGCATGAAACAACCATTTTTTACGCTTACAGATTCTGTGGGTCAGCAGTTTGGACAGAGCACAATGGAGAAGGCTAATCTCTGCTCCATGATGTCTAGGGCCTCAGTTGGAAGACTTGGAAGTTCAGGGACTAGAATCATCTGAAGGTTTGCTCACTCAGTCTGGCAGTTGGTGCTGGCTGTTAGCTGACACCTTAGCCAGGACTGTTGGCAGAAACAGCTGGATGTGGCCTGTGTGGCCTGGGCTTTCTCACTGCATGGTGGCTGGGTTCCAGGAGTGAGTGTCCTGAGAGAAAAGGAGCCCCAAGGAATTTGTATTGTTTTTATGACCCAGCCTTGGAATCAGTTTGGACACCACCACTTTTATCCATGTGCCACACTGATTTATGAACGGTTCTTGCTTTTTATCATAGCAGCCGAAAAACCAAAGATTTCACAAAGAATGATATCATCGAAAGAAATGCATTTGTCTAATGTTAAAACTGTGAACCTTGAGTTAGTAGTTCACACAGTCACTGACAGATGTGGCTAGTATTTCCCTGTGGTGCTCCAGGGTGCCCTAGGGCACAGTTCAGGAACCAGGGTCCTGGTTTACACCGAGCTCCTTGCTAGGGGCTCTGGGACCACACCTTTAAGTTTCTTAGAATTCCGGATGTCTGTTTGAAAGGTACTCTGAGGCACCATTGTAAATCTTTCTAAGACCTTAACAAAGGGTTTTACAGTCATGTCCATGGCTTTGTCTTTAGACCATGTTTTCCTGACACTGCCCTGGATTTGATCTCTGTTCAGAAGCCATTTCTAAATTTTAGCATCATTTGCCATCTGGAAGGGCTAAGAATGACAAGTGTTTTATTTTTGATCCCAGCAAGTTTTGGCTCCTTTATGTGTAACAGTTCTTTCTTACCTCTCTCTGAGAACCCAGGAGGCACCCTCAGTTCTGTCAGGAAGTCTCCTTAGCTAGATCGTCCAGTTCACTAAGTATACCTCCTATTTTCCACGTTACTCAAGCGGTGGTGTCCCTTTTCCTCCAGCTTCCAGTAGCACTGATTTTCCTACAGCCCTCACTCACAGCTTCCTTGAGGGCCACCAGACTCTAACAGTTTCTTTGAGGCTCAACCTTGGGGATTTGGGAACTTGGATTTGCATGTTAGACATCAGATCCTAAGATAGAAAACCAGGGAGATAGAGTAGGACAATAATTTGGATCCTACTCATTGAGATGGTAATTCTCATTGAGTTGAAAAATGTAACTTCCTTTTCTATCTGGCATATGTTTCTCTTAACGTACCCTAATTCACTGAAGATTAGCCTATTTTTTAGCTTTTGGAAAATTTAAAACATAAAGTAACCAGAATCCTAAAATGAACCCTTTTATACCTGTCACCCAGCTTCAGTAATACCACATTTTGCCTTCTTGTATCATCTATACCTTCATCCACTTTCCGTCTCTCACTCAGTGATAATTTATGGGGGTTTTTTCCAGGTAAAATTTATATACACTTAAGTGTACAAATCTTGGCTGTAGGATTTTGACAAATGGATGTGCCCATGTAACCCACACACTTTCCAAGATGCAGAACATTTCTCATTTTCATCTTCCCCATCAGTAACCTCCTGTCCTAAGGCAACCACTGTTCTGATTTTTTTCAACTTAGACTAATTCGGCTTCTTCTAGAACATGATGTAAGTGGAATCATACAATATATACTTTTTAAAATCCAGCTTCTTCCATACAGTTTCATCCACATTGTGGCATGGGCTGAGTAATATTCCATTGTATGGGTATATCACAGTTCTAATGGTAGACCTTTGGGTTATTTCCAGTTTGGGGATATTATGAATGAAGTTTGTACAAATAGGTTTAGCCACTTTTATGTTTGCTTGTAATGTGTATTGTTTTTAAAATAAAATGGCATCTAAGGATCCACTGATTCATCATTTTTGAGGCTGATCCCTCACCCCTCCACTTTTGTATATTGTTCTGAGTTACTACTGTGCTTCAGCAAGGATCCATTAACTTTAACCGTGAACATTTTAAAGTTTATAGAAAACTGATTCCTAGTATTAAAGAATTCTTGGCTTTGTCAGAAATTGAATGATACTTTTTGGACTACAGACAAAAAGTTTTCTCCTGAGAAATCATTTTACTTTCCACCAAACTAAAGTAATGCCTCTTTTTTCTCTCCTTTGTTTTCTGTGTTCTCTTTCAGAAGTGAGTCCCTGAGCCCTGAGTTGGTGGCGGCCGCATCTGCTGTTGCAGACTCTCTCCCTTTTGACAAGCAGACAACCAAGTCGGAGCTGCTCAAGCAGCTACAGCAGCATGAGGAAGCCTCGCGGGCACAGAAAGATGGAGAAAGACCTAAAATTAGGTTAGTGAATCAAGTGGTCATGTCAGTGATGCTGATATCTCAAAATAGGCCGTTTCCATGTGAATGATGAGTACTATACATAATATATTCATTTATATATAAAATATGCCTCGTAAGTATTAGCAATTTGATTTCTTTTAAAAGTCATATGTTAAATAACATTACAGTTTTAAAAGACTAAGTCAGTGGTTAAACTTGTTTTGAGAAGTTCCATCATTTCTTGTCCCTGAAAAAGAAATGGTAAATTCAGTAAAGTTACTACAAATAAATACGTAAAAACAGAATAAGACAGTTCCTCTGAGAAGGTTTTTTTTTCCAGTTAAATAATGTGCTGGTTTTATGCACAGTATGGTCACTTGTTTTATTTGTACTTGAACAAATGCAGGGCAACAAATAGACATGGCTAAATTTCAACTTTAATATAGTTTTTAAATCTAGGTGATAGGTATACAGACATTGATAATATGTCAATTTCTCAGGATGTTTGACAGTTTTTCACAAGGGACACTTTTCATTGTGTTTTAAATGAACATTTCTGAAGAACACCTTTAAAACACAGAAGGCAACATCAGTCTTAGTGGTCTGTGGTGTTAATATGCAACCTACAATCTTTTATTTAAACATGACTTTTTATTCACTATTAGTGCATAGAAGTAAAATAAAGATTAAGTGATACGAATCTCATGTTTAAGAAGTTTATTACTTTTCTGTAGCTAAAATTTCTAATACATTTGACCTTTTTCTTATTTCAGTTTCAGTAACATCATATCAGATATGAAAGTAGCCAAGTCTGCCACAGCAAGAACTAGTACCAGACCAGTGCATCAGATTCAGTTTGATGAAGGAACTGATGATTTTGTTGCCCAGGAGAAGGCCACCGATCTTAGAAAAAGGTATTCAGGGCTCTGCCTTGGTTTTGTTTGCTTAACTGTGGATTTACTTGATTGCTGTGCATTTGTTGCTGATGGGTATCTGAGCCTCCTGGATGCATTTGTATTGGTCTGTCTCCTTACCCTCCATGTACCGTTTCCTAGAGAGGAAAGATGTACTGGGTTTAGCAGGGCTACATTTTTTTATACCATAAATCAAAATGGGTCCTGCCTCACATTTTCCCACAGTGAATAAAGTCTCCTGATTTAGAATAAGTGGAGCTGACTGAATCCTGAACAAATGAATATTTTGCAAGAAGCACTCTTTTTCATTCTGATGTGTGGCTAACTGTATATTCATGTACCCTTTTTATCTCGCTATGTAGTCATCTTTCTTCATACCTTAGAGAAATAACTCAATATCAACAAAAAGAAGGAAGAGCCAATATAATGCCTTAAAGTGCTGGATTATTTGTGGTAATCTGAATTTGGTAATTTGCAGTTCTTAAAGATGCTAAGCCAAGTCTCATATACTATTTTATAAAAGAAAGCTGTCTGTATTTACATAAAGTTTCTGTTCTTTCTCTCCTTCAAACCTATAAAGTGATAGTTAGGGAGGGGGAAGCAAATCTTTAGCACGGTCTGACAAACACTAACCAAACCTTATAGCGGGATGTGCTTACAATTGTAGTATTTTCTGTGTTGTGTATTCCATAGATTTTGTTTTATGTATAATCTCAGGAACCTGAGTTAGCTCCTTCCAATTGGAAAAGATGGTCAGCAGTTACCAAAGGAAGTTCAAGAGGTTACAGTGACTTTGGAAGATTATTTGAATTACAAATTTAAAGTGATTTTTATGTTATGATATTATTGAATAAAGTAGAATGTGTACTTGGAGTTTAACTTAAGATTCCTCAAAAATATTTAACTTTCATCTTCTTTGAATCAGTCTTCTTTGAAATGATGCCATGCAACTATATCAGAATGCTATATCAGAGGCTGATTTTTAATGACTTGAGCTGTCATCACAAGTTAAAAGGTGGCAAGGGCAAAGCTAAAAAGTATGGAAGGGGTTTATGCGCATATAATAATCGCATTGAAAAGCTGACTAATGGACTCTAGAATAAAGGGAAGCAATGGTGAGATACCAGGTTGTTGACCCTGCTCTGACTTGCGACAGCCAGAGACAATCCAGGCCTGGACTGATCACCAAAAATATATCCTCCACTGATCCTTCAGTTAGAGACGGAAAGCTGTGAGTCCCGAGCACTGGCTTTGGGGTCACAGTGGGCTGCACTGTGCATGTGACTGATTCTGTGACTGGACACGCTCCATAGCCCTGTCAGCCTGCTTCTGCATCTCTGAAATGCTGAAAGTGAAACCTAGCTGAAGTGGCTTTCTTGAGGAACAGAAATGGGTAAACAATATATAGTAGATACACAGCAAATGTCCTTTCCCTTCCCTTCTCGTTAGTACATTCCTCTTTTAAAATTCCATACTTCGGCGAATTATTCCCTCTTGACTGTGAGTTACTTTAATCCATCACCCTGTTGACCTGACACACAGTTGAGGGAATGCCAGGTGGGGAGAAGAGTGAAGCACTGAGGATGGTTCTGCAGCCTTTGTTTATAGACGCTTGGGGACCTGTGAGAGGAAAGCTTCTGTGATTTGAGATCACTGTATTTAATTTTAATGTATTTAAAAGGAATTTGATGTAGAAAAGAATTCAGAATTATTTTGAAAACTAACCCTCCAGTTTATAAGCGAGCGTTTAATCTGCCAGTAAATTTGTTCAAGAATGTGAATTGATGCATAAAGCAGTTGATTAAAACATACAAGGAAAAGTTACCTATTAACTCTCTGACATTAATTTCAAGTTAATTAAAAATAGCTATGTAAAGAAAGTTAATCATTATTTTAAAATTACAGAATGATAGCTTTGTAAGTCGGAATGTTTTGATTTTTCTATGCAGTCTTTTATAATTATAACTTATAATTAAACATGCAGTGTTTTTTACCCTTTAAGTAAGACAAACGTTGACTTTAATGACTTCCAATTTAGCATATTTTGATCGCTTTCCACAACATCAAGTTTTCTAAAACCTTAATATGAAATGGGTGAAATAAAAATTATGGCAAATTAAGCTAATCTTTTCAGTTAGGTATTTTGGAAATTAAACTGTTATAATTGCTTTGTTGTATTATGATGTAAAAATTCAGGTGCATTTGTCCCTGTTTTTTAGTTATCAGTCCTGAAGACGTGTCAATTTTCTTAAAATGTCTAGTATGGAGCAATGTAATTGTTTTTAATTTTTACATTGAATATTTCATATAAAAATTTTATCCTCATAAATAATTTTTGTTAACCATGTATAAAAATATTCATTAAAATATTTTTTTTTCAGTTTTAGGAAAAATATATTCAAGGGGAAGAGACTTAATATTTTTGACCCCAAGGCAGTAACCGAAGAGGCACCTGAAACAGGTTTGTCAAGAAAATAACACTATTTCTCAGGTGTAAAAACATTCTCTCTCTCAAAAATGTCCTTCACGTTTTGATTGTATAATAATCAGGTATTTTAATATTCTATCCTGTCTTTAACCTGGATCCTACATAGTTGTTGACATTGCTAGCCTCGGTCAGATTTCCCCCTTGAAGTATTGCGGACCATGAGCCCAATGCGATTTAAGTGCTAGCAGCTGCGTGGACATTAGTGATCACATAGTGTTTGCACCACACCTCTGTGCTGTTACGTGAGGATAAATTGTGGTGTCTGCCCTAAGGCAGCTTACTATCTAGAACAGGAGAGAGCATTTGTAGAAGTAACTAACTGAAGTGATTTGATGATTGTTTAGAAGACAGGAAGAAGAGCATGCAGGGAATATATTTAGCAGACTTTTGTTTTTTTCTTAACAAACTCAGTTTTTTTTTTTAATTGAAATATAGTCAGTTTACAATGTGTCGATTTCTGGTGTACAGCATAATGTTTCAGTCTTACATGTACATATATTCATTTTCATATTCTTTTTCATTATAGGTTACTACAAGATATTGAATATAGCTCCCTATGCTATGCAGAAGAAAGTTGTTTATCTATTTATATATACTCATTAATATTTGCAAATCTTGAATTCCCAATTTATCCCATCCCACCCCCTTTCACCTCAGTAACCATAAGATTGTTTAGTATGTCTCTGAGTCTGTTTCTGTTTTGTAGATAAGTTCACTAGTGAACACACTTAGTCTTTGTTCTCTATATTCTTCCCCCTTTCTTTGGGCAAGAAATCAAATCCTTCAGATTCACTGTTGTAAGACTAGTTAAAAGAGAAATAAGAATGTCTTATTGCTTGACATTAAATTCAGTTTACTGATAAAATAAATGAAGATACTCCATACAGATGGTCTCAGCTTATAAGTGACACTAATTTCTAAAGATTGTAACTTAGCTTTTTGGACTTTGGTAGAAATAATTTTTTTAATTTATATTTATTTATCTATTTATTTTGGGGGGGTAATTAGGTTTACTTATTAATTTTTTAGAGGAGGTACTGTGGATTGAACCCACGACTTTGTGCATGCTAGGCATGTGCTCTACCACTTGAGCTATCCCCTCCCCCGAAATAATTTTATATTTGATATTTAAGTTCTTAGGCCATCTTGCAGTGGCTCATTTAATCTTTCTATCAGTTACTTATAAAAACATCTGCTTTTCCTACTGTTCAATAAACTCCTTGATGTTAGGGGCTAGGTCTCAATGATTTTTGTATACCCAATAGCACCTAGCCAAGCGGCTTATAGATAATAGGAATAGTTACCTTAAATCCTTTAAATCCTTTTTTAAACTAATTGAGCTATAAAATGTATATCCATACAGGGAAGGAGTTATTTCACTCAGTGTCTGTTCATTTAAACTGAAGGTGAAACTAAGAGAACAGCTCCCTCCTTGTATGGTGACAACTGCATTCTGTCCTGTATGATGAAAAGGAAATACAAACGCACAGGCGTGAAGAATGGATCACCTCTCCCCTGTTGAAGTGGCAGCTGTTAAGCTTGCCTCGGGAAGGGAGTTTGTTGTCAGGGCAGCTGCTGTTGTGCACCTAATAATGAACAGCCAGAAAAGGCACTTGGATTCTTGAAGGAGCCGGCATGCTTTTTTAAATCAGAAATCTTATTCCTAAAACTGAAATTAGCTGGCAAGGAGGTACTGAAGTTGTATTTATTTATAAAACAATATAAAATGCACAGATTTATGTAACTTTACTCTAATGAAGGTACTATTTTAATGAGCTATACTTGGATGAATCTGAAGAATGTCTTTGTTCCCAGTGAAATACAAGAATAACAATAAGGTGCAAACTTAAATTTAGTGTTTTTTCACTGCTTCCCCCAACCACGTGAAATAATGCCTGACATGTAGTTGGCATTCAATAATTGTTCATTAACTGGATGAATGAGTTCTCCTGTCCCACGATTCCCACATTTTGCTCCCCACTGAGTTCTTACCACTTCGCAGAGAGTATTGTCTTAGACCCTACTGCTTATCCTGGAGTAAACTAGAGCTGAGAGGCAGTATAGCTTAATGGAAAGAGTTTTGGTTTGGGTAGATCTTGATTATTCAAATTTGGATTCTGCTGTACTAACCTCTCTGAGTCTCCCTTTCCCCACCTATAAAATGGGGCTAATACATACATCTCAAGGACTAAATGAGGTAATATAATTAAAGTGTCAGGGACAGTACTTAGAACACAATGGACATTCAGTAAATAGTTGCAGCTGTTAAGGATGATGATGATGATCATGATCATGGGAAAGAGAAGTTCAGCAGTGTCCCGTGAATAAATTTTAAAAACGTAACCATGATAATTAAGTTATTGTACAGTTATGATTACTCTGTAAATGTGGCTAATTATAGCCTAACTGCTGGGATCTTTATATCAGATGTTCAGGGCCAACATTCTTCGTATACAGCAGTCAGTCTGTGGTCGGCATGTCATACATGAGTCTCCATGTACAGGTCTTTGTATGGACATGTTCTCTTTTGGGTAAAACATCTTGGAGTAAAATGGCTGTATGGTAAGTGTATTTTTTAAGTCCTTAAGTTCTTATTTTACATTCCACCAGCAATGATTGGTGGGAATATGACTCATTCTTTAAGGATGTCTTAAATTTCCAAAGGAAATAAATGATTGAAACGTGATGATTTTGGTAGTAAGCTAACATTACATTACCTTACTCATAGAGTTGGTTGTGAGGGTTGAATGAACTAATGTATAAAAAGTATTTAGCACAGAGTAAGTGCCCAGTATCCATTAGTAGTATTATCATTATCATTCTTATTATGTTAATTTAACTTCTTTGGTCTTTATTAGTAGCACATTAGTGACTTACCTTGACAGACTGAAAATAAATAGGCTGGACTTTAAAGATCAAAATCTGTATGTTAATATAAAAAATATTCAGTCATAAAAATATCCTTAAACAAAACAGACATTTCTTTTTTCCTTTCCAGTAGAGGGGGCAGTGAGATAGGGGTTGATTACCTCGCATTGTAGTAAGACAAAAGTGAGGTTTGCAATTATCGTGGTTGTAGTCCTTATTATTTTTGTTTCAATTTTACCTATCAGTGAGTGACTTTCATTATACATTATAATTATGAGCTTCAAGATCTGACAAAATATTACCAATTCAGAAGGGATGACAACATTTTTAAAAAGAAAGGTATTTACATGGAATTGTGCTTATTTTGAATGTTTTGATTCTACAGAGGCAGGACCTTCTCTTTGGGATATAGAATTTGCTAAGCAGTTAGCTGCAGTCACTGAACAACCCTTTCAGAATGGTTTTGAAGAGATGATCCAGTGGACAAAAGAGGGGAAATTGTGGGAGTTCCCAATAAACAATGAAGCAGGTAAGTCTTAACATCAAAGGTTCGTAAAGCTCAGTGATTGAGATTTGATCTGGCAGATATTCAGTTGTAGATTCTAGATATATATATGAATTTCAAACCTGTGTGTAAACATGTTTGTGGTGTCCTGAAAGAAATCTGACCGTGTTTTTAAAAAGAATGCTGGAATTTCACTTAATTCTAGTTATTTATTTAGGAAAATTAAGAAGTAAAATTATATGGCAGAAATATGTCATGAATGCCTGTGACATAAAGTGTGGAGAACTACAAACGATGATAGCTTTCTACTTGCTAAGCAGGAAATTACCTGGTAAAACTTCTAGTACCTTAAATACTGGTTATGAGGTCATGCTTACGTTTCGGAGAACATTACAACTCTTCAAGTCTTATGCTGGTATCTTTTACTCATAAAACCATTGCATTAATGAGGCACACATTTCTTGTACTCAGAGCCATTCAAAGCAAAAATGTTGGGAGGCTTTGAAATTCTTTGGGACTCTTTGGCTGCATACCTAGATGCTTTGAACCAGTAATAAAATATTACCTACTTTCCTGGAGATTTTTCTGGAGATGTTACCTCTTACTCAGTCAAAAGGAAAACAGTATTACTGTGGTTTTTTTTTTTTTTTAATGACACCCATGATGTCATCAGCTAAACATTCCATTGAATTTTATAGATGTATTTTCAATTAGAAGAGATTCATTTACTTTTATGGTAAGATTAGCTAGAGGTTGCAAATACGTCAGGAAGTCTTAGGAAAATGTAGTGCATATTTTAAGCTTTGTAATGTTATGCTGAACTATAATATTTCAATTATTGACAGCCTTTCATTTGTTTCGATTGATAAGTGGAATGGAAACTTAAATATCAGAAATAGTCGTATATTTTCATAAAGCATTATTTTGTATAGGAAAATTTTATAGGCTTACAAATCCTTTAGGAAATTCTTATTTTGCATATTTGTATGGTATGTTCAGTAATACATATAGCAGCCTATGTTTCATCTATTACATAATATATATTTTTTTAAAGTATTGTGGCTTCTACTTCAAAGGTATCGAGATAATGTTTAAAAAACAAGGACTTTTATTTGTGTGAACCTGTGTACAGCTCTCAGCTCTGTCCGTTATTAGCCATTTGCCTTTGAGGAAATCCTTTAACCTCCTAACCCTTAGTTTCTTCATCTATAAGATTGAAGAAACCTCATTGGAAGAATGTAAGAATTAAATCGGATAGTTACTGAGTTGCTCAGCACAGTTCTTGGCATATAATACATAGGAATAAATGTTAGTCCCTTTCCCTTCCTGTATGATCATAGAATTTTAAAAGTAGCAAGCAAACTAACAAATAAAATGTATGACATTAAGGGAAGACTTTGTTCCATATTTGATGAAACTTGGGTGTTCCAGGTCCTCATGATTAAAAACATGGTTTTAAAACCCAGTATTAAGGTAGAATATGTGACTTTATTTAGGAGAGTGAAGTGTGGTGGTTAGGAGTTCAAATTCCTGAGTGAGTCTTAATCTCTCCAAGCCTCACTTCCCCATCTGTAAACTGTAGGAATAATAATAGCACTCATTTTATGGGATTCTTCTGAGAAGCAACTAGGATTATCCAAGTACAGCATCTCCACCGTCATCAGCTGTTTGTACAACAGTGCTGTGAAGGGATTTGCTGTTATAACTATTTTCTGTTCTCTACTATAATATTTATAAATCTTAAAATATTCACGAGGATATTATGTATTTTCTAGGAACCATCAAATAGGATAATAGGAAAGCATGAATTGGGGGTACATTGTCATCAACAGTAAACCATTTAAGTTCATCAAAATCTTGAGTGTCCAGACTCCAAAGGGATTTATCTTAGATTTGGCCTGGTTTTTGAGAAAGTGTAATTTCTAAAAAAGAAAAAAAAGAAACCCATGTTTTCTGGTCAGGTCGGGGAGATGAATGTGACAAGTGTCCATGTACGCTGTACGTATTATTGATGCTTCAGGGTCGGAGAGGAAGGTATCTCATTTCCAGCTCCTCAAGGCAATTGTTATCTGAATGAAAAACAGGAAAGGAACTGTGGAAACTTTCTCACTTTGATCACTCCCCTCAGCACACACTTTGAGGACTGGCGTTAGAACCTAGAGCCTCCACCGTTCAATAATATTCTTTTATGTTTCTTAAATTTTAAGATTAATAAAATATCATGCTCTCTCTCCTGATAATTAGCTTCATGAAGATTTACTTTGATGCTTTTGGGAAAAGGTGTTTTGTTTTATAGTTAGGGCCTCACCATGTCAGTTGGGAACATAATACTGAAAATGACAAAATGGCATGTCCTGTGTTTACAATTTACTTCCTAGTGTTTTGTTTTTCTGTCTTATAAAAAATTTCAGTTTGTTGTTTTGCCACTTAAAAATGTAAAAGTTGTTTTTCCAATTTGAAGTAGCTTTTTGTCAGTTTTTGTTTTAAGACCTGGTTTTCTGCTTCTGTTGTGCTTTGCCAGCCTAGAGATTTACAAGAGCTGTTAGGCGGAATTGTTCCCAGTTAAGATTTTGTAGTATTTGTTATATAATCGGATTGATAATAAAATTTTTATTTTAGCTTTGGTTCTAACTGAATTTAAACACATTTTTACCACTACCCAGTAAATAGAGTCTTGCTCTCGAATATTCATTAGCCATATGTATGCCACCAAGTTACAGGTGTTTTTGAGATGTTCTCCAAGAATAATTTGTCAGTTTAAAGGCTTCTGTGGGTGAAAAAGCTCAGTCATGGATGTCAGTCACACTTCTGTTTTTATTCTTCAGTTGGTTTAAACTTGTTCACTAATGTATTATCCTCTGCTATAGGATATCTGGAATGTGTGCTATAATATGAGCTAGCAAGAATAGTTATAAAATTCAAAATTACCATACAACTCTAAAGAGGGCTCTGTTAACGTGGGAGAGTATGGTGTGGAGAAAATCAGGGCAGATAAAAGATGATTAGGTACGTGTTGTCTGAAACAGTCTGTTGCTTGTTTGAGATGGTGGCCTATGGACAAGAGCCTCAAAGTACTGGCAGGAAAAGAATTAATAGTTTTGACAAAATAGAAGTGGAAACAAGTCAAAATGAAAGTGACTGAATTTGCTTCAGTGCTGTAATATATTCGTGTCAAAAATAATTTGTCATTCCTATTAACTAAATTTTACCCCTTATTTGCTGTACCATATTTTTAGCTGTATTCAGGATTTAATTATATTTAGTAACATTTAAAGCAGAATTAGACAGATTTAACCTGTGTTACTTTAGTTGATTGAACACCATGTGGGATTTTCTTCCTGTATTTAATTTTCCATTCTTATTTTCTCATTATATTGTGTTTCTTTTGTTTATTAAAAATATTTTAAATTAAGAAATAAATATATGAAAGTTTCCTTGCAAAAAAGTTAAATAATATGGAAGGACAGAGAAAATACTTTACCCCTCAGTTCACTACCCCTTTCCTGAAACCACCATGGTCAATAGTTTGGTATGTATCTTCACAGACCACCTTAAATGGTCGTTACACATTTATCTGTTGTTTTGTTTTGGTCTGTATGGGACCACACTATTTATTTTACCATTTTCCTTTGATGGATGGTGCTGTAGTGAATCCTTTTATACATGTCCTTCTGTACATGTCTGAGTACTTTTAGTTCTCAGAAGGGTCAAGCATGTTTTAAATTGCAATAAATATTGACACATTCTTTTCTAAAAAGATAACCGGTTCACCCTCCAAACAGATATGAACATCCTATTTCTTCACACCTTACCTGATGCTGACTATGTTTTAATCTTTCAAATGTTCAGGGCACCTGTGGTATCGTTGATGTTTTTGTTTGCAATTCCTTAATTGCTAACCAGATTATGCATCTTTTTGAATGTTTATTTGCTATTTCATACTTGTTCTCTGACTTACCTCCTCATATCCTTTGACCTTTTCTGTTGAGTTGTTCTATCAGTTTGTAGCAACTTGATACGATACAAACTTTGATTCTTCAACTGTTACTTAGTGGGAAATAACTGTCTCTTCTTTCTCAGTTATTTTGATTTTTTAAATTGTAATAAGCTTATAGTTTAAAATAAAGCTTATAATATAAAGCAATTATTTTTGTCACTTAATACAGCCTGTTCTAGAGCCAATGTCTTTCAATCTTTCAGCTATATTTTATTTTTGACATTTCTAAATTACATGCTTTAATTGCTACACATTTTAGATATTTTCTAGTGCGTATGTCTCCCCTCATCGTCTCGGTATAAATATATCACAATTTTTGTTAGATCTGTATTCATTGCTTATATTAGTATGACTGTAATGTTCATAAGTTTAAGAAAGATGATCCTTGGTAAGGGATTTTATTTGTTTAAATCGTTGTTCTAGGCAATATTGAGTCCTTTAATCTGGGAACTTTATTTTTCAGTTCTGGAGAAATTTTAACTTATAAACCCCCCACACCACCATCTTTTGTTTGTTTGTTAGGGGGAGGAGGGTAATTAGGTTTATTTATTTATTTATTTTTAAGTGGAGGTACTGAGCTATACCCTCCCCCCTCCACCGTTTTTGAATTTTTGTTATTCTTGATGTTAGATTTTTTTCTTGTAAAAACGATACAGAACAATAAAGATACAGAACAGTTCTATCACTGCAAGGGTTTCTCTTATACCCTCTTTATAACTACATCCACTGCCTCCCTTTCTTAGCCCCTGGTTCCTGGCACTCACTAAATCCATTCTGTTTCTATAATTGTGTCAGAAATATATATGCAATCAAACACTATGTAGTCTTTGGGGATTGACTTTTT
Organism: Vicugna pacos; assembly: GCF_048564905.1. Lineage (NCBI taxonomy): Eukaryota > Metazoa > Chordata > Mammalia > Artiodactyla > Camelidae > Vicugna > Vicugna pacos. The sequence goes on along the minus strand of NC_133000.1, from coordinate 12,943,674 downwards.
CTTTTTTTTCCACTCAGCATGATTAAGTCTCTGGAGATGTATCCAAATTGCTACCTGTATCAGGAGGGTTTTTTGTTGTTGTTTTTAATTGCTGAGTAATATTCCATGGTTTGAATGTACCTTATAGTTTGTTGAACCGTTCACTTGATAAAAGACATCTGGGTTGTTACTAGCTTTTGGCTGTTACAGTAAAGGTTCTGTAAATATTCATGTACAAGTTTCTGTATGAATACAAATTTCCATTTCCCTGGGATAAATACCCAGGAGTGCAGTCGTTAGGTTGTATGGTACTTACAAGTTTAGTTTTTAAAGAAACTTCCAAGTTGTGTTCCAGAGTGGCTATACCATTTTATATTCCCACCAGCATTGTATGAATGATCTAGTTTCTCATTCTCACCAGCGTTTGATGTTATTTTTTCTTGGAGGTGTGTTCACTTTCTGATGGGTGTGTATTGATATTTCATTGTGGTTTTAATCTTCATTTTCCTAATGGCTAATGAGGTTGAACATCTTTTTCATGTGTGTGTTTGCCATCTGTATCTTCAGTGAAATGTCTCTTTTCTCTGTTTTCTACTTGGATTGTCTGGGTTTTTACTGTTAATGTTTTGAGTTTTTAAAAAATATATTGCAGATACTTGTCCTTTGATGAATATATGGTTTGCAAATATTTCTCCGAGCCTATAACTTGTCTTTATATCCTTTTAACAGTCATTACAGACCAAGTCTTTAATTTTGATGGGGTCTGATTTTTCCTTTTATGGACCATGCTGTGGATATCAAGTTCTTTGCCTCTAAGTTCATTAGAGATACTGGTTTGTAGTTCTTTCACTCCTTTTTTTGGTGATTCTCTGTTTATGTGGTTTTTTAACAAGCTTACTACCGGCCTCATAAAATGTATTGGGAAGCATCCCTTCTTCTAGTTTCTGGAAGAGACTGTGTAAGATTGGTATTAATTCTTCTTTAAATGTTTAAGACCTTTTATTTATTTTTACTGAAGTATAGTTGATTTACAGTGTTTATTTGAGAGCTTTTAAGTTACACATTTCTTTAATAGTTGTAAGATTATTCAGGTTATCTGTTTTATTTTGATTGAGTTTTGGTAGTTCAGTGGATTGCTTTTAAGTTGTCCATTTTTTCCAAGTTGTTGAATTTGTGAGTGTAAAGTTGTTTGTAGTATTCCTTTATATCCTTTTAATGATCTCATGGTTTATAATGATAACCCTCTTTTCATTCCTAATATTGTTGGTGTGTGCCTTCTTTTTTCTTTATTAAGACTTGCTAAAGATGTATCAATTTTTCTGATTTTTTTTTTTTAAGAATGTGGTATTGGTTTCATTGACTTTTCTCTATTTTCCGTTTTCAGTTTATTGATTTCTGGTGTTATCTCTATTGTTTCCTTCCTTTTGCTTGCTTTGGGGTTATTTTGCTCTTCTTTTACTAGGCTCTTAAACTGGGAGCTTAGATTCTTGATTTGAGACTTTTCCTTTTATGTATGACATGTAGTGCTGTGTATTTCCCTCTCAGTACTGTGTCAGCTGTGTTCCACAAATTTTGATTTGTTGCATTTTCATTCAATTCTATGTTTTTTTAAAATTTCTTTTGAGATTTCCTTTATGACCATGAATTATTTATATTAATCTCCAACTGAAGATTTTCCTGTCATCTTCCTGTTACTGATTTCTATTTTGATTCCTTTATGATCAGAACATACTATGTATTATTTCAGTTATTTGAAATGTGTTGAAGTTTGTTTTGTGAGCCAGGATATGGTTAAATTGGGCGAATGTTCCATGGATGCTTGAAAAGAATTTATATTTTGTAGTAGTTTGGTAGAGTATTCTGTAGATGCCAATGTGATCCTATTGGTTGATGTTGTTCAGTTCTTCTGTGTCTTTGCTAATTTCTAAAGTTCTTGCAATTGCTGACAGTGGGATATGGAAACCTCCAACTATAATTGTGAATTTCTCGATTTCTCTTATTTCTATCAATTTTTCTTTCATGTATTTAGAAACTCTTGTTTGGTGCATACATAATTCAGACTGCTGTGTCTTCTTTGTGAGTCAATCTTTTTATTATGTAATGTTCCTCTTGCTCTCTAGTAACTTTCTTTGCTCTCTAGTAACTTTCTTTGCTCTAAAGTCTACTTTGTCTGATATTCTTATAGCCACTGGTGCATTTTTTTTTTTTTAAGATTCATGTTAGCAAGATATGTCCTCCTCCGTCCTTTTCCTTTCAACCTACCCGTGTTATAGGTATTTGAAGTGAGTGTCTGGTAGATAGCATATAATTGGATCGTGTTTTTCTGTGCCAATCTCTTTTGATTGTTTATTTAGACTATTTACATTTAAAGTAATTATTGATGTATGAGGCCTTAAGTCTCCCACTTTATTGTTTGTTCTCTGTTCTTTTTCTCTGTTTCTCACTCTTCTGTCCTTTCTTGGCTTCCTGTGGGCTGCTGAAATATATCTTAGGATTCTATCTTATTTTGTTTATATGTTTTTGGTGTAGTTTGTATAGTTTTCTTAGTGGTTTCTTTAGATAGTAAAATACTCATTACCAGTAATTGCTGCTACATTTTGAACATTTATAGTATGCTAAGCATTGTAAAAGAGCTTTATAAGCTTTGTGTCTGTTTAATCTTTACAAAAATCCCATGACGGAGGTGCTGTTTTAATACTTGCTTTATGCCTGAGGAAATTGATGCTCAGAGAAGTTAATTAATTTGCCCAATCACATGGCTGTTAAGTCGGTGAGCAGACCTGACTCCAAAGTTTGTGCCTTTAACTGTAATACTGTATTACCTCATTAAGGCTGATTTTATAGTGTAGGTTTTACATTCAAAATTTTAATGTATTTTGTCTCATTTCCTAGGTTTTGATGATGATGGTTCAGAATTTCATGAGCATATATTTCTGGATAAATACTTAGAAGATTTTCCAAAACAAGGACCAATTCACCATTTCATGGAGCTGGTGACCTGTGGCCTTTCCAAAAATCCGTATCTGAGTGTTAAACAGAAGGTTGAACACATAGAGTGGTTTAGAAATTATTTTAATGAAAAACGGGACATTCTAAAAGAAAGTGGCATACAGTTCAATTGAAGATCATGGACATTTTTATTTCAGGCTGTTGGAGATTCGTATTATAACTAAATAAAATTTTACGGGAAGTTTTCCTATATTGTGTTCTTTATTGCATCTGATTTGAATGGTGTTAAATTATTTAAAAGTATATACAGTGGTAACTGAAAAATACTCCTGCATGGAAAAAAATTACCAGCTTTTATGGATTCAACTAGTAATTCTAAAAACAAAACAAAACAAAACAAAATTTAGAGTTAGTAATAATTTTAGGACAACTTCCTCTAATCCTTTTCTTTTCATTCAGTGACCATACTTCTTTGAAATACAATAGTTAGCCATATATGATGACATCAAGAGGGTTAAAACAGTTGAGATTACAGACGAATTTATATACATAAACTATGTTTACATATATATATATATATATAGTTTCTGTATTTGTATGTATATGTATATTTTTCACACTAAATTAATATCCCTTGCCTCAGTATGGGGCACTATAGTGAAGTAACCTTGTAGAAATAAAAGGCTTATACTAACCCCCTCTAGTACTTTAGGTCATCATGCCAAAGTTAAAACTATTTTTCATATTGTAGTGCTTAACAGTTTGACTCAAATTCATATAACAAAGGATTCTCAAAAAAAACCCTCAAAACAAGAATTTAGTTTACAGTGGCCTCAGGCTAGTAGTGCTTCAGGCCCTGGCACAAGCAAACAAAAATTTTATGTTAAGGAACCTACCATAAACCCAAGCTTCAAATTATAAAACATATGAGGAAACAAAGCACATGGATGCATTCCAGCAGAACCAAAAGACAAAAGAATCAGACTCATAAAGCTATTAAATATTGGGCTTATATTCAGAATATAAAATGTGTAAATTAGAATCAACTATAGAACAGAAGACTATAAAAGTGACCAAACAGATCCTGAAAAAAAATAAAATTTAGTGAAGGGATTTAACAACAGATTAGACATTGAAAAAACAGTGTCTAAAGAAATTACACATGCAGCAGAGAGAATCAAAGAGAAAAGAAATATGAAAGGTAAAGATTAGTATAAGAAAGTAACATTTGTGCAATCAGATTTCCAGAAGAAGAAAAAAGAGAAATGGGTCAGAGGATCTTTCTGGATAGTTTAAAAGAAAAATGATAATTTAATAACTGAGAGAATTGGATCTCTATTGTAAAAATCTTCCCAGAAAGAAAACAATAAACTCAGACCATTTCTCAGAAAGTTCAAATTACTCAGAAGGCAAAGTATCCTAATCTTATAAGTTATCCCAAAGCATAGAAAAGGGGAACAAATTGTAACTCAAGAGATCAGAATGACAAAGATTAATCTCAATCATGAAGACACATTTGAAAAATCCAAAACAAAATCCAGCAATAAATAGGAAAGAAAAGGTACAATCTAGTTTATTCCAAGAATGCAAGGGTGGTTTAACAATGGAGAAAAAAAAAATACATCACCTGAAAGGATGCAGGAAGAAAGTTTGATGAAATTCAACACTTCTAATACCAATAAAAAGTAGAAAACTTCAAGTAGAACTTATTTAACCTGATAAATGGCATTTACAAAAAACCTACAGCAAACATCTTAACTTTATAGTGAATCATTAAACTGTTTCCTTTACATGATAAGACCACAATTTATTGTCAACATTGTATTAGAGGCCTAGACTGTGTAGTCCAGCAAGAAAAAGAAATGTAAAGCAACTACGATTGGAAATTTCCCATAAAGAAATCTCCAGTGAATCACTTCCCCTATTTGACAGTAGGCAGAACCTGAGACTTGCTTCTAGTAAATAGAATATGGCAAATTTGATGGGTCTAGTCACTCCTTGCAATGAATTATGTTCTGTGGCAAAAGTGATGGAATTAGTCATGCTTGTGTTCACACTGTTGTGTAGGACTCTTTGTTAGTGACTGGGTGAGTATTCCACTGAGTTTGAAGAAGTAAACTGCCATGTTGTGAGAAGGCCTGTGAATGGATGGGCCACATGGCAAGGAACTGGGGCGGGGGGGTCACTAGGAGCCGAGAGCAATCCCCAGCTGACAGCCAGCAGCAAAATGGGGAGCTCCATTCTATAGCCCCCCGTAACTGAATTCTGCGAGCAATCGTGATCTTGCAGGAGGGCCCTATGCTCTAAAAAGGACCACAGCCTGGGTGACACATTGATTGCATCCTTGTGAGACCCTGGGCAGGGGACCCAGCTAAGTGACCGAGAAACATGGAGATAGTAGGTGTATGTTGTTTTAAGCCCCTGAATTTGAGGTAATTTGTTATGCCCTGATAGATAACTAGTATAGGAAGGAAGAAACAAAACTATCATTATTAGTCTATGATTATATAGAAACCAAAAGAATCTATAAATTATAAGAATTAATAGAACAGTTTAGCAAGTGTGCTGTTGCAACAGACAAAAGATAATTTATAAGATACCATTTACAGTAGCATCAAAAATACATATCTCAATGAAAGATATGTAAGATCTTTATGAAGAAAATGATTTAAAACTTCAATAAAACAGTAATAAAATACAAGTAGATAAGTTTATGGGTAAGCAGACTCAGTATCATAAAGCTGTAACTCCAAATTTATCTATAGCTTTAATGTAATTTCATTCAAGATCCCAACAAGGTTTTTCACAGAACTTCACAAATTTATCGTAAAATTACAGAGGAAAGCAAAGAACCAAGAAGAGCCAAAACACTCCAGAAAAAGAAGACAAGGTGAGGTAAGAAATTTGCCTTGTAAGCCATCAAGACTTATCAAGCTATAATAATTAGTAGGATATTAACTATAATTATAGACACAGACAGTTCAATAAAATAGACTGATGGAGCAGAATCGAGAACACAGAAATAGACCCATTAATATATGGAAACCTGATACATGACAAAGTTGGCACTGCAGATCAATGGGAAAAGTGGCTCTCTGATGAAAAGTGTTAGGAAAATTATTTATCCATATGAAGGAAAAGAGTGGATTCTCTACTTCACAATACACAAAGAAATCCAATTCAGTTGGATTTGAAATTTAAATGAGAAAAAATTTTTAAACATTTAAAGCAAAAATATAAAAGACTGTCTTTATAGCTCTGATGTAGGCAAGGATTTAAGATATGAAAAGCAGAGCCTCTTTAAAAAAAGACTAATGCCTTTGACTATGTTAAACTTTCGAACTTTGAATCAAAACAGACATCAAGAGTGAAGAGACAAGAGTCCAATGTGTAGAAGACGAACGTTTCACATATAATCACCAAGTAAGCAGTATGCAGAATAGACAAAGAACACCTAAAAATCAAGAGGAAGAAAACAACCCAAAAGAATATGGGCAAAAGATATGAATAGGCATTTTATAGAAGAAAATACAAAAATGGCTAATAAATACATGAAAGAATGTGAGGGAAAAGCAAATTAAAACTATATTGAGATATCTGTGTACTCTTCAGATGGGCAAAAAATCAAAAGCTAAGCAGTATCACTTACACATCAATGTTGGTGGGAGTATAAACTGGCAACCACTCTAAAGATTACATAATTATATATTTATAATATATATAACATAATACATAAATATATAACATATATAATTATAGCTGAAACAATTATACCTTTTAACGTTTATATATAAATATATAATATAAACATCTATCATTGTGTGTGTATATAGACAGGTAATTCTATAACCTTATGAACAATCAGGTCTGCTCCTGAAATGTATACCTAAAGAAACCCTTGCAGATACGTGCTGGAAGGCATGTACAAAAAATGTTCAAAGTAGTCAAAATCAGGGGAGAAAGTGCCCGTCACCTGGAGAGCTGATAAATAAATTGTGGTTTATTCATGCAATTGAACACTAAACAGAAGCTCAAAGGATTAAAACAGAGCCATACACATCAACCCAGATGAATTTCAGAAACAATGTTGACTGAAAAATAAGTTGCAGAAGAATGCATGCAATATATCACCATTTACAATTTTGAATATATTGCTTAGAGCAGTAAGTGTGGTTATAACGAAAATCACGGGGATGATAAACACAACACTGTAATCAGGGAGGCGTGGATTTGATTGTGGTTGAGGAGGGACACCCAGGGAGCGTCAACAGTACTAACATTCTATTTCCCAAGTTAGATGGTAGGTTTCCTGGTGGTCATTTTATTATCATGCTTTAAAAACTATATTACAGATACTCCTTTGTATGTAGCAACATTTCACAATATTTTAAGGAATGAATGGAAATGGGTATATAACTGAAAGATACCCAGAGCTTGGCCATAGTTTTGAAAGATGTTGATACCTCCACAGCTGAGACCATGACACTAAAAACATTCTTTATTTATCCATTTACACACTTGATTCTAAAGAATGTACTATCTTTAGATTCTCAGTCCTAAAGAATATATTATCTTTAGATTCTTACCTTGTTACATTCTTTCAAAGAAAATTTTAATTTTGGGGTGGGGTAATTATGTTTTTACTTATTTATTTACTTACTTAAATGGAGGTATTGGGGATTGAACCCTGGACCCCGTGCATGCTAAGCACACGCTCTACCATTGAGCTATCCCCCATCTTGTCACTGTTCTTAAAAGTACACTGAAGCTTGCTTGAGTAATCAGCTTTAAATTATGCAAATAAAGACAACAAAACCCTCTTAATCCTAAAGTTGCTTTTTTTTTTTTAAAAGAAGTCCATGCATTTATACATGTATGCAAATTGCTATTGAATTAGGAAGATTTTATTCTAAGTAACCAAGTCTTAAGGGGCTGAAGCAAACCTGCTTTCTAAAATATATTAACTCAAGGTCTAAGCTATTTCTGAAAACGGAATGATTTACTGTGCCTCTTAATGTCTCCTTGAACTAGGATATTAATGATGGTGGCAGAGCGGGAAGTAGCTCATACTAGGAGAAGCAAACAGCCGCTGGAATATGCTTGTGATTTAGAGCTCTGAAAAAAAAGTGGTTAGTTGCAAAAGAAAGAAAGGATTAGTATTTTCCAAGATTTCAGTAGCATCTTTATGAAGAATGAAATATGGATGCTCCTTTTAAATGTAGTACAGAATGTTAGAAAACACTGTGGTTTCTGGCATAGATAGGCCCCACCCCTAAGAGGGAGCATTTTGTAAACCTGACAGTGCTTTACCTTTACCAATGTCAGTTGTGACAAATGTAATGTTTCTGTCTTGCTCTTAAAATGGAGAGCAAAAGCTGGTCTGAAATAGTTACCTTTGCATGTGCTACTATTTCTTTAGCAGTTCAGAGGGCAAGGAAGCAAAGACAAATGCTCTGGTCTTCTGCTTTCCAGTTCCTGGATTGTTGACAAGTCTACGGGGTCCTACCTGTATTCTCTCTCCTTTCTTTTGTTTTCTTCTCTATGTTGGAGTCAGAAACAGTTCCACTTCCTGCTATGTCAATATGAGCTGTGATCGTGACAACGTGACTTCACCTCTCAGCCTCTGTTTCCTCCTTCGTAAATGATGTTCTAACTCCCCTCTCGCCGGCGCTGTAGGTGCTAGAATTGAATCAGACAACGCCCATTACACTGACTGGCACATAATGAGTGCTTCAAAAGTTACGTCAGTTTTCTTTCTCTGTGGTCCTCCCTAGGCCCCAGTGTCAGGAAGGACACACACTGAGTCATTTTTTTCCACCGGTCAACATTTATTTGGGAATGACAGCTTGTTCCTTTTACAGTTTCTGATCTAGTCACCATCACCTTCCAAACAGAATGCTTACTTTTTATGATATATTTTCCTCACCCTCCAAGATCCATAAAACAGTCATTTCATCACTATTTTCATCACTATTTAGTGGACTCTTGCTTTCCCAGGTGGCAATGTGGACAGGCAGATGCTGGGGTAGGAGGGTCTGCCCTCTGATGGCTGGGTGCTCAGTCCTGTACCCGGTAGCTCCAAGTTCACTCCTATGGAGAAGGGGCTCAGGTCTGTCCAAATTGCACATGCCCTTAATGAACATTTTTCTCCATGGTCTATTTTGATATCTCTTTGGGTGTCCCAGCAAAGCAGAATAAAAGTAGATCTACCCACATCAACAAATGATAATGGCTAACACTCATGCACTACTTTTCATAGCATGTAAAGTGTTTTCACATCTATCACGCATTCATTAATTTGTCAGGTGTTTACTGAGCTCTGCCACATGCTAGGCCTCTACCAGACACCAGAGAATAAATGCACTGGTGAGGCAGCCCTTGGCTTCAACATTGTCATTTCCCAAGAAACGTCACTTCCTGAGAATGCCTTCTCTCCCTGCTCCGTTAAGGAGTTCCTACCTTCTCATTGCCTAACACAACACTCTGTTTCCCTTACATTTCCTCTTCTGATCTCCTTAGGGTTGGGGCTGTGTCAGCTTCTGTCACCTCTGTAAGACCCTGTGCTCAAGACCTCACTTGTTGCTAGGCCCCCAAATAGCATAACAAAACCAGCTGAGTGAACAGAAGAATGGACAAGTGAAAAATGCTCATGGGAAGAGAATGTTAAAGATTCCATGCTATACAGTGTGATGAGTACCAAGGCAGAGCAATGGATTGAGGGTATACAAGACAAGCATTAAAATTAAAAAAAGAAAAGAAAAGGAAAAAAAAAAAAGACAAGCATTTCATCAAACTACACGACAGCTGAGATTTTTCCTTCTTGCAGGAGGAGCCCTGTCTCAGGCCTGCACGGTGTGTGAACAGCTGGGTAGACCTGCCTGATTCTGGGTGCAGAATGAGGAGGGCCACCTACCTACAAATGCAGATAAGCTACATTCTCCAAAATCAACTTTGCTCAGAATAAATGCAATATTCTGGTCTCCATATGCCATACTCTCTACTGTTTATCTCTTAAACGGTTCAGAACTTGGAGAGGAAAGCAGCACACAATTTACCGGCACATGACTGACCCTTCTCTTACTTTTAAAACTAAGATTCCAATTCTTATGTTAGCTTTTTGTCTGTTCTCCTTATCACTTATAAAAGTAGATCCAACTGACATGATCATGTTTCAGGAAAACACTACTTTTCTCTTTTAAAAAAGAAAACAGATGAAAGGTAAATAGCTTACTTTGCGTACTTATCACAGCACAGAATTACAAATCCCAGTCTTTGTGTCTACCACCAAATGCGTAAATGGCCGAAAATATAATAAAAATTCTTTCATAATTCTCTTCCTGGATCTCAGTATATTAGTATGATGAAAATTAATAGGTCTGAAAATAAAGATATAAATTGTTGCAGAATGTAAAATATGTTAATGTCACAATAGCCAAAAGGTGGAAACAACCCAAATATCCACCAGTGGATGAATTAAACCAAATGTGGTATCTATGTACAATGGAAAATTATTCAGCCTTAAGAAGGAGTGAAGTTTGACACCTATGACACAGAAGAACCTTGAAGGCATTATGCTAAATGAAGTAAGCCAGACACAAAAGAACAAATACTGTAAGATTCCACTTATAAGATGTACTTGGAATAGGGAAATTAATAGTGGCAGAGAGTAGAATGGTGGTTGCCAGGCAGGGGCTGTGGGGAGGAGGGAATGGGGAATTACTATTTAATGGGTACAGAGTTTCCTTTTGGGAAGATGAAAACATTCTGGGTATGCATAATGGTGACAGTTGCACAACAATGTGAATGTACTTAATGCCCCTGAACTGGATACTTAAAATGGTGAAATGGTAAATCTTACGTGACATATATTTTACTACAATAAAAAACGTTAAATATGATAAAGCGCAGACCATGTGTATAATTAAGATCCTCCAGCTCTGTTCTCAAGGCAAACAGAGGACCACATACCATCCCAGGAAGGAGTATATGTTAGCCAAGTTGCAGGAAAGCTGGAAAGGTGTAGGTCAGGGGTTAGCAGAGGCGCCTGCTCTGTTTATGCTCGTCTCCAAGTAATCACCGTCATCCTCACAGCACTGACGTCCTAGCCACCACTCCCAGGTTCCCCCTTGGCTGACTGCCCTGGGGCTGTGTGCTTCACATGTATCACATCACTGATTTTTTTGAACATTCTCTAAGGTAGGTATTAGTCTCATTCACAGGAATTTAATAAATTTTCCAAGGTTGCAAATAAGGGTTCAGCCAGGATTTAAACCCTAGATCTTCAACCTCAAAAACAATTTTTTTTTCAGTACTCCCCAAGAAGAGATTTGAGGAACAACTATATGGATAATCTGGAGTAAATGGAAAATGAATTTCTTCATTTGTGTTCAGTGAGATATTCTTAACGGGATGACCACAAACAGGAATTTTGAAGCTGTAGTTGATGTTTAGAAAAAAAATCATTAAAGGAGTGGAATAACAATGCAATCAAAGAGTTCTGGGGGGCTAATTCAGTAGGGCTATTTAGGGAAAAAATTAGAGGCAGAAAACCCAGTGGGGCAAATGTTAAAAGTGTCCATAATGAAAAAAGAATTTTTTAAATGGGATGGCAAGTGAGAAACGGCACTGAGAAGTCATTTTCCCAGTGTCATTATGGGCAAAAAGAAAATTGTTCTTTTAGACTCTAGGTCAGCTTGTGATAATCCACAAATTGGTGGTTTAGGCTGCTATTTCTAAGTTTGAGTCTCTCTCTGTTCCTGTACCGTCTCCCAGAGGGATCAGGAAGAGAGGGATCAGGAAGAGAGGGGAGGGAAGAGCCGGGTGCGTCACACTTCCGGCTGCTGAATGCTGTTTCCGTGGGAAAGGAGTTTGTAATGTGGTCCTTAAGTGAAGCTTCTGATTTAGACAGACTGAGTTTTACCATGAGAAAATAGCTCACTGCTAGTCATTTATGTGCAAAATCAAGAGATTTATATAAATTTAAAACATTGGGGGGAGTAATTAGGTCTATTTATTTTTTTTCATTTTTTAATGGAGGTATTGAACCCAGGTCCTCATGCATGCTAGACACGCACTCTACCACTGAGCTATATTCTCCCCTTAAAAATCAAGAGATTTAAATAAGATTAAGCTCTTTATTAAATTTTCTGAGATATTAAAAATTAAGAATCCGATGACCTCTGCCACATAAATTAACTCTGGTGAGTACCCTGACCTACTAAGTGATAAACTGGCATTTACACTGGAATTATAACTATCTTGGAGAGATACCTTGAGACTTGTGAACATCCTGTTTATCTTCAAACTCTTGCCCACTGATTGTAACATCCATGGGTGGATCCTGCCTGCAGCAGCCATTACTGTGGTTTTCTGATGGCAATTTTTATATTTTTCTCACTGCTTCTACATTTATTAAGTGGAATTCTGAAAGAAAAGTTGCCCCTTCTCCCCTACATTTATTTATTCAATTATTTATTTACATGTGTATGAACTTACAGATATTAATTTTGTCCTATGGGTTAAAATCTTATACCATCATTATTTGTTTTGTTGCTCAAGTTGTTCTAGTTTTAGCCTTTCGGAACATTTTCAGGTTGGCTCTTGTGCCCTTTTGATATGACCCTCCCTCTTTTTAGAGCACATCCTTGTTGTCTGGTACCACAAGATGCTGCAGGCTCATCTCGTCCCTGCCGCAGCCCTGGAATCAATCACTTCTCGAAGGATCCCTGGTTTCTCTTACTGGAGAACAATAGAAACCAGGATGGTGCACTAGGTAGAAGCTTACTCTTTGATGACTATAAAGCTTATATATCAGAAAATTTACTGATAAAGGATCATGCAGCATTGTCAGTAATAATTCTGAAGCAGAGCAGACAATTATATATGGGTTAGATTTAAATATGGTTTAAAATGCTCTCTATGTACCAAGAGCGTTAGGCATGAATGCCATTTATATCAAAGTTGAGAAAATGCTTTTCTTTCCTAAAATGCTCCTTTATTCTTTAGGAGAAATATTAATTTTCTTCTTTTTTCATCTCTATCCTTCTATCCATATTGTCAAACTAATCACACCTTATTTTATTTTTATTTTTATTTTTTATTTTTTAAAATTTTTATTTATTTATATTTTTGGTAGGGGGAGGTAATCAGTTATTGATTGATTGATTTTTAACAGCCGTACTGGGGATTGATCCCTGGACCTCATGCATGCTAGGCACTCACTCTACCACTGAGCTATACCCTCCCCCCAATCACATCTTATTTTAAATAGTAGAAGGATAAAATGTTCAAGCTCATTAATAATCAGATATGCAAAGTTAGCAATGAGACTGCAGCCATCTTATGAAAATATTAACAAATACAAAAAGCTTGGTAAGATTCAATATTGTTAAGAATGTGAGAAAGCAGGTTCTCTAGGGCAACTTTTTGAGAGCTATTTGTAATAATATCAATTGAAATGTTAAATGTGCATTTGTCTTAGCAACTTCACTCCTAGAAGTGGATCTATCAGAGGTGTAAGTACAAGTATAAAAAGATGTGTGGGTGAAAAAGAGAGAGTAGGGGAGAGAGTGCATTGCTGGTAACAATGAAAAACTGGAGACAACTTAAATGTCCAACAAGAAAGGGCAGGATAAATGTCGTATTGTGCAATTAAGGGAGAGTCACGAAGCGGTGATGTTTAAGTTGTGAGCTAAAGGATGAACAGGAATAAGCTGTGTGTGTGTGTGTGTGTGTGTGTGTGTGTGTTGGGAGTGAGGAGAAACACTGGTGAAGAAGCTACAGCACACAGGGTGGACTTGAGGCAGGAAGGAAGATGGTGTGTTGAAGACTTGGAGAAGAGAGACAGAGGGAGAGTGGCTCAAGGAGGGGCTGGAGAAGGAGGTGGGGGTAGATGGCGCAGAGCCTTGAGAGGCATGTCGGGCTCCATGTGGGGGATATGGCTTATCATGAAGCTTTTCGAGGATCAGCCCACAGATTCCCCACTGTGGGCCACAGACGTGGATCCAGTTCACTTTGACCACACGTCACTCATCCATTTCCCTTATTTCATGCATAACTGCTTCCAGAGGCCTCGTCTGCCCCTCCTGACAGGCTGGGCTTTCCTCTGTTGTTGCACCTGTCATACTGAATTGAGATTATTTATTTCTGTGTCAGTCTCCCCATCTCCACTGTGAGCTCCTAATTTATCCTTTTATCTCCATGTCTAGCACAGACATGCAATAAATAGCTGTTGAATTAATGGAGTAATTCAAACAATCACACCCTGGAACAGGGTCTTAACCTGCAGTCTAGGGTCTTGTTGGGGGAAGAGGTATGTCTGTGGAGAGAGTTCAGGGTGGAGAGAGTGCCTGTGAACTTAGGGAAAAAATCCCTTCTTTATTTTAGTGGCCTCTAACTGAAAATTAGCATTTCCGTCGATTACGAATGCACACAACAAAACACAGTAGTATTAGCAGTATTAAGACCATCACCCATAGAAGTCACAGCCATTTTCACATCACATTAAAGTTGCTGCAGATATCTCAAAATATAATTTATGCTCATTACCACTTCAAAATTACAGTAATTATTAGACCTGCCACTAGATCTTGTTATTTAATGTGTTGATAAAAGAATAATTCACTATATCACATTAAAATATTTTGATAACTGTATTTCAACATAATTGGCTTCCTTTATAATCCAATATATTTCCTTTCATGCATTTAAAAGCATTGCTCTGAGAGGAAGTCCACAGGGTTCTTTGAAAGAGTCCACGACCATGTGGTTAAGAGTGCTGCCCACAGAGTGTAGCATATACAAACGTTCAGGCCACACTCTCTGTGATGACGTGTTGTTTTGTAAATTGCAAGTGTCACCACTTAACTCCATTTCTGTTGAACAGGTGTCAACTTTTCCTCTCCCATCCCCAACTCGGGCCATTCTGATCTCCTTCTGCCCTCTCTGCCCTTGGAACAAATGTGCTCATGCTCTCAATTCTTATTTCCATAAGAACGACTATTAAATGTGAATACACAGCCTGACCTCTCTCTGGGCCCCAATCACCTATTAATAATCATCTCTTAAAAAAATCATCTCTATTTCTTGTTGTGTATCCAAGATTATCTCAAGTTCTCCATCTTTCTCCACAAATAACCTCTATTTCCTAACATCTTCTGGTCAGATAACAAAACCCAGGAATTCTCCTACACCTTTGAGTTTTGCAGTTAGGTTGTCTGAACGGTGATTTACTTTAAAATACTTTACTATTAACACTGTGATGTATGTGTGTATAAATTAACTTCAATCCACACCCTAGAGGCTGTTCACATTTGAAGTACGCTAATTTGGAACCCATACTCAAGAGGGGATTAGTTAACATTTGAAGTACCCTCATTAGAAATTCATTTTCTAGACGCAGTTATGCAAGCACTTCAAATCCATTACTGACTTACAAGTGAAATGATATGATGTCAGGGATTTGCTTCAAAATAATCCAGGAAGAGGAGCAAATAGGAAGGGATGGGGATGAAACAATGTTGACCACAAATTGCTAACTTTTGAAACTGGGTGATGAGTAATATGGGGGGGTTATTAACATTCTCCATATTTTGTATATATTTGAAACTTTTCATAATAAAAAGCTTTGCAATGTCATAATTACAATCTATACCAGAGTGTCTGTCTAATGATAACAGACTGAACTCTTGCCGTCTACTTTCCTTCCTGAAACCTCACTAAAATCACAGTAAAGGGATTTTTTTTTTTTAAAGCATAAGCACGTGAAGTTGGAAAGAATGGGAGAAACGATGAAAAATTTTTAGAGACTGGATGAGTGGTAAGGGATTAGCAGACCAAGAAAATGCAAACAACCTGTTTTACCCTACAAAACCACCCCATCACCACCACCAGCAAAATCAGTAATTGATTATACCAGATTTCCCTGGAAGTGAAGGTAGAAAGCGGTCAGTAAAATAAGAAAGGCTGATTGAAAATCTGTTTAAGAAGCAGCTAGGTACCATGTATAAAATAAATAAGCAACAAAGACATATTATACAGCATAGAAAAATATAGCCATTATTTTGTAATGACTTTAAATGGAGTACAATCTATCAGAATATTGAATCACTATGTTGTACACCTGAAACTAATATAATATTGTTAATCAGCTATACTTCAATTAAAAAAAAAAAAGCAGCAGCTAGGTGCCTACGTCACCCACACTACTCTGGCAAAAGACTGGAGATTTGTCCACAGCAGGTAAAACAGAGGGTTTGAAGTGAAAGATATGAGATACGACAGAAGGTACTGTACTGCCAACAGAGGGATTAAATAAAAACCTTCTAAATGTCTAAATCTCTCCTCCCATAACACTGAGATGCACCGGCACCACCGGTTTCACCTTTTAGAAGTCTCACCTGGGCACTTTTCACTTCCGGTCCTGGACTGGTTGCCCTCTGCACATGGTGAACACCTGTCATCCTGGGGTCTCTTGTTATCTCTTCCTAAGGATACCTCTCTCCTCCGTTGGTTCTATTTCTTCATGTAGCTCACGTCTTCCTCCTTCTTAGTTTATTTCGTCTTTTGGTGAAGCACATCTTCCAGCAGCTCTTTATGCTGCATGACAGCCAACCACAAAACCTAAAGTGGGCATCTAGCCTTCAGCCTGGGGGCTGGATTCAGCGGGGCCGTCCTTTAGACTAGTATGCCTGATTGGTTATAAGAATCACCTGGGATGCTTATTAAAAACGCTGACACCTGGGACACACCCCAGACTCTCTGATCAGAGTCTCCAAGGCAGGGACTTGGACATTCATTTAACAAATTCTGTCATCTGGCAAGTATGAGAAACACTGCTGTAGGTGTGGGTTCTATAAACCCAGGTCTTCAAAATCTGCCCCAGGCAGGCATATTGAAGCCAGCTGGGGAGTTTGATAAAAATACAAATGCTGCTAATGCAGTCCCAGAGATTCTAATTTCAGATACTCTGGAGTGAGTCTTGGGAAATGTGAAGTTTTAACAATCTTCCTTCCCCAAGGTGATTCCGAAATACAGCCAGAAGGCAAGGTACCGATGCTTTAGTAGACAATGCTTCCTGTTACGTCTTTCATTATTTTCCACTGATTTTGACCATTACTATGTTCAAGATACTCCCTGCTATTTACAAATCCACTGTGGGAAAGAAAGGTAATGATCCCTAGCTATAACAGCTTCAGTTTGGAGTGAAAGACAGGTATACAAACAATTAGCTAAAACACAATGCTAATCAGTGATCAGTATATTTGAACCCAATCAGATTAAGTACCCTTCCAATTTTCCCATATATATTTATCAAGTACCTATTTGTGCCAGGTACTATGTAGGTTGAACACTTTGTACCCCTCCAAATCCATATATGAATATATGAATTTTGGGAACATGGGCTGATTTTTTTGGTGGTGTAATTGCAAAGCAATCTGAATCTGATGATTGCTGGCTTTGATATCGTGTCCTCCGCTTTTGGAAAATCACTTCACCATCTACTGTTCTTCTCTTTCTCTCTCCCTCTCTTTCTCTCCTACTTGCTGCTGTTAATATATGAAAATCTCAAGACATTTACTTACAATCCTATATAAACTCATTGGAATGTTACTGCCCCTACTCAGAGAATATTTGGAAATGTGTCTTGGGAACATAGTTTTTGATTTCTGGTTGTCACCATGACTCTTAAGGGAAGGTGGTGTTACTGGTATTTGGTGACTGGAGGCCACTCTTGTAATATACAGGACAGTCCTGCCTCAAATGTCAATATTGCCCTTGCTGAGAAATGTCAGAAGTATGTATCTGTCAGCCAAGTGTTGGGTTGAACTATATGGAATTGCTGCTTACATAGGTCAAAAATAGTTAGACAGTGACAATGTTATGTCGCCCAACCTACTACTTGTCCAGCTATTCAGAACAGCCCTAGGGGTCCAATCTGATTTGAGCAAAGAAGATCAAGAGGCTGATCTGGTACAGGACCAAATATAGAACTGATGTTCCCTGAGTTGAGGATCTGCAAGCCTGATGTCTGGAATGGTCCCCAGGACCTGCCATGGAAATGGAAATTAGTGTGGGCTACTCCAGTGTTCTTGAAAGCTTCACTTGGTCTAATCTTAGACCTCTGAGGCTGGGCCAACATAGGTTGGCCTCTCAGTCTGGCTGTTCGGCTGACTTTCCACTGATGCATTGCCTTCTCTTTTTTGATTTTATCCCTTGCTGGCTCTATCTATCATTTGCAAATTATATCAATAGTAGCTTTTTTTTTTCTTTTTCTTTTTCTTTTAGGAGAATGAGTCAAGTCTTTAAGATCATTTTGCAGAGTAACCAGCACATAGTAAACACTTGTGGTGGGAAAAACATGGAAATATTATTTTACATTCTTTTCTCTGTGTGTTTTTCTTGCCCTTACTCCCCTCCCCTCCAGTCCCAAGAGGGTGATTGGGAACTTTGGGATTCCCGGCCTCAGTGGACAGTTTGTACGACTCATAGTGGAAGCTTCCTAACACCAGCAGTTTTTCTGGTTTTTGGTAGAAGTCTACACCACTTGATGAGCTGTCCTGCTGGGTGTCCTGGAGGTAACAGTTGTATATAACAAGACTTTTCGATATTAGAAATGATTAAGGAATAATATGTCTTAAATCATTTGCCAAAATAGCAATGTACTTCCTACGATTTAACTTCTAGGGCCTTAAAGTAAATTGCTTGAAGAAATTGGTTTCCAAAGATTACAGGTGGGTAATTTTTGATATGTCCACATTTAAGTGGAGATCTAAGAAACCCATCTAAAAGAATAGTGGACTCGGTGACTTGACAACTGCTTGAGCAAAAAGTTCTTTTTAAAAGAGTTATCTGGAAGATTATGACTCAAATTTTGGAGGATTGGCAGTGGAAGGAATCATAGCACATGACTTAAAAAATAAAAGGAGTGAGCAGAACATTGAGCCTGTACATGGCAGGCACTCCACAAAGGACTAAAATTAACATTCAGAAACAATGCTAAGTGTTTACAAACATTTACTCATCTTAATTCTCCAAACTGGCATTCGACTACGTTTATTAAACCTGAATTTCCTGTTGGTCAAAAAGCTTATGAGGAGCAGAGTTTTGTGTTTAAGCACAGCGTGCTTTCTAGATTTAACATTTATAGAAGACCCGTTAGATGCAAAGTTTAAGGAACATGATGTCAGACATCCTGGAGTGCGAAGTCAAGAGAAAATGCCTGAGGAAGATGACAAGTGACAGCATCTAATTGCAAGTCAATTGGACTAATAACTTGAAAGGCGAGCAATAAAATGTTTAATCAAGTGCAGAGTTGCCAAATATCTGCCTTTCTGCCCTTCTGTCTTCCACATTATTCCTGGGATGGTTTCTAAGTAGTAGTTACTTCAGAAGCAAAGAATCACTCATTCAAACCTCCTTAAGAGAAAAAGGATTTGTGGTAAGTCCACATGGATTTGATTTGGGTCAGAGGCCCTTCTAGAAGCTAGCTCCTCTTCCTGGTTCCCATGGTCTGTGTGCTCTTGGTACAGCTGCCCTGGCCTCTTCTCTCCACCAAAGAGCAAACTTTATCTCAACCCTATATACTTAAACTTGGAAGGAGGTAGAAGGAGTCCTTGGAAGGAGTCTGGCTGGCTTAGTAATAACCATAGTCTGTACTGGCCGGAACCATCCATTCAGGCCACCTCATGATCCTGTCTGTGGATGGGTGGCCCTTGGATCAGATCCTCTGACCCCCCTATCCAGTCATGCTCAGGCAGCTTTCCTGATCTGGGGGCTGTGGGCAGGTCAGTTTCATCTAGAAGGAGAAGGGGTCTGGAAAGCACTGCATCTACCTGATAGACATGTCCAGGCTACATTTTTTTAAGACAGAAAATGAGTCATGGTACCTCTTTCTCATAATCATTTGTTTTTTTCTTCTTAAGTTCTTTGGGGTTCCCACTCATCATCTATTGTAGTAGTTTCCTATAAGCAATACGTGCGATGCTTCTTGGCCTTACCCATAACTACGGAATCAGTGGCATGAAGAATAGAGCTAAGAATTGCTTTTTCTTTCTTTTTTTTGCAAAATTCACAAAGTTCCCCAAAATGTGCCTAGTTCTTTCCAATGGCTAGCAAGCTAGCTGGCAGAACTGAAACTCAATAAATGTTTGATCAAAATAGAATAAGGTGTTCTTAAACTATCCCAATATACGAAAACATTCACCTACTTTCTTGTCCTGAAAGAGCTCTCTCATTTCTGCTAACTTTTCTTGATTCCCCCACCCATTTGAGGGACACGGACAGCTCAGTCTCATAAATGCTGGGCTGCCTAGTCCCCTTTCCTGGTTCCACACAGGCAGAGACAGGATCAAACCCCGAGATCTCTCCCTCAGTCCACCATTCTTGCAAACACCTGCTCAGCATGCTCGTAAAATCATTTGATAATCTATTAGCATAGTGTGGGCTTAATCCAGATGTGGGGAGGAGGTCCTCCCCTAATGAAAACATAATTTACAGAACAGAGTTTTAGAAGAAGATAACAGCAGAACACTTTGCATCTCCTTCTGAAGCATCAGGTTCCTGTCTTCCCCAAGAACAATGGCGTTGAATTTGCTTCTAGGTGCATAACTAAAAGAGCTAGAAATAGACCACACAATTTCTCCAGGGTGATCTTGTTTTAAAACACAGTGTTAATAATGATCATCTTCTTTTCAAAATGCCTCTCCTCACCCCCTAAAATGCCTCCCATAGCCCTGCACTGATTAAATGGCAAACCTTACCCTTTTTTGCCTTTCCATGTCCTTGCTGTCTCAACTGTTTAGAGGAACATCCTCCTTATCTGATTGGGAAACTGCTTATTATCCCCAAAAGACACAGCTCAGCTTGGCTGCTGGGGGAACAGGGCTCCTCACAGGCTCTCCCTGCAGAGCTGGCCCTGGCCACCCCCTTGTTCCCTGGGACCCTGTGGCTCAGGGTCCATGCAGCACACTAGACTCAGATCACCAACACGGGAAGCCTGGTTCCATGATGAGCTGTGCCACTATGTGTTAACTATTTACTGCCTCAGTTTCCCCATTTGACAGCAATCATAAAACTTGGTTTCTACCCCATAGAATTGTTGTGATATGTTGTATAGTAAAGTGCTTAGAATAGCGCCTTCACATAATGAGCAGGAACTAAATGTTAGTCCTTATTCATAAACATTGTGTAAGCGAGCATCCGTGAGTTTCTTGTTGAACAACTACGTTTTCTCTAAGTTAGTAGTATACACCCAGCATAAAGAGAATCAGACAACTGCTTTTTTTCATCAGGGTTTCCAATTTTACCTACCTGTATGGGCTGTGATTTCAAAATAAGGAGGCCCATATTCCCATTCAAGACTGCATAAGCCAGAATGTGCTTGTAGGTGACAGTCTATTTTCATTCTTTGAGCGAGGTATTTTAGTCAAACTATGGAATGCAGAAGAATATGAGCTCTTTCATAATAATGATTTTGGAGTGGGGTAGGTATAGCTCAGTGGTAGCATGCAGGCCTAGCATGTATGAGGTCCTGGGTTCAATCCCTAGTACCTCCATTAAAAAAATTCACATAATAATGATTTGCATTTAAACAGGCTTGGTTATAAAAAAAAAAATTTGTCCTGTCCCTTCCTTTCCCCTAGAGTATTAGTTGAGATGAGATGTAAAGTTGAGTCAAATTTATAATGTGCTTCTGACCTTATGAGAAATAGACTCTGGAGACAGTTTTTCAAGTTGTCTAGTTCCTGTGAAATTATAATAGGTAGGTTTGGTTTTAGAAGAACTGTCAGTTAAGGCAGATTTTCTCCCCCTACAGTATGACTAATAATGGCAGTTATTAAAATTGAAGCTAAAATACCTAGAATTAAGATTTTGGCAGAACACACTGAGACATTCCATGGTTTGGGACATTTTAAGTATATGCCTTGATGAAATGTTCACTTCTCACTTAACAGATTTTAAAAGCAAGAGGTGGAAGTAAATGACAGACATAGAAGTTATAGACAAATGTATCTCAAATGCTCCTCCAATGAATTTTATAATTAAAAGCAGGATAAGGGAAAAGAGCCTGAGTAGATCAAATCTGAAGGATTGAAAACAGCTTAGAAAGTCCTTGAGGAAAGTCTTTGGGGGCAAGTTAAATTTCCTGAGAAGCTTTGCTCTTTGTGAAGATATAATACTTTGAGAATATTTTTCACTGTCAGGACTAATCTTCTGAATCTGGCACAAGATTATAAGTAAAAGGTTGCACTTGGCCCATTTTTGACATGAAGCTATCTCTTGTTTCCCTCTGGCTTTGCAAAAACAGGTCCTCATCACTGACTAAAGTGGATACCCTGAATCACTGCATATCTTCCCCTCGGGGGCCCGGGGAGCTGTCAGTGCAGAGCAGGCTCCAGTTGGCTGTGGAGTGCTGCCTGGACGCCCGCTTCCATTTTCTCCCCTTAGTTCTGGCCAAGGGTGGACAGACAGCTTGCCGCCTTATGGGCTCCCTTTGCCCTAGTTGGCTGCACATTCTACCCAGATACAATGAGAAAAAAAATGGTTTCTATGTGCAAATCCTCATTCCAAGATTATTTTACTATCTAAAACAGGGCTTGCTTTATCAGGGACAAAAATCTTTCTCCACATTTAATTAACAGTCACTCCAGTTCCAACTCTTACACCCTCCCACCCTCGCCCCGACCTCTTTGCCTTACTGCCCATCCCCTCAGAGATCCTTCCATCTGCTGATCCCTTGTGGTATGGAGTGTTTTTGTCTGTCCTCCTTATAAGGATTTTAGTTTTTATCATAATGGCTACTCGTCATATGGCCCCCATAACAATTATCCTTGTGCATGAAAATCCAAGGCATAAATTTCCTTTAAAGATTGATCCATTCCCAAAGCCTACTTCCTCCCTTTTTCTCAAGCGAAACAAAGGTTCTATTTTTAGACTAATAAAGAAGCTGCTTCAGAAAGGGTGTGCAGATCTGAGGGAAATTCTCTCTTAATGAGCATATTTACTTATTAAGTGAAAATGATCAAGTTCCCCTAAATGCAATTGAGTTTTCTCCACTCAAACTAAATATTAGACAGAGTAAAAGATACAAAGAAGTCAAGATGGTTCATGTTAAAATATGTCTATATAATGAACAATAATAAAAATGATGGAGTATTTATAGTGTTAAGTAACACAGTGTGAAAATTAAGCAATTTTTAAAGGCTTATAAAATACTTTTTTTTTTTACTTTTCTATGAGTTTATTTTTTCTCTAAAAAGTAAGTGAACCTTTTTTGCCAATGGACTACAAATGTCATACACCAGTAGGGGGCACTAAAACATCGCTTTTAAATGTTATTAAAAAATAATCAGTGTAAAAATGGATTTTTTGGCAACTTTTCTTTTGCCCCTTCAGGTTAATGGGAAAATGATGGAGGACAATGGCAAGGGAGAGAAACACAGTTCAATAAGAAGATCAAAGCTAACAAATTACCTTGACTGAGTTTGCAGAGAATCATTTTCTGTGTAAAAACTAATGTGACAGCTATGTTTAACATGTTTGGAATCATTGCATTTCTCATGGACACGAAACTTCATGCCAGCTCTCTGACACCCCATAACTGTGGACAATTGTGTACGGCGAGCCCTCAAACGGAAACAAATGGCAAAACTCACTTGCACGTGGTCTGCTGTACCCTGTGATGGTCTAGAATATGTCACACTTAAAATCCTAGATTGTAACAGCTTTCAGGTGGATGGTAGTTTGGGCTTGGACCCTTCAGCCATCCACTTGAGTTGTGGCAAGAACACACAGTGAGGAAGATGCCATTTCTGGGTGTCGGGTGCCATACTGACCTGGTCAGGTTGGACTACTGGGTGCTCTGCTCTTTCCTGGCTGGGACAACCAATGCCCTGAGGTGAATGAACATCTGGTCCTAAAAAAGTGAGTGTTCTGTTTCTTGGATTGTTTATTTCCATCAGAAGGAGAGCGAAAACAAACCTGTGCATATCCCTTTGGCCATGCTGCACAGCTGGAGAATGTGCACTGAATTTAGCCTGGTCTGTGGCATTGCTGTCATTTGTTTCGCAAATTTTAGTAGTATGGAAAGAAACCACCGGCACAGGGAAAAACAATTCCTATGGCTCTGAATATGTTAAGATTGTTATCAAATACAGAGCCCAGCCTAGCTAGTCTCTGGTGGGGTAGGCTTGTGCTGGACAAGAGATGAGGGTTTAGATCCAGACATGGGAGCAGCTGCAGTAATATGAGCTGAAAGGAATGCAAGTGTGTGTGGGGAGTGTTGATTTCAAAAGCAGGTTCTCCAAAGAGTGCTTCTCTCCCCATTGAGAGGCCTGTGCTAATATTAAGACGAGGAAGGGCATTAATGAAATGCTGTCATCAGCCCAAACAGGTGGATGGCAGAGGCATGCACAACGTGGCTGAGACCAAGTCTGAGAGATGGGGGTGACCGACTGACAACCCACATTTTCAGCTGTCATTCCAAAAGGCCCAAGCTGCCAGAGGCCTGCGAGGGAGCTTCAGAGGTTATCTGGAGGGCCAGTGTTTACAATCTGGGTGGACCGGATCCAACAGTGACACCTGAGGCTGGCTCCAGGGAAGGCTGATTTGGCATTAGGCTGCCTTCAGCAGCATGGGCCTGGAGCGGGTGCAGATGGTAGCTTGACTGCACTTTAGGTGGGTATGGGTATGGGAGGGAGGAACTTCATGTGGGCGCCTGAGGGGTCTGCCATAGGATCTGGTCTACCCTTGCCTTAGTCAATTAGCTGGCCTGCCTTCCCTTTCTTTCAATGAGCTCCTCTCACAAATACGTCTCATCCAAAGACTGCTTTTCGTGAATGTGGTGTTTCTAAGGCTCTCCAGAAGCCTAGGGAAAGCAGAAGAGCACAGCTCCAACTGCTAGGGATGGTGAATGAGGACCTCTTTTCCCTTCCATTTTTACTGGTCCACAGGATATTTTACTGGGGGCAGGGGGCGATGGGCCAGTATGGGTGGGTGTGGCTGAGCATTCATGCACTACAGATGCAAGACCAACAGAAAGGGGATGTAAGCCTTTGAAGAAGCTAAGGCCGAGGTGGACAGCGGAGTTCGACCCAGCACAGAGCCCCTCTGAGCATCTTTAAAAGGATTCTCCAACCCTGTAGACACATCTGCAATGCCTGGGGCTAATGCCAGCTGCAAGGCTTGTATATAATTATCTCAGCTGATCACCCCCCCCCAGCAGTAAGTATTATCATTCCTATTATTCAGATAAGGAAACTGCCTGGAGGAATAAGGAGCAGAGTTTGAATTTGAATTTAGGTCTTTTAAACTTCCACTCTAGCCATCTTCTCATCTTTGCTCTGCTGTGTGTTGGGTTGGTAACAGAGGGGTAATAAGGGTTAGATCTACTAACTAAAGAAGCTAGGCGGGTTACCAGTTAAGAGCAAAGACTCTGGACCAGACTGCTGGTGACTCAACCTCCCTGGGCTCCCATCCCCTCTTCTGTCAAGGAGTTTTGTGAAGATGAAATGAGCTTTTATGGTACCAGTGCTTGGAACTACACCTGGCACATAGTAAGTGCTAGATGTATGTTTTCCTCTAATGCTGACCATGCCACTTGTTTATAAACAATGCATTAGCAGAATGGATTTAGTTGAGACTTCGCCCTCAGGGTAGTGCTTTATTTGCCTAACTGCATTTTTGGGTTAGGGCCCTTTAGTCTCTCAGTGGAATGTTAAAAATCTACCCTACCTTTGGAAAAACATAACTGATCCTATAGTCAGTGGATTCGTTTACTAGGGCTGTCTTGACAAAATACCACAGACTGGGTGGCTTAACAGAAATTAATTTTCTCACAGTTCTGGAGTCCAAGATTAAGGTGTCAGCAGGACTGGTTTCTTCTGAAGCCTCTCTTGTTGGCTGGCAGACGGCCTCCTTCTGGCTGTGTCCTCGCACCAGCTTTCCTCTGTGTGCGCTCACACGTCCCTAAGTGCTTCTCTGTGTGTTCAAATTTCCCCCTTCTATACAAACACCAGTCAGATGGGATTAGGGCCCATCCGAATGGCTTTGTTTTAACCTAATCATCTCTTTAAAGGCCCTTTCTCCAAATGCACTCACATTCTGAGGTTCTGGGGGCTTCCATATGTGAATTTGGCAAGGGAGGGGGACACAACACAGCCCATAATAGTCAGGTTCCTCAGTCCAAAAGAAAAAAAAAATGTAGATATGCTAACTTCAAAGAATGCAGCGGGTATCATTTAAAGAGAGAAGTTGAGAGCTTGGGAGCAGTGTGATGACTGGTGGATACTAGAGGAGAGCCATGCCATGATTATGAGTACATGTGGGTACCACAGTACACACAGGGTTTTAAACTGAGAAGGAGACAGAGATTTGAAAATTTCCTCTAGCTTCTCTCTATATACGGTATAATTGCCTAAGAGGAGAGGGACAGTGGTGCAGGGGCAGTAAAGGGAAGTGAGTGTGGACTGAGGAGACCTATTCCAGGAACACCGATGATCCCCACCGGGGTCCAACTCAAGAAAGGCCTTGCAGTCTCTTTGGGAAACAAGAAGAGATCCATTCTAATCACCTTAGTAATTTCTTCATCATGACCTATGTAAAAATAATTTTTCCATTATGACCAGTTTAAAAATGTATCAGCAAAGGTAGCTAAGAAGGTCCTTGCCAACAAAAAACCTTCACACCTTTAAATGTTTTGGGGTACCATTTACATTACAAATTCTTACCTTGACTGAGCAACTGCTTTTGTTTCTTAATTTCAAGTCCTCCTGATTTCTAATTTAAGAGGTTTCCATGGTTCTCATCAATTTTTGTTTATTAGTGACTAAATTTGTTGTATGTTTTAATTGGGCTGTGAAAATAGGTGGCATTTACGATCTTTTAATAGAATCCTGGTGTGTACACATAGGAACGTGAGTGTGTGTGTGCCCGTAGGCGTGTACACATACACACACACAGGTTGATATGTGGTTTTACAGTATAATTGCCAAGAATAACTAATCCAGGAATAACTGCAGAACCTGATAATACAGGTGGTGTTTCTTGTTAGAACAGATATTAATTTTTACATGAACAGATATTAATTCTTTTAAAAAGTGAACATTAAAATTAAGCTACTGCCTTCTTCCTGAATAAGTATTTAAATAGTTAAAAAAAAATCAGACTTAGAAAAAAGATCCAGGACTCAGAAGCCATTATATTCCAATTCTTTTAAGTAGATACTTAACTGTTGTTATTGTTCTGCATGTTTTTGTTGTATTTTGTTTTGTTTCTTTTTGAGAGAGCTAATGTTGTAGGACTAATTCTGTTTTCCCTTCATGAGAAAGTCACTTGTCTCCAGCTTTTAGGTTTCTTAGAGGCAACATCTCTTACAAAACATGTTGGGGTGTTTAAGTGGGTTTAGTTTTTAAAGAATTTTACCCCCCAAAAGAACCACAGAAAACTGAAGAACACATTGTATCAATTCTGTTTTGCAATTGTTTTAGAGAAATTTGCTCTATTGTTAAAGTTGTGCTGCTTTCTATGATAACATTATCTGTTAAATGAAGCTGCCAGTACTATCATCAGCTAAACTCCCCAAATGAGTCAGCTAACTTTATTTTTAACTGCTTTTTAATTGCCTACTGAGACTATCAAGAATAATGTAAGAGGATTTTTAAAGCCTTTATAGCAAAGTTTTGGTATATCAGACCATATTAAAAGGTGCATCAAAGGTTTAGAGTTCCCAAGTCATTTCCACGTAGTTTTCCTTTTAAAACCCAGCTGTAGGGCATGGATAGATAGTTAAAATCATTGAGATTTGAGACTGTTTCTAAATTCCTGCTATGACATACCATGGATAGTATACATCCTACCTCTGAATTCACAAAGAATCAGTCGGATTGGGGCAACCAATGCACATAGCACGAGAATAAGGAGCCACAGTAGGATTTAGAACAAATGTCGGTGATTTAGAAATCATGTTTTTACCTAAGTTGAAATCATTTGTATAGTAACAAAAACCTACCTACAAGGTTGTACCAATGTCAGGGAACAAACATTTCATCCCTGTTTCAAAGCACTTTGAGACATTATTCTAATCCCCACAATACCACTTTGAGCTATGTAGGTGGCAAGTAATACTAAGATAAAAATTCAAAATGCAGGATAAATTGAACAGTACTTAGGGAATAAAAGAGCTTTAGTTGATCGTGCTTTGTTGATTTCTGCTTTTCTTGGAAGATCCATTGGTGATTTCATTTTATCATATTTTGCACGTAGGGCCAACATCACGGCACACTTGATAAAACAGCTACCGTGATCTATAAGAAAGCCACTGTGTTCCCACAGCTTTCTACTCACACAAGCCTTGGCTGGAGATGAACAAGGGACATACGTGGTTTGCTTTCATATCCAGGTGGAGGCATTCTGCCCCTTTCTCCATCTTTCTTCCCCAGGCCTTATCAGTCTGTGTCCATGAAAAGTAAAACATCATATCAAATATATGGCTATTAATTATATATGGAAAATATAATTGGATGATTAACTGATTTTGGTTATCATACAAACATTGCATTAATCTTCAACATGTGCTGACTCTCACAACAACTGCATGCATTGGCTAACTTAAACTAGGACATCTTCTGGAGGTGGGAAAGCACTGAGGGATGATTTTCCTTTTGTGGTTTACTGGCAATTTAAATTGGCTCAAAAGAAGGTAGCCACAGATAAGCTCTTCTGACTACTACCAGCCTGTAGTATGTGGGCTGCCTATACTTCTCTGTGATAGGAGGCTGAAGACAACAGAACACAGCCTAAACTCTCAGCTGAAGGGGGTTTTATTCACTCTTTTCATGAAAACTGGGGGCATTAAGATAGGATCGCACCCCATTCCCAAAGTAAATTTTTCTAAAGGGGCTTTACAAATGTTGCTGATATTTTACGCTCACTTGGTGGTAGAGAAGGCACTTTCCAATTCACTTTAAGGTCAACTTCAAAACAGAAACAAAACGGTTTTGTTTATTTTGCTCAGAATTTTGTTTATCGTCTCATGAAAGTCAACCTTATGGCTTTGATTGGTCCCCAGCAGGTTCAGCAAAAGAGCTGGAGTACGTAGTCTTGGAAGAAGGTCCCCCCATTCGAATTGTAAAATATATGTTCACTTGTTCTGAGTTAAATCCAAATTTCTGAAACTCATATGAGGAAACGCTTTTAGATAAACATCCAGTGGTAACCACTGTCTTTGGTGGGGATAGAGCTCAGTATGGCTTTTGAACTTGGTTTGACGTGTCTTTATTCAGGATAAGGATAGCTTTGGAAAGAGTTTCAGATAAGCCAACCATTCTGGAAGGGCAGGTTGTTCTTACTGTATACTGTCTGAGGCTGTCTGCTCAAATAAGCAAGTGCTAATGGCTTGAAATCCCCCACATCATTTGTGTTATACAAATGCAAAGATCAGCATTATTATTGTTATTTATCTATCTCTAGGCTTCTTCATTAACATAAACTAAACTGGTTTCAGGCAGAGCTGATTGCTGACAAATATCCCTCCATCCCCCAAAATGTTCAAATGTCAATTTTCTGGATAAAAAAACGGAATCATCAAATTAACCTCTGTTTAATTTTTAGGCATCTAGAAAAAAATTCCAATATTTTATGGAGGCAGAAAGTGGTGTGTTAAACAGGACATGAGCTCTGGATTTTGATAATAGTAGGTTCAAGTCTGATTATAATTAGACAAGCTTCTAAAGTTATATCTTAGGTAAGTTTCAAGGCTCTCTGTACCTCAGTTTCAATTTCTGTAAAATATGAATCATAATAACTCCTACATTATTGGTTGGTTTTGAGGACTGATTCAGATAATAGCTATATAGTGCTTAGTCCATAATTACTGTTGATAATAGTTTTTACGAACATTAGGGAATAAAGAAAACTTTCACATGTATATTCTGATTCTGGGTAAAAAATGATTTATGGTTCAGAAGGGAAAACATTTCCAAACAAGAGCTATATATTTATATTTATCAATTTACGTATCATCTTGTTTTAGATGATGCATAAATCTGAAAAACAGGACATGATCTCACCAAGCCTGGTCTTGGATTTTGGAAAGAGTTTTTCCAGGTTGGAATCTTCTAGAGCGCAGGCATGTAATATAGCCGTCAAATATTCTGTTTTCAGTTTGTTGTTCAAACACAAAATTATTTAAAGTACATATGGCATCGTATGAGACAAATCAGTATTCCCTCCAGCATGACATCAGTGATCAGCTAATTGGAAATTCCATTTTTAAATGTTAGACCTTACAATATAGAATATTTCAGTGCTTTTTAAAGGCTGTATTTACCACAAAATAAAAACCTGCTATCTCAGAGAAATACTATTCATCTGTGTTTAGTTTCTAGCATAGTAGACTTTGCATACGGGTGGGCCCTGTGAGTTAGCCAAATTTGAGCTTTGATAAACTCTTAACTCCTGTTTTCATACCATAACTGACACAGTCAGTGACTATATGTATCATATTAAAAACACATGTACTCTAACAACACAGTCATTACCTCTTGTTATTGATTTTTATCGACAAATAACAAGAAACAAGGTTAGTTACTATAAAATGCTAACCATTTCTTCTTCTCTCATCCTTTTATTACTGTTGTGGACTCTCTTCTTAGGTGTTTACAATCACATTTGACTCCCTTTCCCTACTATGATGTTATGGGAATAGGGCAATTTGATTTGAAAACAACAACAACAACAAAAACCTGATTATTGTAAAATAGCAATTAATTCTTACTGCTTAACTTGAACATTCATACATATTAGTTTTCCAAGTAAATAAGTAAAATGCCTTGTTAAACTTCCTTTCTGCCAAAAATGTACTACCATCTGTGTTCTACATGGCAGCTTTTTCTTATTTAATACATATGTCCCCCCTTTTTTGGGAAACATGTTAAGAGCTTTAATATGACATGAAACAGAAATAAAATAGTAAAAACACATTGTGTTTCAAGCGTGAATGCAAAATTCAGATTTGTGACATTCAAAGAATTTGGGATTTCATGTACCATCCATTAATTTTACGGTAACTCTCAGTCCTTAATATTAGAAAAAATTTAATTGTAATGTGTATGCAGTTTGGAGTTTGGGAGAGTAATTTTATCATTTCAAAGATAGTTAAAGACCGAGTGTTTAAAATAGGCTGAATTTCATTCAACAGTCTGGAAACCTCCAGTTAAAAAGGTAATGTGAAAAGCAATGTAATACAGAGTTTTGGCCTGCATGCTCAAAGGTCTGAATCCTGGCCCCCATGCTTCACTAACTGTACAGCCTCAGACAAATCACTTAGCTTCACAGTATCTGTTTTCTTACCTGTAAAAGGAGAGTTTTGGGTGAGACCAGTAACGATCACCTATAAATCTATCACCCAGATAGAACCAATAACATTTTTAGCTGATAGTGGTACCTCCAACATTTTAAATACTGTATCCCTAGCATTGTTGCAATGCTATTATGAAGGACTGGTCCACTTAATTTTAAGTGACTACGTAAGCGTCTACCAGATACGCCATTCTTTATTTAACCATTCTCTATTATTGGTCATTTAGATTATCTCCAATTATATTTTTAGTATTGCAGTAGGGACCCACAAGTAGTTTCTCACTAATACTTAAAGCAAAGGAATAGAGTTTATCGAAGCTGACAAATGTTGGATCCTCACAACAGAACTGAAAATATTGGACATCTGGTTTATGATTTGCCCAGTACTTCTCTCCAGTTACAGATGAGTAAGTGTCATCTTTATTTGTGATACACAAATAAATAGTAGCCTGTGTCTTTTGTCCATTTGGAGCAAAATCATTCCAACCCCTGGTGGCTGGGGCTCACATTCCCAATGCCTACACATATGCATTTATGCAGCTTTTTCTACCTCACCTTATTATTTTTCTTCAAAATGGTGACTATGATAATACGTCCATTCTCTCCTGCCTTAGCATTTCTTGTATCCAGCAGATACTTTTTTTGTGTTATTCTTTCAAATAAATATTGTCAATACGCATTGCTGATTATTTAAAGAGTGATATAGTCTTACCTCTGACATCAAGTAGCATATAAAGGAAAATAAAATAACCCATATATGACCTCAAGGAATTTGTATTGTAAGATGCATGGCGCCTGCCATGTACATAGTAGGTACTCTACAAGTATTTGCTGAATGAATGACAAAATCCAAAGTAAGTTACCCCTCAAGAAAAATGAATGACTACTTGTGATATTGCTATAGCTTCTACCTAGTAGGCCAGGTTTCAAGACATTGGTTTAAGAAGCCGAAGCTGTGTTGTTTCAGATGATTACATTCTATGGGCAAACTGAAGAAGGGCTGTTTTAAGTTGATAGCAGTACCTCTAATGATTCAGACAAAATACTGGACATGGGCAGTTGTTGGGGAATGGAAAGGTGGAGTGGGAAGCTCAGTGTTGTGACTGAAAAATAAACACCCAGGTGTTTTACTCATTACACTGGACTTACATTACCTACTTTGACAAGAAAGAATTTAAACCAGAGATTGGTGTGTTGGTGGTGAGGGGTAAATACAGAAATTTCTGCTTGGGA
Source organism: Vicugna pacos (assembly GCF_048564905.1). Classification (NCBI taxonomy): domain Eukaryota; kingdom Metazoa; phylum Chordata; class Mammalia; order Artiodactyla; family Camelidae; genus Vicugna; species Vicugna pacos. The sequence goes on along the minus strand of NC_133000.1, from coordinate 12,911,157 downwards.
ATTGATCAAAGAGAACCATCCGTCAGTCTTCCTGTCAAGGATGATGTAATAATTACCCTGAAAAGAGGCAGAGGAAAGTATACCACGTTGGTTTGTGAGATGGGCTTTGTGAGGATAAATTTCCTTTTTCATTTTAATTGTCTTTATCTCACATGAAGCATTTTTCTTGCCAGTTTTGTCACATGCACCAATGATGATGATTCTCATTTACTTATTAATAAGTGAGACTCATTAGAAAAAGCCTTCAAAGCGAACAGGTACCACAAAAAAATACTGAAGGAGAAAAGAAATAAATCTTTTTCTCTTATGCAGAACTAGTGCTAACCTAAATCCTTTGCCATTCTTCAGAGAGGAAACATTTACTTTTTTTGACTAAAAAACTAAAACCACTTCTTTTGTAATCATTTCTTATTATCTATCACTCTTAACCTTGTGTGTCTGCTTTTAAAAAATCTTTGAAATCAAAACTTTCAGCTCAATGGAGTTTATCTAAGTAAAATTATTAAAATCTGTGTGATTGACTGGAGAGGAATACACCACAAAGTCTTACTGCAGTTATTGATACATTGGGATTACAGGGTATTTATTCTTTTCTGTGAATTGAGAAGATTATTAATGAAAAAATTGAAGCTCCACTGTTATTTGTGTGAACTTGGGCAAATCAGTTAGCTTCTCTGTGCCTCAATTTTCCTATGTATAAGTTAAAGGGACCACCAGGGTGATCTCCAAGTTTGCCTTCAACTTTAACGTTCTAAAGGTCTAGCTGAAAAGAGTTGGGCTTGATACAACTCTTATGGAGGGCAATTTGGCATCGTCTCAAAATTCAAATGTATTTAACTGCTGACCCAGTGATCTCTTTTCTGGAAATTCCTCCTATAGAGATACTTGCACATATGCAAAATGAGTTCTATAATGTTATTCATTACAGAATAGGTTGTGATAGCTAGAGTGGAAACAAGCCAAATGTCCATTAGCACCCTGGGTTCAGTGAGCTGATACATACAGTGGTATGGTAGGCAGTTCTAAGAACTTTAAATGTGTTATTTTTAATTTTTTGGAACCATGTATCAGGTACATTGGTGCAATAGGTACTCGGTCAATTTTTTTAAAAAGACCAAAGAAAAGCAAATATGACATATAAAGAAAAATTAGGCAGGACAGCTCAGAAGATTTCAAGGATCTGGGGAAAGTCTGTAAGAAAACTCCCTTAACCAAGTATACTTTCCTCCAACTGAGGCCCTGAGAAACCGGAATTGAAATGAAGGCAAGGCCAAATTTGCAGCTGGCTTCCTTTGCCAAGAATGATCCACCAGGGCACCGCCTATGTGTAGGGTGCGGCCTTCTGAATGGGGGTTGCCTCTGCAGAATGCAGACGGAAAGGTTGAGGGTAGCAACAGTTCTACATTACTGGCCTTCCTTTCAGCCCATCATCTGGGTTACTGAGGGCCCCTAGCGGCTGGCAGAGGAGGCCCGAACTGTTCAAATTTGATCATAAACGCAGAGACAAGATAAGGAGGTTGGGAACCAACCCCTCAATCCATCAGGCTCACGACCTCCACCCCAACCAGCCCCAATATCGGTAGGAAGCTGTTGTGATCAGTGGATTATTAAGAAATAGGAGACTGGACAAGTGAGAACGTAAAGGAAGAAATAAATCTTTCTCTAAGTCTTATCAAACTTTTGTAAAAGAGGCCTTTTAGATGCCACTTTTTCAATGGAAGAATTGCCTGTCAGAAAAAGGGGTATGGGGGAATTGGGAGCTGTCATTTTGGACAAGAAATTTAAAACCCTACCGTCAATCTTCCATCTTAAGTGATCCCATCCCTCTGAAAGGAAATAACTTCCATATTCCTCCTAAAAAAAGCAAAAGAAAAACAAAAGTTGACAACTCTTTCTTCTGCTCCTTGAGACACAAGGGCCATTGTCTTCCCACCTTTGGCCCCACTGATCTCGACAGGACGTCCAAGACCCGGAGCCCAGATGGCAAAAGGTGGGGTGAATGTGGGGGGAGAGGGTTGACTGACGAACGGGGAAGCCTAAAGGAACACCTGGTAGTGGGGCAGGGCTGTGCCCCAAGGCTTTGGTCCTAATTCCTCTTAACGTTTTTACTTCTCAGCACCTCAGCACTTACATTCCAAATAGCAAAAAAATGACAAGCGAACAGTTAAACTTAATTAGGGTAAATAATAGTGACAATGCTCTCACTAGATGCTCTTCTCTAACCCCTTCCCCGTCACCCCTGGACTGACTCAGTGGACAGAGTCTGGGGTTCCCGCCCAGGGGAAGAGATTCCCACAGAAGGCACGAGATCTAGGATGCCTTTGGGTTTGAGGGTGCGTGTGAAATAGGACGACCTCCGGCCCGCTTCGCGCCGAGCCCCTTCGCCTCGTATCTAGTCTTTTAGGTCAAAAATGTACCGAGCCCGGCTGGTGGCTGCGGGGCCACCCAGCTGGCCCCCGGCTGGACCCAACCGCAGAGTCTCAGCCCGGACAGGTGGGTTCCGGGCGCGGAGGCGGCGGCGAGGACGCCTCCGCGTGGACTTCACGGTCAGAGTCCCGGTCCCGGGGGCGTGTGTAGCCCGCGCGGGGGCCGGAGGGCTCGACATACCGCAGAGAGAAGCAAAAAATAAAACAAAAACAAAACCCATCGACTTCCCCACGTCTCCCTGTAAAGAAATCGTGGGTGGAGTCGAGAGGGGGCGATTGAGCAGAATTCCGCGAGGCCACCTCAGCCCGCCCACTCAGCGCCCCCGGAGCGCGGAGCGTCCCCGGCCCCCTCCTCCGCCCCACCCGGCTTGGGGCCGCGAGCGGAGGTCGAGGCCAAGCCAGCGACTCGTTCCACTCGGGCTTCCCGACTACTCGGCTCTGCTCCTCAGTAGTAAACAAAGTGTCGCCGCCGCCTCCACGCTGGTTTGCCTCCTAGCAATCAAAACACTGAGAGGGCGAAAGACTCACAGAAACACTCGAGAATTACCAGAAAATAATAACAGAGAGCCAAAAAAAAAAAAAAGAGAGAGAGGGAGATTGGTGTGTGTGAGAGAGAAAAACACCCCACTACCCCCTACCAACCCACTGCCGCCTCCCCGTGGAAAACCTGCCCCCGCCCAGGCCGGTGTCCACTGGCTGCCTGGGCGGCGGCGTCGCGCATTCATTGGCTGCGAGGGCTGTCAGTCAGGGGCGGGTCGGCGCGCGCGCCGCCGCGGGCGGGGGGCGGCGGCAGATCCCGTAAGTCGAGCGGCCGCGTAGTCGCTGCAGCCGCCGCCGCCGCCGCCACATTCAACAGGCAGCAGCGCCGCGGTCGCGCCGCCGGAGAGAGCAAGCGGCCCGCGGCGTCCGTCCGTCCTTCGGTGCGCGGGCCGTGTCAGCGGGAGCGCGCCGCTGCCCGGGCCCGGCGACTCCGGCCTGCCGTCCCGTCAGTGCAGAGGACCTGGAGGAGTCTAGATGTTGATGGACCCGCGAAGTTAAGTTCTGGGCTCGCGCTTCCACTCTGCCGCCGCGCCTTCCTCCCGGTTTCCGTCCGCTTGCAGCAAGGACCTCGCCCCCCCCCCCCCCAAATCTCGGACCCTCTCTTCGCGCCCTCTCCCCTGGGCCTCCGGTGTTACGCTCTCGCACTTGGCTCTCCCGCGGCTGGGGGAGGGGCGGGGGTCACCATGGCCGAAGCGCCTCAGGTGGTGGAGATTGACCCGGACTTCGAGCCGCTGCCCCGGCCGCGCTCGTGCACCTGGCCGCTGCCCAGGCCGGAGTTTAGCCAGTCGAACTCGGCCACTTCCAGCCCGGCGCCGTCGGGCGGCGCGGCCGCGAACCCCGACGCCGCCGCGGGCCTGCCCTCGGCCTCGGCGGCCGCTGTCAACGCCGACTTCATGAGCAACCTGAGCCTGCTGGAGGAGAGCGGAGACTTCCAGCAGGCGCCCGGCTCCGTGGCGGCGGCCGCGGTGGTGGCGGCAGCGGCAGCGGCCGCAGCTGCCGCCACCGGGGGGCTGTGCGGGGACTTCCAGGGCCCGGAGGCGGGCTGCCTGCACCCGGCGCCGCCTCAGCCCCCGCCGCCCGGGCCGCTGTCGCAGCACCCGCCCGTGCCCCCCGCCGCCGGGCCGCTCGCAGGGCAGCCGCGCAAGAGCAGCTCATCCCGCCGCAACGCGTGGGGCAACCTGTCCTACGCCGACCTCATCACCAAGGCCATCGAGAGCTCGGCAGAGAAGCGGCTCACGCTGTCGCAGATCTACGAGTGGATGGTCAAGAGTGTGCCCTACTTCAAGGATAAGGGCGACAGCAACAGCTCGGCGGGCTGGAAGGTGAGTGGCCTCGGGGCGCGTGGCCGGAACGGGCGGGGGGCTCGGGGAGTTCTGCCTCCGCCTTGAGATCGCGGTGGGGCAGATGAGGAGGCGGCGTTGCAAGCTTGCTTGGCCTGAAACCGTAGGGCACGCGGGCAGCGCGTGCAGGGAGTGGGCGAGAAGTGGGTGAGGTGGGCGGTGGGCTTGCCCGGGACCCGTCGGGGGAAGGGAATAAGTGTGCGCGCGCTCCAGTGAGAGTTGGAGTGGGACAGGGAAGGGGGCTCGTTTGAGACCTGAAGGAGTCAAAAAAAAAAAAAAGTAGTTTAAGAAGTGGACATCGAAACGGGCAGAAAAGTTCCTCAGTGAAGGAGAGAGGTTCTTAGGGAGTTGCTCCCCCACGGCCCGCGCGGAGTCTTGTCGCTGCTCCTTTTTCTCCAGGACCTCGGGGGTGAGGGCGGCTCCCCTCCACCCCCGCGGCGCGCGTCCCCCCAGCCCCGGGCTGCCCCGCCGAGCCGTTTCTGCCGCGCCGGGCGGGAGAGGGCGCGGCGGCGAGGGGCCTCGGAGCCCCGCAGCCCGGGGACGGGGCTGCAGGTGGAGGGGACAGGTAGGGCACGAGCCGGCCGCTCGGCCCGTGGGGGCTGGCCGCGCAGTTTTTGGAAACCGGTGTGCATTTTGTTTTGTTTTGAGTTTATCCGTAGTGGCTTCGAGTGCAAGGGGCCGGGAGCGCGCAGCCCCGTGTAGAGCATCAGACACGTGCGAAGGGGCGGCCACCGCCTGCGGAGCGCCGGCGCCCGATCGCGCCGGCAACCTAAAGTTCAAGTGTGACCCTCAGCAGGGGCGGGAGCTGGCGACCGCGAGGGAGGGGCCGCGGGCGCAGGAAGCCGGCGCCTTTAAAGGGCCAGCGCGTCCTGGCCTTGCGCGCCTCCGGGCCCGGCTGCCGAGCTGAGGGCTGTACTTCTCGGCGCAAGGAAGTGCCCCAAATTTGGCCTCGCCCGAGGTTCGAGGCCTTTAATTAGGCACGGAGAGGCTCCTCTGGATGGCCAGGGTTGGGGACGTGTGTATTTTCTTGCTTTGCCACTTCAGTGTTATCGAGCACGGAGATACCAACAGATCCGAGGAGCAAGGCCGGGGGCTTTGTGACTAGTGTTTTGGGGGAGTTGGATTGGAGGTTCAAATCAAGAAAACCGGCAGGGACCTCCTGCCTCGATGGAGGACTGTAGATCAGGTGCCTTTGGCTGTTTTTGCCTCTTAGAGAAAGACAGACCCTCAGGTCGGGGCAGGCCCATCCCTGCCCCAAGGTCTTGGGGTTGGACCCCTTTGGAATTGCGCGCTTGCTCTCTTTCCTGGGGAGGATGGGCTCTGGGGAGGCTTACCGGGAGTCCATTCGCCCTGCGGCTTCCATAAGCTGACAGTTTCTCACTGTCACAGGTGGAAGGATCAATATGAAGTTTCTCTAGTTGCGCTAAACTCCTTCCTCACCCCTCATCCGGACTGTGCAGCATAATAATGATTTTTCTTTGCTGCGCAATTGTTATACCAAGGTTGCTTTACATACTGTCATCCCTGTGGTTAATGTGTTAAAAAGGTGAAGTTAATCGCATCATACTGAAGTTCCCGGAGAAGGACCCAGGATCTTATTTTTTCCAAAGTGTATTTTAGAGTAAAGGCATCACTTATAACCTCATTACCAGGCATTACATACAACTTTACCAAGTGTTTCAAAAAGGTAAAGTGCCTCCTTACCTTAAGATCGATATATTTAAGTCATAAAATCAGGGTTGTATGCCAAATCTAATTTTACATTTGAATTTAAGTATTTGACTTACTTGTACACTTATCGTTCCTACTTGAACTGTTATAAAGCATTTGCTGTTTAAAAAGTTTTTTTTTTTTTTTTTTGGTATTCGAAGTACAGTGTGTACTTACACCGTCTTTTTAATAAACGTTCTTGGAAGTGGATACAACCTACTTCAGCTTGCTGGAGTGCCTTTCTTTAAACATAGGGAAAAGCAAAGTTTGGGGATTATTTTTAGTTTTGCCTCTTAAATGGCCTTAAATCAGAGTATTCTTGAACTAGGAATATAACCTAAAGTTTAAGATTTAGTGCTTTTCTGAAAAATAAATTCTAAGGCCCCCCCTTTCCCCAGTCATTTTTATTAGGTTATTTTCTTGTTCCATTTTTTTTCCAAATGCAATTATAATTTTGCATTTAAAATTTTTTTTACTTCCTTGAGCTAGAAGATCTATTAAATGTTAGTAAGGATTGTCCAGAATTGGATGCCCAGTGGCAGCTCCCAGTGGAAACCTAGTGGAGTTTTGGGAGGGAGCAGGTTGCCATTCTCAAGCAAGTAAATGTTTCAGGTGTAATCAGAGTCAGTTGGTGCATGTAAGATTACAGCAAGTGCATTTTCACTTTGAGTAAAAGGGTATTTTAAGAAGAGAAGAAACAACCTGAAGTGTTTCTAACTCATAACTAGTCTTCTGGTTGCAGTTTTCATAAAAAAGAGTTACTTGTTAAAACCAAGTTTCACTCTCAGATCTGAAAGACTGTCCTGTTTTAAAGAGCCATAAAAAGGAGAAATTTTACTATGACTTTTAGGTTAAAAAAAAATTCAGTTGTAAAATGCAAATCAACCAAAACTTTAACTGTTTTAGGACTGAGAATAGGCTGCTTTGGAACCAGATATTTCCTGTGATTTACTACTGGGAATTAGACTGAATCTCTAATTAAATATAGTTTCTTGTGCTTTACTTCCTGGGGCCTGCCTGAGAATTTGAAAGTCATTTGCATGGGACAAAATAGTTGGAAAGCTGTTGAAGCGTTCGGAAACTTCTAGTTCCTTAAACACTGGTTATATTTGTGGAATATGCATTTTGTATTTGTAGGAATGGTATGTTAAATTTACTCTTGTGTAAATATTGGTTAGAACTGTCATAAGGTTACACACAAAGTGGAAGCAGAGACTTTTTGGAAAACCCGGGATCTTTTAAACCATGTACAGTATTTATAAATAGTGAAACTTCATTTCCATTACCTGTTTTTGTTTTTTTATTTCTCATGTGGAAAGCTTTCTAGAGCTTGGGAAGTCATATTGTGAGCTCTGGCTCTCTGTTTTTTTTTTTTTTTTTTTTTTTGTAATTGTGATTTTGAGTTGACTCTTGTTTTTTGTTTTGAAATTATTTGGAACACTTAATTTAGGCTAAAAGAACGTTTTAACAGTAAGACTTATTAACGCTTGTTAAAATTTTAAATTGTCTTATGAGATACTTTAGATCTTTATTTTAGAATTGAAGTTTCTTTAATTTGGTCTTTGAACTGACAGTGCATTTTCTCATTAAAAAGTTCACGTCTGTTCTATCACTTGGGTTTGTAACCCGCAGGTGAATAATTTAGCTGCAGAGATTCCATGGCGGGCATGATGGCTGCTTGCTTGTTGCACAGTCACACTAGATGGAATCCTTTTGAGGGTTACTGAAAGTACCTTAAAGCAGACCTTTTTTCATGGTGGGGTGAAAAATCTAAATATATTTATTTAGATATGCATTTTGGGAAAGGAGCGTAAGGAAAGAATTAAAAATGGGTAAGGGAATAATACGTTGAAGTTTGTTATCTTATCTACTGTAGGCTGAAAGTTATGTGGGACTTATGTGAACATGTCTTATTGCTGAAGTGTTTTGTTCAGAAATCCCCAAATAGAGGTCGAATATGAATACCTTAATTGCGCCTCATAAGAACTTTATTTTTATTTTACTTTCAGTCTTGTGGCAAATTCTTGGGGAGATGTGGCAGGAGGGGTGGCTTCTGTTTTTGAAGGATATGTATTTTAAGTGGCAAGCATTTGAATATTGGAAAGAAGGTAAATTTTAAGAAGGGTTAAAGTTTGAGACCCTTCCCCCCATTACTGAAAGGCTATCACGTTGGCAGTGGACACAAATATCACTAGCTATCATGCGCTGCTCAGGATCTTTTAAGTGGATGGATGAAATGGGGAGGGAGTAGCCAATGCTCAGTGGTTGGTTAGAATCCTTAATAGGGTGTCGGCTTTTTTTTTGTCTTCCCTTGTGCTGTAACCTCTTCCTCCAAGCTCCTAGACTGCAGTTCTGTGTGACTTTCTAACAGAGGAGCTGTCTGTATTGGCCTGGAATTTCTTTGAGAAGCCTGAACTATGTGCATTTTTCTGGAACACTCTGCCCTTGGAAACTACCCTGTACCCTGGCATCATGGGAATTTACTCTGCCAGTTTTCTTGTCTTTATATACCGTAACTTTGGAGCTTCCTGGAATCCTTTTAGGAAGGCGGTATAAACCCTATGGTGATGGGAGAGAGCGAAAGAGTTTGCCATTGTACTATGGAACGAGCAGAGTGGATTCAGCCCTGCTTTTCTGCAGTTCAAAATTTGCCTTGGCCTTCAAATTAACATTTTGCAGAGACTTGCCCAAGCCCTGAGGGACCTCTCTTGGGTCAGATAACCACCTTTTCTTGGTGCACACAAAATGCTGAATTTAGTGTGGTGGTTTCTCAATTGTGAACCAGAGAGGACCAGATGAACTTGAACATGTTTGTTTTGGTGTCTGAGGGGTGAAGACTTGTATTCCAATAGATATGCTGTGCTCAAATGTACTAAAGTGTGGAGGGAGTCTACCTTTTTGCTAATTCCTGATAAAGACTAACAGCATTCAAATCAGTGGCACAGAAATTCTTTGCAGAGAATTACTACTTGTTTTTTTGTGGTCTTCTGTGGAACATATGAAACATGAAAATGCATTTTTGTACGTGGGTGATTTCATATGGTTTCAAACTTAAAAAAACCCCAACACTTTCTTTTTCCCATTGGACATCCCAGTTTACTCCACTGAGTCTACCTCTAATTTATCAACTAGTGAGTTAAGCACTGTAAATACTGAGTCTTGGGTTGAGTTATTCTTGCCACTTGGAAGGCATTTGGGCCATCTTCCTCCCCCCTCCCGTTTTATCCATCCTCATATAGCTTTGATACAACCAAAAGAAAAAAGCAAACTGGGGTAGGGGTAAGGGTAGGGTAATTAGGCTTATTTATTTGTTTATTTTTAGAGGAGGTTCTGGGGATTGAACGCAGGACCTCGTGCATGCTAAGCATGCGCTGTACCACTGAGCTATACCCTCCCCCTAAAAGCAAACTAGTTTTGATGTTAAGCCGAATAAAATTGGAAAACTGTCTGCAACTGTTTTCAGTAAATTTCCACCTTAATGGTTATTTAAATAAGGACATAAAGTCAACTTGTATCCTTTATTTGAGGCCATATTCATTACAGGGGGAAAAAAAAAGTGACAGAGCTGTGTGATGAGCTCCCGTAGCCCCCAGTTCTGTTTCTGCTAATTGCTGAAGCTTCGCTCTTTATGGTCTGAGTTCTTCCCTTTTCTCAGTTTTCCCTTGATTTCTCTGTGGAAATCCTTACTTACCTTGGGCTCAGTTACATTGTACTATCCTGATCCTTCCCCCATTGTGGCTTCTCCTCCAGTTGGTTCACTCATCATTTTTACTTCTGTGTTCAGTTGTAAGTGTACGTTAGGATGAGATGTAGACTTCCTCTCTGATTCTTTCCTAGATAACTTATTTCTTTACTGTCCAAGTCACCATTACCTGAAGGCTGTAAACGTCCCACTTTCACCTCAAATTCAACATGTCTAAACCCAAGCATACTCCATTTCCTCTTAATCTCAGGTGAGAGTTTCCATCTTGAGTTCCCTGATTTGGTTAATGGTCGTTCGCCTTTCCCTCATTTTTACACTTGGATGTCCTCTTCAGCACTCTCTTCTCATGGTGTTAGCGTCCCCATGTCTGTTAGCTTTTCTTTCTCAGAGTCTCCTGAGACTTTTCACTTCCTACCAGTCTCCTCAGTTAGCTCTTACTTCAGGCCAATCCATCCTATCCCCAGGACTTGGAGCGTCTTGTGCCTCTACTGGAGATTCCACAAATTTTGCTTAGTCTGCAAGGCACAAGTCAGTTCCACCAACTTCTGTGCCCCAAGGCATTTTTGATTCTGTGAGTGAATGCCTGGCAATCTCTTAATTCATGCTGCTGCGTATTTTAATTTAACATTAATGCCTGCATGTTTTTTACGTCTCAGTTATATTGTAGATACATGGAAAAAAAATTTTCTTGAAACATTGATCTTTTATGTTTCAGTGTCCTCTGTGCAAGATGATTACATTCTAACACAGGGAATATAGCCAATATTTGATAATAACTATAAATGGAATGTTACCTTTAAAAATTGAGAACCACTATGTTGTACACCTGTAACTTATGTAATATTGTACATCAGTTGCATTTCAATAAAGAAAGATGGTCACATTCTGTAATATGTGAGAATAATTTTATGAGGGGTATAATTAAAGAACTGATTATTTTCAATCAGTAGTCAAAGTATTTTCTTCCCATTTATTGAGTGATTATTGTGTAAAAGATGTACGAGATGCATCTGAAAGTAGAAAAATGATTCAAATGTGGATCCTGTAGGGAGGTTACATATGACATGTAATAATGCTGCATGGTAGAAAGGGTTAAGTGCCTTCAGTAAAAATGGAGTTTTATGTTGGCCATTGAGGTAGGCCTTGAAAATGTGATGTTATTCTCCCAAGATTTCATTATAAAATATTTCATTCAGTAAAGTTGGAAGAATTCTACATTGAAACCCATATACCTACCACCTAGTTTCTACTTCTACTATTTTATTATACTTGCTTTATCATCTATTTATCCATTGGCATATCCATCTTTTTATACATCAATCCATCTTAGTTTTTAAAATTTGTTTTTAGAATGGTGGACTGACATCAGGGCATGAAAATAGGGGAAGCGTAGTTTGAATGATGTGTGAAACACAGAAGGTTTGAAAAGTACAGGAAGGAGATTTTCTATTGTTGATGGAACTGGAACTTTATATAATTGTGGAAATTATATTGTTATAGATCAGATTTTTCTATGAGAATTGTATCTTGGTTTTTGTAATATAAGAAATTGTGAAAATAGGATCACATTTTTAGTTTTTTTAATGCCATTTCTTAGAAACATGCTCATGTATAAATATAGAGACCCATGGAATGCAATCTAAAGACAATATGCTGCATTGGATTTAAAACTGATACACAGAATTAGGTAATACATGGAATAGATTATATAATTGACTTAATATGAATAGTAGATATTTATAAAATGTTTAGCTTTTGTTTGGTCTGTTCTTTAAAATTAACTTTCATGCCCAGCACCCTGGGAGCAGAGTGATTCAAAGAAAGAAAGATCACTATTGAATGTAATTATTATTGTTTTTTAAAATTAGAAATCTTGAAGTTGAAGTTAGCAGTCTCAAAATATACTTAGAGCAATTGTGAGTGAAAGTTATGTTGGCTTAAGAAGATGTTTTACAATTGAAATGTCAGTTCTCATATTACATTAGCTAAATATTAAGTATCCTTGAAAGCTTTCTAATTATATCTTTATTCACTAGCTGAAGTATGGGATGAAGAAGTATGGGATGAGATGCTTCAGTGGATCCAGAGGAGGTTGAATTTGGATAAGCTAAAACCAAAATTGATGCCAAGTGGACAATCTTAATTACATATATTCAGAATACTTGGTATGAATTCTGTTTAGCTTTTGGTGAACCAAAAGGTTCATATAGTAAAAACTATATTGTGGCATATCAAAAGGCAGAAATACAGGTTTATTAAAACTTACTAGCCATTTTAGACATAGCAGGTGTTGAAGAAATGTAGAAAGCTATTTTACTAGTGTTATTTATACCTATAGAAGCAGACAGCACTTTGTTCAGAAGATATCCTGCTGGGGAAGGGTGACAATGAAGGAAAAATAGACTGCATAGCTCACTACTGTGAGGCTTTGTTATATGAGTAAGTCACCTTCCACATGGATGAAATAACTTTCAGAGCACACCAGGATATCACACTTACATGATTGCTAATGATGTCGTGATAAACTAGTCAGAAGCAACTAGGAAACTATGTAGAATTGGCCGGTCTAATTTTTCCTCACTATTAATGTTTGTAGATTGAGTGAGGTTCAAAGTTGCAGGCTGCAACTTTGGTCTTTTAATTCCATAACTGGAGAGAAGTGTAAAATATCTTCATCCTTCACCTTGTGTCTTATTTTGGTTCTAATTTTGAAGAGGAATGAGGGACTTACCCACCTCTGGGAGGAGAGTCAGAAGTAATTTGTAGATCTGTGGGAGGACAGGTCATTTCTTCCAAGGTAGCCCATTCCTGCTGACACTAATCATATGAGTTCTTTAATTCTTAGTGATGGTGGGTGGCACTACTGTTTTTTTCAGAAGAGAATGCCAGCTCTAAAGCATGTGGTCCATTGGTCTAACTGTGGCATCTGTGATTGAGATGTGCTGTTATCTCCAATAAGCCCTGCTCCTCTTACACCCCTGCCAGCCTTACACCTGCTGCCATCTTTTTGAGTGTGACTTGGTTCTAAAATCTCTATATGGATCTTTGCCTTTGCCTCCAAAGTAAAATCTTTTTTTCTGCCTTGATTAATTTACCCTGTAGATGATATTTGTCTTAATTACAGTGTCATTCTTTGTGTGGCTTAAATTACAGAACTGATCCCAATACTAAACCCCATGACCTTAACAGCTCTGGAGATGCAGCCCAGCTCATCTGATTAAAAGCAAAGCTGTAAAGAGAAAGAGGATGGGAAGAGCCGGTGGCCTGTGTTCATTAGTTTTCTTTTGTTTGATTAAAACTAACATGTTTTTCAATTGCCATTCCTCAGAAACCTAGAAAATGGATCAGGGTTTTGTGAATCTCTCCTTTTATTATATTAGAGATTTGATAAGCTTCAGAGTTGAAAAATGTTTTTGTGTTTACAGCCATGATCCTGAAGTTGTTACACAGCTGCTTTTGCACTGCTATTATTGGGGCCTCCATTATTGGTTTGCAGAGTTAAAAATTTGATAGTAGCTAAAGGAACCTGGCATCAGGAGGGGGAGGGGACCTCAGCTGTTACATTTTGTACCTGCAGTAGAAAAAGTCTCAAAGAGCATGATTAACCCTGTCAGTCCTGTTAGGACTCAGGCCAAGTGGGAGGTCTCAGGAAGAAAGAAGAGGACAGCCAGTTGGATTATGTAGGAAAGTCTAGGGGTACTTAGCTTTGTGCGCCGCCCCCCATCAGTTTTCCTTTTTTGTTAAAAAAAATTTAGTGCTTTTCCTCTACTAGTATCATGCCTCAGAAGCCTGCCATGTGTGTGGTTTGAGGGAAGACCCGTCTTGTGAGAAATGGCTGCACACAGAATGGTGGGGGCCGCGGGAGGGGGGTGTCTTTGCAGTGGTGCTAAGGGTAAGAGTGAAAAGGGGATTACCTGACACTATCTGAAAAGAAATGCATTTGGATTTCAAGTCCAATCTGGAGCTAAATTATGATTCAACTACATAATTCTTACTCTTGTAAATATTGTGTGTCCTTCAGAGCTTGAAAACAAAATAACCACATAAATATTTGGGAATGGTCCAGGCAAGTAATATGTATACCTCAGACAGTTTGGTTGCTTAGAAGCAAGGTCAAAGGAAATAGTTTGCATTTGGTTTAGCTAGAGGCTCTTATTTTGGCAGATTTTTGAGGTAGAGACAGTCACATGTGGATTTTATTGTACTAATATTTTGACATGAATTTTTTTCAGTTATTCTCATCTAACCCTAAGTGTAGGGTTGCATCAAGATAGGTACATTTGAAATGATATAGCATCTTGACTCTGTGATGCTTAATTTGCAGATCATCAATTTGTCACACCTGTGAGGGCTCCTTGTCAGGTTTTGGCCCTCCATACTGTGATTTGAATACTGGAGAAACCCAGCTACCTTAAGGCAGGCTTGTTGTGGTTGCATCACCTGTTTGCACTGCAGGGCCAGCTCTGAAGGGGGCAGAAGGGGAGGTAGCTGAGGGGGAACTTGCTGAGCTTGTAAATATCAGCTGAGGTTGTTTGTGTACTGGTACCTCACTGGTTGCATCCCTCTAAACTTGAATGTAAACCTTTTTTCTCTGGATGCGTAGATATGCATGCCATCATGAAATTTACATGCAGTGAATGTGAAAGCTTCCTGTGGCCCATCCTACTGAGAGAGTTTTATGTATTCTGTGTGACTATATTGGTCTTTCTCCTTCAGCCTTTTAAAATTTAGCTTTCTCTTCAGTGGCCCATTACGATATTTGCATACATTGAATGTGAAAGATTCCTCTCTTTTGTTATCTGTGTGCCTGAAGTGGTTTCTTGAACCCTTTAGAATTCATGAAGTAGAATTACTTATGTAGGGCTGTATTTATATTTATCATATTCATTTGCATTAACATGCAGACTTTCAGATTATGATGTAACACTGATTATAAACAGTATTTGATGGCTTTACATTTTGGAAGAGGTCACCATAATGGTTTTTGTTGCTATTTTTATTGTCTTCTGAAATATTTGGGATAATTAAAAAATTAATTCTAAGGAGGTTTTTTAGTATTAAAAATTCCTGTAATTAGGCATGTTTCGATGCGATTTATATCCTCTATTTTGGTTCTGTAATGGATGCTTCCCCAACGGTATTCCTGGGGTGTTTCCATAAAGGGCTTTATATTTCTTGAAATGCCATTTTGACACCTTTGATAATTAATTATACCAAGAATCTATTTTAAAAAAAGAATGCAGAAGTCACATTATTAAAATAAAATTTTAGAAGCATGACTGTCAAAAACTTAAAGAAGTACCCTGCCCACACTTCATTATTTAGGTGGGTCCTTGTCTTGGAGAACTACCTTGCCCCCATCACCATCCTTTTAGAGACTACCCTTCATTGTGACTTTTTTAGCCTGAATTTCTCACTGTGGTGTCTTAACTCAGAAATAAGTACTCTTAAAGCAGTCTGTTCAGCCTGGTTGAGTTACAAGCCATTTAGCGAATAGTTTAAATATTAAAGTTTGTGCCATTGCATTCCTTAGTGTGATAGCTTTATTTTGAGTTAAAAGGTAGGGGGTGTGGGAGATACAGACCAAAGTGGAGGAGGGAGAGTGTAGCTCAGTGGTAGAGCACATGCTTAACATGTGTGGATCCTGGGTTCAATCCCCAGTACCTCCGTATAAAAAAAAGATTCCTTTTCTAAAAAAGAATAACATGAAGAGAATATTGGTACTGATACAGATGCAGCCTATATTTGTGCTGAGTGTTTTTTCTCCCTGAACAATGGGAAGGTGTATGTTGAAGTCAAACAGTCTCAGAATTTATTACCATTTGATTGCATGTCTTACAAATTTTATTTCCAAGAAAAAAACTTAAAAATACTGATTATTGTGTTCCCATTGAATAAGGTAAATAAATGATCAGGGGTTATATCAAATGCAGAATGTGTTCCTAGAATGAATTCCTGCTTAATTTCTTTTGTGATGAAATGATGGAGACATTTTAATCAAAGACAAGCTGTTGATAGCTATATGTTCTTGGACTTACCATGACTTCTGCCTGTGTTTATATATAAAAGCCAAGAGGAGGAAAGGGAAAACACATTCAGTCCTGGAAGTCCTGAGCTGAAATCGATTTTACTGCGATTGACAACTCAAGGCCTCCCAGTTAAGCCTCCATTTATGCTCCCCACCTCCATTTGTGTTTCAAATAACTCTTTTTTAAAGAGGATAAGAAGGAAGAAGTTAATGCAGTCAGAGGACCTGAAAACTTAAAATATTTCAGAGGGATTCCTTTCATAACCAAATTCTTTGTGGTCCTCAACTGTGAATACACTCCTGGGATTTGAAATGGAGACAAACCTCCCTTTAATCCTGTGCCCCATTTAAGCTCATTTCTGGGGGGGTTTGCTGAGACTGCTTCCGAGACTCACTTTAAAAAAATGACGTTGAATTTTATTAAGGAAGCTTTCCGTCCGTGACCTGCCTTTTGCATGAAAGCTCTTATCTCCTGGTGAGCTGTCCCTGCTCCCCTGGGCTGCTGTCTTGTTGCTGTGTCCTGAAACAAGTTAGCAGCCACCTTCCTGCAGACGTGCACAGGGCGCCACATAATGATCATAATGACTTGTTAGACCACATTTATTGTGCAAATGAACTTGTATGTCACTAGGACAACATACCCCTGTAGGATTAAAAACTTTTGAATTTCCCCTGTAGGATTAAAAACTTTTGAATTTAATGCACCTTCTATCTTTCATCAGGTTATAGCTTTTGGATTTATAGTTACTCATTCTGTCTATAAATATATTAGTAGTAGTTTTGTTTGGCCGAATATGGGGCATGACCTTTGACATCCTGCTTGGCTGTGCCTGGGAATTTGACATCCTTCAATTTTAATGAAATTCCTTTGCTTTGTTTCCTGTGATAGTGTGGGGAATACACATTTTGGCTCTTTCAGCTAGAGGTGGAGGAAGACAGGAAGAAAGTAAAATTGGAATGCACAAAGAGGGTATTAATTTTTTCTGCTGGGTGTGGCTCAGTTGGCATGCTTTTTATTAGGAGTCTGAACCTATGAAAGTCTTTAGTTAGTGCACACTACTCAGATAATGCTGTACTCATATTTAGTTTTATTTTCTCTGATCCAGATTTAAACATTTGATTTAGTTTGACGTTTTAGGGTCTTTGAACTGTTCTTCATTTGAGTATACATGGTAGAAAGAACTGAAATTCTTGTCTTGGTGATGTCTTTACCAGTCCTAAGTATGCCAGCGACAGCAGAGAAAACTGCAAAGAGCAATGCATTTGTGCCCCTCCCTCCAGGAGGAGAGTGTTTTGCTGCTTCTGACAAAAACTTTACATGTGTGATTGTTTCCTGAATGTATCAGAACCACCATAAAAATTATCCCCTTTGAATTGTGATGAAATTTTAGTATCTAAAATTTGATGAATTGGAGAGAAATGTTGAAGCCAGGGTTTTACAACATTTCCTCTTAAAAAAGTCACGAAAGTCAATTTTTGTGTTAAGTGCTTTAAATGGAAAGTGGTAATCTGTGTCCCATGCCTCCTAATAACCCATTAGTAGGCTTGCTTTTTTTTAAGTTAGTTTTCTCATATCCCATCTAAGGCCGCTATCCGGGGCAGATTAGTTAAAAATGTAGGTTGTAAGGGAGTCTTATCTGGTCTGCTCTCAATAGTCCACTGAATGAAGAATGCCCCGTTGTAGCCTTCTGAGCTTTTGAGGGTACAGTTCCAAATGCTCATATTAAAAGGGCACTTCTTTTTGATCACCTTCTACTCCCTGTCCCTCCTTTTCCGTCTCCTCTTTGCTTTCCTTCTCATTTTGGCCCCTTCATTTATTTGATTTGAATACCTTTCTCCAACTTACTGATGTAAACTAGGTGAGAAGTTTCTTTAAAGGTTATTGTTGGCTACTGGTTTGCTTTACTTCATTACAGCAACCTGATTGTATTTATGACTGCCATTGGAAGTGGTCACTAAATTGTTAATAGGTCTGATCCCATTCAGAAGTATTTACCAGGAGAAGATTTACTGTCTGACGAGTTGTCTGTGTAGGAGTTATCCTGAAGTGTTGGTGTTCCCGTTTGTCTCTTAGTTCTTGGGCTTTGGCTTGAGGGCTTTAAAGTCTATTAAACCTTGTGTAAGAGAAGGTATGAAGAATCCTGAAGTTTTAGTTTGAAGAGATTTTAAAACTGCCACCTGATGCTGGAGCCTCTGCTTGGCTACTTGGAGATTTTGAGAATCCACTACCTCCCACTCTGCTAAAAAGTTTATTTCTATATTGAGCCTATGTGTCTATGTATAATTCCCCTCCTCCGCGGCCTCCGGCTTGCTTTTGTTTCTGGATTTGGGAGCTACATTGAATTTATTTCCCCTAGGTACATGAAGTCAATTCCCAGCTAACTAGTCCTAACTCCTTAATAAACCCTTCAGAGGACTTACGATGTTCTTTTTGTTGCCAAAACGCAGAATCCTAAACCTAGTCGTTTGTGGATGGCAAGTGCCCAGTTGGTAGTGCCCTTGGTCCAGGAATACCATGCTTCTAGTGGGGTGGTTTTGGAAAGCCTCTGATAGTTGGCGGATGCTGTGTCAATCTTTGACATAGAAGAGAGGTAAAGAGTACAGGGCCATAGAGGCCTGTGTGGTCTCTGACCAGTGTTCAGAGGATGGTGGTACTGTGCTTCACGTGAGCAAGCTGCAAGTCCCACAGGAAGCAAGACCCACAAAGAGGAAATCTGTGAGGAGAGTGACTGAGGAGAATAAGCTAACTGGAAGTAACTCACTGTATTTTAGCCTTTTGAGCTAAAAATCTGTTAGTATATGTTTGTTTGCTTGCCTGGAAAGGTTTTCTTCCCCTCCCCTAACTTCAGTTTGTGCTGGTAAATAGGCAAGGGAAGGGAAGGGAACAGATTGTTGGGTATGAGGTAGTTTGAATGTATAGATGTAAATTTCCACTGAATCTGCACTACGAAATAATCCCATTCTGTGATGTGTAATTAACCTGTTATTTGAATTTTGGGAAGGGAGAACCACACCAAGGTGCGAGATGAGTAATTATAGTTGTATCAGTGTTATGTTAGGTGTACATTGTCATAAACTGTTATTATTGAGCTAAAATTGTGTCTTTGTGCTTTTCAGTGATGAATCTTGAACTCTGTCTCTAACCATAGTCTGGCTTGGCAAATTCTGTGAACTTCCTGCTCCATCTGTGTTAAATGTGGAAATTATTAATTTTGAGATGGGTGGTGTTGGCCAATTTTATGTTCTGAAGTTTTAAATTTTAATTTCTGGCCTAGAGAATATGAGGCCGTAGACTGGAAAATTCTCTATATTAGTAGAAGCAGTTAAAATCTCAGGGTTGTATGGTTTTTAATGCTTTAATGAGGTGAGAATGCTGCCCTGTGTTTTGGGTGAATGATTCTATAGATAGATATTTTATCTGTTGATTACAGAGATTTGACTCAGTCAAAGCAAGCTTTATGGAGTTGGGGTCTCCAGTACCAAGGGCTCTAAGCTCCTATAAACCACTTAGGAAGTGCTGAGCCAATACTGTATATGTGACTTGATACACCCCTTGGGACTCATGTGCAGATCTTACATCATGAGTGTTTTCTCTAACCCCAATGATTTGATGCTCACCCTTATCACTGCCTTCTCTTTGGTCTTCCCAGCAAGTTTTCTCTTTCTGTTCAAGGCAGCAGAGTCCTCACTCTTGTCACTTCACATGGAAACTTTGCCTACCTGGCTACACTTGGGTGAGCCCAGGTGGTAGAACGCTAGTCCTGTCTTAGTGACAGATTGTTGGGGATGTGTTTTGATATCCTTCTTTCTCAATTTCCCCACCTGTAATTTTAGACAGTGATAATTGGCCAGCCAGTGCCAGTGTCTACAGAACATGCTTAGATCTGTGGTTAGATATCTTTTCTCACACCCCTGGGAGGATGCCCGTAGATTACCAGGGTGATTGAGAACCCATGTTGGGGTCTTCTCAGAGCTATCAGAATTCCTTCTAGCATTTGCTTTTTATAATGCCCTCATGAGCCTAGCCCAGATCTGTAATTTTTCAGTAAATATTAGGAATCCTGGGTTTTGTTTTTAGATCAGTAACCAGATAATTCATATTTAGACAAGTAACATCACTGTTGTACTAGCTTCTTCATCTGTAAAGTGGGGTTAATGATACCACTGGGAAGTACTTGTAGGGCAAGTTGAGGTGCTCAGAGAAGGGAGCTATGTAATTAGGCCTTGTTACACATTTAGCGTTAGCCAAAACACTTGACTTAAAATTGAGAGCAGCTTAGAGTCAGGGGCTTTCATTTTTTGTTTTTGTGTTTCTCAATTATATAAAATATTTTTAGATGAAAAATTAAATAGAACCAAGGAAAGAGCCAAAGCACCTAACTAGATCTGTCCTTCCTAAACTTTTCTAGTAATTCTGTAGCAAGTTTGATAAGGGTCCTCTGGAAGACTTGTTTTTGTATTTTGGAAGAACTCACAGTGTGGGAAAATAGCTAGCAACATGAAAAAGGAGAGTATACAGTTGTATATAAACTTGTCCTGTTATCTGAAATATCTTTCTTCAATTTCCAGTTATGTGAGATGTCTGGAAAGAAATATCCCCAACTATTAGTGATATGTTGTATTGGATCATATAAATCTGGGTGATTTATTTTTTCTTTATGTTTGGTCTTTTTATATTTTAAGCAACAAACGCTTTTATTAGAAGCATTAAGTTTTTTGAAATGAAAATGAAGTTTGAGGTTTTCTGTCCTGTCACAGGGAGATGGACTTGGCCTGCTGATGATCTGGGGTTGACAAATAGAACAAATACTGATCCATTTGGACAGAAGAGAATTTCTTCTTGGGGTGAGCTTATGCTTCAAGAAGGCTACTGAGCCCTCATTTAATAAGGGACAAGGATGAGGTGAAATTCTTAACTAAGCTGCCGTCTTAAGCTTTAGGAAGTCTTGGTCAGTCCTTAACCATTTGACAGTATGTCCATTGCACGGATAGGACCTTACTGGATCATCAGTTGGCCTGCAAGTCTCCAGAATTCCCCCTTGGTGAGAGAAAGTCTTTAGGTTTTGCTTTGAAAGCTACTTGGAGAGAGTAGTGTGGCACTGATAGCCCAGGCTTCAGAGACGGATCCTGCTTGGCTTTGGATCCTGCTTCCAAATTACATTCATCCTCCCTGTCTTTTCCATACAGCCTTTAAAAATTACGTCAACCTGCAGCAATTACTTCTTTCAGCTGCTTTTGCGTATGTTGCTTGTGTGAAGTAGTGGCATGTTAGATTTTTCCTGAACAAGAAGTTCCTAAGAGATGGACAGGATCTGTGCCATTTGAGTATGGGGGTTATTAATATTTATTTTATTAAGATAATGGAATTTCTGTTTACCTAAGTAAATGGGCTCCTTGGAGCAGTAGTGTTTAGACCCGGGAGTATTATCATCAAATCCACTCAAGCTTGTTGAACTTAGCAGAACTTTGGGCAAGTTAACATTAAATAGTGGTTTTTTCATCTATAAAATGAAAGTAATACTTCCTGAGATTTGTGTTAGGGCTAAGAGATTGGGGTTGCCATATAAGAAGACAAAAGTTACTGTCTTCCCTGTCCTTGATCCATTTTATCTGCAGAGATTTTTCAGATAGAAAAAGAAAAGAATTCTAAGTAGAGGCATACTTCATTTGATTGCACTTTGCGTTATTGTGTTTTGCAGATGTTGCATTTTTTACAGATTGAAGGTTTGTGGCAACCTTGTTTTGAGCAAGTCTATTGCCGCTGCCATTTTTCTAACAGCATTTGCTCAGTTTATGTCTCTGGGTCACATTTTGGTAATTCTAAAAATATTTCAAACATTTTCATTAATATATGTGTTATGGTGGTCAGTGATCACTGATGCTGCTGTTGCAGAAAGGTTAGAACTCACTGAAGGCTCAGGTGATGGTTAGCATTTTTTAGCAATAAAGTATTTTTTTAATGAAGGTATGTATATTGTTTTTTTTAGACATAATGCTGTTGCACACTTAATAGACTACAGCATAGTGTGAACATAACTCTTAGATGCACTGGGAAACCAAAAACCAAAAAATTCATGTGACTCACTTTATTGCAGATATGCTTTATTGCGATGGTCTGGAACTGAACCTGCAATATCTCCAAGGTCTGCCGGTATTTCTGCATTCCTTCCTACAAAAGACTAGGCTGCTGGTTCTCAACTGGGAGGGATTTTGCCCCCTGGGAACATTTGGCAATTTGGGAAAAATTTTTGATTGTCAAAATTGGGGGTGGGGAGTGGAGATTGCTACTGGCATCTAGAGGGGAAAGACCAGGATTGCTGCTGCATATCCAGCAGTGCTCGGGACAGCCCTCCAGAAAAGTATGATCGGGCCTCAAATGTCAGTACTGCTGAGGTTGAGAAACCTTGTTCTGTGTAAAATTACCCTTTATTTTTTCTTTGCCCTAAAATCTCAATTTGTTATTTACTAAATGACTTCAACACTTAAAGAGACTTCTACTCTCTGCCTGGCATGAATATAGAGTTTGCTTCAATTCTTTTCAGTGCTGTCATAAGAGGGGGCATGAGTTTTCTTAGGACAGTTGCTGCCTTCTGAGATCCTAGGTCCCCAGGGGTTTGATAGCAAAGTGCTCAGGCCTCCTCTGGTCCTCGCACCCGTATGGGATGGGCATTGGTTGTGCTCCACTCCTCCTGCAGGGCTTCCTTCCCCCTCCCATACTGCCTCTCTTGCCCACCGCCTTTATGGAGTTTTCTTGATTCTCTCCTAGTTGGAATGGGATTTGTCTGTTTGTTTTGGTCCCTCATAATGGGGTGCACTTTCTCTTGGAGCTTTTCATGGATTTGTCTCTTGCTTTCTGTCTCTGGACTGCAAGCTCTTTAGGGAAGAATTCTTCCCTTCTCTTTCCTGGTCCCTGGAAACACCTGAGTATAGTTAGTTCCCACATAAATGGGTATGAAACAGACATTTAGAAAATATCACATTACATTTTTCTTGATGAGAGTGGAAAAAGAATTTCTTTTATTTTTGTGTATTATATTTCCTTACATCACTTTAATATATTCCTCTGTAAGTTACATGATGATGATGATGATGATGATGATGATGCTGCTGCCAGAGGTTCTCATCTGGCTTGTATTTTGAGAGCAGCCTTTTAAATTACTAGGTCCTTAAATTATCTGGTTCACTGTTATTGTACTAACCTAACCCAAACCAATCCATGCTATTCCTAAATCTAGAAAGGAACAGAATTCTTCCCAGTATTCCAGTCTTCTCTGCTGCTGAATTATGCTGTCAGGAAGAGAAATTCCAAGGATTAAAAAAATAGACACAGTTAAAGGGGGAAGACATATCATTGTTAACTAAGTAATAGACTGTTGGTAAAAATGTGTATTGCAACTTAAAGTGACCCTAAAGTGTGGTGCTTCAAACATTTTAGTCTCATCTGTAATTAATTTGCAGATAAGCGTAAACTTTTTCTGATTCTGTAGTGTTGGTTATCTGAACCACAAACATGACAGTTAATAAAGGTAATAGTTGCTGAGGAAGTCCGTATTCTAGAGTGGTGAGAGCTTTGGTTTGCTAGTCACATGCCTGAGTTGAATCCTGACCTTAGCAACTTTGTCACTTGGCACTCACTGTTCTGTAGTTCTCTTATCTGCAAAGTGTAAGTAGTAACTTTAATGTAAGTTGTGAGAATGAAGTAAAATATGAAGTAGTACAGTGTTGGCATGTAGGAAGTGTTTTGATAAATGGCAGCTATTACTACTTTAGCATAGAACAGAGTGTATATAGAAGGCAGAAAATATGTGACTGACGTTTTTTGAGTTGGTTAAAATGTGATAGATAGGAACAGTCGGGTTGAGAGTGAGAATCCAATGTGGACCTGTGGTAAACTTTCACACTTAAGATCAAGAGCCATTGCATATGGCCGTCACTACTAGTAGGGCTCACAGCTGTCGAATTGAGAGTCTTTCTTCCTGATTTTTGAATCCAGGCTTCCTCCACTGGTGAGTGAAATCTGTAATCTCTGTTCCTCAGTTTTCTCATCTATAAATCAGGGTAATAATGATTGAGGGTTGTTGCGAGAGAACTATATAAGTTAATATGTGTAAGTGCTTAAAAACAAGTGTCTGGCACATAGTGTTCAAGAAATGTCATAGTTTATAATCACTATCATTTATTCAGCTTGTACTTGGTGGCAGGGACTGTGCTAGGCTGGTTGTAGATTTTGTTTAGTTTTCACAGCAACTTTTCAAGGTAAGTATTATCATCAGGACACCCCAAGAGTTAGAAGAATTTGCCCAAGGTTGTACAGGTTGTTGTGGCAAGGTTTAACGAACCCCACAGCTTTTCCCACAGACTTGAGCTCCTGTGGGTCTGTGAAATGTACATATTGGGTTCCCAGGGATGGGGCAGCAGTTAGAGTCTGATGCACCTTGGAGGCCAGGACCATTCTCATGCCCCCGAGACTGGGCAGAGTGGGCCCCCAATGGAGGGCGAAGGACCCCGTGAAGCCATCACCTCATCAGGTGTGCCTGATGGCCAGAGGCCTTTCCTGCAGAAGAGCCCAGCCTAGCCCAGTTCTAGAGGGCCGTGATTAGAGGTGAGAAATCTAGTTTAAGAAATTGCCCAGACATGACATCTTCTAAATTTTCATCCATATGCAAACATTTTACCAGGATTGTTGTAAGAATATTTTCATTATAGTCTTAACAGGTATTTGTTCAAGGGTTATAAACCTGATTACAAAAATTTCACTAGTGTCTGACAAGCAGATTATGAAGCTGAATAAGAACAAAACTGACCATGATATTTCTTTTTTCTTTTTCAACGGCTTCAGCAGTGTGTAAAGTGCCTCCTCTCCTCATTCTCATGTGTTGCAACATTAAACTGCAAATTAAGGTCTTTAAAAGTTGCCCTTCTATGTTAAAAGGCTTTTTATTAGAAACAATTAAAATTTTTTTGTACATATTAAGAAACGCTTGTAATGTAATGATTCTGTAAAGCTATAGAAAGACCTACAGAAAATATCTTGAATTTACTCCTTCCTAGGAGCAATTGAGGAAATGGGAATGAATGGGAACCAGTATTTTTCTAACTTTTTTTTGGTTAGTTAAGGTGGAGTTAGGACTTAAGGTTTTTTGATTGAAAGGATCTTCTGTAATAAGCATTTCTGATGTCTAATACTTCATTTCAGGCATGTAAAACAATGCCGGATTACCCCATAAGGTTGGTTATGACTCATAAATGTTGTAAGTTAGGTTTAGAAGCTTAGATTTTAGTGAATGATGCTGAATTGACGTAGAGTTTTTTTTTTTTTAAGAAATTAAGACCAAAGTCACTATTTTTCGGTAATATATTCAGAATGACTTAAATTATATGCTTTCTCCTGCAACCCCTTAGGTTTATATTCAGTTTATTGAACATGGGGCTGCTCATTTGTTAATGTCTAAGTGAGGTTTGTTATTACCTATATAGCAAGATAATTAAATATGTACTTGTGTAGACATGAACTGGTTAAACTGCTGAATCTTCTGAAGATTACCCCACATAAAGCAAGACTTTGTGGAGTCTTTGGGAAAACTCTAAGGGGTCTTTGTCATGGGCAGTTTTATTAGAAAGATGAAGCTTCTTTAAATTTTGCTGTAAAATTACACAGCTATGGAATATCAGACCTTGGCATCCTATCACATACCTGTCTATCATGTCGGCAGACAGTTTGATGTTCAGGAGCTATTGTGAAATACTAGATTGTAAAGGAACTTATCATATAAGTAAGTTTCCAACCTTAATAGTGAGTGCTTTACTTGGCACAGTACTTTGTGACTTTGATTATGGCCCTGGATGCTTGGCATAATACGTACAACAGGCATTTTACTGATGTGTGCCTGGGCCAGTGCTACCAAGGGGGCTGCTGAGGTAGGTTGAGTTCCTGTAATTGATTATAAGGAAGCTTGTCAGTTCTTTCCTTTGCCATTTAGAGAGTTACTATGACTAAGTATCTTTTAGGTAGGGAATGGGTAGACATTCACCTTTAAATTTTTCATAATTATTTTATTGAGATATAATTCACATACCATATAATTAACTCATTTTAAGGGTATGATTCAGTGTTATTAGTATATGCACAGAATTGTGCAGTCAACTTCAGAACATTTTCATCACCCCTCAAAGAAACCTGTAACCATGGCCAGTCACTCCCCATTGCCCCCTACCTTCCAACCCTAGGCTACTAACTATTTACTTATTTTTTGTCTTTATAGATTTACCCATTTTGGACATTTCATCTAAATGGAATCATGTAATGTACGATCTTTTGGGACTGGCTTTCACTTATAACATTTTCAAGGTTCATCCACGTTGTAGAATGTATCAGTATGTACTTCATTCCTTTTTACTGCCAAGTAGTATTCCATTGTATGGATGTACTACATGGATATATTACATTTTATTCACCCACTTATCAGTTGACATACATTTAAGTTGTTTCTAACTTTTGACTATTATGAATAGTGTTGCTGTGACAATTCATGTACAGTTTCTTGTGTGTGGACATAGTTTTTATTTTCTTAGCTTGGATATTCATATGGTAACTCAGTGTTTAGTTTCTTGAGGAACTGCCAAACTTTTCTAAGGTGGCTGCATGATTTTATATTTCTACCAGGAAGGCATGAAGATTCTAATTTCTCCATGTACTTGACAACGCTTATTACTTTCTGTTTTATCTTAGCCATCCTAGTGGATATGAAGTGGTATCTCATCATTTTGTTTTCCATTTTTCTGATGGCTAATGATGAGCATCTTAATGGCTGCTTGTATATCTTCTTTGGAGAAATATACATTAAGATCCTTTACCCACTTTAAATTATTATTTATGTTTTTATTATTGAGATTTAAGAGTTCTTTATATATTCTAGATAAAGAATCCCTTATGATTTGCAAATAATTTCTTCTGTTCTATGATGGTAAACATAAATTTACCATCCTAATCATTTTTAAGTGTATAGTTCAGTGGCTTTATGTACCATCACGTTGCTGTGTGAACATCACCACCATCCATCTTCAGAATTCTTTTCATCCTGTAAAACTATAACTTTATGCAGTGAACAATGATTCTTCATACTCTCCTACCCTTGTTCCCTGGCAGCCATGATTCTACTTTCTGTCTCTTGAATTTGTCTATTCTAGGTTCCTCATGAGTGGATTCATATAGTATTTGTCCTTTTGGTCTGGCTTTTTTCATTTAACATAATGTCTTCAAACAGATATTGTTGCATATAACAGTTTTTCCTTCCTTTTTAAGACTGACTAATGTTCCCTTCTATGTATGTAGACATTTGATTATCCATTCATCCATCAGTGAATGCTTGAATTGCTTCTGGTTTTTGGCTACTGTGAGTAATGCTGCTGTGAATATGAATGTAGAGATGGTGGTGGTGTTCTTTGAAGTACATAATTTTTTAATTTTGATGAAGTCCAGTTTATCTGTTTTTTTCTTTTGTTGCTTGTGCTTTTGTTATCATGTCTAAGAATCCATTGCCTATCCAAGGTCACAGAGATTGACAGTTCCATTTTCTTCTAAGAGTTTAATGGCATTCGTTTTTACATTTATGTCTGCTCCTTTTGAGTTAATTTTGATATCTAGAGGTCACATTCAAATTTTACAGAATGGTGGCTCTAACCTTGTCCTCTGGTTGTTAGGTCTGCTTTGGTTGTGCTGTGAAGCTGGAGTATAAAAACTTCAGGCAGGGAGCCTTTCCCATCACAGTGCATCCACTCCCAGTTCCAGGACCCTAGCCCGGCCTCTCTCAGTCCCACAGGATTGAGAACTCTGGAGCAAAGACTTTGGCAATAATTATTTTTGTATCCTCTTCATTTTTCTTTTTTCATCACATTGAATTCATTCCTTCTTGCTTATCCATCCCCACAACATAATGTATGTTAGGCAGAAAATGTGCCTCTCCCCCCCGCCCCCCCCCCCCCTTTCAGCAAGCCTCTTTGGGACTTGAAAGTCACACCTCTGTGGAGGCATTGCCTCTTCCGTTCTGGCTCTAAACCAGGTTCCAGTAAAGTAGTGCCAGGAGGGAATCTTGGTGTTGTACCTCAAGGCGACTTCTCTCCCGTTTAGTAAGAAAATGACAGTGGTGTTGCCAAAGCATGTAGCCTTCCTAATACTTCAATTCCAAAATAGATGGTTTTAGACCTTTTTCTTGTTTACCAGACCAACTGCTAAATGACAGACGTCTCCTAGTTTTTCAAGTATTGACAAATATTTTTTGCTCTTTAATAGGAACAAAGACAAAACTGTCCCGGGCGGTTTTGAAGGATTCCCCTGGCTCGCTTGTGTATAAACTACATGAAGATTTTCTATATAATCACAGTTTCTCAGGGTTTCAGTTCCCCTTGTTGTTGAAATTAACAGTAGTTGAATTCCTAGAACAAAATGCCAAGCATTTTGGCAGGTCTGGGGTTTCTGGTTTAGCTAATTACACTTTAAACCTTCCCTTATTTTTGGAGGTAGAAAGGTATAAAGAAATAGTATCAATGTTTTTGAAGTGGTGAGCATTCGTTAGTAAGTAAAAAATCCTAAATGTGACGTTTCTTAAAGTTCTTATCACACCATATGCTGATGAGCGTGAGTGCTGAGCATGAGAAAGTCCTGAAACGAGCTACTTGTTCTTTCTGGAGGCTTCCTGACCGCCCGTTCCCATCTGTCTTCTAGGTCCCCTGGTTTCAGAATGATGCATACTCACTCCACTAGCACTCAGCTAATCACCCTGAATCCTGTCATCTGTAGCTTCCTCTTACAGAACTCAGTGCCCCAAAAGGGCCACATGGAGCTAAAGTGGATCTGTGGTCTCCTCCCAGGTTTTACCCAAGGCCTATTACTAGGCGTGTGAGAAGAGGGCCACTGGTGGGTGGGCCCCATGTCCAGCCACTTCATCTATCCACAGGTTGTGAGTGGAATTGGAGGCAGTTCAAAACTTAATTGTTATGACTACTTATTGCCATTTATTGGTTGGGCCCCTTCAGCGATTAGGAACTAATCATTGTCGTTCAATATGTTATTGAATTCAGATATTGAGCTCCTACAGTGTGCAGGGTAGACACTTGAAGGTGAGGCTGTTACACTTGGGGAGCTGGCAGAGGTGTACCGTATTCACAGGTATGCTTGTGATGAACCTGGTGGACCATAGGTGGCGTCAAAAAGTATTTAAATAGTACTATGTGAATTCAGGGGAGAAATGAGTCTGTTTCAAAGAAGGCATCTGGGAGAAAACTTTGGAAAGAAGGTTGAGCCTGCAGGGCTTTAGATGTGTGGAGGTAATGACATTTGACACTGTTTTGTATTATTTCAGTTTGCAAAGCACTCTCAGATTTCTACCTCACTTATCTTGAACCCCAGCCACCATGCCAGTTCCCATCTGTATCTGGTGTGTAGGTGGCCATAGTCCGTCCCCATTTCACAGATGAGGAGCTTGGCTGCCAACTGAGCATGTGACTGGATATAGCTGATTTGAGTCTAGATTGTCTAATTCCAAATTCCACTGTCGCTTTTCCAGGAAGGAGTAGTAGAATGAACAAAAAAGAAGAAGAAATACAAGCCCAGATAGCATGTCAAGTTCTTCGGGATTGGGAGAGGGAAGGATAATATGTGCAGACAAGGGGTGAGAGGGGCCACAGGGGTGCTCGGTGTGTTGAGACAGTTGTGAGAGAGCCCACGAAGACTGAAACCCTCACAGGCTGCGAATGTGTTTTTTTTAAGAAACTGCTTTATTGAGGTGTAACTGACACACATAAACTGCACGTATTTAAGTGTGCAGTTCCACAAGTTTTGACACGTGTATGCGCTTGTGAAACATTACCACAGTCAAGATAATGAACATAACCCATCTCCATGAAGTTTCCTCGTGTCCCCTCAAGAGGCTTAAAAAAAAACTTTTTATTTTGAAATATTTTTAAAAGATAAGCTTAAAGAATAATGTAAAGAACTTCTGTACACCCTTTACCCAGATTAACCAATTTTTAACATTTGTCACATGCTTCCATTCTTATGCATATATGCATGGGTGTGTGTAAATTTGTGCAATGTATACACACACATTCTCCCCCAAGTTCTTTAGGAGTAGCTTATATAAGTGGTGTTGCTTTTTTCCTTAATGTTTCAGTGTATATTTTCAAAGAACATTGTACAGCTGTCACATTCAGGAAATTTATCATTAATAAAGCCTTTTTTATCCTGTTTTTCATTCCCTGTTCCTATTTTGTCAACTTGTCAATAATGTCCTTAATAGCAACTTCCTTTTTCTCCTGGCCCCAGGATCCAGTGCAGGGTCATACATGCATTTAAGTGTGTTACCTTCTTTAGTCTCCTTTGATTTGAATAGTTCCTTACTTGTCATCTTTCATGCAATTGACAATTTGGAAGAATATAGCTATTTTATAGAGTGTCAAAGGGTTCTGAGCAGATGGGTGACTGTGATCCTCTGGGCTTGGGGAAGATGAACATGTGTGAGACAGACGGGGTGGTGGAGAGCGTCAGGGGCAGTGGCCTTGTTGCTTGATTCCGAGAGGCCTAGGTAGGTGGAGAAAGTACTGATAAAATTGTTTGACTGTGGATGGAACTGGAGAAGAGCAGAGGTGATTGCAGGGTTCCAATAAGACTCATGATCTGGAAAATTAAATAACGAAGGAGTAGGGAGGAGTAAAGAAGAATTGGGAAGACATTTTTATGTCCCTGAGTTGTATACATACAATCTTTACTTAATCTTGACTGGATACCGTGACACCTTCGGTTTAAAAGGAGGTTGTGAAATCTTAGGAGTTTTGGATCCTGTGGCTAGAATGAAGTTCATTGCATGAACAACCCCTGCCAATAAAGTCACCTTGGTTGTGTGTTGGTAGCTGGTAGCTCTTCAGCTGAAAATGGAGGGAAGTTTGCCTTCTTGGACTTAAGGAGGCAAGGCTGGTGTCTTCTTGGGCTGAGCCCTGTGTACCAAGTTTTTGGGAAGTTCACAGGGCCAGTGTCTACAAGTGAAAGTAGGTATCTTTCCCCAGTTGAGACTACATGGAGAACGTCACCTGAGGATGGGCTCTGAAGGGGGAGAGGTGTGGGTGGAGTTCACAGTTTTGTTAGGTAGCCTGTGTAGTCTAGTTATCATTTCTGTGGGTGTTTAACAGTCCATTAAGTGCAAGGAGTTAACCTCTGGATCTTCTGTATAGTAATTAGGAAAATTTGGGAATCTTAACTGACAAGGAATTATTTTCATAACCCTTTTGACGCAAAGAACATTGCAGGGTGTGGAGCAGGAGCTCTCTCACTGATAGCTTTAGAAACAGTGTTAACGTTTTCCATTTTGTAAAATGTTTATCACTTACTAGACCATCATAATCACCTAAAATCAGCGATCTTACTTGGTTTCTTTGTCAGGAGACTTGGGAATATTGTATTCTTCAAAGTTTTTGCCGTGTTTTAAGAGTGGAATTAGTTAAAAATATATCCCATTACCAGAATATCTGCTGGCTAGGAGTTTTCTGTTATTCTATCACAATAGACTATTGTAGAACAGATGTTTTCTAAAATAGTCTTAGCTTTTAAAATAGAGAATAGTAAAGATGGGGGAGGCCTTGGTCCCCTGTTGAATTTATTATTATTTAAACTGTTGTGTTTCACTTTCAGCATCCATAAAATAGAGAGGATAATCTGTTCTATCCTGGATTGCTTTTGACAGCTTTGTTAGGGAGGTTGATATCTGTATAATGTACCTATCATGAGTCACATTTTCCTTTAATTTGCACATAAAATATTTTAAAGAGGCAGTTGCCTTATGTAGAATTACCACAAGATCATATAACCACGTTCTCCTCTGTGGAAATTAGACTTTTTAACTGAGTCTAAGCTAATGAAGATATAAGTAATAAATCTATAAACTCTTATAGAATTTTCTTTTGAGCCATATTTGGATTTCTGCTCTTCTGTCCTAAGTGTTAATGGTGGGAAATTGTGGATACTTAGCAATAGTCAGAATTTGCTGGGTTTGGTGGAAAAGTAATCTATTAGCACTGGGGAGACTAAGCAGTATAAATTGTTGATGCTGTATTTATTTTATTTAAGTAGAAAGGAGACCCCTTGAGTTAGAGTTTTTGAATGACACGTTTAGTACTTAAACATTAGTGCATTTATGCCACATCACATTAGTTCTAGGTCATAATAAACAGTTTATCAATATGCCACATTTATGGTAGTCATGGTAATGCTTTTATTCCCCCTACTTTTGTTTGCTTGGATCCAGATTAATTTACTGTATTTTGTGTCTGTTTCAGCTCAGTGTGGTAATTCCATTGCATTAAAACTTTAAGCAGTTTCGTCTTTACTAACAACCCACTTTATCACAATAAATAGTACTTTCATGATTTCTACTGACCTAAATTTATCCAGTCAGAACTTACCTATTACTTTTTGTTACTTTTTGAATAGCATTTAAGACCTTGTTTTATAATTGGTTGGCAGAGAACTTCAGAATATACACACAAATCTATACTGCTGAAACTGGTATTAAATTTTCTACCTAATGAATTGCCAGAAATATTCTTTGTTATATACATGAAAAACTACGTGTTCTCAGTGAGATATTTATTTCCATTACTGAAATAATCTCACTGAAAGTTGTAATCATATGTTCCTTTTCATGTTTACAAAAAAGATTTTAGATTGGGAGGGTGGGTAATTCCATACACTTAAAAATTTTCCAAAAAATAATTGAGTGGCATTGATAAGCTTTAAAAAGTATTAAACTCATATACAATGTCCTCCTGCCATTTGCCCTGCTAACCACCATTTAATTTAGGATAAAACTGTTACTTGGGCCCCATGATTCCATACCCCCTCCTTTAGTCGGAGTGCACATCGTTATAATACAATATGAATCAGTGCTGGAATTTTATAAGTCGTAGGATGGAGTGGGTGATACCTGGTAAATGGTATTTGGCTATTGTTTCTTTTTGGTACAAGTTTTAGATGTTATAAAGCAAAGTACTGCTGTGGATTCTGGTGAGTTTTGGTGAAGCTCCTGTAGTACCGTATTTCAGTATGGTCTTAGGAGCTTCATGAGTGGTACACTTGGCAGCAATATTAGTTGCGCACAACTTTGGTCACATTACTGATCTGTTGTTTTTTTTTGGTGGTGGTTGTTGCTGGTGCTGTCAGCTGTAATATGCTAACAGTTCGAAGGTACATGAACTTTTAGAGTTGAGATTAGGTCACATCCCCTCTCAGCATCTCCTGCAGAGGGTCACCTAGTCCCTGTTTAACTCCAGAGGTGGGGACTTCTTTGACTGAAGTTTGCAGAACTGATCGCTGTTCTCTTTATGGGATGTGCTCTCACTTATCAGTGTCCTTCTTGAAGTGTGCTTAATAAAGAGCTCACCTAGTCCTCTAGCTTCTGACCAAATGGGACTTTAATTTCCTGTGATCTGGAAACTACATTTTGGTTCTGCAGCTGAGGACCCTAACAGCTGGTTCAGAATCTGCATCACTCTGATGGGCATCTGAAGCCTGCAGTCAGGAAACTTACCTCTACCTGCAAACACATTTACCCTAGTTTCCAATGTCTTTTTAAAATAACTCTGTTGAACTTTGAATTTTATCTTGATTTTTAACCCCAGCATTCTAATTGGTCAGTGTAATTTAACTCTGTTGTTGATTTTTCTTGTGTATCTCATTTTGCTGCTTTGTCATTCCAGGTTTGCTGGTCTGCCTTCTGGGTTATCATGTGATACACAGAGATATACATATACAGTGAAAAAAAAACTTTATTAATAAGTCAGCAACAATAAGAACTAATGTCCCACATGCTCCCCAGTGTCACTTTTAAAAAAGCGTGTGTTCTTAGAGTGGCCTACCGGTGGATTAGTGTTTTAAGGTCAGATTTTTGATAGTTGGAGGAATGTACTTCAGCATAATGGTTGTGTGAATTTTTGGAAACCAGCTTCCTGTTTCCATTGTTCTTCTTCCCCTTTATCTGTATTTCATTGTTTTTAAACTTTCCCATTGGAGGATTAGAGGAAAGGTGAATAAATGCAAATTAGATTGTTTTGTTTTGATTTAATGATACTCTTGATAAAAGGTATTCTTTCAGCTGATAATTTGACTATATAAATGTGTTAACCATCAGCATACGTAGAGCAATATGAAATGATTGACTTAGGCTTAGATCTGTGACTAACCTTTCAAGCAGATAATGCCCTGAGGAGCCTGACAAGTCATTTCTTGATGAGCAGAGCATCTTTCCTCCTCCATGCTTACTTAAACCTCTGTTAATTCTGGGGGAATGGGCATAATAGGAGTACACTGGAAAATAAATTTTTACAGGATTGGAGTTATCAGTAATATTAATAGTAACAACAAAGAACTAATTTTTTGTTTTTCATCACTTTGTATGCCAGGCATAGACCTATGCACTTTATGTATATTATCTTCTTTAATCATCACAGCAGTCCTGAAGTAACTACCTACTATTTAACTATGTTTCATAGTTGAGGAAATGGGCACTGGGAACAGTGGAATTGGCAGAAGTTTTGTCTGCTTTTGTTTAGATATCTTCAACATGGGAAAGGCAGATTTGCCTGTTGCCAGAAAAGATAGGAACTCCATGGGTGTGCTGGCACCCGAGTGATGTCTCAGGGTGTCATGCTGAGACTCAGCCAGTTCAGTCAAAAATTTTGCTTTGTTTTAAATAAACACCCCTTCTGTAAGTCTAGCTCTTTCCACAGTTGTGAAATGTGAGATTTTTATTTTAAAATGAAGGATAAGCCTTTAATGGAATGTAGGCTGTTACATAAGAGAAATGGCAAGCTCATTCATTAGGAGAAATTATACAAATCTTACGTAATACTATATGTCAATAATTATGTAATGCTGAAGAATAGTATTAATCCATCAAGTGTCTTTTGAGGAGCATATACAGGCAACCACCACTCTCTGCTTTAAGGCTTCAAGGAGTAAGACGAACTCCCCCTCCCCCCCTTTTTTTTCACTGCTTTCTACTGCTGGAATGCCAGTGGAAATGAAAGTTGGGCTTAAGTCTTAGACAATCTAATGAGATAGCTACTTTCTATTGAGTATTGCTTATTCTGTGCTAGATTCTAATTCTCATTCTATCCATATAAGGTAGATAATGTTGCTGTTCCCCTTCTGTGAAGTGGAAATCAAGGCTGAGCTATTTTATTTTAGGATGAAAGAGTTAAAGAGAAGAGCCACCTGGAACCAAATCCAGGCCTGTCCATCTTCCAGGCTCTGAGATTTAACTAGTACAGTGTTCTTGGTTTTGTTCTCTGCCCTTCAATAAAATGACAATTACTCTTTTCTCTGCTCATCACCTAGTTTAGCAAAATCACCTCCTCAAAACCTAATCCTGTAATGTGGAATACAGCTCTTGGGAGATTGGAAGTATGGAGATTATGAATTGGTATTTGTACCTGTCCATATCAAGTTAAGTCTTGAGCTACTCTGGAAGGAATATCTCGAAATGCAGATGATCTAACTTTGACAGGCACGTCACCTTTGGTTTCTCTTGCCAATGAAAGAGTGAGGCTTGTTCAGTGGCCTCACGTGTGTGTGAGAACTAGACTGTGTTTCTCGTTCATCATAGTCTTCACTTGCCTTCTAGATCTAGCGTTTCGTTCTCTCCAAGGGGATTTCACATGCAGCACTTCTCATTTATTGTGTCCATGTATGGCATAGAATACCCATGCTTTAATTGCATAAGAAACTCTGAAATTAAAAATTAAATACTGCTTCTGTTTTTGCTTTCTTGTTAGTTATTCTGCAACATTTTTACTTGATTGTTTTTCTCCTATTTTCAGATCATGATTTTCCCCCCAGCAACTCATTGGATATTGTTTCTCTTGTTCTTTCACCCAGATAGAAGTTAGGACAGCAGGGATGCTGGCTTGTTGAGGCTTGGGTACTGTGGCTCCGTGTCTCTGTCGGCTAGGATTGAATTCCCACCAAGTGACTTCGCATTACCCAGTGCCTTTCTGCTGCTCCTACTGGTGATTTTACTGATAGATCGACTTCTTGTTCGTCTTGATGTGCGTTTCACCCTCTGCTGAGCCTTTATCTGGTATTCTTTTCCCCACACTCCTCATTGGATCTACATTGTCTTATCCTCAAGACTCAGTTCCTCTGCAGAACTTTCTAGAAGTACTTGTTTGGTTCTTCCATCTATCTCCTTCATACTTTTCAAACATTTGCCCCTCTGCAGAGCTCTCTGACTTTATTTTATGTCACATGTACAAAATTCTAGTCTCAGCATAGGCTGTTAAAGATATTTGTGTTCCATTGAAGTAAATATTCCAAATAACTTTAAAGCACTTTTGAATTCAGTAAAGCCTTTTTCCTTTCTGATCCCACCCCATATGGAATTCTGTCATCTCTACCTTCAAAATAATCCCAATTTCCTTCCACTTCTCACCTTCTCTGCTGCTACTCCTGGTCCAAGCTGTATAGTTTCTCACCTGGTTGCTTGCTGTGTCTCCTAACTGGCTTCTGGCTTTTGCCCTTGTTTTCCTCCAACCTGTTCCCAGCAGAGCCAGAGTGATCTTCTGTCACAACCTTCCCCCTACTGCCTGGCTCCTGGTGTAAAAGCCAGGTTCCTCCAGTGGCCTATAAGTGCCCCTCCCGCCCCCGCCTGACCCCTGTCACTTCTCTGAACTCATTTCCTCCTTCATGTGCCTCTGGTCACATTGACCTGCTTGCAGGCCAAACATCCTCCTGCCTCAGGGCTTTTGCACCATCCTTTGCCTCAGCTTAGAACTCTCTTCTCCAGGTACATGAATGGTTGACTTCCTTCATGTTGCCTCTTACTCACCTGTCACCTTTTCCCTGTAAGCTTCCCTGACCATTCTGTTGATTATAGCCTCCCCCATCCCTGGTACGTGCCACCCACCCTCCTGTCTGCTTTATTTTTCCTTGTAGCATGTATTGCCACCTGGCCTACTGCGTCTGTCTCCCTTCTAGTGCTTGGGCTCCACAAGGACAAACATTTTCTCTTTTGTTCATTCCTCTGAACCCAGGACACAGATGCTCAGCAGCTGTCTGTTGCATGCATGCACTTTTCCTGTACCTCTGATTTCGCTGTATGCCCTCCCTTCCTGGGTAACTGGGGGTGGTCATCGGGAACATCCACTTTTCCACTTTCCACCTGTGTCATAATACCTTCTGGAGCTATTGAAACAGCTCTTCTCAACTGTGTGTTGATTGGTCTCCCAGGTACTTAAAAATGGTTTTCTAGCTAGGAAGGTATAAGGTCTCAGGAGAACCTGTATAGTAAGAGTATGTTAAATAACTGACCTTTTTAGTTTATACAGAGTTTAGGCCCAGCAGGCTCTGGGTGAGGCTTTCAGAGGGTGGCTGTGCTCTGAGGATTAGTACCCCGCCTTCATCATTTTCTTTCTGTCCAGACTTTCTGGTTTATATTTGTTCAAATATTCGAAATGCTTCTGAATGGCTGAGGTTGTTGGAAGGTACGAGGGGTATTGCTGTGCTTGTTCTTTTTCGTCTGCAGGTCCCAGGGCCTGGGTCTTCTTCCACTGACTGCAGCAGTAAGATTCTTCTAGCATCATTCTCAGTAACAACACCCTCTACCTGAAGACTTGCCCCCTTTGTTCCTTAGTTTTCTGTTTGCACAATGAGGTAGACTGGGTGATTGTATTTTCAGGTCTTTTACAATCCCAGTGACCTTGAGTCAAGTGTGCTGCCATCATAATGCAGGGTCATGCTTTGAAACGGAGGGTCATATTCCTGGCAGTGCTCTTGCCTTCCTAAGGTGGATTTAGCTCATGGTCATATCCTGGTAGTTAAATGTATCTAGCCTCAGAATTTCCAGCCACTGAAGGAGATGGGGACAGTGGGGACCAAGCATATAGCAGACACTTAGGCTTTGGGAAGCATCCTGGTATGGCCGGGTGAACTTGCACATAACCACCGGCGCCAAGTCAGTTTTCTGGGACTTTTCCAACATTCGTCTTTGTATTGAATTTTGTTCCTATTCCTGAACCAGAGTGGCCACTGAAATCAGGAACTAGAACTGCTGGAAAATACCTTTGGAAACCACTATGGTGCTTGGTAGAGGAAAGGTAACTGCTGATAGTTCAGAGATGCTGGGTTGGATGCTAGTGTTTTTCTCCTTCTATTTTTTTCTTTTTAAAAAGGGGCTTGATTTACCTTCCCTTCTGTCTGTTAAGGCTCTTCCTGGGCTCTTAGAAAGATGAGCCATTTAATGGTACCAACTGTGTGGGTCCAATTTTAAATTCTGTGAGAGCTGGGTCCTGCTCACGGGACCCAGATGGAAGACTGTACATCTGAGGAGGTGGGCTGCCAGATAGGCAGTCAGGTGGTTCTGGTGTGGCTCACGCTTGTGTTTGTTCAAGGGTCCTGAATGTGCTTCCTCTTTGGGGGCCTGTTTTAAATGCGGATGCTAACGCCCCATAATCGCCCGCTTAAACTCAACCAAGTGAGAGTCAGGAAATTCAAATTCACAGTGCCTGTAACTTGGTTTCGCTGCCCACACTCACATCAGGGTCGTCAATCAGTAACACCCAAATTGCAAATGGGAGCTGAGTTGCTGTTGCTGTGGGAGCTACAGCTTTGAAGTTCCAGACTTTGATGTGATTAAAGTCCCAGACTTAAAGTCCCTCTGTGTGTGTAACTTTTTTTTTTTTAAACACCAAACTGAAAATAAAAATTGATTTAGATTGGGGATGAGGTAGAGAAGCAGATCATAAAGGGAGGAGGCCTCTTGCAAACCGCATGTAACTGTGTCACATCTTTGTGTGCTGCAGGAAGAGAGAGATGACAGTCTGCTGACCTTCTCACTGTCTCTTACTGCTCACAGTAAGCTGGTCCCCACACAGACCCTGCCCCTACACACATGCCACCGCCAAAAGAGGACACTTTACACTTGGCTGTGTTTCACTGACCTAATGATATTCCTGATGGAGAAATACGTCTATGTACATTATGTGTTCTTTTTAGCCAAGATGCCAAGGTTCAAATACTTGGTATCATCTGTAGGTTTCTTAAAATTGTGGCTGGTTAAAGTTTAGTTCTTTGCCTCTGTGTTGCTGATTAAAAGAGTATGGGGAAAGGGAAAACAGCATTTGTGGGTCATTTCCTCTTTAAAAAGTTGCTGTTAAAATTCTAGATCGGTTGATACACCAATCATAGAATTGACTTAAAAAAAAAAAACAAGAAATCTTGTGCCTGGATTAAGATTTCTTGGCCACAGAAATTGTAGGGTCAACTTTCTTTTTGAAAGAAATCTCCTTAGGTATGCGTGGACTTGTGTATGTGTGCATGTTTGTGTGCGTATGTATGTGTAACACACACACACACATATCAAGAACCCTTTCTGTTTTTCTCCTTAAGATTGAAAACTTTGAGATACCATCCTGATAATTTTACAGATTCATGGAGACCTGTAATACTTATTTCTCATAAATGGCATGATCTCTTAATATTTGAGTGTCTGTGATGTGCTGTGTGCCATTGGATCTTTATAGGACCCTATGTCAGAGGTGGTGAAGCCCAGATTTTGTCAAGTCTCCACAATGTGACAACTAATAAATGGAAGGAGGAGAAATGGGACTCCCCCGTTTCTGAAAGGCCTCTGCCAAACTACTGACCCTGTCCTTGGTAATCCCTGCAGAAGGCGGGGCTGAACCTAGTGCCCAAGTTCTTAGGTTGGTTTTGTTTGTTTTTCACTCTTGATAACAGTGTAGCCGTGATGGAATGAGAGAGCAGGGCTTGTGAGAGAGTGTATGTAGAGTTTCTGCCTCTTAAAACTAATTTGAAAATGAGAAGAACAACACAGTGAATTCCAAATTTTGCTTTTTGCCTTTATGCATTCTTTCTGCATTTCCCCATTCGTATTCAGGGCACAGAAAGAGTCCAGTGAGAAGGGAATGGGCAGGTAAGTCAGTGGGAACTCTCCACAGGTGTTTCTGCCTCTCAGCACCATTTCAAGGAGATGGGATGGAACTTAACTCTCTCCACATAATAAATCAGCAGAGCTATGAATTCATTTGTCTTCACATGTATTATACATTGAGTACCTGATATATAATTATAACTTTATTGGTCAAATCCTGAAAGATACATTGTATATACCTAACATTGTCTGCAGTGATGATGTCTCATTATTATCTTTAAAAAAATGTATTGAACCTACTCTAGCACAGTACTGGATAACAAACAAGATTACATTCTGTAGCATCAATGGTCTCTACACAGAGTGTGTTAAAATAGCAGGACAGAACAAACTCATTGTTCCTAGAATATACTGCTCTCTCATTGTAGTTATTTTATCTGCAGACATGATGGGTTCTGTAGTCTGTATGCAGTATGGATGTATTGAATTTATTTTTGATGAGGCTGTCACTTTTCCCTTAACTTTTATTTGGGAGGTTACAGTAGCTGAGACTTTAGGTTCTGGAATGTATGTATTTATTTGTGTGTAAATAAATGTAATTTTATAACACCTGGCAAACTTAACAAATGGTGGTAAAAGATTTTGGCTGTCATTTAACAGCATTATCACGTGGTTGACTGTTTAAATAAGCATCACTTTATCTTGAAGAAGTGAATGCCTTTAATTGATTATTTTGGGCCACCAGGATATTTGTTGGTCAAAAACTCAATTTTCTTTTCGAGTGTTTATATTATTTTTCCTTCTAGGTGTTTGTGGGGTATTGTTTTTATAGCTTACGTTGAAAACATGCTTTTCCTTTTTAAAGTGGATGGTAGTAAAGAGCTTTGTTAATAAAAAAGATTAAAATAAAAATGGTCAGGCAGAATGACTTAGTTATTTTTATATTTTCCTGTAAAAACAGCCTCAGTTAAGTGAGCCACAATGAGCCGTGATGTATTTCCTCCATCAGGATGGAAAATAAGCCATTTATTATTTCAGGTCTGACTCACAGTGAACCTGCTGACACTGGGATGTTTTAAAATCATAATCACAAGGAACAGGTTAGGGCAGAAACTTGGACGCTGGGCCTAGGATTACCTGCTTATTACAATGTTTTACAACTTGGATGCTTTAGGTTTTCTGGCACAGTGTCCTAAACCTCACACACTAAACACCCCCTTGTTGTACAATTACTGCTTGCCGGTTTTAGATGGTGCCAAATAGACAGATGCCTCATCATAATTACCATTTTTAATTTCACTGCTATAGACACATAGATAGGTCGTTATCTGCTCTCCCCTCCCCTGTGCGCTTGCCTTCCTCCCTGCCCCAGTGTCCTTAGTCCATAAGGACCGGAGAGTGAGGGGCGTGGTAGGTGGATGCAACACATGTGATTGCAAGGATAACCAGTTACGGTGAATACGGTTATCAAGATTGTCACTTGGTAAGAGATGTGCTTCGTTATCAATACATTAAAATAACAGGATTTAGTGGCGAGTCACCGTAATTTTGAGGTAATGAGTCGATGCAGGTAAAATATTTTGAATTTTTGACAGTAGCTGTAATGTGTAGATTCATTTTCATTGGTGTCAAAGACACAGGTACTGCTAATACTGTGTTGCATTTCCTATTTTCATAGTTTAAAAAATGCTACATTTCAATGATTGGTTAGTAAAAATCAAAATGTATGTCTCCCTACCACCCCCTGCATCCTGCCTATCCCTGCCAATCTAAGGTTCTTAAATCCCTTCGAGTCTGTCCATCGGCTCCAGGTTAATAATCCTTGGCCTTGAGGGATTTTTTTTCCCCCTCTGAAGACTATCCTTAGACGTCAGTTTTGTATATACAAATCCAGTCTTCCTTGAAGACATTGTCGTTCTGTTGATGTTGGTTCTAAAACAGGGAGGAATGTTTAATTTTGTTTTCCTGATCAAATTCTAATTAACTATCTGTAGTCCAGAATGGACAAACGAGCCTTCGTTTTCCTAAGAAGGTCATTAACTCATGGACATGAAAAGATAGTTGCCCTCAAGCCTGTATTTTCTGTGGTGTAGCATCAGTGGACTCAAATGTACAGGTGCTCATACATAATTCTGTACATACTCCAGGCGTATAAATAACACTGATGTGTGTGTATGTAAAACAGGAGAATGACATCCTTTCGAAAGGAAGTATGTATATATCCATGTCATTTTATAAGACAGAAGAATAAAGCAAGGAAGCAAATTAACCTTGTCATGGCAAGCAGAAGGAGAAATAAGCAATAGGTTTCCAGTTTGGGGTTCTATCCTCTAGATGACTGTATTGCATAATGTGTTTTGTCATACAAACGTAATTTTATTTCAGGTCTCCTGAGCTTCAAATATTATAAATGATAATGAAAATTAATTAAATTGGAGTAGTTTTAACAACATTGGGATATGAGCTGCAATAAGAAAATGGCTAAATTGAAGGACATTTACATTGGGTGTCATTGTTTAATGTTACCTGATTTTGGAAGGCCTTTAAAAGTATAAAAAGTCAATGTTCTTAACATTTATTCCAGCTGAGGGCTTTAAAAGCAGCCTTTTAAACATCTTTAGTACCTGCACCCTTCCCACCTCTCTGTAGGATCCATCACATGAGCTGAATATTATCTTTAATAAATTAACTGTGATCATGACAAATCTTACTGCTTTGAAGGGAGAAGGAGGCATTTTGTGAGATTGTACTGAAAGAATACATTTGTCTCCCACTTACATAATACCTACCTTAAGAATCAGTGAAGCACTTGGAGATGACACTTTAATTTGGAGACATGTTCTTTTCTAAAGGTAATTCAAATAAGAAATGGCCTCAAGAAATTAGCAAAATGGAAATAAAAGAGAATTAGTTGATTTCTACTTTAACAGTGTGCTAATACTCTGAGGGGATGCAGTAGTGACAGATAACCATAGGTATGCATTTTTGACTTGAAGGATAAGACATTATATTAGTCAGCTTTTGTTGCATAACAAACCTTCTCAACATCTCAGTGCAATACACTTATAAGTGTGAGTCCTTATACATCTTGTGCACATGTATTAAGTTGCTTGGGGCAGCTCATTCTGTTTCTCACTTTGAGGCCCAGGCTGGAAGGTAAGTAACTGTCTGGGATACGTTTTCAGGTTGATGTCAGATGCACAAGAGGGAGAGCCTTACTGTGCAAGTTCACTTCCAGCCTCTGTTAGCTCCAGGTTTGCTAGCATCCCATTGGCCAAAATAAGCCATATGGCCACACCTGAAATCGGGGAGTAGAGAAGTGCACTTCCTCCAGCAAGGGGCCATGAAAGTAACCATGCCGGAACAATTAGGACCAACAATTCTATTTACCACAAATTTAAAAAGTGTTAGCAGCTGAAGGAAACATTTGGCTATGACATTATATGGTGCTACTTTGTTGCTTTTGGCTTTTGTCATTTCCTCTGCCCTGAGAAACACCAGTTCAGCTTTTCATATGACTGTGGTCTGAATTTAACACATCATAGGGGACACGTTACAGTCAGGTGAGGAGCAGGACAGGGGTAAAGAGAATGGAGCTGAGACAGGAGATCTCGATTCTAAGTTGGGTTCAGCTGTAACCTTTTGGAAGACCCCAGGCAGTTGATACAATTTTTCTCTGTCTTGGGCCACTTGTTCTGTACAATGACAATGTTGAGCTAGTCTGTCTCTGTAGTTCCTCCCACCACTAGAACTGAGATTTCATTCCCTATCTGTAAATG
The DNA here is from genome assembly GCF_048564905.1 of Vicugna pacos. Taxonomy (NCBI): domain Eukaryota; kingdom Metazoa; phylum Chordata; class Mammalia; order Artiodactyla; family Camelidae; genus Vicugna; species Vicugna pacos. Next base: position 12,867,701 of record NC_133000.1, on the reverse strand, counting down.
CATGTTTCATTTATTGGCACCTCCAGTCCACCTTTATGTTGCCATGTGTCATAAGGACGTAAAACTTGGGAAATATGCAAGAGCAATAGAAATGACTTCAGTAGCCAAAGGAGGTTAAATAGTGGATGAGAATAAAAGCACCGAATATATAGGTACTTATTATCTATGTGTACTGTACTAAAAACTGTGGAATAATTACTAAATGATGTATTAGGGGTTATAGAATCCCCTGGTAGGCTCTCAGTTTCCTGAGAGTGGAGACAAACCTTATCTATCTATCTTCCTTCCTTCCTTCCTTCCTTCCTTCCTTCCTTCCTTCCTTCCTTCCTTGCCTGCCGTGTACAGTGCCTGACATGTAGTAGAGCACATTTGGAACAAATGAATGAAGTAAAGCAGCCTCAAATGGGAAATTAGTGAGGGTGTAGCATAAAAGTGTCTTCAAGAAGAATGTGGCTTTTCTGGTGCTCATATTTAGTGACTGGGATGGATAGCTGTCTGCCTCTGGGCCTTTGCAGTGTTACAGTAGTCCAGAGGTGGTCCCACTGATGAGATGTCGTGTGCTCCTGGACTCCTTGCTATGTCTCTTGCATTTTGCTGGGCACTCAGGGTGCAGAACAAGAAAATAGTCACTGTCCCCCAGTTTTCCAGTTTTTCCAGAATTGCAGCATCATGTGCCTCCTTCAGTAACAGAAGCCTGGACAAGGCACAGAGTAGGCATGCAGGAGATAACAATGACCTCCAGTCAGGAGGGACAGGAGGCCCTTGCTCGGGAGAAACTTGAGGGGTTTATGGACAGCCCCTGGGAAGCATGAAATGACACACTGTTTTGGGAGTCCAAGTTCAAAGTCTGAAGGGAGAGGCAGGGTAAGATAAGGCTGCAGGGTGAGATCTGAGAGCCTTACATGGACTCGATCTTTACCTGATGGAAAAACCAAGTGGTTTTAAGCAGGTCAGGGATGTGATCAGACGTGCTTTTTAGAGAGTGGGGAATAAGAGTGGCCGTGAGGAAGTTGGATGGGTTGGAATGCAGGACCCTCAGATGTAGGGATGGCTTGAGGAGGATAGGGGGACACCTGGCAAGTCAAGTCTTGCAGGGACATCTACTCCACAGCCTCCCTCAGTCCCTATTGGCACCCTTCCTCTCTCCCTGCCCTTCGAAAAAATAGAGAACATGATGCGGTCATTTAAAATCTTTTCCTTAGCTGACAGAAGCTGGTTTACTGCTTCTGAAGTGTTGCTACGCCTTTAAACAGTCTGTTTGAGGCTAGATAGCTTCAGGTGACAGGATGGGTGTGGTGTAGTCTCAGTGTTGAAGGATGATATAACTTCAGTTTGGTAAATTGTCAGCTTTGGGTGTTTGAAAACCACCTTGGTCACTAAAGTTATGGCTGTTATTTTGATTTTCAGATTTTACATTTGCTTATCTTGCTGTCTAACATTTGGAAAAAGTTCCTTTTATAGTATTTTAGTTAAATAGAATATGCCTTTCAGTAAATTCCAGTGCAGTGTTGTGTCTAGATTTGTTTTTGTTTTTGTTTTTGTTTTTTTGCTCAGCCCATGTGCATCTTCTAGATTATTAGGTTCATACTTAACTAGCTTTAAGCAGTCCTCAACTGATATTGAGAGACATCTCTTAGAATTTACTGTTGGCAGCACTGTTGGTGTAATTTGTGGCATCCTTCCACACACTAGTTGGTTGTTTTTGCCAGCCTGCATCTCCATTGATCACCGGTGGTATTATTCCTTCACTTTGTGCAGCTGTTGATGACACAGATTCTGCTTTAAGAGGGTAGCAACTGGTCAGGGTTTATATAGCTGCTGATACATAGGTAGTAAGGGCAAGTGCCTGGAGAGAAATGTAAAAGGGAGTACTGGGGTTTCAGGGGCTAGAAAGGTCACATTGAGTTGGAAACACCAGGAGAAATATGGCCCATACTTACGAGTGCAGAAGTGTGGGTAGAATTTCAGCAGGCTGAGGCTGTCTTTGGGCAGGGAGGAGATCCAGGGTGGTAGGAGCAGCCTGAACACAGGGATGGTGGTGGGAGAGGGTCGGCGTGTTAAAGGAACTGAGAAGTGCAGCGTAGCTGGAGGTGGATTCCTGGAGATAATGCTGGGGAACTGGGGGCCTTGTCCCCATCATTTGTAATTGAGCATCAGGAGCTACTGAGAAGGGGAATTTTTGTATGTAGTTTTGCTGACAATAATGCTTGTAAGTAAAATATTAAGCACCAACTGTGACGCTCTGGACTGCTTGAAATTGTGACTGAGCATCTGTGAACAAATTGGAATTATCCAGGAAATACCCATTTATTTCTTGATCAGGGAATAAAATGATATGATCATGCAGTGAATTTTAAGAATTTTTTCTCTTTCGTGTTTTACTTCTATAGACACATACTAGTAACTGACTTCTAGTACTGACTTTTCTATAGTGTGTAGTTTTGTTCACTAAAAGTGAGGTCAGGATTACAGTTTATAAAAAATATATATTAATTATATTCAGTTACCAATTTTGCCCACCTAAAAGCATGTCAAAAGGACTTTTGAGATAACTGAGCATAATTTGTCTTCCTGGGGATACCAAGTCCTTTACTGTTACAAACTCAGAGCATGTATATTTCAGAGTTTAAAAAATGTTTAATCATTTCTTTAATTGCATTTTTGAGTAAATGATGAAGAACATTACTACCTAGTTTTATTTTTTGATTTTTAATAAATCGAGAAATATGTAGCAGTTTTTATATTTTGGAAACAAAGACTTCAGGTTTCTATGGCATTTAACAAATGTGATTATTCATAGCAAAACCTGCATTCCTGAAGCAGTTTAAGAACCAGGAGAAAGAGTTTTGTGTCAAATAGGAACCAGATGGATTTTAGAAAGGAGTTAACATATACCTGTTTTGCTCTCTGTATTGTTAAATAAATACACTATGGGTTTCTGTCTGGAAAAGAATAACATCTTAACCTAGTAGTGTGTGGCTTGTTATTCTATATAGGACTGTTTTTAGGGATGGCAGTAATATTTACAAGTATGTGAGCAGATACAGAGCTGTCTGGTTTAGAGCCCTGTTGCCTGTTATGACATTTCTAAAGAAGAAAGGTTACAGCAGAGAAAGGCTATTGGTGATTAAGTGGCGTTACCTTTCAGTATCTGCAGTACAGATTGTGTGTCTGTCCACCCTGGTGTCTTGATGTTCTTGCCTAGTACCAATAGGACTCTGGGCTGAAGGCCTCTTAATGAGTTCTAATATAGAGAGCACAAAGGAAGAGAAATGTGCTAAGAGAACTCCATAAAGACCATACCATGTATTCCAAAGCTTAAGAGAATTAAAAAAAATTACCTGGCACCAAGCTAATTATGAGATAATTGAGAGTTATACTCGGTCATATGTGCACATTAATTAACATGTACATACATGCACATACATACACAATATCACTGTTCAGATTTTCCAGAAGATAGACTTGTAGAAACAAGTAACATTCAACTTACACATTTAATATGTTAATATTTAGTGCTTCTTGGGTGGCAAATCTTTTTTTTTTAATAGAAGTGAAACAATTCAGGTTAATTTTGTCACATTCAAGATAAATCAAGTGTTAAAAAGATCCCGTAGCCTTCTCTGTTTTTACCCGTACTCGGCCCTTAAGTGTTGAGGATATGCTGTGGTGGTAACACCAGCACCTGTGGGAGCAGCTCTCCTGGTTGACCTACACTTCACTAGCGCATGCGTGAACCCTGCTCTCCATTCCCTCCATGATGTCCCCTTCCTGGTTGAACGCAGCTCTCTGGCTGCTTGTGCCACCCTCTTACACACCAGTTCAGTTATATTTTTCTTGGAACTCATTTGTGTTCTTTCAAACATGTTTGTGCAGTTGTACTTCTTTCCCAATTAATAAAAATGAATTAAATATTAAGTGAATCCATTAAATATGAATGAAATAAAATTAATTTAGGACAACTAAGTTGAACACTTTGGAAAGACTTAAATTGCTGATGAATTAGGTGTGGTCAGACACTATGAAAGATTAGGGGGAAAGCTTGAAGAATTCCGTAGTCAGATTGCTATGCAGTGGTTGAGTAGCTTCCTCCTCCACGTTAAAGAAATCAGCATTGTAAATCTTCAGTGACAATGCATTGTGGGTTTATAAGAAAGACTGGACCTTGTCTCAAAGGAAAGATTTTACCTTATGTCAAGCACATTTATTACCTGTATATATTTAAAGGTAAATGTTTAAGGCCTATATATCAGTTTTTAAAAATTCTGTACTTTAACTTTCCCTTTTCTTTGATTAATTGAACAATTAGGGTTTTGATCTGGTTTGAATTGTATTGAATAAGTGGGTTTTAACTTAATTATCAGTGGCATTAAAGACATTGACCACCAAAAGCCACATCTAGCCTACTTTGTTTGGGATACATCTTGTTTCTCTTCATTACCTTATATTGGAGTGATAGATTTATCTTAAGCACGTGCTAGAAGTCTGAAATGCAAATAAAAGGCATAGGTGTAGTAAGAAGTTGAAAGAGACTTGAAGGATTATTGCCGGTGCCTTCAATTAAAACTGAGGAAATGGCCCTAACACTGGCATAGCTGTTGAGGGACTGAGACAGTGAGTGGTTGTGTGTGTGTGTTCACATGCATCCCTTACTCATCTTGCACAGAGTTGCCCCTAGATTGAGACCTTGAACTCTGTACCAATTTTATGGTAATATGTGTATAATGTGCAGAAAATAATGCATCTCAGGTAGATGAGGTAGATAGTATTTTTTTGATTCTGTTTTGCATTTGGGGCCATGTTTACTTGTGTCAATTACAAAAGGATAGATTGTTAAACTACTCCCAAATTTCTGGCACAAATCCTGGAAAAGCCTTAAGATGATTGGCAATTAGTGGCCAAAGGTAGTTTATTTGAGGCTGTGTAAACCATACCTGCTAGATAAAATGCACTGTGCTGGGATGAAATTAAAATATTTTTTTCAATCCGCATGATCTTGAGTGGAAAAACATGAGCATTAAAAAAGCTCTGGTAGAAATTGAAGTTAAGTCTCTCTCCACTGGTGTTTGAAATAATCTTTTATATTGTGTGTTTGAATTTCTTTCTCTTCTACATTTAACATGTACATTGGTTATGTGCCTTCCCCAATCCGCCACATTCAACTCCCAAGGGACCTGTATCAGTAAGTTTGATGCTTTGAACTTAAATTTTTTTCTTGTCCTCAAAAGAGACTGGGAAGAAAGAGAAGGAAGGCTTTTTAAATTTCCTTTGAAAGCTTTTGTCTCATATACCTATTCCTTTTGAAAATTTCTCTGTGTACAGCAGGCTTAGTTTTTTGCAAATAACTAATTTAAATGCCAGAGAGAACACGTGCAGGCTCACTGTCCCTTGGTGTTCATGTCCCTGTTCCTTTGCTCAGATTCACCTGCACTAAGTTAGGGGGAGGAAGAGTAACCTACCTACACTTATATGGCATTGGTTGTTTAATTTGTGGTTAGTTAAAAAAATTAACCTTTATTTAATTTGTTCCTACCATGGTGGAACTAAAAATAAATTAAAAAGAAAACCAGAATGCTTGTCTTTTTGCTAAGGTTTATGTGAATTTTTCTGTGTGCCGTGAAAGCTATGCAATTTAATTATTAACAATAATATATATACCTCCATAGAATTCTAGTTACCTTATTTTCTAATCTCTAACATTTGAAAATGTTGGTGAATTTTCTGCTTGTATTTATTTTAGATTGCATAACAGGTCTGAACTGAGGATCTTTGGTAAAATTTCTACTTCAAGTATTTTTCAAATGAAGATATTAATGATGAAACTCTGCTTGTCTAAAGATATGCCTGGTTATTACTCTGTATAGCAAAGGAAGAATAACATCTTTGAAACGCGTGTCAAAAAGTGACAATCTGACAAAAAAGCCATTCAACCACTGAGAATTTTAATGGGAATTTCAAAATCATTTTAGTGAAATGTCATTGTTTAGTGTGTTGGGCAGTTCAGAAGATTGATTTGTTCAGATTTGCTTGGAGACTTGATGAGAACTAATTTGACTTTAAATTTGTATTTATAATTTTAAAAGCATCATTAAAAGAAAATTTGAAAAATAGGGAAAAGAGCTATATTTCTTTAATGAAACAAAACTTAATGTTTTAGCAGTGTTCCTGTTATCTTCTCTGTGGATTATCTTTTAAAAATCACTGCTTAATGCTGTGTATAAACTTGCTAACTTTTGATTAATAGAGTAAGTTCAGTCAGGGAATAATGTAAAATATGATCATTGACAGTATAACTGGTAGTGACTTGAGCAGATAAAAATTAGCTTTAAATCAAAAAGCTAAGTTCCTCTTTTCGTATTATCTATTGTTACCATTTAAGAATACCCCCATCTTAGGACTTCTCATTGAATAATTTCCCAAACACTGGGCTTTAACAAACAAATCTATCAATTGTCATCTGGTAGAAGGGGGAAGATGAACAGAGAGAGGGAAGACAGATTGAGCTATGGGATAATTTTATACACAGACTAGATGCACCTCAGGCTCATGTTTCCAGACACTGTTACCATGCAGACACTGAGCTGAGGTTTTCTGTCTCTTTTTTAGCTTTTATTTGTAGTAGATTTCTTGATGAAAGACTACTGTTGATTGGTTGTTAATCATCTAGAATTTATGATGACTAGGAAGTCTAAATAAAAATCTATTAGCTCTAATTTGGACAGAAATTTGAATGCCCAGTTTAGTGGATTGCATTTAAATCGTTGGTGCTAAGTATATTTGAGTTCTGAGTATGAAAAGCACCTTAGGAGTAAATCAGACAGTTTCAAAGCCCCATTAACTCTTTCAGAATACTGGGCTACTATTTAGTCTACCCAAACAATAATTTACTAAGTTTAGCATACCTAGACAGTAATTTGCAGAGTAATAATCTAGTGAGATGCTAGAAAGGGTTAATGAAGCTTCTGAAGTACATTGTATTTCCTTGGAGAATCTGATTTCAGCATTTACAATGGTTATACTTGAGAGAAAGAGTTAAAATTGAATGTCTGTTGCAGGAATTGCTACTAAACATATTCTGTGATCTTTAGGGTTTTCTCCTGTCCTTGTTTTTCATACTCCTTTTTCTTTTTTTCTTGGAGTATTCCCCAAGGTTTAGTCCTGTATATCGTGCTGTTTCTTGGTGGTCTCTCTTCTCACTAACTTCAGTTGCCTTGATTCTAACACATGGTTTCTGGACACTTGTTTATTAGTTCTTGCTCTCTTGTTCTTCACCTCCTATATCTACATCTCTGCATCCTTCCTCCTGAGGTTTAGTCTGATTTGTAAGTCAGATGGTGACTAAATGGCATTAAACTTATTTTCCTCCCTAAAACTATTTTCCCAAAAAAGCTTCATTTTTTGGACTTCATTATTTTTTGAATAGCACTTAACCACTGTTCTTTCAGTAGTCTCATTCTGGACCCTGGAGAAAACTCCTTCCATCCACTCCAGTCCTCACACTGGAATGTCAAATGGAGGCTCCTCCCTCACCTTCCCTGTGATCCTTATCTCTTGTACCTCTATCACTACACTGGGCTGGCTGCCTCCAGTTTCCTCCTCTTTCACTCTACTCTGGGCCAAGCTGTGACATCAAATTCCTTGACATGTCACCTCCCTTATAGCATTAATTATGTCATTCATCCCTTCAAACACCTTCAGGCAATCTACTGGCATTCAAGGCCACCCACCATCAAAGGTCCATCTTTCCAACTTCCTTTCCTACAAACTCCTTCATCAGCCCCCCTTCCATGCTCTAGGCTATTCTCCCTCCTAGTTATTTTGCTCATTCTGTTCCCCTAGCAGGGCATTATTCCCTTTTCCCCTATCCATACTAGATAGATCCTTTCAGAATTATTCAATGAAAAAAGCTAGGTAGGAAAGGTACATCTTGCACAATTCCATTTGTATGAATTTCAGTAAACAAGCAAAACTAATGTATGTGTTAGGAGTCAGAATAGTGGTTACCTGTTGGGAAGGAGTTACTGAGTGGGTGGGACATGAGAGCCTCACATGTGAAGTATTCCAACAACAGGCTTGGTATTGAAGTTACTTCCCTGAGTCTTCTAGTTACCAGGAAAGCATCCATAGATGGGACTTACGGGAGGGCATATTACTGTAAGGAAGGCTTTTTTAGCAGACCTGTTAAAATGGGCTTAAATGGTATTTAAATAATGAAACATCTTTCTAGATGGTGGTTCTTAAACTTCATTGTGTGTATGCATCACCCAAGGATCTTGTACAAACATAGGTTCTGACTCATTCGATCTAGGGTGAAGCCTGAGGTGTCCTGCATTTGTAACTAGCGCCCAGGTGATGCTACTCGTCCCCAGACCACACTCTGAGTAGCACAGAGTCAGGGGTGTATTCAAGTTTAGAGACATCATAAAAGGCAAAACAGCTTAGCCCATAAAAAAACACTGCACAATTTTGGGTGGATATTGACCACGTAAGCCACATTTGTGTAAATATTCCTGAAAGAATACATTCAAGAAAATACTGACTCTTCTTTTAAACTTCTGGTGTTTTATGATTTTTATTCATACTAATAGGCAAGACTGGTTAATTTCATTAGTTATTTTTGCTCCCTCTTGTAAATAATGTTGTATCACTGGAAATGGTTGTGAATTCAACCAGAATTTTTAGGGAAAGAAATTGAGAAATAGCTCGTTATCATTTGTGAATACCCCTTCTTAATAATTAAAAAAATAAAGAAAGATAGACAAACTGAATAATATCGCCAGTGAGACACAGCCCTTCCCTGTTTGTGACTCTTCCATGAACAATACTTAATACTTGGCAGGATCACCACCACTGTGCCCTGTGCTATTTGAAGAGCCAACCTCACTACTGTACGCTCTGCCACTCACTGTGGTAGATTTCCATCCTCTTCTCTGCATGGGGGCCTCTTTTCTCCTGTTATTTCCTTTCACTTGTCATAGTCTTGACTCGGTACACAATGATTTTTATACTCTGTCAGTCTTTAACCTTTGTCAGTCTGTGATTTGAAACTGAGAAGGATCCAAGTTACAAATTGAAGACATGATCTGACCCTTTGATGTTGGGAAAGCCATGCTGTCAGAGGACTTGTCCCCAGTACCGCTCTAGCCCGCCGGCCGGAACAGGGTTACCAGAAGAATGTGGCTCTGCCTGCTGGCTCCCAGGCACATTCCTTTCTGTTTGGGACTGGAGTACCAGACGCTCACATTACTCAATTACTTTTAATTTTATTTTTATTACCAAGATTTTATAGCACATCTCTGATCCTTCTGAAAAGGCCTTTTCAGCCAGAGAAGGGTGTGTAGGCAGAGGGAGCAGGAGAAGAGCTCTTACACTGGAGAACAGGCCCTCAGATGGTCCTCGGGATACATGTGAGGGTGGGGAGGCTCAGCTGTTTTCTTTTCTGCTCTGAATCATTGAAAGAGACTTTTCCAAGCTCAGGGGAAGGCTCTTAGTGTAGGACCCTTCCTTCATCGAGGAAAAATGTAGGGTTTCGGCTTCAACCTTGATTCAGCATTGCTATTTACATTCTGACACAGGAGACATTGTTCTGGGTATGATGAAGGGCTCTTGATGGTGGGGCGTGACTTACAGATCCTGGTAACTTAGAGCCGCACAGCTCAGGCTGATAAAGTGGGCTCCAGTGGTCTTCGTCGAAAAGATGTGTGTAATTGAATTACATAGATGGTTCTGGAATGTTCTCACCACTGACTTCTTGGGGAGATCTCTGTCTTAGTTAATGAGAGAAAGGGGCCATGAACTTGTCTCTTACATCAGACTCCGTGAGCCTTTATCTGTAATGATGGTAATAGGAATAGTGGTCCTAGAAACTTCACAGGGTCATTGTTGGAATTGACTGGGATAATGTATGTGGAAAGACTATGGACTTTAAGGCATTAATCATATGCACTTACTTGTAAATAATGGTCTTCCAAGGTTTTGCTTTTGGTAAGTAGCCTTTCTGTGTGGTCGGTACTAAGCTGGCAGGGAGGGGGCAGTCCATTCCTTCTCACGCTATGCTGGGGGAGACAAGTTGCTGTTGACCCAGGAAGGACATGTAGTGGGGAGATGGGGTGACAGGAGAGGCTGTCTTCCTCCTCTTTGGGATGCTGTGCTGTCAGAATGAGGATGAGGGGAATGTGGTGGGAAGACAGGATTAGTGAAGAGATGGCACTGGGGATAGTAAAGAGGCTGGTTGTGCATATGTGGTCTTTCTCTTCTGAATACCACAGTGCTTAGATGATGAGTACGTAGAAGTTGAGAATTACCAGCGATGTTTAAAAAGTGGGTGTGACTTTTATGTGTTGTTGGCTTGCAATGTAAGCTCGCTGAGAACAGAGCCTACCCAGTAGTCTGTATGTTTAGTATAGTGAGGATTGGGGTTGGTTGGCTTAGTTGGAGAAGGTGGCCCTAACGGTACCGGTGATACTCCTGCTGTTGAACCTCACTGGGCCAACAACTGAGCTGCCAGGCACTCAAAGTACCTGATCTTACTGGAACCTCACTAGGTGGCTGTTATCCTCTTTTATAGTTAAGGAAGCAGAAATCTTAAGTACTTTAGCCAGGGTCATATAACTAGTGACTGTCAGGTATTTGAGTCAAGATTTCCAAAGCCACATTGCTTCCTAAGGCTAGTTTTAAAAATTTTATTCCTCAAATTTGGACTAGCCCACAAAGACTACAAGATAGTCCTCAGAAAGCTTGCATGTCCACTAAGGCACGTGAGACCATGGAAAGAAATGGTGTCAGGTATCGTAGAAATAATTGTGTACCTGGATTAGAGCGGTCCTGCTGCATGGTCTTTTCTGGGCTTTCCTGTGGGCTGTCAGAACAAAAGCCTCAGGACTCCTGGAAAGTAACAGAGGGCCCATTTTTAGTGCAAATGGGAAAGATTAGCTTTCATGAAAATGAACACTTTGTCCATTTGGCCACCTAAGAGGACTTAAATCAGGTTCCCTAACTCCTGTCTTTACTGTCCCTTTGTTGTATGACACACGGGCTGTGATTTCCCCTCCCTGTCCCAAACCCAGAGCAAATCCAGTTGTGTTAAATAATCACAGTGCCATGTATTGCATATGCTTTTATGCTTACTTGTTAGACTCGAACCCCTTCCCCCTCCTAGAAAAGAAGTTATGTTGCCATTTCTGCAGAGCCTATCACTCAGAAGGAAAAAGACTCACATGTCATGTCACTGTTTTGTAGCCAGCAGTCTAAGTTGTGAGATAAACATACCTTGAAATGTGGCTTTTGTACCCTTTTTTTTTTTTTTAATGGTCTTGTGGTTTAAAGTATGATCCATGGGCTGGGCTAGTGGCATTAGCATCACTAGGGAACTTGCTGGAATCTCAGGCGTGATCCTAGGCATATGGAATCAGAGCCTGCATTTTGATAAGATCCCTGGTGATTCCTGTGCGTGTTTAACATGAGAAGTATTGGATTTTATGGTACTCACCCCCCTCCAAGTTAATGGTTAAACTTACTGAATAGAGGTTTTTTCCTTCTCTGCAAAGCCTGTTTCAGGAATATAATCTTATATTTTTAGAGCCAGTCCCTAAAGAACAGAAGTCTCAAGTATAGCTGTTTAGCATCAAAGGGGTATTTTACCATTTCTAGCAGTGTCTTATTTATTCAACCTCTTAATCACTCCATCTAAGTTTTCTCTATTTGTAATGCAAAGCTAGTAGGGCATTCCTTTATGTGGGGAGAAGAGTTGATCTTGGCCTCGTAAGAGTATAAAAATCAGAGCCTAATTACAAATATACCTGATGGTAGCTATCATTGAAGATAGAAGCCCGTTAACTAATCATATCGTCCAGATGGCCCCTCCTCCTCCTGCATGCACCCCTTCTCTGCTGCTTTCATTCAGTGTTCTTCCTTGGAGGGGAGTGTGAGGTGAACACGGAGAAAGGTGCTCCAAACCATGCAGTTCCAACCTCTTCATTTATTGGCCTTGCATCTTGCCTTCTCAGCGGTGAGACTTAGGCAACCTGGTCCTATTCCTGTCACTTAACTGGCTTTGTGATCATAGCCTCAATTTCCTCACCCTCGAAATAAAAGCATTGGATCCCAACACTCCAGAGATGCTCCCAGCCCATTTCCACCCTCTCCAACCAGCTCTTCATGACCCAGGGCCACTTCTGCCCCTGCTTCTAACACCAACCCCCCCTTCCTTCTCTTCCTCCTCCACCCTAAATGGCTTGTCTTCTGCTTAGCTCCTTCTGCTCTCATGGACCTCCTGAAACTCCAGAAGAACATAGAAGTGACCCTCGTGGGTTTTTTGTGCACTATCATTAACTGTTCAAGAAGGAGTCAGATTCCACGTTCAAGGACTTGGAGGTGAACTTGTGAATACATTTGGATGTATATTGCTGCTCACTTGATAATGGTGTAGCTCTCTTGGGGGCCCTTCAAACAGAAGATACCCCTTTATGAACTACTACCTTTTTTTATCCTCCCATTTTTAGGGAGGAGTTTTCCCTAAATCGTCTCCAAATTCGGAGAAATTAGGAGATCTTGGATCATTTTAGTATTAACCAGTTGTGGGTTGTTGTCCAGTGAGCCCTTGTCTGAGGGGATCTCATTATAGGCAGTGCTCTGTAATGGTGATAGGGCCACTCACCTTGTCTAGCTACACCTAAATGATCTTGGAGCCAACTGTTGAGTTTCACTTGAAAGCCTGTGAAACATCTAATCAAGAAGCAAAGAAGGATGTCAGAGAAGGATCCAAAGTCCTGGATTTTTGTTATATTGGGGTAAGTTTTACTGGAATGCTAGAAGATTCTTTATATAATAAATTGCTGTTTGGAAAAGTAGCAAACAACAAAAAGTTAAATTTTCACTTTTCTTTACCTTGTTGCAGAAAAGCGTGTTACAGCTCAGTGTTATAGCTCAGTTGTGACAGTAACCTGGATCCGGATGAGAGACCAAGCAGCACTTGGAGAGTTGGAGAACTCCAGTTTATTACACCAGTGGGCCCAGAGGAGTTAACACTCCAAGCTCTGGACCCCATCTGTAGGTTTACACAGGGTTTTATTGGCTACCAGTTTAGACTTAGAAACATTTTGTAACATCATATGCAAATAAGGTATAACAAAGGTGACTAATTAGGAACAAGCTTTGTAGAAATGGACCAATCAGTAATGAGGGAAATGGACCAATCAAGAATTAGCTCAGGGAACCAATAGAATCTTAGGGATAAGTTCTGCTTTCTTAGAAGTAAGCCATTTCAGAGTTTAAAAAGTGAAATAATGTCTCGGGGCCAGGGAACCGAATGGTGCTGGCAGGAGGGTGGGGGCCCTGCTGTCTCTTTCATGGGGCTTCCCACCTCAACTTGTATAAGTTAGAACCATCCCATAGTTGGAATGTCCAGTAGTTTGTATTACTTATTTATTGCTAGGTTTCAAATTTGAACTTGAAATATTTTTAAAGCACACTGTACAGTGGTAATAGCTTTTCTTTGCAGGATGTTTACATATCTTGCTAAGCTTTTTATTATTACCTAGGTAGAAAACAGTAACATATTGGAATGTTTGTACACTGGTGCTTGAGACCCTGGAAGTAAACTGTTTTCTTTTTTTTTTTTTTAACATTTTTTATTGATTTATAATCATTTTACAATGTTGTGTCAAATACCAGTGTTCAGCACAATTTTTCAGTCATTCATGGACATATACACACTCATTGTCACATTTTTTTCTCTGTGATTTATCATAACATTTTGTGTATATTTCCCTGTGCTATACAGTGTAATCTTGTTTATCTATTCTACAATTTTGAAATCCCAGTCTATCCCTTCCCACCCTCTACCCCCCTGGTAACCACAAGTCTGTATTCTCTGTTCATGAGTCTTTAGATTCCACATATGAGCGATCTCATATGGTATTTTTCTTTCTCTTTCTGGCTTACTTCACATAGAATGACATTCTCTAGGAGCATCCATGTTGCTGCAAATGGCGTTATGTTGTCGGTTTTTATGGCTGAGTAGTATTCCATTGTATAAATATACCACCTCTTCTTTATCCAGTCACCTGTTGATGGACATTTAGGCTGTTTCCATGTTTTGGCTATTGTAAATAGTGCTGCTATGAACATTGGAGTGCAGGTGTCTTTTTGAAGTAGGGTTCCTTCTGGATACAAGCCCAGGAGTGGGATTCCTGGGTCATATGGCAAGTCTATTCCTAGTCTTTTGAGGAATCTCCACACTGTTTTCCATAGTGGCTGCACCAAACTGCATTCCCACCAGCAGTGTAGGAGGGTTCCCCCTTTCTCCACAGCCTCTCCAGCATTTGTCATTTTTGGATTTTTGAATGACGGCCATTCTGACTGGTGTGAGGTGATACCTCATTGTAGTTTTGATTTGCATTTCTCTGATAATTAGTGATATTGAGCATTTTTTCATGTGCTTTTTGATCATTTGTATGTCTTCCTTGGAGAATTGCTTGTTTAGGTCTTCTGCCCATTTTTGGATTGGGTTGTTTATTTTTTTCTTACTGAGTCGTATGAGCTGCTTATATATTTTGGAGATCAAGCCTTTGTCGGTTTCACTTGCAAAAATTTTCTCCCATTCCGTAGGTTTTCTTCTTGTTTTATTTCTGGTTTCCTTTGCTCTGCAGAAGCTTGTAAGTTTCATTAGGTCCCATTTGTTTATTCTTGCTTTTATTTCTTCTAGGAGAAAATTTTTGAAATGTATGTCAGATAATGTTTTGCCTATGTTTTCCTCTAGGAGATTTATTGTATCTTGTCTTATGTTTAAGTCTTTAATCCATTTTGAGTTGATTTTTGTATATGGTGTAAGGGTGTGTTCTAGCTTCATTGTTTTACATGCTGCTGTCCAGTTTTCCCAACACCATTTGCTGAAGAGACTGTCTTTATTCCATTGTATATTCTTGCCTCCTTTGTCGAAGATTAGTTGACCAAAGGTTTGTGGGTTCATTTCTGGGCTCTCTATTTTGTTCCATTGGTCCATATGTCTGTTAAACTGTTTTCTAATCACCATGTTATGTATGTGACCCAAGATTCAGTACCTCTCCACCTCGAGTCTTAGATTTGAAATGATCTCATTTAAAATACTTCCTTCTCTTCTTGAGGCATAGTTGATATTGTTAAATTTTATAAACATAACTGTTAGGTAGGCTGTGACATGATTACTTACTGGATTGGAAATATCAAAAGCCATGTGCCTCTTATTACATTTAATAATGTGAGACCCAGAATTGCCCCCTATATATTTCTTTAATATTTCATGGCAAGACAGTAGGGGTCTGCCATCCCTTTAAGCGGTAAAGTAATATGAGGAATTGGAAAATAAGAATTAGGATTTATTGAAATTGGGAAGAAGGAGGGAATAACTTGGATTCTTCTCAGTTATTAGAAGTGTGGTTTCTTGGCCATGCTAAGCACTGCAGAAAGATAAGAGTAAGACAGAATTTTAGTCCTTTAGGAGCTTACATCCAAGGCAGGGGTCACCTGATGCTACAGTTGTAGTTGTAGAACTGGAGCTATTCAGAAAATGTTCCTAAGGAATGTAGTAAGCAGGACAGGCTTCTGGTTTAGTCTTGCTTCTTCCCTGCTTTGAATGCTATTCTCAAAGAGAGTGTTCTTTGTTATGGATCTTTGAAATACAAATTGATCTGCTGCTTTTAAAAATTTAAGATAACTCGCTGGAAGACATTGTAGGCCTAGTTCACAAAACAAATTGTGCAGGCAGCTCTGTGTCCAGAGTTTTGAAACATATATATTTTAATGGATGGCAGGTACACAGGTCCTCACATTAGTTTGCCCGCAGTTTAGTAATCTGAGGGCTGTTGGAGGAAGAGATGAGAGCAGGGTGAAGATTACGTAAGATGGGGACAGCACACTGTGATACCCCCTTCTGGGAAGGGTGAAACACATGTGAATGTGGTAGGGGGAGGATGCCAGTTTGTGAGAATTCAGGCTACTGATTTATTTCATTTAATCTGCTTGCAAAGCTTTAACTTACTTACTGAGTTATTGCAACCAAACATTTGAAATAACCTTTCCATAGTTTTAAGTTATATTTTGTCCTCAGGAAATAACATACAACCAGCAACTCTTCTCCTTACTTGTTGGCAGAAGGTCTCTATGATTCTCAGTGAATTTGCAGAGCAGAAATGATGGACTTTCTGATGAACTCCCTGAGTGGTCCTGCTCTCTGCTTGAGACTGCTTGTCCTTTTGGCCTTCTTTTCTTCCTCCTTTCATCAGTCATGCTCCAGCGCTCCAGTGGTCTTCTAGAATCTACGCATTATGTTTTTAGTGATACCTAACACTTTGAAAACCAGAGGGAGTGGACATTAAGTAAAAGAGGATTTTACTGGGCAGCTTATAAAGAGGAATGTTAACTGAAAATTGTCACATTCCAGGCAGAATGTTTAGTTAAATTAAGTCTATTCCAGTCCCCAAAGCAATTTGATTTTCTTTAAAAAAAAATAAAATAGCTGCACAGAAGGCCTTAGTACAGTTCTCAGTGTGGTGTTTAAACTGGATTGGCTTTTCAACATCTCTCCTCATCCTCATCACTTCATTCACAGCAAATCTGAGCCAATGTAACAAATCTAGACTTTGAGACTGCTGGGATTAACCTCTGCTGCGGAGATGGAAAACTTAACTTTAGCTTTTGAATGTTCTGGGTTGGTGCTGTTTTTGGTTCATCTTTAGATTTTACTAGTTCTGAGTTTGAGTTTTCATATTTTAGCCTTGCTAGGTTCCCATTTTGGAGTACAAGCATACCTTGCTTTATTGCAGTTTGCATATACCGCATTTATTGCAAACTGAAGGTTGGTGGCAAACCCTGTGTTGAGCAAGTCTGTCAGCACCATTTTTCCAACAGCATTGTTTTAAAATTAAGGTATGTAGATTTTTTTTTTTTTAGACATAATGCTTTACTTTAGCTCTGGAAGGGGTGGGCATTTGGATAATGTTCATTTTTGGCAGGAAAGCTCTTTTAGGGATAGAAACTGCAGGGTGTCATTTTGTAAGATGGGACCCAGGAGTCAGCAAGGAGAGGATTTCTCCATTTGTGGCATTTAGGCCTAGGTGTAAATACCTCTCATAGTGTTTTGTTTGCATCTTTTAGCTTAAGATGTTATTAGATGGTACTAGACTAATCCAATCCCGTGTTTTGTGAAAGTAGGTTTTTTGTTTATCCAAGTAGGCTTCTCTGTCACTGTGTTGGAGTAGTCATTCTGGGACAGAAATGATGGTTTTCAAATCTGTTACATTTTCGGACTGGCTAGAGGGGTTGTTAAATAACACCGTTGTTACTAGGAGGAATTGGGTAAGGGCCATAAGCAGTAGGGAGAGAGAGGCTGCCACGGGACAGAATTGCAGACTTTTGCTAAAATTTACTTCTCACTTGCACATTATGGCTAAAGAGTAAGACCTGTCACTTTCCAAGTTGCTCGTATTTGCGTCCTCATCTTCTTGTTTCCAAGCACCCATCAGACATCTGCTTCTGGTCTTGTCCAGTCATGCTCTGGTGACCAGCCCCAGGAGTCTGGCAGCTCCTCCAGCCAGCTCAGGCCCCTCGCCTGGGAACAGTGGCTCCCCTGCAAACCTCTGTTGCTGACACACGGAAGCACGTTTCTTCTTTCTTAACTTCCAGTTAAGAGTCACCTTGGTGGCTTTGAAATGTGTTCGGAAACAGAATAAACTCAAAGGATTCTGTTAATCTAGTCTGATTTATTTAGGAAGCAGCAGCATTCATTATTTGACTTATGTTACTGGTTAATTAACCAGACTGGAACATGTTTCCTTTTACAAATTGAATGCTGAGAGAGTAACAAAGACCAAATATTTTACAACAGGGATCCTTGAGTTTGACTCTTTTTACAACACAGATCCTTGTGTTTGACTCTGAAGTACCATATTTTATTTTGCAGCAACTTCCGGTTTTAGTGACACTGAAATACTTTCTATTATTAGCAAGTTTTGAATTTTAAGTAAATTAAAATGGAAATGAAAGTTGTTTCTAAAAATAATGCTAACTGTGCTTATGTGATATATATTTTTTTAATTCCATGTCACTGTTGGTGAGAAAGGCCTTGATTGGGAAGAAAATGTAAATTTCATGCCATTCTCTTGTTTAGAATTAATTGTTTGAAACTGTTTATGAGAATAAATGGGAATGTTTGAGGTTCCTTCTAGTGTCAGATACTCTTGTGGTCATTTCTTGATGATCTCCCCTGACTGACTGACCGATGGGCTGTTTGCATCAGCAGGATTTCCAAACCACTGTCTTGTTGACTATGAGCGACCTGCCTTTTGTTTTACTGAGGAAGGCTCCTTTGCTCATTCTGAAATCTCTAGAGAGGGTTTGGCTGAGGACTGCTCTTATTAGGCTGGTGCCTTCTACCAGTGGGGGTTGAGGAGATTTGATGACTAATGGGAATAATCATACTGCTTCCCAGCTCCTTTTTAGTGGGGTCTTCTTGTGGTGACTTTCCGGCTTGGAGTAAACTTCCCCCAAATCTTATACACTCAGTCAAATATAAGGATGAAAATTTATTCCAAAGCTGAAAAGTTTTTTTCTTCTGGACTTTGGGATTCTGTGACCATTGTTTGCTTCTGCTAGTTATGATTGTGAAGGGTTAGCACCCTCATTTACTGGGATTTTAGCTAACTTAGTGGAAAATGAAAAGGAAGGCAGAGAACTTTGTTTTACTCATGACGTCACTTGGCTTACCCAGATTCAGCTGAATCAAGGCATGGTAGTGAAAGTAGAGGTCCTTTCTCCAGATATACCTGACCTTCCTGAGAAGTATAGTTCAGGGAGTCATAACCAGAGCCTGTCTTAGGAACACACTAATCATTTGGAGAGGAAGGGTAGGAATTTTAGTGCTCCATTAATCCTCCACTCTTGGTTTCTCAAGGATTAAATTTAACATTTATTTAAATGTAGGCTTCTGTTTACCTGAACCCCTGACCTTTTGTTAATTGAATTTAGTTTGTGAGATTCTGGACCTTCTGCACCGTGGGAGATGTGGGGATATGGAACATGATGCAGTATTCTGTACTCTGCATTATGTAATTTGAAAAGCGCTGTCCTAACCTGAAAAAGTTTGTCCATTTGTTGTCTTTGGTATGGAAGACCTTATGGTTTGCTTGGAGGTCGTCCTGCACAGCAGAGGCAGAGACCCATTTCCAATGCCAAAGCCCTGGCCGTTTTCAAAGACAGAGAAAGGATGCTGTGAATGGCAATGACAGCACTTTAATTGGATAGGTTTCATAATTAATGTCTCCTTAAGTGAAGACTTCTGTTTAATTTGCCTTTCCAGACCATTTGGTAGAAATCACAGAGGAACGGAGGAAGAACAGCACATAGTCTTTGGCAGTCAGTGAGCACAGACAAGAAAGTGCCAGCTCCTTTGTTTAAAGGTGGCTGTTTTCTCCAAGCACTTAAAGGAGATTTGGTTTTTGTCTAGTGAATTGTGCTGTAGGTGTAGAAGGACTGCCTTTGGGACCATCCTAGTAATTATTATGGTTAGTACAAGTTCCTCCCTCCATTCTTGAGTCTTTCTTTTAATAAAAATGATGTTATTTTACAAAGGTACCCAGCCTTGGAGAGGAGATGAAATTTGGATAAATATTTTTAAATTTGTATTTGAAGGGGAAGATTAAAACCATTCATGGTAAGTAACTTTGGCTCATCTAGAGTTTTCCATCTTTTTCATGTTCCTGCATCTTGTGGATAACGGACCACTCACTCCTGTTGATGCCTGGGGACCTTGTCACTCTGGCCTGCTGTCACTCTTTTTCTTCTTCATTCCGAGCCTACTCCTGGCAGAAGAGGTCAGGCAGGTACACGTGCATTTGGGAAGGAGGTGGTGGAAAAAATATGGAATAATGAGCCCTTCTGACTTTGGATTCGGCAATTTAGCATTGGTGCAGTAGGTGGAGTTATTCTTGGAGCCCCAGTTTGAAGATTGCTGTGCAGAAACCCATCTGTGCCGCTGGTTGCCAACATTTCTGGTACAAATATTGTCATTTGCTCTTGAGGCAATCTGCTATTTCAGTCCTAGATGCAGTTTTGTAATATGCTGGGCAAAATAGTAGAGAAAAAATATCTTAAGTGGTGGTATAATCTTCAGTTTAAAAACACTTTAGCAATGTTTCCAGTAGAGGATTTGTTCAGCGTGTCTTCTTTTCTCCTTTCCTTGGCTTGTAAACATAATCTAAATTCATTTTTTCTCACTTGCCTGAGCCATGGTTTCCTTGTGCTGACTCTGCACCCACACGAAGGAAAGATGGAGACTTGAGTAATATTTCTTCAAAATCTTACTCTGTGAAGGTTTGGCAATACCATGTTTGTTCTCTTGATAAGAAAGTAACTCACCCAGAAGTTACTTGGTTAAAAAACATGCTACTACACAACCCTTTCCCAGCCTCTGGTCTTCCTTGTCCGGATGGTGAATCATTCTGCCTTGCGAGGAGCAGGGAAAGAAGGCCCCTCTTTTGCCTGCAGAGTGGGAGCTCCCTGAGGATTTGGGAGATCTCCAGAAACCCTGGGGATGGAGCTGTGCTCCGTTTTATCGGGCTTCATTGTTAGGCCTTTCCTAGAGAGGGAAAGCGTGTCCTCTAGGAAGTACTACATTTCTTTCTGTTCTTGAGGCTTTCTCATTTTGCCCCCAGCCTGATACTTAGTAAGAAATCCATTTTCCAGTATGTCTCAGTGTACATGTGCACACACAAGATAAGACAGTTTTACAAAATAGACAAGTTTCCTATTTTATTAGTGGGAAAAAAAAACTGGCCTCATTGATTGATTCCACAACTTTATGGACTGTAATCCAGAGTTTTTGGCCTGAGGGCTTTCTCACTTTTATTTTTCAAAGACTTTCACATCACAGCAGCAGCCTTAGAGTTAGGGGAAAAGTGTATGCAGCATATGTGGAAGACTGGCCCTTGGTCGTGGGATGGGGAGGAGGGTTCACAGATCACTTGAGCACACCCTGAAAGAAGGAGCCCCTTTTTGGATTGGCCTCATCTCAAACATGGAACTTGTTAAAGGTGTGCACTAAACACCTCCAAAAGATGTTTGATGTGATGTGAACCTTGATGTGACTGACTAGCTAGGATAGTTTTTCACTTATCTAGACATCTTTGTCATATAGATTTTGCTTTCAGCCCTTGAAAACTGCTGGCTGCTGGAATCTATTTTTGGATGGGATTTCACACTCCTTTCCTTCTGCGTTAACCTGAGTCAGGCTCACTTAACCTCCTCTCAGCTCCGCTGTGTGCAGAACCTTTGATACCATGAAAGTACATTCCACTGTTAATTTCCTCAGAGCAAGTGTGAAGTCCGTCTCCACCCTGTGTCAGATGGCTTGTCAGCAATGTAAAGGAATTTGAAGTGACATCAGTGTTTGACAAGACATGATTACCTTTTCTCTGCCAAAGCAGGAGCCATGGAAGTGGGTGCAGTCAGGCTGCAGCAGGGCTCCTCCCACTGAGTCCCTGGCTGGCTTTTTGGTATCTGGAGCAGTGATCTTGTTAAAGCCTGCATTGTGAAGTTGGCTGCTTGTGTGTCCAAAGGAAATACTATATATTAAAGAGGAAAGCGGGGGAGGAAAGTTCCAGGAAATTGAAAGGTGAAGTTGACATGTCCTCATTCACTAATGATGCTTCTGTTTTTCTTTCTGAAAAACAATGATGATTTAAAGTTTAATCTCAGAACAAACTGGCTCTTATCCATAACCTTATATTTTTAAACATCCTTTCTTAACTACTTATTAAATAAGTTGCCTTTTATTATTTGGTGTTAATGACCCCAAAGCACCCTAACACAGTGTTTCTCAAACTTGCCTGTCAGATGAGGTACTTGTTAAGAGTATTCCTGGAACTTCGCCCTCCTCTTATTGAATCAGAATCTATATGGAATAACACAGTTGAGTGATTTTCTTAGAATATGAGAACTGAAAAAAAATGTTGGGCATGGAGCTAGTCCAGGTGTTTCCAAACCTGGTGACTCTCACTGTTAGGACTCTTAATACAGGGAGTCTGGGCCCCACTCCTTACCTGCTGGATCCCAACCTCTGAGCCAGGGGCTTTAGGGTTTTAGTTTTCAATAGGTTGGTCATTAGCCTGGAGGGGTAACCCGCTCATCTTTTCAGATTCCTTCAAGAAAGGGAAATTGACTTGATGTGCTTGATTATTGGGCTAGAAGATAGCAGCACAAGAAATCCTCTTCTGATATATATTGATTGACTCAAGTAATACTCATATTTCAGGTCCTTAGCATGGGGAGATTCAAGATGAGAGAGCAGGGTCCCTGCCCTTGAGGCACATGTACTGTTACTCAGCCTTTCTCAAAGGATGAGTTTGGGGTGTGGCATGTTCCCTGCTACCCCAGCTCTCAGATGGGCATGTGCCTGGGTCGGGGTCAGAAAGTATAGGGTGCCTACTCTCCTTCCCTTGTTGGCTGCTGTCACCCTCCATTTGTTTTTCTCTTAACAACTTGATGAAATATCCCCAACATCTAGAAAAGCACAGAGGCTAATATGTAATTAGTAAGCACATGCCTCCACATGGTTTTAACAAATATCACCCATCTTGCTTGAAACCTTTCTGCCTTCCCTGAGTCACTAATCCAGACTTGGGCTGTTGGGGGCTCCTTTTCTTAGAGAAGCCTGCCCCCTGCTTGGCTTACTGTGTGGGTCCATAAATCCTATATAGTCACATCCCCTTTACATTTATATAAATGGTGTCAGTGTAGGTATCATTCAGCAACTTTTTTTTTTGAAGTCAGCATTATGTTTTTGAAATTTGTCCATTGTTACCACATGACCTGACATGGCCCCATACTTATGAGTAAAGTCAGGAAATTGAAGCCAGACAGCTTGAAAACCTTCTTAATGGAAAAAATGCAAGAAGATGTGGGTGGGAGACAGTTTCTGTTGAATTTTTAGTATAGAACACTGTCATTTATGGGAAAATAGTTGGTTTGAATAGGCACTATTTTGAATAGCCCAGTATCAACTTAATGAGTATTAGTTACATGTTGTATGAAAAGTTCGTTGTTTTTATTTACTATGGGTGTAGTTATTGCAGTTTGGTTCCAACAGGTGAAAGTTAAGATTTGTGGCATAAAACAGGAAGCAGATGGAGGCTAATTAAAGTTCTGTTGATGATAAAAGGATGACTGATCAAGGAGCAGCTGGCTTCCCAATTTAAACACAATTTGTCCTATTATATGAGGACAGCCCTCCGCAAGTTCTCATGATTATCTTTCAAAGGTGAAGGAATGTGTTTCAGCAACAAGTGTGAAGGCTGTTGCACTCTATTTTTGTTCACCTTTTTGCCTTCAAGCAGTATGTCTTCAGGGTTTACCCAAAATAAAGAAAGGGGGTCACAGAACCCGGCTAAGATTTTCAGGGGTGCTCTGTCCACTCCAGCTACCTATTACACCCTGGAAAAGCTTTCTTCAAGGAAGTGCCCAAGCATTTGATTTTATTTTGTATCTCTTTCTTATTTTTCCCAACACCCTCTCCTCTTGGACTTTAAAATGTTGGTGTCCAGGCCGTAACCCAGCAAGTCCCATGACTTGGCCTAACTAGACCGCTCTGTGTGTATGTGTGTAGGTGACGGCGAAGTCCTGCTCTGGTCCTTGAGCTTCTGGCAGAGCTTATTTTGCTTGGTTGTGCCCTGGATGACTTTCACCTTCAAGTGACAGCATCTCTTGTTGCTACTGCTAATAATGGTTGGATAAACATTAAGACCCAGTGCCCTGGAAGTATTTTGCCTAAAAAACATACCAGCACTGGGTTTTCTTCAAATTTGTGCTGGGTGGTGACATGAGATCACGTGACATTTGACTTGCCTGGAGTCAGAGGCTAGATGTAGGCTTGACATTTTGTATTTATAAGTGCTTCGTTTGGTTATCTCATTTTAATCCTTATAAAAACCCTTTGAAGTGATGATGATTATCCCCATTTTGCAGAGGAGGCGAGTAAAGCATGGAGAGTTTGTGGTACAGCCAAGGTCACAAGTTTACTAGGTGCCAGCAGCGGGTTAGAATCCAAGTTTGTCTGACAACAGGCTCGTGTTCCTCAGCCACTATATTCTACTAGTTTTGTGTAAAACTACCATCAAATGATTGTTTTCTTCCACTTCCTGCTTAAGAAAAAGAGCTGTCATTTCCTGGAAAAACAAAAATCTTAGGATATAGTTTCTGACTTCATCTTATTTGATTATGTAAGTATTTATATGTGTGTATGTGTGTGTGTATCATACACACACTTGGGAGGAAATCAATTTTTTGAATGAGTGCATGAAAAAGGAGTAAGTAATAGGTCTCCCCCCCTAAGGAAGTAGCTTCATTCTGATTTTAAAAGTTATACATGCTCTTTCTTTTAACAACAACAAAAAAAGACAACATGCAGCTAGAAAATAAAAATCCCCATTGCCTTCGCCATCAAGAGACATCATTATATTATCATCATTATATTCTTTGAGATTGTCTTGTAAAAGAAATAATTGACCAAATAGATCTCACGTAACTGGTAATAAAGATCACTATTTATATTAGCTACAAATAGCATGAACCTGAGGTTTCAGGGTGTCATAATTGACATTCATTGTCAAATGTTGTATATAAATAAACTGTCCAGTCCTCGATGCTATTTTTGCCTAATCTGGTTCTGCACTAGTTCTGCTACACAATGTGCTGATTAGGAGAGCCCGTGTACAGGTTCCTGTCCTCCAGGCTCTTTTTCCAGGACCCTGGAAACTGTCCCTCCACTCACATCGCAGTTGACACAGTGTGTACCATCACAGTTAGGGCTTGAGTATTTTCCTGACTTGTGTCTCAGGAATCATAGTCATTTTTTTCATTCTGCTGTTTTCTGAGCAAATCAACCTATCACATTCTCCTATCTTCTCCTCCCCTTCTCTTCCTCCTCCTGTACATTGCTTGCCTTCCTTCCTCTCACAGAAGCATTTAGGGAGGTGGAAGAGATCTGGAAATGAAATTTGAGTGGGCCCCTTCTCCCCTGGTAACTCTGCCTTGTGTATTTTTGAAGATACTGATGTTGGCTGTTGCTGTGAGATGTCGGGAGAGGGGCCTGTGTAGGACCTGCTTCGTCCTGAGTAACCTGACCTGGCTTGGAGAGCCTGCGTCTCCTTCGTCCTTCAGAGAAGAAGAGGGCACGTTTCACGGTTCACAGAGCACCTGGGCTTCCCAAGGTACCTGGGACAGCTGTGTTCTTTGCTAGGAAGCTTGGGTAGCTCTGCAGCTCTCAGGTAGCGTGCCCTTCTACCCTGGGCACCATCATAAAATTTCACAAGTGTACTCTATGCTTTTTGAAGCAGTTGTATCCATTACAATTCCTCTGTGAGGCAGTTAGGACAAGCATTTTTTCTACTTTATAGACAAGAAAGCTGAGATACACAGCATATAAAATTTGTCCTAAGTCATACACATAGAGATAGAGCCAGACCTAGGTCTTCGACCTCTTGACTACCATTAGACTGGCATTTCCACAGTGTGTGCCACTAAGCATTGGTTTCACAGTCTGGTCTGTCAACAAGTGTCAGAGACATGAAGGTACATGTTATCACACCCACAAAACAAAACACAGATTTGAGTTAATGAAGGGTGCTGTGTTTTGCTTTGCTTTACTTTGTATTTTAACATGAAGTTAAGTGTATTAAAGGCTCAAAAATTATGAAATTGGGAATCCTGTTTCAGTCTGTGTGGCCAAATGTCCTGAATATACGTCCTCGGTGAGTTTTCACTCCAGGAGGAGCCATTATTCTACGGAGCATATGTTGGAGATGCTTTGCTAGGCCCAGATGTGCTGCCTTGCCCTGGATTTACTTTGGAGGTGCTCCAGGAGACCTCAGTGGTTAGGGGAAAAACGAATCTTTGGAGACCTGGGGTGCGAGTGCACATAGACAGTGGCTGGAGATGCTTCGGGAATAGAGACTACCCTGGGAGTGGAGTGGGAGGTTGGCCCTTGGGAATCCTGTCATCATGTTACTGTCAGCAGTTCAGCAGGAACTTTGTGGAGAAGGATTTTAACCAGAACACAGGAAGGTTCTCCATCAATAGGATCAGCATTCTAGGACTGGTTGTCAGCTGGTAGGTCAAGATTCATGAGCTGTAGCCTGAGTGACAGCTGCACTGTTTGGCAAGGATAGATGTAAGAAATTTGGACCAAGAACAGCATGCTGGTGTGTCTCGGCCAGTGTTTAACCAGACACATACCCGGAGTGAGGCTGTGTGTATCAACCACCCCCACCCCTGTTCTTTATTATTTAATATTCAACTTTGCTGCTTTTGTTACTTTTACTGGATTGGTTGGTTATGGGGAGGGGGTGTTTGGTGAAGGTGCTAGTGGCAGATTCTACATGCATTTCATTAGTCAGCCCTCCTACTTCCTTTAGGAGAAGCAGAACTTCATAACAAAACGCTTTTACTTTGAGGTAAATTGTTCCAGCTAGGCAGAAATGATTTATTATTTTGCATTGAAATCTCAAACGAAGGAAGCAAGTCTAACTTCTCAGAACTGATCCTGGCCATTATACTTGATCTTTTCTTCCCTTTTCCTTTTCCTTTTCCTTTTCCTTTTCCTTTTCCTTTTCCTCACCTCTCCTCTCCTCTCTTCTCCTCTCCTCTCCTCTCCTCTCCTCTCCTCTCCTCTCCTCTCCTTTCTCCTTTCTCCTTTCTCCTTTCTCCTTTCTCCTTTCTCCTTTCTCCTTTCTCCTTTCTCCTTTCTCCTTTCTCGTTTCTAGAGTATCTACCTGCTTTCATCCTTACCTAAGCTAAGCTATTTCAGGAGTTGGGTGTAGATGAAAAGTTCACATTAAAGTATTTTAAAATCCAGAAGGTAGAAACTATATTAATGGAAGTGCTTTGTTTGGTTTCTTTTGTTTTGGGGGAGAATACAATGATCCCAATAGGAGTAATGGAATGGTTGGGAGAACGTGTTGTACAATAGATGGGAGGTTAATAACCTAAGGTGTGATATTTGTCTCATCAAGAGTTCCTCGGCGCTCCTCGAAGAAAGTGATCAGACCAGGTATTAGACTGTATGACCTATGTTTTACAAAATGTTTGATCTGTCTGCTATTGTTTGCTAGTAACTTCGTGACTTTTAAACCTGGTCATAAGTTGCATGACATTAACTTATTTTGGGACCAAAAAGAAAGGAAGCAGATGGATGCCAGGGTTCCTGGGCTGTGAAAGAACAAAGGTCAGTGGGATCTGCTGAGGGTAGGGGTTATACCCACAGTCATGTACTTTTATAATCAAATTCTGATGGGATAATCAACTGTTAAATATTAACTTCCCAAGATTCAGACCTCTTTCCTGTGTGTGTGGTGTGTGTGATTGTGTGTGTGTGTGTGTGTGTGTGTGTGTGTGATAGTGGGGAGAAAATGCCATCTCAGTTTACCCTCACCCCACTGCTTTCCAGCTGTTAGTCAGTCTGGGCCCCAGATCTCATGTGCACCTACCAGGGTACTGACTAATCACTCCTGAGTAATTTGTTGTAGCTTTCTCCCTGTTTATGCTGAGCAGTCCATGGTTACATTGTAGGGCATTATTTCCTTTAATTTCCCCTTAGCCGTTCAAAACAACCTGAAAGATGTTATGGTTGAGCCTAGACAATGACCTCAAGAAACAAAAATAAACGTTTCAAAAAGTAAGAATGGAATTTGTAAGCCAAATGCTGTGAACGAAGAATAAAAGTTTGAAAACACACCAGACTTTACACATGTTAAAATCTTGTTCATTCAAAACAAATGGTCCTAGCCCCCAGTATCCTGCCCTCCTTGACTGAAAAAAACCAGAGATTATGCCACGGGTTTTAGAACTACCAGGGAGCATTCGAATCATGAGACAAAAGCCAAGCAGCTGCTTTAATATAAAACCCCATCATTTTCAGGGAGATAGGTGGTTAAAGCCCTGAAGGCAACACTCGCCATCAGTCTCTCTACACAAGCTGTGGCACCGTTCTGCTGGGGGCAGTGATTTGAGCCAAGGACACCTTTTGGGGTGGGAAAGAGCCATTCCAAAGACAGTACAGTACCTCCCTGAGGTGTTTTGCTCATCAACAAAAATTTAAGTGCACATAAAAATACAGTCACCTGCATATATTTAGATTTTTGGATAATCTAAAGTATCTACTTTCCAAGCTAGGGCACCGTGTCTCCTCTCCCACCATCTTGTGGGAAGACAGGCTGGCCCTTTCCCTCTGGGTTCCATGTTGTAACTTTATTCTGATCTTTACTTGCTCTCCTGAGTGTTCAGATAAAATACAAGCTCCTTGCTCATTTTTAGAAGTCCCCTCCCACCCTGTTTTCCCCTCTTTCTGTATCTGAACTCAAATATGGCCATGCTTACCCCTTCTCCAGACAGGTTAGTACTTTAACACACTTCTCTCACAAATACTAAATAGCTGATACTTGTTGGGTGGTTTGTGCACCCTGAGCGTTTAGTACTGTGATTCAATAAGATAAATATTGTTGGATTGTAAATCACTTACCCAGGATTACTCAGGCAGTATGTGGATTTGAGTCCAGGGCTCTTGGGTTTTTAGAACACATGTTGTATAAGTATACCCATCAGCTTTGATTCATGTTCTACACTCACATCACGAATTCCTTCCCCCTTTATCCAGCCATTGGAATCTTGCCTTTCCTCATGTTCCAATTACAGGTTAGGGTCTTTCCTTTCTTGTTTTGAGCATGTGCCACCTTTCGTTTTGGAAAAGAGCCTTATGTGCCTTTGTTGTTTCCACAGTACCTAGTCAACATTAAGGGCCCAGTAAATACATGTTGACTTGAAAATGACGTTGATTGCTTTCAATTTGGCTGAATTAAAAGGCCCTGATTTATGTTATTGAAATGTGAATGGAAATAAATTAATTTCTGAGATGGTCTGGAATTAAAATAGTTTACGTTAGACTCACTTCAACTAGGCTTTGCTTATTTCTTGATTAATTTGGGATGGATTTTTCAATAATAAAAACTGAAGGTAAAAGTTTATTTTCTGTTCATATTCCCAGTAAAAATGACTGACTCAAGATCCTGTGAGATCCTTGGTACCCCAATCCCTCTTGGTCCCCCAACAGCAAAGCAGTGCTCTGTTGGTGGCTTGGGTGGGACTGCCTGGATGTGTTCTGTTTCAGCCCTTATTCACCCTGGGGTCCTTTTGGGACAGCCGGATGTATACATAATGAAATAAACAAAAAACTAACCCAACGTGGAAAGCTCTCTTAAAGAAAATGTTTCGCTCTAAAATGGCATGCTGCTCCAGCCTAATTTATAGCTACTTTGAGGACTAAAACAGTTATCCAATATATTGGTGTCTGTTTTATTAATTATTTGATAGAAATGTATCATGGACTTTAAAAATGATTAAAATGTAAAACTTCTTATCTTTGAGGTATATGATAGCACTGAAAAATAATTGTTTCAAACTTTGTTCACCCTCTAACAGTTCTAAACGATCTCTTGCAGCCTTAACTAGATTGTCAGAATTGGATTTAATTACTTTTCCAAGTAATACAAAATAAAGAAAATAATACCAGAGACTACCTGTTGGTTTAGAAAAAAGTGAGAGTTGAAATTAAGGCTGATCTCACTGCTCATAACTGTTTAAATATCTGCGATAATGGGGCTGACAGCTTCTTCCAGAAAACTTTGCTTTTGTTTTAGAATATCAAGGATTACTGGAAATTGAATAGTGTCTTGCACATTTTTGATATGCTGTGTGGTTTCCACATGTGTTCTCACTTAGTCTTCACAATGCTCCTTTGGGTTATGTGATGGTGAGGCCCGGGACATCATCTGACTTGCTTAGATTCATATGCAGAGTAAATGACCTGACTTGGACATGAATGTAAGCCCTTAGTCTTCTGGGGAGACCCTTAATACTGAACCATTAGGGCAAATGCATGATTTTAAGAAAGTGGAGAAAAGGTGCTGCTGAATGTACTGATATATTATGGTAGAAATTGTAGCTGTGGTTCAGAATATCCTTGAATGTAGTAGCTTGGAAGATACATAAAACATTTGTACTGTGTGCAAGATTCTCACATACAGTTTCCTTTTGGACAAAATTCAAAGTGATAAACTGAAAACAGTGAGCACTTAAGTTCCAAAGAGGAGTTTAAGGTGGACCACCACAGACTATGGGCTTGGGTGAGAAGTTCTGATTCTCCACTGGTTTGAATTATCCTAAGAAATGGTTCATATAATCATTCTTTCTTCCTTTGCTAGTTTCCCTTGAGTGTTTAAGATAGAGCTTAACTGTACCAAATTCTCTCATTGTTTTCTCAGCTCCAAACAGTGAATATGTGTTGTGGAGCCAGTGCATTTTAAAAGGTCGACACCTCCTAAAAATGATGTTCATAACTACTAAAAGTAGCTGTGAGGTTTTTGTCTTTGGAGATTTGTAGACAAAGTCTTATACTTTTAATTCTTGGTAATGTTGTTCATGTTTCTAAAGAGGACATGAGTTCAAACTGCAGCGTTAGGAGTAAAAAGTTTAATACAAGGAAAATTTTCCAGATAAGTAAGTTTTGCTGATTGCTCAGTCGAGAATCTTCAGCTGGTTTGGGGATCCTTTTTGTCTTAGTTGGCTTTCTTTCTCCCTTCTCTCTGGAATATGGATCAGCTTAGCCCCAGGCTGAGCTCAAAAGTAATGAACTCACAGGAGTCATAGTAGGATGTCCTGAGGTCGCCTCAGTCTGGTTCCAGGGCAGACTCAGCTTGGAGCTTTCCAGCATCCCCTGAGCCCAGGAGTGATCTTGGCCAAGCACATGCTCCCAGAACTGGCCTTCATCTTGACTTGAGGCCTGATTGAGGCTGCAGGTATTTGTGGCATCACTTGGTGAATGTGTCACTTGTAGTGGAGTGTTGGGGACTATACAGGGGTGAGGGGGTTGCTTCTCAGGCTCATTTTCTGTTCAGAGTTTGCAGACAGAAGTGAAAATGCTGTTCACAGCATAGGTGTTTACACTGAGTAGGAAACTTGGTCTTACAAAAAGGCACAGCACCATATTGTGAGAGGCCCATGGACAGATGCTGCTTGCGAAGTTGAGTGTAGGCCTCTTGTACGGGACGGGCCGTGTTGCTGGGAAGGTGTGGTTTTAGGGTGAGCACATTATGGAAGGCCTTGAGGGTCGTATCTGTAGGTTTTTAGGTATCTTAATGAAAGCTGCATTTCTGAAACATTTTGGGGGGTTCTTTTGGAGTCCCTGAACTGGCGTGGGTCCTGGTAATGCTGAAGGAGCCTTTGTTGTTTGGAAGGAAGGTGTGAAGAGTAGGGCTGTTACGTAGCAGACCTGCTGTGTCTGTGGTCTGTTCACTGAAGTGGATCCCTGATGTCTCCAGGATTCTTGGGAACAGCTCTGGCTGGGCCCAGCCTCCCATGGTAGGGGACATTTTGCTTTATCATAAAGTAAATGGGCCCCAATGGTTTTGCTAGTATTGGATCAGTCAGTGAATTTTTGTAGTTATTTGACTTGAGGCAGGATCCCAAGAATTTGGAGAAGGCGGCCCCAAAACAGTGTGGACTTACCAAGTCGTTGTTGCATTAGGTTCCTTAGCCAGAATGATGGGCAAGCAAGCTGGTTTCAAGATTGTATATCACGAAGGTAATTCTACATTGCAAATAAAATGTAATTCAGAGTTACATTTTATTGCAATTTGCTGTTCATTTTGTAATCTGGATTTACCATATTTGAGTTCCAAAATAGAAAAAAAACCACATAAACCTAGACTTTGTACTTTTTAATTCTATTTGCTAAGAGTAGCAATTCTTGGTAAATAGATTTTGCATTGAGTGGATTCATTTTTTTCCCCTAGATTTTCCAGACAGTGAACATATTTAGAATGAGAAGCAGTTAAAGATAGTACATCCTGTGGATGGGATTTTATCCTAGAGATTTTAATCTGTCCAAGTTACAACCTTACTGCCTTTGAATTTATGTTGATAAAGCTTTTTGTTGGCTCTTATAAACACTTTGGGTGCACACCTTGAATAAGCATTTACTTAACATGAATATGTTTAATGGGCTCATCACTAACTCTGACAATACTTTAAAATTCCCTTTAGTTCTTTTCAGAAAACTTTATGTTTGACCAAACTGTTGATACATGCTGTGCTTCGCTTTATACCTAATTTAAGTTCTTCATCAGAATAGAATAAATCCTAATGTGTTCTTTGTTTTTGGTTTTTATTTTGTTTTGCGTCATTCTTCTGGTAGCCAAAGACATAAGGTAGTTAATTGCATTGTAAAGCAGTGCATTTATGGAGCCATTGAAGATTAGAAAAATGGTATGGCCTGTAAAACAGATGAAGATTTTCATTAGGAAAATGGCAGAAACACTTGCACAAATGAGTTTCCTCTTAATATTCTGCTGCAGTGGGGCGTTATGGGACTGAGGCAGTCGTTAGGCAAGAGCAGCAAGAGAGTTCATATTCTGGACAGTTAATGAAAAAGAAGTTTCAGACATCAGACAGGGTAGGCTCCTGCAGGTCAGCAGGTGGACAAGGTAGGGGGTGGTGGCTTCCTGCTGTGGACTTGGCAGTGCTGAGTGCCTGTGCTTCCCTGGGGAAGGAGTGAGAGTGGGTTAAAGGGTGGCCAGGGATGCCTGCAGGTTGCACTGACACTAAATTAATCTCAGGGGAAAGAGACAAGCTCCACTTTGAGATCCTTAGTAGCCTACTACTCATCCTTTAATAAAACAAAAAAGAGGCATTTAAAATAATTTTAGCTAAATGAAATTTAGGCTCGGTGTATCCACCACAGGGACTTTATTAGCCAGGGCTGATGACACTCACCTGAGAGTTGACCTTGTTGGTTAGAATGGCAGCATCAGGCCCAAGTGTGTGACCACGGGAGGTAGTTCCTCTTACCCACACTTAAACGGGGGTCCACATTAGCAACTTTTATGGAGATTATAGATGAGTAGTGATTTAGATAAATGCCTCAGGATCTGGAACAGAAGGGAAGAGCTTGCATCTAAATCTTAAGGTTTCAACCTCACCTGGATTGTTTTAGGTTTGTCTTTTGCAGTTGCTAGTTTCTGATAATGTGTGAAGCACAGGGCATGAAATGGTATAGATTTTCACATTCTGAAAAATTAAGGCTTTGCCCGACTTCCTTTCATAAAATGGTAGCTTTCTCTATGGGGTCTTTTCCTAGGGGATGCAGCATGGGGGAGAAACACTGTCTTTCTTTGACTTACGAGCTTCTGAGAAGCAACAGCTTGGGATGGCTTTAATTGCATTAAGTAGCTTTTGTGTCTGTCCCTGAAGATTTTTTTTCTTTAATCTTAAATGTCTGAGGTTGTTGGCTGGAGTGTGACTCTGAAACGTTGAGGCTTTTGGCTATTACAAGAGCTGGTCAAAGATGAGACACACCTTGGAGCATTGTCTGCTTCTCCATTGTGAGGTTTTCCTCCTTGGCCAGCCCTCTGGGCTCGGGGTGCCTCTGTCCTCGTGCCTTGTTTCCTGATACCAGTGTCCAGTTCACTTTGTAACCCCCTCTCCCACCAGCACTCTGTCCTGCAGAATGCCCCGAAGCCCCCCATCTCTCGGGCTTTTTTAGGGTTTGCTCTCTTCTGTGAGGTAAGCGGCCAGAGTGTGTGAAGAGGTAAGAAAGAGCATGGTTCTCATCCCTGCCATCCTGGACACAGCTGGGCATCGGTCAGCTGTGTGTGTCCCCCACCTTGATCAGCCTCAGGGACATGTGTTCTGACAGGGTCACCCTGTAGCTGACGGGACCACACCAGTTCAACAATCCAACTTTTTTACATCTAAAATCCTCTAAAGGGACGAGAACAATATTTCTGTTAAGGAAGGATTGCAGCTCAGTTGTGAGGACATGGAAACAAGTCTGAGGAAGGCCAGCTGCCTGTTAAACAGGAAGCTTGTGATAAATGACTTTTAATCAAGTTGTAACCATTCATGATGGCTAAAAAATTCTCGTTTATACACCTCTTTACTTCCCATTACAAAATAGCCAACCTTTATTTCCTCAGTTTTGTGTCAGGTGATGTGCCAGGCCCTTTCCATGAATACCATGCCGTTTAGCCCATAACAATCCCTTGTAATGATCCCGTGTAATAGCCGTTACTGTGACAGATGTCAAGACTGAGGCTTAGGGAGATCTGGTGACTCACTCCGGGGCCCCACAGTCTGACCTTGGGTTCCTCCTCCCTCCTGCCTCTTGAAAGCATGAAACTGCTCATGAGTCCTTACATTTGTCTTTTTGGTTCTATTTTACAGGAGATCATGATCTCCCCCATGCTTTTTTTTAGTAGAAGGTGATTTAACTTAGTAACATTTTCCTTCCTTTGGAATGATTTGAGTCAGAGATAAAGCTGTTTAGAGCTAGATGTGGGTCTGTAGCTGCTGAGAATCTATAGCTTAGGGTTGATTTGGTCAGGGGAGACGCACTGTATGTTTGATACTTGCTTTCTGGTTCTTCTAGGACTAAAGCCCCACATGATTCCACTTTTTGTAAGTGAACACCCATAAGCTTTCCATATGCACTTCAGTCTTTCTGAACTCTATTTTTTCAAATATAAAATGAGGGTGTTAGGCCAGGTGACCCTCCCAGGGCTTTCCAGCTGGCAAATTTTATGAGGCTGCAAGTCCTCTGCCCACAGCCTTGAGGTCCTGGGGAAGCCCAGAGTCCTAGTGCAGACTAGGGAGGGTGAGAGGGGCCTTTGGGACCATTGGTGGTAGGGCAAAAAGGACAGGTTTCTGGGAAGTGAAATCAGCTTCACAGAAGAGCTGGGTGCCAGGGCCGAATGTGTAATAGCTCAAGCTCTTCACAGCAGATCTTCTATTACAATACTTTTTAGAGTTGAATTTATGTGCTGTCTATTGTTGACATCTATTGACGTCACCTGTTTAAAAAAAAAGGCTGGGCAAGAGGTCACCTGTTTTCCTTCTTTTTGCAAGCAAAATGCATTACCTTGCAAAGTTGTTCTGTTACCACCTTTATTTAATGGGAACTCTGTGTTGAATAGAGATTATTCCTACTTTCTCCTTGGTTTGTTTTTATTCCTAAAAGTGCAGGAAGGGATAGTGTAAAAGAGGAAGCGGAGAAAGGGTTAAAGTTCTCGCTGGGAGCCTATGAAACCATTGCACACATTGATAGAGTTCACAGAAATTAGATAAAATGCTTTTGGAAAAATCTAGTTTGTCTAGCATTTTGAAAGAATTTCTAGAATTTCTAGAACAACAAATTCATTTAGTCATATGTTTCAGTGTCTTAGAAGTTTTTTGTTTGGCTTGGTGACTGTTTCTCACATCCACCCTGTCGCTGGGCAATGGGCAGTATTAGGCTGTAGGGGCCTCTGGGGACCTTTCCACTTTCCTTGTGGGTCCCCACAGCCTTTTTACACATGCTTTCCCCGGGGCGATGCTAACATCTGAAATTCACACTTCAGCTGCTCTGGTTTCCTGCAACAAAGAGTAGCCAATTAGAATTAAAAGCCAATTATATTTTGTAAATTTATTACTTATTGAGGCAGAAAACGAGTTTTGCATTAACATCTCCTTGAAATAGCAAGACATAACAGTGGTTGTAGGGAAATACTTCTGATATAAAAAAAAAAGAAAACGAGTTTTGTAAACTAGTATTTGTAAACAGAATTAGTTCCGCTCCCTCAAGATGCACACATGTAACCTCAGTCTTAAATGTGTTCCTTTGATTTTTCTTAACAATGGCGAAGCCTATAAGTGGTTTTTCCAGCTGGCAGTGGTGTTACATGCAGGGTCATTTTGCATGAGATTCATTTTCTGAGCCTCAGTTTTTCTATTTCTAAAATGGGGCCAATAATACCTGCCTTATAGGTCTCCTCCAAGGATGAAATGACATGATGTATTGAAAGCGGTTTGTAAACTGTTAAGTAAAATCCAGATGTAAAGTATGAGGGGCAGAGGTTCCTGAGCAGGATGTATTCAGCTTCAGTTGGTTTTATTTTTGGTTAAACACGAAGAGCAGCATCGTCTTAGAACTCCCTGCAGAAAGAAAGTGGGGTGCAGCAGTGATGGTGAGAGGTGGTGGTCTCCATGCACCCCAGTGGGTAGGCTGAATGGAGCCATGTGGCAGCTCAAGTCCAGAGGATTGGATTCAGGAGGCCAGGG
This sequence comes from Vicugna pacos, assembly GCF_048564905.1. Lineage (NCBI taxonomy): Eukaryota > Metazoa > Chordata > Mammalia > Artiodactyla > Camelidae > Vicugna > Vicugna pacos. The sequence goes on along the minus strand of NC_133000.1, from coordinate 12,831,533 downwards.
TCCAGGGAAGCCTGGAATAGAGAGAAGTGGTCAGGAAGGAGCCCAGGGCAGGGGAGGACGGGAACAAACTGAGGGCTGGACCCCAGATCATTTTTTTCAACCCAGGCCTTGGGGGACCGAAGAGTTTGCTAGACTTGACTGTAGGGCTCGTTCTGCTCCTTTGGTTTTCTTGTTGGGGCTTCTAGGAGACTAGAAGTTGACTGTAACAGACTAGTGGTCTCTAAATGTCTTCGTTAAAAATCACTGAGTCTTTTTGAGATTACATTTATTCACTTACTCTGTAACAATATATTATATACATTATATAACACATTTGCTCATTTAAAAAAATGAGATAAAAATGTAAATGAAGTGAAAGGTGTAAAGATTTCTTTCTTGGATTTTGTTATCTGATTATTGCTTTAGGCAGCAAGGCTAGGAGCATTCTGGGGAGGGATGGTTCCTGCTCTGTGTCCCCAGGGCCTCTGGGGACCAGCCTTGGAGCCTGGCTTTTTCTAGCCAGGAAGGCGGGGGGACCAGTGGAGCTCAGTCATAACCATCCCCTGTGGCGATGCCAGACTGGCCTGTTGAAGTGGCTCTGCTCTAACACCTGCTGCTGCTGCCTGTGCACACACAAGGCTCGGCAGCAACCTTGAAGTTATGAGGACATGACCAGCAAGCATGTTAACAGACCACCTTTATTGTCTGAATTCCTTCCTTAGCATTGGCCCATAGCATCTGAGATGCTGTCTAGTGCAGAGGAAAAATATCTTAACTCTTACCCCAAAACTGGTCTGTTTGTCCAGTAACTAACATGTAAAAGCCTCATGTTAGTGAGAACAGTACAAGATATGATTTTTAAGAAATGAGACTAATGTTTATAATATGGATAAATCTCTAAAGCACAGACTGTTATTTTATAGATGCCATTATCCCAATAATAACAGCATTAGCTGATATTGATTGAGGTAAGCACATCTTATCTCATTTAATCTTTACAACAACCCTGTAAAAATGTAGGACGTATTAATCCGTTCAGCAGATACTTGAGTATCTACTTGATGATGGAGCTGTGAGGGTACAGTGTCCAAGGGGACAGACCAGTTCCCCGAGCTCATGCTGCTGACAGTATAGTGGGGAGCCAGACATAGTAGAATCAGAATTGTGGTGAGTAAACCGGGTCTTACGCTTGCTTCAGGATGGGAATGGGATTCTCAAGATACGCTTCCAGAAGGAAAGGGACATTTTGGCTGAGACGGAAGTTATAGGGGTGGGGTGGCAGTTTTTGGCAGGAGAAAGTCAAGGCTCCAGGACAGTCCTTTGTACATCGTTTTCTGTACTAAGTGACTGTTTAGATGGACTTGTTACTTCTCTAGATAGATTATAAAACACCTGGAAGGCAGACTCTGTGACTAATTCCTTCTGACATCCTTCACTGCACCCAGCGTAAATCAATCCCGATAAAAGTTATTTGGTATGAATTGGTACACGAATGGATGGAGAAAATATGTGGAAGGCATTACACCTTCCCTGTAATGTTTTTGGGATGTCAGTCAACAAATGTTCATTGAATATGTCTTTTGTGTGGAACATCTGTTAGGGGCCTTGAGATTAGTAAATAAAAACACGCTCTATCCCCTTGCCCTTTAAGAATCCAGTCTATAGAGTGCATAAAATGGAACACCTGAGCTTTAGAAACAGCCAGCAGAGCAAGTCGAACAAGCCAGGACACACTGTCCTGGGCACCCCTTCCCTACAAGATCCATGGACTTCCACTGGGTCAAGCTCCCCAAGAACACCCTGCGCCGCTCAGTGTGGCCAGGCACGCACATGGGCAAATGGCAGCTGAGTTGGGGGCAGGTGGCAGAGGGGGCATATGCAGAGGAAAGCCAGCTCTGCATTAGCAGACAGCCTGAGCTGCAGAGAAGCTCCGTGCAGCTAGTGGAGAGGAAAGTTGCTGATTTGTTCTTTTCTCTAATGGTCTCATGCAGAAATTCTGGATTTAGGTGAGTGGTTTGCAGTGCATGAGTCTTCTGTGCTCACACTCTGCCTCTCTCCTCACGTGATACTCGTTCGTGTTCTAGGACTGCACAGCTCTGACGGTCGCGTGTGGCTCTGCTGCATGGTTCCCCGATGAGACCAGGCTGAGTCCACCGTGTCCGGCAGTGATCGGCAGACATGATAACATCGTTAATAGCGACACATGTTTTCACCAGCATTACCTCTTCAGCACCGCCACTCTTGCCACTCTGGTTCCCCCATTGCAATCATAGCCTCTTTAATGTCCTGCTGGCTGTGTGAAAAACAGGAATTTATGTAACAAGCCCTGCACAGCAAACCTTTTCCTGTTCGGAAAGAAAGTTTTTAAATTGTTGGCAAAGTTAGGAGACAGCTCTGTTGCTCAAAGAGCGACCTGAAATGTCCTCTTAGGAAAATATGTAGCATGTTTTGATAAGTAAGGGATTGCTGTGGCTTTTTTGGCATTGGGGAAGGGTAAGTCCAAGTAGTAAGTTAGTGTATATCCCACCTTCATCATTACAAATTCTACAGTCTTGTTAGAAATGTCCCCCCGTTGCAGTTGCAGATGATCTGATCTAATTATGTGTGTCGTAGAGCTGCACCACCCCCTCCCCAGGCAACACAGTCAGGAACCCACTATCTAGGAAGATCTTCCCCCTTTATTATTAACTTATTGTGACAAGGACAGGAGTCAAACTTGTCCTCTATAGATTTCATCATAGCTTATCTGTGTCTCTGTGTTCAGAGAGCAAGATAGTCATGATGGAATATTGTGCAGATGCCTAGACTTTTCAGCATATAGAGCTTGTCACAGGCTCCATTCCAAGTCTCCCCCAGAGCAGGGCAGGCCTGCTTCTTTAAGGAAGATTATAGAACTTGGTTTGCTGGTGTTGGTGGGCCCAGCAGATGAGGCTGTGGCTTTGGGAGCGCACAGTGTGTGTGTGTGTGTGTGTGTGTGTGTGTCTTGGGGGAATGAAATAAGACATTAGGGAAATGCAGTGCTTGGCCTCTTCTGGGTTTTAGGGAGTCTTGTATGTACCTAAAGCCCTCAGTGCTGGTCTTGAGTTTGGGGATAGATCTGTAGGTAGGAAGAGGAGTCTTGGCAGCAGCAGCAAATCCTCATTGCCATCCACTTACATGCCTGCCAGCATCCAGCCTGGAAGCCCCTGTCCAGGGACGTGGCTGACCCACCCTCACCTGGGCCCTGGCGGAAGGGCTTGTCCCAGCTGCTGTGTTGCAGTACTTGGGTGGAATGTGGTACAGAGGGTCAGAGGGCATGTTGAAATGTGGATTTCTCAGCCTTGCCTGTCCAGCCTCACTCTGACTTTTGTATCTCCTTTTAGAACGTGAGATTCTTCTTTTTCCCTTTGTTTTCTACCTGCTTTTAACGAGAAAAACTGTGAGCTCATGGTTTGTGTTGAGCCTCAGCCTGGCCTGCTGTACAAAAGGCTTTGTTCTGGTGCAATGATTGGCACTCAAACATCTGCGTCCCACGGCAATGGCATGAGGATGTGGGCGTTGTGGCTGCATCCCTGGGTGACCACAAATCCAGCCAGAGCCTTTTCGTGGTCAGGGAGAGGGGGGCCAGAGGGGTCCGGGGACTTGGTCAGTTGAGCTTTGCATCCATTTGGCAGGGGAAGCTAGGGAAGTCTGGGGGCCCATGCACAACCCTGTTCAGGGGTCTAGGACACCCAGGGCCCACTCCTGGACTTGCATCAGGAAACAAGCAGATAGAGTCTGTAGTGTACCCTATCCGGTGTTGAGGGCAAAAGGGTATCAGAGAAGCTCCCTCCTCAGGAGCCTCCCTTTCCTTGTCTACATGTCCCTGAGACTCCAGATGCTGTCAGTTGCCCTGTGTCCAGTAGGGGAGTCAAATTCTGGCTGCCTCGTTTCCAACCTGGCTCCACAGTTTCTACTAGACCTTCAGATTGTCTCTGCACCCCTCACAGTGTGTTTGGAGTTGTGAGTTTGTGTTTATAATACCTGTAAGCTCCTACCCACACCCCAGTGGATAGGAGGAGGGGAATGGGGTTCAGAGTGGGTGATACCTTGTGCCCCTCAAGTTGGGATCTAATACCTTCTCCTTGGTGACTGCTTACTATGTTCCAGACACTGCTAAGCATTTTACATACTCATGACATTTAACCTGTAGAATAGCCTCACAAGGGTCTATAAGGCACATGGGGGCCAAGCAGTTTCCCAAGGTTTGTAGCCATTGAGTCAGTGAGTAGCAGTGCCACCTAAGTGCTTAAAAAAACTTGATTTTCTTTACCAGTGGTCCTAGGGGCATACATGGTGTGATTTAGTCACAGAGCCATACTTAGTGGATCAAAGCTGCCCGTCCTCTCCATCACTCTTTCCCTCCTAGGCTGTCTTTTTGGCCAGAGTATAACCTCTGACAAGGTCGAGTTAGTTGGTGCACACTACTGGTTATTATTGGGAAGAGAGGGTGGTAAACACCACTTGAATTTAAATTTTTCTTTCTTTCTTTCTTTTTTTTTTTTGGCAGTTCAACTTTCTAAAATTAAAAAATAAAGCAAAACAAAACCCTGTTTTCCTTATATTCACTTGTATTTGCCTAATGGGCTTTAAGGATATAAATGAATCTAGGTCTTACTAGTTTTCAGGCTTTTAATTCTTGACTAAGAATATATACTGCTTCCTTTCTTTCTTTCCATGATCATGTGGGCCCCGTATTATAAGACTTCTCACTTTGTGTTAATGACAAATGTGTAATCTGGCGAGAACTGGCAGTAATTTTGGGGTGATAGAATGAGATGGGGTTTTGATAGTGCTTTACATAGCAAATCTAAGTGGTTTTAAAACCAGTTCCTATCAAATCTCTGAAAAATAGAGCTATATGTAAAAGAGGGTGTTTATAATAATACTTTATGTTGTCCCCTCGTTAAATTAAGATACAGATGCTGTTTTTAAGATAACATACTATTTTTCCCTTCCTGGTTTCAGCTCTCTTGTAGTGACTGTATGGGTTGAATTCTATACCATAAACTCTTTTAAAACTTGACATGTCTTCCATGTAATACATATCTGTATGACTGGTGGGTTTTCCAATTGGAGAAGTATTGTATTTCTAACATGATGTTTTGCTTTGCAGAATTCAATTCGTCATAATCTGTCCCTACACAGCAAGTTCATTCGTGTGCAGAATGAAGGAACTGGAAAAAGTTCTTGGTGGATGCTCAATCCTGAGGGAGGCAAGAGTGGGAAATCCCCCAGAAGAAGAGCCGCATCCATGGACAATAACAGTAAATTTGCTAAGAGCCGAGGCCGAGCTGCCAAGAAAAAAGCATCCCTCCAGTCTGGCCAGGAGGGTGCTGGGGATAGCCCGGGATCTCAGTTTTCTAAGTGGCCTGCAAGCCCTGGCTCTCACAGCAATGATGACTTTGATAACTGGAGTACATTTCGACCTCGAACTAGCTCGAATGCTAGTACCATTAGTGGGAGACTTTCTCCTATTATGACCGAACAGGATGATCTTGGAGATGGGGACGTGCATTCTCTGGTATACCCACCATCTGCAGCAAAGATGGCTTCTACTCTGCCCAGTCTGTCTGAGATAAGCAATCCTGAGAACATGGAAAACCTTTTGGATAATCTCAACCTTCTCTCATCACCAACATCGTTAACTGTTTCAACCCAGTCTTCACCGGGCACCATGATGCAGCAGACACCATGCTACTCATTTGCGCCACCCAACACCAGTCTGAATTCACCCAGCCCAAACTACCAAAAATACACGTACGGCCAATCCAGCATGAGCCCCTTGCCCCAGATGCCTATGCAAACGCTTCAGGACAACAAATCGAGTTATGGAGGTATGAATCAGTATAACTGCGCACCGGGACTCTTGAAGGAGTTACTTACTTCTGACTCTCCTCCCCATAATGACATTATGACACCAGTTGATCCTGGGGTGGCTCAACCCAATAGCCGGGTCCTTGGCCAGAATGTGTTGATGGGCCCTAATTCGGTCATGCCAGCCTATGGCAGCCAGGCATCTCATAACAAAATGATGACTCCCAGCTCCCACACCCACCCTGGACACGCTCAGTCCACGTCTGCAGTTAACGGGCGTGCCTTGCCCCATGCGGTAAACACCATGCCCCACACCTCGGGTATGAATCGTTTGGCCCAGGTGAAGACAGCTTTACAAGTGCCTCTGCCCCACCCCATGCAGATGAACACCCTGGGGGGCTACTCCACCGTGAGCAGCTGCAATGGCTATGGCAGGATGGGCATTCTCCACCAGGAGAAGCTCCCGAGTGACTTGGACGGCATGTTCATCGAGCGCTTGGACTGTGACATGGAGTCCATCATTCGAAACGACCTCATGGATGGAGACACGTTGGATTTTAACTTTGACAATGTGTTGCCCAACCAAAGCTTCCCCCACAGTGTCAAGACGACAACACATAGCTGGGTGTCAGGCTAAGAGTGAGTGAGCAGGTAAGAGTACCCTGATATCAGAAGGCCTTCTGAAAACAGGACTTACAAGAGAGGAACCCAGTAACTTGCCTTGTGTCTTCCATGGTTGGGGCGTTTTTGCTGTCAGCTGGCCGTCCCTTGCAGGAAGGCAGCTTTTATCATTCCTTCTCTGCCCTTTTTGCAGCTTATAAATTTTCCTTTTGAGCTTAAACATAAGGAAGCTTCCTCTAACTGCTTTAAAGAGTTTTCCTTTGACAGTTAGATGGTTGCATCTTTTTAGTAACTCTTAAATAAATGAATACATTTGATAACACTCAAAAAATGCTGAAGGGTTTTTTTAAGTGGAATTTCCCCCCATTGAATGATTTTGGAGCTGTTTGAGAAAGGTGCCCCCTCCCCCAAGTATGACTGTCACTCTAATATGTTAAGTTGAATTGATTTTACTTTGGCTATATTTTCATTGTGTGTGTGTGTGTGCATTTTTCCTAGGCTACACTTAAAAGTACTTCAGATTGTCTGACAGCAGGAACTGAGAGAAGCAGTCCAAAGATGTCCTTCACCCCACCTTTTCGTTTTCTTGATTTAAAAAAAAAAAAAAGCACGTTTCTTTTTTCCTTTCGTCAGACTTGGCAGCAAAGACACTTTTCCTGTACAGGATGTTTGCCCGATGTTTGCAGGTTATGTGCTGCTGTAGATAAGGACTGTGCCATTGGAAATTTCATTACAATGAAGTGCCAAACTCACTACACCATGTAACTGCAGAAAAGACTTTCGGATCCTGGTGTGCTTTCAATTTTTGTATATAAGCTGTAGCTACAGAGTTGTATTTGTGTGCGTTTTTGTTTTTTTTTTTAAATATCCATTTGGTCCAAGGAAAGTTTATACTGTTTTTGTAATACTGTGATGGTCTCATGTCCTTGACAAGTTAAACTCTCGTTCGTACTGCCTGTGCTCTGCTGAACTGACGAATCACGAAGAACTAGGCGCTCCATTCTGCACCTCCATGGACTGCTCTGGGCCTGTTCACATTGCCACAGAATTCACCTGGGAACCAGTGGCCTGTTAGCAATCTGCTGAAATAATGGACTTAAAAAACTCTTTTGGGGGAAAAGATTAAACGCCAGCCTTGTACAGGTCTTTTCTATTTTTTTTTGTTTATTTTGTTATTTGCAAATTTGTACAAAGACTTAAATGGTTCTAATTTCCATATAAATGATTTTTGATGTTATCTTTGGGACTTGAGATCATTTTTGGAATAGATACTGAACTGTAATGTTTTCTTAAAACTAGAGTCTACTTTGTTACATAGTCTGCTTGTAAATTTGTGGAATCCCAGCTATTTGAGGCAGCATCCGTAATTTTCATTTTGTATTTCTAACTGGATTAGTACTAATTTTATACGTGCTTAACTGGTTTGTACACTTTGGGATGCTACATAGTGATGTTTCCGACTAATCTTAAAATCTTTGTAATTAATACTTGCATACTCAACGTTTCTGGCCCTGTCTTGGCAGGAGAATCATGTATAGTTACAGACATTTTGCGGTTCACGTTTAGAACTTGATGTGTTTTTATGTATGTATTTTAAAGAAATCCCATCTGCTTCTGCTGTCCTGTGAACTGAGCATACCACATAGCATTGAATCTGCTGGTTGATGCCTATATGCTCACTGTATCAAATACTCCTGGGGGGGGCCTCGTAACATTCGTAGGTCAGGAGGGGAGATTTGCATCTAATCAGTGCTGCTTTCTCAAGCTGGGCATTTTGATCGACTTAACCTTTTTGAGTTGAGTTTCAGCAGAAGTTTTCCCTCGTTATTCTGTGCTCTTACTGTCTTGGTGGAGGTTGGTTTTGTATCTCTGCCTTGAAGAATTTTGTCCACACTCACACTTATCCCTGTTTGCCTTCTGTCCTGCAGATTACTTGGCACTCTGTGGAAAGTTAAATTGAAGGGGGGGAAATTTTAAAATGGGACTTGAGTGATTTGTAGATTGCTTTGTGTTCATGAGTACAGATGGCTACCAAATGGAGTAGAACCTACTTAAAAACTGGGGCAATGAAATTGAAAACCAACAAAACAACCGTGAGTTGTATATTTGAATTTATTTTCAAAGCTTTTGCGTTAAGAATTGGAGACTTTTTTCTAGCCTTTAGCAACCTAAAGTATGATTCTGCTCATTATGTGATATTTTCCAATTACCTGTAACTGACAGACCAAGTTAATTGACCTTGTGTCCCATTGAATCCATCAGTGTTTTCAAGTCATGTGGAATGCCCAGAGTCCGCACAGTAAAAGGAACAGGTGCACAAAAATGTTCCTCCTGCCTCCTTGAGAAGGCTCTGATTTCTGTGTACTTAGCCCACATCACACTTGCTTTGTCTTGCCCCTGAATTGCATCTCTGTTGGCCTGGCTTTTCCTACATGTTTAACAAGGACACAAGTGTTCTTGATGGGTTTCCTACAGGAGGTGAGCTCTATTGTAAGCTTCCATTGTGACTTCTACTCTTTTGAAAATTCATTAAACAACCACCTCTCTAACCATCTTCATTGTCGGCCACTCCAAAATACACCTGGTTTTAGAAACCCTCGTTCCCCTGAGCAGTGCCTCCTCCTGCACTCGTGCTCGAACTTTCTGGGGCCAGAGTGCTCGTGTTCTCTGTCGTGACCATGTCCCACCACTCCCCTCCGCCCTGGCCACCACACATGAGCCTCCCTGACCCTGTTGTTTATTGAAGAGGCAATTCTAGCTAAAAATCACTGTTAAAAATCTTACTACTTCATAGGGTGACTTTTAAAGAGATGTTGCTTTCTCTTGAGTCTGTGTAAATATCTTTTGCTTTTCCCTTCAAATTTTTCTTTGTGTTGCAATTCTAACGGGAATGCTGGGTAGCTCTCTGGGGTACAGTGAAGTCCAGTGAAAGGCACCTTGTCTATTTTGAAAACAAATATTATGTGACCTCTGGTAATTCTTTTTCTGTACGAATACTGATTTTCTGGAGTAATGAGTATATCAGTTATTGTACATGATTGCTTTGTGAAATGTGCAAATGATATCACCTATGCAGCCTTGTTTGATTTATTTCCTCTGGTTTGTACTGTTATTAAAAGCATATTGTATTATAGAGCTATTCAGATATTTTAAATATAAAGTATTGTTTCCGTAATATAGACGTATGGAATATATTTAGGTAATAGATGCATTACTTGGAAAGTTCTGCTTTGACAAACTGACAAAGTCTAAATTAATTAGCAAATATTATATCCCAGCGAGCAGTAGATCAGTAGACTGTCCCAAGAAGAGGAGAAAGACATTTAAAATGGAAAGAGTTCCCCAAAGTGTGTAATTTGGACTTGTTCCGCTGCTGGATATATGTTACCAACCTCCCCTTCCCCCTCGATCCCCAGTCCCCAACTGGAAATTCTTATATTCGGCTCCTAAGAGTTCTTAATTTATAACTGACTTTTAAATGGGAAGTTTTTCTTGTGGTTTTAGTCTGGGAGTAATCATTCAGTAGAAGATGCAGTGTGGTTTATGCAAACAAAACAGCCTAGCATTACTCTTGGCCTCCTCCCTGCGGGGGGTGCATAGCCCGGCCACATGGCCAGGTGCGGCCACGTCAGTCCTGCCAGGACACAGTCCCGCCCTCCCACACTTGGCTCCTTGAGTTGAGTTAACAGTGCAGATTTGACGTTCCCGTTCCAGTACTCTCTGAGAAGTGCCTGATGATGCTGATGTACTTAAAAGACACGAGAACAATCTTTGCTATTATTGTATAAAGCCATAAATGTACATAAATTATGTTTAAATGGTTTGGTGTCATTCTTTTCTCATTGGACAGAGTAAGCTGTTTATTAGGGTTTTTCCTCCCCCAGTGTTTGGCTATCACAGGAGTTAAAACCTCATCAGCCACAGTGCTATGATGTGTTCACATCTGGCATTTCTTGGTGGGGGCAGTGGAAACAGTCCCTCTGGGAGAGCTGAAGTAGACTCCCTGATAACAAACAACCCTGGAGCATTTCATCTTTGGAATGTCTGACACTACATCCGGTTCGGTGATCACTAGTCATACGAATCTCTTGTTGAAGGAGGTCAAGCTGAAGGTAAAAACACCTGAAGGGCAGGCCAGAGGGGGTCTTGGATAGGAGGTCCCCTAGCAGGGACCAGGTGGTGTGGAGGGAGCAGCAACTTCCCACGGACGGCTACGGGAAAGGGGAGCATTGTGTCTTTCTTAAATGCCTGCTGACTAGAGGTTTCTGTGTTTGCTTTTTTCAGAACATGCCTGAGGAATGAGCTAGAATTAGATTAATAATGGCCAAAATGCATTTTAAAATAAGATCAAGTCTCGTCCTCCTTTCTTCTAACTCTTACAGGCAAGTGAATGTCCATACATGTTGAGGTGGCAACAAGGAAATAGGTTATTCTAATATTTATCTAAATAGAAACTGGAAGATCAGTTCAGCTTTCAGATTTTTCCCCCCTTCCTTTCTTTCAGCAGGCGAACCCTTCCTTTAAAAGACATGATAGTCAGAAGCCCAGAGTGTAGAACAGGTGAAAGCATCTACCTCCAGGCCCTGGGTTTGTGTACAGATCACTTTGAAAATTACCGATCTAGTCCAGATGCAGAAAAACACCTTGATTGTATCACCAGGACTCAAACCAGCAGGCTCCTTTCAAAACAATGTGTGTGTATGTAAAATCATGTATGTAATGTCATTTATTAAGACCGGTTCCTAAGTTTTAACATCACTTGAGAGAGGAAGCAACACAGCGGAAAGGTTTCCCTGACGGATTGTATGGAACTCAGTGTTTAATAGAGAGGGAGAGACTTCCTTCCTTGGACGGTATCTAGACCCCTGCTGTGACCAGAGGCCGACGGTAGAATCAGGATGTGTACCGAGGATTGTTTCTTGACCAGTGGACCTGCCACACTGAAGGACTTTGCCTCAGCTATTGTTTCTCCATTTTGGAGCTGACCTGTCACAGTGATGGTGCTGGTTAAACTTACACCAGTTGGTGTGGTTAGGTAGGTGGAAGGCTATTCGAAGTGACGAATTGCCCTAAGTGGCCGTCTCTGGAGTAGTCACTCTTAAGCAGATGTTGAACCTTGTATCATCACTTAGTTCTTAAGGGTCATGAGCCTGCAGCTGAGCCGGGCCGTGACCTTGAAGGTGAGGGTGTGTTCATGTTCATGGTAGGTGTCCTTATTCTCATTTACTGTTGTTCATTATTTTGGTGTAGAAAATGACCCTGGTGATCACTTAGATACATTGGTCTCTAGGAAGTTTTCCAGTTTAAGTAACTGGAAAATGAGTGAAGTTTCTGTGGAAGGGGAAGGCAGGCCAGGCCGTTGTGGGTGGTGGTGGGTAATCCGGACGTGAGGTGGAGACAGCTGAGGTGTAAGCTGAAGGTGAAGGTCTTTGGGTCCTTTGGAGGAAGCTACAGAGTGACGTGGCCATCTAGTAGATCAAGAGAACATTTCATATTGCAGGTGGCTGGAAGAGGAGGCTTTCTGTGAGAGGGCGAGGCTCTGTGTTCACCTGTTAGAAGAAGAAAAGGAAATTAAGGCCAACTCTCTTAGGCCAACTTTTCTCAGCTTGACTGGTAGCAGGACACTGTCTCCCTCTGTGGCTCAGGAATGCAAAGGCTAAATGAAACTTCATGACATTAGTAGTTGATCACGTTCATCTCTCTGAAAAGTGAGTCTTGTTTGCCCTGGAAACCCCTGGTGCAAAGTGGAGATTTACATCCTTCAGGAAGAAAGAGGGCAATTCCGTGAGGACTTGTTATTCATTCTTTACATCTTGTCCCTTCCATGAGCTCTGATCCCCCACAAGCAGCGTTCAGATTTCCCCTAAAACTTCACAGTTGTCTAGGATGGTAGCCACTTGCTGGGGTTTCTGCAAACCCTCTTGGGGTTGTAACATTATTAAAACTGCTGCTCCTGTGAGATGCTCTTAGGTGAGTCAGCTGTTTAGAATAGGGCTTACAGTGAGCCATTTTAAACCAGATCTTTTTCTCTGATGAACTGGGATAGAGAGCTGTCCACTTTGCACTTTGGTTGCAAAATGGTTCCTGAGCAAGCCAGAGATGCCCACGGCTTAGTCCGTGCTGGTGGCAGGGACACTTGGGAATGTTTGTGCAGCAGTAAGCTGCTCTGACACCTGGGCAGTGATTTCCCCACAGATAAGGTAAGTTGAGGATACCTTCTGCTACGTGTCTCGCAGGTTTGATGTGAGGATTAGAGGATGAGGTAATGTCTGCGTATGTCTCCTCCTGTCGGGGAAAAGGCCGTACGGAGGAGTTGGTGTCAGCGTAGGTAATGGTAGGCCTTGGAGACTTGTTTCCTTAGTGGGGCTTCTGGACAGTCAGCACTGACCTCAGGGGAAGTGGAAGAGCTGCTTGGTTCATTTCCACTGATCTTCTGCATTCCTGTAGCAGGCCTGTATCTGTTACGCAGAGGAGCGTGTAGACATTTTACCAGACCCAGACTCCCAAGTCCATAACCTCTCTCTCCTCGGTAACTCTAGAAGTACTTGGTAAATAGTAAGTTGTAAAACTGTTACGTGCCTAGTACAAACTAGTTGAGACACTTGTTTTCCCAGAAGTCATCTGTGGACCCGTATTAAGAAAATGGAGGGACGTTTTTAGACTGCTTGACCTCACCCAAGTCGTGTTCACCCAGAGATCGTGGAGGACGCCAGCTCCATTGCTCTTTTTAGGCTGACCCATAAAATGGGGAAAGAGGAGAGGCTGACCTTGAGGGGCCCACAGTGGTGTGCTGCAGCCCCACCATCCAGTCTGCAAGTGGACGATGCTTAAGTGTGCAGGAATTTTGTGAGCCGATTTCAAATGCCACCTTTATTTACAATTAAACTAGATAAACTTACTGCTTAATAAGTTAACATTAAAAAACAAAAGTAGTAAATACTCAAAGGTCATCACGTCCTCCTGAAGCACATTTGGCTCTTGTCTGCCCTTGAGGTGTTTGTGCTGGTTGTATCTCATGGGGGGTGTGGGGGGAGACTACCACTGCTCGTGCTGAAGCTGAGCAATTTCAGTTTAATAAATCCAGTTTGCATAAATACAATGGGAAACGGTTTACCAGTTAGCTACATTTATTGAGAAAACACATGTATTGAGAAAAGAGTGGATTGGGATGCAAGTCCAGTTGTCAAATCCTGGCTGAATTGCCATCACCACCACCTGTTGACTACAGATGAAAGAGTCTGGCAAAAATGAGTTCACCTGGCAAAAATGGAATTCACAACAAAGGCTATTGTATATGTTATTATTTGTAGATTGTGTGCTACCCATTCTTTATATCAGTAAATTTATAATAAACTTATGCATGTATTTGCAGGTGTGTATTAAACATTTGCCAGCACATCACTGACTGGGCGTGTGGTAAAGCAAAGGCATTAAAGGACTGGCAGTTGGGATGACAGAAGAACAGGTGGAATGGCAGCAAGGGAGTGAGAGAACAGGAAGTTGTGTCAAGGTCCAGGGTGTGGTCACGCCAGCTGGTGATTGACAAGCAGTGAGGATGGGTGCCCTAGGGTGGAAGAGGTCAGGGGAATATGAAGCCTAAAGATTGCATGGGGCATGCAAATTAGACTTCTGAGCCAACAAAAGGGACAGCAGGACCTGGGATGCAGAGGAAGTCTAAAATTCAAGTGCCCAAGCCTTTAATTTGGGAGAGGAACCAGGAGGCAATTAGATTTCAGTGACTGGGAAAGATACACCGGGGAGTAGCTGAATGCCCTAAGCATCAACAGGTTTTTAAAACATGAGGGCAGAAGGAGAAGATTCTGTAGTTGGAAAAGGAGTACAAAACGATGCCAAATTTTTTTTTTTTTTAATGGAGGTACTGGGGTTTGAACCCAGGACCTCATGCATGCTAAGCATGTGCTCTACCACTGAGCTCTGCCCCCACCCCCAAAAGAAGCCAGTTCTGCTTTTGGGACTCCTCATGGTTTTGTCAAATGGAAATAATCACACCTACTCAACCAGAGTTACTGAGGAAACAAATGAACTGAGCTAAGACCCTATCACAGTGCCAGGCATGTAGGAAGGGCTCAGAAAACAGTGGTGACCAGACATTCTGGTTTGGCCAAGACTGGCTTGGGCTGATTGTGCCCAGCACAGTTCTTACTAGCTGCTCTTGTCACTCTGAAGTGTTTGGGTAGTTAATTATATGTTCACCCTATCAGCAAATGACTTTTTCAGTTAATTACTTCCTAGAGCCCTCAATTCACAGTGGATGTACCAAGAGCCCCCAGTGGGTGAGAGAACTCAGGCCCCCTGGAAGACGCAGTCTGGCTGGAGGGTTATTTTTCTGAAGGACTGTTAGCCGCTGTCTGAACAGCACAGGTTGATGTGAGGCGTAGAAGTCTTCCCCTGCTTTCCTTTGCATGCTCATCTCCTCTTCCACCCTATGCGCCAGTCACACCCGGAAGCCATTCTCATTTCACAGGCTGGAAGGTTTTGTCTGAAATGCCTGTCTCCTCCATTCCTTGTCCACAAGGTACTGCTCAAAGCCCCCTCTACCCTCCAAGCCCACACTGGCCCCTCCTACCAGAATTGTTACTTGCACAGGTGGGCTAGATGACTTTCAGGACTCCTTTTCCAAATGCAGGCACTTGGCTGTGTTTAGCTCTGGCTCAATAATAATAATCTTCAGTAGCCCTCCTGAGGCAGCCCTGTAGCCATCCTGCTGAGAAATTCAGAGCCAGGCCTGGCTGACTCGGGTCATCACCAAGCTCCCAGTGAGCCTAAAGCAACTGTCCAGTGCACTTGGCCACTGGACATAGCCGAAGGCATTCCTCTTGGGTGAGCCAGTCTGTGCCAACATTCCAACAAATTAAAAGCAGACCAAGAAGCCCAAGGTATTTGGACAAGTCTGGAGCTGCTGTTCACTTTCTTCAACCAAAGAAAATTCAAAGGCAAGAGAGGGGATATGACTGGTTGATGAAATGCCCTAAAGGAGTCATTGGCTTTCCTTCCAGCCAGACATCCCCACGGGCTGCAGAATTTTCCCCTACCTTATAGCTCTTCTCTGGGCTCAGGGACCGAGGCCAGCTCCTTCTGCTTAGTTCCCACCTCAGAATTGCCCTTAACAAGACTGAAATGCCAGTTTGTCTGCTAACCCCCTGGAGGGCTGCATGTCTATAGAATCAGCTGGGTTATGCCAATCCTGGAACAGTTCTAGCCTCTCTCTCTCTCTCTTTTTTTTTTTTTTAAATAAGACACAGCTGGTCACCCTGACATAGTTGCTGATTTGTTTTCACAGAACCTCACCCGAGAAGGACATAAACACTGTCATTTGTAATTTTTGCCTTCTTGTGTCATTGGGTTGTCTCCACTTCTCCCCTACCAAACAGAATTAGATAAATAAAATAGGTGGATTTTGCATTCTGATTTTTAAAATAACATTTTGAAATTAATTTGAAATATTCAAATATTTTTAAAAATAAAATAACCAAAAATAACTTTTGAGAGGAAGGTAATTATTCTCCTTTACAAAATAATAGTTTTTCCTACCTCAGTTCACCACACCTACCCAAACAATGCCTTGGTAAAAAGGAGATATTTCCTGAAGTCAGGCAATTCTGTTTAGAAATACTTGTAAAGCTGTGATAAAACTCCCTGAGTAGAAAATCTCATTTATTCTTATGAATGTATCTTATGAAATATCAACAGTTCTTAGAGCCTTATGGGCTGTTTTTTAAATTAGTATTGTCTTTAAGGTTCCAGTTCCTTTTTTGACTCCTTTTTTTCTGTCTTAATTGGTATTCTATTAAAAGCATGAGTAATTTTCAAAACCCTGAATCGGACTGGCTAGAGGCATTTAACAGCTGTATGGAATCTCATGTAACTGTCATGTGCCTTTTTTTGGAAACAACAATTGTCCTTGTCTTTTGTAAGAAAATCACATGATTAAAAAAATAGATGGCTAGCAATAATTCTGTTGTCACTTGGTTACTGGCAGGAGGAGGAATAGGGAGGGAGACATAAGAAAAATGCACTCTTGGATCCCTTAGCCACACCAATCTGCAAACCTTCCTGGAGTAAATAATTTCCTTTGTCATTTCTGGGTAACCAAAAAAGAAAAGAAAAAAAGGCTTCGGAATGTTTCCAGGATTGGGCATTCTGTTGTGTAATACTTTTGGAGTCTGAATTACCTTACTTTGCTCAAAGAGTTGGCTCAAAACCCAGCCATCATCCCCCTCCTGGGTTTGAGTGTCAGAGAATCTGGTATGAATTGAATGAATGAACATCCAGCTTTTATTATGGACAATAATACTCCCTTTGGGATTAGAATTTCTTCATATTCTTGACACCACAAGAGGTTTGAATTGGCTTTGGATCCCAAAGATGCTGTTTCAACCTAAGCGTCTTGAGATGAAGTCTGACTCTGTTTCAAATGTCTGCACCTGGGAAGGGAGCCGCAGACTTGCACTGGAGAGAGACTGCCAACCTGGATGAGGGGAGGCCTCTTGTCACCTTGCAGATTCCACAGGGTGAAAAAAATGTTCCAAATACAGAATGTTTGAAAGTGGTAGGGCTGGTCATTGACCAGCACAGAGAAAGTGCTGGAATTGAGTGTTTGTCTGAGAAATGAGCTGATGTTGTTTTCCAGGGCAGTTCTAAGACTTGTGGAGGAAAAACTATAATTAATAAAAGTGGGTGGATTATTAAGAAAGGCTTTTTTCTTCAAAAAGTTTTGTGATCTTAGTAGCATTTTGTGTGTGTAATACTTTTGGTGAAAGAATATCTGGCATCTGCCAAAGTTAGTTCCTCAGCCTCCTTTTGGATTAAAAAGAGCAGAGGAAACCCACTCTGGGCCACAGACTAGGGAATATGTCCGCTGGGTGGACTTACTGAAGTAAGATAACGGTGTTTCTCAAAGTGTAAACTACTCACTGTGGGCAAAAGGATTATTTGGGGAGATATTTTAAACTGCAAATTCTCGGGCTCCTTCCCAGACCTATGGGTTCAGAATCTGGGATGAGGGGTGGGTGTGATGGCTGAGAAATCTGCAGTTTAACTATTCCAGGTAATTTTTCTGAACACTGAAATGTGAGGACCACCACCAGTCTATGGAGATGCTGCAACATTTACTGCTATTCCATCCACTTGTTCATTCACTGTTAGACATCTCCTGAGGACCACCAATGTACCCCACCCTCTGCAGGGTGCTGGGGATGCCCTGTGTGGTGCACAGAACAGACCCGTCAGCTGCCCTCATGAGGCTTTCAGTCTCCTGCTCACTTCAGATGTGTAGTGAGGTTTACCAGAAAGACGTCATGAAGTATTCTTGGAAAATAGGATACTTGGATCAGATAAATACTGGGCTGATACCTGGCCCTGAAACTCTAAAATTTCTGTCATCCGTCAAAGGCTTTTTAACCTGCCTAACCTGCTGGGCATGCCAAGGAAATGAGGTGAACAGACAGGCCTTCTGTCCTCTAGGTGCTAACAAATCCAGGCCCGGTTTGGCCTCTTACCAGCAGGACCATCAGTCCCTGAGCAACACTGTGGAATGGCATTAAAGCAGCTTCAGCCGAGAGGCAGACCTGGAAACACACCGATTTGATCTGCAGTGACCGAAGTACTGAGCTCAGTGCATCCAGGTCTGAGGGAAATAACCCCATCTGTGCAGGGTCTGTTTTCCATTGGAAATGAGGCCTTTTTAAAAAAAATTTAATTTTAGTTTTTAATAGCTGCAAGAGAGAAACAGTTCATCCTGCAAGATCTTTGAGGGAATGTAAGCTGGACCCAGTTGTCACAGCTGAGATGAGCTTACCATACCGAGCACTGTGGTCCTTGCTCCTGGGTGGAGAGTTCTGGGGCAGGAGCCTCTCGTCCAAAGCCCCGTGAGCCGCAGCACCACAGTCTGAGCGGCCCTGGGGCAGGGGCAGACGCCCCGTGATGATAACGCGTTGACACCTCATTTGGGTGGTGTCCTCCGTCTGAGCTCTGTCCCAGACAAGGGAATGTTCCGGATCACTGGAAGTCGCTGCCTCTGTAGCTGCCTGGATTTTTTTCTGTTTTGTTTGTCCAGTGTCCCCAAAAGTAGGACATAAATCTCTGTTGCAAAAAGAACCATATCCAGTTCAACCTGACCTTTTCCGATGACTCAGGGTCATCACAGGCATATCTGTGATTGAGCCAAGTTGATGTCCAGAGGTGTCCTCAGGGCTATGAGGTGCATCTGATGGCTGGGCCCTTTTTCCCTCCCTCCATCTCTCCCTCCCTCGTTCCTCTGACTCCCTCACCCCTTTCCTTCTCTCTCGCTCACTCACTCTTTATCATGGAAAATTCCAAACAGAAATAAAAGGGAGAATAAAAAGTATCATGAACCTCCACGTGCTCATCACACATGTTGAATAATTGTCAACTCATGGCTAAACTTGTTTTATGTATACTCACCCTTGACACTGGATTATTTTGAAGAAAACCCCATATATCATATAATTTCACCTGTTTAAAAATATGTATAATTATATAGATGAGAATTTTTGTAAGTTTTAAAATGTTTTTATTGACATGTTATTTACATGTGATATGACATGTTATATTATTCAGATCCTCAGAACTTATCATTCAGTCAGTTTGACAGCTGCAGATCAAGGACCCTCATGTTTTTATCATCCCATCCCTTTGTTCCCCTTCCCAGTCAGTTCCCTCCCTAGAGAAGCAACCACTGCTCTCATTTCTATTGCTACTGGTTATTTTTTGTCTATTCTAGAATTTCATCTAAATGGGCTCATATACTGTACTTTTCTGCTCTTGGCTTCTTTCACTCAGTGTGTTTCTCTGAGATTCATCCAGGTTGTTTCCTGCACCAGTGGCTTGAACCTTTCTATTTTTGAGGAGTGTCCCACTGTATAGCTATGCCAGCTGGTTAATCCATTCTGTTGATGAACTGTTTCCAGCTTTTATTCATTCCAGCATGAATAAAGCTGCTATACACATTCTTGTACAGGGTTTTTTCATGGACATATATTTTCATTTCTCTTGAGTAAATATCTAGGAGTGGGATTGCAAGATCATGGATATATTTACCTTTTTAAGAAGATGCCAAATGGTTTTCTGAAGTGGTTGTCTCTTTTTATACTCCCACCAGCAACATATGAGAATTCTGATTGTTCCACATCCTCTCCAAAATTTAGTATTTTTCATTGTTTTAGTTTTAGCTGTTCTAGTTTGTATAGTAGTGTCTCACTATGATTTTAATTTTCGCTTCCTTAATGATTAATGATGGTGAAACCTTTTGCATGTACTTACTGGCCATTTGTGTGTCTTCTTTTGTGAAGTGTCTATTCAACTATTTTGCCCATTGTTGAATTGGGTTGTTTGTCCTATTATTGAATTGTAGGAGGTCTTTATTTATTGTAGATAGAATACATAGGTGTTAGTTGTTCTTTCTAGTTCTGTTTTCACATATTGGTGTGGCACATACTTTCAACCAATCTGTTACCTATTTCTTTATAATGTCTTTTGATGAATAGTACTTTTAGGTCCAATTTATTAATTTTTTCTTTTATGGTGTGTACTTTCTGTGTGTTCACCACAAGTCTTTACTTACTTCTGTATTCTCTTATGTTCTCTCCTAATCACTTTGCTGTTTATATATGGGATCAAAAATTAAAATAATAACACAAACAGAACCACAATGCCATTATCACTCATAAAGAATAAAAAAGTTCTTAATATTATTAAATATCCAGTCAGCACAATGTTCAGATTTTCTCAGTTGCTTTCTAACTTTTCCTTGTAGTTTTAAAAATTAAAATTAGAATGCAAGGAACATTCATATATTGATATTTTTGGTATGTTTCTAATAGTCTCTCTTAAGCTGTGTATCTCCCCTGACCCCCCTGATTTTGCACTCTGTTGAAGAAATGGGGTCATTTGTCTTGTACAGTGTCCCTCTGGTTTGGATTTTGCAGATTGCATCTTCATGGGGTCATTTAGTATATTTCTCATCCCCGTGTAGCCTGAGAACTAGTAGTTAGATCAGAGGCATGATCATATTTAGGTTCAATTTTTGTCTAGAATCCTTCATAGTATCCTGTGACTACATAGGGTTGGAAGTATATGATGTTTGATGATCTCTCTTTTGTATGATGTTAGCAACCACTGATGGTCGTTACTGTTATTATTTAATTAGGGTTGTAAAATGGTGCTATTCCATCCTTTCTGCTAAGTTCACTAGCTGAAACCTTCAGTGAAGGCACTTCCCTGAAGCAACTTTGGATGTCCTGTGGACTTTATCTTGAATAGTTCTGAGAATGCCGATGTTTTTAGGATTATTAATCTGCTTTGTACCACTGGATTCAAGTTTCCCCCATGGCATTAGGCTGAAGTCGTTGCTTATTAATAGTTGCATCATCAATGATAATCCCTATATGCTGAGCACTTTGGGGGCAGCTTCTAACCCCAGCACTCAGTTTATTTCACTCATCGGATACTCTTGAGTTGGAAATTATTACTCATAGATCCTCATGGCTTCCACCAGAAAATAATAGATTTACTAATCATCTCTGATCTTCTGTGTGGGTTTCTTCTAGGCCTCTGCCTCCACTATGGATACGTGGAAGACTTTCCTCCTCCCTTAACTTTATAGGTTTGAAAAGATTTATATCATTAAATGCCTTTTCCTGTGTGAAAAAATATGAAGTCGAGACAAACACTCACATAATAGGATGTTGACTATTCCCATTAAAGTTGAAAGAGAAGGGCCGTGGCTCCAGTATGAGTAATCTCAACTCTGGCTGCTTACTGATTCAAGCCAGAAATTTAAACACATCATTTGCCCCTTACAAAGGCTTCATTTCCTCCTTGGTAGAATGGGAAAAAATAATACTGGATCATGACTTGTTGCCAAAGAGGTGTTTCCTCCTATAGACCAACTGGAGGCGGCTTGGGTAGACGGCGAGGTCTGTAATAAATACATAGAACAGCATCCCAGAGAACACACCTTCCCTGGTGAGAGACCCCGTTTTTCCTTCTTTAAGGCTCAGTGTCTTTTAAGAGGAAGTGATCTAAGTGACTCGATGTTTGAAGGAAATTATTAAACAGAATAATTTAAATTGGGTTTGACTTGAAAGATGTTTAAGATTTGGAAGACTAATGAGTTTATGCTACACAGCAGCCCCTTCTGCAGGGATGTGCCATTTGTCTGGTTCATAGGCTGAGAGGTTCTCTCTTTCTCAATTTGAGGAACAGGATTATTTCTTGTGTATTTGGTTGCTTGTGCCTCCTTCTGTTTCCTAGCCCTTGATTCCGTTTCACAAAAACATCTTTGATGTACCCAGCAGTTTCTATGCCTTTGCATATTTAACTTAGTTATAAGATAATCTGTTTTCCCTGAAAACTTCACTGAGGACGGCTGTTGGCTTTCCTGAAGATGCAGATATGTTTAGTAGACGTTTACCAGTGTCCATTGCTCTAGCTGAGGTATTCTGTTTTACTTAGAGTAATTAAATATCCCAGTTTCTCCAAGATAGCTTCAATTTATGCTTGTCACCCTGTTGTAATTATTAATAGTGTCCTCTTTCGCTTTCAGAAGTGTCCTTGTTTAGATGATGAGTCATGTGGTCACCCTGCTTTGACTCAGTAGTCACTCATTACTTTTCTTCAAGCCCAGGCATGAAATGGTGGAGGTGAGCTCAAGGGCGGATGAAGTTTGAGCAAAAGGCCCCCGGCTCCTCCTGAAGGAAAGAATCACTGGTATTTCATGACTGTCCCTCTGAAATGGTCAGGGAGACTGAGAATGCCAACTTGTTTAAACTTGTTACTTTTGATAAGTAGGAAACGTGGTTTTTCATCTGAAGCCACTTCAAGTGAACTGCAATGCAGGCTATTCCAAGCTAGTTTAGTAGGAAGATAACAACCATGTCTCATGTTAGCTTGTCCACAGGGATCCGAACTGCTGTCCTGTGAAGTGAGGCCAGACATTCACGGCTGGGTATAACGCTCCAGGAGCTTTTCGCCCAACGATCGAAAACAGTATTAAGAGTGTGTGATGGCTGAGGAGGCTGTTCACTTCAGACAGGCATCTCAGTGCTCTGTCTGTGGACAGCAGCAGACCAGCATCGTCCAGAGGAGCAGGGAGGCAGGGGAAATTCAGCTTGATTTGAAACACAAACACACAAGCAAAACCAACCCAAGATCTGCTCATAGGAGCCCTATGCAGAATCGGTCTGAGTCAGAAGTGGACACAGCTGGACACAGCTAAAACAACCAAGTCTTTCACCCAGTAGCAGCTCTAAACTCAAATGAGGAAAGACGGCAAAACTTGAGTTCCTACGTAAGTTCAATTTAGGTAACTTTTGGGGATATATGCAGAAGTCATTTATGAATTACTCTCATCCTTATCCATTCATACATTTTTGTAACAATGTAAGAATAGAGATTATTGATCTGAAGGCATTTAAAAAACTAAAATGTGTATAAATATTAAGTATTATTATTGAGATCAACTGTATTCATGGTATTGTGTTTGGGGCCGTGGGAACAAAGAGACCAGTAAGACATGATTCTTGTCTTCACAAAGCTTATAATCTAGTAAAGCAAATCACGCAACCCAAATGAGCTCCTGATGGCCAAAGCTAGAACAATTTGAGCAACAAAAGAAATCATGGTAGTACTGACATTTAATATAATTTACATGATTTATATACATTATCCATAATTTATAATGAATATGTTAGTATAATTATATATTCTATAATGTCATACATAGTATAATTACATTTAATATTGATTTTTATATAAAATAAGCAATCTTAAGTATACTGATAAGTGTAAACATCTGAAATAAATAGATATGTGAAGAGGAGGGACAACTCTTCTTTACTGAAAAATCGTACTGAATAAATGTAGAAGGAATGAGGGAAATAAAGATTACTGCTAGAATATCGTAGTAATAATTACTGTAGGAAGATCCACTGATGCATGGCAAATTAGAGGGCAAAAACTTAAGGAGAAACAGAATATTTGCATAACCTCGACATCTCTCTCCCCAAATATTTTCTAACCATAAAGCGGGGAAATAATAAGATTATAGTGGAGAATCCTGGCAGGCACCACCTTAGCCAAGTGTTGAAGGTTAACATTGCCAGCTATGACATTTTAATATCATGTACTTGCTGACCTGATGTACTGAGGAGGGTGCATCCTGATTGTGGTACTCTTGCTGAAGATGAATGAGCTCAGTCTAAGTGTGAGAAAACATCAGACCAACCCGTTAAGGTACATTCTGCAAAATACCTGGCTGGTACCGTTCCAAAGTATTAAGGTCATGAAAGTCAAGGGAACACAGAGGCACTGTCACAGATTAGAGGACACTAAGGAAACGTGGTTAAATGCAATGAGGGATCCTGGAGTGGATCTTGTAACAGAGAAAAAAGGATATTGATGGAAAAACTGGTGCAATCCAAGAAAAGCCTGTAGTTGAGGCCACAATTTTGTACCAGTGTTAATTTCCTGGTTTTGATGATTGTATAATGTTTCTATAAGTTGGACAAAACATACACACAAACTCTTTGTATTATTACAACGCTTGTGTGTGGCTAAGCTATCTCAAAATTTAAAAAGGTTAAAAAATGTATATGTGCCCAGTAGCTAAAAGTAAAAAACAAGTGCCACAAGAAGGTTCAAAAGTGAAATTAAAACGCAGTTTGCTCGTCCCGGGATGGAGGGATGGAATGAGCCGCCCCTGGTTGTAAGGTGTGGACCTGGAGTGGAGGACGTGGATGGGAAACCAGGGGGGTCTTCTTGGGCTGGGCCGCAAAGGCTGGAGAATTTTGATACGCAGATTTAGGCTGGGCAGGCAAGGCTTTTAACGTAGATGGTTTTTAAAGGTCTGGGCCAAAGCACAAAGGCAGGAGAAGAGTGTGGCTGGAGATCAAAAGCCTCAAAGAGGGATGGCGAGCGGGAGCCAGGCCCCTCACTGCAGCAGGTGTGGGGGTATGTGTGGGGAGTGATCAGAAGCCTGGCCGAGGTCATTGAGAATGCTCCTTGGCTGAGCACCGGGTCAGTTCACCCACTGAAGGGATCAGGGACACAGTCTGAACCTGTCCCCATTGCCTCCAGAGCAGCTGAAGGTGTGAGGGAACACATGGTGTCTTGTAAAGGCCTTTGTGGAGGTGGAGGCCTCAGTGCGGGGCTGACCAGGAGGCCAGTGTGTTTGGAGAGGTGGTGGGGCTTCCCGTCTCACAGGGGCACCTGTTCTGTGGACGCTGGGTTGCCTGGGAAACAAGTCTGGCCGTGGTCTTTGTCCTCAGCTCCTGCCTGTTCTGTGATGCTCTTGTGGTTCAAGGAGGATTGTGGCTGTAACGCGGAACCTTGCCTGCTCCTCGTCAGACTCTTTCACGTTCTGGGAACCAGCCCTTTGGCCCGACAGAGTCACTGGGTCCAGGGGTGTCGGGGAAGGTTCTGTGGGTGCATCGAATGTTTGGAGTGTCCCACGGGGATGTGTGGTGCTCAAACCAGTTCCTTCCCTCCCAGTGGAAACGCTGTCTCTGGAGCGCCCCCACCACACACACACTGTGTCTGTAAAGCAGGTTGAGATTTGGGCATGAATGTTCCTCTAAAGAAATGTGCTGGATTCTTATGTCATGGCTAGACAGCCCCCGCTGGGCCTGTGTGCTGTCCCTTTCCCTTCCCTCCGGACTGGTGTCAGGAGATTTGGGGAACTTCTGACTCATTGTAGCAAGTGACTGTGGCCATTCTGCTGAGAAGCCCGGTCCCAAGGGACGAGGCAGGGGTAACCCAGGCGGATGCCGGCAGCCACTCGGCTCTCTGATGACAGACTCAGATGGGACTTTATGGCCTGGCGTGATGGAAACCACAACACGCGATTCTTGGGAGCAGGGCTGTGCTGGCGGCGTGGATATTTGGCTCTGCTTGTGTTTGAACAGTCTGACAACAGCTATAAAGCTTAGCAGCTGTGAGGTGTATCAGGTACCACAGGACTTTTGGACTCAGGCTGACCCTGGGGCCTTGAACCTCGAACTTCAGCTTTAAAGAATTCAAGCAATGAGACAGCGCTTACGTCGAAAAGTAAACTCTCAAGCTCTCTGCGTATTCAGTCCTGGAGATTCGGCTGACAGCAGCCCTTCCATTAATTAATTTTCTGAAGAGTTGAATTACCTCCTTCCAGGAGTTGACCCCGAGATGCCAAATAAGTATCCCGCTGATCTTCTGGGATCCTCATGTTTTCCCCTGGACTCATTGTTTACAGTAGAACCAACTTCTTCATGGAGAGTGCATAGCAAAGCTGGGGAGAGAGGTTACCCGGCCTCTGCCACCCTTTCCTCGGTGCCACTGCGTGCGATAGGGTGAAATCACAGGGCTTAGTGTAGACCTAAAACACCGTGTTCTGGCACAGAGTGCGGGCCTGGGCCTTTCTGTGTCCAGGGTGGGGAGCTGAGTGAGAGGCAGTAGGGAGGAGTGGTTGGAGGGCTGGGATCTGTTCTCAGACTCAGTGTCAAGTCCTGGCGTCTCCACCTAACAGTTATGTAACCTTGGGCCGGTGCCTTCTCCCAGCCGAGCTGCTCTCTCTTTCCTCCCTGATGAAATGAGTTAATGATGCGTTCTTTTCTGGGTGGTTGTGAAGCTTCGATAAATAACAGTGAGCTCCCTGCACAGAGTCCAGTCCTGGCCAGCGTGAGCTCCCACCTTTCCTCCTGCCGGAGTTTCTCGTAACCTTCTCACCGAGGTAGGCATTACGCTCTTCGTTTTCAAGGGAGGAGGCCGAGGTGGAGCAGCTCAGCCAAGGATGCAGAGACAGGTCCGTCTGACGTCCCAGTCCGCGCTGCTTCCATCGCGCCAGGCCCCCCTGGAGGTCAGCAGGCTGTGTGGGCTCTGAGAGACTGTGGCCGACCTTTGAAGCTTTTTTAAACATCTTCGCCATTGCAGAACCATCCCTGGAAAAATCTGTTCATCAGACATGTGCCCTGCCAGGTCATCCAGCAGCCCAAGTGTTTTAATTTTTTTTTTATTTTTGACTTTTTTTATTTTTTTATTTTTTTGCCAATGAAACAGGCTGCAAGGTCCATCTCCAGTTCCATCTTCTACGAGTCTCGGTGCTAGGAATGATCATAGCGACTGTTTTTGGTTAAAATGTCTCGGGTGTCAGGCGTGGCGCTAAAAGCGTTACGAATGTTATCTCATTTAAACCCCCACATCATTCCTGCAAGGAAGGTGTTTTTATTGCTATTTCCCTGATGAGGAGCCTGAGGATTAGAAAAGGTAAGAAGTAACTCCCTTGTGTTGAACAGAGCCCCTCTGTCTAACCCTGAAGGTCACATTCTTTACTACCTAACTCAGACAAATCCAGGGGAAACGGCAGTTGTTTTCGGTAGCTGAGTGTCCAGGGCAAGTGATGCTTATGTCCCGATGTGGAAAAACACATTACCCACCCGACAGGTGGGACCCAACACAGGCCGCGGCTCATGCAGCTCCTGGGGGGTGAAGATGATTGAACAAACTAACCCTGTTGTGGATTGAATGGCATCCCCCCCATACTCTTCCCTAGAATTAAGGATCTGAAACCAATAATCCAGAATTCAAGAGAAAAAAGGGGGGAGTTGGGATGAAACAAAACTGCATAAACCAATAGGCAACCATTACGCAAAGCTGTGGTGAGACCTTTATTCTCTGCAGGTCTAGTTTACCAAACATTTTGGGGACAGCTTACCTCTCCTCAGAATCTTCCTGCTCTAACGTTCCTCATGGAAGCGTAAGCTCTTCCGTGAAACAATGAAGTATTTTACTTTAAAAAGAAGCCGTTGAATGGGTCTGGGATCTTACTTCATCAGCTTGGCTACCGTAATCATGTGAAGTCTGCGTGTGGCACTGGGGTGCATGTAAAGCCATGACTAAAACAAACTCTGATCGTTGCCTGCCGTTTGTGTGGTCAAGTCCGTGTACTGGAGGTTGGTTTCCATTTTTCTTGCAACACCCCTGGGGTGGGAGGCTGTAGTTCCATACATGTGAAGTTTTGAAGACATGGGACCTGAGTTACAGTCTTATTATTTATATGTCATCCATTCTCATAAGGTATCAAAGGTGGAAAGATAGGAACTAAATAATTAAGGAATAGAGAGCTGATTTATTAAAAGGCTTTCTCTTCCTCACTGTTTCTTTTTTCCTTTCGTTTCTCAAATCACCCTTCTCTACCTCACTCTTTTTATTATAGAACATTTCTAACAGTCACAAATGTAGAATAGTATTATTACCTAGGTTTCACACCTATAGCTCTCGTTCACCCCACACCAGAGAGTTTTGAATTCAAATGCTTCGAATTATCTGTATCTGCAAATACTCCACCATTAATCTTTAAATGATAAGGACTCTTTTTTAAAAACCACAATATGATGATCATGCCTTAAAAAATCAACAATAATTCTTTATTCTCCATTGGCATACATATTTCCCTGATAGTCTGATACACTTTTTTTTTCCAGTTTTATTGAGGTATAATTTACAAACTGTAAACTTCACCCATTGAAAATACACAGCTTGACTTTTAGTAAATTTATTCAGTTGTGCAAACATTACCACAACCCAGTCTTAAAACACTTACACATTTTTAATGGTTTGTTTGCATCACGATTTTATTAGGGCCCTTACATTGTGATTGGGTGATGTCTTTTAAGTCTCTTTTAATATATAGGTTTGCCCTCTATGCCCATTTTTTTTTTAAGTGAAGAAATAAGTCTTTGCCTTTAGAATTTCCCAAAGTCTAGATTTTGTCAAGTGCATCACTGAGGTGTTACTTAACATGTTTCTCTCCCCCTGTATTTCCTGTAAATTGGGGTTAGAGACCCATTCAGGTTCAAGTTTGATTAATTTCTTAGCACAATTACATCATGGATCTTGTAGTGTGCTTCCAATGGGGTGTCATGATGTGTGATTTCTCTCTCTTTTTCTGATGTTAGCAACCTTCGATCATTTTTGCCTAAATCCATGATTTCATTAGGATTGCAAAATGGTGGTTTTCTTTTTTTTTTTTAATTTTCTTTTTTTTTTTTTACATTTTTTATTGATTCATAATCATTTTACAGTGTTGTGTCAAATTCCAGTGTTCAGCACAATTTTTCACTCATTCATGGACATATACACACTCATTGTCACATTTTTTTTTCTCTGTGATTTATCATAACATTTTGTGTATATTTCCCTGTGCTATACAGTGTAATCTTGTTTATCTATTCTACAATTTTGAAATTTTGCAAAATGGTGGTTTTCTAATTTCATTTTCCTTCTACCTTTATTACCTGGACTACTTCTGTAAGATACACTTGTCCTCTTAAACCATTTGGTCTCCTATGGATGAATTTGAATATGAAAGGCAAGATAGATGCTTAATTCTTTTGCCTTATTTATCATTTATCAAAATAGAAAGTTGATTCCCCAGCATCCTCCAAAGGCAACCATTGAGTTTTGCTTTGTTTTTTAGTGTCATTATAAAGTCAGAGATTCAAACTTACTGGAAGTGTTTCAGTTTATTGTGGTCCTGGTTCCCCTTGATGCTCAGTAATCTCTCTGTGTGGCTATTCCACTGAAGCATACAAATCTGGATTTATTTGCTTTATTTTACTTTTGTGTTTTAGGGAGTGCTTTTGCTTTTTTTTTAACAGCTTTATTGAGGTATATTTACATATCCTAAATTCATCCATTTTAAGTGTACAAATTAAATAAGTTTTAGTAAATTTATAGAATTGTACAACCATCACCCGAATCCAATTTTGAACATTTCTCTCAACCCCCAAATCTTCCTTGTACAGTTTGCAGTCAATCCCCAGTCCCAGGCAGACGATTTTGCTTTCTGGCTCTCTGGATTTCTCTTACCTGGATATTTCCCATAAATGGAATCATCAACAGATAGTCTTTTGCATCTGGCTCCTTTCACTTAGCTTAGGGTTTTTGATGTTCAGCCATGTTGTAGCATCTATCAGTCGTTTGTTCCTTTTCCTTGCTGAATAATACTCCATTGTACAGTATAACACATTTTGTGTATCCATTTGCCAGCTGATAGACATTTGGAGTGTTTTCTGATTTTGGCTGTCATGAAAAATATTGCTCTGAATATTCTCCTCCAAGTCTTTATACAAACATATGTTTTAATTTCTCTTGGGAAGATACCTAGGTGTGGAATTGCTAGGTCATTTGGTAAGTTTATATTTAACTTTTAAAGAAATCATTTTAAGAAACTCAAACTGTTTTCCAAGATGGTTGTACCATTTCACACTCCCACCAGCAATGTATGCAGGTTCTCCACATCCTTGCCAACACCCTGTTCCCAGCCTATCTTTCTGATTTTAACCATTTTAGTGGGTGTAAAGTGCTTTCTTATTTTGGCTTTAATTTGCATTTCTCTAATGTTGAACATCTTTTCAAGTTCTTATTGGCCATTTGCATATTTTCTTTGGTGAAATGTCTATTTAAATCGTTTGCCTAATTTTAGAAATTGTGTTTTTGTCTTCTTATTGAGTTGAATAAATTCTTTATATATTCTGGATGCAAATCCTTTGTCAGATATATGACTTGCAAGTATTTTCCCCCAGATTGGCGCTTGTCTTTTCATTTTCTTAATGATGTCTTTTGAAGTACAAAAGGTTTTAATTTTGATAAAGTCAAATTTCATAATTCTTTGATGGGTCATACTTTTTGATATGATTTATAAGTCTTTGCCCACCTCAGGGTCATGTAGATTTTTAAAATATTTTCTTCCAGAAGTTTTGCAGCTTTAGCACTTATATTTAGGTCTTACATCCATTTTTGAGTTAATTTTTGTATGTGGTGTGAGATGAGGCTCTAAATTAATTTTTTTATATGTCAGTATCGAGTTGTCCCAGTACCATTTGTTGAAAAGACTATCTTTTCCCCGTTGAATCACCTTGGTATTTTTGTTGAAAGTCAGTGGACCATAAGAATAAGGATTTATTCCTTGACTCTTTGTTCTCATTCATTTATCTATATGCCTGTCTTTACAATGTACCACACTGTTTGCACTACAGCCACACTTAGCAACTATAACTTTCTGTAGTAAGTATTGAAATTGAAATCAGGAGATGTTAAGTCTTCAATTTTGTTCTTTTTCAAAAAGAAAAAGATTGTTGGGTTTGTTTTGCTAAACTTTGTTGGGACTTTCACGACTATGTTCACGAGAGGAATTGCTCTGTAGTTTTCTTTTCTTGTAATGTCTTTATCTGGTTTTGGTATTAGGGTAATCGTGGCCTCACAGAATGAGTTAGGTAGTATTCCCTCTCCTTCCATTTTCTGGAAGAGATTGCGGAAAACTGATACAACTTCTTGCACAAATGTTTGGGAGCATTCACCAGTAAAACCATTTGTGCTGGTACTTCCTTTTTTAGGAAGATTACTGATTATTTACTCAATTTCTTTTATACATATAGGCCTATTCAAATTATCTATTTCTCCTTGTGTGAGTTTTGTTAGGTTGTGTGTTTCAAGCAATTAGTCCTTTTCATCTAAGTGATCACATTTGTGGGCATAGAATTTTATATAATATTCCTTTACTCCTTTTAATGTCTATGGGGTCAGTAGTGTTGATTCTTACCATTTTTAAATGAACTTCTAAATTTTATCATTACTAATATAAAGAATATAACTTTAAGTCAAATAACCATGGCTGAATGTGACATTGCCTGAATGATAAAAGATTCGATGTCAGTTCTGTTACTATTTTTGATTTTTATGGATCTAAGTGCTAAGAAATCTTGTCTGCATACATAAGAAGGTGAGTGGAAAGAGTCTGTTAGAGCAATGTCACTCAATTCTGTGAACTCTTTCTGAGTTAAATGTCAAAAATCCCATGGGGATCTTTCATCCAAAATTATTTTTAGATATCTGTAGTGATCGTCTATTAGGAACTCCTTCCATTTTGTCAAAACCAATGACTTGGAAACTACTTTAAGTGCAAGAAGGTGTTTTATTTACTCATTAGTGTCATGCACTTTCTCAAACACAACCTCAACATTTCAAATAAACCTTTGCCTGGCAACCTGGAGGTTTTGCATGGACCATGAATGCATCATTATAAGATTTGGGATGAGGAAGAGGTAAATAATGCTTTTGTAAAGTGGGAGAAGGATCTGTTATGAAAGAGGAGGTAAGAAGAGGGAACTTGTAAGATATTTGACCCTGAGTCATACTTAAGTCAAACAGTTTAGGAAAGGGTGAAGGAAGAACTTGAAGCTCTGAAAAGTATCTCCCTTAAAACTATGTAAGTGCCTAGATACCCCTTGGAAAGATTTTGTGCATCTGAGGGCATTGACCCTACTTTGAAGACCCTCCAATGGAAAAGGCAGG
Source organism: Vicugna pacos (assembly GCF_048564905.1). NCBI lineage: Eukaryota > Metazoa > Chordata > Mammalia > Artiodactyla > Camelidae > Vicugna > Vicugna pacos. The sequence continues at coordinate 12,799,733 of NC_133000.1, read as the reverse complement.
AAGGCCTCCTTAATAATGTGACTTTTGGCAAGAGACCCACAGGAAGGGATGGTTGAACCACTTAGCTATCCAGGGGGAGAGCACTTCGGAAGGAACCGCAACAGCAAAGGCTTTGAGGTAGAAGTGGTCTTGGAATGTTCTGCAAATAGCGAGAAGGCCAGTGTTCGTTGTTGCAGAGTGAATAAGGGAGAGGCAATCAGCATCGTGTTAGATCTTGGAGGCTAAGGCAGGAAATTGGGATTATAATCTCAGTGAGATGGGAAGAATGGCTCTCCACTGGAGTTTTGAGCTTGAGGGTGACATGACCTGATCTTTGCTTTAAAAGGCTCATTCTGGCTGCTGTGTTATTATGTAGAAATATTGTTGCCTTTGTCACTGCTGGGTAGCTTTGTTAGCAACTCTTTCTGGGTTCACAGTTGAGGGTGACAGTTGTAACTGCATATGATTATGTGAAGAGTCTGAGCCTCAAGGAATCTGGGCAGTCAGCTAGGTCTCAGTGTGGTTTTCTCAGCTTTATTGTCCTTGGAACTCTTGTTTTCAAAATGGAGCCACCTCCTTTCTGGCTGCCATCCTGTTGTACTTGAGCTGTGAATGTTGGTGTTTGCGAGTCAGGGACGTGTACTAGGTCCCAGCTGATGACCTACAGATCATGGAACCAAAGATGCTCTCGTAGGTCAGTTCCCAGGACACAGACCCTGAAGCTCAGGCTTGTGGGACGTTTATTGGGGAGTGCTCTTGCAGACATCACCTGTTATGGGTAGAGGAGCAGGACTGGGCAGAAGGAGATGCTAGAAGATGATGCAGTTGCAGCAGAGCTCTCGGCCATCCTATAAGAGGATGGCCCTTTAGAGTTTTCTCAACTGAGGCTTAAGGCCTGAGCCTTAATACCTTCCACATCAACTACTCAATGGTCATGAGTTGCCTTTAAAAAAGGGATGTGAACTTGGGCCAAAAGTAATTCCTAGGGAGGACTCATCTCTAAGCCACCAGCAGCCAAGACTCCAGGCAGCCTAGGGAATGAGTGTCCCAGTGTTGAAGGGAATATACACTCCAGCTGGTCAACTGGAAGAGCCCTTTAAAGATCATCACCCGCTTCCTAGACACCACAATTCTGACACTAAAAAACTAAGGCCCAGAAGGAGTACTGAGATTGTTTATCTGTTCCTCATTTTCTCTTGTGTGAATTATAAAACACAAACATGACTTCAGTGCTTAGGCCTTATATTCTAAAGGAGGGAGAGTGTAAAATTTATTCTAAAGTTTAAAAAGTATTTGCCTATTTCAATGGATAGTTTGCAGCGACTGTTAGCGCTGCATTTATTTATTTATTTTCAAGACACAGTTCTTTTACTTCGGGACAACCACATGGATTATTCAGGGGATCACAGACTTTACTTCTCACTCGTTCCACACACATCCTGTTTCCCTCATTGGTCCACGCATTGTTCATTACAATAAAAATCCACTCTGTGCCCACAGCAGTGACAGGAACCTATTCATAACATTGAAATAATTTCAACCAACATGAAGAACACTACTCAGATAATGTAGTTTGCTTTGCTTGAGTGGTTCTGCCTTCCTGAGTTCATTGTGAAAGGAATGTCTTTGACCACCCAGCAGTAGTGTTCCCTTGTTTATGAAATATTTTTCCCCCAAAAGAAATTGTATAAGACTGAAAGAACTAGCTTTTGTAAGATGTGGACTGAATTTAGTAAACTAACTTACCAACAGCAAGAGACAATTGGGGAAAGTTGAATACATTAAGAAATAATATTGAGTGATTATTACTACTTTTCTTAGGAGCAATAATGGATCTGTCGTCATGTTAAATTTAAGTCTTTATGGATGAGAATCAATACTGAAACTTACAAGTAAAATTACATGAAGTCTGGGATTGGCTTAAAATACTCCAGAAAATAAGAGGAATAGTTGAAACAAGAATGGCAAAATGTTGACAGTAGTTGGAGCTGGGTCATGGTTCCTGGGGGGTTAATTTTGACTACTTTCTCAGCTTTTGTGTGTGTTAGAAATTTTCCATAATAAAACGTTAAAAAATATTTTTTTCATGTCTGGTTTTTAAATTTTCATTTTGCTGGATAGAAGCTAAAATAAGGGGTTGTCCAGTTCAGTCTTGGGTTTCTGGCAGTGTGTGTCCCAGTTTAGAGAAAAGGCATAGCCCAGCCTGCACAAATGCCCGGCTGGACCCCATCTGGTGATGCTCACCCTCCAAGGCGAGCAGTGCCACCCACTCTGGGTTTCGCTGTGAACGACCTCAAATGTGGCCAGAGGAAGGGTGAACTGAAAGGGCAAGCAGACCTGGGTTCAAGCCCTGGGCCACTTTCCATAAGTTTAATGAGCTTTCATAAGCATAATAAATATAAATATAGTGATCTGATACATCATTTGTGCCCACTTAATCTCGTTTATAAGCTGAGACTGTTTTGAGGGTCAGAAATAACGCATGGAAGGTATCTGAGGCACAGATGATAAAATGAAAATCATTATTAATAAAAGCTGTTCTTCTCCTGCCCTGGGAAATAGTCATTTGTCTTGAGTCACAGGAGTCATTCGAACAAAAGACCAGACCCATGTTGTGGGAGAACTTGTCCCTGGGGGTTTATCTTTGGCTGGGGGAACGAGCCCTTATAGCTGGATTTCTTTCATGGGGTTCCCCATCACCCCGAACTTCTACCCTTTCATCCTTTCATGCAAGTTTATTTACTGGTCTGTCTTTAGGACTTGGGTTAAGAATTTGAAATACCTGTTTATTTAAAACATGAGGATATGGGAGGAAGCTTAAAATGTCTCTAAGATTTTTAAATTGTGAGTTAGCCTTGTATATTTTTGCTCCTTTGGATGGCTGATCAAATAGGAATTACCCAAGGACCCTGGCTCCTTGGCTGGGGCTCCATCTCCTAGAATGAGGGAACCTTTTCCTTGGTGCACATTAGAGTCTAATATTAATCATATTCATAATACCATACATAAGGATTTTTTAATCTTTATTGTAAGAAAGTTATTTTTCTTACTTTTTTGTTTTTAAAAGTAGCACAACATGAAAATCCACCCAGTTCTTTTATATTTCATTAATCGACTTCATACGTACTTTATCAGTTTTTAAAAACATGTATTTGTCATTTCGTTTTATTTATACTGATGACATTCCTGTGAGCTAGAGAGGTGGGAAGTAATATTTGGAGACAGAGAGGGTCAAGGTGAAGGACTTCACTCCAAACAGATCTCACTTTCCCCCCCAGCGTTCTATCCATTAATTAGACCCAGATTATAATCTCCCCATTGAAGTCATGCCGGGTTAATTTCCTAGCTGACAACTGCCACCTGCTTCCCTCCCCCTGGGAATTTCCCAGGGGGACTCTGGCCAACACTGACTCAGCCAGCTCACACCTCACAGCCTTCCAGCAGCCCCACTTCACCCACCTTGATCGTACTTGAAGGAAATCAAAAGTAACACCTAGTTGGAAAAGGGCTAGGCCTCTTACCATAGACGGTGCCGCCTCCCACTCAGCAGTCCGTGTCTTGTTTATCTGGACTCACAGATCAGGCTGAGGTTCAAGAGCTGCCGTGTAGACCAAAACTGAGGGCAGAAGCTCATTTCCTGGTGGTCTGTGGGGGTGGTAGACTTGGAGTCTCTGAATCCCCTGCTTCTCTGCTTCGGGACAGCGACAGAGAACACAATACTTACTCCTTTTCCGAGGAGTCCACTCATTTCTCATTATGTCTCTGATGTCAAAGGTCTCGGCAGATAGCCTGTTGCTGACTTGCACTGCTTCCCTGTTGTTATCAGGTTGAGCTGGATATTAATAAGTGCTGTCGTTTATCAAGCCTATACCATGAGCCAGGTGCCGTGCTGAGCTAAACGACTGTCGAGTCCCTGGGGATACAGTTCTGAATGAAGCTCTCCGAAGGTTGTAATCCCCTGGGGGCGACAGCCACTGAGCACTGCTTATTTGAACGGTTACAAGGGGGAGAAGCCCTATGGAGAGGACGGCCGGGCTATGTTGGGAGTCTATGAGGGACGTTACTTCTGTTTTATCCCCACATGACTGTGGGAGGTAGGCATTGCTCTCCACAATTTTCAGACAAGACAACTGATGCTGAGAGAGTTTAAGTGAATTTATTAGTGAAAGGGAGTGCGGGGATTTGACTCAAGGTCTGTCTAATGCCAAGGACTTGGTGTCCTCCTCCCTTGTACGTAGTGCCCACGTACAGAAATAAGACTACTCACCATGGTCGGAAGCGTCCATCTTCTGGAAGCTTCAGTTTTGTGACATCATTGTTGTATCAGATGATCAAAAGTTCTTACCCCATGGAGAGGCTTTGGGGGACCTGTGAAACTTCTGAAACTTTATACAGATTTGAGGGGGGGAGTGCATGAATTTCTGGGATATAGAGTCCCTAGATCATAACATGTTCTCAAGGTCAGTGACACCAAGAGCTTCCTAGCCACTGCGTTAGTTCGTGTAGTCATAGCCCTGATCCTGACTTTTGGTCTCAGCCCACCAGCAGGCAGCTGAACAAACCCAAGTGCGAAAAGAGGTGGGTGTCCATCGGTTCCCCAGGTTAGCATAGTGTCTGTAGAGATGATCAGGTGCTCACCCACATCTCAGTCCTGCCCCTTCCCCTTCCCTGCCAAGCCCCGTGGTTGGGACAGGTAGAAGAGGTGGCGCTGGTGTCTCCCGGGCACTGAGAATCTTCTCCCAATACATCTCTCTCATGAGTTCAGTGGTGCCTGATAATCCAGCATTTCAGATAGTTTCCTGGGCTGCCCTAACCAAGTACCTACACAACCTTCGGGGCATAACGCAGCAGAAATGTATTCTGTCAGTGCTGGAGTCCAGAAGTCTGAAATCAAGGTGTCAGCACAGCCACGATCCCTCTGGAGGCTCTTAGGAAGGAATCCTTCCTTGTCTCTTCCTAGCTTCCAGTGGCTTCTTGCAGTCTTTGGTGTTCCTCATTTTGTAGTGACATCACTCCAATTTCTGCTTCTTCAAGTGGCCGACTTCCTACTGTTTCTGTTTTTCATGGGGTTCTAGTAAGGACAGCAGTGGTTAGATTTAGGGCCCACCTTACTCCAGTGTTACCTCATCTTAGTATAACAATTATATCCGCAAAGACCTTATAATCTAATAAGGTCACAATTTGAGGTTCTGGGTTGGGGGGAACTTGGATTTTCAGGGGATACTATCAACCCAGTATAGACATATTCTTTGACTTTGTCTTCTGCTAACAAAACAAGTACTTCTCAGTAAAAGAGCAGTTACATCAGAAGCCGTCTCTCGTTTATACGGTAGTGTGAATGAGTTGATCAGGTCTTTTTCCAAAAACAGATCCTGTTTGGGCATAGGTGTGAAGTTACTGGGTAGCTGGATGGGGAGGCCGTAAGCTCCTTGCAGGGAAGGGCAGCTGGGGACACCAAGGACAAGTTTTCTTCTCTTTGCAATTTCGCCGAGGATAGATCTTGATGTGGAATTCATTCCTTTTGTGATACATTCACTCTAAAAATATTGAATATTTGATATGTGTAAAGAATTATGAGGACAAAAAAAAGAAAATGAATCAGGTATGACCCCCTCCTGCCCTAAAAGAACCTGTGGTCTCACAGGGGAGGTAAGCAGGCCTAACATTCCCATCCTGAGACTCTGAAAGTGGTGACTGTCCCACCCCCTAACGCTGAGGGTCCTACCCGAGTTGAGAGGTGGGAACGCTTGTGCATGTGACTGTCCCAGAGGTGGATCGGGAAAGGCCTCATGGCAGTGGAGGTATCTGAACTGGGGTTTCAAGGATAGAAATGCGGAGAAGTAGCAGAGAGGCAAAGGGACCACAGGATGAAGGCACTGAGGTGGAAAGTCTAAGGCATGAACAGCAAATGGCATGGTTAGGCTGGAGCTGAAAGAGCATGAAGCGACTGGATTGTGTGGGCCTTGGATGCCAGGCTAAGAAAATCAGGCTTTAGATTTTAAAGCAAGGGCCATGAGGAGTCACTGAGGGCTATTGAGTTATGAAAGGCAGGGTTAGTTATGCTTCAAGAAGGCTCACTGGACCACAGAGGGTTTGATGGGAGGGAGACACGGACAGAATGCCAGTTATGAGGACACAGCAAGGGTCCTGGGGAGAGGCAACTAGTCCTAAAAACTGGACAGAATCCATGTAAATGGGGCAAGAAAATGGATAAATAAAGATGAGACAGAATATGTAGTGAGGGCAGGACTGGGCAACTCATTGGATGATGCCAGGTGATTTGCTTTTTTAAGTTGGAAACATTTGTTAACCTAACATTTATATGTTAGGTTTAATGCAGTATATTATACACAAAGGAATATAGGTAATGTATATGTAAGTTGTAAGGCATAATAGTCAAAGAAGTGCCCTTCAGCCAGCCACTTACCACTTGCTCACTTATAATCATACCTGTTTGCCTGAACTCATCCCTGGCCCTACCCTTAATTTTGTGTTTCACCATTTTCTTGCCTTTTTCTTATAATTCTACCATATCTGTTTGCCTAAAATGTTATTTTGTTTTGTTGGTTTTGAGCTTTATAAAAGAGATATCTTACTGTACATACTCTTTCTCTCTCTTATGTTTTTAATTCAACCCTATGTTTCTAAAATTCACCTATGGATGGTTTTGCTTTTAAAAGAAATGGAAAAGATGATGCGTGCTATTTGGACATTTCCATTTCATGGGCAGAAGGCACCTCCAGTTGGAGGCATCTAGGGAGGGAGAAGTCTGGTTCCTCGGTTGCCCCCCAGAAGGCATTTCCGAGGAGTTAGCTTAACCTTCTCTTTGTTCTGTCCCTGCCCTGAAGAGCAGCTTCTGCCTAATTGTAACGAGGGTGGGCACCACAGTAACACATTCTGTACCAGGAAGCTCCATAAAGAAAACTTGCTGGTTTAAAAACAACAACACATCTTCAGTCTGGGCAGGGGTTGCTCATTTATGTTCGACACTGTGTTCATTGGGGCAGTTTGAAGACAGGGCTGGAATCATCTGGAAGCTCACTCATTCACATTCTGATACCTGGGCTAGCAGGACTCAAACAGTTGAAGGCTAGAACAGCTGGGGCTCCTTGGGCAGCACCCTCTCCATGTGGTCTCTCTGTGCTGTCTCTCCATCACTGCAGCTTTGGAAGGCTAAACTTCTTATATGGCAGCTCATGTTTCCAATGTGTACATCCTAAGAGAAAGAGAACCAGGTGGAATCTGTATTGCTCAGGTTCAAGGAAATAGAACATAGACCCCATCTCTTGATGGGGAAGTGTCAACATCACATTGTAAGGATGGAACATAACGATGTGGCCATCTTTGGGAAATACAGTCTGCCACAGACTCTGACCTAGAAGAATGAAATGTCTTGATGTATTTTTATAGGAGAATCCTGTGACGGAATAGGAATAAACATATGAGGAATAATGGCCTAGAAAATAACCAGTCAGACATTTGGGTCTATGGTCTAAGATACAGTTCTCCTGCTTCATAAACCAAGGAACTGGCATCAATGCAAAGAAATTGGGCTCAACTTGTGTGGCTAGCAGTCACTGTGCAGTAGCATTTAATTCAACCAATAAGAATGATTTTTGAGCTCCTGTTTCTCATGAGGTGCCATGGTAGTTGGTGGCGTATGAAGTAAGATGTGCATGTCCTGATTTGCTCCCCAGATGCTTACTAGAAAATCTGGTGACCAAACAAGAGAGAGCAAGGTGATAGGAGGTAAGGAGAGGGAAAGAGGGACAAAGGAAGAAAGAAGAAGTAAGATTAATAAAGGAGAAATAAAGAAGATAAAAAGAAGAATTCTTAAAAATTTCTATTTCTGCATGAGTCTCTCTCCTTTTCTGCTCCAGTAGAACTTTTGAGCTCTTTCCCCACAAAGTCACACGCCAAAAAATTTAACTACTAGGTTCTTAGGAGGAATTTGTAGTAATATTGTGTGAAGACAGCATTTTTTCATCTTAAAAACTCAAAGCCTCAAGACTTGTTTTTGAGGTAAATCCTCAAGTACCCATACCAGAATCCTTGCAATTTGTATACTGTTGCTCAGCGGGCCATATTCTCTAGTTTTCCTCAGTTTTAACTCCTTGGGACACCATTCTCCAAAACAGCCTACCTTGTGGCCCCACTCCTTACAGGTAGATGAGATTCACGTGATTGGGTTGGAGCAAGGAAAATGAACTCCTTATCTGCAGTGTGACCCAGTTCTGTTTTATCCCAAGTGGGGAGAAGATGGATAGTGCTTTATTTACATCTCCACAGAACTTTGACTGTGAATCAAAAAAGGGAAGGGGTACAGGAAATTCAAATGCATTCAGCAGTTGGTTCTGGAGGCTCGTCCGGGCTCTTTCTGTCTCTGGAGCTATCCAGGCAGTTCATTGCCAGTCTCTGCTGCTTCTTCTGGATGGAAAGTCTGGGGCCTGTCTGAAGTTCTACAGAATTGGTCCTCCAAGCTGAGGAGACTTCTGAAATTTCCATTGTTACCTTTAAAAACAGTTTTATGGAGATACAATTCACACACCATACAATTCACCCATTTTTAAGTGTATGATTCATTGGTTTTTAGTATATTCAGGTGTACAGCCACCACCACAGTCAATTTCAGAACATTTTATGATCCAAAAAGGAGACCCCCATACCTATTAGCTTTCACTCCCCATTTCTCCCTAATCACTTCCCTCCACACCCCCACCTCCAGGAAGCTACTAATCTACCACTAATTTAATCTAATGCATCTGTCAAGATTCTGGACTTTTCTTACGTATAGAATCTATCTGTATAACATGTGGTCTTTGTGACTGGCTTCTTTCAAGGTTTTAAAGTTTCTTCCATGCTGTAGCATTTATCAGTACTGCATTACTTTTTATTATCAAATACTGTTCCATTTTATAGATGTAATACTTTTTATTTATCCATTCATCAGTTGATGGATGTTGCTTTCCACTTTTTGACTATTATAAATCATGTTACTTTGAGCATTAGTGTACAAATTTTTGTGTGGACATGTTTTTATTTCTCTTGGGTATATACCTTAGAGTGGAATTGCTGGATCATATGCTGACCCTATGTTTAACACTTTGAGGAACTGTCAAGCTGTTTTCCGAAGTGGCTGCAGCATTTTATATTCCTATGAGCAGTGTAAATGAGGGTTTCAATTTTTCTACATCCTCATCAACACTTGTTATTTCTGCCTTTTTAATTATATCATCCTGGTGGGTGTAAAATGATACCTCATTGTTATTTTGATTTGCATATCCCTGATGGCTAGTGATTTTGAGAATCTTTTCATGTGCTCATTGACCATTTTTATATCTTCTTTGGAGAAATGTCTGTTCAGATCTTTTACTCATATATCAATTAGGTTATTTATCTTTTTATTATTGAATTATAAAAGTTTTTTTTATGTATTCAGGATACAAAGCCCTTATTAGATATATGATTAGCAATTATTTTCTCCCACTCTGTGAGTTGTTTTTTCACCTTTTTGATGGTGTCAGTTCAGATGCAAAAGTTGTTGATTTTGATGATGTCCGATTTATCAATTTTTATTGTTGTTTGTTGCTAGTGTCACAGCTAAGAAATCATTGTCTAATCCAAGACCACAAAAATTTATGCCTGTGCTTCTTCTCAGAGTTCAGTAATTTAGTTCTTCTATTTTGGTCTTTGATCTATTTTGAGTTAATTCCTCTATATGATGTGAGGAAGGGGTCCAACTTCATTCCGTTGCATGCAGAGATCCAGTTTTCCCAGCATCATTTGTTGAAAAGCTATTCTGTCCTCATTGAAATGTCTGGGCATGCATTGTTATTTCTGACAGCCTTAAAAAAAAAAGCAACAATGAGAAGTTAAAGAAACTGCAGGGAAATTTCTTGATAAATCCTGGACAGTAATGATTCATAGTAGCTACACTCTGCCGTGCCTGTCACAAGTGTGATCTCATTTAACCCTCACAAAAACTCTGTGAGGTAGATTATGATTATTCTCACTTTCTAGATGAAGACGCTGAGGCTTAGCAAGGTTAAGAGGCTTGCCCCAAGGGCCACTGCTAACAACTAGTGGCCCTGGGTTTTGAATCCAAGCTCGTTTGACTCCAGCAGCATTCTGAACAATTATTGGCTCATGCCAGAAATAACAATGGTAGCTAACTATGGGTCAGCCACTCTTCTAAGCACATCACTAACTCATTTTATTCCTACACTAACCATAATAGGGGTGTGTATTACTTTTATACCCATATTTGGATGGATAAACTGAGATACAGAGAGTTTAAAAAATAGTCCGAACAATAAATGGTAGAGCTAGGATCCGATCCCAGAGTCTTTGCTTTTTAACCACCACACCATATTCTTCAAAGCTCTGTTGCTACAGTTTTAAATTTTAAAATTTTAATTTTAAAAACTGCAGCTTCTCTGTTTGGAGAGCTTTATGATGTGTTCACTTGCAATTTCCACAAACAAGTTGCTTTAATTTTGCCAGAGCTTCCTGTCTCTGGGATTGCTCATTAGAATAGTCCTGAAGAAATTTCCAGGAGGTATTTTTGTCTTAATAAGATGAGCAGTTTTCATACTGCTCAGCATCTGCTTTTCTAGTTTCTTGTAATAATAGGGGCACCACTAGCCTATAGGAAACCAACCAGTCCCCACTGTGGGTTTCATTTAAGGTGAGATGGACGGCTTTTACCCTTTAGGCGTGTATCATTCTTCACGACCTACCCAGGTAGAGTAAATGCTGTGCTCAAAAAGGTGACTGCTACTGCACTCTCCATTTCTACTGTTTCTCTTTAATCATGAAATGTCACTGTTTATTAATTCCATTTGTTCTTTTTGCACGTGAAAAAAACCCCCTGAGTCTCCCAAAGGTTATGAGCCTTGTCCAGGACTTCTGATCCTGGTCCAGTGTGTTTTCTGACCCCCAGGACACCTCTTGCTGATGTCAATATGTTTGTTTTTATTTTCTTGGGAGTGAAAATCCTAAGGTATCTGTCGCCAATGTCATAATGGTGGAATGCAGAATGATATAATGCTTTTCAGTCGTTTCATTGTGAATTTACTCCAAATAGTTTTTGTTTAATCAGGACAATATTTCCTAGGTTGCCAGGCAACGTAGTGATGGAGTTTCGGGCTTTGTTGCCAGCCAGTGAAACAGAAAAGGCTCTACCTTTTGCTTCTAGAATGGAATTCTCTTTCTCTCTTTCTAGATTTGTGTTCACTTTGTGTGGAGGTCAAAGAATCAAATGGACATAAAGAAAAAAAAAAGTGGAAAAAGCTCATGTAAGAGGAAATTAGCATCCCTCGTTTTGGCTCCTGTACCTGAATAAGCGGATGGGTAGACGTTCGCTTTGTGTGTGACACTGTGTTAGGTTGGAAAAGTGGCACCTTGGAGAGTTGCATTGAAACTCAACATAGATCTGGACAGCTGAGAAAGGAGACAGTCAATCGAGATGAAATTAAAGGTTACAACCATATAGTGATTTACTTAAGTAAAATATGCATCTGTCTCAGGGAAGGCTATTATGAACTTCGGAGTAGAAGGGGAGGAAAAGATCAGGCGCCAGTAAACTACACATTCAGAAGGGATGAATTAGGCTGTACTGTCCCCTTGCTGCGTATTGGCATGGTTCTAACCCTTTCCACAATTGTGTCAGGTTTGGAAATCCTCAGTGGAAAGGGAAAGATGGCAGTCCTGGAGAATACTGAAGAAAATAAATGAATGATTTGCAGTTAGAGGAAAGACTGAAAAAACTGTTCTGTTAATGAGTTTGGCTGAGCCATGATGCTTCTTGTTCCCCATCAGTGCCTTTCCAAGCGTCCAGCTCCGCTGTGCTGCCTTGGGTGCCATGTGTTGCCTTCTCTCCCATCACGTTGTGTGTGTCTCTGATGAGTGTCTTTTGTGTTGCCATTCCTTTTCACCAAGAAGCTTATTCATTCACTGGTGCCAATGTCATAGCCCTTGAGGTAAGCATTTCCCTACAAGGGGCCAAGAGGCATGTGGGGGTCCAGGACCCCGCATCATACACACCCATTAAGTCACTGGTTTCATGAAGGCCCTTTGTCACCCCCATCTTGACACCTCCCTGCCCTGCCTCCTGCCCACCACCCCCTCTCAGCTCCTTTCTCTACTTTGGATCCTCGCCCCTCTTTTTTGGATACCTTCTTTTGTGAAATAAAACCCAGATGTTTGGCCCCACCCTCCTCACTCCCTACATCCTGCAGCAAGCATGCACAATGAGTTTCCTTAATAAACAACACTCTTCCGGAATTTCTCTGGTCTGATTTCCTCTGCTTCACTTTTGCCAGCATCACACTTGCCAAGGTTTCTGATGACTCCTAACCACCGCCAAAAAGGGGCCATTTCCCATGCTTGATCATTCATCCCTTCAGTCATTTATACCATGCTGGACACATGAGGTGAAGGATGCAGTCCTTGCTCTCCACACACTTACATTCTACTAGAGGAGAAACCAATAAACAGACACTTATGTCTGACTCCTGACCCAATCTGAGGGTGGGCAATGGGTTCGAAAAATGTTTCTAGGACTCCCCAAAACTTGGTTGGCTGGATGATCAGTTTACTGCTTCATGCCTTCTTTTGCCTGATCTGCATGATTTGCCTTTTAATTCAAGCCACCTTTCTAGATTCTTTGGAGAAATGTGGTTCTGTGGTCCTGCCTTTATAAAGCCCCTTAATGCAACACACATTTTTAAATGTCTACTCTACCCAGATCAAGTTGCAACATCATTAAAAAAAATGAGAGATTAAGAATGTAGAAAATGAGAGAGTTTAAAGGAAGGCAAGAATGAACTGTTTAATAAAAGAAAGGATGGCAAACAGAACTTTTCATGAGTTAGAATGAGAACCGGGTCTTTCTGGGCACTTATCATCTATGGATATTTGTGAACATCAGTCAGTAGTCAGGATTCAGGTTGTTCACTCAGCCAGTATGTGCCAGATCATGGAGCTGGTTGTTTACACCCAGCATCTGCTCTGATTGGCTGGTGCCAGAGTGGATGCACTTGAAGGTGGTCAAGCCTTAGCTTCAGAACCCTTTATTTTCACAGCCCTAGAAAAGTGTTCATTCACAGGGTCATATGCTTTTGTAAAACTTGTACAACTAACATAAATTAATTATGATTGGCTAAGACATTCCCTCCTTCCATGTGACATCCTCTCCATTACACTTCTTGAATTGGTGGCTGCAGGCACTTTGGGGATCACACTAAGGCAAGTAGACTTAGGCGAACATTTAGTTCGAGTTAGAGGGATGTATTTTTGAGCTTCTCAGTCACTTTTGTGTAGAATTAAATATTTCTAGCCACCCTTATTTAAGAGTGGTTTCCAGAAATACTCCCAGTGTCCATTGTACTGACTCAACCAGAGCTGATGTTTAATGTGGACAGGCTCTAAGGCACCTGCCACTAGAAATATGTGGGTAGTAGAAGACAGTCAAAGTTGAAAACGGAAGGAGCCAGAAGCTATTCTGTGGTAAATTATTTCAGTTATTAGATAGGTACGATTCTGAGCTGAGGGTTCAATTTCTTATCAATGCCTCGTCAAAACAGTTCTTGCCTATCCAGTGTATCTATGACAGTGCAGCATCTACAGTCATAAATGCACCATATAAAATTATTTTTCATACGTTTTCATAGGAAGTCCATAGAAATATTTTGATATTAACAAGCAAATTGTAACAAAAAATTTCAGATCACAGTAAAAGCAGTAGGACATTACGAAGCTAAGATCTTTGAAAAGAAGTCATAAATACACACCTGGATTCTTGACACTCTAATTAATAAAGAGGGACAAATCTGGTGTCACCCCCAGACCCCAGCAGGATGGGCCTGTGCTCACTCCCCTCCCACTCTGCATACTCCAAGGGGAGCAGTCCACGCGGGGCCAGGGGACACTTGTCTCTCAGGAGTGTGAACCAGTGGAACAGTTTTGATGAGAAATCTATACCTACTACCCTACACTGGAGACCAGTTTTAGGAAAGCGCATTCAGGAAAGAAATTATTAAAGCATCCTGGAGAGAGTGGCAAACCAGGTCAGATGGCTAGTGTATGAGAGAGGCCAGAAGACAGAAAGTGAAGCAGAGCTCTGTGACATGTAGAAGATAGCCACCCCCTTTAGGCTACCCCACAGGAACACGAGAGAGCCAAGTTCCTCCAAATAAAAGAGTTCAGAAGAAGCTGGTCAGTGAGCAAGGCCTTTAGAGAGATGAACGTCGTTGCGATGGGTGGAGATGGGCTGGCACGGCCCTGACGGCCCTGACTGTGAGAGGCCTGTGCTTCACCCCCCAGAGCCCAGAGGGATGTGCAGTGACCCTTGCCTTCTGCCTGCCTGGCTGGCTGAGGCTGCAGCCAGGCCTCAAACTGAAATGAAAATCTCCTTCTAAGGGTATTTCGGGTTCACGATCCAGTTGGCTAGTGGGAGGAAAAGGATATTATCTGATGACAGATGGGGTAGCCAATGTCTGCCTATGATTACTCATAGAATCAACATATGCTGGGAATTCCAGGGAGGTACGTTCCAGAAAACCTGTATCCCGGTACTTGACCTCTGGTTTAGGGAAACAATGGGGCTTGGCAGGGGCGGAGGAGGGGCAGGAGATGCGTTTGAGGAGCTGAATAGTCATCTGTAGTCAGGGTGTGAATGGCTCTACAAGGCTACTGCTGTCATTCATCAAAAGCTCGGGGATTCCTCAGAAAACTAAACCCTGGACTATGAGGCTCACCTTTATTCAACTCACTTTATAAGTATCTATGGTGAGCTTGCTCTTTGGCAGCCATTTGTGTTAAGAAAGGGGGTGTAAAGACACAGAAGAGAGGGTTCCCTCCCCCTAGGGGTCTGCAGATTTAATAGGGGACTTACAGAGTTGTGTTCTGAAAAAGAATGACCGAGCAGGGACTGGCAGCTACTTGTTAATTCTTTGGAAGCTGGTGTTGGCTGAAGCACATGAGTGACTGGGAACAAGGATGGATGTTTGGAGTAAGTTAATTTTGGGCTCCAAGACCTTCTGTCTCATAACAAATCTATTTTCCCTTCACTCCGCTTTTCAGCACATCGAGGTCGGCTGCCCTCATGGGTCTCCGGATGAGTAGAAGTACTTTGAGCATTTAGTAAAGGTCATGACTCTCTGTTACTAATCTTGTAACTATCCATTAAGTACAAAGCCCTCCAGTGGCTACTTCCAAATTGGTCCACTGCTGCTTGGATGGTGAGGATGGCTGATACAGTAATGGCCCTTAATCTGGGGCCCACGGCACCAGCTGTTGGGAATTTTGCCAAAGCCAGAGTGTACTTGGGTTAACCCTGAGAATTTACACAGTGGTTCTGCTGTAGGAGTGTATACTCCTCCTTCAAGGAAGCCAGTTGGGCCAAAACAGTGGAATGTTTTCAGGGCTGTAATGTGAGTAAATTCTGAAACAAATGGCCATGAAGTCAGTGCTTTATCTTCTTCCAAAGCTGGAAACATGAATGCTATTCTGTGCTTTAAAGTTTAATGGCTTGTAGCAGTAGGGTAGAACATTCTTACATTATGAGGTACGGGCTGTTCTGTATGGTGGTCAGCAAGGCAAGCTGACATGACTCCATGTTTGGGGAAAAAGGGAGAATGTCCTAAAACAGAGGACCAGAGAAGTAAATAGAAGTTCATAAAAAGCTATAGCTGATGGTGACAAGAACCATCCTTTAGCTACAGTATTGCCTCTGTGAACTTGGAAATTAAAGGAGCAGAAGGAAGACTACTGTAGTTCTAAACCTCTTGTTCAGTGGGATTGTGGGTCAGCTCCTAGGAAACCAGCAACTTCAGCCCAAGAGCACCCGGCTTACAAAGATCCAGGCAAGTGGGATCTTCTTTGCTCTTACCTGCTTTTTAAACTAGTTAAATTGGAAATAGTTACATGTTTTAAAGTTAGTGCTGGGGGAAGGGTTTAGCTCAAGTGGTACAGTGCATGCTTAGCACACACAAGGTCCTGGGTTCAATCCCTAGTACCACCTCTAAAACTAAATAAGTAAACCTAATTACCTCCCAACTAAAAATTTTTTTTTTAAAGTTAATCCTTATGGGATGCAATTTGCTTTGTAGTTCACAAGAGTGACGATAATGGTAGTTGTTCCTCGAACATGCTGAAATTCATTGTTATATTTGATAAATAACTCCTTAAGTCTCTCAGACATGCTTCCTAAAGACAGCTTCGAAACATCTCCTTCAGCACCTTTGACAGTTCTTTGAATGTAGCAAGTGATTACAAGTTCGTGGTTGGTGGTATCTGCTGCTAATGATAATGGTGACGATGATGGTGGTGGTGATGATGGTGATGGTGGTGATGGAGATGGAGATAGCTAATGTTCTGAGTGTTCACTGTCACCAGGTTCTCTACTCTGCACTATGCATTCATTAGCTCATTAAATCATCACCACTCTGTGAGTCAGGTATCCTCAGCTCCATTTCATAGATAGAATGAAGACTGAAACCAGAGGATAAGTAACTAGTCTGTGTTCACATGGTGTGTTTGTAGCCACGCTGGGAAAAGTTCTCAAGTGTTTCAGGCTCTAAAATCTAAGCTCTTGCTCACTCTTCTCTACTGATTTCATGATACTCATGAACCTTGGCTACTGTCTACTCCTGTCCTCACCAAATACGTGTCAAGCCATAAAAATAAACCAGGGTATACCCGCCTCCCCCTGCCCCTCCCCCACCACTGCAAAAAAAGACGCGTTGTTGCCATAGAGGATGTATCTCAGAGATTAAAAGGAAGTTAAATTGGGAATCCAGTCTTCTTTTAATGGGATATTTGCTGCTGGGCCCTGAGGTGTATCTGAAGATGATGTTCACTTTGTCATTAGCAGACACTATTTTTTTCTTCTCCCTTTCCTTTTTAACTACGGAAAAAGAAAAAGAAAGGACTGTATACTGTCCAATGGGCCAAACAGTCCTGGTGTGGAGACCCTAGCTCCAGCGTGATCACCCTCACTCACAGGCTGTGTAGCTGAATCCAAGATACTTGACGATCTATCATGCAGACAACTCAGTTGGCCTCCTGGTCAGGATGTAATAGTGTTTAATGTAGAGATGGAGATGGCTGGTACTCAAGGGGAACAGGGCAGGGACTCCAAGGGATGAGGGCAATGGCTGCTGCTGGAATATTATTATTAATCATGACCCTTCCACCACTTATGATCATGGTGTCTTCAGACTTGTACTTTCAAGCAAATGTACATGTTTTACCTCATTTTCTTCTTCTTACTGGAAACCTGTGAAGTGGATGGTGCCGAGATTATCCCATTTTCTGCCTGAAGCAGTGGAGGCTCAGAGAACTGGATTGACTTGCCAAGAGTTAGTTCATGGTGGGGATTGGGATTTGAGGCTCCTTGGCTGTGTACTTGCTCCCTGCTACACGTTCTGCATCTGTAAAGTCACAACAACGCCCTGATAGCAAACACCATTTCTAAAACACCGGCCCCCAAGAAATTCTAAAGAAAGAAACAGTTTTCAAATTGAACGATGTAAAGAGCATTTGGGCATAAAATCCTACAAATTTGTAATTTATTCTTGCTAGTGAGCCTAGAGATTAAGAGACTTAGTATTTTCTTCCCCCAAACTCTACTTTTAAAAAAAATCTATTCAGAGTAGGAAAAAAAATCATCTAGTCGCCTCCAGTTTTTTCCCTTGTTTCCCTCACAGTGAACGTAGATTTGTGTTTTCTTTCTGATTCTGAAGTAATAAAGCATGATCATTATAGAGAATTCAAATGATATATAAAAATATAAAGAAGAGAGTGAAAGACTGCCAAGGCAATCACCATTCAGAGTTCGAAGGTCAGCCTTCTAGCCTGCGTTTGTATGGACACTTGGAGCTGCCTAGTTAAAAAGACCTAAACCAACAGCCTTTTATAAAAAGGGAGAATCACGCCAAATTTTCTTTTACAATAGAGTTTTCCCAACAGCAGTTTGCTTACTGTGGAGCCCAGCTATGCTTGATGATCACCTTGTAAAAATAGAGAAAATGAGTACCTTTGGGGCAAGCCAGTGTCTTGAAGGACAAGGAGGTGGTGAATTGCAGGAGGTGAAGGAAATATCTTCCTGAGGAGGGGTTTAGTCTGTTCAGTTCAATAAGCTTATCTTGAGTTCCTAATCTGTGTCGGGCACAAGGGACACAGAAAAGGAAAGATACTGTCCTGCCTCTGGGGTCTAATGGGCCAATGATGGCTGGTAACTTCTGAGCATGAGAGGATGGGAGATCTGAGGGCTGAGAGCAAAGGTAGGCACCGTAGCCCAGCTCTCGGTGGAAGGGAAGGTTTTCCGCCGGAAAGGCACCTTAATTGGGTCTTGAAGGAGTTAACCTGATGTACGAAGGATAAGCCAGGCAGAAGGGACAGGGTTCAAAACGGCATGGAGATAGGAACAATGTGGTGGCTGAGGAGAAACCACAGATGGTTCAGTATCACCAGAATGTGTGTGTGTGTGTGTGTGTGTGTGTGTTCGGTGGTGGGTGCGGAGAGGTCGGCCAGATCACGTGGGTCTTCATTTAACCCTGGAAAAGCTGGGCAAAGTAGTCACGTGGTAGGTTTGCATCAAAAAGTCTGCTAGGGCAGCAGGCAGGGAGCAGGGTGGATGGGAGAGGGCTAGACGGGGGCGAGAGGAGACTTGGCCAGAGTTCAGGTGAGGAGCGACAAGGGCCTTGGCGAGGCAAGGTGCTGGCATAGAGAGGAGGGCTGGAAGGGAAAGCAAAGGTTTTGGGGAAAGGAAGGCGGAGGCAGATGAGGAGAGGCTAAGCCCAGAGCTCTAACCGCAGAACTCGGTGCCCAGGACCCCCCTTCCTGAGGCGGGGAACAGGGGGACCAGGGAGACTATCTCCTCCGGGTCCCTCTCTGGCATTTGTGGGGCCAAGGTCATGCACACTTCCTAGGCAGCCTGCAGCCAGGGACTCATCTTCATGGGGTACAAAGGAACGGCCCCCTTGGCTTAATTTGGGGTACTTCTTCCTCGCATGGGTAAGCCAAGGCTTAGATTCTGGCGGCATTGAAGTTCGATGTCTCCCTCCACCCCATCCTACTTCCTTCCCTTACCCACAGGTCTTGACCCACAGAGCACTCACTCCTTAAGATTCTTTATCATTGAAGAGGTAAAACTAAGTGGATGCTCTGAGAGGACGGAGCCAGAGTGGATTCTTCCGTCCTAGGAAGATCTGTGGTAATAATTTATCTTATCAGTGAGGTGGATGAAGGTCTTCTCTGGGACTCCGGGGTCTGGAAGGTGGTCTGGCCAAGTCCCCAGAGAATGGGCTCTGACATCAGACAGACCTGAGCTGGAATCCTGCTCTGTTACTTATCAACTCTGTGATTTTGAGAAAGTCACGTCCTCTCAGGGGCCGCATCTGTAAAATGAGAAGTACTAATGCTGTGGGGATGGGTGACGTGGTTGTTCTTGCTATAATTCGTAGTGCTTGGTGCACAGATAGGTCTTTGATGAATGTGGAGAAATAACCAGCGAGCGACACAGATGGTAGGTGTCATTCAGGGCGGCGCCAGCGGCAATCTAGGCTTTAAAATTTAAGGAAAGATGTGTAAAGAATTAAAGGAAAATATATCATGGAGGAAAGAGGAATAGACTGATCCAAACTATACACATCCCACTCCTGAACCATATCCTAGCAAGTGAACTGGATTAAGAACATTTTAAAGCACGTGTAATGAATAAGATGCTGGGGGAGGGGCCACCGTGATGACTATTTTCTGGAGGACCCTAATTATGACTCTGTTAGTGGCGTAAAGAATTTACTTTAAGAAATAAAGAGGAAAAAGCATATAAAATCATTCAGCATAGTCATGGCACAGACTGGGTGCCCCCAAAATATTTACTGACAAAGTATATTGTATGAGACGCGTCAAGTTGTTAAGTGTCTTAGAGATGGCAGAATTTATACCATGGAAGAGAGAGATAGTTAAGAGCAGTGATGCTAAGCCGCAGAAGTTAGCCAGATGAAGTGGAAATTAACTGAGAAAGAGTTCTTAACACAGGAACATTGTAAAGCCTAAAGGGGCTCACTGAGAGGTGGGAGGGAACACGATAAGAAATCTGAGCGTTGGGAATGGATTTAACCCTTCTTATCTGTGCTCACAGGAGGAGCTTTCAGAAGGCCATAAAACAGAGCAGAGACGATCTCTAAAGAATTCCAATTTGTCTTCGAGTGTTTTATCGGATGATTCTTTGGGTTCACATCTACTATCCTGGCTAGATTGGTTCCAATGTTGTGTTTCCTGAGCACATGCCAGCTAGTAGGAAGGGGTGAGAGCCAGCTATATGTCGAGGAACTTTTCCTCCTGGGATTAAAACTGTGACCTGTATAATCCACAGAGTGGATAGACAGAGCTGAGAGGAAGTTAATCCTTTTGGATATCTAAGTTTTCCAGATCTCAGGGAAGACGCTAACCCAGAGGTCACAAGTTCAAATGCCCGTGGTGGGGTGAGGCAGGTCATGTACATGAGGAAAACAGTCTTGTATACAGGAAAAAAGAATGGTGGCTATGTCTTTTAATAACTCTGTTTCATCGATGCCATGGACCACTGTTCTCAGCAATGAAAAGAAAGCAAGTATTGATACGCTCACCAACTCCAGATAAACGTCCAGGGAATTATGATGAGTGAAAAAATCCAATCCTATACACTGTATGCTTTCATCTGTATCACATTCCTGACATGACGAAATTACAGAAATGGAGAACAAAGGAGTGTCTACGGCGGGGCTGGGATGGGGTGGTGGTGGGATGGCGGTGGTGCTCTTGAGGGGTCCTCCTGGTGACTGAAACTGGCAGTATCTGGACTCTATCAACATCAGTATCCTGGTTGAGAAGTGATACTACAAGTTTTGCAAGATGCCACCAATGAGGGAGACTGGGGAAAGGGACACGGCATCTCTCTGTCTTATTTCTTACAATTGCACGTGAGCCTACAATTACCTTCAAGTGAAAAATTAAACAAAGGGATAGTGGGAGCTGTAGTGAACTACAGAGCACATGACCCTTTTCACAGGCAATGGAATTTAAAAAAAAGACGGTGCAACCCAAAATAACAAGGACCTCCCCCCAAATCACCAAACCACTAACCAGGAAATAAAAATGTCTGATCCCTGAGCCACTCACTTAAGCTCAAAAAAATTTTTTTTTAATTGTAACTATTTTCAATGTAGGTCTTCAAAAGATGTATTTCATAGTCCTTTGCCTTCTTAGACATAATATAGTGAATATACCAAAATAATCTCAATTGTTCCTGGGAGCAGGATGCCTTCATCTGCAAATCGTAGATAACCTGACTGGAAATATCTTAAGCACTGAGAAAAAGGTGTTTGTATAAGAAGTTGGGATGGAGGGTCAGAGTGTAGGGCTGGTCAAATGTTATTACGCGAAGCTGAGCATGCCGTGGGAGTGTGTGTGTGTGTCAGTGTGAGTGTGTGTGGGTACACAGGCACTGCGTGGGGCTCAGAGGGACTGCGTGAGTATTCACTCTTCTGTGTGCAGTCTTTGTAAGCTCCGTTTGGCTGCTCGAAGGCCTTACTGGTTCCAAATAGTAAAGACTTCTGAGATACTGCATTTTGAAAAGATAAAATCAAACTTAAACATGGCAATTGCATGTTGCTTTGCTTATTTCAGACTGGCCACAATAATACTCCTGAGAGGTGGCTTAAGAACCTCGATTCTGAGGCCAGACCATCTGGTTCAAATCCTGGCTCTACCACATACTGGCTGTGTGACTTTGGGCAAGTTAAACAAACTGTCTGTGCCTTAGTTTCTTTACTTGTAAAATGGGGATGATGATAATACCTATTCATAGGGTTGTTCGGAGGA
Organism: Vicugna pacos; assembly: GCF_048564905.1. Classification (NCBI taxonomy): domain Eukaryota; kingdom Metazoa; phylum Chordata; class Mammalia; order Artiodactyla; family Camelidae; genus Vicugna; species Vicugna pacos. The sequence goes on along the minus strand of NC_133000.1, from coordinate 12,777,884 downwards.
GTCAATGGGCTGGTGTGTGTGAAACACTTGGAAGAGTACCTGGCACATAGTAATGCCATACCTGTTTATATACATTAAGCAACAGTAGCAGTGTGAGTAAGAGATGCTGCCAAGCGTTGCTCGCCCGTCTTCTAACTCTCATGACCAGCAGGTCTGGCAGGTTTTCAATCATAGGTGAGGTCACCTAAGGGCAGTCTTTCCTAAGGTTTCTGGATTGTTATCACCTGGCCGTATCGTAGCACCCGAGCTCTTCCTGTGGACTGTGCCCCTGGGCGCCATGCATTTGTGGTGTGGGGAGGGAAAAGTGGGAGATGCAGATTGTTCACAGGACCTTCCTACGCCCAGACCCGCCATTTCTCTGTTCCAGCTGTTGCTCTGGCTGCCCCTTTTGGCCCCCATCTGCTGTCCCTTTAGGTGCCAATTCCAAATTGCTGGGAGAGACAGTGTGACGGGCCAAGCCGGGATCAGCTTGGGTATCAGCTGTGGTTGGTGATGGTCTCAGGTGGGGTGAACAGGCCTGAGGGAGGGGCTGGTCACTGACGGTGGGGGAGCTGTCGGCGTGAGCTGGGCAGGCACTCCACGGTGTGTGCGCTGCACTGATGAACCAGAGCGAACGTACTGGTTTGGGCGTTAGCCGCTTCCTAGCAGGGTGATCTTAGAGCAGCCATTTCACCTGCCTACCCCCTCAGTCTCCTCACCTGTAAAATGGGAATGTCGGTAATATCTGTAGTACATGATTTGTAGTTTTCAGTGCAAAAGGAAAATATAGAGCTGTTTGTTCCAAAATGATTAAGATATCAAGAAGGTGACAGCAGAATATTAAACCAGCTGTGGGGGCCTTTTGAGTGTGGGGGTCCTTTGTGGCTGCACAGGTCACACGCCCAGGAAACTTACTTTGCACAAGATTGTAATATTGACCTAAAACAAAACCTTATAATAAGGTGTCATACACTTTCATTTATGTGTTTTGTTGTTTTCATCCTAAAATGTTTTTTTAAAAGAAGAAAACTTGACTCATGGGTCTGTGGAGGCTGGTCTTCAGGTGCTGTGCCCACGTGGGAGGGCCTCTGGAAGTGCGTCAGGGAAGGAAGTCATTCTTCCCTGTAGAAGGGAGGGAGGCCACTCCGTTTCTTTACCAGCAAAGCAGTGGCCTATGCTTTCAGCCTCCGCTACCTGTCCTCTCTCTAGAGACAATCCTAAACTCACTGCCAAGCAGTCTCCTTGTACACTCACTCGGTCCACCGCTGGGCTAAGCCACCATCCTGTCCAGTCTCCTGCCTCTGCGACAGTCTGCCCCAGGGACTGTTGATCCCTTTCTTGGTCAGAAGGGGCTCCTTGCTTCTGGGTCTTCCTCCCTGAGGCTCCTTCCTGAGCCCCTGATTTAGAGGGCTGATGCCGGGTGGCCCTGGAACCTAGCATTGCTCCTGACCTTTCCTGCCTCTCCATTGCCACACTGCGCCCGATTCAGGACAATGGCACCAGCCACCCCACCCCCACCCCCAGGGCCCCCTCTTACCCCCAAGGCCCCCCTTTCTGGTAAAGCTTATCCCTAACTTCCTTCTGGGACATCCATGTGACCCAGTGATGGTTTATCTGCTAATAAAATGGCAAGGAGGAAGGAAAAGAGGAAGAAGGGGGTGGGCAGTAGAAAAGGAACACCGTCTGTCCAGAGGAAATTCAAGATAACCACATTCCTCACCTCTGAAATAATGGGAGAAAAGTGTCTAATATTTCAGGGCAGTTTCCGTCTTACAAATGGCTTGTATTCCAGATCCCAAGGCAGCCCCTCGGAAATCAGAACTTCTTTTCCTAAGAAACACCATTGTGCATGGCGATTCTCAGCACAGCTCCAGAGCCCTCTGACCACAGGCACCTACTGTGTGACACTCATAAACCAGCTTAATGCAGCCAACCCCTGTCTGTAACAGGCTCTGGTGCGTGGTGAGGTCTCTGGTCCAGTTTGGAGGGCGGTGACAGCCGACAGAGGGCCTGCAGTCCCCTGGGGTCCAGCTCTGCACTTGGCATCATTAAAGACACTGCTGCTTTCCGTAAAGCCCCTCCTCAGACAGGCACGTCCTTATACAGGAGGCCCCTTTGCAGGGCGGGGAGGAGGGTGCTAAACACATCCTGTTTGGCAGAATTTGCCCAGTGGAGGTGAAGGTTGGACTCCAAACCTGGACCCCCCTGTTGCCCGTTGCTCACAAGAGTGTTGGAGTGTTGCTGTGTGTGTATGTGTGAGTGGGCTTCGCAGAAAGCCCATTTTGTATGCACTCACTGCAGCTGCAGACCTCAAGGGCTCGCCTGTTTTTATAATGATGGTGAATAAGAGCGAAGTCTTTGAAGGAAAAAGTTCATTTTGATTTTTTCAAGACAAGTCAGCAGCAGCCCCAGAGACCTTCCAATCCTTTTCGCCTGGTGCTCCGAGCTCAGAGCTTCACATTCATGTGTTGTTTGCTGTAACTGAAAAATGCCTCGGCCTCTAGAAAGCTAAGTGGATGCAAATGGCTTTGGAATTGTCAGCTTGGAGCGGTCTCCGGCGGCCGGGAGCCCCGAGACAACTTTGATGGCCCTGACAGGGCCACCCGTGCACCTCTTCAGGACAGCCGGCCGCCTGGGCGTGCCTCCTGCCATCTGTAGCTATCCGGGACCTCGCTTCTGTTTATTGAGGCTGCAGGAGATGAAAGCAGAAACCACCTTAATTATTGCAAAGTGCTTTTTACTTGAAAAGTGCTTCACTGGCATTAATTAGTTATTCCTTCTTACAGCACTCCGGTGAGGTAGGTCAGAATTATTACTCCTTTTTACCTTGGAGGAAATGAAGACACAGAAATTTAATGACTCCCCAGGGGACCTGGGGAAGTTGGTCTCCTAGACAGAGTTAGGCTTTCAACGTGGAGTGTCTGGCTTCGTCTCCTGGTCTTGCATATCTGCCATCCCTGGCTGCCATGCTATTATCCCAGGCGCGTCTTAGGCAGGGATGACTTCCGTCTACCGTTGTCAATAGTAATTGGATTTGCCAGAGGCTCAGGCGGTTGGAAACAAAGAGGGGAGCTTGTTGCCCCTTTCCCGGTCCACACGGAGACAAGGAAGCTCCTTGTTCTCGGTCCTTTACTCCTCGAAAGGAGGTGAGGTTTGGGAGGAGGGTTGTCCCTGGTCAGATGCCCAGCGAGGGTGATGGAGACAGGGAGGGAGGGTGAGCGTTGGGGCAAGGGCTGTTTCTAAGCCCTCCTGCCCCCGGCACACACTTTCTAGATTGTTCCTCATCTGTGTGCTTCTGGAAGCAGGGTTGCTGATGCAGCTGCCTCCACGTTTGGGGGCAGCAAGTGATTAAATGTGGGGAAGGGACGAGGCAGGGTGCAGGTGGATCCACAGGCTTTGGAATCAGAGAGCTGCTGTTTCTCATTCTGGCCATTCCACTCACCAGGAAAATGGCTCTTAGTAGCTGTTCCTCATCTGTGAGGCAGAGGTGACGAACGAGTGAACAGACTGGAAGCGTTTGGCACAGGTTCTGTTAATGGTTGTCACCGAATCACTGTTTAATCCTCCTTTTTCCCTTCTACGCTTCCAGGCTGAGTTGGAATTTGGCCTTTTCAACTCGGACCCTTCACTTTCCAACTGAAGTCTCCCTGGATTTGAGCAGATGTCCTTCTCACCGGCAGTTTTATCAGATCACCTTGGGTCATCAGATCACCTTGGGAAACTCCATCCCAGTGACCTCCTTTGTTTCTACACATCACTTTGTGTTGGCGTTGTCTGGGCAGGACTGACGACTTAAGGAAGAGCAATCCCAGGGCTGAGAACAGAAGGTAGGGGTGGAAGACGTGGGTCCACGTGGGGGAAGGAGCAGCTCTGGAAGCAGCTCCGTCCACCCCCGCCAGGCACCAAGCTGCCTTTCTTGGGGGCTGCCTAGGGGGAGGAGAGAGCTCATAGTCTGTGACCCCTGGTATTCCAGGGGGGCCTGTCTTATCTCACCTCCATGCTCACTGGTCCCCCAGAAGCACCTGTGCATTTGGGCAGTGTCTTCCTCTCTAGGCTGCTGTGCCGTCTTCCTAGGAGAGGCGTGATGTTCAGTCCTACACGAGCCAGACCTTCCTCAGTGGAGGGAGGTGAGACCGACCGCAAGTGTTTTGTGCCCACCTGGAGCACCTTTCCTCTGAACCTTCCTGTCCCCGAGAGTCCTCATGTGGCAGCCCTGGGGGTGGTTGGCCACCTGTGTGCCAGACCCTCTCCCGTGGTAGCAGAGAAACCCCTACCCCTTTTCTGCCAGACTCCTCTGCTGGGCTGCCCACTTGTCCATGACTGGTTAGATGGCCTTGGGTGAGTTCCCTCATGGTTCATGGTCTTGCCTCCTCACCCATAAAATGGGAGAAGAATAATGTTGACTTTATTATGAGGATCAGATGAGTTAAGACAGTCACAGCACCTCAGATGAGCCGAGTCAGCTATTCCTATGAAACCTAGTGGGCACAGGGGGAGAGAGGACACCCTGCCTTGGTTATAACGGAACATGAAGAGATTTGGTTTATGTCCCTGGAACGTGGCAGAGCCTGGGAGCAGCAGGAGGATTTCTATTGTAGTCTCCCTCCTTTCTTGAAAACGTTTTGTGCATCAGTGAACAAGAAATAGGTAATTCTAATAAAAGAGGAGGCTCCTTGTTGCCTGCTGACTAAATTCCACATTCCTTATCATGGCCTTCAGGGCCCGATGCAGGATGGTCACGACCGCCCTGGCTGCACAGGCAGGGTCGTGGGGCCTGCGTGCCCCCTGAGTATGGGCCATGAGAGCCCTCCTCCCCGCACCTCCCCCATGGGCCTCGGCTCTGGGTTATCCTCACTGCTCCTGTACACCTAGAACTCCCATGGTTCCGTACGTTATCTGTGCCATCCTCACCCCATCTCTCCTCCTAACGAGACCCATGTCCTAGGTCACCTCTCTGTGAATCCTTTCCCGACTCCTCCCCTCTTCACCTTTAAAGTAAATCACATCTTCCTCACAGTGCACGTTTACCCCACGATTTAGTTAGTGCGCTTGCGCACTTGCACTGGTCCACATTCCTGCCCGCCTCCAACTCCCTTCCACCTCCGTCTTCCCAGCGGTGCTACAGTGATAATTCTAACAGTGCAGCGTGACCCCGCCTCTCTGTTTTAACCGGCTGGTGTCATCGATTTCCAGGCACTCTGCTCAGCACTTGACATTTATCACTTTATATAACTCTCACAGCAGTCCTATGTGGCGGTGTCATTATGCCCATTTTACAGATGAGACAAATGGAGTCTTAGAGAGATCAAGAATTTCACCAGCGGTCACACCGTTAGAAAGAGCAGGATTCAATTTGAGGTCTGGCTGACCCCCCCCCCCAAACCAGTTCCCCTCATCTTTGGGCTTTACAGCCTATAATGCATGTCCCGGATTAAAATTCTAATCCAAGGAAGATGTTGAAGCCTCGGCCTGGTTTCCTGCACTGCCCACGAGCACTGTGGCTCTGTCCAATGGATCAGTGTGGTGCCATCTATCGGGCCCTGTCTTGGGGCTTTGGTCTTGGCACTTCTGTTGCCTTTGCTTGGAAGGCCCAGCTGCCCAGTCACTACTAAAATCTTGAGTCAGCTCTAGTGTGAGTGCCTCTGGGAAGCCTTCCCTCCCAGCCCCTCTCTTCACTCACTCAGGATAAGTCAGGGCTCCCTTCCTGTGCCCCCTCAGTGCTCCCCAGCACTTCCTGTGGGCAGTTGTTGGCTCATACACCACCCCAGAAGACACGGGCTTTGCTACCTTCATCCCCACCTCCCTGAGGCTCGCATGGGCTCTACCCCAGAGCACATGCACTGTAAATCCTGTGGGAGGAATGGAGAGCTGCATAAATAGGGCTGCAAATTCCAGCTGTCACAGAGCAGGTCTAGCAGATTCCCCTGGTGTTAGGCCACTGGGGAGGGTTTGAGGGGAGACCAAGCTAATAACCTTACCTCTGGGAAAAATGCGTGGTTTCACTGTAGATTCTACTACAGGTCTTGCCCTGTTGGCCTCAAGGGCAGTTCAAGTCTGAATTGGACACCAGGGAGTTGGATGCTAGAAATTCTTTGGAGACTATTTTGCACAACTCAGCAGCTCTACCGATCTCAGTAGCAGAGAGGTTAAGTGACTTGCTCAAGGACCCTAGAACTGAGGGACAGAGCTTGGGATGAGAAACCAGTGGCACTTGGTTTCTGGACCAGAGCACATTTCTCAGCCAGCCCTTGCGGGGAGGGAGGGGCTTTGTCCGGTTTTGAAACTGGTGGGCCTGTCTGGTGGAGCTGAGAGCAGAGCAGCAGCCCTGCTTCAGAGTCTCCCGGCTGCTCAGGGCACCTGAGCTGCTGCTGGGACAGGAAGTAGTTCTTTCAGAGTTTTAGCCCCAAAACCTCAGAAACTTTTTGATGATGCATTAAATGTCAAGTATATTGTCGAGAGGAGGGAAAAAAAAAAACCCAACAACCAGGTATGAGCCTTGTTCCTGAGATGACAGGAGATACTCAGTAATATTACAGGAAGTCATACTGTCAAAATATAGAGAGGGTAGTGTCTGGGGGACCACACCTTGTAATAAACTGTACTTAGTACAAAAGAGCTTTTGCAGGCACCTTCTGGGGCGGTGCCCGTGGAGGCTCCTGTGTGGGTATCTTTGCTGTGAGAAGCAAAGCCCAGAATTTCACTGAAAGACTGCTTTGTCTGAGAGGGACTGCCCAGGCTTCAGGCAGTTATCATGAAGATTTAGGTAAAATTGAGGCTTAAAAAATACATAATTGAAGGATAAGGACTTTTCCACTTTGTTCTTTGCCTACCTAATTTGTCTGCGTGGAGGATGGTTTCCAGGTAATTGCAGCATTTGGGAACTGGAAGGGACTTTTGGGGCTCATCTTGTCCAACACATGAGGCCTCAAAGCCTGCAGATAAACTTGGCCCAGGTCCTCAGCCGGCGAATGGCCCAGTGAGCCTGGCCCCACGCCCTCCCCTTCCTGTGGCTGCACCCATCCGTTCTCCCATCTCCTTTTCAAACGAGCTAGCACTTTTGGGGCAAGCGTTCTGTTCTCTAGGGCAAGTCACTGGCCCAGCAGGACACATGTTTGCTGAGCAAATAAATGAAACTCAGGTAGGACCCAGGCCAGGTTCTTCTGCATAGTCGTGTGTGCAGTCCGTGGAGCTGTTTGAAACACGAAGGGACTTAGGTTGCAAAGGGTGTGGTTGCGTGGGTGCGTTTGGAAGCGAGACAGTGTTCACACAAGACAGCAAGGGTGCCTGTCTCCCAACCCTAGGTGTTCTCTCTCCATTATATCTCCAGCCCTGACCCTCCACTGAGCCTGTATCTCCACGTTCAGCAGGCATCTCAAGCTCGAGATGGCCAACTCAGTCTTCCCCCTTCTTTTTCTCTCATCTCTGTTCACTCCCAAACCTAAGGAATCTCTCTTGATTCTTCTGTTTCCTATCCCTCCAACCTCAAACAAGTCCTATTGGCTTCACCTATCCCAAATCAGACCACGTGCCGCCCCTCCACCTCTCCCTCCCTTGGTCAAGCTGTCATCATCTCTCCCTGTGCTCTCTGGCCAGTCTGACTTCCCTTCTGTTCTGTGGCTTGTGTGCACCTCAAGGACTTTGCACCTGTTGCTCCCTCCTTCATGGACACTCTTCCCTGCATCTTTGCACGGCTGACTCCTTTACACTTGTTCTGGTCTCAGCTCAGACACTGCCCCTTACAGAGGTCTTCTCTCACCCTCCTTGTCTTCATTACTTATCACATTACCCTTTTTGCTTTTGTTTTGTTTTTAGGACACTTAGCACTATCAAGTACTCTCTTTTATTTATGTGTTTGCTTGTTTATTGTCCATCTCTTCGCACTGAAGGGTAGCCTCCAGGAGGGTGGGGACTTGTGTCTCTCCTGCACCTAAACCCATGTCTGCCACATCGTAGGATCTCATTAATACTGGTTCAGTGAACAAAGCACTGACGTCTCATGAGTCTCTGTGCTGCCGTCCTCTCTGCCATTTGCCTGTAAATGCTGCACAGCGCTGAAAAAGCCAGTAGGGCCGTTCAAGGACACTCACAAAATCTTTGAAAAATAAAAGCGTCTCATTTCAGTTCCTCCCCATCGCAGCAGTGCCAGGGGCAGCATTTCCTGCTTTGAACCCCTCCGAGGAGGCCCGCACCCACCTTCCCGAGACTAGCATGCCCCTGTTCTCGCTCGCTAATGAGAAGACCCCGAGCTCGGCCAGGGCTCAGAAGGACAGTTGCAGGCAAGCTTTGTGCTGCTGCTCTCGCTAACTGTGCTGCGGAATGTTCTGTGGGAGGGTCATTCATCATCACCAAGTGCTTAGAAATGCTTGCAGCTCCCTCCCTGATGCTCAGATGCAGGAGCTGTGGTGGCTCGGGGTTGTGGCTTTCCCATGCGACCTCTGTGTGCTTGCCTGGTGGCTCTTAAGAGTCCCTAGAGATCTCCCTCTGTGGGGCCCAGGGCCAGGGCCACACATGCCTAGGCTGCACATGCGCAAGGGGAAGCAGCAAGGGTCCGCATCGCAGCCATCCCGTATCCCCAGTGCTGGTGGCCCCCTCTGGGCAGATACACCCGCCTGTGCTGACTGTGGTAGGAGCAGACGTTCCCCATCTTGCAATGATGGATAGCTCATTGGGTGCTGCAGACTGTGCCCTTTCTATTCCTTTAAGTTTTAATCCTTGCAAGTAATCCTATGAAGTAAGCTTTTTAAGCCCCATTTTTAGAGGAGGGTTTACTGAAGCTGAGAACAGAGGCGTGATCTGTGCTAGGACCCACGTCTAGGAGTAGCCGTCTAAAAGTTGGCAGAACCGAGAGTCCGTGTTACTCCCCAAACCACATCTTCACAGCCCCCATGGCCTGGCATTACTGCCCTGATCCCCCACGAGACCTGGACCCAGGGTGACCAGCCAACTGAGGGGGTTCCCAGGACATGGGGTTTTCACTGCCCAAACCAGGAGAATCCAGCAACCCGGGATGATGTGCAGACAGGTTTGATGGAGTCAGGAGAGGGGTGCAGGCCTGGTCTAGGTTTCTGAGAAAGGGTCAAATATATCCACCCCACCATCCTTGCACCGCCGGCCCTTAGCTAATTAGCCTTTAAGATGCACATGTTATTCTTTTGTCATTTGTTTCTAAATGACACTGCATATTAAATGCCAGTATTGAAATTTTGTGCAACTTGATTTTGATTCCAAGTTTGTTGGGGTCGGGATATTACTTTTTCATGATAGAATCTTGAGGTTGACTCTGCATTTACTGTATGTTTTCCAGTCATGCCTTTGTTGTCTTTTCTTCATGTGATCAAGTCTTGGTCAACTTTGCACTGATTCTGACAGGATGTGGGGTCAGAGGTTAACAGCAGCAAAGCTGTCAGTGGCCCTGAGATGGCTTGGGACCAGGGCACACAGGCCCTGCTGGGGCCTTATCTGAAGGTGGGCCTCATGGGGCTGGCAGGGTCCCCCAGGCTCCCTGCCTTGTGTTCCTTTCCTGAGTTGTCAGGACAGAATCCAGGGCTCCCTGATATCCACTCTGGCTCCTTACAACATTTTCCAGTGACCACCCGCGACTGCACAGTGCTCAGAGCAGCGTTCTCCTTGGCCGCGTCCTCCTCCCATCTTTTGTCTCTTGTTTCTCCATCTCCTCTTGCTTCTGATAAAACAGCCTCTGCGATCTCAGATGGTTTCTCCTGAGGCTAATTTCACTGACCTTTTTGCTGGCCAATGGGAATTAACTTCATTGAGTCAGTTAAAGAGATTATTTAGCTAAAAGGTATACAGATGAAGATATTCTAGCTAATTAATGAGAAAGCTTAAAAGTTTAAAGGAATCTCTTTGAGTTTTAATTTTTTTTAATGAAGTGATTGGAATCGGTGTTCCTTCTTAGGCAGTGATACCAACTACTGAACAATCACGGGGCGGGGCAGGGGTGGCAGGGGTGGGAGGAGTACGAAGCATCTGGGCCATCACCATGCTCCTCAGGGTCCTGATGCACCCTGTGGTCCGGGACCCCTGTCCTGACCAAGTCACTGCTGCTGCCGTCCGAACAAGGAGCAGGGCTGGGACCCGTATGCATCTGATGGAGGTGCTGGGCATCGAACCCAGGACCCTGTGCATGCTAAGCACGCACTCTAACACTGAGCTATACTGCACCCTCCTGCCCTTCAGTTTTAAAACTAGTTCCTTGGTTAGTTAATTGCTAGACTTTTCTATAAGCCTGACTGTTTAGCAACTCAAACTGGGCTTCTTCCACAGTTTTGGGCTAATTCCACAGTTTCCTTCCAAACTTGCTCTCACTCCTGTGTTTGCTATTTCAGGTACATGACCTCACTATCCACCCTACCTTCTCCTAATCCCTGACCCGTCCAATCTAGAGACCTCAGAGTCGCCTTCTCCCTGCCCCGTCCCCACTTCCTCCTTCCCATCCCCGTGGGCCCGGCCATCATGCCTCAGCATCCTTCCTGGGTCACTGCAGGACTTCTAGATGACTGTAGTGTCTTCTGTCTCTGCAGGCTGGCCTCTCAGTGTTGTCTGAGTAATCCAAGATAAAAGTAGATTTATAACCCCTCCCCTACTTTGGCAATGTTCTTGGACTTCCACGGTTGGCCCAGCTGCCCCCAGCCTCACCCACTCCTTCCACCCTGTGCTCTGGCCACGTCTCAGGCTCTCCTGACTCCTAATTTTGCTTAAGCTCTTCCTTCAGCCTGACTTCTCTAGTCATGGAACTCCTGCCCATCCTCAGAAGCTGCCTCCTCTGTGAAGCCTTCTTTGATTTTCCCTAAAATGAATGAGTTGCTCAGACCTCTGGGCCTGTCAGCATTTTCTCTGCATCTGTTTACTTGTCCCTGCTGTGTATTACCATTGGTCTCTCCACTGCCTGGGACTGCAAGCTCCCAGAGGGTGAGGGCTGTGCTGACTCACCTGTGTGTCTGTGTATTAACTGCATGTTGGCTGCGTGCACCTCGGCCAGCAAGTGGCTTTAGCAACTTAGCTGCAACACGTTGGGAGTCCTTGATCTCCCTCTTAAAGGGCATTGGGGGTTTCCCTAGAAACTGCCACTTCAAAGCCATTCAGAAAAAAAAAAAATTAGAGCTAAATTAGGCAACACTGTTTACTTCTTAAGAAGATGCTTTGGTGTTCCTTCCTGCACCTGTGAGAAGCCTCTAGCTTGACCTTGACAGTTCCCTGTCCAGCAACAGAGCTGTGAAAAGCGGGGCTGTGAGGCTGTGGAGGGTGCCCAGAGGAGCAGAGGGGACCAGCCTACCTCCAGACAGGGCTCCTCTCCCTCTTCCCCAGCCTGAGGGAAACGGGTGCTGGGTCCAAACTAGATGGGCCACACAGCACCCTCGCCTCACGGGTCTGCCCAGAGTGGGTGTTTGCAATTCTTCCACCAAGGCTGTGCGGCCTTCTGACTCACAGAAACACTAGGACGTGTGCTTCTGGCCTTCGATGCTGAATGACCACACTCGTTTTACTCTAAAATCTCAGCAAGGGGAGCCCTGTGCTGCCTCCTGTGTGGGAGTCCCGCCCTGATCCTTGCTTCTGGGTGCCCACATTTCCACAACGGCTCTTTGTGTTAGCTAGGTCCTCCCTCCTGCAAATGACCTTGAATAGCACTGTCCTCTGCACCTTTCTGGCTGCAGGAAGAGGCATGACCGCTGTGAGTCCAGGGGCTGGAAGCCATTTTAGACTCAGGCAGGAAAAATAAACAGACAGGCGAGGTGGCTGCCCTTGAAGTCTCGCTGTCATTATTCACCCATCACCGGTGGTCAGTGGACAGAGTATTTAGGACTTGGATTTGCAATGTGTCAACTGATTTAACAATGGGGCTTTATGGAGCAACTCCTGTGGGCCCACGTCTCATAGGCCTGTTTCACGGAGGGAAACACTGAGTGACAACCAAGAAATTGCACTCGATCCAGAACCAAACCCGACCTGGGCTGCCATCCGGGGACTTTTTGTGCTGAATCACGGGGCCTTATTGCTGCCCCAGAGCAAAGGAGAACAGTCTCCTGTGGTCAGTGGATTTTCACTGCTTCCTTTTATGACTTACAACTCCGACTCACCCCGGTCCTTGCCGGGCCACTCCTGCATGTCCTACAAACGTGGGGCGTTGGGCCAGGTGGGCCCCAGGGGCGCGCCCGGAGGACAGAACAGCTGTGTGGACGGGCTCTCTGGATGACAAGGCGCAAAACCGCTGTCCTTTTCTCAGCCACAATTTAGCAGTCCGGAGGCGTGTATCCAGAGGACGTAGGGGCTGCATTGGGGGAAGTGGCCTGACAAACAGCCTTCATTCACCGGGGCTGGGCCGCCGGCTCCTTCATGGGGGTCACATGGGCCCCCGATGAAAAGAGCAGGGGGGAGGTGGGGTGCCCGCCAGGGAGGCCCGGCCAGGGGCTTTCTTCCCCGTGGCGCTGTTCCCCGGGCCTGCCAAGTCCCACGAGTCAGCAAACTGGAGAAGCATTTTCAAAGCAGGGCCTTCGCCCTCCTTGGCAGGCTCCTCAAAGCCAGCCTCACTCTCGCTGCGCCTGGGAGAGCCTGGAAAAGGCTCTTTTTGTTCACGCTGCTCAATGGGGACATCCTTGGCAGGGTGTGAACTGGAGGACACTCGAGGCAGGGCCACTTGGGTGGGGGACAGCAGGGGGCGGGGCCAGGCAGCCAGGCATGGGACAGGGGAGGGGGCTGGGGAGGCAGGGCGGCTGGAAAGGGTGGAAACCATTTCTGGGAATAGTGGTTAAAAATCCAGACATAAGGCCTCACAGGTCCTTTTAGAGGTTGGAGGCAAAGAGCACTTACACACTTTTAAAAATTTTTTATTTTTAAAAATTTTTTCAGTTGCATGGCAGGGTTTGGTATACAAATAACACCTCAGGTGTGGGTGGTTGGTCCTTAGGAGCAGACAGAAGGAGAAATTGCCTTGGAATTTAGTGACTTCAGGACGTAGTTTCTTTAAAAAAAAATTCATTTCCAGACCTCAACTGAAAGTTTTTCACAGAAAGGTGGGCTTGTCATGAGTTCTGAAATAAAGGCCATCTGAGGCTCGTGCGAATGTGATTAACATCAGAGTCCAGTTTAGAAATCATGGGTGATGGCCCAGAAAACGTCAAGCACAAATACCATTTCTGCTTATAGCAACACAGAATTCTGGGCCCATGAAGCAGTCCCAGAGGTCCGTTCCACCCTTTGTCTCTGGCAAACATTTTTAATCAAAATCTTTTAATAGTGAGCATGATGGCTCTCTAATTCAATTATATTAATCTCCTAAGATGTCTTGACTCAGCCTATTTATTTATAAAAATTGATTGTAAAATATCATTGAACCAGTTGAAGGTTTGTATGTTTCCTATAAAGCATGAAAAATAAATTTCATTTGGACCTGATGAAAGGTGAATTAACAAATTATTCCCTAAGTACAGCAAGAATGCTGAAGAAGAAAATGAATGATTTTTCTCTAATTCTTAGTAAGCCAAAAAGGGAAAAAAAAATCAACAAACCAAACGAAAATTAAAGAATACCCAGAGACCTCTCCGGTACAGTAGTTATCCAGTTTGTGTTTGTACCTGGTCTCATGACCTAACTTCTCCCCCGTTGTGGAATTGGATTTGGACATTATCTTTCAAACATGCCATTTCCAAGGAAGGTCTGAACTGGTTTGCTTTTGCAACACACTTACAAAGCGGGCTATCGAACTGGTTCACGAGCACAACAGAGGCCCTGGAAAGACGATATGCCTTCCTTCCTGATGCAGATATTTCAGGATTGGGGAAGCAGGGTTTCCTGTGTTCTCACAAGGGGTTGAGATAAAGAAACCCAGGCAGTCTCAGAAAGAATTGAGCCCGGCATGAGCAGGAGGCAGTTGTTTTTGTGTGCGTTCTACCCTGAGGGGCAGGCCCGGCCAGACTGCGGACAGGACGTGACGTGGGTGGGGTTAGTAGCTGGGAGAGTTGTCTCCCAGCCTGTGATGTCAGCTCCCCGGGAAGTTCAGCGTTTCTCCTCCTCCTCCCCCGCCACCCCCGTGGTGCCAACCTTGGATAACGGGCACAGTTTTTTCTTAGTCCTGTCCATCTCACACCAGAAGAGCATCAGCCATCTTGGTGCCCTCTGGAAATGTTTATTTAGTCTACAGTATGTGTTCCCCTTGTTTCCACGTTTGACAAAAGGCAAAACAGAGAAGTAGGTGACATTTGCCTCCCGTGGATTTCCCCATCCTCCATCCAGTTTCCCTTTTTGTGTTTTCCCCACCCCCTTCCTCTTGGCTGTCCTGCAGCCCAGGAGCCCCTACTGCCTGAATGAAAGTGAGGTGAATATTTAATTCATCCAAAGATACTGGTGTCTGATGGCTGAGGCCTTTTCCAGATATTTATTGCATGTACAAGAAGTCCATGAAAGGAAAAAAAATCAGCAACTACCAAATATAAAATAATAATAATAAAGATAATATAGCCACAGGGAAGGAAAAGTCCAACAACATAATAAAAGAAAGTTTATGTTTATTGGGAGGGCAGGAGTAGGTGGAAAGTGAATGGGAGGAATTACAAGATCATTTATTTTCTCATCTTTCTTAATTGGGAGGTAAGGATGCTATTTGATTTCTGAAACTAACTGAGAAATAGAAATTTAAGCATTTTATTAAAAATGGCAAAGGTAGCCGCTATTTGAACTGAAGGTCAGACTATACAGTAAAAGAAAATATAGGAAATGTAAATGAAGCATTAAGAGTGAAAAAGATATTTAAGATGACAGTATTATGGCAAACGTGTTATAAATGTAAATGAGATCAACTCATTTATTAAAAGAGATAAACTTATAGGATGGGTGAAAAAGCAAAGCCTAAACACAGCTACGTATGCCTTAAAACACACGTATATGCCTCAAACAGAGTGACTCATAATCAGCGATAGTGCTTAAACTCCCAGAAGTCTCTCCCTCATGGTGGAATTCCAGGCACTGTGGCATTTGGGAGGGGTAGGTATTTTTGGACTAAGCTTTCCCAGCCACTAAAACCAGACCGTGTGGTTGCCAGCTCATGAGACCAGCCCTGTGTGCATCAGTGCTTGTTCTGGATTGCCGTGCTTCCAGATGGCAGGGGCTGTGCCTGCTTTGCTTAATTCCAGGCGTTTCAGAGAAGGACCATGTGAGGACGTACTTTTGGACGTTGAAGGGACACAGAAGTGGCAGGTGAGAAACGTTTGCTCTCACCAGTCCACAAGGTAGAGTGTCCCTGGTAAAGTCTTTCAGGAAGTTATGGTGACTGTTTTGGGCTCTGAGGGTGCTGTTTGACATCTGCCAGCATTTGTATTTAACAAGTTGGGGCTTTTGATTTATCAGGGTTCCCCATGAGTAGTGATTTCTGAGAAGCGGAGTTAGCCAGAAGCACGTTAGACTAGCCATTCTTTCTTTTACCCGCTGTAAGAACTGGGGGAAATTACTTAAACTCTCGGACCCTCATCTGTACAATATGTACAGTTACCGCATCTGTACAGTATGTTTATTCATTCATGCAATAATTATTTATTGAAAGCATATTCTATGGCAGTCTCTATTCTGGATATTGTGGATACAAAATCTCTGCTTTCATGGAACTTATATTCTAATGGACTAATGTGGAAAATGACAATTAGCAAATAAATTCGTAGTATGTCAGGTGACATAAGCAATTTAAAAAGAGCCAAGTAGGGTGATGGAGCAGAGAGGGATGGGGATGTAAGTGTGTATGCATGAGCGTGTGCCGGCCACGGTTGCTATTTCAGAGAGGTGGTCTAGGGAAGTCGACCTAGGGAGGGGCCTTTGACACCTGAATGAGCAGGGAGCTAGGAAAAGACTCTTCCTTGTAGAGGGGACACACAAAGACTCCAACATAGAGGAAAAGTGGCTGGAGTGAGACGAGCAGGGAGAGCGGAGGGGTCAGAGAGCTGCCTAGGAGCCACGTAGAATGTTCTAGTCTGCAAGAAGGACTGCGGCTCTATCAGGAGCCAGCTTGGAAACCACTGCAGGGTTTTGAACAGAGCAGTGATACAATCTGATTGATTTAAAAAGGATTGCTCTGGCCTCTGAGTGGAGAATCGACAGAATCATCAGAAGTGGCAGCAGGGAGCCAAGTTAGGAGAGAGGATGGAGTCTCCAAGCAGAATGCAGCAGTGAAGATGGGAGGATGTGCTTGATTCTGGATATGTTTTAAAGACAGAGTTAGCACGATCTCTAGTGCGTTGGACGTGGGATGAGAGAGAAAGGAGTCAAGGCTGACTGCAGGTTTTTTTGGGTCTGAGCAACTGCAGGAATGGAGCTGCTGCATCCTGAGATGGGAAAAGCAGATGGAGGATCAGGAGTTCTGTTCTAGCCACATGAAATGCTTGCTTGGTGTAGAAGTGGAAACATTAAATTGGAAGCTGAAATAAGAGATTGGGACTCAGGAAGGAGATACATAGATGTAGAAAATACAGCCTTGGGATCCCATGATATCATGTACGGGGTGAGGCAGCCAGAGAAGAGAGGAGACCTGTCCCCTGGGCAATTCCAGCACTTAGGAGTCAGAGGGGTGAACAGGAACTAGCACAGGAGCAGCCAGTGGGGTGGGAGGGAAAACAAGATCCGTGCGGTCAGGAAGCCAAGTGAGGAAAGGTTTCAAAGGGGCATCTTCAGCTCTGCCAAAGGCTGCTGGTAGTTAAGAGAGGTGAAGCCTGGCATTGGCAATATTGTGAAGATTATGTGAGACAGAGTTTGTATAGCACCAGCACACAGAGCAAATACTCAACAGTGGTGGCTGTGCCAAGTTTGACCAGTACCTGGATTTCATGGTTAGAGATGCCTTCCTTTGGGTGAAGGTTCCTGGGAGGCAAGTCTCACTTTGATGGAGGGATGGGGAGAGAAGGAATGTTGGATGTGGTGCTAGGAGAGGGTGCCCCAGAAGGGAGGAGGAGCTTAGAAAGATGGGGGAAGGTCTCTAAAGGTAAGTTTTTGTGTTGAAGGCTCCCCAAGACCTGCTGTTGGCATGACAGTCTACGCTCAAAATTAATCAGCCAAGTTGCAATTATTTTCTCATCTTTGCACACCTGCCTAATGTCTGGGTCTGTATCTGGAAAGTTCTGAGCCTACTGAGATTTGGCAGAGCCTCGTGGGCTGTCCTGAGTCTGCACAGTGAGCCACCCCATCTGATTGCTGCATGGCCTGGTCGGGCCATGGCATCATCACAGTGAGGATCCTGCCCTTGGGGACATTGTTCTGGCTTGATTGAAATATCCTCTTCTGAGTTAGGATACAGCCTCCCATCCTTCTCAACACAGGTCTTCAGGACGTCCGTAATGACTGGTCACAGTGGCAAGCAAGATGCAGTGCGGTGTAGTGGTCGTGAGCATAACCAGACTGCTGGGTTCTTAACCCTGCTCTGCCATGCGCTACCGGAGTGGCCTTGGGTGGCTTCTCTGTGTCTCAGATTCCTCATCTAGAATGTAAGGATGGAATAGAATTCACCTCACAGGGCTGCTGTCAGAATATACAGAAAGCACTTTGAATAGTGCCTGGTGCACAGTAGGCGCTCAGTAAATATCGCTGCGGTTTATCCAGCGTGAGGTCTCTTGTCAGATCACAGTGTTGTGCAGTTTCCTACACACTGTGACTGGGGGACTTTGAGGGCAGAGTCCCACAATTATTGTCCTCATCGATTTTAATCTCTAATGAGAGGAGGTAACAGGGAGATGCTGCTCCAGTGGGAGAGTGGAGAATCTGGTGACTTCTCTCTCTTTCCCTCTTGCCCCCTCTCTGCTCTTCTGGCCCATTGTTGGTCAAGCTGCTCTTTTGCAGAGCAACGCCAGCCTTTATACCTGTATCTCACGCTGGAAAGTCTTTGGCAGTGGGCGAGTTCAGCCATTTCACCTGCTGATGTCCCAGGAGCTTGGGGGCCACTTGGCTCTCGTGTCTCCGGGATGACGGCCAAGGAGCCTTTGGAGGAGGCATTGCTTTTCCCTCCTCTCCTTGGGACCATGGACTGCCACTGGGCCCCCCCACCTCCAACCTGGTGACTCAGAAACACTAACCGGTCCACCCAATGTGCCTCCGAGTGAGGGTACAGATGTGCCAGGCTCATCTTGGCCACTCGTGGGCCCCTGATACTGCAGTCGGTGGACCCTCATGTCCTCCACCAATGCTGAAACCCACATTGCTGATTTGGGGAAAGTGAGTGGAGTTGTTTGGTCGGCAGCGTGGAGTGTTGGTTAAGTGCTCCGGACCCGGAAGACCTGGCTTTAAATGTTGCCCCTATCACTCTCCAGCTGGACCTTGTTGGAGAAATTAATTCCTTTTTGACTCTGCTGCTTCAAAGTGAAATGGCACCTGTAACAGAGTTTACTGTACTGGGTTAAAAGGATACAGGGTTCAAAGGAGTAATGCCTGTGCAGCGAACACTGATGGAGTGGGTCCATTTCCTCTTTCAGTTTTCAGCCCTTCTCCTGCATTCCTCCTCCCTACCCTGGCTTGGCAGGGGTAAGCCTTCTGCTCCTTCAGTATTAAAAGCAACCACCTGGAAAACTTGTTTAAAATGCAGATTCTTACTTCTCAAGCCATAAGATCCTAATTCAGGGGGTGCAAGGCAGAGCTCAGGAATCTGCACGGTTGCTAAAACGTCCTCTGGGATTCTCTTCTGTGCTATGAGGGCCCTGCTTCCAGAAACCTTTCTCCAAGGAGTTGTTAATAAGACTTTAAGGTACCCTTCCACATTTTCATTTAAGTAAGGACTAAAAACATCAAAATATCCATTCAAACCTACTAAGACTTAAAACTGGGTTCCAGAAAAATCGCCATGTGATTCTACTCCAGCCCCAAAGGGACTCCCTCAATACTCTGCTTTCCACGGTTCATTCTAAAGCATTTCTTCTATTCTGCTGATTCTGTTGTACAGCCCTTTTGGGTGATGCTCCAGCCCGGCCCCCTCCCTGGAGCTCCAGACCTGTCTACAGACCCTTCCACCTGGAAGGGTAGCGGCCGTCTCATGCACCACAGGTGCGAACAACTCCTGAGTCTTGACCCTGACCCAGCCCTGTCTCCGGGTCAGTCAGTGGTTCCTCCACTATCCAGTTGCTCAGGCCCCAGTCCCAAATATCTGCTTTGTCCCTCTTTTTCTTTCCCTCATATTCAATCCTTTAGCAAGTTCTATGGACTCTAGTTTCTTTCCTTTTTTAAAAATCATTATTTTATTTTACTTAAAAATGTCCCTAGTTTTACTGAGTTATAATTGACATATAACATTGCATTAGTTTAAAATGTACAACATAATGATTGACATATGTATATATTGCCCTAATAAATTTAGTTAGCATCCATCACCTCACATAGTTACAGAATTTTGTGTGTGTGATGGGAACTTTTAAGATCTACTCTCTTAGCAGCTTTCAAGTAGACAGTACAGTGTTGTTAATGACTTTCAAGATACTGCCCCAGTAGGACCCCTGGGTACCAGGTCCACCGTAGCTACTGTTGAATTAACCAAACAAGGAGGCTGTTAGACTGTGGAGGCTCTAATGCCTGGAGGCCTAGTGAGCAAACCAAAATTGAAGTCTGTAAATGCCTCAGGGTTGCAAAATCAAAACATTAAGGTCCACCCATCACAAATAGCCAGCCAGCCTTTATGTGCTGTAGCCAATCAAATAATTTCCTCGGTTTCTTCCTCCTTTCTCTATAAAAGTCTCTCCCCAGCTGCTCTCCAAGGAACGCTCCTAACTACTTCTGGTTTGGCCCTGCCCAATTCAAATAGATTTTTGCCCAAATAAATGCTTAAGATTTTTAATTTGCCTCCATTTAATTCCTTGACACCACCTAACCTGAATCATCTTTGCCTCCTGCCTGGTTTATTTTACCATCTCTTCCTTGGTCACCCTTGTCCCCAGGAACGAGCTTTGAAACATGTCAGATCATGTTAGCCCTGTTCACTTACACACACACACACACTCCCAGGCCCCTTGCCTGAGCCTCAGAGCCCACACGACCTGGGCCTTGCTGGCATCCTCATCTCAGCCCCCTTCTGTCCTCCTGTTCCCGGTGCTCGAGCCCCTCTGGCCCTTCTGCTCCAGGAGCACCCCTCTTCCTGCCCCTAGGTATTCGCTCTGTCTGTATTTCTCTCTCTCTGTCTCTGCAGTGTCTTGCCACCCCGGCCTGACATGATCGGCTCCTTCTGTTTTTCTAGCACAGAGCTGGAGGAATTGGATAGAGACCACCCTGACCTCCAGGAACACTTTGAGGTGGCTTCAGACCACCCCTGCCTTCCTTCTCATCTCCCAGCATCTTGGGTCTTGAGAGGGAAGTCGGAGGGCGGGCTCCGCTGCAGTCCATCTGCTCCATCATCCTCGCAATGTCATTTGTCTCCTAATTCTCAGACTCAGGGTTTTTTTGCCTGGTTCCGAACTGAGTCAAGAGAATTAGTCTATCTCACAAAGACTTCCAGATATAGGCTTTTTTTGTGTGTGTGAAGAGTGTTTTCTTCAAGGACACTCTATTCAGGCTTTGCGCTGTTGGTGCCGTGGATTACTGCGTTGGTGGGAGGTTTGTGAGCTACTTACGGCCTTTGGACCACCTCTCTTCCCGTCCAAGGTGAGAGGGGCTTATGATGGTGAGCTGGCTACGGATTTAGTTCCATTTGGGAAACTGATTCAAAATCCTCATTCTGAGTGAAAGGTTGGCCTCTGACCTGGAGTGGACTCCTCCCAAACTCTTTCTGGGTTTCGGAAGGTATGGGGTAGCTCCTGAGAGCTGAGAGGGTCCCAGGATGACATCCAGCCCAGTGCTTAAAATTTCCTCTATAAATATATAAAAAAAGGAGCTTTTTGCTTTACAGATATGAGGTCCCGTGAGGTGGGTGGAGCTGCCCAAGGTCACTGGCTTCGGTCAAGTAGCGTGTTCCCCTGCTGTTAGAACTCAGCTCTCTGGAAGGATCGTGGCCCAGCCCAGCCAAGAGCCAGGGGTGCTGCAGCAGGGCTGGATTCCCCAGGCAGGGCAGCTGGAAGCCCTACAAGGGGATAGAGGGAGAAAGAGCAAGGGGGAAGACCAGAGCTCAGAGAGAGAAGGGAGAAGGTTGCTTGTAGCAGGGAAGGCAGTGCAAGGAGAGGTGTGGGAGCGAGGATGGGGAGAGGAACTCTGGAATGTGAATTTCCAATCTGCAGGCACAATCTGCCTTTGAATGGCAAACACTTTGGCAGGAGTCTGGCTGCTGAAGATCTAAGATAGTAGCTGCCTGCCTCTTAGCATTTTAGACTAAGTTCCTCTACTCTTTTATCTTCTTAATTTCACAGCAAACAATGGGCTATTGACTAAGCTTTCAGAGCCGTGGGTGTTCTCAGAGGGAGGCCGTACAGAACACTGGCACCTCTGACTTCTGCTCCAACTCCCAAATCAGGCTCCATCTATCAGAAATATGAAACCCTGGAGTCTTCCTCCTCCTCCTTGCTTCTCTGCCTTAAGGCACAGGCCGCTGGGGAGGAGTACCTGGGACCCAAAGCGTGTGCGTGCGCGTGTGCATGCGTGTGCGTGTGTGTCTGTGCGTGTGTGTAGCGAGGGTGTGTTAGAGGAGGACAAGGTGCATCTTACCTGGCCGGTGATGTCAGCGCTTCCGCGCACACACACTTTTCCTAGGGAAGGGCTGCGCCCAGGTGAAGTGGTGTGAGTTGGAAAACAAGAAGCCTTATCAACAAGTCTTTTCTTGGAGGGGCAAGAAAAAGCTCCAAGGTCCTTTTCTTCCCACGCCAGTGAGCCAAGAAACGGGCTCCCTAAGCTTTCGTGCCCGTGCGCACGTGGACACTCGGCAGGGACACTGACTTCAGCATTCTGGGACGTCTCGTCCTCCAAGTGCGTACAGGAGGTAGCACAGTGCTAACACATACAGCCGGCACTTTGATAGGAACAGGCGAGAATGGGTGTCCTGGGACCACTTCAGAGAAAGATCTCGAACCTGGGCTGGATGGCTCAGCTTTTGCTTCTGGCAGCATTCAGGACCCGTTCCCCCCAAACAGGGCACTTTGGCACGCTGACTACTTCCAGCTGGAGGAATGTGAGAAATGGTCATGTGCACAGACCTTCCCCGAAGCAGGTCAAAAAACCCTCAGGTGACAGATGCCCTCCCTGTACCTGGAGGAAAGGCACATCCTTATCTCCCAGGAAGACAGCAAAGGGACACGCAGGAGTTTGAATGGACAGGTCTGGCTCAGTTTCCTTCTTGCTCAGCTCATACGCTTTGTTCTATCTCATCTTTCCTGGACTCTTCACTCTTCATCAGACAAGGCATAAAAACACTCAGGTTTAACCGTTTCCTCGGGTCTTCATTTCCTTACGAAAGCTCCCGTGTTGTGTAAAACTTATATGAAATACACTTGTATGCTTTTCTAAGCTACCTTTTGTTAGAGGTCCCAGTTAAGCACTTAAAAGGGTAGAGGAAAAAGATATTTTTCCTCCTCTATGCTGTAAATGGAGAACACCTCTCGCCTTCTTTGGAAATGTCTTGGGAGAGAGCGGAGGAGTGGACAGACGGGCTGGAGAATTCCTGTCAAGTTTCCCCAGTGCAGCTCAGGGCCGCCACTTACAGGTGTTGCGAAAATTAACACCTCTCCCCTGCTTTCCATAGGGCTTCTCCCATCTTCTGTAAGACGGCACACGGCAGGAATCACCAGCATGACATGCAGATGATTCAGTGGGTATTTAAACTTCTACTGGACTTTATTTTGTCTCATCTTTTTCCAATTTGTAGTGCCTATTTTATAGTGTTCCTAATACATTAGCATATATAAAAGTAATTATAAATCTTATATATATCTACATAATATGTATCTCTGTAATATTTTTAAAAACTGAAAGTGAGAACATGGTCTGTGAGAGGAGCTTCTGTACTCGCCTGACGACGTCTCTTTGGAGGACCCTTGGTTTTCCCATACGTTTTGGGTCCTCAGTTCCATGAAACTGTGAGACCCCACCAGCCCTGAGTTAACCTCGCCTCCCCAGCTCCAGTTTCCCTCCTGGGCGAGTCCCTTTCCGAGGAGATAAAGGCTGTTGGCGGTCACCTCAACTTGGAATAGAAATGTCCTACGCAGGCCCTGAAGATCAAACCGTTTAATGATCAAGCTTCCTCAGCCCTGCTCCCCTGACATCGGGGGCTGCGAGGTGAGATATTGGAGTCTGCTGGCAGCTTTTACTCCTGCGTGGTTATGGGATGACAGAAGTGTTTTGTTTCACTGGGTTTTCAATTAGAACAAAAAAGGCAGGCTAGATCACTGTGCCACTTAGGCCCGGATCCTGGTGACGGAAACCACTTGGGCGTGTTTAGGGGGATGGTGTGTGCTTGCTGGCCTTCCCAGCTGGGCTGCAAAGCAAAGTCGGCCCCGCACTTTTCTCCTAGAAGCAGGCATTTGCATGGGTAGCACACATCAGACCTCCCCAGGACAGATTTCTGCTTTCTGCTGAGAAGGAGACACAGAGACCGATTCATTCCCTCACCTAAAACTACTGAAACATTGGACAAAGTCCGTGAATAAGACAGTAGACGTCAGGCAGTGAAAACCAGCAGTCCCTGGGAGATGAGGAACAAAGCGGGCGGGCCCTGTGCTTGCCCCAGCGTGCTGCCTTGAGGGAGTTCCAGATCGTGGTGCAGGAAGGGGCAGCCCAGGCTGGACCCAGGGGACTTCCTGCAGTGAGGACATGATGCTGAGCGTCCAGGGAGAACAAGCCCACAGGGCCAGAGGTCACAGCACAGAAAGCGAGGGGAGAAAGCTGCAAAGAGAGAGAACTTTGGGGACCTACAGAAGCTCCCTTTGTGAATTGGGCCGAGTAGGGCTGTACCCCAGGCCAAGGCAAGCACCTGAGGAGAGGATTAGAGTGGACGGTGCCGGCACTCTCACAGGGCTGGGAAGAGTGCCTGGTCCCAGCAGGCAGACTGGAAAATCTCCTAGTACCTGGAGCACTGGGGAGAGTACTCGGAAAGGTCTTGCCTTGGACTTCGTCAAAATGAATAGCTTCTTCTCTTTGAAAGACACTGTTTAGAGAAGGAAAAGACAAGCCACAGAGTGGGAGAAAACATTTGTAAAGCATATATTTAATAAAGGACTTGTATCTAGAATATATAAAGAATTTCCGAACTCAATATTAAAAAATAACAAATAGCTCCATTACAAAATGGGTGAATGAACCCCAGTATTCATAGCAGCATCGTTTACAATAGCCAAGACATGTAAGCAACCTGGATGTCCATTGATAGATAAATGGATAAAGAAGATGGATATATGTATGCGTACACATACACACACACACACACACACACACACACACAATGGAATATTACTCAGCCATAAAAAGAATGATATAATGTCATTTGCTGCAACATGGATGGACCTAGAGATGACCATACTAAGTGAAGTAAGTCAGCAAGAGAAAGACAAATACCATATGATATCACTTACATGTGGAATCTAAACTATGATACAAATGAGCTTATTAACAAAGCAGAAATAGACTCACAGACATAGAAAACAAACTTATGGTTACAAAAGGAGAAAGGGTGTCGGGGGGATAAATTAGGAGTTTGGGATTAGCAGATACAAACTACTATATAAAAATAGATAAACAACAAGGTCCTACTGTGTAGCACAGGGAACTATATTCAATATCCTGTAATAAACCATAATGGGAAATAATATGAAAAAGAATATATATATATGTAACTGGATCACTTTGCTGTACACCTGAAACAAATACAACATTGTCAATCAACTATACTTCAATTAAAAAAAACGGGCAAACAGTTTTAACAGACACTTCCCTAAAGAGGATGCTCACCATCATTAGTCATGCGGGCAATGCAAATAAAACCACAATGAGGTACCACTATACTCCCATTAGAATGGCTGCAGTTATAAAGACTGTCAACCAAGAGTTGGCAAAGATGTGGGCAAATTGGAACTCTCCTACCCTGCTAGTGGGAATGTAGAAAGATACACTTTGGAAGACAGTTTGGCAATTTCTTAAACAATTAAGGATACATTTACCACATGATCCGGCTTTTCCACTCCTAGGCATTTACTCAAGAGAAACAAAAGCATTTGTCCAACTGTACTAGTTTCCTAGGACTGCCATAATAAAGTACCACAAACTGGGTGGCTGAAAAACAACAGAAATATATTGTTGCATATTTCTGGAGGCTGGAAGTCTGAGATCAAGGTGTCAGCAGGGCCAGCCTGTCTCTGAAATCTGTAAGGGAATCCTTCCTTGCCTCTTCTTAGCGTCCGGTGATTTGTGGGAACCTGAAGGCATTCCTGGGCTTATAGCTGCACAAAATTCCAGTCTCTGCTTTCGTTGTCACATGGTGTTCTCTCCGCGTCTTTGTCTTTGTGTGGCCATCTTCATATAAGGACACTGGTCACGTTGGATTAGGGAACTGCCTACAATCTTGTGATCTCATCTTTAATTACATCTGCAATGACCCTTCTAAATAAGGTCATTCTGAAGGGGATTAGGACTTTGGCATATCCTTTATTGGGGACACAGTTCAACCCATCACACCATCCGGAGATTAGAATATGACTATTTGTAGCAGTTTTATTTATGTATCAGAAAAGGAAATAATGCAGATGGCCATCAGTAGGTTAATGGATAAACTAAGTGTGGTATATTTATACATTAGAATACTACTCGGCAATAAAAGGAGTAAATTATTAATGTAGGTGAAACCATGGATGAATCTTAACATAATCATGCTGAATGAAGTCAATCAAAAAAGAGTACACACTATATGAGTCCATGCAGATGACATTCTAGAAAGGGCAGACTAACCTATCGTGACTGAGAGCAGATAAACAGTGGCCTGGAGACAGTGTCAGTGGCTTCCTGGATATATACTGTATGAGGCTCCTATTGCTGCTACAACAAATTACCACAAACCTAGTGGCCTAAATGTATTCTCTTACAGTTCTGGCGGTCAGGAGTACGGAATGAGTCTTACAGGGCTGAAGTCAAGGTGTTGGCAAGACTGTTTCTTCTGGAGGCTCTAGAAGAGGGATTAGTTTAAGGATCTTGAGATGGAGAGAGAATCCTGCTTTATCTGCCAAGTCCCTTCTAGGTGCCAGGTAACATGTGCACTAGGATATGGACATTATTCAGATACATTTGTCAGAACTTCTCAGTTGTACACTTTAATGTGTGCAGTTTGTTGTATGTCAGTTACTTACCAGTAAAGCTGTTAAAAAACCAAAACTGAGCCTAATAAATTACTTTGATTTAAAAAGAAATACAGTAGGGCTCTGCCTGCTGCATTCCCTCAGTTTGCCAGGGATCTTTGGTCTCCTCCCAGTCATTGCTGAGATGAGCAAGGATTGTTCCAGAAGATCAGGACCCCTCCAGGGGAATGCGCTGCAACTTCTGGCAAATGACTCTTCGAGCCTGGCTTAGTTGGCATCACCAGGGCACCCCAGGGGGATGCAGCTGTGAGGCGTGCCCTGCAGAGTGCCTCCTGTATTTTTATGCTGATGCATCAAGGTAAATAGAGGTCTAATAATCAGAGACAGGCAGCCAGTGTGTTCTGTGCCTGGCAAACTGGTCCGTTAATATTTGCTCCATTTGGCTTTTTCCAGTCTTACTTCCTGCTTGCCTACTGGATTTAAAGGGGTTAAAGAAATTCTTCTGATTGTGTAATCAGGAAGAAAAGAACAGGGACTCAGTACCTCAGTCTTTGTCTCTAAACCTTGTGATCATCTCACAGCCGCATCCACAGCGAGGCTGAGATGTGATGAAGAGCCTGGGGGTCTTCTGCTGTGCGGACGGGGAGACTCGGCTCCTTCTCAGATGACTCCTCCGGGCGCTGCTGTCAGCCCGGACCTCAGAGACACCTCTGCCTGTCACTGTTTATACAGCCAGTTTTACTCCTAGACCAGAGAATGATTATTCTACCAGAGTGCTCAAGTCCACAGGTGGCAGAGATTTAAAAACTGCTAGCAAATTGCTACCTCAGTTTCTTTCTTTCCTCCTTCCTCTTTTATTGAGATTATAATTGACATATAACATTATGTTAGTTTGAGGTGTACAACATAATGATATGATGTTTGTATATATTACAAAATGACCTCCACAATAAGTTAACACCCATCACCTCACACTTTACAGATTTTTTTTTTCCTTGTGATGAGAACTCTTAAAGTCTACTCTCTTAGCAACTTTCAAATGTGCAATATGGTATTATTAACTATCATCACCATGACTTATTTATTTTATAACTGAAGTTCCTACCTTTTGACCCCCTTCACCCATTCGCCCCGCCTTGAGGTGGGGCAGGGAGGTAAGGACATGCCTTTCCTGGTTCAGAGAAGAGCTGATTGCAGCTCCCTCCTCCCAGGACCATCCTGGCCGCAGCTGTGACTCTGCTCTCAGCTGCCCCACAGCTGGGAATAGCTTTGTGGCTCTGTGCCAGGCACACGGAAGAGTGGTGTGTGTGTGTGTAGGCTGGAAAGCTAGTGCTGAGGGGTGGAATGAAAAGACACCCAGAGCAAAAAGCTCCCCAGTCCTTCCCCCCACCCTTGATCTGCCTGGGCTAGTGGATCCTGTAGGCACAAGGTGACTGGCTGTGTACATCCTGTGTCCTCCAGGCTGACATCCCAGGGAGGAGGGAGGTGCACCGACATTCCTCCCCCTCTGTACCCCGCATGGTGGCAGAGAGACCCTGTATTGGGTTATGCATGAAGCATAGATGCTATATATGTATGTGTGTATGGAAGGAAGGAATTTTGGCCTGAGAACACTTTTTTATTGGCAAAGATAGCACTTCTCCTAAAGGAGATGGCAGAATTTGCCAAACTAAGCCTCCAGAAGAAAATATAACAGAGAGTGTGAAAGAAATCCACGTTCAAACATTGGCAAGTGTGAAACATTCAAGAATTCTTGTGTGAACATCATATTGTCAGAGCAAAATTAAATTAAGCTGATCTCTGGCAAGCGTTGGGGATGAACACGGAATGGGGGAAGCTGATGGAGACTGCTCTGACATTTTTGCAAGAAGCCAGACAGAGCGTAATCAGGAAAACCAGGAAACCGAAGGGTTGGGTTCTTCAGTTAATTAATGCCCAAGAACTTGACTGCTTTGTGTCCCGAAGGTCCCAAGAAGCTGCCAAAAGAAGAACTGGAATTTTCTCCTCCCCCACAGCTCAATCACAGGCAGAGCAGGAATTAAGTTTATTCCAAAATATTTATTGAGCATCCTCATAATCTATGTTGAGCAACTGTTGTTCCAGGCATTGAAGGAGACGGTCCCACCTCCTTCCTATGTGTGCAGTTTACAGATGTGAATTCAACTAACTGGAATCAAAGGCAGCGTGAACAGATGCCCCACTGGAGATGGAGGCAAAGTGTCAGGGGATGCGGGGTTCAGAGTGACACATTCTGATTGAGTCGCCCTTTTTGGGGCCAGGATGGAGCTGGGGACTGCGTCACCAAAAAGAAGCAGTCATTTGAGCTGAGTCTTGAAATGTGTGGAATTTTGAGAGGCAAAGGTTTGGAGGGATGGTATAGCTGGAGTTGGCCCCAGAGGTCACAGGAATACTGGAATTCGAACAAAGAACGGGAGACCCATCCACCCACCCCGTGCTCCCTAGTTGCTTTCCCTTCCATGGCGGGGTCGGGGGAGAGTGTAGTCTTTGCTGATGTGCCGGGATGCCTGACCGCCGCTGGGAGGGCTGCAGCCCAGCGCCCGCCCTGCCCCACTGGTGACTCAGCCAGTACTCTGCCCTCCTCCATGCCTTGCCACTCACCTTGGCCTTGTAGATTAGGGTGGATTGGCAGATCTTAGAGTTGGGTGGTGCTGCTCTGTATTCTCTTTCGGGACTTGTCGGCCCACGGTTGTCATATTACAGTGTGGCAGTGCTTGGGGCAGGAGGGGAGCCAGTCCCTCCATCCCTCTTCCTTCTCTGAAGGCACAGGAGTTCACCATCGTGGTGGCCACTTAAGTAAAATTTAGAGGCAAGCCTGAACTCACGTTCTCCCTCTCCTTTTCCACACCTTGCATTTTGGGTGGGCAACACTGCATCACAGCTTATCTCTTAGATTTTTGTTGGCAGCATCCTCAAGCTCAGGGCTGTCTTCTTTCCACCATCACTTGTACCTGCAGGGAGCCTCTCCCCTAGGACTTCAGGCTGCAGCACGTTAGCGCTTGGTTTACTTTCCAGTGGGGACTGCTCTAGCTGGGCTTTGATGTTAAGGACCAGCTGAGGACAACTTGCTTGGAGCATCCGCTGCTTCCCACAGTCGCTCCCCGTCGGGCATCAGCTGTTCTCATTACAGGTGGCACACCTGAGCACCTGCCCATGCCTCCGGATCCTGGCCAGGTGCTCCACGAGCCTGCATGCTATTCTCATCACCAGTGTTGGTAATTGTTGTTTATCCAAAGTTAGGCGCTCAGTAAATGTTGCTTGATGAGGCTGAAGTTCTTCAGGGCGTTTGCCTGAGTAGTTCACAGTGGATTATCTTCCTTGGCATCGTAAATTATCCAAAGCAGTTTGTCTGAGAATGTAAAATTACTTACTGGATGCTAGAAGTTTTGTGGGAAATACCTTGAACCTGTGGGTCTCTTTGGGAAGAACTGACATCTTTGTAGCACTGACCTGGTTATTTGCTTTCTCTTTACGTCCTTCCGTAAAGCATTATACTGCTCATAAGGCTATCCTTAACATGTTTTGTATTTTGCTGGTATTATGGATCAGATAATTTTTTTCATTACGTTTTCCAGTTCTTTTTGTATGCATATGTATTTGTGATAATATGTAAAAACATAAAAGCTGTTGAATTTTTATTTATTTTGATTTTCTGGTTTTGTTCATGTATGTTGTGTGCATGTGCTCTTTGTTTTATTTTTATATAGATGGTTATATATTGGAAAGGAATTTTGTCTCTTTCTACTTACTATGCATCTGCTTGATGTCTTCTTGTACTGGCTAGAAAATATAAATATATACACACACATACATGTGGATTTTAAATATGAAGATAAGAGTTGTTTTTATGTATCCCTATTTATTTGTCTGTTGATGTTTATAAGGGCACCTATAGCATTTCATTTTTAATGAAAATATTCACTGTTGACCTAAGAAGTATTATTATTTGAAATGTTAAGGTAGTATCCTATTACTAGTTTGCTAAGCACTTCTTTTTCGCACTTCAGGAATGATTCTTAAATGTTTGATATCAGTTGAAAAAATTATCTTATTTTTCTCCCATATCCTTGAAGTGATGTGTTATAGAAATTGATTTAGGATTATTTAACCACTTGCACATTCACAAATAAGCCATATTGGATCATTAATTTTTGTTATCTTGCTTGCTGCACTAAAATTTATTTTTTGTTTAGATTTTTTATATCCATATCATAAGTGAGTTTGATCTGTAGACTTCTATTTTGTGTTTTCTTTGTTAGGTTGTAGAATCTGGGTTGTGGTAGCGTCATAAAAATGGACGGAAACATTTATCAGAGTTTTTCCTGGGACCGGTAATATTTGTTTGTGTGAAAAAAAGAAAATGTATGTAATTTGCCTGTAAAGCTAACTGATCAATCAGAGTTTTGGGGGAAGCAGTTCTCTGATAATGATGTCCATTTCATTTATGATTATTTATCTCTTAAAATGCCCTACTTCTTAATTCAATATATATCATCTCCCTAAGACATCCATTTCAGAGTTATTAGCAGAGAGTTGCCCACAGTTTTCATGAAATAAAATAACTTCTTCATAGCTCTCGTGCCAGCCATTCCCAATTTTGCATATTTGTACTGACTTTTTTTTCAATTAGACTTCTGGGAAGTTTATGTACTTCATTGTTTTGGATACCATGTGTCTGTTTTTTTTTAATTTTAAACTTTTCATATAACATGTTCATTACATTGCGCTATGACAAAACTTGTGGGACTGAATTAATATCAATGAATTGCCCTGGAACTTAATGTCTACGAATTCATAGTAATTTCTCTAGCAGGAGGCAATTTTTGGTCAGTAGTTAGAAACAGACCTAAGGTGAACATCAGTGGCTCTCCTTGGAGAGGCAGAGGGGACCAGCAGCAGATAGAGCTACAGAAGGAACAGGGAGAAGAGAGTGCACATCCAGGTGAAGTGCAAAGCGGTGGACGTCCTACAAGTTTTAGGTTGAACGGGGTAGCTGAGTTCACATGGGTGGTGTGTCTTCTTTCACTTCCTCTTTCTTGACTCCTTACTCTTAACACTTTTCAAGTCTCCTTAACTCTGGACCCCAACCTTTGTTCTTTCTCTTTATCCTTCACTCTTACAGACTTGAACTTTGTCTCCAGACTGGATCTTTGGTAGTCAAAGCTAATCTTTGCTTCAAAATAAGAAGCTTGCCTCAATTTGCTAAACTGGCTCCATTTTTAGGTTCATATTATTCCACAAGAAAATGAATTTTTTCATAAACATGAGAATTGGCAACTTACCCTATGAACTTCATTTAAAATCAAATTTTTTTTTGTATTTAAATAGTGGTGGGAGACATTTAGCAAAGCAATGCTTTCTCCTTTTCCTTTTGTTGGTTATGTTTGGGATACATAATTTGAATGATTAGGGATCAGATATGAGAGCAGGACTCAAATGTTATTCGTATCTTTTAAAACTGAACATCCTTGTTAAACAAGTCTGGTGTTTCTGACAAAATGGGTCTTCACATTATATCCTTTGAGGGACTTAAAACCTCTCAAATTGCTAAGTTTTCAACCAGGCCATTTGTTCCTTAATGAAAACCATAAAACCACTGGCAGATTTCTAAGGGCATTCCTGATCTTTAGTTTGCTTCTTTTGTGAGAAGAAGATGAGAATCAAACATTAGAAATATGAGCTTTATTTCACCTGCCATTTCTCTTAAAGGGAAATGCCGGGCATGGTATCCCACAGTGACATCAAGGAAAACCTGCATGTTTAGATCCCTGTTTTCAAGGAAAAGTGACCAGAGAAAACTAACTGTATTTTATTCTTGTCATCGTGGCCAAGATTATGTTGGTTGTCATTTGTCACAACTTACTTTCTTCCTGGATCTTGAAAATGGCATTGCTGGAGGTGGGAGTGGAAGAGTTAAACAGACGCAGGTTCACTTTCTCCATCGGTCTGGATGAGTGAGTTCTCTGACTAGCGTTACACACTGTTGTAAGGCCGTGACGGAGGGGTAAAGAATATGTCATCCTTTGCCAAAATAATTGGGTGTTCAAAACATCTTCCAAGATGTTTTCTGCTCTGTTTTATATGCCTGGTTAAGAACTCCGCTCCAAGAGAAACAAATTTGAAGATGATCCATGAAGTGAAATTCTACCCCCTGCCTCTTGTCCTACTTTAAACTGAAAAATTATTCCACATTCAGCTGCTGCCCAAACATTTCATATGTGTATGTATGAAGTCCTCACTGACTGTGGCAAAGAGAGACCTCTCTTTTAAGCCAGTGGTTCTCAAACCTGTGGCTGCTTCTGAATCAAAGAAGACCTTGTTAAAGCACAGATTGTCAAGTTCCACCCTCAGAGTTTCTGATTTAGGAGGTTTGGGGTGGGGCCCGAGAATTTGCATTTCTCACAAGTTCCCAGGAGATGCTAGTGCTCCCCAGCATTCTTTGAGAACCTCTGCTCTAAGCCAACTTGTGAGGTAAGTGAAAACGCTTATGAAATTTCTTCAATAGCTAAGTTTTCTGGTAGCACAGTTTCACAGGTATGTGAAAATTGGATCTGAAGTATATGGTTGGAAAAGGAAGCCCAGAATAACGTAGGCTGATGGAGCAATTATGGAGCAGTTCCAAATTAAACAGGCTGATCAACTTCACAGAACACACACCTGAATGATTCTGTTGAATACGGGGTCTGAGGCTCCTCAGCTGTGAGGAAAGCTGTGTCATAAAGGACAACTAGTGTGCCCTAGATGGGTGGAGGTCTCGCCTTCCAAACATGGGCTTCAGTGGGGCACCTCCGCGGAGCACACTGTCATGGCTCTGGGAGCTCATGCAAGGGAATGGCACTGCCTGCCCCAGGCCGAACCACTGATGGCGTTAGTTACAGAACATTCCTGACAAGGACCCGGAAGCCATTCCTCAAACAACCAAAACACTGAAACACACTTTCAGAGGGGCCATTTTCTTTGAGTCACCTCCCCATGCCACCTGCTATGGGACTGGACGAATTGGGTTTGCCTCTGGCTCTGCAAGGTCAGCAGAGATAGTAGCTCCTGTTCTTTGGCTAAAGAGGATAAGACCATCGTCCCCAGCCTGCACCCAGGAAGACTTGCCACCCTGTGCTCCACGAAACTGAGAATCAAGCTGGCTCATCATGGGACCCAAGGGTAGGGTCAGAATTTCCACAGGCCTCTCTTCAGTTGGAGGGGTCATATAACAGGGAACAGTGCTCAACTTCCTCCTTCAGATCATGTCCTGAACCACAGGGCTGTCAAGCCTCGGGATCTCTACGGGGAGGAAATGAAATCTTGTGCAAAATTAGGTTTGCCTGATTCCTCCTGTGGCTGAGGAACCACAGTGCGGTCAGTCCCCTGCAACTGTCCCCGGGACAGCTCAGCGAACTCCTCCGCACCTCCCCATCTGAATACTGGACCCAAAGTCAAGCTGGCTTGTCTTCGACAGAGCGGCCTTTGAATTCTTAAAATATATTCTGACGGGTGTCTGGCCAGTGGGAGATGTGATTACGGTAATTGATGGGCCTACGATAGAGACTGCTTTCTGAAAATGCAGTGTTGGGTATTTGGAAAGTGATTCCATGAGCGCTTATTTATACATGGCTCCGGTTTTCTGTATGTGAAAGGCTTGTGGCTAATGTGTCAAATGAGGACAACCAAACCACCAAGGTCTTTTCCCTGGAAGATCACAGTAGAAGGATTTAGACTTAAGAAAATGCAAGCATTTGAGACAATACCGTCATTGTTGTAAGATAATTTCCTTTACATTTTCTTAAAAACATTTTTTTGTTGTTGTTGTTTTCTGGGGATAGAGGGAGATAAAAGTATGGTAAACATTTCCACTAATTTCAGAATCTATGGCCACATCTACCCATAACCTCCTTTTCTGGAACATCCAGTTTTATTTAGCAGGTTAAAGCTGAGAGTTTCAGAGCTGAATATCTTTCTTAGCACTCTGAGAAACAGCTACTTGAAAAATTTATGAAAGAACAACAAATACCGAAAGAACAGCAAGTACGAACTATACCCAGTACTTCGTTAAAATGACTCTCTTCGGTCAAGGCTTTTGGCTATAGTTGTTTCTTCCATTTCATTATTTGGAGATTGTTCTTGTATCCTTGATTTAATGGGTTTATTGTCTAAGTTTCTATTATTTTAATTCCTGTCATCCACTCAGGAAGGAATAGTAAACAAACCCAAGGTAATATAGATGATGTTTTCAACTGTTCGGTTTTATCTGGAATCTGCCTTCAGTGGTGATGAGGTGGTTTATTCCAGCCATGTGGGCACTAAAATGCTTTTATGCCCAGTTTTCTTGCTTCTGGTAAACAAAATGGAATTAAACCTAGGGAGAAAGTCGACCTCCAAATTAAAGTCTCTTTCAACTTGGAATTTGGGTGCTCCTTTGTAAGGCTGATTTTATTTCCATGTTTCAACTATTTTCAAAAAAGCCACTGGGAAATATTTAATTATTTCAATGTAACTTGCTTGTCAGTGTCAGAAACGTGTGATGGCAGCGTCGATCGCAAAGTGCTACAGCACTCCACGGTCGGGAGGGAATGTAGAAGGTCACTGTTGTCCTCTCCAGTTGTTCCTGGGTGCGGTTGGAAGAGATCATTATCCTGTTTGTAAATGAGAAACAGATACCGGTGAGAGGAGACCTGGCAGCAGCCATTCAGTAAACAAAAGGTCCAGCCAAGTACGGGCCTGACTTCTCAGGCCTCAGGTATCTCCTTATCCCGGGCGAGACCAGGAGGACCACCAAGACACTCAGAAGGGACACATGATCTTTCCTGCATGTTCCAATTTTGGAGCCCATAAATGGATGCCATTTGCTTCATATGCGTCCCAAAAACTGGTTGGTGAGATTGCTCCTGCGTGATCTGCACGGGTGGCAGTTACAAGTGGGCAAGTTGAGCCAGAGATGTGGTGGCGATGGTGTCAGAGCAGGCAGTCTCTGCTTTGCAGGTTTGTCAGTCAGGCTTGTGTGGTTCACACCACCAGCATGCCCTGGCGCTTCCCCACCCAGTCACAGCTCCTGTCCCTGCAACAGGTGCAGATGGCACCACAGGAGGACAGTTGTGACATTCTTCAGAACTAGGTTATGCAACCTTTTCATACAAGAAAATCTTCATAAATACTTCATGATCTCATTTTCATGGATATATATTTTTAAAATTCATACCTTGGTGCTGAAGAATGGTCTAACTGACTGAACTGAGAAATCAGAGCCTGATGAGGCCTCTCTTACATCAATGATGGAACCTCCAGGTTCCCACATAGGACCCTTCTGCCATCCCCCAAAGGCTACATCAGTTGTCTCCTCTCTCCTTTGTGTCCATTTCCTGTTGTCAGCAACATCCCACCCCATAAACCATTCCACTAGGAAACTATTGCATTGCAACGTGGAGAATCTGGGGTCACAAACTACACATAAATGGGAAATTTGTGGGTATGCTGGCAGAGATCACGAGCTTGTGATCTGTGGGCCATGCCACAGGGCAGTGTTTTAAAGGCAGTGTCACTAGGCAGGTAATATGCTTTGCACAGTGTAGGCACTTCACACCTGCTTCCCCACTGCAGCCTCTGCTTCACCCTTTTGTATCGTCTGCCTGGATCCTATAGGTGCCTTGGGAGCCTTGCTAGATTCATGGGGTCCTAGGCCAGCCTTCTGTAAAAGTTTTGTCTAATTTCTGCCACAGTTGAATCAAAGCTCTATCTGAATGTTTCTGGTCCTTAAAGAAAAGTGTTTCTTTTATTTCCAGTTGAATCCAGGCCATGCTATCTTGTCAGCAACACTAAGACTCTGGGCAGCACTGCTGTTCATTAGACTGTGGCCCAGGGTTCTCCCAGAACTAGGCTTCCTTATGGTGTGGTTCCCTTTAACTTCCTCAGTCTTTCTTGGGCTCCTCACCATCCCTCCCACTCTAGGCCTGGGTCATTTGCTTTAATCTCCTGTCCCACTTTCTCCTCAATAATCTGTAATCCATTAAAATGAATGTTGGCAAAACCTCCTCATTGATACAATGCTCTCTGTAGGATCATTCTTGACCATAACTATGATAAAGTTATGATTATAGTTCAGAACTATGATCTATGTTCACTCCATACATACAACTGAAAAGATTCCATTCAATTACTATTTATTAAGTGTTTACTACAGAAAAGGCATTTTACTGGTGCTTCCTCCTTCTGGCACTGGTGTGAGGTAGGGGTCATCATCGCCCAATGAAGGAAATGGACTCAGACTATGTAGAGAACTTGTACAAGTTCACACAGCTGGTGAGGGGATGAGCAGTGGCCAGGGTTCACAGACCAAAGGTCTTTCTTAGCATAAGATCAAAGTTAGGGGTCAGGGTGACACAGGCAACACGTCTTCATCCAGTTCCAACTGGAGGCAGCCCTGTAAGGTACCTGTGGCTGGGCCGGTCCTGTGGAGGGAGGGGTAGGGGTGGGCAGCAGTGCTGGTTAGCAGGCTGTAAATTACAAGGAGCATCAAACTTTAGCCACTTTTCAGAGGCTAATTTAGGTGGAGGAGCAGCATGGGGCATCATCACAGATACTCATTTTACTCTCAAATCAGTCTGTCCCTGACGGTCTTGTTTCACTGGGAGGTGGGAGGTGATAGACACAGGCGGGGGCCATCAGGACTGAAGCTGCCGAGACTTCCTGGAGGCTCCTCACGTGTGAATTTGGGGTCAGGGGAGGAAGGGGCAGGTAGAGAGTTTATCCTTCAGGGAGGGTCTAGGCACATTTTGGCTCCATTGTCCCGTTTCACAGGACTCTTGCTATGCACACAGAAACATGAAGGAAGGAAGGGGGTAGGAGTGAAGTGGTGCTAATGCTGGAATTGATTTCAGATGTTACGGGATGTAACCTAACTTTCCTACTTACCGGATATTGGGCGGTACTATTTTTGGAAGTTTCCTGTGTTTATCAATGGCTAAGACTTCAAGTTCTTTTGAATTTCTTCAGAGGCTTGTAGAATTCTAGACACTCACTCATATACTCAATAAATGTTTACTGAAGAAACTGTATGAAGAAATGAATAAATGAGACAGTCCCTTCCTGATTTCTTAATTCCTTTCACTTTGTGCTCCTATTCGACAAAGTATTCGGCTTCTGTTAAGATGCGTGGCTGTGATCAAGATGGACAGGAATCTCCCTCTCCCAGGTTTACGCTGTGGAGGTGTGGAGCAAGATGAGAAACCTGCAAAACAGCTGACAAAGAGAGTGACAGTGCTATCAAGAAAATAAATCAGGCAGTGGGATGGAGTGATGGGGTGAGGATGATGTCCTTTAGCTGGGGTGGCCGGGAAGGGTCTGGAGAGGTGTCATATGAGCTGAAGTCTGCATGGGAAGAAGGAGGCAGCCGTGCACAGATTTGGAGACACCTTGAGTGTGAAGGCCCTCAGGAGGTGAAGCCGTGTGGACCGAATGTGCTGGTATCTGCCGTATTAGTTTGCCCGGGCTGCTGTAACGAAGTACTGCAAACTGAGTGGCTTACCAACAGAAAGTTATCGTCTCAGTTCTGGAGGCCGGAAGTCTGAGATCAAGGCGTTAGCAGGGTTGGCTCCTCCTGAGGGCCGAGATGGACAGTTTGTTCCATGCCTCCCTCCCAGCTTCTGGTGGCTTCCGGGCAATCTTTGGAGTCCCTTGGCTTGTAGGGCTCCACCTTTATCTTCACACGATGTTCTCCCTGTGAGCCTGCCTGTACCCAAACTTCCCCTTTTTATAAGAAAGCCGGTCATACTGAATTAGGGCCCAACCTCATGACTTCATTTGAATCGGATTACCTCTGTAAAGACCCTGTCTCTGAATAAGGTCCCATTCTGAGGTCCTGTGACTTAGGATCAAGCCAGCGTATCTTTTCTGGGGAGACACAATTCAACCCATAACATCACAACTCATGAATGTGATGAAATGTGCTCACATAAGTTTGTTTGCATTTTCTCTGCTCCTGGATTAGGTAGCACACCCTGTAAGGCGTGCAAGTTACTCACTGTTCCTGTTGGATATTTCCAGCTCCTCATATAGAGTTTCGTTCCCGGCAGTCGGAGGAGCTTAGGAAAAGCTGCCAACAGACTCAACGTTTAACCCCTGTAACCCAGAGTTCACCTTCCCTGTGGAAAGGTGTTCTTCCCGCCCATCTCCAGAGGGTTTTGGGAAGAGACCTAGTGAATTCCAAACATTTGAGAAGGGGCTGGGCAAATGGAGTTGCCTTTTTTTTTCTTAAATAATAAATATAGGCTTTGTTTCCTCTTTGGAACACTCTGATCAAAATAAACCGATTAGGCCCAGCACGTGGTCACAATAACAGGTGGTCGAGAGGTCCCCTGGGGCTGGTTGCCCACAGAGCCCGCCTCCTCGGGCCGGGAGGGAAGCCGTGCTGGGGCCGGGCCCTGGAAGGGGAGCCGGTGGTGCGTGTCTGCAGCTGGCCCAGGCCTGCTCAGGACTCACTCAGTGACTAATGGGGAAGTGCCCACAATGCAGAGAACAATGTTGGGCCGCCAACTGTTGATGAAAGGAAGTGGGGTTTGTCAGGGCCTTTTCCCCTGGCTGCTCTCATGGCTGTGCTGTGTCAAGTGCGCCTCTCCTCCAGGTCTGAGGGGAACCACACACTCAGTGATTAATCAGCTATTGTGAACAGCTTGCGGGGTTTTGAAATGCCCTCCCTTCTGTGGCAGGCAAGTGCACCTGGCTCGGCACAGGGGATCTGGGGTCAGGTCCCGGGGCCACCCTCAGTGTGGCTGAGTGACCCTGGGCAAGACGGCTGGGCACAGGGAGTCACAGGGTTCGGCCTGCACAGCCCTGCTTTCCCCCAAATCAGACAATGTAGGTGATTCTCAGAGGATAAGGTGATGTATAAACCATGACTGACATTCCTTCTGTCTGATTTCCATATGTGTGGGTTTCATCGAAGTTAACAAAATAGAAGGAAAACACGGAATCAGAAGACAGATGGGAAGAGCTGGAAGGGGAGCAGGGCACTCAGAAGGATGAAGGGTTCTTGGAGGTAGATTTGTCCCAAGCAGGGGCTCGACTTCTGTTTCCTCTGAGTAGGCCCAGAAGCCGCCCCATGAGGGCAGCTGCCGCGGTGTGTTCACGTGGCTGAGATGGGGTTTTGACCAGTTATTTATGTAGCTCGCGTGGGGATGTACCTGCAGTTACCCATTAGCAGCTTCCTTCAAAAGCTCTGGGACAGGAGATTGGCTTTAGGGTGGACCGAACCCACTGGGCCTGCTCCCTTTTCCTGTGATGATCTTGGCTTTGCTCGCCGTCTGTGGCGGGAGTGCTCCTGGGGTCAGAAGTAACCTGTCCGCGGCAGTTCCTGGCACCCCAGAGGCCCCGGAGGAGGGGGAGATCACTGATGGGAGCTTGTCTCCCAGACCCACCAGCAGACTTCTCCGCATGCTGTACTCTCTCTAATGTATTTCCCTGCAATTCTGAGGGCGAGGGGGCAGGGTTACCTTCAAGAACTTGGCGGTGAGGGCACACGAGCCG
The DNA here is from genome assembly GCF_048564905.1 of Vicugna pacos. Taxonomy (NCBI): domain Eukaryota; kingdom Metazoa; phylum Chordata; class Mammalia; order Artiodactyla; family Camelidae; genus Vicugna; species Vicugna pacos. The sequence continues at coordinate 12,738,213 of NC_133000.1, read as the reverse complement.
AATAAGATGAATGTCCCGTAAATTTGGAGGAAAGGGGACAGAGGCCAGGTGGGCACTGGCTATGACTGCCTGTGGCAGAGCCGGGACTGGAACTTGGGCTTTCAGTTTCTTGCTTCAATACTCCCTTTTTCCCCAATAATTTTTGGTTTTTGGACTGTGATTAATGTTTTTAGTAATGAGAACATTCATACTGCATTTCCAAGATTTACATCCAAAAGAGCATATTGTATTTACATGCAGTGGACAGTCCCAGATAACAAATTCAGACCACAGCTCCATTAAGACTATGGCACTGGTTCCAAATCAAATTAAACATATACTCTTACCTCCTCCTTTCAACGTGGACAATAAAAACCCACTCTTCCTCCTTTTAAGGAATATGAAATTGCACTGGTAACTGCACTGATTAGCAATGATGACATTTGAAACATTTAATACCTGAGAGACAAGCCCAAATACGTTTGAGTGCTAACACGCCTGTGCGTGTTACATGTGTTATTCACATGTGAACTCTTCTCCTCCCCGGCGGAGCCATAAGGTCAATCAGTTAAAGGAGACAGAGAGAAGCTGTGCAGTGTCTGAGCTGGAGATCTGAGCATGATTTTCACCTGTCTTATTCAGGACAGGTGGGTGCTGTGAGTGGAGGATAATATAAAGAGAATTGTTCTATTCCTGGGGCTTGTAGGTGAGGACTAGAAAGTCTTCAGGTTGTACCAGAATTGAGGATGGGTACAGATGAAGGGGCCAAACTTCCCAGTGACTCCATATTTGCTGAATATTTGGGAATATTTGGGAAGTCTTTGTGTTATGCAGAGCGCCTCAACCGGGCCCTGAACTTGGTTTAATGCTCTGTTGTCGCTGCCTTGAAATTCTGTATTCTAAATTATGGAGCTAGTCCTGGTCTGGTGAAGCAAGAGCCACAGATATTACCAACGTGCCCATTTTGTAGATGAGGAATCTGAGGGCTACGCAGGTTAAACAGCTTCCCTAAGGTTAACTTGCTGGGAAGCAGCTAACGCCAGCCCTTAAGTCTTGCACCTCCCTGACTAGTTTTCGATCTGATTTATCAGTGCAGTGTGTACATTTCTAAGTGCCTGCCCAGCTCATGACGGTGGCTCTCCACAGCTGCCCCACACCTTCTAGGATGAGGCCCTTCGCCCTGTTTACCCGACTGAGACTCCCCCTGGCAGCGCTGACGCCCAGGCTTGGCCTGCCTCCGCCCAAGTGGGGAGTCGGGCCATCTTCCCAAGAGCACTTCAACCAGAAGAGTTAGGTTATGCCCAGGGGCACTGTGATGGGACAGCATGCTGAGAGGTGGCTTCTGGACTTTAAGCCCCCCAAATCTCTGCCACTTGAACTTCTACAACTCTAAGTCTTTATTTTTATATACTGCTTGACTAAAAGCAAGGAACACTTGAGTTTTGTTGAGTTCAGGATCCTACTTGGTCTGGATGAACGGGATTGCCCTTATTTTTAACAGCAAGTAAATACAGGAGATTTCTTTTGAAATTGGGCCTTGACCTATATTCCGTTTTTGATGTAACAGAATTGAAGAACTAATCTACAACCCACAGTTTGAGCGGCCCCTTCACCTTGGACAGAACCCATGTTGATATTTTTCAAGTCTATTTTCTGTCCCGACTGAGCGTCCACATGTTCACCTTTGAGGCAGATGTGCCATTTTGGTAAAGCTATCTACAGGTTCCTGAATAATTGCATAAACTCTGGGCAGGCTCATTCCCTCACACACGTGTGCCTCATCTCAGGGGGCCCAGGACAGTACTTTCAGTGCAACAATTCCAAGAAGTTTTATTCAAATAACATTCTCTTTGAAGAATTTCTCCTGTTTAATGGGAGCTAGGGGATATAATTAACTTGAACGCTTGATCTGGAATAAGGCTTTAGAGATTTTAGAAACTGAGGGATTTGGAGCATCAAACTGCCTCCTAGGATTTAGACCCAACCAAGAAAAAGCTTCAAAATAAAACAACATAAAAATCATCAAATTATTATCATCCAAATTTAGAAACATGTAATGAATATTCATTTTTTTTTTCTTATCTGGAGGCAGAGCAATCCCAGACTGGGATTTTTCCTTCAATATGAGAGACTAGAAAAACAAGTGTCTAGAAATATGACCTTTCCTCCAGGCTCCCTGAGTGATGTTTGGGGACATTTGCTGAATCGAATAGAGTTATTCACGTTGAAGACAACATAAGAATGAGGCACAGAACTATGGCAGGAGAAGAAAGAAGAGAGATCTTTTTTACTGTCAGACTCAATCGTTTTTGAGAATTGCTATGCTTTTTGAATTGGTAACATATCACTGGCTAGCAAGTTAAATTTATAAGCAAAAGATGTTTTTTCAGATGGTAGCTTCACATCTCGAGGCCATCTTATAAAACATATGTAGGGCCTGGCCCGGGAATTTCAGAGCCAGGGTCAAGGTTTAATTACTAGGTTTTTTTCCTGCTTTTCTCACGGTGGTTCCAGACCTCAGCTAATGATGCATTGTTTCCCACTGCTCTCTTTAAGGATGCTGATGGAAAACCTTTCAGGAGGTTCTAAAGTCAATCCAGAACCAGAGCACTGTCCTGCATCAGCGACTCAGTAGGAAGTTCCTTCTTTCTAAATGACGCTATTCCCACAGCTCTCAGTGCGGTTGGTTCTCTTCTGTGGAAGCATGTGAGCCTCACTGGGCTGAAGTCTTCATCAGTCAACAAGGGACATGCCACCTTCCATAAAAGGCCCCATGCTCACCGCTCCCCTGCAAGAAGCTCAATGGAATTCACTGTGCCCAGTAACCAGAGGTCCACATTAGGGCCCAGTGCTCACTCTGACCCACAGTGCCAGGCCCCTGGCTTGTCCTAATCTTTCAAGCAGGCAAAGCACAGCCTCTTTTTTGGATTATGTTTTTTTTAACTTCATGAAATTGGGCTTAAAGTACGGACCACACACCCCCCTTGGATTGAACTTCATGGCTCTCAGTAGAGGTGGTGACAACATTGGACTTGGTTTGAGTGAATTAATCCTGTGATGGGTGCTGTGAACTTGGTTTATCCTCTCAGAGAATCAGGGAAGTAGCCACCCAGTTCAAGTGTCTCTTAACAACAAGATCGACGGCCATTCTGAGATCTAGAGAGTGCTCTAAGATCAACAGGGCTTCTGAGATTTCAAAGCCTGGAGTTCTAGAAATGCAAGAAAGGGATTGGTTGAGAATGTATAAATATACACCATGGAATGGGTTTTTAAAATAGTTTACTACAGTGTGTGTGTGCACACATCAAACCAAAAAATGAACTAAATACTGGCATATGTAGAGTACAGGTCTGGTGTCAAGTTCAGGACTCCTCTCCAGGGCACTGGTGATCCTGAAATTCTTTTTGGACTTGATGGGAAATGAGCCTGCACACGCACATGTGCACACACACACAAGTCTCATGCACTCTTGTTGGTTAAGGTGGTAGAGAGTGTGTCCCCCTTTTGGCTTACCAGGTGCACCTTCACCCCTTCTGTCCCCCACTGATCCGTGGTCACTTACACCGAATATGGTTAGCCTCTTTATATTAGAGCTGATGTGTTACTCGCTTCTCACTTCTGCCCGTGGTTACTCAAAATCTTCATCATTGTTTTATCATTGTTTCACCAGCCATCATTTTCTGTAGCTCTAGTCATTTCTGTTCCCATTTACCACTCCACTTAACTGGTGCAAAACCAGAAGTCAGAAGATCCAGTTCGGTGTAGGTGCTCTCTGCGAAATATCTGGGCGATGCCTGTGACGGCTGCAATGAGAGGGAATTTCTGGGCCTCCTTGTTTGATGCCGCAGGGAGAGACCTCCCCTGGACTGAAGATGGTGGAAGGTGTTTGACAGTTACTCACAAGCCCTTTCTTCTGTGATGTTCTCGTCTTTATCCTGCTCTCTTCTCGTTGGTTCTTTTCTCTTCCCCGTGGCTAACTGGTCCTCCTGCTGCAGCAGCTGGAGTTATAAACTGCCCCCTTTTGCAACAAAACGCCCTTCACCTGGGCCTTTGCTGTTTGGGAGCTTCATTCCTACCACGGTGTGAGTTATACCAACAGATTCTCACTCCCGGGGTTCAAAAGCCAAGTGGAGGTGCTGATGGAAGAGCATCCTGCACACATCCTTATTTAACTTATTTATAACACATCCTTATTTCACTTGTCAGTTCTTATCAGAGTCAGCATAGAGTTGGTTGGGGGAATCCTGCGATGCTGCCCGTTAGCAAGTGGCCAGGGCCGATCCTGTTACGGTCATGAAGTGGCCGTGCTGAGTGATGAGACACCTGGCAGGTCTCACCGACCTGTCTTGCTCTGCCATCCAGCTCAGAACACCTTTTCAGCCTGGCCATCTGCTCCAGGGTGATGACATTTCAGATAAAATTCTTGTTCACAAATTCTTCAAATCAACTGAAGTAAATTCCAGACTGAAGTTAAAAAAAATTCTTCAAATCAACTGAAGTAAATTCCAGAAGTGAGAGTGATTAGAAATCTCATGGAGGCTCAGAAGATCCTGAACGTGTGGCAGGGAGTCAGTAATCCCTTAACTGTGCTTGAGATGCATCTGGACTGGTCCTTAAGGAGAGTCTTCTTTGAGATCGACTTAGGGTCTTGCTAATACATTTATTTGAAAATTTGCTTTGGTATGTATTTAATGAAAGTGACGGGACTTTTATTTTTTTAGGGGTGAGTGCATTTATTTTTTGCAAGCAAGTATTAATCATGTTGGATAATTCTTTTCTTTATCGGAAGGCATCAAATGAAGGCAAGATTTAGAAGACCCTGTGCACGTGTTTGCACATTCACTGCAGGGTCAAATCTGTCCGAAAGATCATGTTGTGATTCTCCATAGCCAGCTCCTATTACCCTACTGTTCACTTTGAAGCTGGAAATGCCTACACCATCGAACTGTCAGAATGGCCAGTCATTTCAAAAGGCATCTGCATGTGAACAGTGATGCATGTACTTTTTTTTTCCTAGTGGGAGACCCCTCAGTAAGGAGAAGAAGCCATGGTATCATGCTAATTTAAAAAAGCGTTTAGTTTGGGTTAAAGCCGTTAGCTGCAATGGAGAAAACATGGCGGTGTGGATTTAACACCTTGGACTCTTTGTCAGCAAAGGATACTTATCTAGGCCTGGGGCTCAGGAAATGCGAAAGGGAAGCTCCAATTCCCACACTGAATTCCTTGCCAACCCTTTGGTAAGCCTTGGCAAGAGTCCACCCCTGTCCTGCCCCGGTCTGACCTCTGGAGCCTGTGAGCGCTGGCACCCTCTGAGTACTAGTTGGCGTGAGTGGCCAGTGGCCAGCGCCATCTGAGACTTCAGTCAGCTCTGTCCCAAAGGTTAATCTCTTTCACACGAACCACGTAACTTGTAATTTGCTGCAGGCACTTTCTAACAGAAACCTTTTTCCTATAGTACCTGTTGGTTTGTATTTTTAGGTATGGCTCACAGACCCCTTTAATTTCTGAACTCTCTTTTTTGGATGGTAATTTTGTTTTCTTCTCTTTTCACGTAGATCTTGTCATTCCTCAGCCTTGGACAGAGTGCATTCACAGAGTTCTCTAGTGTGAGATGTTAATATATTCCATTTTTCTTTTTTAAATTAAAAAATGTTTTATGCAATTTTTAAAGGTAACTTTCCACTGACAGTTATTACAAAATATTGGCTGTATCCTCCACGTTGTACAGTACATCCTTGAGCCTGTCTGACACCCAGTAGTTTGTACATCTTACTTTCTCAACCCGGACGCCCCCTCCCTACACTGGCAGCCACAAGTGTGTTCTCTGTATCTGTGCTCTGCTCCTTCTTTGTTATATTGACTAGTCTGTTGTATTTTTAGAGTATTCCATTTTTCTAGAATGTCACATCCATGTTTGGAAATGTTGACATGAGAGACAGGAGTGCTTTTGAGACTTCCATTCCCTCTGAGTGAAGGGAAATGTGAGCGTGACAGAATCTCACGGATAGCTCGTGATTTTCCACATCCCTCAGGAGGAGGCTGCTGGGGTTTTATTAATGGAACCTGTCTTGCTGCAGCCCATCCGAGGTGATCAAAACGCTCACTCGGAAAAGCAGAAAGTCAGCTTGGGCGACTTCCCCACTTCAAGAAGCTAAGCACGTTTTCTTCTCTTACTTCCTTTTTCTGTTTACAGCCTTCTCCTTCCCTTGGAGTTTGGCTCTGATGTGCGTCTGATGTTCTTGTGGCTGTTTGGCCATTTTTGGAGCTAATGGGAGAGGGGACATGGTAGCAAACAGTGATGGTTGATCGCCTTTACATTTCTCCACGGAAAATTGGAGAGTCTATAAAAAGAAATTATCAGAGTGAGTGATTTTTATGTAAAATACATCCCGTATTTCTATTTCCTTGATCCACTCTGATGGAAGCATAGAGTGTAGGTCCTTTCCAGAACGTGCTAGAAAGATGCTCACTTAGATCGGTGTAGACATTACTGGCATGAGCCTTATGGCTGGTGGCTCTGGGTCTGAATCTCATGTCCACCCATTACTTGTCACCAAGGGTCCCAGGGCAAGTCTCTAAGCTTCTTTAAGCTCTAATATTTAGTGTCTTTAAAGTGTGTGTGATGATTCTCTTCTCATAGATGGCTATGAAGATTCAATGAAATGATTGTATCCAAAGCACTTAGCACAGGGCAAACCCTAGGAAATTCTCAATTAATGCTCGGTATTAACACGATTGCAGTGTTGTTTCTGTGAAGAGGGAACCAAGTGAAACATTAAAGGAAAAACTTGAAGGAAGCAGAAGGGGTAAGGCACACACAGAGGGGTGTGTGTATGTGAGTTTGTGCGCACACATGCCTGCTTGTGTCAGTGGGTTTCAACCATGTCTCTTTGAGGGCGATGATACCTTAAAATGCTGCTGTAACGCTGTGAGAAGCGTCCAAAACGCTCTAGTGTGTGGACGCAGGGTCAGTTGTTTGGAGGCAAATGAAATGACAAGGGGGACCCAACTCAGGGATCTGGTCAGTTCTTGGGGATCTGGAAACCAACCGTCAATCATATTGGTTCCAAATTTGATCTGTTGTCAGGTGTGTGGGGCTCAGTTTCAGTGCAGTTGAATTTATGGAATTGGCTGTATCTGAGGGATTTAGCCCCTCAGACATGCTGTGGCCATGTCCTTCCAGTTACTGGCCGGCTGGTGCATGGCCTCTTGCCTTATTCCCTGCACCCTAGGGATGGCTTGGACCCTTAGCAAGGCGTCCTGGAGAACTAGATTTCAAAGGAGGACATCAGGCCTGGAAGGGGCTCTGGATCCAGCTGAGTGGCTTTTCTTCACTAACACAGAGCAAAGGGCGCCCAGGCTGGGCAAGGAGGAGCTACACTAGAAGAAGAAGAACGCCCAGAAATCTGGGATCCGGGTTGATGCTTGTCGGGAACAGACAGAAGGCTTGGGAGTGGAAAAGGGCCTGGAGGAGGGAGGGTCAGGGAGAAAGTAAGCATTTAGGTTCCTTATGAGGATGCTCCAGGCTCATGAGCTGCAGTGAGCGAGCACAAAGTCTCTGGAGTTTAAAACCCACATTTTAGCTGAATGTCAGGCTAGTTACTGAACCTTACCATGCCTCAGTTTCCTCCTCTGTAAAGTAGGAATGATAATAATAATGATAATGATAATGATAATAATAATAATACCACCTTGGGTCATTGAGAGGAGCTAGTCCATAGAAGTGGTTGATCACTGCACATGGCACAGAGTATGTCTCTTATAAATATCAGCTGTTAACATTTTTATGGGAATGGGCCTGAGATGCTATCTTTGTGTGCTTCTTTTATCTTGACCACAGACCATTTTTTAACTCAGTCTCTTTCATTTGTCCCACTTGTTCTTTCTGTTCAAGTGTCTTCAAAATCCTTATCAAAGGCATTTGTTAAGTACTTCATTGTGTGGCTTTCTGCTCGATGTAGTATATCTATCTGGCTTCCCATCCAAAAGTGAAAATGGCTTTCTAAGCCTGACTTGGAAAACATTGGGTCTGCCGTTCTGGGAAGAGTAGGTGCTGAGCAGGAACATGGGGGTTTTCTGTTGGCTTGAAATCATTAGTCGTGGGAATCGGGGAGCTGTTGTCAACTGGCCAAAGAGAACTTTGGGGCATAGATAATTCTAGTCCCACTCAATGCTTGATCGAATGACAAATGGATAATTAAACAATGAATATAAATACAGTCAAATTTTTAAAATTGTAACTCTATCCCCAAATAATCATCCATAAACATTTTTAATAAAATTGTTCATCTCAGGTCCTGCAAACATAGAATATACAGAAAGGTCTTAGACTCATCAATTTATAGAAATAAGTGCAATTCAATGATTTCTTTTGGAAGATAGTTGATGTTAGAGCTCACAAATTTAACCGTTGATTTTAGCAAATGGGTGTTAAAAAAACAGACTTTAATAGGCCTACCTATAGTCATAGAAAACCTATGGAGCCCAGTTGCATAAGGAGCAAAGGAGTTCTGCATAGTTACATTTATTTTTAAGGAGAGAAAATAGAAGGACACAAGAAAATATTTTCTTTAGTTCCAGTGAAACTGAGACAGGAGGGAGAAAACAAGCTCATGTAAGAAAAAGATGAAATAAAAAAGTGAATACAGCAAAAAAAGAAGAAAAAAAGGAAACTGGGTCAGATTCTTAAGCAGCATCACTGCGGTGACAAAGCCTTGGAAGAATAAGGTCAGATTCGCCAAAGTGGTTCATGAGACACCACATGCAGAAGACATAAAGGAGCAAGAAACGGCAAAGGAAAATGTCACCTCCCTTCTTTATTAGACAGGGGTGGAGAGCCAATAAAAAGTCATCAAAAGGACAGAGATGTTTGATGTTTCTTTCAAAAAACCCTCCATATTGAAAAAAAAAAGAGAGAGAGAACAAGACTTAGGAACAGAAGACACATAAATTTGGAGGGTGGAGGACGTAGGCGTGGTGGATGATGTTTTAAATGGGTTGAGGGTATTACAGTCAGAACGCTTGGTGTACTTGCATTTCAGGGCATAAAAACGAAGTTGCCAAAGTCATTTCAAGAATGAATTTGTGCAATCAGGGAGGAACCCCAAATTGTAAAGAGCTGTCACACCCATACACACCCATACGTATTGGTACAAACACACACACACACACACACACACACACACAAAGATTTAAGTAATAAACCCTAAGGAAGAGTCTCCAAATAAATCAACCAGCGTCTTGGATAAAATACCGCACAGAGTAAAATCTCTCATACTTCGAATTGGCGTCTCCGTCTGGCTAAGGCAGTTTCTTGCTCTGCAGACGACTGGCTTAGTGGTTGAGAGGACCTATTGGGTACAGTACATTTGGCTTCAGAGAGACCCTGGGGCTGTCCAAAATGATGATCAGTAAATTAAGCAATCTGACCAGAACAGCAACCACATGTGTTTGTCCTTTGTTCTGGGCTGAACCATTTCGTGCATCCCAGGCTCTCTGTGTCTGATTTGCCATGATTTCCCCCTGTTTAATTTTTATTGCAGAATGTGTTTGAAGAGAAGTGGATTTCATGCACTGGAGAACGATTTACCTCTCTTACAAAAGGTATCAGAATCTTTGGTGGGATTTGAAATGAATCTTGATTCAACAATAATTTTATTGACTCCCAGGAGTAACTTAAAAACCAGCCCATAGTTTGTGTAGTCTTGAAATAAAGTAACACATTTTTGTAACTCAGTTGTCTTTGTAAGTATTTATTCTTTAAAAAGACAAAGTAGGAAAAGCCAAACCTTAAGAATGTTTAATAATGTATCCTGAGGGTTTTTTTGTGTGTGTTATTTTACTGATCATTTAATCAAATTTCTTATGGAGAATTTCTGCAAATATTTTTCTCTCACATCCTTAATAGTGCACATTATGCAGTCTTCCCACTATATTGAGGGAAACAGGGGCCTACAATATAGACATGGTCTTCATTTTTAGAAAAGGCTGAGGGCCCTCCCTTGACCTACAGTACAGCCGCAGGGTCTGTCATTCATTCAGCTATGCGTCAAATAGTTTCTGAGTTTCTACTAAATGCAAGAGAACATGCACCTTTATTTTCTCAGAAAGTATGGGACCTCTTTTACGGTAGAACCATATTGTAACCCTAATACTGCATACCGTGGCCTGCTTAGAATGGTGCTTAGTACTTGCTGGAGGACTTGTGAAGTGAGCAGCTAGCATTTGCCTGACCCTGTGTTAAGTTCTGGTTCCCACCCTTCTGATTTTTTTTGCAGAAGGCCAAGAAGAAAGCTTCAGTAGGGGCGGGGACAGAGGAAGGGCTGCTAACAGAGTAGAAGAGACATTTACTTGAACCACATCTGACAAACCAGAAAAATAAAGGCAATGTCTTCCTGCCTCAAGTGTCTCACTTTTATCTGCCCGGAGTTTATTTGAGAACATAGATGTTTAGTTCATTGTTCAGAGTGCTCAGGTCTTCAGTTTTCAAGTACCTCCACATGCCGCTGAACATTTGGAACAGAGAGTGGACAGGCCTGGAGGGGATGCAGTTTCGTCTTCCCTGGTCGCTGCCCAGCTCATGCGTGGAGAAAAAGTACTTAGGATATTGCTACTGTCATCATTAGACTATCTTCTTTTTCTTGTTGCAGAAAATGGTCTGTAGGGAGAAGCCATGTCTGGCCAAAGTGATGTGGGCGGATGTAAATGGAATCTCAGCTATTTATGCTCTAAGGATGAGGATGGTTGAGGCTTGCTAGGAGAGTTGTGTGCTTTGCTGCCAATAACGTTAAAGAACCAGAGTTTACTTACCCTACAGGGCGCTTGGCTTTGTGGAGTCAGGGATACACATTTCTTCTGTTGAAACAACAGGGTCTAAGTGGGAAGGTACTTTTCAGGGCCAGGGCCATTTCTTATAGGTGATGTAATATTGAGGAGAGCCTGACTCTTCCGTCTTATTGATTCTGTCTTTGGTAGTTGTTGTTAGAGGCTGGTAATCTTGCTAAATATCAAGAAACAAATCTGCTAGTAGAAAGATTGCTAATTAATTCTCTCTCTCTTAGAAAATTTAAAATGTTCACCAATTGGAGGGCCTGGCTTAAAAGATTTTTCAAATTTTAATTTTGGTTGATACACTTAACTGTATTAATACATACTGGCTTTTAAAAAACGCAAATGGTTTATACCACAAACCTTTGTCCAAGCGCGTGTCCTTTATTTCTCAAATACTGAATTCTTCAGCGTCTGTGAAAAAGATTGGTTAACCGTTCACCAACCCAATTTCCTCTTTCTCTTGGGTAGACAGCTAGACTGCACTTCTCAAAAGAGGCCATGAGATTGGGTTCTAGGCAAAAGACAGAAGTGATGTGTGCCATTTCCAGTCCTGGCCCGTGGATGATCCCACACGCTCTTCCCCTTCCATTTTCTTGATGACGATGAGTGTGGCCCCCGTGGAATTCATACCCTGGGATGGCAGAGCCACAGGGGGAAGGAGCCTCGGTCCTTCACTACTTCCAGGGGAGCCGCCCCCAGCAGGAAGAGTCCCTTCGGACTTTGCATGTGCAGGAAATAAACTTCTATCCTGTTTGAGCCATGATCTAGTTTTGAGCTTGTTTGTTATAGTAGTGAATGTTACCCCAACCAATATAGAAGTTGAGAATCCTTAAGAAAAAGGGCAAGCAGGGCTGCACAAGGGAAAGGTCATGTGCTTTGGAGCGCAACAGAACTGGCTTGGAGTCGTGGCTGTGGGTCTTCATTGCTGGGTGGCCTCTGACCCACTTAGCTTTTACTTAACTTTTCTGAATCTCCACTGGGATGGTGGCAATGCAGACAAGCAGTAAGGCGCGAGCTCGTTGGTCCATATACATTTTGGGCTTGTGTGAGAATATTCCCTCTTAATGGGCCCATTCTCTGGAGAAGCTGGTGTGGGCCAGCAAGGAAAGGATTAGGAAATTCCTTCCTCCCTCCCCGCCCCATCACGGCTGATGGTTCAGTACCTCACTGAAGGTTCCAGTTTGCTAAGAGGCCCAGAGAAGATGAGAGTGAAAGTCATCTCACAAGATGTCAAGAATAGCTGACTCTGGCCTTGCATGAGTGTTTTTCAGAGTGAGACGTTGCCAGGAATCGTGTTTGCAATTACCGCCGAATGAAAGCATCACTTGGTCCTGCCCTGGAAAAAGAGGTGAGATAAGTATATATATATTTCTAGCAGAGAAAGGAGGGCTTCACCAGCCACAGATGGCATATGAATAGACCTGCTACAGCTGCATATGAACAGATCTGCTACAGCTGGGAGCTGCAATCTGAATGTTACTGGCCGAGCCCAAAGGAGGTAAAATTCCTAGCTGCAGACGTACGCTGCCCTCCCTGGGGGCTGCCTGTTTAAGGGCCATTTTTGGCTTCTTCCTTTACTGACACTCAAGGGTGAGTGGTTCTCACTGGGCTCGCAGGTGTGAAATACTTTCTTTTTCAAGACCTTGGGCATGGTCTCCTTTGGGGAGTTGCTCGGGTTGTGGCGAATCTGAGGGCTCAGTTAAGTGGCCCAGCTGGGGAGTCCACTTTCTCTGTTGAGGAAGAACCCAGCCAGCTCAGAGCACTGACACTTTCAAATTTTTGACTCTCTACTGAGTAGATACTGATTTTTGGAGACTCGTTAAATTGCTAAATGTCATGAAAACCATCCACTAGTGGAAAGACTGTGAATTAATTTGTGTCCCTTTTGAATATTTAAATTATTTCCTCTTACAGGGCCTGTCTTGAGGCTAAGCTAGACTCACAGGGAGTTATCTTCATGGTCCCAGGACTGGATTATTCAGCTGGCATTTCCAGTGTTGCCTGCTTTGCCAGGGCAGAAGGGCACAACCAGAACCTCCTGGCGCTGGTTCTCATGTGCCTTTTACTTGGCAAAAACAGATGCTGAAATCATAGTTCGTCTAGTCTGCTTCTATCAACTTACAATCATGAGTGAAGGATGAGCATTTAAATTCTCATTTTAATGATGCTCAAGAAAAAGTGGAACACTTTTGTCTGAAGACAGCTATCTACTGGGATGGCGTGAATGTGTGTTTGTATTATTTGGTAGAGTCCATGTGGAATTTTCCAAGAACTCAGATTATCTAGGTCAGTGGTAAAATTGCACAGCTTGGTAGAATGCTGCTGGGTGAGATTCTGTCTTCTTCCTTTTCTATGTAACTGGATTGTTTACTCAAGAAAGGGGTTATGGTCAACTCTGCCTCTTCCCTCTAGCTTTCTTGGGTCCCCAGATGGTAGGGGCAAAACTGATTTAGCAGTTCAAGAATCTAAGACTAAGAGAAATAAGTGATATGGGGTTTCTGACCAATGAGACACCTGATGGACACCCAGAGGCCCGCAGGAGCAGACAGTGTTGCCGTGGTGCTCTAATGATGCTGTTTGTCATGGGAAGGAATGCAAGCCCACTGAGCGTGTACAGGGTCAGTCGTAAATGGAAGAGAATGGGCGGAGGTGGCCAGGAATTCTCATGCTCTGCTCACTTCTGTCCTAGGCTTCGCTGTCCTCCCAGAAACCAAAAGAAATTACAGTGGATCTTTTTCTTGCCCGGTTTCTGCGTGAGCGTGTGTGGGTGTGCCCGTGTGCATGTTCATAACAACGTTATGGCCAATCTCAGATACTCAGGGAGTGGTATGAATGACAAACCCACGTTCAGCACGTGGGGTTGACCACTTCAGCCCACCCTTGCCAGTGTTAGCTGTGCTGTCATCATGTCTCTTTCTCTGTCCCCGTCTCTGTCTGTCTGTCTGGCACATGTGGGCACACACACCTGGAGCAGGACAGCAGCTCTCTGAGGAGGAAGTGAAGCCAGTGGCAACCTGATGTCACACTCACATGTGTGGTGAGCAGGCTCTGACTACTGTTTCACTGGGGACAGCACACAACATATGCTGGGCCATTTCAGCGACCCTCCAGAGTTCTATAGTAAACTGTGTGCTTTCATCTCTGGATACCTGTGTGGCTCTGCAGAGCCCTGGCCTGAGCTCCCTGGGCAGGTGTTTCTCGCCGACACGCTCAGAGCGCCTGGTGCCCCCGTGGTTCTAAGAAGGCCTGGAATGGGCCTCCTCACCCTTATCTTGCTACTTCTCCTGTCTACAGAGCTCGGAGAACAGAGAGGGGCCTCTGACCATCCGGTTTCCTCCAGGCCAAGGGCTTATGGGCCATCTTTTCCAAGCTTGTGCAGCCAAGTGGAAATCCCTAGGGAGCTTCTACATGCACACTCCTGCCACGCGGGGAGGGGACCTACCAGACCACCAGCTCCTTCTCCACAGCCAACGTACCTTTTCCCGCCATGAGCAGCGTGTTCCACTGCCTCACGACACACCTAATTTGTGTTGCATTTTGAGTATTCTCAGAAATGTCTGTGTAACGAGAGGAAAATGCTGTGTGTCTAAGCTGAGTCTTGTCTCCACACTCACATCTTCTGCTGGGAGAAGTCACGGGAATGCTAATGAAATCTGAGTGCTGAAGTCCTGCCCTGCGGTGGGAGGGTGGTCCTCTCTGTGCTGAAATGCGGTTCCTTCTCATTAGCCCCACCGTCTTCATTAATAACAGGAATAATGAGAATGAGGGAGGCTGACTTCTGGTAGAATCCAGAATGAAGGGGGTGGATCGAGGGAAGGTGAATGGTTGAGAAGTTCAAGTTCACAACGTGCTAGTGAATGAACTGCATCCTTCTGGGACCCTCTTGAGGGTGGTTTTGTTCTAAGTGAGGCAGACGTGAGTGGCTGCCACCCTGCAGGTGTATCGCTAATGGGGAGCTTCTCACAGCTGAAGCTCTGGTTTGTGAGAGTCTACCTTGCGTTGGCTTTACAGCTGGAGTGTGTATCTGTGTGTTCGGTTATGTACAGGGATCTACAGTCAACAGTCAGCTTAACTGGGATTTATTCACTATGAGAAGGTTTGCTGCAATGGTCTATATTTTTGTTTGTTTTGCTTTTTTTTTTTTTAAATTTAAGTGTAGTCAGTTTACAGTGTTGTGTTAATTTCTGGTGTATAACATAGTGATTACACATACACATATATATTCATTTTCATATTCTTTTTTATTATAGGCTATTACAAGGTATTGAATATAGTTCCCTGTGCTACACAGTAGAAACTTGCTGTTTATCTATTTTATATATAGTAGTTACTATCTGCAAATCCTGAACTCCCAGTTTATCAAGGGTCTATTGTTAAATGCATATCCACAAGCATTTCATAATTTCTTAATGACTGTCTCACCTACCATATGAAATGTTTTAAAGAGAAATACAGTGGGGGAAGTTGGGTAGGGTCAGGGAAACTTTCACAGCAGAAGAGAAATTTTCATGCTGTGGGAAAGTCAATCAAAAGTGGTGGATGATATGTCTCCTACCGACTTCATTCCCCTTGGAAGTTTCTCTAATTTTTGCTGCTTATTCAAGCGTTGAATGTCACTATGTCAATACCCCTACTGTTCGCAGGGCTGTGTGTGAGGGCTTGAGACACCTGTAAGCTGTGCCCAGGAAGGCACCCTGCAAGGGCAGTACGGGGGTGAGGTGGCCGGGGAGCATGCATAGTTTCTGAAGAATTGTTGGTTTTCTATTCCTCAAGCAATTACTGTGCCATGGGGGTTACGGCTGGTAGCAGAGGTGACTCAAATGTGGTCCCAGCAGCTGGGGCCAGGCTGCTTACACTTGGAGGGTGTCTAACCAGCACTCACCAGGCAAAGGGAAGGCGAGCATCTCGGGCTGAGCTTCTGCATCTCGTTCTGGAGCTGCGCACCAGCAGCGGTGTGCTCACATCTGTCTTTGCCGTTAGGATGATGCCAGGGGAGCCCCGAGACTGTGCGGTTGGTGCAGGGGAAGGTGCCCCGTGCCCCAGCGTACAAGCAGGAAGACCCAGGTTTGGGCCACGTGCTGACAGCATCGTGGCCACATCAGTGGTGTGACATGGCTGACCAAGAACCTAGGGTGCTCTTGGGACATGTGAACGAGGATGCCACCGAGCACGGAGGGGATGATGAGTCCGCTGGGAGGGCCGTGTGTCTGCAGAACTGAATTCCATTCTGCATGCCGCACTTGAAAGCAATAGAAACAAGTCAAAAGACATTCAGAGGATGGTGTCCAGGGCAGGGAGGGGACGTGAACCCACGTCACATCAGGAACTCATGGAGGATGGAGGCCCCTGGCCTGAAGAAGTGATTTGTGGGAAAGGGTGATGATCTGAATGGCTGTCACAGGGGAAAGGAATTAGATTCTCAGGTGAGGCCCTTTTGATGAGGTCTGGGACCCTGGCAGAGGCCGTGAAGAAATACATTTTAGTTGCCTATAAAAAATGATCTTTCTAATAGTTGGCAAATGTCTGAAGGTACTTTAGATTGTTGCTATTGGGGATAATCATACCAAATTCTGCAATTTTGCCATGGCTGTCTTGATGCTGTGGAAATTTTGATGCAGTGTTGCAGCATATTGTCACCATGGACTTTTTGACGTGCCTTTTAGGATAGACTCAAACCTTCTTGGCATCAGCAGAACATAGCAAATGGTTTTATTCCTACTATTAGACTGCCGTCTGTTTTTGAACTCTGTGAAATAGATGCCTTTGGCCCATTTTCCACCCCCACCCTCAGCCTCCTCCTGACTCACAGCTCTTCCCTGACCCAGGCCCCATTCCTGATACGTCTGTGGGACCCACCCCATCCATCACTTGTCCCTTTTGATTAGCCTGAAGATGGGGATATGGTGACACTGAAGATCAGTGGCAGGTCTGTGGGTGGAGCTGGGGTTAGAGCTGAAAATACTGAAAGGGTTCACATGTTTATTTTTATTTTAGAGCAGCTGGTATTTCCTACTATTACCCTGAAGCCTCATTTATAATTCACCACTCCACATGTCAAGATGTCCATGTGTCAAAGTGGCCTCATCAAATGTTCTTGCAGCTAAAGCTGGACTCACACCAGTCAAGTATATTACACAAGGAGCTCAAGCACCCTAGGGTGGTTGAACGTGGTTATTTTAAAGGTACTTTGTAATTCGAGAATTCTGAGCTCTAACTCAGTAGTTCCCAGATTCGGGTCCTTGGGCCATGCTGGTCTAGGACAAAGATTTTACCGTCTGCATTAAAATGCAGAAAAATAAGAACCATGGATTTAATTTTCTCTGAGACTAAATTTATTCAGTTTTAAGGACTATTCTAAAGGTCTTTATTTTCTTTTGGTTTTTGTTGTTAAAGTATTCTTTTTTGTTTTTAAATAATGGTGATAGTAAGTGACATTTTAAAAAGTCAGTGGACAAGATAAACATGCCTGTGTCACTAGTACTTGTTTTTCTTTTACTGATATGTAAAATCGAAGTCTGGGGACCCTGTTTAAGTCACCTAACCTTTGGAACCTCATTTATTTATTTGTGAAATGGGCACAGCCCTCTGGGTTCCCTATCAGCGTGGTTGGGTCTCACATTGGCTACTGTTCTTTACAGGCACCAGTGCCATGTGCTTTGTTGTGATATATGCCCTGAACAGTGAGTGGACAGCAGTGCCAACATTGGTGAGATGAGCTACTAAGGGAAAGGACGGTGGAACAGAAACTCTCTCCTCTTGCCCTAGATTTTTCTTGATTAGCATTTCCTTCTCAGCTTCCTATAGCACAAATACATGCAGCCAGGGAGTTTGCTGTGTTTTTTCAGAATCACCGTGACAATATTTCTGCCAGGGCAGGCAGAGAAAGACTAGTGTGCCCAGGGGAGCCCACGCGGCTCTTTTGTGGAACACAGTTTGGGCGGAATGGGGGGTGGGTGCTGGGGAGGAGTTCCAGGAAGCGGAGGAGCCGTGGGCTTGCCTGTCCCAATGTAGGTGTGAACTCCTGGCGTGTTTATCAGGGCAGTGCTTCCAGCCAGGGGTTAGGAATTGGGTTGTGCCACTGAGACCACACCAGTTACATCATGACTCTGTGGGGATGGTAAAGCCTTCCAGGTGATTCTCATGTATAGCCAAGCGAGCTACCCCTCTAAGCTCTGAGGCAGAGACTTTGGAAAGACGAACCAGATTACAGCTCATCTGTGCTAATTTCTATCAAATTTAGCAAATCCCCCCTTCAGTGTTGAAGGAATCATTGCAACCGGGAGGGGTTTTGGTGAGTGCTCGCTCTAGGGCACCAGCTGGCTATAGTTACTCTCCATCTTTTGTCTTAATATTTCACTAGGAAATTAATAACAGATGGAGGTTAAGGGTTCAGCTTCTGAAGACATTCTTGTCTTGTGTAAGGATGCTCAGAGCAGCAGTGTTTCCAATGGTGGGAAGATGGAAACAACTCAGGGTCCATCAATAGGGTCACAGATACATCCACGGCGGCGTGAGATGGAATACTCTGAATCTGTATCCGAATCCATATCATCAGCTCACATGCAAAGTATAATGTGGTGTGAAAAAAAGCAAGTTACAGAACAACGCACAGAGAATGAAACAGCATATGTAGCAGTTTAAAACACAGCTTACAACTTTCTGTTACAGCTCTCTTACTGTTTCTGGATACCTATACAGATGGTACAAGCAAAAGGTGAAGGACGAGAGAGGCACATAGCAGGTCCATGGTGATGGTTATCTTTGGGGAAGGAGAGGAATGGAATTAGAGGAACAAAGAGGACATTTCCAAAGTCTTTCAGTGCCTTTACAAAAGATAACTGAAGCAAATATGAAAATTGTTAGGTAAATTTCAGGTTTCGAGTATGTGGACACTTATCCATTCTTTGTTTCTTTTTTTCAGTTTCTGAACCTTTTTCTTTTTTTTTAATTGAAGTATAGTTGATTTACGTTTCAGGTGGATAGCGAAATGATTCAGTTATACACACACATATAAATCAATTTTTCAGATTCTTTTCCATTATAGATTATAAGATGTTGACTATAGTTCCCTGTGCTATACAGTAGGTCCTTGTTGTTTATCTATTTTATATGCAGTAGTTTGTATCTGTTAATCCCAGTCTCCTAATTTATCCCTCCCCCTACCTTTCTGCTTTGGTAACCATAAGTTTGTTTTCTATGTCTGTGAGTCTATTTCTGTTTTGTAAATAAGATAATTTGTATCATTTTTAAGATTCCACATATAAGTGATATTATATATTTGTCTTGCTTTGTCTGACTTACTTCACTTAGTGTAATAATCTGTAGTTCCATCCATTCTTTGTTCTTTACTGAAGTTAAATTTTTAAAAAATTCAACAATATAATGACTAGAGAAAAATTAGCCACAGGATTAAGAGCCCCTTTGGCTTCAGGTCTTGGCTCTTCCACTTGCTGAGGTTGAGACCTTTAGCTCTTTGACCTTTTGGGGGCTCATCTGTAAAGTGAGGCAGCACAGAGCCCCAGCAGGTGGTAAACACATTGTACAGGTTAGCTGTTATTATCAACATCCTCCAGCTGAGATGATACGGACTGACCTGTTCAGCCTTTGGAACCCAGCTCAGGTGTTATCTCCTTTCCTAACCATCTCGGCCAGGTGTTCCTACAATGCTTTGTTCTCCCCTGCGTGGATCCTGCGTGCCATCCTCTTCTAATGATGATGACGAATATTGATGGAGCATTTACTCTGTGCTGGGCACTCTTCTAAGCATCTTGCTTGTTTGCATATTATCTCACCTAATTCTCACAGTGTCTCTTGAGTTCCACATCATCATTAATTCCCATTTTTCACTCTCATTTAGAAGGACCTGTCAGCACGTCCCCTCTAATAGGTGCTGAGTTTCTGGAGCTTTGGGATTGTGACTGAGGAAGCTTTGTACTCTCAGTCCTTGGAACAGTGACTCAGAAAAAGGGGTTGTTCAAGACATTGCCGAGTGAATAACGAATGCAGAAGTTAGGCACCACAAACCTAGCCCTGTGGTCACTGCACAGCTAGAATGTGAGAAGATTTGAGAATCTTTTATGGGCTCCTTGGCTCTGCTTTGTTGTCCTGAGTGTCACGTCTCTGCGGGGTCACAGCAGAGAAGTGGGCAAAGCTTTCCTCTGAGGGACAAAACTTACTGCTTTGTAGGGAAAGGTGTGATGTGAGCCCTTTGCCTGGGTCACTCTCACGGTCCTTTAGACATCAGCTTGGGCACTCCTTCCCCAGGATGGTGTTTCTGATCCCTGGGTGGGGAGTGGGTGGTGGGGGAGCGAGCCCCATCACATCCCTTCACCCAGTCCTGTGTGTTTCCCGGCTCGAGTTAACAGCCGTTCTCAGAGGCTGTGTATGGGATTCCGCTCACCGCCCGTCTCCCCTCGTGCCGCCCCTGCTAGGAGGGAAGGGCTATGTCCACCTGTCTCTGCTGTGTTCCCGGGGCCTCTGCTGTATCGGGGTCTGGACCGTTGCAGGTGTTCAACTCGTACTTGACAATGGAGCAAGGGCTAAGAGGGGAAGGAGTGGGTTATTGAAATTCAATTCAATGTTCAAATTCACAGCTGCTACTGATAAAGACTGTGGATAATGTTTTCAGGCTAATATTCTGAGGGTTGGTGAGCCTTTCTGTACCTTGGAGGTTGGCAAAGCTCGTGAGTGACTCTTCTGGAAGGAATCTCGCTCAGTGGGCAGAATCTAATGTGGCCGACGTCACTCCAGATCCTGTTAGAGTGGTTCCCTATTGGAGTGGTTCACAAGTTCCCCTCCGAGTGAGTCAGGATTCCCTGGTGGCATGAAAAATACAGATGTGACCCCCCTCCCCTGCCCCCACATCTGAATACACACCTACACATACCCCAAATCAGAATTTCTGGGGTGAAGCCCGGGAGGGCATGTGTATGACACATCACATCCTGGGGTGGTAATCACTGCCGACCTCTTTCAAGCCACTCAGTCCATTTCTGATGTTCTCAGTGTATATGGAGGGTGTTCCTGACGCACCTCTTTCAGGTGGAGAAAATGGATCAGGTTATAAAGGGCAAAGAGATGTTTTTTTTTTCCCCAGCACAAAAACACAGACTTTCTGTCTCTCTCTCTTATTCTCACCTTTCTCTGTTCTGTTCTTGTTGTCTTCACTGAACCATTCTTAGCTGAATCTTAAGAAATGGGTAGAGAAACAGCCCGAAACAGGCAAAGGTGAACTCAGGACTCACTTGTGTCCAGGGGCTGCTGGTGGCTTGTGGCCTCTCCGCCCTGGGGCATGCCAACAGGAGATGTGCGGCGTGCTGGGAACGTCTGGCGAGGGCTTATTCTATAATGGAGTCTCCGAAAAGCGAATTTACTGGTTTAATGGCCACATTTCCTCCTGCTCCCCTTTTTAAGCTTAAAAAAAGAACTCTGTCAAAACAACATGAGGCGTCACAGATGTAACCCTTCAAGTCTTTCTGAGCGTGCGAACCGTTCCTTGGCTCTAGGATGATTGTGAACGAACCTTTCCTCCCCAGCCTCCCATCGGCATCAGGTCCCCCTTTCCGCTTGGCACTCCGGGGGGCGGGGGGTGGAGCTGGGCACCGGGAGGGGCCCTGTCAAAAGTTGACATCTACATTCAGGGTACAAGTTGCTTCCCAGCATGTCACTTAGTTTCACCATTGTAAGAACATGAGGGCAGAGCGCTTTTATTTATAACACTTATGGGGTCTGAGAGAGTCAGTGATTTGCAGGCCGGGAGTAGACACAGGCCCTGAGACCCGCTTCCCAGGGCCCTCTTCACCATCTGGTCCCTCCTCACTGTCCAGGGTGGTAGCAGCCCCCCAACATAGGTGCAGGGTGGCACCTGCCGGTAGCTGGTTTAGCTCCGTGGGACTCTCAGGCATTTCTGTTCGCCTCTGGTCACTCTTAATAAATGCCCCTGTCCTACCTTTGAGACAGAAGCCTCAGGCTGAACGTTAATTCAGCCTGAGTGGAGGTGCTTAGAATGAGAACATGGTCCGAGAAATTTGTTAAGGTCTGTAAGGGAGGAACAGAGCTTAGCCTATTAGCGTCATGTTTATTCCTCTTGATGTTACGAAATTGCCATTTATTGACTGCTTCATGAACGCGCACGTTTCTCCCGGGGGCTTATTGTGTGCCAGGCACTGGCGTGGGGCGGGGGGTGTGGCAGTGTGGGCAGCTCCGAGTGGGAGCAGCAGAGGCTGTGTGAGGGCAGGGAGGCAGGTGTGTTGCCCTTCGGACAGGAAGGAGGCTCAGGAAGGCTTCTGAATGCACAGGGGACAGCTGGTGGGGGTGGGCTCGGAGTGAGGAAGCAGTGGTGAGGGGGTGGTGGGGCTGCCCCAGGTGACGTGAGGGGCAGAGCTGAGCATGCAGGCTGGGGCTGGACTTTGGATTTTATCCCAAGTGTGATCGGAAGCCTCCGGGGGTTGTGGAGCCCTGACTTGAGTTCTTAAAGCATCACTCTCTGGAGGCTGGCAGCTTGGATTAGGGTAGGGGAGCAGGAGCTGGGGAGGAGGGGTGGGATTCAGGATTTGTTCTGAAGGCAGAGCCAACGGCCTTTGCTGATGAACCGAGTGTAGAGTAGAGGAGGAATGAGTTGTTCGGCTGAGTGACAGCCAGTCTAGATGTGCACACCTGGGAGGCTTCTGTGGCCGTTGGCACTTCAGGATATTCAAATCCACGAGGCTCCTGGCAGGAGATGGGCCATCGGAATTAGCACCTCTCTGGAGCTGCTGCAGCTTCCTGGGTTATCTGTCTAACGGAGGGTTAGCTACTTTCCATGTCCTCCGACCAGCAGTATGTTCCATTGGCCTTTAGACCAAAGTCCAGGCCAGCCTGTGGCAGTCACCACCTCATCCTAGTTTCCCCGCCATCTCCAGCTATTTCCCCACCTGCATTAACCCATGTTCCAGACACATCAACTGCTCCCTCCCCTTCTGCCACCCCTTGAGGATGGGGGGTGGTCCATGGTACAGTGTGTGTCCTTAACATGCAACTTTCAGACGCTTCCAGGAAGGGAATTGGTTGGGAAACATAATTAGCTTTGTCTCTATGACCTAATGAATCCTTACATCAAGACTGAAGGCCCCAAAACACCCTGTTAGAGAATCTTCTCCTTGAAAGTAAGTTTGTTGAATTGAAAACCGTACAGACCCAACCATAAGCGGAATTGATTTTTATTTATCTAAATGAATTTTAGGGAGAGGAATCATGCAAACAAAGTCTGCCATTTCCCCCAGAAACCTCAAGGACAATTTTGGATCATCAACAATATGTATATCTGCAGCTGTGTGCTTGGAAGCTGCCAGCAAATCCAGTCCATATATCCGCACATGAATAGTCGTTTCTCACACTCAAGACTCATGTTTTGGAGACTTTCAGTTCTCTTTGTCCTCCTTTTTGGTTCCAGACGTGCAGTGTTGATTATGTTCTTATATTCCATACACCAAGCCCCAAACTAAAAGTAGAACACAAATCTTTGTTAATTTTTTATGGTAAAAATACATATAAATAATAATTTCTAGAAGTATAGAAATCTATAGATTAGAAAGTAGGAACTTTTTTAGTCCCATCCTCCAGAAAAGCCACTGTGAATAGTTTGGTGAATATCATTCCAGATCTTCTCCCTACACATATACAACCATATGTTTTATTATTTACAAAAATGGGATAATTTTATGCATGCTGTCTTACAATATGCTTTTTTTCTCTCAGCGACACATCTTGGGCATATTTTTCATGTCAACGCACATTTGTATTTTTTTAGTGGCTGTGGAATATTCCATTTTATATGTGTACTATAATTTATTTAGCCAATTCCCATTGGTGAATATGTGCGTTGCTCCCAATTTTCCGCGTTTATAAACAATCCTGAAATAAATGTCCTTGTATACAGATCTTTGGGTACTGTATGGCCTTACTGTAGTTAAGTTTCTAGATGAGAAAATATTAGGTCAAAAGATTTTTGATTTTCAGATTTTAATAGCCGTGGCCCAAAAGTTTGTACCAGTTTACACACCACTGCCATGCTGGTGTCTTGGTTGGATCTGCATTTTGATAGTCTTAGGTAATAGAAATCCCAGGGCTAGCGTCTACTATGCATGGTAGAGGTATCATTTTTGAATTACTAAAGTGCAAAAACTCCCTTGTTGAGTTCCATTTTGGTCGTGGTTTCATAAGCACAAAATGGTAACCATGACTCATGAGTGACAGGGAAGCCCAGCCCATTTTGACATTCTCTGTGGAGTCCCCACCACATGTCCCCCCACCCCCACGATGACAACCGTGCATGTATCAGGAGGTTTGCTGGGCTGGCTGGAGTAGGAAGTGCTTTGCTTTAAACCTACCTTTTACAGAGAAGTCAGTGGGTTGAAATACAAAGATCCTTAACTCCCACACTTGCTGGCTATGCACCCTTGGGTGCGTCACTCATTCTCCCTGAATTGATGTCTTTATCTGGCTAATGTCATTTTGTGAAAACTAACTGAGAAAGGAGACGTAAGCCCCTAGCCCAGTGCCTGACATGCAGCATTTGCTTGTTTTCTCCATCAGCTGAGCATCCTTCCTCTGTGGAGAACAGAGCTTCTGTTCAAGGACCAGACTTCACTGTGACGGGCGACTCCCGTTTCCCACCACTTCCAAGAGAAGGGTAAGTCTTAGTTGTTGGGATGCTCTGTTCCTCTTGACTTGTTTGCAATGTATTGGACATTAAATTACATCGTTGTACTGGATGCTTTTTTGTTTGTTTGGTTGGTTGTTTGGTTTTTCAGAGCAACTTTCTCTAACGGTCTTAACCATATCCATCTGGTTTTGCCAAGCGCGTTGTGAAATAAGTCATGTTACTGTTTGGTCGTTGTGTTGATCTAGCTAATTATGTTTAAAGCTGCCTATTGTTTTCAAAGGTGACTCTGTTGATGGTGGTTCCAATGGGGTGTGACTTGAGCCAAATACCAGAGTTGGGTCTATGAGGCTTTTCAGTCTGTGCACATGTGAAGTTGTTTCTTGGGCGAGCTGCTCTATCTGAGATTTGAAGAATCTGTCGCCCATGGTAATTTCCTTCTTTTGGTTGCTGCCTGGTAGTTTGGCGAGAGTCTTGCTATGCTTCTAGCCAAACTAGTCCAGGGTGTTCTAAGCCACACGGCTGTCCATCTGGGAGACCCCCAAGTGTCCTGGTGGATATGTGGGAAGCAGCTGCAGAGAGAGACCATACCTGGAGAAATGTGTAGAGCTTAGAAAGCTGGTGGGAAAATAAGCCCTGGACAGGAGGGAGGTAGCACAATCTAGTTTCTTATCTTGCTTTTATTTAACCACTATCAAAGGTAGGGAATGTGCTTGATAGTATCCTTAATCTTCAGATGAGGAAATGGGAACTCATGGGTTTAATGACTAAATTTAATGAGATTTGTAAAGCTCAAGCTTGAACTCAAGACTTGTGGTCCAGGACTCGCTCTTTTGGGGAAGACTGGGATGGTTGTAGCATCCCCAAAACTGTCACTAGGCTGAAGATGCAGGGGACCCAGATTCGGCATCCACAGCAAAGCAACAGGATTCAGCCACATGAAACTGCTGGAACAGGACCTGGTGGGAAACTAGAGTGAAACTGAGGCAGTGGCCTGGTTCTATGGCGTGTGTTGCTGAAGCCAGAGATGGAAGGACCAAGGATGGCAAGGTGTTCAGGACTCACTTCAAAGATACCAGTTGCGTCTCTCATTTCCAGTCCCACCTTGGAGAGGCTGGAGGCTGTTAACGTATTCTGTTAACGGTTCATTAGGGTTTGTTGGGTGTGAAGCATGGCAGAGCTCAGGGGAAATGAGGCCTTACCACTTCAGGTCAGAGGGGCTGCAGGTGGCAGATACTGTATGTGGGGTTCACAGCTGAGCCACAGAATCGCCCTATTCCAGGGGCTGCTTCTGCCTTCCTTGCCTCACCTCTGCATTGTCAATTGAGTGCGGCAAGTGATGCCAGTGATGCCAGACTGTACTGGGCTCTGTGGATCTCAGCCCACTCCACGAGGCTCTCTTCTTTTGTGTGGGACTCAGTTGGATCATCGGTGAAATGTATGCTGTTCACGTGGCAGACTTGCGTTTCTGAGCCAGGTAAACCTGCATGACCTTGGTCCCCTTTAAATTATACTCGTTTGTATCTCTATTTAATCTGCAAAATCACTTGTAGATAATAACAGCTTTTATCAGTTATATTCTCCAAGAATCCAGTGACACTAAGCCTCCTGATACAGGTTTACGATCTCAGATCATGCTCATGACCAGCTGATTGGGAGTTTTTCTATTCCCCTCCCAACCCTCCAGCCTCAGATTAATATCTAACATCTTTCTAGAAGGCTGATAACAAATATGTTTGTAAAGAGCAAAGACTTTTTTTTTTAAGCTAAGTTTTGGTTGACCAATTTATTTTCTGTTGGAGCAGAAAATAACCATAGAAGGCACAGGCCTGGGTGCTCAAATTCTTTCCCTTAAAATAAATGCTTTTTTTTTTAGAAATTGAAGTATAGTTGATTTACAATGTTGTATTAGTTTCTGGTATACAGCAAAGTGATTCAGTTATACACACATATATTCTTTGTCATTATAGGTTATTATAAGATATTGAATGTAGTTCCCTGTGCTATGCAGTAGGACCTTGTTATTTATCTATTTTATATAAAAAGTAGTTTGTATCTGGTAATCCCAAACTCCTAATTTATCCCTCCCCCACCCCGTTTCCCCTTTAGTAACCATAAGTTTGTTTTCTATGTCTGTGATTCTTTTTCTGTTTTGTAAATACGTTCATTTGTGTCATTTTTTTAGATTCCACATATAAGTCACATCATATGGTATTTGTCTATTTTTTGCTGACTTACTTCACTTAGTATGATAATCTCTGGGTCCATCCATGTTGCTGCTAACGGCACGTTTCATTCTTCTTTATAGCTGCGTAGTATTCCATCACATACATATATACAAGTTCTTCATCCAGTCCTCTGTCAGTGGGCATTTAGGCTTCTTCTATGTCTTGGCTGTTATAAATAGTGCTTCTATGAACATTGGGGTGTGTGTATCTTTTAGAATTAGAGTTTTCATCTTTTCAGGATATATGCCAGGAGTGGGATTGCTGAATCATATGGCAACTCTATTTTTAGTTTTTTAAGGGAAAAATGAATGTTTTAATTGCTGTCAATTAGAAGATGCTGAGGGTGATGGGCTGGGAAAGCCCAGGTAGGGCCTGCTGTATAGCAATGATGTCCAGTTACTGCAGTGACTTAGGGAAAAGCAAAGAAAGTGACGTGTTGAAGGGTAAGAGGATCTCTGTACATGATGCTGCACCATTTTCAGTCTTGCTCATCTCCTGGTCCTTGTTTTTATTTTTAAGGAATTAAAGGTAAATAATTTGTACTGCAATACACAGGAACACATACTGGGTGGGGTGTTCCTAGCACCACTTTTCTTTCTGAAACTTTCTGATGCTTTTGGGTAAGAAAATAAGATGTATTTTCTTTGTTCTGTAAACTTGCAGGAATTGAAAGCTAAGAGAGAAAATATAATCAGTAAATCTTTGGCTTAATCAAGCACCTAGACCCTGTGACCAATTTTTAGGAAAACAAAGAACAGGAACGTGTTAAAAGACACCATGGGATGCAATTAGCCAAACTCAGATATAGGAAATTCTAAAGAACAAATAATCTAATATCTTCCTTTTCTTCTTCAACAACAAGGACAACAATAAGACATGGGCAACATGAATGGGGGAACTGAGAAGTTAAAAGAGACTTAAGATGTATAACTAATAGTAATGTATGAACTGTACTCGGATATCAGTTCAAACAAGCAAACTACATAAAAGATTTATAATCTTGGAATCATTGGGAGGCAGCCCAGTAGCATTGAGCACTGCTAACATTAGATCGTGGGCTCTGACATCACGTTCCCCTAAAAGGAACCAGGTTTCCTTAAAGAAGTGGCCAATTCCATGCATGGTATACATTATGAATTTAGGAAATCTTGTCATGTCTGGTAGTGAGGAAGGTATGAAAGATGAATAGCATCATCTTGGAAGAACTCAGGAGCTAACTTGGTCAACGATGGGAAAGATGAGCATCAATAAGAACAGTTACTGCAGTGGATAGAAGTAGTTCAGATATTCTTAAATTCATGAGTTTATAATGACACTTTAAAAAGTAAAAGTGAGTTGGTCATTATTGGAGGATACCAAGGAACCAACTCGTTATTTGAAACCTGGTAAACAGGAGGGAAGTATCAAGCATTCGTTCTTCCTTTTTAATATGAACTGAGCTAGGAGACAGCCAAGTAGAAGAGGGGGAAGTTTCTCACTCTAGAAGTGATCCAGGATGAACTATTGCCATTTTGTAACCACTAAAGAATCGGTGAATATAGACATTGAACGTGAATGAATACTAACATCACAAAACTACAGACAAACAGATATTGTGCGCCTCCCCACCCAATAGAACACAGTACCCCTCTTGACACAAAAATACCTGAATATGCTTAAGCCTCTGGATCCAGCTGCCAACTTATAGGAAATTCAGAGGACAGAGAAACGTTAAATTGCACCATGGGGCCACAATCACCAAAATCCAGATTGCAGGGACTTTCACAGGACAAACAATCCAATTCCTTCATATTACAAGGAAAAGAAAAAAGGGATGGAAAAGGAACCTGTAAGATCAAAGGCGATTTAAAGGACATCAATCAAATACAAAGTGCAGATCGTCTTTAGATCCTATTTTTAAAAAGTATTCTAATTTTTAAAAACTGTAAAAATGTTAATGGCACATATGAGATTAGGATATTTGAACACTGTCTAGGGAATTATTATTTTGTTACATGTGGTCCTGGTATTGTGGTTATGTTAGAATCTTTATCCTCTATAGGTATATATTGAAATATTCACAGGAATGATACGAGGCCTGGGATTTACTTCAAAAACATAAAGTTAAGGGGAGATCTATTGGGATGGGGATGAGGCCAGACAGACGATGGGCTGATGGTTGTTGGGGCCAAGTGGTGCACGTAGAGAAGGTATTATTTTGTCTTTTTAGTGTATGTTCAAAACTCTAGATAATAAAAAATTTTTTAAAAAGGATAGGGAAATGTGAACACTGACTCAGTGTTTATGTTGAGGAGTTGATGTTATTTTTTAGGTTTATGATCATTTGGATTTACACATTTAAAAAGATAAAATGATTTCTGGGATTTGCTTCAAATCCTTGGTATTTGTGGGGATAAAAATGAAACAAAAGTGGCCATTATTGTATAAGTTTGAACATGTCCTAAGTTAAAGGTAACATACAAAAGGTAGGCTAGACTGTAATTGAAAAAAAAAAAAAAGGATTGCAGCATAGCATAATGAATGTAAAAATGCCTTGTGTCCATGAGCAAATTGAATGAAAGCCGAAATGTTCACTTTTATTACTATCATTTTTTCATGCTAAGGTCATCAAAAACAAAACCTAAAAAACACAAATGCACTTTAAGCAAAATAAATAGAAGTATACAAATCTGTTGACAGTAAAGGATTCTTCTTTGTAGCAATCCTATAATAAAATAAGGAATTTCTCAGCCTCATTCTCTCCCCCTTTATCATTTGAAGGTCAGTAATGCTATTGTGTATGAGTAAGATTTCTGGTGTCATTTATATAAACTGCATGCTAAATTAATTTCCTAAGTCAAACTTGAAGTTTATCAGAGTTAGACCTTGAAATTCATGTGTGAAAAATAGGTCAAATCACATATTACCAAAGAGAAAAGATAAGCACCATTTATTTAAGCTTTAAAATGTACTGAGATGAGATAAGAAGGATGTTTTCATCAAAATGGTAGGAGCTACCAAAAAAAGAAAGAAAAGACTTGATTATATAAGGTCTTAGATTCTAGACCCTGAAAAGTAGATTGAGAGGGTGGTGAGAAGAAGACATTTGGCAAAGTCAGAGTCAGGATCTGTGGGAGTTCAGATGTCTCAGAAGCCATGGGGGCTGTGGGTGCTTGCTCGATCTCCGCTCTGCTTCTGGTTGGAGGTGTTGGGAATCTAAAACTGACGTATGGCAGATTCCCCCGCAGGGAGGATTCTGAATGAGAATTAGGTTCTGCTAATTATATACTCTTCCGCTTTGGATTTGGCAGGCAGAAGTGGGGTGGAGGCCATCCGACTTTCATTTTTGGTGATGTTTCCGACAGCCGCACTTCAGGTTGCTTTCTTTGGGTTTCTGGCTCTTGCGAGGCGGTCGCAGAAGCAGAGCAGCTGTGGGGACCTCCGTACTCTGGCCTCCTGGTCCCTGGTTCGCGGCTGTGGGAGGGGGTCTTGAACCCACAGCTTCCGGACCAGCCTCAGGCTGGCAGCTGGTCTGGTGGATCAGTCCGCATTGTTCTGGGAGTCCCTGCTCTAGGCTCATCCCAGAACTTGTCTGTTGGCCCTTCCAAAAAGACTTTGTAAGCACCCAACTCCCTGTATTAAATCTCTTTCTGTTTAATATACCTAAAATGATACTATTTCCTGCATTGTACCTGATGGAAACAAGCCGTATGTAAAAGTTTTCAGACCTTCACAAATGAATGTATTAGTCCTGCCAAAATGCACCTTTCTTCCCTCCTACCAAGGCCTCTCACATCCCTCTGCATCATCTCCATGTCCCATTCTCTTGCTTCCTTCACTGTTTCTTGCAGCAGCCCCAACATTCTCAGGTATGAGCAGTCAGCTAGACTTCAGGGACCTTGACCTAGACCAGCTGCAGGAGGGATGGCACGTTGCCCCAGGCTCAGGTTCAGTTGCAGCTTCAGTGATCTTGGACTGTGCCAGCCTCTCTTTTACCCCCACATCTATTGTCACATTAATTCTAACACGTAGAGGTTTTATCCCTATTCAAAGAAAAGGTGTCTGAAGCTTAGAGACATTAAATAACATGTCCAGTATTTGTGCATAAAGGCGGATTCAGGATTGGATCCCAGTTTTGTCTGACAATCGAGTGAGCTTTGAAAACATGCTGATGTAGGCATATAGTAAGCATCATAGTTTAGTTCTGTAGTCCTGTTGAAGATTAAGTGGGAGCCACACGAGAAACAGAAGGATGTCTTTTCTTCTGTGCTGGTGAGAACAACCTTCTTGCCTTTTGGTTATTGAGTAGGAGACAGCCAAGGAATAAGACATGGGGAAAAAACACGTAAAAAATGAAGGGCGGTGGAGGTGAGCTGAGCTCGTGGCGTTGGTGCTATGGGGGGCAGAGACGGGTGGCATTGTTGCTCTTGTGGTGCTGGCTGCGGCAGTGGCAGTCCTGGTGGGCTTAGTGGTTGTGGTTCATATGGTGCTAATGCTCAGAAGTAGGAGAGCAGATTAAAAGCTGCTTAAAGATTTGTAGCGTCGCTTCACCCTAGCTGGTCATTTCCGCTCACTCCTTTCATTCTACAGTGACCCTCACGCTGCAGCGAAGGCTGCTTCTCCCTCCTTCCCAGCAAACCCTGCACAGCTCAGCCAGGCTGCACCGCTTGGCTGACGCCCGGATCCCTGTCCTTTCCCTGTGAGTAACTTACCCTCCAGCTGCAGACTCAGACTTCCTGTGTTCAGTTCTGTCACTGCACTGGCTCCAAAGAACAAACATGGGACTCCGTAGACAGTGGTCCCTCCACCAGCTCCAGCCCGGGCCTGGGAACTAAAATACCTGGTTCAGGATTCCTGTTCTGCAACTTGCTGTCTGTGTGATTTTGGCTGAGTTTCTTAATCTCTCCGAGCCTCTGTCTCCTCTCATCTCTAAAATGGGGGTGGGGTGGGGTGGAATAATAGTCCTTCACAAAATTAGAATGTGGATAATGGAGAGAGTTAATTATCTAGAACATGACAGGTGCTTAATACACGAAATCCATTGTATTTGCTGTACACACTCTAAATGGGCTCAGTGCATAAGTCCACTTGGGACGCTGATGAGAACGCAGGTGAGTATCAGAGTGTATTTCTTCATTGACCAGAATAGATTTTCAGTAAGAAACTCCCATTCAGGCTCATGCAAAACAGTCCAGTTCCTCTCAAATGGAGTGTTGTTTTTTTGACTTGGCAAGGGCATGGTGTACTCAGAGCCACTTACCGTCTTGTGTTGACAACAAAACGAAACAACAGCAAACAATTGGTGTTTGGCCTTGGGACTCTGATCTGAGGGATCTGCCCACGAGCTCTGGATGCACACTTCAAATAATCCGCAGATAAATATTATTTCCTCTTAAGAGGAGCCCATCAACCTAATGAATCACATTGAAGTAATTCTTATTTGCACATTTGCTGAGTGTTAAATGCCCATAAACTGTATTCTGAATAGCTCAGGTGCCATTAGACTTAGAGAGGTTGCAGAAATTTAATTGTCTCTCCCATTTTCATAAATGTTTGTGTTTATTTAAAAAAAATTACAGAGTTGAGAGCTTAAATTGAATATTTTCTAGAAGGAAGAAGGGAATAATTGATTGCATACCTTCCCATTTCTGCTTATAGACTATCTCACAAAATATCTAGATCGGAAACGCTATGAGATTGATAACATGCAAAAAACGTATTCAAGTGGGATGTTTTATGTAAATGCTCACATGATGCTCGACTCAAAAGTAACAGTCAATAAATATCAGTTCTTTTTGTATATTTACTAGTGCCTCAGTTTGATAATCCTAACTTATACTATGTTCAGAAATTGCATTTTCTCCGTTTTGCAAGGGTTTCTTTTTTTTTTTTCCTTGCAATCCATGGGGGTATTGACCATACCATGATGTAACCTCATACAGGAAATTACTAAGTAAAGTTGAGAAGGCTGGGTTGAAATGGAGTGTTCCTAGCACCCAAAGGAAAGGAGATATTACCATCTGCCGGTTCACAAGTCGTGTTTCAAATGTTTTCTTTGCGGTTAGGAGTCAGATCATCCCCTTGCTATACACTTAGTAATTTGTTAATTCATTCATCAAGCTTCTGAGTAGTATGCTGACAACCTTACTTGTCTCCAGTCCCCATCTATGGAATGAGTAGCCTGCCTGCCCTCTGGGTGTGCCATGACTACCAAGGCATATGTATTTATTAGGCTTATTTTCACAAGAAATACAAAAAAAGCACAAGATGTGACCCCTGCCTTCGTAGAACTATCTAGCCTGAGACCAAATGAAAGAAAACAGTGTGAAAATTTTTTTTTGTTTCCCTGAGAATTAGATACAGATACAGGGCTAGGCAACCACTGCTTTTGTCACCATGTTGAGTGCACATCCAGCTCCCTGGACGGTCTGGCCTTTCCTATCACAGCCGAGACCTCCTGAAGTTGCATGTAGGGATTGAGAAGACAACCTTTCCAGATAAAGCGAGATTATTCTTGTTATTGGTACACACACACATGGTCGGCAACCCCACGAAAAATTTCAAATAAAGCGCTCAAGTCCGTTGGTAGAAGAATGGGAAGTGAAGTTGATTCACACTCTGGGCGTTGAGCTTTGGGTCTTGGGTTGTATTTAGTGATTGGTTTCTGAAAAGCCTTCTGCAACCCAGACTGCAGTACCCTTTGATCTTCTACCGGTCCCATGAGGGTTACTGGCCCCAGTGAGGAAACTTGGCTTCTGATAAGGAAGAAGCTGGGGTTTTTTTCTTTCTTTTTTTTTTCTCCAGGTAGCACATGGGGGTCAGGAAGCAGGAGGGGAGGATGTCCCCTTGACCTGTGAGATAAGAAAACAAACAAACCCATCCGAGGCAGGAATGACATTTGTTCTGATGCCTAATTTTAGAAGCAGAATGTGAGGCAGACGAGTTGGAACACACATGAGCAGCCCCAATACAAAATTGAGGTGGCATGTTCTTGCTCTTCCTCTGAGGGCTGGGCTGTGGGACCAATGTACAGAGGGTTAATTGCTGATAGATTATGGTTTTCTACTGGGGTCAGGGGGGTCTGAGATAATCTAGCTGGCTCTCTGGGTCCGAGGAAATAGACTGGGTAGGAACTGAAGGATGAAAAGTAACTTTTCCTACATTAACCATCTAGGAAGCAACTAAGAAACAGACATAGAAAACCCCAGGATGGATGACTCCCTTGATTGAGTCTTCACGGTGCTCTGTAATTAGGGGCCCTGGACGGGTGCCTGAACATTCAAAGGAAACTGGGAGACTCAAGGCTGTCTACATGAGGGGTGGCAGATAATGGCATAAATGCCACTCTCTTCTTTGCCATGCCATGGCAGGTATCACCGATTCATCATGAGACTTTTTCCTGCTGAGATTTGCAATTCTTTTATGTTGATATCTACAAACTTGTGAAGACCACTTCTTCCTGGGTAAGATTTCATTTCATCTTTTTGGTTGGAATAAAAAGAAATCACAAGACATCAAGAAACTGATATCCATCAAAAGTTTCACTCTCTCTTCATTCCAACTTACTGTGGTGGTCATGAAGTCTCTTAAAGTGAAGTTGATCTTGGTGATCTATTCTGGTTGAAGGACTGGTCTAACATTTATTTTATTGTATTATGAGATCAAGTTTAATTTTCAGAGAGAGACTCTTACCAACCAAGCTTTCGGAAGTGAATGTTGTGCTACAGTAAGAAAGATATTTATTTGGTCTTTGCTCCCAGTTCCTGGCACAGAGCTCCTAAAACTCGGCATTTCTTGAGCGATGGGACAGTCTTTTTGTATTCATGAGAAGACTCTTTTCAGCACATCTGAATTTATGCTAATAAAGTGACTTCAGGCGGGTCCCTAGATAGTCTGAGATAGGGCAAGTCATCAGAAAGACCAAATGATTAGAGGGTTGGACCTTTCAACTTCTGTCCACAACCTCCAGGAAGGGGAGAGGGAGGGAGGCTGGAGATTAATCTATAAAAAGTCTTGAACAATGAGATTTAGCGAGCTTCCAGGTTGGTGAGCACAGAGAGGTGCTGGGGGGGTGGTGCACCTGGAGAGAGCAAGGAAGCCCTGTGCCCCTTCCTCCATACCTTGCTCTAAGCATCTCTTCCATCTGGCCCTTCCTGACTTGTATCCTTTTATAATAGATCAGTCAATCAGTAAATGTTTCCCTGAGCTCTGTTAGCCATTCTAGCAAATTATTAAACTACAGAAGGGAGTCATGGGGACCCTGGTTTACAGGTTGGTCAGAAGGGCAGGTGAGCAACCTGGACTTGCAGTTTGCCTCTGAAGTGGTGGGGAGGGAGCTGTCTTGTGGGGCTGAACCCTTCACCTGTAGGATCTGATACTATCTCCAGGTAGATAGTGTCAGAATTGAATTTGTAGGACACCCATTTGTTGTCTGCTGATATCAGAGACTTGCTTGGGGTGGGAAAACCCCCACATATCAGGTGTCAGAGGATGGAGAGTAGAGGAGAAAAAACAGAGTTTCTTTATTAGTGCTCAGTGAGTACTGTATTCGCATTACTTTGCCTGGGCCTTATCTACCTGTGAAGTAAAATTATAATGAGAAGAATTATGAGAACCAGAACTAAAAGAATCAGTTGCATAAATTCCTTCATTCATTTATTGTTTCGATCATCCTACAGGGCAAGGAAGGGGACAGATGATAAACAAGGAAAGAATGAATAAACAAGGTCATTTCAGACAGTATTAAATGTTATGAAGAGTATAAAACAGGGTATTGCAGTAGTGAATCAAAATACCACAAGTTACTATCAAATTTAATTGATTCCTGCTTTATTAGCGGACTGGCCTTTCTACAGTTGGTGAATTCCTGACACCAGCAGCAGAATGACTAGGGCCTTGGGCTGGGACATGCCGTCTCCCCTGGATAGTGGTTTAATGGGGACTGTGAATTGTGCCTCAGTGTGTCCATGCCTCACAGCCCCCTTCAGAGTGGTCAGCCCATCCTGACCTGGGGAGTAGCACAAAGCAGCTCCTGCTAAGAGCAAGAGCTCTGCAGCTGGAACAGACCTGGATACACACCCCGATTGTGCCACTGTCAGTCATTCAACAAATGTCCCCTGAGCATGTAGTATGTGCCAGGTGCTGTACTGGCGCTAAGGACAGGCACTGGACAACACGCAGCCCTTACTCTCACAATACCTATGTGACAGTGAACAAATAAATATGAAATATGATATATATCTTTGGACACCCATGTTCACAGCAGCATTATTCACAATAGCAAAAAGGTGGAAGCAATCCATGTCTGCTGATGGATGAATGGATGAACCAAAGGTGGTATAAACACACAACGGAATATTATTCAGCCTTAGAAAGGAAGGAAATTCTGACACCTGCAATGTGTGGATGAACCTTGA
Organism: Vicugna pacos; assembly: GCF_048564905.1. Taxonomy (NCBI): domain Eukaryota; kingdom Metazoa; phylum Chordata; class Mammalia; order Artiodactyla; family Camelidae; genus Vicugna; species Vicugna pacos. The sequence goes on along the minus strand of NC_133000.1, from coordinate 12,702,142 downwards.
GGACACTATGCTAAGTGAAATAAGCCAGTCACAAAAGGACAGATACTGTGTGATCTCACTTTTATGAGGCACCTAGAATAGCTCACTTCAGGTACACATAAATTCGTATAGACAGAAAATAGAAGGGTGGGTTGCTGGAATCAGGGAGAGAGGTGGGGAGTTGTGTCAGGGGCACAGAGTTTCAGTTTTGTAAGCTGATAAGTGTTCCGGAGATGGATGGTGGTGATGGTTGCACAACAGTGTGTATGTCCTTACCACCCCTGAACCATATACATAAAAATGTCTGAGGTGGTAGATTTTATATTATGTGTATTTTACTGCTACCAAAAAGCGGCACAAATCTAAAAGGAGGGGTGATCAATACTCAGATGAATAAAGCAGGGCAAGGGGAGGGGGAGGGGCCTGGGGACGTGGCTCTTTTGGGAGGGATGGTTTAGACACAGCCTCTTTTAGGACATGACGTGAGGATGTCTGAGAGAACGTTCCAGGCAGAGGGAAGAGCAAGTGCAGAGAGCCTGTGCTGGGAGCGTGCTTGGTGTGTTTGAGGGTCGGCAGGAGGTGGTGGACTGAAGGGGAGTGGGCGGGGGTGAGCAGACAGGACACGGGGCTGGGGTGGGAGGCGGAGGCCAGGTCAAGTAGCATCCGGTCAGGCATGGTAAGGCCTTCAGGCTGTGCTCCAAGGTGGAGAATAGACTTCAGGGGACCAAGAGTGGAGGCAGGATGACCAGTAGGGAAGCTGCTGTGGCCAGAAACCCCGTCAGGGCGAGGGGCGGGAGTGGCTTAGACTGGGTGGTACTGGTGGAAGCAGCGAGAGCTGGTCTGATTCTGCTTTTTATATATTGAAGGTAGTACCCCTGTGGGATTGTAGTCAATAAGGCAACTTTCATGCACACAATGATGGCTGTCTGCTGTGGGCTCACAGCCTTCCCACTGCGAGCTCCTCAATCCCGTTCAAGGTCTGTGCCGACCCAGCTGCCCCTCACCACTCTGTTTCTCGCCCCGGAGGCACAGGGAACTTCTGGGTCCCTGACGCGCGATATACTAGCTGTGGAGACCAGGGTGCTGCCTCCAACGGTCGGTCCGCCTGCCTCCCACCCTACCTGTCTCCCACCCCACCTGTGCGCTGTTGCTCTGGCTCCAGATGACAATGGCCGACTGTGACAGAGGGTCCCCAGAAATAAGCCCCATATCTAATCTGCCGCCTACAGCCGCCTACCCTTGGAGAGATGGAGGCCTTTGGGGAGTGGGGTTCACCACCTCTGACCCCGAATTTCTGCCTCTCCTGCATCTTCCTTCTCTTGTTCATCAGCCAAGAAGCATCAGACCTGCCCACCTTCCTGGAGAGGCCCTGCCTCAGGTGGGACTCCCCGAGCTGGTTTGCCAGGCTTGCCCCTTGAAACATGAAAGAAGGGTAAAGGGGTTTCGAAAACCCTTTTCTCTCTTGACAAAGCCTTTCCATGCATTTGAGAACCCTATTGTGGGTGTTAGAAGCTCAACTTCAATCTTTCCTTTTCCTGGCATTCTTACTTGACCGTCCCCATGTTCTTCCCTCCAACACTGTGCCCCCCCCCCCGAGGATGAAGGTCACTTACAGAGAAATGCCACAAAGAAGAGCACAGTGATAGATGCCCCTCACCCTATTGCGCTTTAATAGCTGGAAGCCGTTTCGTCGGTTCCCGAGGCAGAGTTGCCTGCGCCCCGTGGGTGGTCCCCAGGGCTGCGGGGAGAGGCCGGTGGTCGCTCGGTCTCCTCCGCTGGGTGCTGGGTGGGCACCAGGCCCATCCCTTTCCCTGACTGTTTGGCTGAAGAGATTTTGGAAACCGTCCAGAGAAGATTGTTAACGTTAGTCTGCAACAGGTTGTCACTCTCCTGGGGCAGAGCAGGAGGTGTGGAAACAGGCAGCCATGCGGTCAGATGGAGTTTCTGAAAGTTAAAGGGAGCCATGGTGTGAGTCAGGACCTTGGGCGCAGTGTGGGACCATGGGGCAGGAAGAGAAGGATCCCACGTTCCTGGTGGAACCAGGTCGGTCCTCGTTTTCAGCACTGGGCCGGCTTCTTGTCCGGACAGCTGGAGTAAGTTCAGATGGTGGTGAGATGCAGAAGCTGTGGGCTGTGGTCCATGCGCTGCCCGTCCTAAGTTGGGTCATTAAATTGCAAGACTCTGTTTCTTTATTGGTAAAATAAGAACAATATTGTGATAACCTCTGTCCAACCCGTTTCCCAGGCCTTCCCCACGGAGGCCTCCTGGTGTGTAAGACGGCTGCGTAAATTCCGAGGCTGGGACTAAAGAGGGGTGGGAGGCAGAAGTTACCCTAAACGCAGAGGCATCATGATTCAGAGTTTCCTAACACCCTTGCCTGGGAGCCTTGGGCACCGGCCTGGGCCTGAGGGTTCAGTGGGCAGCCCATCCCTTACCAGGAGCAGGGCTATTTGGGGGCAAGGAGAAAGCTCTGTGCAGTGGCCCCCGGTGGGGTCGTCTGAGGCTGATGCCTGCTCTTAGCAGCAAGCGTTTCCAATGCCCAACACAAGATTGTGGAGTGTTTTTGAGCAGCAATGTACAGGATGTCAGCTGTAAAACATTGCTGTGTTCACACTAGCGCTCAAGACATGTGAAGAAAAGTGAATATATTACTGCTGGAATATTTCTATATTAAGGAGAACCTTGCAATTACCCTACAGAGCCTTCTGGAAGAAATTAGGATCATTTTTAAGAGGCCTGCGTGAACACAGTGGGGCATTCATTCCTTTTATTTTATTCCTTACACATTTACAATTGGAACATTTTATTATTCTGGAATTACTAAGTAGTTTGGGGGAAGGATTATTTATTTTTAAATATATTTTTGAGAGCGCCTTTCCTTATTTCTTTTCATGTTAAAAAATTTATTCTCTCAGAAGCCAATTTTTTTTTCTTTTTTTGGCATGTGTGTGTATGTTTAAAAAAACCTTGGCCTGAGCATGAGAGGCTGACCTTTAACTTCAGAGGAGGAGGAGGAAGTGCAGCGAGGGGCAGCTGCGGAGGGGCGAGGGGGTGGGGGTGAGTCAGAGTCTGCAGCGCCCGCTTCTCCCCTCTCTGGCGCGGGCCAGGCCCGTCCATCCAATGCTGTATCGGAAAAAGAAATCCCGTAGAAGTGACTGCGGTGGTGATGACAGCATAAGTGGTTCCTCTTTGGAAATCTTAATGCTCCTGGAGCTGTGGGAGCACCAGTCAGCCTTCGTCGTCTCCCCTCCACCACTGACCAACGGGGAGGAACTGTGCGTTTTTCTCTCCAAGACGTAGGAGAGTGGCTGTAACCGTGAAAACCACCAGCCCCAGAAGCCAAACGGGAAGGACCGGAGGCAGATGAATGCACAGCGTCTCAGGGTGGACTCTGGGTTCACAGTGACCTTGAACCATTACTTCATTTTTTGGCAGCTGTGTCTGCAGAAGAAGGGGGGCAGCTGTATTTATTATCTGAGAGCTGTGGTGTCCTGCGTCTGTGTAGACTGGGTCACTGTCCATGGGGCATCCCCTGGGGAATCTCTCTCCCCCGACGGAAGAGGCTCTTGTCTGCCTGCCGCCTCCTCTATGAAACCTTTCCTACCTACCTGAGACCGCGGTGTGAGCCTTCTGTTCCCGCATTCCTGAAATCTCAACTCACAGCCCCGCCGTCTTTCATCCTTGACTTCAGGGCAGCACTTCTGGGGATGGTCTCATCCTCCTTAGCAACGGCAAACCAGCAGCATGAGCAGTTACTATGTATAAACCCCATCCTAGGCACAACATAGAGAGAGAGAGAGGAGACTTTTTTAGGGCCTTACAAAGTATCTGAGGAGAAGGTCATGGCTTCTTCCCCCAGCATGCCACTAAAACCCGTCTCACCAGGGTCGGAAGTGATCCCTCACGAACTCACGAACTCCAGCACTTCCCACCGCCTTTGCTGACACAGGAGAAGCAGTCTTGTGTCTGAACATCCTCTCTTGAACCCTAGAGACAGCACTCTGCCTTGGCTACCCTTCCTCCTCTCACACCACGTCTTGAGGTCAGTTGTTCCCGACATCTGTCCTGTGAATGTAGCTGCTGTTTTGCAGTGTCCCACTTTTGGTCTTCATCTCACTCCTCAATTTTTTTCTCAGTAATTTCATCTTATCCCAGAGTGTGTGAGTCTACATTTTAACAGACTTCCCATGTGTGCTCATTCCCAAGCACTTCTGAGAATCTCTGGACCTCCTAATCCCTCTGGTTCTTAGCTTTCCCATCTATAAAATGGGGATAATAATGGTTCTTGCCTCATTGGACTGTTGTCAGGATTAAATGGGTTCATACATGTAAAGCGCTGAGAGCAGTGCGTTGCTCATAGTCAGATTTATGTAGATGTCTGTTGTTGTTGAGTTTACACAGAAGCCTAATGGGAAATAAGTTCTCCAGGGAACATTGAGACTTTTTACAGAGACATAGTTGTTCTCCCAAGTCTGGTCTCCCCTCCAGATCCCCACATGCCTCCCCTACTCCCCCAGCATCTCTTGCAGCTGGGTGTGCCTGTGTAACTAGGTTCTGGGAAATGAGGGCTATGTGGAAACGTCCTGTGGCAGTTTCTGGGAACTTCCTACAATCCATCCAGTGTGTGCCCTTGGTCCTTTCTTCCTTCTGCCATTCTGCTGCATGGAACTTCAGGTGATGGCTGCCATCTTGAAACATGAGCATGAGGGCCGTCTATCAGACTTGTCAGGACTGTGAGCTGGAAGTGCACGAGGGCTCAGGGACTTCGTGTGGCACCGACTCCTTATGCCCTGGACCTCTGGAGTTCTACATGAGAAGGGAATGAACTTCTGTCTTTTTAAAGCCACTACTGTTTTGGGTCTGCAAGTTGACTCACAGGCAACCTAATCTTCAGTGATGCAGAATGCTGATAGAAGCAGTGCACATGGAATTGGGCTTTGAATGCCAGATCATGTTTTATTTGGTAAATAGTAGAAGAACTGTTGAAGGTTTGGGGTAACACAATGGAAAATCCACTTTAGGAAGATTAATCTTCCAGTCATCACCAGTCATGAAAAGGTAATGGAAAGAGCCTAGGAGGGGAGAACAAATAGGAGGCTGATGGGGAGTGGGCAGGACAGGAGGGAATGACAGACTCAGGCAGATAACCATGGTGAAAACGGAAGGGAGAGGCTGAGGGCAGAATCTGTGTTAAAAGAGACCCAAGAGTACCTCGCAGCTGAGCAGACGTCTTGGTGAAGACATGGGAGAGGGAAAAGGTGACTTTAAGAGTTTGAGTGAGAAATTTTGAGGATAGTGGTTTGCTGGAACTGTCTTGCACTGGTGTCTATCAGACTCTGCATTCAGTGACTACATGTTGGTAGTTTGCAAGTAGCCATGGTGGGAATATGGAAATACTGTGGAAATCAACAGATGCTACAAATATGGACTCCTCCACCTCCACCAGAGAGTCAGTTTACTGGCATACTATTTGAATTTGGAAAACACGAAAGTCAGAAGGAAGATTTGATTGGGGAGATACAGTGTGCTTCACTTTAACCATGAAAATTTGAGATATTGGCCAGCCACAGGGTGGGTGAAAGCTGGTTTGGAGGCAGACACTCAATGATAGAAGTGCTGAAGCTGTGGGTATCATAAATCATCTAGGAAGAGAGTGCGGACCAAAAAGAGAAGGGTAGAAAATGAGACCCTCAGCAACATCTCCTTTTAGGACTCAGAAGAGGAAAAGAAACCCATGGAAACAGAAGAAATAATCAGAGAGATGATGAGGAAATACAAGAAAGTTTCGTACCATGGAAAAGAGGAGGGAGCAGGGGCAGGAGCTGTAGAGGAGCTGAAGCCAATGAGGTCTCAGAAAAGTCTACTGGGTTTGGGGCTTAAGAAGCCATCAGAAGGCAATGTTTATAGAGGGATGGTTGCAGAAGCCAGATTCCTTCTTCAAAGCCTGGGTTCAAGAATATGAAGCTGATTTGTACAGCATCCAGCAAAACTTCCAGTGCATTACAGGCTATAAATAAATGCACTTTGATGCATTTTATAAATGCAAAGTACTTTGGAGATTACTTGACTGTGTCTGAAGAAACTGGGTCATTTACTGATCTTTAAAACTGCATGGAGACTGTGGCTGTCTAGTTCACCTTGACAGAAAAAGTGATCTTGGGTGTGGTGGAGATTGTATGTGGGGCATGCATCTTGGCCCACAGGATCGAGCTGTCATCCCTTGACTAAGGGGATAAGCCTGTCTGTGTGGAGCTGACTACACTGCATGTGCCTCAGGCCTGCCCTTTGATTTGTAGCTAATGCTGCAAGAGTCTTCTGTCCTTTGCTCCATGGCTCAGTCCTAGCCCTTGCCTGCAGCAATCACTTTGTCTTTGGCATTCTATGTTGGCCTCTACCTGCTACAACTGTGGTGATCTTTCTCTGTAGTTCAAAATCCCCAGGGTTATGCAAGAAAGTTCCTCAAAGTATTACTCTATTTCATAGTTACCTACCTCTTTTGGGAAAGTAGAGGGATGGGAGGCTGGAGGGAGAAGAAGAAATCACACTTAGAGAATGCCCACTATTTTACAAATTCATTTAGCAACGATTTATTGGGCACCTCTAGCTGTTAGGCCTTTCACATCTCAGATCATTCTTCCAGGGACCTCCTGGGAGGTTGTCCTGCCCATTTTACAGATGAGCACATCTGAGCTCACTCATTCCCCTGCAGGTGTTGGAGGGCAGATTAACTTCTAGAACTTTATGGTACGGAGTGGTTTTTTTTCTTAGCATTGTGTATGTTTGTTTCAGAGTTGACCTACAGATAATGAAATTCTCCAAACTCTGGCTGTAATATCCTCAGCAAGTCCTGGAGGCATGACTACATGTCGGGGTGGGACATCATCCGGAGTCCAGCACCTATTTATGCTCACCTCCTTGTGGATTCTACTTCCGATCACAGGCTCCAATTCTTTGTATACCCAGATTCTGGATGTAGAAATATAGAACTTGGAACACTGGCTCAAACTGTCATCCATTTTACATTTGACAAAATTCATTCAACAAAAATGTAATGAATTCTCACTCTGCTAAACCCTGGGATTGCAGAATTAAATAATCCTTTGTCCCTGCCCCCAAGGAATTGCCTATTACAGAGCAAGCCCAAGACCAGAAAGTAGGTCCTGCTCAGCCAAGCCAAAATCAATGATAAAATACCTGGTACTTTTTGGGTAACCTGTTGTCTCCATGCCATTTTGCTCTGTGGTTATCTTTACAATATTTCCTCCGTTTATTTCATATGACATCAGCTCCCTTGAGGCGTGAGTGCCTTGAGAGCTGGGACTATGTCTCATAGAACTTTGTAGCTGCACCATTGGCACAACGTCTGGCACATAATTTGTGTTCATCGGATGCTTGTTGAACTGATGGATGAGGTACAAGGACTGTTAATTAACAGTAGTATTTTTGTCTATCAAATATGAGGCCCAAAGACTGACTTAGTAAATCTAGAATGTACTCGCATTCAGTTTTTCTGATTTCTAAATGTTAGTGTTTTATACAACAATTTATTTGTTTAATTTTTGACCTCTAGTGTACAGAGTTGAATTCAATATACTTCTTGAGTCGTGATTCGCTAAAATCATCATTCTGGGCAAGGCCTCTCTCTTTGTAATGTTTTGGTTTTTCTTTCCTCTTATTTTCTCATCTCCTGCTCCCTGCTGCATGGCACACACTCTAGTTTGTTGTTTGAGTCCTTAGATATGCATGTGTATTTGAAGAATAGTGTTTGGATTATGTATGTGTGGTGGTTAATTCCCAAGCATTTAGAGGTTTTTCTGACTACCTTTCTGTTACTGATTAATTAAAATGCACTGTAAGATTTCAGCTCTATCAGATTTGCTGAGGCTTGCTTTATGGACTCAGATATCATCTATTTTAATAAATTTCTCATGCATATTTCAAAAGAGTATATATTCTGCAGTTGTTGGGTATAGTGTTTAATATGTCTCAGGTCAAGTTTATTATGTGGTTCATATTTTTTTACATTTTCATTGATTTTATGTTTGCTTGGAGAAATGTGTTAAAATCTACAATGTCTATGATTTTTTAAATAAAGTTTTTGTCCTTTTGTTTTATATATTCTGAGACTGTGATGTTAAGTGCTTAGAAATTTAGAATTGCTCTATCTTCCTAGTAGATAGAAGTTTTTGTGATTATGAAATGTCTCTTTTTCTGTAAGTGCTCCTTTCCTTAAAGCCTTTATTTTCTAATATTGATGTAGATACATCAGCTTTCTTGGGTTAATGTTTGTGTGGTGTATCTTTTTCATCCTTTTACTCTTGGCACTTCTATTTCTATATATTTAAAGTAAGTCTTTTGTAAGCAGCCTATAATTGGGTTTTGTTTTGATTTCTCAGTCTTTCAACTGAAGTGTTTAGTCAACTGCATTTAATGTAATTGCAGTATAGTTGGGATCAGAAATACCATCTTCCTATTTGCTTGGCAATGTGTTTTACCTTCTCCATGTTTCTTTTCTCTCCTTGTTTGCCTTCTCTTTGACATAATTTTTTTTTATAAAACATTCTTTTCTCTCCTCTATTAGCTTATACATTCTTTTACTATTGTTTATAACTTACACATTATTTTACTATTGTTAATGCTTACTCTAGAGATAACAGCATGTATCCTTGACAATTTAAAACTGAACATAAATGCATAGTGTTATCACTATTTAATCCTTTTCTTGCTGGAGTACTTCTTTCAGGAGTATTTTCAAAGAGGATCTTTTTGTGGTTACATGTTTAAGTCTTTGTGTTCCTGAGACTGTCTTTACTTCATCCTTAAATGGTAGTTTGCAGATATGAAATTCTGGATTTGAAATTCTTTTCTTTAATACTTTGAAAATAGTGCTTCTGTGTCTTCTGGGGGTTTTGATGAGGAATTTTTTGTGAATCTGATTCTTCTCGCTTTGGATATAACCCACTTTTACTCTCAGAATCTGTTGGAATTTTCTCTTGGCCTTTGATGCCTTAAATTTCATGTCCAGGTGTGAGTTTTTTCTCATTTAACCCAGTTGGCGCTGCAGGAGAGCCTGCTTCTGTGACGTTATGACTTAATTTCAGTTTTGGGAAATATTTAGTAATAACTTCTTCAGATATTTCCTCCCTTTCATTTTCTTTCTCTCTCTACTAGGAACTCCTACTGCACGAGTATTGGCTATTCTGCTTGTACCCTCCATATCTCCTAAATTTACGTTATGACTTTCCATCTCTGTCCTTTCTGAGGGCTGCCCCTGGACTTATTCTTCTGGCTCATTAATTTGTTCCTTGGCTGCTATTCAATCCATTTATTGAGCTCTTCATCTTATATAAAATATTTTCATCCCCAGTGTCATGGTGAATTATGTGTCAACTTGGTCAGGCTACGGTGCCCAGTTGCTTGGTTGAACATTAGTCTAGATGTGGCTGTGAAGGTATCCTGTGCAACAGTCAGTTGACTTTACGTAAAGATGATTATCCTCTACAACTTTGATATCCAGTCAAGTGAAGGTCTTTAGAACAAAAACTGAGATTTCCCAGAGAAGAAATTCTGTCTCAAGATTGTGTTGTAGAAATCCTGCCTGAGTTTCTAGCCTGCCTTATGGCTTTACAGATTCTAAAGTCAAAGAGATGACTTTAATGCGTGTCTGAGTTTCCAGCCCGCTGGTCTACCCAATTCCTAGCCTTGTCTCTGTCTCTTACTGATCTGTTTCTCTGAAGAACCCTGAATGACACACCTATTAGCTCCTTCATTTTTTAAAATTAGAACTACCTGCTCCTTCAATATCAATATTAATTTCAATATCCTCTCATCTCTTTGAGATATTTACTGTGCTTTTTTAAGATTCTTTGCCTGTGTTCGTTACATCGGCTTCCTTTGGTATAGATTGTTCAGTGAGCTGCTGTTCTTATTTAATGGCTCATTATTTCCCCCTGTGAATCGCATTTCATTGAAAATATTTCAGGGGCGCTCTGTCTATTTGTACTTCCCCAACCGGGTAAACTTGCCTCTCAGGGAATGCTCTTCTCTCTACCTTGGGCTGCTCTCATGTCACCCTTCAATTCTAGTGGGCACTGGCTGGGCTGGCATTGCTGCTTTTCTATTCCACTTTGATGATGGGGAAGATACTGATCTTTCCAGGACAATATTGGGAAAAGAAAAGGCAGACAATACTTTCCCCACTCCTCATGCTAAGCCATAGCCCTCACTCTCCTCCAATCTATGATGCCATTTCTCTTCCACGTGGTAACCCAACCACATTATATGTCTCGGGTGAGTCTTACAGTTGTAATGTCAGGTCTTGGGGTTCACCAAATTCCTTCCTGCTCCTGTAGTATCTCAGAATTTGATTTAGGGGAGGAAGCAGCAACTCGTCTGATTAGCTCATCATCTTATTGGCGCTCATTCAATCACTGTTGTGCGTTCATTGACTGATAAACTGAATGGCTAATGGATGTACAGATTTCCTGTGTGATGGCAGGCCAGTAAGCCCTGGGAATTTCATATTTCCTGATTCTGACTTGGAAAATGACATTACGAAACTCAGCCTCACAAATAAAAATAAATTAAAAGGCTGGCCAATGTGGCAGACCCACAACAATCTTCTTCGAGCTCACAGATCTCGGGGTGTGGGGGGAGATGGAGGAAGGAAAGGGAGTCAGGGTGCCTCGTGTGATGTCTCTGTGGGTGCTGCCTGGGCCCTGACTTGGTGCCCTACACCAGTGGGCACAGTGGAGAAGAGCTTCTCAGAGTAGACTACCTTCTGGTCCACAGAAGCCATTTTCAGTGCTCTGGGATGCTGCTGCCAACAGGTGTCACCCTGAATGCCAGAGGCTGCCTTTGTATCTGGGCATCATGCACCCCTGATGTGTGAACACTGAGCACACTGCAAGGTTCCTCGTCAGGAGGCTCCTCCTTGGGAAGAGCCCACGGAAAACCGCTAGATCCGCTCCCCGAAACAGAGAATTTCTAGGCTGGCGAGCTCTGGGTGTAGGCAGTGCTGGCCCCAGGGAGGCTGTTTCTCTATAGGTGAGAATCCCTGGCCGTGCTCCTCACATCCACACAGTGTCCTGCAGGCAGGAGGTCGGTGAGCTGCCCAGGGGAATCCCAACTCCGTCAGATTTCACAGCGCAGGAGAAGCACTGGGAGCAGAAATCTAAGAATCGTCATTAAGTGCTGTCGTTGGCGAGCACAGCTGCAAGCTATGCACAGAGTCGAGAGTGAAATGGTTAGAGAAAAGTACTTCACCTGCCCCTCAGATGGTGTATTTTCATGCTGCTGGAATAACAGTAACAATAATAATAATAACAGCAACAACTAACATTTATAAGAACTGAGTTTGCACCAGACAACGTGCGAAGTGTTTGTCTGGATGATCCATCCCCTCCAGGCACACCGACATCAGGAGCTGGTGAGAGCTACTGATCCCATTAGACCGACGCCACACCCAAGAGTCAGAGAGACTGCCTTGTCCCGGGTCACACGGAAACGAGTGGCCACGCTGGGCCGACTGCCTCGGGCCTCCCCAAGTGAATGACTGGCCGTATCGCGGCTCAGAACTCGAGCCCTTTTGTCTGAAGGGTGGACTTTGAGCGTTTGCCATGAGAAGACTTGCTTTTGTACCTCTCCTGAGTTGCTTAGTTAATAGGCCTTTGTTAGCAGAGGCCTCTGGCTCTAGAGGACTGAGCGTCAAGAAAGCAGCAGAGGTAATGGAGAGGCAGCGACATTTAACAGGCCCCCTTTCTTCTGCTGCCACGACTGGCATTTTGCTCCTGGGCCTGTTTCATTGTTCCCCTGGCAGTGAGCTAGAGGACACCAGCGGGACGGGCACAGCCAAAGTGCAGCTGCCCCAGGTCAGTGGGTGAAGTGGCCAGACCTGGGCGGCCGAGGCAGGGCAGGCGGGGCTACGTGTGGCCTTCAGAAATGCAGCTGCATGATTAGCTTCTCTGAGCCCCCAGAGTGAGCGAGGAGGCAAGTCTCACTTAGATGTTCTTTTGCCCTTTTGGTATTTGGTATTTTCCTCATCCAGGTCTGATGATCCCGGGCTGGTGCTTTCGGTTTACTTTCCTGATTCATGCTTCCTCTCTGAAGTGGATGGAGGAGGGTGTTTCTAGCCAGGCGCCCTTCCCATTTCTCATAAGCCAGGTACATAGAGAGGGGTGGGATCATGTGCTTCTTCTTCATGTCAGATGTACCCATGTGGACTGCCCTGGACATCTTGAGGAAGCCAGTGGAATCTTTCTGTGCATTTTCCCTTTGAAACAAGAAGTTGTATTTTGTCCAAACGGATGGAGCAGTGGCCGGAGGTGAAGTGGGGCTGGGGGAGCGAGGCGGGGTGTTGTGAAGTTTACGCTGGTCCGAAGCCTAGAGCAACCTCTCCTGGCTGCTGGCGCTTACTTGGGAATGCTTGAAGGACATTCGTTTCAGGGCTTGAACCCAGGTATGAGGAACAGAGGAAAAGAGGAAAAACTAAACCCAACTTTATCACCTAAGAAGACCTGGAACTCAGAAAAAAGTTGGTTTCAGTTTGGGATGAGGTCGGGATCAATTCTCTTGCTCACCCCATCCGGAAAACATACCTGCACAACCTTCTCTATCAAAGAGCACCTTTCAAGAAATACTGAGCCTGCAGGGTTGGCAGGGGTTGGGGGGGAGCCTTAGTAATGTGGTATCATCTTGATTTCTTTTGCAATGAAAATCTTAATCTTTTTTCATGAACCAGGTTCCAACCTATTAGAATTCTGGAAATGGCATGGTGACATTGCCACCTGGTTACAAGAGTGAAGTGAGGAGAGGTGTCTGTTCACAACTTTTTTCCTGGTAAATTTTCAAGTCATGCACACCAGTTGGGGTAATAAAAAAGCACTTGAGGTCTGCCAGGCAGCTTTCTCTAGGTCACTGGCTTTCACCTTGTGCTGGCCGAGCCTTCCCTGTGGGTCAAAGCTAGTTGATTGTCTTGCCGGCTTACAAAAGAAAAAGTAGGTGTCTCAGTGGGAGCAGAGTACAACCATCATCTCCACGAGGCTGTGTGTGCAAGGGACGTGAATAGAAGTGGGTTTCTGTGGAAGCCTTATGACTGAGCTTTTTGCTTTTATTATTTGGTTTCCATGGTAAGTCTTTTCAAAAGACTAAATTAGCAGTGTCTTTACATACCCAGGAGAGTAGTATGATGAACACTGCATCAGCAGAGGGCCTGAGAGTTTACCAGGCCAGCTTGGGTACCATGCCTCATTTGGTCCTCACAAAAGGCCTGTGAAGTAGGTAAGGATTATCATTCCCATTTTGCAGAAGAGGAAACTGAGACCCAAAGACAGTAAGTGGCTTACTCCTGACAACACAGTGAGAATGTAGCTATCTCAGGTGTCGTCAGGCCACCTAATGGAGGCTTTCAAAGATGTTCTGCCTCCTCCAGCATCAAGGCTGTCATATCAGGATCAACAGCTGCCGCTTCCATCACCCCCAAGACCTAATTGTGCAGCCACAGTTAGATGAATTCTCAGGTGAGAATGGTATGTGCGGAGGGCCGTGGGAATGTGTGCGAGCTTTTTAGTTTCAGTCACTTGGGGTGGAGGGAACAATTGAAATCTAGAGACAGGGGCCAGGAATGGTAAATATCTATCACACGCAGGACTGTCCCACAAAATGAAGACGTCTGCCCACATTTTCAATAGCATCCTTGTTGAGAAACAAGGAAGAGCATCTTTTGTCTTCTTTCTAAAAAATACATATGGGGTTTATACTTATGATTATATTTGAGATGAAGAGGTTTCCTCTGCTGAAAGGAACCTTTGAAAATGACTGCACTGGCTGTCCTTTGGGGTACCTCCAGCTCGAAACGCCCACTACTCTCTGCATCCTTGTTTCTGGCTCTCCCCAGAGTACCATGGAGAGGGGCGCTAGTCTGCTCTTGCTGGTCTCAAATTCCAAGGTGGAACCATTTTGACCTTGCTAGGAGAATATCTTAAAATGGGTGGGTGACTTGGGCCCTGCGCACAGGCACTGGCCCTTGCTGATCTGAACTGCTCGGGTGGAGATCCTGAGGTCCTCCCCGCCCATGAATAGGAATCTTGCTGCCAGTTCTGAGATTCAGCCGACCACCAGGTTAAAGGCATGGACCTGGATCCCAGAGTCCTCCATCCACTTGACAGCTGTCCTTCCGCACAGCATTGGATTTTCCCACAAAAACTGTCAGAGTTGAGGGTGGCGGAGAAGAGAGTGTCACCCATGCAGGAACCCGTCTGTCACAGCCATGAGCTGGTGAGAGCTGAGCTGTGACAGTTTATTCACAAACCCCGAGAGTGCCGCTGGCAGCATCTCAAACCCTTCCTGGATGGTCTTGGCTGCAGGGTTTCCTCACATCTGCTGCTGTCTGCCTCCCCACAGGAACTGGGAGACTGGGAGCCGCCGGAGAAGCCGGGCATTCTCTTACCAACTCCTTTTCCCAGTCAGTGACAGAGAGGCTTCAATATAGGTCAGGGTAGGAAGAGAAAGCTCTTCGGGGCTGCTGTAAAAATCCTAAAAGGTGCCACACACCTTCTGGTAATGCTGGGTTCCTCACAAGAACCTTGAAGGGTGGATGTGGTTATTCCCACTTGACAGATGGGGAAACTGAGGCTTGGAATGAGCACATAAAGTGTCCAAGACTCCACAGCTTCTAGGCAGTACAGCCAGGTTCCTGTCCACATCTGCCTCTGCTAAACTGCGTCTTCATGGCCATCGGCTCCCCTGCGTCTGCGAACCTCAGGCTGCCGTTCACCTCTGGGGTCTGTTTTCCTGTGTGAGGACTGCTGGGGTTGCCAGGAGGCTGCGAGCCCAGACGCTTGGGTCTTTGCTCACTGTCATATCCTCTTGTCTGGTCTGCACCTGGCGTTTAGGGAGCGCTGGGCAACTCCTGCTGAATGAACACGTTGGAAGTCTAGGCTTCCTTCACATATTTGTGTAGTAATCACATTTTGTTATAAGTTCTACTGCCCAGCTGCCTTGAGGACAAAGTAGCTTTGACCAAATCAATGCAGAATAATCCACAATGAACAAATGACCAGCATTTCAGATAAAGGTGGGATCAGTCATCCCCGTGCCTGGGCTGAGCCACGTTAGAGCCTGAGGTGAACAGGAGACTCGCTCGCCCTGATCCTGTCCTTACTTAAAATATTTCTATTTTGTTTACCACACATTTTTTGCATTGATTTTGACTTTTTAATGCTTCAGCATTAGTACATAATTCATCTTGATTACTGAGCTTCATGGTGTGAGTCCCTCACTCCCCTCTCCCTGGTCCCGGCCCTGCCTCTCTTTCCTGGGCTCCTCCCACTCGCCCCTCCTGCTCCTCCCCCTGGACTGTCCACTGTGCTCTGAGCTGGGCAGGTACCTTTGAGCCCCAGGGCCTTTGCTCAGGCCATTCTCTTTTCCTGGCCCTCCCTTTCCCCACATGACTGGAATTCTGTCTCCAACCTCCTTTAAGCCTCCACTTATTAATTTTTTTAAATTATTCTTTGCTTTATTCCTGTCTACTCTGGTGTAGATCCCATAAGGGCAGATGTTTTCATCTGTCACGGCCAGGCATGTGGTTAGATGCTCAATAAACATTTGATGTATGAAAGAATCAGTGAAGATGACAAACAGGTCTCACTGTTGAGGACCCTAATGGCCATAATTAGGAGTTTTGATCTAAGGGACTTTAGCCATTGTAGGTTTCTGAAAAAAGTAATAACTACCTAGCTCCAACATATATGTGCAGCACTATGCTAAGTACTTCATAGGTAGATTTGTCGCCTTGACTTCTCCTCATTATGCTTTTCCACATGGTTTTACAGATGAAGAAAGGATGACCTGGAGAAGTTAAGGATCTTGTCCAAGTGCAAGGGCCTTGGATTGATAAATAGATGAGTCTGTGCTTCAGTGAGGACTCAGTGTTTGCAGGATGTGTTGGATAAGGAAGCAAGGGACTGAAAGTCAGTGGAAAAGCAGAGAAGGCATGTGTGAGATGAGGGAGGAGAGGGCTCCCTCCTCCCGCCGTCATCCCTCCACTGTGTCACTCCGTCTCCTTCCACACGGACACGCGTCCTGGGAGGACCAGATGGGCTTACTGTCAATCAGTTGAAAGAAGATCGGAACTAGGTTGGGAGTGGCTGGCTGACAAGTTGTTTGCTCAACTAGACTGAACTCTCTTGAAAAAAAAAATGTGTTTAGGACTTGTTTTTCAATGAGATTTTAATTGGATTAGTGATGTTGTCTTTTGGAATAACAAACAAACCTGTACTGATTATGTATGGCTCCCGCTTGTTCATCGGGTCCCTGCTGGCAGCTCTCAGTTGTGCACAGCAGGCTGGCCAGTCTTTGGGAGCGCTTGAGGGACAAGGGCAGTGCTGGAAAGAAAGAGAAACCTATCGGGAACCCAGGAGAACCTGGGCTGGCGTCCTGCTTCTGCATACTTCACCCTTCTGAGCCCATTTCTACACGGATATGGTGATAATAACCCCTTTCTCACAGGTGTTGTAAGCATTCAATGAGATGGTTTGTACAAAGCGCCTCGTGTGTTACCTGGCACATAGGAGGGACGCTGTGGAGGTTTTTGGCCTTGACCCTTTTGTCTTTTCTTCCTTTTTTTTTCCCCCTGAGTTCTTTGTAGGCTGGTCAGTGGGCAAGTAGGAACAGGTGGAGGACAAGAGCGGGACATGATGGCCTTCTAGGAAGCACAGACCAGTAGGGCTACAGATGACCTGCAAATATCGCCATGTGATTACACAAGCACACACTGAAAAGTGATATGTGATAATAAGAGTATTTAAAGAACACTGTTTCTCCAAGGAGTTTGGAGCACTTCTGCACACATGATCTCATCAGCCCTGGCAGAATCCCTCGGAGAGGCCGTCGTCTTCATTTTCAGGAGGGGAACGGGATGCTGGAAGGACCCGAGACCCGTCTGGTTCCTGTCCTTTCTCCGCTCTCAGCTCAGCCTGGTCTTGTGAGCCACCCAGCAGGCAAGGGTTGCCTGGAACGTCAGTGACCCCTTCAGAGTGCCTACACTCCCCCCCAAATCCCCAACATCTTAAGCATCTTAACAAAGCAATGCTTTCTTATGGGGAAAGTAGAGCTTTCCAGGAAAGTTTTCTTGAGATGAATTCCTGGAACAGCAACTTCATCTTATGAGAATTAAGGTGCTTAGGTAAAGCCCACAAGGGGATTTGCTTCACTCTAGAGTCCCAAGAGGGCAAGTTGAGACATGACTTGTCCGTGGAAATGGTTTCTGATGAATCTACGGAATCAAAATTCTTCTGAACCATTGCTTTTCTCTCCTCCTCTTTTTCTTTCTCTCTCTCTTTTTTTTTTGTTTGGAGGGGGGCAGATTGTTGACCCAGGGCCATTAAAAATGGACAACTCTCCAGAATGAGTCTGGTTAAGAAGAGGAAGTGCAGGCACAAAGTTAGAGCAAAGCTGAACTTTCTTCAAACTGCAGCTGAAGAGGTCAACGTGCTCTGAGATGGAGAGAGGGCAGCTCGCTATTTGTTTTAACACTGATCCTCGTTGCAGACGACAGTCATCAGGGGCTCAGTGTACCTTCTACTCAAGCTGTTAGGTGGACGCAGGTGACTGTCATTCAGGAGGATGCCGGGGAGGCGGGATCCAGGCAGTGTGCCGAGATGCGCTTGGCTTGATCACATCAGCCCATCGTCCTAAAAACTGGATGCAACAACCATAGCGAGGTGGATGCTGATCTGTGATCTCAGTTGGACCCATTGCATCAGATGGGCCACAATTCCTGCAGCCACTCAAAAGTCCTTCAATTGTAACTGAAACATTTAGCAAGCTGTTAAGTAACAATTATATCATGGAGTTTTACATTCAGAAAAAGCAGTCATGGACCAGGCACTGTACGAGTTGGAAGCGATATAAGGAGGAAGGCTTCACAGAGCATTTTCACAGACTTTTCCCGGACTTCATGCTCACAGCAATCTTATGAGGATGAGCATGTATTGCTCTCATTTTGTAGGTGAGGTGACCAAAGCTCAGGGAGATGACTAAAACTGACTCGAAATCCCATGTATAGACAATAGACCGGAGCCAAGTCTTTTGAAAACAAATGACTCTAACAACTAACGTTATCGAACATTCACTCTGGGCAGAGGCTCGCCTTAGTTGCTTTATGTGTCCAGGATTACATCTCATTCTCAAAACAATCCTAGGAAGTAGGTGCTATTTTTATGGTACCCAATTCACAGAAATAGTCCTGTTTGCTCAGAGGCACAGAGAGTTAAGTAACTTCTGAGAGGGAGGAAGACACGGAGCCGGGATCACGGCCGCCAGCCTGGCCGAGCCCTTCTCCTGGCCCGCTGCGCTGCCCTCTGGGAGCCGGGCGTGCGCTTGCGTTTCCTTCTGGGAGGAATGTGTCAGCTGTTATCCATTAGAAGTCTCTCCTTTCAAACATTTAACGAGAATGCCACGTTCCGGGCACACTTTGTGCCTGTCCACAGCAGTGGTCCTTTCCGGGCTGTGGTCTGTGTGCAGCCTGTGGGAGAGGGCTGACACTGAGGGGAGTGGGTGCTGTCTGGTTTAGTCTGAACTGCCTGGTCTGACAGGAGCATCACTCGGCAAGCTGCAGCTTCCTCGTGAAGATTCAGTCCCGATGGCTCTCCCATGGGATTGCCTGCTCTGCCCGGAGCCCCTGATGACCCCGGGCAGCTTTTAGGCTTTTTTTTAAATGATATTTTATTGTGTTATACTATTGGTATTTTGGGTAAAGTTTCCCCTCTGTTCTCCAAATTTCCTGTCATGTAGTTGTATCTTTAAAAATTTTTTTGTCATAATTTACTTCTTTAAAGGCCCTATCCCCAAATACAGTCACACTGTGAGGTGCTGGGGTTAGGGCGTCAACACGTGAGTTTTGGAGGACACCATTCAGCACTTAGCAATAGCGGAGCAGCAGCATTCCCTGCCATGGAGCGGTTGTGGTTTCTCCAAGTCCTAATGAGATGAGGTGGTGGGGAGGGACAGGCAGTGGACGTGGCTGACTAACAGCCGGGGAGGTCTGGCCACACTGCTTCCCAGCTCTGGCCACCTGGAGACAAGCTGCCTCGCTAAGGCTTCAGAACCGACTGCCGGATCCTGAGCGTCCTTGGCTTCTCCGATACGTACTTGCAAGATGCTAGCTGGCTTCATCCTCCTCAGATAGGACCAGGTGGTGGGGAGACGGGGGCTGGCCCGGGAGGCTGGGTGCTGAGACAGTAGGGGCGGCACCGTTCCTGTCTCCAAGCTGAGGCTGGTTCAGGGCTGGGCCAGCGCAGCCTTTGTCTGAGGCCCAACGGGACTGATGGTTTCGTGAGCAAACCTCCCAGGATGGGGCAGCAGCCGCAGAGAAAGTTCTCTTTCCTCATTTGATGGGGCAAGAGCTGGCAGGACACATTCTCCCTGGGGAGGGAGGCGAGGGATTGGGGCAGAGGTGGAGAGTGGCGCCAAGTCAGCGGGAGGGAAGCGTGAGCTGAAGGGACAAGGGAGAGGGTGAGAGGCAGAGGGGCCACTCCAGCCCCGGCCCACCAACGTCAGAGATGGGCAAGGCCTTCGAGTGGCCTTTTCTAGCCTTTGTTTGGTAAAGAACTGGACAGCTTGTCACATGGAGCACATCACTGGAGCATATGACACAACTTAGGAAACACCAAAGAAGTTCAACACGTTTGGTTTCCAAAATTGAGACAGCCTTGTTTTTGAACAGTGTGTTTAAGACTCACGCATGGACTTGAAGCTCCAGGCTGAACTTTTCTTATTAGCTCATCCTTTACCTATTTCCAAGTTTTCTAAAACATACTTAAAGATAGTCAGGTATTGACAATGACAGCATTGATAGATATTCAGATTGTTTTTTATGATTATAAAAATACATATTGTAGAAAATGTGAAATATATATATACACACAGAGTCACAGAGGAGAAAATGTAAAATCACTCATGAATTCAGACATAACCATTTTTAAAGGGTCTTGGCATTCATTTGTGTAGTATTGTCCTTTTACATTTGTATAAATATCTATAAGTGCATATATGTATAAATATATAATACATATAAATATATGAACATATATAATTATTTTTACAAACGGGATCATTCAAGACATACTTTTCAGTTGCTACATTTTGAACGTTGCTGACAGTTCCTACATCATGATTTTTATTATTTTATTTTATGTTTTCCACATCTAGTCCCTTTTATTATCATTTTAACATTCTCTACAGACAATGCACGCCTTTATTCCTTGTTGCCTAAATCCAGAGAGTGCCACCTCATCGCCATGACTGCTCCCCTTGGTATGCTGCCTCCTCCTCCTCCTCCTTCTTTTTAACTGAAGTGCAGTTGATTTACAAGGTTGTGTTAGTTTCTGGCATACAGCGTAGTGTATATCATGATTTTTAAATAGCTGTTGAGTGGCCCATTGGATGGATTTACTGCAGTTTCTTTAATTTCCTGTTGTAGAACATTTCTTTTCCTCTCTTTTAAAAACAAGACTTAACTGAACATCCCTGTAGAAACCTTTCCATGTCCTGTTTTATGATAGGTGTGAACTTCGGTCCTGGACTCCTTTGATATTCTGAACCATGCCTGGGAAGGAATGATAATGTGCATTTGGGGGCTTCGCTGGCTGATGGGAACCAGGGGTGGGATCCTGGAGCCCACAGGTTGGTGTGGCTGTGTCTCACATTAATCCAGTTTTAATTTGGATGAACAGAAACTGTATCCATAACAAAAAGCATCAGGCCATATCTGAGGAATTGTGCAAAGGTCTGATGTTAAGTGTAATAGGGGAAATGGCAAATGGGAGTTTGTTGAGAGTGAGGCAGGGTGAGGTTCTTCAAAAGATCCTGCAAAGCCGTCCTAGGTTTGTAGAATGAGGGCTGCTCTTTTGGTCATAGAAAGTGTGCATTCGCGTTTCTTCAGTCTTAGTGGGCCAGAGTAGGAGAAGGAATGCCATGGGCTTTCTGCCCAGTGACTTTCTGTACAGGAAGTCTAGATGGTAGGTGCGGTGGCTCTATGTTCATGAGATGCCTAGGCTCTGTCTTGTCCATCATCCTTAGAGCCTGGTTTCCTTCTTGAAGATACCCTCATAGTCCCACATGACAACTGGAGCGCCATTACATCTTCATTTCAGGCAGGGCTGATGTTTTCCCAAAAGGCATAGGTATGATCAACAAGTTGTTAAAATATCAACCTATTTCCGAATGCGTAGGCAGAGATATCACTGCCTCTTGGTATCTCTGGGTTGTCCTCCAAATCCAGCAACTAAAGAGTTAACACAAGCTGCAGCCGAATCCTGCAGGACTCTTCTCAGCATCAAGGCTGGTGTCCATTGGAATGGTTGAACATACTCCAAATTAACCCCAATTCCAGGTCGGAAGACAGGAGGGGCAAGCAAAAGGGTTCACTTCCCAGGTAAGCTGGCCTCCTTCACTAGACTCCTTCTCACAAGCCCCACCCATCACTGGCCGCCTCTTTCTGGAATGCAGGCTGGGAAATGTAGTTCTGTAGCCATCCAGATGTCATCCTTCCAACACTATCAAGTTCTCTTTCTAAGGAAGCAAGAGTGTTGGGTAGGTAACCCTACTCAGAGAAGCAAAGCCTTTGGTGGCTACTGTGGAAGAGGCTCAATGTTTTTACACCTTGGTGTGAATAACGTCCCAAATCCAGTCAGCAAAACTTTGGAGAAAGAATTCTCCCTTATAGTCGCTTACTGTGTGTGTGAGAGAGAGAGATGTGGGGAGGAGAGGGGTGAAAGGTAAGAGGAGGGGAGGTTATGCAGCTGGGGTGTTGAATCTCCAGAAATAAAAGAAACAGCATTTGTAGCTGTGTCTAGTTTAAGGAAAAAACATGATTCTCCCCTCTACCTAGAACAACTGCCTAAGAAAACCCCTCCTACAGTTCCTGAAAACAAAAACAAATAAGTAAAACAAAAACAAACTTCCCCCCAAAGCTGGTAGGAGTGTACATTAGGAGGCAATTCGGCAGTATTTAGCAAAACAAAAAATTCACACACCATTGGACCCAGCAAATCCACTTCCTGAGATCTCGTCTAAGAACTGCTCATCTGCCTGGGTGAAGATGTCTGCACAAAGCTGTTGATTGTGGTGTGGCCTTCAGAGCAGGAAGATGGGCAACCACACGAACAACTATCCGTAGGAGGTTTGTTAAACCAAATTAGGGTCTATCTCTTCTGAAGAATTAAAAACATGATGATATTGTGTTATCATAGAAAAATCTCCGTAATATATTTGGAGAGGAATAAGCAAATTGCAGAACAATTTGAATGCAATTTTGGTATGACAATACTTGTAGAGAAAAGAAATTGTACATATATGCATCTGTATAAAAGAGAACTGGGAGGAGGCCCCACGCTGTTGACAGCTGGAGGGGGGTGGGGGTGAGTGTTGAAGGAACTTTTATGTTTTGTCCTCTCTGCAGGCAGACCTGGAGATACTTCAGGTTTGGTTCCAGATCACCACAGTAAAGCTAATATCACAGTAAAGATAAAGTGAGTCATGCAAATTTTTTGGTTTCCTAGTGCATAAAAAAGTTCACACTAGGCTGTAGTCTATTAATTGCCCAATAGCATTATGCCTCAAACAATGTACATACCTTAATTTTAAAAATGCTTTATTGCTAAAAAATGCTAGCCATTGCCTGAGCCTTCAGTGAGTTGTGATCTTTTTGTAGTGGTCACATCAGAGATCACTGATCACAGGTCACAACTAGAAACATAGTCATCATGGATACATTTGAAATATTGCGAGAATTAAAATATGCCCAGAGACATGAAGTGAGCAAACGCTGTCGGAAAAATGGTGCTGATAGACTTGCTCAAGGCAGTGTGGCTGGAACAGAATCCCAGAGAGAGTTGGCGGCCTGCTCTCCTGACCGGTAACCTGAGAGAAGGGAGGAGGAGGCCTCGGGTAAACTGCTGCTGCGCGCCTCTGCTCCCTCCCCGCAGCCGCCTGGTCCTGGTCCTTTTCCTAAACCGTCAGCCTCATCCCTAGGCTTGCTGTTGCCTCTGACTGAGCATCTTCCCTCAGCTCCTTTAGGTCTTTACTCCACTGCTCAGAGCAGCCCTCTGTGCCACCCTCTAACGCTGCTTCCGTAGCCCTTGCCACCCGCCAGCGGCACTTCTTCCACCTGGCTCTTGTCTTTTCCTTGCCCTGGAGCCGGAGCACTGGAGTCTGAGCTCCGGGGCCCGAGCACCAGGGCAGAGGCAGCCCGTGTTCACTGCTCTGCCCCGACAGCGCACTGAGTCTGCCACACAGAGAGGGCTTCCAGGAGACGTTTGTTGAGGGAGTGATGAGAGGGCAGGAGGGGACGGCCTAGGAGGGGCGAGGAGCTCGGTGGAGGGCCTTGGGGTGGGGCTGGTAGAGACAGGGGTTAAGGGAGTTGGAGGAACCCTCCACACAAACTTATTCTAATATATTTTCATTGAAGGCCTATGGCCCCAACCCCTCCTCCCTGGCCCTGCCTTTTGGCTGGGCTAGTGGCCTTGCCGGCCCAGGGGAAAATGGCTGGCCGTCTGGGTGGCCTGGAGTCCCTCTCTGGTGTGGGAAAGGACGGGGACTGGTGTAATCCACAGTGCTCAGAGCAAGGAGCGCCCCGTGCTCATGCCTTCCTGACGCTGGCAGCCCCAGGCTTCCCATCAGAGCCCACAGCCTGGCCCCAAGGCCCAGGGAAGGCTGGACACACAGCCGGCTCTCTGTGCTGCTGGGCGTGGGGGCTGCAGGTGGTCCCCTCTGGCGGGAGAGTAATTGGCACTTCCTGCTCCCAGGCAGCCCTGGGCTCTCCGGGGTCCTGCTCTGGTCCCTGACCCCCGAGACAGAAACATCCTTTCCGCTGGGGGCCCGGAGACCCTTGATAGTTTCAGGTCATCACATGTTCCCTTGCCTTCTTGAACTGCTGATTGTCCCTCCTTCCTGGCCCCAGGGTGTCTGCTCCCTTAGCGTCACCCATGGCTGCCCTTTGTGGAGTGACTCAGCCAGGCCCTGAGCCGGTTACCTCTCCTCATCCTCAAATTCCCTTGTGAGGCCAGTGCTGTTATTTCCTGCATTTTACAGATTGATCTGAACGATTTGCACCACTTACTGAGACTTCCTAGCATGCCAGGCAGTGTCCTCAGCACACCTTGGGGACAGATTCTGTTTTTGTTCCCGAGTACTTGCTGCCCCTCCTGTGGGACCATCACACTCCACACCCTGAGGATGACAGTAGGACTAATTTGGCCAAAGGGATTGGATGGGCAGACTTCAGCGTAGAAGCTCTGGGAGTCATTGCGGGCTCTTTTGTCTTCCCTCCATGCCAGCCCCGCTGGGCCCAGAAAGGGGTGAGTCCAGGCCGTCTGGTTTCCAGAATCAAGACCTGCGGCCAAACCACAAAGAACATGTAACGGGAGCAAGAAATAAACCTTTGTTGTTATAAGCCGCTGAGATTTGGGGGTTGTTTGCAACGTAATCTAGAGAAAGCTGGTGGATACAATGTGCTTTACCCCATTTAATCCTAAGAATAGCCCTGGGGGGTAGGTATTCATATCCCCATTTTCATCATTAATACCATAACCCCACTAAATCCTGGCGAAGGAGTCTGTATGGCTCCGTCTCCACGTAGAATAAACTTTAAAGAAACACAGAACAAGAGCCAAACTAATTAAAAGGGAATTTTATTCTTTCGTCTTTAGAAAAAAACTTAGAAGGGGGTCCATGTGAAACTCTTAATTGAATTCCTTCTTCCCTCCCACCCTCTTTCCTTTCACCCACAGCCTTCCCCCAGCCTGTCCCCGGTTCCCCAGATTCTCTCCCATCCCAAGTGCCCCATCTTTCTTCACCTCCACTCCCCTCCCTCCCCAACAAAGCAGACTCATTTTTTTCTCACTAAAAAAGATCTTGGAACCCGCCTGTCTTGGGAACGTGCCATGGTCTCTTTGTCAGGGTGGATACTCTCTGCACACCCTGGAGGTGATTTATCCAGAAGCCGCCTTCCACACCCACTGATCCAGGGTCCAGCCCCATCAACTCAGAGAGACTGCGTGACCTGTTTAGCTCCAACCCCAGAGAATGATCATCCTTCCTGGCCAAAAGGAGGAAGAAGAGGGAAAATGGGCAGAATGCTCTTTAACGGGGAGGGGGGAGGGGCAACGGCTGTGCCGACCACAAGTGAATCATTACATCGGCGATGATAATAACAACAGCAGCTCATTTTATTAAGCGGTCGCTGCCTCCCAGACACTGTGCTGAGCGTTTTATGCATATTTATCTCATTCATGCCTTATCGCAACCCTGGAAGATAACAAAACCCTCATTTTAATAGAAGAGAGCTATAGAAGCCGAGAGAAGTTGAGAAACTGGCCCAAGGACTAAGCGCGAAAGTGATAGAACTCAAGCTCAGAACCGGTTCAGAATCCACCGCCTGCTGCATAACCCCGCGCCATGCCGCGCTGAGGAGGTTGGCTCACTTCTTACAAACTCGTGCCGCTGAGCCCGGCCCCGAGCCCGCCCACGAGGTCCTTCTGCACACGTGCTCCCCCCCCCCCCCCCCGCTTCCTTCACCAGCTTTCCCTGGCCCCTCCGTTCCGTGCTGAGGGGCCTCGCTCTCTCCTCTTTGAGGCGCCAGCCCGGGGGGGGGGACACTTCTGTCCCTGTTCCTGTCAGCTTGCCTGGGTGCAGGCATTGGTCCTGCAGACCCCGGCTTTGGCCTCGCCGCCTCTGGGATGCCCCCTCCCCCCGGCACGGCCCCCTCATCTCCCTTGTCAGGGTCCTTCTTGCGTCTCTCCTGTTTCACTGTGTCCCCGGGGCCTCGCACAGCCTTAGGATGGAGTGTGCGCTCAGTGAGTGTTTGTTTAATGAATGGATGATTAATGTTTATTTATTCGATTTACATGAAGTGGATTGTTTGGTTCCTCTTACTGTTTGGTGAAGGTTCCAGGCCACATCTGGATTTGATATGTGTAGTCAGTGGCCCGAAAGCCCTTGCATGAGCAACATCTTCCTTCCTGCCCAGTGCTTGACTTTCATATTTGCCACATGAGATATTTCACCTTTGCCATCTCCAGAGCAGACCATTTTTTTTTTCCATTAAAACAAATTTCAGAGAGCCCTACTCTGGAGGACTCAGTCATCCTTTTTTTGGTCCAGGATGGACCCTTTCCACATACTCTGAGATGACTTCTCAAGATGCTTTCCGGTCACAGCCCGTGACCCCGGGTCCAGCCCCCGTCACCTCTTAGGAATGAGAGGAGGAGGCCTTAGGCCAGAGGATGATTTACTGGCACCACAGATTTGTCGTGTGATATTCTCTGGACCTCAGGCATCCATGACAACAACATGAATATCGTTCTCATCAAGGGATAAAAGAAAATTCTTTTGCAACTTGCAGGCAAAAAGAAAGCCAGCCAACTTACCGATAAAAAAATGGCCGGCATCGGAGGCCTCACCTGAGGGTCTCTCTGGCTTCCCGCACAAGGAAGAAAAAGGCAGGCAGGCACGTGGCTTCCCATGAAACCTTGGAATTTCCAGATTTGCTGCATCAGAGGTGCAGGAGGTATCCCTTGTGTCTCTCCAGGGCCAGGAGAACCCCTCGCACTTGGCACGGAGCATGGGTGGAGGGTGGGGTGAGAGTGGGCAGAGTCTGGACTGCTGTTCCTCTCGGTCACTTTCATTCATACCGATACGCACTCACAATTCAGACCCATGCCTCAGCTCGCTTGTACCAAGTACACATTGACAAGGGAGTGTGCACAGTTCTGCTCCTGAGAGTGGCGATCCCCCCGGGCCCCAGCAGTATGCTTAGTTGATCTGTTAGGGTGCAAATCAATAACCCTTCAGAAATTCAGGATTTCTACGAGGGTAAATTCAGATTTATTGTGTGCTAAGCACTGTGGTAGAGGCCTTAAATGGGTGATTTGCAAATGGCATCAGAATCACCGGGAGGGCTTGTTAAAACACAGACTGTGGGGCCCCAGCCCTACAGTTTCTGAGTCGGTCACTCTGGGGTGGAGCCTGAGAATGTGTGTTTCCAACAGGTTCCCAGGTGAGGCTGATGCTCTTAGCCCAGGGACGGCATGCTGAGAACCACACTGCCTAAGCGTGCCTTCCTATTCCATCGCTGAAGGACTTGAAGCACGTGAAGGTGAGGCATCTAACTCAAGGTGACGTCGCCAGTACCTGCACAGCGGGGATCCTCACTCACCCCTAGCCCGTTCCAGGGCCGGTTCTCTTTCCCGTAGCCCCTCTATGTTCCCAGCACGCTTACTCACCCTGGGAACTCTGCACCAAGACAAAACCAACAGACCACAAAACACAATCCCAAACACTGAAAGGACGTGTTCCTCGTGTAGCCCACTGCTGTTTTATGTCCATGATGGTGACGAGCTCATGAGACTTAGAGGCACAACAAGCAAGTAACCATCCATGACCACTAATCAAATGCACGACGGAGTCAGGGCTTGAGGGTCTGGTTTCTGCCTGGTGGGGAGGTCCCAAGGCCATATTTTAACAGATGTGCGAAATGATCAGAGATGTAGTTCTGAAACGGTCTGAGGCCATAGCAGCCTTCCAGATTGCTTCAACGCTCCAGCAGACATCTTTCAGCATGACAGGGAATGAACCCACAGTCCTTGCTCTGGAATGGCCTCGAGAGTGGCCCTAGAGGAAGCTCTGACACCCTGGACCCTTGCTGAAAAGCTGCCGAATTTGTAAACAAGCAGAATGACAGCCGTCAGATGGCTGGAAATCTACAGCTCCAACCCAATGGGCAGCAGTGAGAGATGTGGAGAGTGGATTTTTTTTTTTGTAACTTCACAAGGCTGAGAGAACAGCATGCAACACTTGGCCTTGCAGATGGTTTCTACACAATACAGATATCATACCGAGAAAAGTCTCTGTACACATCCATCTTCCCACGTTGCTGTGGGCCCATCAGCCACATCGTCTTCCATTTCCAGAGCAAGCTGTTACGTCAGCATGTGCTGCCTGAGATGCAGCATCCAGCTTGAGGACAGGGGATGGATAACTGCACTCCTCAATGATGCTCTGAGCACTTTTATTTACAAGAAAAGATGAAAATATTCCCAAAGCACAAGAGGTCTCCTTACCTAAAAACAACAACAAAGTATCCAAGGGGTTTGGTTCACTTTTTAAAGTGATCAAGAGATTTTTGTTGAGGTCCCTTGCAAGAATTTTCTTCTTAAAAATGACAGTAAGAGTAAAGATGATACTAACCAAAAATACATGCTAAACTCAGTGGAGGAACATAGCGCTCATCTTGGTCAGACATTAAAAATGCAAAATAATCATGAGACATACTCATCTTTGAAAGATTGTAGACTGCATGAAAGCTTGAAGAATTCTTGGGGGAAACTCCTCCAAAGAGTTCTGCTGAACTGAGTGATAAGACACAGATATATTTTTTCAATGGAAGGATAAAAATGTACCATTATTCTGGGTTCCAACAGAAACCTTTTTCCTTTGCTGGCAGCTCCCACTTTCCCGGGGCCCCTCTGGACCTCCTTTCTCTTGAGCCTCCTTTGGGGTGAGCCCTGACAATTCAGAAATACCGGCTTTTGCTTTTCATAAGCCCAGCAATGTATAATAGGCAGAAGGGCAAAATCACACGTGTGTAGATTCAGCACATCTCATTCATGTGGCAGGTGGAGGGGAACGAGGGTCCTATCACCATCAACTGAGACAGTCAGGGGCTTTATAGCTGCCCGACTACACCTGTCCCAGACAAGCACTTTCAAATTACTGCAGTCAACCTCTAAGCACAGAAACTTGAATTCTCTCTCAGTCATATTGATGGAAATCTTTTTAAGAGATCATACTATTGTTCCACCTTATGAGTCTGTTCCTTATAAAAGAAATTATTTATAGTTCAGAGATACCATCCAGGGTTACCCTTTTAGCTTTTCAGTCCTAGACTGTCTTTTTTTTTTTTTTTCGCCTGTTCTACTGGTGTGCACGTCTCCTAAAGGGAGGAACATCTGACCTGTCTTCCCTGTTGCTGTGAGGAGGACCTGGGCAGGTGCATGGGAGTGGAGGTGATTTAGTGATATCAGGGCTGGAGTTTGTTGGCCTATTCATTTGATGATTCATCCCCCATCACTCATAACCACTCTTGAGGAAATAACTCAAAATACTTGTTGTTTTTGAGGGCTAGCGCTTCTAAACATAATTTTGTTCAGGAATTTGAGGGGGAAGTGCTTTTTTGCTGTATGTCCTTAAATGTCTTTGGGCCATCGGATCACTGCAGAGGAGGGCTTCCAGAGCTGAGCTTTGGCCCTCACCTTTAGTCACCTGCAGTTGGGGCCCCGAGGGGTGGTCTCAGAGGTGGCTGGACTTAGCTTCTGAGCTGGGGCAAGGGAATGGGTGGTGGAGGCCCTGCAATGGGCCCCGTGAGTGGAGGAGGTGGCCGTCATCCCTCCCCATGTCTTGATGGTCAGTTCCTTTCCCTGCAGTTCCTCAGAGGCTACGGTTTTCTGACCCTCCCTCAAGGTGTTTGCTGATTCTGGATTTTCACCCTTCGATGGCTCAAGCCTGAGTTTTAACAACAGCTCTCTGAGATGCTTCTTCCCTGGTGTCATCCTTCCTTCCTTGACAGTGATGATCATTTAAAGCCATTTCCTTTTTTTTTTAAATTGAAGTATAGTTGATTTACAAGGTTGTGTTAATTTTTCATGTATAGCATATACATTTCACATTCTTTTTCATTTTAGGCTATTGCTATACTAGTACCTTGTTGTTTATCTATTTTATACATAGTAGTTAGTATCTGCAAATCCTGAACTCCCAATTTATCTCTCCCCACCCCCTTCCCCACTCTGCATGACCTTAAGTTTGTTTTCTCTGTCTGTGAGTCTGTCTGTTTTGTAAATAAGTTCATTTGTGTCTTCCTTTTTTCCCCCCTTGATTCCAAATATAAATGATACTATATGGTATTTTTCTTTCTCTTTCTGGCTTACTTCACTTAGAATGATGATCTCAAGGTCCATCTATGTTGCTGCAAATGGCATTATTTTATTCTTTTTTATGGCTGAGTAGTATTCCATTGTGTAAATATACCACAGCTTCTTTATCCAGTCATCTATTGATGGGCATTTAGGTTGCTTCCATGTCTTGGCTATTTTAAGTCATTAAAGCCATTTTCTGTGTTTCTACCCATTCCTAGTAGTCTCTTGTGCTTTATGACAGTTATCTTTAGAGTGGTCTCTGAAGATCACGTGAGTTCACCCTCAGAATGGAGCGAGGTGTTATCCATACAGCAGGCTTCCAGAGACAGGGAAGGGGGACATTTTCTCAAAATACGACATTTGGTGGAAGATGAGCCATCTGAATTCAGGTGACTCAACTGAGAATCGCAGAATTTCAGACCACAGCAAGCCCGGGGGAAACCTTTATTTTACAGATGAGGACATAGAAGTCCAGAGAGAGAAACTGATTTGCCTGGTAGCACCAGCCTGTGGGTGGTCAGGGTGGGGATGTAAGCAAGGCTTCTGATTCCAGATTTGCTGTAGTTCCTGCTACCTCCCTGTCTAATTCTCTTTGATCCCTAAAGTCCTTTCATTTCCAGTGGAATAATTTCTTAACTGCTATGGCTACCAATTTGGGAGGAATTAAGAATGTACCAGCATGAACATCAATGGCAGAAGCATTTAAAAAAATATAAAACATAATGGAAGGTCCTGAAATAATCTTGATTTTTCACCTCCCATCCCACTGCTATGCAAAGCTTATTAAAGACTGAAAAATTTCAAAACTACTTAACTTTTCACCTTGGAAACTATTTGGTAGTTCTAAAGTGAGATTTTTTTTAAACTTCAAAGAGTATTATAAATAAAAGAAAAAGCGTTTTACTTGTTCTCAAGTTAGAGGGAATAAAAACAATGAAAGAAAGTGTGTGCCGGGGGGTTGGCTATCACACATTTGGTGGCAGGAAGCTCAGGGTCAACTTTTCTTCATTGTGAAAGAGCAAGTTTGAACCTTGAGCCCAGATTACAGGATGAACCTTGGCTCCTGGTCTTCGGAACTAATTTCTCCTGCGTGAACTTTTCCTCCATTTATTTCTTTGATACTAACAGTGCTTTTCAATTTACAGATTATAGCAGGAATTTCTCCCAGCTTACGGGACATTCTAACTTCTGAGCATTTCAAGAAAAACAGCTTTAATCTGATCCCTGTGATCAGTCTGGTTTCATTAATTTCTTGTAGAACTCACAGCTTTATCAATTTACCTGGCTGATTGGTTTTTCTTTTCCTAACATAAAACATACTAAGGATATTACATTAAAGCCATGAACTCCTGAGAAAAACAGTCATTCTTTGTAGTTAGGATTGCCAAATGTTGCCTGGGATATATTTATTATAAAAAATTATTTCTTGTTGATCTGAAATTCAAACCTAACTGGGTATCCTGTATTTTAATTTGCTAAATCTGGTAATCCTATTTGAACTACATAATAGATACCCTCTTGAAATATGGCATTTGGAAAGTTTTTTTTTTTTATAAAATCAATCATTCAAATATTTTAGGGAGCTAAATGTCTATCTTTTGATAAAGAAACGCATAATAAATCTGGATTTTTATATATCTGGCTTGCCTCAGGTATGATATACCTGTATGTGTTTTGTAAGTTGAATTTTTAAAAAATGTTCATTTTACGTAACAACCACTGCTCACCCTCCGTTCCCCCAGGCACACATTATACTATCTCATAATTTACAGACTCTAAGGCACAATTTAGAAGAATATCATTGTCCACTCACATAGGTACCTACGTTTCATGGCTTTTGAGGTCTCCTTCAGGAAAAAGGCTAGCTTGTTGTGCGTTTTGTGAGATTTTTTGAACTCTGAGCCATTAACCCACAAGGGTTCCACCAAGGACTTCGGTAACCACAATAACATTTAGTAAATGCTTACTGTATGCCAAGCCATATATGTTCCTTCTGTATGCCTTATTTCATTCAATTCGAGTGATCGTATGAGCTGGGTACTATTATCTCCATTTTACAGATGAGGAAACAGAAGTTCCCAGAATTTGCCTCTGGTTCCACAACCAGTGAGTGAAAGTGCTGGGATTCAAACCCAGGTCAGATGCCACCATGTTTCCCACTCTTACCCACACCAGAATGTTTCCCACTGGTAGACAAGGTGGGAGCTTGTGGTGGGCCTTACAAAATATGGGAAGTATAAAAACCTACTGAGAAAAGGGAGACTCTAAGAAGGTTTATTATAATCAACTGGCGAAGTCTGTCTCCCTAGCACCCCACGGAGATCCCAAGGAGAGTGGAGGTGGTTGTCTCTGGTCTGTTAAGAGATGGGTTTGCAAACAAAAGCCCAGAAACTGAAGCTTTACTAGAACGAAGATCACAAATTATTTATAGATGTTTTAAATTACTACTTTCATGCACATAAGAATCACCAGGAGGGTCTTGTATAAAGATTCCTGAGCTCCCCCTTAGAGATTCCGATTAAGTTCTAATTCGGTGGTTCCACACAGAATCAGAAAACTCGACTTGCTGCCTAGTGTTTTGCAGCAACCTCCTAGGAACCTGCTGTTCCACGTGGATGCCAATGGGTACATACTTTGAGAAACCTGCTTGAGCCTGTGAGTTCCTGGTGGGCAGGAATGTGTCTTACCTATCTTTGCGTCTTCAAACCCGGGAAAGAGCTGGAAACGTACATACTGAGAGGGTATTACAGAGAATGTGGGAAGGGAAGGGTTGATATTTTGGGCTGCTGAGAATAATTAATTATAATTCTAATCATGGTAAAAGAGTTTTCTTCCAGCTTTTGTAAGTGCAAAGTGTTGACTTTGATCTCCAGGGTCTACATTTCTGGGCGGTTAGCGGGGAGAGGGGCGGCGGTGGGTATATATTTATGTGCAGCAAAATCCTTATTATGCTTTATCGGTGAAGCCAGAGCTCATGCTTCTTAGGTTGTGAATATGCATCTGGGGCTTCCTCCTTTCCACATCTGACACTGGAGATTAGATTCAAGCTTTAAGCCTGTAAAAAGCCTTTGAGGGAAACCCTTAATGAGGAACTGATCCTTTTAAACTCAAGTCTAATTACTTTTACAGCAACATTTCTATTTTGGATGCTTCCCATGAATAAAGTCTCTTTTATGCCATTGATGCCAGGCTAGCCCCTCAGTCTCAGCAGAAAGAACACCCAGCGTGCAGCCTGACCGATAGACCCCAGTGAGAAGGCCAGTGGCTCTTCTCTGCTTGAGCAGCTGGCTTGATTTCAAAGGCCACCAGGAGAGAACAACTTGGATCCCACATTTACAAGCCCTTGAAAATGTTTCTATCTTTTCTCTACTATTAAGCAGTTTGCTTCCTCTATCGTGGCATGTGATAAACCTCCTCGCCTTTCTGCATGGTCTCCTAGGGGACCAAAGAAAATTGGGGGGGTTATTGTGGTCATTTTAGTCACTTGGACACCTGCTCTTTCAGTGTCCAATGTTTGATGGAAGCCATGCAGGGGCACCTTGACAACTGCATTCTTACAAATTGGATTTGGGGACATCACTCCAATGAGATACATGGCAAAACTGTCCCCTCACCATCATGTGAAAAGACGAAAGAGCATCCCAGGTAAGTAGAGGAGAAATCAGATCTGAGTTTGTCTCTACTAAGATCTCTAGCAACACAGTTTTATTTCATTTTATTTTCTCCTGCAGACTTTTGACTGAAGATAGCAAGGGAAACGGGGAGATTACTAGATTAGGAATTAGGCTGCCACTCATTTACCAAGCTCACCTGAGCTTCACAGTAAAAACACCTCCGTGACCTGCTAAACCTCCTATGAGTGAAAAGTGTTAAAATCATGGTGCCCACCCACAAATAAGTGTGAATGAACGAATGCAATGCTGAGGTGTGGGTGGTAGATGTGGCCGGAGTGAGTTCCTGTATCATGGGAAGAGTGTGCCCCGCACTCCCACCAGGCCCCTGGGGGAGACGAGGAGTGTTGCCTTCGACCGCTCTTCGTATTGTGTTCTGGAGAAAACGTGGACAGAAACCTTCTGCTAGCCGTGTGCGTGTGGGGAAAGGACACAGGCTCTGAGCTAAGATGGGGGCCCCAGTAAAACAGATCTGTAAAACCAAATCTGCCGCTTGTGGCTGTGGGACTGTGGGCAAGCCAGTTCATCTCTCTGGATTCCCATTTCCTCATCTGCAAGAGCCATCCTGCAGGGCTCTTGGAGCTAGGAAGCATCTTGTGCATTGCGGGTACTCATCCAATGAGAGTTATTATCAATGAACAGCTATGGTTTGTCGGTGTTAGGCTTTGGCTTCGGGTTCTAGCAGCCACCGTCTTTGTCCAGTAATTCAAGCACCTGTCTAGTTGCATTAAGTCAAGCTCTTTTTAATGCCCCTCTGTTAGCTCTTCCATGCTGTGAACAGGTCCAGTTGGATACTAAGATCTTTCTCCCATTCTTAGCATCAGGATGGTTCTCATCAATACTGGTGAACAATTATTAAGATGGTTGAAAAGAAATGGGAGAAAGACCAACTAGGGCATTAAAACCTTAAAAGTGAAGGAACTCAGACCTCTGAGGCAGCATGGGTGCTGGTGTCAGACAGCCCAGGTTCAAGTGTTGGTTGGTGCCATCCGTTACTGGCTGGGGGACCCTGGGCAAGTTGCACCACCTCTTTAAGGTTTACTCATTCGTAAAACAGAGATAATAATAATGCTTACAGAGTATGAGACATACTCATAGAGTGGTTATAGGAATTAAATGAAAAAATATGTGCGAAGTGCTTAGCATAGTGCTTGGACTATACCTACCCTCTGATAAACGTGAGCTGCTATGAGAAGGATGTAAAAAAGCTGGAAATAAAAGCTTAAAAGCAGCTCAAAGACTGTCTCCAAGTATGTTATACAACATGTAGAGTGTGATAGAAAATAAGGCTAAATTTATAGCAAGGAAGATTTAGATCATCATTAAGAATAACTTGACTCTGGGTGATTAAACACTTGGATGGAATTTTATCCTCCTTCCGATTCCTTATAGTTCTCTCCTCCTGGCTCTTAGCTCTCCTGGAGCTGTGTATTAATAGAATAGCAACCAAAACAAAGGGTTTAAAAATACAGTTAGAGAGATTCGCTCCACATACAACGCACAGCAAATAAAATTATAGTCAAAATACTGTAATCCTAGAATTTAAAGGTGCTCAAACCAGATTCTAAAGATTTCACCGAGAATGGCTGGGATCAGGGTTTAGCATCAGCAGTTGACATCTAAGGCAAAGCACACCTACTGTGTACTCGGATACAGAGGCAGAAGCCAAGAACAATTGAAATGGGGAGGGGCCTTCAAGTAGACGGAAAGATGGGAACACTGGTTATACATCTAGTAATTCGCAGAGAGTGTGCTGGGCTCCTTCTATTTGTTGTTTGTTTATTTTTCATAATAAATACATTATTCCTAGGAAACTGAAGTTCAGAGAGTAAGTTAAATGACTTGCCCCAGTGACAGAGTTCAACAATGGTGGAGGCAGTGTTCAAATGTGGGTCCTTCCGATGCCACAGGTTTTTCTTGACTCTGCATGACCATACACGTATGGTGTATGTATATATTGCTGCACGAGGTGAAAGATTTATAAATGGCGTGCAAATGAGGGTTGGCGGAATGCTAGGGGATCTGAGAGGGGCTTCGTGGAGGAGCTGGGATCCGAGTAGGGTTCTGATAATGGCACATCCATCAGGCTCTTTGGGGGCAAGAGAAACCTACTTGGGCTCCCATATCTAATTGGAAAGATACTGGTCACTCCCAGAACTGAAAAAAAGCTGAGGAGAAAGAGGGTGAAGGCAGAGGTTCTCAGTGGGAAACGAAGGAGTTAGGGACTAGCCGGTGGCCATTCTGTAAGCTATATTCTCAGGTGCGTAGTTTTTAGTTCTTGAATTTCCTGACTAAAAACTCTGATAACAGAATCATTCCAACATTTCTCTCATGTTGCCTTAGGCCAGCCTTATAACTCTTCTTCCAGTCACACCTGAGGTCTCCTGAGTTACCTCCTGGCTGATTTTAAACATGGACTGTGAGTTTCTCTGGACTGGAGTATAAAGTGAAACAGTAGGCAGTGAGGTTGAGGGCAAAGGTGGGGATGGGGAGTGGTAAGTGAGAGAAAGGAGAGGCCCCTAGGAGTTCAGGTTTGAGGCAGGAAGAAATGTGGGGCTACTGGCAGGTGAGTCCATGGGATTTGGGTGAAGAGGTCATCCTTGATCTTGATAGGGAACATTTTCTGTTAGGGCTGCATCCTTTGGGTTACTGAGATTACAGCCAGAGTCCCAGGCTCTGGCCTCTCTGCTGCTTCCTGCTAATTGAGGAGAACTGTAGCACAGCCATCTGGTCAACCAGGCTCATGGGGCTGTGGAAGACACAGCTTCACCTGGGAGAGTGGGTGGCCAGCACCTCTAATTTACCTGTTCCACTCAGTGCTGAATGAGAACAGCCAGGTGCGAGTGAGAGGCGCTTTGCCAGTCTCAGGATGAATGAGGGCCCCAGGGAGGGGGAGAGATGACAAACCTGGCACTTGAGCAATAGCAAGAGCACCTGGGTTGGGCTCTCGGGACTCTGTCTGCAGTTGTGCTGGTCTCTTCGAGGCTAGAGCAGCAGGGAAAGATGCTCCTGGGGCTGTGTGCGGGGAAGGATGCTTCTGTGTGCGGAGGCGTGGTGACTGCCTTCCTGAAGGGGGCTCTTGCACGTGGGGGCAGCTGGCAGTGGTGAGGCCTTGAGAGGTTACAGTCTTTGATCTGCTGCCATATTGCTGTAACTGCCACCATTGCTTCTGTGAGGAAGAAATTCCCATGTTAATATCTCAACCAGTGGTTCTCAAACTTGAGCCAGCATCAGGATCACCTGGTGGGCTTGTTGAAATGCAGATTCCTGGGCCCCCCACACTTTCTAATTTGGTGGGTCTAGGGTAGGGCCTGGGAGTTTGTATCTTTACCAGGTCCCAGAGATGTTGATGTGCTGGTGCACTGGCCACGCTTTGAGGATGACTCTTTTAGACCTGGTTTTCTCAGGTGCCCAGGGAGCTTTCTGGGAGTGTTCTTGGGTCAAGAAGACATTGAACCTGGTGAGAGAGTCAGAAGGTGAATCCTATTAAAGGTCCCCAAGTAAACTCACTGAGGGATGCCAGGGAAATGGGTGACAGGGTAAGATTTTAGGTCTGCGATTTGCTTGGGGCAGAATATGTAACATTTGTTAGTCTTTTAAAAGCTGCCTATCCTCTTATATGCTGTGACAAGGTGATTTCTTTGCTGTATGTCATGCAGAGAGATTTCCCCTGGTTTCTGAGAGAGGCCTTGTGCTAAGAAAAGAAGATATGTTGGCAAAGAAATCTGTGCCTTTCACACCCACCTACTACACTGAGACAATACAAGTATTTTTAGAAAAGGAGGGGCTATTTGTGTAGCATCTATAAGGTGCTGGGCACTGTGGTAAGTACTTTATATACATATCACCTCCTGTGTTTTAAATAATCTGCAAAGTCTGTATTATTTTTACTTTATAAATGAGGAGACAGGCTGAGTAGCATTAAGAAACTTACCCCGAAGTCACAAAGCTAGAAATGGGCAGAGGCAGGACTTAAAAATATGTATCATTCTTGTTCCAAATCTGGGTTCTCTTGATTTATCATTGGAAATTCAGAGGTGTTTATAAAAATGTGGAGCTTTTAAAATGAAACCTTACTTGTTAATTTAACAACAAGATTGTATGTTCCGGACCGAGGAGATACAGACATGAAGGAGTGAGGATTATAGACAAGAGAACATAAAACACAGCAAACCAGGACATCTAGAGAGATTCACATTGATCGAATTGGTTATTTTAAAGGTTCTTCCCTCCTCTGCCCGCTCTGGTGGCTCTCCTCAAGTCAGCAAAAGTTCAGAAAGCCTGAACTAAGATGCAGAGGGCAGGTCTGATGAATTTTATATGCAAGGTGCTTAGCGCAGTGCCTGGCACATAGGCAGTGCCCCCAAAATGTTAGCTGTCGTCATCCTCTTCCTCCTCCTCACCTGTACCATCTCACCTGCCTGCAGGTGTGCAGGTGTGCCGGCCTGCAGGGAGCGTGGGGATGGGAATTAGGTGGGCACCAGCAGCGGTGGGTGGGATCAAAGAGGAAAAGATATGTCGCAAAGAGCAGATGGCTTCAGTTATGGAAACTTCCTGTAAACTCTGGGTTCTGATTTAGAAAGCAAATACGACTTTGCTGAGGAAGGTAATTGGAGGAACTGGGGTGGAGGGGGAGGTAAGAAAGGAGAGGATACCTGTAAAAGAAAAGAGGGTGGATCCTTCAGTGAGAATCACTTGGCAAGCCCTCACTGTCGGGAAGGTAATTTGGAATTTGGGTTCCTCTTGCTGAAATATAAACTACGTGAATTAGAAGACTCGCCCTCTTCCCATCAGAGAAACCCTGGGTGGTATTGTCTGTGTTGCGTACTTAAGGCAGTTCAGGGGAAGACAGACTGGGCAGGGACACTGGATGAAGAAAAGGCTGCAGGGTTAGCAAGGAGCCAGGTGATTGCACCTGGGCATCAACTGGGGCAATGAACACACCTGTGGGTTTTTAAAGACGGGATTTAAAAGGTAAAG
Source organism: Vicugna pacos (assembly GCF_048564905.1). Classification (NCBI taxonomy): domain Eukaryota; kingdom Metazoa; phylum Chordata; class Mammalia; order Artiodactyla; family Camelidae; genus Vicugna; species Vicugna pacos. The sequence goes on along the minus strand of NC_133000.1, from coordinate 12,663,540 downwards.
GAGATGGCAGGACCTTTGTGCAGAGAAAGGGACCCAGGAGGGGCCACTGGGAGATAAACACAGAGAAGAGGTGGCAGGCTGGATAAATGGAAAGAGTTTAAGGACAGAAGCAGATGTGGCTGCACATGTGGGGACACCCAACAGAGGAGCAGAGCAGGTGGCAGGAGGGGCCGACTTGAGCAGCCAGAGCAAGACTGTTTCAAATTGATTTCCACGTGGCATAAGGAAGGAATGCCAGGCGAGAGGCTGGACTCCCCTTCGTGGGGGACTAGAGGGAGCCGAGAACAGAGAACTGCCCACTGGGAAGCAGCTGGGGAGGTAAAAAACTGGCCAGATGTTTGAGAGACAACCGTGCGGCAGCTGGAACAGATGCCGGTTATCAAGGCTGATGAATACGCAGGAGCCAGCCAAGGCCATCACGCTGGTGCTTGTGAACTCGTGGGCTCTCGGCACTGTGCGTGCCCACGTGTGGGACACGAGACACACCAGGGACGTCACTGAAAGTGATTCTCGTTTCCGGAGAGCTAATTAGGAACCTGGTAACAGGAGCCTGGCAGAGAGGTGAGAGAGGGAGTTTGCAGGAACCAGTCAGAACCCTGAGCTCGATGTTCTGTGCTGTGATGGATGGATTGTGGCTCAAGGGTGTAGCCATTTGAGAACGTCCTGTTCCCGTCGGCTCTGAAAGCAGGAGGCTTTAGCAGCCTGGTGATGTGGCCTTGGTTTAACTCTTTTGTAAGACCAGCCTTTCAGCCTGTTTCAGCATTCTGTGACTGCAGGGCAGAGAGTTCTTGGCACGAGTCACAGAGGTCCTACTTGCTGACAGCGTTTTCTTGCCTGCTACTCCAAGGGCATCATCCATGGGAGTTTTTCCACCTTGCAGTCTGTGGCTGGCTGTCTTTGAGGGCAGCTGCCGGGAAAGCACCTTGCTGCAGCCCAGAGCCCGGGAGCCATGGCAGGCTGGGGATTAGGTGCTTTCTGTCCAGCAGTGGCAGGTTCGAGGCCCCTTTGGCCATCTCTATGGTGATACCCAACCTCAACTGGGTAAACTTCCTTTCTCCCTCCCAAAGGCTGAACTCAGAGACAGTTTTAATGTGAATAAACATGGGAGGGAAGTAAAAAAGAGCTAGTGCCCCAAATCGCTCACTGGTACAGCCTTCACTGAGCGTGTTTCTAGACCAGGTGTTAGTAATGGAAGAAGAGGGAATGAGAGAGAAAAGCAAAAGACAGCACGGTGGGGGGCTGCTTAGGTGGAAGTGGAGCGACAGGAAAGGGCTTCTGACCCCAGCAAATGCAGGGACCACCCGGTGACAAAGGAGGCCAGTGTCCCAGGGCTGGGCTCAGCAGGGGAGCAAGACCGGGAGGCCGAGCAGAGGGGCCCCATGTAGGAGTGGGTGGTTAGTAGGGATCCACAGCATTTGCTGAGGAGTTAGGAGAGCTGCACTTTCCTTCGGGATGGGAAAGAGTCTGCGGACAGAGGGCTTGGCAGCGCTCCTGAGACATTTAGAGGACTGCAGCAATCTTGGTGAAGTAAAACTCCCGGGTCCCCACCTACACATCTTGCAAAATGATTAGAAAATAAGGCTTGGCTAGCCTTTGCCTTAAGAGAGACTGCCTTGACAATTTCTCTCTCTCTTCTTTCTTTACTTTCTCATTTTATCAGCTGAGAAACTGCTTTCAGCCGATCGGATGCTCTCCGGTTCCTCTAGCTCCGCATAGCTTTCCCTTTTGAGTAACTATAGGCATCTCGTAAACACACTGCACGACTGGAAATCCTGGGTGTCCTGCTTTCGTTCCCCGCGATGCTCTCCGCATCCACTCCTCTTGTCTGTATGGGTGTATCTCGAAATCCTTGAGCAGTACTGAGACTGGAGGCATTTGCAATGACCCTAGGTCAATGTTTATTAGTTCTAGGCAAAGGTTTTAGATCAGCCATCCTTGCAGGTTGGAGGAGGAGCAAAGGATGGGGGTCTCAAAGACTAGTTTGATGAATTCCTTTTATGTCCTTTTTACCTTCTCCCCAACTATGTGTTTATTCCACATATACGCTCTGGGCACCAGTTCTGTGCAAGGTGCTGTCCACTGTGCGGGGCTCTTGGAGCTGCAGGGGTGAAATCAGCCCAGAAACCCCATTCTTCTTTCTCTCTGCAGCAGGGTTTCCAGGAAGCATTCAGGGAGCTTAACATGTAGTCCTGGACAATAAGGCATTTTCCTGAATAATCGCAGCATAAAACAGAGTGTGATAAGTACACTAAGAGGTGTCGAGATTTAAATGCTTTGGGAGTTCAAAGGAGGAGAGATTTACAGCGCATGTTGGAATTGTATTCAGGTACAGGCTGTACTGGGAGAAGATAAATAAGCTATTCACTTCAGAGGAATATAATAAATAAAATATTATTGACACGGCTGGCAAGACAGCTAATACCATTTGGGCGTTGAAAAAAGTCTGATATATGAATAACCATGGCTTCGTAGAACCACAGAACCTAGAATATTAGCAGCACTGTAGGAGAGCTTGGAAGACATCCAGTTCAACCTCCTCATTTTGCAGATTTACAAGCAGATGTCCAGACAGGTTAAGGCAATTGCCCAAGATCACAGAGCTAGTCTAGGGCCGAGGCAGGGGCTGCTCACTCACTGTTGGCCCCAGAGTGGGGACATCGGCTGCTCCTGCCTCTGCGGAACAACTGGGGGATTTCTAGTCCGACCTCAGCTTTCTTTCCACAATCCCATCATAGCCTGTTGTCTTCTCAGAGTGTGAACTGTGCCCGGCAATTCTTTACAGAGGACTCAGGTGGCCTGGGAATAGCACAGAGCAAGGAAAACAAAGATGGTGGGCTGGAGTGTGTGTTGCCTTTATAATTATAGGAAATCAAATGTTGAGCTGTTGGAAGGAAAGATCTGACTGTCTTGGCCCCCTCTCCCTGGGTCTGGTTTCCCCTGCACGATGTGCCCAGTCCATGTTCCACCTCCTTGTGGATCCACTTCCCAACCCACAGCCATGTGGCCACTATAGCACATGACCCAAGGAGGGCAGGTCAGCCAATCAGATTTGTTCTGTCTCAGTCAGTCTCTCCGTGTCTGGTGGCCAGTCTGTCTATCAGTCCCTCTCTGGCTGCTGGTCAGTCTCTCCTTCCATCTGACTTGCGGTCTATCCTCTCTCACTCTTAAGGACTGCACAACTTTGCTCTCATCACATTTTTACTTCTCTCCTAGCTTAATTTCCAGTTTCAGCTCTCTCTTATGGCCCTAACACTGCATCTGGACTTCCTTTCAAAGTCTGATTCCAGGCTTCTGGCTCAGTCTTGCCACAGACCCCAACTCCTGTCCTCCCCCACACTCCATCTGAGCGTCTCAGTCCATCTCTTCCCTGCCGCTGGACAGTGGGTTGTCTCCTTGGTCAAGTGTCTCCTCTGGACCGATTGTCCCAGACCGGGGTTATTTGTGCAAAACATGGTCATCTGCAGTTGTCCTTGAAATCTGAGTTATGAGGGATGAGCCTGGGCTTGGTGTCCACTCAGTCATTTAGTCAGAACCCTGTCTAGTAAATTCCTCCTTCCCCGGTGACGCCAGCAGTGAGCGATGGAGCCCTCTGACCCCCAAGCCTGCTGGCTGTGGAGTTCATGTGGCACTTCTGCACCTCTCCCTCGGGCCACAGAGAGGCTGCCACCTCCTTTCTGGCACTAGAATGGAAGCAAGCGCAGGGCAGGAGCCCTAGCAGGGGCGTTTTAATCAGGCCTGTTCTGCTCAGGGACAGCTCAGAATAAGAGAGCGGTCCTAAAGTTGCTTCAGTTGGACTAATCTGACACACTTGCAGGGCTCCTTTGGGAGGTAAAATGTACCTGGGGGAACAGGGCGTGGAGACATGAGAAAGACATCTTAATGAAATTACGTAGTAGCAAAGTGACACCACTACCGTCACCATCATTCATAGGACCTTTCCTCCAGGCACTGTCCTCAAAGCACTTTGTGTACTTTCATTTATCCCCAACAACAGCTAGACAACTGGAAGTACAATTAGCTCATTTTTACAGGTAGAGAAACTGAGCCTCAGGGAGAGAGGCTCACCCAAGTTCCCAGAGCTAGAAAGAGCTAACACTCAGTCTGGTGTAAATTGTGGCACACCTTGGCAGAATGATGGCGTGATCTCCCGGACATCTTATTTAGCCAGCGTACGAGAGCTCACGGTCTCTCCTGCAGCCAGCTGGTTTCTGAAGACTCACGCCCCGTCCCTCCTTTTCGTCTACTCCATGGTGCTACCACACAGCTGCTAGTACTCATTTTTTTTTTTCCTTCTTCCAGATTTGCCTTCCAAAACAAATTATTAATTGCCCTGCTTCTAAAGCTTATGTCATACTCTTTGATTCCTGGCATCTAAATCGTCATTAAGATGTCTCTTGGAATCGTTCCCTGTGACATTACAGACCAGGTTCCTGCTGTGTAATTCCACTGGCTGATTTTTTCCTTGGCATCGCGTTCGAAGCATGAATGGTCCCCTGATGCTCCTGGAATCTGCCCTCCTGCCCTCTGAGACTGACTGCATGGGTCCCCTTTTCCCTTCCAATGCCCCTGCTTGCCTTCTGGAATGATCAGGGCACAGCAGTACTTGCACCCAGGGAACCTTTGGGCGGTCCAGTTTGCCTCCATCCATTGCTCCTTCTTTGTTTCCTTTTTTCTTTCCCCTTTCACTCTGGCACCTCCATTCTGCGCTCCAGCTTTTTCATGCTCCCGCGAAGCTCCGCCTGTGCAGAACAGCCCCCAGCCGTCAGCTTATCCTTGGCCACACCGCACCCAATCTCTCTTCCTTTCTTTCACAGCTTCTTGTCATGGCTGAGGGCCTTCCTCACCTCTGCTGTTCTGATCCCCTAAGTCAGTGATGTCCAATCTTGAGGGTGCATAAGATCGACCTGAGAATATGTTAAAATGCAAGTTTCCTGTTTTTCTCCCCGTTTTGTTTCAGTGGGTCCGGGGCAGTCTCAGGAACTTGCATTTTTAATGGCTCTGATGTGCGTGGTCCAGATCACACTTTGGCCTAGGTCCTTGGGAGATCAGAAGGTTTCTTGTGACATTTCTGCAAAATGAATCAAGAGTTTACAGATGCAGAGGCTGCAGAGAGAGATCTGGGGCTTTCTTACGTTGGGCAGCAAATCAGTCTGTGAAGCCAGAGCCAACCCCAGGCAGGCTTCCAGAGTCCAAATCTGGGCTCCCTCTGCTTTACTCAGGCTCTCTCCACACAGGGCCGGACCTAGGGTTCCAGGTCTGGGTCCAGTAGCTCGTGTGCCCCAGCAGACTCAGCGCCTGGGGTGGGGGGATCATGCTTTCGAGCTCTGTGCTCCCCGGACACCTCCAATCAGCACTGCCGGGCTGGGCACAGCTTTCCTTCTGTGTAAGGGGCGCCCTCTCTGCTTGGCCTCTGGGGAGGGTCATATTTTATTTCACTGTGTCCTGCTGGCCCTCTCTCGGTTCCTGTGGCTGCAAGAAATCATCTCCATCTCTTATATGAGGGGCCCCGTGCCTTCTTACAGCCAGGGCTAGTCTCTGAGCTACCTGGCTGGGTTTTCACCAGGTTTACAAGGAAAACCCTCTCCGTTCCTCCATTCTGAAAGAGGCTCCCGAGGACATTAATTGAGGTCTGTAGGCCTGGGGTCACAGGGAGCTGTCAGAAAATTCTGCCTCAGGAGTTCCTGCTCTGGCCTCCAGTTTATTCTTAAATCCCCTGAACCAGCCAGACCCTCCTCATTTTTAAATAAAAAGCTTTGAGTGCTTGAGTAAGCAGGACCTCTCTTTTTACTTTTTGGCTTTTCCTGGCCCAGATGTTTGAGAGCAAATTTGTCCATTTGGCTGGTGCTCCCTCTCCCGTCTTCCCCAGAGTGCCTTTCAGCAGGAATGAAAGCCTGCAGTAAGCATCGTGGAGGGCATCGTGGAGCCAGGAGAGGACCAGCTGCACTGGCCCTGAGTCACGGGCAGAGCTTACAGACTAACTGCTGGAGCCACAGTGTAGGCCATGGCCACAGGGAGCCGTTGGTGCTGAGCCTGGGGCTGACAGGCCTTCCTGGGGCCACTGTGGCCAGCCTTTGAGCTTTCTGGATGTTCAAGGCTTTGGAGAAATGACACGTTGAGTTTCCCAGTGCCACCAGGGCAACAGAAGTATTGGCCCAGTTGTTTCTGCAGCTTTCCAGAGGGACCCCGGGCGGTCAAGGGGCTGTGGAATCGGCTCCCCTCTGTTAACTCTGACAGTGGCTGGATCTTCCCATGCCTCACTCCCTGGCACCATGGCTTCCGAGCTCTCTGGTGGACGCTAAATAAAAGCAACTTGGTGCTTGATGTGCAGTATCCCAAGTCGTGACCAGCTGGGGAGCCGGCCCCACTCCCATTTTACAGACAAAGGCCCAATGATTGACGCAGGGCAACTGCACAGCTGGGGTTCACTCCCAGGCTGGCACAAGTACCCCCTGGCGCTCCTTCACGCAGGATCCCACGTGGCGTTGCCTCCCTGGGAATCAGAGTCAGGTCGTTACCCTGAGGGACCAGCAGGTTGCTTAGTAACCTAAACCAATTGAAAAAAAGCATGAACTGTGGCTTGACAGCTCACTCAGGATAAATCGGTCCCAGTCCTGGCCGCGTGCAGTTCTGGACGTTCTCAGAACTCGTGGAATTACTCGGAAAGGACGCAGTAAAGAGAATTAGAGCCAAAGGAGAGAGAAAGTGCTGGAACTATATGTTGACAGGAGTTTGTCTGCTGACATATGTAGGTTTTAAATTACACTGGCCTCATGACGTCCCCTTCTGCTGTGGCTGCCACCCGAGGTTTCAGCCCTGGCTGCCCAGCATTGCCAGCTGTTCACATGCCAGGAAGGGCAGTGCCGGGGGACACTCCCCAGGGGCCAAGGGCCCTGGAACTGGAACAAATTTACCTTCAAGGGTCTAGCCAGTGGGCTTCATATTCACCATTATTATTATCATAGTTCAACCGTTTTTGACTCATATTTTGATGGATGATTTTAGGAGAACACCATGCTCCTCAGCTCTTAAAGTGCACACTCCACGCCATCCACACGTGGGTGTGATGAAGCGACGGACACTGATTAGATCTGCAGTCTCCCAGCCTAAAGTGGAGCAGGGACGGGGGTTGGGGGAACAAACAGAAAATCAAACCAAACCAACCCCAAACCAGCAATGAACAGACAGTCTCAAGTCTTGCCAAGCCCAGAGATTGATGTGGTGGAGAAAGTTTTTGAAAACTACCCAGGTAATAATTCTGGCATAGAGCCAGATTGGTGAAGTCCTGAATGAACTGTCTTGGGCAAACAAGGAAATTCTCGTTTTTGATTTGCCAGCTTTGTAAAGTGACCCTTTTGAAATGAAAAGGTTATATTAATCAACTTCGTAGGGTCAAGGTGATAGCAAAACATCATTTTCTGGTTGGAACATGGGAGAGAACAGGTGAGGTATTTGCAAAGCCTGATGTCATGTGGATTGGAAGTAGGAGGTCTCAGTGATGATCATTTAAATAGGTGAGTGGGAACACGGGTGAATTACTTCACTCTTCTGTACTTCATTTTCCCCATCTACAAGATGAAGGACTTGTTCTGGGTCGCTTATGAGTTCCCTGATGGGTCTAAAATTCTACAATGAAAATCTCTATTCTCTGGAATAGCCTTTCATGTCCAGTGATTTAAATCACATTATCAAATATTTATTGAACACTTGCTATGTGTCCAGGAAGTGATGATATTCTTTGAAAAATTGGTTCTGGGGTAAAAAAAAAAAAAAGTGGGGGCGGGGGAGGGGACAGATACTAGTGAAGAGACAGAGCTCAGTGACTAAGAATTTCCGAGCTCTGATAGTGCTCCTTTCTTGTTTTGAGCCATTTTGTGTGGTTAAAGTGCAGGTTACAGTGAGACAATTGACTGAGAGCAGCAAACAAATAGAGCCCGATAGATGGTAACCGTGTTACTCAGCCCTTTGGATGACAAATATTGCTAGGTGACAAAAAGCACTAATGCATCAGGGGCTAATCTGGTGTTAAAATGCTGCTTCAGGAAAAACGTATTCCCAGAAAGGAAATACTGGTGATTTGACTGACGGGAACAGCTGGAGGCCCTATATTGGTCCAGATAGGAAGCAGGAAAAAATAAAAAAAGAAGTTGTATTTTATATTTTATATGGAAGAAACCGAAGTGAGCTATGCCACTCGAATGTTCTTGTTGCCCAGGGTTTGGGAAGGTGTTGGTTATATGACCTCTTGGTGGCTGGTAGAGCCCAGCGTCTGGGTGCTAATGATGGTGAAAGGTTTTGTCCACCCAGGGGCCCCCAGTGTCATGCTTTCTGTGGAGTGGCCCAGGGTGGGGGCTTTCAAATGGCTCACAGAGTCTCACAGAAGTGCTGAAGGCAGAAGTGGGGGAGGGTGGGATCACTGGCAACATCTCCTTAAATCAGAACAATTCTCCTCCCACCTATGGAATGTATTGGGGCTCCTCATGGGAGACTGGGATAATTAGCCAGTTGGCAGAACTCACAAGCTACTTTGGGGGTGTTAGTCACCCATGTGGCAAAGCCAAGCTGGGCGGAGACTGAGTGCTCAGTACGCCTGGTTTGGATGGGGCAAGTGACTAACAGTGTTTGGGATGAGCTTTCCGGGTAATGTGACCAGATTTCCTGGAACAGAGAACCAGGCAGATGGTACATTTGTTACTGCACCCCATCCCCCAGTCCTGTCACTGTCCTGGCCTCTGGGGGCGGTGTGCAATGAGGAATGCGGGTAGGGTCCACACAAGGCACACATTTTATCTTCACAACAGCCCTCTGGGTTAGCCGCTATTATTACAGCTTTTAGAGGGTCCCAGAGTTCTAGGATCTTGTCCGAGGCTACAGAGCCGAAGGGAAATGCTGAGGAGACATCAAGGTGTATGTTCAGAAGTTGACCCTTGGAGCTGACTCCAAGCCCACCCCGAAATGGTTTGGTACTGGAAGCAACCAGAATCTTCTCTGGGTACCATGAAAACCAGGAGCCTGGAAGGCCGACCTGTCCAGGGCCGCTGAGAAGGAGGCAGGGGTGGGAGTTGGCCTCTGATCTGGCCTCTCAGGAGGACTGTGACACAATCCACAATTCTTTACTCGCTTCAGCTCACAAGCATGAGGGCAGGCGCCAGGGGTCAGTCTGAGAAGGCCGTCTAGAAAGGACCCTGTTTAATATGAGAGCTGATAAAACCCCTCCAACCTCTAAGCCAGGGTCAGAAATACTGAGCAGTACCGTAGGCAGTAGGAAGTAGTAAGTAGTTGAATTTTCTCCAAATTTATAAAGGGTCATGGATACAGCTCATTATTTTCCCTTAATATATGTTGATTCATGATCCTTCAAAATTTAGGGACCACAATTTTACTCTGAGGTGAAGAAAATATATGATGTGAATAGACACTCCACAAACAATCCTTGAATGAACAGATAGAAAACCGATGAAGTTATATAAAGCATTCCTTCTGTCCAGGGATAAATGCAGAATACTCTACCCCTTGGAAAGGAGATTTACTATGAACCAAAAACATGTTCTTTACTTCTGCTGCTGAAAACTTGAAGTGGTTTTCTTATGTTTAATACAATGTACAAGTTATGTGTCTAAGGTCTTATGAAGCTGACAGAATACACTGGGGCTGGGGTGCTATCAGTGGGAGAAGAGGAATATCGCCTTCCTTCCCACTTTTTTCTTGACAGACATCTCAGGTGGCGTTTCCCTCTGGTCCCTCTCGGGACGTAGACCCCAATAAGATGTGTGGCCTGACATGCCAGTGGCCTCACCGAGCCACAGACAGACACATGTTTAGAATTCCTCAGTCCCCTGGGAGGCGGGCAGAGAAAGCCCCAAGCAAGAAAGGCAGACACTGGGCACTTTTGAACTCATACTGGGTATTAAAGGAGCATTAAATGGGAAAGGATATGTGAAAACAGCAGCCAGAGATTTTAGCTGACTCAAGAGATAGTTGTCATAGGAGACGGTGGAGTCACCGCCGGGTTTGCAGTATGTGTATTTAGGGCGTATTCTCTAGACCAGCTGTCTAAAGTCCCACTTGTGGGCCTGGCGTTGTCATATGCAGAATAAAACCGTCTATAAAAGGAGGTGGGCCGGGGCCGTTGGTGCCTTCTTCCAGGTAGAGAGACTCGTGGCAGGTAGGATTTTTCTGCCCAGGGCTGGCATTTGGCTTAGCTGCCTACGACAGTGTCCATGCTGACTGGTTGATGCCTGCTGCTGAGTATTTTGAATATCACCCCTGGTCGTATCCTCTGTAGTGCGGATTAGTAGTAGAACACCTCTAGATTCCACAGACCTCCATCCTTGTCCCTCACCTCACTAATGGCTTTAAAGAAATGGCAGAAAGTGCCGTTTGGAGATCACCAGATTCAGGACTGACGATTGGGAGTCTCCAAAGGCACAGTCTGGCCAAATAGATGTGAAGAAAAATCTTATCCCCTAAGTAGGTTCTTCAAAAACAAAAGAGACTTTTATAAGTTTGGCTCGTTTGCCACACAGTTTTCAGGAGGGAAGGGAAGCTTTCTGTTTCGTTTGGTGCTGTGTCAGCAGTACCTGCATAGCGTCTGGCACACAGCACTGCTCAGCCAACGTGGGTTAAGTGAGTAAATGAAGAAGGTGGTATTGAGTGAGCTGCGAATGCCTTTTCATCCCTGGTATTAAAATTAATGTCTTCATCCCAGTTCTTTTGCTCATACAGCTTTTACCATATCATATGCTAGTTTGTTCTTTCAGTGTCTCCTTTTCTAACTAGACTATGAGCTAGACAAAGCCGGGAATGGTGCTTAATTGTGTCTTCAGTGTTCAGTCCGATTTCTGGCATATAGCAGGTGCTCAGTGAGTCAGGGGCATCTAAAGTATTATTCAAACCAGGCTGGGAGGAAGGCTGGGAGCTGATACCGCAGCATAAGCTGGCACTGTGCTGGGTGAACCAGGGTGTATAGTTACCCTGATCCGTCGGTGCTTGTTGAATGGATACAAAGTGAGTGACTGTTTTGGAGCCAGCAGAGGCAGGCTGTACTAACACTTTCCTTCTATTGAGATAAAAACTGCTCCCTGGGAATTCCACCCGCTGGGCTCCGTTCTGTTTGACTAGACACACAGGATGCATCTAGACTTTCATGTGGCATTTAAATATTTGAATTCATCTACGGCTTCCCTTGGGCTGAATTTTCTCTTTTCCAGCCTGAACATTTCCAGTTTCTTTAACCATTCCCTATTTTGCCTGGAGGTTAACCTGCTGCATTTGGGGTTCTCTGATTCCGGATGGACTTCTGTTTGACAAAGTCAGTAATGATCCTCGGTAATGATCCTCCTGAATCTGTCCACTCACATCTGTCTTCTCATCCGACTGCCCTTCACACCTCAAGTCCCTCGACTCCTCCCCTCTCCCTGCCCAGGCAGCCTTGGCTGGGTCTCTCAAACCAGATTTGACCATGAACAAAAGGGATTTAGAAAGCGCCGAGCCAGCATTCTGCAGGTCGTCCTCATGTAAGCCTTGCCGCTGGTCCAGCCCCGAGTTCGTGACCTGATTCCCATCAGTGTGCTCTGGTCTCACTCCGAGATGCAAGTCCTTGTGACCTCAGTTCTGGTGACCTGGCTTCTCTCCTGATTCCTTGGCCCAAATGCTCATTGGTCACCTCCAGAGGGCTTGTCTTGTTCTGACTTCTCTGTCTCCCTCTTGGCCCAGCCCGCAAGGTGTCCAATCCCTGGCGTGTTTGTTGTGTCAGATAGACCCTGGCTCCCACTCCTCCCTGCAAGGCTGGAGCTCGGCTCCTTGCCATTAAGTCTGGACTGGGGGCTCTGCCTGCTGACTTGGAGGCCCTCCCTGTCTGCATCCGTGAAAACCCCTGCTGAGCTGGGACGTCCCCGGGATGTAGCGCTGTTGCCTCCTCTTCCCCCCACCTCGCTGATCACGTTCTTTCCTCTTCTCTCTTTCCTTTCTGTTAGTCTCATCATTTTCCTATTTGCCCCCTTTTCACTTTTCTTTTCTTTTCTTTAGATTTAACCAGCTGGCTCAAAGAATATATATGGCTCTTGGTTTTTCCTTGGCTGTTTCTTGTGGGGAAAAGGGGAAGAAAATTCTCAAAGATTCTAAACCCCTTGCAGCGAGGGGCTGAGTCTTCTGCTTCCTTGATCTGCCCCTGACTTCCCACGTATTCCCCTGTGCTCGGAACTCGGGGGCCTACCCATCCACTGACCGTTCACTTCAAAAAATAACTGAGAGATACTAAACGCTGATGCTTCTGTTCACCTGGTGGAAAATGCTCCATATAAATGCACAGCATTATTATACGATTGCTAGAAAGCCCCAAAGAGGGAACTGACCTTTTTCAAGTTAAGGCACGTTATACCCTTGCGCTACATGTTCCATAAGTTCTGGAATAAAAGTCAAAGCCTCCAAAAGGTTAATAATCTCAACTGGAGAGGGAATTCTTTTCAGGAAAGGACGATGATCTTTCTTATCTGCTTCTAACACCAGGTTGTAGGTCCAACTGCATTTTTAGGGGGAAAAAAGGGAATGGAGTTGATAAACCAGTGTACCATTTTAAACTCCAAAACATTACTCCTTCATCTGCCTTCTAGCTATGGGGTCCTGGGAAGGCCATTGCATCCTTATTTCTAAAATGAAGACTTGGGCCAAACGTCCTCAAAAGACCCCTGCAGCTCTAGCATTTTATGATTTAACAGAAACATTAAGAAGTAGCAGTTGTGTTGGGCCTGTCCAGGAGGTAGGTGCAATGTTCTTGGGGGTTGTATGTGATTTGCCCTGTGTGGGAATGGAAAGCTTCAGCCAACAGAGAGTCCCACTGGGATTCCGGAGTTCTGGAAGTTCATGGAGTCTCAATGGCTGGAGAAGCAGCCGATATATTGCAGTGGTTCGGAGCGCGAGGGAGCAAGGCTGGGACCCAGGTGCTGCCCCTTCCTCAGTGTGTGCCATTGGACACGTTGCTTAGCCACTCTTAAAGCCTCACCTGTCAGATGTGCACAATAAAGTCCCAACTCTGATGGGCCATTGGGGGATTAAAGGAGGCACTCCTGTGGTTCCTGGGACACGGTCTATGGTCGGTAAATGGCGTTGTCAACATTGTTTCTCATCTGTGGCAGACGATCACATAGAGGGTGGCATGGACAATCTCTAAGGGCCCGTCCGGCTCTCGACAGCTGTAATTTTTATGGCTTTGTGGAAAATGTAGCGGCAGATGACCTCCAGGATGTTAGGTTAACTGGTGTTCGGGGAATGAGGCCAAAGTTCACGTAAGAGCTCCGAGCCTATGAGAGTGGCAAATGCTATTTTTAGGTTATGTTACTGACACAAGGCGCCTTTTTAGTCACCATGCTTCTTGCATGCCTTCTTGCTCTGCAGTGGCACTTATAGCTTTCTGGGAGGTGGGGGAAGCCAGGGGGATATTTTGTGACACCCCCTGCTAGAGGCTCAAGAGACAGAGCTCCTGACCTCTCAGAAATGTGCTGCCCGAGGAAACCAGTTCCTTGAGTGAATCTGAAATGATCACAAAGGAAATCAGGTCGGATCTGGGCACAGACAGGGAGGAAGTGCTGGCTCAGGGCTGTGTCTGGCCTCGCTCACGACCCAGCTCTGGGTCCAAAGTCCACAAGCCCGGGGCCCTTTGCTGGATGCTCACAGGAGACTGTCTTGGGCTTGTGCAAATGGATGTTCTTCTGGGTGCCCTGGCCTGGACTCTGGCAGTACTGGAATGTCACTGGAGACCTTTGGGGCTTTCTCTCCAGTCTGTGACATGCTTCTGACTGTGACTTGGCCTGACATGGCTGGGGCAGGACGGTGGAAGGTAGCTTAAGTATGCGGATGGCGTGGCTGGGCTTGGGAGGCCTCCGAGCAGAAGAAATTAGTGACTGATGACGCATCCTGAAACTTACCACCAGTAACTGTCTATTAAGGGGCTCTTGCATTTCCATGAGATCTTTGGCCTTAAACCTGTTGTAGCCAAAGCCCAACTTTTAGGGTAAAACTAAAACTTAAAATTGAAAGTTAAAATAATTTTCTAAAATCAATGTAAGGCATGGCAAATTGTTGAGAGAAAAGACCGATTCAAAGGCCACTTGTAGTTAATAGTAAATAACAGAACCTGTAAACCAAATTGAATGATCTGTTAACAGCACAGAAAAGGAAACTGAAGTTAATGCAGATTTAAAAAAAGCACTGCACCTGGTGTGTTTAATTTGAGATATTGCATTTTCAAAACCCCCTCCACCACGTGCCACTTGTCCCCTGCATTTCTGTCTTGACAGGCAATGCCCATCTTCTTGTGGAAGAATGGCAAAGAGTGGTTTCTTTTACAAGTCCAGGACCTTCTGTTGGCTGTGGGCTTCCCCCAATACCTGTAAGACAGCATCGTCAGGCACAAGGTTGAGACTGCTGATTAGAGAGATCAATGATGTGATTAGAGGCATGCAGATGAGTAATATTTAAAAAAATTCAGTTATTCATTTTGAGACCATCTAATCAAGGAGCAATTAAAACAGAAGTTGAGAACTGAAATCCAGGAAGCTAAAATGAATCACATTAGACCCACAACTCCTACCAGTGACTTTTTATTTATCAGCCTCCAAGAGCAACTGAATGTCACCTCCCTGGAGTGGCCTGCTTAGATCAATCCCACCCTCCGGTTCCTGCCCCATCTGTGCCCCGCAGTGTATTCCTTGGTCACGAAGGGCACCTTCCTCCTTACCTCTGCCGCCTCCAGTGCACCAGGGCTGTGCCTGGCTCTGACTTTGTTCTGGTCATGATAATCTACTCATCTCTCCAGTGTAGCTCCAAGGCTCCTCTCTCTGCCACAGCTACCCATCACAGGCAGCACTGAGGCTTCCGTCTGCTGCGTGGATAACCTGCCTGGGAGTTGACCCCCAACCTGCACTGGTCTCTGGCACACGTGATCGTCTCTGGCTTTTGACTCTTCACCTGCTTGGCGATGTTCCCAACCTGTTAGAGTCTGAGTACTCCCAGGGTTCAGCAAGTTCCAGCCCTGGTTAGCCTAGACATTCCCGCCCCTGCCTTCTCCTCTCCTCTTCTGTGTGTGTTGCTGTCTCTGTGTGCCGACGATGTGTGCCCAGTCCTGCACACGCCCAACTCTTCTCACAGGATGCTGCCCTGCAGTGGCTGCTGGCTCTCTGAATTGCTGGCTGTGTCATGGAAAGACACGGGACTGGAGCCAGAGACTCTGGTCCAGACTTTCTACTTTCTGGTTGTACCATCTTAAGTCACATGACCTCTTTGAGACTGTTTTCGCATCTGCAAAATGGAGATGATGATGATGATAATGACCCTTACCTGGCTTACCTTAAAAGTGATTACGAGGACAGTGGTGTTGGGCATATTTTTGGGTTTTTATTTGTTATCATATCTGGTGAAGTGACTGTTCAAATCTTTCACCCATTTGAAAAAATGGATCGTTTGCTTTCTTTTATTGAATTTTGTAAGTTCTTCATATATTCTAGATACAAATCTTTCACCAGATAGACACTTAAAAAATATCACCAGCTATACACTTTCCAAAAATCTCTCCCAGATGTGCTTATCTTTCCATTCTCTTAATAATATCTTAAGGAGGGCAAAAGATTTTAGTTTTGAAAAAGTTCAGCATATTATTTTATAAATGCTTTTGTTTTTCCTTTTGTGTCCTAGCTAAGAAATCTTTGCCTAATAAGACTGCAAATATATTTTGCAACTGTGTTTTCTTCTAGATGTTTCATAATTTTTGTTTTTATATTTAGGTTTATAATTTATGTTGGAGATACACAGCTCTTGTGGGGGGTCAGGGTTGAAGTTCATCATTAGTTATTAAAGAGATAATCATAAGGAGATGTCACTACATACCTATAAGGATAGATAAAATTAAAAAGACTGGCCATACCGATTGTTGATGAGGAGTTGGAGGAACTGGAAATTCATACACTCCTGTTGGCAATGTGAAATGGTACAACCACATTGGTAAATGGTTTGATAGTTTCTTAAAAACTTAAACACCCACTTACCCTATGATACAGCCATCCCACTGCTAGGTATTTATCTCCAAAGAACTGAAAGCATATATCCCTACAAAGGCTTGCACATGAATGTTTATAGCTATAAACTGGAAACAACTCAAATGTCCATCTAGAGGAGAATGAATAAGTACGTTATGAGCTATCCATAAAGTGGAATACTAGTAAGCAACAACGTGGATGAATCTCAAAATAATTATGGTGAATGAAAAGAGACAGACAAATGCTGTGTATGTCAATTCATGTAAAATTCTAGAAAATGTGGACTAGTCAGTGGTTACAGAAAGCAGGCCCATGGTCGCCTGGAGCTGGGGGTGAGGTTGCATGGAGTGATTATGAAGGAGCTTGAGGAAATTTTCTGGGGGTGATGGGTATGTTTACCAATAGATCGTGGAGATGGTTTCATGTACCAAAATGTATCAAGCCAACACTTAGACATATTCAGGTTATTGTATATCAGCTATACCTCACTAAAGCTATTCAATGGGGAAACGTTGGAGTAAATATCCACAATGCAAAAACAAACAAAAAAACAAAAAATAAAAGCGACTGCAAGTCTCCACTGAGGTAATGCCTAGGAAACTGCATTGATAGCTGTAATCTGCTCTAGAAATGTGTTTTGTCATTACTATCTGTGCCACATAGACTAGGAAATTTTCCTGTAAAAGAACAAGCCTGGTTTCTGGGGGGCCTCGTGCTCTGGTTTTCCCAGCTCCACCCAATGGAAAATGTCAAACTGAAATTACAACACACATTACTGGACAAAGGCCTGATTGCATATTAGGACATTCAGACCCTCAAAGGATTTCTTTCAGGGCTTGTCCATATCCCAGCCCCTCACTCCTGCCCCTTTCTCCCCACAGGCAATAAGACAGTGGCTTAAAGTGCACAAGCTTGCCTGTATGCGAAAGAGAAGTTCTCAGCTGGATGTACATTGGAATTTACTGAGAAATGTTTGGGAAATGCTGATGCCTGACCCTGTACCTGGAAATTCTGATTCACTTGACCTATATTTTTAAAGCTCTCTAGGTGATTCTAAAGTTCAACTAGGGTTGAGAAGCACTGAGGTGGAGTTGGACACTATATTGTCACCGACCCATCCCTAGGGCCATGTCATCTCTCTGTTCATTGTGTGTCTCTAAGTTTTTGTTCAGATAGTGTTAGAAAGTAGTCAGGCAGGACTGATTGTGATAATAATAATAATTGACAAGATTGAGCAAAACCCCACCCAGAGAGGGTCCAGGGTGAGAGGGAGGGTCCAGGACAGAATCCTGAGAAACCTCAGCATTGAAGGGATAGGCGGAGTTGCAAGGGCACCTGAGGTCGACAAGGTCAGGCAGCCAGAGAACTGGGAGGAAAAGCCGGAGAGGTGGCAAAGGAAGAGCAGGTTAGAACAAGGTGCTGGTTAACAGTGTCAAAGCGCTGAGAAATCAAAGAAAATAGTAACTAAAAAAAAAAAAAAGCCTGCTTAGCAAAACAGGGATGGTTGGTGATTTGGTGAGATCAGAAGCTTCTGATAAGTCAAGTGTGGGGAGTGAGGAGGAGGTGAGAAGGCCGCGTTGCACGCTTTTTGTAGGACTCTGGCCATGACGGCAAGAAAGAGTCTGGCTGGGGCTTGGAGGACTTCGGTGTGAAAGGACTTTTAAAGACAGAAGAGTCAAGAGCACATGTGGAGATGACCGAGTGCCTTGGGAGCTGAGACACTGCAGCAGGGATGGGGTGGACTCCAGGCTTGGATGGGGGAAGGCGTGCCCAGAGCTCATCCGGACAGGAGGTTGTTAAGGAGCTGGAGTTCTGGGGCCAGTCCGCAGGGATTTAGTCCTGTCTCTTCCATAGCCTGTCCGTGTGACCTTTAGGAAGACACTTAAGCTGAGTCTCAGTCTCTTCACCTGCAACAATAGAACCTGCTTCCTAAGGCTATTTGAAAGCCAGATTCTGTTATGTCCACAAAGGGGTTAGCACTGTGCCTGCAGTGTCCTCATCTGCGCCCGGCTGTCTTGCTTGTCAGTAAACTGTCCATACTGATGGGAGGAGCCTCCTTCAGTGTCCACCTCTACCTGGAATGGGATGCGGGCTCATTCTCTTTGCTCTGCTGGACTCTCTTTCCCAGCACCGGTAGCCACACACAGCCCTGGGCGACCTCCGTCATCTCCACATTGTGGTTACTGTGTGTGAGCCTCCGACAAGGAACGGAGGCTGGGGACACACCTACCGGAAGCAGCATTGCCGGAGGGGTGACACCCCAGGGGAAACCACAGCTTCGTGCCTCTTTGCTGGAAAGCCCAGCTGCCTTTTTTTTTTTTCCTGCACGCAGAAAGGTTGTTAAAGGGAATGCGGATTGAGTTCCTGGAACCCTGTTCGGTGCTTCTGAGATGGTTTCTTTGTTTTTGAGCATCACCGCCAGGTACGATGCTGTGCAGCGAGAAGGGAGTGCCCAAGGGAGGCCCCCTTCTAAACCAAATTCTGTGCTTTCTCTTTTGCTACCTGCCCCTGTTTCCTCCCAGTAGAGACTGCACCTGCTTTTTCCTCTCCTATTATGGGCCTCTCCCGTCAAGTCACGCAGTGAGTAACTGAGGGGCCAGTCCAAGACTCAAAACTCAGGACTCCTGACTCCTGGTCCAGTGCTCTTTTCATAGCTCCTTGTAGGTGATGAGGATTTTAATAATCCCTCCATTGCCCTTCAGCCTCCCTGACGATTGCTGATCGATTCATCCAGCGTGCATTACACATTTCCTTTACAGGACTTCAAAGGACACACGTCTGTCTTCTCTGGGCACTGGGGGCTTATCAGCAAAACAGAAATAATCCCTGCTCTTGCAGGGTTTACAATCCAGTGAGGGGAGACAGATAATAAAACACAGACAGACCTTGGAGTTATTGTGGGTTCAGTTCCAGATCACTGGCATAAAGTGAATATCACATCAAAGCGAGTCACACGAATGTTTTGGTTTCCTAGTGCATACAAAAGGTATATTTACACTACAATGTAGTCTATTAAGTGTGCAATAGAATTATGTCTTAAAAAACAATGTACATACGTTAATTTAAAAATAATGTTGTTGGAAAATGGCACCGAAAGACTTGCTCAACATAGGGTTGACACAAACCTTCAGTTTGTAAAAAATGCAGTATCCTCAAAGCTCGATAAAATGAGGTTTGCCTGTAAACAAGGAAATGAGAGATACATTCTCCACAATGTCTCCCCTGGGAACATTTTTCTCAATAGAATGCTTCTGGAATTATTAAAACCCCACCTCATGGAACGTGTGTATCTCTTAGTACAATGGTTTTCAGTCAGTGATTATATTTAAAAAATGTATACTTATGACCCCAAGCTCCATATAACATTTAAACAAAACGATGTGCGGGAATAATCTTGGGTTAACATTTTAAATTTTGTTTTAAAGGCACATTGGATGTCACCTTGGGGTGTGCTCCTTGGCAGTTAGGGCTAAGGGAGAAGCCACACGGCAAGTCAATCAAGCAACTACTTGTTACAAACAAATTCATGCTTTGGTGATCAGGAAGTAATGCTTGAAGCACTTTACACCCTAACAGGGTGATTCATGACTTAGACATGAATGCATAGGTGTCTTGTACTATATTGGTTACATTTTTAGGAAACTGGCTGGAGTTTTGGGTTGATGCGTTATGAAGTCAGGGGAAATAGGCTCCTGGTTAGCATTGTTGGGCAGAAGGCTGACTTGCAAGAGTCTGTCTCTGATGTGAAGCACGTGGTGGGAAGGTGAGAAATGTTATAAGATACCAGGCTCACATTTATGCACGTCCTCATAGCAGTGTCTGGTTGGGACACTGGTTGCAGCTTCCACGTCCCTAGGGGTGACATGTCCCTTTGATGGAGGAGCTAGCACAGAAAATGGTTCTTGAATCAAAGACATTTAGGTGGGTACCCTGCCTATGAACATGACACCCAGTAGGAAGCTTGGCTCAGTGGCGATGACCGTGGCTACTTGCAGAATAACTTCAACAGGAAGAGCAAAATGATCCCCTTAGCAAGTTCCGTCCTGGTCTCTTGCCAGGATTGGTAGCCCAATTCCGGGAGCTTTTTTTTTTTTCCTTTTTTTTTAATGGTGGCTCTGGAATGGTAGGAAGTCTCCCACAAAGGATTTCCTTCAGTCATTGTTGTTTTTCCCTTAGGAAAAACCGTGGTGGGAGAGGACACGCTTCCCCCTCCCTTTGTGACTTCTGTGATTCAGACTTTAAAAGGCCAGGGGCAGGATCCGGGCCCCACACTTGGTTTCCTTCTTGAGTGAGGCCTGGTGCTTCATGTGCTCTGTCCCTTTAAACACCGGGTCTAGAGCCTCATAGTTGGTCCTATTTTTATCTTTGGTCCCATGGGTGAAGAGGGCTTTCCCTGAGGTCGGAATCTGTACTAAGGGAAGCACCATGTACTGGAATAACCAAACCTTATGTTTTAGCTTTGTATAGAGTTGAAAGGTCATTTAATTCCCCCTCCGCAAAGCAGAACACTTCCCCTGGTGACAGCAGGCAGAGGCTGTGTACGCTCTGAACACGTCTGACCATGTGCAGATGTGATGCGCTTCTCCAGGGAAACAGAACGCACAGAGTGTGTTGACGTATGTATAAAAGGAGGTTTACTTTTAGGAATTGGTTCACGTGATTTTGGAGGCTAATGATCCAAAACCTGCAGGGTGAGAGGCCAGGCTCAAGATGCAGTGTGATGGTCTGAATGCTTGAGTACCCCCAGATTCGCGTGTTGAAATCTGAATGCCCAATGGGATGCTCTTAGGAGACAGGGCCTCTGGGGTGTGATTAGGGAGGCAGAGCCTTCATGAATGAGGTGAATGCCCTCATGAAGGAGGGTCCAGAAGGCTCCCTCGCCCCTTCTGCCTTGTGAGGATACAAGGAGAAGTCTGCAACCCAGAAGAGGGCCCTCACCTGACCGTGCTGGCACCCTAGTCCTGGGCTTCAAGCCTCCAGAACTGTGAGAAATAAACTTCTGTTGTTTCTCAGCCACCCCATCTGTGGTATTAGTTACAGCTGCCTGAACGGGCTAGGACACCCAGGAAGAGCTGATGCTGCAGTTCAAGTCTGAAGGCCATCTGCTGGCAGAATTCCCTCTTGCTCAGGGGAGATTAGTCTTTTGTTCTATTCAGGCCTTCAACTGATTGGATGAGGCCCACTCACATCATGGAGGACAATCTGCTTTACCCAAAGACCACCAAGTTAAATTTACATCTCATCTCAAACACCCTCACAGAAACATCCGGGTTAATGTCTGATGACACACCTGGGCCCTGTGGCCCAGCCGAAATGACACATAAAATTAACCACTGGAGTAGGGTAGCGCATCTGGAATATCATATGTACCTGTGATTGTCCAACAGTCACATACACACAAATGAATTGAACTCCCCCCGTGTAAAAGGAAAGGAAGAACTAGCCTCGGGTGGGAAGAGTGTCTCCTCGCGCCTTTCTGCCTAGGGAAGACGGCGGGCAAAGGATGCAACACCTGGGCTCAGATGACTGATTGAGAGCAACCTTGGCTTCAGAGCTTGAAAAGCTGATGTAGGCCAGCTGCAGAACTTCCTGCATTCCTGGATTTGTGTAGGAACTGAAAAAAGGCAATTGGCTGATGTGTGTGCTTGAGAAGTGTACACACATACACACGCATGAGGCAGTGTAACAGAAAAGGTTGGGTGGTGCATGGACTGTGGGGCCCCACTGTGGAGTTGGAAACCCAGCTCTGCCACTGACTTGCTGTGTAACTGTGGGCAAGCTACTTAACCTCTCTGTGTTCGGTTGGCTCATCTGTTAAAAAAGGGAAATAACAGAACCCATACTTCATAGGTTATGAGGATTATATGAGGTTGTAGCTGCAAAGTGCTTCCAAGATTGCCAGACATATAGTCCTAGAAATATCTATCATCATCATCATCATCATCATCATCATCATCAAGTATTCAGTGCATGTTCACTTGTTCACACACACACATCACAAATGGTTATTTGTAAGCAAAGGCAACCTACACTACTGGCAAATAAATGCACAGATGGAATCTTATTCCAAAACTCTACTAATGTACTATTGCAAAGCCCATGCTGGATACTGCTTCATAAGAAGATGGATGCTTTCAGTACTTCATTAATGAAACTCCATTGGATAGGATCCAGATCGGATCTGCTTTCAATTACATTAAATTTTTTTTTAGTAAACAGTGTTACAGCAAGATGCTGGCATGACAGTGGAGTAAGTTCGGCATTTCAGGTTTGCAAGGATCACCTGCAGCGACACGGCCTCTCTGCAGTGGGGTGGGAGCCGGTGGGCTCTCCCCTCGCTCGCCCGCACACTCAGTGAACACGTGGGCCACCTGAGGCTCAGGTGTGCCTGAGGCTGCTGGAACGAGAGCGCAGATAATGACAGCTGGTGGGCTCCAGTGTGCTCCGGCTCCTTCTCCCTGATAAATGGCTTCACAGATGCTTCCAGCTTCATGCTCAATTAATCTCAGTTGAATTGATCATCCAGTTATAAAGAAAACCATTAGCAATAAAGCAAAACTTCCCAAAGAGCTTTTATGGGGAGGAGGAAAGGAAGTGAATTGGTTTTTTAAAGAAATTAAGATGATGAACTGTGTTTGAAAAGAACACAGCACCAGCCTTCTCTCTCCCCAGCTGACTCAGCCCTAAGGGGTGGGATAATAAAGTAATTTTTTTTCACCTATTCATCTCAGGAATCGTTATAAAGAAATATTTTTTAAATAAGTGCCATTAAAGCTTAGCACATGCCAGACTTCACTGGCAGCTGAGATACTTGATTTACCTATATTAACTCATGTAGCTCTTTACAGCAAAGTGGGGTAGGTACGATTATTTTTCACCCATTTCACAGATGAGGAAACTCAAAAAAGAGGCTAAGTAACTTGGCCAGCATCACAGAGGGCTGAGCTGGGAATCCAAAGCCTGGCTCTCGGGTGTTTGCTCCACGTATTCTAGTCCTCTATTTCTATTAGAATCCTGATTCCAACTGCGCCAGTCCCCTGCCTCCCCTTTCATTCTGGTGCTCACTGCCTTGTTCCTGAAATCTTACACTCCGATTCATAATACCACATGCATGTCTTCAAAAACATGTCTGTTATCACACACGTAATATGTGTTCATTTTAGAAACAAAGCAATGATAAAAAATACCGAGAAGCAAACAGGAGAAAATAAAAATTATTCATACCTCTCCTCTTGCTATAACTCTCGTTAACATTTTGGTGTGTATCCCTCTAGATGTCTTTCTATGCACATCCTTTTGTTTTTAAGCAATAGTGAGCTCATACGCTGCAAGCTTTTTGGTAATTTGGTTTTTTTCACCCAACAACAGAATGTCTTTCCATTTAAATAAATACGCTTCTACAACAATATGTTTAAGTCTTATTTCGTCATATGAATACATGATAACTTATTCAAATCATTCTTTCTTTTTGGACAATGAAACTGTTTCCAAATTTTGAGATTAGTAATAAGGTGACTGTGAACATCCTTGTAGTTCCACCTATATGCACATTAAAAATATTTTGAATGAATTACTAATATTAATTAGTATTGATGTTATTAATAATTATTATAAATTCCTATTTATTCAAAAGGTTTGTTTCCAAACTAACATCGTTTTTCATTTCAAGATTCTTACCTGTTAAGGGAGGTGATCACTGGAATTAGTAATAAGTTCTGTACTTTTCATTAACATGGCTCTTGATTTCGTTAAAGTTGTATGAATTCCACATTAAAACTGTTGTGAATGGTGTTTTAATTTTTTAGAGGATGACTGATGATGTATGAATAAAACATACAGACAGTGGCAAATTCTGTGACAAGCTCTCGGGAGTAGTCCCTCTGACTCCTGGTTTCCAAGATCCTGGGTGGGGCGGGCGCCAGTGCGGTGTGCCTTCATCTCTGCCCCCGCGTGCACGGGTTTAAGATTCAGGACTGATATTCCACGTCAGGGCGACGCCTCTGCCTCTGCCACTCCTTGGGTTCAGGCCCTCGTTAACCTCTTCCTGAAACCTTTCCTCAGCCTCCTGCCTGGTTTCCCACCTCCTGGAACTCCCCTGCTCCAAATCCATTTGCACATCATTATCAAATTTAGCTAACACGCCAATCTGATATTGCTTGGCCACTCAAAACTCTTCAGAATGGTTTTTCATTAAAGATGAACAGGAAGAGATTCAAGTAAAATAAAAGGTGTGGCATGAGTGTCACAGTGCTTCCCTCCCACTGCTCCAGTCTGCCCGCTCTGTCCAAGGGCAAGCCAGAGAGCCTGCTCCTCTGCTCTGATTATCAGCGGGTTATAAAAGCTCCTGGATGCTACCCACAGGGCTTCTGCTTCCCAATCCCCTCTCCAGAAGGTCTGGTCTGAGCCCCCGGCTGCCCAGGGGCCCCTGAGGGTGGCAATTCTTTTTCCATCTGGCCAGAAGGCCCCCATCCCCTCTCCTGTGCTCACCTGCCCTTAGACACCCGCTCTTCTGGGCCAAGGACTGAGTCTCCTTATAAGAGTATTTTTCATCCATCTTCCTGCCTCTCCCCAATCAGGGCTAGCGGTGGAGGGCGGGTGTACTGAGCCCAGACATATATTTTCTGTGGCTCTATGAGAATTGTGTTCTTCCTCTAAAAGTGTCTTGAATTGGGGAAACAGAAGCGGCAGGAATTTACAGCCAGAATAAGGGACAGCATGATAATTGTTTTCTCATGGAAAAAGTGCTTGTGAGGAATTTTCCCCATATTAATGTAATGTCAATGGAACTGAGCTGGAAAACAGATTAATTGAGCTCGCAGGGTCTCGCTTAAGGATGCTGGGCTCCTGGGAGAGTGGGTGGCTTATCATAACTTTGCATATTTTAAATGGTTTTAATCCAGAAAGGTGATCATTTCTCTTTCCTTCCCCTGTAAGTTCCTGTATACCCAGAAGTGACGCATAGCATCAAAATGCTCCCGCGGTTTGGTCCTGGGCAGCGCACCTACTGTGCAGGGGCAATTAAATGTTAAAACAGAGACTCTTACTAAGCGTAGAGCATCTCGTACAGTGTGCCTGAGATGAGAAGCAGCACTTGCGCTGTGGAGGTGTCGGCCTAATGACCTGGTTCCTTAACGGGCATTCCTCTGTATAAATCTCTTTTCGCCTGGTGCTTGCGTGAACAAGACACTTTTATTTCTATAACCTCACTTTCACGCAGGGAACTGGACTCAGAGAAGTTAAGTGGCTGGCTCAAAGCCACATTTCTTTAAGTGGTCAGGGTCAGACCCCATGACTTTGAAACCAGACCCTTCCACTCATATGTGAGTGGCTTTTGGTAACAGATGTTTCTGTGCTGTTTCTTTGTTGCCTTTACGTGCAGATTGGTTGCATTTTATAGAATGGCTGGCTGAAAGCATGAGATTAAGTCTCCAATGGGAGCCCCCAAGCCCCACCTTGACCCAGTGCAGGTGTCCGCAGGGATGAATGTCTTATGCACTTGGGCTTCCATGCACTGGGGCAGTGGTGGTGGGAAAGGGGTGGGCTTCACAGGTGTTGGGGTGCAAAGTATACGTGTTAAGGCTTGGTTTCATCAACATCTCCCCAAATCACACTTGCATGGCCGCTGGATGCTTGTGCAAGAGTTTCTCCACCCCAAAGAGCTTGAGCGCAGGAGAACCTGGGAGGGTCCAGAGGGGAGCGGGATGACTGGGCCCAGTGGACCTTCCCCACAGCACTCTGTTTCCCATGATAACCTTGGGGCTACACTTCCTTTTTAACCTGGTAGCCAGACAGCTCCTTGTTTCAGGACAACCACTGACACATTATGGTGTTATTTGATCTGCAGATATTGTAATGAATGGGGAATACATTTTAACCTCTTCTTTTTTTTTTCCTTTCAGTTGTATTTAGTGAGATATAATTGACACACAGGACTGTGTAAGTTCAAGGTGTGCAGCATAATGATTTGACTTAACATCTTAAAATGATGATCACCGTAAGTTTAGTGAACATGCATCATCTCAAACGGATACAAAATTAAAGAAATAGAAAAAAATTTTTCCTTGTGATGAGAACTCTTAAGATTTCTCTCTTAACTTTCATGTATAAACAGAGCCGTGTTAATTATATTTATCGTATGGTACATTACATCCCTAGTATTTATTTATTTTATAACTGGAAGTTTGTACTTTTTCACTGCCTTCATTCAGTTCCCCATCCCCTCTGCTTCTGATAACCACAAATCTGATCTCTTTCTCTATGAGTTTGTTTGGGATTTTTTTTCTTTTTAAGTATAACTGACCTACAGCATCATGTTAGTTCCTGGTATACAGCACAGTGATTTCCTATTTCTGTACATTTCAGAATGATCACAATGGTAACCAAAGATGTTATGTAATTATTGACTATCTTCCCCAGACTGTACATTTATTTCATACTCGTAATTCATTTATTTTGCAACTGGTAGTTTGTACCTCTTAATTTCCCTTACCTATTTCTCTCTTCCCCTCCAACCCCCTCAGCTCTGGAAACCACCTGTTTGTTCTCTATATCTATGACTCTGTTTCCCTTTAGTTATGTTTGTTCATTTATTTTGTTTTTTAGATTCTACAGATAAGTAAACTCATACAATATTTGTCTTTCTCTGTCTGTCTTACCTTAGTATAATACCTTCTAGGTTCATCCATGTTGTCAAAAATGGCAAGATGTCATTCTCTTTGTGGCTAATATTCCATTGAATACATACATCACATCTTCTTTATCCATTCATCTATCAGTGGGCACTTATGTTGCTTTCATATCTCAGCTGTTGTAAATAATGCTGCAATGGACATAAAGGTGCATATATCTTTTCTAATTAGTGTTTTTGTTTTCTTCAGATAAATACCCAGGAGTGGAATTGCTGGATCACATGGTAGTTCTGTTTTTAATTTTTTGAAGACCCTCCATACTGTTTTCCCTTGTTGCTGCACCAATTTACATTCCTACCAAAAGTGCATGAGGATTCCCTTTTCCCCACATCCTCACCAATACTTGTTATTGGTTGTCTTTTTGGTAACAGCCATTCTGACTGGTGTGAGGTGATGTCTCATTGGAGTTTTCATTTGCATTTCTCTGATAATTAAGGACATTGAGCATCTTTTCACATACCTCTTGGCCATCTGCATACCTTCTTTGGAAAAATATCTATTCACATCCTCTGGCCACTTTTTAATTGGGTTTTTTTTGGTGTTGAGTTATGACTTTGTATATTTTGGATATTCACCCCTTAATGGATATATTGTTTGCAGATATCTTCTCCTATTCAGTAAGATGGCCTGTGAATTTTGTTGATAGAATCCATCACTGTGCATAACCTTCTTTTCTTTATGTCAATATCTTATGTTCCTTCTAGACTGGTATAGAATGTAAAAACAGAAAAAAAAGTGACATTGAGGAACAGATTGACCTCAAAGGGGTCTAAAATTATTGTCCTAGACACTATTTGGCAGAAGCCTTGATAATTTCAGAGATTGAGTAAAAATGAAAAAAATCAAGATCCTTGACTGCTGTGACTGACTTTGGGAAGAAGTTACACGTGAAGAGTGGAGCTTGGCAATGTGTTCCTGAGTCACCAGGCCTCTTTATGGTTCTTTCTTTTCACTCTTCTTCTTCTTCTTCACTGGCTTTCATAAAACCTCATGTACCAGGGCAAATTCATGGGGAAGCACCGGGGCTGGCAAAGGAGTTGAGTCTAGTGGACAGGAAGCCTCAAGGTGTTTAGACCAACTTGTCCTTTTAAACAGAGGTCTCTAACTCTGCTCTGTATCACACCTTCTGACTGTCTTTTCTCCCCTTTACACGAGGCAAGGAGCTGGATTTGATACCAATGATAGTGGAGTAAAGTAATTCCCTTTCCCCTCTCTCCAACTGAGTTAGACCATTGGAGAAGAAATAAACTTGATATGCTTTGCTAAAAGTGTGTTCCAAGTCTGATGGATAGAAATTGAACCGTAAATCTGCCTACAGTACCAGCTAACATCGGTCCTTTCCCTTTCCACTTTAAAGAAGCTTCTGAAGCGTCACCTTTAACATATGAGAAATGCATATGGATGGGTGCTGCCAATAAAACCACCTTTGAAAGCTTGGGCTCTGGGGTTGGTGACTGCTGCTGGGCTACCAGACTCGCCAAGCAGTGCGGTGGTAGTCTCTGGGTATCTGCTACTTGCTGTTTACTCTTTGATGATGGGGAAGGAGGTGAGTCCTGGAATAAGGATTACAGAGAACAAACACAGATGATTCCAAAGGATGCTGTCTGGAGATTGGTGGTGGGAGGTTATCTTTAAATTGCTACTGCTTTTGAAAATGCAAGAGCCCAAAAATGTAAGACTGAAAATTGACAAATAGAGTTGCCTTTTGAGTGTTGATCATGTTTACTTCTATTTGATGAATAGATGACCATGTATCATTATGCATTTATCAAGTAACTGACAAGGGCCAGATACTGTGTACAGCACTCATATCCACCCCTGGACTTTCTCGGGTGTTGGGAGGCAGGGAGGAACACTGCCTGTTAATGTTCCACCTCTATTAAATTGCCATCAGAGTGAGTTGCTGCTAACTAGCAAAATGGACTCATTTGAAATCTGCATTCTTCTTCCTTCCCCGTCCTCTGGTAGCAGGGAGGGTGACTGGTAAACACATACTGGCCAGGTTCCAGAAGGTTCTGGAGTCTGGAAGTCTGGGGCAGTGACCATGTGTCATTAGAGCCTGACTCTTCAGTACCTTGAACAGGAGATTGTGATGCTCTGAAAATTCAAATTAACACTACACTGATTCTTTATTTTAAAAATTAAGGAAGCTTGCAAAAAAGAACATTACAATAAGGTTGAACTAAATAGAAATGGATGATTAGAACCAAAGAAAATGAGTCTATGGATATGCTGATTGTAAGAAAGTTGCCTTGATTGAGACTTAAATTTGGCTCCTGGCTTCACAGAAACTCAGACAAAAGGCAAACAGGACAAGTTGCATGTTCTTCGCAGCTCCTTGGAGGAGACACTTCTGATCAAGCACCAAATCCCAGGAATGATTTTGAAGCGGCTGTGATGAGAAGATTTTTGTGTCTGAGGCTCACCTGGATTCCTCCCTAAAGGAATGACCCGCGGCAATTTACTAACCCTTTGTGGTAAGGGCCAGTTTCCTCCTGATTCTTCAATGGGGTTTAACATTACTACTCTTCACACTTGTCATGATGATTAGATGAGAGGCTTGGTGGAGTGTATTTTCGTGACTGTTAGTTGGAAGTGACCTAATTTTAATCAGTGGGAAATGATTAAATAAAGTAAGATACATTTTTACTATAGCATCCTACATCCTTTCTCATGCAGTGAACCCTCCCTGTCACCACACCCTTTGTCGATGACTGTGCCGAGTCTCCCAGAAGTGGAGGAGGATATTCTCCAACTCCACCAATATTGAACTTGGCCACGTGACTTGCTTTGGCTGATGAAATGTGAACGGAAGTGACGAGGTGTCCAGCCTAGACCTTACGAGGCATTATGTGCTTCCACTTACTTGTCTTGAGCTTCTGCATCTGTGTTAGAAGAATCTGATCCTCTAGTTGTTTGGTCCAAGGCAGGTGATAACAGACGCATAGAGCAGACGGGACCCAACCTGAAGTTCAGAGTCCAGGTGAGCCCAGGTGACTGAGGCACTCATTGTGAATGAAAAAAAAAGGCTAGTTGTTGAAAGTCATTGAGTTTGGGGATGATTTGTGACCCATCATTACTGCAACAATAGCTGACGGATAGAGGAGCTTTCTCTGATCAAGCCTGGGAAAGTACCTGTATATATTGAGAGAGAATAAAAGTTGAAAGAGGAGAATCACATAAATTCTGATTTGTAGAATAATATAAACACCTGATCTTGTTTTGTTAAAAAAAAAGAATATGCTTATACATCTAAATAATAAAAAAATGTTGAGGGATGGCATTCACATCTTTAAAAGTATGAATTTGAAAAATGCACATCTTTTTGGAAAACTGGTGGGTTCGGATGTTTTTTTTTGTTTGTTTCTTGTTTTTTTGCCTTTCTGTGTGGTGTGTGAGTACAGTTTGTGAATTAAAAAAGGCGGAAAGATCAAACACAATAGCTTCAAAGCAGGCTGTCACTGCAGCCCCATGGTGGCCACCTTGTCTAGGGTTATCTGGGCAGACTTGTGGTCGGTAGAAACTTTTTGCTCAGACCCGCCCTTTGTCATTGCCTGAGTGACAGAGACTATGGTCGCTGTCTCTCAGCTGCTGTTGGAGTCAGGGAGCGTTGCTCAGAGCCACACAGCCAGGAAGCAGTGCAGTTCGCGCAAGCTGCTTCCTTGCTTTTTCCCTCCAGGAATGTGTGTACTGCAGGCATCACACTACGAGCTTGGGAGGCTCAGTGGACAAGATATTCTCACAGAGCCTCTGCAGCATCAAATCCTGGACCAGCACTTTATCCTTTTTCCATATACGCACGTACGTAATTGAACATAAATGCAAAAATGCCATCCTATAATTTACTTCTTTTCTTTTTCAGTGCTGTCGTGGTCTGTTTGGGTCTCTATAATGACATACCACAGACAGAGTAGCTTATAAACAACAGAAATTTATTTCTCACAGTTCTGCAGGCTGGTGGCCTGAGACCAGGGTGCCAGCATGATTGGGTGAGGGCACGTCTTCCTGGTTCCTAGAGGCCGTCTTCTGGCCGTGTCTTCACACGGTGGAAGGGGCAGGTAAACTCTCTGCGGTGTCTTTTATAAGGGCTCCACCCTCATGACCTAATCACCTCCCAAAGGCCTAATACCATTGTCTTTGTGGATTAGGATTTCAGCATACGAATTTATGGGGGGCACAAACATTCAGACCATAGCAAGTTTAGTCTTTAAAATGATTCTTTTCATGTGTTCTTTGACTAACCTCCTCCTCCTCTTCAGTCCCGTTGGATGTTCCAACACCCTGCCCCCTGCCCCATACCACCGCAGCACACTAGTTTCTATCTTTCCGTGCTTTTCTTATGATCATAGAACTATTTACAGACATGTTTATGGTGTGAGGTTGAGGATACTAGTGTTTTTGTCTCTGTAGAACCCCATGGTCACTCTTTATTTTATAATCAGAGTTGAGACACGTGCAGTTAAATGTATTCAATGGGAAATCCAGGCCAGGTATCAAGATACTGCCACCAGGATTCTCTTGCTCCAAAGTTCTTCTGCCAGTCATTCTGCTAATCTTAGCTTGGCAGCATGGCCCTTTATCCGCAGACTGTGTGGCTCTCCCCCTTCCTCATTTAATACAAATGCAAGATTGTCCCAAGTCACAGTCTCACCTTTCCCTTGGCCTATGAAGGTGGGGCGAGGAGAGTGGTGTATGGGGAAGGAGGCCTGCAGAAGAACCGTGGACACTCAGCGTTTCATAGTCACACTCAGTCTTTGTGGTTGAGGTGACCAGTTAATACAGCTTCTGAACTGAAGACTTCTGAGAGTGAAAGGAGGCTCTATAAATAACTCCATCAGGAAGACAGACGTAGATGGACACCCTCGCAGGCAGACTAAACCATATGGTCACAGTCCTTCTGGTGTTACTCGGTAGAGATGCCCTGACAATGCTTGTGGCTCTGTGTATATATCAGGAGCTCCCATCCCTCCTGCCTCCCAGATAGGAGTGGCGCAGGCCTCTCCATCTCTAGGAATCCCTAGCATGTTTGAGTCTATTCTTTAATTTTTTTTCCAGGAAAATATGTTTTAAAGCTATGGAATATCAATCAGTTAAACTTTATCAGCCACCTGGTGTGGGCCAGACCTTCATCGAACAAAAGGTAATCAGGGTTCATATCCAGATGGCCATGGAAAGGCTTAATGGAGATAACGTATGTTGAGCACTTAGCACAGTGTGTGGCACTGGCAAGGCCCCGTTATTGTTGCTGGTTTTGTTACTGTTTTCATTGCCATCATTGCAGTCATTACACAACAATAAATATGAATAAGGCAGGGTTCTTGTTTTTAAAATCCTGGCAGTGGTGATGGGAGCACATAGAAACAAACATTTAAAGTACAATGGTGACAAGAGCACCTGGAATGCTGTAGAACACTGGAGCCCCAGAGCGATGTGGGTGAGACTCACTGTGCCCACAGGCGGACGTACGGGGCAGGTGCAGGAGGTGGTCTGGGAAACTCCTTTTGTTTAGACATTTGGTCTTATTTTACGCTGAGAGAAATCTTTTCTGTCAGAAAATCCAGGATATAGATATTTGTGTTTCATAACAGCAAAAAAGGCTAGGAATGATGGTCATTTTAAAATGAAACTATGTGAGCAGTTCTGGGGTTCTGAGCGGGGAGCCCGGGTCTGAATTCTAGTTCCATCCCTACGGGGCGTGTGATTTTAGGCAAGTGACTGAGCCTCTTCAGGTCACAGTTTCCACATCCGTGACCCAGAGCTAGTATTAAGATTTACCTGACAGAGTTTACGTGAGGGCTAAATGACTTAACCCTCAGAAGTTCCCAGGGTAGAGCATGGCACATGCTGGGGACTCACACATGCCACCTTGAACTTGACTCTTCAGTGTCCTCGGAGTTTGTTCAAATGCTATTGCAGAAGGTAAACTCTTTTAAGAAACAACCGAGGGAGTATGAATTTAAAAGTTGGTTTACTCACATGGGAGAGGTGTGAATCCATTGATCAAACTGAAGGCTCAGAAAAGCATTCTTCTGGTGCCAAGAATCTATTAGGCTGTAGGGCCAACGACCACGGAGCTTCCCAGCTGTTTTCATCAAAGTGTAGTATTTATACCGTATGTTGGATTGAAAAGTGCAGTTGACCCAGAAACAACATGGATTTGAACTACACGGGCCCACAGTTTTGTTGTTTTTTTTCCCAATAGTAAGCACTACAGTACCGCACCATCCTTGGTTGGTTGAATCCAGGGATACAGAACCGTGGGTGCGGAGGCACCGCAGATATGAAGGAACCACGTATATGGAGGAAGCACATATATGCAAGGCCAACTGTAAGTTATATTCGGATTTTCAGCTCTGTGGAGGGCTTACACCCCTACCCCCATGTTGTCAAGGGTCAACTGTGTTCCACTATCTTTCAAAATAACCATTTGTCCCCTAAGGAGGTGATTTTTCAGTTTGCTAGGATAGGAATGGATTGCGGATCTTCTAAGGAAGGAACTAAAATGCTTACTCTCTTCAAGATTTGCAGATACTAACTACTATATATATAACATAAACAACAAGTTTCTGCTGTGCTGTATAGGGAACTATATGCAATATCTTGTAAACTATAATGAAAAATATGAAAAGAAATATACGTATGTATATGTATGACTGAAACATTATGCTGTACACCAAAAGTTGACATATTGTACACTGACTATACATCCATTAAAAAAAAGACATACTGGAAGGATTTTTAAAAAGCGACTTGGAAGTTCTGCTAAAAAACAAACATTCTGACTGGTGTGAGGTGATACCTCATTGTAGTTTTGGTTTGTATTTCTCTGATAATTAGTGATACTGAGTATTTGTTCATGTGCCTATTGACCATTTGCATGTCTTCATTGGAGAATTGCTTGTCTAGATCTTCTGCCCTCTTTTGGATTAGGTTGTCTATTCTTTTTATTATTAAGTTGTATGAACTGTTTATATACTCTGGAAATTAAGTCCTTGTCAGTCTCATCATTTGCAAATATTTTCTGTCATTCTGTAGGTTGTCTTTTTGTTGTGCTTGTGGTTTCCTTTGCTGTGCAAAAGCTTAATAAGTTTAATTAGGTCCCATTTGTTTATTTTTGCTTTAATTTCTATTGCCTGGGTAGACTCCCCTAAGAGAACATTGCTAAGACTTATGTCGGGTAATGTTTTGCCTTTGTACACCAGAAATTGACACAACGTTGTAAACTGACTATACTTCAATAAAACAAACAAACAAAAAAACCACTTACTCTCATACTACAATTAGAGGCTTAAAGATAGAGCTCCCCCCCCCCAACCAGGCATAAAGCTGAAGTACTGCTGATCTGGGCTGGATGGATGAGGATAAAAGGACCCACCAGCATAGCCCAGCAGACCTCCTGGGTATGGAGGGAAAAAAGAGAGCAAATCAAATAAGTTAGTGAAGGTATTTAAATATTCTTTCATTCTATTCAACCAACGTCAGCCAGCAGGCCAGGCACCGTGCCCCGTGCTTCCACATGCGTTACCCAACTGGCCATGGCCTTTATCTTAAACCAAGATATCGCCCTGGGCGGAGAACTGGACATGGAATTCTAACCTGGCCCTGACCTGAGGGATTCCCAGCCAGCATTGGTCGTCTCTAAATGCAGCCGTCACCTAGGGGGTGTCTCTGTTCTTCCCTCGTTAATGTTCTCTGCTTGTAACTGCTTCCCTTTAAATGTCCAAGATTCCCCAGGTCAGCATTCCCTTTGAGGGCTCTTGAATATTTCAAAATTAGCCTTGGGCAATTAGCACGATGACTGGGACCCAAAATTCCTTCCTTACCTGATTTAATAATTGGCTCTTCTATTCCCTATCCACCCCCGCAACCCCTGGTGTGTAAAGGTTGGAATTTGTAAAATGGCAATAGTAATACTACATATTGTGTAAAATTATGCTGAGGATTAAGTTTTAATAGATAAAGGTCCTTCCAACAGTGCTTGACAGAGAAGAATTGTCAATGTGTATTTACCATTATTATTGCTGTGCAGTCTCACTTATGTGCTGGGTACGGGCTAAGTAAGGAGCGGGAAGCTCAGGGCCCCAGAAGCTGAGCTGGAGGAGGGCTGCAAGCCCAGAAACGGCGACTTGAATGGAAAGCCAAGGAGACTGGACATTGTCTGCCGGACGCATTGCAACTTGCTGTTCTACATCAGCCTCTGAGATGATGGGCTTATCATTTAGGGATCTGAAACTTTATCCTAAAAGAAAATGGCAGGAGTCCTTGCTGTGTGCCGTAAACTGTGTGTTCTATATGCATGAGTTTATTGTCATGTCCTAGGTGAGATGACTGAACAGTTAAGCCACTTGCTCAAGGTTAGCGGCAGAGCTGGGATTTGAACTGGGTTCCTCCCCCGCCCCCACCTCCCGTAACCTGAACATCTATGCTCTCAGCCTCCATGATACTGTGTACGGCCAGCAGCACTGAAGAATTTCTCAGAAGAAAGCATTTGTTTCCTTGTTTTTCACATAAAAGATGCTGCTGCTAGGCTGATGCATGAATTTCTCTGCTTTGGCTGAGAGATAATGGGCAATCCTGTTGAAGTGTCTGACTTTTGAAGGACTAGCAATTACTTTATAAGCTGAAATAGCTCTGAGCCACCTTGGAAAAGCTATGCTTCCCACCAGAACAATCTGAGAATGAACACAGTGCAGAATTCTCAACCCCAACACACAGCCGTTTGTTAATTAAAAAAAAAAGGCTTAAATGAATGTGTTGTTATGAACTGTCTCAAAATGCAGTCACATCTTTGATATTGTTATATACTCAGATAAATACTGGGTTGCTTTCTGGCTCACCTTGCTTGTTAGATGAACTTCTTTGATTCTTTGTATTCTTATTATAGTCGGTCCTCTGTATCCGTGGGTTCAGATCTCTGGATTCAACCAACCATGGATGGAAAATATCCACATACACACACAAATTCCAGAAAGTTCCAGTAAGCAAAACTTGAACTTGCCATGTGCCGGCAACTATTTACATAGCATTTACATTGTATTTACAACTATTTACATAGTATTTACATTGTGTTAGATATTATAAGTAATCTAGAGATGATTTAAAGTACATGGGAAGATGTGCGTCGGTTATATGCAAATATTATGCTATTTTATATAAAGGACTTGAGCATCTGTGAATTTTGGTATCTGCAGGGGGTCCTGGAACCAATCCCCTGAGGAAACCAAGGGACAATAGAATTTTGACAAGACTATTATCCCATAAGGAATTCTTGTTATCCATCCTGTAAATTTGGTTTCCTCTACTTTATCACAGAAGAAACTGAGGTCCATTACGTTTCAGTGATTAATGCCACATTAATCATTGAAGTTCACGGAGAGTGTGTTGCAGAATTCTGAGTTCCCACGCACCACAATCTCTGGACTTAATTACGTATTCAGAATTTATTTTAAAATGAGGAAAATTGTTGAAATCATTCAATGCAAAGTGTTCATCCATAAGAGATGAAGTAATACTTAGAAAGGTAAGAAGGAAACATGCAGTGGTGTTTGACCACTATACCTACAGCTAACTGCCCTGTGCTCGAGATTGGAGGGCTGCTTGGGCTGTGGGACGTGATTGAGAACCCAGGCTGTGGAGCAGGATAGATCTGGGTTCAATTCTGGCCTGGCCAGTTTCTGGCCAACTGATTTGGAGCAAGTAATCCAAATTCTCTAAATGTCAGGTTCCCTTTCTGTCAAACAGTGATTAATATTCATATCCAGGGAGGTGTTACAAGGGTCACAGTGTCGATCTGAATTCTTACATGATTCCTCAGAGGGAGGTACTATCCTTTGTCACATTCTATAGATGAGCAGACTGAGGCTTAGCAAGGCCACACTGTCCCTAAGTGGCAGGCCTGAGATACAAACCCAGGAATTCTGACTTCAGAATCTGCGATCACAGCCACAAAGTCGCCTCACTTCTCTGGGTCCAGGCTCCAGAGTCCAGGACTAGAACCTACTTTTATTTGTATTTGAAGAGATTATCAGACTCTCAAGAGGATGACTGCTAAGCCAGAAGACCACTTTAATTTACTGCTCAAAAGATGAAACTATGCATCTGCACAGGGTACATTCTCCTGTGCAGATAATGAGGACCTCAAAATATAATAGTGATAGCTACTGTCAGCGGGGCGTATGCTGAGTGCTAGGCAGTTTACACATATAATAGCTTTTTCTATCTCGCAACACCTTGAAGTCGGTGTTATTAGCCCAAATGTACAGATGGGGGACAAAGGCTTAGTATTGAGTACGTGGTAAAAACTCAAAACATTTTAGTAGCTACTGCTATTATCATTATTATTATTATAGTAGCAGTAGCAACAGTAAATGATGTTAAGGAATTTGCCCAGTAGTTCCTGGTTGTAAATAGTAGAAACTGGAAATTAACTCAGTTCTGATTCCAGAGACAATATTTTTTATCATTAAACTTTACAAAAGGGTAGCTGTAGGCAAAGGGTAGCAAGTGTCCGTAGAGAATACTTTATCCTGTCTGAATTGCTGCTATTCTGGAGAACTACGTCTAGCAAAGAACAAGGCTTGGTTACCTGGCATGTAAAGGTCTGATTCTTCAGATGGTTGTGGGTAAAGAGGATGGCATGGTCTCAACTGATTCCTTTTTAAATCAGCTACTCAAAGCTCTACTCCCTGTTGCCAGTCAGGTCACATTCTGATTGAGTGGGTTATAGATTTCTTCACAATGGGTGAATCTAAATATTTCCTTTGGTGAAATATCTAGACCTGGTCCCTTTGCCTGGGGAACATGTTAGTCTTTGTCTGGATCTCTTATTCCATCTCTAGGACAAGGTATGTCTTCAGAGGACTCAGCCTACATGGTACATACTGGGTCTTTAAGGAGTTCTATGGTCGAGAGAACCATTTCTGACCCAGACCCCTCTCTTTAGGGTGATGAGATATTTGAGAAGGATTTCCATGTGTTGAGAGACTTTGTGGTGGGAAAGTGAGAAGAGCTGCCCAACTGACTTTAAGGAATTTGGGCTTTTGTGGTGAGCGAGAAAACGGAAAGGAGAGACATAAGACGACATTGACGTTGGAGTTTAGGTAACTGGGCAAATGGTGGCAAATGGCAGAAACTGAAAGTAAGAAAGAGAAAGAAATGGTTTCAAACTATTTTTTTTCTTCTGAGGTGGGGTGGGGTGGGGTGGACAGGGAAGGCATAAGAGTACAGATGGAGAAGATGAATTCAACTCTAGACAGGATGGATTTGTAGTGTGGCTGTAATAAGTAAACTTGTTTTACTTGATGTGTTTTTATGCATTTCCATTTCTGTTTGAGTAAGCGAATTTGATTTGCACAGTTAAAAATATTTGGTTAAGTTAAGTTGTATATGTATGTTCATATCCATATAACTTTATACCAAGGAATAGAATTTTTTGCATTCATGCATAAATCTATAAATGTTTACCCAAAAGCCTTTAAAAGATTAAACAAGATTTACAGATATGAGAAGAGAAAATTGAGAAGCAAGTGAAAATGAACTTAAAACATTTCAGCTAACCACAGATACTAAATAAAAAATGCATCAAAAATGTAAAAATATGGTGAATGCATTTGAAAATTATTTCTGGAATAGAAAAACAAAACACTCAATATCATTTCATAATGTGACTGCATTTTGGTATAGGTACATTTGGTAGGTGGGAGTTTAAATGTGTTTAAAATGATTTACAAGAAGTCCATCATCCAATGGGACTCGTGGCTGTAACAAGCAACTTAGATAGTTTTAAGAGAAGACATGACCTAGTTGCACCTAAAATCAAGTCAATGAGTGAAAACAAAATGGAAAGCTGTTTAATCATCAGAATCTGTGCTTCAACCCCCATAACACACCATGGCAAACACAACCAGCATCAACAGACACAAAAACAAACCCAACCAACCATTTTTGGATCAACGTTTAAATCACAAGGTTCTCAAAATTCCTGGATGTGTGGGGAGTGAGGAGGAGACTGATGCTTTTGTTCCGAACGATCTGTTTGTGTGGAGGCTGATGGGGATGGATGTGAGGATGAGGAGAGAAGGGAGAAGGGTGCTGAGGGCAGAGGGAAAATGAGGAATTGGGGCACTCAGGTGGAAGAAATGAGAAGGTGCTGTACTGGAGAAGCCAAGAATTCTCCAGGTTCCTCAAGAGGGGCATTTGGTACTGGGAATGTGGGGAGCATCACAGAGGATGAGGTCTAACAGCACATGGTTATGGCTTTTGGGAGGCTATCAGGCAACAACTACAGAGACCAGTGAGGGTGAAGGAAGTCAGGTTGCCAGGGGCTAGCTGAGTAGAAGATGAGGAGAGGGGCTCCTGAGAAGAAGCTGATGGTGGGGAAGGAGAGAGAGTTGAGTGAGCGAGCGAGAGAGAATATCTCTCATTTTGGATCTTGTAAGAAATTTTTTCTTATAAACTTTGGGAAGGCTAATATTCAGTGAGCTAGAAGGTGGTGTGCCAGAGTTTGGCAAAGGCAAACTCTTGGTATCTGAGAACCTTAGGCCAGTGATGTGAAGCAAGAGTAGGGGAGAAAGGTGCAAAGACATGTTCCAAAGCATGTTTTACAAAATACTTGCCTGCGGGATATTAACAGTTGCTTGGTGAGCAGGGAACTGAGTCTCCTTCACGCACACGATGATTTTATTTCTCTCTGTCCCACAAGAGAGTTACTATCAGCATCCCCTGCCTCCTTCGTGAACCACAGGCCTGCGGGGTCAGCCTGCTCATTGCTTTGTGTTTCCACTCCATTCAGTGGGATGCTGCTTTTGTCTTTGTGCTGGGCTGTGCCTTTTTTATTTCCTTGACTTAATGTTCTGTCCCTCACTGCTGTGTGTGTATGTGACGCAGAGGGACTTGTCAAAGATTGAACCAGCCATACCTTGTGCATCCTAAGTCCTGGTGGCATTGTCTACTGCAGGACGACTCAGAGTTTCATGTGCCATGAATCTCCTGGAGAGGAATAGCTCATGCACTCTTCCCCAAAGTC
Source organism: Vicugna pacos (assembly GCF_048564905.1). NCBI lineage: Eukaryota > Metazoa > Chordata > Mammalia > Artiodactyla > Camelidae > Vicugna > Vicugna pacos. The sequence continues at coordinate 12,623,803 of NC_133000.1, read as the reverse complement.
GTGTGACCATGGTGCTACTTCTGCCTCCCGTTCTGTGAGATGCACTTTGGGAAGCTTGTAAATGAGATGGTGGAAATAATGAGAAAGTACGTTAAAAAGTATTTGAGTTGAGGTTGGGAGGAAGACTCTCCAGGGAGCAACTTGTGGCTGAGTGTGCAAGGAACCATGGCACTTCCAGGAACAGGGAGAAGCTCTAGCTCAGGGATGCCAGGAGGCTGCCCAGGGAAGGACACTGACCTAAGGAGGACCGTGTGTGAAGCTGGGCGGAGCCAGCTCTAACAGTGCCAAGTGCCTGTAACCGTTCACCTGCCCAGGGGCTCTGGGTTCTGCTGGCTGTAGTAAAGGGGCTCCAGCACCCCTGAGTGAGGGATTCCCAAGATGTTTTTAGAGGACAGGGTGCCCACGTGACCACCGTATATAGTGCTCAGCCATGGCAATGGCCTAAAAAAGAGAATCCTGCTGCCTTCCTTAGCTACTGGTGGAGGAGGAGATAATCGTGGGGCTATTTATCAGGATTCTGTTGTGCAGTTTGAGCACTCCATCACCAGCAGGAGACAGACAGATACACACAGGTAAGATACAGTGTGGTGAGGGCCCTGGCGCAGGAAGTCCAGGAGCTCCGGGAGGTACAGGAAAGGCACTCAACTCAGAGCCCAGCCTGGGGTGGACTCCGGAGGGAGAGTGCCGCTCAGGCCGCAGGCCGGAAGGTGGGCTGCCCAGGCCTGGGGGAGACTGTGTAAATTCTGGGCACAGAAAGTAGTGTTTTTGAAGGTCTTCCAGGCAACCTGTTAGAGGAAGTGAAAGACATCCAATGTGGCTGGAGTCTACAGGTCTGGGTGAGGGGTCTGGGGTGGGGTCGGGGGAGGGAGAGAGTCCAAGTTCATGGCAGGGACAGCCCGACTCCTGTGGGCCAGAGGTCCTGGTCTGCTGCAGTGGACGGTCACCAAAGCCTGGACCTCTCGCCCCCAGAGACTCAGGCTTTTCCGGTTCTCTCCCTCCACTGATTACATCCTTTGTACTTTCTCTAGCCTTCCTTCACTTCCCCACCCTTCAGCTCTCTCCTTCTGGAAATGCGACCCACTCTGTCGGGACAGGGAGTTTGGAGGTCTTGCTGGGAGTGCCCAGGAGTGCCTGGAAATCTGACCTGCCCACTGGAGCGGGTCAGGGCTGGGGAGGATGGCTGGCTGGGCAGGTGGACACTGTACTAGGAAACCATGGTGACAGTGACAGAAGTCAGCTGAGGCAGGTGGCCCATCGAGAGGGTCCCCCAAGGGTAGAGGTTGTGAAGAGGACAGGTAAGAACCTGACAGCAGGGGTACAGAGCAGGCCACCGAGGGGTATCTCGACGGGCAGCCCGGCAGCCCTGGGCAGGAGGGCTGGCCATGGGATTACAGCTCAGTGAGGACCTTCTTACTAGGTCTGGAGTCTGGGTGCAGGCATCGCAGAGACGTGACTCGCACTGGGTGGAGGAACACAGCGGCAGGTGTGACTGGCACCTGAGCCCTGGAACCCAGGCTGTTCCAAACTTTGCCCATGCCAAGCCCAGAAGGGGTGATCGGGATCCCGCTCTGGGGCAGGGCATCTCGGTCAGGGAGCCAAGTAGGACATTACTCTCTCTGCCCTCGACTCTTACCTCCTTCTAGCTTTGCTCACCTTGACCTCTGCCCTGAAACGCGGTCTTCTCCATGCCTAGTTCATGCTTCCTCTTTCTTTGGCTTTAGCCCCAAATCTAATTCCTCATGGAGATCATTCCTGGTCCCCTAACTGGGCCAGGAGCCCTTGTTCTAGGCTGGGTTCCTCCCTAACCCTCTGCAGGTCTGCAGAATGATTTGGGTGGTTACTCTCTACCGGGCAGGGAGGTCTGTGAGGGCAGGGCTCTGTCTGTTGTGCTCACCGTGGTGTTTCCACTGCGTGGTACAGTGCCGGCGCCCGGCAGCGCCACAGCAGCATCTGCTGAGAATGGACAAATGGAGATTTCCAAATGCCTGCAGGACTTGTGTTAGATCACTGTAGTCCCATTCTCCCAGGCTCAGAACCACTGTCCTCCTTTCTCCTTCTGGGGGTCCATTTTATATCTAGACCCTTGATCTCCAGTGAAACCAGAGGGTTGAGGACATGAAGCAAACTCTACATGCACCCTTCAAAAACAGGTCCACATTCCTCCTTCCGCCTGGGTCAGGTCACATTGCAAACCTTAAGTGCACTTTGGGATGGCCTGCTGGGAAGGAAGGTGGCCTCCGCCCCGCTCTGCGCACCCCACCTTTCGGCACACGTGCACGCCCTGACAGTCCCGCGGTGCCCAGGTGGAGGTGATGCTGATGACCCAGCTGCCCGGTGCGATTCCGTGTGTGAACAGCCATCTCCTCCACGGGGCAGCAAAGCGTGTCAGGATGAAGGCCGCTTTCAGGCCGGTGCACGGAGCTGGTACTCTCTGAAAGCTCTTTGTTTGTCCCTGGCATGTGGATGCACAGGCTTTGATGTTAGAGTTTTGGCTCATTAATAACTAATTTACATTTCCCAGACAGCAAATTGTGATCTGACACAAATTTATAAAAGAACTCCAAATGGTGAAACTCTCTTATACAATGAGTCCTTTGTGGTTTTTTTTTCCCCTCTTCCTAACTTAAGGAGTTTGTGATTAAAATTTTAATGCAATCATTGAAATCTCATGGGCTACTTAAAAATAAAACACCATCTTATTTCCTTCCTCTCAGAGATCATGACAGCGGGCTGCTCCTCTGGGGGTGTTTTAAGTGCTACAATTGCTTTTTCATCTGCTCTGAGCCTCAGATAGAGTGGGATGTCCTCAGTGAACCGGGGGAAAGGCACGGGGAGAGATTGGAAGTGGTGGCAGAAGGCAGTGGTCTCCAAGGAGCTCGCAGGGGTGATTCTCACAGTTCCAGATGCCTCAGAGCCTGAATAGGTCATTCTGGAAACACAGATGGGCTGATCAGAGCTCTCAAGATAAGAAATTTATAGTTGAAACAAACATATTTGTTTTCTCTGTCCTCCATCTTGGAGGACCAGATGCCTCTTGGAAAACATGGTGGTTTTTTACCATGGTTTTTACTCCATGTTTCTTTGGGAGAATACCGAGGTCAAGGGAAGTTGCAAAAGAGCTCTTAGGCCGAAAATCTGGGTGCATCGTGGTTCCTCCCTCCTCCACCCCCCACTTTGTCTTTGCCAAAGCCTTTGTCATCCTGTGTATTGATGACTCATGGCTGAGTGGGGGAGGCAGGGCAGGGCTTCTCTTCTGTGTTGGAAGGAGAAACTGCCATGTGCATCCAGTCATCTGGAAACACCTTCCCCGGATCACAAAGGGAGGTCTGTGCCTTGGGGATGCGAGGAGATAGACCTGAGGGGTGGACCAGAGAGCCGGCCCTGGGCAGGCAGCAGAGTGGGGCCAGGGGAACGAGACGCTGGAGAACTTGGCCGATTGCATCATCTTGGCGAGAGGCTGGGTCTACTGAGTTACCCTCTGCCTGGAGAAAGAGTTTAGGGAACAGCCATGGGCTTGTTGTGTGGAATGGAAACATAACCAGCTTGAAAGGATTTTGAAACTGGCACGACTTGAGGTTAGATTTTAAATGGTCGCCCAGCGTGAGCCAAATTGACTCCGTGCAGAGAAGCAATAGGCCACCCCTGTCCCCTATATTATTTTAATAACAGAAAGAATGTATTAGGAATTCCAGGCAAGGCCTCCATCTGGACACGGTCCCAGAGTCTAACTCATCTGTTCAGGCCTTTTCAAATGAGTCTTTGACAAAGAGACTCTTTTTCCTCCTAACCTCTTCCCAACCAGTGAAGGAATCTGGGACCCCCCACCCCTACCCACCAGAAGCTTTGGTTGGAGGAAGCAGGGAACCCGAGAACCCAGCTTGGAGCAGGGTGGCTCCGTGGAAAGTTGCTGAGAAAACTTGTGGGGCTGACTGGGGTGGCCTTTTGTTCAAATAACAAGGCCTCTCTTAGGAGGTGGCACGAGGCACACCTGCCTCTCCCTGGCTTGGACATCAGGGCGTGTGGAACAGAGAGGGGACTGAATTCGGTGGTTGTTCCTATTGGTTCTCTGAGAAACCGCCATCCAGGGGATGTCACCATGGTGAGACGTCACCTGCTCCACTGAAGTGGCAGGAGGATCCCCCCTGCCATTCTGAGACCCACAAGGGAAGAAGGAAAGCCTTATGTATGTCCTGACCACACTCAGGGTCTCTCTCAGCTCCTAGAACGTTGCTGATGTTTCAAAGAGAGTGCTGTTGTCTGCTTGCTAATTTGGCCCTCTTGGGTCCCAAACAGCTCATATAACACTTGATTATTTTTCTAAGTCACAGAGACTAGGCAGGAGTTTCTCAGAAAGAAGTCAGTTCTGTTCCCAGCCATAGAGGAACCAAAAAAAAAAAAAAAAGAAGTCTCATTGCTGTGAACATGATCGATTCTCCTGGCCGTGCTGTCCTCAGCCCCTCCAATCTGCGGTAGTCCTTGGACTCAGGCTTGACTCCTGGTTCTGCCACTTGCTGCTGGTGAGCTTGGATTTGCTACATGATCTTCCTGAGCTGCCGTTTCCTCATCTGTACAAAGCAGATGATGATAGCGGTTAAGCAGTGTAAATGCGAAGCTCTTAGCTCCTGGCCTGGCATAAAGTAAGTGCTCAAAGGGGGAGCTGTGGGTGTGATTATGAGGCTTCCCATGGGGTCAGACATAAGAAGCCTCTGGAAGTGGTGTCCTGAGGAGACAGGAGCACCGAGCTGCTCCCCTGGTTACCACTTCCAGGGAGATATCACCTTTGTTATGACATCCAGATTTCTGGGTAATTAGGGACCCCCTGGGGCTCAGACACCAACAGGAAGGGGCTTTTTCTTCTCAAGGTGTTTCTAGCAAACCCCATGGCCCTCGATCTCATGGAGAGAACCCATTCTCCTGAGCAAACCCAGGTATGAAGGATAAAGTCCTCAAAAAGAAGGACATCATGTGTTTTCTGTTCATTATTTTCTCCCAAGCAGCTCTTGGCATATTGTGGCACTCTGTGCATATTGATGGAAGGAAATAATGATGGAGAGGCTGGAGCTGACAGCCATGTGGTTCTTCCTGTGTCAGGCTGGAGTTTCCCTTCTGCTGAGCACATTAGAGGGAAGTGGGGCTTGTGATCAGTGGATGCCGACTTGGTTCTTTGGGACTTCACTTGGGGCAATTGCACAGGTACAACCTAAGTTTGCTCTGTAATTATTCAGAGAAGCAGATGCCTCAGAGCAGAGACTTCTCAGGATGTAAAGAAATAAGAAATGGGTCAGAGAGAGAACTGTATCTTGGCTATGCTATGTAAGGGTTTTCACCAGTTCCTTAGGGAGAAAAAAATTTAGGATCAAGTTCCATTAACTAAGAATATCTAATAAAATAATACACAGTTCTCATGACCGAGTGCAAGCCAGTCACTCCTTATTACATCTTATTGTCAATTTCGTAAGGTCTTCAGTTAAAGACCCCCCTGCAGGTACTGATAATTGAAACCAAAATTCTGATGCTCAGAGTCATCAAAACTAGGTGCATTTGATCCTGTGTGGATGTGATACATGGTACAGAGGCATTTGTCAGCACTCAGTAATGATACCTGTGTGCTATATCTTGTCAATCCACAGTCAGATCCTTGCTTTCCTTATCCTTACGTCATTTACAAGAGGTTAGCAAGATGAGGAGGGTGACGAGTAATGTCTCGATTTTATAGTTGAGGAACTCAGTTTCAAGGCTGGATCTCTCCTGAAGGCGTGGGTTCAGGGCTCAGCTGGAGTAAGCACAGAGACTCCCCAAGCGCGGGGCTCGGTGTCTGCATCCTACCAAATCAGGGTTTCCTCTGGCCGGACTGCGGACCTGGCTCCTTTAGTCATCTCAAGGGCCACACCTCTGCTCCCAGGTGGGAGGCTGGCCTGGTGGAAGGGTGACTGCTGTGGTGATAACTGGTGTGTGTTAAGACGAGGAGGGAAGGAAGAATTTTTAAACCCGTCCATGCATGCTTGACTTTTGCTTAACCAGCTGTCTCAGCTTCTAGAAGAACTGGGACCACGGGGGCAGGTTTTGGAATGGCATCTGTGAATAGCAAGGGCAGCAGCTGGGTCTTGTCCAGTCTGTCTGCACAGCCAGATCCAAAGAATCCGGTCACATGATGACGGCAGGGGCACTGGGTGATGACTGCAACCATCACATTCTTTGACTTCCATCAAATGACTAGCCTGTCCAGACAGCGAGATGCCTGGCTGTCTAGGCCATTGGTGGGCCCTGGAAGGGCTGGGCCATCAGGGACTCGGCTCAGAGCTGTTGGTGACGGCTCCTCCCAGCAGCTCTGCCTGGTGTCATGAGTCAGCTGAGAGTTAAGGATCTTGTGGCTTCCAAGATGCTTACGGTCGGTTTAAGTCTGGATGGGCTGGTGCTGGGTGGGGAATTCTTGCATGATCTCTTTGTGACTACAGAGCATGGGTGGATTGGGGTGAGAGGGGGCAGGCCAAGATTTTAGCTCACAGTTCAGATTGCTGTCTCATGGTGACAGGAAGATGTTTTAAATCACACGTAAACTCCTTCACTTTGGCACACGTTAGGCATCTGGATCTCCTGTTGCTATCAATCTTGTGCTGCCTTGGGATAAGGGCTGCAGGAGGAGCCAGCCTGATGCTCTGCCCAGCACCTGGGGAGGGCTGCGTGCAGCAACGGGTGGGGGAGCAGAGACCCGCTGCTCCTTTCTGTGTTGTCGGTGAGGACTGTCTGTGACTTCAAACAGGTTCCCTAACAATTGCCCACTGACTTTCCTCCTCCCTTCTTACCCTGATGGGAAATTCAGAAGATGAATAGTTTTGTCACTCTTTGATTTAGTATCTTTAAAACAAATCTGCTTAGATATCAAACAAATGTCACAGTTTATTATCTGAAGTGGATTTGACCCATTAGATGAGGATTTTTTTTTTTTCAACAATGAGGATACTTGCCTGAATCCTGGAAGCCTTCAGTGAGGGCTCTGGGATCCTCTTTGTCACTTTCTGGCTGGAGCTGTGGCTTAGGAATACGAACTCAGAGAACACGGTGACAGGGGCTTCTCTGTGGGCTGGGGAAGGCTGCTCTCCTGCTGTCTTCTTATTGCATTTATCAAGGTATCACCTTGTTTCTGAAACAAGATTTCTTGGGAAATTTGGAAGCTATTTACAGTAATTTCTGGAAAGCTGTACTTCTCCCTGCAACCATTCTGGCAGATTTAACTGAACATCTTATGGACAGAGAAGAGCAGGATAGGGTAATAGAAAAATGCCTCTCTGGGAACCGCGAGCCTCCTACTTTGGAGAATAACTCGGTGCAGAAGAGAATACCTGGGCTTCAGAGTCAGACACACCAAGGCACAAATCTTAGCTCTCCCACTATGCGACCGGGCAAGCTTTGGTTTTTCCCGTCTATCAAACGAGCCCATTAACAGCTGCCTCCTAAGTTGGTGGCGGGGATTAAATGAGGTAATACATATGCTGATGTTTCCCAGATTGGTATCACCGGTATCTCTAGTCCAGACCTGTTTACTGAATATCAGATCCGTAGTGCCACCCCGATACCCATCCGTCCTTTGTACGGCACGTCCCAGGCTGAACTCATCCTTTCTCTCCCTCGCCTTCCAGACCAAACTGCCCACTTCCTCGTGCATTTTCATTTCAGTGAAGGGTTTCATCATTCTCCATTGTCCACGCCAGACACCTGGAGTGACTCTCAAGTCTTCTCTGTCCCTCAGTCTGGAAAATCCCAGCCACCAAACCTTAATAATTCTGCTTCTCCTATTTCATTGTATGTCCTCTCCACCCAAGGCCACTCTTAGTCCTGTTCCTCCTCATTTCTTGTGTGGGTTCCTGTAATACATACCGCCAGCGTGAATTACCTGGTGTCACACATTCATAAACCTCATCATTGCCTTCATGAAGTCAAAGAGAAGTTCCATTTCCCTGACCCGGGAAGACGTGCTGTCCGAGTGCTGTGTCTCTCTGATCTCTCTAGTTCCACCCCTTCTCACTCTGTGTTCTCACCCTAAGCCGACAGCAAACTCAAGTCCTTCACGTTCTGCAGGAGCACCAAGCTCTCCCCGATGTTGCTGCAGGATTATCTGTTCTCTCTGCCAGGAATGCTTTTGTACTCTCTTGGTACCTGGGTAACTCCTAACCACCATTCAAGAGTCAGTTCAAGTATTGCCTCCTCTTGGAAGAGGTTCTTTCTTTTTTTTTTTTTTAATTAAAGTATAGGTGATTTACAATGTTGTGTTAGTTTCTGGTGTACAGCATGGTGATTCAGTTATACATATATATACTCTTTTTCATTATAGGCTATTACAAGATATTGAGTATATGGAAGAGGTTCTTGAACCAGGCTCAGTTAGACTCCTCTTTTCTATAATCACCACCATTTCATCTATTCATGCATTTATGGTCATTGGTTTTTCTGGTCTGCTTTCCTCTGAGGGCAGGAAATCTACATGCTCAGCTTGGCTACACCAACCCCTGCACAGCGCTAAGCATTGGTGGACATTATGTACATATTTATGGAAAAAATGATCAAAGGGTATCCAAAGTGATTAGTGCCCAGTCTGGCTTATGGGAGGAGCTCAGTAAAAGGATCTTCTCTCTGATTTTGGCACTAAAGAGCTAGTTGACTTGGGTGAGACCTCTTACTTCTCTTAAGTTTTTCATGAGAAAAAATTCATAGATAATTTTATATGTAGCTAAAATCTGTACAGGCACACCTCGGAGACATTGCAGGGTTCGTTTCCAGATCACCGCAATAAAGTGAGTATCACAATAAAGCAAGTCACAATCATCTTGGTTTTCCAGTGCATATAAACGTTATATTTAAATTATACTGTGGTCCAGTAAGTGTGCAATAGCTTGATGTCTAAAAACCGTGTACCTACCTTCATTAAAAAAGACTTTATTCCAAAAAAGTGCTAACCATCATCTGAGCCTTCAGTGAATTTTAATCTTTTTGCAATAGTAGCATCAGAGATCACTGATCACAAATCACCATAACAAATATGATAATAATGAAAAGATTTAAAATATTGTGGGAATTACCAAAATGTGACACAGAGACACAAAGGGAGCAAATGCTGTTGGAAAAATGGCACCAATAGACTTACTCGATGTAGGATTGCCTCAAACCTCCAATTTGTAAAAAAGGCAACATTTGTGAAGTGCAATAAATGAGATTTGCCCATAATAGTAAGAAATAAATGGAAAGTAATTTATAACATAATTTTATGTGTTCTGTAAGCACACGTACAACTGAAGAACATAATGAAGAGGCCAGATGCTTGCAGATGTTTATAATGAATAAATCTGGTTTTCAGAGCAGTAAGCTTGAATTGTGCTTCCACTTTTCCTTTAAATGTCTCACTTTGGAATGAGGGTTAAATAAATTTTTTTTTATGAGTTAAAATAAAATATCTTTGAATGTGCTAGCTGAGAATGCAGACTGATCAAGATATTTTTGTATTGGTGACTAACATGGTAACTAATACCACAAGTGGCAATGCTGTTGGTGACATAATCTTCTAAATGAACATCCAAAATGGTAGATGGCTCTTGGTAAAGTTCTAAGCAAAACATCACAATTGTCTTTTGATTTTCAACGTACTTAAATTCTTGGAAAATTCAGTGTATACCAACATAGTGCCAAAAAGGTATTTATTTGTAAATGGAGTTAGGGACTAAGCTCAGTTACTTATAAATATTGTTTCGCCTTCATGAATGTCCAGGGGAGGGTTAGAAAGTCACGTAGGAGGTAACATAGTCCTCTGTGGGGTGTGGCCATCTCCACGTTGCAAGACACTCAGCGTTCCCGGCCCTCACGTGTTACAGAGTGGGAGTGCTCACTGCATCAATGAGACATCAAAAAATACCCACACAGACAAATTTCTAAAATACCTTCCAAGCATCTTGCAGAGAAGTGGGGATACACTGCAGTGCACCAGACAGCAATGAAACCCTCTCCATCTACATATTCTTTCTCAAGGGAAAAACGCACTTCGTTTGTCTAAAGCTAATTATTGCAAAGTGGCTTTATTTCCTACAATGAAAGATTCGTAGTATTGGGGGGAAATGGCTAACTTTCAGTTATGGAGGAACTGGAAGGCATTTTCTTGAGACTCCAGCATATCTTGAATTCTCCTCTTCTGGTTTCCCATCAGTAGCCTCTGTCACGTGATTGGACATTTTATGCTCTGCTGCAGTGGTTTGCTGGCTCTGCATGCCCATCTCCCTGTAAACCTGTGAACCTCTTCTCAGGGCCTGGTGTCCCTATTATCTGTAAACAACACCTAGCTTACCATGATGCTGGGGCTGTAAAAAGTGCTCCACGAAGAAGCTGAATTAAATAGAGAACTATGGTTGTAGTTTGGTTGCTTGGAGCAGGGCTCTATCAGCTTTTTCAGTAAAGAGCCAGAGAGTAAATATTTTTGGTTTGTGAGCCGGATGACGGTGAGTCAGCTCTGCTGTTGTAATGTGAGATCGGCCATAGGCACTGTATAGACAAGTGAGTGCAACTGTGTACCAATAAAACTTTATTTGCAAAAATCACTTTGGCCATCAGAATGTTTCCTGACTCCTGGCTTCTGGTATAATGCTAACGAGGCCCATATCAAGAGCCCCTTGGGTCTGTACTGGTAAGCTTAGTTGTAATACTAAAATTTCTAACCCTTAGAAGAGAGTGTGTTGTCACTGTGGGAGAGCTGATCAAAGCAGAAGGACACAACATGTGGCCACACACATTGTGTGCCATGTAACTCCAGGACTGCCACTACCACAGCCCTCCTGGAAAGTAGTCTTTCTAGGGCAGATGAGTCCTGTTGTCTCCCCACTGGGAGGAAAGAGCACTGCCATTTATTGGAGTACTGGCCGTGTGCCAGGTGATTTATATGTTATCCATCATTTCATTAAGTTCAACTATCCTCTGAGGTATGAGTGCTATCATTTCCACTTTTCAAATGAAGAGACTGAGTCACAGGAAGTTAAATAACTTACCCAAGGGCACGGATGGGACATGGTGGATCCTGCATTGGTCTTTCTGATGCTGAAGTTTGTGTTCTTTCCCTCTACCATCATAGAGTTATGATCGTAATAACTCTGGTGCCTGAAAAAGCAAACAGAATGTAACGTCCCTGGTGAGGCTGGTGTAGCAAGTTAGTATTTATGGTCTTATGGTCTTGGTGAATTTCTCTTGACTTTATTAATCGTGATAGTTCTTCTTCTTTTATAGTCATTACAGCCTGCCAGTGAATAACTAGAATTGTCAAGTCTATATAAATCTCAGAGCTCTTACCTGGGAAAGGGTCATGCCTAAACACATGAATGCTTTTACACGGCAGTAATTGTAGTACACTTGTGGTCTCACTTAAGCTAACGGGAAATTTGAATGGAGGCTAAAATGATAAATTTTTTTTTCATTTTTCCTATGCAGTTTTCATCTCTGCTGTGGTAAACCAATGTGAACCTTACTGGATTTTTAAAAATTGGTCACCTCTTTTCTGGACTTGTAGCCATCCTCAGGGTAAAGACAATGGTTAAGGGAAGATGTTACAGAAAACCATATAAGAAATTCAAAATTCCCTTAAACTCAGATTGTATTACTAACGCTGGAGGAGAGTGGAAATAAGGGGGAACAAAACATATTCATTTTAGCAAGTTTAAGCTTGAGTTTCCTAAGGCTAAATAATTGTACTTGCCATTTGTTCTGTCTCCTTTACAAACTACGGTATGAGATGAAATTCTTTCTTCTTTCCTAACTTTCTTTTTTGCTTCTTTCTTCCCTCCTTTCCTCCCTCTCTTTCTTTATTTATCTGTCTGTTTATGTATCTCTATGTCTGTTCATCCATTATCTATCCATCTATCTATCTATCCTCCAGGTTTTAATTGTACTCTATGGACTGGGTTCTCCTGGGTGCCACTGGGTGCCACCAAATCTGTCTTGCCTGTGTTATGTTTTTCTCACTAATCTTTAACATATACCCATTTCCCCAAGTGGTCACAGGTGTTGTCCTAGACGAAAGAACAAAAGTATGCAGATGATTTATCTTTCATAGGTTCACCCGTTATTTGCTTATCCCAGCATTCCTGTTACAAAGATTGTGTGTTGTTAGATTGAAGATCGCAGGAGGTGCAGAAATGAACCCCGTTGCACTTGGTGCCTTTTGTAGGGATAACCAAAATACTGGGTTATACAACAAGAACAATAAAGCACACCACAACCACCAGCTGTAGAAGTTTGCAAAACCAAAAGATCACTGTCTCCTCCTAGAGCTGAATATATGCTACTGTGTTATACTTTGAACATATGAAAATCAGGGATTTGCAGGGAGATGCTTCAGTTTTGGACCAAAAGGCTTCAAAGGCTTGCCGCCCTCTAAATGAGGCTTTGAAGTGTGGCGGTGGGAGCAAGCTCACCCCTCTGCACAGCTTCTCTATTATTTCAGGCTTTTGATTTCCAGCTGCAAAGCAAACAAGACCCCCTGGTGCTCTGACTTACCCCTGGTTATCTTTATGGACAGAAAGGGCTAAATTTCCAACTAAGCCAAAGATAGAACTCATCAGTCCAGTTTATTCTGTATCCAGGCATCTGCAAATGTCTCCTTATTTTGATTTCATTGTCATCACAATGCCCTTTGACATTGTGTGTTGGTGGTGTGAAAATTACGGCCTAATGAAATGGGATAGTTTGATTATATGCTGTGGTGGAAGCCATTGACTGGCTAACTTCACAGCCATTCTCAACCTTCTTCCTCCTTCCTGTCCCCCACAATAGAGAGTGAGCCGCACACTCACTTTCCCAGCTACATCTATAGATGGGGTGGCAGCGTAACCCTGTTCTAAACAATGAGTTCATCCTAACAGCTTTGGGGAAAACTTTCTGCTTTCTCTGATAAAGGGGGCATTTGGGCTGGTGCCAACTTTTCCCTCTTTTTTTTCCTGTCTTATATGCAGATAAGATGCCTGGAGCTTCTGCAGCCATTTTATGACCAGTGATAATTACAAAGATGTAAGGTCAACATATTAAGGTTGCTAGAGATGGTGAGAGGAAAAGATATAATCAGCCTAGATCCTTGATGGTTTTATTGAGCATCTGAACCAACATTAGTTGTAACCAGTCTTTGGACTTCTTTGCTCTGTGAGAAAATTAAATCCCTGTTTGTTTTGGCTACTGTTAGCTGGGTTTTCTGTTATTTGTAGCTGAAGGCATTCTTAACTGATATGGATACAATAACCAATCAGTAGTAGCACCGGGAGGGTGATTTCTGACTCCCACTTTAACGGTGTGACCCACTTCTAGCGGCACACCACAGTCTTCTATTTACTGACTCCAAGGACGTATCTATGAAACAGTGAATCTGGCTTCACAGACCTGACCTTTGCAATCTTTGTGGGGTGGTTAATGCATTATTCAGTAATTAAGGATGCCACCAAGATACGTACAAACAAACATGGCATTTTCACTGAACACTTTTTCACTCATTTCCTCAGGGTAGTTTGTTTAACAAGGCATGTTCTTTTTTCTTAGGGCTCCCAGGAATACCTTTACTACAGGAAACGCACCAAGTTATAAGGACTTTTAATGGAAAATCCTTTATGGCACATATATCAATCATTGAGTCTTAGTAACACATACACGCAACAAGAAATTCTGGGTGATTAAAGTCCATAAACCTGCACACTTGACCCTCAACCAATAATATGCTGGGTGCTTGTTGTTATTTTTGTTGTTTCTTCCGAGTCAGGCGTGTGAGTTCCGAGGTAGAGCACTTTTTCTGTGTTCAGCCTTCACGGTTTCCTGAGCATCTAGAGGAAACACCAAGCTTAGAGGAACCAAGAAATGCTCTTCTCCTCCACGTTTTCTTGAACTGGGCAGTAGTCACCACCTGTCTCCTTCCCTCTATGGAAAACAAGTCACCAAATCCATTTTTTATTTTGCTAGAGGGTGGAGAACTTTATTACTTTTTCTTGGTGTTCCCAGAAGAGTAATTAAATGTGATCAACAAGGCGAGCTCAGGAATGCGTTTAGGTCCTAAGACAGTCTTCTCTTTTTATACACTTCTATTCTGAAGAAACACTGACCTAATTTGGAGATAATTCCTCTTAATAAGAATGAAATACAAGCCTGGAGAACAAATGCACTGCCTAGATATCATCCTAAACTGAGAAGGCCTGAGTGGTTTGAATTCAGTCTCCAGAATGTACCACCCTCTATGTTTCCATAGTCTGCTATTGGAACCTCAACCCTAGAACTTTTCACTGCCTCAGGGAAGCTTTTGCATGCACCTGCCTCCTCTTCTAGATTGTGAATTTCTAGAAGGCATTGGCAGGGTTTGGTTTATCTCTGTTTCCCCCCACATTTCCTAGTGTAAGATTTTATATGCATATGACAACTGATAAGTGTTTGTTGAATTGAATTTTATCTGTGCGGTTGTATCTTTGTGATATCGTCATCTTCAGAGTGGGTGACCTCTGAGTCACACACTCAGATGATTCTTAACTAGGCCTCCAAGAATGTCTTAAAGATCAATTTGTTAGTATCACCAAGCTCTGATTACTTGGTGTTATATAATTATACAGCAATTAAACTAAAAATAAGCAGCATGTTTAAATAACTCTAACAGAATTAAGGCGAGTGGGTGATTCACACAAATGTCCCTGTTCCTCTCTTCTTGGTGGGTAAAATTAAGTGTATCATTTGTAAAGGCTGAATCTTTCCAATATTGACTGGCTTCACTTCAGGCAAGCACACTTACTGGAAATTTTGAATGATATGGAAAATAAGGTTAAAGCATTATTTTTTCCCTTTTCAATTTGTCTATAAATAACATTCTTTTAAATAGTAAATCTAAAGTCTGACTCAATTAAAAAAATAAGTTATAATCTCTGCAAAAGAAAACAATAAGAAACGTCTAAATGTGGCCTTTTTCTGGCGGAAGAAATGGCAGCTTAGGAGCTAGAGATAGGAGGAAGACATTCCTCACTGAAAGCCCTTTGTGCACATACATTACCTACTGAAAGATTAAAACAAAAAGGCAAACGGATTTCAATGCCAGTAAGATTGGAGGACTCGTACAGCCTGATTTCGAAGATTTACTAAAAAATTGAAGTATCCAAGATAGGGTGATGTTGGTGAGTGATATGGATGGAACAGATACGGATTCTGGAAACACAGAGATGACCAGCTGGCTTTTGACAAAGATAATAAGCCAACTCATTTCAGCAATGAGATGTCCATGAAGGAAAAAAAAGAACTTTGACTCTTCCATGATACACAAAAATTTAACCCCAAATGAATCATAGACCTAAATGTAATATTTAAAGTGATAAAAACTTCTGGAAAAAAAAATGGGATAAGATCACTGTGACCTTGGGTATGCAAAGATTTCTTAGGACACCAAAAGCACAAACCATAAAATAAAAATTTGATGAAATGGATGTTATCAAAATGAAAACTTCTGCTTTTTAAAAACAACACTGTTAAGACCATGGAAAGCAAGCAACATAGAGGGAGGAAATATAGGCAAATAATATATCTGATAAAGAAATTTTGTCACAAATATGAGCAAAATATTTAAAGACACACTTAAAGAAGATATACAGTTAGCCAATAAATGCATAAAAAGATGCTCAACATCAGTGGTCATCAGAGAAAAGCAAATTAAAACCATAATGGAATTTTAAGATGACTGATAACACCAAGTGTTGACGAGGATATGGAGCAACTGGAGCATTTTGTACGTTGCTAGCCAGGATGTAAAATTTACTGCTACTTTGGAAAACAGGTTGGCCATTTCTTGTAAAATTAAACATACATACACCCCAGCAATTCCACTTCTGACTGTTCACTCATGAGGAATGAAAACATGTGTTCACATGAACACTTGAACTTGAATGCATTAGTTTTCTAGGTTTGCTATAGCAAATTATTGTATACCAGGTTGACTTAAAACAACAGAAATTTATTCTCTCATATTTTTAGAGTCTAGAAGTCCCAAATCAAATTGTTGGCAGGGCCATGCTCTCCCTGAAGGCTCTAGAGGTGAATCTGTTCCTTGACTTTTTCTTAACTGCTGGTGTTGCCAGAAATCCTTGGAAATTCTTGGCTTCTAGATACGTCACTCCAATCTCAGCCTCTGCCATCACATGGCCTTCTCTCTCTGTTTCTCTATGTCTGTGTTTGTTTTATTCTTGTAAGGATACCAGTCATACTGGATTAGAGCCCTTCCTAATGACCTCATTTTCACTTGATTGTATCTGCAAGGGTCGTATTCCCAAATAAGGTCACATTCACACATGCCAGGGGTTAGGACTTCAGCATATCATTTTGGGGGCACAGTTCAACCCATAACAAATATTCTTAGCAGTTTTACTGGAAACAACTGTTTATGGAAGCAACCCAGATGTCCATCAACAAATGAACAGATAACACGTTGTGGTATATCCATACAACAGACTGCTTACTCAGCAGTAGAAAGGATTAAATTACTAATGTACATAACACAGATGAATTTCATAAGTGTTTTGCTGAGTGAAAGAAGCAGACATGAAAGGGTATATCCTGTATGATTTCATATACATCAGATTCTAGAAATGGCCAATCTAATTCATAATGACAAAAAAAAAAAAATGTTTGCCTGGGGCTGGGACAAAGGACATGGGATTGTTGGATTGACTGCCAATAAGCACTAGAGTACTTTTTGTAGAGATGGAAATGTTCTATATCTAGGCTTCGATGGTCACAGGCGTGTCTACATTGGTCAAAACTCACTAAATACTACCGAACTGAACACATTTCATTTTATGTAAATTATATCTCAATAACATTTATTTGAAAGTTCAGTTGCAAACAACTATTAAGTAATCTACGGCATAAAGCAAGATTGGTCTTTGTGGATATGTTCACATCCTTGTATTTATTTCAAATAAAGTGTGGCTGTAGCATCTGTGGAAGGTGCTAGATTCTACCCACTCACCACTGGGAAGTGAGAGGTTGTCTGTGTTTCTGTCTGCTCAGCATCCCTTTACCCTCCTCCTGGAAATAGCATCCCTTTGTTTCCTTTCTTAGTGATTTGCTCCTTCCTCATTCCAAATACATATTTTTAGGGGGGCCTCCAAGTTGTAGTGGACTTCTTGCCTATTGCCACTTCACTCCCTCCATCTCCTCCCCCTGACTCTGCCGATGGGAGCCCATGGAGAATGTTGATCCACAGAAGATAATAATGCTGAGCTGGAGTAAAGCTCCAAAGAAAGGAGGATAAGAGAGCGAGAATATCCTGGAAGCCTGAAGTCTCTGGCTTTGGGAATCTGCCAGTTATCCCCCACCCTGCTATTTCTAGGGTGGAGCCAATAAAACATTACGAGTTCCCTTTTTGCTAAGTATAAGTTAAGCTTCTTTCAATTCCAACCAAAAGAATCTTAACATACTAGAATTTTAAAAAATTCTGTTAGTTCTAATGAGGCTAAATCAAATATATATATATCTCAATTTCTACAAGTATGTTCACTAGCCTATACAACGTTTGCAACTTATCAGTGCCCCTTCTAATGAATGTCACCTTGGACTCCTCCACCTTCCACACTCCAGAGGTAGTGTTGCCTGGCATACTGAGACTCAAACTTACTTTTATTTTATTTTTTTTCAACTTTAATCAAGTGGCATAAAGTTGGATTCGACATTTTCGTGGCGTCTTTACTTGGTGCTCTTCGTTGAGCAGCTGGCCAATGTGTTAAAACTAAGTCTAGATTCTTAAATATAAATTGCTATCAAGCCAGGTCTTCTTCATCTAATACTTTTGCAAGTGATCATTTCAACTCCCAAACAAGAATTTACACTTACTGCTGTTCAGTTTAATTCTGACATTTTTTGTTCTCTTTCTGTTATTTTAGAATCCAACTGAATCCTTATTCTGTCTTCTTAGTGCTCTTCTCAGCTTCATTTTATCCATTAGTTTAAAGCAAGAAAGTCAGAAAAAAAAAAGACTTTTTGATGTGTGCTAGCTCTGGTGTGTTCCTAAGGGCTCACCCAGGTCTGGTCACTCACTGGTTTGGGAATTTCCCTGGAAGTCAACAGGAAGCGTATGGATTGGCAGCTTTCGGCACGGCTGCGAACAACCAATTCTCCCTTTTATGACCATCAGGAAATCGCTTTCTATCTTTAGCTTTTTGGCTCTTCCTCTGTTCTCTGGGGTATTGTCACGACCGCTGATGTGGCTCTCTCTTCAACGATTTTGGTAATAATTTGGGAGGCCCAAAGCTTATACTCATTTAAGGCTACTTTGTATTCTCTAACATCTCCTCATCTCTCTGGGTCTTTAGTTCTTCTAGTTTTAATCTCATTATCCTTAGTGCAGAAGAGAAACAAAATGAAAATGTAGTTATTGAACTCCGTCCATTAGCAATGTTACTGAACCTCTCTGAGCACCATCTTTTTTTCCCTCCTGGCATTATTGGGTGGGAGATAAAAGAGACACTGTCGAGCAAAGAGCTGGGAGCAAGATGAGATGGTCATGAAGAGCTGGGCCTGGCCCCAGACCTGCTGCTCTGGGCAGGGTGATCCCTAGGGGTGGACACCAGTGAGAGAGAAGGTTCTGCCAGGGAGGGAGGGGGTCTAACAGTTGTTCTTTTGGCAAATGGTATGTCTGCACAGGTTCCTGCTGCCAAGGGTGCTGTGGCCAAGGGCAAGGCTTCAGTTCCTGAGGGAAACAGACAAAACCCTCGCCTCTGTGGACTACATGGGAAGAATTCAGACCTAGGCTCCCAGGTACCAAAAGGCAAGGGAGCTGACATTCAGGCTGCGGAATTTGCATGGCCCAGTGCGCAGTGAAAAGGCGGGGCCTCAGCACAGGATAGGCAAGTCTGTTTTCCTCACGCAGGCCGGCTGCCCCAGTCCACAGCAGCGGGCAGCCCTCAGGGCATTGCAGCCTCCTCTCCAGGATGTTTTCCTGCCCGGATCAAAGGTGGGTGAGAGGATGGACGTGCTATAGTACCTGTGAGGCCAGAGCAGGGGGCCTCCACTCTGCTGTTCCCCAAGATGCTGTGGGGTGCATGCCCACCCCTAACTTTCCCTGCATCTGTGCCCAGGCTCCCGCTGAGGGTGAGGGGGGCAGTGGCTGTGGGGTGGGGATAGAGGAGGCGGTGAGGTGGGACTGAGAATCCAGATCTGTAGGGGGAAGACAGTGGGAGGTAGGTTATTTGGGAATGAGGCTCCAGGCTCTGGCACCTGCTCCATTGTCCCTCGGACTTAACACAACTTCAAGGGCACATTTATTAAGCATCTCAAGACAGCAGCCACAGAGCATGGAACCTCAAGGGCAAGCCGTTCTGAAGGTGGGCACTGTGCGAAAGCCCTGGTCACAGGCACGAAGCTGATGCTGATTTTAAGCCAGAAAACTGTTGAAAGCAGAAAGGTTAACTTTTTTCAGACAAACCGGTTTGAGCAGATGGATGGGCTTGTAAAGGAGGATGAGAAAGAAGCTAAGAAAGCAGGTGGAATACTAAGTGTGGAGGACCTTGAAAGCCAGACTGAGGATTCAGACATGGTACCGAGGGGGAGGGGACGTGGGGAAGGTTTGAGAGCAGAGCAGTGACAAGGTGAATGGGGTATTTTAGAGGACTGATTTCCAGCGAGATGTCTTTTAGAAGCTCGTGCCTTTCAACGATTCCTTTTTGTTGTTTTCATACATAAAAACTGAAGGAATGCTCTTTTTGGATCAAAGAAGGGCAATTGCCTGCAAGGCCTCTTTCGCTCACTTTTTCCTACTGTTTCGTGCACAAAACCTGCTGGAACTTTTGACATTCTGCTCTTCCTCGCCTCTGGATTGTAATGCCAGCAAATTAATGTGGAAGATGTCGGCAGAAAATGACTTTCACAGGACAGAATGACCTTGCATTTTTGGTCAGGAGAAGAGGGAAGCAGCAGACATACTAACTGCCGAATTACAAAGACCCTTTTTCTACGATCCTTTGAATCTCTCAGGGGGATCAAAACAAAACAAAACAAAATTGAAGCACCGATATCAAGCACCCAGCTTTGCATGCAGACAACAGGTGGAGAAGAAAGCCAAACCCTCAACTTCTCTCAAAGTATCAGAAAAAAGTAATGTGACTTCTGTTCCTCAGGGACCGGTAATATTTCTCATCTGTGTTCTTCTCGCCTTAGTAGCAATTTACAAAAACAGGCATTTCCATGGCAAATACACCCCCCCCACACAATCTCTGTACCCCAGATATACAGATTAAAGCTGCCAGAGAACCAGGAATACAGTTTAAACAGTTGTTGTTGAAAATAATAATGCCGTAAGAAACAAACTCTACCAGGCTGGAATGTAGCCAGAATAAAGGCTTTTCTAATGCTAAAAGCTTTGGGCAGAAAAAAACAGCTCTGGGCTTCACCAGAGACAGAAGAATGTATCCCTGGGCTCGAGAAGTCAGTCTGTTTCCTCGTTCATCATGTTCTGCTGAGGTGGAGCGGTCCTCCCGCCGTTGACCTGGGCACCTTTGGTCTCAGCGAAGGTGGAGCTTGCTTGACTCTCCAGAGTATGTCCCCCCTCGCTAGTTTTGTGCTCTCTCCCCATTTTTTTGAGCAGGTCTTAAAGACGTGTCAGCTGTTTGGACAGCTCCCTGCATAGATACACCCACTTCTTCAGTGATTGCCCCTGGACCCTCGTCTCGGGTGCTCTTCTGTTGTGCAGACAGGATGGGCTTTCTGAGAAGGTGTGGCAGAAAGAGGGTCGAGGTAGGAGTCGGCCTGCCCACGGTCTCGACCCTGGCACGGCCCTTGCAGCTCTGTGACTTCTAACCGGGATGGCTTCTCTCCCTCCTCTGAAAATGCGGTGCTGATGAGACCCCTCGTAGGTGTGCTGTGAGCATGAAACAAGGTCACGTGCAGCAAGCACAGGAACACAGGAGGTCCACGGGGACTGCTTCTCCGCTGGATTCGCCTGCCTTCCCTCCTCAGCTGTCTGCAGCGTCTCAGGCCGTGGAAGCATTTGAGGCCTTTCTATGGAGTGTCTCAGGTTCAGAACCCATGCCTACCTGTGACCAGACTTGCCTTCCTGCTCGTCAGAACTTCTAAGATGACATATTTGCTTCTCCTCGAGGTGACCAGAGCTTTCAGTTCACCCTTGAAGACCTCTTACTTTGTCTCAGTTGGGTTTGAAGAACCTAGCCTTTTGTTGCTTCTTTATTGACTCAGAGATAAAACTGTCACGAAAGCAAGTCTGGAACTGGCTGATGATCTGTTCTCAGCAGAATGTCCCTTTTGGCAGATGCCCAAACCCTTGGAGTGTCTCAACCACCACCATGTATCTTCCCGGGGCTATTTTGTGATGGGCGTCGGGAATGGCCACATCCCCTGAAACACAATTCCACCATCTTTATTTCCATAAGTCAAGGTAGACATCAGGGCAACCGACCCTGCCATTTAACTATTTCCCCAAAGAGTGGTTTTATATTGACTATTTAAAAACTGGTTATTATTTTTGCATAGATATTTCTCAATGGCTTACGTTGAACAACAACTCTATACAAAAACAAACTCATTTAGCTCCCTTGACATGTCATTTGCAACTCATTTTTTTTAATGTAAGTTTTACCAGGAAGTTATATCACTCAAGGTTAAATGGGTGCTTAATGTTATTTTCTAGCTAGAGTGGGTGTTTTGTAACATGTGATTAAAACATTTATTTAACTTAAAATTACTATGTCCATGTTGTATGCCATATGGCTTCAATTGCCCGTGTATTTGTGTGAAAGGACAGATCTACTCTGAAGAAGGTTAGGATCCCTCTTGGTCCAGCTGCATTTGGAAATTAGGTGTACATTTTTTGGTGGGCTCCCCAACTTTCCTAAGAGGTCATCTGTTAAAATAGTTGTGCCCCTGACTTTCAATATAGAAGAGCTCCACTGCAGGGATTCGTTGTCACATACAACCTCAAACTCACTTCTGCTCAAAACTTATAAAAATGCAAATGAGAGAGATGATATCTATGAAGGATTGTTACATGGTGTGCAATGTATCCCCTTCAATACATCTGTCCTTGGTTTAAAGATTTAAATAGCCTTGTTCCTGAAGCATCATATCATCACTCTAAATTGAAGAACATTTGAAAAACAGTCATGTGGAATTCACTGCTGTATTTATGTCTATAATGTTGCTGAGATAGTGCTCACTCCATCACTCCTTGTCCTTTTAGAAGACAAAGAGGAGAACTTTTCTTAGTTCTTAGGATGAGGTGCTCTAGTCGGGTTTTCTGCTATTATCATGTGGATTCTGGGAGTACTTTAAAAGTTACGCTTCCCTCTTTGCTTGGATGACAGAAAGCTCAAAACCAAATTTGCAACCTGCTTTTTGTGAGTGTGCAGGTCCTACGGTGTACATTCTGCGTAACCTCACACCTACGTCCATCCCCAGAGTGGAGAAGGCTCTCCGGTGCTCTGAGTGCTCTGCCTCCACTCAGCTTCCACACCATCATCAGGAAGAAAGAGCCTTGTGGTCCCTATTCTTTAGAAAGATATCGGTTCTTCTTTCCAATACTCAAAGGTTGGCTGCCATTACCTACCTTGAGATCATCATCAAGACATATGCCTTTTATTATCTTTATTTCTGTCACCACTGGAAGAAGAGAGTTTGATGCTCATCCCCCCATGATCTCTCATCCCTTCTTCTCACTGCAACTCCTATCCCTCCACCACTTCTAGAGTCTTCACTGTGCCCTTGAGGGGTCTGGATCTGTCATTAGGAAGACCTCCCACATCTCCACCACTTCTTTGAATTCTCTCACCTTCTTGCTCTACCTGAAACTTGACTCTGCTGAAGTCAGTATTTCCCCTCATGTCATGGTTGTCTTCCTTCTCATGGTCGTCCTTCTTGGGGAAGGTGATGTCCTTCTTGGTCCACATTGCTGTTCTGGACCATTCTCGTCTTTCTTCCTATCCCTCCACCCCCAACTCTGTGTTTTATGCCATCAGTATATTCCACTCCCATCCCTCCTGGTTGCAGTCACCCAAAGACCCTACCTCCCAGGTCACTCCCCATCATTCTTTGACAATTTTAGCTCCTAGTTCATGGACCCTTTCTCCACACTAGTCCTTTCATTGGTATAGAGGATTTCAAATAGAAGAAGATACTCTCAGTGCTCTACCATCTTAGTTTCTCCAATGTATTGTTCTCCATCCAACCTAAGCTTTGATCGTATCTAGAAATTGCCAGTACCCCTCACGTCACTTGTCTATTGCAGTGTAACCAGTTACCACAAACTCAGTGGCATAAAGCAACACCTATACATTCGTTCTCACCTGCTGCCTTCCTGCTCCAGCCACATCCGCTCTCTGGCTGCATCTCAATCAATCCTGCCCAATATACTCTCACCTCCCGCTGTGGCACCTGCTGTTCCTTCAGCTCTTTCCGCAGATATCACCGAGGCTCATGCTCCTAGTTCCTTCAGGTCTCTGCCTAGATGCCACCTTCTCAGTGAGGCTTCTGACAACCCC
This sequence comes from Vicugna pacos, assembly GCF_048564905.1. NCBI lineage: Eukaryota > Metazoa > Chordata > Mammalia > Artiodactyla > Camelidae > Vicugna > Vicugna pacos. The sequence goes on along the minus strand of NC_133000.1, from coordinate 12,600,287 downwards.
CTGAAATCCACAACCCCCCACCCGGGACTCCCTAGTCCCATTCCCTGCTTTAGTTTTCCTCATAGCACCCATTATCTGCCGTGCTATGTTTTGCTTATTGGTTTGTTTGTTTGTTTGTTTTATATATTTATTCATCTCCACCCATAAAGCAGGAATTTTTGTCCATTTTTTTACTGCTATAGCCCTATTCTTTGTGTGTGTGTGTGTGTGTGTGTGTTTGCCCACATACAAACCTCTACCTCAGGATTGAGAATATCCTCAGACCTCTATTTCTTCTTGATGGTGTCATGAGACTCCACTTTCTCTTCCAACAAAGCCACTTCTTTTGGATCAGGTACAGTTTCTGCAGCTTTTACCTCCACCAGGAGCTCCAGCCATACACGTGGTGGGGGCACAAGTGAAAGTGTGTTTATTGACCAATTTCCTCCTTTATGACTCAAAGACTCACATTAAAATCAGAGACTGTCAGTTTTGCTCCTGACTCCTTGGCTGTTGATTATTTCGAGTGAATTATTGAGTATATCCCATCCCGTGTCCTTGTCGTTGGAGACTGATGCCTTCCACGGAGGCAGGTCTGCTCCCTGCTCTCCCACATCTGCCTCGAATTTCACTTGCTCTCCTGTCAGTGTTCTGCTGACATTTTGAAATCCTTTACCTTAGAAGCTGGGGTGAAAAAAAAATTGGAGGTTGAAGCATGGCACCCTTAGAAGATTTTATGCATGGGATAAATCAGGTTTATATTTTTATAGACTTGACAACCCAGCTCTCAAAGGCGCGACTGTAGAGCATCACACGCTGGCAAACGTCTTGGCTGGGGCCCATAACCTATTCTATCTGATATCTCACCTATTAATGATTTTCCCCAGCACTGGAGGATTTGAAAGTGGCTGACAAAGATGTTAAGAACTGATTCAGGACAGTTTGCATTTACACACAGTTTAAATGCACATTCAGAATGATTTCCACCTTTTAAACGTGTCGGTTGTTATCCTATGGTGTGTAACAGTGTGGTAAGAATGACACGGTTAATGCAATAATATGCTCTTCCATCACTTTTATGAGACATTTGCATCCTTTTATGCAACACCTAATTGACAGTTGCCCCACCAGTCCTCCCCAGTGGAACCGCCTATTATATGGAATTTATGGCCAGTGTTTTTTAAGTCAGTTAAATGACATGAAATGAAAATCTATTTTAAATGACATTCAGTGAAATCTTTTCTCTGGCTGGAAAAATTGCATTTTGAAAAATATTTGTTTCTTGTATAGTTGAGTAAGCCATGGTACTGACGTGTGTGGTGTGCGCTAAGCAGTCCTTTTCTGCTGGGGGTACGCCTGCTGCGGTTCAGAAGCACAAGTCCCAGCCCTTGCTGTGGCCCTACTGATGTATATCAGGGCACAGCCAGCAAAGTGGCTCTTCTCGGGGAAACACTCCCCTCCTCACCGCAGTTGTCCAGATCTTCCTTATCCTGTGTTCTCTCTCCCTCTCTCTTATCTCATAGCTCACTTTTTGTTCTGCTGCAGTGTCAGCTCCAAGAGGACAGGGATTCTGTTTTGTTCAAGGGTGTGTCCTCTAGCACATTGTAGATGCTCAATAAATCTTTGCCAAATGATTAAATGAGTGAATACCCCATCTGCCTTGGCCTTGTTATTTTTGTGATTTTGACACAATATTTTATCCCTTCCATCCCATTCAATCCTTATTCTACAGACCATTGAGTTTTATGATGAAGCCAAGACAGATGCTATATTTATTTATTTATTTTAAGGAGATGGACGAGCCTCTGCAGCTAAGAACAGTCACCTCTTCCCGCTGAGTGATGGGTGGGTCTCCTAAGGTGGCTTGGATGGCTGCCATGCCTTTCAAACTGCCTGGTCCAGTCTGTCTCATTTTTGGTAGGGCTGATGGGGTGAGTGAGCACAAATGCTGGTTTGGATTTGGGGAGGGCAGTTGACTGGGTTTGATTTTTGACTTAGTTGAGGATCAGCATGGAGACCAACGCCTGCATCTTCTGTGACAAAGTGAACACATTTAAAATAGGATGAGTAGATGTTCACCGACTCTTTCTAGAGCTGAACTGGGAGATTTACCCTCAGTGTGGTGCTTCCAGGGGATGTGAATCTGGCCTGAACTCCCCAATGTCCTGATAGCTCCACAAGATCTCAAATGCCAGGACCACATCTACACCTGTCTTGTTTGCTCTTGTAGCCCCTGGACCTGGCATTCTTTCATTCAGTGACGTTCACTGTTCTATGAGTAGGTGTTCTGCAAACGCTGAATGAGTGAAGTGATTCACTCTGGTTTCTGGTTGATACTATTTTAAGGGCAGAGGCAGGTTTGTGGAGCCTGAAGTTTACATACTTTGTGTGTGTGTGTGTGGGGGGTCCTCTTTAATGAAAAAGAATACAAAATGACAAAGTAGGTATGAATATAATTATTTATTTAGAATAAGTAAATAAATTATGACAAATTGCTGGAAGCCTAGAGGTTCAGATCCCTTCTTTGCAAGCTCTTTTTAGCCAGTTTGCCAGAGATATTTTCTTAGAAATGCTTCTAAACTGGCTCTCTGTCTCTATTCAGAACTCCCTAAAAGTCCCAGCCAGTCCCAGCTCTACAGAGTTTATGCATGTAAGGGCCCCAAATCTTAATTCTTATTAGCTTTACAGTAATCCTCCGTCTGATTGTTTCCCTGTGGTCTTGAGAACCTGAGAGGGCCCTAGGGTGGGAATCGGAAGAAAAGGAGTAAGTTCTTAACCAAAGTGGGCCACTGGCTTTTGGAGAAAATTCTAGAATCAATCTGGGACCTCAACTGGACTGTAACCCAGAAATATTGTGACGCCAGGACACTCTGCACAGTCTTCTTTTGGACCCTTACCATGGTTCCTCACTTGCCCCATCTGTTGTGACCAGGGCTTGTAGCCACCAGCATCCTGCCTTTGGCCAGACACTGGGTCAAGCCTCAGGTGTACGGAGAGTGGAGTAAATCCCCATGCTCCACGCTCCATTTGTTGGCAGTCAGTGGGGAGAAAGTCAGGTCAATTGTTCTCTCTCTCTTTCTCTTTCTCCTTCATCCTATTTTCAGTCTTCTCAGAGAGGGGAGCAGTGTAGAAGTAACCAAATCCTTTGTTCCTCTTCTGAAACCTAAGAACTAGTTCTCATTCATAGGGCCCCGTGATAGTCATTTTTTCTTTTGTCTCCTTGAGTCTCTTCAGTCCCTTCACAGATCTTTAAGACCACATTTGTGTCACACATGAGACGCAATAAGTCTTTCCCATGATGTTTCCAAGAGAAAAGAGCTTTAGATGCAGTCACGTGGATCAAGTGAATCCAAGTAAATGTGTAAGGCATCATATTAAGGGTGTGACAAAGAGTTGGGGTAGACCAGGAACCTTTCAGAGAGTAGCTGCTATTGAGGGGGCAGATGGAGAATGAAGGATGCACCGTAAAGCTGTAACACAAAGCAGATTATGACGATGTAGCATAAAGAAGGTTAAAAAAGAAGAAGGAGGGGCTATCAGAATCCGAGAGGGGGAAAGAGCACACTGGGTGTTACACTCTTCATGGGGGAGGCGTAGTGCTGTCCCTGGAACTTTAAAGAGAGGTAGGATTTCAACAGGCAAGGATGGGCTGGGAGAGGAGGAGAAAAGGAAGCGTTTCATGAGCAAAGCAGGAAATCAGGAGAATGTGGGGCACGTTCAGGGAAAAGTGAGCACATATCTGCTTGCATGTGAGAGAATACATTGGGAAATATGTTATAATAGACAAGAACGGATAAATTAGGTGCACATTATGGACTTCCTTGAATCTTGGGCTTAATAGTTGCTATGAAAGAGAATGTGATGTTTTGAGGAAATCACAGAACTTGGGACGATCTGAGTGAGATCATGATGTAATTTACTTCTGCACCTAAATCTCAGCAAATCATTAAGCAACTGGAGGGTCCCCAATATGATGGTGGGTCAATGTCTGAACTAGTGGTCATTAGATTATGCTGAGGTTGAGAATAAAGGAAATGGTGTCCAGTCATCAATTGTTACAAGAAACACTTACCCAGGTCCTAGGTCCTAGGTCCTAGGGATACTGAGGGAACCAGGCACACAGGGCTCTGTTCTCTATGAGTTGACATGTTGGTGCAGAGACCCAGTTAATACAAGCAGAGACTAGCCAAAAGGAAATGAGATCCCTTCAGATAGTGATAATTACTGGGAACGGAGGAGAACAGACAGCTGGGTAAAGAACAATGAGATAGGGTAGAAGAGCTGGATTTTTCATACTTCAGATGTGGCAGTTAGGGAAGGCTGCCTGCAGGAGTGGGCAATGGATGAAAACGAGCCAGAAATGTGAAGATCTGGGGTCTAGAGTTCCAGGCAGTGGTAGTAATAGTAAGACCACATATGAGGATCAGAAGGAGGGACAGTGTAGATAGGGTCAGAGTGGGGATGGAGGAGACAAGTTCCTTTGTACTGTCAGGACAGATCATATAGGGCTTCATGGTCTAGAGAAAGAGTTTGTTTTTGATTCCAAGGGCAATGGGAAATCTGGCTGGTTTAAAAAAGGGATAGAGCACAATTTATTCCATGAGAAAAGAATTGTAATAGGACAAGAATAGAAGGGGGAGCCCAGCCCGGGCATCATGGTGGCAATTTAGACAAACAATGGTGGTGGCTTAGGCAGAGTGGTTGTTGGGAGACAGAAACACATGGTTGGATTTGGGTTATTTAGAATATTATCATGAAATTGTTGATAGATTTGATGTGACCACAGACAAAATGCTAAGTGGAAATGCTTTGTACTCTGAGCGCCCTGAATTGTGTACACATGAAGGAGTCATGGAGCCCGTGGTTAGTAGGGAGAGCTGAAGGTTTGGAGCTTGGGGGTGACCAGAAGTGACACTTCAGCGAGGTGGTCAGGCAGCGCCCAGCAAGGAGGGTGTCAGGCAGCCTGGCACTTCTCAGCTTCCACACAGATCAGCTGGGGATCTTGTTCAAACGCAGATTTGGCCCTGCACATCTAGGATAAGACCTGAGATTCTGCATTTGGAACCAGCTCCCAGGTAGGGTCAAAGCTGCTGGCCTGCAGCTCACACCTCCAGGAGCGAAGAGTTCAGGAGAATAGTTCAGGTGAAAGTTAATGAGGGCTTGACCTGGGGAGGGAGAATGGAGTTAGAGGACCTTCCTTTCACAGTAAAGAGGAAGGACAAAAATGAAGTTTGGAATCCAGGTGACCAAGAAACAGTGGTGTCAATAACAGACATGCCGAAAGCAGGAGGAGTTTGGGGGGAAGGGAAGAGAGCAGATTTTCTAATCCCCATTATTTTTTCCTGTGCTTTAGCGTGGGGTCTGACTTGGGGACTTGGGTGGGAAACCCTGCTGACCTACTCAGCCTTGTCTGGAAGGACGATGAGTCAAAGGTTTCGTTCCCTGCCCCTCTGTCTGCTGAACATGAGCACACAGAGACTGCCTGTATTTAAAGAGCCTCTAAGGGAAGGAGGACTGGGCACCTCATTCCAAGTAATGTGGTTGGAATTTGAACCCATAAATCATCTCAGAAGTCAAAAAAGGCCATGTTTCCTTGGACTGTAGTGTCTTAGTCTCCACCTGTTTACTGCTGAGCATCCTTGAGGCCAACCCCCAGCCCATCTCCTGCACGTGACACGCTCCTGACTTTGGATGTTAATATCCTGGAGCCCCTCCACGAGTACTAGCGCCTCTGCGTGATGTTGATAACACTGACAGCAGTCCACGTTATTGGGCACTTACTACACCCCACGTGCTGTGCCAAACGTTTTCCAGTCATTTCATAAACTCTCACAATTCCAAGAGGAAAGTATTATTACTATTACCTCCCCCACCCCAGACATCAGCCACACCCATTTGGTAGCCACGGGATGTGAGGTTTTCAAGGCTGAGTGGTTTGCCAAGATCCCACGGCAAGGTGGCAGAACTGGAAATCAGATTAATCAATTAAGTAATTCTTCCAACAGGCAGGCCCAGGGAGTCTGGTTCTCACAGCCTCACCCTGAACCATCATGTGAAACAGCTCCCCTGGCAACACCTCTACCAAATCACTGTCTTCTGCCTACCTGGGGTTAAAGAGGATGCCTGGCCCAGTCATTGGTTTAACTCATCTGTGGTCCTAGCTCTGCCCCCAGTGATCTGTATGACCTTAGGCAAAGCACTTGCATTCTCTGGGCCAAAAAATTGTCCTCTAGGGAAAAAAATGGGATTTGATTTCTGAGGCCCAGCTACCCATTAGAATCAACGGAGAAGCCTTTAACAAATACCGATGCCAGGTTATCGCCCAGAGTTTCCAAGTCACTTAGTTTGACAAAAGGCTCAGGTATTGGGACTTTTAGAAAGCTTTCAAGGGCCTCCAGTGGGCAGCCGAGGGTGAGCCCCTAGATGCAGGATCGCTCCTGGACGGCAGAAGGCCTGCCTGTGTCACTGTCTTCCTAAGACTCTGTGACGCAAATCTCCACCAGAGCTCATTTCACGGTGGCTTTTCTTCTGAGCACAAAGTCTCAGTCTGACACATGAGAGGGGTCTTATCTGATAATAAAAATCCTGCATTAAAATATGAATGTGGGAGAGATGATTCTATTTTTTTTTTAATAAAAGAAAATGCTTCTCCAGAATGGCCCTCTGAGGCACTTAGAGCAGCCTGAGTACTTTGTGTGCTGAGATATAACCTGAGGTTGAGAAATGTGCTCGGGGCCAACAGGACCCGCCTGGATCTGGCCGGGAAGATGTCATCACTGGATGTCTGAGATATTACACAGAGTGACACGGAAGCAAGGCATAAGCTCTACATAGAAATTATTTCATCCCTACAGTTGGGGTGTCAAATACCCTCCTGGGCCTCCGGGGACTGGAGCTTCTGGGCGGCATGTGGGGCAGCGCCAGGAGTGCCATCCATAAAACCCCACTTAGTGGAGGTGACATCCAGACCAGTGACCCTTGCCTGAGGGTTTTTCAGCCAAATGGTCCCTCCTCGCAGACTGGGCCAATACGTTTCTATTTGAAGATTCTTTGGTTGTGAGAACTGGTGTGTTTTTCTCCCGCATTTGTCCTGACAGAGCCAAGCAGGGGCCACCTCCTCTCCCCCACCCATCCCTATCTTCCCTTCCTTCTGGTCCTGAACTGCTGAACCCAGAGATGTTTGCCTCCCGTGGCAGGATGACATCAGCGAGGAGGCAGTTCCTCGGCCGAGGGAGCCAAGTCCTCAGACACGGTCTCGGAAGTAGGACAAGTACATTTTGTTTCTGCGATTCAACCCAGAGAACTTCTTGGTCCCTGAAGCGTGTGCCAAATGTGTTTGTGCAACCTCAGTAGCCGCTTCCAGAATGCGGTTTAGGAACTTGCCAGGGGTTTTATTTCTTTGGGGATTGAACATACCTGCCTGGCATGACTGGGGTTGGCCAGACATGGCAATGAGAACTGGGGGTCCAAACCTCAACAAGCGTGAGGGTCTTGAGAGATGGTCTCCCTGCCCAGGCTACGCAGGAGACATGGCCGAGCGCTTACCACAGCGGGGATCCATAGTCCCGGAGAACATCGGGATGAAGTTGACCTGGCCATGGTTCCATTTTGTTTTGGCTAAGGGTGTGCTAATGCGGTGGGAAGGAGCAAGAGGAGCTACCAACTTGGCTGCTGCTTCTGAATACTTGCTCTGCATTCCTGACTCCTCCTGGTTAAAGCGAATCTCCTTGCAATTCTTTCCCCCCAGGCAATGGGATGAGAACACACACACACACACACACACACAATACACACACACTATACACTTGTAAACACATAGTTAAAACCTCTAGGAAACGAAAATCACCTATTGCACCTGTGCCCGTGTTCACATGATCCTCCTGGGAGAAATAAAGCTCTATAAAAATGTATGGGCACATAAAAATGATCAACATTTCAGGGCTAATGTTGGTATCTTTCAAAAGCCAATCTTATAATAATAAACTCTTAGACTTTGTAGCACTTTAGAGTCCGTAGAACAATTTCACATGTCTCACCTGATCAGCCCAACGAACTTTGTAAAGTAGGGATTAGTTTCCTCTCTGTTTTAAGGAAATGAAAGATCAGAGATGTTAAGTGACTTGCTCAAGATAACACAGCAGTGAATTTCCAGAATCATGATAAAACATTAAAGGGTCACTGCCATCCAACCTCTACCACATTGGCTCTCTAATTTTGACATTAGAAAGACCAGAGGTTAATTAGCATATGACTCATCTGTTTATAGGGCTAGATGCAAGGGTCTGGTGTGTGGTCTGAGGACCAGCCTCTCCTGGGAGCCTTTGAGAACTGCAGAACTGCAGGCCTATCCCAGACCTTCTATTCCCCTCAGCTGATTCCTGGGCGCAGGCGAGTTTGGGATGCCCTGGAGGAGAGAGCTGGCATGAGACACTCATGAGTCCCCCTGGTCCAGAATTGCATAAGCTGGGGAACTTAGAAGAAATCCCCATGCCAGGATCCCACCCCTGAGGTTCTGCCCCTGGGATGAGACTGAGACAGCAATTTGCTGTGAAAAGTGCCCCAGGTGGATCTCGTGTGCTGCAGATTTGAGAGCTATTGGAATAGATCATTTCTGAGGTTCCTTCTCACCTTTTGTGAGTCTGAGAGCCTTGTCAATAAGGAGAGGGCCTATAAATGGTTCACTCTTACCAGGGCGTTATTTGCATTTCAGGATTCATACCACATTTTGCATTGAGCCTGACCTTTTTCTTTCTGCCCGGAGATTCTATATCCTTGAATCCTCCTTTAATAAACACTTTTGAGGGTACCACCCCAATACGTGGTAACTATCCCAATCCTTTTTTAAATTCCCTTCCTCTGCCCAAGAAAGGAGTTAAAATGTCCTTTTAACTTTAAAGAGGCCACAGGCATAAAGGTGGCCACAGCCATCCAGCTCCTGACTTAACTGAGGAGCCATGACCAGCACAAGCCATCTTGCAGCTCTCAAGGCCCTGGGGTGAGGAGGACTGTCCTGCAAAGCTGGGTCTTTAGGTGAAGCTCTCCAACGTCCCTTCGGATTGGCCGAAAAGTCAGCATATTGCAAATACCACGAAAAGTCCCAAGGAGAAAGTTCCAGACAAGATCTGGATCCCAGGAAAAGCCTGGCTGTCGCTGGTAAGGCATTGAGGGTCCCCAAGACATTAATGTGTTTAAAAAAAAAAGGTCCAAAACAAACCCCACAGTTCCCTGTGCGTGTGAAGTGGTCCCGCTGTGAGATGTGGGAATGTGTTCGGGCTCCTGTCAGGCCATCTGCTTGCACTATCAGGAGGGAAAATTCATTAGGGAGAGACTGCGCCCGGGTCAGGGGAGGACAGCTCAACAGCCAGGGCCCCTGAGCCGGCCCGTGTGCGAGGGAGCTCGTAACTCTAGATGGCCCGTATTTCACTGCTTCTTAGGTATGCAGAGATGATGGCAGGCGGCAGGACCTATGCTGATTTACGGGGTTTTGCAGAAACAATCTGGAAACTGATGGAGGTTTCTGGGAGAGCCGTGCGCTCCCGGGATGAACGCAAGCACAGGCGCTCGTATTTCCCTGTGACATCTGTGCTGGCCAGGTCTCTCTCTGGACATGTGAGGACACGAGCTTCAGCCGGGTGCCACACACAGAGTATGCAGCTGTCACCGCCCCTGGCAGCTGGACGTGTCCCTGTCACGTCCCTCCTTGCTAACTGCCCTTCCACTCTCTTTCGCTCTCAGTTTTATGGCTTAGCAGCTGCATGGCTAATTATTTCATTTTCCTCTCCCCAAACTTCTTGTATTCCTCCCATCCCTCCTTCCTGTCTCTTGCTGGCCCGAGTACTCTGGGCACAGCCCAGCTCCCACAGTTAAACCTCCCACTCTCTTTCCCAAGCTCAGGGTCCCAGGGAATCTGGAAATACTGCTGTAGATTTCTCTTGGATCTGGGGCTAGAGGCGGGGACGCTTCTAAACTTTCAGTACCTGGTGTCTTTGATGCTTAATCCTCTCCGCGTGGGTTGGCCGTCCTGTGACCACCACGGGACAGGTCAGTGTGGTGACCATCCGACTGTCTGCAGAGAGGCCAAGGCAGGGAAGTGTGCTGTTCTCCCTGTAGGTCTGAGAGCAGCAGGATGTGGGCAGTGCGGTCAAGCAGTGGGCCCCCCGGTTACAAAAGCCAATGATTCTCAATCCTGCTACATCTTAGAATCCTCTGGGATACTTTCAAAACACACCAATTCCTGGGCCCCACTCCCAGAATTCTGACTTCACTGGGCTGGGGTGATGCCCAGATTAGGTATTTTTTTTTAACAGGCTGGATTGAGAGCCACTGCTGCTCCCCTTTCCTTGGGTAGGGTCTGAAATAGTGTCCAGTCACCAAATCCCCACTTCCAAGGTGGTGGGTGTGGTGTTTCCCACATTTGTAGTCTGGAACCTATGTAAATGCAAACAGGGATAGCTCATGTTTGCTGATCGGTGGGGGAGGGCCACTGTGAATGGTAGTGTTAGAAAAAATGCAATTTTGCTGCTGCCTGGCACATCCAGTGGCTTATTAACTGCTAACTAAGTGTAGCCCAATCATACTCCCAGAGGGGCTGGCTGTAATGAAGAAGATGGGGGCATCTGACTCGTTTGTAATTACACATTAGCGCTGCTAAGTGCGACTCACATCTCCTGCTCTCCTTAAGGCCTCGGTGCCAGCGGGCAAACTTTCCATTGCTCATTCAATTACGTTGTGTCCACGGCCTAATCACTTTCAGATTCGCCCTGATGTCTTCTGCAGGGGAGCTCCTCTGCAATGGGGATCGTTCACATATCTGTCTTAATGACCCTTTCCTGACGAAGAGACTGGGACCCACCACTGGCCCTAGGATGCGGCTGGGCTGCTGGGGCCGGGGGGCAGGAGGGACCGTGGAATCACATATCTGCCGACTTCCACTGCCCCCTCCAAACCAGCCCCCCAAAACAAATCTACACACCTACCCGTCCCTCCCTGCTTGCCGAGGAAGCCACATGTGCTCTTGGTCCAAGAATGTGCCTTTTGACATCATCTCCATCTATGGCAACAGCCTGTGGAGGAAACAAGTCTTCAAAAGGGATACCTGGGCCGCAGCTCCAATCCCTGCTGGTGGGGTTTCTGCATAAAGAAGCCGGGATCGCATGGCTGTGAGGGATCCGAAACGTCATTCAGCCTGCGTAACCGTCTGACTACGCTGCCCTGTTTTCTGTGATGATGGAAATGTTCTCTATCTGCGAAGTCCTGTTCAATGGCCACTAAGCCACATGTGGCTACTGAACACTCAAAATGGGCCAGAAACTGGACTTTTAAGTCTATTTAATTTTGGTTAGTTTAAACTTAAATGTAGGTAGCCCCATGTGGCTAGGGGCCACTGGATTGGGCAGTTCAGGTGTACGGAGTCAGGCAGGGCCGGTCAACGTGGGGAGGGGGAGTGACTGGGCCCAGATAAGACCCCAGGACGTGGTGGGGACTCGTGTCCTGTCTAAAGAAGGCTCCCTCGACTCCAAGAAATAGTTGCCGTGTGGGAATGTTACAGGCTCAGTGGCGAGATGTTCTTTTTGTCTAAGAGAAGACAAACCAGGTTGTTGTTTGAAATCTCCTAAGTTTTAAATGTTGGAAAGTATTAAAAAATGTTAAAGAGCTTGTAACCTTCCTTTCAGTACAATTATTTCATTCTTCCCATGAGGAAACAGAGACTCAGGGAAATGACTTGTCCTTCTCAGGGCTGCGCAGCACAGCGGGGAGGCAGCTCTGCCTGGTCTGTGTTCTAGGTCCACCTCTCACCCCTTAATCATCATCCGTGCTGGGTTTGGGAATTCTCATTCTAGATGGTACCTACTGTATCCTCTAGACGTCTTCATTTTGCCAGACCGACCTATGATTTTCTGCTCTCCTCTTACTCTCTCAGCCCGCAAGAAGTTTCTCCAAGCATCTCAAACGCCCTCATGGCAAAGGAGAGGGAATTTTTGCCTCTCGGATGTAGGGGGCTGGACAGAGTCTGTCTAGAGGTCTGAAATTCCTTTGAAGTCTCATATTTTATCTTCACAAAAAAATCCATGCAGACTTGGCAGTCTACTCCTTAATATATTTGTGCTTATTTAATATTAAGACAAAATCCTCCTTCATATCTTCAAGTAAAACTGAAGCTCCAAAGAGAAGCAGCGGTTTTATCTTACGGTTTCATGGATTATCCGAGCCACAGCTCACGTCATTGGGTACCTCGTACTCCAGCGTGAGATGTACCCCAGCGTTAGCCCCTGGCTAACAATTTTGATGGTCAGTTGAAGTTTCTCTGCCTTTCTGTGGTTCCCTTCATCATTTAACAGATAGAGAGGAGACTTCTTGTTTGGAGGGGGGGTGTCAGGGTTTCTAGTCTTTTCCAGGAAGATATGAATGGTTTGGGGCATGAACTTGGATTCTATCTCATTATCCTTGAATTTCAGATATTTCAGAGACATTATAAATAGAGGGACAGGGTAAAGCAGGGAACGTATTCAGGAACAAAGAGATCAATCCAAGGTCACTGGCTGTTTGCATGTCCTTATCGTCCAGGCGGCTTTTGTCCCCAGAGGGAAAGACACGCTAGAAATCACGGACGTTACAAGGAAGGAAACCATGTTGCGGGGAAGGTAGCAAAAGGGGCCTAGATTCAGCTTTCCGTAGCACGTTCTTAAGCCGTGCAGGTATTCCAGCACACAGGTGTGTATACACCTTGAAGAGAGGATGCAGGGAACGGAAGGGTAGTTCTCACAAAGAGAAGCCACAGGCTTTCAGTCCTGGGCTGACTCTGTGGTTCTGTGGCTTCTTAATGCACGACTTGTTTTCTGTGTTTTTGCGTTATCCCCTCCTGACCGCAAAGGCTTCCAGTCTGAGGATGCAAAGGAGAGTTCAAGAGTCCTGACAGTGAGTTGGTACCTAGTCATGGCTTAATAAAGTTAGCAGCAGTAAAGTACCCTGAGCATTTTTGACTTAGATAAAAGATGGGGAAACTGTGGGACCCTCTGTGAAGTTATTGTCATTTCCTGTCTGCATCTATACGCAGAGTGCAGTGCATTACGGGTTCTCGTGAATACGGCTGGTTTTACAATGAGCTTTGGTTGATCTGAGCAAATCCTCAGGTCCCCTTGATCTGCTTCCTACATTCGGTTTTTGTTTCGTTTTGTTTTAATCGCGAATGTTCCAGAAAACATCCATGGTTTCAACTATCACTCTCTCAAATTTTTACTTTTCAGAACATCACTCCCCTATTTTGAATTGCCTACTGGATACAATCTGTATGCCACCACAGCACATCAAACTTAAAATCTGCTAAATAAAATTTATTATCTTTTCTCCCAAACCTGCTCTATATCCTGTATTTTCTCTCTCAGCTAGTAATGAAATGGCTCACTCGGTTTCTCAAGTTAGATAATCCTCCATTATCTTTGATTTCCCTTTTTCCCTCTCCTTCCACATTCAAGTAGTTGCCTGTCTTGTCAAATTTCTCCTGATATATCTGGCAACACCCCCACTGCTATGACTTTGCTTCACATCATTGAGTCTCGTCCAGACCATGGCGATGGCCTCTAAATGCTCTTCCTCCCTCATCTCTAGTCCCTCTCACTTCTGTACTAACTTTAACACTGCCTTCCTGAAATCGCTGAAAAAAAAAAATTGGTTATAGCTCTCTCCTGCTTCAAGCTCCCTGTAGACCCTTGCTGTTCTAGGATAAGGTTTAAATTCTTTGTAAAGGTTGCAGGATTTGTCCCAGACTGATGCCAGTTTAGTACCTCAGTCTCAGCTTTTTCCAGTTTTCACCTCATACCCAATAGTCAAGCCACACAGAACCCCATTCCTCAGATCTGAGCCACCCTTTCACTACCTGGGTCTTTGCCACTTTATCCCCTCTGTCCGGGATGTTCTTTCCTTTCTTCTTAGTTCTCATTCATCTTTTCAAGGTCAGTTTCAAATGCCAACTCCTTTAAAAAATTGTTCACTACTCCTCCAGCTGGAATGAGCTGTTCTGACTTGTACTCTCCAGCGCTGCGTCCATGGCTCTTCTAGGCTGGAATGCTTTGTCATTTATTGGTTTTTAGTTTCTCTGTATTGTCCACTAGATAGTGAGATATGGAAGGCACGTAGCGTGTTCATCTCTGTGTCCCCAGGGCCCGACAGAGTACCGAGCATAAGCAGATGCCCACTAAGTCTTTGTCCAAACGCTAATCTTACTAATCACAGTGGCCAACCGTGCACTCCTTAAGCGGAAGGATCACATTTTAGACATCTTTTCATTGTCAGTGCTCATCATATACTGAGTGCCCTCTATGAGCACAATCAATTGAAAGTGCCCAGAAATCAAATATGGGGATAGAGGTCTCTCTGTCCCTCAGTTTTGTGGCCCTGGAAAGTTACAAATCACCATTGGGGAGGGAACCGAGACTTCTGAAGACCAACAGCCCATCACGGCCGCCATTTTATTTCTACCCAGAAATTATACCAAGAATGGTGATGGCTATTTACTGAGGGCCTGCAGTGTGTCAAGTTTTGCATTAAAAAATCACCTCATCCAGTTAGTATTTCTTTAAAAGCAGCTCTGATCGAACTAAGGGCTATCATCAGAAAAAAAAACCCTGGAATTTATTTAAAATTACCTTGAACACATCTGAAAGACTCAAATTATTGTTTAAGCCCCTCAGACATTACACCACTAATCCTTTCCTAATGATCTCATCTTAAGAAATAACACCGGCAGGAGGACTGTTGCGCCTCCCCCCATAACAACATAATGAGCAGATTTGGGTATTTACATAATAACTCAGGATGATTTCAGGGCATTTTAGACAAAATATACAGCCACTTAGATTGCTGTCACTGCGGTTATCTCATCGCTCTTAGAAATTAAATGGAGATGGAAATGGAAAAAGTGAAAATCTGGGAGTTTTTGGATCCTTCGTACTTTGTTGAGCTGCTTAAATGCTCTGGGTCTGAAGCAAAATGCCACCATTAGGAGATTTGGTTCCCAGAAAATGCAACCATTAAAGCTTTGAGCGAGACATCAAAAATTGATCCGAAGTAGAAGCAATTAGATTCCAGAAATCCTTTTGAAAATGGCTATTATTTGACATTTATAGAGGGGGAAACTGATGATCCTAGGGGTGAGATAATTTACCAAATTCCGTATTTTTTTCCTAGTAAAATTATTTTCTTCAGTTATAATATGAAATCTCCAATAGCTTGAAATAAAATTTTCCATGGTCTTCAATTGAACTGTTATGCCGCTTTCTTTTAGAATGTCCCGTTTTTTTCATTAAACTGATTTCTAAGCCATTGTATGTGTTCAGCCTACTGTTTAACACTCAGGTCTGGGTTTTTGGAAAGGCCACAGGTCACCAGCTCCATGGAGTGGTGAATTGGTCCTTGTTTTGGAAAACCCTCCAGGTATTTATCTAGAAACATGTATGTTCATGCCATTTTTATGTAATACTTTATTTCTAGCTCCATTTTTGAACTTCCCAGATTGGACACTGTATTTATTATTTTGTACTTTATTTACCCTCATGTTTGTTCTTTTTCTTTCCTCCTCATTTCCTCTTGAGAATCATTTTCTTTCCTTCTGAGATCAGTTTCTTCTTTCTCAAATTCATCCTTGAGAAATTCCTTACTGAGTGTTGGTTGGTAATAATGTCTCTCTCAGGGTTTTTTTCTTATTTGAAATTACGTTAATTGCACCCTTATATTTGAAAGATCGTTTTGCTGGATTGTCAACGATATTCTCTCAGTCATTGCTGTTTGTGAGTCAGCTGTTGGCCTAAAATTCTTTGTAGGCTGTCTGTCTTTCTCTCTGGGTGCTTCTTCTTTGTCTTCAGCAATTCTGCAGTCTTGCTGGCTTTGAGGTGTCTGGATGGGGCTTTTTGGGGGAATGCTGGCGTTCACTGGGCTCCAGGAATCAGGGGGACATTGTCATTAATCACGTCTGGACCAGCCTCATCGATTAGCTCTTTTAATATCTTCCCTTCCCCACCCCTTCCATTGCTCCTGTGTGTGTTCCCTTTAGATTTCTGTTAGAACTTTGCACTTGACCTCCTTGCTCCTTAACCTCTCTTTCATATGTTTTATCTTTTTGCCACTTTATACTGCGTTTTCGACAAAATTTTCAGCTTGATCTTTAACTTCATTAATTTTCTCTTCAGTTCTGACTAGTTATTTTAGCTTTTGGTTTTTGAAATTTCTAAGTGAACTTTTTAAAAATCAAAATCTGTCTCATTATGTCATGTTTTGGTCTCTCTTTTTCTCTCTGTAAATACTTGTTTCTTGGAACATCACTGCAGGAATTCTTTGAGACCTGGGTTGAAGTCTCTTCCTCTTTAACTACATCTGTGGCTTAAATTTTTAGAATGAATTCCAGCCCCAAATCATTTTAAGTGTGGGCTTATAGTTAGATACTCTCAGAGGAGAATTTTTCCCCTTCTTTTTTTTTCTTCCATCAAGAGCCAAGGACGAGACAGACATATCTATTTCCCTGTCTTTTAGAGTTTCTTTTTTTTTCTTTTTCTTTTTTTTGGGGGGTTCACTCACTGAGAATGTTTCCCTTCTGAGGTGCTGGATTTCTTTCTTTTTTTCTGCCAGTGTTCACTCTGACTTCTCATCCTGCTCCAGCCCAAGAGTGTCTCCTGGCCTGGAGGCATGGAACCTGTTAAAACCCAGGTGCTGGGTCCCCTGTGGGCGTGGGCAACACAGGACAGCCCGCCTCCAGCAGCAGCCCACCTCCCTGGATGGAGTCAAGCTTTCTCACTGTCTCTAGCCTCTGAGAATTCCCCTTTCTTCCAGCTCTACCAGACATTTCAAAACATATTTTAAAATTCATTCAGTGTTCCAGATATCTCTGAACCTTTAGTTAGCCGTACATCCAGAAGCAGAAATCTCAGGGCGAATTAATTCTCCAGTGTTTGATCAATTCAGTAGTTTTCATTCTTATTTGAAGGTTTAGAAACACATTCACCAGCAGGATAAGTGATTTTCTTGATAAATAATCAGTGTCTACACCAGATACTCAGGCCAGTATGCTTAGCATTGCCTTAGCTGACCAGACAGCAGACTCTCTACTACCTCATACACTGGAGATGTTTAAAGGGCAAATAATGACCCAGCTTCATCCTTCCTTGAGAACATAGCATTAGTGAGACAGGAGACCCTCGCCCAGTCCACCAGCATACCTGCTTTCATACAGTTGTCCCTCAGTATCCTTGGGGGATTGGTTCCAGGACCCCTCTCCCCCAGATACCAAATCCTCAGATGCACAAATCCCTTGTAAAAATGACATTGTATTTGCACTTAACCTACGCACACCCTCCCATACACTTTGAATCATCTCTAGATTACTTATAATACCTAATGCAATGTAAGCACTATGTAAATGGTTGCCGACATGCAGCAAATTCAAGTTTTGCTTTTTGGAAATTTCTGGAATTTTTTTTTTAATCTTTTTGATCTGCAGGTGGTTGAATCCACAGATATGGAACCTGAAGATGTGCAAGGCTGGCTGTACTCCTGCTTACTGCCCTGCCCTCCATTTCTGTGGTGAAATTTCTACTTTCACCTAAGCTTGCCCTTTCTTGCCGTGCTTTGGACCGCTTTCCTCTCACTGTGTCCTGGCCTTCCTTCTCTCAGTCATCAGTTTATTTGCTGCTTCACAGTCTCTCTCTCTCTCCACTGAGTTATTACCCTTACGACTAGTATACCCCTGTAAAAAGCCCCTTCCTGGCCCCCCCACCCCCGCATCCAACTCCAGCTCCTACGCCGTTTCTCTGACGCGCTTCCCAGCAGCTACAGGTGTACCTCATTTTATTCCATTTCGCAGGTAGCGGGCTTTTCACAAATTGAAGGTTTATGTCAAACCCTATGTCCAGCAAGTCTGTCAGTGTCGTTTTTCCAACAGCGCTTGCTCCCTTTGTGTCTCTGTGTCACATTGTGGTAATTCTTACAGTATTTCAAATTCTTTCATTCTTACCATATCATGATCTGTGATCAGTGATCTCTAATGTCACTATTGTAACTGCAGACGTGGTGGAAATAGCAAGAGAACAGAATTAGAATCGGAGCCTGAAGATGGGGCTGAATGGCTGCAATCTCCTGATAAGACTTTCACGGATGAGGAGCGGCTTCTTAAGGATGAGCAAAGAAAGGGGTTTCTTGAGATGGAATCTACTCCTGGTGAAGATGCTGTGAAGATTATTGAAATGACAACAAAGGACTTAGAACATCGCATAAACGTAGCGGATAAAGCAGTGGCAGAATTTGAGAGGACTGACTACAATTTTGAAAGATGTTCTACTGTGGGTAAAGTGCCATCAAGCAGCACCACACGCTGTAGAGAAATCGTTCATGGTAGGAAGAGTCAATCCGTGTGGCAAACTTCACTGTTTTCTTATTTTAAGAAATTGCCCCGGCCACCCCGGCCGCCCCGGCCTTCAGCAACCACCACCCTGATCAGTCAGCAGCCGCCAACATCAAGGCAAGACCTGTAGAAAGATTACAACTTGCTGAAGGGTCAGATGATGATTAGGAATTTTTAGCAACAAAGTATTTTTTAATTAAGGTGTGTACATTGTTTTTAGACATCATGCTATTGCACACTTAATAGGCTATAGAAAGTGTAGTGTAAATATAACTTTATATGCAGTGGAAAACAAAAAAATTCATATGACTCACTTTATCACAATATTCACCTTATTAGGGTGGTCTGGAGCTGAACTCAAGATATCTCCGAGGTCTGCCTGTAAAAAAGTATTTGAGTCTCAGTTTCCAGTCCCTTTCTCATATTCTCTCCTTCAGTCCGTATGACTGGGCGTCTGCCCTTCCTCGTTGCTTGTGTCAAGATCCTCTTCGTGTTGTCGAGACCGATGATCATCTGTCTGTTCTTACTTGGCCACTGAGCAGCACTTGGCCCCACTAACCATTCTCTCTTTCCTTGAAACATCTTCTTCTTTTGGCTTCTATGAGGCCACACACTCTGCTGGTCTCTTCCTACTGTAAAACTTCCTCCATCATAAGTCTCTCTTGGACTTCCACACTTTGGAGCGCTGGGAGGTTATGTGCTGGCGCCACCTTCTCTTCTCCATCTGCAGACTTCTCCTGGGCAATTACTGTAACTCCAAAGGCTTTGACTCTCAAATCTGTATCTTCAGCCCAGAGTGTCCACCATATTCCCAGCACCTGGAATAGCATCTAACACATGATGCGCACAAATGGATATAGGAAGTAAGAATCAGAAGACCAAACAGTATCTCAAGAACTCAAGGTCTGAAGCCTGAAGTGTTCCCAGTCAGGTGAAACAGTGATTCAAATAGTGCCCGTCTTGGAATCACTGCCTCCACCTGGTTCATGCGGACATCTTCAGAGAATTATGGGAAAAATCCATGAAATTCTTGGCATTCCTCAGAGGAAAAAAAGAATCCAGTGTCTTCTTTTCATGTAAGACTTGAAAACAGATTGGTCCAACCTACTGTTCCTTTAAGTATCCAACATTTTGTAACGTATTAAAGCATTTAGATTGGGAAAGAAAGTCACAAACCCTGGGGCAATAGACATCAGAGCCCCGGGGAGCAAATCTCCAAAATCTGGGCTGTGTTTTTTGGAAGAGGGAGAAGTGTGTGTATCTGTGTATGTGAGTGTGTGTGAGTGTGTGTGTGAGAGAGAGAGAGAGTGTGTGTGTGTGTGTGTGTGTGAGAGAGAGAGAGAGAGAGTGTGTGTGTGTGTGTGTGTGTGTGTCAGGGGAGAGGTGCTGACTTGGAGTGGGGGGCGGGGGCACCGACTGGACATAAACCTATACAGTGTCGCGTCTGGCAGGAGAGGTACAGATTGGCTGAGATATAAAACCCAGTCTAGGAAATGCAGATGATAATTAATCACGGGGCTCCTTCAGCCCACGGCGTTCTCAGCTGGCCTCCTGCAGGGGTCCCCATTAGGCCTGGGCTTATTTGAATTCTGGCTAATGATCTGGAGGAGGGTGTTGCCAGTCTGCTAATGATTCTGAATCGCATTCATGTCGAGGGCTAAAATCACCAGCGTGGACTGAAAAGAATGTGCATTGCATTAACTTCCTATTGCTGCTGTAACAAATGATCACAAGTTAATGGTTTAAAACAATATGAATTTATTACCTTACAGTTGTGTGGGCCAGAGTCTGACCGGGGTCTCGGCTGCCTAAAGTCAGGGTGTGGGCAGGGCTGCATCCCTTCTGGAGGCTCCGGGGAGAATCTGTTTCCTGGCCGTTCCCAGCTTCGAGTGGTCTGTGGGCCCTCACACGTGGCCTGCCCCGTGTCAGAACCGGCAGTGGCGGGAGTGCGGGGCCACATCCTTCTGCTGCCGTCTCTCTCTGGTTCTCTGCAGCCAGGAGAGCTTCTTCACAATGAAGGACCCTTGTGATCCTGTTGGGCCACCCAGATAATCTAGAACACTCTCCCCAGCTCAAGGGCCACCTCAGTCACATCTCTGAAGTCGCTTTGCCTCACAAGGTGACATACTTATGGGACGTGGACTTCCTTGGAGGGGAGGGGCATTGTCCTGCCGACCACACACGTGAGGAGGTTAGAAATTGGAGCTGTGTAAAACTCAGTTTCAAAAATGGAAATGAATGGAAGAGGGAGAATGGCAAATCTGAGCTGCCCTGATTCAGCAGGGATCAGAGACACATCAGCTGTGAGCAGAAGCCGGCCGCACAGGTGCCTTTCTGGACTGGGCCCAGAGAACTCATTTTGGAGAAAAAGAAGGGGCAGGCCAGGGCCTCGGGGTCTGTGGATATTTTAACTAGTGTTTGCTGTTTAGTTTAAAGTCAAATGTCAGACTCATGTGTCTTAAATAATAAATTCTTTCTCTGGACGGGGTGTCTTGGAAATTGAGCCTGCAAGGGAGATGAACGTGCAAGCTGATGATTAAGAGGAAACCAGGGCAGGTCTAAGAACAATTCACAAAAAATGACGCCTGTGGAAACACCTTCGAGCACAGCCAAGGAGGCTCCTGAGGAACAACAGGCTAAAATCCAGGTTAGTCAGTTTCAGTCAGATGTAAAAGGTAGACACCATTGGGACAGGGACTGTGCTAGGCAGAGTAATGCCTCAAAGATGCCCAGGTGGCCATCCCCAGGGCTGTGGATATATTGCCTTCTGTTATGGCAACACATAGTGCACACTCCATATGGGGCGAGAGGGACTTTTCTGATGAGATTAACTGAAGGACCTCGGGATGGAGAGATTATCCTGGATTATCAGAGTGGGCCCAGCATATTCCCAGGGGCTCTGAGAGTGGAAGAGGAGGGCAGAGAATTGGCGACATGAGGTGGATGTAACCTGATGTTGCTGGCTTTGAATAAAGAGGAAGGGGCCTTGAGCAAAGGAATGTCAGTGGCTTCTGGAAGCTGGAAAAGGCAAGGAAATAGATGCTTTCCTAGAGCCTCCAGAAGAAGCGCAGTCCTGTCTACGCCCTGATTTTAGCCCAGGGAGACCTGCTTCGGACTTCCAACCTTTTGAACTGTAAGCTAGCACACGTGTGTTTTTTCAAACTCCTAGGCTCGTGGACGTGTGTCAGCAGCCGTGGGAAGCTGGGGGAGCGAACGTGCGTCTGGTGGGTCTGCTTTCTGTAATGGAGTTGATTGCGACAGCGATGTCCCCTCCAAGTCTGGCTGAAAGGCTGAATGATTGAGTAAATGAGCACATAAGCAGTGGGACAGTCTTCCTGGGACACTGCAAAATAATGTCACCACTTTGCTATTTAAATTAATTTTCCTCTTGCATAAGCTGCCTTTGATCAGGAGTGTGGAACACTGAGAGAACACGCAGGCACATACATGCGAATACACAATGGTGGGTTCCGACAGGCAGCACGGGATGAGGCGTCCCCGCTCCTAGGGCTCTTAAATTAAGCCTGGGTGGGAGGAAGCTACCTGCTCCCCAGTCTGGGGCCAACGGCGGTTTGGCAGGGTGGTCTGTGGCATCTCTAAGTTACAGCCCAGGCCGCGAGATGTTCTTCAGCGTCTGACCTCAGACACTTAGCTCAGGCTAATTAGGCCTCTTCTGACTGCACACAGGGTTTGCAGCAGCGGCTGGGTAACTGCGTGTGTGGCGCACCTTTGCTGTGGGAGCTTGCTCAGGCCTCTCTGCTTCTGTCAGGATTCAGGCCCAGGTGGGCTGTTTCCTTTTAAGGAGGATGCAGTCTACCTAGGACTGTTTTCAGAGGCGGGCAGTGGGCTCGAACCAGCCAGCGCCACCATCCAGCAAATCTGCCCTGAGCCTCAGGGCTTCTTTGCCTCTTCCTGGGAGCGCTTCCCTATTCACCTTCTCAGGTGGGTTTGGAAGAGGAGCGTGCTGCCCGCTGTGTCTGACAAGGGGCGGTGGTGGCAAAGGTCTGCGGGGGTCAGTGAGGAAAAATGTTCCTACAAGTGAGTGTGTCTCCAGAGTTAGTGTGAGAGGGAGGGGAGGTGGCTCGACTCTGAAGTCGATTTTATTAGATGTTCGCAACCATGAATAGGCTTCATGATGGGCCTACGCGGCTTGTGTGTTATGGTATTGTCCTTAAATTACTACTGAGTCCTCTCAAGGGGTGAATAGGCAAGAACTCTCAGACTCTGAGTGTGCGTGTCCACGTGTCTCCCACTGTTTCGGTGTCAGCTAAGCTGACAACCCCCAGTTCTGCCATGATATTTGAAGTCTTCTCAATGTCAGACCGTCTCACCTCCATCAGTCTAAGGCGGTAGAGATCCAGGGAAAGAAAAAGCACTTTCATTTTGGGCAAGTTGCTTAGTTTGCCTAAGCCTCAGTTTCTTCATCTATCAAATGGGGTCAATAACACCAAACTCAAGTGTGCGGTTGCCGTGGGGGTGAAATGAGACAGGGCACGTAAAGCCACAGGTGTGCCCTCTGTAGAAGTTAGTTCTTCTTCCCAGTGACAAGTGCTTAAGTAGGACTAGGTGTCAGCTACGAGGCCACGGGCTGCAGTACAGAGGTGACTAAGATAGAGTCCTGCCCGAGACGTTGCTTGCTGTTTATTAGGGGCGAAAGACATGTGAATATATAAGATTCAAGGAAGAATCCTGGATTCCATTAAAATTATGAGTAGGGCAGAGTGAGTGATAGGGGTGAGGGTGACGAGGGATGGCTTCTGGATCAGACAGTCTGGAGCTAAGACTTGAACTATGAGTAGACGTTCACTGGGAAGATGGGCAGGAGAGAGCCCCCTCCCACTTGATGGAGTGCCCAGCACTGAAGGTCCCGGGGGCACCGACTGGGAGCTCTGTCTGCCTGGCCTTCTGCAGACTCAACGGATGTCAATGCATTTTTCTCATCATCAACACAAAGCTTTAGAGTCATCTCTACTTTCCCCGACTCGTAATGAGTTACTAGGCCTTGCAGCTTGTGCCCATTGGTGTTCTCACATTTGTCTCCTTTACATTCCTCCTGCTGCTTGAATTCAGACCCTGGTTATTATTTGTCTAATCTCTTACAAAAATCTTTTACCCAGTCACCTGGTCTTCCCTGTTTCCAGTGTTACCTCACCCTTCCTACCCCCAGCCTACAATTTAAAAGGATGGACCAATCGCATGTCACCTATCAGCTCTGTGTGTGTGTGTGTGGTCCTTAGCCTGGAAATAAATCCCTTCACAATAGAGTCTGGATCTCACTCTCAAGGCATGATCTTCTCCTGCCATGTGCTGTGATCCAGGGTACCGCTCATCCTTCCATTAACATTCCACGTCTCTCTGTCTTCATGAAGGCGCTTGTGTCATTCTCTTTTCCTGGAATGCCACGTCTGTTACTCAGCACTGAGTCTGAATGGCAGAGGGTGTGCAATTTAGAGCTGAAAGGGCCCCTTGGAATCTTCCACTTCCGCCCCCTCACTGTATATGTGGGGAAACAGAACTCCGGGGAGGTGACTGGGCTTATGTTAGATCAACGTTAAAGCCAGGACTAAAAAAGATCTCCTGGCTCTTAATTCACTACTCTTTCTACGGGGCCAATTTCCTTCGTTCACCTTCAATAACGTCTCTTATGATATTTTTACATTCCTTTTTGCTTTATAATGTTTTTGTAATTGTCTGGATTTGTAGCTCTGAGGGCAGAGACCATGTCTTAGGCACCTTAATATATTCCATAGCACTTAACACGGGCCTTATACATGTTAGGTGCTTTCTATGTGCACTAAACATGAATGGATGGATGCTTGGGTGGGTGGGTGGGTGGATGGATGGATGAAAGGACAGATGCATGGACAGATAGATATTTGGATGGATAGATGAGTGGATGAATCGATGGGTGAATGAATGGATGCACACATGTATTCATGAATGAATAACTGTATAATTATTGATGTAGCAGTTCTCCAGGAATGTGCTCAGATACCCTAACAACCCCATAGCAGACTTCATCTGCAAATGTGGGTATCATATTGCACAGCTGCAGGTGTGGCTTACTCACTTCCTGATGTGGTGAGAAAAAATTATGGGAGGGGGCTGCGTAAGGGTGTGCATAATAATAATAATAATATAATTCTTCATTTGTTACAGATCCTGTGTTAAGTACTCTAGGTACATTATCATATTTAATCCTCACAGCAACTTTATGAAACAAGTGTTCTTATTGTCCAACTTCATGAGGTTGAATAACTTGTCAAGGAAATTGCAGAGCTAAGATTTGACGCCAGGTTTTATCCACTTAGAAGCCTGGGCTCTTACCTACTACACAGAGCCAGGAAGTACCAGGGTGGCCGATGGATGCGAGGCCTTGGAAATCAGAGCTGCTATGTTTGAACCCAGTCAGGCCACTAATTTCCTGAGCAGGCAGATCACTTAATTTGGCTTCTCAGTTTACTCTATGGTTTAATGGAAGGAAAAGAATCTTCTTAGTGGGAGTGCTGTGAAAATTAATGACTGCCTGTAAAGTGGTTTAAGATAAAGATTCTCAGATAAAAGGAGCCGGGGAGAGGGCAGTTTAGAGTGCCGTTAGGAGAAGGTGAGGAACTACGGCTTTTTCTATTTCCATAGGCTGGTTCACAAGTGGGCAATGTATTTGTAAGAAAAATTCAGCTTCAAATTGATTTTCATTGATGAAGAGTTCTGGGGAAGAAACAGAACCTAGTAAATAATGTCTAGATTCCATTTTTACTTATTTATAAAACATAATTTCTAACACTATTATTTTAAAAAGAGGACTCTTGTCATGAATTAATAATGACGGTGATAAAATACCACTGGGAAACCAGGGGCAAAAGTACCACACGGCTCTGACCTCTGGGTCAGCCTGGCTTCCCCGCCGGCACACTCAGAGTGCCGTGTTCTTTTCCTTGTCGGCTTGTGCTTAGCCGTGGACATGTGCAGGGGATGGAAGCAGAGAAGCTCTTTGTGTCACTATCGCCTCTCCCCCAGAGGCAATGTCTGGGCATGGTTTTCACAGGTAGGACTCCTGCCCCCGGATTTCCTCACCCTTCATCCTATTGTACGCGACCGGCACACACGCCCTACTGAATGCACGAACAGACGTCCCCTGGCCTCGTCTATCCCAGCCAGGTATTACTGTTTATTTACGTATTCTTTCTCCTCCATTCATGAGCTCATCAAATATTTATGGAACGTTAACTCTGTGCCAGACACTGTTCTAACACTGGGGATTCGACAGACGTGATCTGTACCCTGTGGAGAGAGTCACTGCCGGTTAATCAGGTAGCAAAGTAATTAAAGGGCTGACAAGAGCGATGCGGAAAAGTAAAGGGAAGTGGGAAATCAGATGACAGAAGAGTGTGACTTTGTGGGCTGAGGTCGAAGAAGTCTCCTGGAGAACGTGGTTTTAGCGGGGGCTGAAAGATGAGCAGGAATTAATGGGGCTTCCAGTGCCCAGTTCCTGCACTAGGCATGTGGGATCCTGAGATGAATAGGACCCGAGAAATGAATGACCTCAGGTGCTTCCGCTTTGGTCCAGGAGATGGGCAGACACACCGGCGGGGACGTACAGAGCGGCAAGTGCGTGAATAGAAGTGCGTGAGGAGGGGGCAGGGGCGGGGCTTGTACCTGGAGGGTTTCGGGGCGGAGAGGGGGTGATTACTGTTTGGGGAATCCAAATTGCTCTGAAGCGTGAGTGGGATTAGGAGATGATTGGCAAGGGAGGCTCACGTTGCTAAGGCGTCCCCTTGTGACAGCACACGTAGCTCTTCAAACCTGGAGCGCAGGGACATGGGGAGGCGGGCGGGCAGGCAGAGAAAGGGGAAGAAGTCATGTAAGGAAGGGCCTTGTAAGTTCCGCTGAGGAATCAGACCTCGATCCTCTGTTCTGTGCGGAACTGCTGGGGGGTTTTAACCAGGGGAGTGAGGTGATCACTTTTGCACAAGGGAAGCCTCCTTCCGGAGAGTCGTGCGCGGAGGCTAATGCAGAGAGCTCCCAGCGCATGCGTGGATGGAAGGAGCGTTTGGGAACGACTTTTTGAGACGGGGTGACGGCGTGTGATTGGGAGGCTACGAGAGGGCCAACGAGGAGAAGAGTCTTTTTACCGTGTTCTCCAGGAAGTGACTCTGCAATGCTCTTTAAACAACGAGTTCCTTGACCAAGGGTGCTTCTTACCCGTCTTTCTCTTAGGGCCCGCCCACAGGGTACCTCGTGAGGACCCCCGCCCCAGAAATCCCGGGTGGATTTGTTTAGGTTTTCTAAACGTCTTTGACCTTGGGACCGTTTTTGGTTTTTTTTGTTTTTTTTTGTTTTTTTTTTTTTGGTGGAACACATACTAACATCTAGAGTGATCTCCCGAAAATTAAAATTAAAAAATGCTGAAAGCATTTCCATGATTTTTGCACAAAGTTCACATTATCTGCCTTACACCTCGAGGCCCTCTGGGAACCAGTGTTTGGCAGAGCCCTTGCTGGGAGAAATGACCCCATGTATAGATCTTCTTTTAGAGAAATGTCTTTTAAAGGCTTTTGCCCACTTTATTTGGTTAGTTTTTCTTTTTATTATTGAGGTGCAGAAGCTCTTTTGATGCTTTGACTATCAATCTCTTGTCATATGCTGAAAGTATTTCTGTCAGTCTGTGTTCTGAGATCATGGGAGTACATGAAACTTCAGGAGGGAAATAAGATGAACTGAGTCTTGAATGGTTGCATTCGAAATGCTTGAGGAATATTCAGTCCACACCCTTGCTGACATCAGCCTCGAGGTGTCCTGGTGTCAGACGTGAATGTCCCTGCCTCTGTTACCTTACCTGTCAGATGGGGATAGCAGTATCAGCTTGCTCTTTTTCAAGGGTTATCATGAATACAAAGCACAATAAAATATGTGAAAGCAGTTTGAAAGAGTGAAAAGCCATGGACAGATGGTTGTGCCACACTGAAATTATGTATGTTCCAGACCACTCCCGGAAGGTGAAGACTTAGCCTTGCTTTCAGCTTTATCCCATCTTACCTCTTGTCGTAACTTCTCTCTGACTTGCCTTTAGCACCTGCACGTGACCAACGAAACTTTTCTCCATTTACCTCTCTCTGATGTCTGTAGCTGGAGATAATGTATTTGAACTCCAGACATGAACAGGCTACAACATGCAAGTATTGTGGTCCTATATTTGCCTACATATTGGTCATTATCTTCACCCAGTCAACTCACCCAACACACATTTATTGCTTTTTAACTATATATTCCAGGCACACAGTAGTGACAAAACAACACAGACATTGTCCTTTGCCTCATGGCCCAAAGTCTTAAGTGAGAGTCAGACAATTAGATCATCATTATCACACAGGTCATGAGAGGGGGTCGTTGGAACATCAAAGAATAAAAGACAGAACCTGGGGAGCAACATGCAAAAAGGAAAGGAAAGCAGAGGAAAAGCCAGGGCTGTGACATAATGGAAGTTTCTAAAGGAGCCACTTAGAAGAAGCAATGGAAGGGTGTCCTACATGCAGGAGAGGAAGCGTGGATTCATGAACCCATGTCTTAGTTGGCTGTTTTAACCTCCCCCATTGACAACTGTTTTCAGAGTTAGTTGGTAGAGGCTCCAAAGGATTCATATTCCTGCTTCTTCTAGCCCTTTGTTGAAGGTGATCATGACAGTAAGTTGTTCAAAAAAGAGCTGGTACGAAGCAGTAGAAGAGGAGAGCCAGGTGATTCCCTCAACTGGGTGTCAACTTTTGAAGAAAGGACCACTGACAAAACTGCCCTTCTCAATCCTCCCGGCCTGGGGTCAGCTGGATCCTTCCAGATGGGCGCTTGTTTCATGTCACCTTCTGTCAGGCTAGCACTGGGAGAAGAGGCAGAGCTCAGACCTTCTGGCTGCAAGAAGCTCCCTCCACAGGGTGCCCGGTGCATGGGGACCGAGTGTCCCCTGTGGAACGCAACTCTGGGCAGTGCTCCAGCCAAGCCCTGGCCTCTCTGATCTCAGTTGAGCTGTTTGGGGCATAGAGCAGAAGGCTCTTTGTGCTTGGAGTACAGGTTCAGATGACAGGTTTTCCATAGGGTTTGGTCCACAGACCCCAGATCTGAGGGGCCTGTTATCCTGATCTGTCTGAGCTGGGCTGGCGCTTTATGCTGACTTTCCCCAGAGCCTGTCCCCCGCTCCCAAAAGCACATGTTGTCAGTCTTCTGCCACGGTTCTGCGGAGTGAGTGGCTCCCATTGATGCAATGCTCTCGTCCGAGATATTTTAGATAAAGATCAACTAAGAACGTAACGAGTGCCTTGGCAGTTTGAATGGTCCATTCTCCGAGCATCTCTGCTCACTGTTGCTGTGGTGATTCATCTGCGTGGAACAGGAGGCTTCAGTAGCTTTAATGATGCCTTTTATGTGAATGCAGCCCTACTTGACAGGTATACGTCTCCCTTGTTTCAATGAAGCATCAACTGTAATGCAGCTATGAACTGGTAAGTTTTTATTTTAATGTCCTGTGCTCTTCTGAAAAAAAAAAATCCACCCAGAGGGAATATGGAGTTTAGGTCTGACTAAGTTAAAGTGACAGTAATTCATCCTCCCCGGGCGCACTTCCCAGTACAGAGCCTGTCATCCAGGAGGGGCGCAGTAAATGGGTCCCTCCTCATTCAAGAATGGCTGGAAAGGAACGTTAGCCACTGGACTGGCTCCTGGAGGCTCGTGGGTTTGATAGAACCAGCAGCATTTGCAGAAGGAAGTGCTATGTGGAGGAAGATGTTGCCGACCACGTGATTCTCTCTCCACGCGGGGGCCACCTGTTGAGATCAGGTGTGAGAATCACAGCTTTCTGCTTACAGAAGTTGGCAAGGAAACTTCTCCTTCTCTGTTTCAGAGGGCTCCTCTGGCCAGCTGATCCCTGCCTGATGTCTGCAGACCGTTTCCCTAACCTTCCCTGGGCTTCGGAATCACTTGGGATGTATGTTAAACTGCAGATTCCAGGGCACCCTCCCCATAGCTCTGATTTGGAATGTCCAGGGCAGGGTCCCGCGTGTTGAGAAATACTGGGTTCGTAAGACTGAGACTAAGATAGAGAATGGCTTGCAGCTGGGAACAAAAAGAGTTGGTGACAGGCAGCAATGAAAAGCATGCTTCTTATCACTGCTGTGCTTGGGTTACTAGCATACGGCTCTGGGTGCCAAGCAGGCCAAGTGACGGTCATTTCTTCAATGCCCACAAGCGGCTGATCCCGGTGCTTCTTGCTGGGCATACTGAAATGAGTGTGTGTGGGCAAACAGACAAATGTAAACCAACTACATCATGTGGGGGATTGATGGTGCAATAATGTAGCACAAATCTAGCCTCAGGTGTCACAGAATAAAAACAGTCTCTGCCATTTATTGAGCATTTACTATGGGCCAGGCTTTGTCTTACATAAATTAAGCAAATTCACGACAACAAACATTGGGGCAGGTGAGGAAAGGGGGCTAGGCTGTCAAAGTCTTTTGCACAAGGCTGCCCAGTTAGTAAGTAGCAGAGCCAGACTGGAGTTGCCAAAGGCCATGTTCCTAAGCACTCTGTTACAAAATCTTTCTGAAAAGAAGGGGCCTGTTATTTGCTAAACACCTACTAGCTGTGGGGCTCACTTAACTGAATATTCATGACACTTCTGAGGGTGGCCAGAGCTCTGTAAGGAGAAAAGCTCCAAGCATTCATGGGCCAGGCACCACTGCCAGAGCTTGAACGGATGCAGGAATGCTGGGATGTTGATTCCCTTAGCCTTCCCGGTTCCTGGGCAGGATGTGGTCACCTGTAGGCTCCCCAGTCAGTGCACCCCACTGTGCTCACAGTTTAGGGCACAGACTGCCCTGGTCTCTGTTTCCTTGACTCCATAAGAAATTGATGCTACGTGGACCACAGCTATTTCAGCCTAAGGTGATTGGGGATTGTATTTTGCATTTCCACCCTCTGACCGCTTGAGAGTGTGAGCTAGGTCCCCACCCCGCATCCTTTGGATCCCGTCAGTTGGGCTGGTAGGTTGGTGCTGAGAGGACTCCCCATGTGCTGCAGCGGGAGTCAGAACTCTTGAGTCCCTCGTGGTTCGTTTGCCCTCCCCTGGCCTCACTCTGCACACATTTTATCCGTTGGGGTTTCAGTTGAAGACACCCTTCTTCACTTCCTCTCCTAAAAACGGTCATGTCTTGTGTCCCAAGCAGCATGGCTGCTCCAGCATTAGCCACGTGTCATGGGTGGTCCCTCGACGTTAAGATGGGCTGCAGTGACAGGTCCTTAATCAACCTACAGTTTCCATCTGCTTTTTAATAAGTCACTATTTGGGGCCAATTAAACTTAAAAAAAAAACTTCTTTTTCTCTTACTTGGTTCATCAAAAACAGGAAGTCAAAAGGTATGCATACTCTTCCTGTGAATCAACAGAGAAACCCTTCTCATCTGTGCCCATGAACTTGCTGCCCAGGGCCACCAGACGTGTTGTTGTACGAAAGGAAGTGTGCAGGCGGGACCCTGGGGTATTGAGCAGGCGGGAATGGGAGGTGGGACGCTGTGCCTGTTGGCCTCAGGCGCTAAGCCCGGGAGGCACTAAATAGAGCGCATGCGCACTGGGAGCTGGAGCGGCAGGAGGCGGGAGCGGGGCAGGGCCGGGCAGCTCAGTCCAGGGGTGTTAGAATAAAGTGACAGGCTAGAGCTGACTGGCAGATGACGCGCTCCAGTAGCAGTCAAACTGGAATGATGGTCCTGGGCCTCTGGGAGCTGGTGAGAGGGGTGGCTGGGTCGCAGGAAGCAGGGGGGTGGGGGTGTAGGAGACAGAGCTCATGTGCTGGATCAAAAACACACACAACCATTGTTGCACCAACACATTTGGCCTCCCTGATTCAGTCCAGCACTGAGTCACAGGTCACTGATTTGCGATGAGCGATCCATATTTTGATATTAACCGGTGAGTCACGAGTCTCAAGGAAAAAGTACCCATCTGGTTTCAAGTCATCCCATGAGGCTGCTGGGCTTGAAAGACAGTCCTTTCTTGGCTGTTCAGGTGGCTGCTTGCCAGAGACGAGGCATTCGGCAGGCTCTTGTCCAAACAGGCTGGTTGGTGTGCCTTCGGTAGCAGCCACCTGCCTGCTTCTTCCCAGGGAAGAGGTGGAAGGAGTGAGGTCATGTGCAGAGAATGTTTGAAGACCTGGAAACGAAAGGCCGTCTATACGAAGAGCTATTTTGCCACCAGCCCCTGTCCAAAATAAATAGCCCTTTCTGCCTCTGTGAATGGATGCTGAGAAAGCATGACAGTATCTGTGCCCAAACTTGTCTCACCGCCTGCATTCCCCACCAGCTTCCACCTGGAGCCTGTGCGTATGCCAGGCTTCAAGCATCTCTTTCTGCAAAACCGTGTCTTAGATAGCAGTTCCCCTCAGCACCACTGACGGATGCTCTGAGCCAGCTCTCTGGGATCAGTCCTCTTCTGCTGATGGCACTTGTGTCCATTGGCCTTGTTCATCTTCATCCTTTCATCAAGATTGTATCGAGTGCCTATTGTGTGCCAGGCACTGTGGCGTAAGTTGGGGATACAAGCGCGAAAGCATACGATCTGTGTCCTGGAGTTGCTTCAAGGCCAGTGGGAGAGAACGGCACATAATCCAATCAGTTTGCGAGACTGATGCATGTGACCAAATGGTAAATGTGATTAGAAGTGGGACTTCATCCCCTTGGAGACATCTAGGAGAGTAGCTTGTTTCAGCTGCTGCCATACCTCATGGTTACACTGAGCCTAAACTCCCTTCTGTAGCTTTGAGTCATTTGATCCAGGTTCCTCCTTCTGGAACCACAAAGAGCAAATGACACTCTTCTTCCGTAATGCTAGAACTTTGTATACATAAGCTTCTCTTCCAGCGCTGATAGTCTCATGACATTGAGTCTGGCCCTGTCCCTGTTTTAATTGCTATCTTCTGCATACATTCTAGTTTCTCAGTGTCTTTATTGAAGTGGTAAAGGCAGAACCCAATACGACATTACAGGTTTAGCTGGAGAGAAAACTCAGAAAGACAAATAAATGGGGAATAATAAAAAAAAAATAAAAGAGAAAGGAAGCTCTCTCTGTGTGTGTCTGTGTTTAATGCATGCAGTAGAGAGAATATATTTTTATTTTTAATTTTACATAATGCAAAGGCAGTTCAGAGACTTTTTAACATAGCATTATTGATTTTAACTGTCTCAGATCATAACTTACATTTCCATTCTCTGGTCTGTTTATGCAAAAGCTTAATGAGAGTATCTGACCTGGTCAGGTACTATGGCTGTCAGCCTCTCAAGTCAGTCTTTTGATTCTACTTGACTTTCCACCATTAGCCTGGCCTCAGCACCCTGGGTGATCCTCCATTTCCAAGGAACTTCCTAATCTAGTCATACACGGGCTTTCTCTCTGTGTCAAAGCCACGTGAAACCAAACCTTGCTCTCCTGCAGACGTCTGTGGAGAAGGCTGGCAAGGCAACACCAGGGACAGCCTTTCTGGTCACAGTCTCTGTGAATCGTTCACAACCTGTGGACTCACGACTCTGTTTTGACTACCTGTGATGTCTGCCTCTAAAGCACAGCCCAAGAATCCTGTTTCTCATCTTCCTTGGGAGACTGTCAGTATGTCGGAATGTACCTGTCGTAGGTAGAGTAGATCGGCACTTGGCATTTATGCTAACAATACAGCTCCCAGCATCCCTTGCAGCGAGGGTTATGGATGCAAAGCAGGCTTCCTCAGTCAGAGGCACTCATGCGAGATTTGAAATGGGGAAATATGACAAAGGGTAGGAATTCTGCAGCTTCCGCCCCTGTTGCTGGCAAACAAGGTCCTAAAGATGCTGCTCTTCTCTGTAGCAACATTCTATTGCATAATCGGTGGCTCATGTGAGTAGAGAGGTGATCGTAGCAGCCTGCTGATAGTCTCCAGATTCCACAGCTCTGGGGCTGTGCTCGGGAACGCAGCCATTCCTGTGGCGGGCAGCCTGCCAACTCTCCACCTGCTGTTTGGGAGCAGCTCCCCTGAGGGGTCAGGTCATTGCTGGAGAGCCAGCCTATAGCCTAATCCTTCTAGCCCCTCCAACGATTTTGTATGCACTGAATTGAATTCCCTGTGTTAAATCCCTCTCCGTTTAAAATAGCTTTGGTACTTTCTGTTTCCTGAAACTGAGCCCTGACAGGTACGCTGGTCAAAGGTAGTGTCTGAAAGGCGATTTCCACTCTTTTCCCTTCATTAAAAAGTGTCTTGTGATTGCTCTTAAAGAGCACTACAGTAGAACTTGAGTTTTAGTCCTGAGTCTGTTGCTTGAGATTCCAATGTCTGTGACCTTGAATGAGTCACTCAGCTCTCAAGTCCTTTTCCTTATCTATCAAATTAGGCAAATAATACCTGCTTTGCATATGTGAGCATAAGTGGAGAGAATGAATGTGAAAATGGGCCTCAAGCAATGGAAGGTGACTGCTTTCTCCTCAATCTAATATCCCCCCGCAATAAGACCCAACCTCTTCCTTTCACAGAGTCTCAGAAATGTCATCTATTCATCATAAAGTGAAAAATAATATCAGATGTCCTGCCTCACATTTTGTTCAGGATTCCTTACGGCTATTTGCAACCCAAATGTCCTGAGACTCTGGAGAGAGAGTTGACATTTACACAATCATTTCTAAATGAGTAAGTGGAGAGTTGGTGATATCAAGGGACCTTTGAGAAATCAGGCCACTGTCAAGATAGACATTAGCATTATCTAGCCTGTGAGCTCAGCGGTTTACCAAAAAAGTCCTATGGAAAAAGAAGACAGTTTCTTAAGTGAAATCAGACCAAACTGGTGGCAGACCGTTGATCCCCTCTGCAGTACCTGTTGCATCTCTGCCACGTGCAGGGCTGTCTGTTAGGCAGTGGGCCCTATGCTAGATGTTAAAATAAGTACACTTCGGAAAATTTTACTGTATGTAAATTACACATTAGTGAACCGGCTAAATAAAAAGACACAGAACTAAATACCGTGGTTACTCATTTTGCATTCGGAACCAAGCCTGTTTGCTGTGTATAACAGACCCACTGCAGAGCACACTGCAATCCCCTCCTCTGTGCAGATAATTGCTCTTTGCCACACCCATGCCTGCCCTTACCCTCTGTTCCTTCTCGTGGGAGTCCCTGCCCACCTCGCCTGCCCGATTCTCAGCTGCCGTGGGGCCCTGGTCAAAGGCTACCTACTTTGAGAAGGTTTTCTTCATACTCTAAATCAAAATGAATCCCTCTCTGCTGTCCTAGATTATTCCTAACTGTTAGCTCTACTGTGTATCTTTTTTTCTGTTTCATGTTAATTTCTGTTTCAGTTATTTTGCGAGTTTTTAGTTATTTCGATCTGTAAGAATCAAGTCTTTGTATGTTTTAGTTAGCTGTTTTAGTTATGGAATCTGGCACAGTGTAGTCCTGGGAGTGAACAGAGCTGGGTGAATTCAGTTTTGGGTGGTTCCTACATACATTGTACTGTATTGAATAGTTGAAAGGAGATAGATACAAAACAGATTTTGGTGAGGCCTCAGCGAGACCAATACTTTGAGTGTCCATCTTTCCTATTATTTCCTACTTTCTCCCTAGCTGCTGCCTGCCTACTCTCCCCACATGACAAGTGCCCACCCATCTTGTTAGAAGCAGATAACGTATGATAGCAGGCCTGGGGTATTAGAACAATAGGGGATAATGTCACCTTTTTAGCTTTAATTATAATTCTATGCAGTGACAGTTACATGAAATTTCAGGGAGGGAAAAGATGTATAATTTATTCAAATCCTGATTAAACCCAGTAAATGAAATGAACGGGTGTATTCTGTAAGCAGTTGCCCTGTACACATTATAGAATGACTATTTTAAGGGCTCTATGTATCCCTTCAAATTCAGAAAGAGGGTGAGAAGAACAACAGAAAGACAGGAAAAAGGAGCCCTGAAGAAAGTGTAGAAGGTGTGACTGTTTCCCAGAAGACGTGAGATCTGACAGGTCATTGGAAAAAAAAACACTTAATGCTCTGAATGAAAATGACATGCATCTGTTTGTATAGAGTTGTAAAATGTCTAATTTTTTTACATGTATTATCTCATTAGACCTTCACAGTAAGCCTGTAGGGTATATAGGGCACAAGGTTGCATATGAAGAGACGGATTAAGTCCAACAGTAAGTCTCTTTGACCTCTTTGAACACAGCAAATTTTGTTGTAAAAGATTTAGGGAAGCATGCCTATCTGAAAAATTTATTAGCTGCCATTTTGTTTTAAGATGGCAGACTTCCACTAATGAGCTTAATACCCATTAGTAGTTTACCAGTTGGGGTCAGAATCAGTCAGTGCTACCAGGGAACAAACAGAAAAACAAAATAATTTCTTTGAAATGAGGGCTTTGCTCTAGGGGTTACAGTATTGGCATGAGATGGTCTTGAAGCATTTGTCAAGGTCAAAGCCTGGTCAAAGCAAAAGATGCTAAGCATTTGATTCCAGGCATCTGTCTTTCTCTCTCCCTTATAGTATATATCCTCACCAAATAGACACAGAGTACTGATCTGAAATGCTCTGGATTGGTTACAGGTGAGTGAGGAGCAAACTCTGTCTGCTTTCAGCTCTCTGTTCAGCTGTCCAGCTGGTATGATGCTAACCAGAAGTCAGTCAGAATGTATGCTCTGAGGAAAGAGATCAGAAAACAACTGTCTTTGGTTTTGAATAGAAACGTGAAAAATTAAAAAAGTATTTAAAACATAGCTGACTTTTTAAAGTTAGATATTCATTTGTTTAGCTAGAAAATATCACCATACTATAAACTGAGGACACACAGATAACAGAGTTCGAATACTTGAGGAGCTCACAAGCTAATGGGGAAGATGAACATGCAAACAAACAATTCAGTAAGAATGTCATATTATAAGAGTGTGGAAGTGGGGGCAATGACCAGTTTAAAGGGATAGGGAAGGCTTCTTGGAGGAGGTGATGCTGGAGGATGCAGAAGCTAGTTTTGGTTAGTGAGGAGAAGGAAGATTATTTCAGGCAGAGGAAATAATGTAAGCAAAAGCACAAGGACGTGAAAGGTAGGGATGATTGGTTACAATGGTTAGTGATTCATAAAATATGTGTAAAAATCCAAATTAAAATGGAAGGGATTACACTTGAAAATAAAGGTGTTTTTGTACTCTGAAGGTCACACTGCTCTGGAGAGCACAGCTCTAGAGCGATGTATCTCAACCTTTAATGTGCATAGAACTTGAGTAGAAGTCTCACTAAAATTCAGATGCTGAGTACATAGATTTGGGTAGGGCCAGAGGGTCTGTATTTCTAACATGCTCCCTGGTGATGCTGACGCTGCTGGTTTGCAGACTACTCTGCAAGTATGAATAGAAAGTGAGAGAAGGGCAGGTGATAAGCCTAGAGCCCAGTGTGATGCTAGAGGCGTGTGTGTGTGTGTGTGTGTGTGTACGCATCATGAGCTAGATGTGACACTGGGAGGCAACGGACAGCAACCAATGTTTTTAAACAGAGTGGAAAAGATTACATCTGTGTCTGGTGACAATGTGAAGAACAGCTGGGAGTGGGTGGGACAGGACACAAGGATGGGAGGCTGCAACCATAGTCTAGGGACTGATACTGGGAGCCTGAACATCACCAGTCAGTGGCAGCAGGAAGAGAGAGAACAGTGCAGACTCAAGAGATACTCAGGAGATGGGACAGGCAGGGCACGTTGATGGACCCGGTGTGGGGTGGGAGGAATAGGCAGGAGGAGATAATGACTCCGTAGAATCAGCCATGGAAGAACGAGGTCTGGTGCTGTCGTGATGAGGTTTATAACGCTGGTTGGTTCTGGGGAGAAAAGGAGCCTACAGGTCACCTGAGCAGAGCTGCTCAGAAGGCAGTCATGATTCAGAACGTAGGTCCGGGAGAGCTGGATACAAAGGTGAAGATGTATCAGTGAAGCCACAGCCTTCAGAGAAAGAAGCAGAGACATGAATTAAGGATTCAGTAAGGGGTGGCCCTAGCAGCAGAAGAGCAGAGAGTATTGTAGCAGGTGGAAGCCAAGGGCTGCAATAAATGGGTCATGTCAACGTCAAACACTGCAGAACGGTCACATAAAGAGGAGACAGATTTAGCATTTAAGTATTCAGGATGACCCCAGGGGAGGCAGTTCCGAAAGCACTGTGGGTGCAGGGCCACGTATTAGTAGGTTCAGGAAAGTGTGGTAGGCAGAATGGTTCCCAAAGATGTACCTGCCCTAATCCCTGGAACCTGTGAACAGCCCATCTTCCACGGCAGAGTTTGCAGGTGTGACTTGAGGTGTGCACCTTGAGTCGGGGAGGTTCTCCACATGAGGGAATGGTTAACCAGATGAGGACTCTAATCACATGAGTCCTTATCAGTGAAAGAGGAGGCAGGAAAAGTGGGCTGGAGTGATATGGTGACCCCTCAAGCCACTACCGCTGGCTGTGTAGATGGAGAAAGGGGGCCATGAGCCAGGGAATGTGGTGACCTCTAGAAGCTGGACGTGGTCTCTAGTGTACAGCTGTGAAGGAGATGGAGATCTTGTTCTTACAACTGCAAGGAATTCTGCCAACAAGCTGCATAAGGAAGGTATGGATTCTCTTCTAGAGCCCCCGGAATGGAACACCGACAATGGAACCTGCTGACACCTTGACTTTGGTCTGCCGAGAACCACTTTTGACCTACCAAACTGCAAGATAGCAAATTGGTGGTGTTTTAGCTTCTGTTTTGTTGGTAATTTGTTACACAATGGCAACAGGAAATGAATACAGAGGTGTTCAGATCTAGAATCGTGGCAATAATGAAAAAGTCAGCTACTCTTTCAAGTTGTTTGAAGGTTAAAAAATATGAGGTTAAGAAGCTTGGAAATATGTTAACAGGACAAATTTGGGAGCCACTTTTTCTTTGGAGTAGGAGGTAGGATGGTTTGAGTCAGAGTCACATGTAGACTTTCGACACTGCCTCCTTTTCCCTCCTCACTGGGTGAGGCTGATTGATATGTGAGATCACTGTATTTGCTGCAGGGACCGCAATACATCCTAGCTCTGCTTTGGACTATTTATTTCTTTACACGTGACTTTATTTTTTAGAGCAGTTTTAGGTTCACAGCCAAACTGAGTAAAAGGCACAGAGATTTCCCATTATCTTCCCCGCCCCCACCCCCAACACGCCCAGCATCTCCCACTATCGATGTCCTGCACCAGAGTGGCTCATTTTTACAGTCCGTGACCCTATCTGATGCTTCATTATCACCTAAAGTCCATTGTTTACAAGGGTTCACTCTTGGTCTATTACGTGTTTTAACCTAAAAATAGAGGGATCCCACCAGCAACCTTTTGATAAATTGGTTCTTTGCTGTCATCACCCTGTAGCCTGTTGGAGCCGGCACTGCGGCCTGATAGCGGTGGGCACGTGCAGTCCAGGGCACCTTTAATTCTCCCTGCCCCGTCTCCTCCTATGTCTCCCGCTCAGCAGTCTGGCTATTACAATAAGTGCTTAATGTGTGCCCTAGCATTGTTGTGGTATCACTTAGACGACTGCATGCTGGGCCGACACTAGTCAGAGGCGGCAAATGCATTAAGGGCTCCTCATTATCAGCTTGCTGGGGATTCAGTGGATGGGACGGTGGTAAACCTCAGACGTTCCACCGAGACACGAGCCTGTTTATGCTCTTTCCTCATCCTGTCCTGTTTCCTCATGTTCTGTCCCTTTTAAATGCTGTCTCTGTACATGGTTGGAAGCAAAGGAGTAGCCAGGCGGCTTTTTCAGTCTTGCTTATCCCCTGGGAACCTAGAAATATCCACTGGAAGACACTGGTACTGCCTTTCAAACGAGAAAGTTCATGGCACTGCAGTAATGGCCATGGCGTTTTAAGACATCTCTTTCATAATTGCGTACATTTCAGCGTACTTTCAGATTTCTGTAGATATGGCAGTTGTTTCAGTTATACTCATTTGGTTTTGAAAGAAAGGTTCTAGAAGCAAGGTCTATACATCTTTAAGACATATTTAGTATGCCCTAAATACTGCATCCAATGGCACACCATCGATTTCTTATTAAGGCTGGTAACGGTCTGCAACTCTAAGCAAGCTGCATCCATCTGTGTGTCTCTTTCCCATCTATCCTCTGGAACTGAGCATTTCTTTATTATCATCTTTCAATTCAATTACTAGACACGGCACAGAGTGCGCTGGCTGCTAATAATACTAACAGTAATGCTTCTAATGACGATCATTAATCCAGTTCTCTCTCTCGGGTGCTCTGCAGGCGGTGAGCAGGTATCCACTGATGCATGCGTTGTTTAGGGGGCACATGCATTCTCTCCTGCCCTACAGAAAGGCACAGACTCAGCGTACAGCCTTAGTCCCAGAAGAATTCCCTTTATTCCAAAGAGGTACAATTCGGAGGAGCAGGGTTGGGAGGAGATCGCATTCTGGGAGCTGTTTACTCATCAAGTTACTCTTTGTATTGGTGTGTATCCTTCCTGTTTTAGCTGTCTGGGGTCTCCTTATCCTAGGCAGTGGCTGGGTTGGTCTTTCTTATCACGCACATCTGGGAATACAGGTGTTGAATGATACAGGTAAATCCACAACTAATCCTTTGCCTGCATTTACTCTGAATCTTTAGGACCAAATCCTACTTATCCGTCCTCCTACCAAGTTGTCTTCTTACGAGCAACATTAACACACCACCCCTTATTGCTCCTCACCATCTTGGAATTCTCTGATGGTTTTCTGATGTTTGAGCCTTGGAGAAATATATTGGTGCACAGACCAGCAGCTAGCATTTATGAACGACTGTGAAACAGGAATTTTACCAGGCAATGAGGATGCTTAGTTGAGGAAGACACTGTTTCTGTGCTCAAAAAGCTCACCATCTGTGACTTATTTTTCATATGTGTTGCCCTGAGTTTGGGTCACTTGGCTGACATGCATCAAATGTCTCATTGGCTGGTCCTTCCTGGAGCAGTGGTGATGCAAGCTAGAATCCAATTGGATGTCAGGGCCCACACTTACCTTCTTCTGAGCATCAGAGGGCATCCTGGATGCACTTAGTCTTCAGCTGGGGTGCATGAGAATAAGCCAGGCATGCCTTTGCCATCCTCTCTCTTTGCCATCCTCGGTAGGGACCATATTATCCTCCGTGAGGGCCTCTGGCCAGGTGAG
Organism: Vicugna pacos; assembly: GCF_048564905.1. Classification (NCBI taxonomy): domain Eukaryota; kingdom Metazoa; phylum Chordata; class Mammalia; order Artiodactyla; family Camelidae; genus Vicugna; species Vicugna pacos. The sequence goes on along the minus strand of NC_133000.1, from coordinate 12,559,733 downwards.
AGTTCTGATGGACACCTGACTCTCTGAGAAGCTGTGACTCTGGCATCGCTGTGATGGCCAGGAGTAGGCACATCTTGAAACACAATCTTAAATGTTAAGTATGAATATTTCCAGAATTAAAAGCGTGTACCTTTGCTTTGTATTCCATGTGCAGGGTACCTCATTCAACACTACCAGTTACGAATTTGGATAGATACTAATCTAACTAGTTCCTTCCTTTTTATATATGACACCGTGTCAATGACATAAAAGCTATGCTGACACATTCTATGTATGAAAACAACTGTCTACAGTTATTGAAATAACTTTTCTACCTGTAAGTTTGACAGCTCCTTTAGAGCACATCACCCATAAGGGAAGGGGTGTTTGTGAGCACTCTGAAGTCAGGTCACCTACATCTGAGTCATGTAGATAACGTTGGTAGTGGTGACGGTGATGAGGAAGAAAGGAGGGAGGGTGCAGAGGGAGGAAGGTGGGCGAGTCTAGGATGCTTTGCGTGTCCACGCTCAGTGTGTAGACTGTGCCAGGGCTGGCTGGCAGGGGTCCAAGGGTGAATATGAAGAAAGCTGGCTGCTGGTCTTTGGCACAAGCTCCTGACGGGACAGTTACGAGTGGGTGGTTCAGGACACCGGTGCCATCCCAGGACATCTGATTTATTTTCTTTTGGTTCAGCTTCGCTTTGGGCAGAGGAATGGTGACTGGTTTATGTTCAGCTTGTGCCCTCCAAGCATCTCAGCAAACCTGTAGTCCTTTCCCTCCAACTTTGTTTTTGAGAAGCTGAGTTCCCGGACTGGAGCGGCCGGTAGCCCCCGGGCAGCCCGTCCTGGTGTGTCTCTGAGCCTTTTCCTGTCACATCCGGTGGACAGAGCACTCCGCCAGGAGACCCGTAACTGCATCCTCCTGTGTCTGAGGCCTTCCTGGCCCGGAGCGCTTCCTGGGTTTGCTGACATCACCCTCCTGTGGAAGATCAGCCTGGCCGCTGAAAACACACACGGAAGGGGATGAAATTCTATGAAGAAAAAGGAAAAGAAAAACAGAGTAAGCTCCACCAGACACGCCTTCAACAATAGTTCCACCCTTGGAATTTGGGGTTCTGCACCGCGAGCAGGAAAGGAAGAGGTGACCCAGGGAGGCATTTCCTGAGCTAAGATTCAAAAGAGGCTGGTGAGACTGGAATCAGCCAAGGGGGCGTGGAAGGCAGTGCTCTCCCTCCAAATAAGGGTGATTCTGAGGAAAAGATGTGATGGCCGGACCCCGACAACTAGGAATTTCAAAACAAAACAAAACAAAACAAAACAAAACAAAACAAAACAAAACAAAACACCGTTATCACCACCTGGCCAGCTGGGGGTTCCCGAGAATCCAGACTTGAGCGCCTCACCACACGTAACTAGCCAGACACATTCACTCTTCAGCAATGTTCCAACATCCTCTCTCCGCGACATATTCCACGGCCGAACATTCCTCCGTCTGGAAAACTCTCCTCATGTCTACCCCAGATCCCACGAGCCACAGCTGGGGTTCATGGCTCCTGCCTCAGTTCCGGTGCGGATGGAAAAGAACCTGTCACCCTTCCCTGCACAAGCATCCTTCAGACGCGTGGTGGCTTAAGAACAAAGCTGGTTTTCCTTTGGCAGTTCAGAACCTCCCTCTGAATCGCTCAGTTCTAGGGCAGCCTGCTCACATCTTTCTGCTCAGGGGGCGTGAGCTCTGGCCACCAAGCAAAGCAGTATCGCAGATGCGAGCACCCCTGGCTCTGGTTCGTCGAGGAAGACCCTTTGCCCTGGACTCTGGTTTTCCCGTTTGGCGTACAGCACACTGGTTAAAGAGTATTTTGTTTTTCTTTTCTGGAACCCATTGTGTGTTGCGATGAAGACAATGATGGCTTCACACAGCTGCAGTTGTTGGGGTATTAAACTTCCCAGGCGGGTCCTGGATGCTCCCAGAAGGAGGAGAAAAACTGCCCAAGTGAGAGGCGTGCCCCGGGTGTCTGTGCCGGACGGGTGGATGCACAGGATGGGGGTGGCGGGGGTTGCTGGGCCCGCCAGGCCCGTCTTTCCAGCCTGAAGCAGTCACTGCCTCCTAGGCTCAGGCTCAGGAAGCTGTCCCCACAGCGACACTCATGCTGAGGAACTGCACAATTGTTGGCAAGGTCTGGGGGCCAGTAAGCCAGACTGGGCGGGGAGAGCATTCCATTATGATAACACAATGCCATAAGAGGCTGCAAAATGCTTTTCATATTCATTCTTCTACAATAAGAATCTTAAAACCCAACTTTCACCCTAAAAGGGAGGTAAAAGCAGCCCTTGGTTGTGTCCTTGGAACCAAAGTCCTCCTATTCATCTTGGGGGCTTCGGCGTGCGGCTGGCTCACCTCGGCCAGCTCAGAACCTTCTCCCGCACGCCCGCCCTGGGGCTCTGAAGCTGGCTGCTGATGCCGATCTTAAGAAACTGGCCCTGCTTGGAAGGCTGGGCTCATTTTTCTTGCCCCAGGACCAGAGGCCCTTGGAATGTTAAGCCAAAGCAAGTCCAGGCCTCCTCGGAGGACAGGGGCTGGCAGCGCCTGCAAAGCTGATGTGCACACATCGGTCTCTGGGTGAAGCGCTCACCTCCTCACCCCACCCACCCCCGGGCGTTGGTGTGATGCTCACCCAGGCCTGGCGCAGACAGGGCGCCACCCTCCCTGGGCCTAGCAGGGCCCAGTGCGTACCTTGTCAGCGTTGTTGACAGGCTGACTCACAGATCGGCATGGACGCTGGAACTCAGAAACCCGGAGGCTATTCCTAGCCTGGCGGTGGTTCTCCGGCTCTGCACTCCTACCACGGAATCGCGTAGAGAAGTTACTGCGCAGGCGCTGGGCTAGGCGGCCGATTTGGGGTGGATACCCGGAGACGCGGGACTTTTTCTTTATAGAAGTGTAGAGAATGAGTTTAGCAGTCCCGGGGACCTGGTCCATCCGAAGTTCAGTCTCTGATTTTGGCAACGGTAGGAAATGAAGTAGAGTCAAGAAACCTCTGTGAACTTACATAGCGTTCCAGTCGGTCTTTGAGAGTAATTTAGATTCTCACCCTTAATTCATTGTCGGACGTATTTGTTGAGCATATATTTATTTAGAATATTTAATGAGAGCCCTTCAGAAAAATCTCCATAAACTTTAAGTACAAAAAAGCAGCATTTTCCTGGCTTCGAAACTCCCCTTGAGATCAATTCCTTTTCAAGCATCCTGTAAGGTAGGGGTTGCCTGGGCAGTATTTCAGAGTCTGTTAACAACACCTTGTGGGGAAATTATGACACATTTTCTAATTTTCTATTAGGGTTATACTTGTTCTTTGGATGAAAGGAGCTCCATATGTAAATGCAATTATTATTCTCTGAATTTCTTCTGTGCAGTTTGAGCACCAGAATCTCCTGGGCTGTTTGAACAGGATTCAGGCCTGAATTTTAACAGTGAATATCAGCTAAGAAAAGCAATAAAATCCAGGCAAAATTAACATTGCTAAAGAGGACCACAAGCCCCTGGGGCTTACAACTCCCAGGGTCACCAGTAAGTGGTCATGATTTAATGAAGTGCTCCCTCTGATTAGTGAGAAACCAGCCTGGCATCTTCCACAGCACAAATCCCCTGTTTCTGAGCCTGCCAAGCAAATGCTTTCAGAGGCTGAGTTTTCTCCCCACTCTAGGGAGCTGGCAGTGGACAGGAGAGGCTGTTCCACTGAAATCAGGCCATCGAGAGCTGAAGACAAAGGCGGCTGATTCAAGTGCACCAAATTGGAGTTTCTCTAATCAAATATATTAAATTCGCCATCATTCTTGATTGTTTTATTGGGAAGAAAGGGCAGCTGTGCCCTTCGTTCTCTAAGCATTTTATTTGGTGCCATGTGGAGGGGGGAGGGGAGAGAGGGAAAGCAGGGTGGAAGGGAAGAGAGGTGGAGATGGCTAAGAAAGCGCCGGGAAGCTAATGTCTTTTGTCTTAAAAGTAAAATGATTTTGCATGCTGTTCAGATCCACACTGAGAGTTCCCAGAGCCGTCACTCACTGAGAAAGACCCAAGATAACTAGTTTATAAAGCTCGTTTACAGGGGAGAGAAAAACAGCCAGCAAACAGACCTGGGGGAGGGGGGCGGCCGGACTTGGAATATTCTGGCAAAGAGAGACACGAGTGACTAGTGTTAGACAGATTTGCTTCACTGGTTCCATGAAAGCCTGCTCAATTGAGCATTTCTTACCCCCTGCATATCCGTGCTTTGGACAACAGGATTTAAATTTCAAGACACTTGGGGAGAACGTGTCCTCAGCTTCATAACTTTACCAACAGCAGATTTCATAGATCTTTTTTTCACCATTCGCAGGATGGAATTCAAAATTTCTGGTTCTGAAACTCATGGCTCGACCTAATTTTTTTTTAATATATATAAAAGCGTTTAACAGAAGGTCCAAGTGTGATGCTTCCTGCCCAGAGTGCTCAGCTCCAGACAAGATCTCAGTATGCACCCCCAGGTTCAAAGGAGAACTTGGGTGCGTGAGGTCACTTCCTCTGTCTGCTGAGTTGATAACAGGATGAACCTGAATGTGATAGGAGCCAGACCATCCACTATATAGTTCATTATTTCACTCCACGGTAAGGCAGGGTCCTTAAACAGGTGTTGTTTTTGTACTTGGAGCTGTGCACCCACCAATGCACTTCGTCGAAGAAACAAAGGTCTAGGAATCTCGGGACGGGGTTCACGGGCTCACACGGGCTAACGTGACTCATCGAGAGAAAGGGCTTTGGAAGCCGGTGCCTGTTACAGCCTGAAGCCAGCCTGTTCCTGAGCTGGAATGTGAAAGGCAGCTGGCTGTGTCAAAGGGGCAGAGAATAATGCCACAGTGTAAAGGGAAGACACAATTCAGCAAAAAGAAGATGCTGTTAAAACGGATTCTTCTCCTCAGGGCCCCCTTTTGGAAACCAATGATTCTACTCCTCCTCGTAGGGAAAAAAAAAAAAAGGAGGCGGGGGTTTCCTTTTAGAAACATGTTATCAGGCTCTTTTTTAATGTCCCCATTTGAAGGGGATCAAAGGGAATGCGATAAGGCAGCGTCTGGATACTCGGGGGCATTGTATCAAGTGACATGATGCAGGCTAAATGAAGCCCTGCTTCCCTTGGAGGAAAGCTAATAATTCCATCTATCAGTGTGGGTCTCCTGTCATATACGGTGGGCGCTCAGCCCCCCGATGGTGGTCCCTTCCTTTACCGTGAGACAGCTGGGTGAGGCCAGCTCAGAAATTGCCAGTGCATTCCTCCCCACGCTCCCTCCCTCTCTTACACACAATGCCCTTTTGTCCCGGTGGCCCCCCCACCCCTCGGGGCATGGCCTGAGTTGGGTGGAGGCCGTTGCCAGGGAGCCTCTCTGCTCCCAGCATCTTCCTCTTGTGTGGCTGTGCAGGGTGGGGCTTCTGGCCAGCTTGGACTCGCATCTCCAGCTGGCAGGCTCTAGGGTTCTCATGCTGCATGTGGGTGGTGCTGAGGGTGGCTGTCTCCCCCCACCGCCCCACAGTGGCTAGGACCTGGGCACAGGAAAGAGGGTGCAGGGGTGCTCGAGAAAGCATGGGGGCTGCAAAGAGAGCTCAGGGCCAGGAGTTGAGCCCTTGAGATGCAGTCCAGCTGTATCACCACGTTCACCACGCAGGCCTTGGCCAAGTCACCTAACCTCGGCATATCTGGCTCTTCTCTGTGAAATTAGGGGCTACAGGAGATGACGTCCAGGGCCCTTTTCAGGTCCAGCAGCCTATACCTGTCAATAATGACAGAGGACACGGGATAGGAAACACTGTGGGCTTCCGAGTGAGAGGGACCTCGATTTCAATCCTGACTTCACCACAGTGTGGTTTTGCTCAGGTTATAAAGCTTCTGTTTCTCTTTTGAAAGCCTTGGGTTAAATCATATCTACCACACAAAGATGTTGTGTGAGCTTAATGACCCGAATTACAAGGAAGAGTCTGCTATGATTCCCAGCAAACAGTCTGTCCTTCTAAATGTCAGCTTTCCTTGCAAACTCCATGGTGTTGAGGGTCAAAAGAAGAAAGCACTTGGTAAAAATCTGTAATAGTCCAAGAGGCTTGAAATTTAAAAGAAATTGTGTACCATTTCCATGACTGAGGTTAGCAGTTCTTAGACATTTCAATTTCAGAGATAGGGGAAGTGGGAAAAATAATAAGAATTAGGATTAGTTGCAAGGTAGAATTTGTCAGCTTTTAACTTTTGGCCACATAAGTTGGTTTAAAGACAGTTCTCCTCTCTTCTCACCATCGTTTCCAAAAAGAAAGGCCATGCTGACCAGTCTTTATTGGGAGAGGACACTTGTCCTTGCTAAACTAACATGTATAATTTTATTATAGTTGAAACGTATATGGACATCATCTTTCCTCTTCCTTCTACTTGTGACTGTGGATGAGTGACAGTCTGTCCCACTCTGCCCCCACGACGGGGCTGGTCCTGGGAAACCACCGTCTTGGGGAATACATTTAGCTGACTGGTGTACTGTCATGTGTTTGTGTTAACTAATCTGTACTACTTTCTTTCTTTTCCCTTTTTACTTTTCATTCTGATCTCCCTACCCCTGTGTCCGCAAACAAACACATGCATTTCATTATGTTGCTTCCGCCCACCCAACCCATCCTGAAATTTCCAGAAGTGGGCAAAATGCTCGGCAAGTGTCCTATATTTCAATTCCGTGTGTACCCTTCCTCCCTCCTGCTTGAAGCGCGGTCCTCACAGCACCCTGAGCACACGTATGGAGGAAAAGCCCACCGCAGGAGCGAGAGCCTTGTCATCCGTTGGCCTCCACAGCGCTTCCGGGCTCCCGGCTGCACCGCCCACTCTGGGCAGAGCAGAACGTACAGGGAAAGCAAGGGAGGCTTTTGGCCTCGGGCATCTCATGGGCTTCCCCCTCTCCTGGCCTCAGCCATGACGTCTCCTCTGTACTGGCTCAGCTCCCAGGAAAGAAGGGCCTTTGAGCCAGTCACCTGATGCTCCGTCCCCTCTTGATAGAAGGCAGGAGACCTCCGGGCTCAGTGAAGGCTTCCCCTCAAAGCAAGCCCCGGGGCAGCTCCTCATCAGCTGGGAGTCTGGACCATCACCCCCCGGCAGGGGGTCCCGGGGTGGGGGGCACTGATGAAGCAGGAGTTGGATGAGAAGCTGGATGGCTCCCCACCTCCCACTGACTCGGGTTCCCCCAGTGTGGCCTTGTGTGTTGCGAATTGCAGAAATACCAAACACTACCCACAGCTGAGTATAAGCACCAAAATGCTCTTGAATGCCAAGTGTGAGTGACTGAAATGCTCTCTCGATTTGTGCTGCTTCCACACGGCTTGCTTCCATTAGTGCCAGCGCAGGGAGCGCGTGCCAGCCTGCTCTCCCCCGGCTGGGCTTGCCTTCTCTCTGCTGCTTCCCCTTAGCTCTCTGCAGCCAGGAGCTGGGGGTGTGCTAGGGTCACGTTTTCCCTGTGAGGGGAGTGACCCTGCTTGTAGTTGTATTTGGTCTTCCTGGGAGGTCTCTCCATGGTCAGAAAGGAACACAGAAAATCCATTAGGCCTAACATCAAATCTCTTTCTAGGGTAATAGGTGTCACTGCTACTGAGATCTGAGTCAGAAACCCGCAGCCTCTTGGAGCCAGGTGTGGCTGAGTCCAGTGGTCCAGCTGGCCGGCCACACAGACGTCAAGCAGGGAGCCACCTCCTGGCTTATCAGGTCCTGCACTTTGCAAACGGCAGTGATGCACAGAGAGTGGCCAGGATCTTCCCTCCTTCGGGTTCCCTCTGCCCCCAGCCCCCTCCCCCTGCTCTGTCTGTTCTGGTTCCCACAATGCAGTGGAAGAGGCCAAAAAGGAAGTAGGGTGGGGTACACATCTAAGCTGAGCTTTATCTTTTGGGGCTTGTGAGTGAATCTCTTTTGAAGTGATTGAGACCATAAAGAACAACGGTGCTTGTTTTTCATTCCGGAGGCTTCAATTCTACAAGGAGCTTCTCAAGTGTTAAGAGGCTCACTGAGGTTGGCACTCTCTCCCTTCATGTGGTGCACCGTTCTCATGTTTGTCTTATTTTTGATGTGGTGGCCGGAGCCAATGAAAGCTAGCCCCCTCCTCCCCTTCCCCAGCCCCAGTTCAAAGTCATGAACCAAGAGCTTTGGGTGTCTGTCTCCACATCTCCTCTCTTCGATGTCTCTATAGGGCCCAGAACGTCATTTTCTCAGTCGCTTCCTGGAGCTTCAGCTCTCAGTATGTCCTCTGTTCATTAATGGGGCCAGTGGGATGCATGGGAGGGTGCTAGGGGCTATGGCGTGGGGCCACCCGCTTTGGGCAGACATTCCTGAGTGCAGACCAGGTGCCGGGCACCTGCCAGAAACAGAGGATGCAGAGCCCAGCCCAGCAGAGACCCCTCAGGGGCGCCCCAGCCTTCCCGGGGACAGAGAAGGGACACCCACCACACTCATGAAGGCCACCAACACCCTTTTAATTGCCACATCCAAAGATGCTTTTCAGCTTTCACACTTCTTTCCCTCCCTCCAGTTCCGGCCCTGTGGATCACCCCTCCTTTGGCCAATATTTTAATCAATAGATACTTATTAAGGGGCTCATTTATATGCCACGGGAAGTGGTACAGCACGGCGGTTAGAAGCAGGTTCTGGGTCATAACATCTGTCCTGACTTATCTTAGACGTGTGGCCCAGGTGAATTACGCAGCCTCGCAGGGGCTCAGTTTCCCCACCTATTAAATGGGATTAATAATATTACTTACCATGCAAGGTTTTGTGAGGATCAGATATGATGCAGGGAGTGTGCTTAGAACAAGGCCCTGGCACATTGTAGGTGCTCAATAAACACTGGCTACTCTTGTTGTTATTATTATTATTATTATTATTAGACAGTGTGCTAAGCACTAGGAATACAGCTGGGAACCCAACAGATTGGTTTCTTCCCCAAGAAGCTTTCAGGCCAGCATGGAAGACAGCCATTCAGCAAGTGGGCGTCAGTGTGTGAAAATAAAAACAGCAAGTCCAGAGCCACGCTTCCCACCCCCTGGGCTGCTGTGCTCTTCTGTTTTCCGGGTTCTCCAACCTTCCTTTCTCCAGCTCCATCACTGACTTGTCTTTTTCTGTTCTTCCACAGAGCAGTGACTCCACCAGACTCTGTAATTACTTCCTTCCCGTGTCCCTCACGCCCACCCCAGCTCCCCCACAGTGGCAGCTGGATGACAACAGGATGAGTGGAAGGCTTCGCCCCCATCGGGGGTCGTCCTGGGGCTGGGGTGGGGGGCAGCCGCAGGCAGTGCTGGAGTCGGGGTGCCCACTTCCTTCTCGGAGAGAGATGCCCTCAGACGGCCTCCTCTGCTCAGCACTCAAGGCTCCCCTAAGTCACCACGCTCTCCATGACTCACTTGAACCATCTCGGAAGAGGAGATGATAATACTCTTTATGTGGAGTTAGTTGACCATGTAGGTGTATATTCTCAACTATACACACACACACATAAACACACATGCATATAACACATTCGTATACACATACACATGCATACATGTATGTCTGTATATGTCAGTATATGTGCAGATATATATTAATATGTATATATGAAGAATCTCAAGTCCGGAGTCAGCATTCAGTGTAGCTCTAGCTGTTACTAGGCTCTGGAGCATCCCCGTGGGTTGGGGTTATTAGAACACAGTGTCTGGAATATAGAAATTCCTGTACAGTGCAGCTCAGCCTTGTGTAGTTACCAAGCTAGGAATACGGGAGAGGAGGTTGACAGAGACGGGATGAAGGAGATTTGCAGATTTGTGCACAGGTGGCTGTAAAGCAAGCCAGACTCTAAAAGAGAATCAAACTGAAGATGCACGTCTGGACACTCAGAAAGGACACTGTTCTGGCCATCAGCTGCTTGAGCTTAGAGAATCAGAAGAATGTCGATGGGGAGATGAGGCTGGAGGAAGGGCATTCTTATTGGAAGGCAGAGGAAAGCGAGCGAGCAAGCGCACAGATTTGGGCAGCCGCGTGGCGGGCGTGGGCTGTAAAAGGATGGGGTCCTCTTGAGGATTTTAAAAGGATTTAAAAAGGATTTTGACCAAGGTCAGTGTGCAAACCATGGTCTTGGACTTCCTGCTTCAGAATCAACTGGTCTGCCAGAAAAACATTCAGGTTTCTGAGTGCTTTATGTCTCCTAAATCAAATTCCTAGAGAACAGGGCCAGGGGATGGGCATTTTTAACATGTTCCCCTGGTGATTCTGATCTACCCTCAAGCTTGAGACCCCCTGATGTGGGTAAAGTCTCCAATCAATGAGATACTGGTGGGTGCAGGATGGAAGAGGAGAATGAGAAGGATCAGTGAACACTGATGCAGTTTTTATGGCTCAAGAATTATCAGCAAGACTCAAGCCCCTGTGCACTATGCATGCAGGCTGACCTAGGACAGCATCTTGACTTCAGAATTAAACCTCTCTTCTGCGTCCTTCAATCTGTGATTTTTGAAATTATAAAATTTCAAATTTAAAATTATAAATTATAAAACGAGGAACAGGACCAAGATTTTCTGGAGGTCATATTATCCTATTTGGATATTGAAACAAAGGCCACAGACACGCATGATCAGAACAACTTGACAGGTGACGGAATGGAATTAGCAACAGCCCTGCCGCGGAGCGAACAGGGAAGGCCTGAATCCCTCAAAGCACCAACAGAAATAAAAAGACCACTGTGTAGGGCCCTCCAAGGTGACAGGTCTCCTGGTGTTTTGCCACTTCCTGGTTCCAAAGAGTAAATTGTAAATTCACAGAAGTGAGCTCACAGCCTCCTAACCAGAAGGCCTCCATCAGGCTGTGGACTGCCCCTCAGTCTGGGGAAGATGGGGAGGAATTGAAGGTGTGGTCCTCACCAGAGATGACCAGGAGATCACTCAGGTGAGGAAGACCAGCGCCTTCCACTGACAACAGGAGAAAGAGAGGACTAAGGCCTTCCAGCTGGGCTTTTCCTGTTGTCTCTCATTTCAGGAGAAGGCTGACCTGTTTCCTTCCTGGGATGAACTGTGGTGTGCTTAACATGGAGAGGGAAGGCCCTGGACCATGTGGTGACGCAGACGAGAGGGAGGTAGATGGTCGTCCCCTGATGGCGGTGCTTTGCCGGTGCGTAATTCAGGTACATGACATCACCATCTGGGGACAGAAAGTCTTAGTGGTGAAACCCTGTTCAAAATGATGCTGTAACCACAAGACAGAAAACACCAACAGATAATAGAAGCGTGACTCTGAAATTCCTCTCATTTTGGAACTAAAAGCGGAAAGAAAAGCCGGACCTTTGGTGCCAGCTGGCGAAAGAGAAGATTAAAGGATGTGTCTCTGATGACTCAGGAGCTGAGATCTATTTCTTCATTTAATTTATTCTGTGTTTTTTGAAGTTGATAATGAGATAGAAAAACCTTGAGATTAAATTGACCCAGAAGCAAAGGAAGAAATTATCACAAGGGTTTTTCTAGCCATTTCCCCAACACTAAAGCCAAAGGAGGTAAAGTCATTGTCTTCTTTTTCTGTATATATATTTTATATTTTGCTATAAATATTTGTCCTTGCTCATAAAATGGCTTTAGCAAATACAGAATTCTAATCACAGTGTAAGATTATCATAATGAAATTGTAACCTTCAACAATGACAAGTCTGCAAGACATAGCAAGATGCAGTGATTCATTTGAACTCTGCAGGTACTTTGAAACTCATTTAGCCTGAAGTAACTGAGAGAAAGTTCCGTATGACACAAGTATATATCATCTCTCACTTACAAAGTAATACAATCCAGAACAAACAAAGTAATAGTCAGGAAAAATTCTGATAGAAAATAGAAGTCCTGGCTTAAGAACTCAGTGTGTGCCTGCCAGATTTTAGTAATAAGAGAAAAAAAAACCGCAGAAAACAAAAATTAGGGTGATTATTTGTATTTAAGTAGATTTTTCAGAGTTGCTGTGGGGTTGTTTTAATCAAATATTCATCATGATTTACGGCTCCATTTTTTTTTTCTGCACCCAAATACTTAGGGAGAGGTCTAACACATAAAACAAACCAAGTATATCCTATTACCCATTTATCAGATCAGCACATCTTTTCTGACTCTGTTCTTTGAATAAATAGGTGTCACTTTTTCAGCTGTGACTTAAAGAAATGGCCAGTGACACAGGGCAGGTCTTCATGACCCTGCAGGACGGAAAGTCAAGGACTGTTGTTGTTTACATTTCTTGGACAAGCACAGCTCCTCTGCCTGACATGCTGTGTCTGTGTGATTATGGAACATGATCTATGACTCATTTTTGCTAAGAATGAAGTATTTCCTGTGTCTACAGTCACTGAGACCCACGATTGCCACACACGGTCGCTTCCGCCCCTGGTCTCCCTTCTGCTCACCTCAGAGATAAGCTTCCGGACTTCTCACGAGAACAGCATGCGGGTGCCTGATGTGTTTCCAGTGGGAGATCCTGGGTCACTGAGATACACCCAAGTATTACATCCTGGTTCTAGCTGTGACGTGAAGCCTGGCACAATGGGATTGCTGAGAGGCAATTTCTTCTAACTACGAGTATCTTGTCCCTTTCTCTTCTGTCCTTGGAGTTATTACCCCATTTTCCCCTCATTTACAGCATTACTCCTGCTCACACGGAGGTTAACACTAATTCTGATATTAATGTATAACTTTCTTACTCAGGGTCAAATACCACACTCAATGCACAAAAAGTACTTGTTATACAAGCCAGACACTGGTCTAAATTATTTTAAAATGTTAATCTTTGTAACAACTATGGGAGGTTTGTATTATTGTCCCCATTTTGCATCTGAGCAAACTGGCACAAAGCAAAAGGTGAGTTCACTTGCTGAGGCTAGGCAGTAAGCAAGCGGTGGGGCTCAGATGGAAACCCGCACGAATCTGGCTTCAGAGTCCACGCTGCCAACCATGTCGTTCTGTTACCTGCAAGAAATTCGAAACGGTCCTCCAAGGTCGGTATATTAATGTCCTCATTTTGCTGATGGAGAGACTGAAGCACAGATGGCCCATGTCATCTTTGTAGCATCGTACACTGAAACCTAAGCCATCCGATTTCAGAGGCTTCCAACTTTTTCTCCTACATGGGCTCCCTGGAGGCGATATTACTGGAGACTGTCTTCTGCCGGCTGGGTTTGTGAAGAACCTCCATGCAAAGGTTAGCCCTTTGGTGGTTAACAGCTACTGGAGAGCCAGCTATTAAGAGAAGCAGAAAAGGTTGTCAGTGCTTTCCAGGCTGCAAATACCACGTCTACATCCTACTGAGTCTCAGAGGCTCTACCTGGGGCCTTGACTTCAGGGACAGCGGGGGAATTCAGACCTCTGGGCTCTGACGCTCGGATTCCATGTCTTTAGGAGTCAAAGCTTTCGTCTGGAGCTGAAGCAACATCTCGGGTTCAGTCTGCAGCGCACCTGCCGATTTCCCATTAAACTGCCTGCCGAATCAGGAATAATGATTCTCAGGGGGAAGAGAGATTATTTGCATTTGAATTAATGTTGAGTTCAGAGCCACAGCTTCCTCATCAAGAAGGATTTAGAGCAATTGCTGATATCCTGGGGATCTGTGACCAGCTCATTATTTTCATCTCGCAGGGTAGTACTAGGATTTTTAATTTTTTTTTCCAAGTCTTCTTTCGAAAGTTTGGCTCTTTTTATCCCCATGATCATAATTATAATAATTTTGAAACACCAGCCTGCTCAGATATCAAGGTGTTGAACGGGTAATTTCACGTTAATGAATTTGTCTCGTATGGGCTTATTTTCCACATCTGTCCTAGGCTGAATAGCTAACTGGTTAATATGAGAACTGTTCCGTTTCATTAACTTCTCCCTGTTGATCTACTTGAGGTGGAACTGATGCATTGCCAGTTGGAGAGCCCTGGCAGCTCTTTCTTTTTAGGTAAAACATAACTGCAAATTCTGTTCTAAGGCCCTGATGCCAACTACGGAGAATTAAAAAAATGAAATAGTGTGATCATTCAGGTAAACTGCCGGGTTCCGTATACTGGGTGGCTTCCGAGAGATTAGCAAGTCCTTGTCATGGACGTCACAAACACTTGGACCCGAGGCCATCTTGGATAAAATGCACACGTAAGGCCGCAAAGTCCTGGCAGGAGTGGAGAGGGAAGAAGGTCTGACGGATGAACTCCAGAGGGGATAGGAGAAGAAAAAGGCAGGCAACAGGGTGGAAGGGGACCCAGCAGGCTTTGTTGGGGGTCTTGAGTTGCAGTCTAACGATTTCTAACCTTTTAGGAAGGAGGTCTCTTGATTGCCACGGTGGGCTAGGAGGATGCTTCGGGAAGGAGTTTAAGGTAAAAGAGAAGATGTCGGTGGATTACGGAGCCTCCTGGTGCCTCCCTCATAGGGCCCTAAGTTCTGCCGAGGGGGAGAAATGATCTGTTAAGATGCTCTGGGCTGTAAGAGAAAACACGATGCAAATAATCAGATAATCAGCAGGTATACTGTCTTTCACATCCAGAAGGTAGAGTGAATGCACTGCGGGATTGATTGATTCAATGACTGTATCATCGAGGACCCAGTTTTTTGTGTCTTTCTGCCCTATGTTAGCATTGGTTTCATTCTTAAGCTGTTCTCCTCAAGGTTGTATGAGGACTGCCAGCAAAAATCGGGGCTGTGCACTTCCCTGCTCACTTCCCTGGGGTTTGGGAAGGAAGAGACACTCTTTGTTGGTGGAAGAAAAATCCTTCACTTCAGTCTGATTGGACCAGTGTAGGTCTTGTCCCGCCCCGGCACCGGTAACTATTGCCAAGAGAATAGAATCGTAAGAGGCCGGCTGAAGGCTGAGCTCCAGGACCCATCACTGTCAAGGGGTGTGGGGTTACCTGAATTATGCTGGACGAATCGGCGCCGGCTCTTGGGGCTGGTGATGGCGTCAGCTTTCTGTGAGACCCGTGGGCTCTGTGGAGAAAGGTCTGCAGGAATGAAGGAGAAAAGAACAGAGTAACAGCACTCACTGTGCCAATCTACAAAACACAGCCGCCAACTGTACCGTAAGACGGTAATGATCTCAGCTCAAGTCTGCCGACCCCAGAGGGAGATCAAGGCCGGACCGCCTTCCCCTAACGCTTTGACACCAGGCTCTTCTGCTCCAGTGCTTATGAGCCCCGCAAACAGGATAAAAATGGAAATGAAACCAGAAAACAGAAAGCAGCACCGAGAACTGTGCGTGGGAGGCTCTGTGTTGGGTGTGTCAGGTTGTGTCCTCCGCCATGTCCCCTAAGTGTTTAGAAGGACGGAGACTTGACTGGGGCCTGCTCTGTACCTCCCAGGACTCCACGAACCGTTAATATCCAACCAAAAGAGTGAGCCCCAGTCTCCGTGTTCACATGTAGAGCCTTCTTGCTTGGTGAAACTGACAAACGCAACTCTCTAGCAGTCATAGACTCCTTTGAACATTTAGTCAATTTTTAATGCACATCATTTCAAGTGTACTTTTAGTCCTACCTAAGGATACAGAAATGTTTCACCATTGTCCTTTCTGTGTATTCTTCAGTTTACCTTTTGGAATAATGGATGCGTATCATCTTTTTTCTTTAAAGTTCAGGTGTGCATGAGGAAATCACCACCTCCTCCCAGATTATCCAATATCTGTGTCACTGGTGTAAAATTTTAAGGAGCTGTGAAGTGGATGATTGATGTCCTAGGAAGAGCTGGATGTGGGCAGTCACTTGGTGCTTTCAAATAGGATGAGCTTAAACTAGCCCATGTCCAGTGAGAGAAACAACAGGGGTCCTATGAGAACAGAGGATAAAAGTTTGGTATCAGAGACTAGGGACAGTGGTAGAGGAGGGAGCCATTGATGTTGCAAGTAAGAAAGAGCTTGGCTTCCGGTGCGAGGTGTGCAGACTGGCTGGAGAGGAGGTGGCCCAGAGGGTAAGGTCAGAGACTCAGCCCCCTGACAACAGCTAAGAGAGAGAAAAGACAGAAAGAAGCAGGAGACACTAGGGTCATGGCTGGAACCCTTGTGCACCTTCCTTTCTCTAAAATGGCAGCGTGGCTGATGTGCTGGACACACAGTGGCTCTCCCTGTACCCGCCAAGTCATTCCAGGTGTGAGGTAAGCACTGTGACAACGCAGCCAGCAGAAATGAATAGCCAGGCCATTCCACAGGGGCTTGAAATTCCTGATGGGCCATGAAGAGTTCAAGACACTTGAAGGACCCCTGTGATGGGGAATGGAAGACAGTGAGCAGAGTGGGCATATGGGTTTGTGGTGAAGGGCTGCTGAGAATGATACCCTGCAACTTGAATCTAGAGCAGGATTTCTCAGCTGCAGGACCATGAACATTTGGGTCTGGACAATTCTTTGTGGTGGGAGGCTCTCCTGTGCATTGTAGGGTGGTTAACAGCATCCCTGGCCCCTACTCCCTTGATGCCAGTAGCATCCTCCCACCACCAGTTATGACAGTCAAACATTTCACCTGTTCCCTGTTGAAAGCCTCTCCTCCCCGACCCTCAGAGAACCACTGCCTTAGCGTGAAGTGGGCGCTCGAAGGGTTGGGAATAATTAAGGGTTGGTCAGATGGGTGAACAGCTTCTCCCTAAGATCCCAAGGCACTGGTGAAGGTGATCAAGAATAGGCACAGATTCTTTTACAGCTAAAGAATAAACTTTGGACCCCGGTGTAGGGAACCTTGTAAAGGTGGATTTAGGACCAAGAAGTCAACTGGATGAAAACACCGGCCAGGACCAGTTTATACAAAAAGTGACATGAGGATCCGTTGAGAACTGAATTGGATGTAACTAAATACCTAAGAGTGAACAAAACCCACAGATTATTTTACATGGGTGTCACAACAGCCGTGCTGATGACAGGACCCCGAGTTACCATGCACCTGGTGCGTGCCAGGCGCTGCGGCAAATAGATTGTACCGATTTATAATCCCACACTGCCCTGCAAGGCAGGAACTGCCCTCGTTTTGTTCATGAGGAATGTGAGCTAAGACGGTTTTCCACATCTTGCCTGAAGTCTTGCCACATCTGCGGCAGAGGCTGGCGAAACCCAGTCTAACGCCAAAGCCTGTGCTGTTTTCTCTACAACACATTAGACATGATTAGAATATAGGGTGCATGTGCTCCACAGAAACTACCATGAGATCCTAATTACCATGTATGACAGCGTGTGTTACATACACACATACCACATAGGTGCATACCATAGAAGTTCACGTGGTAGCTCATCAAACTATTAAACACAGAAGGCAGCTGATATTTACTATTGGGACCTCTGACACCCTCATTCCCTGGGAGCTCAGAGTTCTGAGGCTCCCTGAGCTCTTTTGAATCCAAGTGGGGAGGGGGCTGGGTCACAAAAGCCAGCCTGCTACTGTGTAAGGGAAGTGTCTGCTGGTGGGGCAGGGGTTAGGGTTGGGGGGTGCTGCTGAGGAGGAGCCCCGGGGCCAGGGCTCTTGGGTCTGAGATGAAGATTCTCTAGAGCAGCTTCTTAAACTTGAATGTGCAAAGAAGTCAGCTACTGTTCTGGTTAAAATGCAGGTTCTGATTCAGAACCTGGGGCCCCGGAATTCTGCATTTGTAACAAGCCTCCGAGTGATGCTGGCACTCCTGGTGGGGGTCTAGTAGCATCGGAGAAGGAAACCTTATTCTTCGTAATGTTTCTTTGTAAAGCAAGTCAACTAAGAAAGGACCTGGCCATAAGCTACAGGACACAAGAGAGCCAAAGACAGAATGCTCAGATGTTGAGTGGGGAGGCCGGGAGAAAAGGACAAACAGGACCTTCCCCTCTGACAAAGAGCTGATCGGAGACAGAGGCACAGAGTGGCCTGAAGCGTTAAAGAACAAGTGTGCCAGGCAGTTTGTAAAATTACGACTTCACACAGCAGGTAGTGAACCTGTGGAACTCATTAGCCCTAGGCTTTAGTAAAGATTAAAATACAGTGAGGACAATGCTATAAATAAAATAGTAAATTACATGCTTGCAGTGGGTTACTGAGGGAAGGAAGGATATTTTGGAACACCTCCCTAGCTTTTGAGGTTGACACACATGTAAGCTCTGTGCTCATAGTTTCTCAACCAAAAATAGGGGTTTATGATTCACAAAGAACTCCTACCTCCCCTGCCCCCCGCCCTGTCTCTGGGTTTAAGACAATAGTGGAAGATACAGTATGGATGCCAGAACATGACCATTTCCAGGGCTTTTTGATGGTTTCTGAGAGCGGAGTGCTAAACATCCGAAGTGAGCATGTCCTGGGGAATCCAGGGTCTGTGTCCGCCCTTTCAGATACCACATTGGGCCAAGTTGGGTTGAAGACTTGATGAGCTTGTGTTCTGCACTTTGGGGCTAGACCCCCGGCACCTCGGCTCCCACAAGCCAGCGCTCTTTTGGTTCCAGGGTGTTAGCTCCTCTCTGCTGATTTCCTAAGGTGGCTCGTAGGACGTGTCTCAATGTTCTGGTCATCGCATCTACTGAATTCACTGGTTTATTCCAGAATGACTTGTAAATGATGACACGCCCAACACTGGGTAAATGAAAACACACTAGCTCTCTCCTCTGATGACCCTCACAATCAAGAGGGGGGAAGGGGGCAGCAAAGTTTTTCGTTTTTTATGTATCTTTTCAACAGCTTACTAAAGAAGGATGGTTTACGATCACATACACCCGGGGACGTTCTCAGAAGGGATGTTTCGTGGAGGGCTCCTCTAGGGAAATGACTTTCAAGTGGAAATGCTGAGGGTGAGCAGGAGTTAGCACGACAAAGAGGGAGAAGAAAGCTCTGGGAATAAGTAAGGCAGGAAAGAGCCTGCAAGTAGCATTGGTGGACGTCCTGATGGGGGTAAGACTGCTGTCTGCCGACACCCGGAGAGACCATTCATGGAGGGCCCTCTGGGCTGCAGGAAGTTCGGGTTTCCTCCCAGAGACCCTGGAAACCTGTCAGAAGGTTTTGCGCAGGGGTGTGTCCTACCTCGCTCCAGAGCTCAGGGCACTGCAGCCGTCAACACCGAGATGGAGACTTGAGTCTGCGGCTTGGGTTTAGAGCCAAGCCCAGCAGACGGAGGGCTGCGCCCATCATCTACTGAATGGTTCTGGGTCACTGTCCAACCTGGAAGGCACAGGATGACACTGTGGCAGAGAAGAGGGATGGCGTGAATAAGTGCAATGTGTGAAAGAAAAGAGCTGCCCGCCTCCCCCTCTGGCGTGGAGTAGGAGTCGGGGCACTCAGGGGTCCGTCATCAAGTAAGTCTTGTGCCTACAAAGGCTTCTCTAAGGGTGACAATGAGAGTGCTGTAAAGGCCTCAAAAAAATGATTTTCTATTCCAGATTCTGTCACCTGCATGTAGTACTCCCTCAGGTTTGGGGGCATAATTTAGATTGTTATCTTTTTTTTTGCTTTTCAGGGGGGAGATAATTAGGTTTTATTTATTTATTTATTTTAGTTAACTGATTATTTAATGGAGGTACTGGGGAATGAACCCAGGACCTCCTGCATGCTGAGCCTGTGCTCCACCACTGAGCTGTGCCCTCCCCTCTGCACTGTGACTTTCTAAAAGGGTCAGCCTCTTAGTGATAGCTGGTAGATGAAGCTGGGGAAAAAAATATGTTTTTAATGGCTTCCCATATGAATAGAAAAAATCACTTGCTTTGTCTCTCTTTTTAAAAAAGACCTTATGATAAATTTAGTTTGAAGGAAATGAATGTGCATCATTCTCCTTTGCCTTATTCTCCTTGGTCTCGTTGACCTATAATCGATCTCTCAGCCTATCGATGGCAGCTGACTTTTAGCTCGCTATCCTGCCTTATGAATCGGGCATCCCTAAGCAATGAAGGGGCCCAGTCTCATACCAGGAAAGGGAAATCGTTGTTGTTTTGGCTTGTAGACCCCTAGGTAACATTTCTAGTGGTCTACGTGCGGTCTGGGAAATGGAGAAAGATCCCTTGAAAGTCTCCCATATGGTTTTCAGCCAAGTAATTCACTTTCCTTATGTCTATTTTAGTACAAAAAGTTTTCAAAAAGAAATCCGTATACTATTATGGTATCCCTTCCACCTAGCCACCTCCCAGAAAGATGTCTCAAGGTTGGAATCCCGCAAAGAAAGGATGAAATTCAGTATTTGCCTCCACAGGAAGGCATATCTTGGACTAGAGAGACAGAATTTTACAAACTTTCAGATTCTAAAGTCGGCATAGCTGAGAACTTCAGTCCTACCCAAGAGTTACCCACATCTGCTTGTTTTCTGAGTATCTGAAAGCAAGTTGGGAAGAAGCTGGGGCTTGGGACTCATTCTGCCTATTTTGATGTGAGGTTTCCCCACCAGTCACCACAGACAAGGAGGTTCTCCAGACGCTGTCTGCACTTGGAGATGAAAGGGAAAATAAACACTGAGAAGACTGGCCTGTAACATGCTTCAAGAACCGGCGTGCTAAGTCTGGAGGTCTAAGGCCTCCAAGCTCCCGGTGAGGCCTCAGCTCGAGAGTGAAAACAGAAATAAACAGACACTTGAGCACCCAAAAGAGAAGCGTCTGTGGGCCCAGAAACAACGTTAGAGAATGATCTTCTGCTTTGTATGGGCGACAATAGTAATTAAAGGGTTTGGGAGCCTCAGTGGTCACCACGGCACTGTTTAATAGTAATTATTGGGTAATTACGTATTATTATATGAGAGATATATAATTATATAATTGTTATTATTAAGTATGATGTTGACCACTGTGGTTCCAAGCCCTTCTTCATTTGTGGGGCCTCTCTGGGGACGGTAATTGAGATAATAAGGGCGAAAATAAAGACGAGGGAAAGTAATTGGGCGAAGGCATGTTTGCCTGGCTCAGCTAGAACAAAGGACGGGGAGACGGAACCTCAGGGACCAGTGACATCTGTACTGGAGCCGTTTTCCTGGCGTCTCTGCCTGACCTGTGAGATAATTATTCTCAAAGAACTTCTGGCACAGAGTGTTCTGGCTTCATTTCTCTCTACCGCCTTTGCAGAGTGTCTAACTGTGGCCTCGCACGAGGACAGGGAACAAGTGTGTGTGATGCCCTGCGTCAGTCTCCATGCTGTCAGGGTGCCTGGAGACGGCCAGGGCTGTGAAACGAGATGTGGGCAAGGGAGATGGACACCAAAGAAGTGGGCTACCAGGGGCTTCTCTGACCGGGAGCGCCGTTCCCTGAGCACGTTGACCTATATTATTTTAGTGGTCCTCCCAGGAGTTCTCACAGGTAGCGCGTGGAAGACTAGCATCAAACCCTAGTGTCAACTCTTTTGTGCCGTGTGGCCTTGGGTGGTGACAGTGCCCTGGGTCTGTTCCCTCATGTGTCAAGTAGGGATATCAGTGTCCTCTCTGCAAGGTGGCTGGAAGGATGGAGACAGTGTGCGCGCTGCACCTCGAGCGGCTCCAGGCCCGCGATGAGTATGTAGTGAGTGACAGCTGCTGGTGGAAGGGGTTGTAGACGTCCGCTGCCCTTTGCTCATGAGGGAACCAAGCCCCGGAGAGAATTTCAGATTCAGCTCTATGAGGTTTGCCTGGCATCACCACAGCTAGCCAATGGCAGAACTGAGATTTACACCCAGGTCTTCTTGCTTCAGTGCTAATCTCATACTCAGAGACTCCCGCCACCCTTGCTGGCCCCTCTCCGGTGGCAGTGGCCTCACGGCAGCTCTAAAGCAGATGGTTGAGTCTCAGCTGTCAGTGCTGCCCTCTGTTTTGGTGCACAAAAGGCAAGCCCGGGCTCGCTGGCCTCCGTCTCCCGAGTGTAGCCCAGGTCACGGGGGGGGGGGGGTGCCCGGCAGTGAGTGGGGAGCCTTCCGTAGGCGGTTAGACCAGTAAGAGAATGGGGCGGCCTCCCCCAGCAATTCTCTCCCCAAGAAGCTCCCTCTCGGGAGAAACAGGTGACTCCTACGGGGAAGAGTACAGTTGTTTCCAAAATGGGGACAATGCCCCCAAATCATCCCATAAATAATTCAGTTCCTTGTTCACCAGCACATCTCAAAGGCCCATTAGGAAAACGACCCAACGATGTACACGCTTAGGGTACGAGGAAACACACCATTCAGGGCAGGACGGAGCCCACAGCTGGGGTCTATTTAACCACATTCTTCCCGGAGAGTCAGGTGGAAAGAAAGCCATTCAGGATGAGACTGAGTGCGGAAAAATAAAGGACAAGCAGGCTCATGAAATCAGGTCTTTACAACCAAATATTGAGTTTCTCTGGTGTTTTTCCTCTCCTGAGGACTCAGGCTACACTCAGACACTTGGCATTCACTTGTTTATTTCTCCTTTTCATAGGGAAAAAAGTAGACGGCGTAGCCAGCCCTTCTAAGTGTAGGCAAAATTACATCTTAAAATAAGGATCTTAAAATACGACTTTCACCTCCTGAAACAAGTGCTTCTATACCTGGACTGTGTGATTCACAAGAGTTTGCTCTTTTTTTTTGTCTAATATATATACAATTTTTCACTCATACTACAAGTTTGGTTGTGAGCAGGAGGTAAATTTAGCGCTAACATGAATGACTGGCCTGAGGGCAGGGGAGTCAAAGGGGAGAGTGTTCGTTCTGGGTAGGGCAGTGTGGCCACAAGTTAGGAGCACTGGGTGTTTTTAAGTAGTATTTGACATTTGGAACTTTGGGCCAGTCTGGGTGGCCGAAGTCACACTGAGTAAATCCTCTCTGAGTCAGGAGAAAGAGTCACCTTTGAAGGTGCCTCCATCACCAGGAAAAGTTTCTTTGTCCCTGGTGAGTTTCACTTGATTCATTGCTGGCTGTGGTCCCTGGTGAGCCAGAGGAGGGGAAACTCTGTTCTGTTGGCCTGCTGTTTGAGTAACCGTGTTGGAGATGTGGCTGCAGTAGCCTAGGACTGAGAGTTCAAGACTGGGTTCTGACCTTGACCTACGGTTAGGGTGACAATATACCTTATCATTCAAGCCAGGACACTTTTGAGAGTTTAAGGAGACCTTTAATAGTTGCTATGGAACAACATGTGGAAACAGGACTGTCCTGTGCAAACTAGTAGATATAGCACCTCCACTTGAGTCTTGGGTAAGTCACTTAGCCTCTTACCTCAGTTTTATCGATTTTAAACTAATTAAAAAAAACAAACCTGTCCTCTATGACAGGATGTGAGGCTCAAATGAGGTCATAAATGTGGAAAGTGTTTTGAAAATAAGGAATCACTTACAAACCTCCAGGTTATTTCCAAATGGAAAAAGCCCAAAGGTGGGTGAAACAGGTAAAGGGGGTTAAAAGGTACAAGCTTCCAGTTTTAAAGTAAGTCCTGGGAATGTCACATATGGCATGGAAGCTGTAGTTAACAATACTGTCTTTTCTATTTGAAAGTTGCTAAGAAAGTCGATCTTCGAAGTTCTCGTCACAAGAAAAAAAATTTTAACTATGTGAGTGATGCTTGTTAACTAAACACAGTGCACACACATATCAAACCATTGTGTTCTACACCTAAAACTTATACAATGTTATATGTCAATTCTATCTCAATAAAACTAGAAAAATAAAAATAGAAAATATACAAGAGAGGGAAGTTTGCAAATAGTATTGTTAGTGATCTGTATCTTTTTTTTTTAACAAATTAAACAAATAATAATAATGATAATAAAGCCCAGAGGCTTAGCAGATTCTGAACAGTGCTAAACCCTGCAGACTCGCTCCACCGGTTCCGAGTTTTGATTACAAATAAACAGCTTCATTGTTCTTTTCTTAACCCCGTGCACCTGTGGAGCCAATTCCATGACTGGATTTCTCTCTTGGTGCAAAGGAGGGTGGTGTGTCCCCAGTGGCAGAGATGACTTAACACCGCCATTTCCTCCTCTTGATCAGAGTGAGGAGAAGAAATTTCCTTACCAGTGTTTTAAGACTCTCTTAACCATGGTCCCAAGAATTAGCATCAGAAAGCCAAGGAATCAGATCCAGCTTGAGGTTTTCGTGTGGTTTCTGAAATGTTTAGAAAACAACTGGATATCCAAGCTTGTCTGTCTCTGCTTGTAACTCTCGTGGTGGTCTCTAAGTGGCAATACGTTTAAATATTATTTATTGCTCTTGTGCCACATAATTTCCCCATAACACAAAGCCTAAATATATTCCCCTCAGCTCCAGGGGAAGAATGTTGCTACAAGTGCAGGCGGTGGCAGTCTCTGTGTTGTCACCACCTAGGATGGGGTGGGGGCGGGCACTTTAAGCATCCCTGGGCCCCAGAGCCTCATTCACTCACTGCTGCAAATGTGGATCTTGACTCAGAGATAGAAGCTGGGGTCAAACTTTAAAAAACAAAATTAGGAAATGTGTTATAATGACACGGTGATGGAAGCACAGTGTGCTTGGGGCCAGATGTTGATTAATGTTAATTTTAGGGTAAACAGAGGGAAAGAAAGACAGAAAAAGCCAGTGGACTCCAAAGCTAAAAATATCCTTGCATTGCGTCTCTGCGTCTATGGGGAAACAAGCTGATAATTACTTCTGAATAGTGATTACCTGTGCTTATATAATTACCCTTGAGGTTCTCTGGACGGCTCGCGCTTCTCTCCTGGAAGGTACCCGCCACTGTGATTCACACTGGACTAGACCCAGGAATGCCCGCACATGGAGGAGCCCCCGCCTCTCGTTCAGAACAAGGGTCTTATCCTTTCTTTCTGAAATACAGGAAGGATAGTGCTCTTTCGAGACTAAATCAGCTGGGAAGGCAATAAGACACTGAGCAGCGTTGTAGATACTTGTCTCGCAGAGGGTGATGGGATCTGGAAAGGAGACGCAGGGAAACTCGCGGCTTATTTTAAGGAAGGCTCCTTGAAGAGCCTTTCCAGCCTGGAGTCCTTCTCTCTGTTTCACTTGGGAAAGCCCAGAAAAGAAAATGTTAAGCGGCCCTTCAGCATTCTGGCACCAGTTCGTACAAGCTGTATCCAAAATAAAGAGAAAGTGAGAGATCCAGGGAGGCAGAAGGATCTTGAAGTCTGTGAGTGTGGAATGAAATTGAATCCTTTAAAGTAGAACTGGGTTGAAATTAAATGGCAGCAGCGAGTGGGGACGGGGGGGGGGCGGGTGGGACACTGTGCCCACTTCTCTTTCAGAGACTGTCTGAGACGTGAAGGGATGATAATCCATCATAGCTAATCGACTTAATTCATTTTTCTAGAGCAGATATTGCTGGTTGCTTACCAACAGCTATTCTCCCTTTCATCCTTATTAACAGAACCCTGGTTTTATTTGAATAATCCACTCTCGCTCCCACAGTCACGTGTCTCAGTAAGACAGTCATCCCCACGTCCCTTCCAGGCACTGGTTTTGGCAAGAGCCTGTGGCACCATTTTGTGCAGTGAGATGTGAAGGAACATTTGCTGGGGGATGGAAGCAGAACGAGGCAGTCACCTTCAGGCTCTGTTGGATGCTGGTGCTTACCTGTGGTACCCGAGTCTGCATCTTGCATCCATGAAATGTGTTAACCTGCATCCCAGCCAGCCTGTTGAGGGACAGTGCTGAAAGGCGGGAGGAACTTTGCTCGCGACTGATGTCAAGGAGCCCACGAATTAACTAACCTTGGAGCTGCCCTGCTTTGACACTTCTTACTATGTGTTGAGTCAGGGTTCTGTTACTGGCAGTTGAAAAACATCCTAACTGATACAGTACTTTCTTAGGAGAATTCTATCTTTTATGACAAATCCATTTCTTTGCCAGTACGTGGAGCCTCAGGTCCTTGGGAGGGGGGTCTTCTAAACCCCACAGGACAATGCTCAAGGCTAGTAATAACTGTAATAAGAACCTATACTTTTTTAGGCTGTATATTTCCCAAAGTACTTTTACACTGATCCTTACCTGCAAGGCAGGTAAAATGAGTATCATCACTCCTAGTTTCAAGATGAGAAAATAAATGCAAGACGGTGGAACGATTTAGCTGACTCTTGTGCTGACATGTTGATGACAGAGCTAGGATAAAACACCTAAGTCTGGCAAAGAGAAATGTTCTGACAGTGAGAAAGAATAAATGTAGGGAAAGATTCAAAGAACATGGACTTTGGAAGCTGCCAGAACCAGGTTTAAATTCCCACTCTACTTCTTGTTAGACAAGTGACTTCCATCTTTCTGATCTTTAGCTTCCTCACCGGCAGAACAATAATGTTAAAGCCCATATCTCCAGGATGTTTCAAGAAATTATTTCAAGAATAAGAAAATGTCCTTAAAGTACATGAATCCAGTGCTTGGTACATTACAGAGCCCCTTCTCCAAAAAACTGTCCATAAACCCCATTCGAAGCAATTGTCATCACTCCATTCTCACTACTTTTTAAGGATAAAATGAGCAACCATGAGTTCCAACTAAGGCAAGACTAGGTGGAATTAATTTCTAAAAATCCTTCAAAGTATAAAGAGTCCATGGTAAGAAAAAAGAAAAAGAAAGCCATAAAACAGAGAATTAAAATTGAAAGTGTTTCGGTGGAGGTAAATGATATAAAACAGGATGCTGTATAATGGAGACAGCACTGGGAAATTTATGTGGGAATGAAAATAAGACCATAAAAATGGGCCAGGAAGGAGCTGACAGTGTACAAGTATGGAAGAAAAAGAGCCAGGGGCCATAGTGGTATGCCAGCTAAACCTTAAGTCGGCTGTGTTTTGCTCTTATTAAGGAAAAGGGAATCGTAGCCTTGGAATTCACAAACAAGCGCCCAGTATGAGGGAACTTTGAGCTGATCCTCCCACCCTGGCCAGCCTCTGTCAGGCCTCTCTTAGAATTCTTCCTGCCCTCACTTTTTTAGTAAGACAAAGTGATGGAGAAGCAAATCCAGAGAAGGCAAATGAAAATGATTAAACGGTTGGAAGGCAAGACTGAAGGAGCTGCAGTGATTTCTCTTGCAGAAATGAGGGCAGGCAGGGAACCCAATGATTTCTGTGCCTGAAGGGATGTGTATAGTGGTCAGGATTCAGGCCCTTTCACCCTTCTGTATCCTCTGCACCTGGTCAGGTGTCTGCACACATGAGATGTTCAGGTAACCGTTTTTTTTTTTTTTTTTTTTGATATTGACCATCTAAGGTTTAAATGCCTTCTGCAAATTTAGGTTAAACATTATTTAAAAAAACTTTGTGGCATGGAGTATTTGAGAACCTAGACTATAAATGACTAAATTGTCTCTTAGAAACTTTTTAGTGTATACTGTAGGAAACTGTGAAGTTAATTTTATTCCCCTGTATTTCAGCCCTCAGAGAAAATAGGCCAGGTAAAAGGATATTAAAAAGCACACAGGTCCTCTGGGTTTATGTCCCTGCTCTCACTTCCTGACTGTACCTCTGGGTAAGTTCATTAGCCTCTCTGAGCCTCAGTTTCCTTATCTGTAAATTGGGGATGACAATAGTACTCATAGATTGTAAGGGTTAAGTGCGGTAACGCCTTTTAGTACTTACACATGGGAAGATTGAACAGCATGGATACTGGTCCTTAGGAATAAGTCAGCCCATATTAGCTGTTATTACTGAGAAGGGGGAGAGTATCAGTCGCTCATTTCGGAAGGTATCCTAGAAATCCCTTAGTCGTGGACACTCCTGTAAACTGACTAACATCCCCCACCCCCGTCATGTTAGTCTACTGCGCTGCCACACCCACACTTCCTTTCCAGCTTAACTGCGACCCACCTGCAGCTCCCTCGGAAGGGGGGACAGGGTGGCTGCTGTTGTAACACGCACCCCCAGTTCTGTCCCAGTCAGACTCGAAGAGTGTACGCCTGACCCGTGAGGGGGCCAGGACCCGTTCACAACCTCCCCTTACTCTTCTGTCTTTTTCCTCTTTGGTTAATGTCTGCAACTCAGACCCTTGGGTACCTGACATCCATTATTCAGCTGAACCCTGGGTCCTCCAGTTTAATAATTTTTGAGTTAGCAGTTTCAGTAATTAGCATTGTTAAGCTACCTTTTATATTTAAAACTTGCAAAACTGCATCTTTTGGGGAGTTGGGTTCTGAAGTCAGCATGTGAGGCAAAGACCAAGTACCCTCCAAATTACTATGGCAAGCCCCTTATGTCGTCCCAAGGCAGATGGTGGCAGATGGGGCTTGCCGTACAGCAATACCCACGTACGCTGGGTAATGTCACACATTTGATAGCGTAGAGTGTATGATAAAGGGTTTTATGCAAAGTCAGTTTGCTGCCCCCCTCTTCCCTGCCTCTGTCTCGTCTCTCTCTTAGCTGAGGGCAGGCGGCTTGACTCACCTGAGTTAGGTGCACGTGTGGGGCACCGCGCTGTTCTGAGCTGGGCTGCCTCTCCCAGCCTTGGGGGCTGCCGGCGCGGGAGGAGGTGCCTGTCATCTCTGGGCTGTGCTTCCCACACTTGCCGCAGACACTTCTGCAGCCCCGCCGGCAAATATACTTATCTGAGGCCTAATCAGGAAACCAAAAGGAAAAATGAAGAGCTGGGAAAGATGCTGAAATCATCAATTATCCACCTGGGGCGCCCACGCTTGGCTTCCCTGGTAGAGATGGATTATGATAAGGAGGTGAGGGGAGTGGAAGGGCGGCCTGGGGCTCTCAGCCCGGGATGGGATTGTTTTACCCGCAGCCCCGAGCTCTGAAGGTCGGGTATCAAACAGGCGGCCGGAGCCTTGGGTTTATCCAGGCTCGTCTGAGTTTCGTGTCAGAAATCGGCAATCCCTCTGGAAACCTCAGCTCCCTCTTCCAGTAGCGGTAATGACATCCCCAGGAAGGAGAACGCCCTTGATCCCACGGAGAGCAGAATGTCTGATGGTCCACGTCTGTCTGCGAGTTTTGCACTGGGCACGACTGACTTTTTAACTAAAAATC
This sequence comes from Vicugna pacos, assembly GCF_048564905.1. NCBI lineage: Eukaryota > Metazoa > Chordata > Mammalia > Artiodactyla > Camelidae > Vicugna > Vicugna pacos. Next base: position 12,530,927 of record NC_133000.1, on the reverse strand, counting down.
ACGTACGTGGTGCCCATATGTCTGATGGGATACAGTAAAAATGAAATGCAGATCTTTGCCATTCACTCTTGACCAAATACACATGCTGTCACATCTCAGAGCTGTTTATTTCTCCTTGTTTTCAGCGTGACCAGTGCCACCAGTCCAGATGTACAGCAAATGCACCAGTAAAAATGACAAACAATTTCTCAATTATTTGAACATTTAAATTTTATTTGGAACAGGTAGCATGTTTTGGATAATAAAATAATGAAAAATAATATAAATAGATCTGATAATTTTATAAAATATAATGTATTTATCTTATTAACATATGTTAAATATAGTGTGTCTTATTTAGTATTATGTTAATTTAATATAAAATATAATAAATGATTTAATATTAAATATAATAAAGTTGAATGATGAAATTACAAATAATTAAATAATATAATAAAAAATTCAGGAGAAAATGGGCCAAGCAGGTGTGTATCTCTCAGGAGATGAAACCGTGATTCAGGGACCTGGAGATGCCATTTGAGTCCTACTCAGGCTCTGTCACGCCCTGTGTCACTGGATTAACCCTGGTTCTTCTCAGTGACTCAATTCCCTGACCTTCTGTGGAGAGTAATCGAAGGTCACATCGTCTTGCCACGGGATGATCAGGGGAGTGAGAGGAATAAATGCTTAAGAGTGAACCGGAGTTCAGAAGGATGGGCTTCCACGTGTGTGATTTCATGCATCTTTGGAAGCGTGACAGCTGACTCGGTTCATTACTTTTAAGAGAATTGCAGAAAAGCTGTTCTGACACTGCTGCCCCAGACAGCTCTGAGCCTGTCGTCCAGGACCGAGTTGCTGAGTGGTCATGGGTGGAGGGAGGGCCTCCTTCATCCTGGGGAAGCTGGGGTGAGCAGGAGGCTGGGCCCCCAGAACTTTGCTGCCCGCTCAAGGGGCGTCAGGAACTGGTCTCTGCAGCCAGTGCGTGGGGCTGGAGCTGGTTGCTGGCTGCCCTGGTCTCCTAGCTGCTTCTCAACTTGCCGGCTTCCTGTGTGGCCTGGCAGCGTCCCTGGGGAGGCCAGACTCCCAGCGTCCCCTGAGGCCACACAGCTCTCTGTAACAAAGAAGAGGTCACTCCACACCGCCAAGATCACACAGTTCAATCATCCCAGCATCCAGGAAAACAGTCACCCCGAGTCAGCCCAGGTGCCACCCTGACTTGTCAAGCCACCTCCTCCACAGGGAAAGAAAAAGCTGATTGACAGCACATGCAGGGCCTGGCTCTGGTTTTTGGTTCATTGACTCTAATGCATCTCCTGCCAGATTCTCCACAGAAATGATGGCTCATTCAAACCACTGAACTGCCTTCTTTGTCAACAGGACGTTCAGCTCAGCCCACACTTTCAACCAGCCTACTCTTCTACTGCTGCAGGAATCCTGGGAGGAAGGGACTGGAACCTGAATCAGCCAGTCCTCATGCTCTCGTTTCCAAGATAAGACATTACCCAGGCTCACGACTTGGCTACGGGCAGTCTGTATCCCGGCCTCGGTCCGATGGGTGGGAATAACCCAGGGCTCTTGAGCCTCGGCTCGGGGACCTGCTGCTGGGCCCTGCCCGCTCTGTGGAGTGGAAGCCCTGTGCATTGCTCCCTGAAGGCCAGGCCCGATCTCTCTGCTGCTGCCTCTTTCTTTAACTCACGAGGCCACCCCACCTCTGAGGATGTGAGGACCTGTGTTCACAATTCTGGAGGCTGGAAGTCCAAGATCAAGGTGCTGGCAGGTTTGGTTTCTTCCGAGGCCCCTGCCCTTGGCTGGCAGGTGGCTGTCTTCTCCCTGTGTCTTCACAAGGTCTTCCATTGGTGTGTGCCCAAGCCTGGAGTTTCTGTGACAATAATCTCTTCTTTTAAGGACAACAATCAGATTGGAAGAAGGCCCAGACTCATGGGCTCATTTTAACTTCATCACCACTTTAAGGACCCCATCTCCAAATACTGTCACATAACCCGCATGCTAGGGGTTAGGACTTCAACATATGAATTTTGACAGGGACAGAATGAAGCCCGTAACAGCTTCTGTTTCAGCTGTCTGAAGCCTACTCTCACCTTCCCTTAAGATACTGCACTCCCCCAAACCCAGGGAATCATTGATCACCCTGGAAACGTGGAGATGGAGCCTGTCTGGTGGGCGAGGACCGCAGTGCCCCCACGGCAAGGTCTCCCCACCTGGGCCTCCTTTCCCTCCGCTCCTCTCAAAGGGAGCTCCAGTCAGGAAGGGGGCTACCTCACTGGTCTCCAGCGATGCAAACAGAATCCCCAAGTTCCCCATGGCCGCCCCTCCTCTCTTGTGGAGCCCACATGTGTGAATGTTAAAAGCAGCGAACCCTGCTGCCATTCAGAGGGACAACTCCTGGCCAGCAGCTCTTCACTGCGGCTCCTGTCAGGCGACTGCTCCCATCACTGGTAACAGAAGTACTTTTGCTTACTGAATGCCTGGCAGGTGCCGCTCAGCTGCATGCTGAGAACTTAGTGTGAATATTTAATAGCGTCCCATAGTAATCGGTGAGTCACTGTCCTTGCTCTCATGTTACAGGTGGGGAAGTGAAGATTCTAGATGTGAAGGGAACATAGCTGGGAAACAGAGGGATCCAAACTGGAACCCAGGTGACTCCAAGACTTTACTTCTAACTTGGCACTCCACTGCCTCTGAGCTAACCCCATCAGCTCCTCTCTTAAAATCCTCTGTTTCCATGGAACTTTCTCTCACCTCCTGGAATGATTCTCAGGTTCCAACCTCAGTATTACCCTTTCAGTATCATCTCTAGAAGACAGTTCAGACAGCACAGTGTAAAGGAAAGGGGGCAGACTTTGGAGTCTGGGTTGGGTTCAAATACTGGCCATGCCGTTCACTAGCCATGTGACCCTGGGTAAGTTACGTAACTTCAGTAAGCTTCTGTTTCCTTATTTGCAAAAGGCGATAACCTTTATCTTACAAGGATGAAATTAGATAAGGGATGCCGGGCCTAGCATGCAGTAGGCACTCTGAAAAAGTGATTTTGGATTAAAGGAGATTTAAGAAACAGGACAATTAAATGCATTTGAAATCCTTGGTTGAATCTTGGATTAAAATTTTAAAGTGATAATTTAATTATACTAAATTAATAATATATATTATAATAATGTGTGTTTGTATGTATGTATGTATACATAGTCCACATTCAAATTCTTCCAATTGTCCCAATAATGTATATTTGTGTATATATACCTACGTATTGGTGACATAATATATGTTATAATATATTGTACAATATATGTTAATGTGACATGAATTATATATATGTGAAGAATTTGAATACGGACTTTGTATTAGCAAAGAGTACGGTACTAATGCCACATTTCCCGAGGGTGACCATGGTATTGTGACCATGGAGGAGAATGCTCTTGTTCCTGGGAGACACGTGCTCCTACTTAGGGATGTATTTAGGGACGAAGTATTCCAACGTCTGCTGCAAACTCTCAAATGGCTCAGCTAACAAGTGAATACACACCTGCATCTTATGCACAAATGAATACACACCTGCATCTTATGCACACCCATGCACATCGAGAAAGAAGAAATAGTTGTGACACAAAGAGTATTCATTGTACTATTATTGCAGCTTTTCGGCAGGTCTGACACTTTTTCAAATAAAAACTTGCGGGGTAAGAGGATTGCACGCGGAGTGTGGGACGTGAGCCTGTGGAACAGCACCTTGGGGCATGGGGTCTCATGTTGGTTTTCTCCTGTCTCAGCCACAGTCATGGGACTGCCTCTGTCCAGCCGAGGGAAACTGCCTCATGGAGCACAGGAGTCAGCGCTCGTGCTTCCCCACAGGGCCCCCACCTGGCCCGCGGTGCAGAGCCCGCCTGCTCTCCCGATTGCGTCCCCACCCAGCATTTTAGAGATCTGCAGAAGCCCACCTTTAGGGTTGCCAGATTTAGAAAATAAAAATTCAGGATGCCCAGTTAAATTAGAATTTAAGCAATGAATAATTATTTTAGTGTCAGTATGTCTGAAATAGTGCATGGAACATAACTTGTACTAAAAAAAAATTTCTTGTTTATCTGAAATTCAAACTTAACTGGACGTTTTGTCTTTTTTCTGGCAGCCCTACCCACACCTATGCACCACCCTCATCTCAATCTCACGCCACAACCAGAGGTCTTGGTCACTCAGAAGACTCAGTCTTAGCAATACAGAGGAAGGGATTCTCATCCCTGGGCAGGGTTTGCGGCCTGCCGCAGTGACCTTGACCCTCTGTCCCACGACTTAAGCAGGCACGCGAGAAGGCGGTGGGTTGAGTGGGGGCAGACCCATGGGCTGTAGGGAGGGGGACAGCAGCTCCGAAGTCCTCCCGGGGCATCTAGGTGGACCCCCGCCCTGGCCATGCCCACACAGGTGTGCCCGAGCGCCGGACCCCTCCTCCTCCATCCCTCCCTGCTCTGTGCCCTGCTCCTCCGCTCCTCTGTGGTGCCAGGCAGCCTCCCCCGGAGCCCAGTGGCTGTGAGCTTGAGTCTGAATCCCAGCCTCACCATTTTACTGGCTGGGTGCATCTGGGCAATACATGATCTAACCTAGCTCAGTCTCCTCATCTATAAGATACAGATAATAATAGCACCTTCCTCACAGCCTGGTTACAAGGATTAAAATGAGCCAGTATTTGCAGAGCACTGCGGACACTGCCTGACAAGTAGTAAGCCCTAGATTAGTGTTCGTTAAATAAATAACCCACTTGTGGAGGGAGGCTAGGGTCTCCGCGGGGTAAACCTAACAGCCTGGCCCAGGCCCCCCCAGGGCACAGCCCAGACCTGCAGTCTGTCCCCTTCCTGAACCTCCTCATCCCTTTGAGTGGCAGTGGGGGGTCTGAGTTCAAGGGTGGTGTACGGGATGGTGGAGCTTTTGGAAGGGCTGAGGTTATTTGCTTCCCCGTTCATTTAAAAAAATAATAGCTGAGTTTTGTTTAACATGACAAAATATTCTCTCATCAAAATAATTGTATCAAAGCGGCAACGTCCAAACATCAGGCCCCTCCACCACCACCACTTTGCTGACTGTAGGCTCTCAACCTCTACCTGTTATTACGGTTGTTCATTTAACCTGAAATGTAACGTTACTAATGCTTCAAAAGAGAAGGCGACCAAATGGCAGATTTCCCTGGTATTACGGATATGTGCACATGTAGGCTCCCTGCCTTCCTTCCTCCTTTCCTTCCTCCCTTCCCACTCTCTTTCCTCCTCCCTTCATTCCCAATGTTGGATGACATTTGAGGTTGGCCTGTTAGCCATTTACAGCAACGTATTATGCGCATCCTAATGAACCAGACACAGTCTTGTACACATTTTAAATACTGATCAATTTGGTTCAGTGATGATAATTTAAGGTTTTACTTGGCCAGATTTGGCACAAAGAAAAATGTCTTCTTCCGGATGTCTCTAGGCGTTGGCCAGGCCACTGCATGAAGAAAACATGGTGGGTTGGATTGCCATGCGGTACAGGGCACATCAGAACATCAGAGTTCCTCTTTCTGGAACGTGTTTTGACTGAAGCTTAATTCACCCTCTAAAGGAATCCAAAATATACTCTTTACCTGTAGCATATATTTGGCAACACTTTGAAATTTCATATAAACCTGAGCAATGGAGACACAACTAAATCTGGCAGCTTATTAATGTCACCCATGACACGTTTGAATTATGGGATTTACCCTCTCCCCAGTTCTCAGAAGCCCACACACAGTAATTAAGCCATTATAAAAACACAATAGGACATAACATAATAGAACCATCCCGCTGTCAAGGCACATGAGCCGGGAAATCAGGGTAACACAAAGGAACACAATGCATCCAATTTAGCCCTGCTGCGGAAATGTCACAAACCAGTGCCCTCTGAAGGATCAGGAGGGGGACAAAGTTATTTCCACCGACAACTGGGGATTGACTCTGCATTTTCAGAAAACAGGAAACCAGCCAGCAGACTAATCAATCCACCCAACCAATCAAGCGAGGAGCAATTGTCCACCGCAGGTGAGGAGTAGGTGTCATCTTTGTACTCAAGAGGTTTACAGTCCTTTGGGGAGTAAAGGCTTAAAACGAAAATACAGTGTGACAGTGGTTCCGGATATATCACAAGAAAGGTGGGACTAAGCAAATAATAAAGAACATCCATTATGGAAGTCTAAAGAAATACTAGGGCAGCCTCTACTTAAGGAGATAGGACTTGAACTGGTTCTAAAATGATGTGGAGAATTTGGATAGCAAGAAAGGAGAAAGGAAATGGTATGAAGAAACAAAAAAAGTGGGAAGACATTCAAGAAAATGTTTACTGCAAATATTGGGTGAAGTCGTTCACAAAATAAAATGTCAGACAATTAAGTTGTGGTTATATTGTCTTCCTTTTAAAATGGAGCAATGACAGATGATAATATGTACTAAAAAGCTGTAGATGCAATATGCACATGATCCAATCCATAAAAGAAATTCATATGCAGGAGAGAAAAAAGAATCAAATGTTAATATTGCTTTTTAAAAAATGGGAGGTAAAGATATGTGTGATTTTCATTTTTTTCTTTGAATTTTTCTGTTTTCCAAATTCTAATCTAAGCAATAAAACCTCTACAATAAAGCAAAAACCATGCGAGATGAAAAAAAATCTCAAAATAAAAATTTTAATGACCTCCATATACAAATTTTACATTCTACCATTCATTCATCCATAGACTAATGGGCAGAGTGTATTAAAACAATTATATGTACGGACTGAGTTGTGTTTCCCCTCAAATTCACATGTCGAAGTCCTAACCCCTATTGTGACTATAATTTGAGATGAGTCTTTTAAAGAAGTAATTAAGGTTAAATGAGGTCATAAGGGTGGGGTCCTAATCCAATAGGACTGGTGTCCTTGTAAGAAGAGGAAGAGACATCAGGGATGTGTGTGCACAGAGAAAAGCCACGTGAGGGCACAGTAGGAAGGTGGCCATCTGCGAGCCAAGGAGAGAGACCTCTGGAGAAACCTAACCTGCCAACACCTTGATCCTGGACTTCCAGCCCGCAGAACTGAGAATGAGCTTCTGTTGCTTCCATCACCCCATCTGTGGCGTTTTGTTATGGCAGCTCTAGCAGATGAATAATAGACCATCTTTACATATATTATGTGGATAATAAAATTTGTCCACCTATATTTTTGCTATAATATTAACAAAAAATAACTCATGACATGACGTTTGTCCATCAGAATGAAACTTCCATACCAGCTGTATCTCCTGCTCTTGGTGATTTCATTTGCTGAGCACCACCAGAAAACTGGCCATGGATCAACACCTGAAGAAGCTACAGACTATACCGGGGATGGACTCTGCAGTGCCAGCAAACAGTAAGAAGTAATCCAGGCAGACAGATGATCAGGTGGGAGGTCTCATCTGCTGCTTTTCCTCTGTATACGGCTCCACCCAGCTCTTCCTTCAGGATTGAAAGAACTATTCACTCAGCGTCTGGCTGACAGCCCTCCACCTTCAGCCCTCTCTGGGTACTCTGGGAACTCTGTCCTCTATGAAGACAGCCCCTTGACCCAAGGACTGCCCCCTTTTGGGGGGTAACCTGAATCCGATGACCAGTCAATGGAGGCCAATAAAGGTCTGATCCCCTTGTCCCAACTGGGGACATCTCAGAAAGGCCAGCCCAGCTCCGGAACTACCTGTGCCATCAGCTGAGACCTTTGAAAGTCCACAGTCCAATTTTACCCTCCGGTCAATCCTGATCCCTTCCCTCCCCCGCAGGTATGAATCTGGAGATCACACCCTAATAACTTCCTGTTTGCTTATCTCTGTTGCAGAGAGTCTAGGAAACTGACTTGCAACATTTCCCGATTTATCTGCTCTATCTCTTCCTGCCCCAAACCCACATTGCTTATCCATGTAATCTCAAGGCAATTACCTGCACATAAAGGATTATAGTTGACCTTTAGCGTAGCACTCAGGTGGCATTTCGTGACTTCGGGTGAGCCAGGAGATTTATTTTATCTCTGATTTGAATTCCTATGGAAACTGATGTTGAGCGCTGGGGCTAAGTCATGCAGGTTCTTCTAGCTCTCTCTGCCTTTCTCACCAGGTGGCTTTGTCCCCCGGTGAAATGGGGAGTCTAGGTCTCCTTTGGTCCTAAGTAGTTGCTCTTATATTAGAATATTAAATGTCAAAGCACGTTAGAAATTATCTAACTCTAGAATGACTGGGGTGGGTTTAACACATGCTACAACTTGGATCAGCTTTTGGAGAGCTGCCTTGAGGATTCTGAGGATGGCCGGGATTCAGTGGGAAGGAGTGGTGTGGTTGATTATGGATGTGCGGCGTGGGTGTGGGAAGGGGACTGGTAGCAGCCACTTCATCGACACTCTTGACAGTCCTCGTCTCTTCTTTTACTGCAGTTGAAGCTGGCTCAAGGTCAAACCTACCCAGGCTTGTGTGGCTGGTTACAGGAGTCTGAACCATAGCCAGTATGTCCCAACTAGCGGTCCAGACTCCTGCATCCCACAGATGCTGTAGTTAGCCTCTCTGGCTAACCTCCTCTGTTCCAGTTCCTGATCGACTCGAGCACATGAGTCTTGAGCCAGACCCCAGCCCCCCTCCTTCTTGGCTGTCTTCTGTTGCCATATGTGAGCATGATTCTTCCGGCCAAATTCCTATGAGTAGTTTCTGTTTCCTCTGTGTTTCTCATCATTAAGTCCAACAAAGTTCTAGCACTCTGGGATGGATAGACTTGGTAACAGATCAGTTCTTGTCTCTGATCTGCCTTCCCTCTCACTTGTTTATTTAAAATGTTGTAGGCATTTGCCATTGGGAATATTAAAATTTCATCTTTTTGCAGGGACTTAAATGCACAATAAGGCTCATTCTACCTTGTAGTGCACAGTCTTCTTTTTTTTCCCTCTCTGCTAACAGTGTCTTTTCCTTCATTAGGGAACTTATTCATCCTTCCTCTAGTTCTCTCGGAGCTGTCAGTCACACCACTAGCCCATGCCCTGGCGACACAGGTAAATATGCAACCAAAACCTGCCTGTGATAGTCCAGTAATGCCACCTCCCCCCCCAAAGATGGTAATGCTTTATTGTCAGAACCAGTGAATATATTTTATATATCCATTGCCATTTACATGTGAGGATGCTATTTAATGTACCCTGCTGTCACATGGCCAAAGGGTCTTTGCAAATAGAATTAAGGTTGTGGACTTTACGATGGGGAGATTATCCTGGATTGTCTAGGTGGACCCAGTGTAATCACATGAGTCCTTAAAAGTGGAAGAGGAAAACAGAAGGGTCAGAGAATGTGATAACAAGAAAAAAGAAAAAAATAATAAGCAGGAGAAATTTGAAGCATGAGAAAGACCTGACCCATCATTGCTGGTTTTGGAGATGGAAAAAGGGGCTGTGGGCCAGGGAATGTGGGTGGTCTCTAGACGCTGAGAATGGCCCACAGATGGGGAAGGAAATGGGAAACAGGGACCTCAGTCTTATGAACACAAAGAATGAATTCTGCCAGCAAACTGAGCAAGGAATTGGATTCTCCCCTCAAGCCTATAGAAAGGACTATATCCTCCCAACACCTTGATTTTTGTCTAGTGAGACCTCTCCTGGACTTCCAACCTTGAGAACCATGAGATAATAAATGTGGTCTGTTTTAAGCCACCCAGTGTGGCAATAGACAGTGAAAACAATGGCCAAGTACCTGGCCACAGTGATTGGCCCAGAGATGGGCATGTGATGTGAGTTGAGCCAATCAGAATCCTTCCCCTGAGACTCTAAGAAGGAGAAGCCTTTTCTCCTGGTGGGAGCTATAAAGATGTCTAGTCTCAGCCCTGCCAGGGGCATAGCCCCTGCCAGCTGGAGAAGCTGATAAGAACTGGGCAAACACACAGGCAAGAGCTGTGATGGGAGCCAATGCAGGTCCTGACAAGTTCCTTTCCATCTGTGCTGGAGGCCAACTCCACGCCTGCCCTTCCCCATCCCATAATCCAATTAACGCCTTCTTTTGTTCAAATTCATTTCAGCTGGCTTTCTGCTGCTTGTTACTGACAGGCGTGTGACCAATTCACGCCCCCTCAAAATACCAGTCCCTGGTCTTCCATACTGAAAAATCACTTTTTGCGCTAACACATCTTCTCCAAAACAAACAAACAAACAAACAAACTGATAAACGTCTATATTTCCTGGGAGACTCGGTACATTAGCAGAAGTTATTTTATCAGATAACTCAGCTTCCATTGAGTGATGACAGAGCCCAAAGGAAATGGTACACACAACTAGGGGGTTTGATGGAAGATGGGGACCAGGAAAGATCTGGATCATGGTGGACACAGACCAGAGAGGCGTGGGAGGACAGTGTGATGTTGTGTGAATGAGTGAATGCAGGTGGGAGCAAACCCTGTCAATCCTAGATGTCAGGAGAGAAGTAGGGGCTAAAGAGGAGAAGTGAGATGACCTTTCTGAAACCTGCTGAGTGCCTCTCACTCACCCAGCCATTCTTAGTCACCCTCGGCTCTCACGGCAGTCTTAATAATGTGTTCCAATCACAAGTCCTGCAGCAGGTGGGCTAGCAGTGGACTCACGCTACAGACAGAGGACATCTGTTGCTGCACGTGTCCCTGGGCTGCCAGTGCTCCCCCACAGCCAGCGTCTCTGGTTTTCTTCCATTTGAAACATTTTTATATTAAAACCACCATCAAGATAATAGGGAGTGGATATACAATTTGCATTAAATTTTAAGATAAAATGTTGACACCAAAGGCATTCCAAGTTTTGGTGGCTGCTTCAGGCTATTGTCCCAGACCCCTCCCTCCCTGCACCTCGGTTTTGCATCACCCCTCCTTTGAGAAGTCTTTCTCAAGTTTTCTCGTCCTTTTACAAATGGAGAAACTGAGACTCATGGGCTCCTGGAATTTCAAGATTTTTAGCTCGTCCAGGTCCAGCCCCATCTTGTGGCTGTGGCTGTGGCTGGACCTGTTTATGCTCAAATCTCCTCCCTTGCATCTTTATCTACCTGAGAGCCTGGGGCGCTCACTGCCCCCCCCGCAGAGGGGTCCTAAATCCTTGTGCCTGAGTGTGAGGGCCACTGAAGTCCTGGGCTTGGGCACAGAGAAAGCGCCCATAGCTTTCTGAAATATCACAAGGTAGAAAAAGAAGAGCAAGAGAAAAGCAACACAAAACAATCTCCTCGTGCAGTTGGCTTATTGTTGGAGTTTGAAATTCTGCCAAGTGTTCATACTTCTTACTTGTCAGCAGTTTGGTTTGAGACAATAGTGAAAACAGCCCTTTTGGCCTCTACCTAAACTTCAGCAGAGAGACAGAGAAAGAAAAAACAAAAACAAAAACAAAAACAACCAAACAGCGTCAGAAGTTGAACTGGAATGGTCTCCTTACCTTATTTGCCCTGACCGCGCGCTGCACTGAGCTCACAAGGAATCTAGAACATAGGGCATGGAAGCGCTGTGTTTACGAGACGAGGCTCCGGTTTACACATTCACTGAGTCAGAGCCTTGGAGCGGGTGGTGATTTAGTGGGGATGTGGGAGGGAAGCGCTTTGCCAATTCAAAAGCCCCCTCTGAGGCTGAGCATCCTAAGCAAAGTTGAGAACGCAAATCTTTCAGCTTTGGGAGTTTATTTTCTCTTGGAAAATGTCGGGATCCTTTTTCTCTGTAAGAAGGGAGAGACAAGGCTAAGTAAGAGTCAAGATGACAGGTTTACTTGGGCATGAAATCACTGTTGGACAACTCATTTTTTTCTGAGTTAAGTGTCAAAAACTCTGCAATTTGCAGAATAAGTTTCCCTGAAATTACACACGGGGCGGATAATTGAGAGCAAACTGCCTGGACTGTTCGGCGGGGGCAGAGCTGCCCTTTCTGGGAACTTAGGTCTCTCCCAGTGGTGAGTTCCTGCGGCAAGTTGTTTATTTCCAGCACCAGGGTCTGACCCGCGCCTGCACAGGTCCCCGGCTCCCAGCTTTGCCCACATGCCTGATTTCTCAGCAGCCACGAGGCCACCTTCTAGGTTGTTTATGAGATCTGCAAGCATTTATTTTTATACTGTCACTTGATCATTTTTATGTGAGTCGCAGGAAAACTGGTCAAGAATTTTCCCATCTTTACATCAGGAGTTTTCCATTCCTGTTTCTGTGGGTTCCGACCCTTGGCTCTCTTACCTCCCCATCTTCTGGCTGGTTCAGCAGAGCAGTAAACCATGGTCCTATTAGGAAGCCCTGAACAGGCTCTGAAATTCCAGGTCAGCATAGAAAAATGGCTTCTTTCAAAAAGTCTTTACATAACATGGCTTAATTAATATGCTGTAGACGGAATTTTCTTAACTTTTATTTGTTCTGTGTTTTGTTTTGTGTAAGTGTTAGGATTTTGCACCGTCATTAATTGGCATGAATAATGTTACTTGACATTCAGGTAACAACAAATCCACCTTAAAAACCTGAGGGTAAATTATGACTAGTTACATAAGGAAGGGAGAGAATCTGGAAGGATGAGCAGCACAGGGAACAAGACCTCCCTGGAGATGTTGGCTTAAGCTCTGCATGCTTCAGCCTCTTGATACCAGTATCCCAAACAGGGATGTGGCCCCAGGCATCCCCTCACAGCCCGGAGGTGCACATGGTCCCATGTTCGGATGCCACACAGTCCCTTGCTATAGGAAGCAAGAATTGGTCTCACTCTGGACCCCTAGGAAGGGCTAGTTTTATGCTCCTGGTGTTCATGTGTTCTGAAGTGCAGACCACAGGAAGTTTCTTTCTTCCAATATCAGACAGTTTGTGAAGAGGCAAAAGCTCCCCAGTGAACAGCCCTTCTCCTGGCCTCTCCTGACTGAAGTGTAAATGACTTTTGAGAGCAGAATGAGCCAGTCGATGAATTCGTTCTTTGAACTTGTCTGACTGGGAAGTGGTTCTGAGACTTTGAACATCTTCAAAGATCTCAGCCCATGAAATCAATAGTTCATTTTTCAAGTTGTGAGTTAAGGCAAGAATTCTGCTCAGCAAGCATAGTGTGGAGGACCTCGTATGAGGGAAACAGCGTCCCAGACACTAAAAAGGCTCCTGCACCGGGAAGCAGAGGCCGTGCCCTTGAGGAACTGTCTAAGGAAGAATCAAGGGCAGGGGTGTACCCGGCTGTAGGATCGGCACAGAGAGCCGCAGGGAGAAAGGGTGAGAACAGGCACGTTGGGGTGGGAGTCAGGCAGGGAGGAGGGAAGGCAGAGGGCTCTTTTCATGCAAGTGTTTACATGAACCGAAAGTGGGGAGATGACCGAAATCATCTGACATCTCTCCCATCCTTGTGCATTTCTTGACTGATAATTTTGAAACAAACACTGAGGACACATAACATTTACTAAGCACTTACTAAGCGTCAGCTGTTATGCTGTGAGTTTACACAAGTTATCCTGAATTATCTCATTTAGTCTTTTTTTTTTCATTATTGTTCAGCACTACTTTATTTATTTATTTTTACTTAAGTATAGTTGATTCCCAATGTTGTGTTCATTTCTGGTGTACAGCATAGTGATTCAGCCATACATGTATATATTCATTATAGGTTATTACAAGCTACTGAATATAATTCCTTGTGCCATGCAGCAGGACCTTGTCTATCTATTTTGTATATGATAGTTTATATCTGCTAATCCCAAACTCCTAATTTATCCCTCCCCACCTTTTCCCTTTAATAAGCATAAGTTTGTTTTTTGTGTCTGTGAGTGTATTTCTGTTCTGCAGATAAATTCATTTGTGGCATTTTTTGTTAGATTCCACATGTAAATGATATCATATGATATTTGACTTTGTCTGACTTACTTCACTTAATGCGATAATCTCCAGGTTCATCCCTGTTGCTGCAATTGGCATTATTTCATTTTTTATGGCTGAGTAGTATTCCACTTTATAAATCAATCAGTCCATCAATCTCACAACTTCTTTATCCAATCTTCTGGACATTTAGGTTGCTTCCATGTCTTGGCTGTGTAAACAGTGTTGCTATGAACATTGGAGTCCTTTTTTTTTTTTTTTTTGAATTATAGTTCCCTCCAGATATATGCCCAGGAGTGGGATTGCTGGATCATAGGGAAAGTCTGTTTTTAGTTTTTTAAGGAATCCCCATTCTGTTTTCCATAGTAGCTGTATCAAACTACATTCCCACCAACAGTGTAGGAGGGTCCCTTTTCTCCATACCCTCTCCAGCACTTATCATTTGTGGACTTTTGAATGATGGCCATTCTGACTGGTGTGAGGTGATACCTCATTGTAGGTTTGATTTGCAGTTCTCTGATAATTAGCGATATTGAGCATCTTTTCATGTGCCTCTTGGCCATCTGTATGTCTTCATTGGAGAAATGTCTGTGTAGGTCTTCCGCCCATTTTTGGCTGGGTTGTTCTTTTGTTGGTGAGCTGTATGAGCTGTATGATCTGTATATCCTGGAAGTTAAGCCCTTGTCAGCCTCCTCATTTGCAGATATTTTCTCTCAGCCTGTAGGTTGTCTTTTCATCTTGTTTTTATTTAGTCTTTTTCATAGACTGTATGAGTTTTGTCAATTCTTTACATTATTTTTTTCAGATGAAAAAACTAAACCTCAGAGAGGTCAAGTGACCTGCTCGGGACCCCTCAGCTAGTTAGAGCAGTAACTGGGTTATAAATCCATGTCTATCTATTCAGCTCCAGTGCCTTCTCCCTCAATCATCATAATCTTTTTTTTTTTTTTGATTGGTATTACACGTTTGTTGTTGAAACTTGAAGAAGCACCTTATGTCTAGGGATTGAGAAAAGGATCCAGTGGAACTCAGGAAGATTCCTGCACCTCTCACGTTCAGAGTCATGACTCCTAGTAGCTCGGATCTGGGCTTCCCCGCAGGAACCAAGGGGTCAGGTTCTCTGGCTGAGGCCAAGGATGCCCACAGTCTTCTGCACATCACCCCTCCCCACGGCAGGTTCTACAAAGCTTCAGATGGGTTGGCTCCCTCTGCCAGGCTGCCTCCCTCATCCATCTGCCTCGTTGGCTCTTAAACTGCAAACAGGAAACAAAACTGTAAAAAAAAAAAAAAGGAAAAAGGTGCTTTCAAGAAAAGGAAAAGCATCTTCCTTTAGGCAGTGGGGCTGCGAGGAGAGTGATGACTAAGAGGTTTAGGAGAGGCTGTTACCTGGTGATGAGCTACCAAAGCCAGCTGTAGAACGGCTGTACCCCGTGTGCCTGTGAGGAGCTGACACTGAGGCGCTCTTGGTCGAGGGTGTCGAGTGAGCTGTCAGCTTCCAGCAGGATGTCAACCAAGCCTGCAGCACCCCGAGGGCAAGCGGTTGAATAAAACACGCACTTGATGAGAATGTTCGGCTTACAGATGTCCCTGAGCCAAGCTGAAGCCACAGTTGCTAAGAGCAAATAAATCACTGCTTGCAACAGTGGACCCACAAATCTGAGGCTCTCTTTCCTCACCCGGGGGTGAGAAGGGATACAGGATAAACCCGCTTCTTGGCAGCCAATCCCGGGAGTATCATTTTACATTTGGAAACGGCTGGAGAATCACTGACGAGGCAGTCCGCTGCTTTGAGTGAGCCAGGAGTGGCGGCCTTAGTGCCTTGTTACCGCGGAGGAGGCGCGCAACCCCTGAGATGCACGGTTGGTTGGGGGTGGGCAGAGGCTGCAGGGCAGCCCGCGTCCCTGCGTGAATGCCCCTCCGCTTGGTGCGAGTGGGTGTGGTTGAATTTCCTTCTGACCTCAGATGTCGCTGTTCTTTCACGTTGTACGCTTGGGTGGCACGTGATCTGTCAGACCTTGGGCACCTGTTCTTTCCCAGAAGACACACTGATCAAAAACAGCGATGGGCTTTGCAAGTAACACTCACAGGTAGCAACCCAAGGATGTTCTGCCGTGTAGTGTCTTGGCAACAGTGCTATCTATGCACCTTTCCTTTGGATCTTAACGGTTTTCAGGGATCACAATCAGAGAAAATATTTGTCCCTCTACTTGGGAAACTGAGGAAAAAAAAAAAAACAACCATAATCTTACCCTCCTAATTTGCCAGTTATTGCACACTAATCCCTGGCCTTTTTCTTTAGGCATTTTCTTTACACCTGTGGTTCAGGTCCACAACCATCAACTAAATCCTACCATGTACTAGTTACGGAGCGGCTCTGGGAAGTTTCAGGAATCCCCAGTACCTCTGTTCAAACAACCAACCAAAAAAACAAACCTAATTACCTCACCCCTCCAAAAAACAAAACAAAACGAAATCCTAAACAGTAAATAAATAAAATCAGTACCACTTTAAAAAAAATCATAAAAAAAACAAGAGGACTTGGTAACTGGTGCCTTTAGGGTGAGAGGCAGGGGAAGGAGTTGATGTTCAGGATTATCTTCCTTGAATCATTTCCAGAAATCACGTTTGTGTGGCTCTTAAGCCACATTGCAGCTCCGTCTATTGTGGTTATCAAATAATAATGCAAATAGCAATAATGATATTAGGTCACACTGAGTTCTCTCCATGTGCTGGGCATCGTGCTGACCCCCTCAGCTGTATCATCTCATTTAGTTTTTACACCCATCTACAAGGTAGGTTCTACTATAATGCTTATTTTGCAGATGAAAAGATTGAGGCTCAGAGAGGTTAGGCCACTTGCCCAAGATTAAACAGCATTTCATATGGCAACAGCCAGGTGGCAAACATCAGGAGAACACCTAAGAGGAAGGCCCTTTCATAAATATAAGCAGCAATGCCTCATTCTATCAGATTCCAGTGAGTATGAACCCTGCTGCATAGTCTATTTTGGGGGATATTAGAAACAGATCTCCCTTTACATGCCTTCTATAAAGATTTTAACAATTTGGTAAGAAATCGTTTTAAAAGATATTCCATAAACTTCTGACCTCTTATATAGATTGTTTGCACATCATTTAACCTCTTATTGAAGCTTCGTTTGGCGATCAGGAACATCAGTACTGTCATTCTGAGAGGTTGTCGGGGTGCCGAGAGGAATGGGGTCTCTGGCTCCGAGACAACCCAGCTGTTCTCTTTTCTCTGGAGCTGGCCCCGCTCTGCCTCTGCGGGCGGCCTCTGTCCCCGCTCCACCACCCCTGGTCCCGGCTCCAGCTCTGCCGTCTGCCAAACGCTTCCTCCCCTCTTCTCCACTTTTATCTTCCTGGCTGCTTTGCCCATTTGCTCCTGGGCTTTTGCCGGGAGCTTTTTGTCCTGTAATGATGCAGAGAGCTACTGTGTGCTGAGTGCCTGACACCGTGAGGTCTCCACGTGGTCTTGTGGAATCCCTGCCCCCTCCGAGGGGTGGCTTTGTCTCCGTTCCCTGCAGAGAGCACGGAGGCTCAGCCATCAGGCTATGCCCGCTGCTCGTGAGTGCGGAGCTGGGATTTGAACCGTGTCTGTCTAATTTCAATCCTGTTTCCTTAGGTGCAGGCGGGGCCATCTGTAATAATTAGGCCTAGGGAAGGAGTCTGCTCCTGGCCTTCCGTGCGACAAATGAAGACATAGCTTTAGTCTGCATGGCTTCTGCCTTCTGGCTGGTTTTCACTAGACCAGCGATGAGCTCAAGGACTAAACTTTGGGAGGCTCTGAGTAACTGTTGGTAAGGAGTCCGGGTTCTTGAGACAGAGGGGCCTGAGGCCGGGCCCTTCCTGCCTTGGGGATGACACCTGCACATATTAGCTGGTGCTGCTCTGAGGAGTAAATACAGTCTTAGAAACAGAACGCTAGCGGCCCCTGACGCTTTCTCAGGGCTCGCTCCGGCCAGGTGCCCCACGCTGACCGCCGTCACATGCTGACCCTCTGCGGCAGGCGCCGTGACTTTCGCCTCTCGTCGCTGGAGGAACCAAGGCACAAAATGGTTAGGCAGCTTGCCTGGGGTTATGCGCCTGGGCGGTGGTGGTGCTGTGGGTGCGAACCCTGGCGGGCTTGCTTTTGCACCGGGGACGTTGGGCATGGTCCTGTTATCTGCCGGGCAGGGTGACCTGATCTGTCTCCGTGCCCCCCATCTCTCCTTCTCTCCTCTCTCTCCTCTTTTCTCTCCTTCATCCCTCTTCCTCCGTCCTCTCCCTCCTTTGCCTCACTGTCTTTCCTCCAGTCCCCAGGTGGCTTGGCTGGCAGACTCCAGGTACCTGAGCTGTAGCTGCCAGTGTGTCCCTGTCCCCTGGTCCCTGGCCACACCTCCCCGGCAGCCGCATCCGCCCGGAGCACGCAGCCCGCTGCAGGGCGCCACTGGCTACCTTGCCACCAGTTACTCCCATGTATCGTAACTGTACATTTTTTTTTTCATGGAAAGCCACATGATAAAGCTAACAGGGTTCATGCTGAGAACAGATGCTCTTATTTCTGCCCCAGATGCTGTCCACGGCAAGGCCTCTCTGACTCTTTTGCACTTTCATTTGAAGTATTTTTGGTTGAAGGGTTCTGGGGGTGGGCTGAAAAATCACGCCGTCCTTCCGGCAAGGAAGTGGGCACAGGTCTTGCGGGGGTGTGAAGTAGCCATCCTTGGCATTTTGTAATCCATCTGCTTCCTGAGGACATAATCCTGTTCCTATGTGGAGACTGCCTTTGCTCACAGTTTATAACGAAGCATTCAGATTTTCGCATTTCTGGTTGTCTCAGTTAACAATTCTTCCATTTTCAGCTTTATTTCCTCTTCTCGCCCTACTTGGAATTCAGAGAAATTTTTTTTTCTCCACAGTAAGAATCTTGAAAGACTGTGATAATATCATTCGCTCATTTAATATTTATTGAGCACCTTCAGTGTGCAAGGCACTGGGACAGAGAACCGACAAGGTTTCCACCTTCACGGGGCTGATGTTCTGGGCAGAAGACAGACAACAAACACACACATAAATGTGCAAGCTAACTTCAGACTAAAGGGGTGAAGCGAGGGCATGGGATAGAGACAGGGCCAGGGAAGTGAGCGTTACTTTGTATACGGTGGCCAAGGAAAGTCTTTTTGGAAATGTGGCCATGAAGCTAAGGTAAGGAAAGAATATTCTAGAAAGAAGAGCTGACAAGTGCCGAGGCCCAGAGGCAGGGAAGAATTGGGGAGTTCGAGGTACAGGATAAAGGCCAGTGTGGCTGGATGTCCTCAGCGTGGGGAGGGGAGGCGAGACAGGGTTGGAGAGGTGGGCAGGGAACGCATCTAAGACTCCCAGAGTTCCTCCCTCTCTCCCCAAATAACTGTAAGTCAGTCAGCAAAAGATGAGTAACTAAAACTCTTTCCCTAGGGTTTGTGGGTAAGTTCTGCTCTTCTCTCTGGACCACTGGGCAGGTCGTTTGTACCCGTCTCCCCTTCACCTGCAGGCAGTGGTAAACGTCTAAGTTGTGCTCTGCCCTGAGGGCCGTGGCAGGGAAAGTGGGCAGTCTAGACTTACCCGGGTAGGCCTGCGATGGATTTCCTTGAGCCAGGACTCCAAACTGGGGTGAAATTTGACCACAGCCACAGCTGGCATTTCAGTCAAGCAAAGGCACCCACACTGCCCCAGTTAGCAATGCATTCTGGCAAGCCGCAGGCCCAGTCTTGCAGCTTTGCTTACGCTGAAACACATACACAGAGAGAGAGATGCCTGTTTTGTAATGGTGCTGCCAACGATGCTTCTCTTCTGACCTGCTCAGAGTGGGCACAGCCCAGGGTTTCATCCTGGGGTAGCCCAAGGCCATCTGTGGTCACATGGTCACCACTGTGCTGGGCTCCCAGGGTCCCCTGTGTGGTACCAGGTTAGAAGAAGAGGCTGGGTCAGCTCACCGAGCCATGGGCCTCCCCGAGAGCATGCCCAGCTTTCCTAGACGCCGCCACAAACTGGGCCTGCCTGCAAAACCTGGGCTCAGCCCATCTCCAAAGATGAGAGAGAAGGTCAACTTGGACATCTATCCAGTTTTGTTCAGGAGGAAACTATATGCAAATTCAACCTATATGCAATCGATGGACATGCCCAGGAGGGACATTTTGATGGGATGCTGGGATGGTGACCCCACCCTCCAACCACAGGTGTTTACAGGCTCCACTGGAGTCAGTTCCTAACACCTGTCCACACTGCTCTGCCTCCGGGTAGGTGCCCATCGGTGGCCCTGCGCTCCGCACACCTCCGACGGAAAGGGGCCGAGGAGGGGCTGGGACGGCCTGGCGGAGGGAAACTCAAAGAAGAGTGGAGTGAGCTCTGCAGAGGTGGGAAGCAGACAGGACATTTCTTTCGATTCTGGGGAGAACTGGACCTCAGGACTGTCCTGCCCAAGACAGAGGTAGGCAATCTGGGATTGGAGAGAACTCCCGGGGACACAGAAACCTCTGGAATGTTCGGAGGTGAAAGCACAGAATTCAGAGATTCCTGGCTGCCACCGAACCGAGACTGGAGAGGATTGTTCTGGAGTTGAGGCAATGGTGAGCCATGAACCCCAGAGGCAGGAAAGGAGAGAAGCAGACTCGGCAGACGTTGGCAGCTCCCACAGACCAGCTGACGGGCCGTGTGAGCCGGGAATGGAAATGACGGTCACATGTTGAGGGCCTGGCCCGGACCCACATCAGGCGGTGAGTATTGTCCCTTCTGACCATGAAGGTCAGTGACTCAGGCGTCAGCACAGCCCGGGGCTGACGGCTCTGGCTTCTCACTGTGCCAACCTGTTTGCCCAGAGTGTGAACCTGGGCACGACGGTCCTGCTGCCCCTGCACGTGAGGGCTCACTGAAGGCCAGGGCTCAGGGGCAGAGCAGGGTATGCCGGGTTGACGTGCAGACCTCGACGCCACGGGGTGCGACTCGCTTCCAGGCACCTGTGGGAAGCATAGCTGTGTGGGCCCGCAGTGGAGCTGACAGGTGAGCTGGCTTCTGAATGGTGAGCAAGAGTTGGCCGGATACAAAGTGGGAGAAGGCATCCCCAGGAACAGGAGACGGCCGACGCGCAGGTGTGGACAGGGGTGTGTGTGTGTGGGCCAGAACATGCTTCCCGGTGGGATGGGAACCCATCTCACCACGTGCTCTTGGGAGACAGTATCTCCTACTCTCAGATGCCCTTTTGGACATCGTTGTGATGACGAATGTCTCCTCCCCTCCTTTGATCCCTGACTGTTTTTCAGCTCCTCCCTACGTGAGGCTGACCTCTCACCCCGACCTATGCCCACAGGCTCCACCCAGCTTGATTCTTAGCACCAGGCATTGACCTTCGTATCTTAGACAGGAGGGGCCGAAACAAGGGTGCTCTGGTTTAAGCCTGGATTCTGCTTGGTCTTTTCCGCACAGAGACTTTTGTCTGGTCCCCACAAACTCACAGACAGGCTCTGAGAACAGTGACCTGCCTAGTTTTAAATCTTTCTCTGAACTTTTGAGACCTTTTCTGGAACTTTAGCTCAATGGCTGGGGACCGGCCATGTGCTGAAAGACTTTCCTGCTGCAGATCGCTTCTAAATTGATCCACTGTTTGCTCAGAGAGGCTACTTCTTTCAGTATCCTCTGAAAAAAAAAAAAAAGTCCTGCTTCTAATTATTTATGGTTCCCGAAATTGCTTCGCCGTCTCTTGGAAGTTTCCTCTCATTTACAACTGCGTAAACCCTATGCTCTAAATTATTAGTTCTCAGCCCAGCGCTTTGTGCTCTCTAAATTATGTCAGCATTGGGGATAGTTTTCATTCGTTCGTTCATTCAGTCAGGAGATAGTGACTGAACACCTACTATGTGCTAGGCACTGAGAGTCTAGTGGCGAACAAGATAAAGTTTCTGCCATCACGAAGCTGAAGTTTTAGTGAAGGAAAACCAATGATACCCAAGTCAGGAAATCAATGGGCAAGATATTTAAAGAGTTTGAGATGTACCAGGAAGAGGGAAAAAAAACACTGACGTGGTAAGACAGAATCTGACCGCGGGCAGATGAGGTAGGGTAGGGGAGCTGTCATTTAAAAAAAGAATATAAATGATAAAAATCGCTGGGGAAGACACACTCCAAAAGGTAGGAACAGCATGAGCAAAGGCCAAGTGGTGGGGAAAAACGTCTGGAGGCTCCAAGAGGGAGTGAGGTATGAGATGAGACAGGAGACAGGATGGGGGACGGGAGCCCAATCTTGGAGACCAAAACAAGGTGTTTGGATTTTATTCTAAGAGCATCCTGTGTTGAACCCTATTACGTGAGCTTTATCTTGGTTAGGATGGATTAATAAAAAGTGATTGCTTCGAGAGATCCCAGGAGTATGCTTCTAGGATGGAGACTTCCATAAGTGTAGGAGCTGAATTCAGAGGCAGAAGTTCCCTATGCTTTTTGCAGTGTTCAAGGGGGCTGCAGAGAGATGGCCATGGTCATCTGAAATGTTCACATCAAGTCAAACCCATGCAACCATCCTGAGGATAGAAATTGCTACCAACACTTTTTAGCCTGGCAGCATCATATTCTCCAAGAAATTGTGGTTGTGGGGGCAGGTGTGCAGGGAACAGGAAACTGTATACCAGGCTAGGCCCCGCCTTGTTTTCATTGTAAGATTCACATATGACATTGGGCACCTTTGAGATGTCAGCTTTGGCTAAGAGGTAGTGAAGTTGCAAACAGGGACATGTGTCATTTAGGTGACCTGTTGACACATGTCCCTGTTTGCAATTTCACCTAAATGCCCCTTTGGAACAAAGCTTGTCATATTTTCTGCAGGTCTCTGCCATGGCTTTGATAAACTGCAACCATTTCATCCAAACGTTATTTAAGAAGTGTTTTTTTCCATTAAAAAGTTATAATTAACAACCCTGGCATAAATTTCTTTTCTATCAAAAGTTTATCCACAGGAGACAGCATTCACTCATCATTTTGTGCTGTTATGTCTGTTTAAGTTATAAGAACTTTGGGGTGAATCTTCTCTCACTATCTTGGCTGAACTGGACCATCTTCTGAGCCCATGTGATGACCTGTTTACTTAAAAAGTTATAATTTTAAATAGCTGTACAGATGGAAATTTTCTTCATCTGGCTCAACCAGAAATATAAGGGGTTCTGAAGCTGATATATGACAGTAAATGCCCTCCATCACCTCTAGCTTGAAATAGTGAAGTAGCCTTGTTCCTTGTATTAACTGACTTTTTGCATTTATATCTACTGGAGCGCCAGTGAAGTACCACTAATGTAGAAAAAAAAGTGGAAGAAAATTTACCCCAAATGAAAGATGAAAGGATGGGGATAAAGAAGTCACAGGAAGAATGCTCCGAACAGGAGGGCCAACTTTGGTCTTAAAGCATCAGTATCTTTATGTCTGCTTTTGACTGTCACAATTTCAACAGCTATTACATGTACACACCCGCAAGCATATGCATATATACACATATGCATACACACACACACACACACACGTATTTAAGTATTTATTACAAAAGTATTTTGCAAATGTCCACTCATTCAAATGATAGATTTTTGAGTCTCTACAAGGTGCCAGACAGTACTTTAGGCAGGAGGAATACAGAAGTGGACAAAACAGACAAAAATCTCTGTTCTCAGAGTTTCCATTTTTCTGGCAGGGAATGGGGACCGAATAAAGAAGACACATGAATGAAATATATAAATGCTATGCGGTGGATGATACGTGCTAAGGAAGAGAGAAAATCTGGGGAGGGAGGTAGAGCGTGTTGGAGAGGGAGGTGGTGGTCATGATTTAGGAAATGACCAGGCCAGCTGAGAGGTGAGCTGAGTCCCTAGAGAGGGATGAGGGAGCAGGTCCTGCCAGCGGGAGGGAGGGACCACAGGGCAGCATGCAGATGTGTCATCAAAATATAAAGTGGAGAAGCACAGCTGGTCAAGAGTGGACGTTCTTGACACCCAGACTCAACCCAGGCCCCCCTCCATGGGCAGGAGGACAAACAGGTTAATGTGTCTCTTTCTGGACTTTTCAGTTATTTCTCAGAATTATTAGAAAATATTGCACTGACATTCTTATGCACCTCTGTGTGCATAGAAGCATTTATCTGCGGGATAGATTCTTCATCCAAAACTTTCACAAAGTTAAAGCTTTGAAATGAGTTTCAGTATAAATTATGTTTTGATTCATGCCATTTTGCCAAATCCAGAAACTCTAATAAAAGTTTAGGGAAAAACTCCTCTGAGGGGTTCTTTTTCTATTTCCCTGCCTTTTGCCATTTGCCAAAAAAAAAAAAAAAATAATGATTTTCTTGCCAGTAACTGCTTTTGGTTTAGCCAAAAGCTGAACATCACAGTAGGGATGGAAAGAGTGTTTTGCTCCAAATTGCATAATTTGGCAAACTTTCCTACTACCATAGTCATGTTTTTGCAAGAGTCAGTGAACTTGTAAAGGCTGTCTCTCCATCAGCAATTCACTGTGGCAAAACCATGACAGCATGGCTGCCTCTGTCCCCCTTGACTCCTTCCTGTCTTCCCTGAAGTTCTGGGCTCCTGGAGGTCATTTGTTCTGGGATCCCAAGGTCAGGTCCTCGCCTGGTGTTGTAGACTTTGCCTCTTCTTTATTCCTTCTTGTATTTAAACCCTTCCCCCTTATAACAAGGTATGATATGATATGATATGATATCATATGATCAGATATGATAATAGAAGGCCAATGAGGAGTTCACCTCCCAGAGTGCCCTGGTGTGTATGCGTGTGTGTGCAGAGGCTATGGGTGTGGGCTTCCGGGGTGGCTGATGAAATGCTGTTACATCTTTGTCTAATGCAGTGATAATAATCAATCATGGTGGATAGTCTCTAGCATTCGCCTCATGCTAAACCTACATCTTTTAACTTCATTCCTGTAACAACCCCACACAATAGGAAACCTTCTCCTCATTTTACATGTGGGAAAATCAAGAACAAGACAACAACTCTCAACTAAAAGGTGGAAGAGCTGGGATTTGAAGCCAGGTCTGCTTTGGACTCCGCGTCCCCCAGACTTGACCTTGGTGCATCCTGCCTCTTTTCCTGCCTAGGCTGCATCCGAGGGTGTTTCACATTGAAGGAATGTCTTCTCTGTTCCTCTGGTACAAGTCCAAGCCATGGCCATGGGCCAGTGCTGGGGATCAGAGTCAAAAGCCTTTGTTCAGGGGGGAGGGCATAGCTCAGGGGTAGAGCACATGCCTAGCACGCTTGAGGTCCTGGGTTCAATCCCCAGTACCTCCACTAAAAATAAATAAAGGTAATTACCTCCCCTTCAAAACAAAAAGAAAACTCAACCTGCCCCCCAAGAATTAAAAAAAAAAGTTTTAAAAAATTCTATGTTCAGGGTATTTATGATGCTCCTGGTGACAACTGTGACTCATCTTCCAAGACAGACCTACTATGTGCGGCAAAGTTGACAAACAGATTTAGACTCAGAACCTAAGTTAGAATAGCAGCTTCATCACACACAAGCACCATCACCTTTCTTGGTTTCTTACCTTGGGAAATAGTGACCATAATAACCCTTATAGGTTGTTATGAGAATGAGACAATATGTATGTAGGCACCTACTAAAGGGTGCTTTTATTGTTATTTATTATTATTATTCCAAGAGGAGCAAAGACAATACAAAATTCCATGAGAAACCATGAGTCTGAGTTCCAAACCGAAGAGATAGAAACATTCCTGGGAACCACAGCATGGGTGGACCTTGCAACATCATGCTGAATGAAAGAAGCCAATCACAAAAGGCCACATCTTGGGTGATTTACATGAAGTGTCTGGAATAGGCAAACCTACACAAAGTATTTCACTGGTTGCCTTGGGCTGAGAGGCTTAGGGGGAAGTGAAGAGTGACCTCTTATGGGTCTGGAGTTTCGCTTTGAGGGATGATAAAAATGTTCTAATACTGATGATGCTGATGGTTGTGCGACCCTGTGAACACGCTGAAAACCATCGAATTGTATACTCTAGGGAGATGAATTGTAAAGTATTGGAATTATAGCTCAATAAAATTTCTGTTAAAAACAGTTTACGGTGTATGTTTAGTGAGAAGAAATTGAGAAACGCCATGGTCAGGGGTGTTTATATTCACTGCGTTTCTCCAAAAAAAAAAAAATGTGCTATCTTGTAGGAACCTACAATGAAAAAGAAAATGAAAAAAATATATGATGTACATGTACAACTGAAACATTATGCTGTACACCAGAAACTGACACAGCATTGTAAACTGACTACACTGTAATAAACAAACAAAAATGTGCTGCTGCTTCTTTAGCCAAGGTTCTTAGAGGAAAGTATCAAAAACTAGGTGTAAAGTTGGGAAAAAGAAAAGAAAAGAAAACCTAAAGGCAAAAAAACCCAGGAAGAGAAGCTAGGTGGAAAAATGTGGAAAGCTGAGAAGGCGACTGCCTAGAAGTCTGCACTTGGCTTGATTCACGCTCAGCAGGGCGTGCGTCTGGAGCTGTTTGTTACAGGGCGATGGACAGATCTGCTGTGATTCATCCTCAGTCTCTTGTGGGGAATCCACGTGACCAAATGGTCTCCCTGAAACAGCAACCTGGCCCCGCCCCGTGGGCCACACAGATGCGTGTGTGGCAAAAAGCCAAGGCAAGATGAGGACAATTGGGCGTTTGTGGTGTCAAACCATGGTGTCCGAATCCTAATGAACCGACCGATCCAGGTCCAGCTCCCCGTGTTTACTCCTCAGCAGGTGTAACATCCGCCAAAAGATGAGAAGATGCAGAAGTAACTTGGTCATAAATGTCTTGTCTCAGAAAAGAGCCAATATCTATAAAAGTGCCTGGCTCATGTCAGGACCTTCATGGACGTTTGTGGAAAGTACTGTTGTTGGAAAGAACCCAGCCATAAAAGATCTTGTCTCCCTTCCGGACTCTTAGGTAGTTAGTCAATTTAGCAGGAAAAAAAAAAAAGAATTGAGCTGCTCTTTGGACATAATCATAATTTTTATTTCTGGTGATGCCTTCCAGTTTGCAGAGTGCTCCTGTATCAATAGCTCTTTTGATTTTTGAACAACACCGAGGGGAGGCACAGAATGGTAGATGGCAGACTCAGAGGTGGCCAGTGGTTTTCAAGGTCACATGGTCAAGGCAGGGGACACGATCCAAACCCAGTCCTCTTCCCAGGGCACATGAGCTGAAGTTACTTGATGTGGTTGGTCAACTTCATTTTTCAACCTTTTAAGGGATTCTAGTGATGCTATAATTTAACCAGAAAGAGGATTGTTGGTAAAAACATCAGATATGGTGACATTAGGTGTTGCCCAACCAAGCTGTCCCTTGAGACCAAAATGAAAGCGTGAACTGAGCCTAAGAGCAGAGAATCCAGTGCCTGTGGGAAAAGGAGCTTCACAAGGTGGTCAGGAGCACAGATTTGGAACCACATTCTGGCTTCACCACAGGTTTATCACCCATATATTGGGGAAATGTTACTGTAATATAAGATTGTTGCAGGCGTTTAGTGCACTACTGTGTGCTCTGTGTCTAGCACAATGCCTGGTGCAGAGTAAGTGCTTATTAAAAGGGATTTCCTATTGCTCATTTCCTTCTGTTCCCTTTTATTTCATCCTCTTGGTTGTCATTTGCTCAGGGAAGTTCAGGGTCATCTCACAAGAACTGAGGATGTCGACCACTTGTAAGGAGGCATAGAAACACCTGTGGAATTCAGGGTCATCTTCGTGGGGAAGGGGTGATGGGTTTCCTCTAGCTCCATATTTGAAAGCAGAGGCCATTCTGATTAAGCCTGTTCTCCACTTTCTCCAAGTGCAATCCATCCATTCATCCATCCATTCTGCATGTATTCATTTCTTTCCCATCATTTGTTAAGCCCCAGTCATGACCTAGATTTGAACCCCAGGCAGCTCGACCAGTGCATACCCAACCCTCTGCTGAGCTGGAAAGGCTGGGTGCCGAGTCACAGGAACCCTGGATCAGAAATGAGCAGGAAGACCTTGCACTAGAAGGCAGGTTGGACTTGGGGTGGGTCATCTTGCGACCACACACAGAGGGCCGGGGTGATGTGAGAAATGGGACTGAGGTTCATGTGCATCTCAAAGGCAGAGCTGCGATCAGAGACCAAGTTAGCTGGCCAAACCAGAACGCATAGCCTGAGTCTGGTTTCCCCACAGGCTGGACGAGGTTAGAACACAGAGGTCCCGCAGGGGGCATGCGCAGGCAGAGAGGCGGTGAGCTGGATGTCCAGAGGTCAAGGCTTCAGTCATGGAGGCTGAGGCAACAGGTGCCTGTCTGGTTTCAACACTGCAATCTGAGCATCTGGACACAGGACATGCATGGAGAGGCTGAGACATGAGTTCAGAATTGGGGAATCGGGGAATCTAGGTAAGTGGTCCACCCAAACTCCCCACCAGACACTGAGGGTGACCCAGCTCAGGGCCTTCAGCCCCTAACCTCTGGGCAGGCCCAGGCTAGCAGATAAGTGCTCCCCTTCCAGGCAGAGCTCTAGCCTTCAGGAAATGGAGCTTGCAGCTGGGGGGTCCTATAGGGAATACCATTAGCTCTCAAATGCCCCAATTTATTCCCGATTATCCTAAGAAATGAGAAGTAGATGTAAACTAATAAGAGGTTCAAGTTGAAAATCTTTGGATTTCTCAACCAAAGCAGGTGTTGTTAATCAACTCTGTTCAGCCTCCTTTGAGCCCAGGAACCAATCACTGTGGCTGCAGGTGACGTCTCTGTGTGGCCCACACATCCCTCCTCTTATCTTTTACTAAATCTTTGGTGTGCACCTGTGTGACAAGGTCAGATACATTCTTAGCACTTTGTCCAGTTTCAGCCAGTACTTGCTGTAGCTGAACGTGGGTTACAAATCCAGGCCTTACATAAAACGTCAGCAGTGTGCCAGTAGGGAGAGTGGAAAATGCCGTTGAAGAGACGAACTGAGAGCGCAGAAAACGCAGCTCAGTGGGGAGAGCGCCAGATTCCAGTCTTGGCTCTGAAATTAAATTGAAATTAATTGAAATTAAAATTTCAATTTAATTAACTGGACCATAACCTGGATTGGTCTCCGTGTCACTGACGGTTACTGAGGGATCTTGCTTGAGCTCCTTATTTGACTGTCACAGTGATCTGATGAGATTGTACAGGTAGAAGGACTTGGGAAACCAAAAGAGCTCAATTCTTTCACTTAAAAGAATTTGCCAGTAGCAGCATCTTGGTCGCTAACTAAATGTGGCCAGGGGAGGGTGATCAAATACGAAGGGCAGACAGAGCTGGCGTCCCCTGGGGTCTTTGCTGTCTCGAGGATGAGACTGGGCCTCAGCTGCTCGGAGAGGAGGAAGCAGCGTGGGAGGAACAAGATGGAGGAGCAGGGTCTGGGGCCCGGGAGAGAAACAGAGGCAGGAAGGATAAGGCGGTCCCCTCATGTGCAACAGGTGAAAGTCATGTCCAGGAACCCCGGAGCCTGAAAAACAGAGGCTGACAAGTTCAGAAAGGGGGACTGCTGACAGCCGGCCAGTGACCCCGCAGGCACCAGGGCGCAGCTGTCTGAGTGGGTAACCGGCGTCTCCCTGTCACCTCCCCTTACCAGGCCGGGTCCAAATGACAGCAGAGGAGACACCTAAGAAAACTCTAGGTAAGGATAAATAAGGTTGTGTTTTCAAACTGGAGCATGTATCTGAGTCACCTGGAGGGTGTCTTAAAACACAGCTTGCCAGGCCCCACTATAAAATTTCTGATTCAGTGGTTCTGGGCGGGGCTCTCCCCTAGAGAATTTGCATGTCTATCTAGTTTCCAGGTGCAGCTCCTCTGCTGGGCTGGGGGTGGCACTTAGAGACCCAAGCACACAGTGGCAGTTGTTATGAATTCTTGACCCGTGAAAGGGAAGGTGAGCAGAGGGAGGATGTCAGGGGCGCCCTGGCTTCCTCCTCCCTGCAGCAGGTGTTCTAACCTGGTTGCATTTCGGGCTCAGCCCCACCCAGGGGTGGACACTCGGCTCGGAGCCCTGGCGTGGGCGGCGCTGATACCGCCTCCTCCATCGCGTGTTCATATCAGATGTGGACAGACCTTTTGCCAGAGCACCTGGTTCCCCCTCCGCTTTACCTCCAAGACTTAGGGATGCTCAGGACAGGTTAGAACTGCTACTTGTGGACACAAACAGTGTAGGGGTTCCTTTTCTGTTTTTGGAATATTTGCAAGCAGAAGAGCATCTGCTGCATCATGCTCAATCTCTTCCCTGGTGCTTTGTCTACTTTCCTCGAGGCTGGAGAGCGGCTGTGATAAACGGGTTACGTTTTCTCACTTTCTTTGATTCTTCTGAATTAGTTGTGCATCTTAAGCTCGGGGACGTTTGGGTGGCCAGTTTACTATCCATTTTGGATAAACTTCTTTGCACAGTCTTAGCCATGGGATTGGTAATTCAGGGAGGTTCTCCCCTCCCCCCCACCTCTTCTTCCTTCCTCTCCTTCCCCCCATTAAGAAGCATAGAAGCTCCACACTGTTCATTCACTGTTTTCTAAATGCTCGGGTGGTGGGGAGAGAGACCAAGTAGACTATAAAGAGAAGCAGAGTGTTACTCAAGCGTAGAGAATGGAGTGGTGGTGGGCATGGCTGGGACAGGGCCCTTTCTCTCAACAAATGCTTCCTAACTCTGGCCACCTGTTAGACTCATCTGGTAGCCTTTTATAATCATTTATGCTCAGGACGTGAGATTCTGATTGAAGTTCATCTGGGATGGGACCCACGGCATGAGAAAATGTCAGTCTCTTCAGGGACTTCTAATGTGTAGTCAAGCCGGAGATTCGCTGTTGTAAACCGGTTTCTCGTAACAACACCTGGGTGCTGAGCACAGCTGCACTTTTGTGTGACTTCCTTTTAACAACCACAAGCCACGCTGAGGTGGGTTGGAGGCTGCCACCTATGGGGTAGTTTAGAAGTCAGCCCCACCACCTAAGTTTATAGACAGGCAAGAGAAGGAAGTAGGTATCTTGAGACCAAGTAGGCAAGGTCAAAATGCAAGTTGAGAGAGAGGGCAAAAAAAAAAAAAACAAAAAAAAACCCCAGGCTGAGGATGACAGAGGCTGGGACCAATTCAGGAATATGAGCCAAAGTTCAGCACCAAGAGAGCACACTCCCGAGGGCGGGTTAGCCCAGGCCCCTGGAGGCAGCACAGGGATAAAGATTAATTCCAGAACCAATGGCAGCCCAAGTCAGGAAGTCCATATGTCCTGTGTCCCGAGCCAGAACTGGGGGAGTAGGACTGAACTCACCTGGGTGTTCACAGACAGGATAGGAAATACGGGAACCTAGGAGGGCGTAAAAAGAATAAAAAGTGCAGAGGATTGTTTGGTCTATGTCATACTCAGCAACCAGCTCCATTGTTTTCATCAGACGGACCAAGTGTGTCTGATATATTGATATAGCCCGAGATGATGGGAACCCAAACACAGTGCTCTCTGAGGACACCACCGTCATCCCTCAGTATCTGCCGGGGATTTGCTCCAGGACCCCCAGGGATACCAAAACCTACAGATGTGCAAATCCTTTAATTTTTTTCTGTTTTTTTGTCTTTTGTAAAAATTAAAGTCTGGTTGATCTACAATAATATATTAGTTTCAGGTGTGCAACATAGTGATTCAATGTTTTTATAGATTATACTCTGTTTAAAGTTATTATAAGATAATAGCTATATTCTCTGTTGTTCAAGCCCCTTATATTTGCAAATAACTTATGCACATTCCTTCATATACTTTAAATCATCTCTGGATTACTTATAATATGTAATACAATGGAAATGCTATGTAAATAGTTGCTGGAACATGGCGAATTTATTTTGCTTTTTGGAACTTTCTGGAACTTCTTTTTTCCCAAATATTTTCGATCTGTGATTGGTTGAATTCAATGGCTGCAGAACCCCCAGATATGGAGGATTGAGTGTACTCCTTACTCTTTATTACTGCAAATGACTTCCGTGGGGAATCTTGTTAAAATGGTGACTCTCATCCAGTAGATCTGGGATGGGGCCTGAAGGGCCTGAGGGGCCCGAGACTGCATTTCGAACAGTCCTTCAATGAGGCTGATCTGAGGACCACTCGAGCAGCAAGAGCGTGGTGGACAGGGAGACAGGGCTGATGGCTACTTAAAGGCGTTGAAGAACACCTGGCAGACACCGGTTTGGTCTAATGGTTGTGGAAATTGACACATGCTTTTCCTCATTCCTCAGATCATTTAAGGGAGTCTATTGGTTTTGCTGGAGGGTCCGATTCCTTGAGAAAAGTAACTTTCTGCAGACAAGGACAAGGACAGCATCACCCTCCTCCTGCCCACACATGTCCCTTACAGAAGAAGGATATTCTAAGGAGTGAGCCAGGCTTGAGTTGACCTAGTGGAGCAAGGACCACAAATAAGTAACCTGTTACCTGGGAACAGAGCAGTAATTCTTTCATAGATGAATGTCAATGAGGTATAATTTTCTGCTGTAGCAGAATTTCTACACCTGACAGTATTCTTAATATACTTTAATTAAGAGGTTAATCTGTTGTATAAATTGCTTTTCTCTGAAGCCACCTGAAATCAATTTAAACTCAATTACAAGTGGTTAGCTATTGTTTATGTGGTTAAAGATTAGAGAATACATTTTTGCTTGTCAGGAGCCATCTGAGCAAATTTCGAATGTCACGATCAGAGGAGAGTCTGAATAGTTGAGTGCTCTTTAATGGGCATGGAGAAACCATTAGAAAATGTAATCAGTCATATTTGATGACTTGACCTTGGGACTCAGCTTGAAAAGGGTCTAATCATGTCTGTCCCATAAGTGCCACCGGGATTGCTCTGCTGAAATTAATTGATCATTACATGGTTTCTGAGAGCCTAATATACCCCATTTGACGGAATATAAATTGCAAAAATAATCTGTAAATTATATAACAAGTCTTAGAATACATTTGCCCTCTGTCTGTTTAGCACAGATTAAATCTGACAGCTAGTTTCAAAATGATCAAAATTGCTTAACTCCTTGAATCGTTTGGAATGCTTGAGTTTCACAAAGGAAAAAAAAAATCTATTGCATGACACGTGCCCAGTCTATGAATGTGAATTACAATCCATTTTCCATCAGTAAAACGTAGAGATAAAAGGAGGTCTTGAAAAGGTTTTCTGGGGCTTGAATGCATTATTTTGTTCAATTGCTTAGTAAAGTACTTAGCGGCTATTAAAAATTTGGATGCGTGTCAGAGACAAGGAAACTGTTTTGAATCCTATCCACTTCTGTGCTAAGTGTATGAAAGAATTACATGCCTCTAATAGGCCAGCCAGCTTGCTAATGTGATATCCCAGAGCCTGGTTGAGTGATACATAGTGACAGTGCACTCCACTGATTAGGGGTGGGTTAAAGGTTTCTTGTCATCCTTTCAGGTGTCAAAGTGATGCATCCAATTACCTCCTCTGTTTGTGTGTATTCTTCTGGGATCAACGCATTCTGCCATTATAGTGTACACATTCCATGACATTTTGGTTAAAGTTGCAGAAAGTCTCCCTCTAGAACGCTTCCCCATCCCCATCCGCCTGAGAATTAGTAAAATAATTTTCCTTTGGGCTGACACTTTTCATAAGTGAAATAAACCTTCCAGGATTTTCTCCCATAAATGGTGAATGGTTAACTAATGGGTAGACAACCATTGTTTCTGGCTAATTGGCCCAGTGAAAGAGTACCACATTTCTGGAGCCTGACCAAAAAAATGTGATGGAGTGGTCACAGAGCAGTGTTTTGCAGAAGAGACTGGGACAGCTCCCTAGATGCCAGGATGGTGGTAGGTGTTCTGGGAACTGTACTTTGAAAGCTAACATCTCTTGGAAGTTGAGTGAGAGGTGAGGCTCAGGCATATTTATTACGTTAGGGCTCTGGGTCAGACGACACGTGGGTTCAGATCCACGCTCTGTCCCTTACTAATTGTGAGCCTTTGGACAGACTTCTCAGCTTCTTAAAGCCTCAGTTCCTCCAGCTGTAACACGGAGATCGTAATGAAGATTGACAGCAGCAGGGTGTATAAAATGCCTGGGAGGGCGTCATGCACGTACACTTCCCAAGATGGTCGTCATAATGAAGCAAAGCATTATGATTTGGTGCCTCTCTTTCCTGAGCCCTAAACTGGGGTGCATGACTTGAGAAAGGATTTTTCCCTGGCTTGTGAAATTTTCATATGAAAAGTCTTACAAATTTACCAAAAGGAAGCCGCCTGTCTTTTTTTTATTTCACAGATAACCTTTAGTTCAGCTCCTTTTGGAGCAAGGATGGGGGTGAGGGACAGGGAAGGTGTTCAGGACAAGCTCCGTGCTGGGAGGCAGGGGCCTGAGTTGGAGTCAGCCGTAAACCAGCTGTGTGAAGCTGAGAGCAAGCCGTCCCTCCTTCTCTGCGCTCCGTTTATCTGTGTAAAATGACAGGGTTGAACCGATGTCTGTTAAGGCTGTTTAGAGCACTGAGAGGCCATGAGTCTACACTGCCGGCCATCTCTGTAAGTCTGCTTCCTGCTCCCCAGCCAGGACAAGGTCAGAGGGTGGGCAGCGCAGTGACCCCATATCTGTGGCTTTCCACCTCATGCCGCCTGACTGCTCTGTCTGTGGCTCATATGGTCCTACGTGGGTGGCCACATGTGGGTGGCCATTCACTAAGGAAGGGTCACAGGGCCTTTAAAAATCATGGCTCCCTTCGAGAAACATAAAACAAAAATCCTACATGTCCTCAATTCAAAGAAGCCTCCTCCACTTTGTGATTTGGGGAGTGACGCTCTGTCGCACCTCCTCCCACCCTTCTCCAAATGAGAAGAGATCACTAAAGGGCATCCTGAAGGTCAGAGTCAGCCCGCAGATGACGTTATTTGTGTCCTCCTCCAAGAGAATCTCCGCCATTGGAGTTGGTTCCCAGCATTTAAAAACCAGAAGATTTCACATAAAACCCAGATTGCCAGCTTCTTTTGAAAAATGAACAAAGAAGAAAATATCACCAGAATTTCCCTGGGAAGGATGACCCAGTTCTTAGACCAGAAGGTGAAAAGCCCTCCCAAGATGTGAAAAGGGCAGTGCCGCGACTCTGTCTCCCCGAACCTCTTCGAACTGACACACGACCAGTCACCACCTTGAGACCCTTGTTGCAAAGGAGTGTCTGGGAGGACCTCCCTCCTGCCCCCTGGCTTGCTTCACTCCTTCAGGTTGCCCACCAGACCTTCCTAAGCATTTATCTGAGCCCCTTCCATGGGTTCATGAAGTCTAACCTTTCAGAGTTCCCTGTGACCATGACCATGAGATTTAAATAAGTTATACATCACTTTGCAGAAGGCTCTGAGTGCACGACTTGCTATGAACAAAGAGGAGAGAGTTTGGGGACACAAAGATTCTAGCCTGGGCTAGCGGATTAAACTGAGAATCTAGGAAGGGTGGGTGTGGGAGTGGGCTTGACAGCGCTCACAAACCTCCCTGGACCAGTGGTTCTGAAAGGCAGCAGGAGGCAGGCAAAATGGGGAGGGACACAGCCCTTTCTCTATAGAGCGATTCGCTTCCTGCCTGTTTCTCCTGGGGCATCAGTGCTCCCAGCCCTCTACTCTCCGCAGGACAAAGAATCCCCAAGGGCAATAGAACAGCGGAGAGGAGGCTTGGAGCAACCTCACTGCAACTCATTTTGGGACAGAAACACATATAAATAAGCATGCTGCCCCTGGACCTCTGTTTCTCAGATGCTAAACTGCCTCCCAGCCCTGACTTTCTACACTTGTGTTTTCTTGGCTGTCCCGTAAGAACTGTGCCTTCTGGGCACGCGTGAGGTTTCATCTCCAGTGTAAACCTGTGTTCAGCTTCCCATGATATACCCCGGTTGGTTTGCCAGTCGGGTCACAGGTGAGTCCTGTGGAAAGCAACCCTGAAGAAAGTGCACTCTGGAGCCGGTTTGTATTAGAACCACAGCATCACAAAATCAAAGCTAGTGAGGACCGCGCCGTCAGTGGCTAACGTCAACCCAGGGGATCGAGTGAGCTGTGCCGGTCAATGACTGACCTCAGAAAGAGTCAAAGGCCATGAAATCAGTATCTACATAGTAACCTCAGTACAATATTCAGCTTTACCTTGAATCGAGTCATTCGCTTGAGAACTCAGCTACTGAAACAAATGCAGGGACAGGTGCCAGCAGAGTACACGTGCAGACCAGAGGAAATTCCGACCAAGGAGATAATCTCCATTGATTTAGTCACACAATGCAAGGTTTCACTCCTGTGCAAAACACTTTAACAGGCCAAGGCTTTCGGCTTTGTACTCTAAAGGCTCGAACTCCATCTCCCCAGAAATAGCAAGCATCCTATGTCACGTTCAGTTCCTTCTGTCAGCTGAATTGTCTGGCATGAAATTTGGGGGTTGAATCGTTTTGTCTAAAAAGGAAAAAAAAAATAGGTCATTTGCTTTTTCTCTCCATAATTCTTTTGTTCGTTCACTGGGTCCTTCAGCCAAATCCTATTGAAGGAATGAAATGTGGCTTACACTGCATGCAGATGGGATGTGAGGTTTGAAACTCTCCTAAAACTGTCAGAATATTTGTTTAAAAATAGTTAAAAACACAAAGTCTTTCATCCTTATGCAAATACCATATTTGTAGATTTTCCACTAACCCTTTGTATGTATATTTATATGGTTGTAATATAAGTTAACACATAATTTTTCATTTGGCCTTTTAACTCTATACACTTGCTACATAGGCTTCATTTTTAATGAGTGGAGAAGAATCTGTCAAATGAATGTACGTACCATTGTGGCAGATGGCAAAACCACTTCTAATTCTGTTTCTGCATCCTTTGCGTTGTGATTTTGTAGCTCCTTCCATCAGGGGATGAAGTGGGCTCGCCTTGTGACTTCCTCTGATCACCCGAATGTAGCAAAAGTGATGGTGCGCTGATTCCAAGCCCATGCCTCAAGAGCACAAGGGGCCCTGTACTTCTCCTTGCCTTCTTGGAACCCTGCTATAGACTACTGTCATGGGAAAAGTCCCGAGCTAGCCTACTAGAGACTAAGACACCATGTAGAGTGGGGACCGGTCATCCCAGCCATCACAGCTAACCCCTTCTAGACCAGCAGATGCTGACTGACCTGCCGGCTGGTCAGAGCTGCATGAAGGAGTCCATCTAAAACCAGAAGAAATCCCCAGCTGACCTGTAGACTTGTATGTAAAAACAAAGGCTTATTGTTTTAAGCCAGAGTCTTCTGGCACTTTGTTATGCAGCAATAACTAACTGATACAGCCATGATCCTCTTAGCTTTTTCTTTGGTTGTTGTTAATGTAGATGTTTCCAGATTTTCTCTATTATAAAACAACAGTGTGATGAACATCTTGGCACAAGTGGAGAATATGTTTCTATGAGGATTTTCATTTTGTTTAAGGAAACTGGCAATTAGATTTTCTCTCCTGTAGCACTTACCAAAATACTATATTATGGAGTGAAATTCTGGCCTCGTCTGTATAGAATTATTATTGTTGAGCAAATCTAAGCTTTCGTCATGCATAAATGCTTTATATGGCCGTATGTAGGGAGCAGGTAACATGTACTTTCCTTATGGAGACACAAGGCACAGGACCCTATCCAGTCTCAAACTTGACAAACCTCAAAAAACCTTAGAAGCGCGTAGAAACGTATTTCTGCTGGTCAAACCCTGAGCATATTGACACCTCTTAGTGGCTCTGAAGAATAACCCATATTCATTATTATTTTTTTAACCATTCCATCTTTTCTCCTCTAGAGAAATCCATGATCACCCCAATGTCTGGCTGCCTCCTGAACAGGCCAGACCACCTGCTGGGTAAGCTGTGGCCACACAAATGGTATATTTGGTGGAAGTCTCTAACAAGTCATTTCTCTGAATGAAAAGTCATTCTAACTAATGACTGCTTCATATAGACTGAAATGGCCCAATAGGAATAGCACTAATCATTTATAGTTTCCTTCTTTATTTGTATTATAAGCCTTGCCCAATGTCTATACTACATCAGTCTGCAAAGATCCATATTTGAGAATAATTGGCTATGGGAAATACTGGTCCTCAAAGATCCATTCCTTTACTAGATTAGATCACAGGACAGCAGTCTCACCATGAGGTTTACTTTAGGTCCCTTGGCTCATCATTATCATTCTCATTGTTGGTGCTGTTATTGAGCTCTCTTTAAGAAAAGAATTTCTTTTCTTGAAAGTTTTTTTTTTTTTTGTAAAAAACATGTTTGGAGCTTTGAAAATCTGTTCTTGAGGATATTGTCATTTGTCTTCCTCACCATTTTTTACATTACAAACCAAAACATACATTCTGTTTAGACCTTGAAGTTGTTTTGTAGAATCTCTCCTTTGGTAAACTGTTACGCTTCCTTTTATTAGTTATTGAGAATTAGAATCATCCTGTTGCCCTTTTTCTTTGCCTAGTAAGAAGCTCAGTTGTGTCTTTGCCTGGGTCATTCTATAACTCTTTTCCTCCCTCCATGGCTTCATTACTATTTTTATCTTTATTGCATTTATATATTTACCTATTATATTTGTATATTTTTGCAAGTTCTTTTGAATACTTTTTGCTACTGTTCCTGCCCTTATTCTGACTATGCAGGCTTCCAGAAAAGTCTTAGTTGCTCTGATAGCTTACCTTAGCAGAAAATTAGAACTAACATCATGGAGTATGAGAACCATCTGGTCCTTCACTTGTTTTGCAGAGAAATAAGCAGAAGCTCTGAAAATCTGCCCACTTGAAGGGTGTTTGGTGTAGCGGTGATAAGGCCAGCTCTAGGACAGAGGGTCCTACTCACGTTCTCTTTGAATTACATACGTTATCTCCAGTATCCTTTGATTAAAAATGTGAAAAGGATTCCTGTATCATTTCACTAAGCATAAGGATCTTCACGATTAAGAGAAAGATACTAGGCTTTTTTTCTTTTTTTCCTGAATCAGTAGATGCTGTATTTTCCAAGCATTTCTGGCATCTCCCTTTTCTCACCCAAACCTAAATAAAGTCCAACAGTTTGGTAAGATAATTCTGAATTTTACAATGTCCTTAACCACTTAATGTGATTCTTG
Source organism: Vicugna pacos (assembly GCF_048564905.1). Lineage (NCBI taxonomy): Eukaryota > Metazoa > Chordata > Mammalia > Artiodactyla > Camelidae > Vicugna > Vicugna pacos. The sequence continues at coordinate 12,492,020 of NC_133000.1, read as the reverse complement.
TTTCTTGAGTTACACACTAAAAAAGCCAAGAGTGTGGGTTATCTGGTTCCCGACGTTCCCTCCCCATTTGTCCTGAGAGCCCAGACTGAAATGTGTACTTCTGACTCCTCCATATTCCCTCCAGGGTCACCGTCACCTTTCTATGAATGGAGAGAGACAAAAACTACCACAGCTGCCTGCATTCCACTTCTGGAGAAATGGGAGCCTCAGGTTAGAATCAAGTGCTACAAAGGTCATCAGGGCGAAAGCGCTCCTTGTACCCCTCTGCATCCGTAAGAACCCCCATTCCCATCGGTCCTCACGTATCTCAGGCCCCCTTCCTACACAGCACTGCTCCATGAGACCTGGGTCTGTTACCATGCACCTAAGGTCTGCTCGGATCAGGGGCTCAAGTGATCATGCAAACTTATACCCAACTTGTAAAGCTAGATTATTTGTTTATGAGCAGCCATCATACAATAAAATTGCATCTCCCTAAAGAAATGTTTTTTTTTTTTCTCCCTAAAGAAATGATCATTTCATTTGTCTTTATTAAATCTAAGGACATAGCTGAACCGGAAGTGTGTAATAAGCATCAGTAATGAGCTGAACACTTTAAAAAGCTTTCAAACATTTTTCAGACCTGTTTTTTTCTTAATGGAATGCCTGGTGAACCATCTCAAATCTGATATTTAAATGGATGTGTTTTATTGAACGAAACTAGAATCTGAAAATGTTCTCTGAAACAAATTGATCGAGCAATACCAACTTTTTTACTGCTTTGCCCTCAGGGACCCTGCTCTTAACAAAGCTTCTATCTTCTTATCACTGCCTTTACTTACCCATTCAACAGATTTTTCGTTTACTGTCCAAATAAAGAAAAGATGTGTGTATAGTGTGGGTAGGAAAGAGTCAACGGTGGGACTGGGTCCCACAATCACGGGGAGGTTCCAGGATGTGGTGTCTGGGGTTGAATGTCACCTAAAATCACAGACAGGCAATTTAAGTAGTAATAAACACGATACTGATTATTATTTGCTAACATTTGTTGGAATCCTGTTATAGGTGGTCGGTTAATCTGCTTCCTCCTTTTCAGACTTAATTATCCCTTTGTTTACTAATTCCCACGACAAACGTTTACTGAATGCCCTTCGATAGGTAATGATTAGATTTCATTCATTCACTGATACCATTGTGAGCTGGGCAGTGATCCAGATGTGGGGGGTATCGCCGTGGACATAATAAGTCCTGGTTCTCAAAAAGTTTACATTCTAGTGGGGTAGGGGGCAGACAATAGACAGATCTATGGCATGTCAGGTGGTCATAAGTGCCAATAAAAAACAGAAGTCAGGAAAGAGTGACAGTGACAGAAGCAAAAAGAAAAAGAGTAAAACGTTTTATGAAGGAGATCAGACAGCATATGCATATATGTGTTCATCTGAGATCTTGAAATTGTTAAAGGTTTTTTTTTCCTTTAGAGTAAATTCAGATAATCTACATCTCTTTAGGGCAGCAATTCTGCAATTTACCCTAACTTGCTAAAAGCTCCTCTGCTCTGCATTTGAACACCTTCAGAGACGGTACCTGGAAAAGGAAAATAGTCCAGAGCAGCAGGAGCATATGACCCTGGAGGTCACCCTGTCCTTAACTTGTCAAACACCATTTGCAGCCGGTCTGACGTCAATCAGCAAGGGTTGACATATGATTCATCTGTGTTCGTACCATTGTTGGTTCCTGTTATTGTTTTTCTCCTCGCATTGTAGTTAATCATTTGTTGGAGTTCAGTTAAACACTCACGTGCTTTATTAGGCCTTTTCTTACAGTTTCGTCTGGGCCAGACCCTTGGTGAAGATGTAGGTGCGGGTCAGGTCCCCACTGGTGATCGAAGGCCCCTCTCCTGTTCCCAAGGGGGCCAGCACGCTGGCACGAGAGGCCAGAATAAATAAATCCAATTTGTAAACCCAAATTACAAATAACCATAGGTTGGAGGACAAAATGTGTCATTCTTCATACAAGTGAACTTTAGGGAACCTCGAATTTTCCCTTTTTACTCTGAAATTATTGTCAGGTTTTAAAATAATTCGATAATGAGCCATTGACCTGAATCCACACCAAATAATTAGAGAAGGGAGGACAATGAGGATGTAGGTATAAACACAGGCAGGACGGAGACCAGACTCCACCAGGATTTCAAAAACCCAGATCTGCTTACAAAGTACATTCTAACCCAAAGTTTCCGAGTTGAAACGTCACTCCTAAGACATGCAGACACAGAAGGGATAGCTTAATGGAAGTCTCCTACTGCCCAGCTGGGGCGAGGCACAGACCTCAGGAGGCTTCAGCACGTTTTGCTTCCTTTCTTTCTTTTTTTCCCCTAAAATGTCCTCCTTCTTAGCGTCACAGCAGACAGGACAGACACCCTGGCCCCGCCTTGCTCCGTCTGGGTTGGGAAGCCTTCCTCCTTCCCATTTGTCAGAGGGCTGTTTGTCTTCAAACACAGAAAGAGGTAGATCTCATTACCATCAACAGCGTCTCTCTGACCAGGCTCCAAGTGCAACTTCAGACCAGCCTGGAGTCTTTCAAAGCCAGGCCGAGCCTAAGGCTGGGCCCTGCGTGCAGAAACGGCTAATGACTTGCTGGTAAGCACCCAAGTTCCAGAAGCCTGCAAACACTTGAAACAGGGCTTCGGAAATGAAAAAGGAGTTTCTCCTCTTCGTTCATCTCATCACCATCTGGCTAGCTTTTATAATCCTTATTGCACTACGATTAATTTTTTATGCCATTGATTTCTGCTAATTAATTGTAATTACCAAGAACAGGAAATTTCAGCGTGACTAGACCATGTTTACCTGGAATGGCAAAGTTGGAGAATGACTCCTTAAGGGATGTTTCTTGGGACTGTCACATTTCAAAAGCTGAGTGGAGCCTCTGAAATCAACTGGTTCAAAGAGTTCACTAACAGATGAGCAAACCTGTGTGAGTTAGCCCAGCTAGTTAGAGCAAGGACGAAAATACCAGCTTCCATATCTGGTCCAAGGATGTTTGTACCAGGCTAGGCTCCATTGCCTCGAGAACTAGTTCAAACCAGAAGCAGCCACTCCTCTCCGTTAGGGTGGAATCATCAAATCCAGGATGGAATTTGGTCAAAATGTCTCATTGCATCATCACATGGTTTGAAACTCCAAGTTCTTTGGACACAGAGTTCTTGTCTATGTGATGTGAACCACTAAATTCTCCGGAAGAAAAATCAGTCCAAACACTTGGCTGGTGTCTTAGAGGAAAAAAAAAATATATCTGGGCGATTAAATTTTTAAAACTGAATTAAGCAGCTGTGTTTGCATCCTGTGGGCACTCTCATTAGGTCTAGACGAAGTTGTCCAAAGCTAGGGTTGGGTCATAGAATTGTACGGTGGTTCTGTCATAGCAACATGTGATGTATCAGCCCTCGGTTTTTGTCCAGGGTGACGGGAAGCTCCACATTTTAGTCCAGTGGTTACTAAACTGTCAGGCTATGCGTCACTTCGGAACATCAGAATTGTTTTTTTCAAATAAAATAGTTATATGTACTCTCCACACATAAAATAGATAGGGGTGAGATTTTATGTTTAAAATGATAAATTTCTCCTCTCTAAAAAGAATAAATGAGAAAAATAAAATTGTCTTATCGACTGACACTTGAACTTGTGAGTTAGAAGGGTCAGTTTTAGTCTAAGAGCTGTGTCAACACCTAATTCATCTCTGTATATGGATTTACTGGCACCGTAACTTATTCATCTGGTCTATCCGGTGCTCAGCACATGATATGGCTCACAGGAAGGGTGAATACATCAATGACTCTTAGCTTGTGAGCTTCCGAAAGGCAGGCACTACATCTTAATTCACCATTTATCCACCCCTCCCTGAAATGACACCTACTGCCAGAACTTTAACAAAGTCGTCGTCTGTAGGCGCCTGACGGATATTGATTGGATTAGAAGGTAATGAGTTTGTACATAATGAGGTTAAGTAAGGGTGGTCCACGGGAGCGCTCAGGGCAATGCAGGGCTGTGGCCAAGGCAGGAAGTTCTGTGGGGCGCTGTCACTGCAAGGTGAGGGCTGAACTGGAACTGAATGTGTCAGTTTGCCTCATACAGACTCTTCCTCCTCGTGGCACATTTTAATAATGGCATCCTGTGTGGTCTGGGTGGTCATCAGGTCAGGGACATTTTCAGGTCCTCCTCTAGCCTTATAGATTTTATCTCTTCTGTGGCCCTTTTGGCCTCTTCAGGTCACCCCCTCCCCCGACGCGGGTCTTCGTCATCTTTCCCTTGAGCTATAGCAATATCACTCCACCTAGTACAAGTCCACCGGACTCGAGAGTCCACTTTTGCCAGTTCATGTTGTGCTTTGTTAGAAATTTTTTTTTCTAAAAGCCAGATCTGGTCAATGAACTCACCTGCTTCAAAGCCTTCAATGGCTCCCTAGTGTCTGTAGGCTAAATTTCAAACTCCTTTGCTGGGCATTCAGGGTCGAGCTTTTCCTCCACCTCCTGTGCATCTTACTTTAACTCCATGGAGGAAACAGTTCTCTCTGGGGCCTCTGCTCCTCTGCTTGTGTTGTCTTCACCCGAGATGTCCTGGCACACTCTCTGCCTTTTGTGTCTGTGGATAGCACTGCCCATCACAGCAGGTAACACTCTTTTGGTGACCAATCTCTTCCCAGTGTTGAGTCCAGCGTCTAGCACAAAATATGTATCCAATAGATATTTGTTGAATGAATAAAAAAGGCTGACAGCTATGATTTGCATTGAATTAAAAATCAAATATATTTTCAATACTAGGAGATTGAGATGGCTCAGTTCAGTTCAGCACTGTACATAGTGGGAAACACAAAGACTGATAAGACAGAGTCTCTACACTTTAGAGAGTCAGTTGGAAATAATCAACGCTGGCAGGAGATGTGAAAACCATCAAAAGAACAGGGCAGACTGTAATAGGTAAACCCTAGCAGTGATCTTACTAGATTCCCTGCCTATGATTTCTAACCCCTTAATCCATACCTGTGTCTCAGATTCATCTTCTCAAGTGTCCTTTTGAATATATCAGCTCCCATCTTAAAAACCACATGTCCTGAGATCCTTGTCACTTTCAGATAGAAATCTAAATAGCTTATTAAAACCATATATTCTTCCCAAAGGATCCAGTCTTTGGCTGCTGTGACCTGCCCCTGTGGGATTCTGTCTTGCTCTGGGGAGCTTCTTACACACCACCAGGCTGTGCTGGTCCATTTTTGGAAGGATGCTAAGAGCCATGGCAAACTTAAGGCAGCAACACTGTCCTGGGAGCAGGAATCATCTCTGCTGGTGTGTGACACCTTGCTTGTCTGGTTCCTCGGAGGCAGGTCTCAGTGTCCCAGATGGAACTTTATTTTCTATTTCTTAACACCCACTTGTGCAAATTACCCCCTCAGCGCATACATTCAGGGTGTTTCTGCCAGCAGGAGCCTCAGGAGAGTAGCTGGGGTTCTCTCTCCTGGCCTCCCCGGCCCTACGATCAGAATCTACTCAGATATTCCTTAGCTCAACTTCCAAGTCTCCCAAAGCCTGCTGCCTCTTTGCTCCACAGCAAAGATTCTAGCACTCAGAGCTGTGAGAATCACCCAGGAACTTGTTAAGATGCACATCACTGAGCCCCACCTTGGAGAACTCTGCATTTTAGATGGACTCAAAGTACAGAGAACAAATCGTGTTGATTCACTGAGGCTACCGAGCTCCGAATACTATGATAGAGACACAGTGATAGAATTAGAAACTTACTTTCCTGGCTCTGCGGTAGCATACATGGTCTTACAAATCTGAAAGTGACATTGTTCTTAAAATCTCTGGATGCATGTCCCTCTTTCCACATGAATTCACAACTTCAGCCAGACTGATCTGCTCAATGTCCCTAACCATACCCCGCACCTCCCCACTGCCTCTCCTTAGCTCATGCAGTTTCCCATTCTTGGAATACCCTCCTTTCTATTGTCTTAACCATCTAAGCTGAACCTCGATCCAAGATCCAGTTAATGTTCTACTTCTTTGTGAAGTCAACCTAAACCATCTCAGACCTCAGAGAACTTCAGAATATCTCTGTCCCTTATTGTTTCCACTCTTACTTGGCATTCAACAGATACCAAGGCAGCATTACAAATCTTCTTACGTCCAGATTCCATTTCCCCAATTACCCTGCTACACGGCCCTTTGGAGGGCATTGTTCTTGCCAAATGCATACTTGCATTCACTAGAATGGTTACAAGATCAGACCCGTGGTGGGTACTCCTTAAATTTACGATTTGAATGAGCACATGGACATTGCCTTTATTGAGTTTTGTTTTGTTTTTGTTTGTTTGTTTGTTTTTGGTCAAATTTTCTCTGTTGTTGGCCCACTCCATTGTGTGGGCTCTGAATTCCATTCACATCTATGACATCTAAAACTTCAGTGATGGGTGTTCCAACCTATCCCTGGAGTGATGTCCATTTAAAGCCAGGAGCTTCAAACTCACATGGTTTCCAGGGCCATTCAAGTAACCAAATAGGACTGTGCCCACCTGGCTCCATAGTCTTGCCACGAGGGACCGTGGGAAAGCTAAGCCAAGCCTGTCCCTCAGAGCTGAGCGTGTTCACACCCCAAGGTGTACACCACCAGGGCTCTGACGCCATCAGCAATGCATGGTCTTCCAACTCCCTGCTAGGGCAGTTTGTTCTCTGGTTCGGGGCCTCTTGCCACCTTGACCCAAGTGTAAATGCCTGTCTGGACCCAAATGCAAAGACTGGTCTCCAGGTCTACCCTAACCTAAGCTTACTCCTTTGTACACAGACCGATTCTCAGTTATCTCTATAAAGTCTCTCCTTTTTTAAAATTAATTTATTTTTTTAAATTGAAGTGTAATTGATACAATGTTAGTTTCATGTGTATAGCAAAGCAATTCAGTTATATATATATACCTACAGATATACATATTGTTTTCAGATTTTTATTATATGTTATTATAAGAAATTGAATATAGTTCTCTGTGCTGTGCAGTAGGTCCTTGTTGTTTATCTATTTTATATACAGTAATGTGTTGGCTTCCACCTCTGCTCCAAGTTTGAGTAGCCAAAGGTGCTTGCGAAGCGCCAACTCTCTGCTGCCCCCAACAGGCCTTTGGCTTCATTGACTTGGCCATTTAGCCTGGTTACCTCTGGGGCTTCCAGATGAGATAAAGAAGTTCTCACAGTCTGAGGTGGATCATTTTTGTGTGTGTCAAGTGATTCTGTGTGTTTGGCCATTAATTTTTTGTTCTGATTGTGTGTGAGAAGGTGCTTTTTTCTTGATCTACTTACAGTTGTTGTAGGTCCGTTCTCATTTTTCTTCTTCTATGCCCACCATCTTTTCGCCCCTACCCACCATCTTTTTACCCCTTTCTACTTAAAAGAGCAGTGCTATGAAGCAGGAGCCAATAATTTTGGTAAAGACAGTATGGTTTAACTGTGACATTTGGAGTAAGACAGATCAGAGTTTGAATCTGGACTGTGCCAATTACTGGCTCTATATACTTGGGCAATATTTTTCTGTTTTTTCCCTCTCAAAAGGGCATTATGTAATAACATGCAAGCAAAACTGACTCATAGATGATGCTTCATGCTGGGTTTTTCCCCCCTTCTTTATGAAGTGTTTTCACTTTGAGTAAGCTAGCCAGTCATCAGCTCTCTTGCTATAGAAACCAGCAGCCACTGCGTGGGGGGCATCTGTAATCTACTCCCCCCTCCCCCACTCTTCTTTGTTGTCTTCAGTCTGGAGTCTCTTAGATGCAGGAGGGAGAATACCTGTCGGGCAGATGTTTAGTCAGCAAGCCCAGGACTTTCTCCCAGCACCGACCAAAGGGTCTCACCGGACCTGCAGGCTCAGGAGCTGTCCTTAAACTGCGAGCCACAACCCTCCTGAGATGTTAGTTACACGACAGCTAGGCAGACCACGAAGTCCTGTTAAACAAAACTGGATCTGGAAGGGCTCCTTGGGTGTCTAAGTGCTAGTTTCTAAGCATAAGAGCCGAATGTGATTCTGCTAGCAACATCAGTCCAGCGTAAGACCTGGTCTGCATGTTGAATTTCCACTATGTCAGAGATTTTGACAGATCATATCATTTAATCATCAGAAGAGCCTCGTGTGTTAGGCTCTCATTCCCATTTGACGGATGAGGCTCAGAGAGGTGGAAGTAACTTTCTCAAAGTCCTGTAACTAGTAAAGGTCAAAGCTGGGATTTGAACCAAAGTCTGACTGGACACAAGATGTTGTGTTCCATTACCTCTAAAGACAAGGGATTCTGAGAGCCACCCAATGGGGAGGGCTGCCCGCAGGGATATAGATCTTTACTTGGCTCCACGTGGAGCCAAAGATATTGGCATCTCGTTGCTCTCTGGGGGCTCTTAAAGAGTAAGTTGAAGGCCAGTTTTAACTATAATACTGTAAAATAATAATGTCAGATCATAGCCTTTTGTCTGCTGCTGATCCAGTGTTGATTGATAGGTTACATTTTTTTTAAAGATTGCGTCAGTAATTCATTCTTTATTACTTCTGAATTAGCGTAATGTTTCAAATCATCTTGTTGTAATTCAGTGTAATTATCTATAATTAAAAATAAATTCCTGTAGGGTGAGAATATTAATTCCTATCCAGATCTCTTTATTTCGATTGTGCCTGTCAACCATTACCCAGCTCTTACCCAACAACTCTGAACACTTATTGTGGAACTGACTTTGCTCTGTTCGATGAGTTTCCACTCTCTGAACCTGGTATATTTTCCTCTCTTCGGGGTCAGCATTTCACCTGGTATTTTGCATTAGTAAATATTCTTAAAGTTATTGGCTTTTGTTTGTTTGTGGTTTAATACACTTGGAGATTCTAATGAGAGCTGTGAAGCACATTCAAAGACAAAATGACACAGGCTTATGTGCTCAGATTGTGCGTGGAAGTTCAGGAGAATCAAGGATCTGCTAGGACCCAGCTTCTCCAACTGGGGTCCCCAGACCAGCAACATCAGCATTGCTGGGAACTCGTCAGAGAAGTAAAATCCTTGGTTGCTACTGAATCAGAAACTCTGGGGGTGAGGACCAGTCATCTGGGTTTTAACAAGCTTTTCAGATGATTCAAGTTTGAGAACCATGGCACTTGGAGGAGTTAAGAACCTTGCCCTGGTAGGATGTCATTCACACACTGCAATAAACATCTGTACTTCTGAGAGCAGTCAAGGTAATGGATCCTTGCAAGCTCTGATCTCATTACCCTCCCTGGGTGTTGACAGGTGCTTCGTGTTTCAGCCCAAGGATCCATTTACTCACCAGCAGCAAGAAGGATGCTGGTGGCCCCATCACTGAACACACTGGGCTACCCGGGGAAATGCTCCCAGGTGCCCGGGAACATTCAAGAACATTCAGGTGGTGATAGAAATGGCGGGTCCCCTCCCTGGGTCCATGCCCATCCTTAGATTGCTCTCCAGCTCCACCTGTCCTGGTCTAGGGGTCATTCTTGCCCTTGAGGCCAGAGCGCTCTCTCCAGAGACTCACATTCTATAGCAGAGCTGAGTGAGATTTGGGAGAAGAGTTTGGTGCTTAATAGTTTCAAGAAGTCAAATTTTGGAGTCAATCTCTAAGCTTTTCCATACAGGAAATTTTACTTCTCATCTAGGTAACTCAGTCATTAGAGATGATTTTTTTTAACTATGTTTAAATGTTTAAGTTTTATTATGTGAGGAAAAATTACTTAGAGTCAAAAAGAAGTTCTCACCTAAGGGCTGAATCTGTCTGGAGTAAATGCTTTGACACAACAGCATTCATTGCCCTAATCAGCCAGTTATTTGTCCTTTCCCAGCTCTTATTCTTCCTGTGCCTAAACCCACCCACCCCTCCGCCAAATTCAGTGCAAGGCATTTAAAAACGTGTAAGAAGCTTTCGTAAAGTGAGCTTCCACGTGGAGGTTTGTTGTGTCTTTGTTTCTGTTTCCTCTTTAAAAGGTGAGAACCTTTGAGGAGGTCGTGCGCTTTGAATTTTTCGTTTTGCTCTTTCAGTGCATTAGAATTGACCTTGAGTACTGCAAGGAGGGTGCTTGTGAGAGCATGGAAATGGGGTTCTGATTTATGTTGCCCCGTTGGCCTGTGTTCAGTGGCCAAATCTCTTAAAAATTCATGTTGTTAGGTTCAAGGAAGGTACCAGATTGGAGCATGTAAAAAAAAAAAAAATTAGGAGCAACGTACTCTTTCCATAAGCTCCTCTGTCCTGAATGTTTTCTTGCCCTTTGGAAGACAGTCAAGCGTCTACTCATTCTTTAAGACCACGTTACTGTATATAAAGAGATAAACAACAAGGTCCTACTGTAGAGCACAGGAAACTATACTCAGTTTCTTGTAATGAGCTGTAATGGAAAAGAGTCTGGAAAAAATATATGTATATGTGTAACTGAATCACTTTGCTGTATACCTGAAGCTAACATTGTAAATCGACTTCAATAAAAATAAGAGTTAAAAAATGGACCTAGGTTAAATAGCACGACCCTTTATACTAACACTGTCTTTGGTTACACTTTTATTATACACTTATAAAATTGTTTTGTAAATGACTGTCGAAGGCTAGAGTGACTTCTCTTAGCTCTACTGGCAATCAGAAAACCAAGATCTCTTTTCGGAGTCTACTCCATTCCTACAATGCAAGAGATCTTACTCTCTTAAAAAGAAAGGAAAACAAAACAAAGCAAGAAGAGAGGTTATTTAATTGAATATTTGAATGTGTCCCAAACTGCTAAGCACTTTATGTGAATCTCAAAGTGAAAGTCCCCTGACTTTGCTTCTCTCTCCAGCTGACCCCCCACCTCTCTTCTCTGCTGAGCAGCTGCTACCATTGCTTCAGCCCCATCAGTCCACTGACGTGGTCTTTTGCCAAGACCACCAGTGGCGACTCTGACTCTCCATCTTGGAGTCTGCAGTTTTCTCCTTAGAGGCCTCCTCAGCGGTACTTAGAGCTGTGGGTCACTTCCCCCTTTGGAAGTTCTTCCCTTCTTTTATCAAAGCACCTATTTTTGTAACTTTTTTTTTTTTACAAAATTGCTGTTGTTTCTTGGCTGCTAGCCTGCCTGACATCTTGTCCTTGTGAGCTGCCGTGTTCCCCTCGGTGGGTTTCCCTCCTGGTGCTGGAGGAGATGGGGGGACACGTCAGGACCCGCGGGACCAGCACGTTCCCATCATTCACAACTCCACCCAAACCGTCTCCTTTGGTTCTGTGAGGTGCCGTTCTCCTTTCCAGCCTGGAACCTTGACACGCTCGGCTCCTCTACCTGGAGGTCTCCCTTCCCACCTTTGCCTTCAGATCTCAACACAAATGTCTCTCCTCCCAGGAAGCCTTTTTCTGACCATCTGCTCCCCTCCATGCTGGGCAAGTCATCTTTATTATTGTTCTCATGGTACGATGCTTTTCCTTCAAAGCCCAAGTGTCTACATGCATGTCTGTTTCCGGTCAGCTGCTTTATACCTGCCTTCCCACAGCCAGTAAGCTCTGTGAGGACAGGGACCTCGTCTGCTGGCCTGTAGTGAGTGCTCAAAAAGTTTTGGCTCAACAGGTATGTTTATTATCTCATTGAGTTTTTTAAATAAAGCACAGAACTCTGACCAGACAATTCTTAGGGGGCTCCATCGCTCCCTTCACCTGCATTCCCACCTCAACCACAAAGTGAAACATCTGTGTTTCCGTTTCACTCTTCCCCAGAGAGAGGAGTGCCTGAATTTCTCTGGCAAGTTTGAGAAAAGCAGCTCTCGGTCCATACATCTGCCTGGATGTGGGCCCGGCTCTGCTCATGGCCTGCTTGTCTGAAAGCTTGTGGGGCTGATGGGAACGGGTGATTCCCGCTGGCTTGTGATAAGATGGGTACCTACTCCTGTTTCCAGGGTGAAGCCCACCCGCCACTGGTCTGAGCCGTTTCTCCGGGCTAGCTTTATCAGTCAGTCTCACATTTTGACTTCCATCTCTCTGACCTTTTCATTTTCTCCGTGAGTCAGCACTGTGGATGCTAAAAGCCAGGTGTTAATTCAGCACTCTCACAAAAATGGCAGCCTCTTCAATTTTCCCTTTTCCCCCTGTGACTGATGCCCTTGTCCCCTGAGCGCTGTCTGAGCGCTTTTTGTTTTCTACAAATTGTGCTATAAACCTGTCAGTTTCTTCTCTTCCTTGGAAACTCTTATTCGAGCACTTGTTGTGCCAGGAGTTTCAGTAACTTCCTCACGCCGTCCCGGGGTCACTGACGAGAGAGGAATCTCTTGTATCTTAGCCCCTTGCCTCACCCTGACTTCCGGTAAGAAGGCTGTGACCGGCAGACCACGCTCTAGACTTACCAACAAAACCCCCCGCTCCAGCACCGGAGATGGCCTTCGGGTTAGGGGCATTGACCCGAGGGCAGAGACTCAAAGGAATTACATTGCTACCTGGCTTGCAGCCTGTGAGGGAGCCCGGCACAAAAGCAGCGTCCAAATAAGGTCAGAAAATGATTAACTAGGCCAAACAGACTTCTTCTGGGAGGGAATTGAATTGGAAGTGTGACCAAGAAGGGAAGCGATGGAGAGGCCGGAATCTGCTAATCACTGAGGATTGTTAAAGGAGGAACAGCAGAGAGAGATCACTGAGGTCCTGCTGCCGGTTGCTATCCGGTTGCTAGAACTGCCTTGGATGCCAAGTGTGCCCATGCTCCACCGCCAATACTGCTGGAAGCCCGGGAACACTTTTTTCCTTTGCAGCCAGCAAAGCTCAGTAAAGACGCTCACAGTTCAGGATGCTTCTCTTTGTCTCTCCTGAATTCCCTGTCCGACTCTCCAGCACCCTGGAGGAGTCTTCTATACGGTATTCCTTAGCACAAAACAAGAGCATGTCTCTGTTTCCTACCAAGCAACTCTACCCACTGTCCTGGTTTACTCCCAGCTTGACGCATGACCTTCTTGGCCACAGGATCCCAAGTCATCGGTGCGGTGGAGTTGAGCAAGCCGTGTGGGGCAGAGGCGGCAGACACAGACACAGCTTGCAGGCTGATCCCAGCCCCTTGACGTGTCTGGTTCGGCTTACATGTATTTGCAAGAAAAGTTTTGGAATTAATTTCTCATTTAAAAAGAAAGAGAGTTCCCATAAAAATCCAGAGTCCTAGATTCCCTGAAAAATTGTGAACAACACCTGACAGCGCTGGGCCCCCTCTCCCTGGATGCAGGCATCGGTCAGAGCTGAGTAGTGGCCATCAGCCCCTTTCCGTTGAGCACACCCTCAGCCCTGGCTCATCCCTGGCCGGCCTCCATCAATTCTGTGCCTGTCTGACCCCTTTTGTCATCACTGGACCTTGGACCCACTGCTAGAAACAGAAGGAGGGAGCTAGAGGAGGAGAACCAGAAGTTAGTCTCATAAGCCAAGGCCAGAAAGAGAAGTAAGGAAGGAACACAGCCAAGACAGGGTGGCAGGGAGTGGTGGCAAGGATGGGGACCAAGCCGTGCCATTGAATTCAGTTAGGAGGGGATCACTGATGGTTTCCATGAGTCCAAAAGTCGATGTCAAGAGGATAAAGAAGCTGAGGATGCTCGGGTGGGAAATTCAAAGAACTGAGTCATAAAATGCAGAAGAGATACATGAAAGTTTTGGAAATGTTAAATAATGACCATTGATATTGTCTTTAGAACTTCAGAGACATCTGAAAGCTTCCAACAAAGACCGTTAAGCCCCACGACATAAGGGAAAAACAGATCTTGTTTTAAAAGGAGGTGGTACATCTATAGGAAATACATAAAGTGGGAGGGAGAGTTCTGACTACTTCATGGGGAAGGTTAGCCTCCCAGAGCTAGAGTGAGGTTCTGTGTCTCCTCTGAGGTTTGTTAGGTTCATGTTGCATTTTGTCCATATTTTTGTTTTTCTTTCAAGATGGAGGAACTCAAAAAGTTTGACTCACAAGTGATAGCAGTACTTCCTCTTAGAAAATGTCCAAATGATAACTTTTTTTTGGTGAAATGTTATCCTGTGGCCTGTGTCATTTTTCTCGGTGCTCTTGGGAAGATCTCATATGAAGTAAGCATCTCAGAGTTATATGAAAAAATGTGATTTATACAAAACATTGTGAAATAGCCATTAAATGTTATTTGGCTCATCTGCACATCATCCCTGAGAATCATGACTTTTATTTACAAATCCATGTGCCTCAACCCACACCTGCTGAAACTTCATTTCATTCAAGACCTTAAAATAGACTTGGTTTGTGTTCAGCTTTCGTATCTTCCTGAGAGTCTTACCAAATGGACCCACTTATGTCTTCTTCAAGCTCCTAGGCTAGATAGATCAGCTCTTGAGTAAAGACTTCATTATTCATTAGGACTAGACCTTCTCACACAGCCATGACCAGCTCCTGATGGAGGCTAAGAAAACTGAGAAAAGAAACGTTCACATACTGAGGTGAACGGGGAAAGTCGTTCTGGCTTATACATGAGTTAACTTGAATTTTATGCTCACTAAAACAGCCTGTTTGTGGCCTATCAAACATACATGGTACATCTGCTTTACATTAAAGAAAAGTGCACCTTAACCAGGAGTAAAGGATGTCCATGTTCAAAATCAAGATTAAATACCTCTCTTCCGGGATGCCAATGCCAGGACCCCTTTGATGATAAGATTCCCTTCCCAATTGCTGAGGCCATACTGACTTGCTTTGTATGTGCTGGTCTGTGTTTTGTTTTTTTTTTTTAAACCTTGAAGAAATGTATTCCTGACTTGTTCAACATTCTTTGTTCTGACAAGGTATAAAACTGTGCTGAAAACCCTGCTTCTCCAGAGCAGTTTCTCAGAGTCATCAGGGAAGCTGGCTTCCAGGATGCAGTCCTCAGTTTGGCTTGCACAAGACTCTTTCCTATTCTTATTATTGATTATTTTCGTCAACAAAATTTTTTTTTTTCAGAGTCACTCATGTGAAATGCCACCTCTTCATGCTCCTGTGGCCTCAGGCTTCTTGCTTCCTGGTTTGTTGAAATCTAGAAGTCAGCGGGTAATTTTTGCCTCTCTGGCTTGACCTCTACCTGAAGCACCTGAATGCCTGAATCCCCTTCTGGGTTCAGCAGCGGAAGAGGACTTGGCGGCCTCCGTTGGTGGCCGCCATCTTGCTTCTACTCCCAACTCTCGTGTTTTCCCAGCCCCTTCTTGCTGGTCAGCTACTTCTCCCAGCGTCGACTCCCTTCCCTACGGCAACTCCCACGATGCACAACTAGGAGTTTCTCTGTTTACAGTTTGCTGTGAGCTTCATTATATTTATTTGATGGGGAAGGTTTCAATTACACCTCAGCTGGTTCACCCTCTTTAATTTACACTCCCAATACCTGCTCTCTTTACCTGTACTTCTAAATATTAGTCATCCCTGTGGAGGGAAGAAGGAAAATATCCTTCTGGGTTGGCCCAATTGTATGGTTCTTTTCAAATAACAACTACTTATCTGAAAGGAAAATTGAAGTCTAAGGGCAGTGAGACATTTATAATATCCACAGCATTGACGTTCTTTGGAGCTGGAAAGGTCTAGGAGAGAATTTAATCCAGACTCTTTACTTTTCAGATGAGGCTTGGGAAAGAGATGTGATCATTGGATTAGCTGACGTCAGATATCGTGACTTCCTGGACAAGACCCTATCCACCCCGGAGTATTTACTGACAACATGATTATACCTCTGTAGTCGTACCTACATGTAACCTAGTCATGTGTGTGTGTGTGTGTGTGTGCGTGCGCACACACCTAAAGAATGTTTCCCAAACCTGTCAAAATCCTCTGAGATGCCTTTAAAAAAAGATAGTAGCATGGGCCCCCATCAGACACCCTGAAACAGAATCTCTGAAGCTGGGCCCCGGAACCCAAGGTCTGGCCTGCTATTTTGTGTAATTCTCTTGCCCTCCCCTGTCTCTTTTCCTCTCAGGGCAGGCACTGCATTTTCTCAGCCTGGCTGCAGTGTTCACAGCGCTGTGATGAGTGTGAAAGGGACCCTTGGCAGGTTCACTGCAGTACGTTGTCATGGCAGAAACCAGAAACCAGGGGAGACAGGTGTGCAGCCCTGAGCACAAGGCCCTGCGTCTTTAAGCAGAGCTCGGCCGGCTTAGAGACAGGCTTTGTTTGCTCGTCTGTGTGGAGGCGGCCACCAGCCTGTGAGCAGTACCTGGAGCCGTGGGCGTGCTCCGGGGAAGCTGCCACATGAGTCAGGCCTGCGGAGAGCTGTGGGGCAGAGTTCTCGACGTGCTCGGCGATGATTCAGGGGCACAGCTGAGCCCTCAGCCCGCCAGGCTGACCTGGTGACCCACTCTCCCTGGTAGGGAGTCGTCCTGACTCGGACAACCACATCATCGCCACCTCCAGTCAAAAAGATGGAGGTGGGCCCCTTCTCCCGGCATCCGCCATGGCATGTGGACACTGGGAGAGCCAGGGAATTGTGGGTTCAAATGGTCCTGGGTGACCAGCAACCCCATTGCCGTAAGCCTATTCATTACAGCGTTAGTTCTAGAAAGACTGCAGATTTGCTGGGTGTAGCCATAGGGGTTATTCATCAGCATGATACACAGGTCGGGGATCTAAGTCCCTGCATGTGGTTAAGGATTGGAAGTCCCCTCTGTGGTGAAGGAGTTGGGGCAGTCCTGTGTGACAGCAGTGACAATGACTCAGCAAGGTTAGGGCTGCCTCCCAGCCCCACCATGGACTACATACACATCTGCATCAGTTCAGGTGCTCTTTAGCTGAGTCCTCTGCGGGTGAACCATTGGCCTCCTGTTCCCTGCAGATGCCCAGGGTGGGGCAGAGTTCATAGACACTCACCCTTCTCTCATTTTATGGCCCCATTACTGCACCCAAAGCCTTGCTGTCCTGCAGGACAACCAGAGGCTGAGGAATCATGGAAGGGACAGTGTGTCACCCAGACTTTTCTGGCATCACTTTCCCACGGAGTTGGGAGAGTACCTGTGCTCCCTCACACCCCGAATCACTTAGAAACCAGGAGTCACAGCGCAGAGGGTGGATTTCATGCCTAATGAAAAGGTCTCAGTGAGCAGACGCAGCCAGAACAATCAGGCCCTTCCAGGGAGACAAGGGGATGCAGCGCACATGATCTGTGAGTGTGTTTTTATTTGTTGGTTTTCACTCCAATCCTTTGGGCATTCTTGTTGGAGAGCCAGTCCTGGGAGAGTAGCTTCTGGTCCAAGTGGCTGGTCCACGTTGAAGGGCAGCGGCCAGTAAGTCACGTGGCCCCTTAGCGATGCTCCCTGTCAGTTTTTCTACTACCTAGGCACAGGCGGGAACAATGGATATGTGACCTTGAGTTACGAAGAACCACGACCCATGATGGCTGGTTCATGTACAG
Organism: Vicugna pacos; assembly: GCF_048564905.1. NCBI lineage: Eukaryota > Metazoa > Chordata > Mammalia > Artiodactyla > Camelidae > Vicugna > Vicugna pacos. Next base: position 12,474,659 of record NC_133000.1, on the reverse strand, counting down.
AGGGGCCAGGGTTACTGCAAGAAACAAGGGGAAATGCAGAAGTTCTCTCCTAAGAAGCCACAGTAGGGTTAGTCCACAAGGAGGTAGAGCTGGAGGCAATCTAACTCTTGGGACCTTGGCCCTCAGGGGTGGTGGACTTCACGCTCTGCCATCAAAGTGACTTGGCCAGCTCTTTGGTTTCTGCTCTTCTGTATACGTACGTATACTTTAGCTTTTCCTCCCACCACTCCTGACTTAATCTAACCCCTCTATGTTATGTCATCTGTTCAGTCATGGTTTCTACTTCCTCACAGTTTTGGCTTGTTCTTAACTTGAGCTGGCACAAGGCTACTCAAGGTCTTACCTCGTGAATCTCAGCCCCAAGGCAAACAGCCTAAAATTGTGTATTTTCCAATTCAAAGTCCTTTGAGTGAGGGCCTGATTGGCCCAACGGATCTTTGTTTGAGCTCAGTAGGTCATAAAGTAAGTCTCATGATAGGTCATGACAGGCAGTCCTGAGACAAATATCTTCTTCTGTCCAATCAGATGAAGACAGGGGTCCCAGGGCCATATCCAGGGCTGCCACTTCAGCACAGACTACGGGTATGACAGTGTCTCTTAGAAAAGACCATAAATTTGATCTAACCATGTTTTCTGAGAAGCAGCCAAGAGTTAAAAAGCTCCTCTAATCTCAGGCAAATGCCATATAGTTGGATACTGTTATAGGCCCTTAAAATACAGAGAAAAGTTTGAAGTGGCCTCAATGAACTATACACAGGATGAAATACAATGTTGCTAGAACCAATGGCAAATAATAAATCTGGGGGTAAAGCAAATTATATACAGATGTAAAAATGGTAAGGAAGGGGCAAGATAGGGAGAAGGGAGTCATGGAAATCTGAGCAGGTGTGAAATACAAAGATCTGGGGGTCACAATGAAACACAAGCACTGCTGAATATATGTGATAATGTTGAGTTAGATGATGATGTATAAGATTAAGTAGAATTTCTTATAGTTTTCTCAACATTGGCTAAATCCTTATTACATTTAGTTTGTTTTTTTATATTTTTTAATAAAAGAAGAAGAAAGGAAAGGAAAATATACTGGAGAAGACTGAGGGACACAGAGTGAAGAGGAAGAAAGGAAGGGATGTAAAATGGTAGTTGGATTTCTTTAGTTTGGGCATTACAAAAAAAAATCAGACTAAAGATTGACTTTTTAAATTAAGCCTCAGAATCCAAGGCAGCAGATGTGTGGACTATCCTTTCATTCCAATGGCACAATTAAAATCAGAGAGAAAAATGAGGAGGCAAAAATGATCGGCAAGTTGATTGCCAAGCAACCGATCGAATTGCGAAGGGCCAAGCCAATTCACTTTTCTTAACAACAGAATAATTGGACTATGTGTCAGAACTATGTGAATTGTCTCCATTTTAAAGACACCAAATAATTTTGATTATTCAGTAGTCAATGCACTGCCCAGCACCAGTGTATTATATCAGCCAAAATAGCTGGTTTGACTCCAAAAATGTTGAGCCAGTGGCACCCTGTAAACACTCTCTTCAGCTTTGAAGGAGAATGACCTCCAGAACCAGAACTTTAGTTACTGCTTTACGCAGAGAGACAGCAGACAGGAAGCCACTTGGCTTCCTCTTGGAGAGCGCAGGGGCCAGGAGACGGGAGAGAGCCTGCTCTTACCTCCTTCACTGGACTGTAGGCAATCCAGTCATTCAGAAATACGCTGCAACACAGTTCTGACACTAGCCACCCAGAGTTAGCACAGACTTCACAGGGAAAGGGCACTTTCCTCCAAAGACACCTTTCCCTTCCAACCCCGTGTTCCGGGGTCCCCAGGCCACCCACACTTGAACAACTGACTACAAATTCGGGGATTCCCACCACCCACTCAGATGTGATCATTCATTAGAATGACTCATAGAGCTCAGGAAACACTGTATTTATAGTTTTATTACCAAGGATGCAAATCCGGACCAGCCAAAAGAAAAGACCAATAGGGTGAGGCCTGGGAGGATCCCAGATATAGAGCTTCTGTGTCTGCTTTGTGTCCTCCCCCTGTAGAATCAGGGTGTATCCTCCTGGTGCACTGATGTGTCCACCAACCAGGAAGCCCATCTGAGCCTCAGTGTCCAGAGTTTTGATTGGGGCTTCATTCTATAGTCATGATTGATTGATGGAATCATTGCCCACTCGTCTGAATTCTGTCTTCAGCCTCTTCTTCCCTTGGAGGTCAGGAAGTTGAGCTGATGTTATGTGGCTCAGAGCTCCAACCTCTGGTTACATGGTTGGTCTTTCCGGCATGGCCAGCCTCCATCCTGAAGTGATCTAGTGGCCCATCGCAAGTCACCTTGCTAGCATAAACTTGGGTGTGGTCCCAGTGCCCACCGTCTTCTGGTGAGACTGGAGACTCCCAAACTGCTGTGGCTGCTGCCACTTCCCATGGGGAGGAGAAAAAAGTTTAGGTGGTATTTCTGCCTCCTAACCTGCATCCCAGTGGCTTGACCCTTCACCTCCGCCTTTCCCCTTCTCCTACCAGGCTTCCCCCCAGAGCTCCAAGATGGGGAGGTAGGCCTTTCCTCCTGTCCTGATCACTTTTGGATTCAGGCTCTCTAGGTCCCAGGATAAAGGACAGTGCGATATTTACCCCAGCAGTCCCCACAAGAAATCGGTGCTCACTGGTGTATTTCCCAAGGTCTAGGTTGGGCTGCTTGGTCTGTGCTAACCTTCCTTCCCCTCCTCCTCCTCCACAGTCACCCAGTACAAGTGCCCTCCAAGTGCCTGCCGAAGCAGCCTTCTGTGTTTTCATGCAGAGTGCAAACCAGGATCTGGAGGGGGAAGTAGAAAATAGACCAGCGGGCACAGGAGGCCACATGCCTGGACTCCACGGTGCTGGCAGGTCAGAGGAGGAGAGAGCAGGCAGGAAGGACATGAAGCGTCAGTCTTCCTGCAGACGGCTGGCGAGGCCAGCCAGCTGTCAGCCCGAGCAGGCCAGAACACGGCCTCCCAGGGTGACAGGTCTGCTGGGGCAGTCAGAGCCAATTGTCTGAAAACAGAATTATAGAGGAAGTACGGCAGCAAGAGTAATGATGCTGGCCCCTTGCCCCCCCCCCGACTTGGGGACCAGGAAGAGCAAGGAGCCCAGATAAGGGCTCTTCTGTGGATGCCTGAGCTCACAGGGCAGGTGGCCACACAGGACGCTCACACCAGTTAGAGTTCTCTGGGGTCTATCTGGCCATCATGGAGACAGAGGGAGACCCCATTCTCCTCTTAGCTTCCAGACCTGCTGTCCAGCGTGGCATTTGGTGCCAGATAGACTTGGGTTTGATTCTTGGCACTGCTGACCATTAGCTGTGTGCTGCTGGGCACGTGGCCTGGCTCACACTGAGCCTCATTTACTGTGTGGTACTGTCTTCCTCTGATTGGTAGTGCGGCTTCAATGAGATGATACGCATGAATGTAGAGTGTTTCCCTTCCTCTCTCTCGTCCTGACGTCCTTGGTGCCACTGTCCTCTGCACAGCTTCCTGCGCCTGTAGATTTGGCAGAAGCTCCTGCCCTGCTTCTTACTGGGCTGGGATAATTCCGGATCCCTTACTGTCACCAGAGTCACTCCCAAGGGGGCGCTTTGCGGAAGGAGAGCTTCCCATTTCCCCATTCACTCACCCTGCAGACTCTGCTGGAATAAAAGGATGCTGGCGTTTATGCGCTGTGACTTCAGGGACACCAGGAAGACCTTTCCTTTGCTCCTTTCACTACCTCCCCCACAAAAAAAACCCAGAAACAAACTCTCCCCTCTGCATTGCCTGCTGAAATTTAACCATTGGGATTTTGTTCTTTGGATTAAGTAGCTTAAATGCAAATTTTCTTAGAAGTTTTATTTATAGCCTGACACTTGTCTCATGAGGAAAGAGTCATTGTTTCCTCTGAGGTCCTGGCATAGGAGAGGGTCTGAGACCATCGGCCGAGGAGGAAAAGCAGCCCAGACTCTACTTACACTGGCTTCACAGTTTTGCTTTGAGCCCATTTCAGCAGAGGGTGCAAACCACCAAATCCACAAAACTCATATTCTCAGCCTTGCAGTTTTTTCCTCCCCCACCTCCTCCCTATCTCTGTACTACACTCTTGCGGGAAGGAAAGATGTGACGTTTGTTGAAGGCCTGCTGTGTGACTAGTTGGGAATGACATATATCATCTCATTTAAACCTCATACAACCCTGGCAGTAGGAACTGATCGTTTGACTTGATGAAGAGAAGAAACAAATAGCAGAAGAGTTAGTCAATTATCCAAAGGCCCCAAACCCACGGGTGAGCCAGCTGGGACTTGGACCCAGGCTGGTCTTACTCGCAAGAGTTTTCATGAGGTGGTGGTAACTGCTTCTTATGGCTCCTATTTATTTCCCACCTTCGATTTCTAATTTATTAACCTTAATATATGAGTTAAAATATATGTTTCTAAAAAAAGGATAATACATCTCGGTCACAAAATCCTAGTATTTTGAAGACATTTTATGGTGGGAATACTTAAACATCCACAAAAGGTAAAGAGGAGGATTGGACACCCCCTACAATCATAGCCTGTTTTTGCTACAACAGGTCAAAGCAGGTTGATAGCCAGGTGATGTGAAAAGCATCGGGAGAGGCACTGAAATCAGGAGAGATTTTCAGCAATTCCTTTCCGGCAGACATCTGCCCTGATGCAGGCTCCATTGCGTTATTCCTAGGTGACAGTGATCACTAATCCTTACTGAAAGTTTACTAAGGAGGGACATAGAGCTTTACAAATGATGACTAGTGTGCTTCTCCCAACCTCCCAAAGACCACCGGCCCATTTTGCAGATTTGGGTGCTGAGCACAGAGATGTTCATTTCCTGCCCAAGGCCACATGGATGGTGGCCAGTGGTAGAGCTGGGGCAGGAACCCAGGCCACCAGGCTCCAGAGGCCACGCTTTGCACCCTGGACTTGGCTCCCTCGATTCCTCCCCTGACTCAGTTCTACTGCACAGCAAAATCCATGAGCACCGTGTTCCCCGCCTTTTGTCCATTCACAGTGCTATGCTCATCTATTATTTTCTCTTATATCACATGCAAATTATTTAGAAGTATCATTTGGAAATTCCACAATGTTTGCCCCAAGAACAAGGGGTCAGGACTTTGAGCTTTCAGGCCAAACACCGTTCACCCTTCTCCCAACCACCTCTTTCAGCTAAGCTTCCCCAGATTGTCTGCAGGACTGGGGCATCTACGGCCCTGCCCCCATCTATCCTCCACCTCGACACCCCCAAGTTTTTAATTAGGCTCAGGTGATGTGGGAGAACTGGCGAATGTAAAGGAGGAGGGGTCTGGGTGCCTCTGTCTGATCCTCTCTGGGTAGCGCTGGATGGTGTAGACGGGCTAGTCCAGGTCTCTGGAGCTGCAGATAAAGTAGATCAGTCAGATGTCACTGCGAAACAATCAGATGGATTTGGTGACAACCTGGATCTAGGGTAAAATGAGAAATTCGAAGAAGTCCCCTCTTTGACCCTGCAATAAAAGGAAGATTGTGGTGATGGAAAGGTCGGAAAGAATCAAGGGTTTAAAGAGAGGAAAATTCCCTTACTTATTGAGCATTGAGGGAGAAAAGTGTAAAATATGTCCTTGCTTCCAAAGAACCTCCATTTTTCCCTGGAGGAAAAAGACAGAAATATACAAAAACCTGACTTGATTTAGAGGTTAGTCTGAGCCATGAGGTAGGATGTTTCATGACAGAATAGCATTAGTTTTGGTGTAGAATTACTTTCTAAATGGTTGATTGGAAGGTCACTGTTGATTGGGGCTGAGGGAGGACAGAGAAGGCTGTGGATAAAAAGTCAGCTTCTTCACTCATCTGAGCTGCTTTCGAAGCACTGGCAGGAATTGTGAAGGTGGGGAAGGCAGGCAAGATGGCGTCAGCGAGAGTACGGAGGCTGAGAAGCCGGAGGCAGGGCGAGTGAGGGAAAGTGGAGTCCCAAGGGGTGAGCAGCTGGAGGGAAAGCTAGAAAGGTAGATCAATGTGAGGAGCTTGGAAAACAGGCTGAGGGGTTCACTGCAGTATAAAACAATGAACTTCCTGTAACAATATGCAAACATAGTGAGCTTCCCACTGGCCACGGTGACTTCTTCCCATTGCCTTTGACTCAGTCTTTCAACAGTTACTTGCAGGACAGGGGTGTAGGCTGGTCAGGGAAGGTACACTTATGGGGCAGGACCATGAGTGGTTCAGCCCAGTAGTGCTTTGAGCCACAGAGAAGAGTCCTTCAAGTCACAGCTCTCTGAGATTAATCTGGATTACTTTCCTGCCACGTGAATGCATGACTTTATTTTTCAGAGGAAGAGATTGCTGATGGCCAGGCTTTCACTCTTCTCCCTTCAATAGGTATTGAGCAGCTTGTCTATGTCAGGCACCGGGCTGGGCACTGGGGATGCTAAGGTGAATAAGACACAGTCTGATGGGGGAGACATATAATTAAGGGATAGTTACAGCAAACTGTGGAAGTAAAGGGATTGACGAGTGCATGGGAAGGGGTGTGCGGGGAGGGGCAGGTGCAAGCACCCGATCCAGCCCCAGGGACTGGGGAAGGTTACCTTGAGCTGCTGTGTCTAAGCCCAGCCTTAAAGGATTAAATAGAAGATGGGGGAGGAAGGGAGGGAAAGGACATTCTAGGCCGAAGGGAGACCGTGAGCAAAGCCACAGAATACTAATAGAATGAAGAAAGTGAATTCTGAAGTCCAGTTACCTGGGTTGAAATTTCATCGCTGCCACTTACTAGCTATACAAGTTTGGGCAAGTTACTTACCCTTTTTCTGACTCAGTTTCTCTGTATATAAATGAGAATAGTGATTAGTACCTACCAGATAGAGTTACTGTGAGGACCACTTGTTACAAAGCCTATGAAGAGAGTAGCATAATGCCCAGTACGTGGTAGACACTCACCGAATAATCACAGTGCTGAGTATGATGATGAGACCACTAGTGGTTCAGTGTAGCTGGAAAAGCTGTGGAGGACGAGGCATGGTGAGCAGTGAGACCAGAGGCACAGGTGCTGATAACGAGCCTTACCATTGGTTTTCATTCTACAAGCCCATGGGAATTGGTAAAGGGTTTTAAACCTGGGAATAAGGTGACCTGATTTGTGATGTAGATAGAGTCTTTGGGGCTCTGTGCAGTCTGCTGACTGGAGAAGGACAAGGCTGGAGGCAGGATGCCCTGTTAGTGAGATTCCAGCTGTCCAGGTGAGAGATGATAAGGGTCTACATCAGTCTGGGAAATCACAGTAGAGATTAAAAGGAAGGGGTGCATTTGAGAACTTCAGGTGGTAGATGGGACAGGAGATGGTGAAGGAGAAGGAAGAACTGAGGACATTCCAGGGCTTCTCATCTGAGAGACTAGATGAATAGCGATCCATCCACTGAGATGCAGAATGTGTCAATGAAGCTTGCTTAAGAAAGACAAAGTTAGGACCGTTCGGAAGAGCTGAGGGTGAGGAATCCATGGGCAGCTGGGTGGAGCGGTCCAGTGGACCACTGAGTACAGAACAGTGAAACTTATCAGAAGGTACCAGCTAGAAACACAGATTTGGATGTTGCCAGCATAAGGGTGATTATGGAACCAGGGCAATGAATGAGATTGCCCAGGGAGAGAATGTGGGATGAGAAAAGAAGAGAACCAAGGACAAACTCCTGGGAAACACCACTATCCAAGGAGCATGAGAATAAAAGCAGCCTTTAAAACCAAGAAGGGCTGATCAGAGAGGTTAAAGAAGAGACAGAAGGGGTGATGGAAATTAAGAGAGTGGACAGTGTGAACAGAAGAGGGAGGTCAATCATCTTAAATGCCCGATGAGGCCCACTAAGTAGGACTGAGAGGGGCCAACTAGTTTGGCAAGTAGGCAGGTGGGGAGGGGAAGAGAATATGAGATGAGGAAGAAGAAACAGGGTGTTGATTCTTTGAGATATTTTGGTGAGAAAAAAAAAGAAAGAGAAATAGCTAAAGGAAGGGGGAAAAAGAGATAGAGGAGGCTTCATTTTTTTTTTCCTTCTAGTGGGAAACATTGAAGAAAGTTTATATCTGATTGGAAAGAACTCAGGGAGACAAAGAAGTTATAAAGTCAAGAGAAAAAGACAATATTGACGGATCCAACTCCAAAAGGAGGCAGGTGGACAGGATACCACAAGCTCAAGAGGGAAGAGGTTGGTCTAGAAGGAAATAGGGACAAAACAAAGAAAATCATCATCTTTTCCATCTTCTGTGAGACTCTAGGCAAAGGAGGTCAAAGCATGAACGTTTCTGTAGGTGGGGACAAGCTTAAAGTTTGCCCATAACAGCATCAGGTTTTTAAAAGATGTAGAAGTCAAGGCCATGTGTTATTATCGAGGGGTACAGAGGATTGTTAAACCTTTCTGGAAAGCGTGAAGAAATAGAAATTCTACTAAAAGGATTCTGAGCAAGGACAAGAGAAAGACTGGCCATAAATTTACGTCTGAATGGTGGGGCAATATTCTTCCTCCCTCGTGTAACGAGTTGAGAACAGGCGGAGAAAGGCTGGTCAAAATATGCGCTGAGGGTTGGAGCTTTGCCCAGTGACAGTCCAGAAATGCAAGGCAGCTGGGGGTGCTGGAGGATGGTAGTTTCAAGGAACAAGCCTGCAAACAGGCTCAGGAAGCTAACAGTTCTCCTTCTGTCTCCTTGTTTATCCCAAGGAAGCTCAAGGGGAAGAAATTACCTCAGAAGAAATAATGCATGTCTTATAATTATTATTATTTAACAGACGAGATCCCCTTTTCATGTTCGCTCCAGTTCACAATTATGAAAAACAATGTATTTAACTTCAAACGTCATCTTGTCCTTGTCTTGGGGTTATGCATCAGCTTAAAGTTCTAGAAACTCCAGGGTCATTGGATGACCCCCACCCCCAGAACAATCAGGCATCTCCCCAGTGACCTGGGCAGAGAAGGGGCAGCGTGGCCTTTCTGTGCTTTCATCAAAGGGAGGAGGGTACGTTTACCCAGTCCCGCTGAGGGGAGGCCATCCAGCTCTGGATAGAAATGACAGAAGAAAGACCAAGAAGTCACTTAACAAACAAGCATGTGGGACATGAGGTAAAAAACAAACCCAGTTACCATCATCCCCCAACCCCACCAAAAAAATAAAGAGTAGGGAAAGAGAGATCAGGAGTTTATTTTTTAAAAGAAACAAATTGGGCTGTGGTCTGATAGAAGTCAATCAATTGGATAGAAAAATTAAGAACATAGCAAATGAGGTTGTGGTGCGACCTTACTGAATTGGAAGAATCATTTTGGTGGCTGGTGGTGGCAGAATGAGAAAAATAATGATTTTCTCTCCGTGGTTTGGGACCACCCTTCAGTAGAGTGCATAGAAGAAGAACTCACGTCACTCTGGATTTATCACTGCCATTTTCTTGGGAGGCCAAGATGCTCCCAAAACACGCCTTCTGATTGCTCTGGAGAATATTCTGGAAGGCTCTCATACTCATCCAGGACAAGATAAAAAGCCCCTTGAGATGGTCTGTCCATTTATTAGCCACAGAAACACACAGAAAGCTTGGGTGTCATCCTAACTCTGAACAGAAAAGAAGTGAATTAAAGATCAGATAAATACATTGTGGAAAATAAAAAACGGCATCTGTACCATGCACCATGGTGCACAAAGCAAGTTCTCTTGTTACCATATTGATCTTCTCAAAAACTCTTTGTTGTGGATTGTTATTCTGAATAAAAACAACCCCTTAGCTTGAACATCTACTTTTTATTATATTTATTCGATTGCATTTTTCTATTGCTCTCCTTGGTATTTCTAAGTCACTTTAACCTCACTCCTCGCTTTCCTAAAACCTTCAATAGGTTTCTGGGATGAAATAAAATCTCTCATTCAATGCTTAGGCTCAAATCGCTCTTCCAACATGATCTCCCATCTCACCGCCTTGGAAGCACATTCTATGTTCTCTCTCTTCCTCCTCCAGTTCCACCCTTGTCTTCCTCTTCTCCTGGCTTCTCTCCTTTTAACAAAGCTTAATCCTAAACTTGACCAGTTCTTAAAGGCTTCGCTTAGACACCACCTTCTTAATAAAATCATCCTTGCCAACACTCTCACGTTCGAGTGTGATCTCTTCCTTTTCAAGTTTCCCAACAAATGTGAAATCTTTCTTTCAAAACCTAAGTCCAAATGATGTCAGAGGTATTTTGTGAAGTATCTTATTAGATTATAACTTCTTGAAAGCTGTGGCTTTCTTCTTTCCATTCAAAACCTAGATCAAGCATTATTTCCACTGTGAATTCTTTTCCACAGACACTTAATAATTCCCTTCTCTCTCTACCATGTCCTTTTTATATACTTTAAGTGGAAGTGCTTATCACACTGTATTGAAATGGCTGGTTTTGATGCTTATCTTCCTTATTAAGCTGTAAGACTTGAAAGAGCACAGCGTAGTGGTTAAGCAGCCAGACTTTCTAGGTCTCAATCCCAGCTTTGCTCTTTGGCAGCTGTGTGACTCTGGGCAAGTTACTTAACCTCTCTGTGCTTCAGTTTTCTTATCTCTAAAATGAAGATAATAATGGTACCCACCTCACAGAGTGGCAAGAATTAAATGAGTTAATACAGTAAAATGCTGATCAGAAAGTAAGCAGTTGTAATGATTGTACTTTATTGTTCCTTGTACTTTTCTTGACAACAACAGTGCTTAAACTAAACAGGCACATGGCAGGTGTTTGTTGAATAAATAAATGAATAAATGGGGGAAAGTGTGTATGATGGTTCCTTCTTACAGATTCCAAAGTCATGGACAGACCACCCCGCAGCAATTAGTCTGAGGTTTATAATAGGTGATCAATAAATATTTGTGGCAAGGGCTTTATAAATATTAATCCAGTGACTGGCAGATTGAGAAAGATAAAAATGTAAATTACACAATGAATTAGACTCATATCAAATAAATGGTCATACAGGATTTTACATTAAGGCTGTGAGATACATTTCCCTTTGGTTTTAGAGCTCCCGGTCGAGAAGATTATTTACCTTGCATGGTTGGTTTTTGCCAGCCTCTAGCTCTCTAATAACGTGGGGGAAATCCACAAGGTAGCTATCAACCCAGATCACAGAAGGAGCTGGGACCATGCAACAGGAGCTGAATAAATATTGACACTTAAGATTCTGTGGCCCCCAAAAGATAGATGTGGACCCCAAGACCCGCCACTGGGGAAGGTAGAGGGAGCTCTGCAGCAGATCTGCAACCAAGATCTGGTCCATTTGTCCTCTGCACCCTGGAGGAAGGCTCCTGCCGCACTGAGGCTTTGGCTGGAAAGAATGAATCAACTAAGGATTTTGAAAAAGCGTATTCAAAAGAAAAGCCCTTTGGGGCAGATTAATCAGGCAGGTATGGGGCTATTTCACAGTCCAGCAAACACGCATGCGCATGTCAGCGACCACCCTGCAAAAAAGCAGGGGACCTGTTTGTTCAGCTAGAAATGCTTACACGGGCTTCCTCCCCTCCCTCCCAGCTTTGTCACTCAACTTTCCTAATTCTGTGCTGGAGAGGACTTTTTCCCCCTCCCCTCGGCTTTTTAAAGTAACATCGGTGGAGCAGCTAATGAGGCGGTGGAAACCAAGCTGGTCCTTTCTGGGTTGCTAATGACTCCATTCCCGGGAGCCTAATCAAAGATTTGTACATTTAATTGCTGTCAAGTCAGCTCCAAACACCTGCCATTTCTGCAGCACCTGAGCTCGCAAGCTCGTAGCCCCTGATTCTAAATGAATCTATCACCATTTCTCAAGGCCAGAAAGCCAGGCTGCTGGGCAACCCTGAATGGGGTTTATCCGGGAGAACAGAGACCACAGACCTTCCCGAGAGATGTCACTGACCTAACTGGGTCAGCATTGGAGGAAACTGTGCTTTCCTAGAATCAATTTCTGCTTCTAGGGGGGAAAGAGGGAAGGGTGTGGTGAGGACTGGGGTGTGGACAGAGAGAGAGGAGGGGAAGAGTGACATCTGATCACTTTCTTTCACAGTTTAGTGATGCTTTTATCCTTAAGGATATCAGTTTCTACCCCCAGCGCATGGTTGTGCCATGGATCAATATTTGCTGGGGATCCTTTGCAATTAAAATATTAATTGTTTTATTCTCTTTCCCAAATTTGGGTTGTAGTTGTCCTCTGGCTTTTTTGGAGATTTAGGGAATGAGAAAATCATTAATCTGAACCTGAGATGAAGCTAATGGTAAAAACAGACTACCTCATAGCGATGTACGTTAGTTAGAAAAGAAAATTATGTTTAGCCTTTGTTGTAACTGCAATAAAAATTCTTTTAACTCATGTACTACACTCTGACTTGGTTCTTTTCACCCGTGATGGGGACATCGGGTCCTCCTATCACAGCTGACCTTTTGAGATCAGTCTCTAGAGTGGTGTTCCTCCAGCTTGTGTCCGCATCTGAGTCACGTGGAGAACTTGTGAAAACTCAGCTGGCTAGGCCCCTGCTCCAACTTCTGATTCAGTCTGATGTGGGGGCCCTGATGATTTCCATGTCTAGTAAGTTCCCGGGAGATGCCTGTCTCAGTGAACGAGGGGAACGATCTTTAAGCCTGTTGGAAAGGCCCAGCGCATGGTCTGCAGGCGGATGTGACTGGCGTTTACTAAGAACTTGATCAGCCTTGTCTACCTGCAGGTAACTGAGCTGGCCGTGAAAGCAGGCGCTGCCCTGAGAACTTAGGTGGGAACAGAAGTGTTTGCTGCTTTTGTTCACCTTCCCATCACAGGCCCACGTTTCATGTGTAAAAGAAGGAGACAGAACAGGCCAAGTCAGTCGCTGGGCAGGTACAGGGCTTTGACCTATTGACAAATAACCCCTTCCGTCTGGGAATTTCTTCAGTCAGAATATGGCTAATCATGTTTGGGGATTCATTTTCCCTTCAGGTGACCAAACAACGTGGCCTGTCCAGGGCCGAGGGCTCTCCCAACGCTAAGGCTTAGAATTCTGGGCAAATCAGGGCACACTGTTCACCCTATCTCCCTTTGGTTTAGCAGAATCGACAGCAAGAAAGGCATATTGTTAATTCAGCTTTACAAATTAAAAAAAGGTAAGTTTTGTCAGGCTATGAGCATTTTTTCCATACTCCTGACAAAAAAAAAAAAAAGAAGAAGAAGAAGAAAGGAACTAATGTATTTAGGTTGCTAAATATTCATCATGAGCCCCAGCCTGCCATTGGCAAGTGCTTGCTCCAGGCACCTTTGAAACTGGACCCATTTCTCATATTGACTAACAGTTGGGGGGGGTGTTTCTTTTTTCTTACTTTATGAAAGAAATTTGCTAAACCTGAACTGATTTTTTTAAAAAAAGTCAGAGAGCCAAATTACTGCAAACTATAGCTTCTCCCTGACCTTGACCTGAATTTCTAGTTTAGCCTTTTTCTGAGCAACCAGTTGATATGAGGAAGATACTGTGGTGACTAGCTGTGTCCTAGAGCTTTCTGTTAATTGTTGTTTTCTTGTATTTATTTGTGTTCCTCCACTCTGCACAGTTGTCACCACGTTCCAGACAAATGCACGCTTGTTCTGACTTCCTCCTTACTGCTTCGTCTATTTATATCGGGGGACCCTGGAAAGTGTGCAAAGATAACCTTCCTAGAAAGCTAAATTAATTCTAAAGAGCAAACACCATATGATCTGCCAATCAGATGGGAAAATATTGTTCATTGTTATTCACTTACCACCCTCAGCCTTTCCCTGGAGTGCTGCAAATCACAGACATGAGGCACACTTGCTTTTTACTCCTTTGGAATTTAGATCTCATGACCTGAGAAGACAGGACAGAAAAATAATTGCCATCAATCTGACAAGACCGAGGAGAGCAAATGTGTGTATCTATGTCTGCGTATACATTTTCATGGAAAAATTGCATTGGCAGCCCACTCGGTGGAAAATTCAGTGCTCTTCGAGTTGAGAATTCTGCAGAAGCGAAAATGCAATGAACAGGGGACTCCTGGTTCTGTCAGTTTCAGCGCATCTTGCAGGGCCGTGCGGAAGCTCTGTCCTCAGGGAATTTTCTTCCCTAGCCTGAGCACCTCCCCACCCCTCGCTGCTTTGATCACTCTTCCCTCCACGTGGTAGTGACTTTGCATCCCTCCTCTCGCCCTTATTACATAGCCCTGGGGTCATTTGTGTGTGTATTTGTCTCCCAATTTGGCCCCAAACTTGTTGAGGCCAGGAACCAGGATGTATATTTGTAGCGAGTGCCTTGCTCCCTCAGGCAGATCTTGGCACCCAGGAGGTGCTCAATAAATGTTTGTTGATTGAATGACCGGCTGTTAGACTTGAAACAGTTTCAGTGATTCTAAGCACAACTCCTGGCTGATCATTTCTGCAGAGTTTATTGTACTTATTTTAACACTGTAAAGAGGATTTGGGCCAAGTCAAGAGATTCTTAAGGTTCTGCCCTTGGAACATACAGTCTGGGCACAGGCATACTTAAAGGTTAAACTGGCCACTACTTGAGCGATGGGATGAAAAATATAAGGTTGGAAAGGCAGTTGGTTTGCTTTATTTCACTCATAGTTCGTGCCCTTGCTTCATTCCCACTGGTCCCGTAAAACCCAGAGCAACGATGGAAAGTCAAGCCATCAGGAAGCTCGTGCCTCCTGCCACCTTTTTCTTCCCTCCCCCTTTTCCATAGAAGTTGGAAAGCTGCCTTCTGCTTTGCTGTGGGAGAGACAGGCTGACTCTGTCCCAGGGACGCGTTTGTTATCACCCTGTAATCCTTGCCAAAAATAATAATCAGAATGATGCCCTGTTCCCCTGAGCACCGGGGTTAAGAGTAAATAATCCCACTTGGCTACTTTTTTTCTTCTTTTCACAAAAAATTTCATTTAACATTATTTTTGGTCAAATTTATTGAGGGTAATTTACATATACTAAAATTCACTCTTTTTAGTGTACAGATCTATGAATTTTGGCAAACACATTTCCTGTGTGACCAGCACCATGATCCACATGTAGAACAGTTCCATCAGCTTCTGAAATGCCTTTTCACCCTTTTGTAGGCAGCCTCTCCCCCCTTCCCAGCCCTGGAACCATCAACTAGTTTTTCTGCCCCTATAGCTTTGCCTTTTGCGGAATGTCACATAAACGCAATCATAAGGTATGTCGTTTTTTTAGGTCTGGCTTCTTTCACTCAGCATGATGCGTTTGAGATTCATTGTGTCGTTCAATGCGTTCATTGTGTCAGCAGGTGGTTCCTTCTTAGTGCTTCGAAGTAAGCTGTCCAGTGCACCACGTGGGGCAGGTCTCTGTATCCATTCACCAGGATAGTGACAGGATAAAGGACCCTGGGATGTTTGCATATCTTGGTGATTATAAACAAAGCTAAAACCTTTGGTGAAGAATTTCATATGTACATGCCTGTTCAGTAGACGTTTGGTTTTAAGCGATGTATTTAAGTTGAGTTCCAGATGCGCCTCAGAGGCCGAGAGACTTGGGGGCCCCTGGGGAGAGGGAAGAGTCCGTTCCCCACTCCAGGCGGTCAGGTTCAGACCTGTCCGCTAAACATGGGCCAGTTGGAGCTGAAGACTGTTACTGTTTTCACTGAGGACATTTGTCGGATAGAAATTAAATTAACTCTGTTCTTCTGGGCCCCTGGAGAAGAGTGTAAGTACATGGAAGCAACCATGGATTTACTGGGCCTAAGGCTGTCGTGGTAAAGGAACATGTCCAGGTGACCCCAGTGCAGGTCACCTGTGGGTACTGGATGAATTTTTTTTAAAAAAATCGGTAACTGTTTCTTAATAGATAAGGAAGAATACAGAGCCTGTGTGTAGACTATTTACTGACAAATTCCTCAGGGTCATTTAGGTTAAATAAACTTCCTTTTGGCTAACTTAGGGGACTTTTATATTTCATAATGATAGACTCAGAAGTTGATAGAGATAATCCTAGCTTCCTCAGGCTGAGAAAGAAACAGATCTGGACTATCTTAAGAATAGCACATGAAGGTGGTAATCTCATACCTGGGCTGTGAGGGGTAATGTTGCCCCAAACAAAACACATTTTTCTATTTCTATGTGCATTCCATTTTTTCAATCATGAGAAAAAGTGATTTTCAAGCAAGAAAGGGTGGAACAAAGGTAATAGTGACAAGATAAAGCAATTTGATGGGACACCACGAAAATACCTGGAGAATCATGGAGAATGCAAAAGGTGTGGAAGACTGGAAATGAGAAAATGTCTTAGGTTAGATAATTAAACAGATGACCTGCAGATGTTTAGAAGAGTCAGAGGTCATTTTGAGGAACCATCCTCAAGGGTTTTTGAAGACCAGGCCACACAAGCCTCATTTTCTTTCTTTCCATAGTCACTAGCCTGAAAGATGTAGGGAACAGATTTCCTAAAGGTTCAATGAAAGATTTTATGAAATGTCCATCTGAAATTTTATAACACTGGAATGATGGATAAATACAAAAAAATTAAATTGCATAGGAGTAAACATAATGTTTGTTCCCTGAAATATGAAAATCAGGAGGCTAGAAATCCTAGGGAAGTCTTTCTGGCTTCAAGGAAACAAAGCTGAGTGCATTGCCTGTGCTTGGGAGTGTGTCCTGGGTGAGGGGCAGTGGCTGCTGGTTAGTGGGAGGTCACAGAGTCACCTCACAGGGACAAAGCCCAAGCGGATCTCATGAAATCAGACCCTCACCGCCTGAGACAGTCCCTCCCCCCGTCCCTTCCGCAGGCCTGCTCTGTCTTCTTTCTCTCCTTCTCCCTGGGAGACCTTTGACCTGACCTTGTCTCTGTCTGGCCCACTAGCTCACTTCTTCCTGTTACCTGACTTCCTGTGCTTGCTCCTCGGTGTGCTGCCCTGGTCTTGCCTTTCTAACCTGAGCGTTCAAGGACCAGCACCATCTGGCTGTGTTCCCGGTTCTCTTACTTCAATACCTAGAAGGAGAGACTCTAACCATCCCGGCTTCAGTAGAGGAAGGAGGGGAGGATGGGTGGTAAAGGTTTTAGAGAAAGAGGTACAGGTACTGCACAGGGTAGACCTGGGACATCAAGGCATGTGAGCAATTCATGGGGAAAAAACGAGGTGGGGAGCGTTTAGCTGCAAAAGGCGCCGAGTAACTTGCTTGAGGAGTCTTCCAGTTATGGCCAAACGTACAGTTTCCTCACTGGTTGGGACACATGTGGAATATGTTGTTCAGCTCTAGAGCTTATGCAGCGAGGGCTATCAGAAGAGTAAAATGTCTATAAGCAGTAAATTATGAAAAATAATTGAAGAATGTGTAATCTAGGGAAGCGCTGCATTTTAGGGTGATTTTCAAAATTCAGAGTAGGATTGGCTGTCTCTGAATGTTAACGGCTGTTGTTCGAGAAGAGAACTTATTCTCCTTCCATCCTTCTTTCCCTATTTCCTTCCTTCCCTCCTTCTTTCCTCCTTGCCTTTGTTCCTACAACAAACAGGTGGAGACCCGCTGAGCCGAGCTACAGACAATTAGGGACCCCTTACTGTCCCCGGGGCTCCAGCACGGGTGACTTCCTGGGGCTCCCATTCCAGCGCGGAAGCGTGCATTTCAGTCGGCGTCACTAAGAGCGGCAGTCGTTGTGACCGAGATGGACAGGAAGCTCAGCGGAGGCCCACAGAGGCCGGGGCCCAGCTCGGCCTGTGGTCGGGCGGGATGGGATGCTGGGGCGAGTGCTGAAGGGTCGGTGGACCTTCAGCAGGTAGATCGAGGGGCGACAGTGTTTCAGGCAAAGTAGCAAAGTTCAGGAAAGCATAACGATATGAATTATTGTTCCATGTTCAGGGAACTCACCAGAAGCGGTTCCTTAGGGCTGGACTTGCATTAGGCAGAGCATGGAGACACACTAGAGGCACCGAGCCAGAGCCCCATCACGGACGGGAGGGGAGCTGCATTCTCTGGTGTTATGGGGCTTCAGTGTAGGGTTTTACAGAGTGAACACCTGTATTCTATTTGGGTGGTGACCCATATAGGGTGAGATTAGAGACTGAGAGATTAGGTATTGGCCATTGCAATAATTCAAGGAAGAGGTGATAAATCTTTGGGACGGAAGGAAGGCATCAGACTTAAGAGGACATTTTAGCAAGACAGACTCACCTGGGTTTGGTAACCAATGAATGGGGAAAAGAGAGATGTGTGGGACCTGGTTTCCAAGAGGCTGATCAGAGGTTCTATTAGTTAGCATGGGAGACATAAAAGAAGGAACTAGTTTGAAGAGGAAGAAAGACAAGTTTGCTTTTAGATCTGCCGTGGAAATTACTGGGAACCTATTTTGGCTTGATACACGGAAGATCTTCCTGACATCTAAATCAGTAAAGAAGTGAGTTCCCCGTCACTAGGAGTAATCAAGCAGAGGCCTGCAGAGCCATCTGTCAAGGTTGTAAAAGAGGTGATTCCTGTATTGGGTTGGAAGCCAGGGTAAACATTCTTTCAAATCTTTTCCAGCTTTAAGATTCTATGATACTATAGGAATACAAAAAAAAAAGTCTGTTTATTTCATACATGGTTGATGTCTCTTGACAGATTTTAAATACCACTGTGACATTTACCATGAAATAAGAACAAGCAGAAAAAGAGAGTGATAAGTGCACACTTTTTAATGTGTGTGTTGATAGCTATGTATTTTCTTTATGTGCATTTTTTATATGAGGCTGTTTATATCCAGAACTTTAGTTGCTGTTTAATAAATAACATTCAGTATTTGACATACTTGTCAATGTCGGGGACTCTGACATAGCCAGCTCTACGTGCGTGTGTGTAAATATGTGGTTATGTATGTGTAAATAAAAAGAAAGGGGCCATGATTTGTAACTCAATGATTACTACTTTCCGTTTAGTGCAAAATCTATTATATTAGTGCAGTCATTTATAAATCTTTTGCAAGGCCCTGATTCTGGGAGTTAAATATCAATCTAAGTATAACATCAGTATGTAAACAGATTGATGAATTGCTAGATTGCTAGGACAGAAACCTTATGGAACTGCAGCAACGCTCTGAGGCACAGAGGATAATTTCAGCCTTTCATGAAAGCCGAAGACAAGACGGAGCTACCAGTTGATTAAACTTCCCAGTACTGTTCTGGCTTTACTCTCAAGGTCATAAGGGACAATGAGCATTTTGAACATTAAAATATAGCTTGCTAGACTGTTTCCCTCCTAATGCAACATCAGTGGAACCTGTGGGTGTTAGTTCTGGAAAAGACTGTAGAGACAGACTGGGGGTGGGGCGGGACGATTATCGTCCTGCAGGCAGGCTCTGTCATCTGCTTCCTCAGATTCTGTATGTGTAGGATTAAGGTTCCAAAGCACTTAACAGGTCTTCAAAGGGGTCCATGAGGCAAAAAAAAAAGATTAAGAATCCATTGCTTTTTATGTGGTGGGGACGGAGCTAGAACCCAGGAGTCTCACCTCTCCATTCTGATGAATTTACACTAGCTTCACGTACTAAATCCAGCAATGGCATCATCTATTTCATACCTTGCTGGTATCAGGGGAGCTTCTCCTCCTTTCCTGGGTTCTGTAAGTAGATCCTTCTTCCTCTCTAGTTGGGGATATAGCACGGGTACTCACACGGGGGCAGGGGTGGTGGGGGATGGAATTCAGTTGAGGGGTCCTGGGAATTCTTTGATGATTCAAGGAATTTTAGGCTAAACCCATGCAGTCAGAGTAAGAGCCAAGAATTAAGCAATTTTCGCCTGAATTTAAGTACAAAAGGTGGCCAGTGTGAAAAATGACATAAGCTTTTGCTGAATTCGTGTCCTGCAAATCTGCCCTGAATTACCAAAGAAGAGAAAGCGTGCTGTGGTGTGCTAGAGGTGAGCTATGGAGATTAGAGAAGGCGGCTCTCAGGAAGGGCTCCAAGAATGGCAGTCATTTAGCTAAGAGGCTGAGGGTGAAGATGACAGTGGTGGCCAGGAAATCCCGGCGATGGTCTCTGAGCACCAAGGGGGCTCGGGCTCAGCCTGCAGCTCCAGCCCTTCAGCTTAGCTTCTGAGGACTTGCTGACCTCGGCGGGGTGAACAGCGTTTGGACAGCACTGGGGAAGGCTGGGGAGCTGGAGAGGGGTCCCCTGACCTGGCTGGGCTTGCAGTAGCTCTGCACATCTGACTCCAAACTGGCCGCCTTTCTCCCAGGAGAGCCTCTAGGACGTGACCAGCATGAGAACCAGCACTTTGCTGCCTTTCCTAGTCCATTCTGCAAGACAGTGCTTTCTTTCCACGATGTTTAAAAAAATAAATAAATGAGAGCGCTCTAATTTAAAGCGATGTTATAGCTTTCCTTTAGGGATGACAATAAATGCCTCTTGCCACTGGGTATGTTCATTTATCCCAACTTCATTAGGTACGTTAGATAGTGATTCCAGATGCTTCTCCTGAAACTTCTCTTGCTGCTGTCCCACTACGTTTAACTACCTGGAGCACAAGGAGGGGGCCCTCCTCGTCAGCATCTTGGACAGGGCCTGCAGGAGACACCATTTCTAAGAGCACCTATATCAAACAGGGATAGGAAAGGATTTGCCCATCACCTTGAGTGGCACCTGGTAGGGCTTGGTGTGAGGCCCATCTTATGATGTTTTAGTGAAACAAGCAAGTATGAATGTGTAGGACAGAAGAGGCTTTGAGTTAAATGGACTGATGACTGTTCTTTGAGAGGGTGGGGAAGGGATGAGGAAGAGGAGGAAAAGGAGGAATTGCTGTCGTGTTTTCCTGAACATTATCCTGAACTTTGAGACACTAAAACCCACTGTGCTTTCCAAAGGAAGATGTTTAGTTTCACCGACTGCCAGGACATTAATATATTGCACGTGTCATAGTTAGAGGCCATCCTGGTGTTGTCCCCGCTGGGTGTATGACCTTTGGCAGAAATAGCATGTATTTGCTCACGCCTAACTTCCGGTGGCAAGTCCACTCAGATAAAGCTCCCCTGTCAAGGCCATCTCTCCACGGATGACCTCTGGGGCCCTCCTGTTCAGCTTTCGTGCTTCGAGATCATCCCAGGTAAGTCCCCCTTATCACTGGGAAAACTTGACCTCCAGCACACAAAGCGTGTCAGGGCACACGAAGCAGGGGGAACGGAACTTTCTGACTTTAAAGTCAATCTGGCTTCGCTTCGCTTTGAAATAGAGCGTTTGTATTTTGAAACTGTTTATGTGAAGTTCTCCGAGCACTGACCTGCAAACACAGATACCAAGAAACTCTGGGGCCAGGGTGTCCACAGACGGAGATGGGGACAATTGAGTTGAATGATAATAAAACCTGGCACTGATTGCTTAGGCTCTTGGATTCTCCCAAGGCAATCCTTTCTGGTCCTGGGGAAAGAACACCAGCTTTTGAATTAAAGAAAGTGGATTTGAGTCTTCACCTGGCTGTTCGCCAGCTGCGAGAATTGAGGTGGACTGCTTTGCTCAGGAAGCTAAGCTTCAGTTTTACCCGAGGAACTAGGGAGTCACAGATACCTCACGGGACTTTTGAGATGATCATGTGAAGTAATAAATGCTTTCTAAGAGCTTCACAAGTCTTTTATTTTCCCCTCATTTTATAGATGAAGATACTGAGATCTAGAAAGAGTAAGTAACTTGTCCAAGCTGGGAAGATTTATATTCTAGAACTTAGGTCAGAGTAGGTGGTCACGAAATGCTCATTAAAATCAGATTAATATTGCGTTACTATGATTCTGTGTATTCTCTCAGAAATTTGCTTTTGGGGCCAAAAGAAGCATGGTGCCCTTGAATATTTTCACAAATGGTATTAGGTTCCATTTTCTTCTGTAAGATATTCTTGGAGATAAAAGGGAAAATGAGCCCCTGTTGCATTTGTTCTTTGATCCTCATAATATGAAAATTATAAGAGAATTAACCCAGAGCTCTAGACAGAAAATGAGGAAAGCATGAACAAATACGGTCCTTAGTAGAGTGTTTTGCAAATGGTGTACAAAGTTCAACAAGTATATGTCGGTTGGGTGTTTAGAAAGATTAGTTCACTGATATTCTGGTAGAAGGCCAACAAGTCCTGGAAAAGAAAACAGACGTTTCATGCTGCTGTAAGTGTCCTGCTCTGGAGGAAAACAAACCAGCACAGAGTTATGACAACAGGGCTGGGGTCAGCTTGACACTCTCAGAAATACAAAATCAAATCGGGTATTTTGGCAAACAGGGTTCTAGACACTTGCCACAGCACCAGATGATGTTTATTCCAACAAGAAGATTATGAGAATGTATCTCTTGGATTGAGTTTTTTCCTATTGCAAGGGCATTATGTCAGATTTACCTAAAATAAACTAATGCTCACTCTGCCTTCCCAATGTAGTTGCTTTTTCACTTTCAAAAGTCCACCTACATTTTTTTTAATTGCAGTATAGTCAGTTTACAATGTTGTGTCAATTTCTGGTGTATACATAATGTTTCAGTCATATGTGTACATCTGTATATTCATTTTCATTATAGATCACTATAAGATATTGAATGTATTTCCCTGTGCTATACAGTAGAAACTTGTTTATCTATTTTATACATAGTCGTATCTGCAAATTTTGAACTCCCGATTTATCCCTTCCCACCCCTTCCCCTCCTCAGTAACCATAAGTTTGTTCTCTATGTCTGTGAATCTGTTTCTGTTTTGTAAATAAGTTCATAAGTGTCTTTTTTTTTTAGATTCCACATATAAGTGATATCATATGGTATTTTTCTTTTTCTCTCTGGCTTACTTCACTTAGAATGACGATCTCCAGGTCCATCCATGTTGCTGCAAAGGACATTAGTTTATTCCTTTTTATGGCTGAATAGTTTTCCATTGTGTAAATATTCCACAACTTCTTTATCCAATCATCAGTGGATGGACATTTAGGTTGTTTCCATGTCTTGGCTATTGTAAATAGTGGAGATGATTTTTTTTTCTTTCTTTTTTTTTTTTGAGAGGTGAGGAGGTAATTAGTTTTATTTATCTATTTATTTTTAGAGAAGGTCCTGGGGATTGAACCCAGGATCTTGTACATGTTAAACATGGGCTCTACCACTGAGCTATAACCACTAGACAACCCGACCCCCACCAAGCCCACCAGCATCTTTACATACTGCCTTTCTGACTTGATCCCCAGAATAGCCCTCTGGACTAAATAGAGCAGGTACTATTATTTTTTTTATCTTTGTCAGGTGGAGCTAGGGAGCTTGTGTATTCTAGATACATCTAGCAAAACAGCTGGTCCCTAATAAACAATAAATGATAGTTCTCATGGAGTGTTTGCCTAGCGGCAGACACTGCTCTGGGCACCTCACATACGTCTTTAGGAAGAGTTAGGCATCATTGTGGTGAGTGTGTGAGTGACCTTGGGCAAGTTACTGAAGTTACTGAAGCACTTGGGCCTCAATTTCATTGTCTGGAATATAGGAATAATAACCAGGCTAACCTCATAAGGCTATTGTGAAGATCACCTGAGTTGATACGGATAAAGCCTTCGGAGCCGGGCTAGCGTGTCTGAATGCTCAGTAAATACTGACTAGTATTTGTAGGCATCCCAAAGTCACCTTAAGTCATGGGTGGAACCAGGATTTGGATCCAGGTGACCTGGCTCACGAGTCTGGGTCTCTAGTCATTATTTATTTTGAACGAGTAGCCAAAGAAGTGAAGAAATAACCTAGGGTCATACGGCAAGATAGTGCCCCGAATCCACATCTCCTGTCACTCGGGCCACAGTTCCAGGCTCGATGGGGGCTGGGCTGCGGGAAGTGCAGAGGTGCGCTCCCCCAGGGAGGCGGCGGCAGGGGCTGCTGCTTCTAAGGGGCTCCGTGCCCCTCGGTCCTCAGATCACTCCTCCCTCCAGGCTGCTGGGCCTGCGGCGCCTGCGCACACGGCTGGAAGGCGCTCCTCCCCTGCAGGCCTCTGTCCTCTGCATTTTGGTGGTAAAGGAGTCGGTGCCGCAGCCCCCAGAGGCAAAAATGAACTCAGTGAGCTCAACAGTGCTGGTAAGTGGCAATTGAATAGCACTCCCCAGTTTACAAAGCCCTTTCGCATCCATTGTCTCACTAGATCTTTGGAACAACCCTGTGACGTAGATCATTATCTCCATTTTTGAAGCAGCCCAGGCGTGGAGACAGCATGTGACTTGTCCGGATGGCAGGGTTGGCAGACCCCAGAGCCCAGCCTTCCACCAGGGTCTCCTGACATCGGATCGCATGTTCCTTGCTGGACAAAACATCTGCCGCGTTACCCTGAGGGATCTTTGTCCTTGGCCTCAAAAAAATGTTTTCATGATCTTTGCAGTGTCGATTTTGATCTTCCTGGGAAAGTTTCAGTTTGAAAATTCAGGAACGCAGAGGAACGGGGCAAGGTGAACTCCCAGATCACATCCGCAGCCATGGGGTCTGTGATTCTCTTCCGGGACTTTATGAAAGCAATAAAATCATTCCTTTGGAAAGCTTGCTCTAGAAACTATCACAGCAGCTGTCAAGAACCATTTATTGGGGACCATCTAACCATGTGCTGGGATGAAAAAATATATTGGAGAAGGGAAGCAGGCAACAGGAAAAGGATTTAATTCACTTCATACGTTTTTGTCTTATTCTGATGATATTTGGTTCCAGAACTTCCGTCCAGTGCACTCTTCCACATAAAACAGGGCTCTTTGGACCCTCCCCACTCCATCAGGCTCCTTTCCTTCCCGTATCTAGAGATTGTTTTTCATTTTGAGCCCGATTGCTGCTTCTTTGATTCTGTGGCAAATTGCCCTTCTGAGCCTGTGGTATAATTACTGCCATGGCAATGCGCTGGAGTCAGAGACAGGCCATTACACGAGGCTACGAGCTGAGAGGGGAGACCGGAGCAAAAAGCTCCTTTTAAAACTGCCATCCTTAATGATAGCCGGACAGAGGTGGAAAATTACTGGCATTATAAATTGCTCTTTCGATAAAGGTTCTGTCCTGATCTTTGAAAAAGCTGGGCCACCCTGAGAAAATTTCTCCGTATTTTTAATTGTGGATAATTTTGCGTAAGAAAAACCTCCCAGTGAAAACAGTCTAATGAAATGTGCTGAGTTTGGCTTTGGCAAAACTCCACGTCGTCCTACAGGAGTGCATACAAACACACACCAACGGTGTTTGCTATCACCGAATCGCGCAAGCGATCTCTTAACATCAAAAGCAATGTAGAAGCTGGAGAGGTGGAGATTGGCCCCTAAGTAGAGCGCCTCCTTTCCCACACCCACAGGGAAGAGTAGGGATAAAGGAAGTGTGGTGTGCTGCCACCAAGCGGTGAGCCCGGTAAGACGGGTGACTACCAGAACCCATCACTTATCCGGGACCAACCTCCTCTATCCGGAAGGCAGCCAAGACTCAGGAAGAACGCCAAGACGTCCCCAGGGCTGCCAAGGGAACGGCTTGGAGAAGACACGTTCTAAAGCTTACGTGCTTTATTCAAAGAATGCACAAACAGAACCTTGTTTATGCTTATCTTAGGCAGGATGCTAACAAGCTTGGTTTCAAACTACATAGCATGTTACAATCAAAGGATTTAGAATGGGAAGGAGAAAGATAAGTGAACAGAGTAGATATTTCATACATATTTATTTTGTTTCTAACAACAATAATGTCAGCCAGTGTTACACTGGTGTGATGGACTCGTTGTAAAGATGATAAAACAGATTCAGAGAAGGTCAGTCGGCCAATAAAAGGTAGATTTGTGCTTCTCATTTGGGAGTCTATGACCCAAAGCTCATGTTTCTCCCTCTTCTGCCCCTGGTCTTTCCAAAGACAGGCACACTGAGAAGCAAGCCCTGATGGCAGTAAACAAAACAGAATTCGTATTTAAAATTTGCCGTGCTCTGGGACCATCCCGTGCAGAGGAATACGGCCTCGCCAGTTCCCAGATGCATCTGTTTTAGAGGATTGCCGTCATGGCGTGACTTCAAGAAGATGTTTAACTGCCTTTGCTGTGTAATCAGTCAGGAGCCCACTGAGCAGAGTATTAGAGCAGGATGTTCTCATGGCGTTTGAGCTTGGGAACCAAGGGTCACTCTGTCTTTCGGTAGCCGTGGGAACTTGGTCATATTACATCACCTTACTGTGCCTCAGTTTCCTCATCTGAAAAGTTAGCATGATGATTATACCACCCACCACAGGGAGCTGGTTGGGAAGGTTAAAATGAGGCAATTTGCATAAACAGTTTAAGCAGGACCTGATGTTTTGTAGGTTATGTTTCAAGCATGGGCATTTCAGAAATGTGAAAGCTCAGATCCTTTAAGGACTAAATCCAGGTTCTTATTTAAGTTGATTACCTATTCATTCATTCATTCAACCCACATTTATCAAGTACTTACTATAAGCCAGTAGTGGGTAACCACTAAGTACCTAAATATTTTAAATAAGCCACAGTTCTTCCCAACTAGGAGCTCAGACAGGTAGACAAAAAACTACAGCAATGAGGGAAGTGCTGGGGGAGCACTTGTGTGGGAACACAGACCTGGGCACACACATCCTATCTCGACCTGGAGAATTCAGGGTGGCTTCCTGGAGGTGGCAGTCAGTGGAAGGTGAGAGGGGAAAGGGCATTCCAGGGGAGGACACAGCACAGCGTGTACAAGCAAAGACTCAGATGGAGGAGGAGCAGGTGATTTTGCATATCTGGGTGCAGGGTACGTGTGAGGGGAGGGGAAGGGTGTGGGACTGAAGAGTCAGGCAGGGCCAGCTCAGGAGGGCTTTGTATCTGGGGTTAAATCCTTAGTTTTGTTCTGTAGTTTTCAAACTTCTTTGGCACTAAGTATTTCTTTCCCAAACAAAACCTGGAGAACCCCAGCATGTGAAACAGATAAAAAGCATTTTATTAGGGAATGTTTAGTTTGTTACTTCAAATTTCTGACAGTTACAAAATCAACCAGTGAGAACAATTAAGAGGTATTAATAAAAACACGTTGTGATTATGTGTGACAAGCTCATCTTCCATTTTATATATATTATTCTAATTATATAATATTGAGAAAACCGACTCACTCAGGGAACAAGTTGCAAACGTAGCTTTTAAAATAAAACCCCTCAATTTTCAATCTCAGGATATTCAATGGATCTGGAAGCTTAAAAGAGTGGCTGCAAGATGTTTTTACTTGAGATTTCAGTTATTATCTACCTACACGGGAAGGTAGGGAGCGTCATGAAACTAGGATCAGTGCTAAAATGAACCAAAACGCATCATCAAGATGTGACCTGGTCTGCATCTACTGTCACTGCCCGGCTGTCAGGCTGCGACGAGCACACATACTGCCTACGGTGATGCACCTGAGGCTCACCTGGCCAGCAGGTGAGCGAGGCCACACCCACATGCCCGGAGGGCCAACAAGCACCTTGTATTGAGTAGTGAGCTTGAAATAGGTTCTCAACAAATGGTAGCAGATTTTTTAAAAATTACCGTTATTGTTATTACAAAAAGTCTGAATGGAAAATTCTGATCACATCCGGATATAAAATTATAGGTGAGCCTTGACAGCCGACACCATGCTTTGTTCATTTCCCTGTGCCGTGTGCCCAGCCCCGGGCCTCCCACGTAGTGAGTTCTCCACTGATATTTACTGAATGTACTGAAGTTGAGGTGAGAGTGTGGATCTGGATTTGGGCCTTTCCAAATGTGCCTCTGGTAACTGAAGCCCTCCCCAGCTGTTAATGATCTCCCGCAGGGAGCATGTGTAGACAGAGGAAAGACAGAGGCCACCTACAGCACCTATGGAACCTCGCCATGAACAGGGAAGAGGCGGGAAGGCAAGCTGATGAAAAAGGGGACCAAGAGAGCACCAAGATGGCGCTGAATTTCATGATGGGCTCTGGAGAGTTGATTCTGCTGTGCTCGTTTGCATCCTGAGAATTCCCTGACCAGGTATATATACGTACTTGACTAGCACCCCATTTAATCTATCATTCATTTCTTTTAACAGCCAATGAATAGGGACAAGTTTGCAATGTTTGTATGATTAAGGACAGCCCTTAGGACTGAAGTATGAAGTCTGCACTGGTGTGGAAAGCCACACAGGGGGAAGCTCTGCAGGCCAGGCTGCCTTTGCTCTTCTCCTCTATTCCTCATGCTCCTTTAGGTCCTGATCTTAGACTTTAAGCTGGTTCCCTTTAGTGCAGCAAGATTACTCCCTTTGCTGTATCAATACTGGGCTGGTGACTCACCACGTCTCTGGGGAGGACCTCTCTCTGGGAAGGCGGTGGTTGGCTGTAGAGGATTAGTGGGTTGAGAACCAAGCTGGCACCTACTGAAGGCTCTGGGCTCCCTCACTGGGCTGAATCATATGTCCCGATGGAAACTTTCCCCATCCTGGGAGTCATTAATGTGCCATAACCCGTAATTTGAAAAATCATTGGGTGTTTGTGACTTCCTTTCTCGCTCAGCCCACAGATCCTTATCCTCACACACAAACTGAACCTTCTGAATAGAAATGAAGGGGGAAATCCTTCGGTCACCTCCTCTTGGACCACTAATATGAGAACAGACACAATCAGAAACCATCTCCTCTGGGTTCCTTGAGAGGACAATCATTTTTACCCTCCTAAGTTCTTGTGACTGACCGCTGTTTATTCTTCTTAAAACCCCAGCACTTTTTCCCTCCTGGAGGGCCCTGAGGGACCAGTCCAAATGAAGGACTCCTCCCAGCCTGGCAACTCCATTACTTGGTTCACGAAGGGCCAGCCAGCAAGGGAGATCGCCACGGCAAAGTGACAGAGGTTGTGTCCCTGAGGATGGAAGTCAAGCTGGTCAGTGTTTTACAAGCAGAGCCCAATTTCCAGGCGCCCTCGATGTGTGAGCATCTTTTCGTTTCCATGGTTGCCTTGAGGGATTATGCAATGGCAGTTGAGAGACACGGGGTCGAGCTTTTGCGAAGGCCACTCACTTCCACGTCTGAAGGGTGAACAGCGGTGCCAGGACCAAGGGGACAGGGAGGACTCGGGTGGGAGGGATGACCAAAAAAGAGATTTTTAAAGGCATAAGCCCCTGAGACATCCTCCTGTCTTTCCCTCCTGGTGTCCCTTTGTACATCCTACTGATACATTTAGATGGTGGTGCCTCTATTTAATTTTATCTGCAGAAAGAAGGGAAAATAGAGCTAGTTAGACCTTTAAAGGCAGTCATCTGGGTTTCTTATTTACTTTCAGATACATACCTGCATAATTTTTACTCTTGATAAAGGCTACTGGGGCTGCCTGTTTGCTCTGTCATTTGACTTTTAAACCACAGACACTGTGAGATGTTACCAGAGCAAAATTCTTCATTACTACTCTCGGGTCTCCCTCCAGCACACGCACACACACACACATGCACACACACACATGCATACACACACACATTAATTTCTGAGCCCATTTTGACAGATGTCACCTGTCACCTGTGTTTCCATCCATCCCAGTTTAAACATCTGCACGTCCATATGTCGTGACATCAGTCAAACCTGGCTCCTGCCGGCTCGACCGTGTCCCCCACACACCTGGGGACTCTCCTGCTTCACTCCCAGGCCCACTGAGCCTCCAGAGGGTTCCACAGGGAGGAGGAAGGTGTCCAGGGTGAGCACGGAAATCAACCCTCCAGCCAGGCCTGCGGGCCGAGGACATCTGTCTGGCTGTTCTGTTCATTCCTGCCCGCGACCTCACGGAGGCCTCAATTGGATCAGGCAATTAGCACGGCCAGGGTCAGATGCCGCCCAATTTAATTCAATTACTCTTCACCGCAAGAGAAAAGATGGTTATTATAGTGACAGGATCTGTGTGAGGAATACAGGCTCCCAGCCAGCGACCTGCCAGCACATTGCCAAGTTGTGGGGAGCTGTGAGGCGGTGGATGAGGGTGATGTGAGGGGCCAGGGCGAAGAGAGGCTGGCTCTGGATTGGGGGTCTCACCCCCACCACCCAGAGGCAGTTTTCCAGTAGAAACCCATGATCACCACGGGCCTGTTACCGAGGCTCGGAGCCGGGGTGTGGGGACGCCGGGCTTAACTGGTACATGACAACTGTGAGTTAGTCACCAGATCCTGGGGAGGAAGGGGTGAAGGAGGATGAATGACAGCAGCCAGGAGAGCGAAAGGACTCTTTTTCCAGAAGTCCTGTTTTAAGGGCGATTTCTTGTGTATGGTCCACAAGTCTTGATAACAAAGTTGATCACGAAGAAGATAATGTGGACCTTAAATCTTTGTTCTTTAAACTTTATCTTTCCCTGATTGTCCTTTAACTCGCTGTATTTAATAACAATTCACACCAGCATGCATGCCATATCGACTGCCAGCCAGCCACTGTTCAGTGCTGTGTGCGGGGTTCAGCTCTTTTTAACCCTCCAAGAACACTGGGTCCCTCATGCCCCCATTTTATAAATGGGAACAATGAGGCTTAGAGAGGTTGTGTAACTTGCCCAAGGTCACCGAGCTGGTAGGAGACAGTGGATTCCAGCCAGACCTGTTGACCATAAAGCCCTTGTTCTTGACCATGATCCCAAACCTCCCCTTGGCTTTAATTTCTAGAATCTTCTTTGCGTCTCTTGCACGTCCTCATGTCACTGAAGAGAGAGAGGTCCTCCCAATCGCTCAGGAGCGCATTGGGTACAAAAGACCCCTTGTCTGCATAGAATCACATCATCATTTCTTAACCAGCATAGTGGCTCAGCACACTGGGCTCTGGGTCCAAACCCCAGCTCGGCCACTCCCTAGCTGTGTGCCTGGGAATTCTCAGCGTACGGGCTCCCTCATGGGTGTAAATGAGGAAAATACTTCCTCGTAAGGTTTGGCGGGGTTAGCTCACAGAGTCAACACACTTAAAATGGCGTCTGGGAATAAGTGTGCCGAAACTGCCAGCTACTGCTATCACTGCCACCCTTCTGAAAGCAATTAATGCAAAAATCGGAAGCAAAGGATTTATAGTGCATACAACAGTCAGGCTTCAGAGGGGCCCCGTGGTCATGAATAGTCACCCTGGCCACCAAGCCCCGCCTTGATGGAGGTGAGGGGGCTGTCGCAGTCCCGGGTGATTCGTGAGCGTATTTTAGGGGGCTCAGGGGAGCTATTCTTTGACCTTTATCTCCTGTCTTAAGCTGTATCTCTTTTGACTCAGGAACACAGCAAATGGGAGAGATTGGAGGACTCACACCTCCCCCTCGCCCCCCACCCCCCACCTCCAGGCCACGCCTCCCTCTGGGAGGAGGAGGGAGGCCCAGGGCGGAGTGTTCCTTACGGTAAACGGCCTTCACACATTTTTCCCTAAGTTTGCCACCATGCTTCCTTTAAATGAAGTGCGGTACAGTCTAGCAGCTTTGCAGGGAGTTTTGAAAGCTCTAGAAACACATAGGAATTTCCCCAAGGCCTTACCCTACTTGCCCGGGTCATCGCCTCGAAGCCAGGGTGCAGGCGTCTCCAGCCTGAAGAAATGGAGTGTGAATGCTTTGAGTCATCCTGACGCTGTTAATGATGGTTCTTAATCACCACTTGAATTTCTTTCCAGGCCAGGGTGACTTTGGGCAGATACCATAAATCTAAGCCAAGATGCGTATCAGTGCACACCCAACCCCATGAGCTCTGGAGTCGGGCTCTGTAGTGACTTGGCAGGAGCGGTGCCAGCTCTGCCCTGAGCTGGGTGATAAGAGGCTGCTGTGGCTGCACATCTCTCTGAGGGATGCGGTGACAACCCACTGTGCTCAGTGCCTGTTGTGATGGCCTGCGACGTCTTGGCCCCATCCACTCTGCTTTCAGATCCCCGGTGGAGGGTACAGAGTGCCCGAACAGAAGCCAGATCTTTCTGGTTTGTGTCAACTGAATATGATGGAGTGATGGCTCTGAGAGTGATGTTTTCATAAGGGGGGTAATGCTTTACCGTCCTGGCTGGAAGCAGCATCTTCTCGTGTGGGACTGTAGCTCGAACAAATGGGGTCAAAATAAACAGAAAAGCAGGCACTTGGTTTTCCTTTCTTGTTTTACACTTTCAAGCAAGTCCTTTGGCTTCCCAGCCTCAGTTTCCCCATTGCTCTGGGAACCAAAATCAACCATTCCTACAGCCTACCCTTGTCTCCTGCAAATGAGTTGGATCAGTCTTCAGCGCCTTGAGCCCTGCAGTGACCGGCACTGTACATGTAAGTTTTAATTGCTGGCATTACTCAGACAAGGAAAAGACTCATTTCTAGTTCCAGAAGAGCAAGGCTCACAGCTGCAGTTGGGTACGAGAGGAGCCAGGCTGACAAACCACGTCGCTGCCCAGCTCTGGGGTCCCCCAAGGGGAACCTGGGGAGAAAATGGCAGCCCCAGGCAGGCCACTGTTTCAGCGTAACGTGAAGAGATGTTACCTTCATCTCCACACCGACTGAGCTCCGGGATAATTATATTTTAAGCAACACAGAGCAAAAAACAGATTCACTTAGCATGTGGGGAGCCAGTTGCACCCAGGCCTGCCCAGACCGGCCCCGCTCATTGCAGGGTGTGGGAGAACAGGGCTTCGTGGGTCCCCGGGGGCCGCCAGGCCCGGGGCTGTTGCTCAGCTGTGGGAGGCGCGCCAGTTCTCAGGTCTGCTAATGAGGGCTGCGGTGTCTGGCAGGGCCCTGGCCCGCGAGTGAGTGTGACTAATCATGAATCTTTTCAATAACGCTGATGGTTCATTCTCTTTTCCCTCTTCTGCCTGCTCTCTGGGCTGGAGCCGGCTGAAATAGGAGCAAGTTGGCCTCGTTCTGGAAAAGGCAGGCTGTGATAAAGGACCCCAAAGAGGTTTCCCGTGCTCCGTGCCTGGATGTTTTGCAGTCAGTGTAATTAATTGACTTGGGTGGGCTGACAGGGTATTTTTCTGTGGTTGTTCCCGCCACTCGATGGCAGGCAGCATCTGAAGACAGTGCCCTGTCACTGCTCCCTGGGCTCTGTGACAGATGGAGGTTTGACACCAGCAAAGGCAGAGTTGTTGTTATTATTTCTGCACATGCTCCAGCCCAAACTCACGACCCTCCCGTTTCCTGTTCAAAGACTATGTTTGATCAAGTCATGTTTCCACCCGCACATGGAAACGTGGTAGACCTTTAACGCCCTGGGCTCCTTCATCGGGAGTGGGAGCCCCAGACGGGGTGACCTTTCTTCAGACTCATCTCTCTCCCTGCCACCCGCTTTGTGGCTTGATAAGTTCACTCTGCTTCTAACACCAGAGCTTCTAACTGTGTATTCACTCACGGGAAGATGCGTGTGTGTGTGTCTGTGTGTGTGTCTCAGAAACGTTGCTAATGCCATCTGTTGGTTAGTGGGTTGGAAGAATTTCAGGCTGGAAGGCAGGCTTTGCTGATGTTGGACTGAAACTTTTAGAAAGGGGTAGTAATTGTCTAATGAGTGTGGTACCCTCAGCACGCACTAGACCTCTGAGATTGACTCAGATCCAGTTCTTTAATAACAGAGCCAAAGCATTTAAATGTTGAGAGGTAAGAGCAAGTGAAAGAAAAGGAGGGTTACGTCAAGAGCTGGAAGACACTGAGGCAGTTTTTAACATCCCTTAGTCCCTAAGATAACATACTAACTCAACCTTCTTTTTACCTTTTCTCTTAAGCCAGTTCCTTCTCTCTTTCTCAGCTTTGCGGGACCACTGCTAACTTGGAAGGAAGTCCAAGATGCTAAATAGAGTTATCAAAGCTACTTTCTCTGAATTAAAACTTGAGATGTGTTCCAACAGGTGTCAGAATATTGGTAGGAATGACAAGTTCGAGTATTGAAAATTAGAGTTTTCTTTGAACATTCTGACCACTGACCTCCCTGTCAAACTCTGAGTACCTTGTACTCATAAGATGTTACTTGATTATGGTTTCATGTGGGAGTTGCAGCTGGTGACGGGAGGTCAGAGCTGGCCTTCAGCCTTGTTTGCTGTGATACATGTGATGTTTTCAAAATCCAGGCAATTTCTCACAAGCATCCAGATTTCTAACTTCTCTTAAAAATTCTAAAATCTAGCAACATTGACTTCACAGGCCAGCATGGAACCAGCTTTATTGGAACCTAGTGGTTGCTGCCTTTTTATAGAATACTTTGCCACAGTCCTCACTACTCCCTATTGATTCCCATTGAGCCTCTTTTTCCTATTTACTTGATATAATGTCCTCTCTAGGCATTCAGATTGGTTCTTGCTGGCAGCCAAGGCTCCTGACTGCTCACCATCAGAGAAAGGGTAGAACTCCTTAACTCTGGTCAAGTCAGGTCCCACTTCAGAGGCTGGTCTTTAGCACAAAGTTAGTCAAGATGTGACATTTAATACATTAATACATTAATGAGGTATTGGGAACCCCAATGCCTATGATATGTCCCACCTTTGCTTCTTTGATCAGAGACGATCCCCAAAGAGGGACTCATCAGTGGATGATTTGGGTCATTCTCTGATGATATGAAACATGAGACATAAGCCTTCATACATGTTGAGTGTCCTGTGGTTGTTCCTCACATTTGGAGTCAGTTTGGTAAGCCCAATAATCATTTTTAGAAGAATAAAATGTCTGGGTCAAGGAGTGGGGCTGGGAAACAGGACAGTCATTTGGCTTCCATATAATGTATTGATTAATTATGATGTATCAAATAAGTTGAGAATTCTTACAGTGTCTCAAGCTGGTTCAGCAGGGGAGAAACAGGGATGAGTGTGTCCAAGTTCAAGATGCAGAATGGATAAGTCCATCCTGAAGTGTGTAGTTGAGTATGTGTGTCTCTGATTGTCTCGGACAGTTCTTGCATCTTCTGTCCGCCTGAGAACAATATTGTGAACTGTTTCCATCATTTTACTGGAAAAACAAAAGTCACAGCAGTAATGTAGATTTTTAACAAAATTCTTGCTGTATCCAGGAAGATACATCAGTGCTTGTGAAAGTCATGACATTATTTAAGAGAGTTGTCAGCTAGTAGTGGGTCAGTGGGAGCAAAGTTCATTCATTCATTCATTCGTTTGCTCATTTATTGCCTTACGAGCAGATATTACTAAGAACCCACACTCTAGGCTGAACCACATGAAATTGCCAACGTTTGAGTTTTTAATCTACAAAAACTGAAATCTGATGTGGTTCAATGTGAAATGTGTTAGATGTTATCTTAAGCTGGGGATATAAGAAAAAAGAAGAACCTGCCAAAACAGCTCAAAGAAGGGTTGTAAGTGCAGCGACAGGACCAGGTAGGAAGACTTGTGCGGACCTAGGAAGGATGGAGGTCAGATTACTTTGGGGACAGAATTGGTGAAAGGCTTCAAAATGAAGGGGAGGCTTAAAATGAATCCTAAAAGAAATCCCAGGGATACTGACACCTTTCTGCATGTGATGGAGGGAGAGTGTGTGCAGGAGCGGATGGAGGTAAGGTCACCATTCAGCCCTGAGGGAAGAGTGTAGGATCAGAAAGGCGTGCCCTGAGATTCATGGATTGCGAGCCGTTCGGTCACAGGGCCAAGGTGAGCACTGCAACTGGCAAGGCTAGACCGGGGGGCGGAGCCTCGCAGACCCTCTTGGGAGATTCTCAGGATTGTGTTAGAGGGGACGGGTCCCTGGAGCACGTCCAGCAGGGCTGGGCATGATCTCACTTGTCTCTTAGGAAGGGCTTTCTCTTCCCAGCTTGTGGCAGGTGCCAGGATGCAGACCAGGAGACCTCCAGGTACCACTGAACTGACCTGGATAAGAACTCAGTGAGGAAGATGTGTGAGCATCATCCTTACTTTTCGGCGGAGAGAGCTCCGGTAGAGATTCATGGCCTATTCAGCATGGAAGAGACGTGAGAGGGCTTTCGTGATGAGCATAGTAACCCTCTCCATAGACAATGCAGTCTTCTTTTCTTAATCATTATTAGTATTGGCTGATATAAATTGAGGGTTGCTATTACAGCTCTAGGCTAAGGATTTTATATTTATCTCATGTCATCCTCGCACCCTACGAAGCAGTTATCATTACAATTCCCATACTCCAGAAGAGGAAACTGAAGAACAGAGAGGTTAAATACTCTGCCCAAAAGGACACAGCTGCTAAGCGCTGGAGCCAGGATCGACACCGAGGCAGTGTAGACACAGCGTTGCACTAGTTGTGAAATAGCAGTGACAAGAACGAGGACTCTGACTCTTCGTGTCAAATCCTTCTAGAGATCCACAACCAAGATTCAGTCCCCAAATGCAGTTTTCAGGGGCCAGTCTGGACAACTCGCAGTGAAGCGAATAGGACCACCCTCACACTCACGCACACACTTTGGAATGCGCTTGCCCCATCCTGACTCCGACCTTGTACACACTCCGGAATGCAACAAAAAGGCAATGGAACGTGGTGCTGTTTCTCCAGCAAGTTTCCTATTCATAAATTTGAACTCAAATATTTCCATGACCCAAATTGCAGGGATACGACCTAAAGAGCCAGCTAACGTTTAGTCCCGTGATTGGCTCTCCTTGGGGGACTGGAAATGGGTAATTATTCGTTGGCATAGGCTCAGGGAACATCAACGGAATTTTTTAAAGAAGAAAGAAAATTCTGAGTTAGACCCCTTGAAACCCTTTGTCAGTTACCACCTATCTTGAGCACAGTGGGATTTGGTTTCTGGGGTTCCCCGGCAGCAAGACCCTGACTCTGTCCTTTCCAGAAAGAGTCCAGAAGCCACTCTGGCAACGTGGCTTCCCTCCTGACCTCAGCAGAGCACTGACAGCCAGGCCCTGGAGTATGTTTGATTCAGGTCGTCCAGGGATGGAAGAGATGGAGCAGTGGGGAGGCCAGACAGAGGAGGGAGCGCCCTCAGGGGACCACGTCCCTCGCCTCTCCCGCTTCCTGCACTCCTGAACTCAGCCCCGGGCAGCAGCAGCCTCTGTAAGAAGAAAAGCAAGACTCCAGCTCTAATGCATTGAAAGGTGATTCAGATGAGGTGTTATAGGCAAAATGTCAGAGAGAAAATGCGAAAAGCAGAGAAATGGAGAGCAGTCATGAGAAGGGCCTTCTTGTCAGTTACTCTCAGTGAAAGGCCATCATGGCCTGAAAGGAAGGCGGGGAAGCCATGGCTGGTACACACAGCCTGTGTGCTAATTAAGCCAGAGCTGACTGTGATAACAGGCAAGTCTCCACACGTCACTGGCTTAACACCACGGTTCTTTTTTTTAAGAGATCAGTTTAAGGTAAATCTTTGCAAACAGCATTCCACACAGTGTTTCAGAGACCAGGGACTGTTTCTAGATTTTGGTTTCACCATCTCCTGGTGCCTCAACTCTTCACTTGCAGCCGGAGGATGGAGGATGAAAGGGAGTTTGGAAGGTCACAGGCAGGTGTCCAGGGGCCAGGCCTAGTGACACACATCCCTTGCACCTACACGCTTAGACGCAGAACTGAGCCAGTGCGGACCACGTAGATATAAGGGCAGCTACATCGTGGCCATAACTCTACTCTTCAGAAGGAAGCCTGAATCTTTGGTAGGTAGTTGATGTCTTTGCTACACCTGCCTACATCTTCCAATAGAGTAAACGAACTTGGAAAGCTTGCTCTGGAGGGCTTTGCCCTGTCCAATCCCCTACTCACGTCAAGTGATCACCAACATGCCATGCAGTTTACAGCACAACTCTAGTTTATTCCACAGGTCAAACAACAGAGAAGGAAAACTTGTGATTTTATCATTGTTTGTGAGATTAATTTTTACTTATTGTAAATTCCATTCTTTTTATGCTGCTCTAATTTTGAAACATTTTCTGTTAGATTCCAAGTCCCTGGAAATATTACTGTATTAACTCCTTTCAGGGTTAGCATTTTTTTTATGGTAACTTGAAGTTTGTCAGTATACTTTATGACATCCCGGAGACATTTTAGGCAGCAAGCTGAACAGAGTTGGGGTGAGAGTAAAGAGTATATACTCCAGGGGGAGGGTGTAGCTCAGTGGTAGAGCAAATGCTTAGCATGCATGAGGTCCTGGGTTCAATTTAAAAAATTGAACCCAGGACCTCCTCCATTTAAAAAATAAATAAATAAAAATCGAATCACCTCCCCCTGCCAAAAAGTTTTTTAAAATAAAATTAAAAAAAAACAAAACAACAAAAAAATGAGTACACCCCATGTTGAGTTATATTACGTTAGAGGGCTGTTCTGGAAGTCACGTGCTATACTCCAACATACACCCAACTTGTCAGAATCTAGTTACAGGTCCATACCTCCTGCAAGAGAATCTGAGAAGCATGGATTTTGGTTGGGTGTTTTGTGACTGAGACAAAATTGAGTATTTTCAGTAAGAAAGAAGCGAAGAATGGACTCTCAGTGGGCAACGCACAGTCTCTAAGCAGAGAAAGTTACACTTTGGGGGTTGTTATTGTCAATAGAATCCTAGAACGAAATAAAATCAATTACAGATAAAAAATGCTAAAGGATGGTTTCCCCGATCAGAGTTGTATTACGGAAGTTTCGTCTCTGCTATGTGTGTCTGCTACCACTAAGCGTCCGCACTGCTGTGGTGATGGTGATCAGTTGGAAAACATCCCATCAACAAGCAGAGGGGCAAGGCATAGTGTCGAGTACAGATGGAACCCAAAGGACTGTCCTGGATATTGAAACACGCGAGAGCATTGCCACAGCGTGATCGCTGAATGGGCGATGACAGGGCAGCAGAAGTGTCTACGACAGCAGCCAGGGCTCATGAGCGCCGCCAGACGTCCCCGTGCTTGGAGGGGCACTGGGGTTTACACACAGCAGTTAGGAGCACACACCGAGGTCGCAGAAGAGGTTTCCCTGCACATCTGGGGAAGGGGAGGAGTGGGGTCAAGTTGAACTCGATCATGGGGCCATGGGGACCCAGGGGACTCTTTAAACTGTCCATGCAGTGTGATTGAAACACGTAAATGTATTAGGCTGATGCCCTATGCGACCCAACCCAGGAAAGACTTGGTTTCTGTCCCCTCTCCCCAGTCTTTCTCCTTCCCTAACTCCTTTTGACCAACTGCAGGGAGTAAGTGAATTCATTGCCTTCATAGAATTAGGTCAGATCCCAGCTGAATATCAAACTGACAGAGGGGGGCTTGGTGCCAGTGTGGATTAAATGAGAAGCAAAATTAAAGTCTCACTCTGAATCCAAATATGGGAACTTAGAAGGGAAAAGGCTAATATTAGACTGTTTAAGAATTAGTACGGCAAGATACATTTATCAGCAGAGAATCATGGAGTTTCTATACACGTCAATACTTTACTGTAAAGAAGCCACACTTACATGTTAATAGAGATTTAAAATATTCCAGCGTTAGCTGTTGGGATAAAAATTGTTAATTTGCTACATGGAAATTCTTGAAAAACTGTACATTACTGCTCTTTATATATACATCATGACATATACATTGTTACTGCAAGGCTGTTTCTCTTTTTTATTGAATTACAGTCAGTTTACAATGTTGTGCTAATTTCTGTTGCACAGCACAGTGATTCATGTATACGTATACACACACACACACACACACACACACACATACATAGTCCTTTTTGTATTATTTTTCATTATAGGTCATTACAGGGTATTGAATATTGTTTCCTGCACTATGCAGTATGACCTTGTTGTTTATCTATTTCATAAACTATGATTAGTATCTGCAAATCCCAAACTCCCAATTTATCCCCCCCTCCCTGGTAACTATAAGTTTGTTCTCTATGTCTGTCTGTCTGTCTCTGTTTTGTAAATAAGTTCATTTGTGTTTTTTCCCCTAGATTCCATATATAAGTCATATCATATGGTATTTTTATTTCTCTTTCTGGTTTACTTCACTTAGAATGACAATCTCCAGGTCCGTCCATATTGCTGCAAATGGCACTTTAATTCTTTTTTATGGCTGAGTATTATTCCAGTGTGTCTGTGTGTGCATGTGTGTACACACATATATATATATGTACACACACCACAACTTCTTTATCCAGTCATCTGTCAGCTGGCACTTAGGTTGCTTCCATGTCTTGGCGATTGTAAATAGCACTGCTATGAACATGGGGGTACATGTATCTTTCTGAGTTAGAGTTCTCTCAGGATATATGCCTAGGAGTGGGATTGCTAGATCATAGGGTAAGTCTGTTTTTAGTTTTTTTAAGGAATCTCCATTCTGTTTTCCATAATGGCTGCGCCAAACTACACTGCCACCGACAGCGTAGGAGGGTTCTTCAGGGCTGTTTCCTAATTTTCTTAAAAGTTTTCCAACTACCACCATTCCACCCCAGAACTGAAAGAGCAACTCTCTGTCATAAAGAGGACAGCTTCTGACAGTCTCAGTTCCACATGGAAATGACAATCTCATTAATGATGCTAAGTTTATATTGTCAATATATTATCACCACTCTCACACCAACTGCTTATGTTAAAAAATAATTACTAATTAGTTTCAGCAAATGCATTATGAAAAGGTGGCTAATTTTAACTATTTTCCTCCTCCCTGTTTTAGAAAAAAATCGAGTGATTCAGAGAAAGCAATCTGTTACCTGGAGGCATTTAGAATTTTTTTTTAATGATCTTTAATCAGAGCTTTTAAGAATACCATGAAAATGGTGGCTCAGGTAACACAAGAAGGGAGTTGCAGTCTCCACCTTTTATCTTTCTTCTTGAAATTCAATAGTATAAAATAAATCTACAAAGCTGACTTTATCTTTGTTTCTAATTTAACTCTAGGATGCCTTCCAAGACGTCTGGACACCCATCTCACTCTCTGACAGCAAGTTTAAATCCTTCTAAATCTCTCCCTCTCTTCCTCCCGGGATGCTAGCTTTTCAGCCTCATACAGACATCTGGTCCCT
This sequence comes from Vicugna pacos, assembly GCF_048564905.1. Classification (NCBI taxonomy): domain Eukaryota; kingdom Metazoa; phylum Chordata; class Mammalia; order Artiodactyla; family Camelidae; genus Vicugna; species Vicugna pacos. The sequence continues at coordinate 12,433,934 of NC_133000.1, read as the reverse complement.
GGACCTCTCCCCTTGCTCTCTGTAGAGACACCCTCCCCTTGACTTTGCAGCCTCCCTATTCAGCCTAGACCCCAAGATGGAAGCATCTCCCCCAGACCCTAACCTCCCTTGTCCATCTTGTCTTCTGCCACTTTCCAGCAAAACACAGATTCAGAGTAGATCAACCATCCATTTCCTCTGCTTTTAGCCAGGACTGCCAGATACTGCCCAGAAATCCTATCCATTCCCAAAGAGTGCTTAGTCCTCATTATGGCGGGGTTCAGCTTTACCATTCACCATGCCTGCTGCCATCCGGCTCTGCCCCTTGAATTGCACGGACATGGCTCTTGCCAAGCCTGACAGCACCTTCTCCTTGCAGAGTCTGTACGAAATGGCCCCAAGTGAGGGTTTGGGGCTGGACCACTGGGGCTTTTATCCGACTCTGCTATTTATCCAGTGTCATTTTGGCAAGTTTCTTCACTCTCTGAAGTCTCCACTCTTCACCCATAAAACAGATATAAAAAGGGAAGAAGTACAAGAATGAAGTAAATAATATGAATATAGTTTTAAAATTCCAGTCTAACCATCTTTATCTTTTACTTGGAGCCCCATTTGTTCACTAAATACTAAATTCAATCGTTGATAGAATGAGTTTAAATTTTCCATCTTAGTACTTGTTTTCTGTTTGCCCCACCTGTTCCATGTTCTTTTTGTTTTTGACCTGTTCTTGCCCTCCTTTGGATTAATCAAAATTTTAAAATTATCCTATTTTTGCCTATCAGCGTGATTAATATTAGTTTTTAAATTGAAGTATTAATCAGTTACAATGTGTCTGATTAATACTATTTTTGTTTGGGTCAGGATACTATCACAAACTGGGGGTTTAAGGATTTGTTTCAGGGGAACTGACAAGGATGAAATTCTTGATCTGGGAAGCATGCCATCCTGCTTTTATTTATTCAGCTCCTACTTTATTTAATATTTTTAAATTGAAGTGTAGTCAGTTTGCAATGCTGTGTCAATTTCTGGCATACAGCATAATGTTTCAGTCATACATATACATACATATATTCATTTTCATATTCTTTCTCATTATAGGTGACTACAAGATATTGACTATAGTTCCCTGTGCTATACAATAGAAACTTGTTGTGTATCTATTTTATATGTAGTAGTTAGTATCTGCAAATCTCAAACTCCCAATTTAGCATCTACTTTATACCACATTCTGTTCAAGGCTCTGAGAATTGCACAGGGAATAAAAAAAGGTAAGTGTTCTGCTCTTATGCAGTTTATCATCTAAAGGAAAGAGAGTCTGAACTCTGAGTTTAGACAGTCCTGGGTTCAGAAACTAGTGTTTTCACTAATTAATCTGTGTGACCTTGGACAGTGTCCTTCATACAGTGTGTTCAAATGTACATGTTGGAATGATACTTCGTTTGGAGAACTGCTATGAAGACCAGAGATAATGGATAGAAAGCTCCAGCACAGTTGGGGCACACAGACTATAGTAAATAGTGCTATAATTAATTATTATTATTATAGTCACCAAACTCTAACCATCTGAATGTTTTGCCACCAACTAGTATTATTAAATACATGCCAAATGGAGACCGTTTGACTCACACACTCTCTCTCTCTTTGCCTACACAATAAAACTGTTATATATGTGTCTTAAATGTTTGGATTTGTCTGGATTCTGATTTTCAATTTTGTGGACATGATTTAATTCATCATCCGTGAGTTTGCAGTGATAATAAGATTTGAAATAATAATAACCATGTGCAACAGATGGTGACATTTGCCATCTTCCTCGCTTCCTTGTGAAGACAGATGTTTAAAGTTAGCGTCGTATTACTTCTGGCGCTGATTATTAACTACCAAGTTTCACATGCAGGCAAAAGGGCTATGGTAGGAAATCAGGATCCGGACTTTGCAACAGTCCTGTCTCCAACTAGGTCTACCTGGAGCTGCTATTAAATTAGCATAGAATCGCTTTTCGAATTCTCTGGATCCTGACTACAGTTTTTCATGTTAGAATCTCTAAAAGTTTAAACTCTGTATTATCATCATCATGTCAAAGATACTACTAGCCCTTTTATATATTTATCAGTTTATCTGCTGTCACCTAGACACCATGGACAGAATCCCTCATGCTGCTCAATTAATCTGTTTTTTAGATTCTACCTCCCAGGAAAGGGCAGTTTAACTAGAAAAATGTGACTGATTATATTGCCAGGGAAGGTTATTAACAGTGGTTCTGGAACTTGACTTTGCATAAGAATCACCTGGGAGGGGGAGCAGGAAGTGAAGGAATGTGTGTTGGGGGCGAGGGTGTGGGATTGTTGTAAATACTGATTCCTGGGTTCCACTCCCTGAGACTCCAGTGGGCAGATTGGCCACGAATAATCTTTCCTTCTAAAGTGGGACACACAGTGGGGATCTTTCACTTCCTCGACCAGTGTCCAGGAATCAAAGCTGCAGGTGGGATATGTGCTGAACTGTTATCCGTCAAAGCTCTTCTCAGAGTTTCTCCTGGGGTTATTCTACTCCAGCCAAGTTTACAACTTGACCGTGACCCCGCTTCATCTTTTTATAAATAGTTCTCTATGAAGAAATTAAATGGGCCAGATTTCTTGAACTGAAAATGAAGCTGTGCAAACTGACGTTAACCATAATTTACAGGAAAAAATGTGAAATTAGAAATACCGAATCAACGATTGGCAAAATTCGTGTTCACATCAATTCAATTACAGAAGGCTTTGTTGGAGACCTACGGAGGGCCAGCCGATCACTAGGCCTAAGGGCGAGAAGCCCATGAGATGTCAAAGTGCTTAGCATCCATCAGATGAACACATACACAAATACTAATAATATAATATTCTGTGTATGAAAGTGTAGAGAAAGATATGTAAACAATGATGAAGAAACATTCAATTTCATCTGGCTGCTCAAGGAAGGGGTGACATTTAAGTGGACTTTGAAAAATAGGTAAAAATTCATTGAGCAGAGAGGGGAGAAGGGGGATCTCAGCAGATGAAATAGCAGGAGCTGGGATGTGGCTGGCCCCAGGATGGCTGGAGTAGCAGAAATAGAGCAACTAGGCTGAGCCGGGTAGAAGGGCCTTCCACGTTTGCTGAGGAGCTGGGGCATTTCTCTGTGGGGAACAGGGGACACCAGAGACATTTAATAGAAGAATGACATGATCAGACCTGTATTTCAGAAATACAGTTCTTGCTATAACATAAAATGGGCCATGATCTCTCTTGCTCTGTACCCCTTGACCCATTGCTGGCCTGCCTTTCTCCCACCACTAGCCCTGGTTGGTACCTGTTTTGTGCCATGTTCTAAAGCCTCTGGCAGAGTGCGCTGGGCCACTGAGTGCCTCCTTAATCTCCAGGTCTCAGTTTTAGATATCAGTTCTTCCAGGAGATCTTTCCAGACAACCCCATCCCACCCCACCCCCACCAAATGGGTCAAGTGTACGTAACACATGCTCCCCAAATGCCCTGTGACTACTGCTGTCAGGGCCCTTGTCAGACGGCATCAGAATGCCCCATCTTTCTCAACAGACCGAAAACTTCTTCAAGTCAGGGAATGTTATCCTGTTCATTTTTGCATAGACAGCATCTGCCACTTCCCTTGTCTGGCTCATCGTGGACGCTCCATGTCTTCTTTGCGTTGATTCATTTAAAAATGAGAAAACAATGAGTTCTTTTTGATGTGCATTCAACAAAGATGCCCAGTACGCAGTTAGAAGCTCAGACTTGAGTCGGACTCCAGCTGTCATCCTGTTCTGCTGCTCGCCACTCCGCGATTTGGAGGCAAGTGTACCTCCTCTGAGCTTCTTGTTTTCTTCGTCTCGTGTGGGGTTAATAGTAGTGCTCAATTCATGTGGTGGTCATGAGCAGTCCGTGGAATAGCTTGATGAGTGGATTCCTTTCAATGTCTGGCACTTACTAAATGCTCAGGAAATGCCTGCAGGACACGCTTGGAGAGATGCTTGATGGGCTGATGGAAGAAGAGGCTGGCCTTCAGAGCCGCTAAACACAGTAGCTAAGGATCAGGCCTGGGATTTTTTTTTTTTAAATACATCTATTTTTTTCTCTCAAAAGTTATTCTTGCTCATTTTAAATGAGCATTTAATACCTAAATGATACAGACATATATAAAATATGAAAATAAAAATTCTATACCTCTTAACTCCATAATTCAATCCTACCAAGAGGTAAAAAATGTTTTTACAGTGTGTTTTACCCCTTTCCAGTATAGATACGGATGTGGACTAATGAAGAGATAGGCAAGTGATAAAAGTGATAAAGCAAATTTAGTAAAATGGTAGTAGTGGAGTCTAGGTGATGGATATATAGTTGTTCTATAAAGTTCTTTTAACTTTGTTATTCAGTTGAAATTTTTCATAATCAAATATGGAAAAAATAACATGGCATCACTAGGTAGAGGCTTCTATAATATATATTAAGTAGGAAAGACCAGGTTACAGAATATTATGAATGTTGTAACACTAGTTTGTTAAATAGATAGATATTTCTATTCATAAATTATAATGTAATATTATTAAAATAATAATGACATAAATGTAGACATTGATAAGGTTGTTGATATAGATGTATCTTTGTGTCTGTTTATTACTCATATCTATGTCCCTATGAATGTCTGTATCTGGGCCACAAGAGAGTTTTTACATATGGACTTAGAAAAACTAAAAGTAAAAAGAGGAAAAAATACATATTTATATCATACCAATGTTAACCAAGAGTTATAATTATATCAAACCAGCTAGACTTTGAGGAAACAGGCATTACTAGAAAAAGAAATGCATTTCATAAAGAGAAAATAGTAATTCATCAAGAATAGAATCATTCTAGACGTCTATGTTTCTAATAACATGGCCCCAAAATACCTAAAGAAAAATCAACAGAATTAAAAGGAGAAACAAAGTCACAATAAGAAACAGAGATTTTAACAAGCAGATGAAATGTCAATAAAACACAGTGTAGCTGTGCATGATGATGAACAAATATGACCCGGTGTCTGAAGAAAGCACCTAACAAAATAGACAGTGTACTGGGCCGTAAACTCTTGGAAATCTTCAACTGATTGAAATAATTCAGAGACTTCAAGTTCTTTGACTGCACTGAAATTATGATGGAAATCTATAAAAGAAAGGAAATGAGACGAATGGAACTAGAAAATGGAAATTCGAAAATGTTTTGAACTGAAATGATAAGAATATTGTACATCAAATCTTGTAGTGTGCGGCTGAAGCTATTGTTAGAGACATTTCTGCTTTTAAAGGTACATAGTAGAAAAAGAAAGGCTGAAAAGTCAAGGATCTAAATATCCAGCTCAGAAGTGAGATCTGTTAAAGCCAAATAAAGTCGAAGTAAGGAAATTATAAAGATAAGAACAGAAATCAGCGAATTGGAAGGCAAATATACACTATATAACAGATTCCACAAAGCTAGTATCTTAAAAGTAAATTTTAAAAAGACCAAGGAAAATGTATATAGCAAGACTGATCAAGAAGAATTAAGACAGGGCATAAGTTATGCTTATCAGGGAGTAAATAAGGCAGTTTTGTTGTGACTTGACAGTCATTAAAAAGATAATGAGGTTATATAACCATCTTTATGGCAACCATCTTGAACATTTATATGAAATAGATGAACGCCTCAAAAAACACAATTTGCCCAAATTGATAGAAATAGAACGCTGAGGAGTCTACTATCTGTTTAAGAGCCTGAACCTTAATAACTACGGTAATGATAATGGTGATGTTATTTGGAGAGCGTCTTAGACCCTGGCTTCCATTTTTCACATGATGGGATTTGTGTTAGCCCCGCGCCTGGGTCCTTTTGTTTATTCCTCCCTAGAGGACACGGGATGAGCTGATAGAGGAGTTGAGGGCAGGAACTAGGCACGCTCTGTTCAGTTTTTCCTTCCCTTTTCCCAGATCTGACTTCCTGCTGGCAGGAAGCCTGTGGTCTGCTCTCTTCTCTGCAGGAAATAACACACCTGCTGTCCCTGAGGAGACCGGAAATGGCCCAGCGATGTCTATAAGTGGGAGGGCAAGCTGTCTTCTAGGAGAAAAATACTAGCAAGGCTGCAGATCTGAAGACATTTTCTCGGACTGACTACATCAGTAATAACAGTGATATTTAGAACTTCATCGGCCTTACTCCTGGGTCTGTCTCGCAATTTTTTTCCAACCTGGGAAATGAAGAAAGCAACAATATTTACTGATCTTTTAAATTTCCAACAAGCGACTCAACTCCCTCATCTGCAAAATGAGATAATCACAGTTTTAAATGAGTTAATATGTTTAAGCTGTTTAGAAACTTCCGGCAAATAATAAGCACTTAGTAAATGCTGGTTACTACCTTCTTTAGGAAAATTAAATCCTCACTTGGTGCCAGAACTGGGCTCAGTGCTTCACACTGAATTGTGTCCTTTAACGTTTAGAAGAAATCTATGAGGTAGGCGCTGTGATTAATCACTCTTACATGACAGACAAGGAAGCCAAGACTTGGGAAGGACAAGTAACTTTGTCCAAGGTCACACATCTTGTAAGGTCTGACTTCAAAGTGCACAACTCCCTCTTGCAGATACAAGCCAGTGGGTAAAACAAGAAAGAGCTAAGGATTCACAAGAATCTGTCACTATTACTAGAGAAGAGGTTTAGCATGCAGGACCTACTGATGGTCAACCAATAGCATGTTCCAAGAAGATGACAATGTTTGTTATGATGTTTACAAGGACTCAGTTTAGCAGGGGTAATAGTCAAAACAAATTACATATTCATGGAACCCCAAGCATGTCCAAGAGGAACAATGTAGCTACCACATGATCAAAAGTGAAAAGAGTTGGACCGTTTCAGATATCACTATCTAACCTTTGGACCTCCATCTCCAGTTCTCTTTGGACTTTTACCTCCCTCATGAGAAAGTCGGAGGGAAACTGATCCCCGATCAGACTAAGTCAGATCAGTCCTCTCTTACAAATGGTTCCAAAACCACTTTCCCTTTTCTCTTCTCTCCCACTAAGCTGGGCTGGCCGATACCTTTTTTCTTTTCAGCATTGACAACCTTGCAGTCAAGCCTACCACACAAGCTTTTCCTAATCATTCCTGAAAAGAAAGAAAGACCTTTTTGGAAAGACTATGTGATATCTGAAGCAGAACTTGGATCAGCGTTTGCTGGAAAAAACACTTTTTTTTTTTTTTGGACAAAAACATACAGGGCCCTTGAACAGATTTGGATCTCACTGATATTCATGCAGGTGTTTGGAAATGTTTACAACCTGAATCTGGGCCAGGAATTAGAGAAAAAGTTATGCTTCTTACACTTTCATAGGAGAGTGTATGTGATGGGGGATTTTCAAGACCACATTCATTTTGGAGCCCAAACTGTATAATACAGAAAAGGGGGCCATGTATTAAATGTCAAAGTGCTATTCAAATAAAGTTAAGCTGTCCAAATATCTGAAGTTAAGAATTAACAAATATTCAGAACATGTGAACAAAATTGGAAATGCTATAAGTATTTTTTAATGTATTTCTGTGAAATCTTTTTAATTGAATAAATCTGACTTGTAACATGATGAAAGTTTAAGGTGTACAGTGTGTTACTTTGATACATTTAAATGTTGTAATATGATTGACAATGTAGTGATATTTATCACATTACATAATTACAGCGCACCGTTATTGTCTACATCCATTGTGCTGTGCATTAGATCTCTACGGCTTATTGACTGCTTGTTATAAATTTGTACCCTTAAACACCGTTACCCTTACCCCTCCCGCCCCATCCCCCGATAACCACCATTTTACTCTCTGCTTTTCACATGTTTGACTTTTTTAGATTCCTCATGGAAGTGACATCACCCAGCACCTGCCTTTGTCTGACTTTAAGTCTTATTCTTAGTGACCGATGTGCAGTATCTTTGGGCAAGTTCGAATCTATTCTCAGAGACCTCAGTTTCCCTGTCTGCAGTTCGACTCCAGAAAGCACATTGACAAGTCAAGAGGATTTTTATATAACGCCTGTATTTCACTTTGACTTTCTTGCATATGGCAGCTATAAAACCACAAGTATCCGAGCCAGACTTCCCTTATGTCTGAGCTCCCCGTCCAGGAGTAAGTAAAACACTTTCCGAAAGTACCATTAGCTTGGCTGAATTGCTACTTCCTCGTATTATATGGCACCCAGGTGGCTTTTAAGTGTTAGCGCAGCTTCCTCAAAACTGCCTCCCTGCGTCCCAGCGATTAACTCAGGCGCTTGGAAAGTAAGATCTGCTCATTATTTTAACATTTTCTAGAGCTTCTTTACAGGGCATATTCAGCTGGGCCACCCCAGAGTTTTCCATTTTATAAGAAGGCCCCTTCCCAACAAGGAAGAATATTTATGAAGCTTGTTCTGACATCTCTGAAATTAAAGTAATAAAATAATTGTTTTAATTGCCAATCTGAAATTAATGTTCTCTTCTCAATAAAAGAGGATATTTTAATGAAGCTTGTTCTGACACTTCTAATATTAAAGCGCTTTCAATCCTGCCCTTCCGAAATTCAGGGAAAATTATTAAAAGTCTCTGCGGGTGGCTGTGTCTGACGTCTCTGTGTGAGACCTCAGACGAGACCGCTCTCCTGGTCCTTCCCGTGGCTCTTTTTCCTTGTTTTCGTCCTCATGTGGAAACGGTACCCAGAGTTCAGGGCTCGTGCCTGAACTTTCGTTCTCCCCGAACTCTCTTTTAGCTTTAGGCATACATACAGGGATTTTCACAGAGCAGGAGTCTATGAACATCACAGCAATTTGCAGTCCTGAATTAGCCCCAAATCCTAAGCAAAAGGCTGCAAGTCCCACTGGCAAACACTGTCAGCCCAAGGGACAAAGACAACTTCAGTGGGAGGAAAAGAAGAAAAAGAAGAAAAGAGAAGACAAATAAAAGGGGTAAATTTTGAAAGTGGCTGAAAGCATGAGAGGTCTATTCCCCAGTTTCCACAGAAACCATTAGTCACCTCGAATTCTTCTGCCTGTTTGAGAATCTCTCATCAGAGACACGAGTTAGACTCTCAATCAAAAACCGGAGAAGCTTTCACTGGTAAACTGAGAAAAACGTTATTCTGTGCAAGCTTATAAGAGCAAATACACAGAAATTCTACAGACCTTTTCCGACTACATTTCTATAAAATATATTTCGTGTTGCTGATCAACACAACCTGTAAATCAAGTTTATTTTCAGAACGGTACCTTGAACAAAACTGTTCAATGTGTCTGTGTTTGGGTGGGTTGGCGTGGCCCATGACTATACGTGATAAGCAAAAGTAATAATTGGCAGGACGTAAAAAGACGTGTCTACCTTTTCATGTCTTACTTGTAACTATTAAATCCCAGGCTCGAGAGAGAGAGAAAACAATTTGTTAAATTACAGGTTCAGTAACAAAATCTATGATACCTGAACGTCCTTGTGTAAATAAAACCTATGCGTCAAGGAGTTTTAATGGATGATGCAACCTCTTAAGTTTTACTCTTGAGGCTTCACGACGTCTCCAGGACCACGGCTGAAATTACAGCTTTGACATGTTCAGAAATGGACACTTGAATCCTTAGGCCAATTGTATGTGAAGATAGTCTTTAAGCACTTGCTAAATTTATAGTTGTGTTAAACGGTATAGAATCTCAGAGTGTTTGGGTCTCAAAACAGAGGAAAAAAAGTACTGCTAATTTTAAAAAGAACATTCCTTTTTTATTAAAACATACACATGCATTATAGAAAATTTAGGAGATGCGTATAAGCCAACCTACATAATTCTAGCATTTAGAAATCAAGACCATTGTTCATCTCATGATATTTTTCTTTTCTCCATCATTTACGATGCCCACGTGGTATATCATTGCAGGGATACACCATAGTTGATTAACCAATTTCTCATTGTTGGAAATTTGGGGTTGTTTTCCATTTTTTGGTTAAAATTCAGAAGGTGGCAATGAATACCTCTGAAATATAAAGCTTTGCACAGATCCATTGAATCTTCTGCATTTAACTTCTGACAGAACTTACTCAGAGAGAAAATGTCAAAGATGGAAGTAGCAAAAAAGTCCTGCTTTCTGAGAGGTCTGCTCTGGTTTCTCCAGGCCCTTAGGGCTGGAGTCAGACCCTTGCTGTCCCCGTGGGTTTGGGAGGCAGCCTCCTCATTGAAAGATCATTTGCTCTGCACAGCTTTGTGGTTAGAGATCGGTGAGTCTCCTGGGGAGGTTCTAGGATGACCACATCTTCCAGTTCCCAGAGGAGGAACCACTCTGGGGATGGTAACTGTCATTAAACTGGGGAAGGGCTGCAAACTGGGAGCTGTAGGAGTAAAGCGGGAGGGCTGGATGGGGACGGGGCAGAAAGAGTACTTCCAGTATCCATTCTACCAACATAGCCTATTGACTTGAGACAAGCCGTCACACTCCTGCCAGGGCTCCCCCTGGGGTGTGCGCGCCCTCAGGTGGGAGCAGGAGTTTGTCTCCTTGATTTTGCCCCAGGGACAGGGCTCCCTGCTCTGTGTGCTCCTATTGCAAAGTCTTCAGTGAGTTCTTAGGCCGACGCAGCATAATTCTTTAGCCTGGGACGTCAGTGATGTGACCTCTCCTGTCCCCTCTCTGGTCCAGCCTCACCCGACCACTCACCAAAGCCAAGGCACCTCTGGACCCTTCGCTCCCTCAGCATGATCGTCCATCTTCACTTCCAAAGTCTCCATCTTTCTATATAACACCGGATAACCATCATTTCCTCCATGGAAACTTCTCCAAGGTCCCAGGCAGAGTTCATTTCTCCTCACTCCTATTCCAAGAGCAATGGCGACACTGGGTTGGTTGTCTACCAGCTGCCTCCCCGGGCAGGCTGTGACCCTCTTGGTGACAAGGAGTGTGGCTCTGCCTGTCTGTCTCCTTGGTGCCGAGAACAGTCTAATAAGAGAAAAAGCACAGCTTTTCAGTTTTTCTTTGTTTTCTAATGAACGAGTTTAAATGTTTGTAACCACTAACTCAGGATTATGAACATGAGTATTTTTAAACAGCATTAATTGCTTTTAATAAAGGGAAAAGACTTACAATAAGGATAATGGATATACCCTTTAAAAATAAATAGCTTAGATTTTAGGTCTTTAGGCTGTGACTCAACCCCTTTAATCTCTCAAAGGAGCTGCCTTCATAGACTGTGTAGCACTAGATTGCTACTGTTGTTTCAACTTAACATCTATTAGTGATCACAAAATGGTCTATAAAGTTAAAAATTAGATAGCATTCATTTATAGAAATTTCTTCAAAATCTAAGCATCAGTGGAAAATAGAGAAAACAATGTGAACATAAAACAGATCCTTCCATCTTTCCCCATAAATCACCTTTTATTTATTCTCAAGTCCATTCAGGGCCATGAAGCTAAATATTTTCAGCTTAAATTTAATATAAAACTATATTCAGTATCTTGTAGTAACCTATGATGAAAAAGAATATGAAAACAGATATATGTACGTACATGTGACTGAAACATTATGCTGTACACCAGAAACTGACACACTGTAAACTGACTATACTTCAGTTTTTTAAAAAGTACAGAATAATAATACTAAACAAGAGCAGTATTTTTAAAAATCTCATAAAAATCACTGGCGTTTGCATTCTATTTTATGGAAAGGTAATTTTCTTCTTCATTCTCTAGCCCAGGTGAGATGAGATTGAGTCTCAACAAAGCATTTTGTTCGGTGTTCCTTGTTTATTAATAGGGGACCAAGAAGGACTTTTAAATGAAATGTAATTCAACTGAATTAGTTTGAAAATAAATAGAACACATGTGGTTAACTTTGCTTTTGAAATTAACCTATCGGGTGCAGATCTCTGTAATTAAAGAATCCTAATTCACAATTCTCTGAATCACTGCATTTGGCAGGCAAATGCCAGTAATTTTCATTTCACAACACAGTGCCTCAGACAGTAATAAGTCAGAAAGAAACACATGCAGGTTTAATCAGGTAACAAAGCATGTCAAATACTTACCCTGGAACAAGGGAGTCTGGCACATGAAGTGTGAGCCTCCGAGAAGTCCCTTAGGGGATGTTATGTTCTCTGATCTGTACCTTTTCACAGCTTCTGCTGACACCTTTAAGAGGAAAAAAGAAGTCTCATCCAGAACAGGCGTCGGTATTCAAAACAAATCACTCTTAATGGGACTTCTGGGAGCCAAAGATACAAACACAGGCGCGCACACACACACACACACACACACACACATACACACAGGTGCGTGTACACAGATGCATACGTGCACATATGCACATGCATGCACGAGTATATACTGATGCAAATATATAGAAACAGATCTATTAAATAAAGGGGACTTAAAGAATGGTCTTTGTTTATTGTCAAGTAATTTTGGTCCAAATGCCATAACAAGAAAAATGCTGTATTTAACACTTGGGAAAATGTGTACCAGTTTGACTTTGGTCCATAGGTAGCTGTTTCTGGGCCCAGAAATCAGCCAGCAAGGTACTGCTCTTAGATGGAGAACCAAGGGGCGGGAAGGCGTTTCAAGGCTCTCACGTGGTAGTTCCAGGGGTCTTGAGTAAGGGACTTAGTGTCTAAAATCCACGACCTGTGGCGCAGCCAAGGAACTACTGAGGAGAAAGGTTTGCAAAATACATCTTGCATAGCCCACGTTTCAAAGCCAAGTCCACCCACCAGTAGACAGGGTTGCCCACAATAGTGCCTCCCTTTGCCTGGACAGCCAGGTTGGCCAGGCTGGTACCCACTTTTGGCTTTGCCTCTCCTCATGGGGTGAAGACCCTAAGGCCAAGGGGAAGTGGCCACCTGAAGCCCTCTCACCAAGGTCCAGGTATGTGGTCCAGAGAACATGCCCCTCTGCCCCGAACAGCCCCAAGCTCATTTCCAAGGTCCTTGCTGGCTTTTTCTGAGGTCCATCCTCCTGAGGGCAGATCTAGTTGTTGGGGTACACATTCTAGGCCCAAGGGGGTGACCAGGGCTGACTGTGGGAGTGATTATGGCTCAGACCCGTGGGCTGGGGTACCCAAAGGTAGTGTTCCATGCTTTTGAGAGTTGTTTCCTAAGCAGCAAACAACTGGGAGTGAATCCCAGCTCGAGGTGACTGGATCTATTTATCCCATTTTCCTAGCACTGCATTGTTAGGAAAGGGCCTGGCCACATTCTGCAGAGAAAACGTATCTCGGTTAATTTGAGGGCTCAGGAGCTCACAAAGATGATTTACTTAGTTTCTTTCCGTTTCCTTTCTAGTCATCTTGACCAAGGACTTCTCCTTAGTGGCTTTCCATGGCTATTTGACATCCAGTGACAAACTTATGTTCAACTATAATCATGGAATGAAATGAAATCTAAAAATGCCAGTAAAGAAACATGGGGAAGATCTTCTCCTCTTGGTCACTGTGTATATAATCAAGCCAGGCAAAATATACAATAAAATTTTAGCTTAATTAAAAAGTTTGAATCCATTACTTGCATACGTTCTTAGTTAGGATGACTTACACATTTTGTTTCGGACACCTCAGGGGTGCTTTTCAGATACTAATATTGCCATATTCTTCATTGAATGACCACATCCAATTCTGCACCTGTACCCTCTAGCATTGCTTTTTGACCTTCCTGAAATCCATTTTCTAAAACATGAAGACATTTTCAGATCTGAAAAAAAGAAAGTACGCAAGCAATGGGTTAAAGCTTTTTAATTAGTATTTTTGAAAAGAGGGACAGCCTATCTACATATTTGTCTGTTGCAATGACGGGCAATACATTTCAGTTTAGGAACAAACAAATCACAATTGTATAAGTAATAATTTATCTTAAACAATTTAATGTTAAAGGTATTCCTCCAATGAAGTAAAATATTTTAGGCATGATTTAGAATCTGAATTTACCAAACAAAAATATTATGCCTTGCAATTGGGATCTCTTTCTCTATTTAAAATTTTAAACACAAGTAAAAGTGCTTAACAGTCACAATGAACGACAGAATTGAAGTGACTGAAGTTCTGTTTCAGTTCAGACCATCACTGTCTGTGATGGACTCAGTTGTGTTTCCCACCTGCAAATTCATCGAACCCTAATCCTCAGTGTGACTTTTTTTGGAGATAGGGCCTTTAAGGAGGTAATTAAGGTCACATGAGGTCATAACGATGAGGCCCTGATCTAACAGGACTGCTGTCCGTATAAGGAAAAGAAGAGACACCGGGAATCTCACTTTCTCTCCCTTTGTGCACAAAGGGAAGGTCACGTGTGGACACAGGGGGAGGCGGCTGTCTACAAGTCGAGGAGAGGGGCCTCACTAGAAAACAAGCCTGCTGACACTTTGTTCTCGTACTTCCAGCCTCCAGAACTGTGGGAAAATTAATTTCTGTATTTTGAGCCTCTTAGTCTGTGCCATTTTGTTACGGCACCCTGGGGCTGACTAATACACTATCGTTGTTTTATCGCTGTTGATTTTGAATCTACTGTTTAATCACAGGAGCATGTAGTGCCATAGGAAGTGAACACACACGCTGTCACTGAAGCAAGCCCGATCAATTCCAAGCCCCCAGACACGAACTCTTGAAAGAAACAGGTGCAGTTCCGTCAATGTGGTTGGGGGGCTGCCTGGGAAGTGGAGCTCTTTGTGTTCACGTCCATGAAAAACACCATGTTTGTCAAAGAACACCTAATCAAGGCGTACTGATTTGAAGGTTACAGAGATACCTCTACATGCAAAATCAACAATAACTTCAGCAATTGTTCTAAACTTGAGTATAGATGGACCAAGCTCTTTTTCAGGAAGGTGTGTTTTATCACTGACATGGTTTAGAATTGCCAGCACATGAGGATAATAAACAGCAGACATTAAGTTGATTTTATCATTGTTTTAAAATTCTTTGCAAGCCGCATACCCCCTTATTACCTGCACTCAGTGGGGACCACTTCTACTGCCCTGCCTTTGATATTCCACTGCCTCTCCTTTATCCCGGCTCTTCTGAGAAGCAGCCCCTTTGCCTCACTGGACAGTAGCCGCAGAAATCATAGTGGGTTCCATCATCACATGATAATTCGGGTATCGTGATGGCTGAAGGAGGCTCACTGACCATGTGCCACTGTCATATCAGGGCTGAAGTATGATCAGAACCTCCTGACACACTTAAGAAGTAGCTCCTTCAGGTCACAGGGGCCCTGGTTCACATGGGAGGAGAAAACAAGAGTGGAAGGGTCTGTCTTCTTAGACTTCTTCTTTGCCAGAAAATGATAAAGGAGTCTTTTTGGAGCCTGTCTTCAGGTGAATCCCTAAGTCGTGCTATTACAGCAGGCGGTGCTGGTAGGTAGACGACCTGAGCTCTGCTATTGGCTCTGATGCTGGTGTTCCATGTGGTTTAGTGCCTCGCTGAGTTTTGGCATCTCCAAGGTTACTTACAGCTAG
The DNA here is from genome assembly GCF_048564905.1 of Vicugna pacos. NCBI lineage: Eukaryota > Metazoa > Chordata > Mammalia > Artiodactyla > Camelidae > Vicugna > Vicugna pacos. The sequence continues at coordinate 12,418,486 of NC_133000.1, read as the reverse complement.
AATGGAACGTTTATACTGTGATTAGTCACCGATGAGTTATGGAGTGCGAAGGAGCTTGGGTTGGTTTTAGGAGCCATGAGGGGAAGTCTGGTTGCTAAAATGAAGGGAGGATAAGAATTTCTAGCTCTTCTTTCTAAAGGAGCTTCAAGTAGCTCTGTTGCTGTAAGGCCTGCCATTCATCTCTGCTTCAACAATTACATTTACTGGGTGCTCCCCTGGTCTATCGTGTTCTACTTGGGTGCCGGCTCTCTCCTTGGTATAACACAGAATGCTACTTCTGCATCATTTGGAGCAGAAAATGTAAGGATTGTGACAAGGGGAAGCAGAAAAGCCATCTAAAAACACCATTAAAATGATGTTTAAAAAGATCTGTCAATTTCAGCATCGATTTCAAAATACGTATTTCAAATCAATGATGGGATTAGAAAAATTATCAACTTGACTTCTAAGGGGAAACAATGCCTGTCACAGAGTGAGAGCTTAATAATGACCATTGAACAAAAGGTTCTCAGCTCTGTGGAAGAAAGCAATGGCTCGCTTTATTTTTAATCCAGTTCTTTAGAAGTAAAGAATACATGACTATGTCCACACTTCACTGTCATACTGGCAAACTCTATGGCTGAAAATAAACAAAAGGAAGAGGATGGTGGTGGTGTCCTTGAGTTGCAAGGACAAAATTAGCATCAAGAAGAAAAATCCAGGAGTCCAGATCTGTGGCCTAAACTAGACTGCTGAGATGTCTAACGGGACAAGCAATCCCTCGGGAAAGAGCAGGCCCCAAACCAGAGCACAGCCTGCTCTCTGGATGGCTAGGCATGGTCACACCTGGCCAAGGGAAGGACACCTTCAGTCGGGGCCAGCGGAAATGTTTGGGCAGCTAAAGGACGTACGGACCATTTGGGTTTATTCCCACCTCACCTTGGGCTATCCTTGCAAAATAAATAAATAAATAAATAAATAAATAAATAAATAAATACGGCTTCCTAGAAACATGAGGCCTAGAGATGGATGGTGTGACCCTGCATTCTCACCACTGATCTAACCAGATCAACACGAAATGTCTGGGTCAGGAAAAAGTCACACGTAGAGCCAAAACATCTGGATCTCCAAGAGGTGACTGCGTGCTCCTGAGTACACTTCCCCTGTTTGGGAAAAAATCCACTGGGGGGGAGGGGGAGGGGCCCACAGGAGTTGAAAATATAATCCCTGCTCCAAAGAGTTTCTACTCTAAGGAAAAGAGCCACTCATCTTTAGACCTGGAAGGAAACTTGGAGGTAATGTGGTCAAATACCCATTAAAAAAAAAAAAGAAATGGTAATTATGTGATAGGATGGAGGTGTCTGCTAACACCATGGCGATAATCATATCGCAGTGTAACACTTTCAGCTTACCCAGTGTTGTGTGTTAATTGACTCTCCATAAAGCTAAGCAGAAAAAGTAAAAAGTAAAGATAAGGAAATTGAGACTCAGAGAAGCCAATAATTTGCTCAAGGACACACAGCTGGCGTTAGGAGCAGTATTTTAGCTTTTCATCTAGTCATCTTTTTAAGACAGTGCACTGGCCCTTCTTCTATGAAGGAGAGAGAGAGAAAGGGAAAGAGAGAGATTCTCTGATGATGTGATGAACCAGGGACCAGAAAGGAAAGCTTTCCACCTACAGGTCTGGGACTACTTATGAGTAAATCCATAACCAGCCTCTCATGGAGCCAATCTTGATGGTTGAAGACGGTTTCATTTTCAACCTCAGGCTGACAGAAATGGTCATGATTCACCCAAATTCCTTGTGAACAGAAGCAACTTGGCTTCTCACACCTTCAGTGACGGTTGGATGGTGGTGGTGGACAGTGTCTGGTCTCAGTCCCACATTCTTCTGGCCCATTTGCTGCCCTTGAAAGCATATTTGGGGTTGGCCATCAGTGTTGTGAATGGCATCCATGTTTCACCCGCTGACATGGGGCAGCCACGGCCGGTGAGTGGAGCCAGATTCCACCTGGGTGTGGACCGGTGTCAAAACCCAGCTTGGCTGTGGAATGGTTTGAGATGGGTCATCTTTCAATGCACTAATAAAATTAAAAACTCTACTCATGGCTGAGTTCTGGGCTCCTGTTTAGAATTCTGCTCGGTTGTGTGTTAGGGTTAAGCAAATAGATCTAACCTGAATAGACAAAGATGCGTAGAAACAAGCAGGAAGCCAGTGTGCTTCTGTCGTGGTGGTGGTTGTTTTGCTTTCTAAAGGGATTTGTAAGACATCTGCTAGTCTTATAAAAAGTCCGGTGGAGAATCCCTATATGTCAACGACATTGCTAGCTTTTCTGTGACAAGCAACTCGGATTATATGATTTCAAGCTTAGGAATCATTTGATTTCAAGTAATAGAGATGCACTCCCTCTAGCATATACTAAAAAGTGAAATTTGTTGGAAGGAGGTGAGATTGTTGCTTGGAGACCAAGGTCAGGGAGACGAGCCAGGGTGCATGGAGTCCTGGAATGTGGGACTGGAGCCGAGTCCAGACCCAGCGTCTTCTCTGGGACCAGTAGGGGCTCATCTCTGCTCCTCTGCTTTTCGGCAATAGTTCTGTCCCTTTGCAGATGGCTTTTCCTGCTTCTCTGGACCGGCTTTTCATCACTCCTCATCTCAGGGCTCCCAACCAACTGAGCCAGGTTCTAGGTCCCCCTTCCAGATTTCTGAGACACAGAGAGACACTAAGAGGTTCAGCTTACTGGACACTGGCGCACCTCGTCCACCCTTGGTTCCAGGAACTCTGGCCAGGGGCTCAGAGGCACGTCAGATGAGCTAGCTGCTGGGGCCCAGCGCTCTGGGTAGGAGAGGCGGTTCTCCAAGGAGTGTGTTTTGGGCTGGGCTGCCACCCTGAAAGCAGCCCCCAACCGTTGTCATCCTTGGAAGGAGCTCAGATTGGACTCACCCACGTGGTAGAACTTACTCTCTCAACATCTTCTTAAATTTAGTGGGGTGAGCAAAACTGTCTCACAGACAGGAAAATGAAGGCAGAGGGAGCTGTCAGTTGCCTAAGTCAATTTGAAACCTGAGCTGCTGGCTCCTGACTCAGGCTTGGCGATGCTGAATATTTATCTCTCGCACTGTGAGGGCTGGCTGGGGATGTGCTGTGTCTTTCAGAGAGGAGTGGTGAAGTTTGTCCAGATAATCTCTACTGAAATCGGGCAGAGAATCCCGTAGATCCCTGGTTGAGGCCACATCAATCAATCAATAGGTACATAGATAGATACATAGATACATACATATATAAAAAAAATCATCTCTTCCCCAAAGTGCAGTCTGGCTCACCAGGTCCCTTGAGAAAGTGTTCGCCCCAGATCCCATGATGGTGGCTCAGCTCAGTCTGGTCGAGCCTGGTATTTTGTCATCAATCAAAAAGACCTATTAAAATTCATGTTGAAACAGTCTTCCATCATTCTGAAAGTATGCACTTTGCTCATCTGAAAAATAGAACCAGCTTGCCAGTTTCTGAGCTGAAATTTGTGTGTACTGCCTAGAACAACATTGACTCAGGATTTCTCTTGACATCAAGCTTCGGTGACGTTTCCGCCTCAGCTTTCCTCTTCTGTAGCCTTCTTACAGGCTTCCGCGTGCAGGTGCACACGCACAGCACCCCCCCCCACACACATACACACACGTGTGTACATGCACACATGCAGATGTTCACATTCCTTTTCTCTCCTGTGGGTCACAAGCTACAAAGAATTCATGAATGTAGAATATTGTTAACCTCTTCAAATCGAAGGTTCACAAGTCAAGGTCCAGTTGATGCCGCCCTTCCCGGGCCAGGCATCTCCATCCTCCTCCACAGAACCTCAGGACCACTGGCAGGTTTCTACATCACAGTTTGTGGCAGAAAATGTCTGGCAGCACATTCAAGTTAGATTTCAGCCAGGAAAGGTACAATGCACTTTTCAAAGAAAAGAAACATTCAGTTCTAACGGAATGAGTGCCACCATTCCCTAGTTAAGAGACTGTTTATGAAAGACCCTTGGGTGGGCGGCAGGGAATTCTGAGGCCGGAACCCAGGTCCTGCTCTTCATTATTTTCTGATTCAAAACACCTGTGGAGTGATTCATCTTTATGAGAATTATTGCCTCCCTAGCACATGTAACAAAAATAAAGGCACAGGAAAAAAACCTCAGAACCTCCAGGTGCGGAGACATTACCTTCGTCAGGACCTTCTTGAACAGAAGATCTATTCACAGCTGTTATTTCTCCTTTCGCTCCAGCCCCTCACTGAACCCCACGCTCAACCCCATTTGCACTCTACCCTGTGCCACTGAGAGGGCAGACGCATTTCTTCCTGGTGTGCCTACCTGGCAGACAAATATTAAGTGGAACAGCAACAGCTATAATTAAGATTTCTGAACCCTTTCCCCAGGGCAGTCACGGCGCTGGGGCCACGACTGAGATGATCATTTCTATCCTCACTCAGCCCCGGGGCACAGGCTTAATTCCCAGGCGAGACATGAGATCTGCCTGACTCCAAGCCCCACGCTTCAACCATTAAACTGAATTTTCATACACAGCAATATTTTTAACAGTCTTTTAAAGTAATTCTTGAGTGCTCTATTCCAAGGATGTTAATGGGAACTTTGTAAGGAGGGTTCCCAGTCTTCAGTTCCAGCTTTGAACTCCATCCCAGCCCCAGACCCAAAGAGCACCTGACACCCCCTGCCTCCACAGCCCCGGGATGAAATGTCTGGAATAACCGTGAGAGAGAACGCCAGCCTCAGATGTTCAAATAACCATCAGGCCTGGGATTGGCACTACTTCCCCCTCCTGGTGGACTAATTTTTTGTTTTTATTTTTCCATCCCCAGCAAAGACAGGTGTGCCTTCCTAAAGAGAGAAAGTGAATCCCAGACAATGTGAGTTAAAAAGAGAATGACTTTTGAGTGAATATGAATATTCTTTAGATTCACAGGAGAAAAACAGGAGATCAGTCCCTTAGAATCACAGAGTCTTTAGGTGGAAAATGATTTTAAACCTCATTTTGCCCAATTGCTTTTATTTTGTAGGCAGGGGAAACTCAGAGAGAAGTAAAATATCTTAACTTGCCAACTCTGCTCTACTCCGTGAGGCTGGATAATCAAAACACATTAGGAAACACAGCACAGCTTGATAATCAGCTTTTCAAGAAAAACTGTAGCTCTTCATAAAATTATAGTAAAGTGCAAAATTTTGTTATTTAATACTCAAAATATTAGTAACACCCCTGTATAATGCCAAAGCCTGATAATTATGCAATGAAATTTATCAAATGATAATCAAAAGAGACTGTGCAATAAAAAGTCCGTCTACAGCGGCATGCTTTATTTGACTTTGGTTCCACAGATATTTGTTGAATACCTTCTCTGTGTCAGGCACTGTTAGAGCTCTGACTTCAGAAATGAAGGCATAGTTGTCTCCTGTGAAGAATCTATAACCTAGTTACCAGCTTTAAAACGTAACAGTGGTGGAGGGAGCCATTTTAAAAATTATAGTCATTTTGCTAGTTTCTAGAAGTTCTAAACCACCTCATTTACATGGAAGGTCTCACACAGACACACAAACACACACAAGTACACACACAGAGCCTTTCCAAGGCATATCAATGACTACCAAAACTGGAAGGGGGCTGACATTTCACCCTTCTTGCAAGCTAGGAAGTTAGCCCCTGGCAGCCTCATGGATGCTAGCAGAAGACGTGAGACACCTAAATCAGAGACAGAGGACTTCATTACTCACACAGTAGCAGTAGTAAGGGTATCAGTATTTCCTCGTGCTATTCCCCCAAGACTCAGAGCCCCCATAGAGACACAAAGAAGGACAGGACAGCACCTGCACACACAGGGGTCTGCATTATAGGGGTGGAGCCCTGAGCATAAGGAACCCAGATGTTTTATAATAGGCAGTAAGCATGCCTTCCTTTTGCTCCAAAGGAGATACTGTCTTTTGTTAGCATGCACAAGGTCTTGGATTCAATCCCCAATACCTCTGTTAAAACAAACAAACAAACAAACAAACCTAATTACCCCCTCCCCAAAATAAAGAAAAGAAAGAATTTGCTTTAAAAAAAAAAACGAACAAAAAATTAGAACCCATGTATAAGCATCTCATCACATAAAAGTTGATGCTAACTGATCACTGGTGTGCTGTACGGACTTTTTAAAAGTATCTTAAAGGAAAGGAAGATCATCAAAGTTCAAGAAGCCAGAAAAATTACTTTGCTTAAGAACCCAGCCTCAGCCACCATTGTGCTACTGGTTGTGGCTTTCTTCTCTGGAGTCAGTTTTAAAAAACAAAATGGTTGACAGTTTTCCTAAGATGATCTAATTGTGGACGCACTGGCTGACTGTCCTTGACCGTTTATAACGTAAACGTTAGAGGAGGACGCCATCCTTGTGGTTTCAAGAGACGCTTCCTGCCTAGACTCCTTCCCATCGTCCTCGGTCTGGATTATTGACATTCCTGTAACTGACCTACACGTGTGGTGGCCTCCAAAAACACTCAAAGCCATCCTTTTGCTCAGCTGACAGATCTACTGGCCACAACTTACACGGAGCAATTGCTCCCTAGGGCATGGGACGTGGGCAACAGTTCCTCCATAGCAAAAATTACTACCAATAAATATCTTCGGTAGCAGAGGCTGATGTTGGCCCTCTCGTTAAGCACACAGCTGTGCTTCGTAAGGAGCGACATTGTCTCATGGCCCATACAGAGGCCGATCGGCTTATTTTGTCAGTATTGGGACTGCGCTAGGTTATTATATAGCTACGATGCTCAGACCACCAAGATTTTGCCCCATTTTTCAGAGACATAATGAAGAGCTTCTTTAAATTATTGCTGGTTTGAAATCTTTTTAATTACAGAGGTTCAGAAAAGCACCTTTGAAAAACGTTGACTGACAATTTAAAAATCTGTAAGATGGAGCGACTGATGTGGGGGCAGGGGCTTGGCTTCCGTAGTTCAGAAAAAATATGTTAAACGTCTACTACATGTTGGAACTTTGATATAAACCCTTTCGATTCCTCATATTAATCCTTTAAGGCAGGGACTTTATTATGCATTTTATAGGCCAGGAAACTGAGACTTGGACAAGTTAAATGTCGTGCTCAAGGCCAAATAGCTAGCAAGCCTCTGACCACTTTTCTTTGCCACAACTGCTTCTTTCCATGGATGAAGGGCAGTACCCACAAAGCTGCCCCATATCTCATCTTCTCCAGAGCCCTGGAATCTTGAGTTCAGCTCAAAGTGTCTGTGTGTGAATATATACATACATATATGGTGCCTTATAATTTTCAGCAATTATTGTATATGTATATAATTTTAAACATCTTTTGAAGTACTTCACATATATTGTTTAATTTAATCTTCATAACAAAACTGTTAGGCAAGTATTATTATCCCATTTTAGATTAAAAATGAAGACTTGGGTGATATCTTGAAGCAGTTTCTAGAATGATCATGCTCTTATCTTGCTGGCATTGTCAATTTTCTTTTCCTATTAGATCCTTTCCATCAGCAAATAAGTATGCTGTGGTGCCCGTCACTACCCCGCCGGCCACTGCCCCAAATCTCTCCTCCCTTCTCAGCACAAGCTTTTGACTGTACTAGCTGGTCTAACATCTCAGCTTCTCTTGAACCCATTTCCAACAGGCTTTTGGCCCCTTCCCCCACCAAATCCTCAACAAGGTCACCAGTGACCCTCACGTTGCCTGACCCAGTGGTCAGCTCTTGGTGTTCATACTACCTGGCCTCCTAGTGGCACTTAACTTCATGTATCTCTCTTTTTAAAAATTTTTTTAAAAATGGAGGCACTGGAGATTGAACCCAGGACCTCATGCATGTTAAGCATGTTCTCTACCACTGAGATATACCCCCCAATTTGTAAATTTTTTTGGGGGGGTAAGTAATTAGGCTTTTAATTTTTCACTTACTTATTTATTTTTAATTTTTTTTAAATGGAGGTACTGGGGATTGAACCCAGGACCTTGTGCATGCCAAGCATTCACTCTTCCACTGAGCTATATCCTCCCCTCACCACTAGAAAGATGCTCATGCACACCTTGTAGAATAAGTACATTTGAAGAATATTTATGAGAAAGTCTCAAGCACATGTAGTGGGACTGTTTAGTCTATAGTGTGAGCACACAAAACGTATTTCTCAGCATATAGTTCGTCCCTTGAAGAAATGCAATTCCACCAAGTGGCAGCGCCAGCAACTTAAAAAAGAGACAATTGAAACTGGTAGGAACAGAAGGTAATCACCAAACTGGGATCTGGACACCACCTGATGGAGACCAATTAAATTTTGTAGAGGTGGCAAGTGACAGAAGGAAATAAAGTTAACTGGAAAATAACCCATGATGCTTGCTTTCAATTTTTCTCCTGTTCCATTTCTCTCCTTTTTATTTTTCCCTCGTCCCATTAAAATGTCCCCTATCATTTCTCAGATGAGTAATTAAACCCTGACCTCAGGAATAAGTCTCAAAGGCAGTTATCAATAAAAATAGAGCAGGGGGTAACTTGTTTTTAGTTTTGATGGTGGATTCACCATGTGATTTTAAGTTGTCTATAAAGTGTTTTAAGTTCCTTGGAAGAAAAGCGTTACCCCAAGCAGAGGATTATCATGGTAGCAGATTCTACTATTATTTGCCTAAAAATAATCTCAGTTTCACTTTTGATATTTAGAAGCTTCTATTTTTCTTTCTCTATTTTCTTTTTTTTTCCCCCCTCTTCCCACTCATTAAACATTCCAGTAAAACAAGAAACAAGTTGAGGGGGGGAAATAAATTCAAGATTGAAAATAGCAAAACATATCTGTGTGAATTTACATGGTTGTAGACATTAAGGAAACTTTTATTAAATGTTTAGCACATTGAAGTAGCGAGGGAATATGCAAATTTCTGGAAGAATATCTTTTTAGGTTTGTTTATTTATTTAATGGAGGTACTGGGGATTGAACTCTGGACCTCATGCATGCTAGGCATGCGCTCTACCCCTGAGCTTTACCCACCCGCTAAGAATATCTTTTTAAAAAGGTGTTTTTTATCACAGTCGAAGACACTATGTCCATTTAAATGTAATATATATTACATCTAACCAGATTCCAGAAGCACAACTACAAGATGAAGCAGTTTCTTGAGACCGAATCACAGACGTCATTAGAACGTAGTGAGCTTTATCCCACGTGTCCCTAAGTTCATTGCTCGTCACTGTGTCATTCGAAGATGAAAGCAACTTCGTGGTGGAGGGACACACGGAAGTACCTTAATGTTGCATTACAGAGATTGTTCACTCTTCTGGTGAAATATCTGAACTCTCCAATACCTGTATATTTATTTTTTCAGAAATTACTTAACGTATGAAATAGTATATAAATTAAAACATACACAAAAACAGAATCAAAATGTTCTAAGAATAGAACATTTAGAAGGAGGAGGTTAAGATAAAATAGGCATGAACTTGGGGGCTCTGTGCTCTGTTTACAGACTTCCGCTCTGTGTGTTTTACACTCTCCAAGGAAGAGGTTTTGGTTTTGTATTTTGTTTTGTTTTCTAATATAGAGAAGGTCTGTAGGGAGAGCTCTTAAGTCCAACCATAGCTGGGGCCACAGGCTTTCTTCTGCCCGAACCCACAGATTTCTGCTGACAGCTGGGATTCTGATCTCTCATCATCAGTTTTAAAATTTAGAATAGGTTTAGACATTAATTCCAAGACATCTAATTCAACTCTTTACTAAACTCATATTTAGGTCATTTGGAATAATGTGTACATGCTTGATTAAAAAATTCCTGATTTTTATAGCTAACAGTTCTCTCTACACACAGTAAAATCATGGCTGGAAGGATTTGTACTGTGGAAAGGTCTTCAAGATCCATTATCAAAGCAGCATCATTAACCTTATAAAAGTATCGGTAATGAACTTATAAAACAAGCCCTCATTCCCACTGTGCACTGCTGAAGAGCTACTTTCCTTTTGTTTAAAGCTTGTACCAAATACGGGTGCATTATAACTGGATGCATTAAAATGTCCCATGATTATGCTAATAATATTTAGAACCAAGTAAACTCATTAACATATTTAATTCCTGTGGACCATTTTAAAGGAAACCACAAGGTCAAATATGATTTTGGGGTAGCAGAGCATCTGAAAAACAATGCTGTAAAAGGAGTTACTTGATTCACACAAATGATCCTGGCTTCACAAACCCCACAGCAAAAATAGTCCTCAAGTTACTTATTTGCAGGGGAAAGTATCTGTAGTTGTGTGAGATTCTGATTTAGTACTTGATTGGCAAAGATTGTCGAGTTGATGGGACATTTCTATTCTTATTTGAATCACTATTGTTGCAGCAACACATCGCTTGGTAAAAATTACATAAGAAATTAGAAATTCGTTTTGGTCAATCACATTTAGTGGAGATGGTACCATTCTCTCCTGCTTAAAACTATGAACTAATGTTTTGGTGTTAGTTTTACCAACTTTCCAGATCAATATTATTACAAAAGCTATTCAATCTGTAGTTATTGTTGACTTTTGGAGGTATAGATTCGGATTCACATTTAACTCAGTTTTTCAAAATGTTGCATGACAACAGAGTTTTAGTATCTCTTTGAAACTCTCCCATTAGAAAAAGAATCATTTCTTGCCACTCCTCCCAGCTCCCCACCTTGGGCGCCATGAGGAGACTGCTTTCCAAAGTGTAAGAGTCCAAGATGTGTTCTCTTAGCCTTTCCAGATAAACTGCTAAATAACTGAGCCCAAATGAGGTGTCTTAGCTTTGGGATTGCCATTGCCTAGCCAGTGTTCAGTGCATCACAGAATGAAGGCAGAGAAAGGAGAAACTGAGGAGCTGGGGAGAGTTTGAGCATTGAGTCTATCTCCACATTTTTCATTCTGTGTTATATTTATTCATTTACATAAATCCCCATCAGAAGGAACATTTTTGCACCCTGGGGCCATATCTCTTTCATCTTTTTATTTCCACATACAAGCACAGCGCCTGATCCAGTTCATGGCTCAAATTTGTATCAAGGTAATTTAAAAGAAGAAATTATTTCCCCTTTTGCATTTCTAAGACTTTCTATCAAGTCAGCCCAAAATGCCATCTGCAGGGCTGTTGATATAGGAATGCAAAGAGAAAGAAACATTCAATGTTTATTTATTTTTTTGATTACCAGAATATGACTTAGAATCAAATCTTGGGAGCTAGGCTTTATCAAAAGTGAAAAGGATTTTCTAGGAAGTTTCCCTGTGCTTTGGGTGGGAATCCTGAAGTTAGCTAACGATGCTAGCTGCACAATTACCACTGGGTTCAGTATGATGGCCACAGAGGGTCCCCAGGGATTGGTTGCAGCCACATTTCAAGAGGATTGTAAGTAGCAAAGGTGAAATGGGCTGAGACAAAGGGTTGGATCATGTATGGGGTGTCATGTAGGAAAAGAAATATCTGTATCTATAAATCTCTACAGATATGGACAACTATGCAGATATCAATATCTAACAAAGTCTGTCCCGTTTCTTTATCTTCATTGGTTACTGAGTTGAATATGGTAAAACATTCCATGAGCACTCAAAGTAATGAAGGCCGTAGCAAAGAACATCTCTCTTTCTCTTTTCATTGATGACATAAGATACAACATGGATAAGAATATGGATTTAGATGTAGCCATAGATACAGAAACAGATATAGACATTATACTGGGGGCAAGTGGGGCAGAGTCAGGAAGAACAAGAAATAGTCAATTCATAGTCTACCTAACATTGTAAAAATGTGTTTAATAACAAAGCAGAATCTCTGCCTTCCCCATGTCTTTATTTTTTGTAGGTCAGAAATATGTGGGTAAGAGTAGGCTTGCTTTTCTTTCTAATATGGATGTGCTCATTCATTTATTTTTTTAAAAAACATTTATGCTTATTATGCGCCAAGAGTTATGTTTGGAAGCCACTAAGGGATTTTGAGCAAAGGAGTGACACGTTATTTTTGACTTTGGAACGTGAGACATGACTTTGTTTTTCTCCCAGTGCTGCTTTTAAATGTGTTTTGCCAGATCTTTCGTCCTCAGTCTTTGACAACATCTCTAGAAGATCCTGTAGGCTTCCAGACACGTTTAGCTAGAAGAACAGTCTTGCTTTGACAATGGACTCATTTACAGATATCAAAAAGTGCAGCAGTGTCTAAATACAAACACCAACCTCACGTTCAATCCCTAACTGCTTCTGTTCCCTCAGCTCGATCCTGAGCCGCGTCTTGGAAACTGCAGTTGGCATTTGCTCTATCATTCCTGTTTCTGGCTCCTCCAAGACGGGGCCTGAGGATGGAAGGATTAAAGGAAAAGGGGAGAAGGTTATTTGTGAATTCATTTTCATTCTGGGGAGACTCTGAAAGATCTCTGTACTGTGTCCTTCTCTGACATGGGTGATGTCTTCTGGACGTCTCCTCTTGTGATACCTCCCCAGCCTCTGTCTCCAAAAGTAAACCCCCTGGTCCTTTACTACCTTGAAGATGGCAGTAGCCCGGTTTCCCTCCTGGCACGCCTTTCCCATGAAGGTGTGTGTGTCCTTGCTGGGCGCTCAGGCTGATCCACTGGTTCTTGTCCCCCGTGTGAGTTGTCTCCGGGCGACTCCAGGAGACAGGCAGGCTCCTGCCCCTATCCTCACATGGGTCACAAACTCCAGAGGAGGCAAGTTCAGCTCTCCCGAGAACTCTCCTGTGCTCAGCTCTGGGTCACTGGCTCCAGCTTAATGTCATCCAGTGAGCATCAAGGCTGGACAGTGAGTCTCCAGTAAACTTCTTAGCAGGCACCTCCACTCTCCATGAAAAATTCTCTTATGTCCTGTGATCCTTGGCTCCAGGGACAGTGTGCCTATGAGAAAGAGAGGAGAAAAGCCAACACATTCTCTCCCTTCACCCCAGGACTCAGTGACCCCCTCGTCCCTAATAACTTAATGAGCTCCAGTCTTCCGCGGAGCTACGTTGGAAGCAGTGGTGGGAGTGATTGATCTATGGCTAATTTGGCCACTTGTCAGTGATCCCTGGAAGGGAGAGCCTGGTTCTTCAGAGCGGCCTGTGGTTTCTCAGTAATGGGACTCCAGACTAAGTTCCAAGACCAGAGCGAAACCCCGTTACACAGTATGTTTCATCTTGTGTTAATTAGTACCACGATAACGCTGTGAAGAACTGATTCGAAGGAGATGAGACGGGAGATGGGGCTTTCGGGTCGCAATCCAGGTGGGACATGAATGGAGTCTGAACTAAAGTCATGGTGATGGGAATGGAGAGGAGGGGGTGGGTTTGTGAGAGACTCACTCAGGGTGAGCGTGGTGTGGGTGACCACGCTGCTCACAAAGATGTGACATAGAGAATGAAGGGCGGGCTTTGAGGGCAAGACTGGGTGAAAGCAGTGAGTTGTCTTGACCATGCTGAGTTGGATGTTTCTGGAAGGACTGGGGTAGAGAAGCCCAGCGGGCAGTTAGAGGTATAGCGTGAGGCTCAAGAGAAGGGTCTGACTTGAGGCTCTGGTCGGAGGAATCTGCAGGGAGTTACTGGCACCACAGGAGCACTGGGGGTTGCCTAGGGGTAGCGTGTGAATGAGGAGGAGACGGGCCCAGCAGAGCCCCAAGGAGACTGGGGAGACTGAGGAGGAAGCAGAAAGGTGGAAGGAAAAGTTCTCTGAAGGATGCTGACAAGAGGATGCGCCCCTCCTTTCTTAAACCCTTTAGTATAAATGTCACCAGTCACCCTACATTATGACACGTATCCTGCTTTCCCTTGCCCTGTTTTTCTCTCATCTGCCCTCCTTCCCTGCTGAGCTGTCACAGGTCTTCAAAACCAGAGACTTAATCACTTTGTGGGGCTTCAACTGCTTCTCCAAACCACAGGCTCCTCAACAAAGGCTTCCCAGATGATAGCTGACTAATTGGAGGAACGCTGTTTGCATTTCTCAGGGGGGCTGCCAGCTTCTGCCGCTGGCGGGCAGGGTGCCACGATGCTGCGGTGGTTCTCTGCCTTCCTCCCCCTGCCGGGCTGCAGACGCCCCTTCATGGTGGGAGCTCGCACGTTCTCGCCCTCAGCATCCTAAACGCTCAGAGGTTCCAAAAGGCTGTGCCTTCAGTGTCGCTCAGGTCTGACAAGGAAGTGGAACTGAGCGGACCTCACCAATTCTTCGCACGGCTGCAAAACCACTCGACGTTACTGGCAGAAGAGGAAGGTGTTACCAGATGTTATAAGTGATATTTTGTCCTGGGGCTCCTGGGGCTCCTTTTTAGAAAGGATTACTACAAGGCCCTTCTACGTCTTCAAGTAGAAAGAGACTTCGGTTCTCACCGATGGATTTCTGTTTGGTGAGATGGAGAAGCAAAGAGGAGAAGCCTAAGAATGACAAAGAGAAACACATACATACTTCTCGAGACACCCCCGAAGGAAAGAATCCAGTATGTAAAGGCTGGTTCACTTATAAAAGCATCAGTTGAGCAAACTGCCTCCTTCGATAGTTGGATACTTGGCTGGCTTAAAACAAAGCAAGTGCCTCCCTTTCTACTGCCTGCTGGCCTCCCCCAGCTCCCAGAGCGTATGTCAGAGCTCACATCTGCTTTTGTTTTCCAGTTCTTTTGAAGTAGCGCGCCAATTTGCAACACCCGCTTTCCTGCCAGGCGAGCCATGCTATCCTGTGGGCAAGCTTTGGGCTCCACACCCCGTGGAACTTGGCCAAAGCCACGCAGAAGGCTGGCGGGGAAGCCAGCAAGAGGACACGCAGCTTCAGACCCTCAGGCCCCCCGCGAGCTGCAAGTGTCCCCTGGCTCTGGTGGGGACCCATTTTGCTCTTTCAGATGAAACATGTAGACTGTCCCTTAAAAATACCAAACATGTGTCTATTGCACATAATGCAAATTGCAAATATTTGCCTATGTGAGCATATACATTGATTTGGGGGCATTGTCTGCAAATTCTTAACAGCTCCCTCAAGGCAGGGGGCCTGTGTTACTTTCAGATAATATCCATGTAATTCAGGTATTGGGGAAAAAAATCACAATTTTTGATGATAAAGACTTATGATGCGGGGGGGATGTGGATGTATAGCTCAATGGGCTTTAAATACCCGAGGTCCTGGGTTCCATCCTCAGTACCTCCATTAAAAAATAATAATACATTTTTAAAAAAATTTTAAAGCCTTGTGATGATAAAGATTATGGAGTGATTAGAATTTTTTTAGAGCAGAAAAGTGTTTTCTGTATGTAAGCTGAGAGCTTCGAAAAAGTCAATTTCCAATACAGGTGACGTGACCACAACTACATTTTCATAGTATAAGTGAAGTAGGGAACATTTGCACACTGCTGTGTGTCCCTGTAAAAGTGCCTTTGACTGAATGGTGGTATTGAGACAGTAGCAAATATTTATTAAGCCCTTGCTGTGTGTCACACACTCGGGATCCCTTAACTCTTAAAGCAGCGGTGAGGTAGAACTATTGTTACCCCTATTTTAAGGATGAGGAAACTGAGACTGTTACTTTTAACAACTTGGACACAGCATCCAACTCATAATCTAAATTAACTACATTGGTAGAATTTGTATTTAGAGGAGTTTTTTTTCCCTCCAAAGAATTTTTCCCTCCGCTAGAGGAAAATGTTCAGTCCAAATTTCCGCCCCTACCTCTCTACCTGGGAGACTGCCAGGTGTAAAGCCAAGTGTTCAGAGTCATCTTCTGCAAATGAAGAAGCTGTAAGACTGTGAGCACCAGCCACAGAGCAGCAGGTGCTCAGAGCAACAAACCAGCTAGTCTGTACCGTGAACCCAAACTTAGGAACGTTTCTATCTGTGCAAGGGACGTAAGTCTGCTAAAAGACACGCACACACCTGCTGACCAGCACGCGTCTGCTCGTGACCACTCAGACTTTCTCCCAAAATCCCAGTTGCCTCATGGAGGAGCCTACTCTGGGTCTTTTCCTAGGACAAAGGGCCAGGGGGGCCTTAAGGGTAGTTTTAAGATTCCACCTCTTAGAAGGTACAAAACTGCCCAAATCTTCCACAAGGAGTCTGAACACATTTCAAGCTTACCTTTGACCAGTTTCAGCCTGCAGCATAAGCAAACTTCTCTTCTGTTTTTGGATCTTCACCCAAAAAAACACAAGTAACACTGGGTGCCTCCAAGAAGCAATATGGTTCATTCATCCAGGGGTAGGTGTCACTTGCTCCCTGGCCTTGGGCCACCAAACTGCAAGGATCTCCCCGAACAGACTGGACGGACAAGACAGCCCATAAGGAAGAGGGGAGGGGGGCTCCCTCTGGTCCAGCCCACCATCCCATATTTCTACCCAGATCTTGCTCTAGCAGCAGAAGGGGCCCAGTGGAACACCTACTCTGATGCCAAATTTCTGCCAAAGTTCCTGTAATGGAAACTGAACAATGCCTCTAGCCTGTTGTTTGCTTTACTGTAAATAGAACTAATAATATTACTTACCCCAGACATTTGTTGTAAGAAATAAATGGCACAAAATGCGTCTTATTACAAAATGCTACACAAATGTTAATTGAAATTATTATCTTCTATAATAAGAAACTAGGTTTATTCTAGTTCACTCTTTTAAGTACTGAACTGCTGTGTCTATGAAAGCATTATGCAATTCTATTTCTATCATGTTTCTTACGCTACCACTTACGTCTCCTCCATGTTCTGTTCCCTGAGTTTTGCAGGCATTCAAGACGGGAAACCTACTGACCTAACGCCGGTGCTGTTGGCAGGAGCTGCCTTTTTCCCCCCTAAGTACAAAGGTTTATGATACCTGTGGATCACCTCTAAAATGTCTCGATTTGATAATGATTTTGTTGTTTTTGAAACATTCCCCAAGACTGTACCATAGCCAGGACTCACATCTACACTTGCTTTGAAACTGTATAGCTGATCAAAATATTTGGGGGAACAACTGAGAACTAAGTTATCATTTCTCAACCAGCAGGGTGTCCGAGTAAGCGTCCTGGCCCCTGATCTGATACTTAAACCAAAGCTTTGCCCATGAGAACTCACTCTACACAATCGTCTGGCTGTTACTGAAACGCAATGAATATGATGACTCTGAAAATACAAACACTCTCCCCCGAGTTATCTCTTTAGACCACCACTTTATTTTTCCAACTAAAGCGTCTGAGATTTCTTCCTTTTTCTTTATGAAGCATGAGAATTCCAAAAGGTCAAATGCTGTGGCTTCCTTTGATCTATTTTCACATGCAGTGAAAACGCGAGGTTAGTTCCTCGGAGGGGTGTGTGAGACACGGTGTCTGTTCTTAGAGTTTTGCCTAATTACTGGGATCCAGCAGACACCCGTTAGAGGAAAGGAGGGAGGTAGGAAGGCAGGAAGGCAGGTGCTTCCCAGGTGAGCCTGGCTACAGCGGGACACTGAGTGGCAGCTCTCGTGAGGATAAGCTCTGCTGTGTTGCACTAGCGAATAAACTTCAAGATGTCAGAGCAGATGTCCATCCTTCCATTCTGTCACGGCCACAGTCTTTCGGCTGGCTTTCCTCCATACGATGACTTGGGGTCCAGCCTTCCCCGTCTTGTGATGCTACCGTCTCGCCACGGGGCTCCCAGGGTGGCTGTGGCAGGGGGAGAGAGGGTTGAATGAAGGTGCTACCCCAGCTTTCCGGTGCCTCATCATGGAAACAACACAAGTGGTTTATGGTCACAAAACATGGGGTCACGTGGTCTCGACTCATTGCTAGTTGGCTGGAAATGACAGGGAAGAACCTGGAGGGGTGTAGAGAGCGCCACTGCAGTCACCATCGCTGGCTAAATCCTTTGCTTCCAGTCCGGTTGGGCTCCCGTGGTTGGCATGTTGCTTTGCCTCCACTTCGCTGAGAAAAACCAAGCAGTTCTGACAGTCACTTCCTCCTTCCTCGTCCCTCTTTTTCCTTTACACTCAACACCAAGATGCCGAAGAAGAGGCTTTGCTCGTTTCCAAGGTTCGCTCTGTCACCATGCTCTTTGTTCTTTGACATTCCACTGCCTCCAAACCCAAACTTAATTCTATTATTATCTACTCTCACGCCAACATCTTCAAATACTCTCAGCGGGTGTATCTCTCAAACACAGGGGGAAAGAACTAGAAATATCTTGAGTTTTTAATAATGATTTAATTTCTTTCAGAGTCCCCATTCTGTCAGGTTCGAAGAAAACTGAACTTTCTTCAGCATCTCTTTTTATCACATTAGGCTGAAGTTGCCTCTAATATTTGGCCCATTGTGGTGGATCCATCTTTTTTAAGAGATGCCCCTGCCATGCATGTGTATCTGAAGGAGAGGGTGGTGGGCACCGCGGGGGGCAGCGGACAGCTCTTCCGCATGCCTCATCCTGCTGCACGTCTAAATCTGGTCCTCATTTGTGGTCTGAGTCCGATGCAGCATCTACTACAAAGCGGCTCTCAGTGCTCCCAGCTGACATTCCCCACCCCTACTCTGAACTCCTGTAGCTCGCCGCCTGGCTCTCTGTCAGAGCATTTATCCCTCTATACAGTGCACTGTGGTGATTATGTTTATGTCTTAGCTTTCTTATTCAACTAAGCTCTTCCTTGTGAACAAGATCCATCTCTAACCCATCTCTACATTCACCTCCTAAAATAGTGGCCTCAAAGTAGATGCTCCATAGATGTTTACAGAAGAATGCCTAAAATCTCGGTGTATTTAAAAAGCAAATGACTCTGATTTCTGGGAGTTGCTCTATATTATTCTAGGGAAAAAAATGAGAGGGTAGAGGGGATAGCTGAAACCAGCTTAGTGAGTCTCGACTACTGATAAAACTGGGTCATGGGCACAGGGGCTCATTATACTGTTCTACACACTTTGGTGTGTATGTTTGACATTTTTTATAAAAACGGTTAAAAAAAATCAAATGCCTCATTTCAAAAAACTTAGACAAAAATGGTTACTTTTAGAGATAGATTTCCCATTCCAAACAGCTGAGTAGAAGCATTCATTCCAATAGGTTAATTTTAGGAGAATGAAAGAATAGGGGCCAAGAATAAGTTTTGGCTCCCCACTCATAGCTCTTTAAAAACTGGGAAAGACATAGGTTTTCATTCATAGAAAGTTACAAATAACTCCTCAGGGTTATCTGTAAGTGAGCGAGGATTTGGGGATGCTGGGCTCCGTAGCACTGCTCTCATCACTAGACATGCTCTCCATTATGACTATTTCTAGATAAACATGATTTGCTGACATCATTTCTGTAAACCTGCATGGAATATTAATACTTCTATTCTATTTCCTAACTTGAGTCATAAGTGTAACCTTTCATTGTCCCACGTCCCTTTGCTTTTCAGCACCTTCTTCGTATATGAAATCATTTTTAAAAATAAACCTTTTATTTCAGGATAATTTTAGATCTGTGGAAAAGTTGTGAAGGCACTGCAGAAAGATCCCATAGACCCTGCACCCAGTTTCCCCTCTTCTTAACATCTTACCTTAGGATGGTATGTGTGGCAAACTAATGACTGGAAACGGATATATTATTTTTAACTAAAATTCATTTTGTTATTCAAATTTCCTTAGTTTTACCCATTGGGGTTTTTTTTTCTGTTTCAGGATGCCACCCAGGATATATTTCATTTAGTCATCAGGTATGAAAATAATTTTTAAAAGGACATTTTATGTTTCTCTAATCCATGATATCAGCTCAGTATTATCCCAGAATATTCATCTCACCTGGGAAATGTGTGATCTCCTTACTCTTTTTTAAAATATTTTATTGATTAAAATTTTGACTTTACTTGGAACATCCCGTTATAAATAGGTAACACCACTTTGAAATTTCAGGATAGGGGAAAAGATGGTAAATAGCCAGAAAGCCACTCTCACCTGGGAAGGCCATTTGAGTCGTCGGTGTTTCAAGCTTTGAGTTCAGGTTCTTTTCTAAGCTCCACACAGTAGAAACATCCCAGAATGAGATAAAGTCCCATTTGTTGATTTGCTTGCCTTTCCTGGTCAGGGCAAGTTATTTCAGAATCTTTGGAGAAGTTTTGCTAATAGAGAGGGAGAAATTATGGCTCCTTGAAACATGGTGGCTGGAGGCCTGGTGCCCAATACCAGAAATTATGTCATTGGTGCAGAGTAAGCAGCAGCCAAAATGCCCTAGATGAGGAAGAGGAAGGAAGAGGAGAAGGCCCAGACTGGAGACCTCCTGCCTTTGACCTTGGCTATCCAACCCCGTCCATCCCCACAACTGGCCGTGTTGGTGTCTGATTCAAGTCCAGGAGCAAGATTACCACAATCACTGGAGAAGCAGTGACAGCGTGCTTGCTGTTAGAGGAGGGTGATTAAAGGCAGGAAAAAGCTTACAAGTCATGATATTACAACTCGGCTCCTTTAAAGGGCTGTGCCCAGGACAGAGTTCCAGGCCGAGGCCCGGAGTTGTGGACAGCCTCTCCCTGGGTTTCACTGACATTACCTATGAGGGCAGCTGCGTGTGCAGGAGGTGACTGCTGCCAACTTCCCATTGTTCCGCGGGCCCTGCTTGGCTCAGCCCCAGGCCAAACATCACTGCCAAGGTCCCTGCGGTCCAGCCAACTACCAAGCCTGGCCAACCACACTTACTGCATTCTGATGTCACCACGCCACCTCCACTCTTTCCACCTGTGCAGCTGTTGTCCGCCAACCGCTTCTACTGCTGTGCTAAACAGTCCTGGGAAAGCACCGGGTTTGTTATCAGATGCCCTAGGTTGATAAAGCGGTTTGCAGCTAAACGATGCTCCTGCCTCATAAATTACAAAACCTCGATTTAAGTGCATCAGAGGGCTGTTGAAACAACCAAGACTAGGGGCGTCAAGGTTCTGAAAAGAGGTCGGACAGTAGAAAGTGAGCTGAGAGTTGCCATCGACTTTCCCCCTAAAACAGTTGCTGATTTGGGGTCCAGGAAAGGAACCTGAACTCTCCCCTGGCAGAGGCCCTGCAGAAAAAGAGAAACCGACAGAGACTGTGGCAGGCGCAGGCGGATGAAATTAAGATCCTGGCGAGAAGAATGGGTCAGGGAACTGAGCCTGGAACGTGGATGGTTTTGCCTTCAAGACCTTTACCTGATTCTGGGAGTTTAAGGAGCTAAGCAAGAAGTTTCTGAAAAGCATTTTGAGCTACAGGCAATCTCGCCACAGTAAGGAGACAAGGTGTAGACCTTAGAAAGAGGGGGTCTCAGACTCTTACTATGGGCGCTGGGGGTAGACTTGCCAGAGAAAATACAGGGCAAGGCCCAGTTCATGTGGAATCTCAGATTAACAATAAATAATTTTATATTATAAGTATGATCCTTATAATAACTAGAACATACTTAAAATTAAAAATTATTTTTTGTTCATCTGAAATTCAAATTTAACCAAGCAATCTGTATTTTCGTTTGTTAAACTTGGAAAACCTTACTTGTTGGACTTTCGGTAGGCAGAATAGTGGTTTCCAAAGATCCCCAAACCCTAATCCCTGAACATTTGCATGTAAAGTCACCTTATATGTCAAAAGGGACTTGGCAGAAGTGGTTAAGAATTTTGAGATAAGGAGGTTATCATGGATTATCTGGTGGGCCCAATCTAATCAGGAGGGGCCTCATAGGAGATAGGGCAGAAAAAGGCAATGTTTCTACAGAAGTAGAGAAACAGATTGGAGGCTGTTGCACTGCTGGCCATGTAGATGGAAGAAGGGACCACGAGCCAAGGAATGCAGGTGGCCTCTGGAATCTAGAAAATGCTTGGAGATGGATTCTCCCTTAGAGCTTCCTGAAAGGATGGCAACCCTGCCCATACCTTGATCTCAGCCCAGTAAACCTATGTCAGACTTCTGCCAGACAGAACTGTAAGGCAGCAAATTGTGTTGTTTCAAGCCACTAAGTTTGTAGTAATTTGTTACTCCAGCAATAGAAAATAACAGGGAAACAAAAGGGTTATTCCTTAGGAGGAAACATCTCAGAGATAAACAGTCTTACTAAAGCTGCAGCCCAGCCTCTAATGATCTCAGTGGATCCTTGGATTAAGACACTATCTGCTGGGCAGAGGGCGGGCTGAAGTCTCTCTGGCAGAAGACAGCATCATCTGGAAACTGTAAAATTTTTATTAATGTCCAACATTAAATAACAAAATCACAAAACCAGATGACTGAAGATGTGAAGAAAGAGCTAACAACAGAAACTGTCTCACAGCTGATCCAAATACTGGAATTAGCAGACAAGGACCTTATAGCTATGAGTGATATGTTTAATTAGAAGAGTTAAATGCGATGAAAATTGATTTTAAAAATGGAGAACCTAATAAAGAAGTGAAATCTATCAAAGAGAATAAATGTTCTTGAACTAAAAAATTTTTTAAAATTACATAACTGAATTAGGTAACTGGATGGGTCTAAAACAACTTGCACGCAGCAGAAGAGAGGATCAGTGAATTGCAAGACAAGTCAATAAAAAGCATCCAGACTGAACCATGTGGAAAATAAAAGATCTAGAAAAACATGTGGGACATTATAAAAAGGGTCTGACATTCATCTAATTGGAATTTCAGGAGTACAGGAGAAAGAGAATGGGGTAGAAGTAATATTTTAAGAGATAGTGATCTAGAGTTTCTAAAATGAAGAGAAACATCAAGCCAGAGATTTGAGAAGGTCAGCAAAGGCCAAGAAGGCTAATACAAGACTCATAAGATGAAAATTTTAAAACACTATTGAAAGAGAAACAAGGAGAGTTGAACAAATTAAAAGACAGAGCATGTGTTTTGGATAGAAAAATTCAGCCTCATAAAGACGTCAATTTTCCTTAGGCGAATTTATAAACGTAATATTTTCTCAATTTAAAAACAGTACATTTTTTCCGAAGCTAAGTAAAATGAATTATAAAATTTACTTGAAAGGATAAAGAAGCAATAATAGTAACAGGAAACCATAAAAAAGAACAATGAGGGGATGTAACTCTACCAAACACTAATACAATATAAAGACTGTAATCAAAAGAACATGATATTAGCATGTGAAGAAACAGACAAATAGAACAAAATATGAAAATTCAGGAATAAATGCCATGCAAGTAGAAGTTTAGTATATGGTAGAGCTGGCATCTCAAATCTGTGAAGAAAAACCGGATTTCTTATCGAGTAGTGCTAAGGTAATTGGGTCAGAAAGGATAAAATTGTCACAGAGGAAAAAATGTGACAATGAATATATGTATGTTCATGTATAACTGAAAAATTGTGCTCTACACTGGAATTTGACACAACACTGTAAAATGATTATAAATCAATAACAGATGTTAAAAAAAAAGGATAAAATTGGATTCATGTCTTCTGCCATATACCAGGATTAATTTAAAATCCATCAAAGATCTAAATGTAACCCCATGTATATAAATTCTAGAAGAAAACATAAAGGAATTACCCTTAACCTGGAATGAGGAAAAACTTTACAAACTACAACTCAACATCCAGAAGCAATAAGGGAAAACAATGGATAAATTGGATTACCTTTTTAAAAGCTTTTGGATGACAGAAACACCAAATCAAAGTAAAAAAAAGCAATGGCAATGAAAGAAAATATTTGCAACTTACATCACAAAGTGTAAGTATCTTTAAAATCTGAAGAACTTCTAAAGATAAATAAAATTAGTAACAAGTCTGTAATTCATATATATGTATATATTACAAAATTATAAAGCAAAATTAAATTTTAAAAGCAGTCCCTAAAACAAAATCAAATTTAAGAGATGAATCTATGTACTGAGTTATTGACTTAATTCACAGAGAAGAATATTTCAAGAAATATTAAAACATTATAAAATTAGTATTTTGCAAACCCTCTTGAAATAATGAATCTTCCAGCACTGACCAGTGGCTGCTAAAACCATTAGACCAACTTTATAAACAATAAATCAGGCTGACCAGGCTCCAACCCACCGATCAATATCAATGTCACCAAAAAGACAAACAACCACAGAACAGATGCCTCTTGAGGAGACAGGAGACAGCGCACCACATAATCTGTGAGATACTCTTAACCAAACATCCAACCTGAATCTAACAAACCTCTGGGGTCTACCTTCCACTAGACAGAAAACATACGAGATAAAGGAAAATTTTGAAACACGGGGATGCAAGTGGCAAATCCAGAATGCAGGAAATTCTACAGAACAGATCCCCTAATTTCTTTAACAAGTATATTGCAATAGGAGAGACAGAAGGATTAAGACGATCTGTAAATGTGGCAGAAGAGATGTAGCAACCAAATGCAAACTGCAAGAGCTCTTGGGAGAAGAAACAGGTCGGCCTGGTTTCAAAAATACTGATGATTGAGGATGGTCATCTGCAAGCAAATCCTGTGGGAGGTCACTGCTCCTGGAGTGGGAGACCTCAGAGCGGGAGGCACACCTAGAGGGAGCGTGCGTGATGGTCCTGATTCCAAGGCTTCCCTCCCCATCATGATCAAGGCTGAGCTGGCTTAAGAAACGTACATGTACATTTGGGCTCTATATGGGGTGAATGGCTCAAGGCACATTACCCCTTCTAGGAAACACCTTTCACCCTAGCATAGCACAAAGTTAAGTCTTCATTATTGCGGACTTTACACTCTGTGTCTTCATTCATTTCAAACATCGTTATTCACCCACGTAAGTCAAGTTCTGTAGGAAGCATTGTCACATACATCACCTCATTCAATATTCACATTACCCTGACTCAGGCATGATCTCTTCTTTACAAATAAGAAAAACAGGCTCCAAGATGGTAAAGAGACGTGCAAGGTCGCATGGATAACACGGCACAGAGCCTGACTTCAGACTTCTGACTACAGATTCTAAGTTCTTTCTCCTTAATGTCCTTCCAAGTGGGGAGAAACCAGCCTCTGAGGGGCCAGCCTGACTAATCCTTTCCTTAAGGACTGATGACAAATGTCACACCCTCCCTTCTACCCCCAAATGTTCCCCACCATCAGGGCAGTCCTATAAAACTTGACACCAGAGGTAGATCTCTTGGGGAAACTTTTTTTTTTCCTCCTCAGATCATTTTATTTTGGAGTTGAAGGCAAAAGAACTTTTTTCCTTCCCAATCACTTTTGAGACATTCAGATTAAAGTGACACCCTTGTCAAAGTCTTCTTAATGCTGCTCTCAGAGCTACGCAAATGCAGACAGATGATGGAGGGGGCGGGGCGGGGAGGTGGAGATGAGGTGTCCCTGAATTGATTAGAGATGCTCAAAATGGCTCCTGTTCAACTGTATGATCTTCCTTCCCTCCATTGTTTCCCATTCTGACTGGTGGGTGGAGACTGTTTTGTATCCTTTTTGATGTAGTTGCCAATCCTCCCCACTTGCGTCTTGTCAGTTGAGGGCACCAGCCTCCTCTGGGGCGGTTCCACAAGACTGTGTAGGTGGGGGGGCCTTTCAGAGGCGCGGACCCTCAACTTGGGATACAAGTTTGCTAAAGTGAGAACTGAGGCTTCAAAAAAGGAATCTGGGCGAAAACGACTTGCTGCTCATCCTAACAGTGATTAAAGGGGAAACTGAGAGAGGAGTTTAATAAAGATGCACTAAACTCGGTCTCAGAGAAGGGGTCCTGGGCCCCAGAATTCCAGCAGTGTTTTGTGAAATTGAAATTATAGGCCTGTCTCTGCTGGAGAGTAGATCGTTGACGTGGATTGAAGTGGATGGTTACTCTACCTCCGCTCACTCCCTTTTCATATTCAGCTACTAAATGCATTAGAATGGGCAGTTACACTGCTATTTAATCTGTGGAATTCCCGCTTTTGCACACTCTTCACAGGGAAGAGATCACAGCCGTAAAGCAACTGGCACTGAATTCAGCCAGGATTCGGCTTCTCTTTTCCATTGTTCAGTTTTGTTTTTTTTCCCACCACGTTGCTGCTCAAAGTTACAGAATAGATTATGAAGAGAATATTTTGTTTCCATCATTTATGACCACATCAGTTGATATATTTATAAATGTAACAAACTCTGAAATAATCTGGAAAAAACAAAAAAGGAACTAAGTTGTTAAGGTATTAGCTTACCTATAATCATAATAGCGACCACACATGCACAGTACCCATTCTTGTTAATGTATTCAAAAACCTCAAGAGACCCATTGTTTTCAGTTCTTTATGTCTCATTGGTTATTGCTGTCCTTGTCTTTGCCATGAAAATGATGAGTGTATGAGCCTGAATACAGAAAGAACTACGTGGTTTCAATAGAAAGTCCTTTTGTGATTAGAATACCACATTGTAGGAATTAACCGAAGTGTCTTTGGGACGGAAACACTCATAAAGCCCTATTTAATACCATGAAGGCAGTACATGCCCATTGGCTGCCTGAATGAGATTCCTCTAACCTCTTGTCATTGGTAAATTATCTAAGGGTTAGCAGATAATCACCCTTGTTCAGGTAACTTCTTCACCATTCAGAGATACAATGAATATGACTGCATATTCATGGCACTCAAATTTGTAGTTTCAATTTCAGAGTCACTGTTTGGGCCAAATGACTTCGGCAACCCACCTTTGGTTTAAATAATTTAGTTCCTGTTTAAGAAACTAAACTAAGACAAGGGTAAAAAAAAAAATTCTCATAATTCATCTCAAATTTTTTCAGTTGTGCTAACTCAGTTTAGAAACTGAACCAACACCAAGCAAGTTTACCGAGGATCTTTTGGCACAAAGGACATCCATTTTCAGAGTCTGGCTGAAGATCTCCCAAGTCTTTTATTTGACAGAATTCTTGACACTCTTATCTGATTGAATGTGTTCTCTCAAACACTTTCTGAAAATGTTAATTTAGAAGGAAGAAAGGAAGGAAGGAAGGAGGAAGGGAGGGAGGGAGGGAAGAAAGATTATTGAACATTTGCATCAGAATAGTGCCCGTATCAGGGTAATTAATTAATGCAAATGATTAGCTGGCAAACATCACATTCTTATTATTTCATGTAAGCCCGACAGTCAGGCTGGGTATCGTTGCTCTCAGACAAGGTCTGTGAGTTCAGA
Organism: Vicugna pacos; assembly: GCF_048564905.1. NCBI lineage: Eukaryota > Metazoa > Chordata > Mammalia > Artiodactyla > Camelidae > Vicugna > Vicugna pacos. The sequence continues at coordinate 12,391,509 of NC_133000.1, read as the reverse complement.
TCTCTATCCCTGAAGACTCAGCTCAATCTGTTAACCTAATGCTTCTTATATTTCATGTTAATACCCTCAGCTACCCCTGTAAGTTCCATATCCTCAAAGGCTCAGAAAAGTAACTCTCTCTTAACTCTTGCACCCATTTGAAGGGTGGGAATGTAGAGAGGGGAAATGGAGTGCAAGTGGAAAAACCAGGATTAACCAAGCACAGGGAACCTGACAAGACTACCCAGGTGGCTGGTGGATAATTCCCGGCTGAATAACAGCAGCTCTTCAACATCTGTCCTTCAGTTTCCCTATTCTTTTTGTCTGACTTTTTTAAAGACATAATTGACATATAATGTTAGGTAAATTTAAGGCTTCCACATGTTGACTTGACATATTTATATATTTGCCGTATGATTACCACCATAGACTTAGCTTACACCTACATCACATCACGTAATTATCATTTCATTTTGTGATGGGAACATTTACATTCTAGTCTCTTAGCAACTTTGAAGTATATAATACAGTATTGTTGTCTGTAATAACAACGTGGTGCATTACATCTCCAGGGTGTACTCATCTTCTAAGTGCAAGTTTATATCCTTTGGCAAGCACCTCCCTAATTCTCCCCCAACTCTCTGTTTCTATGACTTTCACTTTTTAAAATTCCACATATAAGTGCAATTGTTCTCTATTTGTCTTTCTCTGTCTGACTTATCTCATTAGCATAACGCCCTCCATGTTGTCACAAATGGCAAGATTTTCTTCTTTCTCATGGCTGAATAATATTCCACTGTATATATGTGTCTATCTTCTTTCTCCATTCATCATTGGCAGACACAGACACTTAGGTTGTTTCTATACCTCGGTTATTGTGAATAATGCTGCAGTAAACACGGGGGTGCGGATATCTTTTCAGTATTCCTATTTTCATTGCCTTTGGATATATACCCAGAAGTGGGATTGCTGGATCATATGGTAGTTCTACCTGTAATTTTGTGAGGAATCTCCATGCTGTTTTCCACAGTGGTTGCACCAGTTTACATCCCTACCAACGATGCACAAGGGCTCCCTTTTCTCCACACTCTTGCCAATATTTGTTATCACTTGCCTCCTTGATGATAACCTTTGTAACAGGTGTGAGGTCATGTCTCACTGTGGTTTCAATTTGCATTTCCCTGATGATTAGTGACATCAAACATCTTTTCATCTGCCTGTCGGCCATTTGGATACCTTCTTTGACGATTCAGTTTCTCTGCCCACTGTTTAATTGGATAGTCTGTATTTTCATTGAGTGGCATGAGTTCTTCATATATTTTGGACATTAATCCTTTATCAGATATATGATGCGCAAATATTTTCTCCCATTCTGCAGGCTGCCTTTTCATTTTGCTGGTTGTTTCTTTTGTTGCCCAGCGCTGTGTAGTTCGATGCAGTCCCGCTTGTTGATTTTTGCTCTTGTCGATTGTGCTTTTGGTGTCATATCCAGAAAATCGTTGCCCAGACCGATGTCAAGGTGCTTGCTTCTCTCAAGGGGCCTTGTTCTTTTTGAAGAGTCTGATGGAATACTTCAAAGGATGTGGAAACAACTTGGCTAATGAAAATGCCGTTCACCAGGAGAAAATATCTGTTCTGGCACTGGTTAAAAAACAAACGTTAGCGTTTCCCAGGGAAAAGAAGTGTCATTGGTCCTGGGAGCTCATGCCGATGCGGTTGGCGGGGGGAAGAACTTCGGGCCCTGGCGTGACGCCTGCTGTGCTGCAGTCCTTCTATGGAAAACTGGAGCCAGAGCTAGAATAACTGGAAATCCACTTGCTGCTATTTCTCTGGGCATTTTAAGTTTTTACGTTAAGATACCAAAGGAAATTGTTCTCTCAATTATTCCTTTATTCTACAACATTTTCCTGAACTATGCAAGGTTGGGAATATGGTGGTGAGCAAAATATACATGGTCCCTACCCTTGTGGACCCATGGAGTGGTGGAGATTAAATTCATCACGTAAGTAGAGAGGGGATTCAAATTAGATGGGAGAGGGAATCAGAGACGTCCTCTCTGGGGAAATGATGTTGGAGCCGAAAGTTGTGTTGGGGGAGGGGATGGACCACATGGCTAGGAAACAGCGAGGGAGAAAAGATCGTGACCTCTTAAGCAGAAGAAAGAATTCTAGAGGGCATGAGGCAAGGGAGAGTGGCAGGCAGCCCTGCTGGACACATGGGCGCTGTCCAGGGAATGCTGAATTTCGTAGGCACTGTTAAAGATTTAGAGTTTCATTCTAAATGCAATGGGAAGCCACTAAAGGCTTTGAGCAGGGGAGTAATATGACTTACAGTTATGATCACTCTGGCTGCAATGTGTGAAATGTATCGGAGAATGGGAAGAGTAGGTATCAGGGTACCTACGTAGGCTATTGCTCTAGTCAGACAAGACGTGATGACGTCACTGAAGACAGAGAGGAGAAGAATTTGAGATGTATTTGGAGGGGAAAAAAAAGTGGTAAATCTACTTAGGGGGGATTATATATGGGGATGATGGGGAAGAATAGTCTTGGCTCTTGAGATACCACTCAAGGTTCTGTTGGAAGAACAGTAGTGACCTTTATGAGTTTATGAGAAACGAGCTGGTTTGTGGGTGAGGAAGGCATGAGGTATCTGAGACAGATTTTTGAGATAAGAAGCTTGGTAGACTCACCAGTTCCAGAGCGAACACATTCCTGGCACAAAAGCACAGACGCCACCGTGGCCAACAAGCTCACCAGTTGGACTTGCCGACTATTGGAGCTGAGCCTCCTTTAAATGCCTCCCATCTTTTCAGCTAAAATATCGAATAACCTTTTCCAATCTCAAGGAAACTGTGAGTCAGGCAAGTGATGTAAGGAGACAGAAAATAGCATTCTCCTTAAGCTAGCTGTTTTCATCTGCCTAAGACTTCATTTCCAGAGTGAAATATTAGCATAAGGAAACCAGAGAGAGAGGCTCCAACATTTCTCTTCTCATTTTAAGATGAGTTTCTACACTGAAACTCCAGTATTTCCATTATTTTGAATTGTTAATTTTGAGTGCATTTTTTTCATGACTGCTTTACTATGATCATTTAATATATAAATACCAAAGAGCATATCTAAAAAAAAAAAAACACAAAACACTACTATGTGTCCTTGTTAGAACAAAAATAATGAAGTGTTGACTCTATCTGAAAATATTTTCTCTTTGTCTTCTGCACAGTGTAGCTTCGATGATATGTAATCAAATGCAGAGATTTCACACTGTCCCAATAGCACGTGGCACAAATGTGATAACCTTGAAAAACGGAATCAAAATTGCTCTGGGTTTTCTCCCCCAGCAGTATCTGAAAATCCAGAGGCATAAGACCTAGAGCTAAGTTTTCTCATGAGCCCAAAACCTCCAAACAACCCATTGTTTAGTCTTTTGAAATCACTACACTTAGACTATTTCTTTAAACGAAAATAAATTGCAATCTTTATTCGGGCTTTGAAACCTGTTCAACATAACTTCTGTGGTGTCCAAAAAACATACGGCTTTGTCCCATCAATCTAATAAACACTGAGAACTTAATGCCGTTGATAGAGGCTTATCTCTTCAAGCTTGTCTACCATACCCTCCTAAATGATAATCCAATTAGAGCCTTAATTATGTTTCTGCTCCGAGTATTTTTAGCTAGCCTTAACATTTGATCTGTTTAGTCTAGCTTTACAGGTGGCAATAGATTAAAAACAGGTTTTAAAATAAGATATGACTATTACATTTCTAATAATAGGCGATTGTGGTCCCGGAGCAACGTTTTATTTGGTGACGCATGGAACAGCCCTTTGATGGTGGTAACTGGGTCCCCACACCCGGTCCCTACACTGGGAAAAACAGGCCACCCTTTGTAGTCAGAGCCTCATTTCTACCATATAAATGTCAGCTCTTTCAATCCAGAATCTGGTTTCTTTCATTCTTTTCCTCTAAAATGACCTACCTGTTCAATTCTGCCCAAATCCTCTGGTTACATGTTCCCAGGGGCGCACGTCCTGATGTTACCTCCACAGCCTTGCTGGCCTTGAATGACAAAGTCACATGCCTTCCCGGTGGCTTCTCGAACTCAAGTGTGCTGAAGCCTCACCCTGGACGCTCGTGAAAGGTACAGATTCCTAGGCTGCACCCAGTGGGGGCTCCGCCTGTCTGCCCCTCAGGGGTCTGGGCACTTGCATTTCAAACAAACAGACAAAATCCCAGGTGGTTGTTGGATAGATTTTGAGAAACATTGCTTTACAAGAAGGTTTTCACTTCCAAATAGTTTCAAATTTTCCATCATGCTGACGGCTGATTTCCGTGAATGATGACATCCTACCATTAGAGGACATTAGACGGGTAGACAAATACAAGGTGCTATTTTTATTATTTTGAATATTTTTCCTAGGGTAAACTTGGCTCTACCTCAGATCACCTTGAGTCTTCCCTCACTTTACAAGGTGGGAGAAAGAAAGGGAATACCAAGAATTAGACAAAGAAAGAAAGAGACTCCAACCGAGTTCACTCTGGCTGGACTCGAGGTACACAGGCTCAGGCCCCCAGCGACGGCTGAGCCCCGGGGGACTCAGATACGAGCTGGCCACTAGCCACCTTTGCCAAACAAGGCACGGAGGACCCTTCATCTCTTCATTTGCCTGAAGGCTTTTAAAGTCCCAAGACTCATATGATACTCAGACTTCGACTTGACCATGTCATGCCCTTATGCCATCTAAGTGGCCAGTGCCACGATCAAAAGCAGACAACTCTGTATGCCAGTTGGGGCTTACATTTGCACTGCAAGGACAAAACCAAGACAGCCTTATAGCCCTGGCTATCTGCAGCCTTCCTGGAGAGGATGACCTCGAGTGAAACGGGTTTGCAAAGTCAGGAGCTTTGGCAGCTTGAAATATGAATTTAAGCCACGGTGTCAGGATGTTTTTGCTTAGCACTCAGGGACACTTGACTTAGCTGAGCATGACTGTACCCTGTAGTAATGGTACCTCTTATACCCTTATGCCAGGCAGAAGGGGTGAGTCAGCCACCCACTAATGTTTATTCATAAGCTTTTATTGAGTACTTACTATGTCATGGGCAACAAAGAGACAAGAGTAAGAAGAAACAATCCTGGCCCTTGAGAAACAAACCCCCCAGTCAGGAAAACATCCCACTCGAGTGTGACATGTGCTACAACAGAAGGAAGCGTGGGTGATCAAGAGGTGCCGGGAAGGAGAGACAGGGAGGAGAAAGTAATCAAAGAGGGCTTCCCAGAGGAAGGGGCACTCAAACTGAATTTTGAAGAGCAAACAGAAGTCAGCCAAGAGGATTATGTGCAGGAGAGGTCATGACTGCCATTCCTGGCAAACACTTTGTGTGCAAAAGACGGAAGCTCAGAATGTGGATTCTGTTTTTTGGGGGTGTAATATCTGGAAAATATCCATCAAGTTTAACTGTGCTATTGTGTTATTCAGTATCTTCATTGCCTTATTGATTTTCTGTTACCAGGGGGATACGGGGTGGGGAGGGATAAATTGAGAGTCTGAGGTTTGCAGATATTAACTACTGTATGTAAAAGAGATAAACAACAATTTTCTACTGCATAGCACAGGTAACTGTATTCAATATCTTGTACTAACTATAATGAGAAGAATATATATGGCTGAAACATGGTGCTGTACACCGAAATGGACGTAACACTGTAAACTGACTATACTTCAGTTAAAGAAAAAAATATGGCTTAATTGAAAATGCAAGGAATTTTTTTAATGCTAGAGGGGAGAGGAGGAGCCTCACTAAGGTGACAGCTCTGGGTCATGCAGAGAGTCTAGTATTTCTCTGATAGGCTGTGGACAGCCTTGGAGGGACTTCAGGTAAGGGATACATATGGTAGACGTTGACGTCATTCATTTATTCATTTGATTCACCACATGTTTATTACAGACCAAGTTTGTGCTGGGCGTCGTGCCAGGCTGAGCGCAGAGAATACAATACTGAAAAGACAGAAGTGGTCCCTGCCCTCAGGGAGCTTAAATTCTGATGGAAAAGGTACACAGCAGGCGAACGGCAATAAAAGAAGAAACAGTCACGATTGTGGTAAGTGCTAAAAAGAAAATCAAGATGGACATGTGAGAACACTGAGAAGAAGTTGTTTCTTGATCTCGAATGATTAGGAGAAGCTTTTCTTGGGACCCGATATTTACACTGAAGAATGACAAGGAGCAAATTAGGATTTGGGTTCGTTTATTCATTTACTTCAACAAATATTTATTACATACCAGCTTTGGGTGACTTGGGAGAAGAGCTGGGCAAAGTGTCTTCTAGACAGAGGTAAGAAGAAAAGCAAATGCTCTGGAATAAGAAAGAGCGTGGCCTAAGGACTGACCAAGGACCGGACTGTCAGGTGGGCCACGGACAGACAGGGGACCAGCCCCAGATGAGATGGGAAAGGTGGGCGGTGGGACGGCAGGGGAATCTTCAGAAGAGAGTGACATGCCTTGATTCACTTCTGCAAGTACATTCTGACAGCTGTGTGGGAAGGGATGGGCTGGAGGGGGTGAGAGTGAAGCCGGCAGACTAGCTGGGAGGCTATTTCAATGGTGCAGGTGAGAGAGGAACTTGAGTCAGACAAGATAATGACCGTGGGGAGGCGGAGCAGTTTTAGAGTTTGCCCTGGATCCGGTAGAGACGAGAGAGCCTTGCAAAAACCACATGCTGCTTATGACCCAGCTGGTTAATTACTGCCAGAGCCCAAACCGGAAACCAGGTCTTCCCACTCCTTGGCACTGGATTTTCCACTACATGATGTAAACTCTAATGAGTATAAAGACTTATAAAGTTTGGGCAAATACTTTTTTTGCTCTCAGTCCAATCCCTTTGATTTGCAGTGCTGTCAAGAAGTATCCCACATCAGTGACATGGATGTGCGAAGTGAAATGAAGGGAGAAAAAGTGAGCGAGAGATTATGCAGTTTTGTATTTTCATTTTTATCATCCATTTGTGTATTCATAAATGGCTTTTATTTGGAATATATTTACCCAGATGCTTTTGTTATAGGAGGATCTGCAGCCAGTTACTTGTTAGCTCAAAGATTTTCCTTTTAATGCCCGAGAGGATGTTAGCTACACGCCAAATGGAGGATGAAAGATTGGGTCGGTGCCCTGAAGGTCTCTATAGTCCTTAACAATAAATAAATGGAGGAAAAGACAAGAGAAAATGTTTCAGGGAGAAAAACGGTAGAAGACATTTGCTGTTACCTTCGCCACGTGTGCGTACCACACATCATGTATTATTCTTTCAGATTAGTAGCTTCATCTAATTGAGCTATGCCACTCTCTTGAAAGCTTCTCTATCAATGTCAAAATCAAAGATAGAGGGTGGAGGGGAAGACTGTGTTTAGAAAGATGGTATTTTAAACGTGGATTATCTAAAGGGAATGCCACACTTCTTCCGTCTATCTTTGTAAGCCTTTGTTCTCAGTGCGTTACAAGCTCCGCTAGAGTTATCGGCTTGGACGGAAGTCCCAGGGAGCGTTCTTCTTGGGAGCTGGATGCACAGAGTTGATGGGTTGGGGCTCACTGTGTGATATGGAAGAAGCCAGAGACCTGAATTCAGAGTTTAAAATCTGCCACTCAATTGCTTGGCAACTTGGGGTATATCGGATTCCAGGTGGGTCCTAGGTCCCATCCTCCTTGGGTACCTCAAGTCACTTCATTCCTCTGGGCCTCAGCTTTGTCACCTGCCACAAGGGGAGCTAAAGAGCATCAGGTAACCAGGCACTGAACTTGAGTGCCTCTCTCATTTGGGATCTGTGAGCTAGGATTGTTATTCCAATTTTATGATGAGGAAACCAAGCCTCCACAAGTCAGTCTGCTTTTAAGACCTGGTCTCTTTCCACTCCGTGTGTCATCTTCCATGACTTCCATAAACATTTCATATAGAATTCACTTTTTAAAAGTCTGTATTTACTGTTTGCACTGTAACAAACCCGAGAAGAACACTCAAATGTGTTTTATTGCACAGGCTACTACACTGGGGATGTTATATTCACCACTTTCTGCAGTTGGGTTTATTAAATTTACGGGGAAAATGTGCTAATGCTTCCTGTGCCCACCTTCTCTGTCTAATGCAAAAGAATCTGGAGATTGCAAGGGAAGCTGTTAAAAATCCATTACCTTCTGCAATTGCTTGCCTGGTGTATTAGTTAATGGGTGTATAACAAGTTATCTCAAAATTTAGTGGCTTAAACTAACATTGGTTGTCTCATATTTCTATAGGTCTGGATCTTGGCACAGCTTAACTGGTTCTCTGAGACTCTCTCAGGCTGCAGCCAAGGTGTTGGCCAGGGCTGTAGCCATCTAAAGGCTCCACTGGGGGGTGATCTGCTTCTAAGTTCACTCACCTGGTGGTTAGCAGGATTCAGTTCCTTGTAGACTGTTGACTGCAGGCTGCTCTCAGTTCCTTGCCAAGTGGGTCTCTCCACTGGGCAGTCCATAACGTGGTGGCTAGCTTTAGCAGGGCAAGCAAGGGAGAAGAGCCAGAGAAAGTGAATGCTAGCAAGATGGAAGCCAGAGTCTTTTTATAACCTTATCTCAGAAGTGACGTCCACTCACCTTTGCTATTTTCTAGTCATTCAAAGCTAGCCACTCGGTCCAGGCTAAATGCAAAGGAGGAAATTGCATAAAGACATAGACACTGGGAAGCGAAGACCATTGGGGACCATCGCAGGAATCAGCTTACCACACCTGGTGGACCATTATATTCCAAACATTGTGAAACCAAAACAAAATTGAGAAATGACTCGATGCTAAGGGTAAGAGAGCTATTGTCATCTCCCACTTCAAATTTCAACTTTTGATGTTCAGTGGGCTAACCTCATTGTTTCCACTGGTTGAACTACTAATCCATCTCAACTCATACCAATAGATTCACATTTACAAAGTGTATCTATACCTATGTACGTGTTGTGTTTCCCTGGAAGAGCTGGTTGGGTGGGAGTGAGGAGGTGGGATGTCTCTGTTTAAAAACAAAAAGTATGAAATTGTCTGGAATGCTGTATGCACCATGGGAAATGAGGGAATTGGACTTTTAAATTATACTGGAGTTTCCTTCCTGGCCAAAACCTTGTTTTTCTCATTGGTAAAATGGTCACATGAATTCTCTGACTACCTTACAGGTGTGTTGGCAGAATTAAACAACTAATAATAGATGTGAATGTGGTTTTTTTCTATCATAAAATGTTATTTTGTAATATGCATTTTAAATTGAGGGTTTTAAAAAAAATTACAAAATGCTATTCAACCTAGAGGTTTTCAGTGCTGACCCAGTGCAAATCTATCAAACTTTTAGGTCCTCTGAGTTGTCTTGAGGGAAGAGGGAGGGCAGTTGAGAAAAGCTCCCAGAGGGAAGAGGAGAGAGCATCCAATAGGCTGCAGTGATTGGTTGATGCCTCCTGGTGGGTGGGGCTGCAGACTGAAGTAAGGACCAATTTCCGTGAAAGGCTTTGAAAATGACCACGACCCAAGGACTGTACCTTTAGAGCCTGAGTGACAGAAGTGACTCAGACCTGGGGAAAAGGATGTTTCCCTCAGGTAATTTGGCTAAAAATAATTTGATCATAAGCAACTAAATTCAAAACAAAATGGCAGTGATGAAAATCAACAACTTGTCTTAGGATGAGTATTTGGGTAACTTTTTTGAAAAAAATGACTATTTCTCAAATGCTGTATTTTTCCTGTGTTGATAATTAGGGTTCATCTTCAGCCAGTTTTATGCCTATTTACACAAACATCAATTATTTTTGCTTTTTTTGAAAAGAATTTATTAGTAGATGAATACATTTCTGTCTTCCCTGATTTTCTTCCTTCCACTACATTTTCTGCCAATGAAATTATTGTTCTCTGTGGAGCTCATACTAGTGAAGATGTGGCAGCAATCTAAAGGTTGTTTCCAACTCTGCAATATTACAAACAGTCCAGGCAGGAATATTTGGCTGAAATAATTTTGAAATTAAAAATTATAAAAGTAGAACAAATTCTCAAGGAACATAAATATCAACTGGGGATATTTCACTTGGATCATGTTATCATTTCAACCGAATTATTGTCTTGTTTTCCTCCGAAACACATGACAAGTGCTGGCATCTTGAGGGAGGAGTCCCAGGATGCAGGGCTTTGGGCAAAGAATCAACATCTTCACCAAGGATGGTGGAGTTGTCCTCCTTGGGTGACCGACTGGGTAGCAGACACACACCAGCATGGAGGGCATAGAGGAGAGCTTTGAAAAGATGTTTTGTAAATATGGATAAGATGTTCCCAGAAGACCCAGCAATTATTTATCAGGGCTTCAGGGGAAGTTGGATGTTTTACTGTAGGCAGGTAAGTTCAAAATGACTGTGAACCTTTATTTTTTTTTAAACATTTTTTATTGATTTATAATCATTTTACAATGTGTCAAATTCCAGTGTTCAGCACAATTTTTCAGTCATTCATGGACATATACATATTCATTGTCACATTTTTTTCTCTGTGAGTTATCATAACATTTTGTGTATATTTCCCTGTGCTATACAGTGTAATCTTGTTTATCTATTCTACAATTTTAAAATCCCAGTCTATCCCTTCCCACCCTCCACCCCCCTGGTAACCACAAGTCTGTATTCTCTGTCCATGAGTCTATTTCTGTCCTGTATTTATGCTTTGTTTTTGTTTGTTTGTTTGTTTGTTTGTTTGTTTTTGTTTTTTAGATTCTACATATGAGGTTCACTGTGAACCTTTAAATGACACTGTTATCAGCCTTTCTTGTGAGGTTTAGGGAGGTGCCGATTATACAGCCATCAGACATCATTATTATACTTTTGCTACGAGGCTCCCATTCATGTAAGATAATGATGGTCAGGGATGGATACAAAGATGGTCCAATGAACCTAAAACTGCCCTAAAAAATTAAGTCTGTATAAAAAAAGATGACCCACTAGGGTATGGGAAAATATTTGAACTTCTGTTTTTATATATTATCATATATAAAAAGATAAATGAGATGAAATATACTCATGAAATATCATCTGTGATATAAGAATTAATCCTGGCTTTCTCGTTCAGTCTATATGTCCAGTGGCCCAGGTCACCAATGGCAGGTGAAGAGGGAAGTCAGTTACCTACCTGAGTTCCATGAACTGTGAGGTGTTGCAGTTAAGACGTGCTGTAAAGTGACTGCACCATGTAATTTTAATGAAACTAATATCCCCCCAGCTATGCAAGTGGTTTTTTTTAAAGTTTCTATAAATTAAATGAAGATAACATTCCATACAATTCTAATAGGGAGAGAGCAAGTTATCATTAAGAAAAATGCAGAGCTTCTCCTTCCAGTACAAACTTTTATTAGGCATAAATGTAAATGTTTCCTTCAGTGTAAAGGTGACATTACAACAATGAAAGAAAGGGCCACCTGCTTCTCGAAAGGAACTCTGGCTGCAGAGAGAACACTGTAGAAACAAATGTCTAGAAAGGTTTCCATTGTTTTACTGTTTTAGTGCCAGAAGCAATGTGTTTTGCCTTAAAAACTCATAACTTACACATTTAGGAAACCTGGAAACTTTTTTTCTGCCATGCTGAAAAATCTTCCCCCCCAAAATAAGTTTCAGTAGTTTTTAAACCCATTTGTTAAACATGTTAAGATGTAACAAGTTCTGATTTGTTGAAAGAACATCTGATTGACATCAAGGAAGGTGGAAAATTACTAGCCACGTTTCAGCTAAAACTTCACATAATTATTGGAGGGGATGGATAAAAGCATGATTTAGTAGAAGCAGCTTGAGATACACTTCCTCCACCTGGACTGCTCATAATTTGGGGTATCCTTGCCAGCTATGACAGGTTTAAACCAGGTATGTAAATAAATCCGATTTGTATCCTGAATGTCAAATCCTTGTATCACAGGGTAGTAAACTGAGATTTTAAAAATTATAAAGAATACTTATACTTTTTATTCGTGCTAAAATATGACTTTTAACATAAGAAAATGCATCATTATGAATAAATATACCAATATTGAAGAGGATGCTAAAGTATTTTATTTTGTAGGAGTGCAAAATGATAAAGCTTTAGTACCGTATATTTAAGACAACAGTGACATTCAATAAGTCTGTAATGAAAACACTAGAAAAAGAAGAAGAGAACTATGACCTCTTCAAAACAGCTTATATTTATGTTAATAAAAGTAGCTTCTACTGTCCTTGCCCTGGGCCTTCATGGCCAGACAGACCGCTAGAGTGAGAGGGGTTTAGACTCCGGGACCGACCCGGGGGAGGTGCAGGAGGCCTCGGACCACAGCCATCATCGCCCTGTAAGGGGTCGTGCTTAGGCTACAGAGGAGAAATTCATTCCAAAGTGGATTTAGACTCTTCAAGGTTCAGCAGAGGAGAGGGTCGTCAGTCCTCAGCGGTCGTTTTGAGGTGGGAAGTTAGAAGAGGACACCTACAAGACTGTGTGTGTGTGCTCTTCTAGACTAAATTTGACAAGAAAACGTATGCACTCGGCATCTGACCCAAGTGCACTTAACAAGCTGTTCCACCCAATGGCCAGCCCCCCTACCCTCTAGTCCAGGCCCACATCATGGCGCCCCTGCATTCCTGCAGTGCTTTGCTCCTGGTTTCTCTGACGGTACCTGCTCCAGACACTTCCTGTCCTGCCCCCAAAGCCTGAGAGCATCTATTCATCCGTCCATTCTGGGGCCCAGAAGGATCTTCCCTAAACACTATGCTCTTACTCTGCATGTAGAGCAGTCAACAGATAGGACTGCCAAGGCCTGCTTCCCGTGACTCCATCCTCTCTCCCGGTGTCATTTATTCTGACTTCTCAGTGACAACCCAGTCATCAAATCAGACCGTCCACTTCAACATTCCAGAGACACATGGTCCTCGCGTCTCTTCTTTTCAGGAGGTGGTTCCCTTGCAAAACAAACAAAACCCACCATTTCTTCTCTTCCTGTCCGACTCTGGCAATAAGCCCACTTCAGATTCCGTTCCTCTGTGAACCCCTCCCCTGTCCATTCAGGCCTTCGTGGACCATTGTCTCCTCTGCATTTCTATAAGGATTAACATACCTAAAATGTAACCCAGGATTCTCCTAAACTGTTTGCTGTTATTTCCCTGTATTAGTCCCATATATCCAATGTTGAGGATAAGTAATCCAATTTTCAGTTTTATTTTTTTATTCTTCCTAGCATCCGTGCGTAGTAGTTGATCAACAAGTCCTGTTGGTTCATTGATTTCTCTGGTCCAGTATAATTTCCTTTCTCTCTCTCTCTATTTATCTTGTTGACTCACTTCCCTTATCTGACACATTCTTAAGATATTTGAAATAGCATGCTTTCAGCAAAGGTTAAAGGCCACACTTCCATTCCATCCAGACTTCTCTATGTCTGACAGTAACTCCTTCCGCAGGCAGAGAGAGCTCTGATCATATGAATGAGACCATTGTTTGTTTATAAATAAATAAATAGAAACATTTTCAAATACTCTCCGGGAGCTTTATTATTCTGGAAAGAATTCATCTAAAACATAAGCAATAACCACGATATAAACCCTAAAGCAAACATGAATTTTTATTAAACGACTCTTAGAAATAATAGCCTTCAGATTTCAAATTCTGATGTGGTCGCCAAAGTATGTATGTGTGTCTCACGCTGCTAATTAACAGTTGAAATCTTCTGATCACATTTTCATTTAAAAAGTTAATTTACAAAATTAAGATCTTGTGGAGTCACCTGAGGGACTGGCTCAAGAAGACGGGACTGAGTTGGCCTCTCTGCTGGGAAATGCAAGACCTAGAAAACTCAAACGAATGTGGGGAATAAAAAACACAGTTACTAATGGATTAATCAAATCAGAATCTGTTTAAGTAACTCACTTTGTTAATCATTTTAAACAGACACGAAAATCACGTATCTACTGAATTTTTCTCTCACTCGGTGGGCATCTCTGTTTACTTGTTTGCTAGTTACAGCGCGTCTACAGCCAAAATGAGCAGAACGGGGCTCACGCACAACACAGGAAAACAAAGTCCGCGTTTGAACACAAGCACGATTGCACTTTTTGCCTTTGCTACTTTCCTTGACTTTTATTTTCATTCTGTGCAGAGCAACTTCTTAATTAACATTCTAGATGAGAACGTCAAACACAGGGAGATGACAGACTGCTACTATTCTTGGTCTTGCTGACACGTTCCTCGTGGCAGAATGACAGCCACAGCTGCAAGTCATTGCAGGGAATCTGCCTGAAATTAGTATTAAGGTTGGGTCAGAAAAGCTCCAGTTTTTTCAAAGCAGTTTCATCGTGCGGTACCTCACCAAAAGCCTCCTGAGGAGTGGGTTGGGTTGGTGTGTGAGTCCCTTTTGAGAACGCAATGGGAAGACCATGAACCAAACTGTACATTTCTCAGCAAACGTTTGTTGAGCCTCTGTATTCATGACGTTGTGAAGAATACAAAGAAGTACAGACTGCAGTCTCTGCAGGGGAGTGTACAGCTCAAGTGGCAGAGCGCATGCTCGGCATGTAGGAGGTCCTGGGTTCGATCCCCAGGACCTCCTCCAAAAATAAATAGACTTAGTTACCTTTCCTCTGTAAAAATAAATTAAATAAAATATTTTTTAAAAAGCAAAGCAAAGCAAACTGTCTCTGCCTGCAACTGGTTTGCAATCCTATTGCATCTACGATAGGATGCGTCTCCATGCTACCCAAAATAGCACCACTTGAGCTGTTTCATAAGGAAAAAAAGAAAGAACAATTAGGCAATTATTCATGCCGGGCAGGGCTGGAGGGAGCTGGCATTAAGCACTTGGCCCTTTGCCTGCGTAGACAGTGATGTCAGGTCACGCAGTTGTCGTGACCCTGCGCTTCAAGATCCTGAGTGCGCCTAGGGCTCACTGGATGGTGCCAACCCTTTTCTGTCGACTTAGACGTTCAGGACTGATGGCTACGCAACGGGAGGTGCTGGATGAAAGAGGCGGGCAGGCATGGTTTGTCCTGCACTTCACCCTTCGTGTTGGATTATTTTCTATTGAGAGACACACACATTGGCTTTTATTTTATTCTTCTGTATGTACTTGAACGAAATGCATGAAGTCAGTGAGATTTTCAACAAAAATCTTGTAACCTGCTTTATGCACACATCCAGCTTAGCAACCGTACCTGTTTTTTGTCCCTGAATAAAGTGATCATCACATAATTTTTTGCCACAAGTGAAGAGACTTCTTTTTTTTCTTTTTTCTGTCCATGATTCTCATCTGACTGATTACCAAGATAAAACCCAATGCAATGCTTAGTGAAATTGGGAGTAATCTTTCTACCTTTAAAATTTCTAGACTTTTTGAAATGACCTATCCCTTTCAAAGGCCTTTGCCATGTTTTGAGATGATAGCTGATTCTCTTGTGCTCCCTCAAGCCATCTCTGAGGGTGCTTAGAAAGAAGGTTCTACTGCCCACGAGACATTCCAGGATGTCAGATTGGGCCAGTTGATAATTTTGAGCAACCAGTGGGCACACAGCTGGCTGCCACACTGAGAAGACGTCCATCCAAGTGATCAGAAGTGTTAGACCCAGGGAAGTCATTCATCCCCACCAGCACGGGTTTAACTGTGTATAAACAAGAGATTTCATTTCCCAAAGCCCACACAACCCATCAGGAAAGTGTAGCCTGGTACACATTCTTGTGTACCGGGAAATGGAAGGAGGTGGAAGAGATGGTCCACTTCACCTCAAGCTGCCTCTTAATCCCGCCCTTCCATTCACTCTCCCCCGGTCACTTCCTGGCCTTCTGACTGTATCCCTTCCCTCATCAAATTTTCTTTCCTCTTCCCAGAAAACAAAAGGCAGCAAGATGAGGCTCCACCGGAGGGAGGAGTCATCTCCTCAAACCACAGAAGCACTTTTTGAGCTTGTAGCTTATTCCGGGACTACCTCCTAACTATTTGTAAACTTCAGGCATTAATTCCCATCACCTCCACCACCATAATCCTCAAGACTGCCATTGTCCCTTGTGTGGGCTGGGTCTCAGCTTTCCAGGTGGCTCCCAGTTTGATAACTTCTCCCTGACTTCGTTCCACAGTGAAGAGAGCTTCCCAACACACAGGTGTGGCCGTGACACTCCAGTGTTTAAACCTGGGAAGAGCTCCTGTCGTCTTCAGTTTTGCAAAGTCTGAACTTCTCAGCCCCCCTTTCCGGGTCCTCCATAATCTGACCCTTGCACACTTCTGTAGTCTCATCTTCACCAGTTCCCATCTTTAGCCTTCCTTGCAACCATGCTGAATGTCTCCCATGCTGTCTCTCATGCCTGGGCACTTGTCCATGCTTGTCCTCAGTTCTAGAAGGCTCAACAGCTTAGGATCCCTTACTCTCTGTTCTCTTATCACAGTTCTCCTTTCAGAACAGTCAGCATGCTCACTGTAATCACATGTGCCGAGGTACTGCCCTTCTGGACCAGGGATCAGCAAGCTATGGCCCACAAGCCAAATCTGGACCTCCACCTGTTTTTGAAAAGAAAGTTTCACTGGAACACAGCCTTGCTCATTCATCTCCATGCTGCCCACGGCTCCTTTCACACTACAATGGCAGAGTTGAATAGCTGCAAAGGGGCCATAAAATATTTACTACCTGTCCTGTTACAAAAAAAAAATGTTTGCCAACACTTATTCTCAACCATCAGCTCCAAGACTGCAGACGCTGTGTCTGTCTTGAGTGTCAACGTGTCCTTAGTACCTAACACAGTACCAAGAGGTTAGTGAGTCATCAATAAATATTTGTCAAATGAAGGAAAAGAGTAAATAAAGTGGGTATGTAACCTAGCAAGGGCTCGTATGCCTGCAGCACAGAAAGCCAACATCTGACAGCGGCTGTTTATGGCAGAGTGAGGGTTTATTTGCAGGGCGCCAAGCAAGGGAGTGGGAGACAAGACTCAGATCCACTCCAACTTGGTCTTTGAATTAGGAATTTTTTTTTTAAGGGGAAGAACAAAGAGGCTGGGATTAATCATCATCTTGTGACATTTCTGTGGCATTTCTTCATCATGGTTTCTGGAGTCAGGATGGCTGTGGTTTACGATCCTCTGGCCAGGTGGTCCATGGCTCAGGGATCTGTTAGCTCATCTTACGCTGGAGAAACAACCGGAGTTCGTGCATCAAGGATGATACTTCTATGGCACTGTTAGTACATTAATGGTGTCATCACAACAGCGGTTTTACTCACCTGACTGTGGTCGATGGGTGTTCAGTTAGCACAGGATTGAGGTCAGAGGGGACAAGAAACAGAATAAAGGTTTGGACAGAGGGATTAACAGTAAAGGAACTGGGTTTTTAGGGGGACTCGTTTTCAGGGATGCTCAGGACTTGACAAAAACCACAGGGACTCTTCTCTCACCTTACCCCAGGAAGGACATTAATTAAACAGAGCAGGGAAGGGGAGGGAACGTGGAGGCCCCGGTTCCCGCTGTGGCCTGTGACTGTGTCAGTGTGACTGGAGCCCGAGGGAGGTTTCAGCTTCCTTTCCCCCCAGACCTACTCCTGTCCCCGCCTCTCCCCCGCCCCTTCCTGCAGCCTACTGCCCAGGTCAGCTTCTTGAACCCCGCCTTCAGAGCCTTTCTCTGCTGGGTGCTCGAGTCACTGCAGATACTTAATAAATACGTGTGGCATGAATTGAGAAGTCTACCCTGGCTCCCCTGTGGTCCTCACATCTAGTCCCAGACCCTCCTCACCATCGCCCGCCTGCCCTGTGAAGATTTCCCCATCTACACCAGACCACTTCAAAGCCCTTGGTGTCTACTTCGTGGGGCACCAAGAGGATCTGGTGTCAGAGAATGGAAAATGAGGTTCTGAGCTAGGTAAGGAGTGTATCCATCCATGCCCATTGGCCTCAAACCGAAGAAACAGCTTTGAGTTTGCTTATGGCTTACTCGAGTGATGTTTCAGGGCTGTTGAAAGCATACAGGCACAAGAAAAGGGGAAGGGGAGTCTGTTACTAGAGGGACAGTTTCCTAAGAAAGACTGTAAGTCATGGGAAACCTGCGATACATGGTCTATCACAGAAGACTGAGTGTGAGAGAGAGAATGCATTTTTGATGATACTGTTCAGTGTTGGGGAGGAAATCTGAGAAAGGCCGAGAGAGCCGGCTGGAGGAGTGGGAGCTGGAAGTTGCCCCGGGAGGGGTGAGCTGGTAGATACCCGGGGAACAGCAGTGCAGGCTGGAGTCAATTCCAGTCATTCGAAAAATACTGAGTGCCCACCGTGTGCCTGACATTGAGAGGAAATCAGAACACACCCGTCCTCCCTGAGCGGGAGAGGGGTGGCCATGACCCCCCAGGGAGGGCCCAGCATCACTCGACAGCTGAGGGGCACTCCTGAGATGATGAAGGTTTGTGAGATGCCTGGATTCTTCTTTCAACCTGATTAGAAGAAGAGCTCAGTTGGCAAGACTCTTCTGCAAGCCCGCTGGGGAGCAGGGCACCATGCTTGCTTTGTTTTCCTGGATTGGTTCCAGGAACCCCATGGATACCAGAATCTAGCAGAGTACGGGCAGTCTTCCTTATCCCTGGGTTCCACATCCGCAGATTCAACCAACCTTGGAATCTTGGGACACGGAGGGCCAGACACCCCTGCTTTAGCTGCAGAGAGGTCTGGATACAGAAGACGTGTGAGAGGCACTGCCACCGGCCCTCAGTTCTTTCCCATTCTATTAAGGATTCTTTTATTAATATTTATGGTAATTTAGGTGAGGCCTGGGTGATGCTATATAAGAGAATAAAACTCCTCTGGCAGATGCTAAAAATATTAAAGCATGATAAAACCTAGTGGTGTTTTCATCGGATAGTTTGGATAGGAAAAGTTCAGAGGGAGGATGGACACTCCCACAGTTAGGACGTCCTATAACAACTTTCACAAGCTGACCCTGACTTTGAGGGAATTGAAGGAAAATAATGGAATTCTGAATCTGAGAAGCCCTAATCTGAGAAAAATAGGTCTGGCCCCCGGGAGCCATGCTTTCTTACAGATAATGTTGGAAAATCCAGATGGCCTGATTTTGGACGGCAGCGGGGAACAGATCCCAGTAGCTCAGGTTTTAAGGTAATGAAATCTGTGAAGAGAGACGGGAAAGGAAAGAATTAACTCTAATGGCCCCTCAACCAAAGGCATCTGTGTCAGCGCGGCTGATGAGGGTGATGAGCACAAAATCCCTGTGAGAGGGGTTCGGGAGGAATCCTCTCAGACACGAAGGGGACAGAGCACACGTCCCTGCTGTCGTCCAGCTCCCCGTCAGGGACATTTATCTCTTCTCCAACAGTGATGGGTTCTGCGTGCTACTAATACAGCTTAAGATTCTTCTTCTGGGTTTTTTAAAAAAATAAAACTTATAAATAAAAAATTTTTTTAAAAACCTATTTTTTAAAAAATAATCTTATCTCAGACTGCACCATCATCTGAATACGGGCACTTACAAAGGAAGTGCAGGCTCTCTGGGAGTCCGGGGTGTGGCGCCTGCGCTGTGTGCGTCTCTCTTTTCTGCAGGGCTCTCCCCTCTTCTCTGGCATCAGTCTTGCCTCTCTCCCCGTGAGTAGCACGTCCCTCTTTGTTTTGAGAGACCCTTCAGGTTTGAGTACTGGATTGGTGGCCAGGCCTGGACTTCCTCTTACCCTCTCTGGGGCCCAGTGCCAGGGCTGGCTTCCCAGGGCGTTGGTGGCAAAAGCTGCAGCTGTCAGAGATTTTTCTCAGGCCTCCTCTTTTTCACATTGATGCATCCACCCTGATGGTTAATAGGATTATTTTGTAGGCAGGAAAAGCTGGAGAGGGCTGCTGCAGAGTTCCTGTGTCCTTTCCTGACACCTTCCCTTCAGAGACTGGAAGCTGGGGGAGAAGAGACTTCAGACATGGATTTTAAAATGGCCCGAAGGCTGCTGGGAAGGGATGTGCCTGACCTCTCCGACAGAGACTGAGTGATGCTGCGTTCTAGCTCCCTTGGGTGATGCTCTAGGACCTAAAATAATGGCTTTATCCGATCCTCTCCTTTCGTTCCCAAGGCAACTCGTGACTGCAAACTGCCTTAGGATTTTTTAATGAATAGATCGCTAAGGTCACCGTCTAGGAGGGAAGACAAATTTTCCTGGGGGAGTGAAGGCCAGGGAGGATGCCCAGGACTCTGGTCTCCGGTGAGTTCAGATGAAAGGCTTGACTGATGACGGCCTCCACCAGAACATTGCCTGGTCCCTGAGGCTGTGGCTCTTCATGTTCTGAGTCCTGCTCTGCGTGGCCCTCTGTCCCCGGGATCATCTTCTGACCTGCCGTCCAGAGGAACCCCCCCACCCATGGCTCTCCCACCCCGGCCCTGCCCCCACCGCACCCTCACCACCAGTGACTACCAGTCACCTCCCTGATGTTATCATCTGCAGGAAATCAAAACACCATGTGTGTGAACATAAAATCCTGTCATTTATTTATGCTACAGACTTCAGGAAGGAAAAAAAAAAAAGAAAATCACAGCTCTCTTTTCATTAAAAAAAAAAAAATTGGCACAACTTTCAAGCATCGGTGGCCTTAAATCAGCCTGTTATTAACAGCCAGGAAATGCCTGACCCAAAGGTCCTCGCTGCTATTATAAACTGTGAAAATTATAAAAATGGAAATAAAAAATAAAGTAATTACCTCTTCATGTGTTAAAAAGTTAAGTTGAATGGCCCGTTGCCATGGGGATGACTTCCTGTTTACGGGGCATGTCCTTCCTCACAGTTAAAGACCAGCCACCAGCCAATGGGAAAACAGCATTTCACTTCCCATATTTCCATGAACATTTGTCATAGTAACTCAAAGCAGTCTATAATTTACCAGTCAGTGAAATTTGGTAAATGGTATTTCCAGATGTATTAATGGTTATTAATTTTTATTTATTGTATGAAATTACTACCATGGCCAAAAGCACTACTTTTATATTCTGAGAAGGGGGGGACGTCTATATTTAAGTTTTCCCTTTTAAAAACCTGATGTTACCTTTCTACGGCACCCCAAGGACTCTCACGACAGGAGAGCTTGCCGTCTCCTCACTGCTTTTGAGGACGGCTGTATTGTTTTCAGTAGTAATATTCCTGATAATATTCACATTAACAATAGCAAGAATCAAAGCTGCCGGTCCTGCTCACTAACTATATATCAGTTCTTTGAGCTTTGTTCTTCAAGGAGCCCAGGACTCTAAAATAAACTACTGGGAACATGATAACAGCAACAAAAAATTATTCGAAAACCCAAGAATTCTTTGCCTGAATGTAAAAATAAAACCTAATATAAGATATCGAATGACTCTTAGGAGATAGAACCAGAGATTTGAATAACTGAGTTTTTAATAGAAGAAAGATGTGTTCATTAAAATGTATTTGTTAAGATGGGTTCATTAAAATTTCCAGGCTCCATGGAAATATAAAGTGTGGAGATAAAACGGGAAGGAACTGTATACTTTCTCTTGAACGTTGGGCTGATAGGAAGGCAGCTGGAAGCAGTTTGCCCAGAAGCTTCAAAGTGCTTGTTTTATAGAGCTGGCCCCAAATCACAGTGCAGGGAGCACGCCCCGTGCCGTCTCCTTCTTACTGGCTCTGCCTATGCCCCTGACAAAGCCCAAAGTTTCGTTTCCCCTATTCTGCTTTTCCATCATTCCTCTCCCTGTGTGGCACTCCCACTGGTCCCTCCCCTCCCCGGACCCTCCTTCCTGCTCCTCCCCTGCCACCCATTTGTGCTTTGTGGCTGCCCTTCTGAAACACCTGTGGCTTCGAGACCCACCTTGCCCTGCAGACACACAATAATTGGCCACAGAATGAAACAGAGACAGTTCCTGGCAAGACCTGCCATGTGCTTGAACTTTGTCTCAGATCATTATAGCTTTTTTTTGGGGGGGGGTTTGCATTTTAAAACAAGTCTTAATTAATAGTAGATACAGCTTAAACATTAAAAATTGAAATTGTGGAGTGGAATTTTAAAGGACAATTGCTGTGCGTCCGCCCTGGGCACGTGCCCATTCTGGGGGAGTTATAGTTATCCGGGTACTGATTTAGTTCCACCTGTGAGGACCACACCTTGAAGGCGGCAATCCTGTTTTTATTAACCTTTGTTTCTCTCACAGTTCCTACTACCGGGTCTTGGGCAGAGTGGAATTATGAACTGATGAAATGTATACACAGAATCTAAGATCTAAACAAGATTAAGAAGCAAATTTAACATGCTAACCTTCACTGCATCTTCTCTTTGCATTAAGCCTCCTTAGTGCTTTGTCTTTGTCAAACGCTTGGAGCCCATGTTTTTGTGTCATGGTGGATGTGGAAGGTGAGTGCAGGTGTGCTATCCCTTCAGTCGGTCTGAAAAATTGTCGGAAAACCCCTCCACAGAAGGCAAAAGGAGATTTGTTTTTGTTTTGAAAGGGATGAAACAGAGTTTGGGCAAAAAAGGAACGTATTGCTGCTGAATCACGTTGCACTTAGATTAGTGGCGGGCCGACCTCTGCCAGATGCACTGGAACTTGTACGTGAACAGATGAGGGGCGTCCCCTTTAGAGTTGTAGCATTTGGGGACTGTGCATGTTTGAGGAATGGGTGTTTTTAAAGAGCATCCTCTGACTCTGCGGCTGAAAGATGCATACAGTTCTGTTGTCTGATTTCTCGAATGAGACCAAATCCATTGTTCAAGGCTCATCCTACCTTTCGTATTGGGAAATACATATTTACATCTTTTATCAGTGTGACCAGTTATGGAATACAAGGGTTTTCAGCTTTGGTTGGCAGGCGGAGGAAACTTGATTTCTTCACTTTGGGAGGATTGGAGGGGAGAGGCAGAGGGAGGAAGTGCCCTATGGGATGGCCTTGGAGGTGCCTCTGAAGTCAAAGCCGTGGAGGTCAAGGGCGGAGATGGTGAAGAGGCATGATCACGGGGCACAAGAAAGCCAGGGACCTATTCTGGTAACAGAACCTTGGCCAATGATACCATCAGCCCTTGCCACTTTGAGAGTCTCAGGAATGCCCACATCGCTGCCTCAGAAAGTAGAATTTAGAGTCACCGTTTTAGTCATTGCTTCACATGATGGATTCCTTCCAGTTCTTTCTGCTTTGATTCTTCGCCTTAATATTGGCCAAACTTTGGGGAAGCCTCTGCTGAAACTGCTTACATTATTCATCGTCTTCCACAAGTTACATAAAGAGTATTGAAAAGTAATGATCTCCTGCTTTCCGAAAGAGGAAGACACTGGAAGTTTCCATTGTGTCCTCTGAAAAAAAAGGTGACGCACAACGTGCTTATCTGCCTGACACGTGCTGAGCAGTGGTAGGTGATGTTAACAGAAAGGTCAGATGTGTCTGCCTCTGATGAGGCAGATCACATAAGCCACAGTGTTTCATGAAAGCTCATTTTCCCACCTCTAAATGCCAAATGGTCAAACACTGCAAAAAAAAAAAAATGATAAATGCTTGTGTAAGGTGTGGTTTTGGGGTTTTTTTTTTTTGTTTGTTTGTTTTTTTTGTATCCAGGTTTGACATTAGTCATCTGTACTGATTCACACAGAAACTCTGGGGCAACCATGGGATGCATTTAATATGCTGGGTGTTGGGTTTAATCTGACACTGGGAATTTTTTTATTGGTGCAACTTGGGGCAGGTTCATCAAGCATGAAGGCTTTATATCCGAGGACAGTGAGCTGTGGAGATGTGAAATCAGAAACTGTGTCATAGCTGCATGAATACCCAGGTGATGGGGATGCTTCTCAGAGGTACCCAATGGATGAAGGTGGCACCTGATAGAAGCTGGACCACATCATTAAGGGAAAGTCACCATTGTCATCACCATCATCATTGCCAAACTCTTACCCCAGGCTGGACACATGTAGGGAGGGTATCTGTCAACTGGCTCAAGTTTCCCCCAAGGATTCCCCAATGTGTCCCCCCCACCCCCACCAACTCATTGTCTCTCCTTAGCAAATGGCTCAGCACAGCCTCACTCAATAGAAATATAAGGTGAGCCACAAATATTGGCAATTTTCAGTTTCTTTTATAAATGTCAAATCACTATGCTGTACACCTCAAACTCATATAATGTTGTATGTCAACTCTATTCCAATTTAAAAAACACACATACATTAAGAATTATAAGGGGAAATGGCTATTTACAGAAGACCCTAAGCCCATTCACATCATTTAAAAATAATAAAATAAATAAATTACTTTTAAATAATGAAAATGAAACAAGTGATATTAATTTTAATAATTTATTTTATTTAGCCACATATTTTCAAATATTGTAATTTTGACATATAATCAACATATAAAATTGTGACATTTTACATTGTTTTTCCTTTCATACTGAGCCTTCAGGATCTGGTGTGTGTGTTGCACGTTGAGCACATCTCCAGTTGAATGAGCCACATTTCAAGTGCTCAGGAAGCACACGTGGCTCATTGCTCCATGTTGGACCCTGCAGACACACCTGCTCCACGTGTTGGTCTCATGGGTGATAACACGTTGTCTTTAAGATCTCGACCAGCTTTTTCATCTCTGGGGCTGCTCCTCCAAGGTCTCCTGCGACCGCCTGCCCTTCCAACAACTCCCCTGAGCTGCAGGACAGCTTAGCATCAGCTTTCTGGGCTCCACCTCTAGAGGGCAGCTCCGAAAGGTGTCCCCGTGAGCCCTCTAGTGACCGCTGTCAGAATGCGCAGGACCATGGCAACACAGCTCTTCCAGAACTTTTTGAAAAGATCCCATTCAGGGACCATCACAGAAGCACTGCAAGCGTCATATCTCCAACCAACTCTTTTCAGCCATTGCCTGGAGCAGGACCTGGTCCCATGGACGGGCTCCTTAGAGCCAGGCAGCTGTGCTCCACGGAGACCCCATCAGAGGGATCGCAGTTTGGAGCTAGCTGTTGAAGCCGTCAGCTCTGCTGCTTTGAGAGTCTAAGGAATGCCCACATTGCTGCCCGGGAATTAGAATTAGGAGCCACCGTTTGATTCATTGCCTCACGTGATTCATTTCTTTGGACCACTGGCAGAGGTCAGCTGTCCAGGAGGCTGCTAATTTTCCCTACCCCATTCCCCACTATGCCCTTCAGGAATAACCTGCCCCAAATCCCTTTCACCTCCTTCTCCTAAGGGAACCCCAGTTTGGGCTGGTTCCCCCTCTCTTCTCAGCACTTGTGGGCTTCAAGGAAGCTGCCTAACCCCAGACCAGGAGCAGACCCGGCTGGTCTCAGGACAGCCCCAGCCCCCTTGCCACTGGCTGATGGGAGCTGGCAGGACCAAGCTGATCGGTGCCTGGAGTTCCCTGAACCAAAGGAAGGCGGGTCAGTTAGATACAAGAAGAAGTGTGATGGGAGCTCCTGGGCAAGACGTTGCCTCGCTTCTAAGACTGAGACACCAGAAGAGGCGGCTGCTTTCTCTTCCTCGGGACACTGGTGTGTGGATGTGAAGCCAGAAGCTCCTGCAGCTCTTTCTGTTGCCTCAGGGGCCGCTGGGCACAGATAAAGGAACAGGCTGGGGAGCGGTGGGAAAGGGAGTTGCAGCCACTGGAGGAAAGTGACTCCGAAGCCCGCCTTCCTAAATTTCCAGTTGCACATTTGATAAATTTCCTGTTGTTGAAGCAGTCAGGCCAGGCTGCCTGTGCCTTGTAGTGGGAGTCTCCCTGCCTGGAACAGGCAGCAGCGCAGATTAGATTATAGAACCTTCCCCGCGTAATTTACAGCTGCCAAGAGCAAGGGAGCAAATAAAACTTGGAATTATTTGTGCACGCGCGTGCACACACGCGCACACACACACACACCCAGGCTAACGTCCTATACCCCTAACGTTAGAATGGATGCGTTGAGTATATGCGGCAAGCTAAGGTAAATTAAGTGGACTATCTGCTTACTTCTTCTAGGATGGGGGCACAGATTCAATCTGATATTTAATTAGAACCATTCCAAAAAATTAGAGCTCCCAGCTACTCTACAGGCGGAGATTTCTATTAGAAATTGTCGAATCACTACGTTGTAGGTCTGAAACTAATGTAATATTGTAAATCAACTCGACTTCCATAGAAATGAATCATAGAATAAACAAAAGTTATGTTTATACTAATAAAAAAAAAAGAAAAAGAGGTTGGGAAAAGTAGCGACATTGAAATAGTAAATCCTGGGGGCTTTTTCATCATCAGAAGGGCTGTCTCTAGTCCCTGGGTGTAGAAAACATGTGAGTGTGTCTCATTTTCTTCGGCAGATGACCACCTCAGGCGGGCCCAGCAGGAAGATGGGGGGCAAACCCACACGTTCCTCCCTGCGGTGGGCCAGGCAGCCTCACCCTCACCCGGGGTCACAGGCTCTACCCGTCCTGCCCTGGAAGCTGCTTCAGAGCCTCGTGTTGGCGATGAGGGGAGGTGGGGGCACGGGGCACAGCCCAGAGTCTCCTGGGAGACTGGCAAAGCAGCTCCCGGACTGACTCTGCAAGAATGATGGTTCCCCCGCCCCACAGTTCATCTGGCGTCGCGGAAGCTGGGTTCGCTGCAGCTCCGTTCATTTCTCCAGGATTCCTTTTCGGTTCGTCCTGTGAGGATGTTTTATTTCTTTTCCATGGTTTGCAAGCCCTTCTGTTCTAATCTTGCCTCAGATCAGAGATTTGTCCTCTGTTCTCTAAGAGCATCTAAATTGCCCAGTGCAAGTCTGCTCACTCTCCGACCTTGCCACCGCAAATCTTTTTGTGTCACTCAATTCAGAGGAAGGCTCCAGTCTTTGCCAATGTTGCCGCTTCCTGAAACTTCAGCTTCACCAAATCTGTAGGCTCTGGCTTCTTCCTCTTCCAGCAGCTGGACTGGGAAAGACAGCGTATCACAGACGATAGGTCTGCGGCTCTAGACCACACACACTCCATGCCATTGAATCCGGGCCCAGCCGCTTACCAGCTGGGTGACCTTGGGAAAGTTAACTCAGTTAGTTTCGTTACCTAACCCACCAGGATGGCATTCCTGACACCATGAGAGTAGGAGTAGCTTTGATTACGTTAAGCAGTAGATCGATTACAGGTTAGAACATAATCTGCCACCTAATAGGCGCTCAGTAAATGTGCTTTTTATGAAGATTGGTTCACAAGGAACTTAACACGTTGCTCCTCAGATCATAATATCTGTGTAACTGTGAGCTGATACTTTGCTGTCACTACGACTGTCACAGTCTGGCTGCCCCTCCTGACCATCTTACAACCAAACGGCTGACGGGGGCCTTGGAAAGGGAACAGAATGGCTTTGTGACCACCCAGATCTGGACTTAAATAGTATCTCCGTCACTTACAAGCGTGTGGCCTTTGTCAAGTCATTAATAGACTCTGATTCTCAGTTTTCTCATCCAGACAATGGGGTTAAGAACATCTAAGTGGAAGAGTTTTGGTAATGATGAGAAATACTTGAGATGAAACACATGGCACTTGGTAGATGTTCAAAATTGTCACCATCCTTATGACTTAGGTGAGCCCTTCTGATAAAATGATTCAGTAAGGGAGGGTGTGATAATATTGACTAATAGATGGTTTTGATTATCAGCTGACTTGATTTGTCTGTGGCAATGCTGCCTCCATCAACCCATCAATGCATACACATCCATTTTGTCGAATTTCCATTATTATAAAGCCACCCTGTTTATCTTTAGTTTGTATCCAAAATTGCAACACTGGAACCCCTTTGTATTTGTTAAAAAAAAAACTCACATAAGTAGATGTAAATATTTCTAGCATTCAAGATAAAAATGCACAATGCCAAATAAATGGTCACAACAGGCTGAAGACAGGGTCTATCATGAACAGTTTGACTCGGTTTACTGATTAAACACATTTTTCCCACTCAGAGCTCTTGTTTGGTCACTAAGGTATTAGGGGCAAGTTACCACCACCACCAAACAGACAGTCACACACACGTACACACTGTGCTGGAGGTAATGGGATCCCCTGTCTGTGTAGCAGCCAAGTCTTAAACACCTGCTGTCGTCACTGGCTACACCATCACTGTCCCTTCTTACACATCACCTTGACAAAGAGATGCGGTGGACTTACCCTCTTTGAACAAGAACTCGGGAGGTGCTGTAGGAAAATGGGCTGAGCTTACAGGCCCAGTGGACTTCGAGGAGTTCCAACAATTTTATATTGTGCCTCAAAGTGCTTTTTATTTTCGAGCTTGTTGAGTCTTTGTAAAGCTATATATATTTGGAAACAGTTCATTACTGCTGTTAAGGAAAGAGTTTCTCCCAAGGAGCTGCAAATACTCACCAAAAATACAAAGCAAGCAAATGGAAAGCCCTAAAGATGGAACCAAAAGTCAGAGGAGAGACAGCAGAGTTGCACTGGACAGAGCAGGTGATACCCTACATTTGGGCAGTTTGATAAGTTTTTCTTCAAAGACTTTTTTTGGAAGAGGCCCCCTTATTTTAAGAGCACTTTATCACTTAAGACAAGAATAGATGAGACACGTTCTGCTTCCCTGGAACAAGTTGTAAATTGAGGAATAAGCTGACCCGTGGTATTTGGGACTAGACAAATGTCCCAGCTGTTATTTCCCAATGTTTGGGTTTTTAGAAACCAAAAACACATTTTGCCCTAAGCTCTTTCCCCTGGATTTTAGCAAGTCATGTGTATTGAAGGGAAATTGAATCCATATGTGTCCAATCTATTTACACTTAAATCATTAAAGTGTTGTTTTGTAAGATTACTCAGGTGACCAGGAAACCTTTTCAACATCCCTGGGTCTCCACTTCTGACGTGACAGATGTCCTCATTCTGCAAAGAGGTCGTATTTGCCCGGGGGCCTATAGCCTGGCCTTATTATACATTCATAAACCAGACCCCTGAAACAATTCTAGTGTAATGGGCTGATACCACATGATTTCCCAATTTGAAGAAAGAAACAAAGACTGTATGTGTGCTACCAAAAGAGACAAAACAGATGACTCCCAAGGCCCTTAGATAGCGGCAGTGAAGCCTTGCCCTGTATTGGGATGAGGTAACACTTAATTAATTAGGAATAAAAATATACCCTACAGACACAAAATAGAAGGATCATTGAAAGCTTGAAATAGATCCAAATGAACCACATACCTGAAGGGCTTGTACCCACAGGCTCCTGCAATGATAGTTTTAAAAATCCAAATTGTAGGGCGAGAAGAACCTAGGTAGGTTATTCCATCACACTTTGTGAAGCGGGTATTTTATGCAGGGCTGATGCAGGAATCAATAACGGTCGTTGATGCTAAGGAACCCTGCACAGACTTGCCGCAGCCTCCATGAGAACCTCTACTGGACACGCGTAATAGGAATCCGTTACCTTGACCTTGCCAAGGCAAAAGAAGGGGTCAGGAGCAAGCTCACATTTTGAATAATTCAGTGAAACTTCTCCTTCAAGCAAGGCTAAGTCCATTTCCAACTCAGCAGACCATATCATCAAAATTAAAATCACATGTAATGGTTCCTACCTAGAGAATTTGATAAAAAGCTCTTGGTAAACTACACCATGTCTAATGAAAATCATCATAAAAGCTGCTTTGTCTTCTTATGGATGTGACAACTAGCAGGAAGTCCCAGGATCTCTCTGAATACATCCTGTAGCTCTAGGTAAGACATACACATAAAGCGCTTGGCTCATGGTCAGACTAACTCAGAAATCGTGGCCAGATCCTAGAATGATCTCTAGTTTTCATGCAGCTGCCTTTCCCTGATTATCAGCAAGACATTCAGTGCTAAACACAAGTCTACAGAGAGCAGTAGGTCAGAGAGTAACACACACACACACACATACACACACACACACTATCTTGTGGTCATCTCATCACTGCTTCAGAAACCACAGTTTAACTCCGTGCATCCTGGTACAAAACGCCAGTGTGGGCTAGAGTCAAACTGTAGCTCTCCTGAATAAAGATAAGAGGTAGAGGGGCAGAGTCCATCTGATGAGTAGGAGCCACATGCCAGGCTTGGAGCAGCCACGTCATACACAGCAAGCTCTCAAAATAATCCTGTGTTTCCTGGGAGGAAAAGCTCACGCATATTGAATGTCTTCTCCACTGATGCCTTGACATACA
This sequence comes from Vicugna pacos, assembly GCF_048564905.1. NCBI lineage: Eukaryota > Metazoa > Chordata > Mammalia > Artiodactyla > Camelidae > Vicugna > Vicugna pacos. The sequence continues at coordinate 12,361,430 of NC_133000.1, read as the reverse complement.
TTAATTAGATCATTTAATCCACCCAGTGAACCTGGACTGATGTTTTGAAGCTGGCCTTTCTCACTTTCCTATGTGGAATAAATATGTCAAATATTCTGCAACTTGTTGAAGGTTACATGGCGTTGTGCTGAAGAAAGGTACCATGTCTTATTTAATAATAGTTCTTTATGGTTGAACATTTACGAAATTTCTAATTTTTGCTCTTACAGATGATGCAAAAATAAACTCTCTTTTAAATAAGTTTTTGTTCACTTCTTTAATAATTTTATCAATCTTATAACTAGAAACAAATTTCTGGGTCAAAAAGGTGGCACATTTTAAACGATTTTGATTCATATATCAAATTCTTTCTGAATATATGGGGTCGATGTATACTCCCTGCCCATAGTGTATAAATTCTCTTAGAAAACCATGATCACCTTTGGGTCTCTGATTATAACCACTTTCTCAGTGTCACACATTACTATTCATGATAACCTTATCACTGCTCAACTTTTATTAATTTGTGGGTTTTTTTCTCTTTGTAAAATTATAATTGTCAGGGATTTGTCTAATTCATTGGCTCTTTTTATTTGTTTGTTTTTTAACTCCCAAAGTTTCAACTGACAGATCTATTGATGATATTGGTTATTTCTTGCTTTCACTTATTTTTTACTTTTATCTCTAAAATTCCCCTTTTCTTTGAGTTAATTTTTGATTTTCCTAATAGGAGAGTGAAGTGCTTATTTTCTAAATTCTTATTTAATACTGGAAAGATGACGTTATGATTATACCCTGAGCATTGTTTTGATCACGTCTTCCAGGTTTTTACATGTAACATTTACACGTTTATACAGACTATAATTGTAGTTTGATTAACTCATTGAGTCGATAGTGAGTTAGAACAGTCATTTGAATGTCCAAGCAGCCAGAGGGTTTTGTTTTGTTTTGTTTTTAACTTTTATTACTAATTTCTGGTGTCACTTTTCTGGTGTCTCTGCGAGCTGAGTCTATGCATCTTACTTCCACTCTTCAGAATTTATTAACTTTCAGGGCAGCAATTTTCAAACTGTTGTTATTGTTTAACCAATGCAACACTTTAAAAAAAAAACCTTAACTGAAACCACAATATGTAAAAAGATAAAAAGCAGAAAACTTTTAGTTAAATGGAGAATTGAGAGTCCTAGAAACCTGCTTATAATTAGGGTCCCTTGGGTTTGACACAAGCAGCCCAGAGGATCTCTTGAACACCTATAGCTGTGCATAGCACAATGTGTCTTAGTACATAATCAAGAGATGTTTTGATGAATCCTTGAAAAGAAGGCACATTACCTTTTCATACAGATTTATATACTGTTATTAATTCAAGGTTACCGACAGTAATTCAAAAATTTATGTCCTTATTTAAATGTCAGAATGCTCTTCTATGTCCTCTACGCTTATTTTATTTTCTATCATTTTTTAATATCGTTTTTAAAAAAATTGCGGGAGGGTAATTAGATTTATGTATGTATTTAATGGTGGTACTGGGGACTGAACCCAGGACCTCGTGAATGCTAAGCACATACTCTACCACTGAGCTATACCCTCCCCACTTCTATCAATCATTTTTAAATCTCTTTTCATTTTCTTAGAAACTTTTGGAGAACTTCTCAAGTTTATCCTCTGTGTTATTGATTAGATTTCCTGTGTTACCAATTCTGAATTTTTTACCATTTCTAATGAGGACTTCAATTCCGTCATTGCATTTTGGCTTGCTATATGGCGGGCACAATTATAATTACCTTAATAGTCCCGATAATTCAATGAAATAGGTACTATTTTAATCCCCATTTTACAGATGAGGAAACCCAGACTCAGTCCGGTCAAACGACTTGCTGAAGGTCACACGGCAAATAAGACCTGGAGCTGGGTTTAGAGGGTTGGATTACATTATGAGCTATACATCCTTAGATACAGTTTATGAGAACTTTATAACGTCATTTTCATATCGCTCTATTATTTGCATTTCTTCAGGAGTTTATTCTCTAGTTGGTTTTATTGTTCCTATTTCTCAGTGATTTTATCTCATTTCTGTCTCTGTCTCTCCCACACACACACACACACATCTAGCGGCATAACTAAAACCAGGTTTTGGACTGGTGCTTGGGTTCCTCTCCATCATGAAACTGAGGTGCATCCTAGATCCAGTTCCTGAGCCTGCGGCGGCAGCTGGAGCGGGTCCTGGTTATGCAGTTATCTCTGCTCCTTCTGCGCAGCATGTGTAATAGGTTTATGCAAGCCGAAGGTTTCAACAGCAATTTTAAGTTTTTCCACTTCCTTTCAGAGTTGAGGTACCCCACACACCAAGCCCAGTTTCAGCAGTGGGCTGGCCTTGGGCTGCTGACAAATAAGGGGCATCCTGTGTCTCCAATCTGCTAACGGAATCAATCCCCCAGGTGCCTAGATCGAGTCTAGTATGAGAGCTTACACAGCCCCTGCCCGCTTTCTAACCTCTGCCCTACCTCTGGTCCACAGAGATGTGCATCCTTCTGGGTGGCCACAGCTGTGGCTTTTCCATTTTTTTAAATATTGATTTTCCTTACTGGTATGGTGACAGTGTGTATAAAACCTGAAATCTTGATACCAACTTTACCAAACCTCTAGGAAATCGTTCTGTGATGTTTCAAGAGAGTTTCTCCGGGTCTCCGCTTTATTGTCCTGCAGTATTTTTCTTACATACTCCTTGTGCTATTGAGGCTTTTCCTATTTGCTCATCTTAGAAGTTAGTGTTCTCCAGCCGACAAGGTCTGTGACTTGCCCTCAGACTCGTAAGCTGTTCATTTACAAACGGAAATGGTTATCAATTGGAGGGCAAGTTAAGGTGCACAATTTTTAGCCTAATTCCCAGCGACTGGCCCACGTCCACTAGCATGACTGTCATGGACTCAGATGTGCTCTTAGACCCAGTGCCTGATTCCTCATCCTGACACATTCATCCCAGCATGCGCTTTCTGTATCTGCTCTCACCTCTAACTCTTTATTTGCTGGGATTTCAACTTGCAGAATGCAACACACCACTGCAGAGCCATCTCCTGCGGCCTTCTCTTCTCTTCTCTTCTCTTCTCCCTCCAGACACGCTTCCTGCTACATGTTTTCCCAAGGGGTTAAAACCTCCAAATAAACGAGGAAGGGCCATCATTGATGGGGTCAGGTGCATATGGAGACATCAGTCCTATGAACCAAAAAGAAGTGTCCACGCAAAGCCTGTATAGTGGCCACCCTGCTTTGGGCTTTGTGTGGACCTTGGACCTCTGAGCCAGGGGACAGCACTGGGACAGGTTCCACAGAGCTCCCGCCCTCTTCTAAAGCAGCCGGTTGAGTTCCATTTCAGCTGGAAAAGCACACTTAGGGCAATAATTTCGATTTCTAGTTCCACTCCACAGACCTCATTTTGGGGGGACTTTCTTCCCAGATTCTGGCCGTGTGCCGGCTGTGAGTTTTGGTTTTGTGTGCGTGTTCATTCCTTTTGCTGTCTTTGTGGTTATCTGAGTGGGAAGAGAGGCAAGGTTCTGTCCGGATCTGTTAGCCAACGGACTTCAAACCAGAAACCTACTGCTGATTTTATTTCTAAATACAATTTTATCTACAACTATTACCAGTTAGGAAGATCTTATTTCACCATGTTGGCAAGAAAAATGTCAGTTATTTCTCTCACAGCAGACATTTAAAAAATCCTGATCAGACTACTCGGAGGCCACCTGTTGAAGCTCCCTATTTACTTGGCACTAGAAGACTCTCTGCTCAGTCCATTTGTGGAAGTCAGTCTGGTCCAACTTAAACTAAAAGACTCAGAAACATCTTTGAAATCAGGAGTCTCAGTTCAAATATCTTTCAGAACAGCTATTAGCACATACGGCTCCTTTGCATGAATTTAGAAAAAGTTATCTCTTCATGAAGAAACTTGACTTCTGTGTTTTAAAAAATTGCTATGTTACACTTATTTTTACAGAACAAGACAGTTGAGTGTCATTTGCCAGACATTTGTCAAAATCATTATGGAAATGTGCAACACATGTGGGAATGGTTTCCCTTAGAGTTGTGCACTGTGCAACCTATACCACCGTACATGATGACCCAGCTTATGCTCTTGCTCCTGAGAAAACTACTTTTAGAGCTCTCAAGAGGACTTGTGGTTAAATATAGTAGGTTGAACAACTGCTCACTCTCCTGAAACTCACTGAAATGAAAGTAAAAGACAAAAAAGACTAAGGCGTTCACCTACAAGGTCAAAGAGTAGGAGAAAAAGAAATGGCAATAAAATTGTAAAAGCTTAAAAAGCAAAAAGATGGATGATAAGTGAAGCAGCAGGAATTAAAAAGAATACCAAACTTAGCAGTGGTAAAAGCTGAGTGTGACCTGCACTGTGGAGCCCCCGTAAAGATTAGAAACCGGCAGCACTAGGTACCTATGAACATGAGAATGACAGCAAACTGACTGAAAGCAGCGTGGTTACTTGAAAGTCTGTATAAGAAACACGCAGACTGTCAGATTCCCTGTGTAGCTGTCACTCAGCACAGCTCGGCCTCAGAGTTTCCCACCTCGGTGGAAGCCTGGAGGTTTGTTCTCAGGACAGGATGAACGGGGTGTCTCTGGAATGTGGGAGAACAGGCAAATGGAAGATGGGGGTGCCTATTGAAATCAGGTAATCAAGTCAAAGTCCACTTGGCTATTGAATGCTGGGACTATAAAATCTCTATTCCCATTTAGATTCCAGGACCCTGGCAGCCAAGCTCGTATCCTACCGAGGACAAAAGTTCTTCACTTCAGATCTGAAAATCCCAAGAGAAAAGGTCCAAAGAGGCTGACATCTAGGGCTCCCGGATCATCTTCATCTGTGTCCTAAAGGTAGAGCCACACACAGGGATGCCTTTCAGTTTTGGGGGGACATCTTTGTTAAATATAAGCAGACAACGAAGGATCCCCAGGTATCTGAGAAAAGTCTCAAACATGAATAACAGAGACCAACAGTCACAAATAGGGAAAAGCAAGTTGGAGACACAGAACCTATGCAAGGATTTGAAAAAAAAAAACTTATCAGTTTTCTCAGAGAGGGCAGAGAAGACTTAGCTCTTTAAAAAAGACATTCTGCAAAAAAAGAATATAAATTAAAAAATATGCTAGAAGAAATGAAAAACTCAATAAGAGAGATTGGACTACAAAGCTGAGAAATCTCTGAAAAAGAGAGTGAAAAGAAAAGAGACATAGGAAGGAAAAAAGGAGAAAATCAGTCAGTCCAGGATGACCAACGTGCAGAGATTAGGAGTTCTAGGACAGACAATGGAGAGACTTGGGGAGAATTCAGGGATGCGTAGTAATAAGGACATAGAAAACCGAGGGAACCCAAACCAAGGCAATTATTAACTCCAAGGAGGACTCTTAGGATCTGCTGTCTTAACTTGCAAACATACGGACAGCAGTGTTAATATAGTCATCACACTGTAGGCCACATCCCCAGTACTTATTTATCTTGTAACTGGGACTTCGTACTTTCTGTTCACCTCCATTCAATCCTAAGAGATTCCAAGAGCTCTCACCACAAGGGAAAAAACATTTTTTTTTAAATCTGTATGACATGATGGATGACAACTAATCTTACTGCAGTAATTATTTCACGAGATATATCAGTCAAGTCATTATGCTGTACACCTTAAACTTATAGCATTATAGGGCAATTCTATCTAAATAAAACTGGACAAAAATTCCAGGGAAGGTATAAAGTTACACAAGAAAACTTACATTTCTCATGTGATTCAGTTATAAGCAGCATTTACATAGTGATAATTATGAATCACTGATTGTGTGAGACACGCAAAGGGAATGAAGGCCAAGCAAAGTAAAAGGGGGTAAATCTTCACCTATAACGGGAGGCCAAAAAAGGCCTAAAACTAAAAAAACCACGAAATATGTCATTTGGAGATACAGAGTTAAATACTTACTAAAATTGAAAATGGTAGCCTCTCAGAAACAGAGGAAAGGGGAAAGTGTGGAGGATGCAATTGCTGGTTTTTTTTTTTAAAGGTTTGTTCTTTTTTATGGCTGAGTAGTATTCCATTATAAAATAATGTCATTTGCAGCAACAATGGATGGACCTGGGGATCGTCATTCTAAGTGAAGTAGTCCAGAAAGGGAAAGAAAAATACTATATGCTATCACTCACAAGTGGAATCTAAAAAATCAGTAAAAGAAGACACTAGTGAACTCACCTATAAAACAGAAACAGACTTGCAGACATAGTAAACAATCTTATGGTTACTTGTGGGGTAGGAGGTGGGAAGGGATAAATTTGGGAGTTTGAGATTTGCAAATAACCTTTAATGAAAAATAATATGAAAACAAATATATGTATGTATACGTATGACTGGGACATGATGCTGTACACCAGAAATTGACACATTGTAACTGACTCTACTTCAGTTAAAAAATAAGGAAAAAAAGAAAAACATTTGATTATTCAACTCATGTGAAAGTATAATCTTGAGTTTTCTTTTTAGCAAAAGATTTAAAAATCTATGTAAGTAGAATCGTGGAAGGAGATTCATGGATAAGCATGAGGGAGAGATACGTTACATTAGAAGGTATTAAGGAATGAAAGAAGATGGAGAAGGACAAAATAGAGAAAGGGACAATCTCATCTCTTCCCAAATTCCCCAAAGCATGCTGGGGTTGGGGAGGAAGTGGAAATGGTGCACAGTGGACCTTGAAATGCTGGAGGAGGATGCCAAACCCCACCAGGATATCTGGTCCTAACTGTCAAGAGGAAAGCCTGCAGTAATTCATGATGTGCACTATTTTTAATGAGTTGGAGAAGGAGAAAGGGTTCACACCACTGGAAAGAGCCTTCATTCAAAGACTTAGAAAAGGAGGTAGCACACCCACCTGTGCCTGCCTGAGTCCATCCTGGCTGCCCGCCCCTGCAGTCCCCACTCCCTGCGGTCCCCCAGCTGCATCCCACTGGTCCTACTGCCTCCCCGGCCATCAGAGCTGGTTTTTCTGCAGCTCCCCCTCATCTGACAGTAAAGCGTGTAACTCTTCTTGACAGGCTGTGGGAAAATCCCTTTTCTCTTAGCTTCAATACAGTCAAGGTTAGTTTTCCAAGAGTCTATACCGAGAAAACACATCAAAAGGCCAAAACAAACTTGCGGAAGTATAGAGACGTTTTCTTTCCAAAGCCCACACGCCCTCCTCAACGATCTGGCCACAGGTTGACATGGTTTGATTGACACCTGTTAGAAGCACCGGCTTCCCTTCTCTTTCCCAGCCTGGAGCTCCATCTCACCATCTTTGCTCTGATCACACATTTGCTGAGATGAGAAGAATGAGTGTTATGCGATTATATATAGCAGAGAGGAAGTTGCTGGAAACAATTAAAATGAAACATATGAGAAGGAAAATGTAGGGATGAATTATGATTTAAAGAGTCTGGAATTGTTCAAGGAAAAATATAAAAATAAGTGATCCCTTTCAATGGTCTCAATTATTTGTCTTAAACCGTAAGAACAGTACATTCCCCATCCACTTCTTTCTTGAGCTCCAGAAGACTGGCTCATGTGAAAAAGCAGACATTTAATAGGTCACCTCTTGTGGACAAAAGAAGTGGTCATGGTCAGTTGTATACCATTTCACAGCACCTCCTCAGGCAGAAGGGTCATCTCCTCCAAAGTTCTCTTTCCAATCCCTTCTAATGCATGCACGTCGGGACTATCTTCCCCCAGTAGAACCCACTGATTCCCACCCCAGCAGACGTGATGGGGACCACACTGCACCAAGGAAAAGAATTGAGTAATTCTCCATCAACCATGAGAACAGTTTCTGTTTTGTGAATTCTTCGTAAGGACATAAGGTCTACCCCCTCAACTACCCACCAGGACAGACGTTCAAAGATACGTTCGAGATGAGATGGAACTGTGCTAAACATAATAAGAAACACGATGAGCATATTGGTTGTTTGTCTCATGCGATGTGAACTTCCCATGGGGTTCCAGAGACAGTATTGCATTTTTAGTCACCTTTCTTTGTATTGTTTACACCTTTGCTTTCCATTGGCACGGGAACTTTTTACATTGGTTATATTTATCTTAAAATGATCAGGTATAAGCAGACATAAAGACTAGGCTGGCGCTCACTTTTTGGCCCCCTACTTGAAGATATGGTGTATCAGACTTGGCTAAAGAGAATCCAAAATGTAAAATTCAGTAGGTATGCACCACCTCAATGAGGTTCTAGACTTTAAAAAAGTAAAACATAACTTTATTGAAAACAATGGAATTCTGTCTCAGAGAAAAGCAGAAAGGAAGTTAGGCTTAAAATTTCCAGGGCATGTGGACCCATGTATGGCCTCTTAACCACTGAATGTGAGTTCTCCCTTTCCAAAATAAAGAATAGGCAACTTTGAGTTGTTGCAAAGACACTTTTCAAGCTCCTGTCTGACTTGAAACAGTTTCTAACGACCACCTACCGTCCACTCTATGGTACCTTCTGGTCAAGGAGACAGTGTGGCATTTGGCATGAGGCCTGGTGCATTCACTGCGGGAAACCCTCACGCTGCAAACGGTTGCTTCGAAAGGCTGTAAAACCAGGACAATAGACAGAAAAGGCTGTTTTTAAAAAACGGAGGATGTCCTTTAAATAGACGAGTATGGCTGTCACCTAATTTCCAATTTATAGCTGCCTGTGACAACAAACAGGATGTCAGGTTCTGTCCCTTTCAGAGGGTGTGTAAATCAAGACACGTGCATTTACCGCTGAACAGCAACCAACAGAGACCGGCTTCCATCATTACTCATTGAGCAGGACGGGGTGGCCGTTAGCCTTGAAGTCTAAAACAGGCAGGATAATGCTGAGCAGAGCCGCGAGGATTCGAATTCTTTATCTATGACCCACCTCAGGCTGGAGCAGATGGGGTCTCGGTCAGCCTGCAGCCCTCCACCCTTTCTCCTGCCCTTTTCTCACTTCTTCCTATGCCCGTTGGCTTAGCTCTGAGTGCAGTATGATTGGACCTAAGCATTTCCTATACTTTAAGAGTTCAAATTATTTGGTTCCTCTTAAAGTTACCACTCCTTGATTTATGATTCTCTTCTCTCTCACATTACTTTGGATTCCTGTCACTCCATTCTCTGGCACGCGTTGCTCTTGAGTCCAATTTTATGAGCACTTTTAGTCTAGGAGACGCGATGACAGTCACAAAGGGCTGATGTTTATGAAGAAAGCCCCAACGCTAGTGTCACCGCTCTTGCACTGATTTGCAAAAGCACATTAAAAAAGCGAAAAGCCTTTTCTACACCAAGGACATCATCTGATAACAAGTTTTTAAAGAGATAAAATGAATTATTAGCCTTAAATAGTTTTGCTTCACACCACGAGGGAATGGTCCCCGAAAAGGGCAAGCACAGTGAGCTTTCTACTTGCTGATAAGCCTGGTCTTATATCTCTTAGAAGAAAATTATTTCAGAAAATCATATTAGAGGAATTAAACCTTAGTAACCATCTAGCCAGAGGCGACACATTTGAAATTTCAAGTCTCTCTCTTCTAATCACTAGGCAGCCAGCACTTTGTTTTGTGACCTTAGGCAAATCACTTAACCTCACAGTGGTTCTCATTCCCTCATCTGCAAAATGTGCACATTAGCATCATCAGCAAGCAGGGAAATGACCATGAAACACTTGCAAAACACTGATAAAAAACAATGCCCTTCTTTTGTAAGATGTGGCTACCGATGTGAAGTTTGGCACATGGTGGGCAACTCAATAAATTCTTCTGCATATAATGATGAGTGGACGGGGGATCCAAATCTGCTTTGCCATAGTCTTCACGCGGGCAGCCCTAGAACTCCTTAGAGCCAACATAGCTGCTCCCACAATATTATGCTATCATCCCAGCTGGTCAGCCTTTGGACCAATCCCCCCACACACACACCTCCCCTTCCTTCCTCTCCTCTCTCATCCCTGTGAACTTCCTCAGGACACATCTTTCTTTTCAATCTGTTTTTCCCCACACCAATTTCATCTACCAAGCCTCACTCATTCCACTCCTGTTCCAAATTAGTTCAGGGCATGTCTACAATGGCAAGACAATAAAAAAGGATGATCGCTCATCCAAAGAGCCTGGGGAGAGACTGCCAGCAGCCGGCAGTGGTCCTCCCGCTGACTACCTGTCTTCTAATAATAACCCGGTTACCACCAACTGACTCAGCGAGGAGGAAAGCGCGTTGCTCAATCGTACAACGTTCATGACCTCCAGGGATGCTTCTGGAATAGGTGAGCACATGGACAATAAAAAAGAGGAAAGTCCTGGCTCCAGGGGACCTGTAATTTGCTGCTTCACGAAGCTTAATGAATATCCCAGGAAGCTGGTATTCATGGTGCAAACTGGCCCGCGGCGGCCGTGGACACATCCTCAAATTCTTTAAGGTTCCTTCAAAACTCAAGTTTCCAGCTCAAAACAAAAAGATTATTGTTACCTCAAAACAATTGAAACATTTCCTCTCTTTTGGTGGCTCACTGACTAATTCTTACGTGAAAGTTCAAATATTCACCGAGACTCTCGGATGCAGTTCAAGCGTCCATGTCCCATTTGAGCTTAGATTTCAAACTTGCACACACATGGAGTAAAGAATCAAAGTAGTCAAACAGCGTGGGCCGAACGGAGGTGGCCTTGCTGGAGGTATAATGGGACCAAGTTTTTAAACAGACAAGACAGCCCGTCAACTACAGAGGCCTGGCCATTTCACTCTTTGGCTCCAACACCGAGGCATGGCGGAAAAGTCTCCCAGGAAGTGATAGCTGGTGGCTGCAGGAGCTCCAAGAAGGCAATGAGACAATGGAAATCAGGGCTGCAGGGCTGGGAGGAAATAGCGGTCTGTGTGATGAAACCGAGGGCTTAAGAAGCGACCAAAGCCAAACGCTTAGCCAGGGAGCGAGAAAGCGTCCAGACCAGGAAAGTGAGGTTTGGATGCTTGGTATTCAAGTAATAGGTCATGACTGGGTAGGTCATTTAATCACCATCACCATTAACCTGATTTTAGTTCAAAATCTGGCACAGAGATATTTTTTAAATGCCCTTTTTTTTTAAAACCAGTTTATTCTTAAATTCCTTTGCATTTCAGGCTAATTTTCAGGAATCCCTTTTCTATTGATCTTAAATAAAAATGCCCTTGAAACCACAAAAGAGGGCAGGAGAAGGTCGAGAAGGCACTCCCAGGTCTGACAGGCCATGGCTCTGAAGGGACACACTTTGTTAAACTTGTACAATGTGATATGTCAATTATATGTCAGAAAAAACTGGAAAAAGTTGCTTAATTTTATGATGTTAACAGCATGATTCATATGGACTCTCAAAAAGGTTTAATAGTCTATTCATAGAAAAGAAACAAGCGAAGGGACACACTTCATCCCCACCCTCATTCCACTTGCAAAAACAGGGCACTTGTCATTTAGCCGCCAGGGGGCTGGGCGCTGTAGTCCCTAACGGACAGCCACTGCCCAGTGACAACCCCACCGCCATGGATGCGAGCATTAGTTTTTTAAAAGCCTCGTTAAGTCCCTGCACCCCTCCTCTCTCCATCACAGTGCCCAGCTCCCTTCATAGTTTGTATCTCAATCTGAAGATATGGGTAGTCTAAGGGCAAACTGAGTCACAGGCGCTCCTGGATCCCAGGGCATCAGCAGCTCCAGCAAGGCTCTGTCTCTCTCTTTCCTGCCTTTGCTTTTCCTCTCTGTCGGTGTCCTTCTCAGGCCGGCAGTCACCACACGCTGGCTCCATACGATGGCCGTTAGAAGCTAGACTGCGCTGTCTTTACAGCCAGTAATCATGGAAGAAAAGAAAACCATCAAATCGCCCCTTTCTCCTAAAACCCACAGCAATCCCTGAAAATAAATTTGACAGCTTCCCTGAAATGCACACCCACCATGGAACAAATCATTGTACTCAGGAAGAAGGGGTACTCTGGTCAGCCCCTCCCATGGCAGACGAGGCAGGGTTGTGGGAGTGATTGCTCAACAGGAATCTGGGAAAGAGCAGTTTCTGAACGGAAAAGCAGCCGGCCATTCAAGGAAGTACCAGTGGTTATGACGTTCGGCTCTAAGAATGGGATGTAAACAGACACAGAACTCATGAATTTACTCATTATTATTCCTTCCTGTCATTGTTAGCTTTCTTTTAGTCTTTGATAACACATATCTTCTCATGTATTTCTGATTTTTTGCATGTGAGAGGAAAACTACAGTTCTCTCCTCTGGGTAGAGTTGGAATTCTCTAGGTTAAAGAGCACGTCATTCCTTTAAAAGCAACTTTAAATAACTCACGCGGCTTTCCATAAAAATTACATTTCGACAAATGTCTTGATAAAAGGATCCCTTACAATCCTTGTAAAAACCAAACTAGCTTGTATTTATTTTCATTTTGGGGGAGTGATGTCGTCTGGGGGCCTTTTGAAGCGTCTCACCAGATGGGAGCATTTTGTCTGCTGGGGACTGCGAGTTTCTTAAAATACGAGGAAGGTCAGAACTGTGGAGTGCTCACAGGTGCCAGACCTCGGATTCTTCCCCTCAAGTCTCTACCATTTGGACAGTGCCTAGATTGAAGCATTGTCTGATTCATTCATTTATTTATTCAAGAAAAGTTATTATTATTCACAGCGTTAATATTAAATATTAGCACATGTGATGTGCCACAGGCATTGGGCCAGGCACTGTGGACATCGCCGTGAACTTTCACTTAATTACACCTACAAAGACCTTGCTTCCAAACAAGGTAATAGTGGCAGGTTCCAGGAATCAAGACATGGACACGCATCTTTTTGAGGGCCACCATTCAGCCTTATTACAGAGAGCTGGCCTTCCTGAAGCTGCTCAACATTAAAGTTGAGACCCAAAAGCATGAGTCAGTGTCTGGGGAGTTGGGGCTGGGGGCGGTTCCAGACTGGGAACGGCATGTTCAAAGCCTAGAGGCAAGAGTATGGTGCAACCAAAGAACTGAAAGAAGTTCCTATTTGGCCCCAGCTCAGGGCACTGGGAGAAGAAAATAGAGACAAGGCTGGAGCCAAATTGCATGTAAGCCACATGAAGGTGTCCTACGTGTGTCTCTAGGCAGTGGGAAGCTGTAGAGGGATGTAAGAAGAGGAGAGATATAATCAAATATGCACTTTGGGAAGCACTCAGTGTATTTAAGGTAGAAACAGCTGAACGTGATGGATTGGATGCAGAGCTGGAAAGGAGTCAGGTACCAGGAATGATACCCAGGTTCCTGAGTGTCGGGGGGTCAAACTGTGTCCCCCACTGAATCCATATGTTGAGGTCCTCACCCTAGTGCCTCAGAATATGACTGTGTTTGCTGATAGGGTCCATAACAGTTTCTCCAGTTAAAATACGTTCATTAGGGTGGGCTCTAAGCCAATACGAATGGTGTTCTTATAGAAAGGGGAAATTTGGAGACAGGCATGCACACAAGGAGAACACCAGGTGAAAATGAGGGCGCAGGTCAGGTGATGCTCTCCACACCAAGGCCAATGAGGGACGGCAGAGCAGCAGCCGCTGCAGGAGAGGTGGGTACCGATTCTCCCTCGCAGCCCTTGTGGGCGGCCAACACTGCCGACACCTCCGTCTCAGACTTGTAGTCTCTAGAACCGTGAGAGAATAAATTTCTACTGTTTAAGCCACTCAGTTTGTAGTATTCTGTGATGGCAGCCCAGGAAGCTAGGACCCTGAGACACCCAGTATATACAACCGACAAAACAGCACTATGCCAGTTGAAGCATCATTAGAGACTGACTGTCTTGCCACCTTCCCCTCTGTCACTCCCATCAACCAGCAGGACTGAAGTGGAGTCCAAGGGTTCCAAGGGGGACCATTTGCAGAAGTACTGGTTGGAGTTCCAGTTAAACATGGCAGATTGCCTCTTATTTTGAATTCCTTTCTGAAATCCCACTAGCAGGATAGCAAAGAGCTTTTTTAAAAAAAGTTATATTCCACAAGAGCAAAGAGAAAGCTAGAGAGCATGAAAGATTTTACCAAATTTTTGGAACACAGAAAACCAATGAAAGCTTGGCCCCTGACCTAGAAGAAGGGAGGTTTCCAGTTATGACTTTCAGACAGGTGTGATTGTACTGTATTTGGTTAAGAAGTTTAAAACAATACACTATGAAATGCCATAGGATGATGGGGGTGGTGATGGTGATGGCGGCGCTGATAATGCTGATGGTGGCGATGCTGATGCTAATGATAGTGATGATTCAGATTATGGTGATGATGATGGTGGTGGTGATGATGGTAAACGATCTATAGACTTTAAAAAGAAAGCAAAATAAAGAGCAACTCACATAAAGATGGTTAGGCTAGGTCTTCAGAGCAGTTGATGAAAATACGAGAGCACCTTATGAGTAGAGTATGAGTTATGCTTATCTCGTTTTCTAGGTAACACATAGTTTTCGGCAAAATCGTGAAAAAGGGGGAACAATTCTCTTTGGACAAACATCTGTTCACAACAAATGCATACATTAGGAATCCCATTTAATGATCCTAGGGATTGAGTCTATTTCTCTTCAACCCAAAATTACCCCTGCTAGGCTATCTAAGCCAAGCACAAAGACAAAACTGTGGTGGAAATTTGGGAACTGAAATTGCATTCCTACACCACCAAACGCTGATGAAAATGGAGGCGCCGGGAACTCTCATACACTGCTGCTGGGAATGCAAAATGGGACAGCTATTTGGAAGACAATTTGGTGGTTTCCTCTGAAACTAAATATCCTCTTACCATATGATCCAGCAGTTGTGATCCTTGGTGTTTATCCAAAGAAGTTGAAAGCTTATATCCCCACAAAACCTGCACATAGATGTTTATAGCAGCTTTATTCATAGTTGCCAAAACTTGGAAGCAATCAAGATGTCTTTCAGTAGGTGAGTGAATAAATAAAGTGTGGTATATCCAGACAGTGGAATATTATTCAGCACTAAAAAGAAATGAGCTATGAAGCCATGAAAAGACATGGCAGAAAGTGATATGCATATTACTTAATAAAAGAAGCCAATCTCAAAAGGCTATATACTGTATAATTCCAATGGCTATGACATTCTGGGAAAGGCAAAACTATGGGCGCAGTAAAAAGATGAGTAATTGCCAGGAGTTGTGGAGGGTGGGGACAGAACAGCATAGAGGATTTTTAGGACAGTGAAACTATTCTGTTTGATGCTATAATGATGGACATGCCATCATACATTTGTCCAAACCCATAGAACATACACCACCAAGAGTGAGCCCTATGGTACTGTGGACTTCGGGTGACTGTGACGTGTCAGTGTAGGTTTGCCAGTTGTAACAAACATACCCCCCGGTGAAGGCTGTCGATAGTGAGGGAGGCTGGGCTTGTGTGGGGAGAGGAGGCCTATGGGACGTCTCTGTACTTTCCTCTCAGTTTTACTGTGAACACAAAACTGCTGTGAAAAAAATAGTCTCCCCCAAATTGTATTCTTTCAGCTTGAGTTTGTGGTCCTTGCTAAAACGCAATTACTGCAGGAATCAAGAGTGCGTCAAACTGAGAAGCCTTTCTTTGCAGGCTTGCTGTGGGTGGGTTTTAGACCTTTGGAAGAGCAGACTTTCCTGGGAGAAGGGACCACACCAGGAACTGGGCACAGCGAGGAGACACCTCGGGGACACACGTCTCAGGTGTCACAGCTGGGCCATCTGGGCGCTATGTGTTCATCCATTCAACAGACGTTAATTACACACCTAGACTGTGCCAAGTGCTGTGTGAAGCTCTTAGGACATAAATGAATCAAACAGAAATGTCTTTTGTCCTCACAGAGCTTACTCTTTAGCAGAAAGAAGTAGAAAATAAACAGCACATAAATCTAGTATTTTAGAAGGCTCCAGGTTGCTACAGGAAAAAAAAAAAGCAGAGATGGGTCAGGGATTAGGAATGCCTAGGTGGTAGGGGCAGGTTCTAATTTCAAATATGACGGATAGTTTGCTTTTTCAAATAGGTAATTCAGTGACGAGCCCAGGCAGTATGTCATCAGATCTCAAGTTTAAAAACCACAAAGCGCATCTGTGACAACCGCTAGACACTGAAAATTCACATCACACATGGGCTTAGAGGTAGTGAAGGCGTTTATTCTCCTCTGCGGATATTTATAGATGTTCAAATAACATCACATTATCTCCTTTATTGTTTCGTGATTGCAGGGGACAGGCTGAGTTTCACGATCAAAAGCAAAGGAAAATACGTCTATTCAAGCAATGACACACCTTCACCTCCTCTTCACCTGTAGACTTCCATAGGTACACACCAGCCTTAACTGAGTGAATGTTTCCCTCATCAACACATGAAAATGTTTAAATATTTGAATTAAATATACTTTCAAAAGATAATGATGATTCGGAGTGTTGAGAGTGTTGTGATCTGCTTCACAGTGAAAGAATAAAAGACTGGAGAAAGTGTTTCTCCTTTTCTAATAGAAGGTAAGCCTTTAATCACCACGTTCTTCTCTCTGCCATCACCGCTCCGGGGGTTGAGAAAGCATTACTTGGTAATTGAAGCTCATTGAGAATTACCAGGAAGAAACAGTCATGAAAATCACCTAGAAGAGCAAGAATTCAAGGCAAGGTTATTTTGTCCCGGATCAATGATGCTCTGCCTTGAGATCTGCTTTTATTGCCTTGAGTCCCTAAATCACTCCTTCATGAGTCGTGTCCTCACAGCAACCTGTGTGCTCAGACCGGAAAAGAAAAGAAAGAAGTGATCGGAAAGTGAGCAATCTGATCAATGCAATTACTGAATAAAACCAAGCAACTATGAAAATAAAGCCTGATTTATTGAAGCAAGATTCCTTATCCTGACTGCATGAGGCAGAAGTTTCAGGCACGAGTTGCCTGGGTAACCGTGTTCTGCTTTAAATGTCTTGAGTTTGAGGTAGCTGTGAGAAATCCGTGGTGAACGTTTCTTACTGGGAGAGGGATCTGCTGTCTGTCCCACATCCAATCCCCATTCCCGTGAACGGGTGAAGGGGCAAAATCCCCTTTGTGTGTTGGGTCAGCTGGACCTTTCCTCTGCCGGCTCCCAGGGCACCGGCAACGTGAGCCAGGATTAGCCAGTATGATGTGCCAGCTGGAGACTCTGAGTCTTGCGGGTGTTACTAGGATGATGACCAGGTAGAGTCAGTTCCTCTCACATGAGGCACAGTCATGGTGGTCGGGGCAGCAGTGTCCAGGGTCGTGGCTGCATTGCCTGCCGAGCGAGGCTGTCAGCAACGCTCAACTTTCCCGTTAGCAGGACTTGTCTGTAATTTCATGTGAACTCCAGTCCTTAAGTCTGTCTCCCCAGCCTGACTAGCAATTCTAAAGATCTCACAGATAGCCTACGAGAAAATCACCTTCTGCTCAAGTTTCCTTCTCCAACCAAGAACCTTGATTGACTATGTACATGTGAGACCAGATAAACCCTTTCATCTCACGAAAGAGGAGAGTTTGTGTCAGAGGTGTGACTTTCTCTGGGTTACTCAGCAACGTGGTGTGTATAACATCACAGTTCAAATAGTGACAAGATTATTGAAAATAATGTGGTACTAAGGAATCAGTTAAGGGACAGATTTGAAGTTTAAGCCTTGGAAATGAAGAAAGTCGTCACTGGGGAGCATGCAGTGGACCAAGGGAGAGAGCTAAGAACAGAAATTTAGGAATACTTACTTTAAGAAGTGAGTAAGAGTGAGTCCACATTAGGCAGACTAAGAAGAGGTTGATAAAATAGTAAGAGAAGGAACGCAAGTGTAGGATCACTGAAACCAAAGCGTGAGACAGTGATTCTAGAGAGAATAATGGACCAGCAGTTGACAACACCGTCAATAAACTACTGAAATTCTGGTCACCAATTATAATGTGTGGCGGGTTTTCCATGCCCTATGAAGGCAGTTACCTCGATAAGCCAAGCCAGAGAAGCTAGCTGCCTGGACACCTGGCTGCCTTGCGCCTGTACGTGGAGTTTGGATGTATTTTGAGTGAGTGACACGATCAGTTTCACATTGCATATTTCACCCTGGACTCACACATGGTGAAAACTAGCAGCCTCACGTGTCATCCACAGGTAACCTTTCTGGAAAAACTGTGATGACATTGAGTTTTTGGAAGGGGAGATTTTTTTTTTCCCCAAAAGCTCACAGACTTCTGAAAAGCCATTCTTTCAGCTGATGTGTGCTTGGATGGACCAGAGCACCCAATTCTAAGACACTCTGGCGTAAGTGGGTACAAGGGTTGATAAAATTCCCTCCTCATCTGCCTTCTGGCTGCATCATGCATACAATAAACAGGCTTTGGAGACTATGGCATTGCATTCTCAATCAGTCTGCAAATGATTAGCTCAGATTATTAGTTTCAAAAATATTCTCCACTTACGAGCTCTGTGATCTTGAACAGGTAAGTCCACTTCTCAGAGACTCAGTCTCCCCATCTATAAAATAATCATGTAGACTCCAGGCGCTTTGGGGATAATACAAAAGACGTGCAAAGGATTGAGACCAATGCCTGGCACACGACAGATGCTTAAGAAATGGAAGTTTGTTTTTTTTCCTTGAACTTCTAGCTGCATTTATTTCACAAATAATAATTACAGAGCATTTGTGTGACAGAAGTAGTGATGAGAAACAAAAGTCTAGCCAGTGAACCTCAGATTGATTCACATCCCTTAGCATTTTCCTACTAAAACACTGTGTGACCTTGTTAACATTAAATATGAAATTTTTTTAAATTGGAAATCAACATTTCGATATTAGCTCTATTGTATTTGTTCAAAAATAAGCCAAACTTATGTCAGACACCTAGGCATTCACACTATGCTGGGTCATGATTGCTGAAGCTTTGCCATGTTTGCACACAGCATTTCCCCCTTGCTTCCTGTAAGCCTTGTAAAACCTCAGTGGGCCCTACTGTATACGTGTGCATATATATATTTGGTGATATATGATGTGTGGTGATATATCCATCAGCAGGTATATGCCTTTGGAGAGTCACGTCAATGCATAGACTTCTCTGTACTCACTTGACTCTTCCCTGGAAATAATGTATCATGCCACTGAAATGTGCAGAGATATGGCCATTAAGAAACTTTCGTTAGTCAATTTTTTATTCCAAAATGGCTTGGAAAGAACATGTTTAGTATTATAATAGGAAAAGAAATCTTGGAATCATCCTTGAGGTACCTCTTTTTCTCACTCCCAGCAGCCTCACTGCCAGAAAATCTCGTGAGCTCTTCCTTCAAAAGGTAACCCAGGTCCGATAATAAACATCTTCTTCACAGGTCACCTCAATTCACTCTTGTCTTTTCACAGCCTATTCGCCTCACAATAGCCGGAGTAATACAGGAAGAAAACTGTCACTCCTCTGTTCAAAAACCTTGAATGATTCCACTTCTGAGAATATACCCAAAAGAACTGAAAGCAGGGATCCAAACAGATCCTTGTACATCAATGTTTATAGCCGAGTTATTCACAATAGGCAAGAGATGGAAGCAACCCAAGTGTCCGTCTATGGATGAAATAAGCCAGTCACAAAAGGACACATGTAAGATTCCACTTATGTGAGGGCTGCGGAGTAGGCACATTCATAGATACAGAAAGGAGAATGGTGGCTGCCAGGAGCTGGGCGTGGGAGGAAAGAGGGAGTCACTGTTTACTGGGCATAGAGTTTCAGCTGGACAAGACGAAAAAGTTCTAGAGATGGATGAAGGTGATGGTTGCACAGCCATGTGAATGTACTTGATGCCCCTGCACTGTACATTTTTAAATGGTTAAAATAGTCAATTTTATGTTATGTCTATTTTACCACAATTAAAAAAAAAAAGTCTTGAATGGTCACTCATCCCAGATGAAAAGCCCAAATTCTTACATGGACCTAAAAGCTCTGTGTGATCTGATTCCACATCACCACCCCCACCCCCACCCCCATCTAAGTGCCTTACGCGCCCTCGCTCACTCCAGTCCAGCTATGGTGACCTCCTCTGTCACCCTCAAACACCTGGGGCATGGCACCTGTGCGGAAGCTGCTGCTCACTCTCGCTGGGATGCCGGTCCCCCGGGTTCCCCCAGGGCTCACTGCCTGCCTCCCTCTGCACATCTTTGCTCAGATGCATCCCCAAGCATTCGCCTACCCTCCTTTCCTGCTTCGCTTGTCTCCATATAACTTGTTACTTTTGATATACTATGTCATTTACATATTTATTTGTCTCTCCAATTCTAACGTAGATTTCACAAAGATATGATTTTTCTCCTGTTTTGTTCACTTCTGCTTCCCCAGGGCTTAGAATAGTATCTGACACCTGGTGGTCACCCCATAAATATTTTGATATTTATGATAAAGAGCTGCAATGTACAAACTCACAAAACAAGCTAAAAGGCAGAAAAATGCATTCGAAAAACATTTTAAAGTCCAAAGTCTTTATATTCATTAATTACATATTTCTGAGAAAATCCCTATGACATGAATCATTGATTAGGAATCTAACCATTTACCGTTTAATCTTTATTTTTTCCTGAATAATACTTGGCTCATATCATTGATATCTAATCTTTCTAAGTATTTTTTTATTTCCAAAAGACCTTGCCATCATTTATACTCAGGTTTAATTTAACAAACATTGACTGAAGGCCTTCTATGTACTGGGCAACATGTATCCAGTTTGATTTGGCATCACTACGATCACAGCTGGTGATCAGCCAGTAAATGTTTTTGGTTTCTAAAATACGGACTCTTTCATGTTTGAACAGAAGCAAATTTTATCAGCTTCTGGAAAGGTAAAATGGAGGTTTAGATTATTTTTCTCTCATAACCATGATTCCTTCTCTTTATACCCTCTAGACTTTAGCTACTCAGAACCAGTGGCATTACCCAACCTGGGACAATCACAGAATCACAGTATCACAGAATCACGGAGACATGTGCGCCATGAAAATCCGCGTCACCTGTCTGCCTGCTTTGGGCCAGAAGCGACTTTACATCATTACGCTAAGAAGGGATAAACGTTACTTTGGAGTTATTCTTCCAGAAATGTACACTTCTACCATAGTTTTAAAAAACAAATCTTGTATTATGCCATAATTCTCACAGATGAAGGAACTAAGGTAGATGATTAAGTTTCCTAAACTATCAAAACAAATTTATTACAGAGTCTGGATTAAAATTCATTCAAAGCCCAAACGATCAACTTCTGAATAGCTTCCAGCTTTTTGATTTTATAAACGACTCCATTTTGAATCCCCTTTCAAAACTGGCTTTTAATTCATAAATCTAACAGTACAGTTTTCAGAGATATAGTCAAAATCCCATTATAACTAACTTTATGGGATGTGTTAATTAATTACTTGCAGAGGAATTTTGCTATAGTGAATATTAAATTTAGGCATCAAATTCCTAAGCAGCAAGAAGAGGAGAGAAAACAAGGCTGGTGTGTGATTGCTCTGAAATAAATTAACAGAAAGACAAATGGCAAAGTCAAAGATGTTATACTATTAATAACAGTTCCCATTTTTACTGAGCATCTAAAATGTATCAGACCTTGTACTAAGCTCTTCCCATGAATTTATTCTCACCTCTTTTCTCTTTCAAGGTCCTGCAACTTTGATCTCCTGGGAATGCCCACTTTGGGCTAGTTTGGGTAAATGAGAAGGGGATTAAACATTTTTGGTTGATGCATTGTTTTTAATTTGTGATGAGACTAATCAAGTGGGAAAGAGTAAGAAAAGATGGTAAGTTCCTGCTAACGTCTACTTTTCGAAGATTGATTAAAAGGTCCTATTTTGTCATGTGGTTTCCCAGAGATCTCTAAACACATTTTTATCAGTTTTGGTAAATCAAGATCCTATCCCCAAGGATAGGATCACCACTTAACCAGATTCTAACTCGAGAGGAATAAATAGTCTTTACCTGGAACAGTCATACACTGGGGTGCAGTCAGCACCTTCCTTCCTCAGTTACATGGTTGATATGGAAAGGAAAACACAAAGAAAGAGAAAAACCTGGGCTGAACACTAACCTTTCCAAGTCCTATTCTATATAGTGGGAATGCTCGTTAAGTTTGCTCATTAAGTTTATATATGAGGTTTTGTGGAGCAATACAGTTCATTTTTGTTATAGTCCTTTCCAATTGAATGGCAGGACCACTTACACTTACTTTATAATCAGTAACTTCTGTGGTCTTGCAAACAGATTTTCAGAACTCATTAGCCCACAGAGACACTCATAATCTCGTCCTGTCAAAAGCAGCTTTGTTGGATTTTTAACCTACACGGCTGTATTCACGATTCAAAGTCTTAATAGTCTGACATCACAACCAGAAACAGTAATCACACCAGTTGTTAATTAAATCTAAGGCAGTGATAAGGAGAAAAATGGTCACATTAATCATGTATTAAGAGGTTAAAAATAGCTCCCCCAAACAGGCAGCTGAAATTCACATCCCAGCAGATGACGTTGAGCATTTTAAAGCTCCCACTATCCACCACCCAACAACGGCTGAAAATCAGCTGAATAGGAGGAAAACTCTCTTATCTGGCACAGAATGACAATGAGCTATTATGCTGCCAGCCCCAAGGTCACTGTAAGCCAGTTATTTCGTGGGGTCTTGCCAATAGTATGTGTTTATAGTTAAGCACAAATCCAGCTATGTCAAGGTTACAGTATTTAGTTAAAGAGAATGTTTCAAACACCAAAGAACTAAATATTTTTAACCACAGGATCAAAAGGAGGTGTTTCTTGCTCCTTATTGTGTACAGGTCAAGACCTGAAATATTTGGGGCAGAAGAACCTGACAGAGGACAAAATTCCTTTTTTAATGGATAGCGCTGTTCTCTAGGCCAAGTGTAAGAGAACAGAATTTCAGACTAGGAAGGGACCTTGGCGGTCCTCTGATTTAACCCTGTCGTGTTCCAGAAGAGGAAACCAAAGTCTGGGGATAACAAGTCACTTTCACTAGGTCCACAGCTGGACGGCAGTACAGGTCTCCTGACTTCCCACTGCTTCTCTGCTGGGAAGATGCCTTCACTTGCGGAGAGAGCAGGGTCCTCTCCCTGGGGTCCAGCGCAAGGCTGGCCCAGTGCCATATCATCTATAAGTCACATACAGATAATGTAGACCATCTTTGTCAATATGGGATGAATACTGCAAATTCTGGAGCCCACTTAAGAAACCATAAGCCTAGAAGTGTTGAATAAAGCTTACGACATTTAGTAACAGTTTGTTTCTTCATCAGTCCAGCAAGTAACTTGAGTACTTCCTGTTTCCATATTAAATTATTTCTCTTCTTATTGCCATCCCTGCTAAAGATTCGGTCAAAAAATAAATGTATGTTGAGCCCTTCCTATTGAAGCACTAACCTTTATCTTTTAATGTGTAACTTACCATTCTACTTAAGTTTCAGAAATATTGCCAATGTCTTTCTTACGCCAATATTTTCGTGGTTGTACAATGTCTGAAATCTTCCCTAAGGTTCTGCCTACAGGTAGCTCAGTTTTACAACAGACGACACACACACAAACATGCACATACACACCATAGAGCTAGTTATTTAGGGTGAAAATACCCAAATTATTCGTTTCCAATTCCATTTGAAACTTCATTCACCAACATTACTATTTTCTATCATTTTTCAATACCCAAACCATGGTACCAAATCTAGGCTCAGTGGTAAGCTTACTTGGGAGGCTGATACTGGTGGAAAAAGTAAACCAATATTTTTATCAATGAATTTTTCAATTACGTATCTACCAATTGATAAAATTCACTCTGGTTCTCCAATTCACAGTTTCAAGAAAAATAATTTTTAAAAGAGCTTCTTGGGGAGGGTAATAGCTCATGGTAGAGCACATGCTTAACATGCATGAGGTCCTGGGTTCAATCCCCAGTACCTCTATTTGAAAAAAAAAAAAAGCTTCCTTTTTTTCCTTTCTTCCTTCTTCCCTTCATATATATTTTTTTTTTGGAAAATATGTCTCATTAGCAACTGTTCACCAGGCACTAAGTAGCTGCTGAGAAGCCAAAGAGTAATTATTCACAGACTGTCCTCAGGGAGCTGATGGTTCAGTAAGGGAAGAAAATGTGCTAATGGAGAAACCCTTTCTTTGAAAGTATCCTTCTCACATTTTTGTTGCTGCTGTGTAGATAGGGGAAAAAAACACATGCCAAAAAGACATCTGAGCCGAAGGATCCCAACAGAAGCACGTTAGGGCCTACTCTTCAGAGTTGAGGCTTTAATCTTCCACAGTGTTTCCAAGTGTAACAATCTTTCTTTTTCTTTTAATTGAAATATAGTTGATGTACAATATTATATTAGTTTTAGGTGTGCTGTAATAATCGTTCTCAAGCCGTGTGGCCAGTTTCTTTTTTCTTAGAGTCTGAGCACCAGTCCCAGGCATTCTGGAGGTGGGCCATGGCCTTGGTAGATAGGAATTTCAGGAAACTGGCTCAGTGAGTGGGTTCCTGTAATAATCCAAAGAGCTGATGACATCAAGGGCTCCATTCTGGATTTAAAATTCAAGCTTAGAGCTTCTAAAGTCACAAATACAGCAGGAAAAAAAAAAAAGAAAAGAAAATGACATAAGAAATACTCTGAAAGAAAACCTTGCTTCTCTGTGAACTATCTGTCATTCTACAAATGCTACCTTCCAATCCAATGCCTGACGTGAGAGACATCCTAGAGAAAACTAGGTCTAACTGGACCAATATCTTAGTCAATGTAATAATTTCCTCAAGCTGCCATTTTAAAAATGACCAGAAATGTGGTGGTTTAGAACAACACAGATCTACTCCCTCACGTGCAGGAGATCTGAAATCTGTTTCACTGGGCCAAAGTCCAGGTGTCCACAGGGCTGGTTCTGTCTTGAGGGTCTGGGGGAGGATCCCTTTCCTTGCCTTTTCTGGTTCCTGGAATCTGCCCACATCCTCTGGTTCCTGCACAGCCCATTCCTTAGACGCTCAGCTTCTTGCTTCCATTGTCATCTCTCGCCTAGGTCCTCCTTTGACCTTCCCACCTCCCTCCTATAAGGACCATAGTGATTGCACTGGGCCCCTGATTCTTCCCATAACAAAAACCTTATGTTAATCACATCTTTGAAGTCTCTTTTGCCATATAAGGTGCAAGTCACAGGTTCCTGGGATTAGGACGAAGATATTTTGGGGGGCCCTTGTTCAGCCCTGTTGCACTCAGCCAGAAGTCAGCTCGACGGAGGGAAAATTCTGATTCACTCACAGATGTGGTTGGAAACAAGGCTGAAATGTGGACATTCAGAAGAGCTATTGCTCATTCTGCTAGACTGTTTTTTCCCCTGCTCAACATGGGAGTTTTTCCTGCTGCGGAGACAGACGTAGACCCTGGTTATTTGTTTAGCCACGTCTGGCTAAGTCATGTTCGCAGTTCTAATGCAGGTTGGTGTGCACTCTTACCTCAACATTGCTTTTGGCATTTAGTCCAGACCAATTTCTTCCCATGTATCATGTTGGCAATTGATCCCCAGTGGTACTGGCACTTGACTTGAGAGATGTCCCTAATTCCTCCTCTTCCTCTCCTTTTTTTCCCTCTTGATTTTTCCCCCTTCCCCATTTTTAAACATTCTATGGCTTTCACAGAGTGTTGAGCATTAGTAACAACTGCATACTTTATTGTGGGAAATAATTTCTTAGAAAATTTTAACCAACTCGCTTAATAAAATGACATTTAATTTGATCTCCATTAGATAATTCCTACGAAATAAATGAGTCTTCAACATCGTGTCTGTACAAATTTCGGTCTCTACAGTAGTTCTTATTTCAACATATTTATATGAAAAGAGAGAGTCCAAATCAGTTTATTTAAGATACCATGTGTTCATACTATCACATTCATATTATTACTTATATAGAGACAGCAGTGAACAATGTAGCATTTCTGTGCCATTCGTATTTATTAGCCTTTTCTCCCCAACTACATTCTTAGTTCTTAACAGAAATGAAATCTTTTACTGCTTTGTATCCTCACTGATAACTAGTGTTGGATTGGCCACATAATTAGCAATCAAATTATTTTTGGTTGATTGATTAGTCTTTTTCTTAAAAGTCACATATGGCTATACGATTTCATTCCTCTCTGCAAATTTGGATACGTTTCAACTTAAACAAATTATATATACGGAAACTTGGATTTGCTTTTAAAAAGGAAAAATTAGAAAGTGGTGATTTAATTTCAAATAGGATATAAGATTCCCATTAATGAGATGATCCACCACAAAATTTAAATGCATAAATGCGTGTATAGAGATGTACAGGAATACATTGCAAAAGTAGAATGTGGCTGGACCCTGACTGATTGCTACTCCATCAATCTTCAGCTCTGTAAGGATTTTTGAAAATATCTGTGTGCTACTTTATAACTCCATTAGCTTACTTTCCCACCTTTGATTCTGGTTTACACATCACCATAATTTTAATAATTACTATTTTAAAACTCTTTTCATTTGATTTCTATTTTTACTTTTTATTCCTGTGTAACATGTACATAAAAGTACATGGGTCACAAGGTCAAGGCCAAAGAATTTTCATAAAGAGCGTTTCCCCCACCCCCAGAATTCCACACAGGTATCAAAATAGAACGTCACCAGCATCCCAGAAGCCTTCTGTCCCCCTTTTCCAAGGTTATCCCTCTCTGAACTTCTCCCATCATTGATGAGTTTTGCTTGCTTTTTGAATTCATTTGCTTTTAAAATTTGCTTGTTTACCAGTGGCTAATTTTAAAAAGATTCAGATTTTTACCCTCATCGCCACTCCCCCTGCCAACACAGAAGCTTCCTGGGGACATATTTTCTTTCTTCTTTTTAAAGATGAATTTAACGATGCAGTTCATTATCTCCATAATGTCGTGTTCATCATTAAATTCATCTTTCCTCTGACTTGCTAATGGGCCTCCTGTTTCTTTTCTTTTCAGTCCTTTTATAAAAGCCTTGAAAGTTCTGATAATCCTCCTGCCCACGCATTCCTTCCAGGGACTGCTGTCCTTTCCTGTCCCTTGCAGTTCTCAGGCTTGTTCCAGTGTGAGTCCACCTGCTTTCATATTCTCAGAGAGTGATCACTTTGTATCTTTCAAGATGAAATCCTCCACCTTCCTTTGTGAGTCCACAGTACAGCTGCACTTTTCCTTTCTTTAAAAAAAAAATCCCATATGTATTAATTACAGAGTGTTGCTGAATTTCTAGAGATTCCTGAGGCACTTCCAAGCATTTAATAATTCTCATTTCTCTTGGCTGATTAGTTTTATTCTTAAAAACTTAAGTCTAGGAATGAGGACTTGCACTGCTTTGGGCTATGCGTGCATCGGGTTTGAGGATGCCAAATTCAAGTGGTCACCGGTGCCTTCTTTCCTGGGACCCTCATTCCCATTCATTCCCCTCCCTTTTGTTCAGAGGCAGATCGAGACTTTGGCTGGGGCTCTCTTCTCTGCTTCTGACATCAATGTTTCTCTCTCTCACTAAAGAGCCATTTGGATAATGGATATACCATGTGCTCGTTTCCCAGAAGATGCCTAGAATAACTCTCCTCAAGGAAATATTTTGAGCACTTTAAAGAATTTGAAGAATTGAAAACTCTAAGTCCATCTCACATTCTTGATACACTTGAACTCTTGGGACACAGGACATCATAGAGGATAAAGCTCTCGACTAGAAGACAGGAAACACATGTTCTTATCTTGGGCAGACAGCTAACCAGCTCTCTGATCTTAGGCAGGTCATCGCTTGACATTTTCTTCATCTGTGGGGTTGTGCTAAAAGCAATCTCAGTGGACGTGGGGAGGGGAAGTACCCAGTCGCCCTGGGGACTCCTGAGAGTCCATAAGGGTGCCTAGTTTCATGATCCCAAATACATGAAGTGAAATTACTCAAAATCTTCATAGAGGCTTCATTTAAAAGGCATTGGGTGAGAATATGGGTTGCAAAATGTTGAAAACACTGAGCAAGAGTGTCTTTAAAATATCCAAGAATCTGACATTTGTGAAGAGCTTCAGGTGCCTTCCATTTCTTGAACCTCTGGTCCCATCAGTCATTCTTTTTCCCTCTGCACTGCCCTCCACGGACTTCTCTATAAATTATACAGTCCCCACCCAGGGTTTCTGGTCTTCTACTCCTTCCGATTTCCTAGTGAAAATAAATAATTCCTTCTACTCAGGAAGAAATGTAATCAAAACCCAAAAGGTCAAGTCCTCTGAGCAGGAAGCGTTCTCAGCTGACCGTCTGCCGATGGTCCCCGATGCTTCGTTCTGCCTGCACTGGGATGCTGGAAAGAAAACTGAGTTGAAACTTAGATCTGAGTAGTTTTGCACTAACTGTGTGGATGGGGGACATGTCATTTCATCTCATGGGGCTCAATCCCTGGATGACAAGTCACTATCTTGCTTCCTGTACTCAAGAGTGCCAGCCTAGACTCGGCTCCCAGATGAACGCCCTTACTGCAGGGAGACCAGACTCTGGGGGCTCTCCCTGGACTTAAAGAACCTTCCAGTTCAACAGTATTTTTCCCATGAGTAGATTCAGGCTGGGCTGAGGGGCAGGAGCCCACGGGGAAAACCCTCCAGGGGGAGCCAGACCAGAAAAGCAGCGCTCCGGGGACAGGGGTTTGAACAAGATAAGCCAGCTGCGCCTTCTTCCCGTTCCACATCACACCTGCTGGGACACCAAGAGGGAGACTAGGAGGGCAGAATTTCTTAACAGTTGCTTGGTAGTGGTGGCACCTGGGGAACAAAGTGCAGGATCTTATTAACAGCATAGGGGTGATCAGGACGGAGGGGAGCAGGAAGAGGGAAGAGGACTCCTGGGAAGACGTTTGAAGATGATCATGGACAAAAATTTTTGAACACTGTTTCCAAACAAATGATATGAGCCCATATCATGTATCTGTCTTTGCCATTTGGCCTCCTGAGAAGCTGATCTAAGAGTGAAAATCCAAAAGACTGAATCTCAGCATGCGGCCTCACGAGGAGCTCCCCCCCCCCCAGGAGGAGGTCTTATTGTAAAGAAACAATACGTGTCTCTCTGTGCCCCAGGGCAAGGTTCTGGAACCCTGCTGAAGGGGGACTGGTAGTGGAGGGGTGGAATGGAGGTCAACTCCGAAGGGTTAGATGGCCCTTTCCGGGACCTAATGTTGCTTGAATTGTCATGGAAAAAGGAAACTTACAATCACAACTGCAAAGAATTAACTTCCATGAATAGTGAGTAATTGGAGTGCCCTGAGCCAAAAGAAGGTTCAGCGTTCACACACACACACACACACACACACACACACACACAGAAGAAGGGAAGAAGGACACCCGAGAAATGGACAAAATTTTTCTGATGACCATCTGAAATTGACTGCGGACGCTTCCCCACAAAGGGCAGGCTGAGCAGTGAGGTTCTTCCTTGGACTTGGAAGCCTGTTGGTGAAAGGAATGGAAGGGCTGAGCCCATTTCGCTCCCTCCCACAGGAAGTGGTGGGCTGAAAGCTGAGCTGCAGGCTTTCCTGTGCAGCGTAAATTGGCCCAAAGTGCACAAAACGCTCTTATCTGATGAAGAGCTGGAAGTGTGACTGTGCTCTGAAATGCTGGAAACAGCATCGCGTCTCTGCTCCCGGGTCCCTCGGTTTTCCTTTTCTCCAGTCCCTTCCTCCTCTTTGGCAATCACGCTGGGCTCTGGGTTCTTTTCTAGCTTCTCACATGGTTTTGATTAGGAAGGACAAATATAACCGAGAACAGAAATGCTCCTAGTTTTTCTCATCTTTTTTTTTCAGATGAATGTGCTTAATTGTTCATTTTCTCGTATGCTCGTATCCGGGATCTATATGTGTTATATATACATAACCTGAAACCTAAAAGTGTCCCTTTGATCCTATCCCTTTGTAAAAGCTGTCTTGGAAAAAAGAAGGGTTAATATGAAAGAGTCAAATTACTCTTGGCTAAAAACCATTCATTTTCTAGGAGAAATAAACTAAAATTCATTTTCTAGGAGAAATCAATCCAACATTTTGGTTTTCAGTCCTGGCTCAGCATCTAGCTAGCTGTGTGGCCTTGGAAAATTTACTTGAAGTCTCTGTTGTTAATTCTCTCACCTCTAAAAGTGACAAGGTTGGATTAGGTACTCCCAGGAAATTCTGTGGTTATCTTTGCCGGGTACGTTCGTACTACCTTCATGAGAGAAGCCGAAATGAGACTTCTTACCTGCACAGGAAAAAAAAGACCCAAAAACCCAAAAATATGAAAACTATAAATATATGTATGTATATGCATGACTGGGACACATTGTGCCGTACACCAGAAATTGACACATTGTAACTGACAGTACTTCAATTAAAAAAAAAAAGAAATATGTGTCAAGATTTATAATAAAACATTCCACATCAGAATGAAAAAAAGTCCTTGTAGTTATTTCCCTAATGAAATAAAAACGACCAAGGGGTAAAGTTTATTCCAATTAATTGGCATCATTTTATTAACGGCTTAGATGCAGCAGGAACACGGATTACAGAGCTACGTGTTATACGCAACCAGAAAGCACACAGGACGTGTTTGCTGGAGGATGTACTGCTGTAGCTGTAGGTGGGGTGACATAAGCTAGTGACAAGAGCACAGAATGTATAAAACCGAGCCCAGCCTCAGCCCCACTACTCACAGTTTTATGACTTGGAACTAGTCCCTTAACCTTTCCAAAACTCAGTTTCCTCCACTGCAAAAAAACCACAAATATCTGGACATCAAATTTTCAGGGACAAATGACATAATGTGTATGAAAATGACTCACAAGATGTAGAGTACTTGCAAATACTCTTGTACACAATCATCGTTAAATAGCCTGTCAATTAAGGAAACTGGCCATCATGATCTATAATGTGCCTTCCACCTTTGAGCCTCCTTTGCTCCCTGACCCTGTGAAGGGTCCGCCCAGCTCCAGGCAACTTGGAGCAATACCTGCTGAGTCAGCAAGTTTGGAGCACGAGACTAGGAGGTTCATAGACCTCACCCTTGGCTTTGCATTACTTAATTCAGCCATTCTCCAAAGACACTGATGGGCATGTCTGCTCATCTTGTTAATCTTTAACTGCTGCTAAGATTTTCCACCCCAGGGCTCTGTGCTCTGTTATCATCAAAAACACTCTGGTTCTGAAACACAGGACACTTGCCCTCTATCTGTGTTTATGCACACAGTCTAAAGGAGAAGAGGGGAAGACAGGTTGGTAGGAACTAGGAAAAAAGTCAAGTTATGTACTTTGTTTATCATTCCAATTGAATGGTTCTTGCTTTTATTTTACCATTTATTGAAAATAGCATGTTGCTAGTAAGAGTACCCTACACTTGCAACGGAGAAATGGCTGCCTATGGAATCACCTGAAAATCTAAATCACATAATGCAAAAGTGGATTTATCGTTGGGAAGTGAAGGGGAAGTGTCTTCACCGGGGTGATGGGGTTCACAACTCTTCCTGGAGGTCCTGATGCTGGACTGTCTTCACTTCTAGCCTGGCAGCAGCCGAACCCCTTAAAGAGAGCTCCGTGGAGCGTGAATGTTCCCCCGTAGCAGCCTTTTTAATAGGCGGTGTGAACGAGGGCAAACTCAGGCTTCAGAAACAGAGACGAAAAGGGCAGAGGCATTGCTCAAGGAAGGAAACCCCAGTTTACAATGAAAACGTCCTTTGAAGTTGGTGATACTCCTTTTGGGATTCTGAGATCCGTTTGTACTCCTTGCTCTCTATTGCCTTCCCCCAGAGGACGGTGGGTACGCTTATTCATCCCCCAGGAGTCTGTGTGTCACCAGCTCAGTGAGGGGCGTCTCTGCTATTTTCAGACACGACAGTGATTCAAGCCGAAGGCCACATTCCTCTTCGAGGCGGCCACTGTTCTGAAGCGGCAGTTTACTTCTAACTCTACCGAGATGTTCTTCTACAGGGGGGTGTGCAGTCGGTTGCAGAAGGGAAAACAAAAAATAAAGGGAAGAAATTTCCAGATTTGAACTAGAGCAAAAGTGACTGCTGACAGCAGACTTAACTAATGGCCAGAAGTCAGAGGTACAGACAGGCAGTGCATGGACCCCAGGCAGGGAAGACAGCCCCTGAGATCCACAGGGTGGGATGGATTTCGACAAACCCAACAGGGCGGAGTTGATCTTTGGGGATTTGCCAGTCTTTTGTTTAAGGGTTTAGTAAATATTTTGGCACGAAGGGGATGGTATGACAGGCTCTAATTAGCTTGAGTGGGTTTTCTCCTCCTAAGCCTTGCTTATCAGGGCCACTTGGTCCCCAGGTGTCCCGGACCTGCTAATTTCCCTCTGCCACCTCCACACCAGATGTTTTCTTAAAAACCCCAACTACCTCAACCTGGGAAGGCAGGACTGAAAGGACGCCACCAGTCCCTTTGCCTGTGACCTACTTGTATCCTCCACCTTCAGAGATCAGCGCCCGATAAGCTGCCCACACCCCCTGGCACGGGATCCACCAGCCTGTCATTTTGGCTAGGAGGGAGGACCGCTTCTGGAGAACTTCATAAGCAGATCTTCTCAGAGATAGGAAAATTCTTGCTTAACGCCACTCTATTTCCCGTGGTTACAGCATTCAAGCTAGAGAAGATAACAGAAATCACCTGACCTGGTGTGAAGTGTAAATGAAAGGTTTCTTCTTCTTCTTTTTTTTTTTTTCCTCTTAGTTTTTAAGCTTCCATTTTCTTGAGGGAGGTTGGCTTTACCTTTCATAGACCGGGTTCATAGACAACAACTCCGGTTGGAATAATGAAACTGACATGTTGTACAATATTAAAGCATCATATAACTTCTTAGAGCATCCAGCATTGGTTTTGCATGTAGCGTTTAAGGGTTTCAGTTGCTTGATTAAGTGTGTGTCCTGTCATTGTCACTCTAGGCACATGGCCAGTGACAGAGAAGGGGTGTTGTGAAAACTATCACAGAGCAGAGGGTAGTCGATGGAACCTAAACAAAAACATGGGGTTGCTTCTGTGGGTAATTCCAGTAAAAAGCAGCTCACGTGACAGCACCGCTGCTCCAGAAATCCCCAATCTCTAAGTCTGAGAAAAACTCAGGCTTTTAGGTTAAGCGGACGCCCCTTCACCTCAGACTGTGTCACAAAAACTGGGTCCTCGTCTGCTCTTCATGTCCTAGTCTGGAAATGTCACTTATGGAGCGGGAACATCTGGCCTGGTGAGGTACCCCACCTCCCCAGCTGCGGTGCAAAAGCAAGGTAATTGTCAGAAAGTGATTTTCAAAGTTGAAAATGTACACATTCCGAAGCCTGCAGAAGCAGACTTTTGGGTTTCACTGCACAAAGGATATAATCACGAATGATCTCTTTTCTTATAATAGTCCAAGTAAACAAATGTCACAGGCATTTTTGCAATTTAGCAGGTCTGCAGTTCATCAGTTTGTCAGGAAGCTAAACAATATACCTATTAAAACTCATTAAAAAATTGGAAACTAATTCTGACTTTTATTTATAACTGCAGTGCAGTGAGCTGGCACCAATCTCTTAGAGAGACTTTATTTTTCCCCAAGAGAGACACAGTATGACTCTGAGTCAAAACCAAATTGATCCCAGCTCTCTGATTTATGAGCTTCCTTTTGGTTTTCTGCTGCCACGGCGGGTGCTGCTCTATCATTGGGCCATTGGTTCCACGTGGACGTTCTTTCCCTAGGGAGACCGTGGAAAGTGAAGGGACAACATCCAGCCGCCCAAACTCAGTTTGGAAGTGAGACAGGCCAGACCCCTTTTCCAGCAATGAGAGTTAATATACGATCAAAATCATAGCACCTTATTACCAGCGGGGATGGGGACAGGGGTGAAGACACCAAAGCCCATTTTATTACGTCCACCAGTTGGGTAGTGGCTTTCTCAAATCAGCTCTTGGTAACTTCATTTTGATCTCCCTCAATTAAAAAGTTTGATCAAACAAATAAACAGAAGCAAAAGCCACAATACACAGTAGAAATGTCCTAGGTTTTGTAATCTGGAAATCTAGGGACATACAGACTGGCTCCACTTTTCACTATACATATGATTTTGACAAATTACTCATTTTTGAAGCTTGAGCCTCAGTATCTTCAGACGTACAAAGGATGTGATAACATAATATTACATATTTTAGGATGTTGCCTTGAGGGTTCAAACCTTTCCAAATGAAATGCCTGATTATACAGCTTGGCACGTGACACATCCCAAATAAAGAGAAGCCGTAATTGTTATTTTGTCAAATGCTTTTTCTGCATCCACTGAGATGATCACGTAGGGGATTCTCCTTCATTCTGTTAATGCGGTGTGTTACATTGATTAATTTTTGTATAATGAATTATCTTTGCATTCTAGGAATAAATCTCACTTGGCCATGGTATATAATCTTTTTAATATATTGTTAAATTCAGTTTGCTAGTATTTTCTTGAGGATGTTTGCATCCATATTCCTAAAGAATACTAGCCTGTAGTTTTCTTATAGCCTCTTTGCTGGGTCTGCTATCAAGGTAACGCTGCTTTCATAGCATGAGTTAGGAAATGTTCTTTCTTCTTCAATTTTTTGGAAGAGTTGAGGATTGGTGTGCATTTTTCTTAAAATGGTTGGTAGGATTCTCCAGTGAAGCGATGTGGCCCATGACTTTTCTTTGTTAGAAGGTTTTGATGATGGATTAATCTTCATACGAGGTATAAATCTACTTGCATTCCCTATTTATTTGTGCTTCAGTTCTGGTAGATTTGGTGTGTTTCTAGGAGTTTGTCCGTTTCATTTAGGTTATCCAATTTGTTGGCATACAAGTGTTCATGATATTCTCTTATAAAATAGTTTTTATTTCTGTAAAATCCGTCATAATGCCCCACTTGATTTCTGATTTTAGCTCTTTGAGTCTCCTCCCCTTTTTCTTAGTCAGTCTACCTACAGTTTGTCAGTGCTGTTGATCTTGTCAGAGAATCAAATTTTGGTTTCATTGATTTTTCTCTACTGTTTTCCTATTCTCTGTTTTGTTTATCTCTGTTCTAATTTTTATTATTTTCTTTGGTTCAGTTTACTTTTCTTTTTCTAGTTCCTTAAAGAGTAAGTTGGGTTATTGATTTCAGAGTTTTCTTTGTTGAATGTAAGCATTTATAGCCATAAATGTCCCTCTTGGCATCACTTTTCTGCATCTTGTAAGTTTTGGTATGTTACGTTTTTCTTTTCTTTTTCATTTGTCTCAAAGTATTTTCTAATCTCCCTTGTGAGTTCTTCTTTGACCCACTGGTTACGTAACAGTTTTTAAGAGTATGTTGTTTAATTTGCACATATTTGTGGATTTTCCAGTTTTCCTTCTGTTATTGATTTCCAGCTTCATTCCCATATGATCAGAAAATAAACTTTATATGGTTTCAATCTTTTTAAATTTAATAAGATTTGTTTTGTGGTCTAGCATAGCATCTGCCCTGGAGACTGTTCCATGTCCAATTGAGGAAAATGTGTAGTCTGTTGCTGGGTAGAGTGTTCTGTGCATGTCTGACAGCTCCAGCTGGTCTACAGTTGTTCAAGCCCACGGTCTCCTTATTGATCTTCTGTCTGGTCGTTCTGTTCATTATGGACAGTGGGGATATTAAAATCTCCTACTATTATCTCATAGCTATTTATGTTTCCCTTCACTTTTGTCAGTGTTTGCACGGTATATTTTGCAGCTCTGATGTTTTGTGTGTATATGTTTATAATTGTTATATCTTCTTGATGAATTGGTATTTTTATTAACGTATAATACCCTTCTTTGTCTCTTGTAATAGTTTTTGACTTAAAGTCTATTTTACCGAATACTAGTATAGCCACCCCAAATCTCTTTTAGTTATTATGTGCACGAAATATCTTTTTCATCCTTTCCCTTCCAACCTAATTCTGTCTTTAGAGATACAGTAAAACCGGGCACTTGATGATTATAATGTGGTAAGTCTGGGAATCAGACTTCCCCCCTTCCCCAGAATTTGATTTTTTATTGTTTGCTTGATTGCTGAAGGCTGTGGTAGTTCATTCGTTTTGAGACTTTTCCAAACCATTTTTTCAAAGTGTATTCCTTAACATGGATGCTCACCAAAGTCTCCTTTAAGCTTGTGTTCTGCTAATATTTTGATAGACATTTCCTTGAATGCCAGGAGCTGAAACGGATAAACAAAAATCACAGAGAAAAAGAAAGAGGGGCAGTGCGGTTACCACTCCCAGTCTTGTAGACTGACTCTGTGCTGGGGCGGGGGGAACTCCTGCCACTTAGTTTACTTTGACACTAGGAATCAGCTTGAGGTGAAAGCTTAAGGTCTTCTTAGTTTTTTCCTGAACACGTCTTACCTGGTTATGCACGTGGCTTTCTAAATTCCACTACACAAATGGCTGCTCTTGAATCTCTTCGTTTCCCAAAGAGCCTCACCTCGCTTTCTCCTCCGCACCTTGGATACTCAGTGGCATGTCTCCAGTGGGCGTTCACTGCCGCGGGTTTCTGGGGGTGTGTTCAGGGTGTGACCCCCTTGCAGCTGTTACAAGCAGCGCTCCAACTTTCCTGCATGTGTTCTGAGTCACGAGAGAGACAGCCAGTCGGATCTTCAGGGGTCCCCAGCCAAGCTAGAACAGATGCGCACGATAATTTGCAAGTAAGTTCTGCTCTCTCCCTCTGGCTTAGAGAGAGAAGCTGGGAACTGAGTCGCCACACTCAGGGCCAAGTCTGTTTCCATTCTGGCAAGTGTGGGTTTGTGGTTTTTGTTTCTTTCTTTGTTGATGACGTTACGGAGGAATGCGGAGTTTGGAGCGTCCTGGCTCACCATTTTGCTCGTGTCTCATCATTATTGTCTTCTGTGAATTTATCACATACCAAAACCTGCACTGAGCTGGTTAGTTTCTCTTTGCCTTCCAGACCCACTCTCCACCCTTCTCTGTTCCAGTCTGTGCCCTGCAGGCTGATCGGTACAGGCTACATCAGTGGGTTCTCAGCCCCAGGGGAAGGAGAGGAAGGTTGTGCACGTGATGCTTTTCCTGCGGTGTACACAGGTCGGCTGCATCTTTCCATCAAATGTCACGGCCCTGTTCCACTGACCCTCTCCCTATAGCTACCTACCCTGAGATCTGGAACTGGCACATTTTCCTTCTGACCTGGTGGTAACAGAGATCTTACCCATTGCCATCACCTGCTGTTTTAGCCCCAATGTCCTTCAACATCTTTCGTTATGTGTCTCTAAATCTTTCCACATCTTTGTAGATCACTCTTTCATTGACACTCCTCACTTACTGAGTCTGAGTGTGCCATCTGTTTCCTGCTGGAACTCTAACACGCTGCACGAGTGGCTGCCGTTTCTCTTTCTGAGAAATGCTTCTCATTCTGGTGAAATGTGCTCAGATACCGGCCGATTCTGGAGGCTACTTTGGGTTAAAAGATAGGAATTCACTTTCCTGAACAGATTTGTAATATTTATCAGGATGATACTCAGCTTGGGGGTTCAGAAGATGCCTCTTATTAAACACACAGCCCTGGTCCTGTATCTGAAATGTGAACACACGCGTGGCGCAATTCCTTCAAGACAAGTGAGTGAAAGGGGACGGGCAGAGCGGAGCAGAGTAGCTATCCCCACCACCGCCCCCACCCCAATACCCGTCCTGCGGTGTAACCTGCCTTCCCCGAGACTGAGAAGATGAGGGCCCAGGGAGATGGCTGGCGTCTGCTGTGTCCAGAAATGAGCGACCTAGGGGGTGAGATCAAATATATTAATTGCTCCTTCTCTAAATGGCACCCCTTCACTGTTCGCATGCAGTCTTCTTAAAGCAGAGACTTGATGAGACCCATTTCCTTTGACAGACACCTCGGTGGCTGCCCTTAATCACAAGACAAAGAATGACAAAGACTCAGCATGTGGGCGGTCACTCCCATTGCCACCTCCCCTGGCATGACTTACCCCAAAGCTGCTTTCAAGCCATAAAACTGTTTCCATCACAGCCTTCCAGGTACCCAGTACTCATACTGTTTTTCATCCAAGGTGAGCATATTTTCCAACCTTGTCCTATAAGACAAAATAGGTTCCAAATTCTAAAGCATAGCATTACACCGTCTGGCCCCAGTCTTCCATCTAGCATCGTGGCATTTTTCCTCTTCCTCCTTTTGTGCCATGCATGTAGTCTATTGCACTGTTCATAGCACATGCTGGATGTCTGAAACATTTGTTAGACTAATATTGATACAATCTTACGAAATAAAGTTCTCTTTAAACACACCTAACATTTAAATCTGAGCCAAGTATGTTTAAAACATCGCAGCAGCACCAGAAATAGATATGAATTGGCTCGGAGCATTTGCCTATACATTTATTTGTATATATTTGAGGAATAGAAAAGGTCTTTTCGATGAACATTGGGAGATAGATTCCTGATAGAGCACAAGCTACACGTTCAAGCCCAGCATGGCTTGAATTGCCCTTTCACACTGATGGCCCTGATGACATGGGGCCTCTCACAGCAGAGCGGCCAGCGCCTTCACACATGCGGTCAAATTTCTTCTCAGTTGTCGGGCAGCTCTCCAGACTGTAGCTGACCGTTCCAAGCCCCGCGCCCCCACGCAAACACCAAACTCCCGCCGATCCCCCACATTCTCAGTTTTACTCTCCCTGGAAAAGCCAATCACATCATTTATCTGCTCCCTCTTTTCAGGCAGCCTTTCCAGGTAAGCCTATTAACACCAATTTGCCGAATTTACATTAGAATTTCAACTTCAGTTTCTTAAACAGGAGAGTGAAACAAAACAGCACCTTTAAAAGCAGAGTTGAAAAACGTTAAATGCATTTAGAGAAGAGAAATCAATTCTGAATATAGTCAACCATAGACGACTCATCCGTGCAACGGCGAGTAGAGAGCGTGGCAAGTTCATACAGGGGTGAATTTCATTCCCTGATACCCATGGAGAGGCTGGTCTGCGTCAGGCCTGGGCTGAAAGCTAGGGAGGGATGGAGGCAAAGGGACGCCACTGCATCCCAGAGCACGCAGGCTTGTGGGAACAGAAGATGGGCGCTAACTGTTCTAACCCAGTTATTAATCTTAAACCTCACTCTTTAGATGGTATCTTCATCTAAAACCTTTTATTGAGCATTTACTGTGTGATGGGAAGTCATTATTTCACCTGGATTACATCACTGAAATCTCATGGCAATTCTGTAAAGTGGGTGTTACTCTTTTCACTTCAGAGATGAGGCAATCGAAGCTCAGAAAGCATGAGTAACGTACGGTTCAGTTAGCTAATAAACCCCAGCTCACGAGCAGCAGAAATTAATCACTGGAGTTATATTTGTAGACAGACAAGCCTTGAAAACATTAAAACATAGTAACATCGCCAAGGATACAAATAATCCTAAAACCGAATTGTCTATTCCTGGATAATAATAATTCAAAATATTCCAAAAATGTGCTGGTTGGTAGTTGATACCCCAAGAGTTGCTTTTTGTTCAGAGTAGTTTCTTTACCAAAATCTTTTTAAAACAAATAAACCCATTGGAAAATATTTTCAAAATCTTTTTTTTTTTAAGCAGCAAAAATAAATTTAGACGCAGCAAAAATGATTGTCGATCTTGATCTCAGCACAGGATTTATCTTCATAAATAAGCCAGGATGGTATGTGGATGTGTGGCCAAAAGTGATAAGATTATAGACTATCAACTAGAAACACAGTCACAATAGTGGAGTCTGGGAGTGCAGATTTCTTAGATTTGGCATATTTGAAATAGCTTTATTGTTATTATCAGTCTTTCAGCATATTTTGAAAGCGGGAACAGTGGGCTAGGACAGCACAATACTATCACTGTGGGGGGCTGGTTTCTCTGTAACTTCCAACATAGGAACAAAGTATATATTCCAATTACTTCCATTAAGAAATGGCAATTGCAAAATTTGGGGAATACGCCTCTCTTTCTTTTTCTTTTTTAAAAATTTTTTAAATTGAAGTATAGTCAGTTTACAGTGTGTTAATTTCTGGTGCACAGCACAGTGATTCAGTTATACATATACATATATATATTCCTTCTCATATTCTTTTCCATTATAGGCTATTACAAAGTATTGAATATAGTTTCCTGCGCTACACAGTAGGACCCTGTTGTTTATCTGTTTTATATATAATATTTAGTATCTGCAAATGCCGAACTCCAAGTTTATCCCTCCACCCTCCATATCACTGCACCCCTCCTCTCTTTCAGTGAAACTTTTCTAGAAGCCGTAGGATGGGTGTTGTTGAGATCCTGAGAACCGTCTTCACATACTGAAGGTGAAGGACTGTGGTTAGCCACAGAGTGATCCCGGCCTTGAGTTTTGTCTGCAATCTGGTTTGCACAGAGGCCAGAAATATGAAGGTAGAGTCAAGAAAAACTGCTGAACAAAACCTAAACTTCCTTTCAAGAGCTCCCTGCACAAATGCAAAAAAAAAAAAAAAAAGCGTCAACCCCAATTGGAAGAGGGCTTAAGAATTCCATAATCCAAATTTCCTCTATCAGGGAAACAGCAACTAGTGTGGACGCATGTGGACCAGGAGGCCCTGCAGCATCCATGGGAAGAAATGGGAAACCAAGAGACTTGAGTTGCACTAACAAAGTCAATCAGCAGAAACTGGAGTTTTCAGTCCAGGGTCCCAGACCCACCAGAAAGAGCGAACCTCTGTGAGCACATGCCTGTGCTGTGGGCCTTGGAGGCCAGGGCAGAGCTGAGGGAGGGGACAGGGTCCCACTAGTTTATTAGGTAGCGTCATTTAGTGGGTAAGCAAGCCTGCCCCAGAGGTAGGCAAGGCGTGTTCAAGTAGTAAGAACGCGTTTAAACCTGGGGGGAGAAGCAATTGTCATTTAAATCTTGGAATAGGCTTTATTTAATAGGATTTACTCATTTGTGTATGTATACACGTGGCCCAAAGTGCAAAGACACAGGATATCAACTAGAAACACAAATTCAGTGATTGGACTTCCACCAGCTGTGTGCCCTGGAGCACTTGGCTTTACTTTTCTCAGCCTCAGTTTTCTCATCTGTAAAATGGAGACGTGAGAGGACTTAATTCATAGGCTTTTGGTAAGCAGTGAGATAAGACTGACACTGCCTGGCCCTTAGTAAGTATCTCATCTCGTTCAATGTTACTGTTACTGTCATTGATCTACGTTGTACATTTAGACCATAAATCTTGCCCTTAATTTGCTGTGATTTGCCAAGTCTTTGAAAAATTCCTGTCTGTCTGTTTACCCCTCCATTCCCTCCCCAGCTATTTTCTGACACTGAAGAATTTACCTGGGACGTAAATGAAGTCTCATTTCCTGAAACTGAAATAACTGTGTCTCCTAATGGGTTCCTCCTCACACATTTTCAGAAGATCTTTTTCCGAAATCCCACCAGACGTTCTCCAAGGATGACCTAAACCCAGGTGGTCAGTTGGTCCCACAGGTTCCAACCAGAGAAAACAAAAAAGTGAAACCTTCTAGGAGGCAGAGAATCTC
The DNA here is from genome assembly GCF_048564905.1 of Vicugna pacos. Taxonomy (NCBI): domain Eukaryota; kingdom Metazoa; phylum Chordata; class Mammalia; order Artiodactyla; family Camelidae; genus Vicugna; species Vicugna pacos. The sequence continues at coordinate 12,319,958 of NC_133000.1, read as the reverse complement.
CTTTTGTGATCCTCTTCCACAGGCCCTAGAACCCAGCTCTCGTGGCAAGTGTCAGCGTGGGTGGCCGGCCAGCAGACATGGAAGGACGGTGGGTGTAAGAGGCTGGCTCCAGTCCAGCGTGATCTCTTCCTGATGTTCCAGAGACAGGCCAGGTAGGCAAGCAGGAAACAGAAGATGACTAGACTCCAGGAGGATTTTCATTCCATTTGGATCACCTTGAAGGGATACCCTAATCTATACCCGTGTTTCCCAAACAGAGCTTATGGGAGATCCTACGGAGCACAGAGATGGGTGCTGTGGGGTGTGGCAGGATGTTTGGCTCGCCTTCCTCCCGGGAGCCAGGTCAGCATTAGCACCATTCTCCCCGCCCCCCAGCCCTGCTCATACCCAATCTGACCTTTCACCACTTTTCCTCCTGCCATGCCCTCCTGTCATGTTATCTCCACTGCATCTCTGTGTTAGAGGAGGGTGCTTACCTTGGCTGTACCAGGTCCCACCTTCAATCAGGATGTTCACCAGGTGTTTCAAAATCATCTTAGAGGAATGCAGGCTGTGCTCCAGGACGACCCTCCCTCCCTCCTTCTCTTCCTCTCTGCTTTCCTGCCAATATGTGTATTGACTGCCTGCTATATGCCTGGCACTAAGACTTTGTTAATTATCTGGGTTTAGGCTAAGCTCTTAAATTTAAAGATGACAGTAAATAGTGTTGAAAGCACCTTGAAAGGGAAGAAAATTTGTGGGAGTGTTGAATAAACGCACTGGAGTTAATTAGAAAAATTGTGAAATGATTTGGACTCAGATAAGTTTAGACTTAACGGTAGCACCGGGGCAAACAGCAAACCACTGAGAGTAGGTGGAGTGAGAGCAAGCTAGCAGAGAGTGCAGCAAAGCACATCAAACGTGTTTGCTGATACGCCTCCCCCATTCGTTCTGAGCTGTGCCAAGGACTGTGGGCGCTGAGAGAAGAGTGGAAAAGATGCTTCGGGGGTCTTAAGGCAGGTGCCACGTTGGAACTGTGAGCACTGCAGCCCATGTGGGCTCCCGGGATTCCCAGCCCCTCCTGAGGTTTAGCGGTCTCCCAGGAAGGGGTCGGTTTCCTGCAGTGAGTCAGCCAGCATTGAGGAGGACTTTCCTGACCTCAGCTCCCAAGCGGCTCTCTGAGACTTCACTACTGAAAAGGGCACTGGAGTGTAACACCACCAGAGCCCACACGTTATTTATTTTGGGGGTATTAAGGGACATTTTGACCGAAAGCGGCCCAGCACCCATGGAAACCCTGAGTAGTGGCTTGGCATCTTAGGGTTCTGTCTGCTGTGCCTCGTGGAAGGCTCTGGAAGGGTCAGCTTCTGTCTGGAAATCAAAAGAGACAGATATTAATGTGAAAGTGTAACCCTACTTGCTCTCTTTCTTCTAATAAATGCCCCAAACTCACAGCAAAAGCACGTAACCCGCTTGGATATCCAGATATATTGCTTAAAGTCAGAGCTACAGCGCTTTGACAAGTATTTTGAAGTTCTCAATACTTTGCTTTTTCTAGTCCCACTTTTTTTTTCCAGTGGAGCCTAATATCTTCCAGCCCCAGGCTTGTGAGCCCATGTTCATCTCTGTGACTGACCCCATAATATTTACTTCTAACATTCATAAAAATACCCTGCATGCCAAAAGCTGCTGGCTGCAGGAAAGCGATAAAATATAAAAATATTTAATCAGCCAGTGGGAATTCCCTTACATGGGAAATCAAAGGCTCCCTCAGAGGCCCGCAGTGACCTTGGAAGACCGGCAGATTCAAGCCACATTGAAGGATGTCAGCAGGACGGGACGCCCGCGGAGAACCCACTCGGGTCAGGGCCCCTTCACGCCCTCCGGGAAGCGGCCTGAGGGAGGTCTCGGCTGCACTGTCCCGGGGCTCCAGGCAGGTGTGTCAAGGCACCACGTGGCTTTACCATGGGGTTTCTGTAGCTTGTCGTGTCTCCCCCAGGGCCATCCCGCCATGGGACACCTACTCCTTTCCTCTCCCTTGCTACGTGCAGGATTTAGATTGTTTCTCCTAAAAGCGGCACCTTGGACATTTTCTCTGGCTTTTTCTGTTGCTTTTTCAGTTTCTATTTTTCCCAGCTTTCTTGAGCTATTATTGACGTATAACATTGTGTAAGGTTAAGGTGTACAGTGTGATGGTTTGATACACGTAGATGCTGCGGAATACTTACCACCAGAAGGTTAGTTAACACATCCTCGGTGTTTTAGGGAAGAAGTTCTGCTGCGGTGGTGCAGGAAGTGATGTAGGGGGAGAAACACCCCAGGGGAAGGAGGTCTGGATTCCAGCCTTCACTCTGCTGCTCCTCACTTGCCCAAGCCACTGTGCAGCCCTGGAAGTTGGATGTATCTGTGGTCATTGGCCCTAGTGGTTCCAGGAAGCACCCCGAGCTGAGAGAGGGGGTGACGTGGAGTAGCTGGGTGTCTGGCCCCTCCCTATCCCTATATCAATCAGTTCTGTCTTATTAATATTACATTTTGGATTATACATAATCTTTAATTCACAAAAAGTTATCTTACTGTTAAAAAGAAAAATTTAAAAACCACTGGACCAAAAAGAGACTCCAGTTCCATGTTAGCATTATTTGGGGCTCAGTGGTATCCCAGACTCCAATTTCCCTTCCCACGGCATTCCCCACTAAAAGCCAGTCAGAACTCATTTGAAGCTGTCAGGGCCTAAGCACCAGGCCAGGGTCCATCTGAGAGGTGAGGCTATGGGGCACGGCTTAGGGGTGCCATCCTGCTTTTGCACAGGATGGCACAAGTCCACAAGCTACAAGCTGAGCCAGTTGGCGGGGTGCCTTTCTCTCCTTTGGGGTTACTTTCTACAGGAGTGGTACCAAGGCTGAGTAAAGTCCTGATGGTCTGCCATTTTTTTTTTTCAAATGGAATCAGTTCCCCTCCCAGGACTCAGAAAATCCTGGAGGGTTGTCCTGGGACACATGTGAATGACAGGCAGTAGGACAACAGAACCACTTAGCCTCTTGCTCTGATGCTTTGCTGTGAGGCTTGACCTGAGAGGCTCCTTTCCAGAGGCTGCTCAGGACTTGATGCAAATGCATTCCTGAGAAGTCTACCAAAGGAGCGGATCCAAACCACAGCAGGCGTTGCCACCAGCACAGCTACACTTCTCATACCTTCCTTTTTTTTTGCTCCAAAAGTCTCATGTTAAGCTACGCAGAATGATTTCAGATTATTCCATTAACACATCATTTTGTCATTTAATTCCCATCTATCATGCTAGCTGTCCCACCTAAGTTTTGTCCTTGATTCAGTGTCTGCCAACAAGATAATACCGACTCAAAATTCTATTACCAAGTCACACGAAAGGTGACAAAAGCAGGTTTTGCTGGCAATGTGTAAAGAACATTGCAATCCAATTGCTTAATATTACCTAGAATCCTAGCAACAAAAGCTAGTTCTCATTAACATGTTATTGTTTGTTCTTCTGCAGTTTCTCCACGTGTACAGAACATTTTTTACAGTGATAAGATCATATAATGCACAGTTTCAAAATCTGCTATTTTGCCTTTAAACAACATAGCCTGAACATTTGCCCATGTTAATATTCTACAATATAATTTTTAATGGCTATATAAGGTATATAATTTACTTACCTCATTTCTCAATTCTCGTAAAGTTGGAAAGCTGTTCAGATTGTAACTGCTCAGATGTTACAATGTTTTTAACATAAAAATCCTGAGATGAATATGCTTATATCTTCATCCTCATTCTTGTAGTTGGAATTCCATTGACAAAAGGAGTATTTTTAATAAATATTAAATATTTTTAATAAAGTTGCCAAATTGTCCTCTAGAAAGATGAATCTATACTTCTGCTACCATTTTTGGCTCAGTTCCCTACACCCTCTCCAGCACTGGGTATTAGCATTTTTAATCTTTACCAATTAATAGAGGAGACTCTGTACCTTATTCTTGCCTTCATTTGAAATTCTTTGTGTTGTAGTAAGAGTAAACGTTGTGTCAGACTGTACTAACCATCTGTATTCCTTCTTTGGGTAGTGCTCATTCATGTCTTTGCTGCTTTCCTTTTGGTGCACTTACTTATTTATCATTGATTTTTAAGAACTCATTATATATGAAGGGTCTTAACCTTTCATCTGACATATATGCAACAAATATTTTTTCCAGTGCTCTAAGCCTAAAAATGTTGTTTAGGCTATTCACACTAAAAATGATAAAAACTATTGATTGTTTTAACATTGTATTTGCTTTTCATATGCTCAAACAGTGCTTCTGCATTCCAAAGATTATATACTGATTTTTTAAATCTAATATTTGTCTTGTTTCCATCTCACTTTGAAATTATTAATTAACCTGGAATTTGTATTGGAATAAGGTGTGAGATAGACTTCTGTCTTCTCAACCAGATACTCTGTGTCCTGGCAAACCTTTTCAGCTCTTCCTTCACAGCTCCTGCTGCATCTAGCTCTCTCCAGTTGCATAAACAGATAATTTTAGCACAGACATTGGTCTTCTCTCTAAACCCAGGCTCCACTTAAAGCTAGTCAAACTGTTCAGAAAGTCAGGGCAATTAGAAATGTTAAGTCTGCTTATGATCTTGTAATTAAGAAGTAAATACATTTTCATTTAGTTCATCAATTGTGATACACTAGTTCACAGTGTTGAAACGGACTTACGATTTACTAAATCCAAAAGGTCACTGTTGGTTGCTAGGAAGCAGGATTTCTTTACCCTGGGTTTTCTTCTCAGGTCTCTGTATTACCTCGTACTAAGCTCTGCAGAAGCTCCATCATCCAGGCACCTCCCTGCTGCCCGTGAGCCTTCCTTCAAAGTAAACCCACGTGGCTACAACAAATTCACTCCTCTCCAACCATCACAGTTCCATCCTTCAAACTGCTGTGAAAGTCTTGTTTTTCTCCATCAGGCTTTAACGGATTGCTTATGTGAGAACTCCAGGACTTTCCTGCCTCCCTGTCTTCATGCACTTCTGTGATGTTTCCTGTTTCCATCCGCACCCAATTTTAGTCACATCTAACACGCATGGAGACTGAAGGTTTTTAAAAAACACACTATTTTTTTTAGAAGACTTTTAGATTAACTAAAAAAATTAAGACGATAGCCCAGAAAATTCCCATACATGATTTGTTTTTTTAAGTGAGAATTTCTATAACTCTTCTACATCAGCCTGTCTTTTAACTTAAGTAGACATCAGGATGATTTCACCGTGTAGACATTTAAGGGTGATTGACTTTTAAAATATTAGCTTCTGGAAAACTATGAAATTCCCTTTTAATAGTGCCATGTTTTCATTGATGCTAAATGCTCTTGACGGTTTTTGATGCTGCTGATGATGATAATGAGGATGAAGACGGTGAAAACTACATATTTCTGCTCTTGCAAATACTCTTTTGAGGTAATGATGCAGAAGTTTTACTTACTGATTATGTAAATAAGTCTTTCCACAGTTCTGTTCCTCCTTTAATATGAAGACATTCCCTTGGTGCTACTTTGCTTCTTTTTCTGTTCACCTAGTTTTAGATACTGTGTTTCAAAAAGACCCTGATGCTGACACCACATGTGGATTATCAATTTCCATAGCGGCATAATATTTTTCTAAGCAATCCTCTCTTCTTAACATACATTGGCATTTTATTTGAAGAGCAAACAATTCATGAATGCCCTTTGCACAGATACATTTATTTATATGTTTGCTGCGATGCCTAAATCTGTCCTCAAGTTTGAAAGCAATTCAGAAACAATTGCCATGTTTTGGTAGCCTAAATTGGGTATCCCAGGAGGCATAATTTGAAATTTTTGGATGTATGTTATATTTAATTTTGCAGCAGAATGCTTAATTTTCCTTATTATGTTAGGCGTTTTCTCAGAATTTTAATTTTCTCCTCTAGGTTACATTTTAAACAAAAGCGGACAGGAGCTGTCTTACCACTTTGCTAGTCTCCTAGCTTGCTAGGTAAGTTACCAAATGAGTGTTTTTTCAAAAGTGGCCAAAAAATAGCAGAGTGTGAAAAAGAAGTAACTCTCTTTTCCTTGAATGTGTTTTTATTTGTTATTGTTGTTGAAAAAGTGTGATTAAAACAAACAACAAAAAGCTCTATTGGGACCGTGAATGCCCACGTCGCCGAGGCACTTGAGAATAGAATTTCCTTCCAGAACAAGATGTGACCTAAAGGATCAAAGATCAGCAAAGAACCTGTGAAAATAAAGGAGTAGATAACCTGGGCTGCGTGGCTGAGACCAAGAAATCCCCCATCAACCTCGTTCTGCAAAGACATGAGAACTGGAGGGACACTTCTGATAGAAAATAGCAATCCCCAGACGGAGTCACTTATTTGGAAATATGAATCTAAAATGATTCATTCACTGCTGGGCATTGAGTGAACTGATGTAACGTGGCCAGGTTCCAGAGAACGTTAGCACTTGTCTTCAAAGCCATACGGCTAGACACTGACTTAGTATTATAAACAAGGGACTCCAGCATCACTTGCTAGATGTAAGTTCCATGAAATCAGTGTCACATGAACTCAAGTATCAAGTACATGTCTGCCCATTCAGAGCCATCTCCTCATTCATTCAAGCAACCAACATTCATTGAGCACTTACTCTATGCCAGGAACTGTCCGGGGCACTGGAGTACAGCAATGAACAAACAGTGAAAGTTGGTTAGATAATTAATGAACCTCATTCAAACAGAAAATATTTACTGCAGGACAATCAAACAGGATGGAGTGAAAGACCAAGGACAAGAGCATTAAGTGTCACAGAACATCAGGACAGGTAGAGGACACATTTGTGCTGGGCATCCAGAGACAATTCTCTGAGCAAGGTGGGATGTATATTCTTACCCTTAGAGGTCAGGAACTGTGTGTCTATGTATCTGAATATGTATATTTTGATAGGCTGAATAATGCCCCGCCCCCAAAGATACCCACATTCTAACCCCTACAACCTGTGAATGTAACCTAATATGGCAAAACAAAACAAAACAAAACAAAAAATAACTTCCTAGATGTGATTAAATGAAGGGTTTTGAGTTGGGGAGATTAACCTGGATTATCTGGGTGGAACCTGTGCAACCACAAGTCTCCTGCAGGAAAGAAGTAGAAGAATATTAGACCACAGAAGAGGAGAAGGCAACGTGACCACAGAGGGAGCGACTGGAGTGATGTGGCTACAGACAGGGAACGATGGCCATCAGAGGCTGGGAGAGGCAAGGAACGGACTCTCCCCTCGAGCTTCTGGAGGGATCATAGCCCTGCTGACAGCTTGATTCCAACCTAGTGAAACTGAATGGGGACTCCTGGCCTCTAAAACGATGAGAAGATAGATACTATTTTAAGCCACCCAAGTTTGCGGTAATTACTTAAAACAGACACAAGAAGTTAATACATGCCTGTCACCACCAGCACATGTGTGTGCATCTAACATATCCATTTGTCCACTAGGTATCTCTATGTAAATGTCTAATGTCCAGAACAGAGTCTTGATTAGCATCCTAAACCAGTCTCTCTCCTGATCTTTCTCATCTTTGGAAGCGGCACAACCATCTACCACTTGCTGAGGTCGAAACTGGGAATCATCCTGGATTTCACTGTCTCCTTCATCTCAGTCTCACTCACAGTTCCAAACAATCATCAGTATCTCCAGGTTCTACCCCCCAGTTATATCCTGAGTCTGGCCCCTTCTCTACCTTCATTACCATCACCCCAGTCTAAGCCATCATCCTCTCTTGCCTGAAGTACTAAAGTGGCCTCCAAACAGATCTCCCATGTCCTGTCTTGTTCCCTGGAATCTGTTTTCCAGGGCAGTCAGAGGAAACTTTATAAAATAGACAGTCTCTACTGTCTCTGTTCTCTGTCTCTCTGTCTCTGCCTACCTGTCTCTCTCGCCTTGTCTTTTCTCCCCGAACATTAAATATTGGAGTCCTTGGTGCCTGGTCCTAGGCTGTAAGAAATGGTGTTAAGTACCATTATAAACATTAAATAATATCAAGACCTTTAAGTACCATTTGTATATTATAACAGCTCCTTCCCAGATCCCTCCTTTGAGTTCCGCTCCTCTAGTGCCTCCTGACCCCCTCCAACCTGACGTTCCCATTTACACTGGCGCTCTTCATTTCCAGGCTCCGGGAAACTGCTTCTCTCTGGTTTTCCCTGTGTCAGTAAAGGGCAGCATTATTCACGCAGCAGCCTAAGCCGGAAACCTAAGGAGTCATGCTTGATTCCTCCCTTTACTAACTCCCAAATCCAATTCAACAGCAAATGTTTTATTCTCCAAAGTGTAGCCCAAATATTTCTATTCCTCTCTTTCCCCTGCTGCCACCATCCCACACCTAGACTAGCCTAACTGGCCCATCCCCCGAGCCCTGGCTTCAGCTTATGGGCCACTCAATTCAATTCAAAAGGCTTAAACAATCAGGACATTTTGTGACTTCACATAACAAGAGAACTCATAAATTGAGCAGTCCCGAGGTTTCCAATTAGTAGGTCAAATATGCTATCAAAGACTGAATTTCTTTCTTTCTGTCTTGTCTCCGTGGGACTCAAGGAATAAAGGGAACCCATGTGAACCTGAATTCATGCTGCTTGCTGTGTCTTAATGGAGTCCTCTGTCTGTGACCGACAGTCTCACGTCTTCTGGTAACATGCGTGAAAGTGTGGCAGGCCAGCTTGTTACTTTGCAAGAAGAATAAAAATCTCAGCCCCTTCCACCAGTGACATGAGAACTAGAATCCCTGTTCTGTGTACTTGTAGCTGTAACCTCTTTATTCCCTGTGGACTCCTTTTGCTCTGATGCTGGCAACTTTCTTCTATGACCTTTTCTCTGCAGCCGTGCTGTGTCCACACTCCTGGACAAGACTTTCTCCCATGACCCGAATCTAGTCATAAACTTCCAACACCTGCTCAATATTTTCAGGCAGGTCAAGTTCCAGACCAGCCCTATCCAAGCTTCTCCACAGTATCATGTTATTAACCAAATACATTATATATAACCTAATCATTAACAACATGAACAATGAAGATTACCTGGCACCGGATGTCAGCACTGGGTTGACACACGTCCACATTTGAGCCTTTGGTGCCATAGGTGGTTTTGTTAAGAGAGGACAGGAAACCAACCTCCCTCTCTGACCTGTGTGTAGCATTCTGACTGGTCAACCATTCACAAAACATGATAGAACTCAAAGATGAACGTAAAGCAAGAGCCAGCCTCTGGGGCCACCGAGGTAGCTTGGAAAAGGCAATACAGTGATGGTAATTGAATCAAGAAGGGGGAATGTTGCCATCACCCTTTTGCCAGACATATTCCAGACACTGCACAGAGACAGTTTCCCAGTCTGCAGGGATGGATGTCGGGATTCTGTGAGCGCTCGTGGGCAGACTGCTTGGCATTAACACCAGGGCAGTGATAGCCTTCATACTCATTACGCTGATGTGTCTGACTGAAATTGCCATTCTCGTGGAGCTGGCTTCACATCTAATAGCAGTATTTATCAAAGGGATAATGATCGTATTAATTGCAATTATAAAAAGAGTGCCTCACCTTGATACCTCACTTTGTAAGTTACGAAGAACTTTTCGCATTAGCTCACGTTATCCCCACAGCAACTCTTTGAGACAGGTGCTCTCCACTCCACTCGGTCACTTTTAAACAAGATGGTTCCTGCACTTAAGGTTTATGCTTTTTAATGTATGTGCATTTTATATCAAAAATTAAAAACTGGAAGCAAATATCCAATTGTAGTTAACAATACATATGCTGAAGTATTTGGGGGGAAATATACTAGTCTCTGGAAACTTAATTTGAAATCCATCAAAAATTAAATAGATTAATGGTTGGATGGGGGTTCGTGTGCGTGAACAGGCACGTGGTGAAGGAAGCAGAGTAAAGGTGGATAGTAGCGTGTAGGTGACAGGATTGTTCCCTGTAACAGTCTTTCAGCTCTGCCTTTGGATTGAAATTTTTAATAACTGTTTTGGGGAAAAATAGAGGCTTGGAAAGATTAAATCTGCCTTTGGGTTACAGTCTGAGGCTGGGCTGAGACCCAAATCCATTTCATCTGATCCCAGTTCCCAAGTCTAATGGGGATATTTAAGAAAAATCATTATTGTTCAGTGTTTAAAGGAAGGCAGTAGAGCAGGTGGGTACTAAATTCTGGTTCGATAAGACCTCTGCACCGCCAGGGCCTGCTCTCCCACACAAGGGACGATATTTAAGTACGGAGACTGTGGTTTGCAATGTGCCTTGATTCAGCACAGGGAGCTCTGCCCACTGCGTAGCAGTCCCTGTGGGGTATCTGACATTTATTGCAATGATGCTACCTCGCTCAGCACTGTCGCTCCTCCTAAGGGAGTCCTTTCAGAGCTCTGAACACGTCTGCAAATATTCTCAATGACAAACCTCTGTCCTTTTAAAGGATCCAAATGTCACCTGAAGCTCAGTTAGATGAAGAAAACGCAACGCTTACAATATTATCTCTTGGTAAAGCTACCCCAGTAGATTCAAGGCATAAAAGGAAGTTTTTTGTTGGGTTGGTTTTGTTTGAGTAAATGAGCGAGACCTCTAAACTAACAAAACTGTTTTTCTTGTACAACACAAAAATGATCTCCGGAACCCACTCTGCACCAGCGTTTGGGGCGCTGGCACCATCTCACCCATGACAGCACTCACCAACCTTCATAGTAACAACATAGTCATTGTCGGTCTCCTCCAGTAGCCTGGGGACTTCATGAGGGCAGGGACCCTGGAAGCTGGCTCGCTCTCCCAACACAGGGCCTGTGGTTTTAACTACAAAAATAATAGAAGAATGAGTTAATGAATGAATAAGTAAATGAATGGACTGATTCTATTAACTAATTTGAAAGTCTGTGACCCTTTGACAGTTTCTGGCCCAATAGTCTATTGAAATTTAATTTCTTCGGTACCCCATTCCGCATATGGTATGCCATGCAGTGATGAAAAGGCAGCAAGACCACGTATAAAGCTAAAGGGTTCTCTGTGGATTTTCTTTTTCTGGCTTTTAGTTACCATGAGTAATTTTTGGTTTCTATCCTTGAATTTTCTAAGCGTGCAATTATATCTTTTGTAAAATGAATTCATGCTTTTCTATGTTTGCCATTTTTTTTTCCCTCTTCTTCACTAGTGGTTGCTAACAGTCCACCTCACGGGAAGATAAGCAGTGCTGGTGGGATAGGCCCTCAGGTCCTGCTGCTTTCAACTTTGTCACTAAGTACTATGGTGACTCTTAAGTATGCAGTATTTATTGCGTCCACAAATAAACATTTTATTAATATAAATTTAGAGTTTTATTAGTAAATGGATTTGAATATTACTGAATTTATTCTCAGTGATTTTTAAGCCAGTGATGCACTGGACTGTGTTACTGGCTACTGGGATGAAGTGATGCAATGGGGATCATAATATCTACCATCCATATTGTGTGAGGACTGGAGAAAACAGACACACAGAGCCCCTGGCAGTGCAGGTTACGTGGCTAAAGATCCCCTTCCCTGGGTTCTGTTCAGCTCAGGACCACTGACCACAGCTCCTTCCAGTCCCAGTCCCTGCCCCTGCTTAGGGCTTGCATGTGGGTTTCCATCCCCTGGTTTGGCATACCTCTGGGTCCTTGGGTTCCCTGTCTTCCTTCATCCCGGCGTCAGAGTGGGCTTTTTTCTGGACTCTGGCTATTGCTCTGGGTGTTCTGAGACTCAGCTCCTCCCCTGTTCACGTGCCCGCCCTTCCTTTGGTGGGTCTCTAGAGTTTTCCCCTCCAAGACCCCTAAGGACTGCTGTCACTTGACACCAGCGGCCAGTAAACAGCTTCTTGAGACCTGCCAAATGGATGCCCTTAGGTTTGACAGCAAAAGACAGAAAGTAATTGTTACATCAACAAATCAGACCAATGTGCTTTATTTAAAACATGAATAACTTCTCATAAACAGTAATAGACAATCCCCAAAGTGCACAGCCTCACTGGTGATCATTTTCCAAGAACCAACTGAGATCTGAGTTAGAGGTGTCTGAAAGCTTAATTTTATTTGCAAATCATTGGTGGTATTTTAGCAAATTTCTGCAGAGTCCTGTGTTTCATTAAAGCATACACTGAAAATGCTTTGTTAGCAAATGTAGTTTATCAATACAGTGCAGGTAAGTGTTCACTCACTCCTTCTAGTCAAGAGCTTGGAAACCCACTGTTTCCTTTAGCATCGTAGCTGCTGAGATACTTCGATAAAAGTTTGTACTATAGTGGGGAAAAAGCCTGAGGTTTCTAGTACGACCATACAAACTGTCCTCATGGGGTCTTTTCTAAATTAATGAAACTAAGATTGCGTTATTTAGACTAGCCTGGAACTGTGGATGCTATGATAAAGAGTTAACACTTCATTTTTAAAGTGTAGGCATTTAGAGAAAAATGCCAGTTGCCTAAAGGCATCAATTCTCCTTCATCCAAACTGTAATTAGGCTTTGAATAATCCTTCTCTTTGACGTATAAAATCATATCTTTTAAAGAGAAAAGAAGTCTTAGATTGAGTGCTTTCGACTTCAGTAGAAGTAAAGAAGGGTTCTAAATTAAGACTTGAAACCTTTAAAACTGACAGAGGGAAGAGCCCAAATTGTCTTTGTGTTACCAGTTTTTTTGCATGACTACTCTTAACAATATTATTATTATTAATAATAATAGAGAACAATGATTGAATGCTTAGTTTATACCAGTGACTGTTTCAGGTGCTTAACGTGTATTAATTCATTAAACATCCTCAACAAATCTGTGAAATAAGAACTGGTATTATTCTCATTTTATAAAAGAAGAAACAAAATATGGAGAATTAAATAACTTGCCCAATGTAGTGCTGTATGCTGCTGCCTTCAGTGGGTTTTAGACTATGCTGAACAATGATTCCTGCTGAGAAAAATCACACGCACTAAGATTTTTTTAAAAATTAAAAACCATTTTTGTTACTATTTCCATATTGCTAACTGACTTCCAAATGTCCATAGACCTACATGAAATAATCATTGAGTTTGCAATTTCTGTTAACATGAAAGTTTGTTCCAAATCATAAACTTGTTACTCTGAGAACTTCAGCAAAAGATACTTAACATTTCTGAACATTTCTTTCAAGAAATACGTCCACATGTATTTTTGTGTTGGAGCTGTTGCTGGCACAATGGGAAAATCAAAACAGCCCTTAGACATCATTTCAAAGTTAAACTAACTAAAATAACTTAATTGATGTGAAAATATCATCTTGCTTAAAAAGAATTTGGGCATTTAATGCATACATTTGCTTAATAGTGGCAGTTGGTAAATCTTTTTATCATCCACTCTGTTATATTATAAATGTACCAAAAAAGAATATATTGAGGGTATAAATCTTTTTAAAAAGCTGAACTATGAATTCATGTTTTTTAATATGTTTCTATGTTTTGACCTGGTTATTCAAGTCACAGTGGTCCAAGGAGCACTGATAACGTCTGTGTAACGGTGTGGAAACAACTAACTTGCCCTTTTGATTTATTTCAGGAAAACCATGAGCCAAAGATTGTAACTTGAGAGCCGTATCACTCCCAGTAGCTCAGCTGCCTGGTGGTGAGATTAAAAGTGCACAATCAGATCTTGTATTTCCAGGTACCTGTTGTCATTAAGACAAATGCCAAAAGCGTTCTTGCTACTAAAATAAGTAAAAGGAAGTGTATATATATATACATAGAGAGAGAGAGAGAGAGAAAGAGGGGGGGGGCATAGATACATACTAGTTAAGTTTCAAATGGCAATATTCATTTTTAAATCCTTGTTATGTCATTAAAGTATTAAATAATAGCAACAAATTTTGTTTTCATCCCAACATTTTGGTGACGATGTTAACTCTCAAGACATCTTGTGCAAATGCATTTATCACGACTATGAATCCAAAGAGTAATGTGCCCAAAGAGAAGCAGGCCAGGGTACTAGAGAGGAACTTAAGAATTACCTACTTTAGAAGGTGAGGTTGATAAAAAAAGAAATAATTATCAAATTTATTAATGAAGTGATGTTTTCTCTCATATTGATAAGTACAATCATTTCATTCAGCCTTTTAAATCTCTGGTCTTTGCAGCATTTCACTAAACTGAGAACTTAGTTGTGCTTGGAACTCCAAACCTACATCAATATGTCTTACATGTTTGGCCTTTTCAGTCTCTCAATATTTTGCATAATATGTCTTGGCTGCAATTAAGATGTAAAGCCTCATTTAAACTAATAAATGATTGTTCTCCCCAATTTTCAACAAGCAAGTTCTCCAATTAATAATATGTTCATTGTTCTCTATTTAACAACATTAGTCTCTTTTCCATCTTTAGAATAGAATACAATTAACTTTTATTCAGAGGTTCCAAATGTATGAACTCATTTATACTAATAATGCCTCTGTGGGAAGAAAATAATTCATTTCAACCATATTTCACCAATGATAGTACAAGAGACAGAGCTGTTGACTTCCCCAAGGTCATGCCAAGGTTCACTGGTCAAATATAGAGTCAGAACTCAGTTCTGGTCTCAGCTCCCCATTAATCTATGATTTTGACAATAATACCAAGAATGTGTCAGGACTGGATGAATCATAATTGCCAATCTTTACCCATCACATGTCCTTAACACTCATTATTGCAAAAACGTGAACCAGAACTCTGTGCACTTCAAAAATCTTTTATGGGATGTATGATTTAATTATTGAAATCTCTAACTGATTTAATTAATCAATCACCAGTCTCTTTTCAGTGCTTTTGTTCTGTACCTTCACATTTGTATCCAAAACAGATGGATAAACACTAGGTATTAAAGCCATTTTTTTTGCAGGGAAGAAAAAAAATGAATGCTTGGTACAACTTAATGAAATTCAAATCTAGAAAACATCCAGATCAGAAAGTGAATGAAACAATGTTCCCACCACCACCATCAAGTCGCTGGATAACGCTGAGGTGGGAAGAAAGCAAGAGGGAGCATGCAGAAGGCATTTATTTTAACTATACATGCAAAATGTCTTATCCTTTAAAAAAAAATTAGAGATCAGAAGCAATACAGTAAATCTTCTCAGTTTGATAGATGAGCTCTCTTGGTGTTTGTTGCATTATTTTCTGAGGTTTGAAATATTTCATGTTTTAAAATTTTAGTAAAACGATGTTTTTTAATTTGCATAATGGGAAGATAACTTCTTTTTTAAGTCAGTGACAATGTGTCAGTTTCACCAGAATGTTTCGATCATACATATACATACATATTTGTTTTCATATTCCGAAGATGACTTCGAAAGGACTCAAACTTGCAAAGCTAAACAAGACATCTGCAACCCAGTTAGAGAAAAAAATGAAAGCAAGTACTTTCTGGAAGAAGAAAATTAAAAACAGAACTTGGTTTTCCTCTTTGTGTCTCAACAATTTAACCCTCTGTTTGGAGTTCAAGAGACCAGAAATGTGTCCACGTCTAATATCTGTACTTCGGGGGCTGAGTGCTACCTTATTTCACTTACTCTGTTCTTGGGTAATTCCTAGGTCTTCAGATCTTTGGTGGGCTCACAAATAATTTGAGTTTGTTCAATATCGCTAAAAAAAATGAAGTACAAATAAGAAAAGGATATTCAGGAACAATGAGCCTAGCTTTTGACTGCAGTCAACATTTTGGTTGTGGTATTTTGGAATTTTTAAATGTACAGCTTAAAGGAGAAGGAAGGGGGAAAGATACAAAAAAAAAAGAGAAACAGGAAAGACATGAGCATTGGGGGGAGGGCAGAGAAAAGAATGGTTACAATGAAAAGAATAAAAGAGAAAACTCAAGAAGCAGACAGAGAAGGAGAAGAAAGGAGAAAGGGAAAGGGAGAGGAGATGAGGGGAGGCCAAAGGCCACAAGGGAAAAACGGAAAGAAAATTAATAAAAGGTTTAGTTATTTGGGGAGGCCAGAGTATTTCATCACAGAAAAGAGAAACATAAGAAAACCTTCCTACTGCTCTTTGTTTCCATGCCAGCGTATAAAGGACTATCCTACATTGCCTGGAGTCCTCTAAACAAAACTTTTAAGTGTGCCCGCTCACACATTTTCACCCCTTGGACTGTGATTCCTAGAAGAATGTGATACAGGAAATCGGAATCCATTACATTCTTTCTTACCTTAGATAA
The DNA here is from genome assembly GCF_048564905.1 of Vicugna pacos. NCBI lineage: Eukaryota > Metazoa > Chordata > Mammalia > Artiodactyla > Camelidae > Vicugna > Vicugna pacos. The sequence continues at coordinate 12,303,771 of NC_133000.1, read as the reverse complement.
GTGTATAAGGAGCTATTTCCTCCATTCCAGCAGGATTAGGAAATGAGCCAAAAGTACTGACTGCTAAGAATACGAAGCTGACGAAGTTTCACATTTCAGAGCTGATAAAGTTAAGGCTACAAGCCCCTTCTGAAACCCTGGCAAAGGGCTTGGTAATGTGTTTACATGTCTTATGTTTATGCAAAATTTGTAAAAGAGATTTTTGTATCCATTCTTTCTAAAAGGAACCCCCAAATTTGTATGAGCTCCAGGCCCCAGAAAACTTGGATCTGCCTAGTAATAGGTTATTCAAGGAGACTGTCAAATCTGCTTTAGGAACTTTGAGAAGAAAAATGTGCGGAATACTTCTGGAAGCCCTTTATATGAAGTCTTGCCTGAATATAAGGGGTGGTTAGAAAGTTAGGTAAATTCCAGACCCTTGAGACTGGACTTTTTTTTGAAGATCTTGCAGTCAAAAAGCTTATTTTTTTACGAAGCAATTGTTTAAAATGTAGTCTCATATAATTACTTACCGCTAATGCTCCGTTTCCCATGTTTTGAAAATAGACTTTTCGAGTGTTTCATCCTTTTTTATAGGAAGTTGTGCAATGTTTCAGTCTTTGACATTTCACTATTAAACTCCAGCCCAAAAAGCCTATAATCCGTAAGGCTGTGTCATGTCCCACTGCATTGTATGAATGATAACATAAGCCCAGGACGACTATTACCCCAGATCCCAATGCACAACAAGTGGGTTATGATGCATAATGTAAAAGGTTGAATACTTTGACTGACTTGAATGCTAAAAATGATATAAGCAAGTGCACTTAATACAACCACAATAACCCTCGTATAATACTCTCATTAGTTACACCTTAGGCTTAGAATAATTCATACAACTTGGCATGGATTTCAAGATGAGGGAAGTAAAAGTAAAGGAAGTTGAATTCCAGACCAGGGATGGCCAATAACTGGCATTAATACAACTACCCCTCTTTCCCATCCCAGGGCAGACATTAGTAATCAATCATTCGATTCTTTTCCTCATTCCAGGCAGCCATTACCAATTGATCCACGTGGACACACGAAATAAAACCGAGTTAAGAAACTAGCTCTAGACCAAGAACACATGGTGGTCAGGAGATAACAAGGAAGTAGGCCCACCACCCCCTCACTACTCCCACCCACCCAAATCTGTCACTATTGCTTATTTTGATATCCCTTTTCATATGACTTCATTCTCATAAATACTCTCAGTCAAGAAAAATAAGCCATTTATCCAGTTTATGACTAAAACCTCTCTCCTTTCCTGGTGACACTTTGTGGGTGATGATGACTGAGAATGCTGTCTTCACGCCTGGCTCTCCCCATGACCTCACAGGGTTGATGCAAACGTCTCCACTTGCTCCCCGGGGGCCTGTGCTCCAGGCGTGGACTCCTGCTTTCCCTGGCTCGACACAGGGCTGGAAGCCATCTGTCTAAACATGGAACCCCTCAGCCCACATTCCCGCATTGCTCATGTTCTGCCCCTCCGACAGTCTGCGGCTTTGGGCTTGGCAAACACCAGGGAGACTGCCCAGGGCCCTACCTGTGTTCTGAAGAGTCTTTAGCCATGGAAAATGCAATGTTTCATAACAAGGGGTCTTTTCATCTTCTTGGAGGAGGCTTCCCTTTCATCACATTCTGCTTTAGGAGCAACGGGCCAAGACGGAGAAAGACATAGATGATTCTGAAGGGGGAACCAATTAAATAATGGTGACGGGTGTGTACGTCTGTCTTTCAGCTTAGAAAAGTGCTTACGGAAAGTACTTGGTACCACAAAATGGCGGGTGGGGAGTGGCGCTCCATCTTTCTCCAGTCTCCGTGAAGCTGCCACAGCATCTAGTCAGGGGGTCACCACCAGTGAGCTATCCAGGGACACATTTTGTAACACGGCAAACTTTTCTTCACACCTGTCAGCAAGAATTTCGAGATGCTCCCATTTTAGTGGATTTAGGCTTACGTACAGAACAGTGGTCTCTGGCCAGCTCAACTTATCAACCAGCTAACTCACAAGTAGGCAGTGAAAGGCCAGAGGCCCTGCCATTCCCTTCCACCCCCACCTCCGTGCTAATTCCGTACAAACCCTGGACAGCTGGGTGGAGTGTTAGGAACTTGAACAAGGGATGCTGACTGGGGGAAAGAGAATGGAGTGTCTTCCTGACAAACCTCCTTCTCAAAACCTTTCTGACTCTTCATCCTTTTTTTTAATCAATTTATTTTTTAACATACATTTATTGCATCCCGTATGAAGGGCAGGTACAGGGCTAAGCACCGATTACTATAAGATAAATAACAGTCTGAAAACTAGCTGTAGACGTTCTTATTTCTTAAGCACCTAATATATATAGCAGGTAAATACACATGTATTCCTATTCAACCCTGGGACAGTATTACTCTCACCTTTTTAACAAGGGAGAAAAGGGAGACTCAGAGAGGTGATGTGGCTCAATCTGTGTCTCAGGACTAAAATGTGGCCCAAAGGGATTTGAGCCCAGCGCTGTCCTTCTGGCATATTGCCTCAACCCTCACGGCGAGACAAACACGTGAGAACACGTCTACCTGCCCTGCAGGTGTGCGTGACGCTGCAGGAGCCGTGGTGCACAGCACCATCTTGTTCACGGACTCCTGACAGTCACCTGGTCCCTAAGAGAAGTGAAATGTGGGCGAGCCCTAGCATGGGAGTTGGAAGCTTTGTTTTCTTTCTTTCTTTCTTTCTTTCTTTCTTTCTTTCTTTCTTTCTTTCTTTCTTTCTTTCTTTCTTTCTTTCTCTCCTTCTTTCCTTCTTTCTTTCTTTCCTTTCTTTCTTTCCTTCCTTCCTTTCTTTCTCTCTCTCTTTCTCTCTCCCTTTCTCTTTCTTTCTTTCTTTCTTTCTTTCTTTCTTTCTCTCTCTCTTTCTTTCTCTCTCTCCTTTCTTTCTTTCTTTCTTTCTTTCTAAGGAAGGGCTTCTTTTTTAATATGCATAGGCTCTTTTTCTTTTTTAAATTAAATTAAATTTTTTTAATGGAGATTCTAGGGATTGACTCCAGGACCTCGTGCATGCTAAGCATGCACTCTACCAGGGAGCCGTATCCACTCCCCCAGAAGCATTTTTTTTCTTATTTTATAACAGCTCACAAGTCCCAGAGCAGCCACACCTGCCCAGGTTAATGATCTGTTATATGGTTTCAGTCTTATACAACTTCAGCCCAAACAGCACCCTGATTGGATGGTTCCTGTAAGAAACTTAAAAGGAATGCCAATTCGGGAAACTCATCTGGACAAAAAAGCAAGAGCTACTCAAACCGAAATCCAGCCTGAGGATCCATCACAATATCACTTTTACAAAAGCCATGGGAGAAACAAAAGTATTTCCTTTTGAAACTTAAAGAATAGGGGTGATCAACATTCGGTGAGTTTGCCAGGAAAAACACATAAATAATGCTTTAGAGTAAAGAACTGAATTACACTAATGAATTTTCTTGGCAGTCTCCGTTGTAAAAAAAAAATGTATCAACATAATAAGAAAAGGGAATCCTACAAATAGACTGGTTTAAAAAAAAATCGTTTTACTATTGTAACTGACTCTTATCATTAGGAAACTCCTAACTCAGGAAGGTCCCCTGATCACTTTGGTTTCTTTCCAACATGTGCAGGAAGATGATAGCCCAGTACATGTATCTCTGGGGACTGAGGTTTTTGACGGGCAATATTGATTTTCATTTTAGTACTTGAAAAAATAAAGGGGCATACGTCTGTCTGGGGGTGAGCTGGATAAGGGCAGCAAAACACAGCCGCTCTCACTGGTCCGGGGGCTGCCAGCGCCGGACAGGGGCGGGGCCTGAGTGGCTGTCCCCGCCGCCGTGGGGCTTACGCGGCAGCCGCACTGGCCGTCAGCTGGCTCAGCCGCGGCGGCCGAGACGCGCTCTTCGCCGCAGCGGGCGGCAGGCCGGAGCGCTTGCTGAGGCCGGGATGGCCGGCAGCAAAGCCGCTCATCGGCAGCCCCGTCTCGGGCAGAGGGAGCCCGTGATCGCAGGCTGACATCAGGGGCTGAACTGATGCAGTGTTTTCTTTTTCCAGAGTGGAAAAACTGAATAACCTGTGTTTGTTGTTTGGCTATTTTAGGTGCGGCAGAATGTTTAAACGTTGATTTCACAACTTTCTGCACATGTTTATACAGTAGAAGATTTTATATGAAGACAATCTTTTTCTTAACAAAAGACTCCCTCATCGTTTGTTTGGTTGTTTTTGCTTTTTTGTTTTTAGATTCCACATGTAAGTGGTATCACACAGGGATAACTGAATCACTATGCTGTACATCAGAAAGTAACACAACACTGTAAATCAACTATATTTCAGTTAAAAAAAAAAGATTACCCCCCCTAATATTGATGACTGACAGCTGGGGCTTTCCCACATTTCTTCAGCTCAGTGTCTATCTCATCCCAGCCCCTCCAGTGTGTCACCCACATGTGGTTCTTCCAAACTTTCCTGCTCAAAAATCTCCAGGCTCAAGACTTGTCCTTGAGGGACCTCACTCAGAACGCTCTCTGAGCCACTTAACCACCCAGCCTCTTTTGGCTCTCAGACCTCCCCTGGTTGTGCAGAAAAGCACAGCTGAGCAACCTGACCTCCAGATGGTGGCCACCAATCTGCATTCAGCTTCCTCCTTTAGCACTTGATCTGTCCCTCCCCTCCCCTCGACCTCCAACAAGTGAGCACAGACACCTCTGCTTCTGCTGTGACTGATGGGACAATGTCTGATTGACCACTTGCAAAGTGGCATCTGTTCAAGACACACAGCTCCAGCTTGACCTCAGAAGCCCCCACCAGTGCAGTTCTGCCATGTGCTTTCTGATCTACGATCATGAATAAGAGTCATGCCTGAGAAATGCCCTGAACCGTCGGAAAAGAATCCAGAATTAACATTACCCTGGAAACGGAGTATGTAATTAATCAAGCACAGAATGCCAGATAATATTAAAATTGTAAATAGAAATAATAATTGATGCTTCCTTTTTGTCATTATGGCCTTGCTCTCACAGAAAGAATTATTTCCTCAAAGAGCCATGCAGGCTGTGTCCTATGATGGCGAATATTACACTTTTCAGTATTTATCTGATGGTGTGTTCCAGGATCTTTGATTAAAACAATGGAAGAGATGTCACAGAGTATTACCTGAGTTACTGCCAAACAAGGAGCATTTGGAATGGTTAAGTCTTCAAAGAAAATAGAAAAGGAACAGGTTTTGATCTTTATTGGGTGCCTGGCACTAATCTGAAAGGGCAAGTAGGGGCTGAAATGGGTGGAATGATCCATCCTTGGCTCCTCCTCATTCGTCACATCTTGTATCCAGTCCTACATGGTCATGTCTCGCCCCTTTCACTGCCACGTCTCCTCCATCATTTTCCCTCCGGACTACTTCTGCACCCACCTGCTGGCCTCCCCACTGTAACTCCAGTCCCCTCTCCACCTGTTGTCAATGTGCAGCTTTTTAAAGCACACATCAGATGACCTCACATGCTTCTGCCAGGTGCCTGTCTCCACGCTCACTCCCAAAGGACACCTGATTTCTCCTTATTTTTCAGGTCTTAGCTTAAATGACATCACCTTCTCTAAGTAGGTGCTCCTTATTATTCTGTCTCCTTGCTCATTACTTGTTGCTTATTTGTTTGCTTTTCCAGGTAATTGTTTGCCTCCCTCCAGAGGCTATAAGCTCCTCAGGGCAGAGGGCATGCCTGTTTGTTCACCACAGGGTAGCCCAAACCCAGCATGGCAATTGGTATGTACTAGGCAGCCAATAAGCGTGTATTGGATGAATGAGGAAGGAGAACCTGAATGGGGTGTTGATGGTGGGGAGGATCTGGCACTTGGGGCTTAAGGTGGTGTAATTCACATTGGGAAAAGGGCAAAGTGAAGATGAAATAATACAAGAGAAAAAGAGATGTGGGAAAATGGCATGTGTGTGAGGGCACTAGGGGCAGGCCAAGGCCCAGACGGTTTGGGCAAGGAGCAGTGTGAGGTAGTCTGAGTAAAGCAGGCCAGGTGTGGTGGCCTCGCCGTGGCCTGGGCTCCACCCGCTGGTCTGGTACTGTGTATCTTTCAAGGGTGCCGTCAACGTGGATCTCACATAAGCTAGAGTGACAAATCCCAGAGAGAATGCCATGATCAGATTTCGAAAGCATGTGTCCCCAGGTGCATACCATTACACCCGTGGAGACATTGCACACCCAAAGGGTGATATTCCATCCTTCAAAAGACGTGTTCCTCACACCCCCTCACAGGGCTGTTCCATAAAGGATTTACAAAGAAGATCTGACAGAAACATTTGGAAATGCAAGTACCTTCAGAATGCAAGTATCTACCCTCAGGCGCTCCTGGCTACAGTAGTGATACGTAACCCAGCCATTTACTGGCAGTATGGAGTTGGAGGTGAGAACTAGCTGGGGACTGGAGGTGTCACTGAGACTCCATTTAATTTTCTGCCTCTGCTACTGACATGGAATGAAAACACCAGAGCAACAGAATACCTGGTCTATGAGAAGTCTCCAGGGAGGAATAAATTACGGTGTTTATGGTAAATCTGATCTTTGTCATGGGATCTCCAGCCTTATTTCAACACATTAATCCTATAGTAAAAAGGCCAGGTGGATGGGATACAATCCTTGTATTCACAAGTGTTTCAGATCGCAGCCAAGTTTTCACTGAATTGATCAAAGGTTATCTCACACCCAAGGGACCAGGTACGGATGTTGGTCAGGAAAAGTGAGCCTGGGGTGATGGTATCGGGTTGAGCTTCTTAGGCCAAAGGAAAGTCCCTGACCCGGGAAAAGAAAAGCTAACAATAAAACTGTAGAGGAACAATCTTGGCCTTTATCCCTTTGATTTGAAAGGCCAGGTATGGGAGAGTCGTGTTGGCTTAGCTCCCAAAATGTTTATTAAGCTCCTGCGGAGAATGGTATCGGAATTTTAAGTACAGTATTGTATGAGTTGCTCACCTGTAGGAAATTGTAGACAGATCCAACAGTCCCTGAACCATTTACCCCTTTCAGCTAACTGACTAGAGGTTCACCCCTCCACTCTAGCATGTTCTGACGTGGGTGTGCCAGTGAGCAGTGCACAAAAGGCACACGCCCCAAAGATCAGGGGGGTCTAATCCAGAGCGTTATGTGAAGAAATACTAAAAAAATCTGGAAGGCATTACAGACTAGGCATTAGAGTTTGAGATGCTGGATTCTTGCAGTGTTTCGGGGCTAGACAAGTGATTTGGTGCAGACAAGTGTGTTGAGAGTGTCCAAGGGAGGGCTTGGAAGAGCACGGGGCAGAGAGTGAGATGACTCTGGCCAAGGAAGTCGCATCTCTGTTGCTGAAGTCTGGATTCATTCGTTGTCAAGGGCTAGAATCAAGAGCATCATACTTGCCCCCCAGAGACAGTCGCTCTCTAAAATGCGCAGGTTCCAAGCCCAGGCTTCACTGTGAGAAGACTGCTTCCTCCCCAACCTCTGAAGGCCTCCCCAGCCCTGCACTGACTGTGAGAGGGTCTGCTCACGGGCTGCAGACTATCGTCTCCATTCATACTCACCCGCTTCCCTTAGCGATGCCCGGTAGTCTTAACTTATCTTTCAAGAGGTGTGCCCTTCCGCTGGCTTCCACCCAAACACTGTCTCCATTTTCTTCAATAGCCCAATAAACTAACAACAGCTTCCTCCTCAAGAACTCTGGCTACCGCATATTATAAGAACATTTTTTTAATAAAAAGAACATTAAAAATATTCCATACCCTGTGGCTGACATATTACGGTAGACTAAGGTCCCAGAACCCATTAAGTTCCCACAGTAAGTATTATGCAATGTCACTGAATCTATTCACAAGTATTGCTGGCAGAAGTCTTGGTTTCTTTCCCCACATGGCCGGCGATTACAATGCTACCTGCAGAGGCCACAGCTCTAGGAAAATGGTACCAAAGCAGGGAGCCTGTTCACTAAGTGATGAGCATCTGATGGGCGAGGGAGAGCATGTTCTCTTTGCAGAGTTGGCTGACTCTGCATACAGAGGGATTTAGGCAGGAACGGGGTCACTATGATAAGACTTATTCTATCCATCCTTGGAAACATTGGGTAAATGCTGCCCAAGGTGGGTAACAGGATATATAATTCCATCGCACAAATTTTTCTGGTGAAGTTCCAGATCTTGGCTGTGTTGATCTCGGATCTTAGACCTCTCTCATGCTGAGAGGAGTGGGGATGTGAACGGCACCCAGGAGAGTAACAGCTGGCTTAGGGCTGGTCATCAGTCAACACCCAAGCTTCTTGTGTAGGAACGTGATACACTACCTCCTTCCACAGCATCTCGTTTTAACTGCCTGTGTGTCTTAATTTACTTCCATCAGGTCAGGGTTGTTTTTTTTTTTTAATTAAATTTGTGAATGGGACACAGGCCCTGCTCTTTAGGGAAAGTTTCCAGATTAATAATTTCTCAATTAACTGAACTGGGCTAGTGTCAGCTCACAGATGGGAGGGTTCTCCCCTTGACTTGCACAACACCTATTTATGTCAGACAAGCCCAGTAGACACATTATCTTTTAAGAGGCATTTCTATTGGCTCCCACCCAAATGCACTCAAAAAATTTTTTTCAACTCACACACTTTTAAGTTACCTTTACCCTTTGAATTGCCATTTAATCTAGTCTCTTCTCCAGTCTCTGTATCTGGCCATTTTGGTTTTCCCACCAATTTGGCTACTTAAAATGAAGGTTCCCATCATATCCTGACTCTCAAAGCTACAACTAAGATCTTCAATCATGCACAGTAACATAAGAGTTCTCTGTTTTGTTGTTGTTGTTCTTCTCTATATATATTTTTTTCTTCTTTAAAAATTTTGTTTTGTTTTGTTTTTTTTGAGGGGGGGTAGGTAATTAGGTTTGTTTATTTATTTACTAATGGAGGTACTGGGGATTGAACCCAGGACCTCATACGTGCTAAGCATTCACTCTATCACTGAGCTATACCCTCCCCACTGGATTATCCATTTTTAAAGCAAACTGCACATCCAAAGCAGCAGGCAGAGTATCTCCAATCAGTATGTCCCCTTTTTATGTCACACCTGTCACCTGTACCCTGCTAGGGGGCTCCTCCAAAGAACAGCCTCCTCCCTGATAGAGAGAATCTCAAAAGCACCCTCTTTCTCGCAGGTTAATTCAGACATGAATTGTCAAACTGACAATTGTTTAACTCAAGTTTCTCCCATTCTTACTCAGTTTTTCCTTAATCTCACTCAGAACTCCACCTGAAGAATATACATGGAGAGACTGTCTAGTCTTTTACTATCATCTTGGTTCGAAGGACCTACGTGCTTCTTGAAATTTTATATAAACAAAAAGCACCACAGGCAAAACCGTTGGACGAAAAGCAATATATCATACAATACAGTGCTTTCTAAACCTAGTTGATAACAAATCACCTGGAAAGGTTTTAAGGATGGAGATTCCTAGCTTTTATCCTGCAAAATTCTAATCCAGTAGGTGTGAGATGGAGTCAAGGAGTCTGTGTTCTTACAACCGTCCCCCTCCCAAATAATTCTGACTACCAGCGGGGTCTGGGATCCAACCTAACGTATTATTACATTTCTAGAATAGTAACTCTGACTTTCTGGGGTTTTTGTTTTGCTGTTTTAAACTTTCTATTTTGAGATAATCATAGATTGACTTGCAGTTACAAGAAATACGAAGAGATTCCACACAACCTTTACCTAGTTTCCTTCAGTCATAACATCTTGCAAAAGCCATACAGGTCAATATCACAACCAGAACATCAACACTGATGCAATGCACCATCTTGTTCAAGTGGTCCCAGTTTTATTTATACTTATTTGTGTTTGTGTGCATATTTAGTTCCGTGCAATTCACTTATGTATGGATGTGTCTGTACCACCACAGTCAAGATACGGAGAAGTCAAATTACATCCCTTGTGTTGCCCCTTTACCTGCAACCCTCTCCCCTTCACCCTGGCAACCACTAATCTGTTCTCAAGTTCTGTGATTTTTTTCCACTTAAAAATTTTGTATAAATCAAATCAAGCAGTATATGTGAAGGGCTGAATAATGGTCTCCCAAAGATGTTCACATCCCAGTTCCTTGAACCTGTGAATACATTAGCCGACACAGTGTAAGATACTTTGCAGATGTGATCGTGTTAAGGATCTTGAGAGAGGGAGGTTATCATGGATTATCTGCATGAGTCCAGTATAATCATTAAAGTTCTATTAAGAGGGAGGCAAGAGGTCAGGGATACAGTAATAGGAGGGGTGATGATGAAGGCAGAGGTTGGGGGGATACAAGGAAAGGGCCACAAGCCAAGGGATGTAGACATTCTCTAGAAGCTAAAAAAGTCAAGGAAATGGATTTTCCCACAGAGTCTCTGGAAGAAACCAACCCTGCCAATACTTCGACTTTTTTAAAGTTTTAAAGCCTGATTTTGGATTCCTAACTGCCTGAGCTATAAGATAATAAATTTGTGCTGGTTAAGCCACTAAATTTGTGGCAATCTGTTGTAGCAGCAACATAAAACTAATTCAGCATGTAACCTTTTAGCGTATTGGATTTCTTTCCCCTCAGCATAATTTCCTTGAGATTTACCCAAGCTGCCGTGTGAGTCGATGGTCTGCTCCTTCTTACGGCTGAGTAGTAAGCAGTCCACGGTGCAGACGCACCACCATTTGTTTATGCATTTTCTTACCAAAGAGCACTTGGGTTGTTTCCCCTGTGGGGTTATTACAAATCAAGCTGCTATAAACATTCATGTATGGGTTTGGGTATGAAAATAGATTGCATTTCTCAGGGATGAAGGCCAAAGGCTGCGATTGCTGGGTCAAGTGGTAATTGAGTATTTCATTTTATAAGGAACTGCCAAACTGTTTTCCAGAGTGGCTCCTCATTTAAAATTCCCACCAGTAATGTCCAGATGACCCAGCCTCATCTCCATCATTGGGTTTTGTCACTTTTTTTTTTTTAATTTTAGCCATTCTGGTAGGTATGTAGTGATACCTCATTTGGGTTTTAATTTTCATTTCCCTAATAACTACTGACGCTGCCTATCTTGTCATACGTGCACTTGCCCGTAAACCCCCTGTGGTGAAGTGTCTGCTCCTGTCTTTTGCATATTTTCTAACTGAGTTATTTGTTTTTTCGCCACTGAGTTTTAAGAGTACTTTATGCAGTCAGGATACTAGTCCTTTGTCAACATGTGGTTTGCAAACATCCTTCCCTAGTCTGTACCCTGTGTTTTCCTCCCTACAGGGTCTTTCACAGAGCAAAACTTTTCAATTTTGATGAAGCCCATTTTATCAGTTTTATTTTTACGAATCATGCTTTTGGCACCAAGACTAAGAACTTTTGGCCTATCTTTAGATCCTGAAGCTTTTTCTCCTCCGGTTTTTTTTTTTCTAAAATCTTTACAATTTTACACTTCATTTTTAAGTCACTTGGAATTAATTTTTGTATAACGTGTGAGCTTTATGTTGAGGTTCAGTTTTTTTAACCTACAGATGTCCGATCGCTCCGACAACACTTCTTGAAATGGCTCTCCTGTGTTGAACTGCTTTTGAACTCTTCTCAAAGAAATCAAAGGAGCACATTTACGTGGGTCTTTATCTGGTTTTCTGTTCTGTTCCACGGTCCATCTGTCATACCACATTGTCTTGACCCCTATCACTCCACGGTGAGCCTTAATAAGGGGTCCAGTGGTTCTTCTGTCTTTAATCTTCTTTGTCAAGATATCTATTCTAGGGTTTGCATCATAAGTTTAGAATAAGGTCATCTATGTCTACAAAAACTTTGCTAGTATTTTGATAGGAATTACGTTAAACCTATAAATCAATTTAGGGAGAATTGATAGCTTTACTATATTAGATTTTCCCATCAATGAGCACAGTATAACTTTCCATTGAATTTAGGTATCTTTGGATTTCTCTTATCAGCATTTTATAACTCTCAGGATACAGATCCTGCACATTTTTTAAAAAAAAATTTACATGTAAATATTTTACTTTGGGGGGATTTTCCTCATAGACAATCACGTCATATGTAAGCGGGATCGTGTGATGGCTTTTAAAGCCAATCAAAAAATCCTAATAGAAAACATAAAGGATTTGGGACTAAAGAGTGTTGCCGCATCATGGTTTGGAAAGACTAGTGACTGCCCCATGGAAACAGAAAGGCAGAATTTAAAACAAAGCAGAAAACAAAAACGAGCACTTGTCTCTCTACTCAAATACCCGGGAAAAACTGTCTACCCCACCACACCGTGTTTCCTCTAGGTTGAGCTGGTAGCCATGTCACAAGATTAAATAGTAGCTTGACTTTGATTCCCATAATTGAAACTGGCCCCATCAAGCATGACTTACACTGTTCTGCTTTGTAGACAAGGAAGTTTGGGCAACTGTGAAACTGACATTTCACTCTGTTGGGGCATCTTCTTACCCCGAGGAGGGTCCCAGAGTATCAGCAGCTATGTTCATCTAAGCAGGACTCAGACCTAGTCTCTTGGGCTCTGGAGGTGACAGCGGAGAGTCTGAGACTGAGTGTCTCCTCAGAGTCGTGTCAAAAACAGACACAAAACTCCTGACATTTAGTTTGCCAACCCAGCCACCAGACCGCATTTCCTCCTTGTAATTTCCATTCTGTCCTTCACATAATTACATCAATGCTTCACTGTGTTTATGACACATGGCGTCGATTAAAGCGCTGAACGTGAAGTGCTCTGCCTGAGAAGGCAGTTACTTTGAACAATTGTTTCAGTTGGATTGAAAGGTGATGTTAAGCACATTAAATCCAAGTTCATATATTAATAAGGCTTCAGGGCTGTCTCCCAGATCCAAGGGCAGGGATACCACACGTCCCCAGGAAGGCCCTGGAACCAGGCTTTGGAAATCTGTCAGGACCGCCTCTGATTCTTGTCTCTTCTCCCAAAGCCTTACTTCAGATTTATCTTTATCTTTGTCTCTGTCTCTGTCTCTCTCCCTTTGCCTCTTTCTTTCTCCCCACCTGTCCCCTCTTTCCTTTCTCAATCTCTGTAGTCTTCTGCGCTGGAATCCAGGTGATGAGAACCATGGCTCCAGAAATGTACCCATTACAGACCTATCCATTGGAGAAGACTGGGTCTCCCTCTGCCCGTGACCCCCAGGAAAGGACTCTGCGCAGCTCTGTTTGATTCTGGGGTCTATACTGAGACCAAACGTTGAGGCCAGAAGAGTGGGCTTATTGTACAAAAAGACTCAGGAATTATTAAAGGGTAATTTAGGTAAAAAATTCAGTACTGTCTGCATGGAAAAAAAAAGAGTTAGCTACTAATTCTTCATTCCATCATAAACTTGGAAACAGAAATTCCCTAACTCTCTATTAAGTCAGTTGGTTTGCATTTAGGTTGAGTTTTACCACACTGTCAAATCTTTCACACCTAGACTCACAGCCCAACAGACTGGTCACAGTTTTATTTCTACACTAACACTGCAATCCTTGAAAAATCAGAGTATTGGGATTTTAAGCAACATGGCTTAGACAGTAAAGACAAATTTAGTGAACTGATTAAAAAATCTCTGGCACCTAAGAGGAGTAAAAGATATTGAAAATTATCATAAACCAAGGGTTTTAAGTCTCCTTTTCCAGATTGTGTGACCTAAAATAGAAAATCCTTTAACCTTTCTACTTCTTTCTTAATTTATGAAACAGAAAAGTAACATCCACTTGGTTTGTCTTCTAGTATTTTTGCAAATATCAAATGAATTAGCGTCTGTAAAAAAATGGCTTATAAACCAGAGAGCACTGTAAAATCATGGTGCTACAATTATGCTTGTCTTGGGATTCATGTTGCTGAAAAAAAAAATCCTATAAAGTTTCTTGTGTTTATTTATTTTGATGCAAGGAGAAGTAATTTATATAAATGTTCACACTTATTTTAACAAGACTTTCTTCAGGTTATTTGGGGCAGAAAATATTGTCATCACTTTGTTGGAGGCAAAAATGAGGACTTAATAAAAGTACTTGCCAAACGTCACATAAGTGGTCATGGAACAGGACCTTCTGGCTAGGATGTGATATTAAAGAAACCAGTGTCAAAACCTAGTCTAGGTCGTCATCCTATTTACATTACAGGAGAAAGGTGTTTCTTAGTATCAAACATTCCCAGGAAATGACCCCAGAGCCAGTGCTTCTGGAAGATGGAAGCATGCAGGTCAAGAGCAGCAACCTGAATTTCATTGCTCACCTTGCTCTGTTTCTTCCTAACAAATGGAAGGCAGCACTCTGCTTGGTAGTTTGGGCCCTCCCTCTCCTTTTTCCAGGATCCCTGCAGCTCTCCAGGCCCCTGGGAACTCTGCAAACGACGGTGCTCCTAGGACGAAACTGTGTGCTCTGAAGTCAGAATGCTCTCTGGGGTGCATTCAGGCTCCTCCCGATTGGTACAAAAATCCCCGGGATGCGGGAAACAACAAGGTACCTCCCTAATGCCTGAGTTTTATGGAGTGAGGAATTTGATTTCTGCAGGAAAAGTACCCATTAGAGAAGAGAATGTTTTTGCCCATGTCCTCTTTTAAAAGACGAGCAGAGCCATACACCACTTTTACAAAAGCCCTCTCCGAGAGGCAACCTGCTATTCCAACACGCCTCAAAAGTGTGTCTAGTTTTAACTCCGTTGCCTCAGACTGTGTGGCTGAAACTGAAAAAGGGCTTTCCCTCCTGTGTCCTGGCTCCGCCATGTCTGTCATCAGTCATGGCGAGCAGCCTTTGTTTATTTTTCTTCTCTTTAATAACTGAAATAGCTCTGAGAAGGTCCCAAACTGGAAAAACCAAAAGCCATTTCATGGCAGTGGGATCATTAAAAGCATCTGTCGTTCTTCGCTTATTAGGGAGCACCGTACGTGAGCGAGCCCAAAGGACCAGCCTGTGTTCATCTGCCATCAGCACAGGTATCCCAGAGTCACTCTGCTATGTTAGCTTAATTGGAACATTGTTGAGAAATACAGGTTTCCAATGAGAAGGGATTGAAAGTCCAGCTAAGTCACTCCAAATAACATATGGCTTTTTCCTACGAAGATTAAGAACAGTTTATATGCCATTTGTTTTCCAAGGACAGGGGTTTTTTTGTTTTTGTTTTGTTTTTGTGTGTGTGTTAAACTGAAATCTAAAGTAAGGTACATTGATTTACAGGAAATTGTTCCTTTATACACGAATTCATCATTTACAAATACTATTTCAGGGGCCGGATTGAAGAAAGGCTTACATTTTTCAAGCCAACGATGTCATCAGCCGTCTCAGTATCTGTTTATAAACAGTCCTTCCCAATCTGAGGATCCAAGGCTCACAAAAATATTTGTTTTAAATCGTTTCAAATAAGCAGCATAGAATTCAGCCTTAGGGCTCGCTTCCAGGGAAAGCTGTATTCACTTACATTTCACAGAAAAAGAGAAGGGCGGGTGAGGGTGGCGAGAGCATAAAAGGAGTTAGGAGGTTCACGCCATTTTCCTCGGAAATTGGTGTTGGCTCCTACTAAAAAGAAATGATGTGTGTCCCCATCTCCTTTAATGTGAGAACTTTGAAAATCCCCCAGAATTTTCCATTTGCCACTCTGAGCTCACAGACAGCCCTTTTATTGCCTAGTATATTTGTTTGCAGATCTTAAAATGTCCATATGTCATGGAAGATATGAGCCCGTGATGACAGGCCCTGAGACGTGTCCAAAACCCACTTTTCCAGGGCCCAGTGCCTGCGGTTCAAATTTAAGGGTGATGCATTCCTTGAGGGGAATCAACAGCGAGCATGGCCAGTGGCTGGGACAGGGCTCCGTCCTTTCTGTTTTGCCCGAGATAAGATTGCAATCAGATCGAGACCTTCTCCATTTCCCATTCTCCTAATCCAAAGCCTTTTCTTCTTGTGGTGGGGAAAGTTTTCTGCTTTGGGGGAAAGGGCTCAAAGAAGGAAAATGTGTTGCGAGCACCAAGAGGCGGGCGGATTCCCCGTCTTCAAGGGACGTGTCCACCTGCTGCGCGTCCTTCGGGATGTGGGGTTATCAGCTAGTAGAGACACAGTGGCAGGAAGTGTAGGGGAGGAAGGCACCTATTTTACTTTTCTCTGTGTCTTTCCTCTTGAGTTTCAAAGAAAAATATTCAATATCCAATGCATGTGTAGTTCAAAAAGCCTGATGCCTTCCTGGAAGCCACAAACACTTCAACTGTGACCAAGAAGCACCACAGTTTTGAAATTCCATGGAAGGTGACTGTGGCAGGGAAGGCATTTCCTGATATTCGACCAGGATGCTGGTGACTCAGATTTCATCTGCCTTCACCTTGGCTATCTAATCCTATGCCAAAATGAAAAGAATGCGGGCGTCAATCGTCAGCCTCCGTTCTGAAAGCTTATTGTTTTTTATTTGCATTGCCTTGAAAAGAAGGTTTGATCTGGGTTGGTTTCTAAATCAGTACTTCATTATGCTTTGCTCGCCTGTGCCCGATCTCAGCATTGGGAGCGCAGGTACTATCACGGGCAGAGGAAGGCAGTATCGGTCCCCTGGCTTCATTTAGGGCACAAGGAACAGTCCCTCTAACCCCACCCTCTGCACAGTCCACAGCCGACTCCACCTGAGAGAGAAGGAAAGGGCGAGGGAGGCCTCTGCCCCCTCCCACCCTGCCCACGTTCCCCAAATACAACCATCAAGCTCCTATGCCCGTGGCTTCCGCGTCAGGGAGCAAAGATCCGCCTTGTTCTGCTTTCCAGACAAACTGGACGGTTCTGATCCGTGACTCCTTGTGTTTTACTCGGTCCTCCCCAGAATCCCATCCTGTGCATTCTAGGACCAAGTTAAAAACTGCTCATTAAGACTGTGTTTGCAAGAAGCAACCAGATAACCATTTTGGCTTAACTGTCTGTGTTAATTCAAACAATCTATTTGGTTGGGGAGGAAAGAGGCTTTTGTTTGTTTTAGTTCAGGTTGTTTTTTTTTTTAACTCTTAATTAACTAGGTTTTGGGGGGGGTTAAGCTGAATTTGCATAATTGAATTTACCTGAATTCTTAAAAATGGAATCCCATATATTTCCACTTCCTTCATCTTTTTTGCTTCTTTTCCTTCTTTTTGATTATGTCACATTCCTGTTTACAGACTCACATAAATTTCTCTTTTTTTCTCCTTTCTTTCAGGGTAAGACACGATAGGTTTGGGTTTTGCATTCTTTCATTTCAAGCCTCATGGACTTTAATTCTCTACCTAAGTGATGTTACCTCTGGCCCAGAATGGCCTCAGATTGCTCCATTTGTCTCTTCCAAACCTTTTTTATATATTATACTATGAAGACACCCTAGGAGGTAAATTAGTTTCTATTTCCTTCATTCCACAGATGGGGAGGCTGAAAGCAGGGAGAGACTGTGGGTAGAGACCAAACCAGAGGTAAGCAATGATTCAAACTCCCAGCCGTTGCTTCTCACACAAGGGAGTCCAGCCGCCCCCCAAGTTCTCCATCGAGTCCCAGTGACTAGTAGTCCCTTTGAGGACCAATTTCTTCCAATTTCTACATGAGAAGATGCTCTATTCCAAAGCCCTGGGCACCAGACCTCTCCTTCATTGTACACTGTTATGCTGGGACCCCATTTGGGTCCAGATAAAATTGTTCTTTAATTGGTCTTGGGTGGTTACTGTTTCAGGATCCCCGACCTCCTTCCTCCCATCCCAGATCCCCAAGAGCCAAAAAACAACATGTTCCCTTCTGCCTGCTATTTCTTTATTTAACCTTCCTGCCAATCAGACGCTTACCATCCCTTTCAGGTCACGACAGAAAGTTTTAACTGTGGCGATTAGCACAGCTCATCAACAGCTACAAGAACCTGCTGGAATTTTCCTCAGAAATCAGTGCACTCAGCTGTGACGAGCTGATTGCGATAATGAGCTGCAAGATGGAAATTAAGGAATAATAGAATGGATGTCTTTTTTTCCCTCCCACTAAGACACAAAAGCAAAGGGAAAACGAGAAGAGGGAGGAAACTAGGATCGAAAGTTTGTTTCCTAAGACATTCCTCGCTTAATTTTTTTCCCACCTAAATCTGGTTAACCCACCTCCGTCCCCGGCTTTTGCAAATTTCTACCAGTTGTGGCTTCCACCGGGCTGACGAAGAATATCTTTGGAGGAATGTGACTTGAATTTGTCTTTGGCTGCGAGTCTTAAAGGTTCAGTGCCAACAGCTTTTCTCCAAATCCCTTTTCCTTCCACCCCTCCTCTTCCGAAGGATCGGCTTTACTGCTGGCTTTTGTTTGGCCCCGGTACATTGTGTTAGATGTCCGGGCTTTAGTTGTTGGCACGCAGACACGACGCACGGTGCTCATTTGCCATTGTCCCCCCAGGATTCCAGAGGCATCTGGGCCACCTGGCCCACTGTCCCTCTCAGGGGCACCCAGGCTTCCCACCTGGGGACCCAGTGAATCAAAACAAATTCCCACGGTGCCACGTCCCGGCCCAGCCCCCATCCTCAAAGCAGGATGGAGCTGGGTTAAGAGACAGGCTGTCTTGGAGATTTTGTTCTCTAAAGAAACAGCCCATCTCTTAGGGAGACCAACAGAAGTGGAAATCTTCATCGTTTTTGCCTTTTCACACAGTGAACTTCAATTATGAGAGCGTGAGGTTGCAGTGGAGGCTCAGGGAGATGCTGGGTGCACAGATGCTCTGTGCACGTGCGTGTGTGTTGTGTGTGTGTGTGTGTGTGTGTGTTACTAAGGTGGATGCTAGTGAAGAAGATACAATTTCTGGTAAATATCTCAAAAAAGTTCTTTTGCAGTTGCAGGCTGTTCACATTCAAGACACTTTAAATGCAGAGGCAACACTTTCCTATCTTAATTGACCCTGTGGCTTATTTACTGAATTGTCTTTCATCTTAATGGGTAACTTAACGTAAAGGCCCACATTAAACTTTTATGGTGTTTATTGCCCAGATAACTACACCGCTCACCTCCAAAATACAAAGCATGTCCATATTTACCTACATAAATCAACAGCTTGAAATGAAATACATATATGTGTGTGTGTGTATATATATATATGTATATAGTCATCAACAGCTTGAAACTAATTAAAAGTGAGGCATAAATTGATCAAGTTTCACATGAAAAATATTGCTTTCCAAATGTCATTTAAAATACATATATAGTAAAACACATATATATGTATACACACACACACACACACACACACACACACACATATATAGAAAAAGAGAGGGGGGAGGGAGAAAACATTAACGTTGTGTGCACATTTCCCCTTTTCTCATCTAGTTTTCTGCTATTTTCTTCTTGCTTTACCAGTGAAAGACCCCACTGAAGAGACAAGGCAGCTGAGCGATGGGGGAAAAGCCCTGGACTGGGTCCCAGGGGTCTCCCCTACTACCCTGCCCCAGCAAGGCTGGGTTCCGCTTCTTCAGTGACCTCACATTGGCTCCGTGGGTCACTCCTCCCTTATCCTCACTAGGAGTCATCTTATGAGACTTGAGACTCTTCCCTCCTCCAGAGCCACACTGCTGACGGGAGTCCTGTCCACAGCTCCATCTCTCTAACACTGGCGAGGTCTGCTCAGGAGTCCAAAGTCTAGACTACGTGTCTAAGTCCTTCAGTGCACTCGTCTCCAGGACAGATAGAAAGAGAACACCATCACCTTTGTCCAACATGTCTAATATTACGTACCGCCAACCTCCTTCCTTTCCCGAGTTAGAGCTTCACCTAGCATCACCCCTCCTCATCCTGCTTTCTCTGTTTTATCTTGTATCTAGCAGTCTCCCCCGCACGCAGTATCACACCTTCACCCTTACAGAGGCAACGGCCACCTGCATGCCTTTTACTCTCTATGAAGATTCTTGAAGAGCTGGAGTAGGGAGGAGAAGGGCAAGAGAAAAATAGAAGGAACGAGAGTCCTCCAACTACCCGCAAACAGGTCCTTTAAAAAAGTGAGTTGTCTCCAAAACCTTCAACATTAAAAAAAAAGCATATGATACATACCGCTGTGAAGTTTTAACAGTTTCCCTTTTAAGCCAAGAGGAAACAATGTTTGGGAGCCAAGAATTTAGAAGCATTTGTCTTAATGGATAAGTGCATCAAACAGCATTCTATTCCAGTGGTTCTCCACCAGGAGCAATTTTGCTCTGTACTCTGACCCCAACACACGTTGGCAACGTCTGGAGACTTTTTTGATGGGCACAACTTGGGGGGGTGCTACTGGCATCTAGTGGGTAGTGGCCAGGCACACTGCAAAAAATTATTTAATGCACAGGACAGCTCCCCAGGACTAAACATGATCTGGTACCAAATGTCAATCATGCTAACATCGGGAAATCCTCCTCTATCTTCTTTAGACAAACAACAAAAAGAGTAGGAACTGACTCATTAGGAATTGTCTCACAATCCTTAAAATGGGTCATTTCAACTCCAGACGAGTCACCTGCTCAGGGCTGGTCTCCTGGAGACAGACGTCAAGAGTCCAGTCTTCCTAGTCCTCTCTCCTACACTCTTTGCCTTCTTAACTATTCCAGTTTCTCGAGGCGCCATCTCCCCAAGTAACTGGACTAATTCTGCCCCCTACCTATGATTTAAACAGCTGGAAGTTTGACTTGATACATAGAAATCAGGAGTCCTGAGGAAGCAACAACCTGTGCAGACACTTCAAAATAGCTTGGCTCAAAGAGTGTCAAGTGTCACTCTAATCATGAACATCAGGGAGTTCAACGTTCCAAGTAGAATTTGAAGATCTGACAGAAAGTCCTTTGTTGGTTTGATCTTACACGAAAATCAGAGTTAGAGGCAGTCAAGTTTATACCACTGATGTGTAAAAATTTTCAATAAGAACGCCCTCTCCCTCATTTTAACGTTGAACCATCACTCCCACAGTGTTTTGGTCCTTTACACCAATTAACTACGATCACACTATTGCTTCACTCTCTTTTTTTTTTTTTCCTCCAATATAATGTGGGAAAAAGGCTTTTGTGGACATTCCTTCTGTGAATATTTGCATTTTTGAACATTATCTGAGCGGCACCATGCTCCTCACACAATTGAAATCACAGAGGCTTGCAGGTGGCAATCAGGGTAAGTTCATACAGACAGGAATTACTATGCTGAGCAGGGAAGCACAGCAATGGCACTCTACAGTGTAAAAGAAGTCAGCCGGAGAAGCGCAATAAGAAGCAAGCAACTGTCCAACACAGTAAAAAAAAAATTAATTTAGAGTTTTATTATTCTATTAGAGCCATTTGTATTTTTCTTGTATATAAATGAAAGTTCATACGGGGTGAATATATATACACACACGTGTATATATACCTATACACACATATATATATATTCCTCTTGAAGCTTTTCAGTTATTGATACTCAGATTCTTACCAGGAGTAACTGCACAATGTGCAGTAATGGGCATGATGAAAATGAGCCCCTAGTAAGTGGTCTGAGGCTTGTCTGAAGCTGGACCACTGATTCCAGACCTGGACTCACCACAGCTCTGAGAAGGAATCAGTCTCTTTTCAGTGCACACGACATAATTTCATACCAAAGTAGTGTTCTTTAGAGTTTTTTTTTTCTTTTTCTGTCATCCTAGACCCCAAAGAAGGAGGTATAGTTGACTCTTGAACAACACGGGTTTGAACGGCACGGTCCACTTGCACGAGGATGTCCTTCAGCAGTGAGCACCACACTACCGCGCGATCCGCAGTCGGCTGGGTCCAAGGGTGTGGAACCTGCATCTGGAGGGCCGACTGGAAGCTGTACATGGACTTTCGACTGCACGCAGTGCTGGTGCCCCAGTCCCCGCGTTGTTCGAGAGTCACCTGCATAAGTTATCAATTCTCAAATCTCTAAGTCTTCCTTAATCATATGAATAATCAATGAGGTACCTCCGCCCTAAAGAAAAGGAGAAAATACAGATGGTGACAAGGAACAGCTGTGAGAAGGGAGTGTGTCCAGCAGGACCTGATAGTAAAGACAAGGCCACAATGTCAGAGGGGAACGTTTTCTAAAACAGATTTCAAAGTATCTGTATTTTACTTCAGCTTCCACCCCTCCCTTTCTTGGGATAAGCCGCTTCTTTGAGTCTCAGTTTCCTGCCCTGTAAAACAGGCTAAGTAAATACACAAGAGCGAGCTTTGGAAAGGCCGAGGAGCCGTGCACCCCCACCAGGTGACACTCAAATTGGGATCCTTGGAAGACTACGAACGCGTGCCAACTGCATCTCATGGCCATCCTTGAAATGTTCTTTGCTGGTCACCCTTCATTTCACAGAATCAGCATTTCCACTTTCATGGAAAGGGCACGTCCCACCCCGATTTTGAGGACTCTCATCCAACTACCTTATGAGCCCCGGAGTGGCGGTGGGAGCACGACGGGGATGACACATATCTGAAGTGCGCTGGGGGGGCGGCTCTCTCCTGGCACGGATCAAGGCCAGCAGGGCCTGAGGGTCCTCCCCAGACGTGGTCACTGGCAGCTTACCTTCTCCAGGAGCACAAGGCACAAGACGCCCTTGCTCAGTGGTGACTCCTGGGTGCTGCGTAAGAAACAGAGGAGTAGAAGGTGGGAAGTCAGAAACCCTTGGCCTCAGAAACTTGTTAGACTCTATCACTTGGGCCGGGGGACATGGTTTAGTATGAAGAACATGGGTGTTGAAGTGACGTGGATTAAATTCTCTAACGTCACTGAGAGATGGGGTTCCTGGCCTCAGACAGGCAGTTATTCGGAAGGACTAAACGTGACAGTGGACCTACAGCCCCCTTTTCATGCTGATCACTGGGGGCTCCCCACCCCACGCTGGGCTTGTGGTTCATGATCTTCCCTTCATGCAATAGGCCCATTTTAAAGGACCTGTCTTAGCAGTGCACCCTCCTGGGGAGCATCCACGATGCCTAGACCACACACCTATGTCTCTCCTCACGTGCGACCTGGTACTTCCTCCCACTTCCTGCTTCCTCCTTTGCTTAACCGTATAGCCTTTCTATCCTTGTCAAAGGAGAAGTTAGAAAAAATTAAAGTTGGGTGGAACTTCAACTAACCCACTAATCCAATGGCTGGCTGCTCACTTAAAAAGATTTACTGAATCAGGGAGGCTCCAAATTGGCCATTTTTTAAAAAAGTTATTTATAGATTTTCTTCATCAATGTTTTCTCTAACCTTCTTTACATTAAAAAAAAAAAAAGGCTGATTTTCACATGAAGCATCTGTAACAAAGTAAACGTAGGATTTCAAATGACAGATTTACCCCGAGAGGTCTCTCCGGAACAGTTAGCTTTTATGGACAAAGCCCCCTGAAGGTAAAACACACGAGGGCTTCGATACAAAATTATCAGCATCAAGAAGAAGGCCCAGGCTCGAGTCACCTGTGCTTTTTGTGGTGGTACACCACATAACCGGGCCGGCCTTGTGGATTATCTTCATTTCACTACAGAAGCTGTACTGAGTCATTTGCTATCTTGGTGCAGGATTTTCTTTCCTGTTTTCATATTTATAAATTTGTCCTCCTGGAAAATATCAAGGTCAGTTTCTGCCATTTGCTGCAAAATGCGGAAGATTTAACCGAAGGTGATGTTGACGATGCGTGCATCCAAATATAGATCTGGGTCTTAAATATTTATTTAAAAACTGAAAACACTTAGATGGGAACACATACAAAGGCACAAAGTAAACAAAACAAAAAAAATGTGAAGTGAAATCTGAAATATGTTTTCTTAGCCCTCAGTGTCATGCTGTCTGAGGCGGGAGGATCTAGTCTCTGTGAAAACTGGTTTTTGGTTAATAATAACAAATGAAAATACAAAGCTAGCACAACAGCTAACAAATTAAGTTTTCAAACAAACAGGGGTTTTTATTTAGTTGCTGTTTTGTTCTTCTGGGAATATACTTTTTCATTTTTTATTTTAAGAACAGAAATACTGAATCCAACTCCCAAACTATTTTGAAATGAAACCAAAAAATCACAGAAAGCTAAAGACTATGGACCATTTACAAAGCTGCTTTTATGCAGTCAGGTTATAGCTCTGGATTTCCAACAATTTCTTGGGCACAGCAAGGAACAAAAGATGGAACCCAGGAGGTAAACGTGGGGAGGAGACATCCATGAACGGTGGTCACTAATTGTCCTGCTCCTTTTATAGAAACATGTAGCAGGAGACGATCTTCAAGTTAGAAATCAGACTCAATAAAACCTAAAATACAGAGATCACCTAGAGAGGGTGAGACGTAAGGATGAAGGTGCAATGGAACGAGTAAGAAAGCATTGGCTTGGAGGCTAGAAGTAAATGGAGAAATTCTGAGGAAAACAGAATGAACCACAATTCAGCGAAGGTCAATAAAAGACATCCCGGCACATGCAAGGACCCAGAAGATTTAGCATCCATGCATCCTTTCATAGAGAATATTATCTACTTAACCAAAGGAATAAATCAAGAAATAGACTAAGGAAGCAGTGGCTCCAACAATAGAACTGGGCAGGGAAACCCCTGGGTCCCTGGAAAGCAACGCATCCCCGCATTAGAGAAGAGAAAGGAGGCCCCTGGGAGCAAGGTTTCCAGGAAAAAAAGGAAACTGATGGGTCAGCTGAGCTAATAAAACTTTTCTTTAGATTTGACTCCATTTTAGCATTATTAATTGTTGTAGTAAAACATACATACCAGAAAATGTACCATTTTAGCCATTTTTAAATGTACATTTTTAATTTCTGTAGTATTAAGTACATTCACATTATTATGCAACCAGCAATAACCATCCATCTCCAAACCTTTTTCATCTTCTCCAACTGAAACTCTCTACCCATTAAACACTAACTCACTACTCACCCTTCCCTCAGATCAAGGTAACCATCATTTTACTCTCTGTCCCTTAGAGTTTGACTCCTCTGGGTACCACACAGAAGTGGACCCATATACTATTCGCCCTGTTGTGCCAGGCTTATTTCACTTAGCAAAATGTCTTCAAGACTCATCCCTGCTGTCACCTGGGGAAGAATCTCCTCCTTTTTTAAGGCTGAATAATACTCCATTGTATGCATATACCACATTTTGTTTATCCATTCATCCACTGAAAGACACTTGGGTTGTTTCCACTTTTTGTGTATGTTCTAAGGGTTTTCTTTGTGGTTACCATAGGTTTACTATAACTAAATTTATAATAATCTATTTTAAATTGATACCAACTTAACTTCAGTCACACACAAAAGCTCCATTTGTAGCTCCACTATCACCTTATGTCATTGATGTCACAATCACATCTTTATGATGGTATTATGTAGTCATTTACATAGATTTATAATGACTTATTACACATTTGTCTTAAAATCCTATTAAAAGAAAGTGGAGTTACAAACCAAAATTACAATAATACTGTTTTTCATATTTATTCATTTATTTACTTTTACTGGAAAACTTAGTATTTTTGTATGGCTTCAAGTTTCTTCTACTGTTCTTCTATTTTAGCTCAAAGGACTCCTTTTAACATTTCCTATTGGGCAGGTCTGGCAGTAATGAACTCTCTCAGCTTTTGTTTGTCTGGGAATCTGTTAATTTTCCCTCATTTTTTAAAGACAGTTTGCCATACATAGAATTCTTGTTAGACAAATTTTTTTTTCTGTTGGCATTTTAAATACATTATCTCATTGCCTCTGGCCTTCAAGGTTTCTGCTGAAAAATCTACTAGAAAATCTGATAATGCTCCCTTGTACATAATATAACTTTTCTCTGGCTACTTTCAAGACTGTGTCTTTAGCTTTTGACAGTTTGACTATAATGTGTCTGCAAGTAGGTCTCTTTGGATTTATCCAACTTAGATTTCAGTGAGCTTCTTCTAATAGTATATCCATGTATTTCCTCTAATTTTGGAAGTATTCATCCACTAATTCCCCAAATAATCTGTCTTTTCTTTCTCTCTTCTTCTGGAGTTCCCATGATGCAAATATTGATCTTTTTTATGGTATCCTGTAAGTCCCTTAGGTGCTGTTCAATTTCTTTTTTTGTTTTGTTTTCGCTCTTCAGACTCAGTAATTTCAAATGACCTATCTTCACACTTTCGCCATTTGAGTTGGTCTTTAAATCTCTCTAGTACATTTTCAGTCAGGTTATTGTATCTTTCAGCTTTGTTTGGTTGTTTTTAAATAATTTCTGTCTCCTTGTAGATGTTCGCATTTCATTGACACATCATTCTCCTGATTTCCCTTCGCTCTTTGAGCATACTTAAGATGGTTGTATTAAAGTACGTCTAAAGCATATGCTTCTTTAGGGATTGTTTCTGGATATTTATTTTGTCCTTTTGAATGGGTCATATTTCCCTGTTTCTTTTCATACCTGTGATTTTTTGTTGAAAATTGGGCTAGAAAACAGCTACCTTTTCCAGTCTCTGCAAACTGGCATGGAAGACTTTTACTCATTTGCAAGCCCCTGAGCCTTTAGCTCAGTCGAGGATGATAACTTAAGTTCTGCCATCTAAGGACACAGTGAGAAGGGGACTGTGGACAAGCCAGGAAGGAAATCCTCACCAGAAGCTGACCGTGCTGGCACCTTGACCTTGGACTTCCAGCTTCCAGAAACTGTGAGAAAATAAATTTCTAATGTTTGTCATCTAGTCTATGGCATTTTGTTATGGTAACTTTGACTGACTAAGACAGTGTTTATTGAGCACTTGCTACGTGCCCAGTACTGGGATAAACAGTGAGCATGAAAGAAAAATAAGACATAGTCTTTGATCTTAGAAATCAGAGTCCGGCTTGGGCAACAGATATATAAACCAATAATTTCAATACAAAATGATTACTACTTCTGTAGACCAAACCAGAGCGCCGTGGGAGAACTGAGGAGGAAGCCTTTAAATCTGCTTATGACTGAATGGGTCTATTTCATGTTTGAAGATGTTCTTAAGTCCTTTACAATTATGAAATCCCAAGGTCTTATATAATAGTTTCCATATTGTGAGTCTGAGGTCATTCTCTTCCTGTCCTTTAACTGGAGATGCTTCAGTGCATGAGTCAGCCTAATGGAGTGGTTCTGAGGATCAGATGAGGTAAGGCATGGGAAGCACATGGCTCATGGTAAATGTTCATTAAATGTCAGCCTGAGTAAATGCACTGCAGAATCTTACCGGATAAGACGTGAATTAAGCGAGTCTTGCAGGGTGGAAAGTGGGGTGGAAACATTTTGTATGGGCATTGGAGGAAGATAAAATTAATCTGAAGGTAATCACAACTCTCACTATTGCCCCAACAGAAATTGGCTTAACACAGTTCAGGGGTGTGATTCAATAGGGTGCTTTTGTTTTTGTGTTTGTTTCTTTAATCCTTGATGGAGAAAAGGGCCAAAGCGAGTAGATTTGGCTGGACAGAAAGGTTTTGGCTACTGGTGGTGGGTTCTGAAAGGGTTTATTGATCCCTAACACTAGAGCGTTCATGTCCTGAGAAAAGGGCTCCCCTGAAACCTTGACAAGCCAGGCTGGCTATATTGCATAAACAGTCCAGTTTACTGTTAGTATATAAACAGTGCTTTGGCATTAATATAGAAAATCTGAATCAGAGGGTCCTATTCATAAATAAAATATTTGGATAAGAAGCGAAGCCATCACAGAGTTAATTTGTCTGTAAAGTCAAAAAGAAATGAGAGGAATAAACAGAAAAGCTGGCGTCAGCATCGGGTAATACTTTGGATATATGGCAATTACCTGGTTAATGTAGTCAGTGTGGAAAAAATTCAAGAACTCCTCCAAACTGGCTTCCACACTGACTGAAGTATTCAAACAATGAACAAATCTCTACTCTGTGTTGGGTAGATGGGTCATGCTCAAAATATGTAACAAAATAGTACAGTACAGAAAGTAAAATTCAGAACAGACACTTGCCCAATCAGATTCAAGGTCATCTGCAGACCTGTGCTTCATCTGTACCTGTGTGTGCCCACCGACTCTCAGCGCTGGGGTAGGTACCATCTCTTGTCTCTTTTTTTTAACCACTCCTCCATGAAAATGGACTCAAGATGTTTTACCTAAAGTTTCGATGATCCCAGCTGACCCTCTGTACCCAACAGTTTAACCACTTACCAACAAAAATGTCTCCATTCTTTTGTGGCAGAGATATCTGAGTGAGGAAGAAAGGATTTTTTTAATTATTAATGTTAATGCTCTGGGTCCTTTCAAAATAAGGCATTTAGAATACCATTGGAATCATAGAAAAACTGCAGAGTAGAATAACAGGGAGCAGAAACAGAACTGCAAGCTCCAGCCATGGCAAACTCGGAGGTATGTGTAATCCTGAAACATGGTACATAAGGAGAGCTGACCAAAGCAAGAAGGACCAAGTACCCTGTGGGGATGCTCAGAGCTGCAGCTCTCCGAGACGCAACAGAGTTCAGCTCTGTGAGGTCTGTCCCTTAGAGATACAAAATCAGCCATTTCTTGTCTGAAACAAGAAGCATGAACTTTAGCCAAAAATATACATAAATGATCAGTAAGCACATGAATAGGCCCTTGACACCGTTCGTTAGTCACCAGGGGGTGCAAACTAAAACAATGAGATAACATTACTCCTCACCAGTTGAACAAAATTAGAAACTGAAAATTAAAAACAACACAGCAACTGTTGGTAAGGCTATAGAACTGGAATTCTCATAAATTGTGGATGGGAATATGGTAAAAATCATTTTGGGAAAAGTTCTGGCAGTGTCTTGTAAAACCTGCACTCCTAAGTATTGGCCTAGGAAAAATGACAGCTATGTCTGCAGAACTACGTAGACGACACTGCTCACTGCAGCTTTATTCAAAATGTCTGCACCAGGGAAAAGCTTGTTGTCTGTTAATAATAGGAGACCAGGGACTGCTACTAAGCAGTAACAAGGGAAGAACTACTGACGCAGGCACCAACATGGGTAAGTCTCAAAAACAGGCTGAGAAAAAGAACCTTGCACGACAGAGTGCATACTGTATGACTACATTACACGAGCTTCTGAAATAGGCAAAACTAACCTAGGGTGAGAAAAAATCAGAGTAGTGCTAGTCTCTGAGACTGAGTCAGAGGGGCGGGAGAGAAAATTCTGGGGTTAGGTTCATATTCTATATCTTGATAGGGTCTCAGTTACACATATGTGTGTATTCGTCAAAACCTAGCAAAGTATACTTACGATTTGAGTGTTTTACTGTATGTAAATCTTATACCAAAAGAAAAAATTGTAGCAAATATTTAACTATTTTACGATGTGTACATGAAATAGGGGGAGTGAACTGATGTTTGCAATTTACTTTGAAATGAGTCAACAAAGTAAGTAAGATGAATTGCTGGACGGATAGAGAGAGAGACATGTCATAAAACGAGCACAGTAAAGTGTTACTGGAGTCTCTAGGAGGTGAGTAAGCCTATTTGTTTCCCGTAAAATTATTTCAACTGTGTTCTGTTTAAAATTCACTACAGTAAAATGTTGGGGAAAAAATGTATCTCAAGGAGCTAGAAAGTAAATGATAAAAGTAAAGCAATAACAAAAGATATGATAAGTTTGAAAATTGAGATTCATCATTTCAAAACAAAAGTAATACAGTTAATTAATTCAAGGGCTATATATTTTAAAAATAATAAAATGAATAAACAATTACCTAATAAAGAAAGTATTAAGTAGAAATACACAAAATCAAAAGTAATAGAAAATGATCATAGACACAAAGACTTCAGTGGACTCAGACAAGAGTGGTTCAAATAAATTTGGGAACCAAGATGTAATGCCCATTTATTGAAATAAAAATTTCCAAAAATGACACCAGAAGAGATAAAAATCTAATTAATTTAAAAATGTTTCCACTATTTTATTCAACATTCTTATGTGCTATGGAATGCAAAATTGTTTTCAGATATATAACACACCATATTTTCATAAATAGAAGTCTGTAAAAACTTCCTGCAAAGCTAGACTATAAAAATTCCAAAAAGATGACATGCAAAAAAAAGGAAACCCGCAGACCACAGTCACTTAAGAATACCAAGGCAAAACCTTAAATAAAATATCAGCAAATCAGAATCATCCAGTAATGCCTAGATCATTGAATATTAGGAAACCTACTACTATATTACTGTAGAGCATCAAATTAATTAGTCGAAAAAGAAACCTCATATTATTATCTCCATAGATGCTTAAAGGTCTTTAACACAACATAATGCCCATTCCAGATAAAAAATGTTAAATACGAAAATACTAAAA
This sequence comes from Vicugna pacos, assembly GCF_048564905.1. Classification (NCBI taxonomy): domain Eukaryota; kingdom Metazoa; phylum Chordata; class Mammalia; order Artiodactyla; family Camelidae; genus Vicugna; species Vicugna pacos. Next base: position 12,273,558 of record NC_133000.1, on the reverse strand, counting down.
ATAGCTACTTCTTAACATGAATTATGCACACATACACATCTGTATTTAATATCTATTTAGATATTGATATAGTATATACCTAGATACAGAGACAGAGAAAAAGAGAGAGGGAGGATGTATGAATGTGTGTGTGGGTGTGTGTGTATGAATACCACCCTTTGCTAAATAAGCATTATCTTTAAACTCTGGAACAAGAAACCATGTCCTTTGTGTGCGGTATTGTTTACAGTGTTCCACAGCGATCAGTCACTGCAGTTAGACAATAGAAAAAGATAGAGGCATAAAATTTAAGGAGACAGAATTATTTTTGCAGGTGATGGGACTGTTTCTCTGGAAACAATTGTTTTCTCCGGAAAGCCTATGAGAATCAACTGAAAAATACATAAAAAAATAGTAAGAGAATTCAGTAAAATAGCTGGGTAAAAAGAACGGTCTTCACTTATACAAAAAACAACCAGACTGATGACATATTAATGAAAGTAGCTAGAAATAAGCCTTTAGGAAAACCTTAAAATGCTACTGAAAAGCTTAAATAAAGACTTTAAAATATGAACGTACAGTCAAATCTTGACTAGGAAGACAACAGTATAAAGATGTCAGTTCTTCCTTGGTCAATATATTCTAATTTAATTTATTCCCAACAAAAACACAAACAATATTTTTTCACCACATAAGCCGATTCTCATGAACTATGAGAAATGTCTGAAAAAGTAATGAAGAAGGACAGAATCTAGCAGATACTAAAACACAATAAAAAGCTATATTAGTTAATTCATGAATTCAGTAGATTCTTGAATACCAAATTTATTATTCTTGCAGAGTTAGATAACTGAGAAAAACATTACAAAGGCCAGAAATAATAAGGAGGGAAACAATGATAGCTAATATTATTTAGATGTTATTATATAACAGGCAGCATTTTAAGCCCTGCACAGTATTTCTCTTGCATTACTATGTTATCAGTAATCCTATGAAACTACTATATTTGTTCTCACTTATCGGATGAGGAAATTGAGGAAAAGAGGTTGAATAATTTACTCAAGCCATTAGGTAGTGGAAGAGCTAAGGTTCAGACCCAGACAGATTGCCAAGCCCACACTTTCAAATGGTAGTTTCCTGCCTAAACACATAGGACAACTGAGTGTCTGATAAAAGTGTACTTCAAATCATTGGGGAAAAGGTCGATTACTCAACACATCAAACCTGGTTAAAAATAAAGTTGGTTCCCTGCCTCATCCATATAAGGAAAATCAATATCAGGTAAGTACAATATTTAATATGTAAAAGATAAAAAATTGCAAGACCAAGTATATCACTACAGCATTATCAGCAATAACAAAATCAAAATATCGATTCCTTAAGAAGTAGATTATAAATTATAGTAAATCCACACCAAAGAATATGGTATAGTCACTTAAAATATTGGGCAGTATTTTATATACAGCTGTGAACTATTAGGCACAATTCTTCCACCCAGGAAGGAAGGAACTGAACACTGAATAGCATGCTATCATTCGTTTTCAGCACAAAAAGTGTGAGGGTCCAAGTGCACGTGTACAGCTTCTGTCTAACGCGGGCCCAGGATCCAGGCAACAGGGATTGCCTCTGGGGGAGAGAACTTTGATCATGAAGGATCTGGGTGAGGGGGAGACCATATTCTCACTGTTTGTCCTCGTGCACCTTTTATGTTTTTAATACGCACGTGATTACCTACTAATAAATATTATAATTTAAAACCCGCAACTTCAAGGGAGGACATTTTAATCGTCCCCTGCATGATGCTATCTCTGCCGACTGAAGTAAGCAGCTTTTGTGACAACACAGAAGGGAATTGTGACGTTTAAGAGAAAAGGAAAGAGTGGCAGAGAAAAAAAGGTGGCGAAGAATGGATCTTTAGGGCTTATTTTCTTTAGGTCATTCTGTCTATTAACAATCTATGAAAATTAAAGTCATTTAGAAAACAACACACATTTAAGACAAGAATATCAATAATTAATAATAACTAACATTTAATTGGTGTTAGTTTGTCAGACAGCACTTTAAGTGCTTTTAGTATATTACGTGTTTAATGTTCACAGCAACCCTACGTGCTCTACGGGCATATGATTGTCTGCATTTTTCCGAACAGTAAATCTGAGTTCCCGTTTGGTTCATTCCCATCAAATAGAGTATGGTGTGGACAAGGGCAGATGACAAAACCATCTGGCCACACTTCTACAAGCCAGGGCACTGGGCAGAGTTTTCCAAGACCTCATCACCTCCCACACCTGGAATGGTTCCAGAAACACAGGGCCGTGCACAGGTCACAGGATGATGATGATGGTCCCTGGGGTGGCCTGACCTTGAGCAAGTGTCAACATTCAAAGACAATGTTGCTGATGGTGCAATTTCCTGCTTTGAGTGCTTCACACTCCTGAGCATTCACAGTGAGGGCTAAGAGAAAGATTCATCCAGGACCACATACTGAGTACAATGCAGTGGTGGACCAGTGAAGATGGAGGGGGCGATTGGGCACTCTGCTTACAGCTGGTTATTGAATAGTGGTGACAGCTGTCACACAGGGGAAGCTTTAAGCTTGGCAAGTTAAGACAATCCCCCTCCATAATATCTTTTCTCCACGCCTCTTTCCTAAGTGCCTGAAATAATCCACAAGGAAGCATTGCTGTCTGCCAACTCCACTATTTAAATAAAAACAAAATTATATACATATATGTATATATTTGGCTAACACTAAATAGAAGAGTGAATTATTCTAGAAGTGCAAAAGCACAGAAGTAAAAAAAAGGTAAAAAATAAAAGCACAGCAGTGTCAGATATTTATTCTAAACTTTACTATGTCTTTTAATAACTCTGTGCCACGAGGCAAGTTTACTTAATCTGAGTTTGTTCCCATTTATAAAATGAGGCTACTAAATCTCATTTCACAGGGTTTTTGTGAGAAGTAAATACAGATACACACACACACTCCGTCTGATACAGAATCCAGTTCAATGTTAAAGCATCCAGTTAAATGTTCCACTAACATCAGTTTCCTCCTACGCTTTCCTACCTAATTAACCCCATCTTCTTGGCAGGCAATGCAAAAGCACTTTGCTGAGACCAGACTTGACCCCCTTGCCTGGAACTGGCCCTCTGTGCAGTGACCACCACGCCCTTTTGTTCACTCCACTCCCCTGACACTTGACCCAGTCTGCTCACTACAGTTTGTAGCCTGCTGAGCTAATCTCACAGTGAAAAGAGACATTTCCTACCTTTGAAAAAAAATGGGCAGAGGACCAGCAGACTTGTGGTGCCTTCCATTTCCCATCTGTAAATTTCTCAAAATACTTTCCAGTAAGCAATCTCCAAGGGCTCGTAATGTGATTAGTAATATTGTGTCTCAGTCACTTTGGTATTTCAGACGAAAGAGTGTCTTAAGAAGGTACAGTTGTTGAATTACGAATGGGAAGCTGGGTGATCTGTCTTCCTTCTGTTCACCTGGATGTTAGAATCTCAGAAGGGTGACGGTAATCAACTGGTCACTTAACAAGTAAAAGTTTTGCTTGAATCTAGCGATGAATTAACAGTGCTGCTGTGGGTAAAATCCAGTGTCACCTCTGGCATCTGGAGACCTCAACTCAGCAGGGCTAAAGACAGTGGGCATCACAGAGTGGCTCTTCCTGGGGGCACTTTAAAATGTGATTCTCAGTTTCACGTTTGAAAATCCTTGCTGCCAATTGAATCTCACAAGTGCAGGTGTGAGTGAGTCCGACTTTCTCTCTGCAAAACTTGCTTCACTACCCCTCTTACCCCACTGGGGCGGTCATTTTCTAGAGGTTGTTTTCTAGATTCCTCAACTCTCCAGTCCTCACAACCGTGCCCCCTGCCTCTGCTCCCCGCCCACTGTCATCAGAGCCACATGCCCTTTTCCGGGCTCCCCACTATTCTTCACCCCATGGCAGGCAAATTACAACAGGCAGAGCCAGTGCTCCAGACTCCCTCTTTATCTGCCTCCACACTTCTTCCTCTGCCTGTTCACGCCGCTGCAGAGGTCTAGACCAGCTTCCTGTAATCTTGGAGGGGAAGCCTTGTCCTCCTGAGCCTCGTTGTTTTGGGTAACTGATTTCCTCCTCTGTTCTCACTTGGGTTCACATAGCATCCTCTGCTCAGCCTGCTAGCCCTCCTCCAACAGTGAGGTAGGAGCCTCCTCTAAGCCCCAGGATTTAGGTGCGCTCCTCTGCTTCCTGCTGTCGGAGTGCAGGATTTCCGGAGCCAGGGATGTATACATCGTGGAGGCACTGCTGGGCTCTCTCCTGTCCGCACGTCACAGGGATCAGCCCACTCTTTGTACAACACGCTGTATTTATATCCCAGGGCGCGGAGGCCGGTCCTGGCTTTGATATATCATTTCCTTCATCCCCCAAAGCTGAGCAAAGCGGAAAATCCTTCATCCTCCAAGTACTACAGCCCCTGCTCTCTTCCTGCTTTGACTTAAGGGTGGTCTCTGCTTCAATCCCTGAGATGGACGATTTAGTTAAAATTCAGGATGAGTTAATAGCTAGAAAAGCAAAATGTTACAGGAGATATAATCTTTCAGCTGAAATCTCTTCTAAGTACCCTCAATATTTAAAACATCAAGTGATTTGAAAATAAAAGCGTTGGTAGATATACTTGAATTAGAATAAGTTCTCTGATCTTTTTGAATTCTGACAGAGAAATTTAAGTAGACACTTGTCAGTTGAAAATATGTACTACATATATGAGAAAATTCCTGAATAGTAACTAGAAAATGACCATCGAGATAAGTCTGGAGAGGTAACGTTTAAATCTGGAGAGGTAACGTTTACCAGTGGAGACCTATAATAAAATATGAAATTCCTCACGTGGTCCTAAAGCAGGAAATCCAGTCCCACTACCTCCCGTCAGCATACATCCACCCCCTACTATTTGCCCCAGTGTAGCCCGCAAGTCCCAGGTGCTGTACGACAATCTGAAGGCAGCTCCTAGCTTCCCAGCCTTGCTACCAGAGCAGGGACTCAGATACGCCCTTCAAGGTCACCTTCTGTGCCACTGCAAGGCAACCGTCCTGCTCCCAGACAGCCCAGAGAGGTCCTCTGGTGGCCGCGCAGTGGCCACGAAGCTGAAGCATACCGCCACGCTGCGGGCCCGAGGCAGGGCCTCCCCTCCAATTCCCGCGCATTCTGTTGCCGACCATCAGGAAATTTCTCAATAATCCCCCTCTGCTAGCCCAGTGGCCACCATGCTCTTGTCAGTGAGAATATTTATTTCTATTTGAGAAATAAACGTTTCCTGACAAAGGGCATAGGATTGAACGATACAGCTTTGTCTCCACCTGCAGGAATGAAGAGACTGAATATTTTTGTTGTTACCTGAAAAAATGTAAGGCTTCTAGGATCACCATTAAAAATACGGAGCATCATCAGTACTCAAGCTTTACCCACATTCTCTACAACAAAGTAATAACTGGATCCAAACGTGAGCTAGTATGCTTATTTTTTATAACTTCTTACTGAACTTATTAATATTCACAGAGAAAAATTCACCATGACCAGTGTACAGTTTGATGAACTATTAAGAAGTGAATACACCGGCAGCCATCATCCAGAACAAGAAACAGAACATCAGCAGCCCTGCAGAAGCTCCCTTACAAACTGCACTTATTTTTAAAGCCAGAATTGAAAACCTTAATCTTTAACCTGGCCATCAGTACATCCTAAGAAAGAGAGGAAGCTACGAGCCACAGACAGACTCTCGATCCCTAAGCAGCCTGGTCCAGGAGGGGCCCCTGAGAGGCCATCGCCAGCCCTACTGTGAAGGGGCGAAGGCAGCAGCTCCTGTTACTGTGGCTCCAAACATGGTCAGTTCATGGTCATGTTCAAGAATAGGTCTGCCCTCATCTTCATTAAGCTAAGCTTCTGTCCTAAGACTCGGTCCCAAGGAAAATGAGGCAGATCAAGGTCTGTCCTCAGAAAAACCTCTCTTGTATACTTCTTGCAGAATCTTGGCATGCAGCACTTGGCGAGGACGCCCAGCTGATCTAGACAAGAGTGGAGGTACCCACAGGTCACTACAATCAGAGTGGCCAACAAGCTACACCCACAGCAAGTTAAGAGATCCAACTTCTTTGTTTATGACCCAGACTGCAACTTCTAACTAAAATAAATCTCCGTCTGACTTAAATTATCCTAAGCTGCCTATTGTCCAGTGTCTTGAAACAATTATTTCATGCAGTTTTTTGGGTTTGTGGTTGCTTCAGACAGGAGAGCACATCCAGTCCCTGTCACTCCATGTTGGCGGAAGCAGAAATCTGAAGAGTCAGTTACATTGTCAGTCCTCCAGCCTCCCTAAATGCAGAGCATTTGGCAGTTCCTGTGCTTTGCTATACAGTGGGTACGGCTTTTCTGCCCTTTACCAAATGCGTGTGGCTGCTTGTTTTGTGACGACGTCTGCAGATATTGTCAGACTTAGATTTAAAGGCAATTAACTATCCCACTGATTCCGCTGGGGAAATAAACAAACTCACATCTCAACGTTAAGAACCTCAGGGAAAAGGAGACAAGAAGAGAGGAGGAGGAGAGGGGGTTACGACACACAACAAAACATGACAGGATCTGTTTTCTTTTTAGGTTTTAATTTCTAATATTCGTTAAAATCATGTATTTGGACAGCTGTCACTCAAAAGAGTTAAGCCAGACTCCACGGGGCACTCGGGAGGCTGGTGACCCTGCCAGGTGCCTTGGATAAAAGGGAGGTAACAATGTGTCTAGTACATCCATATTGTGGGCACACTTCAGCTATTCACACCCAGACAGAGGAAATGGGGTGGGGGGAGTGGAGGTGGGGGGGGGGGCTGGGGCTGGGAAAATGAATAAAAAGAGAAAATGGCCCAAAACTCTGCTGTGGCTCTTCATGTGTTGAAAGCCTGCATTGTGTGAGGCTGTGAGTCAAACTAAGAAGGTTATTCAGCTATCACAGACTGCATCTGAAATATGAAATCGTTCTATTCCAGCCTCTTTGCTTCTCAAACTGCAAAAAAAAAAAAAAAAAAGTCCTTCTCATTAGATACCACTTTTAAAATCATTCCACATTTTCAGGGAAAAGAATTTAATTTTTTAAAACCTCTCTCCTCTAACCTGTCAACTGAATTTGCACGTTCCGGTGAGTTGGGGTGAATGCTCGGTCTTAGTTTGATGTTTGCCAAAAGCGCCCTGTAATAAGCACCCACGGATTCTGTGGGGAGCAGCCCTCACCTCCCCTTCTCTTCTCCAAAACAGCTCCCCATCCCCCAGGTCCTTCACCGCCACCTCTTTTCCTTGGATGAGAGCCTCACAGTGAATAGGAAACATTTTTAAGAGAGGGGAGGAGGGGTTGTGAAAGAGACTGAGAGGCCAAAGGGGGCCTTTGGAGGAGAAAGAATTCAGAATGGCTGGTATAACTCAATGGCACTCACCGTTGCAGAAAGGAACGGACTTTTTACTGAGTTAGCAGCAGTTCATCCCGTGTCCTCGTCTAATTGGAGGACATTTTCCAAGAAGAAAAGAAGGGTCGGGGTTCACAGGCACGCATCTGCGCACAGTGCGGGGCCGTCCGCCCTCCCTGCGCAGACCTTTGTGCGAGGAACAGGCTCCTCTCTTTGTTCCTCAGCCCGGTTCCCGGGTGGCATTCTTTCACGGGAATAAACACCGGGGGAAATTACATGGTTTGTAATCCACTTTAAAAAGGTAAATTTTGCCTGAAAATTATGTGCTAGAACTTGGTCATAATATTCCATATCCAAATATCTTCAGCTCTCCCTAAGTAATGGAGCGCATAGAAAATTCCCAGTGTTGGTCCTGAAGCCGAGACTTCTATTAAGTTAGTGGAGAGCGTCCTATCTGGAGAAACTACATTAATACAAATATCAGACCAGAAATAAAAATTTTCACTTGTATTAAAATCTATAAATGACTTGGACACTGCCTTTGAATAGAAGGGACATTTCTTTCAGGGAAGGGGCAGCCACCACGCACGCACGCTGGAGGGTGACTTCCATGCTTCCTGGTGGTCTCGCCTCCCTTGTAATGAGTCATTATGTCGCTTTATATAGCAGAAGAAAAGCTCTGAACGTCTAACTTTGATTTGGTTAGTTCCTGGGACTTGGAGTCTTTGCACAGCCTTTCAAACTCCTCTCGTTTCGAAGACAAGCTCGCTGGTGTGAGGGCTGTACCTGTGAGGAGCGGGCAGTGATTTTGGTTTCTAGTCGGAACAGTCAGTGCATTTGTGAGTAAAAAGTTCAAAACTCTGTCCTCATCCAACTTCCTGACACGTGTTCTTGGAATATCACTGCGAATTTTGACTGTGGCAGATAGCAATTAATCTCTCTAAGATCCTACATGGGTTAAAATTCTACTCATTCTGTGGCCATCAGAGAGTTTCTTCCAATTAAGGAAATATTGTGGCTTGCTCACGCTAGATACCTTAATAAATATTTATTAATTTGATTTCTCTAAGGACAGTTTGGTAGCCAGGTTCCTGAACGTCCCTGCACCATTTGTTCCTGATTGCTCAGTTCTCAGAGGTGGGACTGAGGTGGGTGATTTTTGAAGTGGTTTCCGGCCCTGGATCCCTTTCCTGCGATGTCAGAGACACAGCTTTTGGCGGTGACTTCAGGACAGAGACCTGGAGAAGCCCTGGCTCAATGAAGCCACCCTAAGAATCTGAAAGGATCTATTCAAGGGTTCTTGGTTGGCTCCCATTGGCTCAGCTGAGACTTAACACCTCTGATTTCTGCAGGACCCCTCGGTGCCATTTGGTCTTCCTCATCTCCATGCCACTGAACCTGAGAAGTCACCTAGCCTGGCTGACTTTCCAGACCACGGCCTCTGGCGAGACAAGGATAACATGCTGCCTGGCCTGGACCCCGAGCCTAGGCAAGAAGAGCATCTAGGTTCATCAGAGGCCAACAGGAGGATACGGCTCTGTTGCTTATAACAATGATCAATTTAAAAGGAGCCCGTGACCGATACCAGTATAAATTGTTCTCACCTCCAGATGAGTTTCATCACACGCTGGAGGTCCGGAGTAGAGTTGTTCATCAGCAACAGTTGCTAATATTTACTGCACTCTTATTATACATCCTGTACTCTTAAAAGGTCTTTAATTCACTTTATTCTTAAAACTCTATAAGGCAGATACAAATATTATTTCTATTTTACTGATGAAGAAACTGGAACACAGAGATCTTCAAATAAATTGCCCAAGGTCACACAGTGTGATGGTACATAACAAAATCATGTGTACAATTCTTTGAAACTCCTCTCTTCAAAAAGTGGAGTATAATCTTCCCCTCCCTTGACTTGAATCAGACTTAGAGATTCAGTTCTAATGAACAGAATGTGGTGTAAGAGATGGAATATGCTTCCTAGTCTAGAACAAAAGACATCGCCCTTTCTTCCTAGCTCTCTCTTGGATTGCCCGTTCCGGGGAAAGCCAGTCATCACGCCTTCAGGACTCTCACGCTGCCTGTACAGAGGCCCACGTGGGAGGACCGACAACCAGCACAATATGCCTCCCGTGTAAGTGGGCCACCCTGGAAGTGGGTCCTTCTGCCCCAGTCAAGCCTTCAGATGACAGAAACCACAGGACACTGCCCAGCTTAGTCACTTCTAACTCTCTGACCTACAGAAACTGCGAGATAGATGTGCACTGTTTCGAACTGCGAGGTCTGGGGGAATCTGTTATGCATCACAGATAACTAACACATGTCACTCTTGTAAGTGTCAGAGCCAAGATACCGACCGAGGGGAGCTGAAGGCAGAGCCCGCAGTTTACCACTATGTCATTCTGTCTCTTCTGATGCAAAGGAGATTATTTAATGTGCTTATACTTCGAGAGAAAAGTGTTCAATAATTGGGAGGACTATTACATCCAAGCTGCAGGACAGTCTAATGTGTTTCTAGACACTTAGAAACTCGGTGATGGCAATGCACGCATCAGCTTCAAATAGTCACTCCTTTCCTTGGGTGTTCTGACTGAGACCTCTTGCCTTATCCTACTTCTTCTAAACTCCAGGCAGACATTGCCTTTCTATTACTTCAGACAAGCCTGTCACAATATAATTAATCAGACTGCAGCTTCCTTTAGTGCCATTTCCATCCTGGGGGCACATCAATAATTACCTTAATCAAATTGGACTTGTATCAAACCTATCAACCTCAAGCATCAGCCCTCTTTTATCATCTACTACTTTTATGCTGGGAGGAAAATATAAGCAACTCATCATCTCTGCACGTGGTTCTTTCCCATTATGTGCTGATTAGGACTGCTTGGCTTTCAAGAGGTTGACTCTCTGCTGCCACCTTGCTGATACAGTAACTATTAAATGTCCCCAGCCCTGGGCTCTGCACAGATTGGGTGCTCAGTAAGTGGCAGTCTGGTCTCTCTCCCATCACTCCCCACCTATGCTATTAAGAGAAAGTCTGTCTTCCTCAGAAATTGTTAGACAGTTGTCAAATAACCATCATTTGACATAACCCCACTGGCCACAGCAAACATGTGTTCTCCAGGACCCACTTTTCAGTATCAAGGTGCCAGGAACATCCATTCAGAGATTCAGGAGGTACTCAGTAAGTAACTTCCTGATTACTTAAGAGTCAAGGGAGACAGATGACCTTAAATACATTCCAATCAAGAACAGCTAATCTGACCCTGGAACCCCAGTGCTCGCTGCCTCTCATCAGGACAGATGCCACAGCCACAGTCTCTCTGCCTCCACTCCTGGGTGTTTTCCACACAGAAGCCATGCCACCTTTCTGCTTCAAACCCACAACAAGGTCCACGTTTTCCACCAGGTAATACAGAGCTTTCTACTATCTGACCCTGGCCTACATTACCTCTTAACAATCCTCGTGTTTTTCAACTTAATAAGACTGAACTCTCTGATTTCTTGAGCAACCATCCTCTCTAATGCCACATACCCTTTCTAACTCTTTAAAGATCTGGTCTAGAGTTCATCCATCTGGGATATCATCCTCCCACTCCACTTGACCTCTGCCCTTGCCCCTTCCTCTTCACTGCTGGACCCTCATCCTTCATGCTCCAACAATACTCTAAAGATAGCCCGGTGCACTGGGTGTGCTATGTTGGCATTGTCTGTTTGAGTGATTGTTCCTTCCAGTACGTTGGAAGCTCTTCGTCAGCAGCTGCAGGATCATATTTAACCTTGCATTCCTGGTGTCTGGCAAATAGTAGGTGCTTAATAAGTGAGGTAATGTATACAAAGGATTTAGCACAACACCTGATGTAGTAAGTTGTCAGTTCATGTTGTTGTTAATTTGTTGAATGAAACCTATGGTTACTGCTCATCTATCCACAAGCAAAAAAAAAAAAAAAAAATTGCCTGCTTTCTTCCTGGCAAAAAATGAGGAAAGGCTGAATGAAAAGTAAAGAAAGAAACAAAAAATACACAAGGAAAACTGAAGAATCTAGAGACACTAAAGATAAGCAATTAAATAGGCTAAATCAAATGAGATTAATGAGAAAGTCAAACAAAGCGAGGGGAATTTGTCAGACTTTCCTAGCAGGTCTAGAGATAGTCTCCACTTGGAAAGTGGCTTTGAGGGAAGCGGTAAATTTCCTTTAACCTGAGTCACTAAAAACTACACCAGACAAACCACTTAAAAGTATACAGCAGTAGACATGAGGGTACAGGCAAGGGTTACTGGGCTTTTTCATCTTTAATTTCTCTGATTCATTCATAAAATATTTATAATAAGGCTGCAAAACATTTGTTACATCTTTTCCTATTGTTCGCCTTCGTTTTTCCAGGGGGAAACATGCACGGTATTAATGTTTACTCTGCTAAGATTACCAGGCAAGGGGGCCGGGCAACTCCAGAGCGGCTCATATTTCACAACAACACTGGAAAAGATAAGAGACAGCCATTTTACTGGAAACTTTTTTGACACAACCTGATTATTTTGATTAGGTCTATATTGGGAAAAAAAAATCTTGGGGCAGATTGCTACTGGGTGTTTGTTGATTTTTTCTTTGAATAAAATTGGTCAGAATACATTTTCTTAAAATAACAGCCACACATGACACACAAGTCGTACTTTCCTGCTCTTGCTCCCTCCCTGCCCCCCTCCCCCTCCCTCTGCCCCTTTGTTTCATCGAATGGTTCCTAGAAACAAAGCCAGAGGCCAGAATAAAAGAGCTGATATTACTATTCTCTTGCAGTTTGTTTTCTTAGCCTTTTAAATACAATCATATTTTCCCAACTTTGTTGATCAGAATTTTGCCCAAAAAATACCTTCCAGAAGTATCTCTGAAAAGATTGTTTAGAATATTTCCAGCTCTCACTTTAGCTGGCATCTGGATGCTTTATTTTGTTTTGATATATTAAAATGCAATCCTACATTAAAAAGAACAAGTTCTTAAGGTTTTTTGACCTTTGCGAGCACTATCTTAGGATTGTTAGAGGTGACTGGGAACCGGGGTCTCCAGCACAACCCTCTCCTCTTAGCGATGAGGAAACCCAGTTCTCAGATGTACAGGGGGGTCACAAAGCTAGTGTGAGCCAAAGCCAGGACCGGAACCCACATAGCCTCACTCTTCGTCTAGAACTTTTTCCGTTGTACCAAGGATGAAATGGGTAGAGATAATTGGGCTGTGTGTTTTTCCTCTCCAACCTAAATTACAGCAACGTGACTATAATGAAAAGAAGACCAGCTTGGGGGAGAGGGTGTAGCTCTTGGCAGAGCACATGTTTAGCATGCACGAGGTCCTGGGTTCAATCCCCAGGACCTCCACCAAAAAATAGATAAATAAATAAACCTAATTACCTCCCTGCCACAAAAAAGAAAAGAAGACCAGCTAATACCCCATGAATGCTTATTTGGTGCCGTGCATTATTCTGCCCTTTTTATGTGTTGTAGTCTGAATCCCCAGACCGTTGTCCCCATCTCCCCAGTGAAGACAATGAAGCACAAAAAGGCTATGTTACTTTCACAGGGTCACCTGCCTTAGGTAACGGATGACAGAGGTAGGATGGGACTCCAGGCCTTGGCTCCACAGACCGTGCACCTACCCATCACACCTGACGGCCTCTCAGTAAAAGCAGACCTTCCTCTGGGGCTGGGAAAGCAGTGGAAATGCCTATCCCCCTGTCTAAATTGATATTTCATTGATATTTCAGTGTCATAATTGCGGCTTTGCATTTTCATAACCCCTATTTTACGTAATCATTACTAATGAACTTGCAATCACGCTCTCAGAATTTCCTGAATATAATCATATTAATTTCTCAATAATGTGCAAATATGAACTTTGCAAATTTTGCATCTTTTTAAACTATATAGATATAAAAAGATTTAAAAGTTTGCCCCAAACAGCTGATAAAAAGTAATTATAAAGAAGATTTACAAAAGAAGTATAAAAATCTATAGAAAAGAAATTTCTTAACATTCAGAGCCACAGATCAAACAGAAGAGCTTCTGAGAAGAATATAAGTAGCACCAAACACTAAATATAGTTTTCAGATTTTTTTCAAAACCATTATTTAATGAGTGTGTTACATTCTGTTCTAAACACCAGAAACAACCGGCAACAATTTACAAAAAACAACTTTCTGTTAGAAGAAAGGAGCCTTCAAAATGTACATTTATAAAGTTTTAAAATTATATGAAGTTTAGGAAAGAATAGAGAATACAGGAGACTGAAAATTGAGACTAAGCTTTCCTTTGACAGCTATGAAATTGGGGCTTACTGGTGTGCGCTCTATAAACAGCACGCTCAGATTTGCCCCGTTAATACGGTTAGGGAAGCAGCTGGCTGGGCCCTTTCCTGCAATTGGACAATCTCGCTCTGGGAACTCAGGGACCGCTTTGGGGTTTGTCCGCGCAGCTCTCACCGCACACGTGTGGGTGTTCACCTAGCCTTTCCACACTCATCGACCCAAACTTCTTACAACCTTTATGTCCCCTTTTGTGATGAGCTCTTGGGTTCGTTTCAGACAATAGTTAGAGATCATGGAGCAAACCGAAAAGTCAATGGATTCGTAAGTTCCATTTCCACGTTAGACTGGAGTACAGGGGTAAGTCTCACACGGGCTGCCACGGCATTTCTTATTCTAAGGAACGCATTTACTTTTAAATAATAAGCAGAGGATTATTAGGTGGATGCTTTTACAAAATGACCTGCCTTAAAAGAACCCTGACTGAAGTCAGGCTGGTGCAGAATTTCTGCATTCCGATGCCCGCTCTAGACAACGGGTAAGAGATGGTGGCCCAGCTCTTCGCGGACTAGGCACTACCCATCTCAAATCAGACAATCTTCAGGTCAGAGTTTTTGGTTTTTTTTTTTTTTTCTGGTTCTAATCAAAGCGTAGGTGGAAATGGATAATCAGCTTCTAATTACTGAAAATCATGGTGTCCCTGGCCTCTTTGGTTGTTAGTGGAAAAACGTATAAATGGCATCAAAATCTTTCTCTTTTTCTGTCAGAAACCTCCTAAGCAAGCTCCACGGCGCAGGGCTCTCACAGTCAGGGGTTCCAGATCGCACGAAGTTCTGTCCCTTCAGCCAGCCAGGGAAGTCCATTTGGAAAGCGCTCCGTGCCGCTGCAACCCGGGCCCAAAGATTCTTCCCGAGAAACAAGCATATATAAATATCCCAAATGAGCTGCCCCCTGGGAAGACCAGTCTCCTTCCTCTGGTTGCCTTGGAGACGGATTTGCTATTTTTCCCTTCCTGTAGCGAGGATGGAGGAAGAGTGGAGAGGTAAGAAGAGCAGAGAGGGGCAGAATTGGCTTTGATCCTTGCTCTGCCACTGGGGAAAGCCGCCTCACGAACACGGATGCTTTGGAAAACCCTTCAGTTCCTCAACAGGGGCAAGAGGGCCCAAGATAATTGCAAGAGGGACATTTTTCTGTTTTCTAAAGAGACGGTAATGGGGGGTCAAGATCGGAACCATCCGTAAGAGGTCAAGAACTGAGATCTCAGGCCAACAAGGGGAGTGGGAGAAGGGTCCCCAAGCCAGGAAATAGGTGATAAATGGTGTGACTCCACAGTGCCGGGGAGCAACTTTAGAAAAGTCTGTTTCAGGTGTTCACTGAGAACTCCTCTGACATTCAGTGACCAAGTCAGTTCAACTATTCAGGGGCTGGTGTCCCTGCAACAAACCCAACGCGAGGCCCAACTCCTGCCCTCAAACAGCAGAGAGCTGAGGAAGCAAAGACCACAAGCTCCCTGAGGGCAAGAACCATGTCTGTAAGGAAGGAAAGGGCTGGTGACGTTGTGTTTACTCCCCCAAGAGAACAGCCCAAATCAGGGCACAGATGGGGACTGTCCTGCAGAGACCAAAACCTGGGCCAACACACTTCCTCAACTCCATGTTCCAGCACCTAGTCACAGCTCGCTGTCATGACCGTGCGACAGGACCGACAGCAGGGCAGGGT
Organism: Vicugna pacos; assembly: GCF_048564905.1. Lineage (NCBI taxonomy): Eukaryota > Metazoa > Chordata > Mammalia > Artiodactyla > Camelidae > Vicugna > Vicugna pacos. The sequence continues at coordinate 12,258,128 of NC_133000.1, read as the reverse complement.
CTCGCTGGGGAGACCCGGGGCAAGGCCGAGGCTCACCCCCCACTATACCTCCATCTGGATGCCGCCGGCACAAACACACCTGGCTGATCTTGCTCGACATCAAGGCGATGTACAGAGAAGCAAGGTGACCTGCAGGGCGAGTGCCTTTCAGCACCTGTGGGAAGTAAGCCAGACAGACTACTGGATCTGTGACCTGCCGAGTGAGAGTCCGAGGGCAGGATGGGACCTGAGTCACTGGGAATCGGGGTGGGTCTCGTCCCTCAGCCTTGTCTGGAATGCCACAAGCAGTGGCAGGGCCATCCTCTTGCTCGCCCACGTGGGTGGTGGGGCCCGCAGCAGAGCCACAGCTCCGCCCGCACTGTCAGAGCCGCAGCTACGGATGACATGAGGTGCAGCCAGTGCCTGAGCCCCAGAGAACACAGAGGGTTTTGTTTTGTTTTGTTTTGGTGACAGTGAACATTGAAAAGATGATTAACATTATCAAGTGAGGTCTTGTAGAAACAAGAGGCGAAGACAGCGAGGCAGTGGAAATTCTTGTAAAAAAGCCTCCCAGCAATGAAGTTGCAGGAAATACACGCTTCGGTTGTCACCAAACTTTTCAGTAATTAAAACCCAACTGGGAGAAATTAAAGCCCGTGATCTTAAGCCTTTTTCATTAGGAATAAGCATTTTAGAATTAATTCTTGAACCATCAAATTTGACAGCAAACTTTGTTCAGTATGCTGGCTAATGGCTATAGCCCCCTCTGGAGACACAAATGGATTTCTTTTTTGTTTTAATATAATCAAGTGGATTAAATAATATAGAAAGGAAAAATGAATAAACACACACTGTGGAGCATTACACAGTAAGGCATGGCGAGGCAGTGCGGAAGGCACTGGATCCGGTGACAGAAGACTTGGACCTCAGTTCCCAGATATTACTGTACTCAAGTAGTTCCCCCACTTTGCAGATGAGATAACTGAGGTTTAGAGGGAGCAACTCATTTTTCGAAGGTCCTGCAGCCAACAACTGGAATTCATATCTAAAAATAGCTCTTAACTATTATGTCACATTGGACATAGACAGTTGGGAACCTGGAAAATTGCAAAAGATACTGCCTGGCTGCAGGGAAGCTGGCTCACCCATTTTGGAAAGCAATTTGGCACTCTCTTATACTCTTGAACATTTGCATGCTCTACAATCCAGAAATTCCGCTCCGAGATAGAGAAATTCTCATGCGCTTGCACTGGTATGCGTACACAGGAATGTTAGGGAACCACCGTTCACAATGCAAAACTAAACACAAACAAAATCTAGAAAAGCAAAAGTTCATTGGACAGAAGGATGAACAAATAACTCGTCTCACACTGGGACGTTAAACAACAGTGCATGTAAAAGAACCGCGACTCGATGGACTTGCAAAGATGATTTTAAACATTACACTATGTAGAGAAGTGTGAGTTATGGAAGGGCCACCTATGGAATGGCACCACTTCAGTAAAATTCAAAGTAAGCAAAGCTAACAAACAACAAATGAAGATCTATAGGTGATAAAACTTAAAAAATCAAGTGAAAGGTAGCAACAAAATCCAAGCTAACGGCTCCCTTTAAGGGAGGTGAGGCTGGAACAAGCAGCCATGCTGGATGCAGAAGTATTGGGAACGTTCTAGTTATTAAGTTGGGTAGCTAAGTCCACGGTCACTGCTTTGTTACGCATCTTGCTGCCATATTTTACTTTGAACAAAGTAGACATCACATAAGTAAAACCTTCTTTTTAAAAGTTAACGCTAGGACTTACCAGCAAAGGTAGGCTGGGTACACAGGAGCCTCCGCCTTCCACCCCACCCCTGGGTACCTAAATCCTAGATGACTGTAGAAAAAAAACACCAGACCAAGATGTATGGCCCTGATAATCCAAGTCTGTTTTTCTGGCCCTGGAAGGGCCAGAAAGCTAGAAGGGTACTTGGCGCTCTGGGGCCTGGATAAACAAGCCCGCCAGCACAGCAAAGCAGATGAGAAAGATCTAGGCCACCCACAGCAATCAAGAGCTCCACTGGGTGGGCCAGAAACGGCCACTGTCCCTTCCCTGTGGCAGCACTAGGCCACCTTTGGAGAGCAGCAGGGGCAGTGGGGGTGTCCTTTTCCAGTGCTCAGAGGCCCAGCCACCCAGCTGCCCCGGGGGCCAGTGGGACATCCACACCAGGCTCTCCCACTGAGGCAATTTAAGTGAGTGGATAATTGCACATAATAGAGGTAAAATATAATTGCCTCATTAAAATGGGTTACTAAATCTCATTGTGCCTGGGTGTGAAGGAGGAAGACAGGCAGACATGTGTTAAACTGCCAGAAAAAAATAAAATGGCATAAATGAATGTGAGTGGGAGCGATCTGGGAGTGCCTACCTGTGCCTTTGGGTTGGAGGAGCCCTTGGGGACGTGGAGTCCCCTGAAGGACGGGTTAGCTGCAGCGCGGGGCTGCTCTGCACAGTGATGGCTCAGAACTGGGACTGACTAGTGGTACCCAGGTCTCATCTCCCACTGATGCGACTCCATTTTGGAAGATAAAGCTCTAGTCTTGTATCGGAAAGGTCCCTGTCCTTCCACTGCCTTCAGGGTTCGTCCTGGCATGGCTACCAAGCAAGCTATACAACTGGCACTTTTCATGCCTTCGTGGCCGAATTCAGAGGGGAAGTTGGAGCTGTCTGCCTGTGCCACAGGGATTGATTCTGAGGATCAGAGAGTGACCACAGGGGGAAGCACTCCCAAGAAGCCAGCCTGCAAGGAAGCCCCTACAAGTGACGCCTCCCTCTGCCCCCTTGAAGTGTGCACACGATCAGGCTCCGGCTAGACCAGGAGGTGCTCTCCCCATTAACACACAGGGCAACAGCGCTTTTCCCGCCTCCCAGCTGGTGCACCAGCCTCAGTGCTTCCATTTCCACCCTCCAAACCTAAATGCCCCATTCAAGAGCTCCTAAAGGGAGAAGACCCCAGCTTCTCACCTCTTCTGGAACATTTTAAAGAAAAAAAAATCGGTATTCCTGAAGGTAACTCTGAGTTTATTATCCCAAGAGCCACAAGTGATCATGCCTCACTTTGTTATTAAGTTTCTAACAGACACTCAGTTGGGCAATCAGCACAACATAGGTGCAAAGTGAAGTTTTGCCTCAGAACGCTCACACAAAAAATGTCGAGACTAACGAGTGATTTTCTTTTCAGTATTAGAAAGAAGATAAACATGAACAATATGGTGTCAGTAAGGGTCGCTAGTAAGACCCCAAACCTGCTGCAGAATCCCACAGTCCATGAGCGTTCGGCATAGGCGTAGCTTAGGCAAAGGATGGGGCACGGCAAACAGAGGAGGAAGGGGAGAGAGCAGGCTTGCACGCCCCAGCCCTACCCCGTGCCGAGAACGCTGACGGTGCCCCATCGCCCTCATCAGCCTGCGTGACTCACCTCTGCTGTAAGCCCTTGACTTCTAATGCAGATTTGTTTCTATGCATGATTAAATACTCTCTTGATTCCTCAGATAAGTTCAGAAGTGCAAAAAAGGAGGAGGATAAGCTTTTTAATTACAAGCAATTCAGCCTGATGAATAGGACTCTCAACCTGTCCAAGTCCTGGACTTCAGAACCTCGCCAAGATCCCCATCTGCTTCTTCCATGGGGGCTTGGGGAGGGGGTGCTGATTCAAGTTCCCACAGCAAGAATTAGAAAATCTTGGACCAAGTGCTTAGCTCTAACAAATAAAGAGCCTCAGTTCTGGATAAAAGTCAAATTGTTAAGAAGTTGCACTGCTCTGGTTTTTTTTTTTTGTTTTTTGTTTTTTTGGTTTGGGGAGGGTGTATTGTGAGACAGGGCAGGATGGGGAAGAGACAGAACCAGATTTCAGCTCATCGTGATAAAATTTAGGAGTTACAAAGGCTACTCTTGTTCCCTGTTTCCCCAGGTCTTTCTGGGTGCAGGCCAGGGGTGCCTGGATGTCCGCAATCCCCCGTGTGGCTGTCCCTCTCGCACCCCGTGCGGTTTCCTTGAGTGCCAGAATACTCCAGAAGCCTCAGAATGGAGCCCTTGAAATGTTATGAAACAGGAATTGGCAGCCCTCTCCCTGCGAGCTGCCAAGCTGGAGAAGGGGCTCGGGGAGATGGAGGCACAGGAAAGGTGAATGCGATGCGTCAGCTGGTGTCATGAGTCCACTTGTAAGGTGCCTCCAACTGCGCACCCACCACTCCAGTGGCAGGCAGGTGGAGGGCGGATGGGCAGGAAGAGTGGGGACAGAGGCAGCGCGGGGGAGAGTGTCTAGAAGCCGGTGGTGGCCGGGAGGCAGCTGCCAAGTCTCAGCCAGGCTGGCACGGCGATCAGGAAGTCTGGAGCGCCACCCTCTGGTGAGTGAGCCAGGGGTTGGTTGCTAAACCCTGAAACAGAACCCTCCCTCCGGGCACTTGGCATTTGAGCCCTAATGGTTTTGGCACTTGGCCTAATTGCTCAGAACATGTGCTCAGTTAGAGAGTAACTCCTTCATCACACTCAGCAAGTGTCTGCACCCAGCACAGAAGCTGTGATATTTTCATTCCAATAATTTCTTTGCCGACCACCAAAATTCCATGAAAAATTCTCAGACGCTACTGGATATAAACTAATGTGAAACTCAGTTTAAGTTTATGCTTCAGATTATGGATAGTTTTATAAACAGCAGAATGTCCACCAAGCAAGAAAACTACCTCCTTATTTTGTTCAAGAAACTATCTAGAACGAATGTTGCCATGTTCAGTGATAAAAAGGGTTCACCTTTTACCACCTCAAACACCTGGGAGCTGGAAATCAAAGTGACTTACCTGCTTATACTTGTTAACGTGGTTATGTAACATAGCTCACTGTGAGATGAGGTCATTTTGGTTAATAAAATCAGATTACCTCCAGTATCTAAGACACCAAGATGTCTTAGAGATTAAAGTCATAGGCTGGTATTCAAAAATCAGCAAGAGCCAACAGAATCGAAGTCACCCAACCCAGGGTTTGAGAGAGAAGGACAGGAAATACGGAAAGTGAGGATTTACTTAATTTATTGTGGGATCAAAGTGACTGATGCTGCCACTAGTTTATACATCAGCTTAATTGGTAGTTTATTTTTATAACCATGGAGTAGAACACAAAGAGTGGTACGTCAAAGGAGCACGGCAGAAAGAAATCTACCGCATCATCAATTATTCTTTCTAAAAGAAGAAAATAAAAATAAAAATAAAAATAAAAATAAATTTTATTGCCTAATTCCCTTGCTAAAAATTTTAAGAGCAAAAATGCAAAAAACATATTTCTAAGTAATTAATGGTTCAAAGAAAAAAAATTATAATGAATAAAATTTAAATATGTAGAAGTGGCTTCAAAACATATAAAGCACAAACTGACAAAACTAAGAATTATAAGCCAATCCATAATCATAGTTAAAATTAAAAAAAAAATCTCAGAAGCTGATACAATCTTAGGTCAAAAAGCAGGACTATAGATGATCTGACAAGACAACAATGTTTATCCTTTTCACACATGTAGAACACTGCACCCAATAACCATAGAACACATCATCTTCAAGGACACAGGGAATATCATTCACTTAAATGGATCACATGCTAGAACCTAAAGTAACTACAAACAAGTAGAAAAGGACTGATAAACAATATATATTTTCTGGGTACAGTGGAATTAAGCTCCAAATTAATAATAAAAAGATAACTAGGAAATCTAATATATTTGGAAATATATTTCTAAATAATCCCTAAGCCAAAGAAGAAATCACAATGGAAATTAGAAAATACTTTGAAATGAAAGATACTAAAAATATGACATAAAAAGTTATGGATATAGGTAAGTTTGTGTTAGATGGAAATACAGATGAACATATTAAAATGAATATATTACAAAAGAAGAAAGTCTAAAAAAAGATGATATAAACTTTACTTCAAGAAGGAGGAAAAAGAAGAGCAGATGAAATACCAAGAATGTAGAAAGAAAGAAATAATACAGAAAGAGGGGAAAAAAAAATCAATGAAATAGAGAATAAACATAAAATGAAGATAATCATGTCAAAAACAGGTTCTTTGAAAAGACTAGCAAAGCCTAAACTCTTAGCAAGATTAACAAACAAAAAAGAAAGAAAACACAAATTACTAATATTAGGTCCACAGACATTTAAAAAGATGACAATAAATTTAGATGAAATGGATGTATACCTTGAAAAATAGAATTGATCAAAACTGACACAAGAGGAAGTGGACCGTATGAATAGTCCTATATCTATTTAAAAGTTGAATCTGTAATTTAAAACCTTCCCACAAAGACATCTCCAGGTAAGTTAGCTTCACTTAGAATTCTTCTAAACATCTGAGGAAGAAGTAACAACAACAAACTTACACAAAATATTCCAGACAAGAGAAGAAGGGAGAATATGTTCCACTTTGTTTTATGAGTTTAGTACAACCTTGTTACCAAAACTTGAAAAGGACATTTTAAAAAGGAAAATTACAGAGCAATTTCTCTCATGAAGATAGATGCAAAAATTCTAAATAGAATATTAATAAATCAAATCAAGAGATAGATATAAAGAAATTGTACATTATGACCACTGGGTTTATTATAGGAATGCAAGGTTGTTTTGATATTTTAAATTCTCCACATTAAGTAAATAATGGGGGAAGGTACCATATGGCTATCTAAATAGATATAGAAAACATTTTTGATAAAATTTAATATTCATTCATGATATAAAATAATTATAACAAAACAGAAGGGAACTTAGTTTGATAAAGCTTATCTATAAAATATCTACCTAGTGAAAACTTTCCTTCCTTCCCCACATTTTGGAAAAAAGACAAGAGTGATCACTCTCACCACTTCTTTTCAAAACTTTAACATTGTACTGGTTGAACATTACACAGGGTCACAGAGCTAGAAAGGATAAAAAGAAGAAATAAAACTGTCATTAATCACAGACTATGTGTGGAATCTATAAAGTCCACAAAAAATCTAGATTTAAAGTTTAGAAGGTAAATTGAGCAAGGTCACTAGTCAATATACAAAAATAAATAAAACTAAATCCAGTGGTTTATACAAAAAGATAAAATAATATGATCAGTTTAGAATTATCCCAGGAATGCAAGAGTGGTTTAGCATCAGAAGAACTATAAATGTTGTTTATCACATTAACAAATAAAAGAAAAAAAGCCATATGCACATCTCAATAGATTCTGAAAGTCAGTTAATAAAATTCAACACTTTTTCATAATTAATAACTAGAACATTAATAATTAAGAATATAAAGAATTTTCTCTCTGATTAATCAACTGAAAACCTACAGCAAACGTAATTCTTAATGGTGAGATATTATGAGCATTATCTTAAAACTGGAATTAAGAAAAGTGTCCATTATCATTGCTGTTACATTGTACTGGAGGTCCTAGTCAGCATATTAAAGCAAGAAAAAGAAATAAAGGGTATGTAGATTGCAAAGAAAGAAACAAAACTGTCATCTAATCTCAAATAATATAAATATCTATACAGAAAACCCAAGGCAAAATCACTGAAAGTAAATGAGTTAGGTGCTTGGATCGAATATAACATACAAAAATCAATTCCATTTCTATATATTGCAGCCAATAATTTAAAAATGTAACTTAAAATAGATACCCTTTACACTATAAATAAGAATGGTAAATTTCTTAGGGAAAAAATACCAACATATTCTTAGTTTGTACAGAGAAAATTTTAAAATTTTCTAAAGGACACTGAAACTACCCTGACTTAGGAAAACTCAACACATTCATGAGTTGGATTATTTACTATCATAAAGATATTAATTCTATCCAAACTGATATATAGATTCAAAGTAATCTCAACCATACTCCCAGTTGCTCTTTAAGAAGTATAAGCTGATTTTAAAATCTAAGTGTAATAGCGAAAAGCCAAGAATGCCCAAAGCACTCTATGGTGAAGAAAATACAATGGAACATCCTACCAGATACCAAGACTTACTATAAAGCCATAATACTTGACATACTGGTTACTGGAGCAGGAAGAAACAAACCCATGAAAAGAATGCAAAAAAGATTCAGAAATGTATCCACTTACATGGAAATTTGATACAGAGATGGCTCTAGCCTCAACCCACCATCATGACACACAGAAAGTAGGAAGCAATGCTAATTCTGCACCATCTCCCGAGACCTGCGGTTACCAAGAGCAACACATGGCTAATGATTTACCACTTGCAAAGAGAGTCTTTCGGTAAATCCTGAGTGAATTTTCACATTTTTTGGTTTCTGCACATTCCATTATGGCTTATTATTGTATGATTCATTACATTAACCTGTTACTATTCAGTAGATAAGTGATTTTCTTCTTTGAAAGATTCAGTAAGAAGGCAGGATACCTTGAGATGGTGTTTTTGTGTTTGTTGTTTATTTTCATTTTTAATGACAGCCTTCTCATTTTTGAATGCTTGTTAAGAAAAGGATCTAATACAGTTTTTAAGCAAGAAAGATTCCTGGTCTGCTATTAAATACATACAGCAAGTCTGTGGAATATTAATCAAATCTCTGGTTTCCTTTTTAAGACTTGGCAGCTAAGGCGAGTGCATTTTTCTATCTCAGTTCAATCCCCATTACCATTTTATATTGCACCGGAGGCCTGGCTAGCAGCAGCAGCCAGCTCCTCGGAATCCTGCAAGCTAGGCTCATACACTTGATTACCCCTAGAAAGGCTCCTGCCATCTCAGCACAGGAGACCCAATTCTTGATGCTGGCCTTGCAAGAGACCCAACTTTCCATGCTGGCCTGCACGAGAAAAATCACTCTTGTTTCTTGCCATTTTGCATTCAGTAGGCAAAAAACTAATGCTTGCTTCAGGGGAATTTCAGATCTTGACATTAATGGAACTAACATAATACTCAAATTAATTTCCTGGTGGCAAAGCTATAAAATTTGAAAACCCTAGGTTGGCTTGGACTTCCACTGTTTCACTGTGACACAGTGACAAAACACTGTCAAAACTGATACATTCCCTCAGAGCAAGCAAATATTTCATAAGGATATTTTTGACTCTATCAAAACCTTTCCCCAATTCAGCTCATTTTATAAGCTTAGCACCATTTACTTTTTACCTATTAAATTATCAGTGCTAGGAAGGTTTTTATTTTTAACATTCACTGGCATTAACGTTAGAGGCATTTGATAGATTAGCGTGCTGTTATTAATATGATTATTCATTTCTCAAGCCAATTTATAGTAATTTTATATTTAGATCTGTAAAAATACATAATTATATTGCCTCCAAAAGCACATTCTGAGAAGTAAATATGTATTTTCAAGACAGTTGTGCTTAAATACAACTAGAGCCCCAAAGTAACCATATGTAGGCCTATTTATAATTGCTAATGGCATATTTAACTAATCAGAAAAAATAAACTGATCTACTGCAAGCATTCAATATGATTATGTGCCTGCATTGTACTTGTATTTTTATTTAAAAATCCATGTTGTATAAAAGATAAAAACTTGTTGCTCAACGCAAGGCCAGAATGATTTATACCGATGTTTCCTCCTGGGAGTTTTAGTTTTAGCTTTTACATTTTGATAAATTTTAATTCTGAGTTAACTTCTATATATGGTATGAAATATAGGTCCAGCTTCAATCTTTTGCATGTGGTTTTCTAGTTGTTCCAGTGCCTTTTGCTAAAAAATCTATTCTTTCCTTATTGAATGGTCTAGGAAGCCTTGTAAAAAAGTCAGTTAACGATGGATGTATGAGTATATTTATGAACTCTAAATTTTATTACATTGAACTATATGTAACTGAACTATCTTTATGCCTGTATCACAGTTTTGATTACCATGGGATTGTAAAAAGTTTTGAAATTGGTAAGATTCAAGATTGCTTTGACTATTCAGTCCCCTCTATGTCCACACGGATTTTTGGATCAGCCTATTTCTGCAAAACAAAAAAGGCAAATGACATTATGACAGAGGTTGCATTGCAGCTGTAGATCAATTTGGGGGAATATTGCTATTTTAACAGTATTAAGTCTTCCAATCCATGAACATCAAATGTCTTTCCATTTATTGAGGGCATCTTTAATTTCTTTCCACAGTGTTCTGTGGTTTTCATTGGAAAAATATTTCATTTCCTTGCTTAAATCTACCCCTAAGTATTTTATTCCTTGTGGTGCCGCTATAAATGGAATTTTTAAAATTTTAATTTCAGATTGCTTATTGCTAATGTTTAGAAATATAACAGACTTTTGCATACTGATCTTGCATATTGCCATGTTGCTGTATTATTAGTTCTGACAATTTGAGATTTTTTTCACTCTTCAGTATTATATATATCTGACCATAATCATCTGCAAATAGACATAGTTTTATTTCTTCCTTTCTAACCTGTGTGCCTTTAATTAATTTTTCCTTACCTAATTGCTCTGGCTAGAGTTTCTGGTACAATGTGGAATGTAAGTGGCAAGAGTGTACATTCTTATCTTGTTCATGGTCTTAGCATGAGAAGTTTTTAGCTTTTTATCATTAAGCATACTGTTAGTGGTGTGTTTCATAAATGTCTTGTCACTTGAAGAAATTCTCTTCTATTCCCAGTTTGTTCAGTGTTTTTATTTTAGCATGAAAGGGTGTTGAATTTTCCTGCATCTGTTGAGGTGATCATGTATTTCTTTTTCTTCATTTATTATATTAATACGGTATAGTACATGGATTGGCTTTCCATGTTAAACTGACCTTGTATTCCTGGAAGAAATCCACTGAATTGTAGCATATAATCCTTTAATATATTGCTAGATTCTTTCTGTTAGTATTTTATTGAGGATTTTGTGTCAATATTCACAAGGGATACTGGTCTGCAGTTTTACTTTTCCTGGCTGTATTATACCAATAACAAATACTGGCCTCTGAGAACATTAGGAAGTGCTCCCTCCTCCTCTTCTTTCTTTTGTTGGAAGAAATTGATAAGGATTAGTGTTAATCCTTTAAACACTTGGTAGAATTCACTAGTGAAGACATCTGTTCCTGGGCTTTTTAAAAATGAGAAGTTTTTGATTACTGACTTAATCTTTTTGCTATAGGCCTATTCAGATTTTCTATTTCTTCTTGAGTCAGTTTAGATAGTTTGTGTTTTTCTAGGTATTTGTCCATTTCACTACATTATCTGTAGTATTGTTAGCATCTTTATTTCTGTAAGGTCAGTGGTAATGTCCCCTCTTTTCATACCTGATTTCAGCAATATGAGTCTTTTTTTTTCTTGCTCCAGCTAAAGGTCAGTCAATTTTAAATACCCTTTTCAAAAAACCAACCTTTCTATTCCTTATATTCCTACTTTGTATTTTTATGTACATATTTAAACACCTCTCTACATGTGATGCTGAATGGTCAGCACATCCAGTGACTGAAATATTATTCTCAGCATGATAAGAAGGGAGCACTCCTATAAACATCTTCGTACATATATGTCTTTAAACACCTGTCTGCATGCATCACACGATGGTCAGCACATACATTCTCAGAAATAACACTGCTCTCAACATGCTGTGTAAGATGCAATTTTTTTTATAGTGAAAATTTTTATATTTAGAATTAGCCAGCTGGACTGAGTTTAGATGATTCCAAGTTTGTTGGCAACATCCAAAGCATCACAGTCGGGAGCCAGGCATGCATGTGCCTTCTCCTCTCCATCAGGCCTGATCAGGGTGTTGACTTTAGCCACATCAATGTCACAGAGCTTCTTCACAGCCTGTTTGATCTGATGCTTCTTGGCCTTGACATCCACAGCGAACACAAGTGTGTTGTCTTCTGTCTTCTTCATGGCTGACTTGGTGGTCAGGCGGAACGTGATGATGGCATAGCAGTCAAGCTTGTCTCTCCTAGGGGCGCTCTTCCGAGGATATTTGGGCTGCTTCTGAGCCGCAGCGTTTTGGGCCATCGGAACGTGGGTGACGTCCGGATCTTCTTTTTCTTGTGGCTGTGGACGCCTTTCAGCACTGCTTTCTTGGCCTTCAAAGCCTTTGCTTTGGCTTTGGCTTTGGGAGGGGCGGTGGCTTCCTTCTTTGCTTTCGGCGCCATCTTCGTGAAAAGGTAAGATACAATTTTTAAAACATCGTCTTCACATGTACTCAAACACATCTCTACCTGCATTACAGAATGGCTAGCACATTCATTTCCTGAAATAACGTTTGTATTTCTGTTCTGCATTTTCTCCATGTTTGCTATAATCTTCACTGTTTCCTTCTTCTTGCTTTCAGTTTTGTATGCTTTTTTTTCTAGATTTTTAAGGTGTAAAGTTAGGTTATTAATTTATTTCTTCTTTAATGTAGACTATAAATTTCCCTCTAAGCATTGTTTTTGCTGCAACCCATAAGAACTGGTATGCTGTTTCACACCAAACTTTTATATCTCAAGTTTTTCCTCTAATCTCCATTTTATTTCTTCTTAGACCCACTGGTTATTTAAGAGTATATTGTTTAATTTCCACATATTTATTCATTTTCAAAATTTTCTTGTTACTGATTTCTAACTTCATGTCATTGTGGTTGGAGGATACATTTTAATCTTTTTTAAATTTACTGAGACTTGTACTGTGGCCTAATATGTGCTCTGCCTTGGAGAATTTGGCACACACACACCCTTGAGAGGACTCTTGGACCCTTGTTGGATGGAATGTTCTGTAGATGTCTGTTAGGTCTCCCGGTTTCCAGTGTTGCCCAAGTCTTTGATTTCCTTGCTATTCTTTATTTCTTTGCTAATATGTGTTGCTGTCAACTATCCTTTCATTTCAGCCTCAACAACTTAAACATTCCTTAAGCATCCTTCCTAAAACATTCATTTGTGACAGGTGTGATGGTTGTTACCTGAGAATGTCTTACTTTCTCCTGTATTTTCACAGGCAGTTTTGCTGGATATAGAATTCTAACAGTCGTTCTTCCATTGTTTAGAATGTCATCCAGTGCTTTCTGGCCTCTACAGCTTGACGAGAAAACAGATTAAGTTATTCTCACTGAGGAATACTTAACAAATAACGAGTTCTCTCTCTTGTTGCTTTCAAGGTTCGCTTAGTCTTTGGCTTTTGATTGTGATGTGTCTCAGTGTGTATCTCTGAGTTTATCCAACATAGAGCTTAATGAATTTCTTGAGTGTGTATATGAAATTTTCCATCAAATTTGTAAAGTATCTTTAAATATTCTTTTGGCCTCTTTCTCCCCCTCTATTCCGAGACTTGTGTGATTGTTGATAATACCCCAAAGGTCTCTGAGGTTCTGTTTATTTTCTTTCATTCTTTTTCTTTCTGTTCTTCAAACTGGATAATCTCAACTGACCTGTCTTCAAATTTGCTGATTCCTTTTCCTGCCTGCTTGAACCTGCTGCTGAACTCCTACAGAACTTTAAGTTTCCGTTATTATACTTTACAACTCCAGAAAACTTTATACAATTTTTATAAAATAACTTAGTAATTTTTATGATTATAACTTTATAAAAATTTTTGAAATTTCTGCTTTAGTGATGTTCTCTATTTGGTGAGATAATGTTCTCATAATTTCAGTCCTTGAACATATTTAGAAGAGCTGTTTTAAAACCTGTCTAGGAAGTCCAACACCTGGGCTTCCTCAGGGACAGCTTCTACTGACTGCTTTGTTTTTTTTCCTTCTATGTATTGTCCATACTTTGAGGAACTTGCCAATTTTTTCTTAAAAAGTGGACATTTTTAGTATTATGTGCCCATTCTGATGTGCTGGGAAGTCAGATTTTCTCACCCCATCCCACAGTTTGCTGTTGGTGCTGCTTTCTGTGATTTTTATTGTGAGTGTTTCAGTAACTTCTCTAAACTAATTCTGTAAAATCTATACTTTGTTGTGTGTGACCAGTTAAAGTGGTCCATTAGCTTAGTTGTCAGCTAATGCTTGGACAGAGGTTTCCTTAAATGCCTGGAACCAAAATCTCCCCTTTGCTGAGATTTTCTGTGTGAGTGTCAGGCCATACCTTCAACCTCCAGCGAGGCAGCTTCTAACTTTCCTTCAGCCTTTACCTCCTGCTTGCACAAAGACTCAAGGTCAGCCAGACGTGGGCACTTAGGGTCTTTCTGGTCTTTCCTAAGCATGCACAGTCCCAGGCATGTGCTTAGCCTTCTAGATCGCCAAGAACATGTCAGAGTTTTTCAAAACCCTTATAAGAACCTCATTTCTAACCTTTCTTCCCAAGCTTTTACCTTAGTCTATCATTGGTCCCAAATCCAGGCAGCAAGGAAATGGCCTCCCCCTGACTGGCCCCTCCCCCTGGGTAGTGGCTTCGGTACTGGGCAAGTTCCAAGTTATGCAAAATAAAAATAAGGTTTTCAAATGGGTCTTCCAAGAAGACATGAAACAGGTCAAATAAGGGAAATCTTCACAAAATCGGCCCGTCTGCTTTCTCCAGTACCAGCAATGTGGGTGTTATTTACAAGGCTACCGCTGCATTTGGGAGCAAAGTATAAGACTAGCTTAAGTTAAAGTAGCACAAAGCATGCTGTTCTCACCAAGACTCAGCCTGTTTTTTTTCTTAATATGCATAATCAGACCGCAGTGAGCTTTTAGTATCGAGAGTTCGGAAATAGTTGATTTTGACAGTTTTTGGAGGCATTTGATTGTTTCTTTTAGGGAAAAGCAGAATTTTGGAATTCTTTAACCCAACATTTTTGTTGATGTCCCCATCCTATAACACAGTTTTGCATCTTAGTCAAATAGCTAATTAATTTAACCCAGTCATTATGATCATCAAAGAATGAAAAATGTATGGTTGTTTTAAAACTTTTTTTCTGTGTCTCAGCCTCTTCAACCTCAAGTACATACATGTGGCTGTCATAAAGAATGATGTTAGTTGATTTTTTCCTCTAAAAGCACAAGCACCCTATCAAACTACATTGTATTTACTTAAAACATGCGTGATTATCTCTGTGCAGAACAAGGAATTCAACGACAAAGCACATCTCAGTGAGCTTTTAAAACCCTGGTGCTTATCACAGAGCCTGCCCCCAGATGGTGCTTAATAAATGTGTTTAATAAACAAGCGTAATGTAAAACATTAGCTAACATATATTTAGTTCTAACTTTACCTCAGGTCTGTGTTAAACAAAATTCTTAATTTTTAAAAATTGTGAGCTATGTAGACAAGAGTTCATGTAACATGTACATAAATTTTAGAGAATAAGCAAGTGAATCCTCAAATACCAACAATCTAGAGTAAAAACAGATCACTAGTAAGTTCTAAAACTCCTGTGAGATAATCCTGAATTCTATGCTAATCATTTCCTGTATTTCCTTACAGCTTCACCACATGTGTACCCATGAATAATGTATAATTTTGTTTTACCCTTTATTGGACTCATACTATATTATTCTGTGATTTTCTTCTCCTTTTTTTTTTAAACATGTATTGGAAATCATTTCATGTTTCACTACCATAGAGTATTCCACTATATAGATATATCTAAAGACATTTAAGCTAAGAGCAATCAGAAAAGGTTAGGCTATGCTGAGATAATAAAAAACGCCTAAGGGGAGGAAAAAAAATTGAGGACCAAGTCCTAGAGTATGCCAACTTTTAAAAGTTACAGAGGCAAAACAAAAACAAAAACAAAAACAAAAAAACAGGGAGGGAGATTGAGAGGGGTTTGGCCAGTGAAGTGGAAGGAAAACTAGTAAAAAGTTGCCCCAGAGAAGCCTGGGAAATACAGTATTTCCAACAGAAGTGTGTGGATTGCTATTGAGAGTTTAACAAAATAAGGGATGAGAAGTATTCATTGGGTTTGACAACACACAGTGCTATGGAGATCTCATCGGGGTAGTCGTGGTGATGCTGAACCCAAATGCGGCTTATTTAAAGACATAACGGCAGCAGAAATAGAAGACGGCACGTGTAAACGACCATACAAAACAGCAGAGAAATAAAGGTGTTAAGATCTGGAAGGTGGAAAGTTTTTAAGAAGAATATAGACACTAGAGGATTTGTGTTATGCTGTTGAGAGTAATCCTACAGAGAGGTCACAAGCTGCTGGAGCAACATAAAGGTTTAACTCAGAGAGACAAGTCTCTGACGGTGAGAGACAGGAGCCAGAGTACAGAGGATGGGAACAGTGTCTCCAATACAACGGAGGACAGACGGAGAAGGTGAGTGCAATAATAGGAAGGTAGAAAAATGAGGGAGATTATCTGAACAGCTTCTGTTTTCTCAGTGAATTGTGAAGGTCATTAACTAAGGGTGGGGATGGAAAGATCATCTTGAAAAGCAAGGACGTAAGTTTACCAGAGAGAGAAGAATTCCAAGGCAATATGGAGTGCCACCTGAAGACTGTGATCATGAATTTAAAAAGTCAATCAGTCCATTTGCATGATTTTTCTCAGGTAACATTCACCTGTTCAAGTACAAGCACAGAGAAAGAAATGGAAAAGTTCAACCAGAGAAGATTCTGGACAGGCAAGTATCTTTTTCCTCCGAAGGAAAGGCTGATGTGCATTATTTACAGTTACTTATGCCACCTCAAAACACAAAGTAGTTCAAAATGCAAACAATGACATACATAGCAAATATAGTGTTATCCTAATGAACTAACACTTACAATCTTTTAATTTAGTTCTCAAGATCATACCGATACCACATTCTGCTCATCAATCTTCCACTGGTTATCTCAATTTGGCCCTATACTATACTTTCTTTTCTATTAGCATATTTTCTAAAAACACATTGATGACAGGTATAAAAATACTACAACAATCACTGTTCTCAAGACAATTTAATATTTTATTAGAAAAAACTAGGTAAAAAGCTAAATATACTTCTTCCCTAGAAAGCAAAGGAATTCACTAAAGATAAGCAATCTTCATAACAGATATAAATTGTATAAAATTTAAGCTATTTATTTATATCATACTTTATTTTCTATCTGTTATATATCACACATATTCACTGAAGGAAAAAGACTTAAAATACAGATTAATTCCAAAAGAGATGATATATATAATCAGTTGCTCTTGCTCCAAAAAATCATATTAATATAAACAATTATAAATTTCAGATAGATGAATAGGCCACGTTCTGTAAAAACTAATTTGTTACGCATTCTGTATATGCTATATAAACATTAATTTTGTCTTACTACTTTCCAAAATATTTTAACCTAATCATTTTTCCTTATGCTTCATTTTTCTCGTTTATAATTAAGGGACTTAACCTCTTTTTATAGATTTACCAGAGAATATTTCGCTAACAGCAACTGTCCTTAAAATCTCACCAACAAACGTCAAGTCACATTAAACACATTTAGATTTTTTTAAAAAGAAACAATGACTTTGAATCTTACGCTTGGTAAAGTTCTAAAGTCAGAGCCAAATAATTCTTTGCAAGGGGCCATCACAGGGCTAGACGTACCATCAATGAGCAATTGCTACTCTGGCATTTTTCCTCCACTGTTGAAGCAGATCATTATTTCTTGGTCGGAACACCATTTTGTAAATGGTGCATTTGGAGTCCACGTTGTATAACACATACCTTTCTTTAAACACTAGACTTCCATGCAGCACAGGATGCCTACACATCTAACCCCCATCTGAAGTGTTGAACCTGACTGTGAATTCAGTTCATGCCATACAGAGTAGAATCCACCTCTACATTACGTCTCTCTTTTCCTATTTTTACTGAATGTGTATTTCTGCTCCTCATTTTAACTATACCTACTTACAATAACTAACAAAAAAGCAAATAAATCTTTAGGTATAGAGACATTTATTAGGTCATATCCTCAAACTAATTTTTAAGTTTAGATAATTTTTTAATGTACAGTTAATTTGGAGCTAATCTTGTAAAAAAAAATCTGATGCTACTGTTTTTCCATATATTTATATTCCAGAATTGAGGGGAACCTGCAGAGCTGAAGAGACCGTTTGTAGAGAGCAGAGCATCTCCACGTGGAGCGCAGATACTGAGCAAGGCTGACTCAGATCAACACCTGTTACGTATTCCATGTTATCGTGACCAAAGCAAAGCAATTATTGGCACCTACGTTCTTCTGTCACAAAGAAAATTTCAAAAGTAAAGATTAACAGACTAAAAACCAAGAAAACCTTCAGTGTTTTAGGAATGTGGTGTTTTGCTACCACAGTCAAAGAAAAGAATCAGGAGAGAAGTGCCTGCACTTGCTGCGGTGATCGGTGCAGAATGCTCTCTGGATCCCTGTAACCGCTGGCCGGGTTCACTACGGCCGCGTACACGTCACCGTAGGCCCTGCAGACGAGCTCGGTAGACCGCTTTGTGATCTGCTCTCTGTTGATAAACAAACAACATGTGAACACACAATCTAAAGTGAGATGCTACGAACTGTGAGAACGCTTCACACCTGAACCAACGCATTTCACTGTCATCATTATCACGTATATGTCATTAAAAATCACCGTGCACAAGTTAGTTATTTTGGCTTTGGGAAAAAAAGGTTTTGTTTGCTTTTTTTAAAATCCTGTTTATTAAATCCTCCCTATTAGTTTGTAGGCTGTAGGAAGGCAGGGACTGTGTTTTGCTCACTGCTTTACCTTTAGGGATAGAACAGTGCCTGATACATAGTGGATTACTAGACAAGAAACAGAAACCGTGACTCGCCATCAATGCATTGATTTCGCAAATGCGACTGATAACACAAAAACCTTAAAGAAACAGGCTTACAATTAGCCACATTTATCAACATTTCAAATCTCAGAATAACTTATAATAAATATATTGCCCTTTCACCTACTGCTTCTACACTAGAAACCACATCTAGATGTCTCATCTCTCACAAAAATGTGACACCTGCCTACAGCAAATCACAGCATTTTCCCAAATACGCATTTTTACGTAAGCACACAAAATAACAGAAATAGTTTTAAATAAACTGAAGCAAATGTTCAGAAAAATAGCATTGGTTCATTAAATCTGCGTGAACTCTTGCTGTTTCCACATTTTCTTCTTGTCATCCTCAGCTATTTCTGTATCACCATACCTGGTGATGAAAACACACTACTTTTTTCTGATTTTCACAATAACTAAATTAAAAACATGTCTTTCAAGCTTTACTCCCAAACGTACTTTTCTTGTTATGCTTCCTGTTTTTGTCAATAGTGTAGCCTTGGCTCATTACCTCAATTCAGACCTAATGAACTTTGCCTGGAGGAAAGAAGAAAAATCCCCATCCAGTCTCTTCCACATTCAGTGTATCATAAGCACCACTGTTCATCTTGAACAAGCACATGTTTTACCATGTCTCTGCTTACCTGAGGCCTTTCTTCAAGGAGCTTCAGTGGCTTCTTCTGGTTTCAAGGTTTCAAGGTCAAAATTCCTCACCGTATCACTCAAACCCTTTACAAACCCTTCTGTAGCACTACTCGCGTTCTGCTCCTGCCAGTTCTCTCTGCCCTGCTCTTGCTGACCCCCAAGTCCTTTGCTCACTCATATACTTTCATTTGCCTAGAATGTCTGTCACCCACCTTTAAATGCCCTTAATTCTCAGTAAAAATGTACTCTCATCCATGAAGTCTTTGCTGATCCTCAGAGCTAGAAACAATCACTTTTTTCAGAACATCCATGACCAATAATACATTTGTGAGAGTATCTGTGAAAATATGTGTATCTGTGGTCTAGAAAAGAACAAAACTAGTTGGAAGGAGTGAAGAGGATATCCACTTATGATCTTGGACCACCATCAGCACCCTGTTCTGATGGGATCTCAAACTCCTGGTGTGTTGGAGCAACCTGACATTTTCCAAAAATTGCTAAAACTTCCAGAACAAGAGTGGGTAGAAGGAAGACACACTGAGTAAGTTCCCTGAGCGGAGCGGAGTAATGCTACTGGCTCAGCACTACCTCCTCTCGTTGAAGGGAGGATGGTAGAGACTGGTTTGGAAATCTACTTAGCTAGATGAGGCTTTGACATAATTTTTTGATCTATCATTGATTGGTGATCATTCATATAGTTAATTGAGCTTAACAATAAATGCATCAAAATGATGCAAAAATTATTTTCCATAAATGAAACAGCTGAAAAATAATATTTTAAAAATTTGTTAAATTCAATATACATTTGATACCCATTTTGCAACGAGTTAAATGACTGATTTTAGATATGGCACTTTTAGTTCTTTACTAAAATGCAGTAGGATTTTTGGAGGTATATAAGGCATTCATTACTCACACCTCAAACTCTAAAATCTATACTCAATCTGAACACAGTGTATACTTACACTACATAAGGAATACATAGAAACAAGGCTAATCCTGCTCATAAGAAGTTTAAAATCAGAGTAAGGTATAACTTATATTAAATACATTAAAAAATCCAGTTACCAACTGGTGAATGTAGAATGAATTATTGAAAATTCTGAAGTAATAAATTTTAAATTCTAATTTCAAGTACAAATGATGAAAAATTTTAAAGTTATTAAAGCTTAGCTGTAACTCAAGGCACATTTCTATTTATAAGCTAAACTAGCTTACAAAAATGTCTATAATTCACAATATAGCCAAAAAATCATTGTAAATCTTCAGTGGAGAGAACCAGAATATAGCAATATTGCTGAGACACAAATAATTAAATAAAATCAAGCCAATAAAACCAAGCAAGAGCTTATCATTTATTTTAGATGTTGCTGTTTGATGCTATAGGGCTTCCCCATTCTGCTCCCCAGTTTAAGAAGCCACCAAGACAGGGGAGGGATTAAATTAAAAAACACAGTTGAGCTGAACAAAACGAGAGATATCGGAACTCACAGACAAACTGGTCTTTCATGTAGCGGGAAGAAAAAAGGGCAGGGGAAAGAACGGTTCCTCCTGGCCTGGCAGCTGCTAAAGCCAGCAGGCTAGAAATGCAATGGAAAGGGAATCTGAGTCAAATTCAAGATGTGAAGAACAAAAACTGTGACTGATCGTGACTCCATATTCCTGGACAAATGTTAAGAGTTCATTTATCACTACCAAAGCCGGTGCGGGTCCACACCCTGATGTTCACTAACGTTTTCCTAATGAATTATACACGGTAGAGTTACAATGGTATCGTGAAGGACAATACTGTCAGAAGATCTTGACTCCAGTTAAGTTCTGCTACTTACTGCTGCCTTGAACACGTAATTTAACCTTTCCAGGACTAATTTCACGATGGTAAAACAAAATATTGAACTCGACAATCTTTATAAGACACTTTCAGCTTTTAAATTATATCACTTCATTGAGTTAAGAGCATTTTAATGAACTGTTTAAAAAAATCTCCATGTGCCTATTTATACACATACGTACACACACACATAGATGTGTGAATATAGCAGTACACCACATATCAAAGATAATCATATAGCTAATGTGCAACCAAAAAAAGAAGAAATGGAGAAGATGAGCTTGTTACATAGTTTTACAGAAAGGCAACATATTTTAGTTACTTATGGATGGCAATACTATGCATTAAGAAATTTAATTGTCCAATTATAAGTGTCATAATGCCATAAAAATCCAGTATTATAAATCTCAAAAATACTAATAAAGATTAAAGTATAGCTAAATGGAGATATCATTCTCATTTTAAAGTATGTTCAATGAAAATAAGTGTATTTGAAATAATTATTTAAAGTACTTGGCTGTGATAAGAAATGAACTGCTTACTTCCAGAATCAGTGAGCTTGTCATTAATCAGTACTTTAGGATTTTGGTTGCCATAACAACATGATACAACTTTCATTATTATCATAAACCCAGCACTTCTAAAAATAACGTATTTCAACAGTCAGGTTCTGTGATCACTAAAATTGAGCTTATTACAGCACCACAGTTAAAAGTGCAATCAAACACACCATAGGATAAAAGGTTTAAGCCTGAGAAACTAAGGAAAAAAGATAATACACTTATGAATAAAAGATTGGTTTTAAAATGTACATTTTGATTCTTCTTTATCACAATATAAACACCAAAGATGTCATAATGGGATGAAAGATGTGATTCACAGTAAAATTAAAGCACATTTTAGATGAGACCAAGTCACACATCTCACAGGAGTCTCATCTACCACATATATCTAACATTTCTGAGCTTCCTCTAAACATAGTAAGACAATCCTAATACAGAAAGAGTTAATAAAAATACAGCACAGGCTAATGTTAAAGAGAACAGGCTACAGAATCAGAAATACTGGATTCTAACCTTGGCTCTGCTTCTTGCTAAATTGTCTGACCTTGTTTCAATTATTTAACCTTTCCAAAAAATGTCCTCTTCTGTAAAATGGAGATTCTAATTTACAGATTTATTGAGAGGATTAAGTGAAGCAATTCACTCAAGGATCACTCCAGCTGAAATGCTAAGATTAGATTGTAGAGGGTAGTACTGGGGTGGTGGAGAGGGCAAAGGCGAAAACAAGTTTCAAGGCTAATGTGAAAACCCAGGCACAGATGATACTACGCTGGACCAGAGTGGTAACTGCAGAGATGGTCAAAAGTCACCAGAGTCTCCTCTCGTATTTTTTTCTAGATACGTATTTAATAAAATGGTCCCATCGCAATTTTGAGTGGAGTTATGCTTAATTTACAGATGACTACATTACATACCTAGCTAAAGAAGAATACCATGTGACCATGTTGGAACATTGGAAATCTACAGCAAATATCACACTCAATGATAAAACATCAGAAACACTGTCATTAAAGTTAATAATAAGATATGCATGCTATCATATCTACTATTCACTTTGGAGTGCCTAGCCAACAGAATAAGTTGAGTCATAAATGATAAAAAGAATTAATGAAATTCATTAATTTTAGGTATCTGTACCAAAAACAAAAAAAATCAAGGTAAACAACTGACATATAGGACTAAGAGTTTAGTTACCTGGCTAGATTCAAAATTAACATATAAAATTTAGTATTTTCCCTATATACCAGCAACATCTAAGTAGAACATGTAATGGAAAATAAATTATCACACTAGCTACAAGAATTGTTTCCTAGAAATGAACCCAATAATATACATGGAAAATTGTATTAAGAAACTATAAATCTTTATTGAAAATTCTAAAAGCAGCTCTAAATAAACAAGCATACCATGTTCACAGATGGGGATACTCAATAGTGGCTTTCTTATTTTTTTTTTCATTTGTACATAGCTTGGTAAATGTTTCATATGCATTTAAAAAGAGTGCTATTTTCTGTAGTTGTGTGTGATATATCCTTTCTGTTGGGTTGAGCTGATTGGTGGCACTGTTCAGTTCTTTTACACCAAACTAGTTTCCTGCCGGCTTTTTCTAGCAATTACTGAGAGACAAGGGTTGAAATATCAAAATAAATGTGAATTTACCTATTTCTCAATTCTATGAGCTTGTATTTCATGTTTTTTGAAGCTCTGGTACTAGAGGCCCATATTTACTACTATATCTTCTTTGTGAATTGATTCTATTATTATTGTGAAATGTCCCTCTTTATCTGGTATTATTCTCTGTCCATTTGTCTATTTTTCTGCTATCAACATCAGAATATAGCTACTTCCACTTTGTTATGATTTTTATTTGCATGGTATATCTTTTACCATCTTTTAAAACTCTCTGTGTCCTTATACTTAAAATGGATTTCTTATAGACAGCAGACAGTTGGACATGCTTTTTCATCCAATCCAACAAGCTCTGCCTTTTAACTGGAGTGTGTAGTCCTTTCACATGTAATATAGGTGGTACTTGTAAGGCTGAATTTAACTCTGTCACCCTGTAACTCGTTTTGTATGTGTCTCATCTGTTCTTTTTTTCTCCTTTTCTGCCTTCTTTTGATTTTTTTTAACGTTCTATTTTATCTTATCCATTGGCATATTAGATACTTTTTATTTGTTTTAGTGCCTGCTGTAAGGTTTACAATCTACCTTCAAACAATATTATATATTTCATGGGTAACCTTACAACATCACAACACTATACTTCACTCCCACTCCATGTTTTGTGCCTTCATAGTCATAAACTTTCTCTTTGTTAAGAATGTCACAATTCACTGTTCGTATTTTTGTTTTAAACTATCAAAACTATCTTTTATATTTAGCATTTCCTGTGCTTGTCATTTCTCTCTGCAGATGGTTCTATTCTGGTATCATTTTCCTTCAGCCTGAAGAATTTCCTTTATCATTTCCTGCAGTGCAGTATAGAAGTAATAAATCCTCTCTACTTTTGTTTATCTTATCTCAAAATGTATTTATTTCACTTTCAATTTGAAAGATACTTTAGATGAATACACAAAGTTGAAACTGTTTTATCGGTCAGCCTTTTAAAGATGCTATTCTATTGTCTTCTGGCTTGAACTGTTTCTAACAGGAAGTCAGAAGTATACTTATCATTGTTCCTCACAAATAATACGTCTTTTTTTCCTCTGGCTCCTTAAGATTTTTTCTCTATATCATTGGTTTTCAATAATTTGATTTATGGTGTACCTTGGTATGGTTTTTCTTGTAGTGGTTTATTTAGCTTTTGGGGTCTCTGGGTTCATGTTTTCCACACACATTTGAAAAAAAAATATTTTACATCTCCAAATTTTTTATGCCTCAATCTCACTGTGACACTCCAGTTATACCTATATTAGAATGCTTAACAGTATCTGACAATTCATCTAGACTCTTGTCACCTTTTCTCCAGCTTTCAATTTTTTCCTACATGTGCTTCACTTTGGACAGTTTCTGTTGTCCTCTCTTCAAGTTGACTGATCTCTCTCCCTCTAGAATGTCCCACTGGCAGTTAAGTCCATCCAGTGAGTTTTGCATTTCAGACACTGTACTTCTCAGGTCTAGACTTCTCATTTTGAAAAATTTCTAATTTTTTCTCTCAATATAATGTTTTCCTTTAAGTCCTCAAACACATTTTAAATAGCTGTTTTAAAGACCATATTTGCTAATTCTGTAAACTCTGTCGTTTGTTTAAGTCTGTTTCTATCGACAGATTTTTTTTTCTAGTTGTGGTTCCTATTTTCCTACTGCTTCACCTATTTGTTATTTATTTGCATGCTCAGCATTATAAATGCTATAGTACACTGTTGATTGTATTTGTCGTGATACTTACAAGTGCTAAGCTTCATTCTGGAAGGCAGGTAATTTAGTACAGATCCATGTGATCTTGCAGAAGTTTGTTTTTAAGCTTTATTAGTGTGAGTCTAAAGTAGCCTTTACTGTAGGTCAGAATAAGCACACTTTTAAGGCTTGGACTGATCAAGGTCTCTAAAGCACTGTGTGAGCTCCAGTTATTTTTCAGCTCACAGGCTTCCAGTAATTGCTATTTCTCTGGTAGTCTCACCCTGCCACCACTCCCAAATTGGCTTTATTTTTGTTTATACATGTATTCCTGAGAGTTAAAGACAGGTGGCTTAAAAGAAGGCAGTTAAATAAAAGAGAAGAAAATTAAGTAGTTCTCTTTAAAGATATCTGCTCTATTTCTAGTATATATAATGGAGAAAGATTCCTGAATAAAGAATTCTCAAAGCATATCCACTTTCCTACATGCTCACTTTAGGAAGCATCTATAGTCCTTTTATTTCTTACTCACAGAAATAATTCTGATTCAATAAAAAGACATTGAGAGTTCTTTATAAATATGCATAATTGTGGTTTCTGTAGTCCAACCTCTATTTTTATATCATTTAAAGGTGAAAACTGGACTTTGGGATTGAAAAAAGAACAAAGTCCTTCTAATTCATCAAAAGGAAGGAAGCAAGTATTATTTAAAACTATTTTCATATTCTATTCCTTTCTTCATTTTCTATATAACCTTGCTTCCTGGCTACTTAAACTTCTTCAATAATTTATTCCAAGGCTGAGGTGCTTAATCAAAGTCTCCTCTGAAAGGCAGTCAAACTATCAGGAAGAAAAAAGGAGACAAGAATGATAGGTGTCCCAGAGGTACTGCAACCACAGAGACAAACAGTTCAGGCAAACAAAACAAAATGAGGTATGAATAAAAGAAAGTTTTACATTTCAAAGCTCTATTTCAAAGAAACAATCGACATTTTAAATACAATGTGAATAGAAAGAAACTGAGAACATAAAGATAAGAAATTATTTTTGCTTAAAAATGAATTACCATTTTGAAAAGGTTCAAAATTTAACTAAATGAAAGTTATCTATTATGTCAAATGCTTTATAAATAAAAGCAAATATACACTATGCCTATACAGTAGCAGAAATAAGAACACAAATTATTTCTGAGAGTAAGAACCTGTCATCAATCAAGAAAAGGGAGAAAAAGTAGAGTTAGAAAATCTGCTTTAATGTTGAATCTTAAATGTGTAAAATGCTTTACATTTTCATAGCAACTTGATTTTTAAAGTAAGTAGCCAAATTGATACCATAATTTCTTTTCTTCTAAAAAAAACTCTGAAAATATATTCATAGGTTACATTTAATTTTAGAATACTTTGCAAAAAAACATTTTAGAAATTGGCCGAATTAAAAAAGAGGTAAATAGGTACTGAACAATTTCTAATTCTTAGTTGTACTTTTATTTTTTACATAAACCATATGCATATCTCAATTTTTAAATGCCATTATAATTAGTATGAATTTATAACAGGATGACAGGTACATACTATAAAACCAAAACACTAAATTA
Source organism: Vicugna pacos (assembly GCF_048564905.1). Taxonomy (NCBI): domain Eukaryota; kingdom Metazoa; phylum Chordata; class Mammalia; order Artiodactyla; family Camelidae; genus Vicugna; species Vicugna pacos. The sequence continues at coordinate 12,231,514 of NC_133000.1, read as the reverse complement.
AAAGTTTATTTTCTTAATTAATGTACCAAAAACTATACTCATTTGACTTTATTAATAAAATAACAAAATTAAATTATCACTGTTAAACAATGGAATAAAAGTAAGTGGAAAGTTGAAATATGTTTTCAGTAACAGAACACAAACATTTGAAATGTTATTTAATCTTTAGAAAACCTGGTAAGTCCTCAGAGATTATGAATTCAGACAAATCCATATAATTCAGTTAACTTTATTTTTAAATTGTCACTAAGATTAAGAAAGGAAAAAAAAATCTATTAAGAGGTTATCCCTGAGCCCAAGGACATGTACTTATAAATAAATACCTCCAAACTGCCCTCTAAAAGGAATGTACTGATTTATACTCTCACCAGCAGAGTATATAAAAATGCCCATTTTCTCAGAGCATTCAATTAGAATATGACAACAAATTTTTTTTCAGTCATCTGATAGGCAGAAATTCTCACTGATGTTTTAATTTGCATGTTTTGATAATTATCATCTTCTCATAGATTTATTTGCCACTTACATTTCTTCTGTCAGCTGTCCAAATAGTGCATATTTGGTACTGATTTGTGGGATCTCATTCTCTATTAAGGATAATATATTAAGGATAATTGGTCTGTTACATAATTTGCAAATATTTTTCACATTATTGTTATATTTTAACTTTGTTTATATTGGCTTTTTCTGTAAAAACTTTAAAGTGTTATATATAATCTGTCCATTTTTTCCTTTATGGCATCTGGACCATATGTCATCCTTTAAATATATTAAAATTTCCCCTCAATCATTATACAGTCAGACCCTAGTATCCGAGGGGGGTAGGTTCCAGGATCCCCTCAGATATCAAAATCCGAAGATGCTCAAATCCCTTATATAAAATGGCATAGTATTTGCATATAAGCTTCGCACACTCTCCCATATACTTTAAATCATCTCTAGATTAATTATAATACCTGATACAATGTAAATGCTACGCAAATAGTTGTCCATGTGCAGCAAATTTACATTCTGCTTTTTAGAACTTTCCAGAATTTTTTTTGGCAAATATTTTTAATATGCAGTTGGCTGAATACATGGACATGGAACCTGCAGATATGGAGGGCTGAGTGTATTATGAAAAGAATAATGGTATGTTTTATATTTCGTGATGCTCCAAACAACTCAACATTTAAATATTAATTACTGAAACATGTGGTTAAATATAAAAGAACTCCAGGTATTTAGTTAAAAAATTAAATAATTTGGAAAACACACAATTTGCATCACAGCATAATAAAATTTGTTCTATAATCTCTCAGCTCTTTATATTTCTGGTTATACTGATAGTATGATTATCTTTTAAGACAATAAAATATAAAAGCCAAAGAAAAATTAAAATGACTTATGCTGGCCACACTTAATATGGGAATTTCCTAACTCCAAAAATGGCCCATCCCATTTCCAGTCAATTCTAATTAATATAAAAATTCTTTCTCATGCTGAGCCAAAAGCCACCTCCCTGCTCTATGTACTGCTCTCCAGAACAACAGAAAATAAGCAGACCACCTCTGTGCCAATACATCCTTTCAGACAACTGGAGCATTTTTTCCAAGTTTGACAGTTCTTTATCATGCTTTTTAATATAAATGTTTGTTTATGTGTGTAATTGACATGTCATTATAATTCCATGAAGACAGTCAAAATGTCTTTAAATCTTATTCCCTAGTGCCTGATACACAGAAAGCACTTGACATACTAGTGGAAAAAATGTACAGATTTCTAATTTCCTACTTGGGAACAATTTTGTCAATATTTTTCTTAACAAATCACACAGTATAATCTCTTACTTTCTTCTAATTTGTAATATTCTAATATTTTAATGTGCAGTTCTTTGTCTCGAACACATTCCTGATAAATACGTGATACTGAACAATTTTATAATATATCTACAGAAACTGCTTAGGTCCAAAATAGTCTATACAGTAGGTCACCTATGTTACACAATGAATATATTGATCTTTCATGACATACTCAATGCCATTTTAACGTGTGTTAGTTTGGTATTATAACTATGATCCAATTATACAATTCATATTATTTTTAAAAATCATTCACTAAAAATAGACATTTTGGAGCTACATACATGTAAAGAATAAGTATGAACAGGATAAGTTCAGATCTCTTAGGGGTGCAGAGAATAAGGTTAAGAACTACAGATCTTCAGTGGCACATCTCCTATTCTTGAAAATAATTTTTTTCTAAGAAATGTGCTTGGTATTAAAAACGTGACTCTTTACCAACTAACTGGGACCAAAAAATACTTACTTCACTGTGGCACTTAGGAGAAAGTTCAGCTGTGGCATTAACAGGTTGTCTGGGGCTGACAGATAGCGATCAAACTGAACCTAAATGAAACAGAGATGCAAAACGCAAAGTGCATACAACCGTTAACAGACAGTCCAGATAATCAGCTCTTTCAAGGAGCAAATCGGAGGAAAACTCCCACATTCCAAATAACGAGTTCTTTGTGATCAAAATGAGTTAGTTCTCACACCTTCTATCTAAAATTCACTGTCAACTCTTTAATGTAGTCAGTATCAGCAATACCGACTTTTAAGATTCCGAATCCAAGCCATTCATCTCAATGTCCCTCATCAAAACTTCTGAGTCATAATACTGAAAGTAAAGTCATGAGATCTCAAGTCTACCTTACTTTCTTAAATCCAATATATTTGTTAATTATTCATCATCTATTCATTCAACTAATACTTATCGAGAGCCTGTTACTGGTAAGGTACCATGTAAGGTAACATGAATATAATGGCGAGCAAAAGAGGACTGTCCCTAGCTTCAGAGAGCTTATGGTCCAGTGAGAGAGGTACAATAATGTAAATAAATACATAATAACAAACTGTTAAACGCTATGAAGGAAAAACAAGGTACTACAAAAGCATAAGTCAGGAGTCCAAGCCTAATCTGGGTGTTTGCCAAAGCATTTCTGAGGAAGGACAATGCAATGAGATCTCAAAGATGAATAGGCATTAGGTTGAGTGTGTGTGTGTTGGGGACACGGATGAAGGCCTAGGTGAGAATGAGAGTGGCTACTAGAGATCAGTTCATGTAGGACTTGTGGGCTCTTCTAAGAGTTTAATTCTTATTGTAAAAGCATTAGGAAACCATTGAAGGAGAGAAATAATCTGATTTAAATTTTAAGAAGCTAAATCTGGCTGCAGCAAGAATGGAAGGGAAGGTTGCAGTAGCAGATGCAAGGTCACCGCAGAGGTAGCACTTTGCAGCATCTTAGACGACAAGGGAAGCGGGTGGAGAGAAGAGGAGATATCTTGAGAGCACTGACGAGCAAAACCATCAAGATTTGGTTAGTGACAGGATGAAAGGGCTGGCTCCCAGATTTTGGATCTATGTAATTTAATTCACAGTATTACCACAGTTCATAACTGAATTCTTTATCCATTTATTTAGTCGTGTGATAACTGCATCCCTTACTAGATCATGTCTACTTTCACTCCAGTTCTTCGCATGGTGCCTAGATAACAGAAGATCCTTGGTTGATAACTGTTGCAATAATAAGTGGATAGGTGCCCTTACACCTTCTGAGTTAAAAACACTTGGAAAAGGACCTGGGGTAGGGGGTGGTGGAGAAGAGTTAGAAGAGTTCCTTCTGGGACATGGTGAACCGATGTGCCTTGGAAGCTTCCAAGGTGGTGTACCAGACAGTTATATACAAAACAATGGATCACACATAAAACTCAATCAAGATTTTGTTCCTTTAGAGAGACTTAAGGTATTCAACTCAATTGTTTTTTAAAGACCAGGCTTACGTAAATCTGCAATGGGGTTTAAATACATTTTGTGGGTTTATACTGTGAACTGGATATGCGTCATTGGGGAAGGAAAAACAGGGAGGAAACACACATTTATTGAGTACTAACTAAGGTTACGGATCCTTGTGCAGAATGATGTCCTGATTTTTTGGGGGTGGGGGGTAAATACCATGAAGTGGAATTACTGGGTAGTATGGTGAGTGTATATTTAACTTTCTAAGAAACTTAACTTTTTTTTTTAACAAATTGAAAATTTATTCATTTTCATTTTTGAAATTAAATCTTTGCATTTCTACAGTTTTTACTGTCATGTTTGACATACAGAAGTAATGACTATTACTTCTATGCATACTGTCTTTTATCATATGTTTAGTTATGATATTTAGTGTTTTTAAAATCTACCTTGTCTAATACAATTCTGTCAGCTCTGCATTCTTGGCATTTGTAAGGTATCTTGTGGGCCTATTCTTTTATTTTCAGTTAAATTTAGCTCTGTCAGATGATAGCTAGGAAAGCCCTGGCATCAAAAAATTCACCCAAGAGAACTATTTTTTAAAGTCAAACCACTGTGGCAGTGAGAACTGAAACACTTAGGACAGGCAGTAGGTACGGCAGGTAAGAGCACAAGTGCTGGGTTGACAGGGGCTGTCGGGGGATTAAAGAGTCAATACACAAAAAATGCTTGTCATACTCAACATATGTTAATGCTTGGTGTCATTACTCATCGTTGCTGTTATTACTACAAGCAGTGGTATAGTTATAAAGCTTCCAAAGGGGATCATTCTGATGAGGGCTAAATGTCACCCAACTGACAGCCATATACACACATGTGCAGTATATACTTCAGATGTGGAAACACGCTACAGGGTGGCGCTCATGCAGAAAGGGATGTGCAAGCCAGCTCGTTACTTGAAAAGAAGGTAATAACGTGGAGGTTCGGTGAGGATGACACTCAAGAGTAGCATATTATTTTAAGACTGGAATCCAGTTTCAGTTATCATCTCAGGAAGAAGTCAAGAACTACAAGCCAAGGATGACTGACAGCTGGAAGTCTGTAATGCTATATAGCCTAACTGCTTCATGTCTATCATTGCTGGTTCTCCATCAGGTTAGGAGGAAAACTCTGAAACTGAAGAAAACCTAAACAGGAACGATGAACCCCTTAGGGTATGGTGGAATATTACTACAAACGTATGTCTTAGTTAAAGGAATACGTGTGCAATCACTATGCCTGGACCCAATGTGAACACAGCGTATCAAGAGGTAAAGTTATCACTGGGAGAAAATAAGAATAATGTTCCATAAGGAAACCTATATTGAAATGCTTTATTATGTACTTACCATTGCAGCCTTCAGTGCCACAGAATCCAGGTTGGGCAAATTAGCTAAGGAGCCCTAACAAGACAGAAAGAGGAAAAAAAAACAAAACCAAGAAAACAGGTGCTATACATTTCAGTTCACTTATGAAATACAGTCCATTAGTAATACAGTCCCTGGCCCAAATTAAAAAATTTAGCTTATTTCCAAAGAACTCAAATGTCACATCTTCAACCTCAGTTAGAACAGGGACTCTTATCTGTTCATTTTTGCATCACTAGCACGAAGGCACTCAATAATACTTGTTGGAGGGAGTGAGAGCATGTACGCTTATTAACAATGGAAGTAGCAGGATACTTCAGCTTTACTCCTAAGGAGAAGAAAAGGGGCGGAGAAGCCCAGAAACGGCAGTGCGACATGGGGGCTTTAGAAGCTTCACTTTGACAATTTTAGATAGTATAAAAGGCTGCAGAATTGGTCCCTACTGGTAGAAATTTGCTTACTACTTTAACAAAAGAAAAAATTCAAAATTTGTGATTTTTGAGAGCTTCGCTTAAGAGTTCCTGGGCTATAAAATATTCTTCATGCTAATGTCATTTAAAATAGTTTTTCTGCTTCTTAAAGAAAGATACCTACATGGTTTTCTAGGGGTCACAGTACTCCACTTTCTAATTCTGCGGGAGTCCTATAACTTAAGATCCTATGCTAGCCCCAGAAGTATTTACTTTTCCAAAGTAATAGAACATGATTTGCTAAATTAAAAAGGGGATGACTGATATTTACACAGTAATCTAGACATTCAATTAACTGACAGTGATAAAGGACTCAGAAAATTTTACCAATATGAATATCCTTCAAATATTTTATAATACTAATTTTTGTATACTTTCATTACTTTTAACCTAAACTATTTGTAGTAAAAAGGATAGTTAATACTTTGGGAAGCTTTACTATATCTCAGGTAGTCAAGAACTATACGTGTAATATCTCACTTAATCTTCAGAACAACCTATGATCCAAGTTACTACCTCCAATCTACAGATGAGGAAACACACACAGAGAGACAAGTCACTTTCCCAGTGAAAAACTGCTATTAAGCGGCAGAGCCAAGATTCACACCAGAGTCTGCTCTAGAACCCACACTCTAAACTGACACATCCACTCAGGAACATCCGGTGCTTACCTGTTCAGGTTTGTGCTGCTGCACAGTGTTATAGATGTAACTCAGGCCTGCTCTAGTTAAAACGTAAGAGGCTTGCTCATTTATAAGCGTGTCCAAATGTGCTTCAATCTAAAATAAAACAAAATTGAAAGGAAGTGTTTTAAAAGAAGAGTAAGACTGTGGAGAGCCGGCTGCTTCTACATAAAGGCTCTTCCTTCCTCCAAAGAGGAAGTCCTCTTACAAAAGGGAGGGAAAGTCTTACTTAAAATGATAACCAAAGAGGGTTCCAGGACTAGTCAAAAAAATTTGAGTTGCTTCTCTGCTCTTTTAAAAGCTGGCATTAAGCAAATCACAAGCAAACAAATAAGAACTACTCATCAACAACAGCGTAAACTACACTACTCGGGAAGGGTTCCGGGGAGACGAGGACCTGAGGTTCCTCCCCTCCGCACTGCCGCAGGCCCCCGGCCTGCTGGACTGGCACAGCCGAGCCAGCACGCCCTCCGGAGACGCCTGGCGGAAATCCCACGGGGGCCGAGGCGGTGAGGCCTCGTGAGGACACGGCAGGCCTGTGACAACCAGGGGACTGCTGAGGACCCAGCAGAGCTGGTCAAAGGCTTCGGGCTGGGGGACGGCCTGAGACGGCCTGGCTGGCAGGGGTGAGCTGCACGCGCTCACCGGCTTTGTCCTGCCTTTGGGGAGGCCACCTAATGCTCCAGGGGCAGAAGCCGTGGAAGGAGACCCCCTTGGCGGGATGAAGCCCTTCCTAGCGGGGAGAAGTCTGCTGCCCCTTCCTCTTCCCAGCACAGGCCTGGAAGTCTCAAGGCCTTCCTTCTCCCCTCACCAGATAGTTCCCTGGGCTGTACCAGTTTGTCGGCCAGCAGCACAGGACAGATACTATCTGTTACCACCTGGATACTTGCCAGCGTCCAAGTGACTCCAGTAGCTGAGCCCCTCCCCTCAAAACTTACAACTGATTTAAAACAGGTAAGTAGGCACCAAGAGGAAACCCACCTGAACGACGGGAGCAAGTATTTTTTCCTGAGACAACACTACTGAAAGACACAGAGCACTTTAGTTTTTTTAAGTGAATGGCCAAGAAAGTACGATTAGAACCCTTACTTAATAGACTTAGTGGAAATCAAAGAAAAACAAGATTGCAAATATAAATATTTAAGGAAAGAGTTACTGCAAAGAACCAAATTAGTACCTGAAAGAAAAATGGAAGAATAGGAATACAGAGTAAATGTCAAAGAAATACACTAAAGTGAAGAGATTTAAAAAGAAACTAAAAGACAGATTCAGGAGATAAAGCCAAGGACAGGAGCTTCAGAACATAAAAAGTAACAGATGGAGAAGTGATAATTAATTAAAGATAATAGGAAACTTCATTAAACTAAAGAAAGGGTTGAATCTTCACACTGACTGTAAAGTCCAAGATGGAAATAACAGAAAAAGAGATACACCAAAAAACACCCTGAAGAAATACATGAACTCAAAGGAAAATAAATACTCATAAGCTTCCATATGAACAGAATAAGATAAGAATCACAAACAAAAGAGAATCAGACTAGGCTGAATTTCTTTTTTTTTTTTTAGGCTTAATTTCTCATTTTAAATACTGGAAGAAGCTAAGTAAAAGTGGAAGAAAATTAATAAACTATTGGTAGAAAAGGTCTGAAAATCAAGAATCTTTTAGTCAACATGGTAAACTGTTACTGTGGGGGCCGACGCCTTCCAGCATCCACATCCTGGCACAGTCCTCTCGTACACTGACTGTGGGCTGGTCCACGCAACCAGCACTGGCCACCAGCCTCTCAGCAAGCATGACGCAAGTGCAGGCTTAATGAGCACTTACGTGGTGGGGCTTGTCCTCTTGGAATGTAAAAAATGGCTTTGGAATATTTAAGAAACAAAGATAAATGGTGACAAAATAGATTATTGAACACCTGATATATCTGCACATCTTGAGAACAAATTTAGACAAATGGCAGAGTTTGGAGTTGAATTAGTGATAAACACAGTAAAAAAAACCAATGAATTTAAAAAAATTTATTAATTACACATAAATTTAAAAAAAGAAAGAAAGGAAAACTAATCATACTTCATTATATTTCTTTTCAAAGAACTAGAAATTAGAAAATATCATAAACTTAGAGGTCTCAAAACTCATTCCTTACAAAAACTCAAAACGTGACCAATCTTTACTATAGTCACTGCCAAACTGTCTATATACTGCTGATGACAAAGGAGATAACTTTTCGTTTTTTTTTTTTAATGTTAGATCTACCAAAAGTCACTATTTCAAAATCAGAAGCCAAGTATCTGGTAAATTTTATAAATGGCTTTGTTGTGACTCTTAAGTGATCCCATTTGGCTTATAGGACTGGAGCTCTCGGTATAACGAACTGTAATGTTTTGCCTAACACTGGTTTACACATAGATAAAAATATATCTGTCCTCTGCAGCACCTTCTGCACTAGCTACACAGCTTGAAAAACACAGCACATTATTCACAGTTCAGAAACTGAAATCTGCATGCAGAATAATGGTTCACATTTGTCAGAAAAACTTCCTTCTACCATCCCATATTATGGCTTGAATAAAATATCTTACCCATTACATATTTTGGCCCCTCCAAAACAACGGAAATACTGAACATGCTTGAGATGTGGCGGGGGTTGGGGTTCTATCAGACTATCACAAGGAATTCACAGAAATTAGGTCACTGAAATTAGCTTAAAGTCAGTAACTGAGGTCATGGATAGGAAAAAGATTTCATCGCAGTGAGCAGTCGCTTTATGGCAAAACTAACCTGAAACTGTAGCATTTCCAGACGTCTGTCAGTGAATTCAAACAGGGCTAAAGTGGTCTTCATCATATACAGTGAATTGACCATGAACGTGGCCATGTCAGCTGTGCCTAAATTGCTGGCTGACACAGTACACATCTGGAGGAGAGGATCCAGGACACATGATAAAACCTAGAAATGAAAAATAAAATTAATGTATTCTTTATTTCCCAAGAGTGAAACAGGTCTGTGTTAAGGGCACTTCAGACTGAATGTCAAATTAATAGGAAGGGGGCCAACTTACAGAAGCACATCAGAAAAAGATTAAATGGTATAATAACTGTAATAGTTTTAAAATAAGCATCACTGAACACTTTTTAAAGATAACTGGTTTAACATTTGAAATAAAAAGCAATGAGAGACTGTCAAAATATATGGGTTATAAAATGTCAGAATCTCAACAGAATGTACAATAGAGGGGCAGTAAGAATCATTACAAATGACTGTACAACATACCTGCACGAAGTCAGCCTGACGGGCATCTAGCGGTACGACCGAAGAGTCATGAGATGCCAACACTTCACGCAACAGCATGAGTGTCTGATTTAATGCAGAACTTGGTCCAAGATCAGGTGGCGGGAGTTCAACCTAAAATAAAGGACGATTTACCCCCTGTTTATATTTTTCTGCTCAATTTTAGTGTCTAAATAAATGCCAGTTCACATGTAAAATAATACATATAAAAGACATAAAGCACTGGCTGACACATTTCAAAATCTGTAATTTATCTGTAAGTTATCTTGTACTAATCAGCACAGAAAGTGACACAAAAGTTTTTTGTTATTCTACCTCACAATTAACGTATCACAATTAGAAGTAAAGACTTGGTACTTCTAAAATTTAAAAAAAAATTATGAGGAAACTTAGCAGTCTTTGAATTGTAGGATTATATTTTCATATGGATTTGAAATGACCCGGTTTTGTTTTTTAGATCAAGACTTAAGAAAAAACCAATCTAGAGACCAGCGCTTCACCAACTATAATATAACTGAGAATCACCACCCATACTCATGCCCAAATCTCAGGTATTTTGGCTCACTATGTATACGTATGGGGTCTAGAAATCTTTCAACAAGCACCTCAGGTGATTTTCAGGACACTGGTTCATGGGCCACACACTTCACAGAAAGAACACAACATTGCCACCGAAATCTCGGGTTCTGGAGTCGGAGATTAATTCTACATTTTGTACCTACCACTTACTAGTTTGTGACCTTGGGAAAGTTATTTAAAATCACAGAGGTTCAGAGGGATTCTGTAAAGATTAGAGGGGATTATTGCATCTTAACTACTGAATAGAGTACCTGGCACTTATTAACTGGCTAAGTTCATTACCTCTACTTGATGGTATCGTGATATCCAAGAGGCGCCTGTGATTTTTTTTAAAACATTTTTCAATGTACTTATAATATATACAGTCAGACTTTATAAATGAAACAAAAGCTAGTACTTATAAATCCATGTAAGACACCATACCCTTGTGTCAGGTAGACAGGAAAGCATAAGAATTTTAAAATATCAGGATTTGTATTTAGAATGCTTTATGTATAAAAGTTAATACATTAAAAGTGACAGCAGGAATGGCAAAGTATGGACCTCCAAAAATCCTCCCTCCTTCCTAAAAGCAACAAAAACAAAAAATTATGAGACATGCCAACAAACAAAAAACCAGTCATTTACAGGAAAAAAAATCCCAATAATCAATAGAAACTTTCCCTGAGGAAGCCTAGATGTTGGAAATACTAGCCGAAGACTTTAAATCAGCTCTTTTAAATGTGTTCAAAAACTAAAGGAAACCATGTTAATGAACTAAAGGAAAGTAAGAGAATAATGTCTTATAAAATAGAGAATATCAATAAAGAGAAATGGTGAAAAAAAAACAAACTGCCAAATAGAAATACTGCAGTTGAGAAGCACAATAGCAAATAAAAAATTCACTATAGGGAGTCAACAGATTTGAGCAGAAAGAATAATTAGTGAACTTAAAAATAGGTCAATTAAGATTGATCAATTTGAGGAACAGAAAGAAAAAAAAAATGAAAGAAAATTAACAGAGCGTCAGAGACCTATGGGACAACATTAACAACAGCAGTACAATGAGAATCTCAGGAGAAGAAATAAGGGAGGGAAGTGCAAAAAGAGTATTTGAAGAAATAGTAGCAGGAGATCTAGTAAGTCCAATTTAAAAAAAAAATTAAACTAAATACCCAAGAAGTTCATGAACTCCAAGCAGAACAAACTTAAATAGATTTACACTGAAATACATCATAATCAAACTTAAAAGACAAAGATAAAGAGGGAATCTTAAAATCAACAAGAGAGAAGTAACTCATTCTGAACAAAGGGTTCTCAATAAGATTAACAGTTGACTTCTCATCAGAAAACATGGAGACCAGAAGGCACTGGATGATACACTTGAGGGCTGAAAGAGACTGTCAATCAAGAATTCTATATCCAGCAAAACTATTCTTCAAGAATGAAGAAGAAATTAAGACCTACCCAATACACAAAAACAAAAGCTTTTTACTAGCAAACCTGCTCTGCAAGAAATACTGGAGGGAATCCTTCAGGCTAAAATGAAGGGACATTAGACAGTAACTAAAATTTAAAAGTTGAAGAGAAATCTCTTTTATCTCCTTCAACTAAGGCCTTTAAAAGCCATGCAAATTTAAAGTAAAGGTCACAGTTTTCCATAGTTAGAGCCAATGGTAAATGATACAGGGAATGCTACTTGAGCTCACTTCATTGAACAAACTGCCCTTCCATAAGGCACTTTCACACACACCCGTAGGTGAGATCAGCAACAGGTCAGAATCACACATCTAAAGCAAAGTGAAAATTATAGCAATTGTCAGATAAACAAGATTTCAGACTTTACAATTCTATCCTAGGAATAATGGAAAGAAAATCTAAAGAAGAGAATGTCTGATGAATATGCTCCATTACTTCAATTTAATTTCATCTAAGTGAATTTTGTTTCTAACGGTTAAATATTACACAAAGTAAATCTTTCTCTATTTCTTCTGAAGTCCCTCCAATCCTGTGCTTACTTCATACTGACCTTCTATCATTTGTATCTACATATATTTTGTATTTAATGTATATGGTTGTAGAGCCCAAACACTAGAATTAAGTGGGCTTTGTGATTTAGAGAATCTACAAAAAAGTTGTAGCAATTGTTAAAACAAAGCCTATGAACTTCCTGTATAACAATAATTACAATACAGAAACTCCTATAAGCTTTGATCTGCGCAGCAAATACCAATCTATTTACAAGTACTTCCTCAGAAACCAAGTTACCACTAGCAAGTGAGTGGCAGATGCATCCTCAGAGTATCATGAGTAGGAGGAAGAGGTGTTACTATTACAGCTACTTGGACTCAAGCTAATAATAGAAATTTTACACACTGGTGGAAAAATGTTGAAGAATATGTAAACTTTTGCCCTACAAAAAAAAATATCTCCCTCATGTTCTAGACTGTGTGCTATTAACACCAAGCATGTTAATGTCAGTAAATGGACACACATCGCTGATTATGTTCAAAGCATACACCCTTAGGGACAATGAGCAAACACCTTAAAAAAAAAGCCAAAGAAGGTTGCTAAATTAGCTATGAAAGTGTGTAGCTCAACAAGGTCCTATTGTATAGCACAGGATCAGTATCTTATAATAACCTATCATGAGAAAGTATACATATATAGTAATACATATACTATATATAACTATACTATATATATATAACTACATATATATCACTGAATCACTATACTGTACACCAGAAATTAACACATTATAAGTCGACATCGTAAACTGACTATACTTCAATAAAAAAAAATATGTAACATTAGTAGCCTTCAGAAAAGTACAAATCAAAATGAAATACCACCACACAACTTCCACAATGGCTAAAATTAAAGACTAACAATAACAAGCACTGGAGAGGATGTGGAGGAACTCAAATTCCCATACATTTCTGGTAGGATAAACTGGTACAACCGTTTTGCAAAAATGCTTGGTAGTAGCTATGAAAGCTATCAATCATATACCCTAGATATTCTATTACTGTATATACACACAAGAGAAATGAAAACCTACATCCACCAAAGGACATGTACAAGAATATTCACAGGGGCTTTATTTATAATATCTAAGAACTAGAAATAATATAAATGTCTAATAATAACCTGTAGTAAATTTATATAATAGAATTATTAAACAATGATTTAAAAAATGAACTACTGCTAAACACAACATGGATGAATCTTATATAATGTTAAATGAAAGAAGTCAGACTCAGAGTTCAACACTATGAATTTATTTAAATATATTTCAATAGCACACACAAATAGGAAAAAGAAGTCAAATGGTTGTTTACTTTGAGGGATACCAACTGGGAAGGTGTGTGAAGAAGCTTTCTAAGGTGCTGGAGGTGTTTTATATGTTGATCTGGATAACGATTAATGAACATACACAAACACAAAATTTTAATGAACTTTACACTTAAGGTCTGTGTACTCAAGTTTTATCTCCATTTACAATGAAAGTTCATTTGGCCTTTTTTTGTTTATATTATATAAAAATTGAGAATCAATGTTTTATAAAAATATCTAAAATTGATAAAAGTGATTAATAATAATTATAAAGTACAAAAGAACTTTATGAAAGATATATTCATAACTTTTATGTACATTTTCCAATTAAAAAAGGTGAAGTATAAACAAAAATTTCCCATTTACAAGCATTTGGTCTCCTGGAAACTTCATATTCTACATATTAGAACCTCATTCTTCCTGTGACTGTTTACTGTGATGCTCTGTATCCCTTTTGTAAATAGGTGCTCTGACTTTATGAGAGGAAAATGAAAAGGCTGCACCATAAAAACTCTAAAAGCTGTTTTTACCACCTCATTCCACTGCCAACTTTAGCTTTATTCTTTCAAATATCTTCCATTTAAGGCCCCCTAATTTTCTGTACTGTAGCTTCTTAGGCCACTAACCCACCTGTTTTCAAAAAATAAAAACCAAGCCAAACAAACAAACCAACCCTCAAATTTTTAAACTAATTTCTTCATTCTATATATAGATTCCTTATGCTCTATCTCTAAATATACATATGTTCTAGAAATTGACAGGGAACAGAACTGAAGTTTTTTTTAAACTTTATTGAGGTACGATTGACAAACAAAAAGCTATGAATATTTAATGTATGTAACTTAATGAAAATATTGATATATGTATACCTGAAACCAAGTCTCCCTAAAACCGAGTTCCCTTACTCAGTTTATGATGAACTTCTCTAACCAAAACTGTATTCTCTTTCTTGTCCCGCCCTCCTTCCCCTCAGGACTGAGGAGTATCAAAGAAGAGGGAGGATCAAAACCAAGCAGGATCCTGTGGGGCCTTCCCAGGTACAACAGGCCCTCCATACCTCCCATTTCTTGTTTGTAGAACAAGACGCTTTTAGTCCCCTAGGCCTTCCCTGAGTACTGAAGAGCAGACCCAAGTAGTTAAGGACTAGAATAACAGAGACACAGGACTCCCGGTTCCTCCTGAATCAGCAGGGTACAGATAACAATCTGATGCATATCTCTGAATTGTTCCGGAGAAACTAAGATCCCCCACCCAGGGAGAGGATGGTGAGCACATGCTGACCATTAGCACCAGACACTAGACTGGCTGGAACGAGAAGGCTGAGATTCCCAAACATCACCTTGTTACCTCACCACCAGCCAATCAGGAGATCCACCAGCTCATCATGCATCCTAGGACCCTCTTCCCTAAAACTGTCTTTAAACACTCTTGCCTGAAAGCCATCGGGGAGTTCTGGTTTTTTGAGCATGAGCTCTCCATCCTCCTTGCTTGGCACCCTGCAAATAAAACCTTACTTTGCTGCACTCACTGTCAGAGTTTGTCTTTCCAGATCGTGGGCTCATGAGCCTTTGCTCAGTAATATACCCTTGAAACCATCACTACATCCTATGCTTAAAACATATCACCTCCAAGTTTCCTCTTATTTATTTATGGAATTAAAGTTTTCAAGTCAATCAAGTTATTCAAGATAAATCTAAGAGTGCAAGCTAACATTTGTTTGAAATAATTTCAAATAATTACAGCTTGTTCCACATACTTTTATTTAAAATTTAAAAAGCATTTCAGCTGAAAACATTTTGTTTTTCCTGGCAGAATAATCTACAAGGAATAATGTAAAACTCAAACTATTCATCTAAAACAGCACTTCTCAAACTTTAACAGGCATATGAAGGACCAGGGAATCCAGCTAAAGTGTATATTCTGATTCAGTAGGTCTGGGGCCTGAGATTTTTAATCTCAACTAAACTCATAAGCTCCTAGGTGATGTCCATGCTGCTGGCCCAAGTACTACAATTTAAATAGTGAAAAGAGATTCTAGGCAGTAACCATATCCTAGAATTTAAATCAAAATTTAAAGGACTGTTAAGGTTTTTTTTTTCAGTAAGCTGGGCAAATCAATCCTGACTATTATTAATTTGATAGGGGTTTCATTTATGACATACTGTATCTTTTAAATTAGAATTGTACTATTACTATAGTGAAAAGAATTTTAGAAAATGTCTGTCTAGCTAAAATTGAAACAACATTGTGTCTTTTGTAGTACACAACATATTTCCTTTTAGACTTTGCTAGATTTGCAGTTACGAATGTTTCAGGAGAGCTTGATTAGGATGGGAATACACATACTTGAATACTCAAGTGCTTCAAACTGCTTTGTTAGGGAAAATGTACATCGTTCAATAAAATGATGTCCTTGAATTTTTTTTTTCATACTAGATAAAGAATTAGTTCCCAAATATGTCTTTTTAAAAGCACAGAAGGAACCATGAAAGGAGTTCATCTCTGGCTATACCTTTATTTTAAAAGCAATTCTTTCCAACAACTTTACTATCCATTTAAAATTCTATTAACAAAAATTTCCACTTGGGTGCTTTGCTAATGAAGACCATTCTGCAATAAGTGTCATTTTCCTCATAAGGCTAGAATCTTTTTAAAAGAGATGAACGATTTACAAGGGGAAGAATAAGTGAAAGATATAATATAAAATATGGAACATTAAAATTTGGCAGAGAAGGTAACTCTTGAAAGAAACTGGAAATGGTTGTATATACAAGCAACACATAAGCTATAAAAAGTATTATATTCCAATCTCAATATTAAAATATCCCTAAATGTGACCCAATTCATATCCAAGAAAAACATTTCAGGGTACAATTACTAATGATAATGACAACAAAAATAATAACCAAAACCTATTCAATGCTACAAACTCAAAAAGGCTGCAGTATTAATTGGGACTTCATACTTTCAAATTAAAATTCTTTCTTTCCCTATTTTTACCCTATTATGTTCTAGGTTCTAACTGGAAGATTCAGTGTTTAAAACTTGCCTTTTATTAGTCATTACATTTTCCTATTTTCTTGCAACTTTAATTAACTTAAGAGAAATAAAGTATGTAAGAACTTAGTGGGTTTTTCTGAGTAAAAATAAAGTAAACGGATAAACACTTGCGAAAAATAAATAAGATGCTTCCTTTCCAACATGGACAAAAATAAACTTCAGGTAGATTTAAAATTTTGATATAAAATTGAAACTACAGAAAGACCTAAAAACATAAATTTAAATGAATTTATTAAATAATCTAACATTTTGCCACTGATATATGATTTGTAAATACTTTCTCCCATTCTGTGGGTTGCCTTTTTACTCTGTTGATAGTGTCTTTTAATGCCCCAAATCTCTTTAATTTTCACGAAGTTCAATGTATCTATTTTTTCTTTTGTCATCTGTGCTTTTGGTGTCATACCCAAGAAATTACTAGATCCAATGTTGTAAAGCTTTTGCCCTATGTTTCTTTTAAGAATTTTTATAATTTTAGGTTTACATTTGAGTCTTTGATATATTTGGGGCTAACCTGTATATAGTGTTAGATCAGGATCCAACTTCTTTCACACGTGGATCCCCAGTTTTCCCAGCACCATTTGTGGAAAAAGATTGTCCTTTTCCCATTGAATGGTCTTGAAACTCTTGTCAAAAACATTCGATCATGTATGCAAGGGTTTATTCCTGGGCCCTCTATTCTATTCCACTGTTCTAGACATCTGTCTTTATTCCAGTACCACATTGTTCACTGTAGCTTTGTAGCAAGTTATGAAATCAGGAAGTGTCAGTCCTCCAGCTTTCCTCCTTTTTTTTTTTAAACCCAAGATTGTTTTGGCTATTCAGGGTCCCTTAAGATTTCACAGGAGTTGCAGAATGAGTTTTTCTACTTTTGCAAAACGTGTCATTGAGATTTTGAGAGGGATTGCACTGAATCTGTAGATTGCTTTATATAGAACTGAGATCTTAACAATATTAAGTCTTAAAATCCATGAACATGGGATGCCTTCCCATTTATTTGTATCTTCTTTAATTTCTTTCAGCAATGTTTTGCAGCTTTCAATGTGTAAGTCTTTCATCTCCTTGGTTAACTCCTAAGGATTTTATTCTTTTTGGTGCTATTATAAATTGAATTGTTTTTGACATTTCCTGTTTGGATTGTTCATTAGTGCACCAAAATGCAGCTTTTTGTGTGTGTGCTTACTTTGTATCCTGATATTTTGCTGAATTTACTTGTTAGTTCTAACAGTTTTCGTGTAACCAAATATCTTTAGTGGTTTCTACATAGAAGATAGTATCTGCAAACAGAGATAATTTTACTTTTTCCTTTCCAATTTGGATGTCTTTAATTCCTCTTTCTTAACTACTTGCGCTGGCGAGAATTTCTAATATAGGCATACCTTAAAGATATTGCACATTTGGTTCCAGGACACTGTAATAAAGCAAGTATCTCAATAAAGCAAGTCACATGAATTTTCTGTTTCCCAGTGTATATAAAATTTATGTTTAAACTATGCTGTAGTCTATTAAGTGTATAGTAGCTTTATGTCTACAAAAACAATGTACATATCTTAATTTAAAAATACAAAGCAAAAAACAATTACAACGGTAATTCCCATATTACAATTTGCCTCTTGTCCCCATCACATGAATAAAATTGTTCTAAGTCATGGGTCATCTGTATACTGACAAAGGTAACAAACCTGCAATCCTCACTTTATGAGAATTCTTCATACAGTATCTATCATCAATCACGCCCTCCTTCTTGAAATTCTATTGGTTTTTCTGATGAAACTCTTCTCATTTTTTTCCTGCCTCTCATCATCCTTCCTCAGCATCCTCCCATGGTTGGGCTTATTTTCTTCTTTTAAATGTCAGTATTTCTCAAGACTGTCTGTCCTGGAAGATCTGCTCTTATTAAACATGATTCCTAAAGACCTCATAAAAATCCATGGATTCAACAATCTTTTATATGCAAAACTCCCTGAATTCAAATGTATATAGCTCCGTACTAGATTAGACTTGACTGCAGGCTATCCCACATGTATCTTGTCTAACTTAGACAATAACATCTTTATCCCCCAAATTTCACACTCTCTCTTTATTCAGGTTACCTGGAATCAATACTCCCAGGTCGGTAACACAGGAATTATTTTAGATCTCCTCCACCTCATTTACCCACATTCAATCAGTCACCAACTTTTGAAGATCTACCTTTACCCCTCAAGAATCCGTCCCTTCATGGCTCTTCCCAGAGTCTCTGCCTTGGAACATGTATTTTCATAAAAACTACTTCGATATTCCCTTAATTATCCTGTCTGCAACCTAGCCTATTTACATCCACACCACTTTCCAATGATTTTTTTTAATAACTGAAAAATTTGTTTATTGATGACCCATAGCTTGTGCTCTTGGATATTCTATTTGTCTCCTCTACTTAGGATGACCTCTCCCCACCACCTTTCACCTACCTCATCTACTATGCCCTTCAAAGTTCAAGCCTTGTGTCTCCCTCTCTGGAAGGCTCCCTCTCTGTAAGTGTATACTATACATATCCTCCTCCTATAGTGCTAGCATAGCACCTTGGACATGCCTTTCCTAAAACCTGTGACTCTACAGTAGTCACAGAATTTATTAGACTATTTTCCATGAAAAAAGAAGCAACCCAAGACCAGCAGACGGCTGTCTGCCCTTGTATTCTCATCAGCAAGTATGTGTCTGCTCATGTGCAAAGTCTGTACCACGTATGAATGATTTTAGAAAAACTGTGTCTAAATAAGAACCCATATAAACATATCTATAACTAGAATTGATTGACTATTAGTAAACTGGTACAAACAGAGGTACAGAAAAACGTATAAGAGAAATATTCCAGCTCCACAAAATCATGCTGTTTTTCCACAAAAATTTAAGTCATGCATGGGGATCAGAAAGCAGATCTTAATATCCCATTAAGGCTTCTCTAAGATTAAAAATGTAAAAATTGACCAGGTACTCTGGATTGGATTGCTATTGACTGTTCCACACTATATTACAAACCTGTGTCTAATATAACCAAGTTGTTAGATAGAGTAGTATAATTTAAAAAAAAAAAAAAACCAGGATGGTGATTGTGATGCATCCTTGAAAAACTTTTCAGTCTTCAATAATCAAACAAAAATAAAGAAGGATTTGGTCATTGTAAATCCATTCCTTAAGGTCTTGCCAATTTATTCCTGCATAACACACAGCTCAATTTAAAATATTAGCTCTCATAGAACTCTTTCAGGTTTTTGCTGTCATTGTTTATTTTTGTAGGAGTTTTCTGTTATCTTGCTTGTTTTCACAATTCATTATTGTATATAACTTGAAGGAACAAATTTCCTAAGGACAAAGCCATACCAAGAGAGTGTAAAAATATAAGTAAGATGTTTAGAAAAAACAGTAAGTAAAAGTTCCAGTTTTCCAATCTATATGTCATTTTAGCCCTGACCTAAATATTGTAAGTCTGCTTGAATTACAAAATTTTGGTTACAGAAAAATGGTAGTGAAACTAGAGCTTGAGATTCTATCTCCAATTATGACTCAGAGTTACACTGTTCCAGGAACAGACTGTAAACCTAGATCCAGTAAGCCATCTCAAAATGAATTTTGTTGTTCACAGGAAGAACTCAAAAGTACACTGTATGGAATGGGAAAAAACTGTCACCAATGTAAAAACAGTGAAACAGCATTTTTAAATGTGAAAGACTCACATTCACATAGTTTAAGAACTGCATTTTTCAAACATACCTTGTCCATTAATTTACTTGCATGAAGACTCAAGCTATTGAAGAATATTTTTTTGCTCAGCAAATGCATTTCTTCAATGGTAGTCAGTAACGTAGTTGCACTATTTCCAACAATGCCACTTAAAAGCAAAGAATATTTCAGATTGCAAAACATGCTAAAACAATTCAGTTCTTTAACTGAGTGTAAGTGTTTAAAAAAAGATCTAGATTTAAACAAAAGTTTTTATATAGAATATAACCTGCAAGTTAAAAACAATTATTGTAGTTTCATATTAAAATGAGGTGTTTTTTTCAAGTTAGGTGACAAACAAATGAAAACAAACTACAGTGTCTTCAATATTCCACAATCTCAAAAAAAAATTCACAATCTCTTTAAGAAAAGCAGTGGGTTAGAACAATTATGCAAACCCATGCTTCTGTTTTTCTTCTCTTACAGTAAATGTATGTCTTGATTATCCAAGATCTCATTTTAAGGAAGCCATTCCCTCAACAGCTATATTGAGAAAATATTTTATTTACTTAATTTTTTGGGGAGGGTGGGGGTAATTAGGTATTTATTTCTATAGAGGTACTGGGGATCGAACCCAGGACCGCACGCATGCTATGCACTCACTCTACCACTGAGCTACACCCTCCCCTGAGAAAATATTTTCATTTTATTAATACTGAATTACTTTTTAAATTAAAACTGTTACGCTGTACCAACAACACACCAGTAAATTATAAAGTTTCTCATTTTTCATACTGCTGCCTAAATAGCAGTATATTTAGACTAATTATGAAAAATCTGGTATCATTTAAAAATCATTATTAGTACATTCCATAATTCTCTATTTGCTATCACAAGGATATTTCTTAGACCCATTCAGTAGGGTTTCCCATTTTGGGCAGGATGTAAGACAGGCATGTATATAAAACAGTCCCCAATTTTATTCTCCTATTCATGTACTGAAAGTGATTTTAAAATATGTTTTTAGAGGAAAAGTTTTTTGTTGATGCAAAAATATACTGTAATCTGGTAGGAAATTATAATTTCTAAAGGCACAATAACATCTTACTATGACTACAAACATTCAGATTGCTGAAGTTAATGTAATGGCACTAATACATATTGGTAGATAGTAAGCAAAACATACAGCAAATTTACTGAGAACTGATATATAACATGATACATTATAAAAGCAAGTACTATGTATTTCAATACATTTTAAAACTAAAATAAATTTGAACTTGTACATGGTTAATGCAGACAAAGCAAATTATCAGTTTTATGTACTACATAAAACATGAAAGTATTTCAGTAAAAAATATTATAGCTTAACACGAAAATAAATTGGAAGGTGCTCCCACACATGCCTATTCATGTAATAAAGTAAGTATGTCTTTGAATAAAAGAATGATACATCAAGCAAGGGGGGAAGAAGAGTGAATGAACACAAACAAACAGCAACTGATATTTTAATGAAAAAATTGGAGAGACATCAAGATCCATTTACATTCATTTTTTAAAATGTGGAGTTATCAACCACATTTTGCAGGTACTCAGATCCAGAGTTTACTAATGTTTACTGAGTCCTCGCCAGGTCCCAGTCACTGGACTGAACATCTGTGGATGCTACTTGTATTCCCCTTCATATTCCTACCCAGTGTGCTTTCACTCCTATCGATTGTTCGGCTTTAGGGATTATACACAAACTCCCTGAGGCAGAAGACGAGTTAAATTCTACAGAGCTCCTCCCCCATCACAATATACTCAAACCCCATCTTCCCCAGGCTTCCTAATACAGTTATACCCCAGGGCTCTGGTAAATAGTCAACGTTTACATTATTACAAGCGTGTAAATACTCATCAGGGAACCCAACACAAGGGAAAGAGCAGGCTGCTCAAGACGACAAACCCGAGTGACAGGCGCGTGGCAGGTCTAGAGAGCAGCCCGGGGAGACTGGAGACGCAGGACAGGGGCTCCAAGGGGATGTGGGGAGAGGAGAGGGAGAGAAGCTGGGAGGATCACTGGATGTGCCTGACTACATGGCGAAAACACAACACGGAGTCCACCTAGCA
The DNA here is from genome assembly GCF_048564905.1 of Vicugna pacos. Taxonomy (NCBI): domain Eukaryota; kingdom Metazoa; phylum Chordata; class Mammalia; order Artiodactyla; family Camelidae; genus Vicugna; species Vicugna pacos. Next base: position 12,209,118 of record NC_133000.1, on the reverse strand, counting down.
GTTTGGGACTGAAACCGCATTACGGGCAAGGAAAGCAAGCAAGCACAGACACCGAGCAATTTTCAACTACAGAGAGAGAAAGTTTTACAGGAAAGGAAATGTAACCAAAGTACGCTGGATTTTCCCCACATCTCCCTTTTTGGGGTTTTGGCAGAACCTATCCTCTCCGAGTTTTAATGCAAAGGGGGCAAACATTTTTTGAGAACTTGAGTTTTTCCTACTTTCCCCAACCTCACTGGATATTCCTCCCCAGTTTTCTTTGTTTCTTCTCTTCTTAACCTCTAGACACTGATCTACGCTCACTTCTGATGTGATTTTACATGGTTCTGTGGCTTCAAATACCTATACGCTGTAAGTTACCAAATTAATAGTTTCAGTCTTTTTTTTTTTCTGTGTTCTCTGCTCACTTGACATCTCCTACTGAATGTTCACAAGGACACGGAATCTGACTCAGCCAAAACTGCAGTGAACTCTTCATCGCCCACCCACCCCTGTCAACACGGTCCTCTCCAGCACTTTCGGTCTCAGCACATGACAATACCATTTTCATCTGGCTGTTCAAACCGACAGCCAAGAACCTGACTCCTCACACCTCACTCCATCTAGTCGATATGCAAGTACTATTAGCTAGAACATAAAATATCTCCAGAACCAACTAATTCTTACCACCTCCAAATCTACCAACCTAGTCTGACTCGTCCTCACTTCTGCTCAGAACCACAAACTGCTTCCTAGGTACCTTCCCTGATCCCCTTTCGTCCCACTATGCTACACGATCCACACAGTACCCAGAGCCCCTTCTTTACGTCATAAATCGCTCCCGTCACTCAGAATCCTCCCACATCATCTTTAACATACTGAGAGAGTAAAATCTAACTCCTCACCATGGCCTACAGAGTCCTACATGGGTCTGGACTCTGCCTCCCTCTTTGATTTTATCTCCTCTTAACTCCTTCCAACTCACTCCACTCCACCTCTGGCATTCTTCTGGTCCCCTAGAGTCCAAGCTTTTCCTGGCCTTGGGCCCAGGGTGTGCCTCTGCCCAGGACACTCTCCTTCAAATGCTTTTCACCACCCGGCTCCACATCATTCAGGTCGCTGCTCAGTGGTCACCTGCACCAGCAGGCCCTCAAAGGCAGTCATACTCACGTAACACCTACTCACACAGATCCCTCCCTGTGTTTTCTAATGCCTTTCTCCCGCTGTATTTCTCCTCAGTGCCCTTGCTGCTATTTAAAATTATTATTTGATACTTGCTTGTCTGCCCCATTAGAATGTAAGTTCAAGCTCTGTTTAGTTCACTGTCATTTCCTTAGCACCTAGAAAATGACATTTATAGTTAACTTTTCAGTTGACTACATGAAGAAATGTGTTAACAAGCAGAAAAAGTACATGCAAAAAATGTATCAAAAGATACTGTCATCTTCAAAATTATCATCTTCAAAGACAGAAAAATTATAATTCTCAGAGCCTAAAAAAACCTATCATCTTCAGAATCCAAATGATTTTATTCTTAGCACTCTCTTATCATTATCTTCAAGTAAGAAATTTCATGCAGCACCATCATGGCATAACTAAATAGATTATTTAAAAATTATTTTACCACTATCTTTTGCATAATACAGCATTAGCTATATTTCAGCTGCTCCTGTGTTTTCTAAATATGCATAATTTTCTTATTTTAGGAAGCCTAACACATTACAACTGAAACTAATTTATTGCTTTTGAGTCATGGACAGCGGTGATAATAAATTTGTATCTACAATGTTAGACAACTAACCCCAATCCTATCTCTGATTAATTTTGTGGCCTGCAGCTTATTAGTTTTGTTGAAAAATCTATCAATAAGATATGAAATCTGTCTCTTAGCTGTGAGCTTTGGGTGGCTAATCTCAGCCACCAGGAGGCAGGTAACACCGCTGCCACATTCTTTTGGTGCTTCTTGAACTAGTGATCCCTGTGCATCCATCGGATCTGTTAGTTACAACAACCCTCTTGGATTTTAACAACTGGCCTTCTGTTCCTGATACTGGCATTCTTGATAACAAGTAATTTTAAAGCATTTTTTAGTAGACTAATATAAAAACTATCAAAAACAGAGCCTGGAAAAACACTGTTTGAACACAACTACACGTGTAAAATGGTCTTATGGTGACATTTTCAGTTAAGGCTCAAGTGTATGTATACCATCAACAGATACATGCAAAATGAAAATGAATGCAAATTTGGGAGTCAAAGATCATATTTTAGATAAGGCAAGTGGTTCCTAAGCAGATAAAGCTGTTTTTATTTAGAGGAGGTAAAGCAATGGTTTCTGTTTTATCACTAATGGAAAACTAAATGTTAAAGGTGAATTTATGTTATTTACATCCAGAATAGGACATTTCACTAATTACGCCCTATTCTGAGTATAATATGTAGTTGCTTTAGGTGTTGTGGATCTCTTTTACTAATACAGGAGGACTCAATAAACACTTGTACAGATTTACACCACTCCCTAAGTTGTGTGTGTGCTAGTGTGTGTGTCTGGTTAGGCTGGGAGAAGAAAGGGAGAAGGAAAGGCTGCACCTCAAAGTACAGCACGTATAATGCACACAAGATGAGTCACATGGTGTGGAGGCTCTGCCAGCTGGTCATGCAAAGAGAATGTACACACAAAAAATATTACACTGGGTTCTAACTGAAATGAGGTATCACATCGGATTTAACAAGCACATTTAAACATTACACTTACCTGATTGTATGGTGGTAAAATTTAAGGAGGTTAGAAATTTTGTATAATAAAACTGCTCCAGGTTCAGCAACTATTACTTGCTCAATTCGAACCTATTAAAACATGTGAGAAAAAAGTAAACATTTCTTAAAAGTGTAACTTCTCTTCATTAATCACATGTAGTATGAATAGCATTAAAAAATTAAATTTTATCATTGCAGAAATCACAAAATTCCTTTCAAGTTATTTCTGAACATTAAATTACAAAGGATGGTAAAATAACACAAACATTTTAACACAGATACGCACTACAAAAAAGTGATCCTTTACCTACAGAATTTGGTTCAAGGCAGTTGCTATGAGAAACTCAACACAGTGATTAGATCATCTTTAAGTTTTTCACCAGCACATAAGGGACTTTAGCTCAGCACTAAACAGCAAAGAAGCTGTGACATTCTAAAAACAGATTATCAGTGAAAACGTACTGCTCTATGGACAAATATTCAGAAAAAATTTCTTTAATTCTTATCTTTAAACTACTATACCAAGTTTCTTTTTATATTAATTAGAGAATAAGAAAGCAGATAAATCTCAAATTAGCACTAACATAATCTGTCTAATTATACTACTACCAGGGCAATATCAGATCTAGTTCAAGATTAACTTGATCTGCTCAAGATTAACTACTCGGAGTCCTTTCTAATTAAACTCCATCCCTCACTAATCTTTCCCTTACTTTATATTCCCTAATTAGTAAATACAATCTAAACCACACCGGGTGTGCTTACTTACACCTTCTATCTATGCTTAAGCTGCTGGTGACATTGTGTCTCCTTGTTTCCTAACTAGACTCTAAATAGACGTGTTTTCTGCTTCTCCTACATTTCTGCAGCATCTGATAAAACAGTACATTTGCAACAGATGTTTAATAAACACGTTTGAAAGCACTTAGATCTTGAAGTATAATACCAATAAATGTGATCAGCTAAAATGGTATTTTATACATACAAGTATATATGAGTGTACAAAAACCTGTTGTATAGAAACTGATCTCTATATTAACATGTTTATGAAACTGACACACCTTCTGGCATAAGGTAACAGATTAGTTAACTACCACAATATTATAAATCATGAATGGTATTTGAATTTAAAAACTGTAATTTTCACATTGTAATTTGTTTCTAGGTCCAAGGCCTCAATAGTGATTTAAATTATCTGTCTTATCAATATAAGTGATATTTTCTGAATTTCAATATAACTATTAGGACAAATATAAAGAGTGTTAATTGCAGACAGCTCTTCCCTAGCAGATTTATAACACCATCTCAGCTATCTGGCAACCTGCCTTCTAGAATTTTCAGGCATGGAGAAAATACTCTTCATTCCAACTTCCTTAAGAAGAGAGAAAGAAGAGGAGAGGGGGAAGGAAGAAAGAGAAAAAGAAAAGGAAAACAACATTCACCTCTTCACACATACTAACGGTCTGAGGGAAAGCGGCATCCTTTCAGCTGCAGTGAAAACAGAGCAAGGCTGAAAACTCAGGAGACTTATGTACGACGCACCAACACTGGTTAGTTTACCCACTGCTTCAGGAGGATTATGTAAGAGACCACACCATTTTCAGCAAAAATCAACACTCACAGGAAAGACACAGGAGTTAAGAGAAACAAAAATAAACAAGTGTAACAGACCAAGTGGGACTCACAGTGGGGACGCCAGCGGAGGTAAACAGTCAGCTGAGCTTAAAAGCAGGGATGGGAGTAAGGGCTCAGCCAGGAGGTGCCTGCAACAGCTCCTGGCACAGAGTAAGCACTCGGCAAATCCTAAAGGCGTTAGACGCGGCAAAGATGATAAAGGCAGACATCGAAAGCAGCACAAATGGGCTGGATGGAATGTGACCACCTCGGGGAGAGGCGAAAGGCAGAGCAGGGCTCTCCACGCCCAGGCAGGCGGAGAGGGGCAGCAAAGGCGAGAGGAGGAGAGGCCGCACTTGGGACGGGGCAAGGGAGAGGGAGGACTGAAAAGGACAAGGACAAACCCCCTTTACCAACATCAGACAGCTGCTCAGGGCAGATGTTCGTCCCCAAGCTACATCAGCAATCCCAGGGCACTGGGACTGTCTCACATAGGCAGCTTTCACTGTCTGTTCTCTGCCATTTATCTTTGCTCGCACACCTATTTTCACAGAAGCCGATAGTTTAAGAAGGTCAGGAGCATACAATATACTAAAGTTTTTATTGAAAGAGATAAAATTCAAATGTCAGCGATCTAGAACATTCACACAAAAGAAACAACATTTCACCTATGGACTTGAAAAATAAAGAGAAAGTACATCTATTTTGAGGTTTCTAGCTACAACTGTGAGGGAAGGAATCCGCGAAATCCCAGGCCTGATGCTGACGAGCCGCAGAGCCCTCCCCTCAGTGCATGTGACTTCAAGTTCAGAGCACAGATTTTAAAACTGGAAGTAACTTTAGAGATCATGTCCTAACGCATATATTTACAACTATATAGTCTACTACCTATGGAGTTTCACTTTGTTAACACTAAGAAAAGGTTAAATACAGGGGAGAGTAAAACAAATATACAGTTTTGCAAGGATATCATCCCATCACTACAACATTTTCTTTGTTTCAAACTTTCATCTGCTTTGAAAAGAATTCATTACCACAAAGACAAACGGTTGAATAACAGAAATTAAGCCAGAACATCCAATATTACATGTCACTATGAAAAATTTAGCCACTTACCAATTAGGAAAAATTTTTAGAATGTAAAAGCAGGTAAGTCACTAAGAAAAATATTCCAAATTATAATTGAAAAAGAAAATATTAAACTAAGCTTTTTCTCAGCTAATAACTGTATCACTGAGAGCATCAGGTACCCAAATGAGGTCATACAGAAAGAATTATTAGTATAGTGTAACACTGTCTACAAGTGCACAGAGGAAGGGAAGAGTTGCTGGATCATGTACCGCGTCACTGTGTCACTGCATCACTGCTAACTTGATGTGTACCTACTAGTGAACACCTGTTAAATATTCCCTGGAGTGTGCAATAAACATATACTACTATATGGAAAGAGCTAAGGTTCTGTCACTTAAAAAACTGGAGGGATTTTTCATAATTTTACCATAAAAATATCTTTGCTTGCTTACTAGTTTTCTTCACCCTTTCATAGCTTACATTAATATTTCACAGAAAGTCACAATAATGCCCTACAATTGTTATTGATACCCTTCTGGGCACACACATTTAAGGAAAATGAAATGAGTTCTAAGTACATTTTAAAACAGAGGCTGACTTTGGTATGTAATTTCTTTATATAAGCACTGGGTGTTATTTTAAATGTTTTTAACATCATAACATTTCTTACTCAGTCCAAGACAGAACACTCTAAGGTTCATTTCAACCCTCAGATTCTAGAATTACATTTCATACAATTACTTCATTAAAAAAAAGAAAAGAAGGAGTAAGCAATATAAGGAATACAATACCGTAAGTAAGGTGCGTTGAGGGGATAAAGATAAGGCAGAAAAACTACAACTTATCACCAAAAAGACCAGCAGTTTCTTTCAACCATGTGTAGTTATAGAAAGGTATGAAAAGTATAGAAAAAGAAACTTCTTTTTATTCTCCTTTTCTACTTTTATCTTTCCAATAACTGCTAGTATACAAAACAAGCAACATTTATGAGTACAAATGTCTAGAAGTCAAACTATGGCAAGTAAATGTTTCATTTGGGAGAATTAAAATCAGTTCAAAATATTTTGCTGTGTATTTACTGAATATGCAATTGGACTCTAGGATAATCAAGTTATAGCAGTAATTTAATTTGCAAATATAATCAATTGTCACAGATATGCCACTGGGATTTCCACGCCTAGGACCAAATAGCAAAGAAAATCGTAGAAACAACAAAACTTGGTTTTAAAATTTAGTTCTTGGTAAGAATAAACCATAAAACTCCTGGATTACAATTTCCATATAGTAAATTGAAGTCAGTCAACAAGGAAAAGTAAAAGAACAACTGCAAAATATTCTGGAAATATTCATAAAGAAGAATAACATTTGCTGCAGGCATAGGAGGTGCCAGGAACCGTGCACATCACCTACACACGTCTCACACTGACTCCTCACAGCCCTTGATGGCAGGTATTTTTATGTACCAGTTCAACATGAGCAAATTAAGATGCAGAAAAGTGAGGCAATTAGAACAAGTAAACGTAATTAAGTGGCAAAGTAGACATTCTAACCCAACTTTGACTTCAAATTCTGTTCCTGTACTATAAGCAGTATTGATAGTAATACTTACGCACATTATTTTATCCTTATCATTATTTATTGTTAGAATAAACAAAAACATTTACTATGCTTGAAGCAATAAAGTAAATAAAATATGCTCTTAGTAAATTTCTGTTTAGAGTTCATAGATTCATTATTTCAATTTAATAGACATTTTCTCAACTGATTAACATAAATTACTATAGGAAACAAAATATGTACAAAATAAGTGAATACATGCAAACTAAGAATATTTCAAATTTTCTTAGGGAGAAAACTGATTAGTTTAAAATGTGTGTTATTATCCTACACTAATGTGTTAATTTGACAAAGTTAAGCAAAAATTCAAGCTGCTATGAATTTCTTTAACCTCAGAATAAGGCAATAATTTAACCAGATACCATATAACATATTTAAAAACAAAATATTTTACCTTTAGAGGTCTGCACACACCCTCAGTGATATGTCCAACAACTTCCTGAATATTCTCCTCAACACCTACAATTAATTATATGACATAACTGAAATTTTTTCTGTATTACACTGCTTCACGTAAGTTCAAAAAAATAACAAACACTCATCATATGACTCATGGCATTAATAACATTGAAAATAACCATAATAATATTTAAGTTCAAAATCTTTTAGGACTTTAATTATGTTAATGAGTTGAGGGTCCTGTTAATTCATTTGACTGTTTATTAATGAACATTTTTCTTTGTGAAAAAGAATAAATATTATGAACCACAGGAAAAAAAGATTCTGAAATATATTAACTGAAGGAGGTGATGTGAAGATGTGCAAGCTTTTGTTCCACAAACACCTTATTCTAGACAGTAGTGCTAAGCACACAAACTGAAGGTATAAAGATGGAAAACACACCTTGCAATCTAATGGAAAAACTGACATTTACTAATTACCGACGATTAAGGTCTTGGTATACACTGCTTGTAACCAGCTTCATTTTTACAGATGAAGAAACTGAGGTTTAGAAGAATTCATGCCATTCCACAGAATAACCTATTTCATCTAACTCCAATTATTTTCTTCCCACCTCTTAATACTGCCTCTCATGCATACTTTATTAACATTTTTAAAGAAATACATTCTTTTAAACTGGTAATTAGGGTAACAGAAAATAACTTTTAAAAGTGCAGATTTTGTGCCAATCAGTCATATATGCTGAACCTAATCTCAATATAAGAGTTAAAAACAAGGAGGCTAAGTCCTGCCACCGATTTGTACACCAGTCTCTCCTGCAGATGCGCTGAACCGGGATGACGGGGGGCCAAGCTATGCAAAATAGCCAAGTGACACCAGTCACAATAGTTCTCTTCATTTCCTATCAAAAACAGAACATCTTAACCATCCACTAACTCCTTCTACAAAAGGCATCTTAAGGTAGTCACAACTAAGAAGATTTGAAATTCTGTAAACAGACATTAGCAACTCAAAAATAATTTTTTTTCTCTTGAAATCAAGACCAGAATTTTAAGTACATTTAGTACATAGGTAATTATTCAAAAAGCTTTAAAATACTCAAGTGAGAATGAAAAAAGGGGTTGAGCAGTAGAAATGAAAGAAGTAGCAGCTTAATGCCCTTCAGGCACTTGGCCTGTGGACTCACACATAAAAGGAAAATACCACCACCTTGTGACTTTAAAGGGTGGCGGCACAGGAGAGCTGAGATATTCTACCCCAGGCACTCCAGAACGGCCGCAGCAGGGAAGCAGAGGGGTCTGGGCTTACTCTGCAGGGTCCCTAGGGTTCTGTATTAAAGTATGATCAGCTGTGTGGCAAGAGGAAAACGACAGGGAACAAAGTCTCGGGGCGGGGAGGGGGCAGGAGAGATGGGAAGATAATCGGGATGCTTACTGTGTTACCTATGTGTGAGGACTTCACCTCCATGAAGAGAAGAGCAGTAAGAACAGAAACAGAGACGTCCCGTGCGACTGACCACACTCAGGCATTAGCAGTACCAATCGGAGGACCCACCTTGTGTAGTTACATGCTTTAAGAGAGCTTCAAGGTGTTCTTTTTCAGAAGCAGTAGCCTGATGGAGCCAAGCCAACATATCTCCTACATATCTAATAAAGAACTGAATGTTAGTAAAAACGTCCTTCAGGAAAACATCAAATACTCCAATGCTGTCTGACTGCTATACCTCAAAGGGTCATGGGAGTGCATTTCAATGGGTCTAGGTGTACCTCCTGGGCCCCCTCTTGTAAGAGCATCAATAAATCCACGAACAACTGTACTTCTTCTGGCTGTTCCAAACTCATCTAAAGTATACCTAGAAGAAACAAGTTATATGAAAAACAGTGATTTTTCTTTCTAACGGCTACATCAAACTATTCATGAAATTTCCGAGATAAGCAAGGCATCTGAAGCCTCTTTACACAACTCTCTTAAGCAATACTGTTCTAAACAACAAAATATACTTATGAAATAACTTTATCATAATGAAAACGCAATCTAGAGGCCCATCTTTTCACTCCTGAGAAAGAATGCTGGGATTTGGGAACAGTAACAGAGGCGGTGGCAAAAAGGGACAGAGCAGTAGACTTGGTAAAAGTAAAAATCAGGGCAAAGAGGCAATCCTGGACCTGCAGGTTTCAGAGCCCCTCTCGTCCAACACATGATGCTCCACTGTCACATAGGCTGTGATACCTAATTCTCAGAGGCTAGTTACAGTTAGAACTCTGCAAACTAAAATTAAGACTTTTCCTTCCACATTTAGGAATTCTCATTTATATATTTTTACCATTAAAATTTGCCCAAAATATACTATCCATATTTAAAAGCTTATTTTGACTCCAATATTAAATTACATGTTCCTTAAATTTACTGACTATGTATATACAGCAAATAGTTTCTTTTACAAGTCATTCATTGTGGTTGGAAAAAAAAAGACATTAGAAGTTGAGGAATCTGTAGGGAAGGAAAGTTTTGACCTGAAGGATCAGACAATTTGGGGTGAAATCATAGGATGGCTTAGAGTTGCCAAGAATGCCTGTTTCTTTGACTAGAATCAGCCTTTGTTTCCCGTTATCACCACTCAATGACCAACTGAAAGTTCTGTTATAAAAGTACACAGGAAAACAAAATATTTTTTCATAGTCCAATGTCAGCAGATTCTGGACCCATTAACTTTTAAATCTCTAAACAGTATTCTCCTAAATGCTGAGAATTATTTCATTATGTCACATATAAACAAAGTTACCAAAATTTCCCAAAAGTTTCCAAAATAATTTCTTAGGCTATACTGTTTTCTTTAATATGCAACTGATTTAATGAAAAAGCCACCGTTTTTAAACATAAGAAAGCTGGAAGGGAGAATATTTTCAAATAATGGGAAAAGTGTGAAGAAGTAGTCAATAGCTCTAAATTTTGAAGACACTGAACCTTTTTAAAGGACTGTTCTCTAGTAACCAGATCATGTTTATTTGTGGTTTTCTCTATTTTTGGTTAAAACAAAATGGTTTTGAAATTCCCTGCAGTGACATACCAGCAGTATGTCAAGATGAAAACGCAGAATCAAACTAAGTTGTGCTAAAGTGCACAACTGCCTTCTGTTCACTTTCTATTTTTTAAAATAAATTAGAACCAAAATGCTTACTTCTATTTTTAACTCATGCTCTTAAATCATAAATGTTTATTTTGAAGAATTCATTCCTTTAAATGATCAATTCTATGAAATGACTTATGATCAGATGACTCCTTATCATAGCACAAAATTCACAAATGTTTAACTTCTTAAATATATAAAACTAACTTGCACTCTCAGGACCCAACTGGCTACACAATAAATGAAAACAATGTAATCCTTGTTTCTAGGACTATTCATTGTGACCACAAGTTACATCAAAAACCAGTGAATTCACTGGCATTTTAAATGGGCATTTTAAATCAGGCAATTTCAAAAGCCTGATAAACACTAGAATCTAATCTATATAATATAAAAAATAAACATACATAAACATTAACGCTAATCCTCCTGAATAGATATAACTTGAAGAACAGCATGAATTAAAATGAACCTTCAATGATATCTGAAGACATGAAACATCTTGAGATCACAAGACACACGAAAATTTCTTTGACCAAAAACAGATTCTTTTCCAACAAAGGTCAAAAATTGAAAATGTAGCTTTACAAAGGTGAATGCTACAATTACATAAACATTCTAAAATGCTTCTAGTTAAAATAAAAAATTTTAATTCTCCTTTTTTATGTCTAGCCATAGCAAAAAAAAAGAAAAATTCTGGTCAAAAAGCAAATTAAAAGATGAAAAATTTTTTGTCAAAAGAATTAGAAGATAAGAAGAATAGTGTAAAAGCCTCCCTAAGAAATGTAACAAATAAAGAGTGAAGAAAAAATCAGCGTTGTTCACTGTACCACATTCTTAAATAACTTAATGCACTGAAGGAAAGACTATCAATTTGTTCATCCTACTTAAAATAAATTTCTTCCTGAAATTTCTGTACTGGATTTATTAAAAGTTAAAATAAGGCATTCACATCCCAGTTACATAATACCTAAGAAAAACAGAGTATGGCAGCTTTCCCCAAAGACTTCAGTAGCTGACATTTTCTTGTACGTGATACCTACACATTTTAGACACAATAATGAATAGTGAAGCTTTTGCAAATTACTTAAATCAAGTGCATGTAGCGCCATCTGGTGGTTAACATGACACATCACTAAGTTTTTCCCAAATTGAAAGAAAACACCACTTTGAAAATAGATGATTACTGAAGATGAAAGGCCAATTTTCTTCTTTTAAGCACTCATCTTACAGTAATCAACTGGCACTAAAATCCTCCTTCTTCCCCATTCAACCTCAAATGCCTCTTACAACCTTCCACATTGCACCACTGCCCCCACCCCCAACAGGTCCCTGTGGAGGCAAGTCTTCGCCTATTTTAGCTCTATTCTTTCTTTCATGCGTTTTGCCTCACTGTCACGTAGGCCCTAAGTACTCCTCTCGTCAGCTGACAACCTTCCATCTCTTTTCAAAATAAAAATAATAGCTAATATTTTGTGATGAGTAAAGCATTATGCTAAACACCTTATGTGAACGTTCTAATTTAATCTTTACAACAACCCAGAAAGATAGGCACTATTTTTATCCTCATTTTACAGCTTAAGGAAACCGAAGTGCAGGGGCTTGTCAAGAAATCTAACTTAGAGCCCATCTTTTAGATCATTATGCAATATTGCTCCTTTCCAAGCATTGATCAAGAAATAAAATTTAGAAAAAATATATCTACATGGTTTGAAGTCAGCTGATCTTCCCAGAAGCCCAGTAAACACAAAGGCATTTTTTAAAAAGATTAACCACCTTGTGAACAAATATGAATCTGCAGACAATGTAACACATCATTAAACAAACACCAAATCAAACACCAAGTATTTCAAATAGTAAAAGATTCTCATTATCAAACAGCAATAACTTACGGTGAAAAAGCTGAGACAGAAATGTGCAAGTTGGTAAAGGTCGCTGAGCCGGTGCTGCACGAGGAACGCCAGCCGATCACGGCGCCTCGCAGCCTGCGGGCGGGGACGCGCCAGCCCCTGCTGCCGACCCCCTGTGCAAGCTTTAGCCGTTTCCTAAAGGCACGTGTTCCTCCTCAAATCACAGCTTTGCAACCTGCTCTTCCCTTGCCTGAGATGTTCTCTCTTCCCTTCTTTTCCTGGAAAATGCTTGTTAAACCTTCAGCACTCCCTTTACACCTACTTCCCGGAGGAAAGTTTCCTTTCCCCTCTAGTGTTCGCCTCCTTCTCCACCACAGAATACTTGAGTCATAACCACTTGAGACAGGACTTACAGAAAAGCAAACAATATATCCAATAAAGTGGATCTGTTTATGTCTGGTTCTATAAAATAAAGCAATTTGAAGGCAATGTTTTATTGATGTTAAGTCTGTTGCACTGAGAACCGTGCTTAATTCATAGTAGTAAGTCCTCGGTAAGTGCACTGGAATGTTGTATTTTATGCAGCTGTCCCAGCACTGGTGTCTTCGAATCTTATTACAGGACAAGTAATGTTCCAATCAGAAAACAAAGTAAGAAGGAAGTCCTCTAAAAATATGTAAGCATCTGAAAGGCATGACTCAGAGCAGGACTGAACACCTATGCAGGAGTACCCTGGCTTTCTGCTTCCTGAATTTTAACTCCCCACTTGGTCTTCCTATTTTCATACTATCCCACGCATTAAAAATAAAAAAGTATTTACTTCTATTTTATATGAAAAATAAAATTAAAATACAGAATAAAAAAAAATGTATGTTAATAATGCATAAGATCCTTAACCCAAAGCATTATCACCTATCTCTTGGCTGGCATAACTTACAGAATCAAAAACCTGAACTGTTTCTTCTCTTGAGTTCTACAATGGAGTCCTGATTTTAAATTTCTTTTTTCATCTGTGAGTAATTACATTTTTCAGTCTATTTAACCTCCTTCTCTCTGAAGCAAGGATGATACAGGAGTTTTAATTACACACATTTCCAAGTTGTTAATGAGAAGACAGACTGGGGAAAAGCCCTTGACCTCTACACAAATAAGTAGTCTTGATATAAGGACCCCTTGGTTTTCGTCTCCATGTTGCATTCTACAGCATGTAATATGCAAATAAACTGATGCTCCAGTGGTTCCCAGATGAGACAAAAACATCACTGTAAATTACTGTATTGCTCAAACTACTGTATATGAATTTGATAATACTGAAAGTTAATGTAAATTATCAAAGAAAAGGTAGGGTTTTTTTTAATTAGGAAAAAGCCACCCACTTGTACAAGACAGGTCTATCCTGCAGGGCTTCCATTGCCTGAGTTAGTACTGGAGATATGTCACATGATTCTTGTGTCAATGTTCTGCATTCACCTGGAAAATAGTTAACATTGTATTATAACACATGTTAAATTAAAACTAGGTCTCTATTATGTCTCTTATACACTCCAGAGTCTAAATACTGCACGAAAAAAATCCTCGGAAAAATCTAGAGGACATGTCAATCAAAAACTAGCCCATGCTATTAAACTAAAAATTAAAGCGTAAATATTTATAAAACTTCAAATGACCACATTTGCTATCTGATATACCACATATTTTATTATTATAAAAAGCTACAGTTCTGAAGAAAGCAGTAAATGGACAAATATGCACTAAATAACTGCAACACACGTGGCAAAGTCAAGAGGGGAAGGGAGAACTAAATATACTACCAGTTCCTTACCTTGGGAGCAATCTGTAAGCAGTCTGCTCAAACCATTTATATGGGCAACTAATATACAGTAGTAGGATAATTTCAAAGTAGTTTAGACTTTAAACTCTTAAAAATCTCAACATGTTCTTTATTTTACTATTTTAATTTTATCCATAAAATGCTTATTAAATGTCTATTCTGTTGAAAGATCTCGTAACTTGTTCAGAAATTCCCAAACTTTTGGCATATGAGGAACTCGCTAGCAGTGTATTTCCTAGTGTGCACTGACTGAGAAAAATATAATCCATGTATGGAACTGGAGACACCTCATGATGACTCCAGAGTCCCTAGGAGTCAGAAAGGCACAGTTTGGAACTACCATGTCAGATAGATGTCATCGGAGCACAAAGAAATGTAAGGCAATGTCCTTGCCTTTAAGAAAACAGAAATCTAAATGGAGAGCTAAGACATACATATATGACAAGTTAAGTATAGAGCAGTAAATTGTGAAATACCAAATAAATATTTTCAGCAGTTAGTGTTCAGAGATGGGAAAAATCACTGATTTAATGTAGTCATGGAGAGTTCCAAGAAGATGTGAAACCCAAGCTTCACTATGAAGATCGAGGGAGGGTTTGGATATAAAGAGAGAAAGCCAGACAACACTCCAAATAGGAGTAAATAGCACAAACAAGAGAGGGAGAAAAAGAAACAGGTTTCAGAGCTAAAGAGTAAATCACGTGAAATAGATAATAAAGTTTTCCAGTCTCGCACAAGTGCCAGGTAACTGGATTTAATCCCAACTCCTTCCAACAGTCAGCTGGTAGCACCTATTAAAATATCACGTGCAACGTGCATGTGTTCCATTCTTTGTCTTAACTACCTACTTTGTTTTCAACAGGTAATTCTGTGAACAGACTATTGAAACATTTTAAAACAAAGCTAAAGCAAGTAAACCATTTGTGGTAGACAAAATAATGGTCGTCCAAGGATCCCTAATCCCTGAAACCTGTGAATATGTTATCTTACGTGGCAAAAGGGACTTAGTAGATGGAATTAAGATGCCAGACCTTAAAATATGGACATTTTCCATATTTACTCAAAGTAGGTTCAAGGTAATCATACAGATCTTAAAAGTGGAAGAGACTAGCAGAAGTGTCAGCTACAGATATGAGATGGAAGAAGAGGCAGGAGAGATTCAAAGTGAATTAATTTTCTGTTGCTGGCTTCAAAGATGGAGGGAGGGGCCGCAAGCCAAAGGATGCAGGCAGCCTCTGGAAGCTGGGAAAAGCCTGCAGTGACACCAGCAAGGAAACTCAGAGCTCGGTCCTCAGACTCAAAGAACTAAATTATGCCAACAAACTGAATGACTAGGAAACAGATTATTCCTTAGAGCCTCCAGAAATGAATGCAGCCCTGCACACATTTGAATTTTAGCATAGTGATTTCTGACCTACAGAACTATAAGATAATAAATGTGTGTGTTTTAAGCCATCAAGATTGTATTAAATTTGTTACAGCAGCAACAGAAAATTAATTCATCATTTATAACACAGTTATGTACATAAGAGAAGTCTAATCAACTTTAAGATCATCTGGAGCACAAATACTGACTTTTTAAAATTCCCAACCTTAATTATATATAGTGCTTGAATGAGAGCAGATGCTTATGGGACAAAGACAAAGACAATATGCTCAAATATAAAGTTTTTCTTTTTAAAAATAATTTTTGATTACTAAGATCAAAATATGGTATCAAATAAAGACAAAGTGAAATAACAAAATCAAACACTAATATTCAGGAATCTAGACGGCACAGAAGAAACCACCTACTTTGAGCCCATCGGTAAAGCCTTTCATAAGCCGTTTCTTGAAGCAAGGCCATCTGTTCCATAATTTCTAAACTAAAAAAATTGAAGATTCATTATAACTTACTAAAAAGTTTTAGCCAATAGCTACATCTAAGAACCTAATTATTTTGTTTAATTACAGAATGATTTTTGGTCTTATCATTTTGTGGAATAATTTTCAGTAATTTTTTATAATTAAATAAATGCTGTCAGGTTTTAATGCCATCACTTAGGTAACCGACTGCTGTTTTACTCTAACCATATAGTTTTACTCCTTATCCAAAGATACATAAAGATTACACTTCTATTTCACAACATGTCATAATGTTAAGTACTTTACAAAGAACTGAGAACGTCTTTAAAATTTTGGAAATGTAAGAGGTAAACACAATTATGAATTGAAAAGACTACTCACCCTGCTGTTTGTTGGTTTGTACGCAAGAGAACTTTGACATCATTATGAATCTGTTTTACTCTTCCTAGTGCCTTGAAAAAATCCTTTAAAATCAAGAATGTAATTTTAAAATTTTCATGTTTTCAGGTAAAATTACATTACTCTAAATCGAAATATCACTGCAAAGGACAAATTATTTCACTTACTCTAATGAAGTCTTCCTATACTAATCTCAACTTTCTCTAAGTTTCTATAAAAAGTTAACAGATATTTATTCACATTTTAAGACATATTAATTCAATGTCTCATATGTGTCAGATAGTGTGCTAAGTTGCAGATACAAGATAAACCCCTGTCTTCAAGAAGTACATAGCTTTGCAAAAGAGAAATGCAAATCTAAAGATTGTCACATAAAGAAAAACATGCTATATATTACACAGCTTATGACTTAATTCAGCATGGCTTTATTATCATCAAAGATGATGGTTTATAAGTTTATTATATATCCACTATTGCCCCCTCATCCAAAAGCAGAATGCAAAGTTGGATGTATAAAAGATGCTCATTAAATATACAGGAATAGACTGCTGAACTCCCAGGTTGTTTTTTTTTTTTTTGCTTTAGAGAAAGGTACTGGAGCCTCAGTTTCTAGACAGCCACAAGCAGTGTTCTAACCATGAAAATTATGGATGAGTTATTTTCCTTTAATGAACAAATTTTTAAAAAATCTCTTCTAATACTGTTTACTATTTCTGCCAGAGGGAAAAATGGTGAGATGTCAGATATTTCAAATGTGCCAAGTTCCTCAAACTACAAGGGCAATAAATACTAATAAGTAATGCGCCTACCAGTTCTCTCACCTACTCAATGCCCTACGCCCAGGACTGGTTCCACTCCAGCCCCGGCAGTAGGGTAACAGTGACATCTATCAGGAGCCACTCAGTAAACCTCCCCCCAACCCCACCTCAAGAACTCCTCCTGCCCTCAGGCCCCACAATGATGGCAGCAGGCACAGGTTTATAGGTCCCCCAGTTAGGACACTGAAAGACTCTTTTCAGGAAAAACTAAACACTTTCAAGGAAAAAAAAGAAAAAGGAATGACACCTTTCCCTGTTGTTCAGCATCTGGGGAGGTTTTATAGTTTGTATGTTTAGAAAGAGAATGGCCTGGGTTCAGAAATTAACCAAATGAAAAGATAAGGAAATTCTAATTCCAGGAAAGACAGAAAGTTGTAAAAGAAAGAACACGAACTCATAATGTCACTGTGATGGAAACAGAACATGTCACATAACTGGATTGTGAGGTCAGAAGGAAGGGAACATGTAAGTGTGAAGGACGAGGGGGCCCTGGGGGAAGAGGCTAAATCCTCACAGTTCATGATAGGAAATCAACAGAAAGTAGTTGACACAGATAATCAAAGCATATTCTTTCTAACTATAGAGCTAGAATATAGAATTCACAAAAGAAGCAATGAACAAAGTTGAAAATGGTGACAAGAAGGGAAGGAATGGAAAAGGTGATGCAGGTTTTCTTTATAAGCCTTGACTTCTAAAAACAAAAGTATATATACTGCTTTGAAAAAACAAATTAAAGTAATTTAAAATAAGCACCCAAATTTAAAAACATTTTTAAATCAAAAAAAAATTTTAGGTGGTAAAATTAAGCCTTAACAAAGAGTGAGTTCTTTGTAACATCTGTAACTGCTGCACCTTCGGTGAGTTTAGCTGAACAAAATACCTCCGTAATAGGTCCTTCTCTTGTACCTCGGAGAAGACTCATTTCATCAGCAGTCAGCTGGAATTTGGATAAGAAGGCATCTGCAACTTGTGCTCTTATTTCTAATCTTTGACTGTAATATTGGGAAAAAAAGGCAATAAAAAAAATTAAGCACACTACGCATTTCCACAGCTTTAAAGCAAGTTACATCTCTGATACAGCTTTTAAAACAAAAGTGTGAGAGTCTTAACATCTTCAAAAGCCTCATTTCTCCCTCAAATATTAGAAGCTCATCAGGCATGTAGGTGATAAACTGGCTGATACTGTTCTACTGCAGTAGAGGCCACAGTAAAAGGAGTTAATCATTAGGTAAAAGAAATAAGTTCACAAATGGTCCAGGCTTTACAAATCCCTAGCCACTTACACATACTTGAACAGTTAACCTTGTAATAACAAGGTTATCTTACAGGAGAGAAATATGCCAATTAATTTCTTCTCAGTCACTAAAAAATCCTAAGCCTCTGAAGCCTGTACATGAAGTACACAACAACCAAAAAAAAAAGGTCTATTTTTTTCATTTTAGCTTAGAAACAGAAGTCAAGAATTCATTTAATAACTCCTCATTAATCCAAAAAAATCACTCTTCCACTTTGCCTTCCCCACCTTTTCTGCATACTATTGTAATTTTTAAAAAAGTCTTTTAAATACACTGTCTGAATATAACCTATCTAGAATAGCTGACAATTAGGAAAGGGCACACTCCAGTCTGGAACTCAACCTGCAGGGACCCGAAGGACTCAGCAGGGTTACCAAGTAGAGGCAGTTTAGGAACACAAACTACGTGAGCAGAAATTCAACATCCCTGGCTTCCAGATCTCAGATTTGAAGATACGCAAACAAAATCATACGTGTTTCACTAGTAGCATTCACTGGGCAGTAATATTCTACAATCTAACAATATTCCAATGGAACTGAACAAAGATAAACATTAACGCCATTTGAACAGACAGTATAATGCACGCCAGCCTTGTTTTGTTTGTAGTCTCGGGTCGTGAGCTTTTAAATTCACAAAGTCAAATGCTCCCATGAATGACAAAAAGTCAGAAAGGAAAAGTCCTCCAGGTGGCAGTCATGTTCTGCTTTTCTCAAATGATAATGTAAATCACCTAATTAAATCTTGAATTTAAATACAGATTTAAATAGTGCATGTCTTTAATCATCTCATTAAATACTAATAACTAAAAGTTACCTTAACACGTTTTGTTTTATACTTTTAGATAAAGTCCCAATCATTATCACATAGGATTTAAAGTAATTATTAACACTTTATAAAATTCCTTGAGACTATACAAAATAACCATTTTAATGAAAACCTTTTGGGAGTTTCTTTTGGATCTATCTTTACAGTCAATTTATTAGGCATGCTGGAAAATTAATCTCTTTAGTGTATTGTTTCCTTTTGTTTTACCTATACCTAGTACAGCTGAACCTTCAACAACATGATTTAAAAACACTTACCAAATTATTATGTTTAAGAATGGAAATAATATCTGATAATTTATGAAACTGAGGTTGGCTCATTCATAAGAAAAAATATGCTGCCACCATTAAACAAACATGACTTTTCTAAATAAGAGGTATAGGAAAATGCACATGAAATACTACATAAGTACAGTAAAATATAACTATGCACACATACTAACTCTGGGAGAAAATATACCAGATTGTTAATAGTGGCTGTCTGGGTGGTGAAGTCATGTCTGATTGCAACTGTCTTCCTTAAATTTTACATCCATGAATGGATGTGATGCTCCCCTGCCTTCTCTTAACCTTTTATCAGGCAAGGAAAGAATATATATCACATATGCTCTATATTTTGACATGTATATTTGTACAAAATAAATAGTATATTTTTATGTTACCAATTTCAAAACCTAAATTTAAGTAGTTTATAACAAATAACACAATTATAATAAAAACCATTAAAAATAAAATAGTAAGAAAAAATAAGACCGTAAATAACACAGCTGAGGAAAGCTATTGCAATTAAGCGCAGAACAGCCTAAGCTTCGCGGCCACCGAAGCCAACGTGGAACGAGATGCGCTACACAGCTTTGTCTAATCAAAGGGGAGGAAGCTGGAGGGTTCTGCTCCTTGAGGTTTGTCAGACAGCGTGTTCAGCCTCCTACACAAATCACTTCATCACCACAGCAACCCTGTGACATCGTTTATTCAGATAGTTCATTTTTTCAGATGTGATAACGGAGACTAAGAGAGGTTAAGAAATGTAACTTGTATAAAATTAAAAATTTAATGAGCTCTTACCTAAGATTTAGACTAGAATTCAGCTCTCCAAGGCCTACATTCTTTCCACTCTAACACACTACACCTCAAAAACAAACAGAAACATTCACCAGAAGCTGTATTTTCCTGAGCACAGAGAAATGTGAACTGCGGGCCTTTATAAGAGACAATAAAATACTGATCAGAGCTTTCAGTGGTATTAAAAGACATGAAGGCATGTTCATTTGGATACAGTCTTTCCTAGCCATCAGTGAAACTCAACTTCTGACCACCAATTAAGTATTAAGGGGAAATGTTAAGCTGCAGTTCTCTGGAGACAATTCTACAACCAACTTTACCTATTAGAGCATTAGCTATCAAAATGACCTCCTTCTTAATCCAGCTGGAAAAGATATTCATATCCCTTATACATTTGTCTGAATATCATGTTATCCAAATAAGCCTATAGAATTTCTATTTCTAAAGCTAATTGCTTGTTTAACTAAGTTTCTTGTTAAAAAGAAAAGGTTAATTTTTAAAAATGGAAAAACAGCTCTCTGCCAGTTCCCAGGAGACTGTGGTCATCATTTCTGCTATGTAATTTTTCTAAAATACACCCACACAAATGTTCACTTGGCACATCCCGTCTACAGTTCTTCGGACACTAGAATGTCATAAATGCTCGCTTCCCAAAAACACACCAGGCCAAAACACTTTCACAGGCTTACTAAAATGATGAACATAAACAACCTTGCTTAAATAGTTTTGAGAATATATGGAAAATAGAAGCACATTGTTCTAATATTGCCTCCCGTAGACATTCATCAGAGTCTGACACATGTTACAAGCTCCAATACAATGCCTATTTTTCAGTTTTCATTTTATGTTCCTTTCCTGACATTAGAATAGTTATATTTCATATTCATTCACTCAAAATTATGTATTGAATCTACAATGTGTTAAGCACTGGAGACACAAAAAGAGAGCAAGAAATTGTCACTGTTCTCAACGAGCTCACCATTTAGTAGGAAAAGAGAGTCAATCAAACCGACAATCAGTTACAAGAGACTGCACTACATACACACTACAGCAAAGAGGGCAACGGATTTAACTCAGACCAGAAAGGGTTTGAATAAACACAGGACTGGTGATGGTGATCTGTTACTCTCATGGTTTTAGTCACAATTTTCAACTGGGTCCATACGTGCTTTTCTGGTCAGCCATCAATAACTCAAGACAAAAATTCATGTTGTGGGTCTTTAACTGGGAATTTATTTTTCAGGAATTTTTCTTTCAAAAAATTTATTGTTGTACTAAGAACATTCTAATTTTATGCTAAAGGCACATGCTTATTTCTGAATACAGAACTTCAGCCTCTGCCTCTCCTCATCGAGTTGGCTGTCCTGATCTTTCCACATCAGCTTAGTCTGCAGCTTCCCTCACCACGGTCCACCCACTGATGGGAGAGATCTGTGTGGCGATGAAATGGTTCTGTATCTTGACTGTAGCAGGGTGCATAATCATAGGTTAAAAAATAAAAGACTGGGGGGAAAATTACTAAAAATTTGAAAAACCCATATTTTAAAAAGCAATCATTTTTTAATTCTGTAGCAAACAAACACACCACCACTTCCAAAGAGGGATAATCTCTCAACCCCAATTATCAACATTCCTAAACTTCTGTTTTATGCTTATTTTACTCTTGGAGAACAGCTTAGAACCCTGTATGTTATATATGTTGTATCATTTTTTAAAATATTTTTCATTATTTTAACTTTGGAGCTATCTATAATTTTCTTTTCAAGTAATCTCCAAATTAGTGAAGAGTTGATTATGTAAAGAAAAACTTACCTTTCAGCTTGAAGCTTAGTGGTTTTTACTATTAAATCTTGAGTCTGCTCCTTTGCAGCCTAAAATTATAAACATATCTAAATCAGCGTATTTCAATTTTATTATACTTCAGAAACTACTTCCACTTACTTGAGTTCAGGCTACAGCAAATGAGATCACACTCTAGAACTCAAATGTGTATAAAAGGCCCAAGTAGTTGAAATAGACGTGTCGAGGCTCATACATTACCTTTATTAAGAGGAACACACTCAGAATTCTCAGTATACACGTAATGCCAAGGCTTACAAGAAAAGAAAAAGGTATCACGATGCTGAGGAAAGAATTTAACAGTTCCTGATGCCTTTCAGTGAAACAGAAGCACTGCCAGAGCCCGCTAAGGATGAAGAACAGGACTTCAGTTACGGACATGCTGAGCTGGATGCTCTGAATCCTCCTAATGAAGTCGTGAGTCAAGTCACTGATACGCTGGTGTGGAACTCAACAGAAATACCCAAGGCGGAGATAAACATTTCAGTTAGAATACACCAGAAAAACCATCACCTAGGGTTTCTTCTGGTGAAGATTAGAGACAGCCCCATCTAAAGGACACTGGGCTGTTTCTGACCAAGTCACAATAAGCAATCCTCCCTACCCCAAGCCAGAGCTTAAAGGATCAGGAGCGAAAACTTGATGGAGAGGTTATTTTATCCAAAGATTAGGAAAATGTTTATAAAGTGAACTGCAACAAATTACAAGGATAGCCATGAGGTTCTCTCTCAAAGATGTGAACTGGGAATACTACAAAAATAAGGCAGTTAGTAACGAGAGGAGAAACAAGCAAGTGGTTGTGAGGCAGGCAGAGACACAGAGTCCATGCCTTGAAGGAGCATGAAGTGAGTCAGAAGTGTGTATAAATAAACCCAGTAGTAAGCGGAAACCACGAAGCAGACACAAACACACCAAGTGGAGGATCGGTATTTTAAAGAGGAGATGCCAGAGCAAATACGTGTAGATCACTGTCATGCTGGAACACTACAACGAAGAGCCATGCTTCTGCTACCTTCTGCTGCTAATGTTTCCAGGCTGCCTCAGATCTAGAACACCACCATCCGCCCCCTCCGCCCCACCGCCCCACCGCGGTTCTGGATTCTGCCTAATCCTCCAAACTCCCAGATTTTCAATAAAATTTGTCTTATTGCTTCATACACATCCCATCGATAAGACAGCCCCACCCCCATATCTAGTGAAGCTATTTAGAGTCTGTGTCCTTTCCAAACAAATTATGTACCTAGCAAATACTGGATGTTTTCAAGAAAATAGATTTGAAGCTGTATCTTCAGCAGACCACTAACTTTCAAGAAACAGCACTGAACATGATGGCTCCCGTGTTACTCTCCTAAAATTATTATTAAGTCCAGTAACTTCTTCTAATCTTATCCTTCCTAATGTCACTTTGCTTTAAAGATCCACTTCCACCCTTATCATTGCCTTGTATAATTTTTTAACTATAGCATTTCCTCAATTCTAAAAGATATTTAATTTTAATATTGGTGAAAAAAAAGAATGCTTCATGAAATTAGTATCAATAAATGTTTGCTGGCTTCTTTTTACTGTCAGTCATTATTAAATTGAAGGTGTATGCTACAAACAACGCTATTAATCACTGTAACATGATACTTGAGTACAATGTTATGTGGTAAGATTTCTGCATATTTCCTGATTCTTAGTTTATAAATTGTAGTAATGATTACCAAATAATGTTTAATATTAGTGAAGATTATTATCCTAAAACAATCTTCAATTTATCTTAAATGTTAAAGACAAGTATTTCTCATTAAATAATAAACATATACCTCTAAATGAAATTTATCCAAGCAAAACCACAGCCAAAAGGATAAACTATAGTATTTTAAAAAAATCACTGATTAAATTTCTAAATGTATCTCATTATGAAAACTTGTAAAATTTCCCTAATCCAAAGTATTTTAGAAAATATTAACTAAGTCCTTATAACATCCAATAATGAAAAAAGTAGGGGAAGATAGTCCACAAAATACTTTTGTTTTTAAGTCAATAAATTTAAAATATTATTCTAGAGTTGATAGTATGAGTGAGTACAATTAAGATTCCATTAACATGATACCCAAATAAATTAGTGCCAGTGGGTAAATAAAACTTTAAAAATCATGGATCTAATCCCTACTACTCTAAGAATCAAAAATGAATGTAAACAATAGGCACTGCAAAATATTTTTAAACATTCAATTACACAGCTGTGAGGGAATCCTGCACGTGATAAAAATGTTCTACATCTTGATGATAGGGGTTGTTGCATGGCTGTATACAACTGTCAAAGTGCGCTGACTTGTACACTTCAAATGGATGCAGTCTATTATTACACATAAATTATTCCCTAATAAGGTTGATATAAAAATATAAAAAAGAACCATGCCGTTATAGGGGAAAAATAGGATGGGGGGATGCAAAGAAAATACAGAGGACAAAACAGAAGATGACACTCTGTGATTTAAAATACCTAGGAACTGTTTTGAAAACAGTAAGAAGAATAAAACTATTCTGATCTTTTTACACTTAAAAATAGGTATCATGAAGAGAATTAAAATATAATCAAGATAAAAATGAGAAAACAAGAGGTGCTACCACTAAAAACAGAGGAAACAGTAATGCAATATAACACAAGAGACAACATGCATATTACAACGTAGGTACAAAAGTACAGTATAGAAAACATTACAGAGTGTAGTTTGAGAAAAGGCATTAATTCTGAAAGCTAGAAGATGAGAAATGGAAATAAAGAAAAAGTTGAAGAAAATCAATAGTCAAAATCATTTATTAAGCAACAAAAGCAGTATGTGCAAAAAAATGTGAAATGGCAATAACTGACAAAGATACATGATTATTTAAGCATTGTATAATTAACAAAGATCCAAAGGCTGGACAATAAATATGCCAGTAATGTCTGATACATTAGTGAGAATAAGAAGTTAGAGAAGACTAGGATAGCTAAAATTTTAGAGAAACAGGAAATTGACTAGTTCTACAGACAGACAAAAGTAGCTTATGATTGATCTACAGAATATTATAGATTAATGATTCTTCCTAGAATCACTGTAGCTGTCAACAGTTCCAAGAGAATCTTGGGGTATAAGTTTGAGACAAAAATGCAAAGGCGGCAGACATAATCATGACTGACTCAGGAGGAATCTATTCTATTTATCCCAAAATTACATGAATGAGCATAATTAGGTCAAATGCTAACTCTGCAGCCAAACTACAGGCTTAGAACTGCTTTAATGAATAGACCTAAATTTACACACATTTTCCTCAGATGGTTTTTAGGCTAAGCATAAATCATATTTAAGCTGGGTCTTTACTGGGCATAGCTTTAGTTTGGAATTATTCCTAAGGTTTTCTACTAAGGAATTCATTTCTGATGGACTTGTGAAATATTATGGGATTGAAAGGTTTGTCAAAATTCTACAGTTATCTCTATACCGGCAAAATCAAAATATGAAGGCTTCTGAAGTTAACTGCACAGTATTAGTAAACCAAACATTCAAAAACAAGGACAAAGACATAGTTTAAAAAAAAATAGGCATAATATTCCATAATCTTCCTAGAGGGCCCATAATATATTAGATATCCATACATTTTGTAGATCTATCTAGCAATTTCTAAAAGCTTACTCTGTATAGGAACTATGCTAAAATCCAGCCATTATACAGTACCTGGAGGCGACTTGTCATGTCTTGACAACAGTTGCTCATTGCTTGAACATCTTCATTTATGCTTTCAAGCTCCTGAAAAGGAAAAGAGTAACATCAAGCATTATATATACAGAAATTCCTCTTCTCTTAAACCAATTTCTTATTTTTGTCCCATGATTCTTCTTTTTTTGCCAAAACATGACAAAAGATCCTATACTTAAGACTGAAAATGGTAACAAGAATATCAAGAAAAGATGTTAAAAAAAAAAAACCTAGTATATTCTTTTTAGAGGGTCTGACAATAGGAAAATGACAAAAGCTTTATGAATATGAGTAACTGACATTCAGAAATTCTCATGCTATGAATTTATCCAAAGAAATCAATCAGACTAGTGTGTAACAATATATGTAAGAGGATGATCAACAGAGTTGCCTAAAACAAATGGAAAATGTGAAACATTTCCAACCACACAATGGAAATCAGTGCATACATTGATGATAATGTCTCTGTGCGTGTGTATTAGCACAGAAAGATGTCTACATAAGATTAAAAAAGGGTTATAAAACAATACATATAATCCTGCACCACTGAGAACTCATGGACTTCTATATGTTTGATGTGTCTCAGTCCACTGCAGTTATTCTTACTGATGCTTGAATCATCCTATCTTTGGCCAGTGGAAGCCTCTTAAGTTAGCTCCAGAGTCCTTCTGAGGCTTCCCAGTAGTCTTACATGGCTCCTTTGTTTTGGTGCTTCCTTTCAGTGGGAAATGTGTTTAGAAAGTGCAATTTACACGTGCTCATCACTATCTCTCCCTATTTTTATGAACACTACCAAACCTTTCAACTTTCTAGATTATTAGCCTTCAGCCAATGAAATCTTACTAAACTGCTAAAAGTAATCTGTGTTTATTAAGCATTCTTGGAACCATGTATGACACTTTTATGCAACTCACACAGAAGTATCAACTACGTAATATTACTCTGTAATATTAACATAATTAACAAAACATTGCATAGTAAATAAATAAAATATAAGATAAATAAAATTCATTTTCCCCTAAGGTGAGTAGACTGCTCACTCAAGTATAATGAATCATTATTCATTAACTGAAGTAACTGATCTTAATCTGAAAATTTCATGATTTGGGATGCAGTAAAGTAACTCAATCCTAATCAATCTCCAATGGAGAAGGGGTTATCCAAGGGAGGTTTATTCAATGAGGGACTATTTCTAGTGGAAAATCACTAAAAGAAATTTTGTTTGTTTGTTTGTTTAAAAAGCTTAAATTCCTAAAAGAATATCCTGGAACAAATGTTACAGCTTTCTAAGAAGCAATGTTAGTGGAGGTTACAGATTCAGAAATCACACTAATGCAAAGAAAAATCTAGATGTTGCTGAAGTAGTTAAATTTTCTATTTGAAATGATACAAGAATAGCAAACATATCAACCTAATTCATAAAGATCCTTAGCCCAGAACCAGGCATACAGTAAGCTCTCAATAAATACTAAATGACAAGAGTTTACATACTTCCTTTACTTCCTTGAAAATGCTTACAAACTCTTCATTGATGGATAAACTTCTGCGTTCAATATCTCCACGTAAATTTCTTCGAGTCCGCAAACTATTTTCAACGAAAAAGGTTGAAAGTGCTTTGAGAGCTTCCAACATTTCCTATATAATTGATAATAAAAGAACATTATTGGAACCAATTTTCAAATGTTTTTCTAATCTCAAGCAAAAATTTACTAAAATCATTTCCAAAAAATTTGTTTTCCACTAGACAATCTAAAAAATACCAGATGACTTTCACATTACTGAACAGTAAACTTATTTCTGAAACACAATAAGGACATACTTGTGTATTGTGGCATATATACAAGGTTATTCATTGCAGAATTGTTTGGAATTGCAAAGATTAGAAATAACCTTAACGTATAAATAAAAAGGAGTGGTTAAAGACATTAGGATATATCCATTGGAAAAAAGTGGAAATTCTTTCTGTACTCACATACTAAGCTTCAAGGTATGGTAAGTGAAATAATAAAGTACAGAAACCATTATAATATCAACTGTTGGAAAAGGACTATATGCATGCATAAACTCTCTCTGGAAGTATATATATAAAAAATAAGTACCACTGGTAATGACCAGGCTAGGACAGAGTAACTGGGACCAGAACTTAGACTTGAGAGAGGAAGGCCTCTGTGAGGTGACTTCTGAACTGAGATATGACTGGTAGGAAAGAGCCACCCATGGGGGCAAAGCCTTTCACAGGCAGAGGGAACAGTGAGTACAAAGACCCTAAAGCACCAGAAAGAAGGCCAGTGTAACTAAAGCTATGGGAAACTACTAGAGTTTTTAAGCAAAGGAGTATTGTAATATGCTTTATACCTTTAAAAGTTTACTCCAATTTAGTGAGAAGAATGGATGGTAGAGGAGGGCAAGGAAGGAAGCAGAGAGGAAATAACTAAAATAACCCAAGCAAGATCTGACAGTGGCTTAGACCAAGACGGCAGCATTGCAGATAAAAAGACAGGGAGATATTCCAAAAAACTGCTTTTCAAGGTGGAGCCTATAGGACAAGTTAATGGATTGGATGTGGGATGTGAAAAAAATGACAGGAATAAAAAATTACTCAAAAGCTTCCTGCTTGATGGGTAAAGGGTGATGTTCCTTACTAACAGAGGGGCAGAACTAGTCTGGAGAAAAATCAAGAGCTCTGGCCGTGTTAAATCTTTATGATGTTGATCAGGTATCCAATTGGAGGTGTCATATAGACAACTGATAGTACAAATGTGGAGTTCAGCTGAGGTTACTGGTAATATCCCCAATTGAGAAATTTAACATAAGCTTAGAGAAGTTAAGGGACTTACTCAAATCTTAATGCGCCCATTTGGTGGTTATATCTAAATAAGTGCCCCAGAGCCCGTCTTTTTTACTCACTACATTATAATATTTTTACATTCAATTTCTTACTGACGGTCTATTTGCAGTTACCTACAAAATTATCTGTAAAACTCTCACTTCTAAATATATATTTTTTCCTTTATGTCACAATACCTAGCGACTCATTGAAGAGATAACCAGCCATCACCCTAGCTGGAACGGCCCATCTAAGTTTCAGGAGGTACTTGGGAGCGAATGTGGATAGTTTACCTTGTAAAAAAACACAGCATGAGCCCATACATACATTCTAGCCTGTGCTTAGCTAACAACAAAAACTAGTAGGTATTTCATTTGAGCCATGAGCAGCGGCAGCCCTTTAGCGCTGCAAATTAGTTGTTTTCACCTGTCCCTGGAAAGGCTCAGTGAAGCCTAGCCCTGCCCTCCGGGTCCTCCCGAACGCACCCCATTCGTGCTGCCTTATCTTGTAGCTTGCTCCTTCGCACGGGTTTTTTATCCCGCCCGGGGCCCTCTCTCCCGCTCCCTGCTGACGCCCCTGAACACCTGCGGGGGCAGGGGGCTCCACCATTCGCCTTCCGGATCCAGACCCTTCAAGGAATTGTTTTAATTAAACAGGGGTACCAACCAGGAAACCTCTTCGCTTTTCCAGGGGCTCTTCGGCCTACCCCTTCCCAAACACCCCCACCCCCAACCCCCGGCGGCTCTGGGGTCCTCTCCGCGGTGGGGACAAGGGAGTGGGTACCGGACAGACGCCGCCCCGGGCCTGGCTCAGCCCACGGGACCCTCGGCCCCGTCAGCCCCGCTCACCTTGTCGTTGTCCAGCCGCGTGTCCAGAATCTTACGCAGCTTCCGCGACAGCGGGTTGTTGGTCTGCGCTGAGGTCCCGCCGGCCCCATTGTTGAGGCCGTTGGCAGGCCCGGTCGCGGGCACGGCGACCACCTCTCCACCGCCCTCGGCCATCGCGCCGCGCGCCCCGCCCCCGGCTCGGAGCCGGCCACCTCAGCCCGGGACGCGGACGCGCCGGCAGCGCGAGTGGCGCGCGTGCGCACACCCGCCGCGCATGCGCCCTCGGGAGGCTCTGCCCGGAAGACGCCCGCTCAGCCAGGCTCGTAGGAGCGATGGGAGTCGGTGGAAGCGGGCGGCGGAGCAGGGCCCTCGGCTGGGAGGAGGAGGCTGACGCGAGCCTGTGCGAAGTGGGCTGAAATTCAAGTCCCGTTTGGAGGAGTTTGGGGATTATGGTTTAGGACATTGAGGACTTCGGAATCCTGAACCGTGAAAGTCTGAGCTGGGCGTAAGTAAGATACCCCGAGACCTGTGCCTGAACTTAGACGTTCAGTAAAAGTTAATTCTAGTTAAGTTCACTTTAGAGTCCAAGGCAGCTGTTGCCAGCTCTGAAGATTTAAATGCAGATGTGGAAAGAATTCCAAAATATAGTTTGTGAAAAAAGTAAGGCGCATTATAGTGCGTATGGTGTGGTTACTTGTGTGTATGACCGAAATACGTGTAAATTCAGGCTTTTTTTTGTCCTGGATGGCGTTCCAGTGGAAGGAAGTCTTCCACTTTTCATTTTACAAACGGATTGAAATTTTCTAATCTTACCCATGTGTTACTGAATCTATTAACGGAAGTTATTAAGGTAGGGTAATTATGGCCCACTTTTCTGCGTTTGTTTTGTACTTCACTGAATTTGCAATTGTAAAAAAGGAAATAAAATAATTTGAAAATCAAAATGATATGTAGTAGTATGAAGACAGGGAAATTATTGTAAAATTGAAACATTCAAAGCAATTTTTTTTTTAGTTTTTTGGAGGGGTTGGTAATTAGGTTTATTTGTTTGTTTGTTTGTTTGTTTGTAGAGGCGGTTCTGGGGATAGAACCCAGGACCTTGTGCATTTTAAGCATGTGCTCTACACTTGAGCTTTATTTTTATGTTTTTTAATGTTCACTTACCATTTTTATAAGGCTAACTATAAATTATAAGCTAAGGGCTTAAAATCAATATTTTTCAACAGTTCAAGTCAGTTTTTTTCCCACAGTTAAAATAAATGTTCAGGTAAGCCTCATCAGAGACCTGTGTTTTATATATGTATATAATTACATATGTATAAATATAATATTTTATTTGTATAACAATTCTTACTGAAGGTAAGGTTTTCTTTTAGTGAAAATGTAAAATGTATTTATGTATACTGAACTTCATAATATACTAGAACAGTGAAAGAATTAAAATATCTGACCAAGATATTTTAATTTAACGGCAGAATACATGCATGTAAAAGAGAAAGCGTTTTTACGTAACTACAGAAGAACCAGACTGAAGTGTGAAATGTGGACATTCTTACCTTCCAAATAGCAGCTGAAAGGAGGGCCTCCTCTATTTCCCCTTTATCCCTTTTGGATGGTTATTTATGTTTTCCTGCTCTTTGGCCTCTGGAATCAGTAGAAGTCCCATCATACTGACTTCATCAAAATATATATGGCATTTATTAAAGCCTTGTCTGGAGAATCATAGAATAGAATGTTAAGCCTCTACATTTTTCACTATATTAGTAATAATAAATGCTGTTACTTAGCATGCAGGTTAATTGAGAGTCAGACTAGTGCTGGATGCTTTTAATACACTATTATTGTCACAACTACCTTGCAACACAGGGATCATGACCATGTGATCATGTCATTAGTATTGTGTTTATGACGAGTAATCCAAGGCTAAGAAATCTTTCCAAGGATATATGGCCAACCCCAAGTCACATAGTTACCAGCTAAGTTGGCATTAGTTATCAGACTGTATTACTGCTTCCTCGGTTTTCATTTTGAGTTTTATACACCTCACACTTGGAATGTAGGCAAACCCTTTTGCAGCTAAACTGTCAAATGTGTTCTATGTTGGTGTTGCATTGACACAGTTTACTACCTTTACATTGACACCAGCCTTATTTTTCTAAAACAGATATGATCCTATTACTTTTTTGCTTTAAAAGCCATGATGACAACTATTGAATAAAGTAACTTTTCAGTATGGTGTACACACACTTCATAAACAGACCTTCATGATCAGGTCTCAGATTATCATTCTAGTCTTATTTCTGGGCACTTGCTTGTGATCACAACACTCAAGCCACCTGTATTTTCTGGGCCACAAATACATCACAAACTCTAAGTCTCCAAACGTTGGCTTCTACAAGCCACTCTTCCAGGAATGTCTGCTCCTAGGGAAGTGGTGAAATCCTATTTGCCCTTCGGGCTGCACTCAAATATCAGTTCTCGTCTGTGCCTTCACACAGCTCCTCGTCTGTCCTTGGGCAGAGCTGATTGATCCCTGATGCAAATTCCGTAGCAGTTAATACATACCACCTTTTACAGCTTGTGTCATGTGATTATTTAAAAAATTTATTTACATATTTGTTGTCCCCCTCCCCAGATTCTTAAGCACATGGATGATGGGGACTATGTCACTCATCTTTGCCTTCCTAGTTTCCAACACAGTATCTTGCACAACATATGTGCTTACTAAAGGCTTCCTGAATAGAAGCAATGAAATGAAGTTTTATGGCTTTATAAGTTAGAGTTCTTAATTGCAATTTATAGGAGCTGACTGCGGATGATTTAAATAGAAATTTATTTAACAAGAGGATTCAGGGTATGTCTCAGAATTAATAGCAAAGAAGAAGGAACACACTTGGAAGAGAGACTGAAACGAAGGAAGCTGGGGACAGATAGCCATCACCAAAATCACTCCAGAGGGACAGATAGCCATCACCAAAATCACTCCAGAGAGCAGCTCCTCGTGGAGCCCATTGTCCTTATTGCCGAAGCCTGGATCCACAGGCCACTTCAGCCACACTTCTGACCCTGGTTGTAAGGTGCCTCCATGGTCCAACGCCAGTGCCTTCTGGAGACCATGCTGTTTAAAACCCTACCACCTCCTGAGGCGATCTCCCCTGTCTGTGCTTCGTGTATCACTTTCTCTTGATTAAAAATCTAGGACAGATGCTGTTTATTGGCAGAGCTTAGATAACAGATTGTGCCCACTGTCAGGGGAGCTGAGAAAGTGGACAATTACTTGAATATAGAATGAGAATTCCTATACCATGCAACCCACACTCCCACCAATAAATAGATAGGTAGATAGATATTTAGATAGATAGACAGACAGACAGGCAGACAGATAGATAAATGGCAGTTGTCCACCACAGTGTACACCTTCAGTTACATAATATCAACATGTACTTTTCTACCCATTCTTAATGGTTCAAAAATAATTTCCCTAATAGAATGCAGTGTATTTACCACATAACCAAAATCGCACTTACTTTATCCTCTAAGGAACAAGCAGAAATCTAATCATTTTTTTTTCCTACTTGGCGCAAAGTCCAATTTCCACTAGTTTTATCGTAGCCTTTCCTCAATATCATGTAACTTATGGACAAAACTGTAAAGAAACCACCAACAACCCATTTCTGTATAAAGCGGCATTCAAGGGAGGAAAGACAGAATGGAACACAGGGTTATGTCACATTTTTAATTTCCACAACTGTCACAAAGCTGTTGTTGGAATGCATGATTTCTGTCCTTTCTATGATCCTTTTGTCTTCAGCCAATACATCAGCTGATGAAAGTTCCTTATCTGGTGAGGTGACCCAAAAGAACATAGACCTTTGATAGTTCTGGCTATATGAAGTTCCTATATTTTCCTCTTAATTTTGCTGCAGGACATGAAAATCCCAGGAAATACTCAGATGATTATCTAGTTTCTGTCCTGTGCCTTTCTGACTGGCCTCTTACTCTGTAGCAAAAATCCAACTTCCCCTTTGTTCAGGGTCAGGAGCAGTCACTCTGCAAACCACATAAATAACTCTCCTTTTTTAATCTGTTTGTGCAGTGTCACAAGTTCAACAGGACCCCTCATCATCCAATTCATGGGACCGCTGTTGCTGCTCCTGATATAAGTTCTCTTTCTGAGGCCCTGACACCTTTAATCACAAGACCTAGACTCTGCAGTTCCATGTGTCTGTGCGCTTTCAGAAGACAGTAGGGGTTTAAGCAACACAGAGTTCCGGAGGCAGCATCGGCAGGGGTGCCAGACTTCTGGAGACAAAGCAAAATTTTTACAAGTGAGTCATTTGTTGAGAGGTGCCCACCCACCCGGCTGTCTTCCCAGATCAGACTGTGGGAGAAACAGGACCAATACCAACCTCTAGTTTCAAGAACAGCGTGCACCTAAACTCAGGTGTTGTCGTCTGGTTGCTGCAGGAGTGGCTCATTAATAGCTTCTATCACTATTTTGTTATTGCTTCTTCTTAATGGAATATGTAATAAGACTAATGGATTCCGTCAGGATTACAATACCTCTTTCACCGTAAAGCGATTTCCTAGGGAAGAAGCAATGTTGTGTGCAAAATTACGGTGGTAAATAATGTGTTTGGTAGGTCAATGGCTGACAGAAAAAGAAGGCTAATACAGGTAGGATTCTAGTTCAGTAGAAGACAGTATTTCCCAGCATGAGAGGGAAGGAATCTAATTGTTCAGTGGCTGGAGAATGTGCTGGAAGCTCAGGCTTGGCTGCAGCTGGCAGACTGGGCACTCAGCAGTGGTGGTAGCCCAGTAAAAGGAAGTCCATGTTTTGAGTCTATGTCCTTGTCACCATTTGACTTCATTCACGGGCCAGTGAGCAAAGGGGTGTTTAGGAAGGATGACTGACATCCACGGAGTTGGTCACTTTGTTCAGCTGATGCTTAGGGACTGTGTGGCCCTCCAAAGCCTTGCCATGAATAGGCCTGATCGCTCAGAGTGACCACAGCTGATAATCTGATGAATTTTTAGTTATTGCGTCTTATAGGCTGCCCACATCGATCCCTTATTACTGGCCAGTTTTACTGTCTTCAGCGCCAGTCAGACCAGAGAGTAAATCCTGGATTCCCCCCATCATTTCTTGACAATTAGTTATATTGGACAGATCAAAGAATCTCTGTGAAAACTGGAGAATCAAGCTCAGGAGATAGAAACAAAGGAAAGCCACGTTGCCAGAACTGTGGTCCAAATTACTCCCCAGGACCAGTTTGTTGAGCTCACTGGCCTCCAGGCTGAGCCGTGGATTCCGCAGCTGATGGCGTGCGTTGCTCTGACCTCTGGCCACCTTGGCTCCAATGCCCCTGGAAACTGATAGGCCACAAACACCACTTCCCAGGAAAACTCCCAGCAGCACCAGTTTCTTTGTGTCTTTGAATCCTGTTCCTATGCTTGTATGCCTGGCTAGTTGATCCTAAAGCACATCCCATGCTCTCGTTTCTAGAAAAGCTGAGAAATTGAGTATGAAACTTTGAGCTTTCATTTTTCCTTGTCAGTTTCTCCGTAGAAGTCCTTGTAACATGTGCTGTCTTTCTCACGCATTCC
This sequence comes from Vicugna pacos, assembly GCF_048564905.1. Taxonomy (NCBI): domain Eukaryota; kingdom Metazoa; phylum Chordata; class Mammalia; order Artiodactyla; family Camelidae; genus Vicugna; species Vicugna pacos. The sequence continues at coordinate 12,173,805 of NC_133000.1, read as the reverse complement.
CCTCAGGGTCTTTGAAGTAGTGAGCCCATGTTTCTTATCTCTGTTTAATCAGGACACCCTGAAGCCCTTCCTTTGTACCTTCTATGATCTGCTGTACTGCCTAGTCCTCAAGTTTTAGGTGTTGAGGCTTCTCACGTGGAAATATTTCCTGATTTCTCTCTTTTCTTTGAAACCTCATGAATTTTAAAAGCTGCCTCAAGTTTCTCTTTTTTTTTTTTAATTCAGACGTATTTTCTGCGATAGATCTCATCTTTCTGTGTGTCCTTAAAATTCTCTGGTTTTAAGGTTTCATTACTGAAACCTTTAGCGGTCATGAATGGAGTGATTTTAAACCTTTTAGCAATAAGATGATTTCAAACCTTCTTAAAATGAAATCTGCAGAATGAGTAACAGTGTGGTCAGTCTGACCGAAGCCTGGGTAAGGCCTGAAGCCCTTTCTTTGCTGAGTACACCTTCCCTGTCACCTCTGCAGCCTCCCCTTGGCTGCCTGTACCAGTTGGAACCTTGGGTTGCAAAGTAACAGACATGGTAGTTTGTTAGGGTGGATATGGGACATCGTGCACCCCAACTAGGCAATTTATGAAGGGGTTATGGTAAGAGTTGTGTCATAAGTTATAGTAAAGAAACAAAATGACCAAGAAGTAACTAGATGAAACTGTTTTCAAGAAAAGGCAAAGGACTGAAAAGCCTCCTTTCTACATGAAGAGGGTTGGTGTATTAGTAGGTAGCTCAGGTAGAATTATTCTGGAAGCTGCCCCTACTTCTAGCTTCCTGTCCGGAATCTCTAACCACAGCCTGAAATTTTTTGAGTAAAGAGATGATAAATGACTTAGCAACTCCAGGAAGATGTAAAAGGCAGCACAGAGAAAATAACGATAAAATCAAATCCTTGCAGTCAATATTTTCATACCAATTTGGAACTTTAGGGGCAAATCTAGGTGACCGCAGCTGCAGGAAATAAATCAGAAAGAAAATGGGAAATTTGAACAGTGTATAATTGTCTGAAAAATACAAGTTGTTTTGTTTTTAAATCTAACGTGAACTTGTAACTTAAAAATGTTTTTTGTGTGATTTTAATTTAAAAAGATTTAATATTATTTGGTAAGTTTTTAACAAAATTTATGAGTTTAGATTTGAATCATCAAATCTTTGTTAGGTTTTTAAGTATCATTTGAGTACTTAAGAATATTTTGTGTGTTTGATTTGTAATTCTACCTTCTTATCTGTTTGAAGTCCTTTACAAAACCTGTTACTTATTTTACATTAAAAGTTTTAGATACATAAATCACGCTTACAAAGATTTTTAAATAGTTAGACCATAATTTGCATTACTTTAATGAGATGTTTAAAATAATACATGAATTAAATTTGTAAGTTGTTATTAAATACTTGGGGAAATTTAATATCTTAAATTTAGAAACAAATTGAGTAATTAATAATCATGAGATTTGTCAGTAGATTTACTTGATACTTAAGTTGTCTCTTCAACTTAAAATCAAAATTTTAATATGTTAACTATTAATGAAAATGAATGTGATGTAAACACACAAAAGCTATCTTTACAACCTTATTTTTAAAAAAAACCCTCAATTATCAAATGATAATTCTCCAAAAAGATACTGATATGTTGAAACCACAGGTAAAGTGCCCTGGTCTTGGAGTCAGAAAACCTGGTTTGAATCGCAGCTCTGCCACCCGGGGCAACTCCCATTTTGCCTCCACTCATTCCTCCCCGCTATCTAACCTCCCCCAGGACAGTGGGAAGGAAAGTTGACTGAGTTGGAATTCAGCAAATGATGCTATGAGCTCTCAGAAGGTGCTGACTTTTGCTCCTTGGCACAGATGCAGTGAGTCTCTTAAGAGTGAAGAGGAGGAAAATCCAGGTTAAAGAAGAAAGGAAGGAAGGAAAAATGGGAAGAAGGAAGGAAGAGAGGGAAGAAAGGAAAGGAAATGCTTATAAACGAAGAAAGAAAATGCTCCCCAGGAAATTTTTACTATGCACCAATTTGGGGAGTCTCTAATCCAGTGGTTTTTTAAAGTGTTTCCTCAACCAGGAACTTCAGCGTCACCTGGAAACTTGTTGGAAATACAGCATCTCCAGCCCCGCCGTAGGCCCGCTGAATGGGAAATCCTGAGGATGAGGCCCAGCACTGTGTTTTAACAAGCCCTCCAGGGGATTCTGACAGTCACTAAAGTTTGTGTCTTGCTGCCCTGGCCGAAAGCATGTTTGTTTTTCAGTAAAGGCACATCCACATATGACAGGCCCCAAAGAGAAGTGTCATCTCTCTGGAGGTTTTGTTGCTCTTTCTCTGGTTCTCACAACACCAGGAAGAGTGGACAAAACTAAATTGTACTCTGGTTATTGCATACATACCTCATCAGTTTCCTAACTTACAGTAAAATATGTTTGAGGTGAATACATGTGTTACTTATCTGTACACCTCACAGCAAAAATTAGTGTAATGCCTTATACAGTCAGTAAACATTTGTTAATGAACAAAATAAACTGTCCTCTTATAAAAATCAAGTTTTCTGTTTGGAAGTTACAAAGGCATCCAGGTCAGATGATGGCTCTTTAATTACTGTCTGTGGGCACATGTTCATCTAATATTGCAAATATGATGTGTGTGTTTACAGCTAAGTGGAAGTTAACTTTCACAATCAAGGTAAACAAGAAAAATTAAGTATTCTACTAATTTCAGGTCAACAGCATCCTTTTCCTATACTAAGGAATCTTCCAAACAGAAAAGTTGATTTTTATAAGAGAACAGTTTATTAGTTCAGTCCCAGGTTCTTAAAACATACTCGGTAAATCGTGACTGATGATGATTATGTTGATATCAGGGTTATCATGTCTTTTGATAAAGACCTCACTGGGAGGGTGGGGTATAGCATGTGCTCAGCATACGCAAGGTCCTGGGTTCAATCCCCAGTACCTCCATTTAAAAAAAAAAAAGTCACTGGGAAATTTTATGTCATTCCTGACAACCTAAAACACACTTATGCTGGTCAGAAATTGGAAAACCAGAAAAAGTACATTACGTGTTATTACTGAAACATGATGAATTTTGAAAATGCTAAGAAAGACCATAAAATCAAACAGAGGCAGCCAAGAGCAATTTCTTTCATGACCACAGACCTATAGGGCTCAGTTCATCAATATTAGAATTGTATGTGTGTAGCTCAATGGTTGTTAAGCTGCTTCTCTACAAACTACAAATTAATATTAATGAGAAATTCAGTGGCATTCAGCAGCAGCGTTCTGTCACTGTGCTAGAGTAATCATTGATTTTAATTTAAAATATTAATGCAATGCAGTTTTTTGTCAGCTTAAAGCTACAATTGCACAGAAACAGCAAGTCCTAAGTCAGTGAGACTCTATTATAGGAGATTTGAAAGCAAAACTGTCAACAGTGACTGGTTAGTAAGAAATGAACTGCTCTCCAGCAATTGGCCTATGATTATGAATGATTACATCCTTCCTAATGAATAACTGACCCCTGGGGTTATTTGCTTTGCAGTTTTGGACCAATCTGTTTAAAGAGCTGAAGGGCTGCCTGGTGTCAGAGGTGGAATGGTTCATTCTGAACAAGAAATTCAATCATGAGGCCGAGGAACAGAGCCACCCAAACCAGCTGGCACTTTGTGCCAGAGGAGAGAAGAGCCAATAGAAGAACTTGGGAAGGCATGAGAGCAGATGAGCAGCAACCTTTGTGAAGAAGCAGCATCTCGGTGTGAGAGGCCTGATGGGACGTTGACGAGTGTTACGGACCCAGCCCTACTTTTTACGACTGAAGGAGCAAAAACAGCGTGTTCTAGTGATCTCAGAGTAGAGAAAAAAGACTTTTCTTAAAGGGAAGCTCTTTAATCAAGGTATGATGCCAAAGCCTAATTAGCAGAAACCAGACTCAGTCTCTCTTCAGGACCTCAGACCAAAAACTGTATCAGATGAATGACAATATACAAGGAGAGATCCTCTCTCCTTTTTCTTGCCTAACTCCAGGCTGCTGCTTGGTGTCTTGTTTCTAAAGCCTATTTCCTATTTCTTAGGGTAAAGGATAAGCCCTGTTATTAATTTTGTTATTAACACTAAAAGGCTTATAAATCACCTGCCTCTGATAGGAAATCAACATCAGAATAATTTCTGGTGAAGTATATGTCTGGATATTTTGCCATGCCTGACACAAAGTTATGATGATGGAGTTTGAAGTGAAAATTTCTTTTGAAGTCATTGAATTGGTGTTCCTCATTCCCACTTAACTTTATAAAGCAACATACACATTTGTAAATTTTATTTTTTCATAAAGAAAAAAATGAAAATGCCATAAAATGCCATTGGCTTTAATTCTACATGTTAATTAAACTTGATTTCTGAAGCAATAGATGTCAATTTACAGGGTGATTTTTCTTAAAAAATAAAAAGCAAACAATTATTTGTTGACATTATGCTATCCTTCAAAAGGTAAGGGCTAAGTTAAATTCAGTATAACAAAGGAACACCTAGTTAATTGCCTGTAACGCCATATAAGCGATAATATTAATGATGTAATAATGAGATTTTTCCCCAGCAGAGATAGGAAGATAAGATGTAGGTATTGAACAGAAAAATAAATGCATGTTATTGAGCCTAATATTTCTATTTGCTTCCAGTAGGTACAAACAATATACTCTGAAAAGCCTTATGTTTAATTCAAAGAAAGTACTGTTTCTCCAAATATTCAAATGTGATGAAAAGTGAAACTATTAACACTATTTCTACCTTTAAAATGCTGTATTTACAAAAAGCTTTGTATGTTTGTATAATATTTTGAATGTCCATGCACTATATGGAGCATGGATTATTACATTGGCAAAAATGCTACATTACGTGTATTTTGGGAACAAGATAGAGTAGAAATATTAAAATTAATAAGAATGAGAATATTAATATGAACATGTTTTACACATCTCTATAAATTTTCATTTTATATACATGAATGATTAAATACACATTATGCATTTATAAATGGTAATATAAATAGAAAAATAACCACGGGCAGAAGGGGGAATGCATTGAAAAAGAGGCTTCACAAAATGACGACAGTGTATGTACTTATTTACATAAAATTATAAATGTGTGGGTAGAAAAATTAGACGTAAAAATTCCAACAGCAGCTATTGACTTATAGAAAGTCCATGACAAATTGTCCATGAAAAATATTAGAGTTTAAAGGCTATAAATTATATTATATAATGGATAAAAGCAAACAGTGAAACAAGAAAGAGAAACCAGAGACATTTGTGTATAGATGATTATACTTGCCTGTTTAACAAGGAGACGATATGAAAGGATACAGACTGGCCCGTTAACAATGGGTACCCCAGGAGACAAGGAAGCCAGGCGAGTGTTAGCATTTCCTTTACACATCTGTGTATTATTTCACTTATGTAAACATGCACTAGCAATTTTTTCACATTTAAATCTTTTGTTGAAATAAAACAGAAAACTACACATATCCTGAGTGTTCAGGTCAATAAATTATCACAGCCCTGGAACCACCGCACAGATGAAGAAAAAACAAGCACTAGCAACTCAGAAGGCTCCCTCAGGCCCCCCCTCAAGTCAGTGCTTCCAGGGCCTCTTTTGACCTCTAGCTCCATAGACTAGTTTCATCCGTTTTTCAACTTTTTGTAAATGAAACTATATATTTTCTATATCTGGATGCAATCATTTAACCTTAGATTTGTAAGATTCATCCATGTTGTTTTATGGAACAGTGCATTCCTTTTCTTTCAGTTTTGAATACACTGTAATTTACTTATACACCGTTGATGGGCACTTAAATTTTTCACAATCTTGTGATAGTACAAATAATATGAATACTGCCACAGAACTTCCTGTCCATGTTTTTGCTGGTCACACACACTATTCCTTTAGGTATACATCAGGGTTCTTTTTGCAGTGAGCGACCTTGAGGGATGAAGCAATATTCTGGGCAAAGAGTAGGCTCACTGCTATAAAACAGCAGGTTCCCCGAGTTCGGTATTTCTTCCTTATTACAGCCCACTGCACGTGCAGGGGCCATCTGGGCCCTCTGTGTTGCTCCCCTGGGACTTCGGGGGAAAAGGGACAAAATAAAAATGATTTTCACACTGCTTCCTGTGCCATGAGTAATAAAATCCTTTGTCTCTGATCCAAGCCTCTTTTGTCTTCTGCCAGCGTCTGTGAAATAGGAACAGGCTAACTGATTAGCTTGTCATATGGTTAAAATCAAATCCCACTCCGACACCCATCACATCCAATACGTTTATGTTTCTCACAAACGTGACCACAGCAAAGACATCAAAGTCAGGAAAATAACTTTGAGAATGTACTGGCTGTGTAAATGTCCTGGCTCTTTGTGTTGCCAGCAGCACCACCACGTCCTCTGAGGACATCCACCTGTACAGGGAGTAGAGGTGAGAATTTTCTAGCGGGGGAGAATTCGGAAGACCTGCCCGGCGCTGGCGCGGAGGCGGCGCTGGCGCGGAGGCAGCGTGATCCGGCTGCACGCATCGCGGCTTCCGCACCCCGTGCACCCTACATCGTGGCGTCGGCCACTGCGCGCCAGGGCAGCCGCTCCGGTTCTGGCTCCGGCTCGGCTCCTCAACCCTCCGGGACCCCGTGGGACCCGGCGGCCCCTGGCGCGGACGTGGAGGGCGCCCTCTACAGGCTGGGGCGCCAGACAGGCCAGCACAGGATGCGCAGCTGAGTGCTTGCGACCAGGGTATCCGGGCTGCGCGGGCGGCCAGTGCCTGCCCTCCTGACGGCCGCTGAGTGCACTCTGAAGTCCCTGCTGGTCCCTTATGCCACCGCTGGGCTTGGAGCTGCCGGATGCGGGGAGGAGGCGCAGACGCTGGAGGGAGGGGGGAAGGAAGCCCCACAGAGCCCAACCAGCCTAGGGACAGTGGACAGAGGTGACCGCAGACACCCTACCCCCCAACCACAGAAGCCTTGGGCAGACTGTCGTGGACTGTCCCAGACGCCACTGGCACCCCAGTTGTTTACTCTCCTCCTAAACCTGTCCTGGCCCTTTGGCCACACGCTGAATCGTGATAAATTATTTGCTGATCTTGAAAAAAAAAAATCCTCAGAGCCCATTTAAGTTTCACCAAAGATCACCAAAGACATAGTTCAGAATCACAGGATGTCTTTATTTGTCACGTGTCTTTATTCTTCAGTCTGGGACAGTTTCTCAACCTTTCTTAATGTTTATGACTCTGACACTTGTGAAGATCCTGGCCAGTCACTTTATAGAATGTCCCTCAGTTTCACTTTCTTTGATTTTCCTGACGATGAGATTCACTATGAGTTACTGATGGGAACATCACTGTGCTTGATGCTGTGTTGTTATTGCATCTTACCAGGTGGTACAGAATTTTAATTTGTCCAGTGACTGGTGATGTTCACTTTGATCTTTTGATTAAGGTGATGCCTGCCAGAATTCTTCACTGTAAATTATGCCTTTCTCATTTCTGTTTAATAAACGTTTCATGGAAAGTCATTTGCAACTATGTAAATATCCCATTTTTCATCAAACAAGTTTAAAATTTGTTTGTTTAGGACTCATAGTTTCCTATTTTATTCAGAGTCATGATCCATTTTCATTATTATTTATTTTTTATGCTCCAATTGTCTCAGACTTGGCCAGAGGGAGGCTTTCCAGACTGGCTTCTGTGTCCTTTTGGTACAATTACATCATTGAGTATTTGTTTTCTTCCTGTCATAATAATATGTTCCAGGTTTATCCCATGCTTTTTCCTGCCTACAGAGATATCTACATATCCATCTATATATATATCGAAAACCACAAGTTTACATCGATCCTTCCATTTCCAGTCAACACCGCAGGATTTATTTTGTTTTCTTCCTTCCTGTGAAAATAACTCCCTCTCAAACAGTAAGCAACTTGGTTTCTGTTAGCCTTAGTATATTTGTTCAATCCCCTCTATGTAACCTAACAGAAACTGGGCAAAGGATCTGGACAGAAAATTCACAAAAGAGAATATTTAATTGTCAATAAACATAACGAAAAGGCGCTCAACATGATTAATAATCAGAAAAAAACAAATTAAAACACAATGAAGTTTCATTGCACACTCGAATGTGGGTGAGCGTGGAGAGTATAAGGTCACATTCCCCTAGTCAAGTATCAATTAGTACACGGACTTTGGAGAAGATTTTGGAATTCTTTACAAAACTTGATAGAGCAATCCCACTGTGGAAGGACATCCAAAGAGAATGTCTGCGACATATGAACAGGAAATCAGTAGTAACATTCTTTGTAATGGATTACACTGGAAACTAAAAGTTCATCAACTGAATACATGAATAAATTGTGGAATATTCATACAAATAAATATTATACAGTAATGAGCACATACAGTAATGATCATGAAGTAGAAGTTTTAATTTTAGACCCTAACACGTAGCTTTTAGCTGTTTTCTGTCCTGAGTGGCTTGTACCTCCAGTCTTACGTGCTATGTCGGTTTCCTTCTAGCCTCATGTCTTATTATGCAGCAGGTTAAAGGATCTAATGTAATTATTTACATTAAGGGTTACGTCTCTAATGACAACTTACTATGTTACTTTCTAAGAGATAATTGCATTTTGAATAGAGAACACCCTTTTAATTCAGAAGAAGGGTGGTCAGCAGTGGAATTTCTGAAATCAGCCCCAGGTTGATAAGGCAAACGTTTCTTCTAGAAAGCTCTCAAAGCAATACTTTCTTTTGATATGAATCTTGACAGGTTCTTTAAATCAGAGGCTGCAAACTGGCATATGTAAGCCAAACTGGGACCACACACATCTCACTGAGCCAGCCCAGAATTTTAACTAAAGCTAAGCCAAAACTTAAAGACTGGTTTCATATAAAAATTCAAATTGCCAGCTTTTCTTGAATTAAAAAAAAAAAAGAAAAAGATGTTTATCAATACTGTCCTTGAATTTCCTCAAGGCAACACTTGCTCGAAACAAAACAGTTCTGTCCCTTTAAACATGCCACGCGCTTCCTGTTTGCCACAATCCATGCCTCTCTCCTGTTCCCCTGCAAATACTGAGGCTAAATGTCAGTTACCACTTAACATCAAGTACCATTTTTCCTATAGTAGAAAAATACCAGTTTTTGTAGGTCTTATAAAAGTGAGAAAATAAGAGACAGAGGCCAACTGACTTTTCTGTCTACTTTAACTGTTTATATTCCTTTGCTGGTCTCTTCAGACTTGAGTTTGAGACTTTTAACTTAAGGCATTTAATATGCCCATCCACAATGAGCCATTTGGCTAGGGAAAAACATATTTGACGGTTGAATATGGATAGAAAAAGATAAAAGGAGAGTTGGGAGAGTCATTTCATATATAGCAAAATATGAATGTGTATTTCTAATATTTATTCCCCCCAAACAAACAAAGAAGCAGTTAAAAGTACTACAGAGGTACAGAGTTTGGAGATGCGTGCTCCGCGTACCTAGAGGGGAGCCTGGAGAAAGGACCTGTCCAGTCATTCTTGAGCCAAGCCTCAAAGAATGAGAGGGATTTTTCTTGGCAGAGAGAATGTTATTACTTCATGATGAAGTCTGGGAGTAAATATTGGAACTCTGACTTTTTCTTTCCCATTTCATTTTTCTTCCTTACAGCATTCATTACTATTTTTCACACTCAAATCACTCGCCGGGAGAACATGAGTACATGAAATCTAACAACCTCGTGTCAATCACTCCCACTATGATTGTGTCAGTCACTCCCAACAGAACTGCTACTATTGGAACTTAAAAGTGAGAAGCTTGGAAGGTGTAGAAAGAGTCCCGGAGGGGAGCCACCAGTCCTGGGTGGCGTCTGGCTCAGCTTCTTACTCCTTGAGAACTGTGAGGAGGATAGAACTTCTGAGTCTCTGCTTCCTCGTCTATAGAGACAGAAATAGTCCCATCTGCCTGCCTTGCAGGCTGCCAGGGATGTTTAAATGAACGTATATGAAAACAAGTTTTAGTCAGTGACATTCCTCAAATATGAAGTGTTGTCCTCAAGAATGTCCTGCATAAAAAGTGGAAGTCCAGGAGGGGAGGCTATAACTTAGCATGCACGAGGTCCTGGGTTCAGTCCCCAGTACCTCCTCTAAAAATAAATAAATAAGCCTAATTACCTCCCCCGCCAAAAATCACCCCAAAATGGGCATCGAGCAAATACTTAACACTTTAAAAGAAATAACCTTTTTGTTTTGGAGTACTTGGAAATGTACTGAAAATTTACAAAGATCGTACAGGGTATTCTCATAGACCCCTCATCCAGTTTCAGTTTCCCCTAGTGTTTCATCTTACATACTGTGGTGCATTTGTCAAAACTAAGAAACCAACATGGGTGTCTTACAATTGACTAAACCCCAGACTTTATTTGGGTTTCACCAGTTTTTCCACGAATGTCCTTTTTCTGTTCAGGATCCCATCCGGGAGGCCACACTGCATTGAGTCGCGGTGCCTCCTTAGTGTCCTCTGATCTGTGACGGTGTCTCAGTCTTCCCTCATTTTTCATGACCTTGACAGTTATGAAGAGCACTGATCAGGCATTTTGTAGAATGACCCCCAGCATGGTTTGGTTGGGTGTGGTTAGACAGAGGTGGTGGGTTTTGGGGAAGAATCCCACGGAAGTAAAGTATGCTCTGCTCACATCACATCAGGGGCACCTTGTATCCACACATCACCGGTGATGTTCACCTTGGTCACCTGGTTAAGGTGTTGTCCATCAGACATCTTCCCACTCTAAAATTATTTTTCTCTTTCCATACTTTATTCTTTGTGAGTCTTTGAATCCACCCACCCTCCAGAGAGTGGGGGAGGGGATAATTCCACATCCTGGGTGGGAGTGGGGAGTGTCTACACATATTATCTAGAATTCTAAAGACCTAGAAAATCCACAAAATAGAAAACAGTTTCCTGCTAAGAGTTAACTGTGTGTGATTCAGTGCCAAAGAACAGAGCTTCCTAATGGGGCAGACCATACTCCTGGGTTACCAGCAGATGTCGCTATTAACAGGCATGTAGTTTCCAGCTCGCAGGGTCTTTACCTAAATATTCAATAATTAACTGCAGACTGAAGAAGGCACGTGCCATAACCATTACTGTACTTCTGCCCTGGAGGGATATTTTTATTTTTCAATAATCAAAATAACATTTATGTGGTTTCTGAAAACTGATCAAGATAAAATGATGTCTGGGGGTTTCTGCCTCAATTCTAAAGTCTGAAGTCCCACTATTTTAATGGGAACAACTTTCTCTTGGGTTTGTTCTCAGATAGATATCTCTGTTCTCACAATGGTCAGTAATGTGAAGAACTGAATGGTCATTGATATTATTGCAGACTAGTATGTTCTGTATTTTATCCACAAAGGTTATTAAGTGTTGATAGCTAGAATTGATCTAAATCAGTGAGGGCTGTACCACCTGTGACCTGATGTCATTTATTAAGGACTTTAGGACTGTATTCATGTGTCCCCGCTAGGGACCCCAAAATGCTTTCATATGTACGTCCCTGTTAAACTGGATTGTCAAGATAGATTCAGAGATAGGAAGGGGAAAGGGGAAAAAAAGAAGGGAGGGTACGTGATTACAGAAAAGAAAATAGACCCACAGAATTTAGCTTTTGGGGACTTCATTCCTGGATTTCTTGAGCTCAGAATAAATACATATTTCCTTTGCTTCTTAAAAGTTCAGTGTTCATTAATTTGATATTGAAGTGTCAAAGATTATTTCCATTGGGAAACTTTTATTGGCTACCAGTTTGTATAATATAGCATACTGGACAATGGATCAAATCAGCGTACATTTTGACTTTCATTTACATGAAAACTCTGGTCAGAATTTGTCTTCTCTCTTAAAAAGGAACTGTGAGAAACACTGGGTTGCATACTGAGTACTTTAAAAAGAAAGTTCACTTTAATTTTATCATCTTAAGAGAGTAGATCAGAACTTTTTATAGGTTTGAATGTGTTGGATTATTTGCTGCTGAATGAATTCCAAGATGGTAGAAGACAGATCTTCCTAAAAGAATAGCTACCATTTATTGAGCAGCTTACTCTGTGCCTGGCAGTGTGGTCAGAACTTTACGTGTGTTTTCTCATTTAGTCCCAGAGTAACACTATGGAAAGATATGATCTCCACTTTACAGATGGGCAAACTGAGTCTTAGAGAGGCTAAATAACTTCCTTATCCAAGATGGACAAACTGAGTCTTAGAAAGGCTAAATAACTTCCTTATCCAAGATGGAAAACAGTAAGTGGCAGAGCCCAGAATCCACCTGTCCTCGACCACAACAGGCCGCCTTCCCATAGGAGGTATTTCTGTAGTTAAATCAAATTCAGGTCAGACCTAACTCGGTGGCAGCAAGTCAGTATGCTGCATCTTAAACTTCTACTTATTCTCCATCAGTACTTAATCCAGGAAACTCTGGAAAATACCCAGACTTAAAAAAAAAATTCTCTTTAATATAAAACAAGAAAAGCAATTAAATTTAGGTTCATTAGACTGTTATGACCCCCAAAGGGGTCTTGATCTTTGCATGCTCTTGGCAAACTAATTGCACCCTCAAATTCATCTTAAAAGAGTAGGTCAGACTTCTACTGTAGGTTTGAACTTGTTGGATTTTTGTTGTTGTTACTGAATGAAATCTAAGATGGCAGAAGAGAAATCCTGCAGAACCTGGCGAGGGAAAATAAACGATGCAAGACGGATGGTCCGGATTCACTTATTACATCTGGAAGCTTGACGTCAAGTTGTTTTACCATTCTCCAGCACTGATCAGTACAACAGACGTGTTATTAAGGCTTTGGGGTGTTGTTTTGATCTAAAAAGTATAGGAACAAAAAATTGAGAAAAAGTCAATCCACAGTAAAAGGGTGCAGCTCTTATTCCTGCTGGGGTCTGTCGAGCCTTCAAGAAGTTTCTCTCACGTGGTTTTAGCTAACATAGCGCAGTGGAGAATTTCCGGATACTGGCTTGATTGGCTATCAGTAATCACATTATCCGTCTCATTACAAACCAGTCAGTTTGGGGCGGTGAGAACAATCAGATCTGCGCCCTTGCTTTTCACTGTGACTTGTCCCAAGTCAAGCAACCACTGAGCAGCTAAACCACCCCCAGAACTGGGTGTTCCTGACTTCTGTCCTGTGTTTACATCTCCTTTTTGAGCCCCTCCCTTTTCTGCCTCTTTACAGACAAAAATGAATGTTGGGAAGCGTCAACCAAAAACCGGATGTTTATTCTCTGTTCTGTTTAACAGACTCAAAGGTTGTTTTGAATCCAAGAAACCAGGTCTTTCCTCTCTTTACTACACCGTAATTTTTTGTTTCCTAAGCAGTATCCATGTTCGAATAAGACTTGCAATGCTTTTGGATCAAAAACAGGTAGAAGTGACGTCTTAAAATTTTGCGATAAATGCATTGCACGTAATTTCTGACTGAATATCATGACCACGGAAGAAATAATAGTCACATATGTAAAAACAAAAACAAAAGAAGAAGAATATAATCAACAGGGAGTTTATAGCAAGGATAGAACTTGGGTTTCTCTCAGATGCTGAACCAAGTCTGCTTCCTTGTTAATATGTTAGGGGTAGGGATGTTGGACGCCAATCAATTATTAATAGAAAAGTCAGACAGGATTAGGCTGAAATCTAACATTTATCCTTATATCTAGAAGAAAAATTACTGCAGGTCCAAACTCTTTTTTGCTGCATTTCTGCCACTAGGAGGCTTCTGGTATAAAGAAACAAATGCTTAGCAGTCAAGAAAATTGTATTTTAATCCAAGCACTACCATTAAATCAAGCTCCACCACTAACTATTACAAAAAAGTTCATTGTTTCATTTCATCTCAGGCAAGTGGTCAGATATGATAGTGACTGACCTTATTAGGTAAAGCCACTGCCTTGTGTAAATGGGTTATCATTGAACTGATATCTGAATCACAGGATGGTTAAGATTCAGACTGAATTTAAACTCAGATCTTTGGCTCCCCACATGTCATTTCTACCACCAAACACTGTGGACTTTGATTGTAGCTGGGTCTAATTCCTTTTGGAAAAGATACACCTTTTTGAAGACAGTGTATTGTTGTGTTTTATGTATTCTTTCTTAAGCCAGTAATAATGTGGGCCTTTTGTTTTAATATTTTGTCTCGAAGGGTCTCTATGATGCTTTGGAACTGATTGTTCTTAAAGAAGTGCCTATATTTATTTGGGAGGGTAATTATGTTTATTTATTTATTTATTTTTAGAGGAAGTGGCGGGGATTGAACCCAGGACCTCCTGCATGCTAAGCATGCGCTCTACTGCTTGAGCCATATCCTCCCTCCCAATAATATATTTTAAATAAGTTGATTTAATATTTTTAAAAAGCAAGCTGACGTTTGTGCCGGTTAACACCTGAAGAAGGCACAAATCAAATCCTCTTAGCAAAAGAATATTTTTAAAAAATTGAGTGAGTGGGGAGGGAGCTTTCTATAGTGCCTGCGGCTGTGATCACCCCCAGAGGATGAATAACAGTGAGACAAAGGGCGAAGTGAAACTCAAACGGTACAGAGAACAGAGACTTCAGTTTCCGAAGCAGTCTGTGAGACAGGTGCTGAGGGGTTTAGAAAATTTAGAGGTGCAGGAAGGAGCAATTGAAGGACAGTCCAGAAAGAGCAGTCCCACCTAGCTGTGAAAAACGGCTGTAGGCAGAGCCCGCTAAGGAGAGACGCCCCAGGGCAGAGGCTCTCGCATCCATTTGAAGTGGAAGGCAGTGCATGAATACAACTCCCCTCCTGGTCTTCCCCTCAGCCTTTTGAAAACCTGCCACTTGATGGTCTTACTTGGGAGATAAAGAAGAGGTCTTTTACCACTCCAGGTCTGATATGAGAACTCCAGGGTGAGACAGATTTGAACCCCTTAGCTGAGTGAGAAGAGACAAGAGTTGACCCCAGAAAAAGAGAAGAGAACAGAAAAGAATATCAGAAGTTTTCAGACCAAATCCGGATTGTTTCCTACAACATTCCTGACACACAGATCTGCAATTTGAGTGGACGACACTGATTGCTGGAGTTCACAGGTACTGGAAGTGCATGTCCCGCGGGGGACAACACCTAACCTCCCTGACTCTGACCTAAAACGTGCTTCTTCCTAAGCAGATCCAACAGGTGGGTTAGGTTTAGTTAGTTATTCTGTGTTTCAGAAAGCCACTTCAATCGGTAACTGTCTTCCACTTCTAATAAAACATTTTAATTATATAAGTAATCCAGATTACTTGAGGAAAGATTAGGAAATACAGATAAGCCAAAAGAAAAAAAAAATCCCTAAATCTTACCAGATTTCTATTTTAATAATTGGTCAGCAATTGCTTTATTTCAATTGCATAGTAAAATTGTTACTTGCACCAATCAAGGAGTGGCTGACTTGATTAAGACATTTCTAGATAGTCTAAGGATTTCACATCCTAAATTTTAAATATTAGGAAGTATTGGGAAATGCCTCCAAAGCATATTGTGTAATTGAGTGCCGTTAAGAAAAACATGGAAATGTAAAATGTCTTTTTTGAAGATATGATGATGTGGGTTCAGACATTAATTTTTAAATCAGGTGTTTATTTAGCAATGTTCCGATCGCCTTGTCTTCCCCTCACTGATGAGAGGGAGTCCCCACACCAAACAGTAGGAGCTGGAGGAGCACACAACACCTGACACTGAGCAGATGAGATGACAGTGGTTTATTTGTCACATATTGTCACAGCCGAGGGAAGGAGGGTCCCGGACATCAAGTAGGGCCACATTTGGGTTGCACTTAGGAGTAGAGGAAGCCAGCAGGGTCTGTGAGTGACAGGTTTTGCAGCGACACGAGGATGCAATGCCCCCCACAGGAGGATGTGATTGATTTATTTGAATGATTTCATGAGCTGGTAGGGAGATGAAACCCCGTGAGTTGAGGACCAGGTTGGGTGCAGCTAATCTGGCTAACAGGGGAGCTAGTCAGGTGGGCAGCCTGTTTTTCTGGATGGGGGCGTATCTGGCAAGAGCAGGGAACTCACAGGTAGGCCTTTGGGGCCCTGTGAGGCTCAAAGATGTCAAGGCAGCTCATGAAATGTGAGGTCTTCTGATGTCAGCACCTGCTGTGTGCCTAGCAGGATGAGTAAGGTAGCTCTTGAAAAAACCAACAATCAAGTTTGGGATATACACTCACAGCCAAGTCATTACAATGCCTGTCATCAGCTCTGCAGTGGAGGTAGTAGGTACAGACTGGAGGCATAAGGAGATGACTGGCTCATCGCCTGAGACCGTTGGCAAAGTCATGGTATCAAGCATCAGCTGTTAGACTGCAGTGTTGCTACAGAAGCTGACACACGGTTGAGAGACACAGCTTGTCATCTGTCTACATGGAGGCGACAACTGAAAAAATGTCGTTCTCCATCTGGTTCTACAAGGATTAAATCACTAGCCACCGCAGTCACTGACCTCTAACACACCCCAAAAGGAGTTCAGGGTGGAGATCAGGAATGAGGCCCTCTGAGCTCTGGGAAAACTGGCAGAACAGGCTTTCAGATAGATATTTTCAGGAGAAAGTTTTTTATGAACCTGGATTCTTGCATCTTCCCACACTTAGAAGAACACTAAAGCCATTAACTAAGTTATCTGCTCCCCTGTGACTAGCAGCAGCCTTCTGCTGAGATGCGTGCCTGGTTGCATGTACCTACCCGCTTTGCCAAAATCACATGTATACTGCCCTCCCCTCACCTCTTCAGGCAGTTCCTCAGAGCTGTCTGGGAGGCAGTCTCCCGGGCTAGAGTCCTCAGTAAGTCCCCCTATAAACCTGCAACTGACAGCGCTCACGTTGTGCGTGTTTATTTCAGGCGACATAGCGAATGTCCCTCTGACAGCTAGTTCTTCCAAGCGGACGTGTCTTCCTCACGGCACATTAATACCCTTGTGGTAGCAGTTGCATCGTGGAGGTCTGTATTTTCCCCATCCCTCTCCAGACGTGGCAGCTATCCCGTGTCTACGCCTTCGAGGGAGAAGGCACAGCATTGCTGTTGACTCCTCTCTCCCTGGAAACAAAGCAAAACAGAACCAAATCCCAGAAACAGAACCCTTGTCTTCTTTCTCTTTGCTGGTCTGTCTGTCTCCTCCCCTCCCCCCTCCCTCTCCCTCCCGCTGTCCCGGGCACTCTCTCCCTCTCTTCTTCCCTCAGCTTGGTTTCTTACCCCCATCACCATGTCTAATGTCTACCTGGTGACACAGTTGATGTTGTATATTGCTCTTAATTCTGTTTTCATTCTTCTGTCTTCTGCTTCTTGTCCTCTTGCCCAAGTGCTTTTGCTTTTAATACAGAGACATTGATCTTTCAGAATTGCAACTAGCCAAAAAGCATTCTCTTTTCATCTACTTTTTCACTCTGGTTGGCAACTCATTTAACACAATCTTTGGCCTTTCGACTTAATGCTGACTGCTGAGAATTAGTTCCCTTCTTTTCTCCTTGGCCTTCATTAGTAAAAATCCCGTGTTGCTGGCATACTGGTCGCAAAATGGTAGCACTTAACTAATATGTAAGCGCGCGTACATTCAGTTTATGATAGTTCTCACTGGGGCCTCTGATTGGGGCCCTTAAGGAGCACTTCTCTTCCCCAGCTGCAGTCTAAACAAACTGACAGGAAGAAAGTGGCAGATGGAGACCAAAACATCACAATTATTACTGATAAAGGCTAAAGTGGAGGGTGTAGCTTGGTGAGGGGCAAAGGGTCTGCTAACGGATCCCCAGAGCTTGGTGGAGAGACTCCCGCACTCTCTCCATCTCAGCAGTGTGGATGAGGGTGGCCTCCCGTGCAGGAGATTCACCCACAAGAGCGGAGCAGCCCTAACGCAGCACACTGGCGTGGGGGCAGGTGGGGGCATTCCTCCCGGAAACCCTCGTTTCCCCAAGGGCTCGAATGAGTGGAAAGAGGCCAGGTGCATTTCAGCTACATTTCTCCTGCAGAAAAACAGGGAACTGGGAAAGACGCATTTCCCTTCCGCCATTTCCCAGTGGCTGTAATATGAAATTATTTACTGTAGAAAAATCAGTGCTTGCAATCCCCTCTTTGTATTATAATACCAAAGTCAGCGTTTATGTTTGGCTTTCTTCTGCTGGATCATTTTACTAGGATATGTGATCCTTGCAATGCATCTTATTTTGGTGAAGGAGGGTAGGATTTAAGATTTTAAAATACTGTAGGTCAAATCTTTGTGAATCCTCTCAGAAGTTATGGCTGATGGGTGCAAATATTATTATCTACCCATACACAAAATGTTTATCTCTTTCTGTGGAACTCATTATATTAATCTTTCTATGTATTCTGGGAAAATTTTTTTTAAAAAGCCACAAAACATAGTTTTTAACACTGAAAAAGCCTTAGATAATTTTTGATACTAGAAGAAAAAAAGAAGCATAATTTTAAAGTAGCAAAAGTATAACTGATTTAATATTAAACAAAATTGTGCACTGCTGCAAAATGCATACTGGGCCATGTAGCAAATGTATGTGTAATGTATCATAGACATTTCCCAATTTTGATAGTTTAATGTGTTCACTATGTTAAATGTGATTTAACACTTCACATTTTTTTCTTCTTATAAATAAGTTATTGATTTAAAACGTGCATGCTACTTTAACTCATAAAAGAGTAATACAGAGAAATTATATGGCACTTTATGCTTCCAAAGTAATTCACAAACTTTAAATGAATAATGCAGGCAGCCACCCTGGGAGCAGGGCACAGACTGTATGCATCTTATTTCCATGAGCTCTCCTGGGAATATAGCCACACAGATCACTCTGTTTAGAAACTGTACATATGTAGACATACGCAGTTTCTACAGGAAAGAGGGGTCTTGAGTCTACCAAACACATGAAAGGAAGTTTCTAGAAAATGAAATAGACAACCCTACTCTAATGGGATGTTGGGGTTGCCGTGGTAAACGTATGTATACAAACGGGAGAAGAAGCACGTAAAAGCAACACATGATTTCATCCTGAGACTACTTGACACGGAGACCGGGAAACCTGAAAGGTCGCTTATCCCATGAGATTTTTTTTTCTTCTATAAATAAGATGGACACCATAACAATACCTATTAAAATTTGTCTAAGATAGGATTCATGAAGGGAATGGGTAGGTTAGCAATGAAGGAAGGAAGGAAGTGGCCAAAAGGAGGAACTTAACATGGTCTCTATTTATTTTAACCCCGTTTGAGGCTTCTGTTCTGAAAACTGTGATCACAGCTTTTCGGCTAGTGGAACATTTCTTGGGGTGTCTCACAGCGTCTGTTGAGGAACAAATAATATATTCCAATAATGAGCTAATAAGCTCACAGCCAGGAGCAGTTAAGGAAAGTCTCTCTTCTCTGGCTCTGCCTGGAGCTCTTTGTTACCCACTAGATCTCTTCTGCATCTTGCACTTTCCTGCACCCCCCTCTTGCTGGAATATCTTCAACGGCCACTTTCTTGTATCAGGCCATTTCTAATGCTTAGGGTTTCAGTCTCTTTAAACCCCTCAAAGTTAAGACTTTAAGGGGAGACATCTTGTCAGCTCTCTTCATAGCTATTCCTGTTTCTACTACCAGGTTTTAAGGAGGGTCCATCTTCTCTAATCGACGCTATAGACAGAGGATACCCATTGCAGCCACCAATTGCTGCAGAATGACTTCTCCCTTGACACCGCTCTGCCCTCTCTCTGCTCTGCTTCGTTGTTTGTGCTCTAACCCACTTGACTGTGGTGCTGGCTCTTAGACTGCAAGAGAACTGTTAGTTTGAATAGTCTGGCAGGTTTGAACAGTCTGGCAGGTATGTATTTATTACTAATCACAGATGTAAACAGCTTAGAGTTATTGGTCTCACCCAAGAGAAGTGTGAGGCTGTTGCAGCTGCCTAACGGAGACACCACGGATCCAGACTCACCCTTTGACTCTGTCATTTCTAGTGCGTGGGCTTTGTCCTCATGCCTGGCCCCTCCTGGTTGAAAGACACTTGCTGTGCTACAAGGTGTAGCACACCCATCTTCTAAGCTTGGAGAAAGAGGATGTGGACATAATGGTACCAGCACACTCCCACTCCCCTCTCATTGGCCAGTGTGGCCCTCAAACCTTAAGAGAGGCTGTGAAATGGAGGTTTTAGCTTTCACTGCTTCAGCTGGAGAAGAAGATATGGAAGAAGAGCGTCAGGAATGGGCACACTGTATCAGCCAAGTTACAGTGATTGTTGCAAATGGGAACTAACAAAGTCCCTTTCCAACTTCTCCCCAAAGGTCAGAGGTGATTGATTCCATCGTGTTCCCTATATTCACTGCTCGACTCCTTTCCTAATTTCGCATAGCACACCCTCTCTGTTTAAAAGTTAAATATCCACTCTGTAGGCTGCACTAGAAATGATCAGAGTAATATTGATCTGTTGATTAATTCCCTCAGTTAATGTTTAATTACTGAGTATCTATCTTCTGTTGCCAGGCACTGGTATACAATTTTGACTAACATTGGATTTTTTGTCACTTAGCATAGGTCTTATCTGTACAGTGCTTTATTAATTAGAAATGCTTTCAGATACTAAAAAGCAGGAAATTCAAATAACAGTGACTTTAACCATATTCATAATCTGTAATTTACTTCTAAAAAGTTGAGAAGGAAGGGTGTAGCTCTGCCGTGTTGGGGTGATGGAATTAGATCTCCGTGATTCCTCTCATGGTTACAAGAAGGCTGCCACAGCTCTAAACATCCTATTCTTCAATAATGTAAACAATGGCAACCAGATGATGAGAGAACTGTTCTCTTATGCCTCCTCCTTTTATTAGAGAACACGCTCTTCCCCAGAGGACTTCTTCAGCAGGTTCATTGTCTAGAACAGGGTCATATGGCCACCACTAGCTTTAAAGGAGGTTAGAAAGTTATCTAGTGAATATGGGAGAGCTGATGGGGAATTAATAGTGGGTAGCCAACCAAGAGTGTTGTCAGAGATGCTTTCTAGCTTTCCACGTATTTTTACATTCATGATCTCATCTTATGACTCAATGGGCCTGCCATCCAAACAGTTTGGAAACTCAAACCTGAAATAAGAGGTATAAGCAACATTTGCTATGTGAGAACTTCTGGCTGGGATGTAATTTAAAAACTCTTTGAAGGTGCAAATTCGATGCAAGGATTTTAAAGATAGTATAATGCAATTTGTCTATAAAGTATGTATACAAGAACTCAAAGAGTAATCCAGATGATTTTATGTTTGGGAAGATACATGGTGGAATGAAGTGAGAAATTCCAATACAGTCAAGGCTCAGCTCTGGGTAAGACACTGGAAGGTCTCAGAGCCTCTGCTTCCTCATCTGTAAAATTACATAGTGGAACAAAATTAGTTGACTCCTCAACTTTTTCCTCAAATAGAAAAGCACCTATGTAATCATGACACTAGAAGTCATGAGCTAGAAGAATGTTAGAAATCATCTATTTCCAACTCTTTTTACAAATGAGGTAATTTAGGCTCAGAAGGGTCACCATTTGTCCAAATTCACTCATGTAAGTTATAAATTTGAGTCCTAGAATGGAACACACTGTGCTTTCACAAGTAATGGATAGTGCATCCTGATAAAAAAAAATTCAGCTTCCTCCCCTATCTTCATTTTCATCTGAGGCTGAATCTCTTCAGTAGCATTTACTCTGTTTAATAGAATGCAGATAATGAGTTTTTTTAATTTTATTGAGTTATGGTCAGTTTACAACGTTGTGTCAATTTCCATTGTAGAACACAATTTTTCAGTCATACATGAACATATATATATTCACTGTCACATTCTTTTTCACCGTGAGCTACCACTAGCGAGATTTTTTTTAAGTCCACTTTTTAGCTGTAAGTTCTCAGGCCAATTGCTTAACCTCTGTGTAAAATAGTAATTGCACTTCCTTCAGTTTTTTCAGTTTTTTTTTTTTTGAGGACTAGATAAAATAATCTATCAAGAAAACTTAGTATAAGGACTGAGACACAGCAAGAACTTAGTGTTTCAATCTCCAAGTTGAGAAAATGTTCTAGACCAACATCCACCGCAGGCTGTGTAGAGGGTGAGCCGGAATCTTTCTCCCATAACTTTGTCTTTATGGAGCCGTGTCTTCTGCCTGCACGTTATGCCGATCTGAAAGCTCTGTGTGGTAACTAGGTTAGGATACATAACTGAAAATCAGACCAGCCATTACCATACCTTCACTGAGCTTGTTAACCAGTGGCCTACAAGACAGATAAAAATAACTTCCATCAGGGCTTTTGATCAGCGATTCTGATCATGGATTGGCTGCAGGGAAACAGAGAACCATCTGACATTTTATTGAAATAGGTTTTCTCCACTTCAGCACTGTTGATATTTTGGCCTGGATAATTCTGGGGGTCTATCCTGTACATTGCAGGGTGTTCGGCATCAACCTTGGCCTCTGCCCACCAGATGCTGGTTGCACCTCCCTAGTCATGATAAGCAAAAATATCTCCAGACCCTGCCAAATGTCCTCTGGGACGGGTCATAATCTCCCTTCTTCTCTCCCGTGAGAACCACTTGGTGTGTAAATGCCCTTTTTTCCCCCCGGGAGGCTTATCAGTTTCATCTTTAAAAGGTCTATGACCTCAAACGTGTTGGAACTAATTATGCAAAGCCTTTTAAAATAATAATGAAAGAACGCACATCTCCAGCTGTAGCTGTAAAAAAAAAATGCACACCACCATGCCTAAATAAAGTGGTGCAACTGGAAAATTTTCTATGAAATATATACCTACCCATTTCTTACTTTAAAGTACTTTAAAAAAGCCGTATCTGGGGAAGTAGCTGCTTCACAAACTGGTATTCCCAGATGGCGTGATTCTTAAAATACTGTCTTTAGCAGACTCCCACAGTCTACTGAATGTAGCGCTAAACTTCCAAAGGGGTTAGCACTAATGACAAGCAAAAAAAGACCGTTAAGTCCAGAGGGGAAGTCAAAATCAGTGTTTCTCAGTAAAGAAATTCAATGGTGGTATTGACTGCAAGATTGATTGGACGGAGGGATGGGAGCGAAGAGGGTGGGGGAAGGGGAAGGGAGAGCAGAGGAGAAAGGGGGAGAAAGAAGCACGGACAGAGACACAGAGAGAGGAGAGAGGGAGAGAGACAGAGAAAAATGCTTTGAAAGAGGTTCCCAAAGAGGACGTCTCTTGGGAGAAGCTCGCTGGAATCTCCCCCTGTCTTCCCGCCGGCTTGGCTGGAAAGGCGGATCCTGACGGAATCCTTTCAGCTTGGCTCTCGGCTCTCGCCTCTCGTTCCCACGCCCACATAGGCCGTGTTCGCCCTCTTCCAAAGTGACCCCATCCCAGGAGCCTCCCGAAAGCTCAAGAGGGTCACTGCAGCCAGTCTTTAAGACGCTCCTTCCCCACGCCACCCCCTAAAGGCGGTCAGAAACCGGAGTTTAAACTCCACATACCAGACCCAGCAAAGCCAACAGGGAGGGTGTCTCATCTTTCGCGGCCCCGAGGGAGCATCCCAGAAGACAAGCAACTTTGTCCCCTACTTCTGGGCCTGTCTGCCTGCCCCTCAGTGGGAAGGAGTCGCGGGGCGAGGAGGGCGGGAGGGGGGGCTCGGGGCCCGCGGAGCCGCGAGAGCCGCCCCCGGGGGTGGGGGGTGGACCCGAGCGCGCCGCAGCCGCGCTCCCCGCCCGCCCGCCCGCCCTGCGCGCGGGGAAGGTCCCCGCCGGCCGCGCCCTCGCTGCGTCCGCTCCGGGTCCCGCCGGGCGTGAGGGGAGGGGACAGGCGCGAGAGGAGGGCCGGGCGGCGGAGGGGAGGAGGCGGTGCGTGCCTCGCCTGCCAAAGGCAGAGCCGCTCCTCCGCGCGCGAGCCCCGGCGCCCCGCGCGGCCACAGCGCTCCGCCCGAGCCGCCGCCGGAGACCCGCGGGGAGCGGGGGCTGCACGGGCGGCGGCGCCGCGCGCCCTTCCGGAGACCCTCCGCCTCCTGCCCTCCCCGGCTCTCCTTCCCGAGTCCGGCCCGGGGCTCCGCGGCGGGTAGGGACAGCGACGAAGGGGGAAGGACGGTGTTCCGTGCCGTGGATGCGCCGCCCGGGGAAGACAGCAAGTTGTGTGTGCGCCCCGGCCCGGGGAGGGAAGGCGGCCGCCGCCCGCCAGCCATGTGAGTCCAGCGCGCGGCTGCCCGCGGACCTGGGCTCCGCTCCTTTCTCTCCGGACGCCGGAGTTGGGCTGCTCCCGGGCTCCAGACTTCCTGAGCTTGGCCGCCGGCGGGCTCTCCCTGCCCGCCGCGTCTGCTGCTGGCGTCTGCCTCCGGGGGGTGCTGCCTTCCCATCCTCATCCCCTTCCTCCTCGCGGGGCCGGCTGGAGAAAGCCCCTCTCCCCCGTTGGGGGTTTTGGGCTCATTGTGTGTCTTCGGGGTGCGGTGGGGGTGGGTGGGTAAGGCCACTGTAGGGGGCTGGCCACGGGCTTGTCATGTTCGTGCCCCAGGACGCCTTCCCTCAGCTCGAGATGAGGGCCTTCGTCCCCCCACCACTCGCTTCCCCTGCCTCAGGGCCCAGACAGACCAACTTCAGCCGCTAATGCTGATGCTGACCGCAGTTGACAAGAGTTAAAAAAAAAAAAAAAGCCGAGTCTTCCCTGGAGTGACACGCCGGAGTGGAAGTGGGGCGGTGGGTGGAAAGGAGACAGTAGGGGCGAGGGTCGGGAAAGGAGAGAGGTGGGGCGCGCGGGGTGGCGGGGGGCGCTTGCTGTGGGCCCTGAAAGCTGGAGGTAAGAGCGCCGCTATTGGAGCTGTGCGGTGCGTGAGCTCTGGGCTTCTGTATTCATTTCTTTGTGGAAAGTGTGGGAAGTGGTTCTGGAACTCTTTTTGAAAGGGAGAGAGGGATGGAACTGCATGCACGTGGAGCTGCTTGAATGACTGCGGTTCGAGGTAGCGTCCTGGAAAGCATGGATTATTTTTCAGGTTAGACACTGACTGATACTCATTCAGCAGGAGAGGTGGTTTCAATAATTTAATTGGAACCAATGAATCAAAATTGCAGATTTGAAAATCTTTCGTTGACACTAGGAGAAGATAGTTAAGACTGAAGGAGTTGACATATGTCGCTGAATGACTGCTGGGGATGCCTAATGGTCCCATCCATTCTGTGTGCCTCGACAGTCTGTAATTGCAAAAATTTTCTTCATCATTTTGTCCGGGGTCATGTAGAGACAATGCACGTAGAGGAACATAGAAAAGTTGCTGCAAATTATGAGCATGAACTTGCAGGCCAACTAAACAAACCACGGTATGGCTCATTTTATTTATAATATTTGGAATTATGCTTAGTACCAGTAAAAATGCTACATTACTTTTAATGTGAGTGTATGAAATGAATTCACTGGCTTGGCAAGTAGAAGTCATGCATTTCTTTGAGTAAATAGATGTCCGAGTTCATTTGGGAGCATTTATAGGAGATAACAACATGAAAAGCTTTGCACTAGTCTGGCAAAATTCAGCTTACATTCTTTTCACTTTTGAAGTACTGAGGCAGTTTTGAATGTTTATTAATACAGAGTTGTAGACCAACTGAATCGGTGTTATTGCTAATCTAAAAATGCTTACCTCTTACTCTTTCTTATGGTTTTACCAGGGACCATCACCCTTACTGTGGAGGATGGGAAGTTGATGCCCAGGAAGACTGAAGATCAATTCATTTAATAGGCACTCTCCCATCACAGAACTGTGGATTACCCCTGGGTCCCGGTGGTTTCACGCCTTCACTCACTCCTGCAGACCCTGAACAGTTCCTTTGGGTCCTCCTGGCCCTATCTGGTGGAAGATGGCATCCAGTCTGACTTGTACCGGGGTCATCTGGGCTCTGCTGTCATTTTTTTGTGCTGCCACCTCCTGCGTGGGGTTCTTCATGCCTTACTGGCTCTGGGGCTCACAGCTGGGCAAGCCTGTGTCCTTCGGTACTTTCCGGAGGTGCTCGTATCCTGTGCATGATGAGAGTCGGCAGATGATGGTGATGGTGGAGGAATGTGGGCGCTATGCCTCCTTCCAGGGCATCCCCAGCGCGGAGTGGAGGATCTGTACCATTGTGACGGGCTTGGGCTGTGGCCTCCTCCTCCTGGTGGCGCTCACTGCCCTCATGGGTTGCTGTGTGTCGGAGCTCATCTCCCGGACAGTGGGAAGAGTGGCCGGAGGAATTCAGTTTCTGGGGGGTAAGTGACTTTGTTCAACTTCATTTGTTTACTGGAATCCCAAAGCAATATTGAAAATTATGTTCCAGTTGTCCGCTGAGATTATTGAAACTGACACTGGAATCCTCAGGAGACCTAGACGTGGAATGGCTTTGGTGACAGGTAGCCAAAGTCAAAGATTTATTTATTTTTTTTCTACCGGAATTGCTTTACAACCTTAAGAGCTCTTATTTTCTGTACATCCTTGAACATGTACTACCTCATTGGCCTGCTGGGTACCGCCTCTGTCAGGCAGTAACATCCAGGTTGTTTACGATGTAGCAGAGGAGATAGTTTGGATTTTATCTTCTTGCTCTTTCAGTTTACTCCTTGTTGTAGTTGCTTCAGCAACAATTACATTATCTGTGCCTTTCTGGAATCCTCAGGTCTTTAGAGATGAAAACTTCATAGGAAAGTAGAAAAGGGTTTTGATTCAACATTGTCATCATAAGCTTTTAATACTCTTTGGTGGATGTAAAATTGAGCCTCGCCCAATCTTAAACTATATTTCTAAATAAATGATTACTGTTTTAAATGAGATATCAGTTTTACATTAACGACCGTGGGTTTCACAACGCCACAGATAAGCTTAATTACCTTGTTAGGATTTAACTTTCCTGGGTACTTCGCTGCAAAGAAAAAAAAAAAAAGAATATTTAGTAAATGATGTGTGCTTCTCCCAAACGGACTGGATAGTCTCACTAACACCAGAAAAGGTTTGATTTTCACTTGGGTTTCTTCCAACAAGTATTGCTTCAGTATCTCTGGTCATATGGTTTTAATTATACTTTATATATTTTCCGCTGTGCCTTTTACCTCCATTTTTCAACCTGACGGGCTGAACTTGTCTGATTTATAATCCGCCTTGGTGAAATATGACAACCTCTGTAGATAGTATAGGATGCAGGGGAATAGGAAGCCAGGAAAACATATAAAATGTATTTGTAACTTCATTACAAAGTAAAAGTCTGTTGCTCTTTCATTTGGTGTTTTCTTACAGTCTTTTGTGAAACATCCAAAAGAAGAAAAAACATTAAAAATGGAGAGTTCTGAGATAGAGTCTACAGGTTGGAGAAGCCCCAAGAGGTTATTTCAGATGATTTAATGTAAAGCTTTCAAGTAACGTTTTAAGTAAGAGAATTCTTGTGTGAAAATGCCAGTGGCAAAAAGTTTTGTGTTTTGAAATAAGAGATACTGTTGTTTGCAGTTCTTGATTGCCTTACCAGATGGAACTGTGACCTCCTCTTTTTTTTTTTTCCCTGTTCCCCTGTGGTTTTGCATCTCAGTCCGCCCTAGGAGGCAATTTGGGGGACTTAACTGTCTTTCCTGCTTCACTGTTCAACGTTGGGCAAAAGTCTTGTGTGTGATACATATATTCACACAGATACAGAGTAAAACTATTAGGAAACATAATGAGCTTTTCTAGAGAGTTGCAATATAAACCCAGGCTTGGAAAACTTGTTGATGCCACAGATTTGAAGAATAGGACTAATGCCAGGAGTATTTAACTTTTTTTTCTGTAAGAATAAACTTGATTTGCTGTTGGTGTTTTACTTGGCTCCAGAAAAATGCTTAGGCTGTTTCTTTTTCTCCTCTTATGGTAAATATTACTTTCCATTGTTTTTCTTCATTTTCAAGCAGGGACTACTATTATTTCTGGCAGAACAGGGAAGTGCTTATAAAAAGAAATCAGTTTTTACTGATTACCTTTAAATGTGTAATGAAGGGAGGCAACAGGAAGTGAATCCAAAACTCGTGAGATTTATGTTTCCCTCTCTAAGCTATGTATAGATTTGGGGAAATTATATAGAAATAGATGTCCTACAGAAAACTCGAGGGGAAAGACCATTGGGGAAGTTACGTATACTTTTAAAAGGACTGGTTCTTTTTCTTTGTATATGCTTTTCATGTACTCTGGCTTGGTAAGATTTATTGACTTTGAGCTAAGGATATAGTTTCTTACTAGAACTTGGTGTTCTCCCATTTCTCAAATATATTTCTCATATCTAGCAAAAAATAATTTTGAAAAAAAGTTTTGAATGTAAAACCTAAGAGGTTTTTTCTGATTCGAACCTTTTGAGGGCACAAGTAAGTAAATGTATCCCATTACCCGAGTGAGTAGTAAGTTTAGAATTAAAAGATGACTTGACTTACTGGAAAGGTTTTGGAAAATCTACCATTGATCACTACCATTTAGTGAAAGAGCGACTCATGGAAAAAAAAAACAACTTTAAAGCAACTTCAAAAAGAATTCCTCCTGTTGTTCATTTCATAGTTGTTCAGGTTTTCATTCATAAAGTCTTCAGTGTGAAATAGTTTTATTTTATGAAAATTTTCTTGCAATGGGTGGGTTTCAAAACACCAAAGCACTGAGTTGTGTGAATTCCATAGATGGCAATGCTAGAAATCTAGCCGAAGTACAGGGTGCTCTGCCATAAGTAGGATTCTCCTACTAAAAATGATTCACCCAGAAAGGTTATGTTTAGCTAAAGTTAGGATTGCTCCAAAAACAACAGGAAGCAGGGAAATGGCAGAGGCTGGAGGCATCCTGCTTAACCCTGCCTGCTGTGTCTGGAGTTTGCACATATGGTATAACGTCAGGCAGTAAAACCCCTGCAGTACTTTGGAACTGGTGAAAGGACAAAGTGTCAGCCTTAATTCTGAACTGTCTTGCTATGGTTGGTTAGAGGTTAACATGTCACCTGTCAATAGAAAGAACATGAAGTGGAACTGTTGTCCAGGGACGTTTACTACCCATAAAAGACATACTTCAAGGAATCAATGACTTCTGCCTTTCTTGTGGTAACTTGTACATCAACTTTAATTGCCGCCATCTCCAGCTTATATTTTAAGTCATGTCTTTGTCATAATTTTTAAAAACCAGTCTGGGTTGAGTTTTACCGTCAATTGAATTTTTAAAAGGCGTGTAGAAAGCCTTTGAGAAATATAATGTGTAATAAAAATGTTAACATGCAGAGCCGGGTAATGGTGCTATGAGAAAATAGAGGTTTTAATGCTGTTTTTGTTTGTTGGACATAAAATTATGTGCTTTCAAATGGTTAAGTACTTTAGCAGAGTTTTTAAAACTTGATACCCAACTTTCGATGGATGTGTTAGTAAAACATCTCATTTACATGCCCTGTAAAGGAAGCATGTAGGAACGTCGTGAAGACGCATTACGTCTCTCTTAAGTTCTGCCCACTGGTGCTTGCAGATGTCAGGACCTGAATTTGCAGATTTCATTGTAGGAACTGGCTGATGCTTTAAAGGTGGGACACGAAAAAGTGCCCCAAATTTGTATTATTCCACACTTAGTTTGGATGTGAGTCACAAATATGTATCAAATGGGTGACGAATGCTAATTAGCAGCAAACAATGACCTTTCCAGTTTAGACATTGTTCTGCTCTAAGAAGCCAGGGGAGATAATCTCCTCAGCTAATTGATGGTGAAGTGCTGCTCAAGACAGTAACAATGACAGTGTTTCTTGGAGCATCCCTTTCTCTGAAAGCATCACTGCCTTCCCCACATCCCCTCCCTTAGGGCTCCGCCTGGGCCTGTCTTTCGCCTCTTTAGGATGAGGGCTTAGGACTTCTCCCCTTGCTCCACTTTAAACCTGACCTGACATGGGTTATGTCACATGGTGTTCTCCACATCCAGGCTCTCTGTCAAGTGACAGACTTGATGACTGAAGAGTAAGACAAATGAAAAGTGTTGGCATACTAATGGGCAGAGTGGCTTTTTAGTGACAGTGTCTTAACCGAAAGAAGTTGCTCTAGTTTCAAGGAATCTAGGCATTTCCTGGGCCAGCTGGGGAGCAGGCAGAGCTCTTTTTGCTCATCTCTAGATGTCATCTTCTAGATGACAAACCGCTCCTGTTTCCTTTAGTGCCGCTCACCTGGGACCGAAGGTCCAGGCGAGTGGGCTGGAGTTCTCAGCCAGTGGTTCTCAAACTTCAGCATGCAGCGGAGTTCCCCACAGGACTTTTTCAAACCCACATTTTTGGAGCCCACCTAGGAATGACTGATTAGCAGGCTTGGTGGGGTGGGGTCGAGGGCTGGTGATGTGCGTTTCCAACGAGTTCCCAGATGCTTCTCGTGCTGAGACCACCACCTGGAGGACCCTGTTCTAAGTTAGTCATTTTGTATTTTTGAAAATGACTTCTGATAGCTGGTTTGTTTTCAGAATTTAGTTGACGTTTTGCTTTATCATGACCTGCTATACCCCTCTCTAACTGGACAGAAATAGAAAGACCCCCCCTCTGTAGTCTGGTATCGACTGGGCACATCCATCTATCCGAGTTCCTGTCACAGAAAATCGTTTTCCTGGAGTTCTTTCTCTTCATACGTATTACATACACAACACAATGATCATATATACATCATGTGATATATTATATTCTTTTTTTATCAGTGCCCAGTACCAGAAAGGAGTTTTGATAGATGGATAACTCAACATTAAGGCCTTAATACCGCCTCTGTAGTTCTCCTGCGGTGGATTTTCAGTAGGCGATTACTGATTGAAAGACATGAAGACCATACTGCAGACCACAGAGGTGGGCTAGGACAACCCTTGGCCCCAACTCTGTAAAGCCTTGTGTGTCTTGGAAAAGTAGAATGATTAGGCCAGGAGGATACTCAGGAACCAGCCAGTCTGAGCCTCTGCTGCTAGTCAGGGTGATATAAACCAGCTTTGACTAAGGAGAAGGTCACCTGGTCTTAAGCATCTCTAGGGAAGAAGATGACTCAGTCTTGCAGAAAAATAGTACTTTCTAGGACCACAGTCCCCGTCTTCCATCACACTCAGACGTCCCAGGCACATTGACACAAAAGAGGAGTGAGCTTGAGATGGAGACTTAAATGGTGCAAGGGTGTGAGTGGGGCTCTGGCTGCCAGGAAGGAGTGAGAGGGAGATGCTGTGTGGACAACCCAAAGGAACACCACACATCGCATCTACTCCAGGCCCTGGATTTGCTAAAGAAAAGGAAGTCGATGAGTTCACTGATCTTTCATAAAATCTAAAACACCAAATTTTATATGTTTGTATCTGATTATGTTTTAAAATTATAATTTCAAATACTCATTGTCACCAGTTTTTTTTTTCCCCACATGCTTTTGATTTCTCCCAGAGGAACTTGTTTATGAAGCCTTAACTTGGACAGTTTTTCATTGTTTTCAGACTTTCCTATGAAGCTTCCAGATTCTCCGTATCAATAATGAACACCAGAATTCAATGCAATATTCTTTCAGTTCCTGAGTGTGCCTAAAATCCCCTGAAAGCTCCACTGGAGAGTCCAATGCCCTGCCCCAGAGAGTCTGATTCGGTAGGTCTGGATGGGGCCCAGGCGAAACTCTTGTAACAAACTCTAGGGATTCTGGACACACATGGTCCATGGACCACATTTTAAGAAACATGAACCAATTTTATTCCCTTAAAACCTCCTACGTGGCTGGTGTGGGAGCACAGACTTAGATCAACTGTAAAGCTAAGTATGGATTATCAGTCTCTTCCCATCCATAGTCATTTATTTTGGGGATGATGTGATACAGGCAGAAAATATCAGAATTAGTGTGAGAACAGCGCAGTTTGTAACTGGGCTTTCCTTTATGTTACATTGCTGACCTTGGGTGTTAACTGGGGTCGGCCAAGCCTGTGTATACACTTAGACGCAGAACAACCAAATGTTTTCCATGCTTTGCTTAGTTGAAGACTCGACTTCTATTTGTGACTGCAGCTGCAAATTACAGACCTGCTCTCACGGCCAAGTGCTGTGTTTTGCGCCGGTCACCCTGCAATCCTGTTCAGTTAGGGTGTGCTCAGATCCCTCCTTTCTTTCCTGCCAAATATGCTTAGTTTTTTCTTATTTTGAGTTACTAGTTTTGATTTCTTAAAGTTGTATCTCTGAAGTAAAAAATAACAATGATAATAGTTCTTAAAAATGACGGAGTAAGGACTTATCCATTGCACTTAGGCGTATCATGTTAGCAGCCCTGGAAGACTTTTTCCCTAGAATTATTTAAATTTTTTTTTAATGGTCCAAATCTTCATTTACTTTATGTGGAGTAGAGTCTTTCTAAGAGAGTCATTTGGTTTTTAACTTCCCTTTCTTGCCACTGGCTAATGCAGGCAGAGCCGGATACTTCCCAGGCCAGGGTCGGTATGGACTAGTTAGCATCCCTAAACACAGAGATTGCAGATTGTTCAGTTGCCTTGTAAAAAAACATGTTTTCAGTTATAAGGAAAACCAACTGAGGAAGGTGAATGCATAACCACTTCTAAAAGAAAAACTTAAAACACACACTGAAAAGAACTTTACAGCATCCTATGTAGGTAGTGTCACAAGATGCATACAATTGGCACTCCACACAAAGTCATCATTATATTCTCTGTACTTGAACCCTCCAGCTCCCTCCAGCTTGGCAGGGTGTCTTATTGTGTGTGTTGCTTATAATCAGAAAGGATAACAGCATTAAGCTCAAAGCTTTTATTCTTGGATGTCATTAAAGTTCATCTTTTTGTTTCCTTATGGCATCACCCTCAAGTGTGTGCCGAGGAACACTGATTTCCAAATGTACCAATAAGTGTTAACAGGAAAAAGCAAAATCATTTTGGGAACCAGTGGTCTTGAGAGACACTTGGTTATGGAAAGTGAACAGATTTCATTACAGCAGAATTTCACAGAGCCTTTAGTACGTTAATACTTATACCAATCTCCTGGGGGGACGTGGAAGGTATAATAATAAGTGTTTTCCTAACTAATTTGAGCCCAGCTCCCTGGGGACTCGTGATCTGTGACAGGTAATTTATTCTTTTTTTTCCTTTTAACAACTGAGAACACTGAATTTTAGAGGGTGACACCCAAAGTCATCCCGTTAGTTACTGGGTGAGCTGTGAATGCTATCTCCATAGTATTGAAATGTTAACTTGAAATTCCACCTTGTATTATTTGTAGAATTCAGAATTTCTGACCATCATGGATAATAAGTCTCTTAACATGAGTGCACATTTTTATTGTTTCTTTGGTCCCCAGTTTATGCATGTAGTATGACAGAACATGGGTGGTTGTATGATATAGAAACTTTTTTTTGCCAATTCTCAAAAAATACATGATAGCTTAATGTTAATAATGTAATATGTAGTAGAGAGGCCACTAGGGGAGCGTGCCATAACATCCAACCAAAGCAAACATACTGCCTTTCAGAGATTATTTAACAGAAGAATTTTACCTTCCATTGTTGCGTGCTGGCCAGGGTCCCTGGTGTAAGTTCCCCAGTGTAAATTCTCCATTGTTAGAAGCCCTTGTAATAATCCTTTGTTAAGGCTGATGATAATGTTAACTTGAGAGGACACACTTCTTAAATAACAAAGCCAAGGACCTGTGTCTCTCTCTAGAAATGAAGAATAATGTTCTACCCTGCCAATCTTGATCAATAAAAATACTGTGAATGAAACAAAGAGAGTTCTAGCTACATCACTCTAAAGGAGTCTAGTGATGTCCTGGGGACTTTTGAATAGTTATTTTTAGAAGATCATGAGGTTGGATTCAGTGTTGTCCCAGTGCTGGTGCACTGATGATAGTGCTGAATTCATCACTGAGTGATCTAGTTATCCTTTCTTTTCTTTATATGATAGACATCATACCAGTTAGTGATTTTCTCTTAGAATTCATGAAGCTCAAATTATAACATAAGCTCCAGAACTGATCTGCTTATAACTTCAGTAAATACTTTAACCTTCCATGTGTCTCATATTTTCCATAATCGGGCCACACCAGATACCATGATGTCCTAAAACATGTATAAAAGTATTGTTGGATAAAAAGGAGTTTCCATTTTATGGTTCTCTTTTTCCTATATGTCTTCTCTCTTCCAATAGAGCAAGAATAAGGTTAATATTTTCCTTCTAGCCGTACAGTGGCTAGCATAGTAAATGATATCTTATGTATTCAATTAATACATAGTATATTAGTTAGTTTTAATTATTTATTAGCAACATTTTTATCTGTAAGATGTGACCTTGTTCTTCTGTACCTCATGGGAATATTGCAAAGAAGAAAGAAAATAATGCTAGAAATGTGAAGATATCAGAAGCAGTGTCTCCTTAACTGATGTCCCTGCATAATGTTAGTCTTTTTTGGGGAGAGGGGAAGGTAATTAGGTTTATTTATTTAATGGAGGTACTGGAGATTGAGCCCAAGACCTCATGCATACTAAGCACACGCTCTACCCTTGAGCCAAACTTGAAAAGAAGTTTTTGTAGTCTTACAGGTTGAAATGAGGCTGCATAATACTACCTCTCTCTTCAAGTACATTTTGAAAGCTCTGAATGAGCTTTATTTATTTTCTACAGTAAAGAAATAAGCTGCCCTGGCCTGAATGTTGGTGTCCCTCCTCCCTTCTGCCACCCCCACCCACCCAAATTCATTTGCTGAAATCCTCATGCCCTGTGTGATGGTATTGGGAGATGAGGCTTTTGGGAGATGATTGGGTCATGAGGGTGGAGCTGTCATGCATGAGATTAATGCTCTTATAAAAGAAGTTGGAGAGAGGGTCCTTGCTCCTTCTGCTATGTGAGGATACAGGAAGAGAGCTCCCAGCCAACATATGGCCAACCTGATCTTGGACTCCAGCCTCCAGAAGAAGAAGAAATACATTTCTGTTGTTTCTAAGCCACCCAATCAGTGATATTTTGCTATTGCAGCTAGAATGTACTAAGAAACCAGCTTAACTTTAACGTTGTGTTTCACAAACTTACCTGAGACTGGCGGAACCCTACTTATCTGTAATATGCAATAGCATCTCCTTGAATGAATGGCCAGCAGAACAAACTTCAGGAAATGCTGAGTTGAAATAGGTAGTAAATCCGGGGAATTAGTGCTTAGGGGCATTTAGCAGTATTTTTAGTGCCTGCTGTGTGTCAAATACGGTGCTCAGTGTTGGAATACAGATTGAGATAAGATCTCTGCTGTAGAGGAGCTCACAGTCTCATGGAGGAAACCAACATGTAAAGTGCAGTTACCCCGAAGGACTCATGATGCATACACTCTGATGCATACGGTGAGGCTGATCCAGCTGCCAAGTGAGGTGCTCGCCAGCCCCACGCAGGGTGCCAGTCATCTTCCCTTCTGCCCCTCTCCTGCTTGGCTGTGCTTCGCAGGGGACTACATTTCCCAGAAGCCTTGACACCTGGCATCTGGGTACATTCAGCCAATAGGAGGCACATTTGGAAGATGGAGGCAGGGAGAAACCAGGGTATTTCTTCCTCTCTAGCTCCTGCTGGGCAGAATCTTTGGCAGCTGTTGGCTCTTTTCCTGGAAAGCCCTGCCCTTCACGGTCCCAGCTCCCATCAGGAGCTGCCGTCCTGATCCTCCCCTAGTAGACAGTCCAGTTCTCCTCGCCATTGGTAATGCATCTTCTCCCAGCATCACTCCAGTCTAATGGATGGTAGCAGTTTTCTGCTGATGCCAGTTTCCGGGTCACCTCTTTAACTTCTGTCTGGCTTTTTAGCTCTTCCGTCACCTGTGTAACCAGTTTCCTATATTGTATTAGATTCTCTGTGTTTGGGATACTTAGGATAGCTTCCACTTTCTGGACCTTGGCTAAAATACAATAATACATCATTCGAATTCCCACCCGAGCCAAGTGGCAGATTATGTCATACTGTGAACTCTTGGGGGTTTTGGTGAATAGACAAAAATCTCAGATGTTCAGGAATGCCCAGGGTCCACTGAAGTGTGAACTAAATGCCGTAGGAGCACAGAAGAGGGAGGGACCTTGTGTCTGGTAGGGTCTGCAAAGGCACCGGGGCAGAGGTGCTAGCTGAGCTGGGTCTGAAGGATGAGCAGACGGCTCCCTGGGATTTCGAGCAAAGGGAACGTCCAATTCTCAGAGCCAAGTTGTAAAAAGATCCAGTGGGAATTCAGGGAATGGCAACATACATAAGGTGTGGACTGGGGGTACTGTGACAAAGGATCAGGTCTGAAGGTCCCTGTTCATATTCCGTGGTTAGAATTCTACACTTAACTAACTGGAAGTGTTTGAGTGGCTCTGGGTAAAATTGACTTAGGAACTATATAATCTGGTAGCAGTGAGGAGTAAAGACTGAGTTGGGGAATAACAA
Source organism: Vicugna pacos (assembly GCF_048564905.1). Taxonomy (NCBI): domain Eukaryota; kingdom Metazoa; phylum Chordata; class Mammalia; order Artiodactyla; family Camelidae; genus Vicugna; species Vicugna pacos. The sequence continues at coordinate 12,137,448 of NC_133000.1, read as the reverse complement.
AACCAGGAAAGGCAGCAAGAGGCTTGTTATAGCAGGCTCAGACAGAGATGGTGAGAACCTCATCAGAGCTGTGGGAATAAAGAGAAAAAGATTTCGAAGACAATCCTGAGGCGGAGGCAAGTGGGGTTTGCTGCTCTCATTTTCAGATGAATAAATGAGTGAATGAATGAATAGCTCAGTAACTTTATATTTCTGTGTATATAGAAAACCAGGCATTTTCTCTCTTTTTCCCCCTAGTCCCTCAGACAATTAGAAAACAAATAAGAAAACATGTCTTAAATCCTAGCAGCTCTGTTTTGACTCACAGAGCAAAACATTTTAACAAGTAATGAATATTACTGTTGTGACAGTATGTAGATGTAACTGACTGTACAGCACTGCAGTGTGGCTACCTCTGGTTTTAGAATTGTTTCACGTTCACCTGGGGGCACAGGAGGGTTACTGACTGCTCAGCACACCTGGGGGCTTTAAGAGAAGCATTTTTGATGACACCTGTCATCTAGTAATGGTCAGCATCATTGAACCTCACTGGCATCTCACAAGCAGACATTTCCCTTTCCTCTTTCTGAAAGTGTGGGAAATAATAAGTGTGTAAGTAGATAAACTTAAGCAGACGTCAGAGTAATTTTATATATCTGATTTTCATAAAAACATTTGATGTTTTCGGTTATAGCTTTATTTTACCTATAAAGAAATAACTGAAGAGTATTTTCAATGGGTTTATAATTGAGCATTGCTTTTGGTTACTTGTGGTAAATGAATCTTTTTGTCCGAAGACCTAAGAGATTCTGTCATAGGATATGTTAGTCATGTGACAGCTGTGTCACAAGGTAGAGAAAGAAAAGAAACTAGTTGTCCCTTGGTTGTTACCTGTGAGTTAATATTATCAATGGTTATTGTTCACGTGCCATGGGTCAATTGCATTGAAAGTCATGAAACACGAAATGTCCTTTTGTTACTCCTTGAGGAAGGAAGAGCCTAGAAACGGCTACTTAGTGAAAAAGCAGAGGTGTGAAGGATGAATATTTTAACTTAAAAAAAATTTTGGTCTTATGCATAAAGGCGGCATTCTATTTTGATCGCCTGGTGGAAGAAAGTCCGTTGGCTCATCTGTCTCATCCACCCACTGCTGGCCGTCTTGATTATACCCTCCTTGTCAGCACCATTTAAAATTCAGCTTGGCTGCCAGTGCCCTCGGTGCCTGGTAGGTTTCATGAAATTACACAGCACTGAGCTCTTCTTCTCTGCGTGGCCCCATTTTCCGTACATTTGACTTCAGGGTAATTTCGGACAATCATGCTTTGTGTGGTGTGGTTTCCCCGTAATCGTCCTGCGGCCCAGTTAGGGCAGATCTGGAAATCTGAATCTGATGAGATTTTAAGATGGTGGAAAATACTGGAGGAGGGAAATGTTTTCAATTCTCTATACTTTCCCTATTTAGCGTCTTAGGCTGGTAAAGTGTGGCAGATTGTTTTTGCAGCGTTACTTACAGCCTCAGATTAGAATAACAACAGTTTTTCCCACATGGGATGCTTCAGAATTTTGCCTGCAGTCAGATTGCAGAAGAAACTGCTTCTGTAAGACTGTAAGTAAAGTGAGATGTTAGTACTTTTTTTTTTTTTTGTATTAGCAAACCCTCAAGCACTGCCTTCTGTTCCTGTGTTTACAGTCTTCTATGGCCATGTGTTGTCGTGTAAAGGAAGCGAACACAGGATCTGTACAGGTAGGGTTGCATTCTGCCACTTGTGAGCTTCATGGACCTGGGCAAGCAACTGACTCAGTCTCAGATCCTTCACCTGTTAACTAATCGTAATACTAACTCACCGGGTTTTTGTGACGTTTAAACATACGGAAATCATGTAATATCAGACCTGGAAAGGTAGCTTCCCAGTAAATGTGATTGTTACCAGTACTTCATTCGACTTAAATTTTTACACTTGACTTTAACTTAAAAAGTGAATAAGCTTCATTCACTACGCATTCATTGAATCCTGCTCTGTGCGAGGCAGCATTCTAGATATGAGGCTAATGTAAAGAGTAGAAGCAGACCAAGAAAGAACTAGAAAGAACTGAAAGAAAGAACTGGTTTACTTTAGCCTGCTTTTAGTTTGCTTTTGCACAATACTGCGTTTCCCAAACTAATTTTTGTACTGGTGGTATTCGAATCTGCACATGACTTATTGCTCAGGACCCAGTAATCACACCTTGTTCCTAGCTGTATTTGACCCCCATGCATCATAATTTGAGGTGCAATCTGTTTAGAGACTCTCAACATCTGGACAAGTGTTTTTTTATTTGTTCGTTTGTGTTAGTCATGCTCCAATATTGTGGGTTTTCTCCATAACGGTGGTAATTTTTTTCGGTTATCCTTAGGTTCTGTGAGGTTTCTTCCTTTAACTCTCCATTTCTCCTCTGATACACCCCAGCATATTTATAGCCTGGTTGCTACCTGTCTTTTTTTTTTTAATCCCTCTTGAATAACCACAGAGACCAATTGAAAGTAAAATTAGTCCTTTAGAGTTCCGAGTCAATGAATGTCAGCTACTGTTAATATGTCATTTTATAATATACAAAACACTTCTGTATAGGTTTTCTCATTTAATCCTAAAATCCTGCTGCAGATTTGTTTTTGAAACTGTGATAGACGCTATGGGAAACAAAAGAAGTGAATATAATACAGGGTTGTGACCTCAAGGAGTTTATAAATTCATGGCTTTGGTCACTAGACTCACCCTCAGAAAGATGCCATCAGTATTCTCCCAGCAGCCAGCTTCAGTATTGTCTTATTCAGCTAGATTGTTATTTTATCTTCACAAAATGAGGCTTGCCAGGGATATTTGCAGGTGTGTGTTGAAGTGATGTTCTTTAAGATTAAAGCTCAATTTAGGGGCTTTGCAACTTTCGTTTCTGGTTCTCGGAGGAATTGAGCAAAATAAAAAGAAAATATCTTTGATGCTTGCCTATAATTCTTTAAAAACTGCACCAAGTACATTAGGAGAGAAAGAGAAAAGGGAGTTTGAAATTGAGGATAGAGATGGGGCAGAAGCACATGCTGTAAAACAGTCATTTACTTTGTCATCAGAGGCTGAATCTTGTAGAATGGTGAGAAATTTTATTGTCTTGAATAAACCATGAGAAAGTTAATGTCAGTGTAACTGTGTGTGATTGAAACATGTTACTACAATAGTCATGATCTCCGAGTGACCGTTTAAAAAGCTATTAATTATGAAAAAGCCATTAATTTAAAAGGCATTAAGTTGTGTCTTCGTTCAGCATCACGGTGCCTATCACAAGTACTTCGGGTGGCTCAGAGGACCCGTGCTAGGTGGCCGATGACTGTCTCTTGCCTGGGCTCCTGCCCTGCACACCTGCCCCCTCCTGTCCATCATCCTGGTGCCTCCGGAGTAACCTTGGCTGTGATCATGGCCCTTCGTGCTCTATATTCCTCTGTTGCTCCATGTAGGAGCATGTAGGCCGTGTGCCCCACACTCCATTTCTCATGTTACCACCCACTGGCATCCGTCCCATGGGTTCCGCGTTGCCCGGTTTGCTGAATTTTACAGTGTTTCTTGTGCACTCCCCACTTCTGTGCCTTCACTGACACTGTTCCTCTTCCCCTGCACACCGGACCCAAATCGACTGGTCTTTTAAGGCCTGATGTGAATGTGGACTTCTCCAAGAAGTCTTCTCCGATGGCACAGATTGAAGGAATCCTGCCTTTCTTGAGCTTCCTTCAGACTTTGTCAACTTTTTTTTTTCCTAGTGGAAGCCTGGGGGGAACACCATCTTTCATGTATATTGCCAGCCCCCTGTGACATCTCTCAGTGCACCCGGTGCTTCTCTCAATGTTTACATTCGTTGGGCAGATGATTTGCTTAAAATCATTCTGGAAAATATTCAGTCCAGGTATTCACATGAGCAAGATTCTAATTTGGGGTTCATGACATACTCAGCCTGTGTTCTCTATGTTACACTGTTAATTACCACACCCTGCTTTTGGCTAGGTCGCTTCCTATGTCCAGTACTCTTTTTCTTAAATTGAAGTATAGTTGATTTATAGTGTTCGGTTAGTTTCTAGTGCGCAGCATAGTGATTCAGTTGTACATACACACACACACACACACACACACATATATATAAGATTTTTCAGATTCTTTTCCATTATAGGTTATTACAAGATGCTGATTGTAGTTCCCTGTGCTGTACAGTAGAACCTTGTTGTTTTTCTATTTTATATATTGTAGTTTGTATCTGCTGATCCTGATAGCAAAATACAGACGCTGCGAAATTTTCAGTTTTGGATGCCAAGAGCCCTGTGCTTAGAATGAAATTCTGCGAAGTGTAACTACTTCCGATCGAGTTTGTTGCAGAAGGTGGTCTTCTTGTCCCTGTTCCCACTTCAGTTACATTCGAACCAGCAGACAGTGCTGGCAGAGTCAACCATCGGAAACGTTACTGTGCGAAGGTTCACAGCTCCTACTCCGTGTTGGTTGAGTCGTTTTTGTCGGGGGTCTTGAGCCGGGTGCTTTGGCCCTGTCCCTCCGCAGTGACTGGTGCAGCCACTTCCTTTAGATCAAGACTAACTTGGTTGCTTCCCTCGTGAAGTAAGAAAAGGAGAAACTGTCAGTGAGGTGGGTGGAGACGTGCTGCTGGGGGTGTATGTGAAAGGTGGCAAATGAATGACTCAGAAACCTTCTCTTCCATTCAGTCTGTGTTGATGGAGAGTGGATCATATCTGGTGAGCTGCTGGGTGCTCTGGCTTCCATGTTACTGGACATTTGTATTTCAAAATGTTAGCAAATGTAAGCCGTCAGCGTGGGGTTGTTAGGGAGATGCCCAGAGACCATGAGTGAGTGCAGATGTTGTGATGCCCAGTAGCGCCCCCAGGAGACTGCCTCTGGTAGATGACCTCTTGGGACATATAGGGACACTAATGGGACACTTGGGTGGGGTGGGGCTTGGTCCTTTTGAGACAAGTGGAACCCTTGAGTGTGTGTGCATGAGCTCCATTCCTTTAACTTGTCCTCCTTTCCAAAATGCTCGCTTTTCCAAATTTGTAAAATGACTTCCTGAAACTGTGAACTCAAGTGTCAGCTACCTTGGTTTTGCTTGGAGGGATGATGCCTTGTCACCCAGTGTGTGGCATGGAGGAGAGAAGTGACAGGTGCTTTGGTAGACTGAGGGAAGCAGCAAAGTGGGGTGTATTTCTTCAATTTAGGAACAATCCTTTTTAACTGCCATGTGGAATTTTCTTTCAGGTTTTAAAGGTCAGTTTAGCACTTAAATATTTCTCTTGTTTAAATGTTATCATTTTCACTGTTTTTTTTTTCTCTTTTAGTCTGTTCACTTCATGAGGGTAATGAATATATCTGTCTCACTATAGTTTCTTCCGTCTTTATCACACAGCAGATCTCAGCAAAGAGCCACTGAGTAAATAAATGATTGAATGAATTCTGTTCTGTTAGTCAGGAGGGAAGGACTGTAAATGAATAATGGTCACGTCTCTCATGCAGGACTAACGACATAAGGCCAGTGCAAAAGGAAAATCCCCATGCTCAAAAGTTAAGAATCTCAAGAGGGTGACAGCAGAGCATGGGGACCCAGAGTGGCCCTATACAGTTGCACAGGTTGTACACTCATGCAGAAAGGAGCCGGAGGTTTAAATTCCCATCCTTCCTGCTTTGGCTTGTGAATTAAATATCTTTTATTTCTAGTTAATAGTTTGAAAGCTTTGCTTCTTTGATTCCTAATGAAACAGCCAGAACGACTACTTAATACTAGCGCCCATCACACCACAAATTTGAACTAATGCTTAATTTACCATCTTTGAAGCCAGCCTGCACCAGTTTTCTTAGCATAAAATTGAAAGCAGTAAGCGTTAGCAACCTGAGCCATCCGTTCTCTCCCTCAGCGCTGGTATGTTACTGACTTAGCTGTGTTGCACCAGTAAATCATTTTGACCCAAATTTAGTCGGTATGAACTCCGGTTAAACGATTATAAATCAGAACAGTGGCAAATGAGCTTATTTCCTCTTTGGTTTGGGAGCCAGAGAACCAGTTCAAAATGGATTTGCCAAAGAGTCACTAGTCCCTAGAAGAGGTAAGAGAAACCTTTATATTTAAGCAGTCCCCGGGGGTAGGTTTAGTTTACAAGAGAAATTGAATTGTGATAAAGCAGAAGGAAGGGATATGTCCTCCAGGGCTGCTCGCCTGGTACATAAACCTGAGTGGAAGGGAAATGTTGGCCCCTCTGCGGTCTCCACGGATTTAAAAGTGAATTGGTGAGAGTTCTAATCAGACTTGTCAGCACAGATGATCCTTCAGCTGCTGAAAGTAAATCTGAAGATGGGGAGCAGCCGACAGTCCCCACCTGGGCTGCCCAGAGGTGAGAAAGGAACCACAGGGAGAGATGTGCACGTCGGGCCGAGGGACCTGGACCCAAAAGGAAGGCTCTTGCCGACTCCAGAGCTGTCCCCACCACTGGGCTCTGAACTTCCCAAAGGCTAAACTACCACCAGCATCTTTTGCGGCTTCTCATCGTCTAGTTGCTGTCTTCATAGCATATCATCTGTTACCGAAATGTAGACCTTTTGGAATTAAAATGAAGCTAAAAATAAATCTGGCCACTGTACCGTCTTGATCCCTGGACATAAAGATTTTGTAGCAAAGGAGGAAGATGTTGTGACCAAGATGCCAGGACCATCTGTGGATTTTCATTAGAGCAGTTTTACATTTATACAGATAATGAAATGCTTGTAGCATAGGAAAAAATGTATTTTTAAAAAAGTCATCAGTTAATTGTATGTTAAAGTGTGAAATGCAAGCAAATGTATCAGCAGCTTCTGAAATGACTGTCCTGTGGGCATGAGCTTGATCACAAATCAGGGTTTATGAATATCTTACCTCTCTGCCCTCACTTCTGTGCCCTGTGCTCTGTTGTCCTCAGGAAGGGCAACAGAGAGCTCTTGTCAACTGTGTGTCGGGTCTTGACTATCTTTCCATTTGATGAGCAGAGTGGGCAGGAGGGAATAGAATGGAAATGCGTTAGACCTTCCTCCTTTCCTGGTCCAGGAAGAAGCCACATCCTGCTGAGACCCCGTCCCCATGCTTCCAGCCTCTTGTGAAGCAGTCTCAGTCCCCGGGAGCCTCAGCATGTCATCCTCCAGCTAAATGCTGATGCCGGACCCTACTCTGCAGTGGAGCTGGAGGACAAGATTAAACACACAAAAGTTAATGAATAATCTAAATAAGAGGAATCGTGATCTATTATATGCTAACCGTAGGCTGGACATTTGTTTCTGTAAATGAGGGTTGGTCCCATTTCACAGATGAGAAGGCAGAGGTAGAGAGCTCAAAATCTTGGAGCCAGCTAGTGGCCAGGCTGGGATTCAGGCCTGAGTCAGGTGAGCCCCAGCCTGTTCCTCCTCCCACAGTAACGTGCGCTCTTCCTCGCTGTGACCAGATGAATGATGGTAGAGCCGCACATCTTCTGTCAAGATGTCAAGCCTCAGTTTTCTCTGGAATAATCAGAGAACGTGCCATGGACTCATACGTAGGTTTTGAACTGGAAACACCTATGGTTTGAATAATTAGGAAATAGAAGAAAAATATTTTAAGCTTCCTTTTTAATATTTTGTATGTATTTTTTTTTTGCTTAGGCATTGACTTTTGAAGTATAGTTGATTTGCAGTGTTGTGTTAGTTTCAGGTGTACAGCAAAGTGATTCAGTTATATGTGTGTGTGTGTGTGTGTATTCTGTCTCAGATTATTTTCCATTATAGGTTGTTACAAGATATTGAATGTAGTTTCCTAAGCTATACAGTAGGTCCTTGTTTTATAAATAGTAGTTACCTATTTTATAGTTGTAGTGTGTATCTGTTAATCCCAAAATCCTAATTTTGTCTCTTTCCCCTTTCCCCTTTCATAACCATAAGTTTGTTTTCTATGTCTGTGAGTCTGTTTCTGTTTTGTAAACATGTTCAATTGCATCATTTCTTTTAAGATTCTATATATAAGTCATATCATGGTATTTGTGTTTCTCTGTCTGACTTACTTCACTTAGTATGATAATCTCTGATCCATCCATGTTGCTGCAAGTGGCATTATTTTATTCTTTTTTATGACTGAGTAATATTTTAATATCTTATATGTATTTCTTACCAAATTTGGAAAAGATTAATATTAGCTAACTTCAATTTAGTATTAGAAAAGATTGGCTAGATTCAAGAAGATTTTCAATTCTTTCTTGTGGGACAAAGTAGGATAAAGATACACTGTCATGTAAAATCTTGTGAATTTAACGGTTTTATAAGAAGTCATATTATGTAAAACAAAGGCTTATAAAATCCTGACCTTGAAGCCTGGAAATTTTCAATTTATGACCGTGGTTGCTTTTCCTTAGATGTAGATATTCATTCATAAGTTTGTATCTATTTTGATAATCATTGGTCCCCTTACATTGCATTTTATTAAGATCTTCTAAGTATTTCTTAATCTTAGAACAAACTCCGTGTGAGTCATTCTTTTATAAAACATACACTAAAAAGATTCCTTCCTTTTGAAAGCTAAGACCTATTGATATGTACTCATAGTTAAATTGTAAACTAATCTACTCTAGGAATTAATTTGTTTCTCCTACTTGGGTTTTTTTTTTTTCCTTAATAGATACAGGAATAGTTTTAAAAGAATGTGTCCTTCTTCTCTATTTTGCCCTATTTTGACAGGGAAAAATCTATACCAAATTTATTGTGTACCCTCAATTATTGTTGTATTTAGAATTGTGTACCATACATTTTTAGAATCTTCAAAAACACTAGACGTGACTTTGGTTGGGTAAAAACAGCATGAGTACAATACAGGGAGTTTCAGTCCTGGTTGTTTTTGCTTTATGTGGGTATAAGCTTGGAAATTTGCCTTCATCAGGCATTAGATTGTGTCCCTCACCTTTAACCTCAGTAACATTTTTCATTACTTTCCAGTGAATTCTGATCCCCTTGCCTTGTAGCTTTATGACCTAGGGACTCAAAGGTCACGTGACGGCTGACTTGGAGGATGAGAAGCCATGGCCACTGACTGAGGTCTCCCGCTGATCCTCTGATTTAGGGGAAACATAACTTTCCCATCACTTTTCGATGGCTCTGTGCACAAGCTCACAAGGTTAGGGTTTGGCTGTTTGTTCAACAGCAGGGGCTTAAGGTGGAAGGTACTGATCAAAGCCAGCAGAGGACGGACAGGACAGACAGCCAAAATAGTAGAGAAATGAACAGACGGAAGACGAGTGGCCAAGTCTACCTGGTGTAGAAAATTGGATTGTGGTGTCTTTGCCTTGTTAAAAATCACAGAAATTAGGTATAAAGCTTTTGCTTTTTAAAGAGAGGTTTTTGAGTAACAGGCAGTGCACACGATGTATAATATGAGTGTAGGACTTGAACCTCTCACTTAGGATTTCTTTATTTCATACATTCCTGGAAGATCTACGCCTGGCCCTGCACTTGTGCGTGTTGTACCCATTTCTGGAAAGAGGATCAGACTTCCATCTGATTCCCAACAGGGGCTATGACACATAGTTTAAAGAACCAGTAATCCACCAGCACAACTCTGTGCCTTCGATCAGTGACTCTTTAGACTGTTCCGTGTCTTAAATATTTTATTTTGAATTTGATTGTATTCAATTTTAGATGACTTTCAGATATTTCTATGAAAGCTGACTATTCTGCCAGCTAATTAGTGCTTATGTAGGACAAGCACTACTTAGGAATTTTGTCCAGCTCATATCTTATTCAATGAGTACATTTATAACCTTCTACATATGTGGTCACAAACATTGCTTCTTCAGCCTGATTTGTAGGATGAGGCATCCTTTGAGATTTCCTAGAAAGAATACGCTTTGTTAAAATTTGCACTATATGAAATGGTTAGTTTTTTTTATTGTAGACATTTTCAATTGAATGCTTACATGGTTGTCTTAATGGAATTTAGGATTCATGTTTACTGAATCTGATTAGCTAAGGGGATAAAGAATGTAAACCAGACATAAGAGAAATGACAGGTTTTCCCTACTTTAAACATTCCTCTTCAAGAGGTAGCCTCATATATTTTAGGCTATTGCTTTAAACATTTAAAAGAAAAACAACACACTGAGTTGTTACCCGACTGACAGTTGATACTACTTACAATGAAACCATCTGAAATCTGCCATAGCTTTATTCCTAATTAAACTATTGTTGCCCACAAATGATAGTTATCTGAATATTTTCTTGTGTAGCTCTCTGGTGATCATTCTATCATGTAAGCATCCCCCTCCATCTCCTCTTTTCTTGTCATGACTTATGAATCCTGGCTGCATATTTTAAAACTATATAAATCTTTTCAGATATGAAGTGACATTTCAGTTATCTAGATTTTGTGAGTTTGTGGTTTGGAATGTAAGAGAAATCTATTTCCTTTGCTTCAAGCCATCAGAGCTTTCCTAGAGCATGTGTGGGAATGGGAGAGGCAACACAACGAGAAGTTTGCTTGTATTTATTGCCGGTAGATCCAGATTCAGCTTCACTCCCTGTGATCCATTCCTAAAAGGACAGCTGTCAATCACAGGACGAGCATCAGGGATTTTGGTTAAGGAGGGCTTTGGAGTCAGAGCATTTTTAGATTTTAACCCTTACTCTCCACTGTTGAGCCTTGTGAGCTTAACCTGGCTGATCAGGTCCTCCTTAGGCTGTTTTGAGGAACTTGGACTTTAACTTGATGTGATGGGGAGACAGTAAAGGGTTTAAACAGTGCGATTGTGTTTTAGGTAGACCACCTTCTGTAGCATAGACTTATAAAGAGGTATGATCATTGGGAAATGAATGTTCCATCTGTGCGAGAAAAGATGAGGGTCAAAGCTAAAACAACAATTCAAGTGGAGAAGAGGCCCTGGATTTGAATCTGTTTAGGATGTGAGATCATCAAGTCTTGGTATTGGAAATGAGTCACTGGTCCTGTCACTAACAACAACAACAAAAAAGAGTTCAGAGGGTAAAGATGTATTGGGGATACTTGTGACTTCAATTTTGAGCACTACTGAGTCTTCAGTAGGGCTCTCCTGCAGGTAGTCGGCTATGTGATGGTCACGTTTGAGGCGACATCATGGCAGGGTATAAACTGTGCACTTGTCATAGATGGTGATGGTTTGATTTTCTGTTCAGCCCACTACAACGTCCTCCACACCAGCAGTACGGCTGTTTTGCTTTCTTACCATCTGCGTGTTCACTGGGTAGCACTTCTAATTTCCTTAAAGAACTTCTCCTTTGCACTCACAACTTGGCTGACAGTTTTTGAGCTGTCTCGGCTTTTGACTTGCCTTCCTCACTGAGATCAATCATTTCTGGATTTAAAGTGAGAGACATGCAGCTCTTCCTTTCACTTGAACACTTAGAGGCCACCGTAGGGTTATTAATCGGCCTAATTTCCATACTATTGTATCTTGGGGAATAGGGGGGCCCTGGGAGAGGAAGAGAGATGGGGCGATGGCCTCTTGGTGGGGCAGTCAGAACACACAACATTTATCAATCAAGTTCGCTGTCCTACATGAGGTGTCTGAAACAGTTACAACAGTGACATCAAAGATCACTGATCATCGATCACTGTAACAAATACAATAATCACAAAAAAGTTTTAAATATTGAGGGAATGACCAAAATGTGATGCAGAGATACAAGCGAACAAATGCTGTTGGAAAAATGCAACCAATAGACTTGCTCGATGCAGGGTTGCCACAAACCTTCAATTTGTAAAAAACACAACATCTGCAAAGCACAATAAAATGACACAACCTATGCCTGTATTGAGAGTCGTGGAGATGCCATGTCTGCTTTCTCAGGATGTATTAGCTCAAAATGATGCTTGAAGTATAGCAACTCGGAAGATTGGTTACCTTAATGAAAGGCAAAAGAAGTACAAAATGTTACCGGTCAGATTTTCTTTGTTCCCCTCTCCAGCTAAATGCAACTTCCACCTTCTTAAAGAGGTTGAGCAGTTGCATTTAAAGACTTCCTCATCTTTTTGCTTTCTAGCCTTCCCAACAGGATAAAATCCTGCACTGACACTTTGAACTTGAAAGAGAAACTCTTGCTATAAAAAGTATCTACAGTTTCTCATGTTCCCAGAAGCCCTGCATCTGTTTGAGGGAGGGTGTGTTTCAGATATATTTTTGGGTGTAATAGTCTAAAAATTGAGTTAAGATATAAGCGAAATGGCCTTGTGGCTTTTCTGTTGATTTGACTCTTTTTAATTTGGCAGTGAGCTTTCTCATCACGCTTGTTTCCCCATGTGACTCTGTGAGCTGGTTTGGTGCTGGAATCCTGGCGGACAGTGGGCTGCAGCCCCTTTGGCCTGGGAGCCCCCGTGTAGGTGGCTGAGGCAGTGAGTCAACAGGACTGGAATCTGCACCCTTGAGGGTGATAATTCTCATGCAAATAGTTCTCAGAAGAAGGGCTTGTCAGCCTCCTCCTTTCGAAGTGACTCTGCCAAGAATTTGCAGAGTTTAACTAGATTATACACAGCGTTCTTCTATAATAATCAGTTTTCATTCAGAAATAACCCAATTAACCCAGACTGAAAACCCCCCACCATTCCCATCAAAACCTCTTTCAAACTACCCGTCACTTTCCTGCTCCGTCTCATGGGTCGTCTCCTCCTCACCCTTTTCTGCTCTCTGTGCCAGCTTATTTTAACAACTGCATAAATATAAAACCCACAGAACCAAAATTATAGTTGGAGCTTCATTGTGCACTATTTAAGAACTGTATTGTCCTATGTGATTTGCAGTAAACTTGAACTCAGAATGAAATTGAAAAAAAAAAACAACTCTTTTTGACTATCGTGTTTAGAAATGATACTCTCTGACATAAACTAGATTGCGATTATTTCCTTAAAGGAATCCTTTATTACTCTGTGGTTTGAAATATTCTAATTCGATTTGATTGCTCCCCCTCTGTTTTCCCTTCGTGGGGCCATCTTCCTTCTGGATGTGAGTGAGACGAGCTGGATGGCACACTTAATTTCAGAACACTTTGTTTTTTATTCTCAGCAAGTAGTATCTTTAAACAGTCGGTCATTCTGGTCTTCGGAGTATTCTTGGAACATTGGAATGTGGAGGAAGTGTTCATGCCTTGGGATTGCTGTTTACCCGGAGTGGTTCTTCTGTGAGAATGTAATCTTTCATTTATTGCCCTTTGTTTATTTCGCTTTTTACTGAGGGATGCTAGCTGCACACTGATATCAAGGTAGAATAAGGTATGTAGACAGGTTTGCAGAACCTGGCCCAGTCAGTGATTTTTAAAAGTTTTTCACCTGTGAGTTAATAGACTGCTCCAGTTTCCAGGTGAGACTTGTTCACTGGCAGAGTTCGGAAGTGGCATTCTTAACCCTTTATATTTAATATATATATATATTATGTGTTTAATATATAAACACAAAACCTTCGTATTTAAATAAGCAAACAACCTTTCATCAGTGTTTCTATTTCTTTAGGTCCAGACTCAGTTCATTTTCTCATGGCTAGGTGCTTGTGACTTTTCCATTTTTATCAAATACTCCTCATTAAGCTCTGTGTATTTATCATGGTCTGCTAGGTGCTATATTCATAGAATACTAAACAGAGTTTATCCTTGGCCTTGACAGTTTATCTGTTGATTTGGCTAAACTTGTGCTGTATTTTTTTTTTTTAAACCAAACTCTCCAGCGGAAAACAGCTCAGAATTTCCTGGGTTTCATGATTCTTGATGGCAGGAAGCCTTCCAGTACGATGATAATAGCAGCCCATGTTTACTGAGCACTCACTGTGGCCCGGGATGGTACCAGGAGACTTCCATCCACATTGCACAATTTTGGCTGCCTCCAGGAAATATACAAGTGTCTGTCCTCTCACTAGACATCCCTAGGGAGAGTGTCTGTTAACCTCGTTTTGCAAGGGAAGAAGCAAAGGCTGTGACAAATAGAGGAACCTGCCACTCTTGATTCTTAATTTCCTTTCCAACGACTTCGGTGTTACACTTTATGATCTGAAATCATGACTATCATCCCTTCCCCTGGTAGGAAGACTCACAAAGACATGACAATGGATTAATAAAAGACCTGATGAGGAGCCAAAATACCCCATCACTGTAAGAAACGCTGCTCCCAGGAAAGTAGAAATGACGTTCCCAGTCCCACGCGTCCACTTGGCCTGTCTGTTTGATTCTTATTAGCCAAGAAGGCATTACAATATGCAACCCTGCTGAACGCCTCTGTACTGCTGACCTGAATGCTTTTACCCTCTAAGAATATTTTTAGTCCCTCGTCTCATCATCTGACACCTATATTGAGCTGTGTAAGTCACTTATCAGCCCACTGGACTCATTTATTCTAGTCACTTAGGACTCTGTTTGCTTTTTGCCTCTGTGCAGAGATCTATCTCTGTGTGTTGCTCCTGTTGTCAGCAGATTTAGTGACTCCAGGGAGAATGGACTCCATCCTTCTACTTTTCTGCTTTTCATATGATATTTGTGATTTTAAATGATTGGAATCACACCTCCTCTTTATTGTCATTTCATTCTGATTTTTATTTGTAATTTATTTAGCCCTGCATTTAAAAAAGCCATTTTTGCCATTTTGCTTTGCTGGATAACTCAGAGATGCTCTGTGCGTGTGTGTGTGTGTGTGTGTGTGTTTCTAGTATTGCCCTGTGACCTTTATGACTCATTTAATGAGGACTTTAAAAAAGTATTATTACTCCTACTGCATTCATTATCAGCTAGCAGTCATCAGCTTTTTGCATAAAATATTTTTTCTTTGAATACCCTCTATTTCCCCTCTGCGAGGAATTTATTCTCCCCTTGGTGCGTGGGGACAAATTATGTTCATAACAGCCATTAATGATAATGCGAAGAGTGTGTAAATCTTTGATGCGTTGAAAACCAGATGGCGCCCCGGTGGGTCCTTTTCTCTATCTTACCTTACAGATTTTGTTTGGCAGCGTGTGCTAGAGGTTGTTGAAAGTGCCTATCCTTGTATTTTCCTCTTTATTGTATGCGCATGGTGTACACACCCACACACGTGCACGCACTCACAGGTGGGGGCTTAGAAAATGAAGAGGTAAATGGAAAACTGATTTCTGACATGTGATGTTAATTTCCATAGAGAGCCTGACTCTGTGGCTGAGTCCTGGGTCTCTCCTCCGTGTCCCCCAACACCCTGGACTCCCATTGTGGCGCTTCTCACACTGGCTGAGGGCTGCCCTTTATTTGATGGTGTCCCTTTGAGGGCAGGAATGGGCTCGGCAAGTCCTCCTCCACATCTTCCATTCTGAGCACAGTGCATAGCATGTGGCGGGTCCTCAGTAAGATTTGACTCCATAAAGGAGTGAGTGAGTGAGGTCGGCCAAGACGGCAGAGTAGAAGGACCCTGAGCTCATCTCCTCTCACGGGCACACCAGAGTTACACCTATACAGAAAACCATTGACGAAAAAGACTGGAACCTACCAGGAAAGATCTTTTACAACGGAACGTATAAAAAGGAGTGAATGAGCGCATGAATGTGAAAGCAGGGTGTCTGCTAACCCTACCTTGGCAATATTCTAATGCTAAAATCAGTATCATGTGAATTACTGGATAAATATTTGTCCTTCTTTATAATGCATGGGATATAGAATAGGAAATGAAAAAATATAGAATTAGAAGTTGGAAAAAATTTTTAAAAAGAAAAAAATCAATGAAGTTCATTTTAAAAAACACATGCATTTTTGCAGAGTTGGCAGAAAAAGTAAATTTAAAATAATCAAATTACCAAACTCTTCATTGATTTCACTATGGATTAAAAAACAGATAAGATATTAATAAAATGCAGAGTTAAAAAAAAAAGACGTTGGAAAATTTGGACCTCATCCTGCTAATCAACCAGCTATATGTTGTAGGAAATTTTCCTAAAATCCCTAATCCCAGTTTTCTCACCTATAACACAGAGAGAGCAGTTTCTATCTCAGACGGTGTTGTGAGATCATGTGAGATCACATATCCCCTTTGATTCAGCAAACATTTACGGAATATTCACTCAGTGCTGGGCCCTGTGCCAAGTTCTGAGGATAAAACTCCGCCACTGTTATTCTGAAATTTATAGGCTGGGAGAAAAGTTATCCTCAAAGGCCAAAATGCACCAGAATCAAGGAGATCTTGTTAGCAATGTCTATTCTGGTGCTGTAGGTTTGGGGAGCCCCTGAGATCCCCAGAGATGTCTATGCTGCAGGTCCATGGACCACATCTTGATTAATTAAGGCTTTAGGGAGAGGTTGGCAAACAGGTCTAAATGCGGGGTGGTCAGGGCTGCTGTACTGGCATCCCAGCGTATGATGAGAGCACAAAGAGGGAGCAGTCAGTGCTGGAGACATGGGAGGAGACAGGCACAGCATCCTTGAGGTGGGTCCTCTGTGTCCTGAATTGCTGAGTTAGCTTGCCAGGCAGAAAAGTGGGAAAGGCCTTTGGTGAGAGGCACCAACAGCGACGTGGACACAGGCTGGCTCCAGCAGAAAGAGTCAGAAAAGCAGAGAGAGGAGCAGGATGGCAAGAGAGGAGGCTAGGACGCTCACCTGGGGCTGATCGGGGAGGGGTTGGTCCTGTTTGCCATGCCAGGACCTCAGGCTCAATGCTGGAGCCAGTGTGCAGTCAAGAGCTTTAGCAGAGCCATTCCATGATATGTGTAAAACTGCTTTGGAAATAGGTATATCATTTTACATAATTTGTATAACTTAGAGTGCCCTGGAATTTTTCCAGTTATAGTAAATGAGAAGACTGAGACTGTAGGTGAGAGGCAGATTTTCAGGCTCTACAGGCTTTGGAGACGAACAGCAGGAATTGAATTCTGGCCTCACTAGAATGATTTTACTTTCTAGCTATAATACCTTGAGAAGGTTTATTTGCTTTCTGGATCTTAATTTGCTCATCTATAGAGTAGAGGTAATAAAGACTCTCTCATAAGATAATTGTGAAGATGAATCATTTATTTCATTTGTTGAAACACTGTTTTTTTGGCCAAGTATGCAGTTTGGTGCTCACAGGCGGTGTTTGCTAATTTCTGATTATTAATAACGTCAATTTTGAATTTATGTAAGCTCCTGCCTAGAAATGACCTAGCGGATTTGGACAGCAGCCATGGTGATGGATTGTTGAGCGCCTTTTCCCCCCTGAGTTCTGATGCCTTCCGAGACCATCTTGGAAGCTCAGTTGGTCTTGTGGGTGGCAGGGATGACCAGGGGTCTAATTCAACAAAGTGCTGAGAGAATTTAGAGTGTTTGGTAGAGAGTTTCTTCTGAAAAGTTTGAAAATAAGAAAGGTCAAAGAAATGTTTTCTGTCTACGGAAGAGAAGATAGTGGATTGCTCTAGTAACTGCCCAAGGATTTAGTTCAACAAACTATAGTCAGTGTATTCGGGAGGGTTTTCCTGACGGAAGCAGGTCTGGGCCAGACGGCTTTCCCAGTGTTCTGCAGCACAGAGGTCGTCACATCTGGCCTCTTCCCCTAGACTCTGAGCTTCTTAAGGCAGAAACAGTTGTCTTGCTCATTTTTGGTTGCCCACTGCCTGGAGCCAGAACACAAAGTTGGCTTTTAATAGATACTTTTCCATCTTCACAGTTCTTCTCTGAGACGCACTGTGCTCACTAGGAAGGAATGACGCTGGACAAGGTGGGGTTGAAGTTCCAGTGTCCTCTCCAGTTTGTCCACTTCTGACTCTGTGCCCCGTTTTTCATATTGTTTTGAGATCCAAGTGCCCTCCTTGAACTCCGTCTGCATCCATGGATCTTGTTTCCTGTTCATTTAGGCCAATCACATTAGAATAAAGAGGACACTTCATCCTGAAGGGTTTTTGGCTGTTTGTTGTTAAGGAGATTTGTTTAATCAGGTAAGGCTCGTCATGGTCCCAGCGACTCAAGTTCGTGGTCAGTGGACCTGGTTTGGAAGAATAAAGCAAGAAGGGTTTTCACATCGGTTCTGCAAGCGCACCTTTTGTTCTGTGTTGGATTAATAATTTTGCTCCTCGAAATTGCTGTGGTGGCCTTCCTCTCTGATCACTGACCTTTCTTCCTCTCAGCGACAGTGATTGCTTTCAGCATTTTTTCTTTCCTCATTTTTTGGAGGGATGGTCTTGTCGGGAATACACCAAAACTCAAAGTGCACCCCTCTTGGATGAGAAGAATCAATGAGGCATCGAACTGCCCAGAGTCTTCCTGAGGATTTTGAAACAGAGGAAGCACCTGCCTATGATATTCTATTAAATCCAGATGTCATTGGGTCTTTTAACCTTCTGGAAGTTCCTTGAGTATTGTTTAAGTAGAAATAAACTCTGACTTCTTAAAAAAGAGAAAGAGAATGGAGACCTTGTCTCCTCCCTAGCTCCCCAGCCCAGGCCCCCAGCGCTGTCTCTGAGTCCCAGCCTGGGGAATGGGGACAGCTGGTCTCTGCTGTGCCTGGCGGGTGTGGTTTTCCTGGGAGGACATCTCCACCTGTCCCTGAAGGAGAGGCACTGAATGCTCCTGCAGCCTTCAACTTGATCTCTCCCTCGCTGCTAACTCTTACTGAGACTTCCAGCACCTGCCTGTTGTCATCTCCTTGGATGCTGTGTGTGATGGTCTGATAGGCTGGGCCTTATCTCAGCACCATGGCAACATCTCCCCCATGGGGGGGCGCTGGTTCCAGGCTCTGGCCCCTCCTAGTCTCTTTTGTCCAATTAAACTTGAGTGGACGAAGACCAAAAGCATGATTGCATTAAATGAATAGGGATTTTATAGAATGGAATGTTTCATAGAATGTGCCTCATTTCCAAAAAGGATTTTCAGAAGATCAACTTTGCTTCAATATCTACAAAAAAAGTGGTATTTAGAGATTAGAAAACATCATTTAAGAAAGTAGCAGGTTCTTCCCTTCCTGCAATAGGGTATCCTGCCTAGTACAGGGGAGAAAGTTAGATCAGGGGTGCTCTCAGAGGTATTTCTACGTTAGTTCCAGCCAGATATTCCCTGGCTTAACTTGATATGCCAGCATACAACTTTAGCAAAACTTGTTTCGGACCTGTTTTATGATTAAATTTATTGTGGGTCATACTATGACATTATCATCCCACCGTCTAATAAACAGAGGACTTTGAAACAAGCGCTGTTGGTGAAAATCAAGTATTTCAGCATCATGAATGCTGAATGATGAAAAAAAAAAAGAGCATTACACAGCTAAGCGGTAATTTCCAATCACTCATTTGAAAGTGTTTTTGAGCTTTCTTGGGGATGATGGAGAAAGGGAAATAGGGAAATGAACATTTTATCTGCCATATTCTAGTCACTGCATGGACAATGTCGCATTCAGTCTTTACAACCTTCAGTGAGGCAGGAATTACTATCCTGTTTTTTCATCTAGATGTGGAGGTTAAGTAACTTGTCTCAGGCCCCACAGCTTATCTGCAAAGCCTATGATTGATCTGTTCTGTGTAAGAACAGTATTTTAATATTCACCATAGTATTTTGATTAGCCTGCCTATGTGGCATAGATCGTTCTCATTAATTGCAAATTCTAACTAATAGAAGGTCAAGAAAATACTCGATTTTTCACCTTTGTTAAAAATCTCTCAAAATTATATTGGCGTCCTTTGCTATCTTTGTACGTATATTCTGCATGATTTAATACGTAAAAGATTTCGTTACTGGTCTTGCATTTCTTTGAGTTCATTAATGTGAACATCAGTTTCAAAAACGGATGTTTTATAAAGTCGCTAGAGTGCAGTGCTAAGTTAGTCTCAGCCACTCATTTAATAGATGAAGAAACAGGGACCCAGAGGAGTCAAAAGACCTTTCTCAGGGTCACTGTGTCTCTTTTTAGAGGCAAAATGTGCGTGTGATTACAAAAATCTTTTCTGAATATAATATATGCCTGAAAGTAGCTATTGCGTGTGTCCCGATATCGACGTATTTCTTCCCTTCCCTTTACAGCATAAGGGGAAAAAATGGTTTGCATAACAGAGAGCTTTGTTTTTCAAGGTTTTGTTGTATTCAGAAATTACCCTTCATTTATCTGATTCTGCCAAATAGGCCAGACAGGCAAGGGTGAGAACAGAAAGGAATGGTAAGTCTGGATCCTGACTTGAACTGAATTAAACATAGTCGTGGTTGTCAGTTTCCTGAATAGGAGTGAAGTAACTGATGCTGTATCGTGAGACTGAATTTTAAAATTTTGAAGGTGTCAAGAGCGCTCTTTCTGCCACGGAAAACTTTTCATTTCTGATAATGGAGCAAAGGCATTTATTTGACCCATATCTGGATTTGGCCCTTGACTAGAAAGCTAAGTTTCCTCAGAACAGTTCCTCCCTCCTCTGTTACCCCAGGACCCATAGCATGTTACATTTAACACATGAAGCATAGTGCTGGGCATATGAGAGATGCAGAGATTCATTTGCGATGCTGTCAAAGAATTTACAATCTTCCCGCCTTCAACTAAGTATAAATTAAACTGTAATGAAAAAGCTACCATAATAGAGGCACCTGAGAGATGTGCAGAGGAAAGGACAAATCCACCCACGGCACTAGGAAGGAGGTATGAGTGGAGGGGAGGGCTGTGTGCCTGTTGGAGAAGAGAGCCATAGTGTTGTCAGTAGTGGATCAATTGGTTGGTTGTTGAATAGGCATAAGGATGAGGGGAAGAAAATAACACATCAAAGGCACAGAGATGTGAAAGAGCTTGGTCTGTTTGGGTGATCATCCTAGCTTGATGTGACTAAAGATGTGTGGTCAGATGCTGCAGGAAGTAATTAAAAGGGAAGATTGAGAGCAGTTGATGAAGCATCTCGAATCCCATGCTAAGCTGTTGAGAACATTCTGTAGGCAACTGGGAGCCACTGAATGGGATTCTCCATCTGAAATGGGGGATGATAGATCCTGACATGCATTTTAGTAAAATAACTATTTCTATTCAGTAAGAAAAAATTACTTAAGTGACTAAGGAATGTATTTAAAGAAACAAAAGAATGAGGAGGAAAGGAGAGCTTTTAGAAGACAAATGATGGAGACCTTTACTAGTAAAATCCAGGGAGAAAAGAAAAGCAGATAGATTTGAGACCCACTTTTGTCTTGAAGCTGCAAGACAAAGGGACTGATTATGGGAAGTACCAGAGAGGCAGAGGTCAAAGTGCATTGAATAATCAGGAGTGACGTTGGTAACTGAGAAAGCACAAGGGAAGGAAAAGAGAATGATACAGAAAGAAATCCAAAGAGCAACTTGGAAAGGTAGGTGATTGTGTCAGTTAGCTTTTACTGTGTAACAAACCATCCCCAAATTTCATGGCAAAACAACAGTCATGTATTAATGATGCTCATGAATTTATGTGTCGACAGGGCAGTTTATCAGGCCTGGGCGGCCTGGGATAATCCTCACCTGCTCTCACTCATGTGTCTGCAGTCTGCAGACAGATGGGCTAATAGCTGGTGTAGGGTGCTGTCAGCCCGCTCTTCTGTTTCTCATCATCCAGCAGGTTAGCTCAGGCTAGTCTCCATGACAGCAGGGTGGGATGCTAAGGCATGGCTGGCCTTTTGAGATCTAGTCTCATTGCTGGCATAGTATCAGTTCCACTGCATCCCTTTGGCTAAAGCAAGTCACAAGGGAAGTCTGACTTCAAGGGGTTAAGCTGTGAATTTTCATTTTAAGGAATATAGGTATAGGGAGGGGTAAAGAATGGGGCTATTATTTTAATCAGTATACGACAATGATTCATAGTTATTAAGTGATTATCAAAACAACTTCTAAGTTGTTTTAAAATTGTATTTTATTAATTATATTCATTTGCTTTCCAAGGAAGGTTAAAATGAATGATTTTCCAATGTGAACATTAAAGTATTGGTATCTATGTACATTTCTCACTTTGTTGGAGTTAGAGGACTATGACTCTGGTTTCCCTTTGCTTGATTCTTGATGCTTTGCATTTCTGCCTTTGACTCCATTCAAAGGCATTAATAACATTTTCCTCTTTTATTGAGAATGACCCACAGAAAAATAATAGTTAAGCATACAACCGAGCCTGCAAAGTGTCAACCCCACTCTTGGTCACCACCTCCCAGGAAGCCCCTGTGAAATAAAAAAAAAAAGACTTGAGTGAATAAGTGCTTGTGTCCTCATTGTCTCAGGAAGCCCTTCATTTCACAGGCTTCAATAATGCACGGGCTGCTTTGCAAAATGCCACCAGTTGGCAAGGTGTGCTTTGTCTCTGTAATTCTTTTGTATTGTTCTTATTAATGATGTTTTGCTAGCCCCATGCTGAGCCATTAAATAACTTTCCCAGAAAGGGCCACCCTCCGTGAAGATATTAAGCCTATCCAGTGGACTTGAATATATCCCTTCTGAAGTGGGATCTTGACGTAAAATAGACACTTGGGAAGCAATTATTATTAATTGTGGGCCCTTTCAGCACAGTTTTTGATCCTTGCATGCACCAGTACTTGCTGCTACTGTTCATGTCGGTGACAGTGGGATGGCCCAACGGTGGTTTCAATGCCATTAAGAACAAAGGGGCTTTTTGCAAAATACTCAGTTTACCAATTACTGTCACAATCATAGCCTTTGAATGTGCCTGCGTGTGTTCCTCTCAGTTAATGGAGTCTCCTTTTATTAATACGGGGCCCTGTCTCTGTGACAGGCTTCAGGGGAGCATGTTTAAGCTGGCTTGTTGGGGTTGGGTTACTCATGTGTACATGTTGTTTTAATCAAAAATCCTTGTGAATGAGATAATCACATACTGTTTCTGATGCATGAAGGGAATGGTACCTAGCACAGAAGGGCCTAATTTTTAAAATTTTATATTCTAATAAACTTTTTCTGATGTTTGGATTACTTCTTTGTCCAA
The DNA here is from genome assembly GCF_048564905.1 of Vicugna pacos. Taxonomy (NCBI): domain Eukaryota; kingdom Metazoa; phylum Chordata; class Mammalia; order Artiodactyla; family Camelidae; genus Vicugna; species Vicugna pacos. The sequence continues at coordinate 12,114,563 of NC_133000.1, read as the reverse complement.
TAAAAAGCTCAAGTCAACTATATTTAGCTTATTCACCACCAAATTAAGGAAGTTAGCCAAGATATTCTGAGTCATTATTAAGTGGGAACTTTTTAGGGACAAAGGACTATCATTATGTCAGTAACTGAGAATTTAAACATATGAAAGTGTTATGTTTTATCCATGACTTAAGCCAATTCTTTAATGTGTTAAAACTTGACTCTAGGGAATGGAGTGAGGGAGAGACTGGGGTGAAAAAGAAGATGCCAGAATTAAAAAGCAAGTCTCCCCTTAGGGAAAAAAAAATATCAAGGAAAACTTAAATAAATGGAGAGAAAAAATGTGTTCTTCATTGGAAGACTCAGTATTGTAAAGATGGCATTTCTCCCCCAGTTGATCTGCAGATCTGGTGCATTCTGAATCAGAATTCCACAGCTGGACTTTTTGTAGATATTGACACGTTGATTGAAAAATTTAAGTGAGAAGGTGATGGAACTAGAAGAGCCAAAACAGTTTTGAAAAGGAAGAAGAAGATTGGAAGATTTTAAGCTTAACAGGAAATCTGCATTAATTAAGGCCACATGGTATCGGTGAAAAGAGAGAGACTGAGATCAATGGAACAGACTAGAGAGCCCAAAACTAGACTGACGTAAATGTGACAGAGAAAATGACAACAGTTAGAGTAAAAGGTCAGAAACAGATGAATCTAGGTACTTGGTATATAGATGTTCTTATTCTCTAAGATTTTCTGTGTATTTGACGTTTTTCAAGATTTTAAAAAGTTCTGCTTCCCTAGTAGACAAATTTAACATACTTGAAGAAAATTTCCAAAAATGAAACAATTCCGTTTTGGAACATTCCTCTTAAATAGGCAATTAAATTTCCCTCTGCACATGCTTTTCAAGAATGTAAATAAAAGCCCATTGTTAACATAAAAAGTACATGTAAACTGAATTTATCTTATTCCTAAAACCATAATAAAATAGACTCAGAGGTAGTTAATACGTTTATGATTGTGACTAGAAATGCGTACTCCTGCATTACCCTTATATTTATTCAAAACAAATGTTTAAAAAGTGGAATGAAACCACTTCAGTTTAAAAACGTAGTGACAAGCCCTATCTTCACAGGTGTCACATTTGTGACAGACCACTGATGATATGGTATCTGTGGGAAGGCACTCTCACTCCAATATACAAACTAAAAACCATAAAGCTAATGACTATTTTTCTGATAGGAGATATGGTTAGACTTAAAAAAATTTTAATGTCAGGATTACTGAGGTATTATTTACTTGTAGTAAAATTCGTCCTGCTTGGTTGACTGCTGTGTGAGTTTTGACAGACATTCAAAACCTTCTGTAACCTGTGTAACCTCTACGACAGTCAAGAGACACAACAGTTCATCACCTCCCCCAAAGTTCCCTCAAGCCCTTTGCAGAGGGCTCCTCCACCCACCGCAGCCCCTGACAGCCAATGATCTGTTTTCTGTGCCTATAGTTTTTTGCCTTCTGTAGAATATCATATAAATGCGATCACACAATAAGTAACTTAAAAAAATGAAGCTTTATTGAGATAAAATTCACATATCATGCAATTTATCCATTTAAAGCATGCGATTCAGTGGTTTTAAGAATATTCACAAGGTCGTGCAACCATCATCACAGTCAATTTTTGAACATTTCATTCTGGTTATTCCAAAAAGAAACCCAATGCCCACTAGTAGTCACTCGCCGTTACCCCTCAGCCTTCCCAGTCCTGGAGAACCACTAATCTGCTTTCTGTGTCTAATGAGCCTTTTGAGTCTGGCTTCTTTGATTTGACAGAAGCATTTGCAATTCCATGTTGATCCATGAGATCCATGTTGTTGTATATGACAATACCCTGTTTCCTCTTCTTGCTGAGTAGTGTGCCATTGTATTACATATGGTAGCTGAAGGAATTTGTTTTCTTTTCTTTTCAGTTCTTAGTGATTGTGAATAGAGCTATTATAAACATTTGCCTTAAAGTTTTATGTGAACATTAAATTTTCATTTCTGTTGAATACATGACTAGGAATCAGATTGCTGCGTTGTATAGTATGTGTGTGTCTAACTTTACAAGCCAAACCGTTTTCCAAAGTGATGGTACCATTTTGCATCTCTCCCAGGAGTATATGAGAGTTCCAGTTGTTCTACAATCTTGTCAATAATTTATATGCTCTGTCTTTCTAATTTTAGCTATTCTTATATGTGTGTGGTGGTATCTTATTTGTGGTTTGTGTATCTAAGAAATCTTTGCCTATGTTTTTTTTTTCTAGAAGTCTAATTGTCTCAGATTTTGCACTTTGGGCTGTTGTGGATGTTAAAGGATTTTTTGTTTGTTTTTCGTATGCACATACAATTATTCCAACAACATTTGCTGTAAAGACTATCTTTTCCCCACTGAATTGCCTTTGCACTTTGGTTGAAAAACCAGTGGACCCTATGTGCCATACAATTTGCATTTTCCTGTTGATCAGTGAGCATTGTTTCATACGCCTGCTTGCCATCTATATATTTTCTTTGAGGATGCATCTCTTCAGAATCTTTGTTCATTTTGTAATAAGATTGTTTTAGTAGGATTACGTTTTGAGAGTTTCTCATAAATGCTGGATAAAAGTTTTTTTTTTTTTATCAGATATGTATCTTGCAAATATTTCCTCAGTCAGTGACCTGCCTTTTCATTTTCTTCTGAACAGTGGTTTTCAAAGAGCAGGAGTTTTTGATTTTAATGAAGTCTGATTTATCAGTGTCCACCTGTATGAATAGTGCTTTTGATGCTTTCCAGCTGGCTCTTGCATACTCGTGGCATACAGTCATCTTTTTCAAGCATTTCTTTGTTTTCTGGTATAAAAAAAAGTCCCAAGTTCTACCTTGACTTTTCCTGCCCGCCCTGGAATCACACATTTCCAACTCCTTTTGCGGAGACATCGTGTTAGGAAGGCAGAATTTTGATCATTTAGAAGATCTCTTCCCTCCTCTAAACATACACTACAGATTTTATGAGTCATTCTGCATAACCATTTTAGGCCTTAATTTTATTCTGAAGTTAGGGATATGACTTTCCAACCAAGAACTGATAAGCAAAAAAGTTTGGTGGTGACTGTGAATTGGTCCCGAGATGTCCTGTGCCTGGCCCACCTCAGTTGCTAACCACGTGGAGATGTGTTGTCATCCACACAGTGGGAATACAACAGAAAAGATCACTAGTACTTTGTGCATTTGACAGTTATGCAGATGGCCCTTTAATTGGAGATTCTACTCTTACTGGTAGAATCTATTGTCTTTCAAAGATTTTCCCTGACATTATCAGGGAAATGACAGAATGACATTAATCAACAAACATAAAGGGACACAGCCTTTGATTCCTAAATTTTCCCATGGCTTTGCCATTGAGGAGCAATTTTTGCTTCAAATTCCCAATATATATTCTGTTTTTAAATCCTTCATGGTGAGTAATTTTCCAGGTAATGTTTCTATAATATTCTGTTTAATTTAATTACCTAGATGTACTCTTTGGAAGAAATCTTTTGTAATACTTCACGACTATTACCTAGCCTTTCTTATCTGGCCTTGATAATTGTTTTATCTGTGAGATAAGACCTTTAAATGTTGCTGATTTTCTGCGGATGGGGTAGAATGGGGTGAGGGTGGGTGTATGTAGACCTGTTTTATTCTGAAACGAAAATGGCGTAAGTTTGCATCTAAGGTAGAGCATTCATTGCATACTGTTCCCTATTTCGGGGCATTTCAGCTTCACTTAACCTATTGATTCTGACAAATGAAATCACTAATTTACATCAGAATGACGCTTCATTCTTAACAATGTTAGAAAACAAAGGAAGGAGTAAAGATTGAAAAAAGAGCTTGGAAACATTAGGTATATTCTTTGATTCATAAACATTTATGATTTCAAAACTGGCTGAACCTTTTGTCCGTGGATTTATTTCAGGTTTAGCAGCATCCAGTAGAGAAGTGTCATTTCTCAGAAGCTGATGCAGGTCAGGAAAGAGATAATCCCCAAATAGCTAGACAGACGTTTGACAATTTAAAGTTCTTTGGAAGGAGTGTAATTTTATTATATCCCATTAAAACAGTTTTTTTTCAACTTGGTTAAGAAAGTATTTTCCAATGGGAGCCTGTTTTATAGACGGACACAACTATTTTATAATTACGATATTAATTGCTAACCAAAAAAACTCCCACACTGGGTAGAAAACTTATTATATTAAGTAGATTACATATATCCCTGATGACTTTATTTCCCATCAAAAAATCCTTTCTGCTGGGTTAAGGCAGAGATAAACCTCCCCTCCTCTCGACAAATTTACATAAATTTCAGGGCACAAATTATTGTAGAAATACAATGGTGTTTCTAATAATGTATGTGTTACGTCCTGGGTGGATACAGTATTCAAAAGCAGATATTTTAAAAAATAAATAACATGTTTCTACAAACCGCTTTCTAACAAGACTTAACAGGAGTAATTTCTTTTTTATATTGTTTCTGTTCAATTTAAATTAAGAATCCCCGAATAATACATAGAATTAATTAGAAGAATCTTTGTGGTATTTTTTCACAAGTCCTACTTCACTGCCCAGTTTGAACCATAAAGTATGTTACCGTGAGAAATGTGGTTCTATATATATCTCTGTATTTTATTTCAGCTTCTTTTATGACCTTGAAACTTGGCAGGGGTTTCATTCCTCCACCCTTCCCCCCACCTCCCATTTTCAAAGAATTTATAGGCTATCTTATCTAACTCTGTGGGGTTTTCTTCCCTAAAAATTTAAATCATGATTTAGATTTCTTTTTATTAATAGGGAATCTATGTAACATAAATTTTCTCTCCATTTTTACTCACCATTTCTACAGAACTCTTTTAGGTACTAAGTCTATTCAAATTTCATGACACATCATATTCCATAAAGGTTTATGACCTGCAGTTTTGATGGTAGAGCACTAAACTGAATAGACCGAAGCTTGCCATTATAGGTAAACTTTTAATAGGCAGTCGAACCAATGGTGCAATTGAATTAATCCTCTAAATATTTTACCTTGAGTTCTATATTTCTAGAGTCATCTTGAAGGGAAATCTGAGTTTATGGGGATCATTCTTGAAGGATCTCTCTTTCATGAGCATCCAGACAAGTAGAGACTAATCTAATGGACTCTGTGCCTGCTTTGGTAAGAGATGCTGACCTCGTCTGTGCTGTGTGCAAGTTAATGGAATCTAGTTTTCCAAGCGACTTATCCACTGACAGCAGTCATCCCAGACCCACTGGGAGCCTGTGTTTACTCTTTCAGACCACTGGGCATGTGCATCATATTGTGCAGGAAAATACTGATTTGCTCAGTAGCCAGTGTCCTGAGGACCTAAAAGAATGAACTGGGTCCCGGTGGTGTGATGAGGTAAAGGGTCCCAGAGGTGTAGTGAGGTGAAGTGGAATGACTTCTCCACCTGTTTTCAAAAGCTGAGCACATGCTAATCAGTTCCAGAGCCAGAGATCCCTGGTGCCTCTGGGACAGAAGAGTCGTCTCAGAGTTTAGGTTTCTTCTGACATGGTTGTTTCGCTCTACAGGCACAGTGGTTTGGTTTTGTTTTTAAACACAATTTCTGAGTCACATGCTGGAGAAGACTAGCTGTGTAGGAAAACCCTTGCCAGATATCATGGATCTCAAAGTGAAAAGGAACCATTGGCTCTTCCAAATGCAAAGGGAAAAAGGATTAAAGTGATGCCATGTTGTATATTGTGGCCCAGGATGTATTTGCATTGAGCCCAGCATCTATTTTTTTAAATGAAGGAGGAGATCAGAGGTCAGCAAACAATGGCCCCTAGGCAGCTTGTCTTTGTAAATAAAGTTTTATTGACACACAGCCATGTACATTCATTTATGCACTGTCTCTGGCCGCTTTTGTGCTACAACAGTAAAGTTGAGTAAATGCAGCTGAGCCCCTATACTATGAGAAGCCTGAGATATTTACTGTCTTGCCCTTTACAGAAAAAGTTGGCCAATCCCTGAGACAGACCTATCACCCTACGGTAGAGGAATAAATCACATTCTATACAGAGTGAGTTTAGTGTAAGTTACACATATCCTCACATTCCACCTCTCATTTCTTCAGTGGATACCTTAAAAAAATAGTATTTTCTACATTACCAAATTAAAATTATTATGGATAACAAAACTGATAGTAATTCCTTAATCTAATTTGATACCAGTTCATATATGAATTTCTGAATTGTTTCCAAAGTACCATGCACAACTGGTTTGTCCTTGCCAGGAGCCAATCTAGGGCTGTGCCTTACATCTGATATTTGTGTCTCTAAGGTCTCCTTTACTCAAGGAGAGTAATGTCTCTTTTTCCATGACATTGGCTTCCTGGAAAGGCCACGCCATTTGTCCTGTAGAATGGCTCACCCTCCACCGTGTATCTGATTGCTTTCAACGGGTGTCACCTCGTATGTTCCTCTGGGGTTTACCCTAAACTGGAAGTTAGGGCTCAACCGAATTCAGGTTAAACATGGTTGTCCAGAATCCTGAGAAGTGACGCTCAAACATGCATCAAATCTCAAGATTTGTGCCACCATTGGTGACACTAAGATGGACTGTCAGCCTAGTCAACACGTTATTTGAAAAACAGGGAAAATCGCATGGCATCCAAGAAGTGAAACCATCGACCAAGAAGCAAAGGGTTAAAAATGGAAGTTGCAACCCAACATTGATTTTCTGCTTTCTGGACTATTCCAGGCTGCCCCTCAGCATGGTAACGTGACCTTGACTCTCCGTTGCTTTTCCAAGTGGCTTTGCCCTAGATTGTCTTCGGATGCAGTGAGATTCTGTAGCAGTGGTTGAGTAGAATGGGCCAGACCTATGTCCTGATAACTGTGTCTTGTTTGGGTTCCTAGTTGTTGCAGGTTTTACTCTTAATTGTTTCCCTTTGTTTTTAAGTGAAGTAACATGGGGAAAAAACCAACCAGGTGATGAGAGATTGTAAAGATTGATACTGAGATGTGGAAGAAAAAGAAAGAAGTTGTGATTCAAACTGAAACAGCGAAACCCAAGCTGTAAGTTCATAATTGCATTTAAATAATTATAACCATTGAAACATTTGAATGCCATTTTCAAGCACTAAAATTTCTTTGCATGAACATTGTAGAGGCTCCTTCTCTGGCATGAAATAAACTGGATGTGTAAGACTCAGTCTCCGTGAGGCAGACACGGGCTGGAACCTGCAAACTTAGAAGATGGACTTTCACTGTGTTGGTCCAAGTTTTCTATTTTTGCCTTGTAACTGATTTCCCTTGTCCGTAAACTTGTGTTTTACAGCCCAAGTCTAGCTTCTTGTGCTAAAGCTCCATAGAATTGTTTTGTGTGTGTGTTTAGGACCGTGAACTTAGAGCCACCAGTGGCCTAACCTGTCCCATTATTTTCAGACAGCAAGGCATTGATATACCTTGCAAGAAAGGGATAGAGTGGGAGGCTGGGAGGCACTGCCAACAGAGAACAGTGAATAAACTTTAAAGCTCCCCGCAGGGCTCAGAGGGCTCCCATCAGTAGGGAGACAGTTAATCAAAATGACAGGTGCAGAGGTACAAGCCTGTCAGAGGGACCAGCCTTGTAATGACCTCAGGGGAGCCTCTGAGCGTCTCTTGGATGTATTAGAACAGGTATAGAGAAGGAATTGCTAAGGTTCAGGAGTTGAAAAATAAATTCTGCTTCATTGTTTTAGGAAAAGCGACTGCCCTTCACACCCACGAAGTCTTAAATAGACAAAAGGTAAATTTGAACTGGATTCATTGCTGACCGATTCACTTTTATATGAGTGTACGTAGAACTCTACCTACATTCTGGTGGCCAGACATGCAAGAGATCCAGGTTGCGGGAAACCCCAGTGAGAGATAGAGGAGGAGGGGCAGGGAAGGGTGGAGAGGGCGCCCCGGCTGGGCTGGAGGTCTGACACCTGTGAAATGAGAGAGGAAGGAGGAAGACGTGAGTGGGAAGAGCATCAGACCTCGGTGCGGTTCTGAGATCTCAGCCAGGCCAGCGGGGGGCTCTGAGCATGGACTGCCCATCGGGAGAGTCCCTCGTGGGGTAAGAGTGGCGACACTTGGCATTATCCTCACAACGCTCACTTGTTGGCCGGGGCAACCGGGGGTGGGGGGGAGGGGGAGGCGTGGCTCTGGCTTGAGCGCAGGGGCCTGAAGGTGTGGTGACCTGGTGACCTGGTGACTGGCGGCCACTCCACTGGCCCTGCTCCCCTCTGAGCAGTGCAACCCTGTCACTTCTGCCTAGCTTCTATCTTGGTTTCCGTGCCCTGGTAACAATCGTTTGGTTGCATAATTAAAAGATAATGACACTTTGCAATGTATATCTCTTCAGCATTTTAGAGATTGCGGCTGTGTTTTCGTAGCAAGTTTACTACTTGCCGCTTGTGAGCTTAGGGCTGTGACCTGACAAACAGGTAGATCTTTCCCACCTCAACCGTGAAAAAGACACTTCATGCATAAAAAGAGTGATGAGATTGCCTTGTCTCATTTTTGCTTTCCTAACAGTGTCAACTAGAGGCCTGAAGTCAGTAATCAATTAATGCTTTGTGAATGGTGGAGTAAGTTTATTCTGATCTCTGCTTACTTGAGTCATTTATTTAGAATGCTGGTGGTCTCTGCTTAACCCTGTGCCGCTTCTTTCTTATGTCCAAAGTGTAATTATTTATTCCCTGTAATAACAACGAATGGGGGATTATGACTCTCAAAGGAAGAGATAAAATCCCAGCGGAAGGAAGGCATGTTTGTTTCTAACAAAGCTTCAATTTAATTTCTTATTTGCTTCAATTTAGCTATAAAATTTAGCAGCACACATATCTATGTAAGGCAACTTTAACCAAATAAAAATGGATGACTAGAAAAACAATGTGTACCCTATTCTTGAATTCACTGATTAAGTGCCCGAAGTTTCCTTTTAGTGACAAAATGACTTTGTTTCCTTATTAATATAGCTAAAAGATACCTAATCTTCTGTTCTTTTGTACATTTATCCTTTTTTTTCTTTTTTTAACATTTTTTATTGATTTATAATCACTTTACAATGTTGTGTCAAATTCCAGCGTTCAGCACAATTTTTCATTCATGGACATATACACATTCATTGTCACATTTTTTTCTCTGTGAGTTATCATAACATTTTGTGTATATTTCCCTGTGCTATACAGTGTAATCTTGTTTATCTGTTCTACAATTTTGAAATCCCAGTCTACCCCTTCCCACCCTCCACCCCCCTGGCAACCACAAGTCTGTATTCTCTGTGTATGAGTCTATTTCTGTCCTGTATTTATGCTTTGTTTTTGTTTGTTTTTGTTTTTGTTTTTGTTTTTTAGATTCCACATATGAGCGATCTCATATGGTATTTTTCCTTCTCTTTCTGGCTTACTTCACTTAGAATGACATTCTCCAGGAGCATCCATGTTGCTGCAAATGGCGCTATGTTGTTGGTTTTTATGGCTGAGTAGTATTCCAGTGTATAAATATACCACCTCTTCTTTATCCAGTCACCTGTTGATGGACGTTTAGGCTGTTTCCATGTTTTGGCTATTGTAAATAGTGCTGCTATGAACATTGGGGTGCAGGTGTCATCCTGAAGTAGGGTTCCTTCTGGATACAAGCCCAGGAGTGGGATTCCTGGGTCATATGAACTTTTATTTAAATTTCTGCCACCAAGAGATCTGTTCTTGTTTTCACAGTGCCAGCCAAATCTTAAAAGGCACACCAGTGACCCGCTCAGCCACTTTGCTTTGCTGAGCTCCCATCAAAAAGAAGGGACAGAGGAAGGAGGTCTATAGAATGTAGTGAGTGATGGTGGTCGTGTTATGGGTTGAACTGTGTCCTCCAAAAGCCTATGTTGAAGTCCTAACCCCAGGCACCTGTGAATGTGACCTTGTTTGGAAATAGTGGTTTTATAGATGTAATCAAGTTAAGAGGAGCTCATATTGGACTAGGGTGGGCCCTAATTCAATACGACCTTGTGAGGAGAGGGAAATTTGGACAGAGACAAACCCAGAAAATGCCATGTGGCCACAGAGGCGGAGATTAATCATGCTGTCACAAACCAAGAGATGCCTGGGGCTGCCAGAAGCTGGAGGAGGCAAAGGAAGACCCTCCCCTCGAGATCTGGCAGAGAGCATGGCCCTGCCAACACCTTGATTTCAGATTTCTAGGCTTCAGAACAGTGAGAGACAAACTTTTGTGGTTTTATGACACTCAGTTTTCAGTACTTTATGACAGCCCTATGAAAATAATATAGGTAGTGTTTTAAATGGCAAGAGCGTGAAGATTGCACAGGTATCAATGGAAGAAATATATAATTATTGATGTTAATTTATTTGGATTAGTGATGCGTGGGTATGGTCCACGCTTACAAAGGCGTAAAAGTGCAGATGTAAAAGCATCTCTTTCTACGTTTGCCCACACCTGCCTAGGTCTCCTCCAGAAGACATCCCTGTTAACACTTTCTTGGGTATCGCTCAAAAAGTATGTAATGCATTTGCAAGCGTGTAAGAATATCTCCTTTCCTTTCGCATCTCCTTTCAACAAATGACAGCATGCTATTTATACATTTTGAACCCTGAGTTTTTTATTTACAATATCTCTTGGAGATCGTTGCATATTAACACTCTTATAGAGCTACTCTGTCATAAGTAATATTTAAAACTGACTTGTACAGAATTCTGTTTCTGAAACCCAATAATTGTTTCCATTGCTATTATTATGTGAGTGTACCACACAATCATGGGTGGAGCACTTAATACTACATCTTTCAAAAACGACTGTGTTCTAGGCACGGTGCAAAGTGGTTTCCAGATTCCACTTAATCTGCTCTTGAGTAAGAGCGGGAGGATTAACAAGAAGGCTTCCATTTCCTTGGCCTAAAGAACATTAAAAAAATGTTTACCATTGGAACAGGATCAAGTTTCGTTTGTGCTGCAGGCTCCTGAAAAGAATGAAAAATGGAAATTTTCACAGGTAGTTCTGATGCCTGCCAAACTGCCTCAAGGTTAGTTTTATGTTAAAATCCTTATCTCTTGTCTTTGACTTGTCAGTACCAAAAAAAACATTGTCTTTGGTGCTGTAAATCTAATTGTGTGTGTGTGTGTGTGTGTAGAGCGTATGCAAAGCAAAGCATGGTTTTGACTTTTCGGAATGTTCTTAACTAGCATAAAAAAGGGTGCTTATGTATTTTATACTGAGGATGTGATCCAATTACATGTGCTGCCCAGCATGCCGGCCTAAAATGATTGTGACTGTGACTGTCACCTGAAGTTCAAATATGGATTGTTCCTCGGGAACTTGACAGCTGGGAAATGGAAGAATGAGGAATGTTGTCTGTGGCCGCAGAGAAGTGGGGAGGTGTCTGTGGCATCGTTGTCCGGTTTCAGACTTGGAAATGTACAAGACCACTTGTCTTCTTGTTTGCTGTAGAAATGGGGTAAATAACACTGTACTTTCAAAAAGCACAGTAAAGCCCCTTATCCAGCGGAATATGTTCCAAGCCCCACAGTGGGTACCTTAACACCACGGCAAGTACCGAACCACATGTGTACTACGTTTTGTCCCACACACACACGCCTGTGATAAAGTTTAGTTTATGAATATCTGAATTGCCAGCAAGACTACTTTTGCACCTTGGGGCCATTATTTAGTAAAGTAAGGGTAACCTGAGCACATGAAGCAGTGCCACACCGGGACAGTCAATCTGATAACGCAGACCGATGCAAAGTGTCTAACAGGCGGGATACGCTGGACAGAGATGATTCATGTCCTGGGTGGGATGGAGCTGGATGGCCCGAGAGTTCATCACGCTACTCAGAACGACACGCGATTTAACACACGTGAGTTGTTTATGTCTGGAATGTTACATTTGATATTTTCTGACCTTGGTTTACCCAGGAGGTGGACAACAGAAATCGCAGAAAGTGAACCTTCGAATAGGAGGGGACTACCGCACACCCACAATCTCCATTTTTGCCATGGACTTTGACAATAGGGAGGGCTCCCTTATTTTAATTGGTTACGTCTTTATCAGGGCTCTGTAACGCTGGTTTTCCATCAGCACCCCAGGTCAGGGGTATCTGCCAGCTTCCTTTGCAGCTCGTTTGGCAGGTAACCAAATTCTGGTCAATGGGAGGTAGATGGCAGTGATGTGGGGTGATGTGGGGCGATGTGGGGTACTCCAGGTCAGGACCCTGCAAGGAATGGGTGTGCATCGTTCCTTTTCTGTTTGCTTTGCTGCTGTTCAGATGTACATGTGATGGCGATGGAGCTCTCACCTTCTGCTCAAGAGGGAAGCCATGTGTAGAGGTTGGCAGAACCACTCTGCCACCATGGAATGTTCTCCAGGGAGAAATAAACCAGTGTCTTGTTTAAACTCCTATTGAGGGGGTGCTCTTTGTTTCAGCAGCCTAGATTGTGCTCTAACTAATTAATACATCCATATGCCCAAATGTTAGTAGGGAACTAGACCACCTACATCTTTGAACTACCTTCTGGAATCGAATATGAACATACAAATTACTAGTCTCTGAGCAGCCTAAATTCCCAAGATGACAATTCTTCTGTTTCCTTTATTTAATTTTGTGTTTTAGAGATGTTTATAGCATGAGATGAGAGTAGCTAGTATCAGGTTGATTATAGCAGTATTTTCCAAGCTACTTTTCAGGAAACTTGTATTAATGGGTTATAGATTCAGTACCCAATGCCAACATCATGGAGGGGCTCCCCCACACCAAGAAGCAATTTTGTGACACCAGTTGGGTGTCCTGTTATTCAACTTGATTCTGACATTCTCTACCCAGAGATAGCATCAGAGTCCACAGTTTAAGGGCTCAGTCCCACAAGACTGCCCTCCACTTCAGATGCAAATCACAAGCCTAGGTTGTTACCTGTGCTTCTGACCTACTGGCCGTAAATCAGAGGTTCCTATGACCCCTCCTACCCCCATCCTTGGATTTGATTAATTTGCTAACAGAACTCAGGAAACCTGTTTACTCATTAGGTTACCAATTTTTTACAAAGAATTATTAAGAGATACAAATATATTAAAGGATATGAATCAGTCAGATGAAGAGATACATAGAGCAAGGAGGTCCAACAGAAGAGGTTCCATCCTGGTGGAGTTTGGTGCCTGGCAGGGTGGCACATGGGGTGTTCTAGTTCCCCAAACTGGAAGCTCTCTGAACTCCCTCCTCTAGGGTTTTTCTGGAGGCTTCATTACATAGGCATGATTGGTTAAATCGCTGGTCACTGGTGATTGATTCTACCTCCAGCCCCTTTCCCCTCCCCCCAAATCAGGGGGGTTACTGAAAGTTCCATCCCTCTAGTCAAGGCTGGGTTTCCCTGACAACCAGCCTCATCCTTAGGGGCTTTCTAAAAGTCACCTCATTAACATGAACCCAGTTGTGGTGCCAAAGGTCTTGTTATGAGTAATGACACCCATTTCGCCTTTACGGCTTTGAAGAGACCAAATATTATAACAGAAGATGCCCCCATCACTGTTACCACTCAGGGCATTTCGAGGGTTTGGGGAGCTTGTGGGCCAGGACCCAAGGATGAAGATCAAAGTATCTGTTTGTTGTAAATCACAATATCGCATGAGTGTTCTTTCAAAAAAAGGTGTCAGGAATGATTTGAAGACAGTAAGTGTGAAAAGTTGTGGGCCAAATAACTTTAACCAGCTTCTGAGTTATGATGAGAAGGTACCACCACCAATTTGCTGGTGGGCGATACGGTGTGCAGTGGGTTCCAGTGTTATTTGATCGTGCATTTCTTTCTTTGGACACTTACTAACATTTTATGGAACTAGTCTTCTGAAACATAGCTTGGGGCCCCATAGCCCTTAACCTGTGCTACAGGGTTACAGTTGTTTCTATTTTGCTGGTCTGCAAACCATCTGTCTCTATGAAAGATGACTATGTTTCTCACCTTGGGTTGTTTAAAACTTTAACCCATAGAAGGCAGCCACATTTACCTTACTTTCAAAGTCTGGGGTTCTTCACTTTCAGTCCCGTGGACTATATATATATATATATATATATATATATATATGGTACAATTAAAAAGTATTAGTATTTGTCTTCCTAAAAAGAAAAAAAATGATATAAATTTGAATATCTGAAATACATACATTCTAATAAGAAACCATTTTATCTGCTTTATATTATTTAGATTCTGTGTAAGATTTTATTGGCAAACAACACGGTGTTGCTGAGGCAAAAATAAGCTGAAAAACCATGGTTGGTGTTAGAAAAGCAGTGGTGATTGTTAGATTGGAAGACATCAGTTGAGGTTGCATGGTGGGGCGTGTGCATTCACACTTCATCTGTAGGCATCTGGGGGCTGCTGGAGGTTTCTGAACAGGGTAGGAGCAGAATCAGTGTTGTTCTTTGAAAGAGCATTCTGATCGTCAGAGCAAAGAAGTGGTTTGAGGTGGGCGCATACTGGAGGGTGGGCAGATTATCAGGCAGGAGGTGGCATTATCCTGCGCTGCAACCACCCAGGCGAGAGGGACAAAGGGAAGATGGTTCAGGGACCATTTTCAGAATTTCTATGTTTCACAGTCTTGTTGGCATTATATTTTATATAGAGCTGACATGCGGGCTTTTGGAAGCATAAATCAATAATAAAAGATCAAAAAGCAGAAACACTCGACGGTACTTGAAAATATACAAGTCACACCTGTTTTTCTGGTTGCCTTTCTACAGCTGCTGGTAAAATGCATCAGTGGTTCTTCACGGGGCTTTGCTTGTGTCACGTGACCTTTTGTCCATGACTCGCTTTTCTTGAGCGTACTTGTGGCAGAGGGTTGAATGATGAAATTACGACTGTAGAGTGTTACTTGTTCAGCCAGAGTTATTTACTCTTTAGTCAAACTTCCCATGCTCTTAACCTGCTGGTTGAATCTTGTCAGGAGGTTTGCCGAGCCTCCAGGCCACCCAGACCCACCGTTCGGCAGTGGATGGAGAGCTGTGGTACTTGCAAGGCTCTGCAAGAGGTCCAACTCGCTTTTGCAGCCTAGAGCTCAGGGTTTGTAAATTCCTACTTTAAGTGTAGAACTTCCATGTGGTTCAGTTTTATTTCTCAAGGTACATGCTTGTTCCAGCCCCACAGCATTGTTTTGACTTGAGTTATCTGCAGCCTTACCAGAGCCTCCAAGTCCATTTTGGATAACCCCTTCCGTTTCATTTAGGTGACTTTAATTTGCTTCTTTGTTTTCAAAAGTTTGTTGTGCCTACAGGGGAACAGACTGTAAGGCACAGCTGTTGACACAGGGACAATGAGGTTTATGAATTCTCTTCTGCATGACAGCCATTTCTATCAGTACAGCTTCTTTTTCTATTCCAACTAGAGGCAGTGTATCCAGGAAAAAACAAAAAGGATATTTCCTAACAGTATGTCACTAGGGAATGGTCCATGTCTATATCGTTTTTAACAGATGCTCTTAAGTAAACTTTTCTTATTCGGATCGTTGGAAAAAGCCATGGTTTGTTTATTAGCTGTAATACATGATCCTGGCATGAGTTAACTTGCACATAGTTACTCTGTGAAAAGCTGAGGCGGTTAAGTATATATTGCTTGTAATACTGTAGATACCTCATGAACGCCACCCTTGTTAGGATTTTTAATTAACTGATTATCTCCCTATCTCTAGCAAGCAGAAGGTAGTGGTTTCAGATGGAGTTTCTGCTCGATGCTGTAACCAGCCCTGTAACTCTGACAGGGAATGTCCTCTGAGAACCTTCCTTGTCTCTGATGCTATGTTAGTTGGAACTCTCACTGTGGTTTTTCAGCTTTTTTTATTTGCTGCTTCCCTGTCCGGTCACAGGTCTGTAACATCATTTATCTACCTTGGCGCGACCTCCATGTGCCCAATTCCGGGGGGCGCTATTCATAGCAAATAGAAAGTGGATGGTGCCCTTTGGGTTTGTGAGATGCGGTAGCACTGATCTTGAGCACCCACACTGTACAGGTCCCAGTGGTGGAATGTCCCGTCATCCACAGGCGGCTTCAGTTCAATTCTTACTCCACGGGCCCTGTCTGACACGTGGGGCACCTCCCTTCCAACTCTTCTTCCCACCCTCTTCCAGCTCCCAGAAAGGGAGCTCGGCTTTTTTTGAGGTCTTTGTCTCACACACCCTCTTCTTTAGTAATGCTGTCCTACTTGATGTCCATCTAAAAAAGTCCCTCTCACTCATTTAATAATTCAACAGGTTTTTTTTTTTTTTTACTGTGCGTCATGCATTATGTTAAGCACATCAAAAGTGCCAGGTCTAGCCTTGATTTGGATAAATCAGTCCTCGGAGAAGCTTCAGCACGTACCTCCCTCTTCTATAAAATGTTCTCCTTCTTGGCACTTTGTGCAAAACTTCTTTTAAATTATCACTTGGTTTTCATTTACATCGTGTTGTGGTTGCTTATTTTATCTGTGTATTTTCTTCCTCTAGACCATAAGTCCTTTGAGTACAAGATCGTGTTTTTTGTTTCCCAACTCAGGACACTGGAAAAAGCAGAAGTTAGACTAGAATAGACTGTTTGAATTTCAACTCCGCCTCTGACTAGCTGGGCAAGCTACTGGGCTTTCCTGAATCCTGGAGCCCCCGTTTGTGTATTGGAGATGAGAATGTCAGATTCGGTCAGTTCAAGAAGGTTTATGTGTTCTTGCTATGTCCTTAGACTTGGAATGAGAGCATGCTCGTGCATTTCCAGTACAGAGCCTTACCTCCCTCAGCATGAACACGCTAGGTGTCCAGCCAGCTAGTCCTCTTCATCCCTGCGACTCTGAACGTGGTCGGGACTCGTGGATGTCTATGGAATCAATAGACAAAGAACGCAAGGGCTCAATCATGAAATATGTTTAGATAGAAATGAGGGAATTAGCACAGATTTTATATTTGATTTCTTGGCAGTCACATCTCTGCTCATCGGGCCCTGGGCAATAGTGACCCTGCTCTCCAGCTGTCTTAAACAGAAGCTAACTGGCATTGCCTTAGGCATCTTTCTCTCTTTTAACAAGAGAGTAATTGTTTGGAAAGTCTAGTCATATACATGTTTTTTTCCTCCCAAGTGTCTAAGCAACACAAGAAATACATTTGTTATTTATTCAGTGTTAATTCTTCTTGCCGAAGGGGGGAAATGAATTTAAAGGGAATTCCTGGAAGACTATTTGGGGACCTAAAAATAAAAGTCAGGGTTTTATTTTAAGCTTGTCAACAGGGGTGACAAGTGCAAGAACTGTAGCCCAGATGTACGAGAAGCAGCTCGTAAATTCCATTTCTCACGGTGTTTTATCTCGCCTGCCACTTTCCCTAAAGTGGAAGTAATTTTTAATCTCATAGAGCGAGATGGGGAAATTCCACTTTCCTTTGCAGAGGTGACACTCTGGTGAATGCACAGCTGCACGGGACACTTGTCCGTCCTAGGGGCTGGCGTCCGGGAGGGAGCAGGGTGCCCTGCAGCCCGACGCTCAGGCTCCTCAGGGTGCTGCTGGGCCTGCCGTCACCCTTCCTCTCCGGGGTCTCCACGCTGCTGTGAAGGCACTGGGAGGTGACCGAGGGGCCTGATTAGAAGTCCTTTGATTTCCCTTTCTAAGTCCGCTTGCACGGTATTCAGAGGGCTGGCTGTTTTCAATCAGAGGGGAGAGGGAGGACTTGTAAGTTGATGGGTGAGCAGTAAGTATCCCCGTGGAGAAGCAGATTCAGCCTGGTTCCAGGGGACAGGGCAGGACTGGAGTATTTCAGTGAGTGTGGAGCTGGCCTGTACTCTGAAGCCAGAGCGGAGAATGTGCCAAAGCGTGCTTCTGTCGGAGTTCCGGGCTCAAGTCATCGGGTGGCCCCCCAGGTCCTTTTCCTTACCCTGAACAAAAGCTCAAATGATGGCTTCTCTTTTCAGATGCTCGTCTCAAGTGAAGCAGATGAGATGTACGATTTAGAGCTCAGCCATGAACTTCAAACCTGAACCAAATAGGAGAGAGACCAGAGCCAAATCTCTGATTTTCTAGCTTAAATTTTTATGACTTCAAGTCTTATGTCTAGCAGGAGTCACTGGAGCTTCTTAAATATGTAATTCTAGTAACTTGGTCAGACCCGTGGCTCGTGCAGGGCAGTTCCTGGGATGCAAATAAAAAGACGGATGTGAGTATTTCCCCATCCTACTGACTTTGTAATCTCTTTGGGGAAGGCTGACAGCCACAGGCGAGGCTAAGTACCAAGGACACAGGAAGTAAGAACTACATAACCCGAAGCAGCCCCCATTTGACACTCCTGTCAGAAAGCTCCTGGGTTCAGTGCAAAACTGGAAACCTGACACAGGCTGTCCTGACCACAGAGCCTGTAATGGTTTCCACTCCTGTTGTCCTGTAGCATTGATCTTGTCTCGCTCGGTCCAAATCTTCCAGCACAAATCTATCAGGAAAGAACGAAGAAACAGCCCCGGCCATGTCATCAGCTGCTCAAGAAGGAGACTCTAGGTTCCATTAGATTATAGAATATACACACATGGTTCATTTCTGTCTGCTGGGCGTGTGTTCTAGCCATGATTTCATCAGCCATGTAGCAAAACGGCCACTCCTGGCGGGGAGTAGAATTATTCAAGTTTTGTTTTCTTTGTTGACTTGATGTTCTCATCATTCCGTGTACCCCAGACTTGGGCAGAACCCCCAGTTATACGTGATTTTAGTGCCCTTTTCTACTTACAACAATTCCCATGGAAACAGTTCCTTATTTCTGTGCCCAGTTGTGTTACACTCACCCCACCTGATGGCTTTTGAGCTCCCTGAGAGCAGGAGACCCACCTGTCTCATCTCCCCCTAAACCCGCTGTTGCGTGGTAGGTGTGGGGAGAGGCAGTCACGTCTGGCTGATTCCTTCAAGGTGCTTTTAGCCAAAGAAGGTCAGAGTTTTCTGAAAACCCACATACCCTTCTCCTCTTGCACAGTGTACCGTCCACACATCAAACCAGACAGCCGCAGAATATTCCAGAGGGTCAAGGATTCAAGGTCTTGGTCTTTTTTCTTTTAGTGACCCTCTGAGTCAGGCAATGGTACCAGCTCCAAATATGTTCAGATCCTGCGAATTATGTGATACACAATTGTAATGAACTTTGAAAGGCGTGTTAATAAATGTGATTTTTATGAACCCACTTAGACTCTCCCCCTGCCTGGTTTTTTTTCCAGGACCTGCCTGTCAATTGCATCTTTCTTTTAAAAAAAGCTCATTAAACCATGCTTATTTGGATGAGAATCTAGTCTATGTAAAATCAGTATGCATTGGCTTTTCCTCAGCATTTATACTAAAGGAATATTTGTTGACTACTTAATTCCCAGGGGTACAGCTGTGTTCCTGTGTCCCTTAACCTCTCGCTTCCCCTTTATCGAAGCATCTGTTTCACGTTTCATGCCATCAGTACGTTCTTCACATCATTAAAGTAGGACCCGTCTATACTTCAACCACCCTGCCGTCGGCCCTTGCTTTTTCTTACCTTTTATCTGTGCCATCGTCTTCTCCTGTCCTTCCCCAACCTGACTAAGCAGACGGTCCTTTCTTTTCTGTGTGAAGATAATGTTAGCGCTCCCTTGAAGTTCACCCCGTGTATTTACGGAGCCTTTCTTTCCCCTAAAGCTCTGCTCCGTTATGCTCCTCTCCGTCCCTCTTCTCTCACTGATTCTAAGACCAGCGTTAATTCTGGAACTTATACTTACTTCTTCATGTTTTGCAAAATAAATGGGCCTTGTATCGATACACCTGCTTAGAGAGCAGAGCTGCTGTGGGAGAAAATGATAAAAAAAAAAAAAAGTAAATTCCATTCTTGGGGTTTCTCTCTCAGGTCTTTTACATTCTCTTTTGGGCATCACTCTGGAATGTTCTCCAGAATCCAGTCCCATCGCAGAATTCTCTGACCAATGAAGAGTCCAGATGGCTCATTCCTCTTATGATGTGGATCTTCGTATCTATTCATGCAACTTAACGCCGTTGCTAACTCCTTAGTAATCACGTCACATCGTGGGCTGGTATTGAGTTTCCAGAAACCTTAACCTCTTATAATAATAGTGACAATACTGGTAACAAGAAATACTTTCTGTATAATGGGCATTTTATATGTATATATTCTAAAGTATAAGATTATGTGGAGGATTAAATAAAGGCTCAAAGTGATTATGTACATTGTCCAAGGCTGTGCAGTTAGCATGGATCGAGGCAGATTTGTTTTTTTTTCCTTCCCTGCAAAGACTTCTGAGTTTATATTTCCTTCGCTGTACATTCTAGTGCTGCTGGCTTCAGGTTTTTATGCTTATTCATATGATAGTCCAGTTATGTTCGTTTCAACCTATTGTTTGAGCTGATTTTGTCATGTTCTCGATTTTCTGTTCCTCTTGAATTTGTGCATCCTCCAATGACCTGATAAATATTCCTTCTGTGTCTGCCTGAAACTGACTGAGAGGACCAAGAACATAGGAGAGTTGCCCACCACCAGAAGCTTCCTACCAGGGTGACTGTCCACTTATCAACACACTTTGGAGAGAGTTGATTAATATCTGTGATTCCATTTAGCCATACTACCATTTGGGCCATATTTCTGCATTGTCCATGAGAATGTAATGTAACTGAAATCAACAAGGGAGATGCTATATCAGATCCTGTGTGAATAATACACAGAAAAAAATTGTCTTTTGGGGGCTGTGGGGAAGAGGGAATAGACAAGTACACAGGGAATTATAAGCAAAGCATGCTGAATTTTCTGTCAGGTGTAGCAAGACCCAGGGAAATTCGAAATGGAAGAGAGTCGGTCTAGTAGACCTGCCTGTAGTCCTTGTAGAGAGAAGATGGTACGACATCTAGATGATGGTATGCCAGCTGAATCTTAAAGGGTCCACAGAGGGCTGTAAGAGGTGAGAGAACGTTGCCTGTGCGTGGAGGTGCACCAGTGCACGTGTGGAGAAAAGCAAGTCAGCCGCTTTGGCTTGTGGGGCACGGGGTGCATGAGGACTGCAGTGCACAGTCAGGCTGGACAGCTTGGTCATGGACTGACCCGGGGGCCTTCTGTTGTCCTCGCAAGCTTGCACTTGGCCATACTGACAACAGTGGGCGTGTTAGGAGCGCAGACTCTGAGGCGAGACTGCGCAGGCTTGAGTCCTGCTGCGCCCCTTACTAGCCATGTAACCTTGGGTGGGTCGTTTAAGCCACCTGTGCCTCAGTTTCCCTATCTGCAAAATGAAGTTAAAACATCAGCAACCTTGTGAAGCAAGTTTTTGTGAGGATTAATTGAGGTAACTTTTTTTTTAATTGAGGTATAGTCGATTTACAATGTGTTAATTTCTGGCATATAGCATAGTGATTCAGTTTTATATATATTTATATTCCTTTTCATATTCTTGCTCATTATAGGCTATTACAAGGTATTGAGTATAGTTCCCTGTGCTCACAGTAGGACCTTGTTGTTTATCTATTTTATATACAGTGGTTAGTATCTGCAAATCCCAAACTCCCAATTTATCCCTTAGTTGAGTTAACATTGGTTAAGCACTTACACAATGTTGGTCAAATGGTTAGTGCTAGGGGCTTGTTAAAGAGGAGAGAGGTTATTGTCTTTGGAGGAAGCATTCTTCCTTTTGCCATCACAAAAGTTAGATGGCAAAATGCTTCCTCCGGTGGCAGTGAGGATGATGCCCTAGTGAGAGGAGGTGTGGTGTCCTGGGGGTCAGGGTGAGTAGAAGCAATGAGAAAGCCAGTGGGATGGGCAAGAAATGATGAGGGAGGGTCTAAAAGAGGGGATGAAGAGGACCACTTCCTTCAGTGTCCCGTTAATTTTCCCTCCATGAATTGGCCTGCCCTTGTTGGTTGGTCAGATTGAAGTCTCAGTGCACAAGCTCCTGTTTTGTTCTCTTCCACCTGCTGAGAAAGGAAGTTATCAGCAAAGCAAATCAACAGTCGAGCACCTTCCAGCTGCTGTGCAGTGGGCACCACTAGACATGTTGTTGATATTTGGATAGATGACGACTCTTTATTGTGACTACATTTACTTCTGTAATTTGAGGAAAGCATCCAGTTCACTGCTGTCTGTGTGCATGTGGTTAATAAACGACTAACACACATGAAAACTGCCCAGCACTCAACGTATCTCATCAGCCTTCCTGTTGCTGCATAAAATTCTGCGTCTCTGCTGCAGACCGAATAATGTGAACCTGATAATCAAGCCAGAAGTTCTTCGTGTAGAGGAAGGGGAGTGTGATTCTCATTTTTTAACCTCTCTTCTCCTTTTCATCATATGAAATGTACATGAAACACACATCCAGCAAGTGATCTGTTAACAGCAGAACCTGGCTCTATGTGACGGTTGGTATTTTTGGATCCTCTGAAGTTCCGCTTTCTAAGATTCCATTCAAGAGAAAAAGGATCACAAAAAGTGAAAAATAAAAAAGGATCGCGTAAGTATTGTAACAAGCGGCCCTGGTGAGTGAGCAGTTTAAAAATAGGGAGGCTTTGCTTCTAATTTGGAGGAAGTGTTGTTTGAAGCTCTGAGAACAAGGGTTTTTGTTTCTGTCTCAATGACCTTCCTAAAAGGCTGCGGGTACCTTAAGCTCCCTCAGAGCCAGGAAGGTAGGACGGTTTTTAAAAGAAAGGAGCAGAATTGGTGTCTGTGTGGAATTTGATTATGGACCATGTTTTCAGATCCTGCCTGGGTCCCAGCAAGCATCTGCTTAGGTCCAGTTGGCTTTCCCCACGAGCTGGGCTACACATGACCCAAGAGTTGTCCTTCCCCAGTCCTGCGGTCATTCTCCACCCTGGATGCCCGGGGAAATCACCTTGAGACCTAAAAATACCAGTTCCTGGGCCCCATTCCCAGAGTCTGATGTGACTGGATTGGCCTCAGTGGTTCTAATGGGCAGTCAGCGTTGAGAATCTCAACTGCTGGGACCACCACGCCTCAGGCAGGAGGAGCTAAGGAGTCCGAGGTGAGCCCTTTGGCTCAGCATTGCCACATTTGCTGCTGCCTGGCCTCGACATGGCCACACTTTTGGAAGCTGATTTCTCTCTAAGCATCAAAGACCCAAGTCCCCCTTGACTTGAAGGCAGAAGTTCAGCTTTCTTTCCCTGTGGCTGACTTCACGACGTGTTAATCTGCCCCGTTCATCACAGTCCGTGGAAGACCAGAGCTCTTTATTTTATGTTTTGTTTTGTTTTTTGCCCTCGGGGAATTGCCCCTAGAATTCCGTGGTGCTAGCTACGTGTTCTGTGTAGCACGATTCTTGAATGCCCCCTTTCAGTATTCCCTCCCCGGGGCGCGCTCTTGCTCCTGGTGGGTGTCCCTGGCAGGACAGCTGGTCAGAACAACCACTGGGCGCCGTGCTCTCAGCTAGCCTTGTACTGGGTTGATTTGGCCTGATGCACCTGAGGTGTGTCTTGTCCTGCTTCCCCACAGAGTTTGTTCTAGTTGGGAATCTGGGTCCAGTTCATGATTCCTGACCCTTCCAATATACTTACTCTGCCCTAACTGTAGGTCATTGAATCTTACATAGCCCTGTACATCATGAAAGGCATTGGTTCAAATGAACCCATTCTGAAGATCAGGCTGTTGGGGGATATGCCCCTGGACAGGGAGGGTGGATGAGAACCTTCGGGAGACTCTGATACACCCTGCTTTGCACTAAGATCACCGATTTGCAAGGCTAGGAATCCTTTCTAGCATGGACCGTTCCTGAGAATCTCTCCCTCTCCTGAGTCCAGAGGTCAGTGCCTGAGCCTGGGTCCCCACGGTTCTAGGCAGTGGCTTAAATATTAATGATTTAAGTGATTTCCTTTGTGTAGGTTTAACCTCATGTCAGTTTTTTTTCCTTTGTTAATAATACTTCCTACTTTACTTCATCTGTCCTCCAGAAATTGAGGTGTTAGGATTTGTAGATGCTCACTCTTTTCTTGGCCTAGAAGGAGGAAGCATGGGGCTCACCTACCGATCCCAGGAAGGGGAAGAATGAATCGGAGCTTCCCTTCTCAGCCTTGATGATGCATTTCACGTAAATCATCCTTAGTTTCACAATTGTAACTGGTATAAATGCTTAGAAAAAAATTACCTGGTAGTGTTGAATACGGAAGGATTTTGTTTGTTGTTAGAGCTATGAAATGAGGAAATTCCTCTGGTCTAATTGACCTGACATCAGTTGCAGATGGAAAGGAAGGTGTGAAAGGAGACGAACTAAAGTTTGATGACTCTTAATATTCAGAGTGTCTTGGGACTTCCATGCTGATCTACTTAGTAATTTGAAGGAAGAGTCTCTGCTGGCTCCACTGAAAAATTCTATGATCAAAAGCCAAACATAAGGTAAATAAATCAGTAACTCTTTAGAGGTAGATTTATTGTAGAATTCCTATCATTAGCAAACTTATTCTAGTATATTTATATTTGCACCGGACTTGCAAAACTCCAGACTGAGTTTATGTATGTAACATTTCCACAGACATGCTTGTAAATGTGGTTTTGAGGCAACATAGAAGAAAGACTTATTTTAATGGCAGTATTTTCATTTTGGTGGAATGTTGCTGCTCTTCCAAGATTTGATGGTTTTAATGTAAGTGGTTTTTATGAGCAGGTGGCTTTTTGTTATTGCCGTGAGTTGGAAAGGAATTAGACAGAACCTGGTTATGTTACAGTATTCAAAAAAGTCACTAACTAGCTTTCAGTACCATTTGTCGGGCACTTGACCCTTGCTGAGTGACAGCCTCGTTCTGCAGTGATACGCAGCGATCTGGCAAGTGTTCTGACAAGCAGGTTGAGCTGTGACCCTGAGGTGAGAAACCCAGTTGAATCAGCTTGTGGAAGTCCTGAGTTGAGGAGGGTGGGGATTTGGGGTTCACTGAGAGCGGACACAAGGGAGGACTATCTGACTTCTTTTGCTTGATTTTTAAAAATGAAACCGCCTTCAGGAGTGTTTTGTTTTGTGACAGGTGCTTCTGCTTTTAAGAAGGAAGTGCTTCTGGGAAACCTCACTTGACAGGTCCTGATGGATAACCCTAACTTACATGTTTGAGCTCTTGTAGAGTTAGCTATTTTGACCTTAACTCTTAGCCCCAAAGAAAACAGAAATGTTGTCAAGATAATAATACCTAGCGAGTGCACTTCTGCCTGCCCCTCTAGCTTTCTTCGTTATGTAGATTGGCTCACAAGTTAACATTGCTGGTGTACATGACTATGTCTCTAAAGTTTACCCTGGGCCAGCTGTGTCACGATCAATATAATAAATAAAGCTATATGCAACATGTGAAAACTTATATGATCTTAAACCGGATCACAGTTTAACTCCAAATCCAGTTTTTTTTTTCTCTCTCTCTTTTTTTTTTGTTTAAATGGAGGTACTGGGGATGGAACCCAGGACCTCGTGCATGCTGATAAGCACAGCCCTGCCACTGAGCTATGCCCCCATCCCCCAGTTTTCTCGTAACAGCTTCTCATGGACACAAATTGACAATATGCTCACCTCCACTGTGTTCTTAGCATGCATAGACATCGCTTTAGGATTATGTGAAATTTGACTAGTTTGGATAGTATGAAGCAAGACTGTTAGAAATAAACCCTGATTTTACAGTATTTACATGTTTTACATAGTTTCTCACTTACTAGGGCTGATTTTCCAGGCAGCTCCCATGCTCTTCACCTAGTTCATTCACTTTCACGTTGAAACCACATAGGCTTTGGTGCTGCTGGTCTGTCGGTTCTCTGGGTGTCCCATCGTGGACCGGATGCTGCTCATCATTGTCCCACTTCAGGGAGCATCAGCAAACAAACCTGTTGGGCCTCATCTTCTCTGGAGATTCTGATTCATTAAATCATAGGTGAGGTGCCCGAGCACCTGCATGTTTGAAAAGCTCTCCAGGTGACTCTAATGTGTCCCAAGGCTGAGAAACGCTATCATAGAAGGACTGAAATCAACACTAGAGAGGTGTGGCCTTTAGGGACATTTCCAACCCTGAGATTCCTTATAGGTTGGTCCAGCGGGAGGTGTCAGAAAGTTTTAGAAAAATTTAGAAAAGTTATAAAGGTGAGAAGTTAACGAATGGAAAAACATACATTATAAGAGAATCCTTTATCATTCAGAAGGATTTTTCTATAGGGCTCTTTCAGATAGAAAACATCTCTGGGTTATTCAAGATATAAGTTGTTTAAAAATGTATAAGCTGTTAAAACATACAAAAAGTCTGCCACACAGGTTTTGGAAACCCAGGTCCTGGGAACGGTAACCAGAGTGTCCCAGATCTCTTGTCTTTTACCAGGAAAGAAGTTGTTGAGGACCTGACACGTTGGCATCAGGATCTGGGGAAGTGAACTCTTTAATAGGGAGGCTCCTGTCTAAATTCAGCATGTAGTACTTTTTTCAGCAAAAATGTAAGGATCATCGCACTTCCTTCCAAGTTAACAATGCTTTGTATTTAAGCAATTCTTTCCATTTGAGTCTCTCCCCACCTCCCCTCTCTCCGCGCACAGGTGCCTGTGGCCAGAAGACACTGTTGATGTCACGGAATGAAGCCGAGTCCTGGAGGGCTTTGAGCTGCAGGCTCTCAAGTGCTTGGGCTTCATTCTGAAAGTAGCAGGGAGGAGGAGCAGCGAAGCAGGGAGGTGACCAGATTGGACTTTCACTTTGGAAGGACCCACCAATTCTGGATGAATTGGAGGAAGGGAAGGGTGCGGTGAGGGTGGGAAGCCCAGTCAGTAGCCTGAGTAGTCTGAGCCAGAGACGGTGAGCCAGGCCTGCCTGGTGCCGGGGGCGGTGGGGAGTGGCGTGGGTGGGGACTGTGGATGTAGCGACCACATCCTTCCTCCTCCTAGTCTGGACCGTTGTGCGGGTGCAAGTAAGCACCGTGAACAGTCACCCCAGGGTAACAGACATCAACTGGAACTGTCCCAGACAAACAGGGACACATTGCATTAGTAGGTATAGAAAAGAATAGACACCTTTAAGGAGTTTTGGAAACTTGAAGAAAATTGGGTACAAATTTGGACCTGGAAAGTGTCTGGGCTGGAGACATGTATTTGGCCTCTTCACTGGAGATTACAGTGATAAAGATTGATGCCAGGATTACTTGAGGTTACTTCAGATTTCGAATAAAGAGAAAGGAGCCAGGGAGCCTGTCTCTGTTTGTAAAATCAGAGCACGAAAAGCATTTCTGTCATCCGAGCCTCTTGAAAATCTTGAATGCTTGGAGCATGAGCAAATAGGTTGTTTGTTTTTTTTTTCTCCCCCTCCCATCCCATGAATGTTCACCACTTAAGAAGTGGTATCCTCATTTATCCTCTTTGTACTTCATTATTTTTTTTTTCCTTTCCAATCAGCGAAGTGCATTTTAAATAGTCTCGGGTACTCAGGAACTAATTATGTAATTTAAAAGTGTAAAAGTTCTCATTACCCCCCTACAGTCTACAGGATTTTTCTTTGGAATCCTTAGAGCACTTGGCAAGCCTTTCCCTTTAACACTATGGTAGGGTTTCTTTAAAGCAATTTCTAGGAAACGGTGTTATTTTTGGATCACGTAGGGAGATCAAAAAAAAAATTTTTTAAACCTCCTTCTCTCCTTAAAACAACATAGCACACTGTATTTTCAATATGAAAGATTTAGATCGCTGTCATGTAATGTGTGCTACGTTAAGAGAACGCTGCACAGGCTGATATAGGAGACTGTGATAGGCTGGCCAGCTGAAGAGCTACAACTCCCTCCCATGCTGGCACTTTTGATGTCAGCTTTGTGTTTTGATTATTGTCTTTGGGGTTGTAAATTACTCCTGGTAAATTAAATTCAACATCTCATTTTCATCAGGGTTTTGGTTTTATTCATTTCTACTGTTCAGCTAATTGAAGCTTGCAGAGGTCACGTGTCCTTGGCCAAGGTCATCTAGCATGTCAGTGTCTTGGCTCAGGTGAGTTTTCTTTTAGTCCCTGTTGAATCCCATGTTACATATTCATCAATCTGTTAATTAACATCCAACTCATCCTCGTTGCTCTCCTGATGAACTGGCTGTGTTTAAGGGCCTTCAACACCCGGGGGATTTTATGCGAAGTCTGCATGCTCATGCGTTATCATTTATCTGCAAAGGAGGAACACCCAGAGGTCAATTATGATAACCTCCTGCATGGCGGATGCTGCTCTCCAGGGATTCGTTACCCTGTGCCAGCAAAATCAGGCCATGGGCCGCTCAGGTTGACCACTAGGATGCTTGTGTGGGGCTGGATGAGACGTCACGCGCTGTCTGGTCTTTGAGGCTGGTGTGGCAGAAGGCAGGAGGGCCTGGGAATAAATGACTTCATTTCAGGGGCATGAAGCCTTTGCCAGGAGAGAAATGTTCTGCATTCGTTTCCGAGGGCTGCGCTGCAAGTGTGGCATAGCTGTTAGATTTTTGTGACTGCTGCCGAGGGCTTTGTCTGCCTGGATACCAAATGTGAAGCTTGCAGGAATCCAGCTTGGAGACTATTCCAGAAGGATTAGACAGTAGGAACCCGTAATTAGCCTCCGCAGTCTTACGCCTTCTAGGATATGCCAGAATGCGCAACTGTCTTAGCTGAAATTAGTTTAAACATATTAAGTGAGCGGCAAGATAAAAAGAAAGGGCATGCTGTAATTACATGTAACTTTTCAGGTTTGAATTCATCTAAAACTGTATTCAAGCTACAGTTTTTTCTCTCCTGTGGAATACTCATAGTAATTCTTTTTTAAATGAAAGCAGAGTTTTTGATGATTGGTTTCCCCTCTCAGTTAATAATGCTTTTTATTTAAGCAGTGTCTTCCATTTGTGTCCCTCCCCTGGGTCCCTCATCAGCACTCACAGGTCCGGGTGGCCGGGAAGGCAGTGTTGATGCTAATATAGGGCTAATCCATGGCCAGTTAATCACCTCCCTCAGCACAGACAGCTCTGCTGTCGGGCAGAGATAAATTTGAAAGGGAGAAAGATGCTTTAAAGCAACACCTAAAAATTATTATCCAACAAAGGGAAGCATTTAGGAAGCTGTTAAGCCGGAGAAAAATTCCCAGGAAGGAGGAGGCGACAGCCTATATCTTGCAGTAAGGGCAAATGGTGAAAATAAAGTGTCAACCCAGGCACATTTTATGTCATTTCAAGTGACTAAAGGCCAATTTGGCACAGCATGTATTTGGATCATGTGCTGTAAAACGGCGTGACCTTGTTTCCCGATACTGATTTATAGCTTTGGTGTGCTTCTAGCTTTATTTTGCTTTCTGGAATAAAAAAAAAAAAAAAATTCTCTGCCCTTGATGGGCAAGTGGGCAAAGCCAGAAGTGGCTGCAGGCGCGTCACTCCTTGAAGGCAGCCGGGCTCATCCCTGGCTTGGATTGCTTTGGAAGTGGAGCTAACAGGCAGGGACAGTGTTTTGTCAGAAGAACCATCAGGTGTAAAACAGAATAAGATTCTTCGCCGGTGAACTGAGCAGAGCTGTTAGAAGTGCAGCCACTCCATTTAAAGGGGATTCGGGTCTCATCAGGATCAGATGAATGCAGTTCAACAGCAGCGGCTCCAAAGGCTCTCCAAGCCATGCCTAGGACTGACTGGCTAGTTACTGATTCATTTGGTCTGTTCCTGCAAACGCCCAGAAAACGCACACGTTCCTGGTACACATTCTTTGAGCTGATTCCTAACACGTGGCATTATGACGTGGGGGATAGGCGTCCCTGTCCTTTACCACTTCACTATTTTTGTTTTGGTTTTGGCCGGCTGGAATTAAAATTTTTACATCAACCAGTTGGGTCCTTGGTTGTCTTCTTCAGCTTTGGGAATATTAAATTTTTTCCACATTAGTGTAGATATGCATTCTACATTTTAGTCTGTGCTTTGCTGCTGGGTAGGTGGGGGTTCTACTGAGTTGACAAGGGGCGTGCCTTTCCCTCCGCCCATCCCTGGCACTCAGTTAGCCTTGGATGAATAATAATTAGCTCATTCATAACCAGAGAGATCAGAGGGAGGTGCAAAATACTGGAATTTGATGGGGTTTTAGAAGTCATCTTTCCAATTACTCAGTTCACAGATGAAGGAGTGAACCCAGTTATTTTAATTCAGCCAGTTTAGATGCTTAGTACCAGAATGTGGGTCTCCTGACCTTTAGTCTAAAACATCCTTCACTCATCACTCAGTTTCCCACTGAGTTGAGTGTTGGGGCCAAGAGTGGGAATTTTCAGGATTAATTGTTGAATTTCAAGGATCAAGTTGGAAAGAGTGAGCTCAGGGTGCTTTCATCAGTTCTCTAGACTGGTTCTCAGCATTGGACCGAGGGGAGAATTCCTTGATAATTTCGTTAAGGATCTAGCTGTTAGCCTCTGTACAACCTTTTTAGTTTTGTTCGGAAAAATCTGACCTCTTGTGTTCGTTTAATATTAGTCAGGAAGCACATAGCTATTCTGGACAAGCCATTGATTTTTCACTGGCCTCGGCTTCCTCATGTGTAAAATCAGAATAATGGTCCTCAGCACCACAGGTAAGAGATGATGTGAGTCATACCCTCTGTCCTCAGTTTCCTGTGCAGGAGGCTGGTCACCCTGGGGTTGATCTAAACCAGTGGTGGTCAGAGAGTCCCGACACCTGGAAACTTGTTAGAAATGCAAACCCTTGGGTCCCATCCCTGAACTACTCTGTATCACAAATTCCGGGGTAGAGTCTAGCAATCTGTTCTTTAGCGGGTCTTCCGAGAGATAATAATGCACAGCGAAGTTTGAGCACCAATGATCTAAACAATTCTTTCTCACCTTCTAGTATAGTCATGGAACTGAGGAAGTTAAAAGGAAACATTTATATGAGAATCAGCTAATATTCATAGATAACTAACCATCATTTAAACTTCAGGAAGGAGAAACAAATGTTCTGCCGCTCTATTCTCTGTATGACAGCGGTGTTGGCGGTGGGGGAATATGGGAGTCTGTACCCAGCTGTAAGCTCTGCAAGGCTGGGCCGTACCCAGGATGCTCCCTTGCTATTTCCCCAGCATCTCTCATGGTCTCTGGGACACACTTGGTACTTAATATTTCTTGAAGAAAGAATGAATGAATGAATGAATGAATGAATGAAAGTTAAGAATACTTTGGCATTACAGCATGTTGGTGAAGCATCAGATTGGAGAAGGGACAAGTTCAAAGCCCGACTCTAGTCCTCTAGCTGGGTGAGCTTTGTTAAGTTGATTGTCCTTTAGGCTTGAGGGTCTTAATCCCCAGTTGGCCTCCTCCGCATCACCAATGTTGTATGATTACTTGGCTCTTACTTGGCAGAAATGGAGCATAGTCTCCTAAAAGCTGTTGAGACTAAATTGCATGTATTATTTGTCCCACAAAATACCAGTGCAGTAGGGATCCCATAATACCTACTCAATAAATACGTCCTAAGTGTAAGTGGGGACAGGGTCACATACATGCCGTAATCGTAAAGGCCAGGATCATAAAGGCCTGGTGTGCTCCTTGACTGAGGAGATGTATGACCTTGGACAATGAAGTTTATTCTCTCTGAGGCTCAGTTTCCTCCCTGTAAAGTGGGAACGATACTTTCTAGAACCATTGCAAAGAATAAATGCCCTAATACGAAAGCTTCCACTGCAGCGCCCAGCACATCATGGGCACTCAGTGAAGTGCAGTCTACTTTTCTTATTTTCACATTTCCCCATGAACTAGCTTTCTAGGCATCTTAATGAACATGTGCACTTATTTCCTCACTCTCCGAACTTCCTGTGTATAATTTTACTTCCTAAGACTTTTAAAGCCTATTTTGAGAGAGTCACATGAAGAAGGCCACAGGAAGATATAAAGTAGAAATATAACCCAGAAGCAAGTCTGAGCATAGAAGATGCTACAAATGTGGCAGCAGAAGAGATGTGGGGGCCGAAGACAACTATACCTTGATGATTAGAACGAAAGAGTTGCTTTAGGTCAGAAATGCATGAATACCTTAAGAAGCGTGGTTCCCTTTTACTTCCAACTGGAAGTTATTTGATTTGATCCAAAATGACTGAACCCAACCCAAGACACACTTTCCCAACCAATATTTCCAGTTAGTAACATTTTAGGCTTACTCATCTATATTCAAAAAATGCCCTTGCGCTTCCAAAGGAAGAGAAATAGGAGCCAGGGGAGGGCAAAGCCAACAGATGGTGAGGATATTTCTTCTCTGACAACAGCCAGCACATCTTGGCCGTAAACCGTGGTCAGCGTGGTCTTTCTCGTGGCCAATAGCAGAGCATGATTGGGCGGGCTTTCCACACCCCTGCCTTCCATCCAAACCCTCCAAAGGTTAAGAAGATTTTGCAGTTCATTCTCATTTGTAAATTTTTAATCAAAAATGACTTTATTATAATCCTGTGCTATTTTAAGAAACAAATTTCGTAAAATGTTAAGATTTGGTAAATCAGGGTATGGATTCAGAAATATCCATTATATTAATTAATCCATGACTTTCTGTGTATTTAAAATACTTTATGAGAAAATAGTTAAAAAATAATAATCAGGGATACCAGTTCCAGTAATTTAATTTCAGATTTAAACTGTATATTTCAAATTGCAGTTTTTCTCTTCTAGTATTTTTTATTTGTTTGTTTCTTTTACTTACCTTTTCCATGCAGAAATCAAAGTTATCCATTTCTGATACTTACTTGCAACTAATCCCTATGGCTCCTAACTTGATACTTTCTTCCCTGTTTCATCTTTTTTTTTCTTTTTTTCTGGAAAGGTGAATGCTAATCTCTTGATTAACATAGGGTTTGGTGAAGAATTTGAGTTACAGATCTAATGATTTCAGACCTGTGTAAAAAATACAATTTCCCAGGGAACCACCATCCCCCCACTCCCCAATGTTAAAAGTAAAATCCTGGGGCAGCCGGAGAAAAAATTGTTTCTGGGTTTTCAGTTCTTAGTGACCTGCCCCCAGAAAGGGACCAAGCAGTTCTCTTGGCAGTTACTGTAGACTTCTCCACCCCAGTTTGCCTCAGGGCAAAATTTTGCACTTCTGGAAAACATGTGTTCTAACTGAAGGAGAGGAACATGAAGGAAACTCGAGGCATGTTACTTACAAACCAACACTGCTTAGAATTTATGATTTGATAGACTTAACTCTGCCTTTAATGGGTGACGCTGTCTTTACTTAGTTTTTCAATCTAATAAGGCACATCCATTGTTTAGGACTCTGGAACAGTGCTCATCTACGATGTTAGCCTTCACTTTACCATTTGCGGAGCAGTCAGTAACCACCAGCAGATGGGCGACTGAGTGGACTCCAGGCTTCCATCACGATTCTCTGTGAGGGCAGTGAGCTTCTCTCGTAGAGCCTTTTCTATTTCTTGTTACTTTAACGTTTGCTGGTTTATATTTACTATCCGTGTTTTTAAATCTCTTCTTCGTTCTTCATCCTGGCATTCCTAAAGAAAAAGCACTTATAATAATTGGAATAGAAAGATGCTTTAAAATAGTCAAAAATGTCAAAAAATTTAAATAGTCAAATATAGAATAGTGAAATAAAAATATAAGAAAATATACATATGCAAAAAAACTTCAGCCCATACCTCACACCAGAAGTAACCCCAAACATGTTATATTTCTAGATGTGTAACCCCAAACTGTAAAACCTCTCAAAGAAAACCTAGGAAGAAATATTCGTGACCTTGTGTTAGGCTAAGATTTCTTAAATATGACATTAAAAGCATGTTTCATAAACAAACAAAAAATAACTAAATCTGACTTTGTCAAAATTAAGAACATCTGTTCTTTGAAAAACACTGGGAGAAAATATTTGAAAATTACATATCCAATAAAGAATTTGTATCCAGAATATCTAAAAAACACTCAAAACGTGATGATAAGAAAATAAAGCAATTTTAAATGGGCTAAAATATTTGAACAAAAAAAGAGCAAAACAACTTGGCATCTTCTTAAAAAAGTTAAACATACACATACCATGTTACCCAGCCATTCTACTCCTAGGAATTTACCAAGGAGAAATGATGCATATATTCATCCAAAGACTTGTATATGAGTGTTTACAGCAGTTATCATTGTAATCACCCCAACCTGGAAACAAGCCAGATGTTCATCAACAGGTGGTGGGATAAACAAATTGTGGTACATCCATTCACTGGAATATTATTCTGCAGTAAAAAGGAATGACTTTATGATACATGTGACAACATGGGTGAATCTAAAAATAATTATGCTGAGTGAAAGAAGCCAGGTAAAAAAGAGTGCATACTGTATAATTCCACTTATATAAAATTCTCAAAAATTCAAACTAACTTGCAGAATAGGGGTTTCCTGGGATAGGGGAGTAGGAAATGGGACAGGAAGGAATTACAAAAGATCAGGAGGAAATTTGGTGGGAAAATGGATTGGTTTCTTATCTTAATTACGGTGATATTTTTATTTTCATATATACATCAAAGTTTATCAAATTGTACACTTTAAGTAAGTTCAGCTTTTTATATGTCAGTTACATCTCAGTAAATCTGTTTGATAAAAAGGGAAAGAGAAGAGAAGGGAAAGGCAAAGGGCAAGAAGAAAAGAAAAGAGGAAGGAGGGAGGGAGAGAGGAAAAGCCTGGACTGAAGTCAGAGACCAGGGTTGGGGTCTCAGATTTGCTGTGTACGTGTAGGTGAATTGCATCCTTTGAGTGTCAGTTTTCTTTTCTATAAAATGAGGTTAGTAGCATCTATCTCATAATGCAGATAATGTTTATAAAAATATTTTGTAATATGCAAAATGTCATTAGGCATTATTATGTGTTAGGCAATATTTGTCAAGCAGATACAAACTGCAGCCATTGGGTCATTTCCCTCCCTCTTGGTGGGGGTGAATATCTGGAGTCCTCTGGGGTGCAGGGGATGTTAAAATGGGCATGGGAAGGAGAGAAGCAGGGATCTTTTGCTGTGAGATGGAAAATATAACCTGACACTTCTTAGACCTCTCATTGCACAGGAAATGTCCTGCCGCTGCCCTTCTGTTTGGGTTCTCCACTTCCCAACATGCACTGCTCCTGTGGCTCACGGAGCTCGCCTTGTAAGGATGGGCGGTTTCTCTGGGTTGTCCCCAGTCAGGAGGAATTGAAGCAGAAATGGGCAGTAAATTCTTAATGCATTGCACACATTATGCACCATGTTATTTTTCAACAAAAGGCATACCATGCATTTTTCCGGTAAGCTAGACCCCATTTATGTTTATATTTACCAAAAGATGCCCAGCTATTGCTTGGAGAACATAAACAGCTTTTACAAACATAAGCATGTTTATAAAGAAATTGTTCGTTTAGAAATGTGCATACGCTCTTCCAAAATATTGCAGTTCCTTTGTTTCATTAAACATCTAGTCCTTAGAAAACCCAGAGTGCGGAAGTAAAGCTGCAAAGCACTAAGCCATTTAAAATCGAAATCAGACTTTAATAAGGGAATGTCATGTTTCATTTAAAAGCTTCTCTTCGCCTCCTTTTCTTATGCTGTCAAGTGAAAGAAAAGCTAGCCCTATAATTACACGGCTGCCTCCGTTTCAGATCATATGTGGGATCTCACATTATTTCTCCACACCTTTCTCCCTCTCCCTCAATCCTTACCCACCTTCCTCCTTCTCTGCCAGCACACCCTCCTCCTCCACCCCTGCTTTTTTCCCTCGACTTGCTTCTTCTTAAGGAGCTGACAGGATGATGGAGCTCTGTTGATTAAGCATCTGAACGACGCTGGCCCTGATTAATTTAGGGGTGACAAGCGAAAAAGAAAATAAAATACAATAAATGAGGAGTGTGAAACGTTTCTCGCGGTGGGTCATCGTCCTAGCCTGGCTGGGTAGAAAATGAGGTGCCTTCGGTTTCCACTGCTCAGCAGAGTGTGAAATCAGATGGAACTGAACTATGACAGACGCTTCTTCTCTTCTTTTCGGTGTCCCTCCCGCTGGCCTTGTGCCCCTGAGGTCCTTTCTCACGGTTGGTCATCGCGTTTGCCACCAACCACGAGGATCCTACCCCCTCGTTAAAAACTTGGCAAAGGTACCAGCCAGAGTAACAACAGGTCCGTTTTCATATATATTTTATTTTCATTTGTAGTTTATGCCTTTTGTGGAGGGGGCGTCCAAAATCAAAGCTCTGAACTGCCCTGTTGGTTGTGGAATGGGAATATGAAATCCATGAATTCAGTGCTGAATACTGGAAACCTTCATGTTGTTACCCAGAAAGTTGTACTGTAATAAAGAGCATGAAGACGATGCAGAAGGCCTGGTGCAGAGTGAAGCTATGTTATTTCAATTCTATTTCCTATGGTGATATATGCAGGGTAACTTTGTCCATAGAGAGATGGTTCTTGCTGGGTCACCTCCATGACTAGGTGGCCAGTTTTGAACGTGGGCTTGATCTGAGTTTAGTGGCAGAGGGAAGAGGGAGGGATGGGCACAGATTCTTAACAAGATGGATAAAGACAGGAGAAACTGGATAACTCCTTTGTGATAGTGGGGAAATGCATCCTTGAATAGGTGATAATCTTTTTATTTATACTGTAGACAAAATATTATTTAGGTAATGCAGGAAGGCTGACAGATACTGTCGTTCAGCCTATCACTGGAAACCTTTAGAGGGAACGAACCTAATGGAAGAGTCTCAGATTTGGAAGGACCCAAGGAAGCGGTGTATTCTCCACCCACCACACGCATCCTTCCCCGGCACCCCCAACCCTCGAGCTGAGTATGTTCAGTGAGAGGGACTCACTACCCCCAAGTTACTGGATAGTTCTGTTAGGCACTTCCTCTTCCTTTTAGCCAAAATCAGCCTCTCAAGAGTTGATCCAATTGCTCAAACTGCATCCTGAGCCTCTGAGAATAAATTGAAGCCATCTTCTGCCGGAGAGCCCTCCTGTCTTTTGGACAGTTCTCAAAGCTCTAGTAAATCTTTTATCCACCAAGCTAAAAAAACTCACTTCTTTCGGTAGTGTTTCACTCAGTCTCTTTTAAGATCTTGCACCATCCTTTACTCATAGTAGGCCTTCAGGCGAGGTTTCACTTGATAAAATCCTGATGCCCGTTATGTTCTGAATTCCATGAAGAGTTCTAATGACAACTGTGTTCTACTCACGTCCCATACCATGTGATGCGGAAATAGCTGTGATTCCTAGGATGTTTTGAGATTGATAACATCTATACATGGCTGATTTTAAACCATTCATTTAACCTCTTATTTCCATCTCATCCTCCCTGAGGTAGACATTCCTTTTTCTTTTTAATTTGCACCAAGAATGTTTAGGAGAAGAAGGCATGTCTGTGTGAACCAGCCTGAAATGAAATATCTGGGAAGAGAAAACCTGGGCTTAGGGGAAAATGTAAGTTCTTTTATTCTCCCAAGTTGATGAGAACAACGTGAGATCTTAGTTGTAGTTGAATTAATTTTAATTCATTCATTTACATTATTAGCCAGTTGATTTCTGCTGATTTTAAAGAGGCCAGGTACACTGAATATGAAATTGTGTATTTTTATCTTGGCTTTTGGTTGCATGTATGACAGCAGATAAAAATGTAAAATAATATGCTCTTTCTTGAGTATGTTTTAAGCATTAGAATTAAGAATGTGGGTATTAGGGCTTAATTTTATCTCCCCCAAATTCATACACTGAAGTCCTAACCCCCAGAACGTCACAATGTGACTGTGTCTGGAGATAGGGTTTTTAAAGAAATAACTAAGTTAAAAATGAGGTTATTAGAGTGGGCCCTAACTCAGTATGACTGATGTCCTTATAACAAGAAAAGATCAGGACACAGACACACACAGGAGAGACCATGTGAAGACCCAGGGAGAAGACAGCCACCTACAGGCCAAGGAGGGAGCCCTTCGAAGAAACCAGCCCTGCCAACATCTTGACCTTGGACTCTCAGCCTCCAGAAGCATAAGGAAAGGGATTTCTGTGTTTGAGCCACCCCGTCTGAGGCACTTCGTTATGGCAGTCCTAGCAAACAAACGGGGAAATGCTCACAGGGCCAGTTCTGAAACATGAAGCCAAACTAAGATCAAAGGGCACTTCAGACCCCATAAAATATAAGTACAATTACTTGGTCAGTGGTGATAATATTGGGCCTGCTAATCTTGTTCGTCTGAAATGATCCATCTGACATAAAATCAGCCCTTTCCTCTTAACAGCTTTGCAAGGAAAATTCACAAAACGTGATGATTAAACTGTATGTTTTAAAACATTCCTTGCCGCAAGTAACTAAATGTAATTTGAAATACGTTAGTAACCCTCCTGATGACTCACTGACGCGCTGCTTACTATGTTCATGCGTTCATTACAGCCTTGCTGTGCACCCTCAAAGCTAAGTTCGCATTTTGCCAAAGGAATCATATGCCAAAACTCCTAATTTGATCCTTTTATCGTTTTTCTCATTTGCAGATGGTTTGTCACCATTTATGTTGTTAACCTTTGGAGGGAGCACTTTGCAGTTGATGGGTCAAACTGCACCTGGTGAGAAATTGGTCTGATGACTTAAACAGGCTCCCAGCAAGTTGTTGGCAAACAAGCAACAGAATTTTGATTATGTCAGTGACCAAGTAATGAGTCTACACCTTCATAAAATAAACTAGAATAGGATTGGGTGGACAATATAGAGTACATTGACATAGTAAGATGATGTACTGTTCTGTGAAATTTTGTTTCAATTATATTCATTAATTTAACATATATTTATTGAGTACCTACTACATACCAGGAATTGTTCTAGGTGTTTGGGATATATCAGTAGACAAAGATCCCCGACCTTGTGGAGCTGACCAGCAGTAGGAGAAGATAGCTAATAAAAAATAACCGTGGTAAGTAAATTACACAGATCTTATTATATGGTGTGTTTGAAGGTACATGTATACCTTAGTGTATGTGTGCACACCATAGTATATGGCAAAACAGAAAAAAGTGTCCATAAGTACAGGGGCTTAGGAGTTACAGGAGCCGAGAATGGTTAACTTTTAAATAGGATGATCAGGGAAGACCTCGTGGAGCTGCTGTTTGAGTAGAGACTCATAGGAGATGAGGGCGTTGGCCATGTGGGTCTCTGGGGGAACAGTGATCGAGGCAGCGGGAACAGCAAATTCAAAGGCACAGGGTGGGAATTGGTGTATTTCCGGGACGGCAAAGGGTTGTGTGTCTAGAAAGGATGAGTGATAGCATATGGTATTTTTCTTTCTCACTAGGTTTACTTTACTTAGTGTGATGACCTCCAGCTCCAGGGAACTATATTCAATACCTTGTAATGTCCTATAATGAAAAAGAATATGAAAAGGAATATATATGTACACTCACACACACTCACACACACACACACACACACACATATACCTGTAAACTGAATCACTATGCTGTACACCAGAAATTAACACAACATTGTAAATCGACTACACTTCAATAAAAAATTAAATTATATTAAAAATGTGAAAAAGGAAAAAAGGGATGCATGAGAGAGTGATGGTGTCTGAGAGGTAGGAGTGGGCCAGGTCATGTGGCACTTGAGGGCCATTGTGAGGATCTGGCAGCGGTGCTGAGTGAAATTGGAAACCCCTCAGGGGTCTGGGCAGGGAAATGACATATATATGGATTGTGGTTGAAATGAGTTTATTACTCATGGTCTCTGAGAAAAAAAAAATAGGCAAACGTAAAAGAGACTGACACGTCGTGAATCTGTAAGACTCCCATGAAATGACGTTTCCGTTCCCAGTATGTTGAGTATAAATAAAAAGTCCCATAGATGCTCTCATACCTTGCAAGTGATTTACCAAACTTGAGGGGAAAAAGGAATCACTCCGAGCTTTTTGTAGATCTTGTTTGCCAGCCTCACTCCGGATCTCGTGGATTAAAATGCGCATTTTTAATGAGCAGCTCAGGGGATGGTTTCACGATCAGGAGCTTTTGCACAGCACTGCCTTTCTGAGAGATCGGAGTTCAGTGCCTGCCACTTCCTGCCAATGAGGCATCGGTTGAGTCGCGGAACCTGGAGCCCCGGCGCCTTCCTTGCAGGGCTGTATGGAGGTGTCCACGAGCCCTCTGCGCCTCGCAGGGGACTCTCAGGAAACAGGAACTGTATCTGCCCTGGGAATGTTCTCAGGCGCAGCACTTCGGGGTGGGAATAAGTGGTAGAGGAGTCACAAAGGACGATTTATGAGAAAACAAATTCTGCCTGTGAACGGTGAGTCTTACTTGTGCCATTTGCTGACTGTCACATAGGCCTGGTGAGTTCTGTAAGCCCAGGTCCCCTTTGATCTGCTAATTATAGCGAAGCATGGAAAAAATGTTAATTGCATGGCTCTTGGCTCCTGTTTTCCCCAGCATCCTGCTTTTCTTCCTTGGCTCACCCCCGGCCAGCCCCTTGTCAAACTCCTGAACACACAGTGGATGCCTCTTCAGAAACTCCACGACCACGTTCAGACCAGGCTCTGCCTGCGCTCTCCGTGGGGGAAATGAAAGGCAGCAGGAAACAGTCTTGTTTTCCTCTTGTTTCTGTGAAAAGCCACAAATAAAGCATCCTTCATGGTCGTAATATGGTTGAGAATTCCGCAGATAGAGCCTGTGGGAAGAAGCCTCAGTATATTTTGTAGGAAAATTGTTCAGAAATGTCAGACGGGAAGGAAATGGGGCTATTATAGGTCCAATGTCTAATTTGTTCTAATGCACAGACTTTCTAAAAATTGAGTTTTAATTGAATTAAGCTGAAGGAAAAAAACACAATCTGTCACGTGAGGCAACCATCCTGGGCTGTTCAAAGGAAAATAATTTCAGACCTTGTAATAGAAGAGAATAATAGAATGAGATATGAGAAAGGATAATATTAGAGACTGGCATTATAATGAAAGGTATATTCACATAAGAGAGATTGGTGGCTGAGTTAAAAGAATCCTGGATGGGGAATCAGAAAACCATTGACTTCCTGTTGGTGACAGCAATAAGTCCATCTTTTTCCTTTTTTTTTTTTTTTTTTAAAGGAGGTACTGGAGATTGAACCCAGGATCTCTCACATGCTAAGCACGTGCTCTACCACTGAGCTCTCCCTACCGGGTGACAGCAATAATAACACCATCATAATAACAGTCTGAGTCCGTTGTGCATTTACCAT
Organism: Vicugna pacos; assembly: GCF_048564905.1. Lineage (NCBI taxonomy): Eukaryota > Metazoa > Chordata > Mammalia > Artiodactyla > Camelidae > Vicugna > Vicugna pacos. The sequence continues at coordinate 12,073,447 of NC_133000.1, read as the reverse complement.
GTGCCGAGCATTGTGAGAAGTGCTTCTCTTTAACCCTGGTCTGGTTAAGCACCAGCCGATGTGGGGTAAGCACATCGGCTGTTGCCTCATGCTACACATCAGGGTATGGAAGCTTAGGGAGAGTGAGGAATTTGCCCCGTCAAGGTCACCCAGCAACATGACAGATCTGCATGTTAACCTGTTCTGTGTGACCGAGGTCACACTCAGAGAGCCTTGAGCTCTCTTGCCTCGATCCCAGAGGCAGAGATGGAGTTCTGGATGGAGGATTCAAAGACCATGCTCCTCTCAACAAACAGGGTGGACGGCAATGCTTGTCAAACTCTGGTCCTCACACCATTGCATCAACGTCTCTCGGGAACTTGTTAGAAGTGCACATTGTCATGTCCTTACCCCAGACCTACTACAAAGACTCTGGGTGCCCAGCAATCTGAGTTTTCCCAAGCTTTCCTGGTAATTCTGGTGTTCCCCAAAGTTTGAGAACCACTGGTCTTGGGGATACAATCCAAATTTCTAGTCCAAGTTGAGTTTAAAAATGCATAAGTACACAGAATATTGAGTTTGGTTTTGGTCACCATACTTAATTTCTTTGGAAATCTCAATGATGTTAAAAGAGGAAGAAGATTTTTAGTTATCAAAAAGGGGAGTGTAAAGTTTGAAGGACTTGAGAATAACTCATATAATTCATTGTAAGTTATAAACTAAGAAATTTATAAATTAATTGAAATAACAGCATATCCACTAATACACCATCGGGTACAGGAGATGAACAAGTGCTGACGGGAAGCAGAATGAGGAATTCAGAAGAGTTTTGAGAACAGCATTGAAAGAGGCAGAAGACTTTTATTTGGAAAGGGGGATGATACAGGGGTTTGAGGAAAGCGCTGAGCCAGGACCTGGAAGGTCAAGGCAGAGAGAAACTGACACATCTGGAAGTAAAGGGACCAAACTGGAAAGAGAGGAATTTGGAAAGGCAGAATGGACCAGTTTGGACTTCCCAGGAAACTCTACTAGAATCCTCAGCAAAACAGCACGTCGGAAGAGCTCTTAAGTGGCTGAATCAAAAAAGGAAAATGGATTGGTTTATGTCACTGAAGTTCAAGGATAGCCTGGCTTCAGGCTGCTGGATCTGGGGGCTCCAGCAAGGTCATTACTTACGGGTCCTTTTCTGCCATCTCTGAGTCAGCTCCTTTCTCAGGGAAGTGACCATCGCGTGGTGATAAGCTGGTGGCCAGGCACTCTGTGCCCACGTCTCAAATTCTCAGAAGCCCAGACAACGTCCTTGAATTGAGCTTCAAGTTCAGATAAGCTAGACCCCATCCATGTCCTTCCTGGAAGAGGGGTGAGTAGAGCTGCTGACACCTGGACCTCGTGGACTGAGTGGGAGTAGGTGGTTCTACTGAATAGATATTGGAGAGGTGTGCCTAGGTCCTGAGGCCGCCGCCGTGACCCACGTACAGACCAATGAGGGCCAGGCTGGCAGTCATTCCTGCAAAACCAGCGAGGACAGCCTTTGACCATCACTGTAAAGAAAGGATCACCGTGACTTCTAACAGCACAATACCTCATTGTCATGCCTGGAGTACAGGAGAGAGATGAGTTGATGATCTTTTTGGTCACGTGAAGATAGGACGTTCAGAGAAACAGCAAAAACTCAGTCTTACCGTGGGAGGTTTTCGTAGCTGCTGGTGGGAGATCCAGCAGGCACTGTCCATCCGGCCAGAGACGTAAACTACGGATATTTGTCCTCTACATTCTTATCCTTGAATTCTTAGTGCAGAGAGCTGGCAGTGCATACATGCCTTTTTGTTTCCTTTGTCAAACTAGATATTTGGGGGGTAGGGCTGCGTCCCTGCTCCCAGTGGAGCTGGCAGCGTGGAGAGCCGGGCTATGTTCTGGACTTCATGACCACGGTGCACACTCTGAGAACTCAAATCTTCCGTCCCTACTGACTTTCTTTCCTTCCCCGACTCTAAGCTTTGACATAAATAAATCTCAGGATGAAAAGTGGCCCATGTGACTTTCTAGAGTTAAAAAATATACACACATTCCCTGTACTACATGTAGATGGATGGAAACCATGCAAAATACTAGAAGCACGTTAGCAACGGGAACGTGGTTAACTCCTATCAGCCAGATTTAGCCTAACCCTCCACCCACGTTAGGTGCTTGATCAATGCTCATTACCTGAATGGAGCAGCTGACCAGAAAACAAAGTTTTCAGTTAATTCCTGACTGGGCGTCGGATATCTCCCATCTTGGGAAAGTCACTTGTCTTCTACATCTTCATTAAAAACCAGACTACTTACCTTTTGTGGAATGATTTGGGAAGAATCACCCAAAACAGAGTAAAACACTTGGAAAATAAAGTGATGCTGAAATTTTAAATCCGTCATGGAGTAATCAAGTTTTAGAACAAAATAGAAATGTTCAGTGGTTTTTAGTCTTAATAACCGATAGGGTCTCTGGGTGGGGGTGATTTATCATGGTTCCCTGCAGAAGCTTTAACTGTAGCTAAGAAGAGCGAAGCTTTCCAAGTGTGCACTAGCACTAAAGTCAGACAGTGTCTTCATTAGAGTGTTAATTGTTAGACGTGGGAATTAAACTTGGCAACATGACAGGGAAGCTGACATCAGGGTTATTAGTTTGAAAAGATTGCCACTCAGATCAAATCAGATAATGCTATTACCGCCACCCCTGGCACGCTCAACACGATAAAGAGAGTGGAGGAAATAAACCCTAAGTTAAACAGCTGTGCGTGTCTCCCCCATCTTTGGGGCTGCTGTCATAATACTGGAAGGTTAAATACAAAATCAAAGCAGGAAGGCTTATCACTGATTGACTCCTATACACATCTTAACACTTCATTAGTTCCGAACTAATTTTCCCCAAGGCTGTAAAAAGACAGCATTTTGTTGCACGAGAGAAGTAAACTGTGCTGGTCAGTTTGAACCAAGTGTTTTTAAAAATGCACACTGTGCTCTCCTAAGGGATTTGTTCCTCGTGCCTCTGTAGCATGAAGGCATTTCGAGGGATGACAAGGAATTCCTACTGGGAATTTGGTAGAGCTTCTGTAAATAGGAGAGTTCAATCTTCATTTCTCTCCCTCAATCATGGTGAATTACTGACATAGAGCCCGCAAATGGAAAGAATAAAATCAGCTCTTTGAGACCTCTCTCACCTTGACCTTTCCCTCCCACAGTGTTTGCAGTCAATGCCGGTAATGATACCCTGCGGTTTAGTGATCACCCAGTTTCCTCCCTCACTTTCGCTTAGCATTACCATAACACCTGACATCGCGCCCTGGTCTGCCTCTCGTGGAGACTGCAATGAGTAAGGGTTAGGCTGAAAGCCCATTAATAGCTTTGGAAAGTACTTTACTTGTTCCAGATTTTGAGTGCAATGATCCATCACTAAATCCATATTCCCTACTGAAATTTAATTGTTCAGTTTTCTTTTTCTGGCTCCACATTTTACAGCCAGGAGTTAGATTTGGGATGGGCTCCTGCGTTCTGGATTGGAGTGGGTTAGGGTTTCAGGTAGTGCAGACATGTCATGTGGCCACCTGCACCCGGCACACTGGTGATGCTGCCTGTGTTGTGGTCTTCGCTTCTGGGGACCGTGCTACAGCCAGGGCTCCCTGGAAAGTGATGACTGTCTGTGCCCCGTGCCCGGCTGGTCATTGTAAATGCCTCTGGCATGAGCAACCTCTGGATCTCTGAAGTGGACAGCCAGGCAAATGTCTTCTAAAATGGGTTGTAATTAGCCTTTTCACGAATGACAGATTGCCTGCCTTCCTGCAGTGACTGTTTTCAGTCTGGCCACTCATGATGCTGCACGCCCTTTTCTATAGCCCTCTGCTGCTGAGTCACGCAGCCTGTTTTGTGCAGGAGGGGTGCCTGTTTTGGTCCTCAGGCACTTGGTCCTTCTCTGCATTTGGTAGGTGTAAATGCCACTGCGTACATGTGCTACTGAAGTGCTGGGTTTTGAAAGAGCCTTCCTTAGGGTCTGTTCTATCACATCTCCTAGCACTGGACTCATCAAGGTATCAAGGGGTTGAGTTGGCCGAGCTCTCCGTCTCTTTCTCCCTTTGCTTCTAATCTCCCCTGTCCACTGAGTTGTTCTTTTTTTTTTAAAAATTAACTTTTTACTGAAGTATAGTTAATTTACAATGTTAGTTTCAGGTGTACAGCAAAGCCATTCAGTTATACATATACATACATGTGTGTGTGTGTGTGTGTGTGTATTCAGATTCTTTTCCATTACAGCTCATTACAAGAAATTGAATATAGTTCTCTGTGCTCTACAGTAGGTCCTTGTTGTTTATTTATTTTATATAGAGTAGTGTGTATCTGTGAACCCCAAACTCCTAATTTATCCCTCTCTCCTCTTCCCCTTTGGTAACCATAGTTTTTCTATGTCAGTGAGTCTATTTACGGTTTGTAAATAAAATATGTATCTTTTTTAAGATTCCAGTGTAAGTGATATCATATGATATTTGTCTTCCTTTACTTAATGTGATAATCTCTAGGTCCATCCATGTTGCTGCAAATGACATCATTTCACTCTTTTTTGAGGCTGAGTAATTATTCCATCATACACACACACACACACACACACACACACACACACGCACGCACACACGCACATATATACACCCCGCATCTTCCTTATCCAGTCATCTGTCAATGGACATTTAGGCTGTTTCCATGTCTTGGCTGTTGTAAATGGTGCTGCTGTGAACATTGGGGTGCAGCTGTCTTTTCAAATTATAGTTTTCTCAAGTTATTTGCCCAGGACTGAGATTGCTGGATCAGATGGTAAGTCTATTTTTAGTTTTTTAAGGAACCTCCATTCTGTCCTCCACAGTGGCTGCACCAATTTACATTCCCACCAACAGAGTGGGAGGGTTCCTTTTTCTCCATACCCTCTCCAGCATTTATTAGTTGTAGATTTTTAAATTATGGTGTGAGGTGCTACCTCATTGTAGTTCTGATTTGCATTTCTCCGTAGAGTTACTCTTAATTGAATACTACCATGTGCCTGACACTGCAGATCCATGATCTCATTTTACCTATATGTTTGCTCTGGAAGGTTGTTTCCTTTGGCTCTAGATGAAGACATAGAAGCTCAGAAAAGTAAAATGACTCTGAAGGTCACCTAGTTGGTAAGCAAGTTGAGCCAGGATTTTCGCTCCAGGTCACATGGGTTCCTGAAGCCTGAAACTCTTTCCACGGTGCTGGTCCCATCCGTGGCTGGGCAACAGTGTAACCTGGTGAGTTATAGAACAGATCCTTGAGTACGTCCCAAGCTCTTCATATCCCCAGCCCAAGCTCAGTGCCTTGCACTTGGTAGGCACATAGTCAGTATCAATTTGATCCCAGCAGGTTTTGGCAGGTAGTGAGAAATCTACAAAGTTGAGGCATGGAATGAACATATACTTAAAAACCAGTCTCAATATGGTGGTTGAAAGGAGGTGTGTCCTTTCTCCATATAGTACCACAACTCTTGTCTCTTCACTCCTAGTCTCTAAAATGGGCATAATTTCTTTTCATGTCCATAACTGAAATGTTCTGATCGCTCAACGTGTGGTTTGAGAATTGTGCTTTACAACACAAATGAAACGTATTATTATCGTAAGACAAAGTATAAGAAAACTTTCATACATGAGTGACCAGATTCACTGAATCCTATTAAATGAAGTCATAGGTCCGAGTGCAAGAGGTTGTCCACTGGGAATATAACTTAACAGAGGTTCTAGGAGACCCACAACCTGAAATCTGAATAGCCCCATTGACTTGAGATGTATTCTCGTGTTAATAAAATGTTATCGGGTCCTGAGGCGATACACAGTGAATATACTTGGAAACTAGACTTTCCCCTGTTTGATTCATAATGTCTTATTCTGAACGCCCGTTTTTCTTTTAAGCTTGAAAGGTAACTGAGTTCAGCTCTTTTCCATTGCTTCCTTCCACCAACAGACATGAATGTAAGAGCAAGGATAGTTTGGGATAGGAGAATGGGGTACAGTCATTTCATGTTCTAACTAAGTGTATTGGGATGGCAGGTGGGAGGTAGGGCATGAGGGTGCAGACAGTTCATAATCACATAGTCAGCCCCCTGCTTCCATCTCATGTCATCAGTGGTACAAACGATGGGTTCATGAAAATGGGAGATTCTAAGCTAACTCGTTAGAAAAGGAATGCCCAGAATCTCAGTCAGAGAAACAAGTCTTTGGGCACTGGACAGTTCTGTCCTGTGAGGGCTACAATACAGTGAGTTTGGCAAATTTTACCCCAATCAAATCTGAAAGGACTGTGGAACCCATTTCAAATTGAGTACTCAGAGAATCTACGGTTTTGTGAGCTCCAGCTATGAAAGGGGGTTTCTTTGAAATATTTTTCCTTCAATTTGATGCTATTGGGATAATTGTTCGCATTAGTTAGAAATGGTTTACATGTAAATAAGTATACAGACTTCATTGGGATTATGTAAATAATGCTGGGAGCAGAGGTTAAAAGCGGGTGGAAGCTGAGTGGGGAAGAGAGAGGACACGGAGGAGTCAGGCTCTGGAGCCAGACTGCCTGGGTTGAAATCCCGCCTTTGCTGCTTCCTGAAGTAATGGATCTCAGGCAATTTACTTTCCCTCTCTACCCTCCAATTTTCCCTTACATAGCATGGGGATATTAACAAGCTCTTAATTAATATTTCCTCATCTGCCAAAGGTAACAGCAGCATCTGAGGCCAAAGCGCTTTAAGCTCTAATTACTGCTTTTCACATGGGTGGTGATTTCAGCTCGGTGGTCCATAAACACACACCCACTGCCCAGGGTATCTGAGCGGTGCTATGGGGCACCCCTGGCAGAATCCCCTGCTGGAGACCCGAGACTCTCCAATATGGTAATGGAGTGATTTTTTTTCCTTCTAATGGGAAGCGGATGAAGTTAACATTCAATGACTATTGTCTGCGGTTTTAAGCAAGGTCACCATGTCCTTGTACCCCTCTCTGAAGGGGGATGAGAATGTGCACTGTGTTCACACTCCCCATTAAGTCTCTGTTTGCTTAGAAATCATACTCATTTGCTTCTTTCTATAAGAATATGGAGAAACTTGTCTCACAGCATCCTAAAGATGTCACCGTGGGTCATGACATCGTCCCTGAGACCTTACACAGCATCAGAGCGCCCTGTGATCCTAGCCACAACATTCTATGGACTCCTTAAGAGGAAATCATGTCTATTATGGAGCTTTGACTATGTGGAAACGTTGGGAGTGGAAACAAATACAATTGCTTTCCATTGCTAATACAGGCATACTTCATTTTGCTGTGCTTTATTGTGCTTCACAGATACTGTGTTTTTGTTTTTTTTGTTGTTGTTATTGGTTTTTTTTTTTTACAAACCAAATGTTTGTGGCAACCCTGCATCAAGCAAATCTATTGTTTCCATTTTTCCAGCATTTGTCTCTTCATGTTTCTCCGCCACATTCTGATAATTTCGCACATTTTAATCATTGTCATATTTGTGATGGTGATCTGTCATCTCTGATATTCTCTGTTACTACTTCAACTTGCTGACGGTTCAAATGATGGCTAGCATTTTTTAGCAATGAAGTATTTTTTAATTAAGATATGGGTGTTGTTTTTTAGACATAATGCTATTGTTGCATGCTTAGACCATAGTGTAGTGTACACATAACTTTTACATGCACTAGGAAACTAGAAGTTTCATGTGACTCTCTTTATTGTGATACGCTCTTTGTTGTGTTGTGAAGTTGCAATATCTTCAAAGTCTACCTATATTTTGCTATATATTTCCCAGGCTTTTTCCCCCCTCTTTACGTATAGGTTTTGGTTTAAAAACTGGTGATTATACTACCTGTGAAATTTGATATTATGTGTGTCAGGGGTGTTTGCTTACTTTTATAAGTATGTTCTATCTTTAATTTCACATAAACAATTTTCATAAATTTTATAATATTCATTGTAATATAATTTATAGTATCTTTTGTTATTTGATATTGAAGCTTTTTAGCAGTCTTACACTATTACAACTAATTCTTTGATGCCCATTGAAGTTTATTTCCTTAAGATATTTTCCTAGGAGCGTTGCGGAAAAATGTGTTACATCTCAGCCTTATAGCTCGGTGTAACAGCTCAGTTGTGACAGCAACCTGGATCCGGCGAGAGACCAAGCAGCACTCAGAGGTTGGAGAACTCAAGTTTATTATGCCAGCGGACCCAGAGGAGTTAACACTCCAAGCTCTGGACCCCGTCTGTAGGTTTACACCGGCTTTTATAGGCGGCCAGTTTACACTTCGCAACTCATATGTAAATTAGGTAAAAGGAAAGTTGACTAATTAAGAACAAGCTTTGTAGAAATGGACCAATCAGGAGGGAGAGAAATAATCAATCAGGAGTAAGGGAAGTGGACCAATCAGGAGTGAGAGAAATAACCAATCAGGAGTTAAGGAAACAACCAATCAGAAGTGAGCTCAGGGAACCAATAGAATTTTAGGGACAAGTAAGCCATTTCAGAGGCAAAAAGTAAGATAGAGCCTCTGGGCCAGGGAACCGGATGGTGCTGGCAGGAGAGTAGTGGCCCTGCTTGGGGATCCTGCCAGTCTTTTTATGGGGCATCCCGCCTCAGAAGTAGAGTTACCAGTCAGGGCTATAGATATTTTAAGTCTCTTAATATAAATTAGTATTCTGGAAGATTGGAAATAATGTATGTGACCAACAGTAAAGGTATAGTTATATAAATTGTGGTATTGTAACATGAATATCATGAAGCTATGGAAATTACTTTTAGAAGAATGCTGACATTGCTCGTAGTATAAAGATTTACCTTTTTTGGAGAAAAGGTTTGTATATAAAAACAGAAACCAGACATAAAAGAAATGCAGTAATAAAACTGAGTTCCCCTACAACCGAGTTCCTATTCAAACCTTCCCTCCCTTTCTTGTTCTGTACCTGTTCCTCTTCAAGATTGAGGGGTATCAAAGAAAAGGGGGGATTATAACTGAGCAGAATCCTATAGGGCCTTCCCAGGACAGACCCTCTTCCCCTACCATGTCCTCTGCCTGATTCTTGTTTGTAGAAAAACTTTAGCTTCCTTTTGGCCTTCCCCAAGTTCCAAAGAACAAATTTATTTGGAGAAGTGAGAAAATGTAGAAAAGGAGAAAGAAAGTCAAGCAAGACAAAATAATAATAGTTTAGTCATTACAAAGTCTCTCAAACCTTTGCCCTGAAAGCCTTCAGAGACTTCCATCTTTCGAGCATTAGTTGCCCAGACTCCTTGCTTGGTGCAATAAATGGGTGCACTTTCCTCCACTGCAACCCAGTGTCAGTTGATTGGATTTACTGGGCTCAGGTGAGCAGACCCAAGTTGAGTTTGGTAACCATAATAGCTTCACAGTGAACATCTTTGGTTATAGAATTGCAGATAATTTTTTTTCCTCCTTAATTATTTAAATACATTCCAAAGTTTCTGTAAGAAATATGTATTGCTTTAATAATCAGAAAATTGCTTTCTAAAAGCATCCAACTAAGTGCATGATGGTGTTAAGGTTCATATGAATCCTTTTGGCTTTTTAAAAGCTCTTGAGAAAAATAACATTATCGATTTTAAGAAGAAAATGGAACTTCAGTTCTCCAGGCTGTTCAGTTCTTATGCTCTAGAGTCGATTTTTGGAGCAATCAGGGGATGAAGCCACAGGTGGAGCCCATCATTGTTGCCTTCACCCATTAAGACATTTGCCTAAACTCAACTCTTTGAATAGTAGACTAAACTGTGTACACATAATGTGTTCATTCATTAACTCATTCATGTATTCATTCAGAGCTGTTTACTGAGTACTTACAGTGCTTAGGACTGTACTAAGGTCTAAGAGATAGATGAATGGAAAACTCCTCTTGCTCTCTAAAAGGTCACAGCTTAATGTACTTTCACAGGCACATGACTCATGCCAAAATTTGGGGGAAGTTGTCAAAAGTAATGTAAATTTCTGCCTTCTTGTTGCTTCAACAGTTTAAATATTTCTCCTGATTTTTTGACTTCTCACCTGTGCAATATCTATTACTTGAGAACTGTCCTGTCCAATACAGTAGTCATGAGGCACACGCAGTTATTTCAAAATTAAATTAATAATAAAATTTAAAATTCAGTTTCTCTGTCACACTAGTCACATTTCAAGTCCTTATTGGACTGTGTGGCTGGCGGTGACCACCTCCGGCAGGGCAGATGGAGACTATTTCCATCATCACAGAAAGTTGCATCAGACAGTGCTCCCCTAAGAGGGATTAGGTCACCCTTGTTTCCCACCAGCTCCACTCCACATCCTCACCAAGTTCTTCTTAGACTGGTGTGGTCGCCCCCCAAGTGAATGCCAGGGACTTCTTTCATCATTGATCCTGTCTGTCCTCATCAGACAGACAATCTGTAAAGAACCGTGATGAACTGTGGCTTCCCAGTTTAAAAATATTGGTTGACTTATCTCTTGACTTCCAGATGAAATCCAGACTCTTTAGGCAAGCCCCGTAACCCATCCTCCACCTCTCTTTCAGGCCTTATCTATGATGTCAGCTAGTTGCAACCATCCCCCATCTCCCAAGCTCCCTCTGCTCTTTCTTGCTTCTGAGTTACCCTTCATGCTAACCCAGCTGTCAGAAATGTCATTTTCCCTCTTTGCCCAGACTAGGAATCACTTCAAATGCCACCTCTGCCCTGAGTCTGTCTTTCATCTCCAGTCAGCAGTCACCCTGTCTCCCTCCTTGCTTATGGCTCAAAGTTTGTAACACCTACATGGCATTATTGCATAAGAGATTGTATTGTGTTTCTTGCTCATCTTCTTGACTGTAAAGTTTTAGAAGAGTTTAAACGTGCCATGGTAGGGCTCATGGATTTTTGTTGACTAAATTTAGAGGCACACAGCAGTCACTATGTTTATTTTAATTGCACTATTTGAGTGCATTAAATACCAGCCAGGCCCTTAATCCTCATGAAGTTTGAGTTGATTGTCCATTTTAGAAAGCTAATAATTTGCTCACATGCCTGATGTAATTGGATGGACTGGAATTTAACCCTGATCTTTTTTGCAGGACTTGCAGGAAAATCAGGGTCCATTAAATACAGAGGAAGATCACAATAACAATGGAAAAAATTCTGGAAAGCAAATACTTAGGAATGAGTAACGACAAGCTGGATGTTTAGCAGCTGCCCTCTCCAGCTTTAGTTTCCAAATTAAATGAATAATTAAAGCTTCTTGGAGGCTTTGTGGTGTTATTGTTTTAACTGTTGGTGTTATCAGTTCACACAGCGTAGTTGCAAGTTTGTGGCAGATGCTGAGCTTTTCGGCTAATTACACGGTCACAGATGTGGCTGTAATTCCAGCATTAGCGACTCCTTATTTGCAGGAGTTGCATCCTTTCCCTAAACTCTCCAGCAAAGCAGTATTCGCTGCATCCGCATCCAGCATCATTTTTTCCCAGAGTGGAGGTGGAGTAAACCCAGCAACTGATACACCTGAGAAATACCGTACCACTGACAAAACTAGAATTGTCTCTCTTTGGGGCATTTTATAAGCCTGATTCATGCATCCACCCTTTAGAGACTATGATTTTGTCCACCTTGCTTTGTTCACCTATAAGGCTTTTATGGACTTATTTCCTTCTTGGTTTGTACTTTTATTGCAGCTCTGTTCTCTCTATTCAGGACATTAAAAAAAAAAAGCCTAAGCAGTTCCTGCATCTTTGGGCATCACTGAATAGGAAGGAGAGAGAGAAAAGGAGAGTCCACATTCCCCACAGGATCCTCTTCCTTCCATTATTTTATTTATTTCATTTTTTGTTAGCTATTTATTATTCCTTTATTTGTTGTCACCTACTTTCCAACTTCTGGTACAGGAACAGCAGTTTGGATTTTATTTAAATTGATGTCTGCTTTTAATTTCAAGTCTGTTACCTCTTCTTGTTTATGTGGACTGTGTTTTTGTTTTGTTTTGTTTGTGAATTCTAGATAGAAGTCGGTCATTTACTCCAGCTCTCCAGAAGTTGCAGAGAAAATCAGGATCAGTCATTCAGAAAGCCATAACAGATTTCTCTATTCCTTCAATGTATCTCTTAAAAGAGTCATGATTATGAAAAGTCATGGATAAATCATATATAAGCATATTTAAGATGACTAGGGAGCTGACAGATCATCAGGTTTAACCCTTTTGAAGAAACTTCAGTTTAGGGAACTAACGTACCTGTCCAAGGTCCTGGTCCTGCTCAGGGGCAGCCCTGAGACTAGAACCCAGGTTTCTATCTTTAGCTCAGTGCTCTATCAAAGAGATTCTTTAACCCTAGAAATCAAAGAAACTAGCAGCCTTACAAAGCAACTATTCAGGGTAGTACAGCAGTGTCCTAGACATCCCAATGGTTAGCATTTAGGTTCTAATACCATTGTTCGATGACTTTTTTAAATTGAAGTATAGCTGATTTACAGTTCAGCTGTGTACAGCAGAGTGATTCAGTTATACATGTATGTATTCTTTTTCAGATTCTTTTCCATTATATGTTATTACAAGATACTGAATACAGTTCCCCATGCTCTATAGTAGGTCCTTACTGTTTATCTATTTTATATGTAGTCATATGCATTTGTTAATCAGTGATTCTTGCACAGCAGTTAATGATGTGAGCATCAAGGACAACCACTTGACAAGATGCCACAAAACCCTCCACAGGAAAAAAGAAACATATCAGGGCTGAACAATTTGCTAGCAGATCTGTTTTAATAGGAAAGGAGAGATGGGAGTCTTTAAATGACACTGGGCAGATCACGCACAAGAGTGGGGGTGAAAGGAAAGTAACCTAATGGATAAGGAAGGCACAGGAGCCACATACACTGGACAGGTTTCCAGTAAGGAAGTTTTTGTCCACATCTTCCACATTCATGATGAAGGACATAGAATCTAAAATGATACCTGCAGAGTCACATGGGCAGTGTCTAAGTAGTGAGTATTGGCGCTAATGCATTTTTGAAACCTCGCACTATGATAAATATCTAAGCACTATTTTTAAAATTAATAAGCAGCATTCATAGCCACGGGACTGAGGAGCACTGTGCTCGGCCCACGTTACTCCTCAGGACATGGGAGCCCAGGGCGTGGCACCTACACTGACCATCTGGTGGGGCTCAGGTGTCAGCCGACAGTTCATTACAATTACCAGTGTATTATGTGATCTAACGAGATAATTACAACTTGATTTGATAGTTAAGATTTTCTCCATGTGGCTAGACTGATAGAAGCAGAGTTTACCTGACCTGAAGAGTCTGCCTCAGAAGTTGCATCTTTGATAGGAGAGAAGAGCGGGTTATGGAGGAGCGTGAGAGGGGAGGTTAGTGTCATGATGTTAAGGACAGGATGGGGAAAAGGAAGAAACTGCCCGGGGAAAACGGAGAACCACTTCACAGCTGTCTATCACCTCTTCTCAGAGCCCACAAAGGCTGATCATTTACTTAGATACTTTTATAATTCTTCCTAAAGTGGATACGATTTTTTAAAAATTGCTTTCCTTCCTGTTTCTCCCTGGGGTAAATAGCAAAAGCAATGAAAGAACCTGTCTCTTTTAATGTTTCTTAAAGCCCTGCCCACAAAGGAACCTACAGCACTCTTAACCGTGCAAAGTCTCTGATGTAATTCTGTGGACCATACACAGGACATTAATGTGGGAACTTGCTAACTGTTGTCAAGTGCTTTTACAGCATAAAAGCACTTTCCGAGCCCAAGTGAATGAATGATTAATTCATAGAAGCCTTCAGTGAGCTATGGAAGTCCTGAGCCTTATTCCTGCTGTTGTCATTATCTTTCTTATTTCACAGTTGGACACACTAAAATGCAGGACAGTTAAGTGCTTTTACTCAAGGTCACTGAGGAAGCCAGCGGGGCAACTGGACAGGAGAGCTCCAGGCAGAAGCATGGTCCTTTTCTACTAAAAATGGAGAGGTTACTCTTTTGTCTGCTAAAAACCAAGCCCGAAAGGCACTGTGAAGGGTTTGAGAATTGAGGACTCTCTAGTCCATCTCTATGTGTTTCTTGAATCATGTCAGAGGAGCACATAGTTAAGGCCCAAATTGACTGATGGTCCAACGTAATCATTTTTAAGAATTTTGGGAAGACTTTCCAGAGGGGCCCTTTTTGTCTGTAAGATCATTTCCAGAAGTTTCCAAGACAGTATGCTTAGTTTCTGAGAAGGAGCTCTAGTTTCACCTGCCAGCGAGTTAACGACTCCCCTTCCTTCGGATGGAAGGGTAAGTGTGCCTCCCGGAGCTGAGTGCTGATCCCTGTGTAGGCGGCGGCTCCCTCAGAAGACGCAGACGTCGTACTGGGGTCTCTGCTGTGTGCTAAGGACCAGGGAAGGAATGAACAAGCACATTCGAACAACTTCTCATAATTTTTCATAAGCAGAGACACAACTTCAGCCTTTTCTTAAGGGCTGCCCACTTGTTTTAAATTAATGAAGCAGAGCAATCCAGCGAGGAGCTAAACTGTCTTCTCTTTTGAAATCAGACACCCTGATAGGTTAGCATTTCTTTCTATTCTATCAAACGGGCTCAGAATGACCTCTGCTTTTCAAGCTGGTGAGATTACACTTCCACTCGTAGTGACAGATTGCCGTGCCTCTCTTGCTGACAAATCTATCTTTAGAGTGGAGCCAAGACACCCTGACTGCCGTCTGCGCGTCGGCAGTGTTGCTCAGTGACCGCCTGGGGTGGTGCCGTTTGCACCCTGTGCCTGCTCCCCGGGGCGCTGGCATGGATTTGCATGTATATGACCATCTATAAGTGACAGCACGGGGCTGTATACATTTTTAAAACATTATGTTAGCCGATAAGGTCTATACTATTGTGACGGAGTCACTTCTATCCACACACAGCAACTGCATCGCTTTTCTGCAGAAACGGAAGCGGCATGAGAACAAACAGAAGTCCCTGCCCAGAGGGAGACGTAGTCAACGGTGCTGACCGAGCGCAGCCCAGGAGACCCGAGGGAGGCAAAGATACGGAACTTCTGGGTCCGTGTCCCACGAAGGATTCCAACCCCAGCCTCTGTCGGATGCTTACGGTCTCATTGGAAAGGAGAATAAGATACGTAGTCGGTCCCCGCTGACCCTGAAATGCTGTATGGAGAGGGTCTGAGGGTCAGCCAGTCTCAGGTCCAGCCCTTCTGCTACCACGGACCCGAGGCACTCTGGCCAAGAGCCTTTGTTTTCTTGCCAGTGAAGTTATCATGATGTCGTAGAGGGTTGTTGTCAGGATTAGAGACCTTGTTTGAAGAGTGCCTACCACAGCCTAGACCTTTGTAAAAGATCAGTAAAAGCCAACTGTTATTATTACTAACAACAGTAATGGCACAAGCCAGTGTGTTCTCAACACCAAATTAGAGACACAGGTGTAAATGGTGTAGGGGGTCAAAACAAATTAAATTTCTTTCACTAGAGTGTCTAGATTTTGTGAAGCTGGGCTTATTGGTCCGTTTCCTTTAATTCTATCCTGATTTCTTTTGTTCCCTGAAAATGAACTGAATTTCATCAGTGCCTTCATATTAGCTACCTCTGGGTTATTTGCAGTGGCAAAAGCCAATGAACACAGAAATAATTGAAATTCCAAGGTAGAGCATCAAGAAATCCTATTTTAGTCTACTTTCTAGTCTTGTCTTGCATTTACTAGAATTCTTCCAGAAACTGACCAGGTAGCAAAGTGGACTGGTTTTCATCTTTCTTTCCCTGTTTCTTTCCCGTTGTCCCATGGGGCTGCTAATGAAATGAATGAAAGATGGCTATCAGGTGAGACAAGCGCAGAGTTTCCTTCAATCATTTATAAATTAGATGATTAATGATGAAATACCTGAAAAATAGCCAAGCCCACTTCTCTGAATCTGATACACAGATACAATTTTCAGAAAGAATTAAAATGCCTGTGAAGCGTTGTTCAGTTAGAAAGTGATGGTGTTGATAATTCAAAGTATGAGACGTGATTTACCAAAACCCTTCCTGTTTGCACTTTGCATGCAATATGATTTTTCCTGCTGATTTGTCTTCCTTGATATTTTGCTTAATCTGGTATTAAATGTAGTTGGTATTCCCTGAGCCGTAGCTGACTGATGAGGGGAGAGTGACCCTGATGGCTGGGAGGTGTCAGCAGAGACCTTTCTGGAATTGTAAATCAGCCTTGGAAAATCCACAGGCTTACACGTGGATTATTGTGAATTGACTCTAGATGAAAACTGCCAGGTTTGATCATTTGTTTTCATCACTGTAAATATCAGTAAGTTCTCTCTTGCTATGCAAGGAATTGGGGGTGGGGAGTCCCATCAGTCATTCTGAAGGTTAGGGTGACGGCAGGCAGTCACACATACAAATCTCTAGCGAACTCGCCTGCCACACACAGACCTGCGTCTCCTGTTTTGAGATTCATCCCCACCCTCAAGTGAGAACTACTGCTGATACAGTGAAAGATATTCCTGAAAGTAGTTCATTGCAAGAGTGGATGAGGTGAAGGCTGATATTTAAAAACCTCATAACTGGCTGTACCCTCCTTCAAGGATGCTAGAATCTTTTAGAGGAAATTCATGTTAATTGGAAAGAATCCAAGGAGGAAAAGAAATCATCTCAGTACGTGAAAGGAGTGGGGAAAAGAATAAAAGGAAAGGGAAGACAAGAGAGGAAGGAGGGGTGTGAATTTTACACCAGTGACTGATATTCCACAAGAGAATCAGCCCGGTTTATAATTCAGGATCCTGTGTTCATTGATGAAATGACTTGTTGGACCAGCCAAGGTTCATTAAATTGTCTTGTAACGGCAGCACGCTAAAGCAAAATTTAAAAAAACCACCTTTGGAAAGTAGAGCTGAAAAGTCCCTGTGTAAGTGTACTCCCTTAAACTGAGAAAAATAACAGTATTTATTCAACTAAGAAGATACCTAAGAATTCTCGTGGCTGTGATCAGGGTTATCCTTCTTCCTTATGGAACGCCAGATTTGAAACTACCTTAAACTTCTCATGAATGGTAAGGGCAGACTGGGCTCAGTGTGTCTCACGCTGTTCTCTTTCGTGGCAGGACTAGAGCGACAGGTACTCACAAGTGATGGCTGCGTATCTTTGGCTACTTCCTGTTTCTCAGTCAATAAGCTTCTTCCATTGGCCGCTCCATCTTCTTCCTCTCCATGTTGATTTTTGGTGCTTTTGTAAAATCCCACATGGGGTCCACATGGATTCTGAAATCCATGAAGAAGACTGCATCAGCATTTCAAAAAATTAAAAGGAAACAGAACCTATATCAATAAGCTGTGTATTTCATGACATCATGAAATGCTTTTGCCTGAGGCAGAATTGGATGGGAAGCAGCAGCATGTAGTTTTGTTAAAAAATTGTGATCAGGTAGACAGGAGTTTGGGATAATCTAGACCTGTTGTTCTTGTGTATGTGACATTTTTATGTTAGACTTGAGTTAGGGGCAAAGAAAAGTTCCACTTTCTGGTTGAGTTCTAGAGTCACAATATGGATACCATTTCCTGAGCCCTTGCCCCAGACACAATGCCTAGGAAGCAATAGCCAAGAAGGGGCACATTTTTGACAGCTGGAAAGCTGAAACAGGGCAGAGATTGTGCTACAAAATTTATTTTCTCTTTTTAATGTGTGTTCAAATAAATCCCCTGCTGAAGCTCTTCATTCTCTTCCAAGTACCACTACTTTGCCAGCTTTCACACAGTTGAATTTTCTACATTTGCTGTCTTTAGTTTCTCCTCTTTTCTTTTCTTTCCTCATCCTGCTCCAGTGGGTCTGCCTTCTCCGTCATGCTGCTAAAACTGCCATTGTTCGGGTTACCTGTGACCCTTAATGTTGCAAATCCAGTGGCTAATTCTTTGTCTCAACTTTTACTAAATCGCTGTGCAGCATCTGACATGTTGAACATCTCCCCTTCTTGAAATAGTCTTTTGGCTCATCTTCCAAGATATTATGGCCTCTTCATCTTCCAACTCACCAATTATTTTTCTCATCTTCCTCTGCTTGACCTGTTAGTTTGGACAGGATGGATTCTTCTTGAATATTCTCTATCTGCATTTACTTTTTATGTAATTCTATTCAAAACTATGCTTTAAGTGTCATCTACCTGCCAGTAATTCCTGTTTTTCACCAATCCTGTTCTCTCCACTGAAGGTCAGATAGCCAGTTGCCTACCAGGCACTTCACGTGATATGTCCAACAAAACATGGCCAGAACGAACTTTTGATTCTCTAGATCCACATTCTACCATTCTAAAATGTGTCCTTCTCTTAGTGGTCATCACAGTCTGATGCCACTATCCAGCTATAGCTCTGAACTTTGGAGTCATGCTTGATATCTCTTCTTCCCCCAAAATTCCCTTCTACCCCATCAGCAAGGACTCAAGTGATGTCACACCCCTGTTTAAAAATCTTACAGTAAGTTCCCATAACTGAACTAAAATGCAAACTCATTCCCCTGGCCGTGCATGATCTGACCCTTGTCTGCTCCTCTGAATGCATCTTGTACCTGTCTCTTCCATCTTTTGTTCCCTGTCTTCCAGCCCCAACAAGCTCATTTAATTTAGGGGTCTTTATCCTCCTCATTACTTATTCCTCCCTGTCCTTCCGTCTTCACATGCTGGCTGTCTTCTCCTACCATCCTAGTTCCATCCTAGATCTGTTTCATGAAAGCAGCAATCTAATTGCACCATCTAAAGTAGCCCCTCCCTCCCAGTCACCTTCCATCACATATACCTGTTGTATTTTTTTTTTTTACAGCGCTTACCAACATCTGAAAAGATCTTGCTTCTCTAAGGATTTGATCATTGTATTTTATTCGTTCCGAATGTAAGCTCTAGGAAAGCAGCAACCTTGTCTGTCTTGTTTACCACTTTATACCCAAAGAATAGAACAGTGCTTGGTAGAAAGTAGGTGCTTACTTAATATGAGTTGAATGATTACTGAGCAAATATTTTAAAGTAATTCCTTTTAGCCCTTTTTTTTGACTGTGAACTACAACACTACATTTTAATTGTCTCTTGCATAGTTTTTCATTGCTGTTTTTTTTCAACTACCATCATATAATTAGCATTTGTTGTTAAGACATATTTTACAAATTTTTTTATTACAAGATTAATACAAGTTAGTTAGGCCAACTTAAAAGTATAAGCAAACTACGATAAGAGGAGAAAGCCAATCCAGAGTACTCATGAATAATTTGCACATAATTATCTGCATATGGACATATAAATATATAATACATCAGATTAAATATTCATGCTGGGAATTATAGTTTTTAATAGCTAACTAATGCTTTATCCCTATGACTATGTCATAATTCATTCATTTTTTAGTACTGTGAATATTCAGTCAATTCTACTTTTTCAACGCTAAACAACATTGTAGCATACCTTTTTCTGACCTTTAAAAATAATTTCAAATTCTACAATGTCAAGATTTGTTGTGTTAGTAACATTGGTAAGACAGAAGCTTGTAGTCTCTTTGTGTCGACTTCATGTTAATCGTAACCTGCTGAAGTCGTAGCTGCCTAATCCTGCTTTGACTTACCATCTCCACATCTAATCTTTCTCCAGGGATTTCTCTCGAGTGAAGGAGGTTGGGCTCTTAAACCAAGGAGTCCATGTGAGAGGAAAGGACGTGAGTGGTCCACACAGAGAGATTCCTGTTATAGCATTGTCTCTAAGACCTATCCACAAGCCACTAACTGAGACAAATCCTTTTGGTGTAACAGTAAATGGCCTTCCTCCTGGGGGGGTTCATCCTTCTCGTAAAATGGTAATATCCCTCGTTCTTAGTAGTACCAGAAGGGACCTTCTATCTTGGATGACAGTGGACAAATGACTGGTCCAGCTGAAAAGAATTATATTAAATAGACTCTCTGTATGAACCATATATATTTATGTGAATATAAATGCTTCTATATCAAGATGTTAGTATAAAATTCAGATGGAATTATCACGTGTTTTGGGTGGTGAGTGCTTTCGTTTAAATAGGCATAAAAATCTTTATCCAGGAGGTTAACGTTACGCATCTCATAGTTCAAGTCCAGCTTCAGATTTTCTTCTTCTTCTTCTTCACAAATACTCTTGTTTTTATCCCGACAAGACCTCTTTCCAGCTGACACCTTTGGAAAAATCAGTGCCACGGTATTAATGGGGGTTTTCCTGTGTTTGTAGAATTATGGGTGAAATTTCCCCTAATTTTTATTTTTTTATTTGTATTTTCTAGTCTGTCAAGTTGACTTGTTTGCAGTGTTTCCAGTAACATGGGATAAGGCTAATTTTATACTGTAAGTTTAAGAAATCAGGCCATGAAGTAGGACATGAAAATGTTTCGATCCCCGTTGATGGGTTTTGGCTCTTTGGGAGTCTGCCTCAAACTGGCGCTTGTCTCCAGTGTACTCATGACAGTCACAGGGGATGGGCAGAGTCGATTTGCCCTTAAAATGTTTTCCGACCCAGCCCCACTGAGTGCTGATGACAGTGAGGGCGTGTCTTATCGATCCCTATTTTGTCCTTCCTTTTTATTTCTGTCTCTCTCTTTTGATTCCAAATTGTGAACTCACAGTAGCTTTGCAGTGACCCCGAGACAGCTCTGGCAAGCTCTGCAGCTGCTGCCTCACCCTGTGGCTGTGAACTCCTCTGGGGAAGGGGTCAGAGACCTCCTCTATGAATGGAGATGAAGCACTTCCGGGTCAACCTCTGCCAAGACTTTCCCCAGTTCTCAAAGGATGTTTTCTGAACTGTGATTTCCTACCTCTCATTCCAAAAAGGCATTTGTGTCATCTTGCTGTCACTCTGTTCACGACCACTCTAAGTGGGATCATCTTAAAACCTAGGGAATCGAGCTAGATTTTTTAAAAAGGCAGAAGACGCACACCAGGTACATGTGACGTGCTGTTAGTGTGTAAGCTGGACAGTCATGCTTGTGTGTTCATAGGTCTCCTCCCCTTTCTAGTCGGTGAGTACGTTCAATTGTTATTTATTCACGATCACATTTCCAGCATTTGGTCCAGTGCCTGGCACCCCAGGCACAGAGACTCAGAAAATGTTTACAGTTTAGTTCTGGTTTCCTAGGAAACCAGCAACTGGGAACAACGGAAAATCCAATAAATATCCACTTGAGTCCACAAAGCCTTCTGTGGATATTTGAAATTTCATTCAGATATCACTTCTCAGAACTTCCATTAATCACAGGGCCAAACACACCCACTCCTTGAAGGCAGGGACACTCACTTCTTAGAAGCCTCCATCCCTGTGCCTCCTCAGGACGGAGCTGCGTGTATAGGAAGTGCGCCATAGACGCCGCATGCTTTAGTTTGATTTTGTAAATGGAGAGACTGTCCTCGTTTGGGAACATTTTCTTAATTCCTCTCAAACTTGGGCATTGGTTTCTGGGCCGATGCTGTTAAATTGGCATCGATTAGCTTGTAACTTCATACTTCCATCAGTACTTCTTTTTTTTTTTTTGGATAAGTTTATCCATGACGGACTTTTAGGGAAATCAATATACAGATGGTTCATGTGCAGTAAGATCATCCTTACTTATTAGCTACTTGTTGATTCCATGACACCCCCCAAGATGCTTCTTGTTACCCATGAGAAATGCTAGGATTAGAACCAAGAATTCCCTTGTCTTGTTTTTTTTCTCTCAAAAGTCACACTTTCTTCCTACTTAACTGGGGAGCAGATGCATCAGCAAACAAGAGACATGTCTTAATTAGGGATGGATTCCCAGATGCTACGAAAGTGCCCTTGGTTAATCCACAGGGCACTTGTCCTTCCTGACAGTTTCCTAAGGTAGGCAGCTGAGGGGTTCAGTAACAGAGGCAAGTTCCTCTTTACAAATCCTCCCGAGACAAAGAGCATGCTTGCAGATCAAGTTCTGCTGCTGAACATGCTATTCTGTAGTGCCCATGGTAGAGAGATGCGAATAGAATTCTTAACATACTTGGGAATAAGTTTCTTCCCGTGAAACTCACTCAGACGGCAGAAGCACTTGAAGTGCTGTCAGGAACTAGCGACGTGGTGCTGGCTGTATGGACAACAGCGGCTTAGGGAGAGACAGCCCGGCCGCGGTGGAGCCACTAGAAGAACTTGAGTCTCAGAGGCGGAATCTGGGCTGGATGGGTGTCACAGCTCAGAAGCAGGGACCCGGCCAGCGGGGACCTGGTGGTGGTGAAGTCACGAGAGGTGGAGGAGGGTTGGGTGGGCTGAACCTGAGAAGACCAGGCTCTGAAAGCACAGAATACATACTGAGGAGCACAGGGAAGTGAGAATGAAGTTTCAAAGTGTCGAAACCTCTTTTTTTACTACTCTTGTTTGATCTGTTACTGTTTGCAAATACTGTCAACAGCTGATCAAACGTCGTCCACTTTATGTAACCACAAAGACAATGCAGAATGCCCTCCTCACATTTAATGAGGCTCAAAGAGTGTGTATTTCATTAAATGCAAAGGACACTGCTTCTAAGCTTATGAGTCTTTATTTGCCATCATCTTGAAGGGAAGAGGCTCCCCACAGGTTCTGGGATATTGAAAACATCCACGATTCAGTATTATTGTTGGTGTCACATTTCAAATACAGTTTATATACTCTTCAGACCTAAAATATATTTTTTCATCCTACTTAGGTTCCTAGTGATGCTATAGTTGGTATAGATTATACTGGAGACTTGAAGAAATACACTAAGAGTGCACTTTGCCTTCAATTTGGTTTTTGTTAACATTTTTACTTACCTTCAGCAGAATCTCTTTGGGCTCAGCCACTCTGCCAAATTCTTAGCAGATCTTTAGTAAAAATTTTAGAAGTTATGCCAAGGACCAAACAACTCTTTGGCACATGGTGTCTTATTTTAGTTGCAAGCCTTTATTCAAATAGTATCAATCAGATTAAAAAAAATTTTTGGAGCAGGAGGTAATTAGGGTTACTTATTTATTTACTTTAATGGAGGTACTGGGGATTGAACCCAGGACCTTGTGCATGCTAAGCAGGTGCTCTACCATTGAGTTCTACTTTCTGTCAGTCATCTAACTGACTTTAAAATAGAACTTATTTTTTTATTTTATAGTTCAGATTTTTATTTTTAATTAATACACGTTTAAATAAAAGTAGTTGCTCTTATACAGACTAAAAAACCAGGATGTATGCTCCATTAGGTTAAATACAATATCGATCACATGTTTTTGCCATAATTCACTAATAAGAATAGTAACTTATTTCAGTTACTATTTCAGTTACTTATTTCAGTTCATGGGAAAAAGTAGTTAATTTTTTAGACGAAATAACTTTAAAAATCACTGGCAATGTATAGTCAGGACACAGATATCAGCAGGAACTGTCACCTACATAATTTTCATTTCCTGTGGCATGAAATTAACCTTAAGAGTATCCTTTAAATTAAAGCCACACTCACTTGTTAGTTTGATTCTAGAAGAGTAACAAAGAAGATGAAGAAACGTTATTTTCTTCTTTTAAAAAAGAGATCCTGTTTAAACCAATGAGGGAGAATTGATATTTTATTCAAGATTGATATTTTAGATTATGAGATAGAAACCAAGTATAAATAAAAATAAAAAGGTGTTACCCATTTGTCTTGCCACGTTTCTTCTTACATGAAAAATTGGAACACTGACCCAGACCAAAAAAAAAAAAAAGAAAAATAAAGACAAGTGAAATTCTCTCCATGAAACTGAAAAATAATTCGTATTGTTATTTTAGACAAACCTGTAAAATAGAAAAGCTGTATTGTTACAATAGACAGTTTGTTCCTTCTCTTTCTAAAGTCACGTTACTTAAACATTTTTTATTGCATTTTCTCAGACCACAAGATACAGAGTGTTTAACACAGGATCATAAAAAAGGCATACTCATAAAATACCAGTAAGCAGAGACTTTGTGGCAGAATACTTCTGATGTTGCAACTGCAATTTTATTCAGGAAGAAAAACTATCCAATCTTGCAAAAATAAATCAATGACTATGTATTGAATAGTTAGCCTTTCTCCAAATTCTGTCCTAACATTGAGGACATTTTGTGTAATTGGAAATTTACTAGACAGTCATCAAGTTTTTTTTTCATCCCATTTCTCTTTTCATTTCTCTAGAGGAGCCGAGGAAGGAAGAAATTGGACTAAATGTGCTCTTTGATCATATAAAAAGAATCCAGAGGAGATTCTGAAGTAGCATTGATGGTTTATTGAGCTTTAAAGTTGCTTTTTGCCAGGGTACTAAGTTGTACATCTAAATATAAATTTGTGAGAATTTGTATCGGCCGAACAGCTGGCCAAGACATTCACATCCTCGTGTAAATACGTCCCCATTTGGGACCGCCCTCTCAGTTCAGTCTAAATGCCTGCTCTTGGCATTTTCAACCACTCGGGGCTCTTTCTGTAGCCCAGGGCACTTGTGAACAGCCTCCAGTTTTGCTACAATGTCCATGTCATTTACTGTGTAACTGGACGTAATATTTGGCTCTTATAAATGCTAAATTAGAAAAATTGCTTTGTATTTTACTTTCTGCTCCTGTTTCCTGAAAGCTTATTTCATACTGAAAATCGGTGTGTGACAGGTTCCTGTAAAGTGACCAGGAAAGAACCCTATGGACGACATTGAGGGGGCCTACTATTAATGTGCCTGAACGAAGCCTTCAGTGAGCTCCACTCTGTAAAATCTTGTCCATTAACCCAATAGAAAAAGTGAACTTGGACCCATTTATATTGAAAGAAACTAAATTAAGTTTGAACAGCACGGCGGGGAAACAGAAATGCTACATCCTTCACCTGAACTGCCATTAGCTTTCATTCTTACACCCTGGAGTTTCTAAGGAACTCAGTGGTTGCCTATAGGTTTTATAATCTCTGTCTCAGTGTGGCATATTAGACAGGTAAACACAAAATGCATTTTGTGTTCAGTTTGTGTGTGTGGGAGTCTGTGTGTGTGTGATCTTGTGTCTTCCCGTCCTTATTCTAGAAGAGTTGGACACTACCCTGAAGACCTTTGGTTCTTAAAGCACTCCTGTGTAAGGAGACAGGTGAGGCAGCACCAAGACCATGCTGGTGTGGATGTTTTGAGTGTTACTGAGTCCAAACTCGATCCGCTCACCACAGGACAGGCCAGCCAATCGGGAGACGAGGTGGAAGGAATAATGACTTCATTCAGAAAGCCGGCAGACTGAGAATATGGGAGACTAATGTCCCAGAGCATCATCTTACCCAAGTCAGAATTCAAGCTCCTTTTATACTAAAAGAGGAGGGGGTGTGGTTGCTTGGTGCAAACTTCTTGGTGCCACAATTCTTTGTTCTTGCAGCTCTCCATGTGGGTCAGGTCAAGATGTTCCTGTAAACCTCCAACAAGACAAATGTTATTCTTTGTTCTGCAACTTTTCATCTCTCTGTAAATGGAAAAATGTTACACTCTTAAAGATCACAGCCTTGAGAATGGGCTATTCTCTATATTTTAGACTGGAGGCAACTTTTTTTTTTTTTTTTTACAAAAATTGCGGGAGCAGTGTGGCTAAGCCCAGAAAACAGAGCACAGGGTTGGAGCTAAAGGAACAGATCTAATATGAAGTCAGGTTTGTTCTTCCCTATTACAGGAGGACCAGGGCCAATCTGAGAACTCACATTTAAGAGGAGAGCTCCACGCAAACCTCTGTTCCCCACTCCCACGCCCACTGTCCGCCTTCAGCTGTCCCCTTCATTCTGTAATTATGACTCACGTAATGAGAAGTTATCACTAGAGTGCCAATACCTTCAAGGGATTTCAGCTGCAGTTGCAGAAAGAGCTGTACCAGCCCCAAGGACCACTGTTAATAAAGAAGAGAAGAAACCTTTCAAGTTCATTAAGAGGAAAAAAAAGTTTCTGCCCTCACTGCCAAGTCTTGGCGTATTCCCCAGGAAGTAACTAAAACAAGTGGAAGGCATGTGGTGTTTATCAGACCTTAAAGCAGAAGTCCTGTGCCAGTGAAGACACCAGGAGAATGAGAAGGAAGGAGATGTTTCTGCATGGTGGGCACCTCGCAGTCTGCCTTGCACACAGTGGTGGGAGGAAGAGCCTTTAAGAAAGGGAACAGAGTTGCAAGCTGGAAGGATGCTAATAACGAAGGAAGGGACAGTGTTTTAAATTGGATTAAACTAACCAGTGATTTTAGCCGTTTGTTATCTGATTCTTTTCTCTTGTGCAAATGACTGAGTAGCATATATTTGTGAAAGGATTTGCTCTCAGCCACAGGGAGAAGGCATGTTTATAAACTACTAGAAGTACCGGGCGAGCAGGAAGAGGTCAAAGGAAAATGGATTGAGAACCAGAAGACCTGGGATTCAAGTTTCAGTCTCAGCGCTGTCACCAGTTTGCTGTGTGGTTTGGGAGCCACCACCTCATTTGTGTGGAGTATTTATTCCCTTCCTAGGATGCCCAATGGGAAAGAATAAATGCCTTCCCGGTATCTCATCCACACCATAAGGATAAGGATCATTTGATGATGAGTTGCTGAAAAAAAAAATTTACAGTAATCCCATTTTATTGAAAAAAAATTGTATTTTTCTAGGATAACAGTGGATGGGAATGATAATCAAGTTTATATAAGTTCAAAGTTTTGTGCTACAATAAAAACTTCTCATGCCTTAAAAATGAATTATAGTGCCTTGGTTAATTTCTCTGTAAGGTGGGCCATCTTAGCTCCTAATAATAGATGTAACACACGTGGTATAATACATGTATAAGTAGCATCGTTTCCGTCTGCCTTGGTCAAGTGACAGCCCTCTCCTTTCTGCCCAACTTATCCTGGAACTTAAAACCTCTAGGAAGTTCGTGTATGAACGTCTTTCAGGAGAAAGTGCTGAGGGTTTGAGACAAAGCAGTGGCAGTGAGGATGGAGAGGAGGGAAAAGATTTCAGTGATATTTTCAAGGAGGAAACTATAGAAATTCCTGCCTCTTTTGTGTGAAATAGTCTTCCCTCGTCCTCTGGCCAATGCTTCCTCATTCCTCAGTCTTTCAAAATTCAGCACAAGCATCATTTCCTCCAGAGGACTTTCTTCCTCACTCTGATTGGACGTCCTCCCCGCATCCAGCGTCTCCTTCTGCCAAACCTGCATTATAGCTGCTGATTTTCTTGGTGTCTCACGGCTGGTCTCTGAGTCCTTTCAGAAGGACTCGCTTATTTCACTCACAGATCATGGTGCCTAGAACAGAGCTTTGCTGATTGTAGATGTGCAGAGTATTTATTGAGCAAATGTTTGAAGGTCTCAAGCAGAGATGGGGGAGAAGGGAACATCTAGAATGGTGATCAGATTCCTGTCGTGGACCCCTAATTGAAATGTGTAGTATGATTATGTAATGACATTGTATAAATTGAAAAGCACTATCTAAAACCTGAATAATTATTACACTTGTTTTGAAACCAGTATTTTTTTTCACTCAGGTGCCTTTAAAAATTAACTTTCATGTTTAGAAAGTTGTTGACTCAAGTATCAAAAATTTTTATGTCATTTACCAGATCTGTCTATATTATTAACTATTTATTTTAAAATCTTGCATTCATATATTGTGGGACATGCATTTATGGGCATGCTCATTCCTCTGCTTAGGAAGTTAGAAATACACATGTGTAGCCGGAATGCAATCTGTTAAATCCTAAAAGAAAGGAAATTTTCATTTTGATTTACTGGGATTTTCTTTGAAGTCTGTTTTTGTAATTAAAAGAAGTTTCCTTTTCAGTTTAGTTCCTAGCAGCCAATGTTTAATTATCATATTAAAAAAAACTGACACACAATGGTAATTACAAAGTTGACAGTGTGGAAAAAAAATAGAATATCAACAGAATAAATTGCAAAATATTAAATTAAATTGAAACTCATTAGTCTCCAAATTTGACAGGAGCTTTCTTAACAAATTAAACATATTAGATGGCTTTCCTTTGCACTTCTTCGAATATGCCCAGCACAAAATATTATATTTGATATGAGAGATAGTGAAGAAGGGGTCATCTTGCCCATTCAGTGTAGTCAAATTTTACCAAAGGAATTTTTCATTTTAGCTAGCCTATTTTGACTTAGATTACAGATATTTTAAAAGTGAGTAGAGAGATGAAATGATTAGCTGGGTTATTCAACCCCAAATGTCACTTCACTTTAAGTCCAGGAGATAAATACTCCCCTTACAGGACTTTCCTAATATTCTTGTGACTCTTCCTCGAGGTGTAATTAATCGCTGTCATTTTCTATCCACCTAGCACTTCGCGTGTGTTTCTTCCGTAGTAACGATGCCGTCACAGTGTGATTGTGCGTGTCTGTGTCCGGGACGACAGCTGGTGGTGAGAGCCTCGCGGAAAGCAGCGTTGTGTGTGGTGTCTTTGGTCCCCCTAGTGCCCAGCACGCTGAGGTATTCAGCAGATGCTCTGTGAAGTGATTTTCCTTCTGCTTTGCTTCTGTTTCACTTTGGTGAGGAGGTAGATGGAGCCCCCTTGGTCCATCAGAAACCACAAATGTCTGGTACGAGTTCACTCCATTAGTCTATTTGGTCTCGCCAAGACATGACTTATTATATTCCTTGGACAACTTTTTCCTAATTTATTTTCCATCCTGAGCACTTACCCATTTGCTTGCTCTCAAGGTCAGAAGGAAGCAAAGTCATCATAGTGGGTGTTTGGGGGTTGTTCCCAAGTGTAGACAAGCATCCTCAGAACCTCAGATGTCCCACATTTTGTGTGAGTGAAGCACAGTGAAGAAAGACATCGGCTGCATGGAAGGAGGAAAGAGCCAGAGGGCCATGAGCTGTGTGATAAAGAGGGGGAGACAGTGGTGGCTGGCGGTTTGCATATGATGGAGAAGCGGGCCAGGACCGCGATGCGCTGAGGGACCAGGAGAATCTGAATCTCAGCAGTATTTTGGACATGAAGTTACTTCCTGGCTGCTGGTAGCACGGAGTGCATGCCTTGTGCGTTGTGCGTTGTAGGAGGTGGGAGTGAGAGAGCAGTAGGGAGGGAAGGAAGCTGTCGGGAGGCCTGGAGACAAAAGACAGAGACCTGAAGTGCTCTGGACGCCGCTCTCCTGGCCAGAGAGTTGACAAGTGTCTGCTGCCATGACTGGTACCCGAGTGTTAAACCTTTCTCAATATGATTTTTTCCTGGAATGGCTCCTGCTGCTCTAGGCTTTACAAGGTGATGCTAGCCAGAGGCAGACAAACTCAGTAAAAACATTCCTAGCAACGCTTAGGTGTTGACTTGAGAAGAATGTTGAATTTTGAACCTGTCACAGGTTTCTTCGTCTTACATCTTGGCACCTCCCAACTGTATAAATGGTAAAAAGAGGGCACTAATCGTAACATGAATTCGCTTATGAAATTGGGATTGAGTTTTTGATGGAAGAAAAAAAGAATCTAAGACCGGGCTTCCTCTGACAGTTTTTCCCATGCGTAAAGAAATCCTACGTAGTAGGTGATGAGGATGTAAAAGGGTAATGTTGGGTATTTTTGATCAGGAAGCTGTATTTGGATAATTTCCTGGCAACCATGAATAATCATGGTGAACCTCAAAGTGCAAATTATGACATTCTATTTAGGACATGGCCTTGGATGAAGACATACATCATGGAAGCATTATGCTGGTGACAGAAATGTCAAGGTATTTCATGAAGCTGGGCCCAGTTCAAGGAGCCAGCCAGCATTTTTTATTTTCAGGAACCACTTGATAGTAGATGGTCTGTCGGATAATAGGAACCAAGCACCCGTCCCTGCTGCCCTCACCAGCTTGGTGTTTGGAATCAGGGGATTAAGGCCAGGCAGAATGATTACTCTACAGCAGCTGTAAAGGGAACTGTTTCATGTGCTTTGTCTATGATAGAAAAATGAAAAGATAAGTAATAGGAATGAATTAAGAAGTAGAGAATTTTCAGAAAGGCAGGAGAAAAGTGATACAGGAATCTCAGAAATACACAGGTCTGTTAATGTGATTAATCAATAAATTTGCAAGGTACAGAGCTGGAGGGCGGGGGGAGTGGCCTGTCTCCACAGAGAGCCCCACTTTGCTCGAAAGGCTGCTATTTAAGAGGGAAACACTTTTTCAAAGAACACGGGGGGCAGTGCTCCAGGGAAGGGCATTCTGTCCACGGTACCACACTTCCCATCATAGTCACAGGACTTTAGAGGAAGCCACCACCGTGCTCAGCCAGCCCAATTTTCTGAGCAATGGGAGACCGTCTTCCAAACACACATCTCAATAGGTCATTACTGGCCTCTGATGGACAATTTTTCAGTGAAAGAAACTCTCTCCATGCAGGTGGGTGCTTTCTTCTTCGCGTGGAGTCAAACCAGCTTCCTTATAACATGCTGCCTCTGCCTTCTGAGGCCACCCTGAGATTCTGCCCCTGGAAACCATGTAGGGTAGATTTGATTCTTCTCTTATTTCCTCCAGATGAACACTTCAGATAGCTTCAGACAGGGATTATGAAGTAATTCCCCAGTTTGTGTTTTCTACTGACATGATGTACGCAGCTGCCGACCCGTCCTTCAGGAATTGGGTGCAGAACAGCGGGTAACGGAACGGGTGATATGATCTGAGGATGGTGGAAGTTTTGTTTCCTTTAACCTAAAATTGCAAGAATCGGGTAATGGCCATTTGAAGCCCTTGAGTACATTGGGAAAGTATTTCCCAAATTAGGAGAGTGAGTTCTTAAAGATCACAGAGACAGGAAGACCCTCGAATTTTTGAGCTCTCGCTCATGGACTGTCCAGGCACCCCCTCACTGGACGTGTTGTTAATGAGAGATTGAGCTGCCACTAGCTGTCTCAGGTCCCCCTTAAAATTAGTATCGGGGAAGCCATTTAAATGCTTCAGGAGGGGAGTGATTGTGACGTGTTATTTTATGGCTGTAGTCTGCAGCCTGGTGGGCGTTTTCTCTTTGTGGTTCCTGATTTCTATGAAATCCCAATAAGGAAGCTCTCAGCTGATCAGATCTTCGACAACCCTTCCTTTATTGCTATAGCAACCAGATCTGTCCTTACTTCTTAAATTAGTTAATCAATCGTGGTCCCTGATTTATGTTGTTTGACGGCAGCGATCCCTGCCGACTGCTGGCTCTTTGTTCTTCTTCAGCTCATACGTGCTGCTGTTAGAAGACAGTCTTCGCAGATGCAGTACACGCTGAATTACCTGAAGGACTGCTTCAGTACGTGAGTCTCATGCCAGAATAATTAGTTTGAATAGTGGTTATGGCATGTTTTCTCCCGTTGTATGTGATTGATTAAGGGGAGAAGCAAGCTCACCATTTCCAGTCCTCTGGAAGTAGGTCACATACTTTACTTCTGTAGTGACCGAATATTTAAAACCCAAATGAAGACATTAGATCTGACGAAAGATTATTTTCTTTTCTGATGTTTGAATTCATTTGCATTCAGTCTTTCAAATGTTACAGAAATGAAATCATATTTAGCCACACCTTTATTTAATCCATTTTACTGAGTAGAATTAAAGAATTATAGATTTGGGCTTCTTTACATTTTTTTGTAGCAGTTGGTATTAAACTTTTTTTTTTTTACATCCATTCTGTCACATGGAGTCAATGACTACAGTTCATCCAAAATTCAGTATGAATAGCCTTTAAGCAACTGTTAGGGTTATGAATTTATCTTCAGCTTCATTTGACTTCCACCTCTGTTAAGTTAGCTATTTTCACCTTATTGGTCTGGGTCAAACGTGAAATCATGCCTATCCTTTGCTCTTTTATAGAGTGTGTGTTTGCTAGCATCAGTCCATCAATTCACTGATTTGTATAAAAAGTAATATTGGAAAGATTTAATTGGCCCCAAAATATCACTTCTAGTTTGATACTATTCACCTGGTCTCACTGGTATTTCTGTGCTGCACTGGAGATATTTTTTAATGCATCACTCCTTTGACTCCTAATTCGTGAACTACTTCATCACTGAGCTTATAAGAAAGAGATGTAAATCACTGACCTACTTGAAAACTCATCTTTTTTGAACATCTGCCTTGTTCACAATTCCCTTAGTGCCTGGCATATTTTACTTGTGTAGAGTTTGTGATGATGTGAATTATGACTCCAGGTTGCAATTCTGGAGGTAGCTTTGTCCACTATAACACACAAGGGCACCCTCATCACAGGGAGGGCCTTGATGCCCAGTCAGCATCCTCATATTAAGGATGCTCAAGTTGCATATTTAGAAAACCTATAGCCACATGGGCAGCAGTAGCAGACTACTTGCAATGTATGCGTATCATATCTGGGATCCAGGAACCAGGATTTGTTAATTTGCACATGGCCATGGGTGTGGTATAGCAGAACCCCCCAGGAAAGCAATTACTGCAAGGGAGTTCCTTACTTCAAAGAATAAGAACAATGAGGTTCCACACCTCCCTGCCCTCTTCTCTCCTAATTTGCTTGATTGAAAGTCTGTGGCTGAAATCATCAGACCTTTGCTGCGCAACTGTTGAGTCTCTACACCTACCTGGCAACTCATGGAGGGTCATAGGCACCTACCTAGAGATTAAAATGCTCTGACTTTTACCTCTACCCCAAATTAATATTTGGATGCAAAGTATGTGTTATTAGGAATGTTCGAGTCAATGAGATTATGTTATATTGGATACTTTTTATTATGTTCAATAGTTTTATAATCAATATAAGTAACCTACCAAGACTATTTCTGCTCAGTTTTCACTAATTACATCAATGCCAGTGGTGTAGACACAGTAGGAGACACTATAGATCTTGGATCTAGCCCCTCAGTTTTGACAACATGTAAGATACCAATGAACAAAGTCGTTTTGTGGTTGGGGAGAAGTTGTAGAGATGATGGGAGGGGAATTGAAGTTAAAAGGCTGAAATCATTCGGCCAGACTGATACCAGAAGTGTAAATGGAGGGAGGGCAGTGAGGCCTGGCTCACTGATTCTGTACTCTTGTCATGGCCCGGAATCTTTTCAGCCCATCACTTTGAGTAGCATTTCTCCATCTGAGATGGCAATGGTGATGACACCCATTTCCTGTCACTGCCGTAGATGTAGGTGGCTGTGTGGGTGGGGTAGAGGACCAGTGCATTTGTGGAGGATGTAAAGTTCCCTTGGGAGCTACTTTCCCTTCCTGAGCATGTTCATGGGCCCTTCTTGGAGACCCAGAGAGCATTAGTCACGTTACGGCAGCCTGGTTTGGTTTAACTTTTCCTTGAGGATAAATAACCACGAGAACACCCTAGCCCTAACCTGAAGGATGATTCCAGACCTTTCAGAGGTGACTCTCACCTTGTCCTCATAAAACTTGAATTCCTGAGGCTTTTTGCAGGTCAAAAGAAGCAGAGGAAAGGACACCGCCAGAACCTGGAATCACACAGACTCAGATTTGATTCTTGCCTCTGTCACTTGCCACTCGTGAGACTTACCTGAATTTGTTTACTCACCTGTAAAATGGTGACAGCAATACCCACTCCCCACTTCATAGAGTGAGACAGAAATGAAAAGTATGTGGCCCAGGGTGTGGCTTTTATTTGTTACTCATTATAAGTTTATTCCCTTTGTCTAAAAGCCCTTGAATAATGTGCAACTTGATTTGAATAGGATGGTAGAATTTGGAAATACTTATAGAAGGGAATGGCTTTAAATATATTGACAATTTCATGAGTGAGAACAAAAGGCGGATATTTTCAGTTCACTAAACTATCCCAAAGATGCAGCGTATGAGACACAATGGGACATGTGTTAGGAAAACGCACAACAAACAAACACAAAGGCAACCAAAGCAAAGGGGTTTTCCAGAGTTCAAAAGAAGCTCTACCCAGGGTGCCCCGTTTCGCAGTGACATTTTGATAGTAAATGAGTCCTTGCGAGAGCATTTCTGAGCGTTGAGTCCTCTCTTCTGTTTCCTCTAAAGGCGGTGTTAGTGCACTGTCATCCCCATGGTTTCTGAAGAGGGAGATAATGAGGGAGAAAGATCAGCCGCAGAGTGTCTCCTCCATCCGCAGAGGAGAGGAGGCATCGTCCTGAGGGAGAAGGCTGGCCCCGAGTTCCCAGAGCCCCTGAAGGGAAACCCAGAGCGTCAGCCCCACCTCTGCCCATCACCGACCTGAGCTGGGGGACTCTGCTGACTTCGCACAGTCCCCAGATGACAGACTCAACCACTGGGATTTTTTTTGCCCTACAAATCCTAGTCTGTTCTTCTGTTGTGGTGAGAGTTTTCTAACTAAGTCTTTTAAAAATACTCAGGGCTTGAAAAACCGGTCATAGCTGACGGCATGACAAATGCTCATAGGAAGCTTTTGCTAAGGGAAGAAGAAATTCCAGCTGGGTGTACCACTGTCTGCTGGTTTGGGATTTTTAAATACATGTCCTTCAGCAGCAAGTTTCCTGGCAGATTTTTATCTTGGCTTTTGCAACTGTTCCTCCACCTCCACCTCTTCTCAGGTTCTTTCCTCAGGTATGACTAGCTAAGGGTCAAAGTTTTGTTTCCTTCTGGGCATAGACTGGCCTTAGCATCTCTGAATCCAAACCTTACGGATTCAGCTGCCCGAGGGAAGTGACTTGTGATGATGCTCAAGTTCTCCCAATGGGCTGCTGACTGCGGAGTTCTGCTCCCCCTGACTTGCCCTCACACATGTAGCCGTAAACACGGACAGATGAGGACATTTGGTTTTAAAGCATTGGCAGGACCACAAAGAGAATCTTTTCTCCCTGTTAATATTTCCAAAGAGCAAACTGAATGTCTACTCCGAGGAAGCTAACTCCTACGAAGAGCATCTGTTAAGAGTTTAAATCGCTTAAGAACACGGCTCTCAAAATAACCAACACTGTTTGCACTTGTTTTGCCATCAAGTACTGTTTATGAAGTTCCCACAAATGTTGTCCTGGGTTCTGTACCAAAGAACTTAAAAGAGTCAGCTGCTGCTCTTTGAGAAATCATCATTTACAATTGCTGGAAGACGCCGTGACTCTTGGGCCAGCTGCTGTTCGTGTGATCTTCTCTTCTGCAAGTTGAGGTCAACACGCAAGATGTCTCGCAAGCCTCTGCTTTGAATATTTGCACCAGGGTTCTTGTTCACGTTTCTCCTTTTGAGCAATCAGTGGAAAGCACTAGGAGAAACGAGAGAGACAGAAATTCTGAGGCAATTAGGGATGTGATCTTTCTCCTCAAGGAAAGGGTGGGAGTTGCCTGTTGATTCGATCAGAGACCTTTTCATACGCTTCCTTTAGTTAATCAGCCATCGGAGTCTTGAGCCTTGACTTGTGTGAAGGTGGCTGTAAGCTTTGCTCTGTCTTGAGTCAGCCATGTTTTCTAGGGTTGTATCATGTAGACTGCCAAGCATCCCAAGTGATGTGTTGGTTGAAACACCTCCTCATTTGCAGAAATCAATAAGGCATAGCATGAAAAGAGAAATTTCAACATGTGCTCAAGGGCTTCATTGCATAGCATAAAATAAGTTAAGAGGAGGGATTAAGATACATAAAGGTATATTGTCTTTTAAAAAAAGATCCTCCTATACCACATTTTTTTCTGATAATTGTGGGAATCTGAAAGAGTTGAAAGGTATGCTGATATGCCAACACCTGGTGGCGTATTTTCAAACCTACCTTGAACGATTCCTCGCACATCAAATTCTTTGCTAAAATGAAGCCCATTTTTCTAGAAGTATTTATGTTTTGGGTTGTCAGAGCTTTTGTTGTTGCCACAAATGATTATCCTTAAATTCGTATGATCTCTGCGAGCTCAGCACTGAAGGACCCTCAGGCTGTCTTGTCAGGCTGAGTTTTTAAATTCCGAACTGAATTGTGGAGACATGACATTTCGGAAATGGGGAGATGAAGAATTATGCATAACTGGAAAAATGCCATAGCCAAGAAAGGCTTAAATTCTCATTGGAAAGAAAGTCTTGCTTTTATTCCTAAAAAGATTAATATTGGAGGATGGAAAAGTCAATCGTTGCTTCTCCTTAATGTTAAAACACTGAAAATGACCGATCCATTAAATGTCTCCACGCCAGTCCAGACCCCGAGTAGAACGGAGCCCCTTGTGGGTTTGTGTCCACGGCAGTTGGCACAGTGCTCAGGGCAGCATATGCTCTCAGTATCTGTTGGAAGGGAGCAAAACAAGGGACGGGGTGGGGTGGGGAGAAAAAGCCACAAGAGAAGGGAGGAAAAAAGGGAAGGGAAGGAAGAAAGAAGAATAAGTAAATAAATGGAACTGGAAGAGAGTTTTCTTTGTTAAAATACACACACACACACACACACACACACACACAGAAAAATTAAGGAACTTGTCCCCCTGACACAATTGCTGATAATCCTGGAACCAGAATACAGGTTCGTCTTTACAATATACCTCCCTCCTGTCTGTCTGCTTCGGGGTGGGGAATCATTTCATAAGCATTTTGAAATCTTTGCAAAGAGTTATTTTTAAAAAATAATCTGTAAAGTAAAATGTCCTTGGAAGAGAAACTGCGCCTTAAATTGAGTTATTTAAGTTTAAGACAGCCAAATAAGATTTTGAGAGGCCCTGGGAAGGTTACATTTCATAAAAGGCAAAAAAAAAAAAAAAAAAAGAAAAAATAGAGAGAACATCTGGAAAGAAATTCTTCAAGTTATTTCTCTGGTATTTCCTTAACATATTTTAATTTTATAACAAAATAATACACTGGTGGGCTCCTATCTCACAAATCCATCCACATCTGGACTGTTTAACCCGCCTATGTTTCTTTCTTTCCTTGTGGGTAGCTCCATCTTTTCCTTCCCTCTTTACTCATTTCTATTTGGTTGCCCACTCTGTTGCTTTCATTGCCCTTAAGCTTTATTCTCAGAGCTCTGATTTTCCTTGGCGCCTTTCCTTTGACATCATTCCACTGCTTTGTGCTTAACCTCTTTCTCCTGATGCTTCTTACTGGTTTATTCCCCAGCCATTCTTTCTCCCGCTTGGCACTGCCCTCTCCCCTCCATCCCACCCGCCCCGTCCCTCAGCCCTCCCCCTCCCGGCCTCTAGACTCTTCCCTCCTCAACCCGCCGAGGTTTCCTAAGGGCAGACTGTCGTTGGAAATCTGTTGTAGGACCAAGCTTTCTCTCCATTATGTAACTTCATGTTGCCAGAAACAGCTGTAATTACGGTTTTTCTTCCCTTGATGAACATTTGTCTACAAAATAAAACGCTGCTGGATAACATTCACAGTGCTGGAAGGTGGTTTGCTGGGGCTGGACTTGACATTTTAGGATCTGGATTCCTGACCACTCTCTTCTCAGAATCTTAACTTCACTGTGTTATTCTCTGGTAGTTTTTTTTCCCAGGGACTGTGTCATTTTCTTTACCAAAACACAATGGATAAAGAGACATATTTTATATCATTTAAAATTTTATACCTTAATGTATTTTGTACAATAAAATTCACCCCTGTTGAGGCTCTGGCTTGATGCATTTTGGTAATGCAGGCAGTTGTTTGCCCCTCCCATGATCGAAATGCAGGACCAGTCCCTCGTCCTGAAAAAGTTCCTTTATGCCCTCTACAGTAGGCTTTCCCCCCTACCACGGATTTGTGTTTTGTCACTGTGGTTTTGCCTTTGTGCAGACTGAAGTTCGTGTTTCTCTTGGATGACTTCCTAGGAACGGAATTGCTGGGTCATATAGCAAGTGTATCTTTAATGTCATAAGATATTGCCACATTGTTTTCCAAAGTGTCAGTACCATTTTTCATTCTCAACAGCAATGTATGCAGATTCCACTTGCTCCACATTCTTTCCAGCACTTGATATTGTCAGTCTTTTTAATTACAGCCAGTCTAGTAGGCGGGTAGTCGTAGCTCATTGTGGTTTTAAGTTACATTTCCCTAATGACTAGTGATGTTGAAAGTATTTTCATATACTATTGCCCACATATATACATATACATGTGACGTGTCTGCTCAGATATTTTGCTCAATTTTGATTGGATTGTTTGTCTTCTTGAATGGTAGGAATTCTTTATATACTCTGCATTGAAGTCCTTTCTTGTACATATGTTTGCAAAAATGTTCTCCCTGTCTGTTGCTAGTATTTTGCTAGTATTTTTTACCTGTATCTTACAAATAGTAAAGTTTTAGCCTTGCTGAAGTCCATTTTAGCAATTTTTTTTCTTTAATAATTTGTGCTTAAGAAATCTGTGTTTAAATCTTGACCTAACCCAATGTTACAAACATTTTCTTGTATGTTTTCGTCTAAACTTTTAGCTCTTATATGTAGGTCCATGTATCATTTTGACTTAATTTTTTAATATAATATGAGGTTAAGAGTGAAAGTCCTTTTGTTTATTTCCCATACAGATATCCAGTTGATACAGCTCCGTCTGTTGAAAAATCTCTTTTGCCCCATTGAATTACCTTGGTGAATTACATGAACTGCTTTGCATTCCTGGGATAAACCCCATTTGGTCATGGTATACTGTCCTAAGTACACATTTTTGGATTAATTTTTAAATATTTTGTTAGGAATTTTTCTATTGGTCTTTGAATCTGTTGGTCTTTGGTTCCCTTTTCTTGTGATATCTGTTTTTTTTTTTTTTTGGCATCAGGGTGTTACTAGACTCATAAAGTAAGGTGGGATGTGTTCGCGCTTCTGTTTCTGAAGGAGATGGATAGGGTTGGCATTATCATATTTGTTTTTAAAATGAAGAGGTCAACCCAGAGAGGGTGACACACTGGGGGAAGCTATTCATGTCCCTCCCCAAACTCTTTACACCTCTGGACTTGCCCTAGATGCCTTGGTCAGGCAGTGTCATAGGGAAACACACTGATCCTCTGATTGTCCCAATCTATCAAAAGTGAAATTTATATTTTTGCTCTCCGAGATCACCTTTTTGTAGGTTTGGGAGTAAAGTCAAATCCTCCAGTGGTCATTTTCAAAACAGCCATCCAAAGTTGGGAAGGGTAAATTCATCTCCAAAGGGGCTCAGTTTTCTGCCACTCTGAACATGACCCACGGGAAGATTTGGCTCAGGCTGGTTAATAAAAACTTTAAAAGAAACTGACACTTATCTGGACGTGAGTCCAAATATGTGAGCAATGGCTTTTGCCCACAGGAAACTTGTACCTGCCTCTTGCCGGCTGATGGACTGTTCTGATTTCCTTGTTAGCCATGCTGAGTCACGCATGACAGCTTTTGCCGTGCTCAGCCTCCGACAGTCAAAGCACTGACAATCAACAATTGATGACCTTGAATATATTTGTGTTTTTTGTAGAGTGTGTAGGAGGTGGTGATTTTTACCCTGTCATTGTTTTTTTAGAAGCATGAATGTGTACACACATGACATGGCTCCTTATAAAGGTAATCAAATGTCTATGATTATTCTGTTTTTCATGTGTTTTGTTCATTTAAGCAGCAACATCGGTTGTGTGCTTTTAAGTGGTTAGAAAAAAATACCCCACTTCTTTTCCTCTCTCCTCTCACATGGTAATCTTGTTTGCCACTGATGACTAGAGCAGATGAAGTCAATGCTTTGTAACATTTGATAAATACATTACATCCACCGTGAGTAGGAACAAGAGACTTGAAAGCCTTGTTCCCCAGTGAAATAAAATCAGGTTATTGTTCTCATGAACCATTTCTCTTCCTTAGGCTTCTAAGCAGGAGCCATTGCTGCTGTGACTAGCCTGTCTGCTCTGTCTGGAACTAATGAAACTCCTGGAAATTTAGAATAATGGTTATTATTTTTAATAACGTGGAAAATGGGGTATGTCATCCAAGTGATTTAATTAATTCCACAGAGAAAACATTGATGGTATGTACCAACAAAGGCACACTTTTCCTTCCTTGGTGAGAGCAGGGGATGCCTTTTTATTCAGTTATTTCAAAGCGTGCTGTGGAGATTTCAGCTCCCCCAGTTCCTGCATTCTTCCATGACTTATCCAGGCTGCAGCAGCTACGGGTAGAGAATTGGGTGTCCACTGGCTGCTCAGGGAATTTTATTAAATGGTTTAGATACTAAAAAAGCTGAAGCCTGCTTGACTTTCACTAACAGAATCTCCAAAGTGACAATGATAAGAAGAAAAAAGTGAAGGACACGCCGTAGTTATACAATGATAACATTTATTTTTACAAATGAGTTAAAATGATATGCAATTATATGCATTGTGACCTTTTAGATGAAAACATGGTATCTCCGCTCTTCAAACACTATCACTAGGAAGCCAAAGGATGAATATGGATAGTAATAAATTCATTCTATCTGCAAAAAGCAGCTCTTTAAAGCATCAGTGTTAATGAGGTGCTCAAATAGAATTACAGAAAGAACTTCAGTCTTATCAAAGTAAGTCCAACTCTTACCCAGGCACCTCTGAATTGCAACTTTTTAAGAACATGTTATAGAGAGAAGAAGTAAGACTGCTACCAACCCAGAGGACCAGATGGTTTTGGATTACGTTTTAAAGTAAAACTATAGGCTTCAGTTACCTTGGCTTCATTTTTCTGGGCTCTTAACCTGTCCTGCAGAGGTATAATAACTTGGAACAGAGACAGAGTAGAAGGCTATACTGATTGAGATCTAATGTTGCTAAAATTCTCAGTTTACATCAGTTCTTAATTATCCTCAGGGACAGAGGGAAGCTGGGTTACCACTCAAAGTGGTGGGTAATTCCAAAATCAATTGCATGTGCCTGGGAGACGTAATAAAAGAACTCAATTGGAGTACACCGAGACATGCACATGTAGACACTCAGAACCTCTGGGCTTGGTCTTGACTTCGTCCTTTTCCCAAGTCTCTCTGGTGGTTGACAGTCTAGTGTACTGAAGAGAAGGTTAGAGTCTCACTTTCTTTAAATACATCACACTCATGACTTGCTTGCTGTGTTCGTTCTCCAGTTCCGGTGCAGACTTGGCAGTAGTCCATCTGTCTTGTACAGCCCATACCCGTGGTCCTGATGGAAAGAATGAGTGAATGCATGACCTCCCCAGTGAAGGGACTCCCTTCAGATCGGGTACCTAGTGATGGGGCAGAAGTGGAGACACTCCCATCACCAACTGTGTGTGCCTTGATTTCCACTTCTCTTTTTTGTACATGGGCTGTACTTGCCTTGCTGTGCCAATGCCACATAGTTTAATGAAAATTAAATAAAGTCATTAACGTAAGCTTTAAAAAATTTCAGCACTATAAAAACATAATACATAAACGTTTTTATTTGCCTTTCAAGAGTAAGGGTTCTATATTTTTAAATGAAAGGCACTGCCTGAATTTAAATGCACATCATGGTAGACTTCTAGGCTTACGGTAAAAACGCTACACAAGCCTGAAATTGGTGTAGCTCAATCAATCTTTCTTAATTAGCATGATGCTGCCTTTTTCCTGCACCCGTGAACATGCAATGATATGTTGCGTAGACATTTTATTTGAAGAAATCAGCCTTGTCTTAAGCCGTGAGTCCAATGTTAGCACTTAAATGTAGTTTAAGTGAAGCCAGCGAAAATGCATCCTGTTAGGTGGAAGAATGACCCGACTCCCAGGGTAAAGTTAAAAAAGAAAAAAAAAAGGAATGGCCTTATGTGTTCCTCTGCCCAGCATGTGGAGGTGAGTGAAGTCAGCAGGCTTCTCTTTTTCCTACATGTCCGTAAAACGCTTTCAAAAGTTCCAGATTCAAGGGAGACTTCTTTGTTGCCGTCCACTCCGCTTCCCCCGGGCGGCCTTTGGCCCGTGGACTGCCTGCCTTTCTGCAGAGTAGCAATGAGGTTAGCCTCTCTGGGGCGAGGAAACTGGGACAGATGGACAAAGCCAGAGGGTGGATCCAAACAACAGAAGAGGGCCAGTGAGGCGAGGGCTGGGCACCGTGAGGGAAAAGGACAAGGGTGTCCTGTATTACAATTGAAGGGCCATTCCGTTTAGTAAAATCAATGGAAAGCTCTGTTTCTATCTTATCCTGACTGTGTCACTGGCCATTATTCCTGCTGCTCTTCCTTTAGCGGGAATTACCGGCATCAGCATCTTAACACGGGTATTTGAAGGGGAGACTTAAAGAGGCGGCAGAGAAGAATGTGTGTGTGCGAGCCGGCCACGTCTGGTACATCCCAATGGGCATCTCAGAGCTCTGTGCAGCGTCCTCCTGGGGCCCCTGCTCCCCTGGATTTGAGAGACAGCACCGGGCCATGTGAAGAATTGGAGGACCATCTCCTCATCACTCGACTTCAGATTTTAAGATATTATTCTAATATTGGCAACTGCAATTTTCTGTTTGCATTCATCGAAAGGTCTGACACCTTGCTCTTCTCTAAAGTGAAGGCTGCATTGCTGAATTTGATGATACGTAGCAAAACCTGGGCTGGCTGGCTTAGTGCAGGAGTCTGTCTTTGAAGGGCAAACATTTAAACCATTCAGTTCGATTAGCACTCCATGATCTGGGTGGCTGAAGGTTGTTTTTTAGTGCAACTGGCAGTGTTGATTTTGTTTTTTTCTTTGAAGCTTTGTCTGGATTAAACCTCAGGTACCCTGTGGATTACCTCACTTCCCTCTGCAGCCTGGTGGGGAGTGGCACCAGCTGGTGTAATTCTAGTGACCTCTTTTACACTCTCTGTCTTGCATTTCTTTTTAACTTGGTGTAGCTGTACCTGACTCCTTTTCTATAGAAAGCTTTTGCTCCTTTAATATGCAGGGGTCCACTTGGGGCTGCATGAAGTCCATGTTCATTCAGTTCATGGCC
Organism: Vicugna pacos; assembly: GCF_048564905.1. NCBI lineage: Eukaryota > Metazoa > Chordata > Mammalia > Artiodactyla > Camelidae > Vicugna > Vicugna pacos. The sequence goes on along the minus strand of NC_133000.1, from coordinate 12,030,762 downwards.
CTGATCCAAAGATATTTCTTAAGCCCATCTGTTCTCAAGAGAGAAAAATACACACGCTCACACACACACATACACACACTTCCTATATCTTGTGTTTCCGCTTTCTGTAGTTTTATTGCTCTGCTTAGATAAGATTTTTTTCTCCCCAAGTTTAATAGGAATGTTTGAATATACTTGAATCTTTAGAAATGTCTGTGAAGGGTGGAACCTGACAAAGCTAGAAACAAACAGGCAAATAAAACCTATTCAGCTTAACCTTATTTTATGAGACTTATTAGAAAGAGAACATTAGCAGTAGAGACACGCTGATACAACATGTAAAGAATTGAGCCACCGTTTTAATAACATGCTTGGATGTAAGCAGCTTTCTGTCCTTTAGAAACATATTACTTTAATCTTCCGAATAACATACACTTCAGTACAAAACAATCTCACTTAATAGTCTATGAATAGTACAAACGCTTGGTTTAGTGGCTTCTGGTGAGTACTTTTCTCTCTCTGGCTAGTTTATGTAATAGTTTGAATGTTGGTTGTTTCTCAGAAAAGATGTTCAGTTATTATAAATCTTGATCTGCGTAAATCAAGAAGCATACGTGCAGCTTGGAAAGATATTTATTCATAATAGAAACATAATGTCACTTGATGTTTTTCTTTTTTCCATTATTCATCACAGAGTGTCTTAGTTTGCTATATAATAAAACAAACTTTTTTTTAAACCAGAGATACAAGCAAATGTAATAATTTCTTCCACTGGCTCTGCAACTACTCCTTCCCCTTGCTGAATAAGTAAACAAAATGGAACTCAGGACTGGAAAAAAAACCTGACAATTTCCACTGCTTTGGTGCAGATTTCCGGGATGACCATAAGCCAGCAACCAGCTATCTTCTGAGTAGTAGAAATGAAATACTATCCAGTATTAAATTAAACTGCTCATGATGAAATTGTGGTAATTGAGAGTTCTAATATATGTTCTTTCAAATAGCAACTTTTTTCTTTCATCACCATAATTTCCACTAGACCATTAAGCCATATTTTTCATTCCAGGGTCTTCACCATCCCGTTACTGGATAATCTAATTTTATAATTGGCCTAAGTAAACTGTAACATGGAGAAGATAAACAGATCGCAGAATAATTCATAGTGCTTTGAAATGTATACTGTTAGCTATGACCGTATGAAATTGCCACTGTTTGACTAATTTTCACTTACAAAAGTGGTATTCACTTAGATCAGATGTACCAGAACCCTGTTCTTAGTGGTGTAAATCAAGAAACCATCCACTTAGTGCTTCCAGGGCAAAGATTAGGACCGTGAAAAGAACATGGACTGTAGAATAAGTCAGTCCTGTGTTTCCTTCCAGACTCTGGCCCTGTCATTCTAGACTTAGGCCAAGTTGTCTGCCTTTCCTGACCCTAGCTTTCTCGTTGGTAAGAAGGACATGGCAAGATCTACCATTCTCTGCTATTTTGAGAATTAGAAATAATGTATGAAAAAAGCCTAACACGGTGCATGGGGCTCAATCCATAACCAATAAATAAAATGTGTTTTCTTTTTATTATTATTTCTGTATTCCAGACACTGACACTGTGCTAAATTTAAGAAGTATGTAACTAATGGAAAATGGAATTCAGGCAATCTCAGCTTGAAGTTCTCAGCATCTAAGCGTCTCTTTCAGTAAACAGATGGACATACACGCACCCACAGCCCCACCCACACGTGCACATCCACACACGTACATACAGTTGCTGTTTCAAACCTTTTAAATGGATGCCTTTCTAAATGAATTCGTACTTTTATGACTTGTTGAGAGGACTAACCAAAGCATGAACTTTTCTGAATGGGTCATACATCAGAATGACCCTTAATTCTTCTGCCAGCACATGATACCAGGTGCCCCAGGACCTTCTGAGTTGTGTTAGGTCTTCCTTCTGTCTCCTCAGAATGTTTTTTAAGCTTTTGTCAGTTTCAGTAGGTTTTTGTGTTTTTCTCTACTATTCTGACCGCTATGTCTCTCTGTTCTCATAAAACCTATAGCAGGTCCTAACCCCACATACTAATGGCTTCTAATATCCTTTGGACTTAGAAAATAGGTCACCACGCTTGTCGTATTTTTAGTTCGAGTGTGAAAGTAGATAACCTGTGAAGTTGCTGGTGTAAGAGTCTCTCCTCCAAGACACAGTTGAGAGTTTTGCTGCTTGAGTTTTGTCGTTTGATTAACTGATTTTCAGTTATGTTTCAGATACGTGAAATTGCCAGATAAGTATCTGTGGGTAAGTGAGATGTCCCAGTAAGGAAACAGGGATGGTAAATCTGATGGGAAAATTATCCCATCCTAATTTGAAATTCCTTTTGTTTCTTTCACCCCAGGATCACTGACCCCTTGAGCCAGTTGTCTTGGGTGGGCTTGGGAGTTGAATCACAGATACAGTTACCATCGCTTGGTTGGCATAATCCCATTTCGGTTTCAGTGTGGCTTCTAATGGAGTCGTCAGTAATCCAAGCTTTGCTGCTCGGATACTTGGCTCATTATCTATATCCCCCTCTTATAATCTGTTCTGAAAGTAAGTTCCACCATATTTAAAAGTAACTATCATGAAATATACTAAGGAGCATCGATGGTCACTTGGTCCAGAAGGCCAGTTTCCAGTTGATCTGGGCGTCTGTTTCCATGAGAGGTAGAGGCATCAAATACCATTGAAAAGCCTCTCCCTCTGACTGTGAGGCAAACGGCACCTCCCTGGCTCTGTGGAAGCTGCAAGCTAGAAACAAAGTTCCATTTTTGCATCCACGTGTTTGGGGCCGTTTGAGAAGGTGTGAGGGCTTGAGGATCGGTGTCTCCCAGATCAGATGACTCGTAATGCATCTGCTCACAGGGCTTTGCCAGCTCCGACTGGCCGAGTTCCCCTCAAGCTCCTGCCATTGCAAATCTAATCCTATTAGTTCTTTTCCCCCTCTAAAAAACAGGGCATTACTCTTCTTTTTTGCCTTGAAATAAACTCATTAAGGAATTTATGATAGCCTTCCAGTAAATTATTTCTGTTCCAGGCAGTTTAAAGATTTCCAAATGATCTTGTCAGATTAACACTGGGGAATTAGAATCCATCACCTTTCTGGATTTAGAGGTCTCCCATGAATGATGATGGTTTGAACAAAAATGCCATTAAAAAGAATTATGGCCATGAAATTTCTTTCGATAAGATTTTTTTCATATCTAAAGTATGAGTGTCCACCAGACATTATGACAACATTTTTAACATATGGTTGTACATTGTTCACAGAAAATAAAAGTAGAGATATTGGAGCAAATGGTGAATTTCGAGAGTGTATAATACCCGGTCTCATTTTTCCTGATTGCAGAGCTTATCCAACGTGCCAGGTTCTTTAGCTAACACTCTTCCTGCCTCTTCCAAGCACGCTTCTCTATTTTACACTTTCCTTATTTTTCTACACAAAGAATAAATGTGCACAATGCGTTACAGGCAAAGCTCCCACAAAGAAGCTATGCAGGAACTTAGAATATTATGTTACGATGCTTAAGATCTACAGCCAGCTCATGAGATCCTATATAAGTCAAAATATACCCTGGATAAGAGCTTTATCAAACTTAGTCGTCTTAGAGAGCATTATTCTGTGAAAAGACAAGGCTTCTAAATTAAACGTAACCAACAAGTCTGCTCTCACTGAAACTCTGTAGCTTTGAGATCCATGCCTTCCTGCCCCCGTGAGATGTGGGAGAGACACCCCCAAGCCTGCGTGTGTGACTGCTGTGGCCTGGGGCTTGGCTACGGTGGGGGAGCTTAGGATTTGGGAATAAGGTGGTACAAGGAGCTGCAGTGATGGTAAGGGAAGATGCTGGGGGGTTTGGACCCGAGGGAGGAGGACTAGGAGAGCAGCCCCAGTGGAGTTCCCTTCCCTCCTTTCTCCCCTCCTCTTGTCCCGTCTGGTTCTCACTTTCCAGCCCTTTCAGAGTCATGGGGACTTTATGGATGGTGGAGGGCAGTGGCCCGCACACTGGCTCCGTGGCAGATGCCATTCCACCTTCTTGCTTCCTTCTCTTGTCCTCTCCTGCTCTGCAGGAACCTTGCCCGGAGGTGACTTTGGTTCAGGTGAGAAGTGGGCGGAGGGACTGCGCTGTGTGGGAGCGCGCTCTGGGCGCTGCTGGCGGGGCCCGAAGTCAGTAGCAGCCTGCGGGGAAGGGCCATCCTGAGGCTGTCAGGCCATCTGGGCTCCCTGGTCTCGGTGCTTACGTGCGTGATGCTCTGGCTTCTCATTTAGGACAGACATACTGTCTGTCACGGGACACTCCCAACCCTAGGAGTTAGGGTCTAATTTTGCCTCGGGGATGGAATCACAAACCTGATAAAAAATTGATTCTTTTAAAGACCCTGATTCCTAGGTTAGATACATCGCCTTCAAAGTAAAACAAACAAACAAACAAAAAAAAAGTGAAGCATAGGAATTTTTATTGCAAGAGAATGTCAAAATAAGATTATAATTTTCCCTTGTAGTTTCAGATGTTGGGAGACACTCAGAAATGTGAGCGAAAGGAGAACGCCCAGAATCAGTGCGTAGGAAGTCTGCGTGCCTAGGCAGGGTCAGCTCAGATCTGTGGCTCGAGAGGATTTGGACCCTCATTTGTTCACTGAATAGTCTGTGGCTAATTAACTGAATTGGTTAGAAATCCGCCCTCAAGAGCTTAAGGTCAAGGGTTTAGTTTCCCTGTGGACCAGTTTCCCTTCTCTGTTTCACGGTCATTGATTACACTCCCAACCCCTATTCGGGTGACTTGCAAAGTTACACTATTGATTTCAGAGGACTGGGGGTGAACGACTCAGAGCCAAGCCACCACCAGGGCAGAAGTATTGCATGGAGTTGGCAGGTCAAAATGGCGCACCGATTATGATCATGAAATTTGGTGCTGGTCAGGACCTAAATGAAAATCCTGGCTTGCCACTTTACCGGAGTACTTTGGGCAAGACGTTTCTTGTGCCGCTCGCTGTCTTGAGCCAGGAGAGCTTGCCTGGGAGGGCAACTTGTTCAATGGCTTCATTAATTTGATAGCATCTTTAAACTAAGTGGTTCTGAGTGGTGAGCATAACAGCACAAAGAGAGGATGGGGGTCTCACGGAAATGTACACAGAGATTAAACCAGCCCACTCTGTTGGAGGAAATCGCACTGATGGGCTTAAAGTTGTATCTGAATCTCTGTACTTTTTCCACTTTCAGGGCCTTCCAGCTAATTCTAGTCCTAAAGTCATTTTCAAGTCTGTGTTCCTAACTACCTGCTTATTTAATTTGCACATTTTCTCATCTTTAGGAGAAGTTTGGAAGGACTAGGGACCGTAAAGAGGACTTGGCCTACAAATTATAAGTAAGAGCGATAAAAATATGATGGAATGATGCTTTTTAATTCTCCTTCTAAGATTATTAGCTCTTTTTTTGTGGTGAGGAAAATGCAAATGTGATGCTAATCACGAAGCTCCATCTGTTGGACTTAAAGCACCATCAAGTAAAGCCGGAATTTAAAGCTGCTCTGCAGCACTTTGCCGTCTTTGAAGACCCATTTTGGAGAAGCTGTTTCTGTTTCAAACACGCTTTGATGTCCTCCAAGGCCGCAGGTCTCCCTGAAGGACTCTGAGCGGCCACTTGGAGGGGCCAGGTTGTTCTAGCTGCACCACTTTTTGTTTGTTTTATTCTGCTGCAAATATGTGTGTCCTTACTGGGCAATTGGATAACTCTTGGGAAAAGGTTCTCAAGGAAATTATGAAAAGCAAGTATTAGGTAACCACTGCCCCCTGAGTCCCTACTCTGATTATTTGTCTCTTTTAATACCCCACCTGGCAGGATCCCAAAGAATACTTTAACAAAAGTGTGTTGAAATCTGCTCCGGGCACTCTCCTGTTGGTTTTGATAAGGTCTAACTTAGTAGCTGGATGGGGAATTCATCTGACCTCTCTCATCTTATGTTTTATAATCTGTGAAATTGGGGAAGTTGTTGTCAACAGGTCTTTACGATGCCCTGAGTGAAAAAACATCCCCAAGTATCATTAAATCCCCAAATCCATTCCCATAATTCTTTTTCATCATGCGATGTGACAGCATTAGGCCTAGAGATGGAGATCTGTGAGTTATTGAAGTCAAGGTACTACGGCAGACACTCGGAATGCTCGGCTATTTAATCGTGGGGTGAGGGGCAGTTCAGGAACTCCACCTTGAGGGCTGGCCGTGACTGAGGGCAGAAGTCTGTGGAATGGGACCCAGAGTTACCCTCCCAGTAAAAGCCAAGGAAGGACTTTTCAGAAGGAGACTGTTGTCAGTCGTGCCAGTGATGCAGAGAAGTCCAAGAGGGCGACAAGGCAGAAATTCGCAAAGCAAGAAGAGACATTACCAGTAGAATTTCAGAGCCTGAAGAAACCTCCAAGATGTTTAAGTCTAACCTTCCCAGTGTTACACACACATACACACACACACACACACACACACAGAGCTGCTGAGGTCAGGAAGGATAAATGCACGTGGGCCAAGACACACAGCTCAGCAGCAGTGGATCCCGGGTCAGTTCCATCTCTGAGTCTCAGCCGAAGGCTTCCGTGACTTCACCATCTTTTGTAACCAGTCAACGCCCACACAGACCCTTTAGCATTTCCAAAGTTTTGATTAAAGTGGTATTTTAAATGTGAATCTTTCCAGAAAGTTTCTCTCCACATGGAAACCATGTGTTTTTTCTTAAAATTAACCCAAGAGCTTCTTACACTATGAACTTAATTCATCATTTCTGAATACTTAGAGATATGTTTCCCAATAAGAAATAGAGGATTCGTAGAGATACAACATTTTAAACGATTGAATGATGTACTTTTTGAAATATTCAAACTTTCTAATTGTAACTATTATTTTTTAAAAGACTCTGTTCTCGCCCCCAGCCATTTATTCAGTAAATAATTCGATATTTACTGAAAGAAGTCTTTATTTGTTTTTTCAGGAACCCTAAATTTGATAAATGAGAACATTTAAACACGGTGTGTTAAGAAGGGGATTTTTTTTCCTCCTATGTTAAAAACTTGAACTGGGGAAAAAATGCATAAAACAAAGTACCCTGGGTCTACAAATTGCTACTTTAGACATATTTTGTATCCCTGTGGTTGTGGAGGTCTCAGGCATTTTTTAGGCTCTCTTTGCCTCCTGATTGAGAGCCTAATAACCAATGCATTTAATCAAGCAGATATTAAGCACCGAGAGGAGTGTAGCTGGAGATTGTAAATAAAATTAAAGAAAGGGTCCAGGCACTTGCGTTCTCTTTGTGAACTAGGAGTGTGTAATATTCTCCCTGGAGCTCTGGTTTCAGTCAACCAGAGAGAAAATTATGAAGTTGGCAAATTTTGTCTTCAAGCCAGTCCCCCTTCCCCACCTGTTATGTTCGCCTTCTCTTTATGGGGTTTGAGAGCATCACCACACCATCGGTCCAGGTCGCTCTTTCTAAAATATCTCCTGGCCATGATATGACTCGAGGAAATGAGTTGGAGGGCACTGTAGTTAATTCAGGTGAGAGATAATGGTAGTTTGGGCCAGAGTGATTCTTGGAAGGGGTGAGAAATGGTTAAATATTTTGATAATAGAGCCAACATGTTTGTTGACAGATTTGATGTGGAATATGAGAGAAGGCCACCAAAAATATCTCCAGGGCTTTTGGCTTATATAATAAGTAACTGGGAGGCTGACCTTCCCATAAACTTAGATGGGGGAGACTATGTGTGTGATGTTTGAGTGATGGGGGTTGTGTCGATCAAGTATTCAGTTTTAGATGTTAGGTTTGAGATTTTTATTGGACGTCGAAGTGATAAGAAAAGATGAAAACATTTGAGATGAAAGATGTCTCCTTCAATCTTAGGGCTTGGACAACAGATAATGTGCTAGAAGTAAAATTTTTTAGGTGCCAGCATGTAGATGATGACATAGGTCAACTTTCCTAGGAAGCAGAGATGAAGAGTTCCACCAGAAGTTTATTGACAAGTACTCTTGGGATCAATAACTGTGAGGAGTTAAGGAAGCAGGATTGTGCAGAGAGAAAAGTGAGGGCTGCAATAAGATCACAACTAAATGCTTTCATCAATCCCAAGGGGAGCTCTGGAGTTGGAACCACCCTGCAGAGTCCAGTTTATACCCTTAACTTCATTCACCAATCGTTGATGCCCAAGAGTGTGACCTTGAATGAATCAACTCTCTTGACCTGAAGGCAACCCCTTTGAGATATCAACTATCAGTACTCCCAGCAGTAGTGGAAGTGTTTCAGTCCTAAAGAGCAGAGGGTCAGGGAGGTACTCCCAGCATCCACTGCAGGTAGTATTTAAATCCATAAGAGAGCTGAGGCACTAAGAAATGAATGTTGTTAGAGAAGATGTGCAAGGACTGAGCTCTAGGGCATTCTAAAGTTAGGGAGTTGAGGTGATAGCTGGAGAGCAAAGACTCTAGCAAGAGTAGTCATTGTTGTCCAGTGAGTGCAAGGTGGGATATGGTGTCCTATAAGCCAAATCAAGAATATATCTCAAGGAGACAGTGATCACCTGTGTTCCAAGCTGCAGAGAGATCACGCATAATGGATTGAGAACTGAACCGATTTAGCAAGACAGAGCTGTTTCAGTGGTAGGAATAAGAGCCATAAGGAAGCAGGCTTGAAAGAGACTGGGAGAAGGGGACTTGGAGACAATGAGTCTACAACCATTCTTTTGAAGAATTTTGCCACAAAAAGATATAGAAAAACTAGTATCGGTAATCACATTAGATATAAATGTTTTAAACGCCCCAAACACAAGGCAAAGATAATCAGACTGGATAAAAATAAGATGGAATTACAACACGTTTCTACTGGATAGCACAGAGAACTATATTCAATATCTTGTAGTAACGTATAATGAAAAAGAACATATGTATGTACATGTATGACTGAAACATTATGCTGTACACCAGAAATTGACACAACAATGTAAACTGACTATACTTTAATAAAAAACCCAAACAACAACAAAAAGATGCAGTTATATGGTGCCCACAAGAAATGTACTTTAAATATAAAGGCACAGATGGGTTAAAAAATAAAAGGATAAGAAAAGATATACTATGCTTACACTAATCACAAGAAGGCTGGAGTGGATATATTTATAGTGGACAAAGTAGATTTCAGAGCAAAGAATGTTATCGGGGAGCAAGAAGATCACTTTCTAATGATAGAAGTCTCAATTCATCAGGATGACTTAGCAGTCCTAAATACTTAAGCACCTAATAACACTTCTGCACTTCAAAATACATGAGGCAGAAAATGGTAGACCTGGAAGGAGAAATAGACAAAGCCACAACTGTAGTCAGATATTTCTATACCCATCTCAATAATTAAGAGAACAATTAGAAAGAAAACCAATAAGGATGTGGAGGACTTGAACAACACTGTCAACCAACTTGACCTCATTGACATTTTCAGAACACTACCCAACAACAGCAGAATGCACAAGTTTTTCAAGTGCAAAAGGAACATTTACCAAGATAGATCATATTCCAGACAATTAAATCAGTCTGAATTAATTTTAAAAAGTTCAAGTCATGTGATATATGTTGTTTGACTAGAATGGTTAACTTAGAAATAAATAATCATTTAAAAATAAATAAGGCATTTCTAAATAACCCATAAGTTAAGAAGAAAAGGAAAGGGAAATTAGAAGTATTTTGAACTGAATGAAAATAAAGGCAAATATATAAATATGTGTAAAATGCTGCTAGAGCAGTATTTAGAGGGAAATTTACTCTGCGTATTGCTCTATGAGAACAGAAATGTCTCAAATCAGTGACTCTACTTCTACTTTAAAAGCCGAAAATAAAAGAGAGAGATTAAATAAAATCCAAAGTAAAGAAAAGAAATAATAAACATCAGAGTGGAAATCAATGAACTACGAAACAGACAAAACAGTGAGAAAAATCACTGAAATCAAAAGCTGTTTCTCTGAGAAGATCAATTAAATTAATAAAGCTCTAGCCAGACTGAGCTGGGGGGGAAAGGAAGGAAGACGCTAATTACAAATATCAGTAACGAGAGAGGTGGTATCACTAAAGATTCTATAGATCTTAACAGGATAATAAGGAAATATGATGGATTGCTGCATACCAGTAAATTTGACAACTTCGATAAAAGTGGAAAATTCCTTGAAAAAACACAGACAACCAAAGGAGAAAGAGTAAAGGTTATAGCCATGTATCTTTTTTTTTAACAAATTGGTAGACAGATGCTTTTTCTATAAGAAAACTCCAGACCCATTTGACATCTTTGGCAAATTCTACCAACTATTAGGGAGAAATAATATTAATTCTACAAATTTCTTCCAGAAAATTGAATAGGAGACAATACTTCCCAGAAAGTATTCTTACTACAAGGCCACCCTTAACTATATGACCTGACAGAGATTTTAGAAAAAAAGAATAAAGTTCGCTGTCCCTCATGAACATAAGTGCCAAAGTTCTTTAAAAATTTTAGCCAATCGTATCCAACAATATGTAAAATGTATAATCTATCAGGAACAAGTAGATTGATTCTAGTAATGCAGGGCTGGGATAACATAAAAATATCAACCGATATAAATCACTATATTTTTAAAAATTTTAAAAATTAAAGCATATGATTATTTCATTCAGTGCAGTAAAAGCGTTTGACAGAATCCAACATCCGTATCTGATAAAAACTCTCAGCAAACTAGGGATAGAATGGAACTTCCACAGCTTGATGGCATCTGTGGAAAACTTATTTCTAACATCATTCTTAATGGTGAAAGACTGAGTACTTCCCCTGAAGATCAGGAGTAAGGCAAGGATGTCCTCTCTCCCCTCTTTCATCCAACATTGAACTAGAAGTTCTAACCAGTGCAATAAAGTAAGAAAAAGAAACACAAAGCATGCAGATTAGAGAGGTTGAAAGAAAATGTCTTTATTCTCAGCTATCATGTACGTTCATGCAGAAAATCAGAGGAAACCCCCCAAAAGCTTCTAAAACTAATAAATAAATTTAGCAAAGTTACAGGGTGCAAGATCGCCATACAAAAGTTGATTGTGTCTTCATATATTAGCAACAATCACATACCTGGACAACTGATTTTTGACAAAGGTATAAAGACAATTCAGTAGAGAAAGTATAGTTGAAAGTCAAATCAAATGCGTATCAAAACCACAATGAGATATCACTACACAACTATTAGAATGGCTAAAATTAAAAAGATGGACTACACGAAGTGTGAGTGAGGATGTGAATGAACTGAAATTCTCATACACTGCTGGTGGAGAAAAAAAAACGGTAAAGTCGGTCTGGAAAATTGTTTGACACACACTTCAAAAGTTAAACACACACCTATCATTTGACCAGCCAGCCCACTCTTAGGTATTTTCCCATAAGAAAAAGAACTATTAAGTCGATACTTAGATGGTATACAAGTGCCAGTAGCAGCTTTGTGTGTAACAGTAAAAAAATGAAAGCAATACAAATACTATAAAAAGATGAATTGATAAGCAAATTGTGGTATATCCATACAATGGACAATGACTCAACAAAAAAAGGAATGAGCTGCTGATATGTGCTAAAGCATGGATGAATCTTAATATAATTATGCTGAGTGAAAGAAGCCAGACAAAGCATTCACCCTGTATGAATCCTTTTATATAAACCTGTAGAGAATATAAACTAACCTTTAATGACTGAAAGCCAGTCAGTGGTTGTCTGCGGAAGGAGAGGTGCTGGCGGGGATAAAAGGGAGGGGTTACAGAGGGGCACGGGGAAACTTTAGAGAGTTTTTTTTTCCTTTTTTTGTAATACTTAATATTTAATATTTATTTTTATTTTTTAACATTTTTATTGCATTATAATCATTTTACAATGTTGTGTCAAATTCCAGTGTAGGGCACAATTTTTCAGTTATACATGAACACATATATATTCATTGTCACATTTTTTTCTCTGTGAGCTACCATAAGATCTTGTGTATATTTCCCTGTGCTATACAGTATAATCTTGTTTATCTAGTCTACATTTTGAAATTCCAGTCTATCCCTTCCCACCCCTCACCCCCTTGGCAACCACAAGTTTGTATTCTATGTCTGTGAGTCCGTTTCTGTTTTGTATTTATTTATTTATTTATTTATTTATTTTAGTTCCACATATGAGTGATCTCATACGGTATTTTTCTTTCTCTTTCTGGCTTACTTCACTTAGAATGACATTCTCCAGGAACATCCATGTTGCTGCAAATGGCGTTACGCTGTTGGTTTTTATGGCTGAATAGGATTCCATTGTATAAATATACCACATCTTCTTTATCCAGTCATTCGTTGATGGACATAGGGAGTTTGTTATCTTGATTGTGGCCACGGTTTCATGGATAGATACACATGCCTAAGTTTATCAAATTGCACACTTTAAATATGTAGAATTTACTGTGTGTCATTTATACTTAGTAAATCTGTCTAAAACAATTTAAGGATACAAAATAAAACTGTAACTTTAGCAGTTAAAAAATGCAAAGATACTTTGCCCTGTTACTTCTAAGAGCTCTGGGAAATAGTCTAGCAATGTATGGTGCCCTGCCTCTCACTTTCATATTCGTTTAAAGACACAAGTGAGATGTTACAGCCATGTAGATTCCAGATCTCTGAAATTATAGGTTTCATACAGGACGTTTTCATCATTTTGAAAAATTGTAATAACACTCTTTTAACTTTGTAAAAACCCCCATAATTTTAACTTGGATTTCTCACTGCCTATTTCTGTGCCTGGCACATAAAGAAATTAATTTTTCTGGGGCTGCACTTTGCAATCTCTTTGACTCATGTGCCCTTGTACGTCATAGTCACACAATATAGATCCTTCACAGACCAAATTATTATTATCAGCGTGATGAGGCTGAGCTCATAGTGTGATTGTTGACAGCTTTATTTGGCAGTCTCTCCATGACTACTTGGTGTTTCTCATTTTCACAACTTACATTTACTTAAATGCAATTTAATGCTCCAAATTGTGAGATTGAGATGCTAAGATGGAAATCTACTTTCTCTAATTTTCATTGACTTTCCAAAATCTAAGATCAAACTATTCTGAAAAGCCCTTTCATGTTATTATCTAATTTCACATAATTCGTGCTTATTTTTTCATTTGAATGCATGAACCCTTTAGGAACAACCATAATTGTATAAAACTATTTTGCATATACTCTTTAAAATATTTATTCCTGTATTTATTTATACTGGTTTACAGGAACTCAACATAAAGGAGATTTTATTTACTTCCCTCCCACCACCTTTCCTGTAGCTCATGCCACCGTCATCCCTCGATGCCAGCTATAATCCTCCAGCTGGTTTTACCTGGTCCAGTTTCTCCCACTTCTAATCCAGTTCTAGCCAGCATGAGCGTTCTAAAATAGAATCATGGCCCAGTATTGCATAGACTCCTTCTACAACTCCTCACGGCTTTGGAAAAAGAACGCAGACTAATCAACGTGACTTACAGAAGGTCAAGTGCGCCCTGCCCCCGCTTTATCGCTTCTCTCTCTAGTCCCTTTCTCATGTTTGACTCATCACTGAAACTCCTTCAGGTCTTTCACAGACGCCCTCCCCTGCGCCTGGAATCACTCTTCCGCACCTCCTAGTGCGTACGCGTCATCTTCCATGTCTCAGCTGATATGTTATTTTTCCCCAGAAGCTTTCCTTTTACCAAGCTGAGTTTGATGCTTCTCCTTTGCATGCCTTGAAGCACCCTGCCTTTCTCCTATCAGAGCCTTTGTGAGAGTGTTTGAATTCTCCGCTGTCTGCTTCTCCCACTGTACCGTAGCTGCGTGGTGTTGGGGACTGTGGTCTGTCTGGCTCACCATTTTATCCTCCGAGTCTGCCTAGCAGAGTATCTGGTATATGACAGGCATAGCAAATGGGTTATCTGGAAAAGGAAAGGCTTACAGAATAAACCAAATAGATTTGTAATCATTTTAGAGCAAAAAGTGAGGACCTTTTTTTTCTATTCAGAGTTATTCAAGCCAAAAAAAAAAAAAGAGAGAACCACATGTAAAAGGCAACCTGATTAGCCAGATATGCTTATTTCCTGAGATAGATAAATATTATTCTGCTTGAAGCTTTTAAAACTAAGCCAACCTGATTTCACTTGCGTGAGGTATCTAGATTAGTTCCACCTCTGTGGACTTTCTGAAGAATAGCTGCTATCCACCTGAGGTCTGGATCCAACCCGTAACCTAAGTATTGTCAACTCGGTTGTGACTTGTCTTCCAAAGGTCTGTTCTTCTGACCCACCCCATTTAGCCAGGATCAATCTGTACGATTATATAGAAGGTAGTGGTTACACGTTCACATTGACAGTCCAGTTTGTAAAACAGGGGAAAGACTTTAACCAAATGCACACATCAGTGACCCAGGAGTGTAGAGTTTCCCCACAGCAGCAATGGATGAGAGAGCAGACTAATTGTCAGACAGGGAGAGGACAGACATTTTGACACCTGATACTTTGAAAATGTGTTCAGTACTAAGAGTTTCTGTCTTATGGAGAGAACAGATGAACTGCTGTTTACCCCTGGAACATGGGATAATTAAGGGAAATAAAAGAAGAGACATGATGGTGCTTTATGATCTAATGCTCAGCTATAGAAACTTGTGAAATCCCATGTAGGCTGAACTTTCTGCTTATAGTCTGTATAACTTGGAATATTTCATTTCATTGTGTGTTTGAAAAGTCTATGCTTCAACTATTCCTGAAGCAAGACTTAACTAAAGTCATCTGGCATAGTGCAGGGTTGAGGATATTCCAGCCAGGTAAATGCATGTGTAGTGTCTGAGGTAGAGTGTTGTAAGAGGCCTGCTAAGCATGATGCATGTGGAATGTCCTTTCACTGAGCCTTGGCTCCAGCAAAAGCCACACAAATGAGGCTCCTGACCTAAACTAAACTGCTGAGGAAAGGTGGCTGGAATGAGAGCTTTGGGGATTAAAATGTTTATTTTCATAAGAAACTTGTGGCTGTCACCCACTGTATTTTCTTCTTGAAATGAAATACACCAGCATCACTTTTTTTAAAATTAAAAACACCTAACATCAAAACATACCATGTAGTCTGCTGCCATTTATACAGATCATCATCGCAGCATAACTGCTTTCATACCTTGCCATTTCCTGGTACTTTTCCAGAGGATATTGATCCATGATCATCTCTGACAAAAATCTCCTAAACAAGACGTGAGGCGAGGTCATCTCCTGAAGATTTAAGCAAAAATGAATGAGTCACTCAATCACCCAAGCTGATTGTTTGTACTCCCTCCATCTTTCTATTATGGGGCTAGCCAAGTTTTCAGACAGCTAGTCTACCTGAGTGTCCTCATGAGCAGTCATATTCCTCAGGTTGGTTTTGTGTGTGTGTGTGTGTGTGTGTGTGTGTAGTTTACCATATAAGGGAACAGAATTCAAATATGTTATATAAATGGCCTTGTTCATATAGCTAGCCTCCAAATTACAGCATTCTGAAATCACTTTTCAACCTTTCTCCACTCTCCACTCCCACCTAGATCCTTTTATTGGCTTGCTTTGGGTAAGTAGAAACAGATGACAGCTGTGAATTTCCAAAATGGCCCCATTCATCTCTCCATTGTTTCTCAGTGGGGTTGAACTTGGAACCTTGAACTTGTCGGTCCGTTAACATGGGATGTTGCCAAGTAAATGTTCATTTGGAAATGATGATAATTATTGGTATGAAACATCTGATTTCATACCTTGTGAAACAAAAATTGGAACAGTGGCCTGTCATTCACTCAATGAAATCATCTAAATGACACTGAGAATGGTTTTTAAATTCTTCCAATATGTAGGATCAGTCAGAAAGCTGGAATCTGTTTCATCACAGCATGTGTGCCATTAGGATGTTATGAACCTAACATGAACCTATAACCTAAGGCTTAAAGGTTTATGAATTTAACATTAAATAAAATCTCTAAAGAGTCATTTTAAATTTTTAGTTATATTTTGAAAAATATTTTAGAAACATCTTTCTAATTGAGTTTTAAACCAATAAGCAAATATGATATCCAGGCATCGCACTGGTGCATTTGGAGGTTCCACTTTCAATCTTTTGGCTTTTCTCCATGATTGACAGCCTGTCTGTTGGGGACATGACAGGAAAATAAATAGGCACTTCTGCGTTTGTAATTTCGGTTTTTTTTATGATCTGATAGACAGATATGAGATATTGCCACCACTGGGAATAAGATAGTCCTGGCAAAACAGAAATGTTAAGAGCACAACTCCTTTTCAATTCTGTTTCCAAATGGTTTCTTAGTTTTGAGAATTGAAAGACGAGATATCGCTGTTTCCAAGAACAGCAGTGTAGGAAAGGAGGAAAAGTTCTTTCAGGACAGGTAACTTCAGGACTGCTGGGCAGACAGACTGGAGAATTCACAGTAATTCTGATCTTGCTTCCAGTTGTTATTTGCAGCCACATCCCGGGAAGATCCTCCTTTTCCTCCTCTCACCATGTTTCTCTCCCTCAAGTATCTCTCACAGTGGAAGTGAAAATACAGTTCTTCCAAGGCGTTCAAGCTGCCTTTCGAAAGTTGTCTAACTTTTGACAAAGTTCCCTTCCCCTTCCTTGCTGAAAGTCTGAGGGCATTTTCTTTCTTCCCCAAATAACACCAAGCTCACTTTTCTTGATTTTCACCAGCCCATTCTTGAAGGAGGTCTTGGGTTATACCTGCGTACAAAAGAACTCCGGTAATTTCAGTGGGTTAAAAGAACCTGGTGAGGTGGGTCCCAGTTTCTGGATGTAGACACTCTCTTTCCTTCCTTGAGACCAGTTCTCTCCAATGGCAAAGTCTTACTTTTTCCCCTCATAATGCTTACACTAACTGCTACCTATAGAAATGAGACACAAAGGATGAATGGTCCACGAATCAAACCCAGCTAAAGGGGTTCAAGTTGAGGTATAGACGACACTGGCAGGCACAGGCTGTCAACTCTGCGTGTTGAAGATTGCCTCGGAGCCCAGACCATAATCTCCAGACACTCCAGAGGCTTTGGGAAGTAAGTTCTATTTCGAGGGTGTGGTTTGCATTAGTTACGAAGAGAGCTGCGGGCGAACAGTTTGAAGGAGGCTCCCCTGATAATATAAAGGCCGAGGGGCAGCCTAGCAGGTGCAAACACAGCTGGTGATCCAGACCTTCTAGGAACACATGAGCTATTAAGCTGTGTGTTTTCTCTGTAAAACCTCTTTGTGCATTTGGTCACTTTATTGAAAACCATTACTCCCTCCATTTTTACTTCTGCCAAGGAAATAGTAACAGTTATTAACAGTTAGAAAAAGTACTTGGATTTTAAAAATACCGTTAGAAAAAGTTTTACTTAATCCTCGTGTATATTGACAAGCCTCAAATTGTGCAGAGACCCTTAAGAAACAAAGAAGAATCATTTCTGAACTCTCTGTCAGCAGGGGAATTTGTTGTTTCTTAAAATTAGGGGCTAGTATGGGCAGAACTCATAATGATTAAGCATTTCAATAAAGATTAGAATTTGGAAGGAATTATGAACTTAAACCACATTCCCCAGACAATTAAGACTGTAACAGTCTTAGTAGAAGTTAAAACTTTTTAATTAATTTGAGAATGGTAACCCAACTCCCATTTCACACACAGTAAATGCGGAATTTATTGGTTGTAAAGTTTTTTAATTAGAATTTTTAATTCATTTATTAAATAAGAATCGTAATACTTTTTTCAGTTTTTTTTAAAGAGAAAAGGGTGAGAATACCAAATGGGTTTTGAAACCATTTCATCCAAAGCTGCCTGAAAATGTTCCTCTCTTTCTTTGTTCCATGATATAAAAGACTTTGACCTTAGACCACTGTGGTCCCACCAATGACATCAGTCTAAACTTACTGAAGAGAGAGATGAAATTATGCTTGCGCTTTAAAAGAAGCAAGAAGTCCCAGGGTAGAAAAACAACCCATTATTCTGTATCATCTATTCCACATTTAAAAGTGTTTGCTCTCTTTTGTAAGCAAGATTGAGGTCAGTACATCAGGGAGTGTAGACTGTCCTGGATTTCGTGGGACTCTTTTAGTCAACTGTGGATGGATTAGCAAACCCAGCATTTAAAATGTAGACCTGTTGATGAAGTGGACTTAAATCTGCCCACTAGCTATTTCTTTAAGACAGAGAGAGAGAGAGTAAGAGAGAGAGAGAAAGAGGGAGAGAGAAAGAGAAGGGGCAGAGTAACGTTGCTGAAATATTTCGGAAGCAGTGAGTCTGGAATCCTCGTGTTGGTCATTGGGCAGTGTCTTGTATATCATTAAATATTGGAATCCACTTCCCACCTTTACTCTCCACCGCAGCTTAGGATGAGTGAGACTGTTTATATACCACGAAGTCCTCCAGGCTGGTTGACCACGGTGGGTATTTTACGTTAATGCCAGCGATTATGGAGAGTATAAAATGGGAAAGGGGAATTTTTAATTTCCCAAAGGTAAGACAATATTGTGAGATTTCTGTGACTAAATCAGATATTTTAGTTGGATAGCTGAAGAAAATGTGCAGCTGCCATTTGGAGCTTTAAGGAGTTCTGCCTTAATGAGGGTTTTGCAGACGTCTGTCATTTAAAGTGCATGATAAACATCCGTGTCTGCACACATTCAAAGTGATACTCGCTTCTACCGTTTTTAACATCCACCCACGTGCGTTACTTATAGGAGATTGCTGGATAAAATGTGAAATGTACATAAATCTATTAAAAATAAGGGGTTAGTACAAAAATAAGACATGGCTAGTTCTTTTTTACTCCAATATTCACCATGTTGCATCCTTTAAAAAAACAAAAAAACAAAAGCTTTCATCTTTTCCTTAAAAGTTTTATTTTAGGAATCAGAATATATTTCTAGCCTATCACTTATTCAGTTTTGAATCTGTTGCACTCTATGTGAATGAATGAGGACACCTAAATTAATTTGTTCTTTAAGTTCATTGAATATTTAAACATCCTTGCAGCATTTTCCCCCCAGATCTCAAAAAATAGCATTAGCAGCATATTCAGCTTCTGCCCCTACATTATTCATCAGAAAAAAAAATTATAGGCAAAACTGGCCACAGTCAAATAGGACTTATTTATTTCATTCACTCATTCATCCGTTCATTCATTCATGTTATTTATTTTGCCATGACAGAGTAGAAGCGGGCGGTGGGCTGGGAAGAGTAGTTGAGAGTTTTGTTTTGTTTCAATTGGAGCTCATTTTAGAAGATGTGTAATGTCACTGGCCTTCTTTGGACGCAGATCTGCCTATGGATTGAGTTCCGCCAGGGCATGAGAATAAATCCTCTTTCTCTCCCCCCGTGATGCTCTCAGTCTTCCAACAATACTGACTGAAGGATTCCAAATCCCATGCCTCTGTCTTCCTTTCTTTTGCTTTCTAAACATGTTTGTGTTATGAATCATACCCAGACACAGGGCCCATTCGACGGCTGGGGCTGGGTACCCGGTCACCACCTCACTGAATTGGAATGCAGCCCACAGAGTCACCCCTGCCTGGCCCAGCAGCTCCCCGGGGCTGGGCGGGAGTTCGCTGATGTGCAGACTACCACAAAGACTGAATTCTGCGCTGAAAGGTTAAAAAGAAAGGGAAGGGGGAGGGGTCGGGAGCCAGGAATAAAGATGAGGTCTGCGGAGAATGGTTTATTCAGCTAATGAACTTTTGCAGAATGGCTAACAAGGAAGAATCCTGCTGAAGGAAACTTCATCCTTGAAATGACTCCTTCCTCCCGACTCCTTGCCCTTGTGAGGGGGAGGAAAGTGAGAGATGCTGTCAATGAAATGAGAGGGGGCACCAAAAAGATGCATTTTATAAAAAGCAGAATAAAAACTCCCATGTTGGCTTCCAATTCATGCTTTTAGGAGTGTCAGGCTCTGTGGATTCCCCCGTGCAGCCCTTGCCTCATTTAATATTATTCAGCTGCTAGGACCTAATTTAGCCTTGTCAATCTGCAGCACGCGAGTCAGAGTCAAGGGATTCGCACGGATTCTTCTCACCATGGCTGCCCGCAGACACTGCCTTGGGAAGAAAGGGTGGCTAGTTAGTCTTTATGGTCTTGTTTCTCAAGAGGGTATGAATAAGCCAGAGTGATTTCACTGGAGAGAAAAGACGCTGATACGCCGTCTGATAAAAGCAACTTGGCCTGTTGTTCGGCCTTTGTTTCTTCCTGGAGTTGGGAGTAGCCTCCATACCTCTGTGGGCTTTTCTGAATGTGTAATAACCTAAGTGTGTGGGCAAGGACGGAAGCAGCCTGCCTATGACGCTTTAAAACAGGTATGTTTCACCTTTATGAAAACAACCTTATGTGATTGCACGAAATGTATTTATTCATCATTTAAATGGTTGCCTGTGACAAATGTTTATCTGCCTATTATAGGCGACGAGGTGAAAATAGGTCCCAGCACTAGCAGACTGAGGTTTTAACAACTTGAGGAAGAAAATTCGATTTGCATGCCATTTGCAAATGATCTCTACCACCTCTGACGCCAGACTTACAAAAGTTTAAAAACTGCGCAACGGCTTTGCAACTTCCCTGTATTTGATTTATGTTCACCCAAGGTGTGAAAGAGAGAAAGCTGGCACTTCCTCTTCCTTCTTGCAACTAAATAATGCATCATACATTAAATGGGTGAATCTGATTCTGCTGTATTTTGGGTTCAAGTTTTTGACTTCAGTGCCCAAACATTAAGAGCTTGTAGGGGAAAGGAACTCAAGGTGGGAGAAGAGAGAATACCTTTTATTCTCTATCTTTTTATCCTTTAAACTGTACAATCATGAGTATCATTACGGAGGGGGAGGGTATATCTCTGTGGTAGAGTATGTGCTTAGCGTTAGGTTAGCACAAGGTTCTGTGTTCAATCCCTAGTCCCTCCACTAAATAAATAAATAAATAATCCTAATTCCCCAGACCCCACCACAGGGGGAAAAAAAAGCATAAAAAAGGTTTAAAGAATAATAAATATTTTTTAAAAAGTATCATTATATAGTCAGACAGCATTAATGGCTTCGATTTTCAGTTGAGAAGATGTAAAGTAAATGAACTTGCCAACTAATGTAACCAATACAATAGCATTTGATGCCTTCTCCCCCCCCACCTTTTTTTTCTCATTTTAACATTATAAGGTTTATTTATTCATTCAGCAGTTTTGTGCTGAGCATCTATAAAGTGCCAGGCACTGTCCTAGATCCCTGGGCTACATTAATGGACAAAACAGATACCGATACCAGCCCTTTGGGGTTTATATTCCAGGGCAGAATCTTTGTGTGAGTCATAGAACCTGATTCTAACTGTTCAGATATTTCTCCCTCCAAACATTTCAATATTCATAATCCTAGCAAAGACTTCAGCTCATACTAATTTTTATTCACCATTCCCTCTATAGTTTATGTTTACTCAGTGCTCTACTTTCAGAGATCACATGGGAAAACTGCGTAATCTCATCTTTTGGACGTGTCTTCAAATTACATCCATTCTGTTTCTCATTAAACACTTCCCAGGGGCAGAGAAAGAGAGAGGTGACATCTAAAAGGTCTTTTTAGTCCCTATTCTGTAAATACCTAAGTATCAAATACCCACTCAAGCTAGGTAAGTATTGCTTTCTTTTCTCTCCTTGTTTCTTAATATAGTTACTAAAGGTCAAGGAGATAAATTGACTGCCTACGGGGAAGGTTTTGAGAAGAGTCGAATTCAGCACTTGGACTATGGAGCTTGGCTGCTTGTTTTATCTGTTTTCCATTCACTTATAAATTTATTTATTCTCCACTCAATAGACTTTTGGTTATTGCAAATTGTGTACCAGACCCTGACCCAGTCGCTGACCAGAGCAAGGATAAACCAGACAGCCAGTGCCTCTGGAATTCAGTCCAGTGGGGGGCCAAGATGCTTCTTTGCAAATGCAATTCAGGACTTAAGCGTTTCTTCAGCTGGTTTTTGTCTTCTTCTTCTTCTTTTTTTTTTTTTTTTTTGATATTTTTATGGCAAGTTGTCCCTGCCATCAGAGGAATCCGCTATGCACATGTTGATTACAGCTTGAGTTGTCTGGCACGTGTGTGTGCCCTTGCTGTGTGCACACGTATAAACGCAGACACACATGCACCAAGATTTATTTTTCCTCAACTTTGCTGAACTACACTTCCTTCAGCTCTCTGGTGCGGCAATACAGTGATATACAAGCCTTTCAGAAATCCGACAGGATTCATGCCCAACTGAGTTATTTCATTCTACACTCTGTCAGTTCCTGGAAAAAGAATAGACCGTTTCACTTCAGTCTTTGATCCCACCAGCTCAGTCATGGTATTTTTCCAGATGTTTCCGTCCTGGGTTGCTATTACAAAAAAGCACAGCCCAAGTTAAACCAGGCCAAGTTGGCCTGTCCTAGGAGCTGAGGTATGTGTCTTCACCAAGTCACCTTGACACGTGCTCCCTGAGGGTTAGGAACAAGAAGAAACCCAGACTTTAAAATCTGAGTGATCCCTTCAGTTTTAAGTGTTTTTAAGAAAAGTACCAGGCCCAGTGTCTTCACAGAGACATTGACTTGGCCCGGGTCTAGTAATTTAATTTATGTTTTGAAATAAGTTAACATGCTGGGTTGTGTTATTTTTCAGTCTATCCCAAACTGTCTAACACTCCCAAGGGTCTAAATGCCAATAGGCATGGAAAAACCCTTTACTGCCAAGGGATTATGTTGTTTAGGTGTTTGGGCAGAGATAAGACAAATTATTGGCATGATTATGCCCTTTGTTAAAGTTTCATAGGCAAAAATTTCATAGCATGTTTTAACACAGATGGCAAAAAAAATGAGCCCACAGCCATAGGGACTTGACACATTATATGTGAAACTTACTTCATTGCACTAGAATGAGAAAAAACAAGTGAATAAAAGTGTCATAAGGAGATTCCCCTGAGCCTTGTAACACCAAAAGCAGGGGTCTGCGTCCTACCTGCACTCCAGCCAAATCGACCATGAGGACATTTTTGGATGTCCGGAGCACGTGTCCTCAAGTTCAGTGTGAGAGTTTAAAGCAGTTTCTTGGAAAATGACAGAGGCAGTCCCTTTGGTAGGCTGCCACTGAGCGCTGGTGCGAATCTGACTCTCGAAAGACTAATTAGGAAGAATATATTGTGTGAATGTTGATACTTCTTTTTTAAAAAAAAAAATTTTATTGAAGTTTAGTTGATCTACAATGTCATTGAATGCTGACACTTCCATTCTCACAGCCAACACTTACTTTATCAAGGCTTTCTGATGTGACTTGGGTGTGACTCCCACATGTGACATGAGCTTAATGTCCAGGTAGGATATACCTTTTTAAATGCCTATATACCCTATGATCTAGGAATTCCAGTCCTAGGTATGTTCCAAACAGCAATATGCAGATATGTGCTTCAAAAGACATATATGAGAATGTTCATAGAAGCATCTTTTTGTAGCAAATAAAACCTGAAGACTGTCAAAATGCCTAGCAACAGCAGAGTGGATAAACTATGGTATATTCACAATGGACTGCCATGCAGCAATGACAGTAAACCGATTAGAATGACACTAAGGAACATGGATGACACAGACATCTCACAGACATAACGCTGAATGAAAGAAGCCTTAACAAGAGTACAGAATTTATGATTCCATGTGTATCAGCACAAAGAGAGGCAAAACGAGTCTGTTCTGCTAGAAGTTAGGATAATGTTCACCCTTGGGACAGGGTGGTGATTGAGAAAGAGCAGAGGGAAGACTTCTGAGGGGCCAGGCACAGTTTGTTCTTTAATCTGAGTATAGGTTATAAGGTGATATTCATTTTATGAAATGCTTTGAGCCAAGCCCTTGTCTGGGCACTTTTCAAAATGCGTGCGAGAGTTCAACACACTTGTGCAAATGCAAACACATGCTCGCATATTAAAGAAAGTAACACGGCCGGAAAAACTCATCTCAGACATACTTTAAAAAGGAACACAAATTAGCTCAGGATTTGACGTTCAAATACAAACTTATTTTGTATCTTTTCAAATCTCCTTTTCTTACTTTAAATGGTAGACTATTTCCCTGAGTGCACAATAGTGTGGATACAGTTTGTAGTGATTATTTGGCTGGAAACTCTTTGAAGAGTTGCCACAAGACTGGTGCTCAGTGGAAGTGTGTTCAGTTGAATTAAAATGAAGAACAAGTGCTATTTTCCTCCATAAAATATTCCAGATTTCTTTGATTGGATATTATCTCCCTCTTCTTTGAAACTCCACAATATTTTGTATGCCATTTAGTGATATGTACTACCTTGCATTATACCAGATTTTATAAACTCGTTGGGGCAAAGGCAAAGCTCGTTCATCTTTGTGGTCATCTGGAGACCGCAGCATGGTGATCAGGTTAAAAGAAGGGCTTGTGCCCTGGTGCCCAGCTGCATGGCTTCAAGTCCCCTCTGCGTCCCTTAGAAGCCGTGTAACTTTGGGTAAACACTTCGTCTCTCCTTACTCGTTTCCTTGCTTATAAAGTGAGGATAATTGTGGCATCTCCTTCCTAGGGTTCTTATAAAGATTAAATGAATTAAGATGCATGCAATTCTGGGAACGGTTTCAGAAACCTGGTTCAATTATCGTCAGTTGCTGTTTTTAGTTGTGTGGCATCATTGTGATTCCTACTGTGATTCCTGGAAGACAGAAAATAAAAAAGAACAAAATTCAAAAGATGTAGGAGTCGTGGTCATTCTCAGAAAGTCAAGACCTTGTCTGCTAATTCCCAGACACAACATTATTCTCAGATACTCTGCAAATACAGTGTGCTGACCCCTGGGAGGTAGATGTGTTCAAACTGTTCTCATTCAGTCTGGTCGTACAGAGTTATTAGGTTCTTTTTGGTAAAGAGTGATAGTCTCCTGGTCAGTTAGGTGCACTGAACCATATTAATAGACCCAAGAATGTATAATGGCTGAAACACAAGAAAAGTTTATCTCTAGCTGACGTTACAGTCCAGGTGGATATTACTAGTCAGCTTCCCATACGATGGTTCAAGGACCCAGGCTCCTCCTATATGGGTACCATCCCTGAGCCTCGGCTCACTCCTGACAGAAGGGGTGAGAAGAGCATGGAGGGACTGCATTATTTTAAAAGCCATGATTCGTAATGTCCCTCATCACATTCTCTCGCATGCTCTTGGCTCGAATTCCGTTGATGCCCACCTCCAACTGAAGACAGGCTGATGAATGTAGTTTTAGTGTGTGCCCCAGAAGAGGAAATTGAATTTTGGAAACAGTAAGCAGTGTTTGCTCATATTTAGAGGTAGGTGAGGGTTATAGCTTACCTCCCTGGCCTGCCCACTACAAATACAGAAGCATCATCAGAACAGAACTTTTCACTCATATATTTTTCAGCCATCAGGCTCTCACCTGAGAGTGTCTTTTCTGAAGCTCATCAGGATCCCAGCTCTCTGTCCTCTTAGGTGCATTCATCACAGCTAAAGTGAAGGAGCGAGTCTCCTCGAGATAAACTCAACGCTATTCTGGGGGCGGGACTTCAGTTGACCCAAGAGCTGGGATCAGGCAACCAAAGTGCTCTGAATCATGCACTATTTTGGAATCAAGTCCCAGGAGCCAATTGAGAGGGTCTATGCCCTCCATAGCTAACCTAGATTCTTCTAGACTCTCCTAGTGTGTACACATACGCATGAAGAACGTCTCTGTGCTCTAGCCAGTCCACATACTTTAAAGCACCAGCAACTTCACTAATGAAACTCCCGCCTCTGACGTCCGTTTGGCCCATTAGAAAACTTTCTAACGTTATTATAGAGGAAAAAATAAGACAGCAAATCTGTAGTAACGATCCTGGCATGTGACCTTTTGATGAAACACTAACTAACTACAGTTGAAGGGTATTTTCCTAGTTAGAGCAATTAACTGGCCCCAGGGTGCAGAGTAAACAGATTAGTCACACTTACATGTCATACTGCCTCTGCAGAAATATGTTTATTGTAGGCAACATAACATAATAAAAAATAAATTTAGCCTTTTATTCAAATATCCCTTTGACAGAGACATTCACCTGGGAAGGTTTCCCTGTAATACACCTCTTATTTATAATTCTTTGGCTTAACGTGAAATATCTGAAATATGGCGTGTTAGTTAAAAGCCAAGCAGCTGTGATGTGCTATGAGGAAGTTATTGTGGGTTCCTGCCATTATTTATTTTTTTTCCCTTCAAAGATTGGTAGGGGACAATGACTTCTTGATTCAACAACCTTCAGAAAAGAAGGAAGTAATGAAATGTTCACATTCTTTTGAGACTTTGCTCTTGGAAAACCTCCCAAAGCCACCGTGTGCTGATTGATCATCCCGTGGGAGTGTCCTCTGTGTGGTTTTGTACAAAATCCATGTATTGAGATTGTGTTACAGGGAGCTGCACCTCCCCAAAATGTGGGAGGTGTCTGTGAATGTTACTCATCCATTTTTCCCCCAGAGACAGGAACATGCTTATCTTTCCTGATGCTCTTTTGTTTGTTTTGTATCATTGTTGCTGATGAGATGTGGGAAAGTCCTGTTTCTGTGAAATGATGTTTGAAGGGATGTTTTCGAAGAGCCTAAGCAGGGGGTTCCTTTCTAAGTTGTGATAGTTGTTTGTAAGTACAGTGGTGGGGTTCCAAAGGAATACTGGAGACCACCCTACTTGTGCTGGAGGCCATTATCTTCATTCCTTGTGGGGTTTTTTTTTTTTCACCATGGCAACGGGAATAGAAGTTTCAGCCCTCTGAGCTCCTCTGCATTCTTAAGTAAGCTTGCATAATGCTGCTGGGGACAGGCAGTGGCGGGCTGGAAAGCCAAGTGAATGAATAAGTGTGGCCTCGGGATTTTTGAACTGTTGTGAAAGACTTTTTGTTTCTTGACACTTTTTTTCGTTTTTTAAAATCACAGAAAACTTTTTCTTCGCATGATGTCCCTGTTACCAAAACCAAAACGTGATGTGTGATTCAGACAGGTGGACAATTTTAGCACATAAAATTATAGATAAAACACTTGGGTATCTGAAGAACGATTCCCAGTCTATATAGTCTTTCAAGGATTCTTATCTTAAATAGAAGCTCTCCTTTTAAACTTTTTTTTTCCGCATTTGGTACTGAGCAGTCTCCTTCACAGAATTATTGTGTCTGGAACAAAAATCATCAACTGGCTAGAACCTGGCCGAGGGATCAGTAGCACTGAACAATATTGAATTCTTTTTCTAGAAGACGACTAATGCCGAAAGAAGTCTAATTTGGGGTTGATTTTTCTGTTTTTTTATGGGTGTTTTCTTTGTGGGGAGGGGTCACAATATTTTTTTCCCTAACCAAGTACCAGTTCTAAAGACCATTACCCAAAGATCATTCTAATAAGTTTTATACACATCACTTAATGGTTACTTTAGGAACTATAAAGAGTGACTGGGTGTTGAACTGTCAGATTGTATGGTGGAAGACGCTTTGTAAGGACTGACTGGCCCATAGACATTTACGAGACTCCAAGGTCATCAGGGCTTAGAACACTGTGATAACAAAAAGTGCCCCTCAGTGCCAGTCACGTAGCATCTCTCTGTACTTCTCAGTTTGAACTATAAAAAACTTAGATGTCAGGTCAGATGAATGAAGGAGATATGTCTTGAAGGGAAAACCTACTTAGAATTATGGCTCAATAACCGTTTTGGCCTATAGGTCCAGCTGATGTTACCAGTGTCACCTGCTTAGGACCACAAATTCCTCATATTTTTTGGTGCATTAGGCCAGTTTCCAATTATGGTACACTACCCTGTGACAACTTCCCTTGTTGTGGTGGCTCTTTACAAAGCATTCAGGTTACTTGGGGTGGAACAGGCCGAATGAGGAAGTCCTTATTTCCTTAAAGACAATCAGTTTAGTCAATTCAAAAAAATAATAACACAAATTTCGCATCCTTTCCATTACTATTAAAACTATTCTCTAAATAAGGTTTCTGGTCCCATCACTGGAAGATCCAGACTGTACCAGCTTGCTGTTTTTGAAGCTGACAGGCAGAGTGTCATTGTGACAGGGCATCAACTGGTTGGTCTGTCATGGTCTACTTCTGTTTGAACTTGGCATTTCAATGACTTACGCCACAGAAGCTCAGTTTGAGCATCAGGTTGAAGGTAAGGAGCAAAGTGTTTATTTTGTGTTTGGTGCAAAATATAGAAAAGCACCGTAACAAAACTAAAATGGGCCCAAACTGTGGGAGGGTGTGTTATTTATGAGAAACTTCGTTTCCTATAATGAGAAGTGAAAAGTCCCTGGACATTTATAATTGGCTCTAGAAAAGCAGTGATTCTGGAAGATTGGCAAAAAGATCAAATAAATTACACTTCATTAAAGTGATTATACCGGGAACTCTGTCACATTGTTTTTAATTTGAGGATGAAAAGATATCTTCATTGCTACAGCATAACTCCCTGGCCTTCTGGTCTGATAGTCTAGGGTAAGATTTCTGCCTGCATGAGGGGAGTTTAGCCGGCAGGTTAGACCATCAAGCTATTGCTATAGATAAAACAGCAATTTCAATTTCTGTAACTGACATGTAAATAAGTTCACCTAAACCTCCGCTATTTCTCAGCAGAATTGAATAGTTTATTCAGTAGTCTTGGACGTTCTTGAAATTGCATGTATAGCATGTTTACTTATTTAATTTCCAGTCGTATTTCAAAAAGGGTTTGAGATAGCTGACTACAAACATCCTGATTTATACTCTGGCAGGTACTAAGATAAGTAAGTAGTCTCTGCCATCCACTTTCCCTCCTTGGTAATTATGCAGAAGGAAGAGACAGCGCCAGACACTGTGTCCCAGACGGGCCTGCACCATCTTCTGTGAGTGCTCAGAAAGGCGATGCCCCCACTTCTCTCCGAGAGAATCCAGTACTGTTCATCTGACTCTAATAATTGATGTGTTATATATCCACAACTTTTGTGAAGTGGTTCTTGAAATTTTAAAAAATCACTTATATGTGGAATCTAAAAAAAAAAAAAAAGAGAGACACAAATGAACTTACTTAAAACAGACACTGACTCAGAGACATAGACACAGACGTAGAAAACAATCTTATGGTTACCAGGGCAGGAAGGGGGTGGGAAGAGAGAAATTGGGAGTTCAAGATTTGCAGATACTAACCACTACATATAAAATAGATTAAAAGTTTCTACAGTCTAGCAGAGGGAACTAGTCAGTATCTTGTAGTAACCTATAATGAAAAAGAATATGAAAAGGAATTTATGTATGTATATGTATGACTGAAACATTATTCTGTGCACCAGAAATTCACAAAACATTGTAAATGGACTATACTTCAGTTAAAAAAAATTAATGTGTCAAAATCAGTTGTTACTAATAATCATGTGCAAAGGTGTATGTTCTGTGTATTTCGTATATGGATGGGTCAGTGATTATTCAGGTGAAGCACTTTTTCTTTTTCTTTTTTTTTTTTTGAATGGCCAACCATGTCTTTATTAAACATAACAAACCAACATTAACTGTATGCCAGATCATAACAACCGACTAAATGTCATCATTATGAGCACTTATTATATATGCCAGCATGGTAAAATCAGTATTTATAGAGCACCTTCAGTGTGTAAGACTGTAAGCTCTTTGAAGGTAAAGGCTATGTCTGCATTGTTTATCTATGAGTTTAATAGAATGCTTCCTACAGAGTAGTTATGCTTCATGCAAATGTTTTTTTAATGACTGAACATATTAAGCTATACAATTCTTACTTAATTGTCAGTCTTCCTTCCCCCAAATTTATGATTAGGTGTTTTTTTTTGTTTGTTTGTTTGTTTGAACATTTTTTATTAATTTATAATCATTTTACAATGTTGTGTCAAATTCCAGTGTTCAGCACAATTTTTCAGTCATTCATGGACATATACACATTCATTGTCACATTTTTTTCTCTGTGATTTATCATAACATTTTGTGTATATTTCCCTGTGCTATACAGTGTAATCTTGTTTATCTATTCTACAATTTTGAAATCCCAGTCTATCCCTTCCCACCCTCCACCCCCCCGTAACCACAAGTCTGTATTCTCTGTCTGTGAGTCTTTAGATTCCACATATGAGCGATCTCATATGGTATTTTTCTTTCTCTTTCTGGCTTACTTCACTTAGAATGACATTCTCTAGGAGCATCCATGTTGCTGCAAATGGCGTTATGTTGTCGGTTTTTATGGCTGAGTAGTATTCCATTGTATAAATATACCACATCTTCTTTATCCAGTCACCTATTGATGGACATTTAGGCTGTTTCCATGTTTTGGCTATTGTAAATAGTGCTGCTATAAACATTGGAGTGCAGGTGTCATCCTGAAGTAGATTTGCTTCTGGATACAAGCACAGGAGTGGGATTCCTGGGTCATATGGTAAGTCTATTCCTAGTCTTTTGAGGAATCTCCACACTGTTTTCCATAGTGGCTGCACCAAACTGCATTCCCACCAGCAGTGTAGGAGGGTTCCCCTTTCTCCACAGCCTCTCCAGCATTTGTCACTTTTGGATTTTTGAATGACGGCCATTCTGACTGGTGTGAGGTGATACCTGATTGTAGTTTTGATTTGCATTTCTCTGATAATTAGTGATATTGAACATTTTTTCATGTGCTTTTTGATCATTTGTATGTCTTCCTTGGAGAATTGCTTGTTTAGGTCTTCTGCCCATTTTTGGATTGGGTTGTTTATTTTTTTCTTATTGAGTCGTATGAGCTGCTTATATATTTTGGAGATCAAGCCTTTGTCGGTTTCACTTGCAAAAATTTTCTCCCATTCCGTAGGTTTTCTTCTTGTTTTATTTCTGGTTTCCTTTGCTCTGCAGAAGCTTGTAAGTTTCATTAGGTCCCATTTGTTTATTCTTGCTTTTATTTCTTCTAGGAGAAAATTTTTGAAATGTATGTCAGATAATGTTTTGCCTATGTTTTCCTCTAGGAGGTTTATTGTATCTTGTCTTATGTTTAAGTCCTTAATCCATTTTGAGTTGATTTTTATATATGGTGTAAGGCTGTGTTCTAGCTTCATTGTTTTACATGCTGCTATCCAGTTTTCCCAACACCATTTGCTGAAGAGACTGTCTTTATTCCATTGTATATTCTTGCCTCCTTTGTCGAAGATGAGTTGACCAAAAGTTTGTGGGTCATTTCTGGGCTCTCTATTCTGTTCCATTGGTCTATATGTTTTGGTACCAATACCATGCTGTCTTGATGACTGTAGCTCTATAGTATTGTCTGAAGTCTGGGAGAGTTATTCCCCCAGCCTCTTTCTTTCTCTTCAGTAATGCTTTAGCAATTCTAGGTCTTTGATGGTTCCATATAAATTTTATTATGATTTGTTCTAGTTCTGTGAAATATGTCCTGGGTAATTGGATAGGGATTGCATTAAATCTGTAGATTGCCTTGGGCAGTGTGACCATTTTAACAATATTGATTCTTCCAATCCAAGAGCATGGAATATCTTTCCATTTTTTAAAGTCTTCTTTAATTTCCTTCATCAATGGTTTATAGTTTTCTGTGTATAATTCTTTCACCTCCTTGGTTAGATTTATTCCCAGATATTTTATTACTTTGGGTGCTATTTTAAAGGGGATTGTTTCTTTACTTTCTTTTTCTGTTGATTTATCATTAGTGTAAAGAAATGCAACTGATTTTTGAACATTAATTTTGTAACCTGCTACCTTGCTGAATTCTTCAATCAGCTCTAGTAGCTTTTGTGTGGACCTTTTAGGGTTTTCTATATATAGTAACATGTCGTCAGCATATAATGACACTTTTACCTCTTCTTTTCTAATTTGGATCCCTTTTATTTCTTTCTCTTGCCTGATTGCTGTGGCTAGGACTTCCAGGACTATGTTGAATAGGAGTGGTGATAGTGGGCATCCTTGTCTTGTCCCAGATTTTAGTGGGAAGCTTTTGAGTTTTTCACCGTTGAGAACTATGCTGGCTGTAGGTTTGTCATATATAGCTTTTATTATGTTGAGATATGTTCCCTCTATACCCACTTTGGCGAGAGTTTTTATCATAAATGGGTGTTGAATTTTATCAAATGCTTTTTCTGCATCGATTGAGATGATCATGTGGTTTTTGTCCTTACTCTTGTTGATGTGATGTATTACGTTGATTGTTTTGCGTATGTTGAACCAGCCTTGTGTCCCTGGGATGAACCCCACTTGGTCATGATGTATAATCTTTTTTATGTGTTGTTGGATTCTATTTGCTAAAATTTTGGTGAGGATTTTGGCGTCCATGTTCATCAGTGATATTGGCCTATAATTCTCTTTTTTTGTAGTGTCTTTGCCTGGTTTTGGTATCAGGGTGATGGTGGCTTCATAGAATGAGTTTGGGAGTATTCCCTCCTTTTCAATCGTCTGGAAGAGTTTGAGAAGGACTGGTATGAGTTCTTCTTTGTATGTTTGGTAGAATTCCCCGGTGAAGCCATCTGGTCCTGGACTTTTATTTGTAGGGAGGTTTTTAATTGCTGTTTCTATTTCCTTTCTAGTGATCGGATTGTTCAAGTGTTCAGTTTCTTCTTGATTCAGTTTTGGTGGACAGTATGTTTCCAGAAACTTGTCCATCTCCTCTAGGTTATCCAGTTTGGTTCCATATAGTTTTTCATAATATTCTTGTATGATATTCTGTATTTCTATTTTGTTTGTTGTAATTTCTCCATTTTCCTTTCTTATTTTGCTAATTTGTACTCTCTCTTTTTTCTTCTTTGTGAGTTTGGCCAGAGGTTTGTCGATTTTATTTACTTTTTTCAAAAAACCAGCTTTTGGTTTGGTTGATTTTTTCCATGGTCTTGTTAATCTCTATTGTATTTAATTCCTCTCTGATCTTTATTATTTCTTTCTTTCTGCTGCTTTTTGGGGCTTTTTGTTGTTCTTTTCCTAATTGATTCAGGTGGTGGGTTAACTTGTTTATTTGAGATTGTTCTTCTTTTTTGAGGAAGGCCTGTATCACTATAAACTTCCCTCTTAGCACTGCTTTTGCTGTGTCCCATAGGTTTTGAGTGGTTGTGCTTTCATTATCATTTGTCTCAAGGTATTTTTTAATTTCAGCTTTGATTTCCTCATTGATCCATTGTTTTTTCAATAACATATTGTTTAATCTCCATGCTTTTCTTTTTTTCTCCTTTGTTTCTCTGTTGTTGATTTCCAGTTTCATGGCATTGTGGTCAGTAAAGATGCTTGAGATAATTTCTATCTTCTTAAATTTGTTGAGGTTTCTTTTGTGTCCAAGTACATGATCGATCCTGGAAAATGTTCCATGTGCACTTGAAAAGAATGTATATTCTATTTTTGGGGGGTGTAAAGCTCTGAAAATATCCACCAAATCTAGTTTTTCTATTGTAGCATTTAATTTCTCTGTTGCCTTGTTTATTTTCTGTCTGGAAGATCTGTCTAGTGATGTTAATGCAGTGTTAAAATCTCCAACTATGATTGTATTCCCATCAATATCCCCCTTTATCTCTGTTAGTAATTCTTGTATGTACTTAGGTGCTCCTATATTGGGTGCATATATATTAATGAGTGTAATATCTTCATCTTGTATCACTCCTTTAATCATTATACAATGTCCCTCTTTATCTTTCTTTATGGCCTTTGTTTTAAAGTCTATTTTGTCTGAAATCAGTACTGCAACACCTGCTTTTTTGGCTTTTCCATTTGCATGGAATATCCTTTCACTCTCAATCTATATGTGTCCTTCTCCCTAAAGTGGGTCTCTTGTATGCAGCATATTGAAGGTTCTTGCTTTATTATCCAGTCTGCCACCCTATGTCTTTTGACTGGAGCATTTAGTCCATTAACATTTACAGTAATTAATGATAGATGTGTGTTTATTGCCATTTTGAACTTATCTTTGCAGTTGAATTGGTATATCCTCTTTGTTCCTTTCTTCTTCCTTTTGTGCTTTGGTAATTTTCCTTTGTATTATCATGGATTTTATTTAATTTTTGTGACTCCCTTGTAAATTTTTGACTTGTGGTTACCCTTTTTTGTAAATCTGTTAACCTATACTTGTTTTTATTAAACTGATAATAACATGATCTCAAACCCATCCTACTGTTAAAAAAATTTAAAAAAGAAAGAAAAAAAATTCTGCATTTCCCTGCCTCCCTCTCCCACTCTCAGTGATTTGTATGTCTTCTTTTATAATTTCGTGTTTTCTTTATTTGTAATTCATGAGTTATCACCTTTCCAGTTGTGAGTTTCTCATTTCTGTAGCATCCTGCTGCTTTTCTATTTAGAATAGCCCTTTCAATATTTCTTTTAGCATGGGGTTAGTGTTGCTAAACTCCTGCAGCTTTTTTTTGTCTATGAAACTCTTTATTTCTCCTTCTATCCTAAAGGATAGCCTTGCTGGATAAAGTATCCTAGGCTGCATCTTTTTTTCATTCAGGGCTTTGAATATATCTTGCCACTCCCTTCTGGCCTGTTTGCCTGGAGAAATCAGCTGAGAGCCTTATGGGGGTTCCCTTGTAATTCACTCTTTGCTTTTCTCTTGCTGCCTTTAGAATCATTTCTTTATCCTTGACTCTGGCCATCTTGATTATGATATGTCTTGGTGTGGGTCTATTTGGATTCTTCCTGTTTGGGACCCTCTGAGCTTCCTATACTTGGATATCTGATTCCTTCTTTAAGTTTGGGAAGTTTTCAGTCATGCTTTCTTCAAAAACCTTTTCAATCCCCTTTGATCCTTCTTCCCCTTCTGGGACCCCTATTATGCGAAGATTGGGATGCTTTATATTATCCCATAGGTCCCTTATGCTATTATCATTATTTTTTATTTGCTTATCTTGTAGTTCTTCTGAATGAGTGCTTTCTATTGCCCTGTCTTCTAGATCACTAATTTGTTCCTCTGCATTAACTAGTCCACTTTGCACAGCTATTAGATCATTCCTCATCTCTGTCAATGAGTTTACCCATTCTGCTTGGCTCTTCTTTATAGCTTCAATTTCATTTTTGACATATTTTATCTCTCTAAGCACTATCTCTTTTAATTCCTTCAGCAATTTGATCACTCCTTTTTTGAAATCTTGATCTAGTAGGCTATCGATGTCTATTTCATTGATCTTTCTTTCAGGGGATTCCTCTTGTTCTTTTAATTGGGAAAGGTTTCTCTGCTTCTTCATCTTGCTCATACCTCTCTGGCACTGTGGTTTATGGAGTATCAGTTGTCTATTTTGGATCTTAAGGATTTTATCTATCTAATGCCTATTTAGGAATAGAACTTAGGAAAAAAAAAGAAAGAAAAAAAGAAAAAAATAATGAGAGAGAGAGAAAGATTTTTAAAAGAAGGGAGAAAGAGGGTTTGAAAACAGTATATAATGAATAATAGAAGAGCGAGTTGAAGCAGAGTATTAATCGGGTTGAGACGTCCTTTTAAAACCTTTAAAAAGAAAAGAAAAAAAAAGGGGTGGGGAGATGAATAGATGTATTTGAAGCCTGTGTCTAATCAATAACAGGACATCAAAACCCAAGAGAAATAGAAATGAATTAAGAAGTAAAAATTAAGAGAGTAATTGAAAATAGAACAGGTAAAAACAGATTTAAAAACAAAACAAAAACAAAAAAAACAAAAAACAAAACAAAAAAAAAGGGGTTGTCGGTGTTCTCCTGGAGTCTGTGTGCTTTTAATGTGAAGTCCTTCTGTCTTCGTCCTGTTTTGGAAGCTCAGCTTGTTCTCATAGGCCCTCCGTTGGCGCCCTCTTCTGTGCTGCTCCCAGCACCTGTGGGCAAGCCTATCGCGCCTCCTCCTAACACGGGGTCAGGTGCAGCTCTCCTCTGCTGCGGGCGGGCGGGTCACTGCCCCTCCGGATGCCGCAGTCAGATGTTGCAGACTGGCCAGGCAGGAGGGCGGGTCGTGCCCCCTCCCAGCACCTCGGTCAGGGGCTGTGTTCCTGCCCGGCAGGCGGGGGGCCGCTCTCCCGCTGCCTGCGCCGCAGGTAGCTCCGCTGCTCTGTGCGGCTGCGCGCTCCGCCCTGGCCGCGCTCCGCGGGTGGGCTCGGGGAAGACCGAGGGGCAGCCTCGTCCCTGCTCCGAGGCAAGACCCAGCTCCTTGTTTGTCTTTGTGGAGCAAGTTCTCTGAGGGACCAGGATGGAAGGATCCTATCTGCTCCGGGCTGTAGGCCCGTCTCAGTCTGGCCCTTGAGGCTGCTGAGCCCTTCGGTGCGGATGCAGGTTTCGCCCCCGCCCCCGCTTGGGTGTTAAGCGCCGGAGAATATGGCGGCTGTGCCTGGGCCCCGCCTCTCTTCCCCTGAAAAGTTTCCGCGGGTTTTCAGAGATGGGGGTACGCACCCTTCCCCCGAGAGCACATCAACCTTGCTGTTTTATGGAGGGCCCAGGTTGTTCTGTCCTGTACACCCACAGCCACGGCGCCCAGCCCCTTGCAGTCCCCCGGGGCTGCCTCCGTGCAGCCGCCCCGGCCTCCGCCCGGCTTGTGCAGCCTGGCCCTGCCCGTCGCTGCCGGCCCACGTCTCAGGCTGGGTGTCGGGGGGGCGCTCTGTGCCCATTTAACTTAGTTCTGTCAGACAAGGGCTGCTCTGCACAGATCCGAGCCTCGGAGGCTCCCCCTCCGTCCCGCCGGCCTCCCAGCCGGAGAGGGGAGACCCAGCGAGCGAGCGCCAGTCCTCCTTTGCCGCTCCCTCCCCGCGGGACCCGTCCCGCGCTGCTTTGCCTTTTGGTCTTTCTTTTTTCCTTTTCTCCTACCAGATTTTGGGCGTCTTTATCTTTTGAAGAGGGCGATGTTATGTCGGAGTTCCGCAGGTGCTCTGGTTGGCTGAGTGGGTCTGTAGATGTGGATCTTGGTGTATTTGTGGGAGAGGGTGACCCACGAGCGTCCTTCTACTCCGCCATCTTGCCTCTTCCCCATTGAAGCACTTTTTCAAACAAATATTTATTGTGCAAAAAAGCATCACTTCTGTAACATTGATTCACAGGTGCAGCTCAGTTCTTTTTGTTGTTGTTCAATCACAAGCAGATATTTTCTAAAGCTTCTCTGGGTCGTTTTCCTTAGCAAATATCAAGCTTTGATGACAGACTTAATTCTTCCAGTTTTCAGTTTCTGAGGTGTTTCGCCTGTGTTCCACATGGCCCTTACCCAGGAAGGATCAAAAATTAGTGAAGATCTTTTGTAGCTAAGGATCTGAAAGAAGGAAAACTTTGCGTGCTGGGTGGTAACGCCTCGCCCTGCATCAGCGTAAACCTCGTGCTCAGCTGTGTGCCGAGTATGGGGTGCTCAGCGGCTTGGTCTGGAAGAGCCAGATTCTGTCCTAGAAATTCTCAGGCAGAAGATCTACAACAGTATTGGAGAGACTGGGAAAATCATTAACTCCTTGGTCAGTACAGATTTTTTTTTTTAAAGGGAGGGGATCTGTGGAATCCAACGAAGAAACTAAATATCTATAAAACCCAATAAATACATTTGAAATGGTGAAGGATATTAGCTCCAAGCATAACGTAGGCTGCAAAGTTCTGCGAAAGGAGGAAAAATAAATAAGATAAGAATCTAATCTGGAGTTCTGGGCTGCAAGACCACCTGTTTGGAGACCATGGTCTTGAGATCCATGTTGGCCTAATGACCATCAAGATGGAATTTCTTTGGCATGTTGATGATGGTAGTGAAATAAACAACATTGGATCTCCTGCAGTCCCAGAGTTTACCTCTAGGCTAAAACTCCAAGTTGATACTCAGTCACTCGTAGTGGAGAAATGTAATCTCAAACATCTACATGTCAGTATGACCACAAAAATTGTTTGAGGTAATTTGGGTTTTTTCATAAGAAGACAAAGTTAAATGTGCAATGTAAAAAAAAAAAATCGCCCCATAACATTAAATGTTTTTGTATTAAGAAATCTGAATGTATATGGCATCGAGAGTGTTTGAGTATGTTCACTGAGCCCTGTGATTAAATTAAAAATGGGTAATTGACTATTCAGACTTGTGGTTTTAAGTTGAAATATTAATAAGTTCATAAACATGATTGAGTCATTTGAGATAACTCAGAAGTCTCCACGTTTAAAGCTTAATCGGTTGTATTTACAAGAACTGCTTACGTATGTGGTAGAGTTTGTACTCTAACAGTTGAGTGAAGGAGATCAAAGGTCGTAAACTGGTAAATGTAGTTTAAAATGTTTGAGGAGTTTGATTAAGTTGATAAACAGGACCAGTTGTTGATCAAAGGTCACTTAACAGAAATTGTTAATATTTGCTCAATTTTGAGAGAGAATAAAAAGATTTTACAAAGTGGATCTAGAAACTTCAGGAGTATTTATTTAAAAAAATAATAACTTCTCGATAATTTTAACTGTGCACAAAGACCACCCTTGGAGATACTCAAAGTCGCAAACTGATAATATCCTGACAGAGTTCTTCCCCAAACGGAGTGTTGTTTACTGGGGGAAAAGGCACCCATCTGGACCACATTTTATATAACAATCTCAAGCCCTGATTGGGAGAGACTGTCTGCTGCCTCTTAAGACACAGGACTGAGCTGGACCACGGACGGAAATTGTGCTGAGTGCTTTATTGTCATTTCCCATTCATCCTGAACTCTGGGGAGCTCACTTACCATACAGAATAGTAAATTAACGTCAGTCACACCCACAAGGCCTCTTTAATGTTACCCATTGCAAAAACGGTTTGGACCAATTCCATCCTTTGCTTTAATAGGATGAGTCTTGCCATTAACTCAGATTTAGCTTATAAAAAAGGGCCGGTGCTGCCCCCGAGTAGCTCGGACTAATCTTGCACGTCCTTCCTTAATACTTTGACCACATGCCCGCTTTCACCCTGGGGCGCCCTAAAATGTATCCAACCTCACTCGCTGATGTGGCCTGCGGACCCCCCCCCCCCTTAATTTACAGCACCTGCTTATGTTATGAGGCAAAAGGGCCCAGGAGCTTCTTTCGGTCTGTGTGTTGATGTGTTGACTTCCTGAAATGAGCAAGAACGTTCTGGGGCCCCTACGCGCCCGTCTGGGTTCCTGCTCAGACGGTATCTATCCGTGCCCGGTGCGGGAACTGTGGTTTGTAGAGACAGCTTAGAAAGTGATTCCATCGTCAAGGATTTGGGTGGAAGATAGAATGTGGGAAGAACAAATATTTTAGTGCAGAATAAATATTCTACAGTACACAAACAAATCCGTTCCTTTCAGCACGGCCCTGTGATTCATCAGGCTAAAATTGTTTAAATACTATCCCAACGCTGGATCAAAACGAAGATGACAGTTTTCTTTCCCATGCTGTGAATGAAGCTAGTCTTCCAATTCAGATAAACAGAAGACTCCTTACTGATTTAGGTAAATGCCGCACGAAGGTCAGGAGGACTTGTTCAAAAATCTGAGAGGCAGGATGCAGAATAGGGATGAATGGAGACGGTCTGCACCACATGACTTGTAAGTTGACTGTCTACACCCAAGTTCATCCACACGCACATGCTGCTTGTCACCCTGTGCTCCCGGTCACTTTAAGCTCTGGCTCTTCACATATCCAGCCCTTATGCAGTTCCCTTATGAGTTCACGTGCACTAATCCTGCTTACAAATAGATCGTAACCTCCCTCCCATGATTCTGGAGCATCAGTTAGAAAACTGGTCATGTGCCGTTAGCACTCAAATATTTGGTTAGCTGGCTACTGGGAGAGAAAGCATCAGTCAAAAGATGAGTATTGAACTCACTGATGGATTTTGCACAAATACATACCAGGCGCCTTCTCTGTAAGCAGACGCTGTACTAGTTGCTTCAGATGCCGAGATGAGAAAAACAGTCAAATTCTTGGCCCTCGTAGAGCATGCAGTCTGGGAGGCAGATGTTGTCAAAACAAAAATGGCACAGCTAATTATAAAATGAGAAAATGTGCGGAGAGCGCTGAAACAGAGGAAACTAATTACAGAGGAAGCTCAGGTGGAGGGATTCGCAAAGTCTTCACTGAAGGAAAAAAAGAAAAATTGAAGCCAATGATTCCCAAATGGAATCACTTAGGGAATCTTTAAAAAATACTGCTGCCTGCCTCTGACCTCCAGACGTTCCGATTTGATTTGTATAGGGTGTGACCTGGGCTGTGGGATTTTTTTTTAGAAAAAAAATGATTCTGATGTGCAGCCAAGACTGGGAGCCAGTGATTTATGCTGAGACCTGAGGGGTGAGTCAGAATTGACCAGGTAAAGAATTCAGGGGGGACGTTGTAGCCCCTCAAGACAGAAAGAAATGTATACTCGATGGCTGCAAGAAGGCACATTTGTTGGGTACCTTTTATGAAAGGTTTTCTTGAGACAAAAACAGCAGCATATACAAGGCAGCATTCCATACCTTCTACTTGGCATCAGGAATCAGAAATCCTTCTAAACCAATGGCTGGGCACAAATCCAACTACAGATCAAGCCACAGGCACCATTCCTCCAAAACGTGCTCAGGCCTCAGGGATACAGGATACAGGCCCAGCTGGATTCTTACAACCTCATGCCGCAGAGCGGGTACCGCTAACTCATTTCTGCTCAGGCACATACTTTGACAAACCTGCAGTGTCACCTTATGAGATCCTGTTATTACAGCCATCATGCTAATTAACAAAACATTGCTTTCACCAGTAGAAGCCTCTTGTTGATATTTATTTGCAGTTGGCACAGTTTCTGCTCTTGATTAATTTGCAGATAATGGCGGGGCTTGTCATAGCTGTCCTTAGGCTGTGACTCTCTCTGACTGAATGTCACTTGCCCCCCTGGCCTGGGCATTCCTCATAACGTGTTAACTGATGACTTCTGGACGTGAAAGTTTCAACCAACTGGTGTGTGCACCATATCACGCTGATTATAATGAAGTAGTTTGAAATAAATTACAGACGTTGTGCCAGGGGAGTAAGGGTCATCTCTAAGCCTGGAGAGATTGGAGAGGAGGCAGGGAAGAAATTCTTTTGGGGTGAGAAAGCTGACGCTGATTAACTTCTTTTTCTGCCTATTTATAGAACATAAGAACTTAGCCCAAAGACATAAACTTGGGCATGAAGGAGGAACCAGAGCTGCTTGGATGTTCCCTCGTCTAAACTGGCAGAGGCCTTCCCTGGCCAGCTCTGTGAAGGAATTGAGCTGCCACTTGATTGCTTCTTCGAGGTCTCAAGCTTGATCTCATGCTCTCTTGATCCCTGTTTCCCGAGTATCTGGGGATTTCAATATTATTCAGGAAACTCTGGGATGAGTCATTGGTGATCTGGCTGTCTCCCTGGGTCACTGTGTACTCTACTGGGGGGAACTCACCCCAGGAGCCTCTTCAGTAATGAGGTGCCGTCTTTGATCACGAGAAAATCAAAGTGAGGACTTGAGCACCTCGGGAGTCCCAGCCCCGACCTCCAGCAGACTGTGGGGGCGACTTTCTCACAGTCAGCTCAAAAGACAAGGCAGGGATTTTGAAATTAGTGCTCAGTTTCTTTTTGATAACTGCTCCGTTACGTGGCTTTGGCTGCTGGCGAGGCCCTTATGTGGCTCTCACTAGTGGAGACATTTATGATGCCTTCTCCGATTCCAGCAACTTCTTCTGCTGTTGTTGCCAGAGGATTCTTTTGCCTTCATGGCAGATAACTTTTAGGCTGGCTTTTCATGACTCAGCATTTTCTAAGCTCTGTTGTGTTACAGAGAGAGCCTGTGATCATGGTCTGTCTCTGTGTCATCAACAGAGAGAGAATGTGGGCCACATTTGTCATGTAACATTTTCAAAGAGCTATATTTTTAAAAAGCAAAAAGAAGCATGAAATTAGCTTTAATGATGCATTTTAAGTAACCCAGTATATCAAAATAGTATTTCAACATGTCATCAATATAAAGATTATTTATGAGGTATTTTCATTTTCTTTTGTCACTTACTAAGTCTTTGTAAGTAGTGTGTGTTTTACACTTTCAGCATATTTCAGTTTAGACCAGCCACATTTCAAGTGCTTGTGGCTAATGGCTACCACACTGGACAGCAGAAGTCTATATAATTTCACTAAGAAATTTGTTATCTGAATAATCCATTTCCCATTCAGCTTCTCATTTGGGTTGATTTTTTTTAAGCATATGCCCAGATTCTTCCCTGTTTTCCAAGTGGTTCTCGTGATCAATGGCCCCTAATTTTGAGATGACAGGGTTAAGGGTATGGCTGGAGGGGAGCTAATCGGCCTTAGGGCCTGTCTTTTGGTCCCACACTGTAACCTAACCGTGTAGCAATATGAAAGTGACAGAAATCAGACCGATGGCTTATGGTGGCTGAGCACTGGCAAATCAGGAAAGGGCTGAGAATGATTAAGTGATAGAGTTCACAATTCTTTTGTGAAACCTCAATTTTAAAAAATCAGAAAGAAAAGGCTGAATGTGTGTATCTCCAGCAAGCTCAGAGATCTTCACAGTGCTCATCTTTCTGCTTTAGCACCAGTGTAGTAGTAAGTCTTGGGAACAATAAATGCAGGTGGAGAGCACCCATCTCCAGAAAGAGCTCATCGAACCTGACAGCAGGAGACGGTGAGGTCGTATCCCCCGCTGACTCCAAGTGTCCCAATCTGTGTCCTAATGACGCTGATGAATTTCCCCTCTTCAGGGAGAACAGTGATGCTCTCAGTTGTAAAGGAGAGAAACAGACAAGGAGGAACAAACCATACTGTTTCCTTTGTTTCTAGCTTCCACTTTCATTGTTGTTTGTATAAGAGGGCTCATGCAAGTGACTTTGGCACTTGTATACACTTTTCAAAGCCCAAATACATGTGGTAAAATCACCCACATCTGAAACGAGTTTGGGGGCTCCTATGATTGCTGCACTTAGAATACTCAGTTTGTCCGTGAATATTTTCAGGGACACTCAACATCGTTGTGAGATCAGACTTTAATGTCACATAGCTCTATAAAGAAATAATCCAAATTAGTTTTCTGTATGTTAATTATAGGAGAGCCAGCTTTATGTTTAAATGATCCTTTTGTATAATATTTCTCCCTCGTTTATTTCACTGGTGGTTAAGCTTGAAAATAAGTGAAACTGAGACATAATAATGAGCAAAAGTCAAGAAAGTTGAGGGTAAGCACAATGGTTGACGCTGACTGGCATTTTGGTGCTGGAAGGCACAGAATACTCTTATTAATCTCAGGTATGCTGATAATAGTCTGAAAGTTCTAAAAGGTGTTCCCCTCTAATGCAGCGCTGTCCAACAGAACTGTCTGCGAGTGATGAAAATGTCTTCTTTCTACAGTCACAATACAGTCATCACTAGCCATGTGTCGCTATGGGAGATGTGAAATGTGGCTAGTATTCCTGAGCAGTGGAATATTTAATTTACATTTTGGTTAGGCTCAGGTTAGCAGGAGAACGGTAACAGAAAACATCAATGGATGCAAAAGCTATCGTGCTGAGTTACGCAGTATCGCCTTCCCTTGTTTAAAATTTGACTTTTATTAATTTCCACTTCTCTTTGGATCTGCT
Source organism: Vicugna pacos (assembly GCF_048564905.1). NCBI lineage: Eukaryota > Metazoa > Chordata > Mammalia > Artiodactyla > Camelidae > Vicugna > Vicugna pacos. The sequence goes on along the minus strand of NC_133000.1, from coordinate 11,987,249 downwards.
TTCCTGGATCATATTTTATTTATGTGTTTGTTTATTTTAACCTTGGAGTCCAAGTGCTCTGATCTCCAGAGCCCTTCCAACCCCTTTTGGATGCTGATAACGATGGAAATCCATCTGGCTCAGGATACAAGAGTCAGCCTTCGGCATATGCCATGGAATTTTGTCCTCCCAATGAATTTCCTTCTCTGCTGCAGCTTGAACTTTATAGACATTATCCTTTCCGGGCCCCATGCTTCTCCCCCTTCCACAAGGAAGAGTTAATAATTCCTGCCTTGCTTTTCCAATTCTGCTCTCATCAACTTGCAATTAAGATATGCCTACAGAAATGTTTTTGATAAGAGTTTGGAAAGAATGTGTCCTCCCCTTCTTCCAATTGTCTCCTTCCTAGTGGTCACTTTCCTCTTCAAATAAAAGCTACTTAGTGTACTGTTCTTGCTGTCTTAGAACCTTCTTTTTTGCCATCCTTCTGCTCGAAGAGGCTCAACTTAGTTTTCCTCTGACTCCTGATTATTTTGAGCAGAAATGAGTATGTCAGAACCACTTTAGGCTCTGATTTCTATACTCTTTCTCAACAAGATGGCTGCATGTACTATAAAAATGTGGTTAGTTACAGATTTTAATATAAGCAAGAGAATAAACCAGATTGAGTGTTAAGCTTTTTTGGCTTGCAAACGCTTGTGTTGAAACTTTGAAAGCCCTTGGTTGGAATTTTTATAGCGTCTGAAAAAATCGTAGGGTTTTAAAAACTTGGATTCCTGCACTAATTATTGGCTCGAGGAAAGACTTTGAGTTGTGAGGTGGGTTGGCCGCACACATCAAATGATTGGAAAAAGTGCTCTGTTGTATTAGAGCCTGGTGGTGCTTGGCTAAACCCCGTCAATCCAAGGTGTCCAAGAAGGCGAGCTAGCACCAACGGAGATTCCTGGCTGGTTAAATGTAGCCCTTCCCTGAGTCCCCTCCAGTATCAGTGAGTAGAGATTGAAGTAGCGTATGGCTTACTCTAGCCCGGGCAGAAGAGGCTCAACCCTTAGCACATCGAGAAATATGGATATTAATGTTTCTCATTATGGTCAGTTAAAGGCAGGGCCTCAAAGGTCAGGTCCAGAGAACCCACGATGTTAGAGAGCAGTCTTTTTTTTTTCTTTCTAATAACTTCTTTTTCCAAAGAGCTCAAAGAAATTTACAAACCTTTCTTGACTGCAGAGCATCCAGGAAGATGCTCAGGAAATGCAATTGCTTCCTCAGAAGCTCCATAGGAAAACAGGCAAAGGAAAAGCTGCCCTGTTTAGAATAGGGTTTGAGGCTTAAAGCCCGTCCTTCTTTTGTTTCCATGATTATTTCTCCTCCACGTCTCCCAGCCGTCGCAACCCTGGGAGGAGTTCCAGTGCAACATAATCTGAAAACTGACCAAAAGAGTCACGAGAGACGTGGGTAATGATGAGGTGTCTGCTGAGATGCAGAGATCCTGCCTCCACCCCTGGAACACTTTTTATGGCATTTTAATGCCACTTGGCAAGGGCTGTTACTTTTCTCTCTCTCTCTGTCCCCCTCCTGCAGATCCACACACACACACACACGTTCTTGAACACTTAAGTCTCCTAGACCTCAGGATAATTCAAGAGTGAAAGCTTAAAGTAAATGGTAATTCTGAAATAGATTGGACGTTTCAAAGCAACCCCCCCCAAAAAGGCGGGGGAGGGGAGGCAGGAAGTGGGGATCATTTTCTTCCAACCAGGAGCTCCCAGAAATAGTCATATGGAAATAAGAGCATCAGCTTCAGAATAAAAGTCTGCATTTGGGGGAAGGAAGCTTCACGATCCTGAAAACAAGAAAATAGAGGAGAAAAAGCAGCCAAGCCCTGAGATGCCAGAGGAAAGGGGGATATACGACCTGACATTACCCTCTTCATGGATGGCTTGCAAGGATTAATTAAGTAAAAGTCTGTAAGTTCGTTCGAGCCCTTTGGTGAAAGGAGCCATTTAAATATAAATTATGATGACGCAGCTTGCGTCTCACGTGTCAGGCACGCTTGGTTAGCTGTGTCCGATGTGTAAGTTATGCTGCCGCCAGGTTATAAAGATGACGATCCCAGATCGACCTTCGTTCTTCAACCCAGTGTAAGGCAGAGATTGATGGTGCTCCACGCGGCATCTGAGTGCAGGCTGCCTCTTTGAACCTCAGCGTCGTGCTTGGAGGAACCAGAGCCTCTGTGTGTGTCTCTTCTTGGATTTCTTAAGAGACCCAAGGGATGGGGGTGGGGTGAGGGGCAGGCTGTTAGTAAACTGAGAAACTTACTACTTGTTTCTTTTAGTGCATTTTCCTTTATCAATGTGTTGCCTAACAGGGTAAGAAAATGAAACTGAGAGAAGAAAATATTTTTGATCAGGTGTATCGGTTTCCTGAGGCTGCTGTGAAGAAGCACCACAAGCTGGGTGGCTTAAAACAAGAGAAGTTCATTCTGCTGAAGTTCTGGAAGCTGAAAGTCTGGAATCAGGTGTCGGCTGGGTTATGCCCCCTCTAAAGGTTCTACAGAAGAATTCTTCCTTACCTCATCGTAGCTTCAGATGGCGCCAGGCGTTTCTTGGCTCCTGACAGCATCACTCCAGACTCAGCTGCCATCTTCAAGTGGCCGTCTTCCCTCTGTGTCTGGGTGTCTTCACATGGCCGTCTTCTTATAAGGATACCAGTGTTATTGGATTAGGGGCACCCTGTACTCCAGGATGACCTCATCTTAATTTATTACCTCACATTTTGAGGTCCTGAGGGTTAGGACCTCAACACATCTCTCTGTGGAATGGGGGGACATAATTCAATCCATAACACCTGGTTAGGGGAGTTTCAAAAATATTAAGGAGCTGAACCTTTCCCTCTTATAAAATACCACAAAAAAGCCCGGTATGAGCTCAGGTCAGAGCCCGGGGACTCTAGGCTCTCCACCTCTCCAGGACTCCTCACCGCTTCCCACCTGTGCACTTGCTCTTTAGAAACCACAGAGAGCCCCCCGCCCCGCCCCAGGGCTTCGAGGGGCACAGGAAGAAAAGCTGTGGAACTGGATTTGCATTGGGTTCCTTTCTCAAGTGCAATCCCATTCCTTTATAGCAGGCAGCTTTAAGGAGCATACATTCTGAAAATAGTCCGTTTTAGAGCTTATGTGAAAGCAATTGCATTGCCTTCGTTTATTGGTTTTAAGAGAAATGAAAGGAAATCTATACTGAAAGCAAATGTCCTCCAGTGTCACCTTAGCCTTGTCACCAGCCACCCTTCAAACAGAGTCAGGTGAGAAGCTTAATACAGATGAAGGGTTGATTTTCTTTCCCCCTAAATTTGAACATCCGTATAACATCGTGGCATTCAGTTTGCCCTCTAGAATTGAACTCTCTCCTCTAAGACAAATTGGGAAAGTGGAAACTCATCCTCGGAAGGATTGGAACAGACAGATTCCCTGGCAGTCCCGCCTGCCAGGCAGCACCAGCTCCACCAGCAAAACCAATTACCCCTCACCAGAAACTGATGAGGCTCATACCACAACCCACCCTGAACGATGCAGCCCTCCGGAATAGCTACCCAGGCTCCTGGGAAGAATGCAGACTTGCTTATCAGTCTGGGAGGCTGTGATCCCCCTGGCAAGGAGGAAGAACTGTGTATTTCAGATGGCTGGATGCTGCGGAAGGAGCAGGCTCTGGGAAGAATACACAAAACAGCCCAAGGGGAAAGAGCTCACATTAACTCCATAAAAGGAGGCTTTCAGTGGTCTCAGCTGATCCATATTTTTAGAAAATTGTTTGGACTCAGCCTGCCTGACTGTAATACTATTGCCAGAACCAGCAATGAGAGGGAGATAAACATGATGTTGTCATCTTTCTTTTTATGCCTCCCATGAAGCCCTGGGTCGTACAAATCATGCTTGACAGCCTTTGACGAGCAGCTACTCAGTTCTGCTCGGGAAAAGAGGCATTTATCTGAGGCTGTGTTCTCCCGCCTTAAATAAGCTAGACATTTCGATGCTGGGGATAGTTCCCTTGGAGGAAGCTGATCAAAGCCACGCCTTTCACATCCTGGAGACCGTTCTGTTTGCAGGCTTGTGGGGAGCTGCGGCTGGCACGGTAGGGCGTGATGGGGTCCATGGGACCAACTGGGGAAGCCCGAGTCTCACTCGTTGGGTAGCAGTGGGCCACCTCTGAGCCTTGTGGAATGTGTTGTGCCCTGTGCCCAGGTGGCAGCCCAGGTACTTTCTTCTCTGTGTGACAGCGTGGTGTTGCAGAGATAGCTTTGGACAGAGGGACAGGGGATGCTCCACTTCCGAGTCCTTTACTAGCTGTGACTTTGAGCATTTCATTTCTGATTCCTTTACTGTCCCTTCATCTTTTTGAGCTGGAGCTTGGATTCATAGATTCATTCTTCTAAGACTGAGCTCTTCATACTACATACCAAAAGAGGAAAGGGTGCTACACATAGGTGAAGCCACGGGATGAACCCCAAATATCTTACTGGAACATCCATTGTACTCCAACTCCATTATGGAGAAAGTATTTTTATACAAAAGAGTAAAGCTATCTGTGGAGCAGAATGGAAAATCCCAAAATAATTTCTCAAGGCGAAGTAAGGCAGACTCGTTCCAGAGGAGGACTGACCCAGGCAGGGCCCCAGCTCTGTAAGGTGTGAAATTCACTCCTCTTCCTCTTGGGGAATATTTTGATGGCAGATTTCGAGAAGCACTAAACTGGATCATCCTGAGGGTCCCTTTCAACTCTTACATTTGAGAACCCAGTTCACAAACATTAGGGTCCCTTTGCCCACTGAATAAAGACCACCTTCCTTGACCCAGAGTTAACAACCTTCTCCAGGGTCACTGACCATCCCAACCACTTGGCCACGACTCTCCTCTGCTCCTTGGTCCCCTACTTCATCCCTTTCACTTTCCTCCAGCCTGCCTTGTACGTGCCCATCTCCAGGCCTCTTTTCTCCACCTGGGAGGACTTCATTGGCTCATCAGGACCCCATTCATCCTTCCAGGGCCACCTTCTCGTTTCCAGCAGAAAATTAACCAATTTCTATGGTAACTGTTGGTTTTGCTGCTAATATCACACAAGTACAAGCTTGAAATACTATTTCTGTGTTACTTTTCTTCCTCTCAGATGCTAGAAGGAATGAACCTTCTTCAGTTTTTTCATTCCTCCACCGTGTAAGCACCAGGCTTTGCAAAAAACCCAAAGCCCACCAGCTCAATTAATGAAGCAAAGATCAGTTAGTATTGTTTTCTCTACCAAAAATGTATATATATATACACTGTATATAAATATATTCCTAAATATATCTCTGTGGGCCCCGGGGATATATCTGGTGTTCAGTTTTAAAGTCTGTGTGTAAAATTCATAATCAGGTATCAGCAGGCTAAGAATGAGAATTCCTGACTCTGCTTTCTGCTAATTCTGCGATGTGAGATGCAACATTTATCCGTTTTGTGGGTTTTTTTTTTAACATTTTTTATTGATTTATAATCATTTTACAATATCGTGTCAAATTCCAGTGTAGAGCACAATTTTTCAGTTATACATGAACATATATATATTCATTGTCACATTTTTCCCTCCGTGAACTACCATAAGATCTTCTATATATTTCCCTGTGTGATATAGTATAATCTTGTTTATCTATTTTACAATTTCGAAATTCCATCTATCCCTTCCTACCCTCCTCCCCCTTGGCAACCACAAGTTTGTATTCTCTGTCTATGAGTCTATTTCTGTTTTGTATTTATGCTTTGTTTGTTTGTTTTTGTTTTTTAGATTCCACATATGAACAATCTCATATGGTATTTTTCTTTCTCTTTCTGGCTTACTTCACTTAGAATGACATTCTCCAGGAGCATCCACGTTGCTGCAAATGGTGTTATGTTGTCGGTTTTTATGGCTGAATAGTATTCCATTGTATAAATATACAACCTCTTCTTTATCCAGTCATCTGTTGATGGACATTTAGGCTGTTTCCATGTCTTGGCTATTGTAAATAGTGCTGCTATGAACATTGGGGTGCAGGTGTCATCCTGAAGTAGGGTTCCTTCTGGATATATGCCCAGGAGTGGGATTCCTGGGTCATATGGTAAGTCTATTCCTAGTCTTTTGAGGAATCTCCGTACTGTTTTCCACAGTGGCTTCAAACTGCATTCCCACCAGCAGTGTAGGAGGGTTCCCTTTCCTCCACAGCCTCTCCAGCATTTGTCATTTGTGGATTTTTGAATGATGGCCATTCTGACTGGTGTGAGGTGATACCTCATTGTAGTTTTGATTTGCATTTCTCTGATAATTAGTGATACGGAGCATTTTTTCATGTGCCTATTGATCATTTGTATGTCTTCCTTGGAGAATTGCTTGTTTAGGTCTTCTGCCCATTTTTGGATTGGGTTGTTTGTTTTTTTCTTATAAAGTCGTATGAGCTGCTTATATATTCTGGAGATCAAGCCTTTGTTGGTTTCATTTGCAAAAATTTTCTCCCATTCCGTAGGTTTTCTTCTTGTTTTATTTCTGGTTTCCTTTGCTCTGCAGAAGCTTGTAAGTTTAATTAGGTCCCATTTGTTTATTCTTGCTTTTATTTCTATTGCTTGGGTAGACTGTTCTAGGAGAACATTTTTGAGATGTATGACAGATAATGTTTCCCTTGTATTTTCTTCTAGGAGGTTTATTGTATCTGGTCTTACGTCTAAGTCTTTGATCCACCTTGAGTTGATTTTTGTGTATGGTGTAAGGGAGTGTTCTAGCTTCATTGACTTACATGCTGCTGTCCAGTTTTCCCAACACCATTTGCTGAAGAGACTGTCTTTATTCCATCGTATATTCTTGCCACCTTTGTCGAAGATGAGTTGACCCAAAGTTTGTGGGTTCATTTCTGGGCACTCTATTCTGTTCCATTGGTCTATATGTCTGTTTTTGTACCAACACCATGCTGTCTTGATGACTGTAGCTCTGTAGTGTTGTCTGAAGTCTGGGAGAGTTATTCCTCCAGCCTCTTTCTTTCTCTTCAGTAATGCTTTGCATTTTGTGTTTTTTTCCATTTATTTTAATATACTTCTTAGGATAATCTATTTGAAAATGATACCAGTGATTTCATCATGACTGCTTACGATAGTATTTTAAATACTTACAGTAATTTTTCCTCATTGTGAAAAGACTTTGTAATCACATTTCAATGTATGTTTTTAAGTATTTTATATCTTTAAATATAAAAAAAACTTGTGACGAAGTATAGAACTTTAAAAATTGAATTAAAATTAAAGAAAAAACATATTGGATTGACTGGAAACAAATTCTCGAGTACTTTCAAAACTTGTCTGGGACTGATCAGTAAATCACAGATGGAAAAGTAAAAAGTTTCAGTTATCCTTGACATTTCAAGAGGGAAAAGAAAACAGAAAAGGAAAATCGTTAGAGCTGTCTTGAAAGAAATTGCTTCCAAATTGTTGTCTGTCAGCTATTCCAGATGGCTTTGCTGTTTTTTAGAGGGATTGATGGTATTTTAAAAAGAACTGAAGAAAATAGATGAGGTTTTTCTTTCCTAATGTCCCAGAAAGTGGATGAAGGAAAAAAAATTCTTAAAAGAAAATGCCTGTTTTAAGTACGTTAACCACCTGTACCACCTCATTAATGGCACCCATCAATGACGTTATGGTATGTTCATGCTCTCTAATTTTTCAGTGGTGAAAAATGTGCCTTAGAAGTATGTAAGTAGGGGAAAGAATATATATCCTAAACTAGAAGTTAGGTGAAATCTGTTACAAATGTCTTATATAATTCTAGTCTATCTATCTATCTATCTATCTATCTATCTATCTATGCATGTATAATTCATACATGTTATGCTCAATACTAATATCAGCTGTATATAATTGTAGGACTTGTGTACATGTGTACGTGTGCATTCACATGCATATGCGTGGCATGTTTGTATATGTGTGCATGCATGTGTGTGTAAAACAGTCCCTACAGGAGCTCTGTAATGTGGCTTTTACTCCTGTTTACTGCCGAGGAAACATGTCCGAGACAAAGGCAAGAAAGTTACCCAGGACCCCAAAGCCAGAAGAGAACGTGGGCAGACTTCCAAGGCTGTGCTCTGAATCGCCGCATGACGTTGTGGCCAAGTGTGTGAAGCCTGTGTGATGTTTGGTTCTCACTATGGCTTCAGAATCAGCTGTAAAGACCTAGATTTAAGTCTCGCTTCTGCTATGGTAATTGGTCAAGATAAAATCCAGGCAACCTCATGCTTTCATTTTTTTTGTATAGAAATCTATACTTCAATTAAAATTTTTTTTATTTAAAAAAAGATGTATAATAAAAAGAATATCTAGAACTTCAAGGAAAAGTGGTGGACGAGTGCACGATAGGCTTGTGTTCATTACTACACAGGATCTTGGTTTGGCAGCCTCTGCGTTACATTTTCAAAAGTATTTTAAGCACTCTTCCCATTTGCTGCAGCTTCGAGGCGTCCGGAGGCTCGCTGGGGCAGGCTGCAGGCTGCCCAGGGGTCTCCTCGATGTCAGCTTGCTGAAAGCCTTTCGCTAACCATTCACGCCATCGCATGTAGAGTTTCCTACTTAAAAAAAAAAAAATGTGCCTGGCATCTTACTTTAGTGTTGTCAAGGGGTCCCTGATTCACATACTTAAGGGCCTTAGAAATAACTAAGAAGATAAGTCACGTCTTGACCCTGAGGCTTTTTTGTTAAGTCCAGTAGAAATGAGTGACCAGGGCTGGGAAGCACAGAACCCCTCCAGTCTTGGGCACTTGATGTATTGGTTAAGGACACTAGAGGGGAGAGAGGTTTTGCTCTTCCTCCTAAATCTTGTTATGTTCGAACTGAAACGGGTGTTTTAAATGAAACTTCTATCACAGGAAAGCTGAGTTTGCCCCGGATCTGCCTCTGGTTATCCCCTTGGTGACACTCAGATCTCCCCTCTTGTTTATGACTCCGTCCCAGCCAACTGGGGACATCACTTCTGGCTCCACCTGCCTCACAGAAAGATCGCAGTGCCTTTAAATGTAAAAAGAAAAAAAAATGGCAGAACAGACAAGAGTATTATTATCTTTGTAGCCGTGTGTGGATCACCTACCTAAGGGTGAGGTCCGCAGGCGGCGGCTGCTCCATCCGTGCTTACTGAGGTTTGCGTGGCTAATGTGACTGCTGGGGCAAGTGCTCATTGCTCACGGTTCCCGGAATAGCCTTGCTGGAGTCCTCCCTGCGTTCCGCCTAAGAAGACCTTCTCTGAGAGAAGTGCAAACACAAGTGGTCTGGAACCGAATCCACCACCCTTCCCTACGTGCCCCGCAAAGTCCAAAGCTCAGCGGTAGAAACCATTCATGGAATGGTTGGGAATACTGAGCCCACTTGCTTGCAGGCACTCTAGCCTGCGATCCTTGCAATAACCCCGAGAGGGAGGCTTCCCCCCATTCTACAGATAAGGAAAACAGAGACCTAAAGTGTTGAAACAGTGGAACTGAGGTGCTCTTAACTACCAGGGTTACAAAGATGTTGCTTTCAATCAGATGTAATTTACCAGAAAACTGCCCAAAGAAGTGACATCTCCCCCAAAGTTTCATTGTTTGAAACAACTTTATTTGTTTCTGTCAGTGCTTGTTGCCTAGGACTCTAGAAAGAGCAAAGACAAGTCAGTCATGGCTGAGATTAGCTTGTGAAGTTTCTCTCTGAGCTGAGGAGCCAGTGAATATTCTGGTGCCCGACCCTGCGTGTGTCTTTTGTGTCTTATGCTGGAGAAACTGGAAAAGGAGAAGAAATGAGAATCAAGGAGCCATTCCTGAAAATATTTTAAGAAAACCTAAAGTATGTTCTCTTCTGCAGGATGTTTTCAGCAAAGAAATCGTCTTATTGTGATTTATAAAAGTATTTCTGATAGTTCAGAAGTAGTCTTGTTTCTATGTTATGTTTTAACGTTGTGATGAGATATGCTTTCTCCTTGGCTCGGTTTCTGATGACGAGGAAATCGTTTTTCATCTTCATGTCTCCCTATGCTCTTTGTGGGCAGAACTCTGTGTGCTAGAATTCACATCCAGCTGCTCCCTCACTGGCATGCAGAGGAGGGGGAATCTGTAGGGTTCCCAGGAGCCCATCCCTTGTCTCTGGAACTAGGCAGCAGTAGAAGTGTTCCTGGTCACCAAAGCAGAGTCAATCGCAGAGAAATGGTGACTTGAAATCTCTCTCCTGCCCCATTCCTACTTCTCCATTTATACACAGGGTTCCATACACGTATGAACATAGGAAGTCAGGTCAGAGCCGGGACTGGGAACACTTTGGGATTTGAGGGGGGCGCTAGAAGGTAGAGGTTCAGAGAATTAGCTCCAATTGGCTTGGAAGTAAGTCCCTGGATCTACCACTTAGTAACGCCGTGAGTACACTCTCTGAGTTTCACCTTCCTCCTCTGCTCCATGAAGGCAGTTATATATTTTATATTAGCTATTAGCTAACGATTATATAATTAGTCCGGAGCTTTTTTAAGTGTTGAGTAAATAGTGTCGCAACTATTTAATATTTAACCAATAGCATGAAGCAGTGAGTTGGATGCAAGTAAACTTACAGTAGAGACCCTGTGCTTCCAGGAGATGTAATGCTTATGTTACATTTTATGTTATACTGCAGTGCAAGGTGGGAAGCCCAAATAAATGGTACAGAGTGGGTCCCGGTGGGAGCCCACAGGGATGAGGAACACCCGGCCAGTTCAAGCTGTGTGTTCAGGTTTCTAGACTTTAACAGCTAGTATGTTCTTGGAGCCTGTGCACAGGTAAGGAGTGAAAGTGTCTCAGAGAGAAGGGATTCAGCTTTCAGAGATGAGAAAATTCAAGATACGTTCAAAGAATCTGTGATTGATTCCCTAGTCAAAAATGCCTTTGAGACTGGCCAGGGTACCTGAACCGTTTAGTGGGACCCGGCTCTAGCCAGCTGGCTGCAGGCTCAGTATGGGTATATCTTTCAGTTATCCAAGAGAGCCAAGAAATCTGGAGTTGCAGGTGAAAAATCCCTCTGAGTGTAACACAGTGTTGATCAGATTCAACACATGTGTGTCCTGAACTCAGGTTGTGGGCAGGGAGTGTGTGACCTGGAGGGGACTTATGTCCAAGCACTGGGACAAGCACAGGTGGAGAGCCCTGAACCGGGACCTGGGGGTGGTTTGGGCTCTGTGTTCCCAGACATGCCTCCTCCATCCTCTGTGCCTCAGTTTCCAGAAAGCACTTTGAAAGGAGAAGTGGCTTACGAGTGCCCAACCAAGCCTCTTCCTTCTAGAATACTTAAGTATTTCTTCCTCATTGTGTGTTCAAAGTCTGAAGAGTTTGAAACTGGCCCTTGCTCTCGTCCCCTCCCTACCAGTGGATTTAGTTTGCCGTTACATTTTGTAAAGGGGCAGTTATCACGGCCTGAAAATGGAGGACTATCTTGTATGTAAATTAGCATAAGGAGCCGGCGAGGGGAACACGCCAACCTCTTCCAAAGAAAGGTCCAGATAACAGGCTACAAGACCGAGCAGCTTTCATGAGAAAAGGGAAGAAAACAATTTCCCTTGGTGCTTGCCCCAGAAAACAAGATAAAGGAACTGGAGGACGGATCAAAGTATCCCCAAAAAACATAAAAGATGAATTGATGGGAAACCCTTGTGTGACCACTAAAAGGGCGCTAGGTGGAAAAAAGTCAGACTATTTGAAAAAATAATAAACTGTGGAAAGAAGGGAGCCATAGTCATGGAAAGAAAGTGAGATCACATAAAAACCTTCAAGAGTGGCCTGGAAAAAATAAGACTTTTGAGTTTAACATGAGGACTGTTCCTACCACCTGTGGCGCGTAATTGGCATTGGCTGACTGGAGGTTTGTTTTGCCTTCTTGGCAGGAGCCGGATTGTTATGTTAATATTCCGTTGGCTAAGTGTTAAGTACTGACTTTGAATAGAAAAAGGTTTTGCAGCAGGGAAGATTCCCAGCATCGGGTTCTTACTTTGAGCTCTGACCGAACTTCAGACTTCACACTTAAGTTCTAAAAAATAATTAGTATCATGGCGGGTGTTTCCAGCATTGTTCAAAAAGGAAGAGCATTTCCACTGGGACTGTCTCCTGACGGGGGTATACGTGCAGGCAGAGTGTGTCCAGGCTAAGATTTAGGTGCATTTGGGGTGAAGGGCAGACCCTTTCATAACATAGCATCACAACACAACCCCCAGGGACTACCTTTTTGCATTTTTCTGGGCTGTCTCTTCTCCATTAAGGCTTCTCAGCCTTGGAGGTCATTCCACTGACCTGGCTCTTCAGATATTTTAATTATCTTGAACAAGGTGAGGCCAAAACCCCAGGGTACTCAGGCTGAAATGACCTAATAGACAGTGCATTATTCAAAAATTATTTTTTAATTTGAGAACTGTTGAGTCATTGGTTTGGCTTATTATTTTTTTCTTTTTAGGAGGTAGCATCTCCCTAAATCTGTAAGACCTCTGCAAAAAGACTTCTTCCTCCTGGTCTGTGGCACCCCGGTAACTGATTCCAGCTAGGTGCGCGGTGAAAACGGAAGACTGAACTAATTTACACTAGTTTGTGGTTTATTCATGACCCCTTAAAAGTTGCAGAGTCTTTAGGATTGCAAAAATAGATTGCTTCTTAATTGCCAGTGAGCGGTAGCTGTCAGTGATCTCACACCGCCTCCAGTCACCCCACCTCTGTTACCACCTTCCTCAGGTTGTTCCCACTTCACAGCGGGTTTCCTCACTTCCACGCCTTTCCCCACTGATGTTCGAAACGTGTGACTTTTTTTCATCATGTCTGTCACGGCAGTGAAACAGGAATTTGGTTCCAATACCACATAATTAAGCCCCGTGAGGTAACCACAATGTTTATAAATCTAATAAAGAAAATCTATGTAAATAATATAAAAGTTTGTGAGCCAGAGATTTGAAGTAAACCATTTACTCCCCAGGAGCAAATTAGTCAGCGAGAGCTCTAAAAACTCATTAGGTCACTAAGATTTCAGTTGGGCAGCCCCTTTGCATTCCAGAATATTCCCTGAGCCTCATTTCAGCTTACTGTGTAATATCTTCGTGGTACCTAATTCAGGGATTTTGCAGCTCTGTTGCCATCAAACATTGATTTCCACAACATGGTCTAAGGTTTAACAACTGCTAAAGCTGAACAATGGCAGGTTTCTTCCGTTAAAAAGATGTTCTCACTTTTATGTTTAACTGTCTCTAAGTTGACTTCAGTATAGACGACAATGTCCTATAAAATTGATTCCTGTATAAGGGCAGTTAGTTAACATTTGAAGTAATTGCTTCTGAAATCCACACTCCAGAAGAGGTTAATTAGCCTAAGTTCCCTAACCAGAGACCACACTTACAAAGGCAGTTAACACAAAGCCTTTCAATATCATTATCTATACTAACCCCAAGTTTTAATCATTAGCATAAGTTGTATTAGAGATCATTTTTAATTGAGAAAATGGATCATGTTTAAGTAATGGACAGATAGATTTATACCAGCCTCTCGGCCCTTGTACAACTAGGGCATGTACCAGCCAGGGATTGGCCAGTAAAAGAGACCACTCTAGGTATTTCAAGTAGGAGGGATATAGTCCAGGGATTTGAAGCTGCATGGACCTATTAGAAGGTCTGGGGAAGTGAAGATGAGTGAAGAACTCAGGCGATCAGGAAGTGCAGGGATTAAAAGTAAGGACAGCTGATGATCTGCCCTTAGTGGGTGAGGCTGCAGCGGGATGCCTGGTAGCCACTCCCCAAATCTCGTGTCTTCTTTCTGCAGAAAGGTATGCCCCTGGCTGCAGCTGCCGATGGGAATTTGGTTTATCCCTCCCTTTTACCTTCTCATCAACAGACTATGAGCCAGAACTTCTGCTGGCAGGAGAGTTTTTGAAATGTAGTTTCCTGGCTTCTAGCCCCACCTAGAAAGGGAGAATCTAAAAGAGTAAGGATGATTTTGATGTTAACAAGCAGCATCAGGCGTAGGGTGTAAAAAGGTGGCCAGCCCGGTGTTGGGGAGGAAGAAATTCTCCTCCACCCTTCTTGGTTCTTCTGGCTTGTCTAAGAATTAAATTGACTTGACATGAAACAGAGTCAGAGGAGAAAAATCAAACAGAAGTCTCATAACATGTGTGCAGGGGAAAGCCTCAGGAAAAACTGAGTAACTCAACAAAACGTCAAATCCCTCACTCACTTTAAATAGCATCTTCAGCTAAAGGCAAAGAGAATGTTGAGGGTTAGTCCTTTGGGACTTCAAAGGAGAGGAAGGTAATTTTTACCTGGAGATGGAAAGGCAAATGTTTGGTAAATAATTGTTTGCTGGGACCTGCAGAAACAATGAGACACAGAGTGGACTCTGATCTTTAAGCCCTGCCTGGGGGAGCTTCCCCGACCACACCTGCCCATGCATGTTCTTTGCAGATGTCCTTGTAATAGCTCTTCCTGGAACAGGCCCTCTATCTACATTCTTTTAGGCAGTTAGGAGGAAGGTCAAGCTTCCTTCCCGAATTTTTTGGGTCTTTATTGTTTTTAAGCTCAAAATTACCCACATGGCAAAGAGACATTTTGGAGTGGCAAAATTTGTTCCCCTCCACCAGCATCCTTTTGAAGTGGTGTCTTAGACCTAGAACAACCTTCTCCAGTAGCACTTACTGTGATTATGAAAATGGTCTGTATTTGCACAGTCCAATATGGCAGCCACCAGCACCGTGTGGCTATTAGGCACTTGAAATGTGGCTAGAGGGATCGAAGAATTGGATATGTAGTTTTACTGAAATTTTATTAACTTAAATTTAAATACTACACGTCACTCGTGGCTACTGCATTGGTCCTTGCAGGTCTAGAACTCTACTCCTGCGCTAGCTCCCGTTCCACTAAATAGAAGATATTATCTGATCCGACCTGGTGTCCCTGATCCGACTGTCTGAATATTTGTTGTGTTTAGTGTGTGTTGAAGGTACTTGTTAGAGTGACTATTTGATGGAGTTGGAGAGAGTTTAGAGAATTGGTCATCGGTGAGACTTGCTTTGACCTTAATGTACAACAGGAGCAAGGTAGTGGGGAGGCCACTGATGGTTGCCTACAGAATCCAGTCACTGCAACCACCACTTAGCCTGATCAGTTGGCAAACTTGCACTTTTCTCCCACAAATGTTTCCCAGATCTTCAGAATCTGCAGTCTCTTTACTGTTAGCAAATACTAGCAGATGACAAAACAAAGACTACATAAATATTAATATAAAAATCCAGACTGGGAGAGGGTAGAGCTCAGTGGTAGAGTGCATGCTCAGCATGCACGAGGTCCTGGGTTCAATCCCTAGTACCTCTATTAGAAATAAATAAATAAACAAACCAACCAACCTAATACCGCCCCCTAAAGATAAAACCAAGTGAAAATCCAGATACGCTAGCTGCCCTCTACGGGGCACTTTTCAAAATGTGAGCATATGCTTGTGGTATTTTTTAAAAATTCTTACACATAACACAGATTTCCTATGTATAACATTATTGCTAATTTATATGGTTGAATCCTCATTTCATAGTGTTACAAAGACAGCCCAGTGTTCTACAAAAGAACTCTGACTGCCAAGGGTTTTACCAGTTCAAGAATTGCAGATCTGCTTGCTCCTTAGACAAGCATTTACCAGTTCCTCTCTATTTAGTCTTCCCGGAATGCTGGGCTCCTCATACTGGACCAAAGCAGGTGCTTCCATGAATACCTGACACCCATTTTCCTGCCATGCTGAGAAGAACATCAGCAAATAAGACTGTCTCTTATTTGTTTGCCTGGCAGATAAAGAGAATACTGATGGCTTAACTGTTGCTATTTTTCATTTTTCTTATCCTTGAACATTTTCTATCTGTCTTTCTGCCTGTGCCATCATTTAAAAATTGCTCACAAGCTCTCAAAAAGTGGTGTCACTTATTAGCTTCAGAACTGAGTATCATGGAAATGATGCCACATTATTTATTAAACATTCATGGAATTCAGTTTACACAAACTCTGGCATCCTCATTAATTCTCTCTTTACCTGATGGTGGATAAAACTAGTTCAGAATTGTCTTCGGAATGCTGTAAATTCTATCCTAAGGCGAAAAGCCAAAGGAAACCAGTCACTGGGGGCGTTTGCTTCGTCAGCAGCCCTCATGGTATTGCTTTCTAAATTATCCTTCAGCCTCAACACAATTCACATTTATCCAGTTGCACCGAGGCATCCTGGAACTTGTGATTCGCTGTTGCCGTGATTCTTCACGGGGCGTTCCCTGGGATCACAGCCCCTCGGCATTAGATGCTGGTTTTCCTGTGGCCCCAGGGATGGACTGGAGGGAGAAGCAGCAGGAGGGGGGTGTGTGTCAGTTCCTGGGGGTATCCCTCCATACAGCCGGCTTGGAGGTGGGGGCGGGGTGGTGGAAGCGGCTTCTCCTTAGACGCCTGCGAGGAAACAGACAATTTGTATGGGTTACAACGACTCAAGTCACCCGGCGGGGCGGGGAGGGGGAGAAGCAAAGGGAGGTCAGGAAGAGACTCAGTCCAGAAATCCTGAAGGTGCCTTCGGGGGCCTTGTCGTTCTGCCCCTATATTACCATATTCACGGATTTTCTTATTTAGGGGCCGCCCTCCTGTAGCTCCTTTTAACCGCAGCCCCTCCGACAATCAGACTGTGTAAGCGTTGGTCCTGCTGGCTCAGCACCCCCGTGGGACTTGGGGGTGGTGATAATACCGCTGATGGACGGGACAAGACGTTGCTTCCGGACGAGCCCTCCGTTTGGAGTGGGGAGTGCTTCGGTCTCATTCAGCTTCCCGTTGAACCGTATGAGGCTTCGATGCCCAACTACAGACTCGCCAATCCAAAGTTGTCAGCTCAGGGTGCGCTGCTTTGATAACTTGATTTATATTCAGATAAAAACCGTCACTTTCTTCAGTGTAAGCATCATACCTTTTGGTCTTCGCTGCAGGAAGAGCTGAGATTACGGCAAGCGTCTGTCTCGTAGAGCATCTCCCAGACGCGGGGCCCCTTCGCGATCCTCAGCTCCTCGAGGGAGCCTGGTAACCCGAGCCCAGTTCGCAGGTTCCATCAGTGTGCCCAAGTGGGCCGTGGAAATCTTTGTGCTCTCTCTGCCCTTGGTAAAACTTGATGATGCTGAAACATTCTGTTTTGATTCTTAAATTGGGGAAAAAGAAAAAAAAAACCTATCTAATGAATAACGAAGCATAACCAAGTAGGCACTTTTACTGGCTCCTGAATTGCTTGTTTACATGGACTGATGGTGGAATTGGTTGGCTTTTTACAAGAGTGATTAAAAGGGCTTTTGGATTTTACTTCCTAAACAGGACTTGCAAGGCTTTTAATGCTTTCAAAAGTGAAGTTGGACCCAAACTGAGCTGTCGGCCGAGGTTGTTGTTGTATTTTTTTTTTTTTTTCCCTTTTAAGCAGACTTGAAATTGTTCTTGGAATCGAACTGACCTTAGATCGCTAAAGGGAGCCTGGCTGGTGCTTTCCAAAAAGCAGACACCACGTTCCCTTGTCTTAGTGCTCATACTGGTCTGTTCCCCGTTACCTATATTGAGGGCGACCGAGGGGCACTGGTAAAGCCCTCTTGTCTTTTCTCTTTGCAGGTCTGTTGATCGGTGCTGGCTGTGCCCTCTACCCTCTGGGCTGGGACAGTGAAGAAGTCCGGCAGACTTGTGGCTACGTTTCTGGCCAGTTTGACCTGGGTAAGTTCTCACTGGCACACCTTTTAAAAAAGAAGCTTTTCTGATCACTCCTAGAAGCAGAAGGTGGAAAAGGGACGGGGAAGAAAAACACATCCCAGTATTCAAGTCCGCAGTTGTATGTAACAATACACAACCATGCACTTATCCAGTTGTTCAGGGAAGAACTCTTTGTATGCTACAATTTGCCTGTAGTAGGGGAAGAACTGAAGATATACAGAAAAGAAATGATCCTTGCTCTGCGTAGTTTATATTCGTTGATTAATTCATTCAAAATCATATATTTATGAGACATTGCATGCACTAAAAATAACTCCTTCCGTGAAATTCACAGTCTATCTGAGAAGATAAAGCAAACAAAATGATAAAAAAAAAATGACAGTCAGGGCTTAGGAATTTAAGCAATTTCACTCCAGGGTAATATATAACTTTGTGAAAGGGCTGGAAATGGAGCTGGGTCTTAAACAAAATGATGCATGTGGATTACCTGTCAGTAGACAGAAGCAGGGTACAGGCAAGGATTACAGTCCAGCCAAGCACAGGGGAGGAAAGAGGAAAACTCAACGGGAGACCAGAGACCCGGGAAGCAGGGAGAGGTGTGAAATAACAGGAGATAGTTCACACGTTGAGTTTTTCTGTTTACTAACCAGAAAATTTTGAATATTTCTCACTGTAGATATAGTGTATTACTTACTTAGCAATCTATAAAAATGTTTTGCATAATATGACATGGTTTGCACCATTATAATTTGTAATGATTAGATAATACGTCCCTTGGTTGATAGACCTACATTTACTTAACCACTTCCTTATTTCTTTCTACTTGGGCATTTTCCCTATTCCAGACTCTGTTATTTTAAAATAGATTTTAAGGAGTAGTTTGATGAATTGAAGTCTTCCCTTTACCAAATTATTTTCTTAGGATGTTTTTCTAAAATTGGTGTTAACCAGACCAAAGATTATGAACCCGTAAAAGACTTATTGCCAAAGGATAGCAAACACATTTTGCCCAGCGTATGGGTAGGCAGATTAAATTTTTGACAGTAAGTGCATAGTGAGTTACTAACTCAAATATCTTACTGCTTTTCACATCAAATATTTCAGTCTTAAGAAAAAAAAATTTGAGGGAATTGGCCTAACAACAGTATTACTATATCCCAAATCATTTAAAAAAAATGTTTTTATCTTTTTATTTATTTATTTACAATTTGAAGGGTCCTTTTTTTTTTTAATTTTATTTTTTAATGGGAGGCTATTTAGGCTTATTCATTTCTTTCGTAACAGAGGTACTGAGAACTGAACCCAGAACCTCTGGCATGCTAAGCCTGCACTCTACCACTGAACTATACTCTCCCCGCTAAAATTTTTATGTTAGAATTTCTATGGAAAAAAAAAAAGACTTTCTGTTAGATACTGAGGATAATGGGCAGATGTGCTCTCATAACAAAAGTCTATGAATTTGAAAGTGAAGCAATTTTTGTTTTACTCAATGGGGATCAAACACCTGCTCCCCTCATAATAAAACTGACTCTTCCGGTAAAGGAGATGGTCCTCTAAATAGCACCCAATCTGCATGGAGCCTTCCCTTCTCGAAGATGAAGTTCTCCTAAGTCTGGATTAGTCACTGATGGCTGTACCTGCAGGGAAGTGAAAACTGCTCACAAAGTTAACTGCCAGTTTTTCCTTTTCTTTCTTTCTTTCTTTTTTTTTTTTTTTTTTTGGAAAGCAGACTGTGTCCAGAGGAGATATTTTAATACAGTGTTTGGCAGTTTTCTTTGTCTGGTATTTGAGGCAGTCTTTGCTGTTTCCCACAGGCCCCAACTTGGTTA
The DNA here is from genome assembly GCF_048564905.1 of Vicugna pacos. Taxonomy (NCBI): domain Eukaryota; kingdom Metazoa; phylum Chordata; class Mammalia; order Artiodactyla; family Camelidae; genus Vicugna; species Vicugna pacos. The sequence goes on along the minus strand of NC_133000.1, from coordinate 11,967,703 downwards.
GAACACCGTCCTTGCTGGTCTCTGGCCATGTTAATTAGCAGGTTATAATAAGCTCAGATTCTGTTTTTGCCATTTTCACTACTGCACCCCAGTCTTTCACATCTTCTCAGCACTGAGGATTAAATGTTAAAATGTCGCACTTGAAAACAAACACTTGCCTCTTTAGTGATAATAATTCCTTACGTTATTAAACTCACTAAAGCCATTTTAGTAGTTTTAAAATTACAGAGTTGTTTTATTTTTGGCCTTTTTACTTTTACATTCCTTTTAGATTAGATGAAGAGAAAATAATCAACGCTGGCATCATCTACAGAGAAAATGAGTTCTGGTTTCCCTGGAGAAGTATTTTGGGTTTATCAAGTCCTAGTTATCCAAGTTACTATTATTTTTGCAGACTCAAGTGATCTTTTCTTCTGAAGGAAGACCTAAAGAGAAATCTGGCATAGAGGTGTCACCATGCCTCGCCCACCTAACTGCCTATGTTTGCTATCTTTGTAGAAGTGTTACCATTGCCCAGAACACTGACGAGGGCTGAACTTCAGTGGGTCAGTGAAGTCACAGCTTACAGAGCAGACATGGCAGAGAGCCTGGGACCTGGGTTGGGAGCCACCCCGTGTGTGGGAGGATGTGCAGATTTAGTGGCATTCACACTGCTTGCCGGGGCCACACCCTGCCTCTGCCACTTCTGAGAATCTGAGCTTATTTCCGCCTCCTCTCAAAGACAGCGTGTGAACACATCCTCCTTCCAAGGGCTGGGAAGTATTAATGTTATTAAGGTTCATGGACCCCTGATTGTGGAATATGGGTCAATTTCTTGACATGCCATGATTGAACTATGATTACTTTCTTTAGAGCATGTCCTGAAAGAAATCATTGCTTTCGTTTCCACTTTGGTGGATTATTTAAGGAGTGCGTTCATTCAATTATTCAGCCAAAAAAATATTTAGAGGGTGTTTACAATGTGCCAGGCCCTGTGGTAGGTGTGGGGGATATGACATCACCAGCAAATTTTAAAAGACGCTATTTACTATGGAACTTAAAAACTAACAAGGAAGGCAGATGTATTTCAATATATAAATATAAATAAATATATATATATGGAAGGTGTGTTAGAAAGGAAAAAGTGTCACACACTGTAAACAGACACTGTGGTTGTCTTGTCAGCACTGTTCCAATATGTCTTACCAATACTATTCTGAGCCAGTGATTGGCAAACATTTCTGTAAAGAGCCAGAGTCAGACAGTGACTATTTTCAGCTTGGCAAGCCATGCGGCCAAGCGTATGGTAGCCTGAAAGACACTTCGTATATGAATGGGTGTGACTGTGTCCTAATAAAACTTTATTTACAAAAACAAATGGTGGGGCTGTAGCTTGAGATCCATGAACTCAACCAAAGCATCTCCCAGACATGCCAGAAATGTCTTCATTCCAGAAGTGCTCATTTATCAATCCTTTTAGCTGGTCAAGATGTAGGATAGTCCAGGACTCTGCACTGAGCAGCCCCATCCAGTCATCCTTGTTGTGCGGTGTCGTGACAGACGATGAAAAGTGCCGTAAATTAAGCTGAGTCATCCCACCTCTTAACAATAGCATGGGATAGGAAGTGAGAGATGTTTCCAGAGGCTTCTGAGGAAGAAGGGATCACCAGAAGCCATGATCTCCCTCCCTCTGGCAGCCACCCCTGACCAGGTGGGATGGCAGGAGGGAGCATCCTTCCGGGGCACAGGTGGGCAGAGAAAGCAGCCTGTGGGCAGGCGCCCCTGGAGCAAGCCTGCCCTAGCAATTTCCAACCTTGCTGATGCACAGTAAGTTCATGTCTTTATAGGCTACAGTTGAAGGGGTGTTTTCTCTTGTAGCTGAAAGCAGCCCAATTGGCATTTCATTCAGTTGCTAGATCACGGTCAAGGGGCCCTGACCTCACCTGGGGGCTTCTTAACAAAGTATTATTTTTAGCCAAGCCCTCAAGGCTGTAGAGGAGGTGGGTAGGTAAAGAGTGAGTGTGAGTGTGTTTTAGGGGGACGTGGAGGTAGGTTGCAGGCAGGGCAGGGAGAAGAGTCAGGAAGGAGGCTGAGTAGGCAAATCAGAGGCAGGTAAGAATACTTGGGGGGCTAGGAAGGGCCTCCCAGAGCATTTAAACTGAGTCCAAAAACAGACGTACTAGTTGGGCAAGGAAGGGACTTGTGGTTGTAACACAACGTGGTAGGGACCTAACAGAATCTACTTTTTTTAAATGCCTCCTTTCCTTAGGTGACTGGGGGAGAATTTGTTTTACAGGCACTGAAAACAATTTTATAAGGCTATTGATGATTTTTTTCAAGCATTGTCTCATGTTTTATCTAGTGCTGAGCCTTGAAGCGATTTTGCAAAAATACCCACTTTTACAAATCAAAGACTGTTCCTCAGCTTACCTTCAGATCACACTTACTTATGAAGAAGCAAGGAGCAAATGTGAATACACACATGTTTAAAACAAGGAAACACGAATTTAAAAACAGACTGCCTGATGAATTTCTAAATCCCCACTGAAACTGTAGAGCTCGCCTGGGCAGCAGTGCCTAACCATTAGCACTAGAAATAGAGGTTGACTGGTTGAGAAGGTGGATTTTTAGTTTCTGTGCCTCAGATATTATGAATCTCTCATTTGTGTTTCAAACAAGTATCCCAGGTGATTCAGGTGACCATACTTTAGGGAAAAAAAGCCCTAATGTATATAGAAAATTAATTTCTTGCACTTTGCTAGAATTTAGTTCAACATTCATTTTGTTGTATATGAATTAGGATGCTTTAGCTTTAGTTTACAAACATCTTCTTAAACAAAGAAGACGTTTAGGATCTCTTATTATAGGAAAGCCAGAGCCAAAGTGAGCTTCAGACTTAACTAATCCAGGGGCTCAAAGGTATCGTCCCTCTCAAAGTTGGCTTCATCTTATAGATAAAGAAATAGTGGTATTTATATATACAATGGAATACTACTTGGCCATAAAAAAGAATAAAATAATGCCATTTGCAGCAACATGGATGGACCAGGAGATCATCATTCTAAGTGAAGTAAGCCAGAAAGAGAAAGAAAAATACCATATGATATCACTTTATATGTGAAATCTGAAAAAAAAAGACACAAATGGTATTACAAAACAGAAACAGACTCACAGACATGGAGAACAAATTTATGGTAACCAGGGGGTAAAGGGGGTAGGAAGGGATAAATTGGGAGTTTGAAATTTGCAGATGCTAACTACTATATATAAAATTGATAAACAACAAGCTTATACCATATAGCATAGGGAACTAGAGTCAATATATTATAGCAACCTATAATGAAAAAGAATATATGTATGTATATGTATGACTGAAACATTATGCTGTACACCAGAAATGGACACAACATTGTAAACTGACTATACTTCAATTAAAAAAATAGGTTTAAAAAAAAGTTGGCTTCATCTTGAGGTTAGTTCTTCTCTTGGTCACAAGATGATTGCATTTGGCACTTGCAGTTCTAAGCATCCTTGTTCCTGTCAAAGGTGAGCTTCTCCCCCAGGAATGGAAAAAAGTCTCTCTCTTTAGTCTAGTTGCACCCATTTGTCATGTGCCCACTCTTGAAGGAATGGCTGCTGTCAGGGAATAGTATGTACTGATTGGCTTCTTCTGGCCCAGCATGGATGTGTTCAGAGTTTTCTAGAACCAGGCTTCGCTGAGAAGTAGTGGCATTTGTAAGTGGAAGATGAAGCTAAGAGGAGAAAAGGCATCTCAGTCTCTGTTTTGTGTCTGACTTTGGTGCCCAGTGCTCCTTGCATCATGAAGTCCATCGTTGTGTACAAAGGATCAGAGATGGTTTATGCTGTGTAAGTGATTCTCCTGATTTCTTTCCAGAAGAACGAAACAGTACAAGTGATAGGATAATACATGATGTAGAACAGCATCTTCACATAACAAAAACTCAGTAGGTGTTTGCTATTATTATTCACATTATTTGTACAGGACCATTTTTAATGAATAGTTGCTGATCAATCTCTATTCTTCCTTTATCTTCCTTACCAGTAAGTTGGGATTTACACATTAAGAATAAGGTCTTTATAATCAGGTTGTTCAATTGATTTAATTTGTGCCTTAGAGATATTTTCATCCACCAAAGACTTTTCTAATTATATCCTTATGATCAAAAGTAGCATTTCAATTAATTCGTCTTGCTAATTTGCCAAGTAAATTTGAGTAATTATTGCTTTCATTTTGCTATTTAATTTGATTAAGAAGCCATCATGTTTCCTGTTCTTGAAATTATGCTCTTGGCTTCTCAAGAACAGTACCATAAACTGAAAACTCAGAGCCTCCTGATGTCAGAAAAGATGAGAATCTGTTCCTTCCAAATTTTCACTCCAGTGAAGAAATGTTTCTACTCTAATCTGAGCAGTGAACATCTCACATCTCTCTGGACAAGTCTCCTTGAACTCTTTGACTCCTGACTCACGTTTTCTCTTCTCTCAAATCGAACCACCCTTGCGGGGAAAAAAAAAAAAGATATGCAAGCTCTGTGGAGGTCAGTTGGCAAAAACGGGAACGAAAATAGAAAATTTCTTTTTCGAGCTTTGTCAAGCGTGGTGTGAGTGAGTGTTTCTTAAGCGGAGAGACCCAGTTTTCCTAATGTCCACACAGAAGCCTCTGTTCTGCATTCAGCAACAGGTGAAGCTGCATTTGGCTTCTGGGGTATTGGGTGAAATGAGCATCCCTTTGACCAGAAGTGAGAAGATGCCTATGGCTTACGTGGATTTTTGAGGCTGCTTCGTGCAGGCCAGGCAGCCTGGAGGCACCTGAGGTGTGTGTGGGAGCAGGGCTGGCTGGTGCTCGCGGAGAGCAGCCGGTAGCATCTGTCGCTCAGTTCAGGAAGGGACCCCGACACTAGACGCGTTTCTGGTCATTGCTGAAAGGCAATGAAATGCATGGTCCCATTATGAGACTGCTATCTGTGAGACTGGTTAGTGGTAAGGGGTTGAATATGATTGAAATTTAGCCAAATTTTAAGTCTTTAAAGCAGTGATGATTTCCCGCCTCCTCCATGGCTATTCTCTGGACCTGTTCTAAACTTTTGATACTACAGTCCGAGTGGCTGGAGGTCACTTAGAGGGTCCAGCGTGAGCCTCTCCTCCCTCACTCAGAGCTCTTATGCAGGAGGGAGACAAGGAAGCCGGGCAGCTGCTGGGAGTTAAACCAGGACCGAGTGGGAGGTCCGGAGGACCCGCGGGAACACCCCAGGTGGTGAAGCTGGAAAGGATGCTGGGAAACTCTCACAGGCGGAGGAAGCTCATCATGGCTCATGATGAAATGACGGAGCAAAGTGTCCCGCAGCCTCCAAGGCAAGAACACTCAGCCTTCCTAGGGGCGTCTTTTCAAGATGGAGAATTTTCTGTTTTCATCGCAAAAAATGGGGAGAAGAACTAACTCATCTCAGGGGCATGAACTCAACCTGCCTGTTCCTGGGACCACGATAACAACATTAGAGCATGAACATTTCCACTCTAAGTTACAGCTTAGTAAATGCCACTCGTTCTGCTTTAGGAAAAAGTACCTCATTCTGTGTAATCATAGATCTGATTCTGCCTGCTTCCCTAAAGACATCTTTGCAGGTTCCTATGGGACAGGATTTTTACAACTTCAGTGTCTCAGTGTCTGGTCCATAGCAGTCTTCAATATAGTATGTATTGATTTATTCAACAAATATCTACTAAGCACATTCTAGGTACCAAAAATTGGGCCACATACTTAGAATACAATTATGAATTAGATAGGATCCTTACCTGCATGTCACATCTCTGCCATCTACTGAACGGTTAAGAGAAGGAGGGAGGAAGGGAGGCTGAGAGAGAAGGAAGAGAGAAGATAAAAAGGAAGAAACCCTATTGCTCATTTCTGACCGCCAACAAGGCTACTGCCGTCATGTTTCTGTATTTACTTGGCCGCTGATACCCTGATGTGAATCATGGTATCACTCTCCAAGGGTCTAAATGGCTTAAATAACCATCTCCCAGAAAGTAATCAAGTTCAGGGTCATAGTTTAAAGAACCAAATGCCTTGGTAGATGAAAAAAAAAAAAAAAGAAAGAAAGAAATTGCTCTAAATCTTTCTTTCCTAAAGTCTTTTTCGGTTTGGTTATTTCAGAGTAGGATCATTCCCACCGTTGTATCCGTGTCTTTTGAAAACCTAATTCAGTGACTCGCAGTGATTTGCAGCAGTGGAACTCAGTGGTTGCAGGAAAAGGGAACTGCGCTTAGAAAACCTGTGGAGATTATATTTCTTCAGATACGGCCACCAAACTATTGGGAAGAATATGTTAGTCTTTCTTTAAAGATTCTTCTAATTGTTTTTCAATGTTGTCCTTTTATAAAAACAAAAAAATAAATATATCTGAGTGGTGTGCCTTTTTCGATATAGTTTACTTAAGGAAATTTAGGAAATTGAACCGGTTCTTTCTAATCATTCTTTTGTATAATATGTTCTCTTCTATTTCCTAGTATGTTTCCACTTGCATGTTAATCCGGGTATAGAAACATACGAATTTTAAATTTAACTGTTTTTGATGTTTTAGATCCTTTCTCAGGGATGAACTTCGTTCAATTGACTGTATCAACAATGACCATGGGAAAGAAAGAGCAGTTAAGACAGATTGGTTCTATGACCATCACCTTCAGTAAATACTTAGATTTTATTAAAACTTTCTGGTAGTTAAGAATTTGGGGATAATCTATTAATAAGGAGAAGAATCGACTCTCCTGCCTAACCGCCATCATCCTAAGCTGCTAAGTCCCCCTGGTAATGTAGTACAGCCCCTTGGGAAGTCTCCTCCCAGCCCCCTGCCCTCAAGGAGGTTACAGTTAAGAGATTTCTCGCAGCTTTATCATAGACCATCCTCTTACCTGATTATCTGTTGGTTCAGAATAGTAACACTGAGGAAAGATGTTTCACTACTATTGTTGGGAGATTTGTCTGTATGAACATTAGAGTTCCTTCAAATATCGATATTATGATTCTTTCTTTAATTGAAGTATAGTTGATTTACAATGTTATGTTAGTTTCTGGTGTACAACATAGTGTTATATATATATATATATATATGTATATTCTTTTTCATGTTCTTTTTCATTACAGATTATTATAGGTTATTGAATATAGTTCCCTGTGCTATGCAGTAGGACCTTGTTTAGATATTATAGTCCTTAACCTTGGGTGAAATATGTCTGCCCCAGAATTGGGAATTCATCTTAGTGTGCTAACTCATGTGCTAGTGACTTTCCTGTGTATTTTTGAAATAGAAGATAGAAGATAGACTTCTTAACAGGTCTTCTTGTTATAAAATGGGTGTTGCTGAGCATTACTGATTAATAACCCTTCGAAAGTGTTTTTAGAATAAAACCAAAAATACAACAAAGTAATCAAAGAGATGATCTGACTTTTCACCTGATTTTTAACCTGGTAGAATGCTAGCAAAGACTAATTAATGCAGAGAATGTGTAGAGTAAAACTCATTGATCAGATCTTGTCAGAAAATTCCATATGAGTGAATTATTCCAGATAAATGAATTTTCCCCTTAAAGGAGAAACCGTGGTCTGGATTTGCATCTCAGTTTCAGTGATAGCTGTGATTCTGGGCGAGATATTTAAGCTCTCAGAACTTCAGTTCTTCAGTCTCTAAAGAGGATAACTGTACCTCCTTCACTTGGCTGTTAAAAGGATTAAAGGTGATAGTAGAAGGCACTTTGCACAAGGAAGACGTACAGTTAAATTTCAGTTCCTCCTTTCTGCCTTAAACACCAGCGCATCACCTGTTTTAATCATGTTGAAAAAGTTTGAGGCTTATCACCTACTTTTCTGTCATCTCAGCCAGAATATATAAAACATACAAAAAACATAATTAAGCCTTTTTAAAAAGAATCATCAGTGGTTATGCTGTCGAGAGGAGCCATTCCTGAGCACCATGGGCCTTTGTAGGGTGATTTGCCCTTTCACTAAATAACCAAGGCTGACAAACTTTGAATTCTTTTTGCTTTTATGTAGTTGTTTTGTGTCAGCCTGTCAGAGATTATTCGTTGCAGTTATTAATTGCCCCTTTCTCTCCTTATTCCTTCATATCTAATCTGTGTCCTTTCTAATCGAGTCATCATAAATCACCTTAGAATCATGCTTTAAAAAACACAGTCCAGCTCTGTTTCTCTGCAGGGTGTATCTTTGAAGCACTGAGTTTTCTATGTTCTGGGCAGGTTTTCTTTTTTTTTTTTTTTGACCTCTCAATTTGGGGTCATGCCTTAGATAACTGAGGATGTCAGCTATGTGATATCCGGATACGTAAGCTACTTAGGTTAGCATCTGGGTGTTTTGGTGACACTGGTAAACGAGTTCAATGTTATAGTCACCTTTGTTCTAGGGGTGAGTTTTAACTTGAGGTCTCCAGACTATTCAGGAAGCCCAGAGTCCATCAGTAGGCTTCAGGGAATTTGTGACCCCACTGATATTGTGTGCAAATTTTATATGCTTGTGCATTTGTGTTTTCTGGGGAGAGAGTATTCATAGTATTCATTTTATTCATTATTTATTCATTTGTTGATTATTCAAATGGATTCCTGACGAGTGAAGACTCGGAGCCTCTGGTAAGCAGCACTTGGAAGTCTGACGTTGGAAAGCTTAGAAATCTGAACTAGTCTCCCAGCAGTCCTCAGATCTCCGCAGGAGGCTGGGGAGCCATTGAACTCCTTTGACTTGATTTCATTATCTATGAAAGCATTTGCAGAGGAAGGTTATAGGGAGAAACATCTCTGCTTCCAATAGGCGTTATTGCAAATAAATACTCCCATACACCACTTCTAATTTGAAATCGTATCCGTGAAAATGAGCGTTCACCCTTCCAAGGGAATTCAGTGTGTTTCCACTTAGAACCCTAACCAAGTTCATTACCGCTGCTTTTGGGAGGCCGACCTATGTCTGGGGAGTTTTTGATCCAAACTGTCTATTCAAAGATGTTTGTGTTGTGAACAGCCTTGGAAGATAATGAATCCTGCTGGAGCAGAGGACAGGTGTGATTTCTTGTTTTCTATAATAATGTCTTCCTCTGGGGCAAAGTTTGGGTGGATTTGCCTGCAGCCTGTAATAAAAACTGAAGGTCCCCTAAGCTTGGGGTTCCTCGATGGTGATGCAAACTTACCGAGTTTACCGAGTCATCCTCTGTGGGATGCGGGACACAAAAGGCTGGATTCAGACGTGAAGCTCATGCTGGTTGCGGTGCTGTCAGCGGTATAGTCCTGTCTCTGACCCAGGAGTCTCCTAGCTTTTGCCAGCATCCCTGGAGGTGTGGCAGGCTAACTTGCTACCTTGCAAGTAAAGGAAAATCTCTGGTCCTTCAAAGGGTTGACAGAGTGAGAGGGTGGTGTGAGTTACACAGGGAGTCACAGCTCAGGCGCAGGCTCCAGAGTGGAAGCTCAAGGCTGCTGGTACCAGTGTTCTGTTACCCGTATGTCAGCTGACCCCAGAAGCCTCACCGTGAGCGTAGCAATGGTCAGAAACGGACTCTTCATGGTGGAATGGGTGTCATTAAAATGAGCATGATAAATGCTAGAAATGGCCTCTCCTCGGTGAAATGAAAGGTATTCAAGATTGTGGATAGGCTAAAAGAGTTAGAGGTGCTCCCTATCCTTGCATGAAAGGGTTTAAACAACCATCCCAGTATAGAGCCGTTATTGTACGTCTGAAAGACAGTTAAAACATTTAATAACCAATTGAAATTAAAGCAAATGCTGGCCAAGGGGCCCTGCCCGGCCAGGCACTAGCTTTTTGATTTCTGAGACGTGAGGCGAGGATTTCCTGGGGTTCTCAGAGGAGGGAAGGGACCGTGAGGCATTTGAAAAACTTGGGGCAGTGGCTGTTTACCCAGGGGAATGTATTTTAGTATTTTTAACAACGAGATCAGCTTTACTGCAGCATTCCGGCCGCACCCATTCTCTCCTTAGGAATGGTGGCCGACGCCTGGTCATCCCTAAGGGCTCCAGTTCTAGTCTTCAGTTCAGAGGACTTGGGGTTATTTGTTGCCAGAGGGAGCGGCATCCTTCCCTGGAACCTTGCTACACCTGCCTTCAGGGGTTCTTTTATGCAAGATGGTAGTCCGCACACCTAAAACAATAGGGCTAGGACTTAACTAGCTCCCAGAACAGGTTGGTGAGCTGTTTTGTTCCTGCTTTTGGATAATTTCATTTAGTAAGTGTCCGTATGTGCAGGACGATTTGATCTGAGACTTGTTTTCATTTGTAACTTGGCAGCGAGGTTGTCGGAGAGTCGCTCCATCTCACCATCACTCCCATTCCTCCAGCGGGTGTTGTAATTTACCAGAGTCTCAAGGTTGTGCTTGACCAAATTGGATTAAGTCTGTTCCCAAGAGCTACCTTACAAGCAAGGAGGGGGTCATTAAGGAAACCTCTTGGACGGAGGGCAGCTAACCAAGATCAAAGCAGCCCTTGTGCCATGCATTTCCGTTCCACCGGGTACAGAGGCTATATTCACAGGCTCCGTGCCCGTGAGAGTGTCACAGGTACAAATGGGGAGGGCAGATAAAATGCCATCAGGATGGAAAGCAGTGCCTCTTCACGTGGGATTGTTGGAAAATTGGCAGCAGCCACAGGCCATGCTGGGAAGCAGCAATTAGAGACAGCTTGGGTCCTTTCAGGCTCTCTTTGGGGCCATCCATGAGTCAAAGGAGCCGAATTTCAGGTAGTTCCAGCCGTTATAAATAGCAGCTTTAGACAGAAACCAAAGGATAATCTTTATCATCATGCCCTGAATGAGGCCCCGCTGGTGATCTCAGCCATCCGGCCCCGGGGAGATGGGATTCCGTGTCAGTTCACAGTGTGAGCACAAAGGCCGTCGCAGACATTCTGTGTGTAGAGCCAGCGTGAGCCTTGTCATCGTAAGAGTGGCGTTATCTCCCGTGAAACTTCTAGGATGAATTCCGGTGCTCAGGAGCAAGAACTCATAACAACTGTGCCAGCAGAGACTCGGCCGGTCAAGCAGGACAAAGCCTAAACCATTTGTACAGGCAAATCGTGCAAACGTGTGTAGTAACAAAACTACTCACTGGGCCGGGGAACAGCGAGCAGTCTGATTGGTGTGGTCATGAGAATTCAGATGCTGCTCCACTCACCCGCCTCTTCTGACCCTTGAGCTGAAATTCAATTACTTTTCCGAAGGCACTCGGGTATTTTCATTTCTCTTGCTATTCCTTTGTTTTGCGGGAATGCGATGTAGGCAAGGCCTCTTACTGTTTTCATGGTTATGTGATTCTGATGGGGATTTCAGGATGGGATGATACAGGGTCCTGATTCAATGTAGAGTTTAGAAGGAAGGACCCTGGGCGGATCTAGGAGGAAGGGCTCTGGATGTATCTGATGTGAAGGGGAAACAATGAGCAGGTTTTTTTGTGGTCCCACCATGGGAACCCCGGAGCCCAGGTGTGGGAGGACGTGCAGAAGCATTGGTTCCCGCGAAGCCACACCCAGCAAACTCACCTGGACGTCCAGTTCTTAGATCTTTCTTCCAATTTCTCTGATTGACCCCTCTCTGCTCTGTTCTCTACCCCACATAACACTGCTCCTTTTTTGTTAAATTGTGGTAAAATACATATAACATAACATTTACCATTTTGATCGCTTTTAAGTATACAATACAATTCAGTGGCATTAAGTACATTCACAGTGTTGTGCGGCCATCACCACTTGTCTATTTCCAGGGCTTTTTCATTATGCCAAATAGTATGTATACCTGTTAAACAGTAACTCTCCCTTATTCCCTCCCCCAGCCCTTGGTAACCACGACTCAGCTTTCTGCACCTATGAATTTGCCTATTCTAGGTACGTCCCGTAAGTAGAAATCCTTCTCTGTGTCAGTTGGAAAAACCCCTTTCCTTCAATGGGAAATGCTGGTTCCCACGTGGAGAATTTAACTCCTTCATCTTGCCGGCCCGAGGAATGTTTTGAGGAAGAAAATGGGTCCCCTGTGCCCATGTGCTGCTTTGGTCTCCATACGTCCTAGAGAAGACAGAGCCCCTGCTCAGCTTCCTGCCCACCTGGGTGCCCGTGTCCTGCACGCATATCCCCCTCACTTACTGTTTCACAGTATTTCATGATTAATGCTGTCCACTTTATTAAGGTGGGATTATATCAGCCGGTTGTTTGTTTCATTGGCTGGGATTGGCATGATTGGCTGTGGTTGGCTTGATCGGCTGTGGTTGGCTGTGGTTGGCTGGGAGAGGGTAGGTTTTGTGTTAGCTGGGATGGGGCCAGAAGGCAGGGACCTCCTTGGTCATTCTGCTGTGTGCTAAGTTCAGCAGGGCAACATGTGTAAATGGAGTTGAAGGGGGTGAATGAATATTTTCATGAGGAAAATACACAATAATTTTCATTATGCACATTTCTCATTTTGCATGCCATGTTTTACCAAGCACTGCTCTTTGTACTTACAAGTATAAAAGTGTCCCACTGGTTTTATATGCAGATCCTCCTCAGCTTATGATGGTGTTACATCCCAGTAAAGCCATTGTAAGCTGAAAATGCATTTACTGCATCTGACCTGCCTAACATCATAGCTTAACCTGGCCTGCTTTAATGAGCTCAGAACACTTAGATTAGCCTACAGTTGGCCAAAAATCATCTAACACAAAGCCTTTTTTAAAATAATGAAGTGTTGAGTATCACATGAACTTTATCGAATACTGTCCTGAAAGTGTAAAACAGAACGGTTTTAAGTGTTCACCCCTGTGACTGCCTGGCTGACTCAGAGCTGCTGCTCATTGTCCAGCATCACAAGAGAGGATCAGATTGCACATCGTTGGCCCCAGAAAAGCTGAAATTCAGAATTACAGTTATGGTTTCTAGTGAATGTGTATTGCTTTCACACCATTATAAAGTCATAAAACTGTGAGTCAAGCCATCATAAGTCAGGGACCATCTGTATATGTGTATCTAAGTATCTATTTGTGTATATACCTATATATAAATGTTCATATTTTTTCATTTTGGTCTTGAAATGACTTCAGATTTGTAGAAAAGTTGCAAAAGGAGTACAAAAAATTCTCATAAACTCTTCACCCAGATTCCCTTCATGTTCAGTGTCATCGTATTTGCTTGTCATTCTCCCCCTCTGTCCTGCTCCATTCTCTCCTAGATGGGGTGCCCCTCCAACGCTAACACTTAAGTGAATAAGTCCTTAAAATAGTATCATTTTGCACAGCAGTACAATTACCAAAATGAGGAAATTAACATTGATACCACATTTTAATCTACAGATTGATAAGTTTAAGCATAAAAATATACATGAAAGAGATGGGATTTATTTATTTTTCTCATATTGGGTGGTGTTGGTCTTGGACTTTATTTTTGCTTCATGGTTGTCCATTTGCAAAAAATAACAAATGCAAAGTAGCATTTAAAATCTCCAGATGCTCAAATGAAAAAAAAAAGAAAAAGAAAAAAGCTTGCCGTCCCAATCTACACTCTGATAGTAGAACTTAGTAGGATTTCAGAAAGTATTAATAATAATAGTAATGGCAATAACAATAAACAGTAATGTCTCTTCTCCCCTGACAGATAGTTTGTGCGCAGTAAGTGTTAAGTCCAGCTACTCTTCTGGGTGTCCCGCCCTTTCATGAATTTGAGCTGTGCAGGTGTGGAACCTCAGATGGATACTTTCTGGTAGCCCCCTATCTGAGCACAGGAAAAAGTTCTGGAATCAATGTGATCCAATCGAGTTCAAGCGTCACCATTTATTTGAGATACTGGGCAAGCGGCTTATCTTGTACGTAACTCAATGTGTTCATCTTCAAGATGAGAATGATGTTGGGAAAGTATCAGCAGATTTGCTTCACTGACTTCCTGTAAGTGTCACAGGCAAAAATGGTTAAATGAGATGCCACGTCTAGACTGTGTAGCACCTGGCTCACGGTCTGCCCATGACAGCTAGTATAGAACCGTTCATTTCAGATCTCTATTCTCAGCCCTAGTGTCTGGTTTCCATGCGTGCCACAAACGTGTGTCGGTTGTCTGCTGCGGTCCAGGCATCGTACTGAGCGTTGCGATACAGGAGTGAGACAGGCAATCATGTGGTAAGCTCTGAAACGTTAATCAAACAAATGAAGGAATGAATGTGACGTCCTCAAAAGATGAACTGATCTCTGGAATCTCACTGTTATTCGTAATAAGGCTGTGTTCTTTGTACCTTTTCTTCTGTCTTTATTACTAACAGAAGAAAGACGCAAGTAAAAACGAATTTGAGCCACCCTGAAAAATCAGCCACACCTCTCCCACCCATCTCCTCTCTGGGGCTGCCCTGGAATGCAGCCACAACATCTTTTCCCATTGATTTTGCAGGTGGTTCGCTGTGGTTTGCTGCTTTCTGTTCCATTACCCTCTATTATCTGTCAAGAATAGCATTCCCCATTGCGGAAAGCAGCAGTTTGCCAACAAGGACGCTTGGAGTCCTGTCTGATGCAGCAATGCAGAGAGCAAAAGGCGAAGTTTAAACAGATTTTCTTCTCTAATTTCCTGAAAGGATCACAGACAAAACTTGTCCTCTAGTAAAATGCTTTCTGTTTGCATTGTAATAACAGGAATTTATTGCCCGGACAGGGGAAGAGAGAGGCCGGGGAAGAGTGATTCCCCATTTCCTGGTTTCATTCGGTTCTGTTACTACTCCTGGGCTGCGGTGTGCCTTTTAAAATGTATAAACTTAAACATCTGCTCTTTCTTAATAGCCTAGTGTCCTCGAAAAGACTTTTTCTCCTATTACTGTAAAACACGGTGCTAATTTCTTATTATTGAGCATGTGGGTTTTAACCATGGAAGGAATCATGCTCAGAGAGAAAAAATACCCTACTTTTCCCTTGGAGAAGTTCAGGGTACATTTACATGTATAGTTTCATGAAAAAAATCCCTTATATATCTAGTTAATTTCATTCAACTGAATTTCTACAAAACATGCCTGTAAAACATGCAAGGAATGGTTTCAAAATATTGCAACCGATGTGAGTGACACTCAAGATCAGTCTTACTAGAACTTAAGCTTCGTGAGACCAAAGATGCCGTCTGTCCCTGCTCACTCCTGGGTCTCCAGCTCCTGGAATATTGCAACACATAGAGTCGGTGCTCAAGATTTACTGAATTTTAACTATCTCACATTTCAACACACCAGTATAGACGGACATTCTGAGAAGGAAGTTTTCAGGCTTCTCGCTCTCAAACTCTGAAGGTGGTCACACCCAACTCCATCGCTCCCTTACACCCACAGCGGCATCCATCTGTTACAACAGTACTTTAATAAGACCTAAATCTACATTTCTCCATTGCATTTCCCATCCCCCTGGAGCGAGTAACCCTTCCCTGGCCTCCCACATTCACGCTTGGCTACCTTCTGCTCACCTACCACGTCTCAGCTTAAATTTCACTTCTAATTTAAGACTCTCCTTCATTGACCGCTGAGTATAAAATTCCTTGTGATCTGGTGCCTTAGCATCCTGGATTTTTTTTTTTCTTCAAAGCACAAATCACAATTATCATTATATAATTATCTGAGTAATTATTGTTTAATCCTTACTCCCTTGACTGGACAACAGCTCCCTGATAGCAAGGACTGTATCTTTCCCCAAAGGAGCTCCCTAGGATCCAGTAATTCCTAGTCAGAGTAGGCACTTAATAAATGTTTGTTGAATTAATGAATGAATTGATGGAGAGAGGGAGGGAGAGAGGGTGGGAAGAAGGGAATCAAGATGAGGGGATGGATGAGGGGATGTCTCTTTAGATTTGCCAAAATCTTATTGACACGTCTTGATCTTAATACACCCATCTTGACCATTTCTTGCTTTTCAAAAAATGTGTGTGTGTGTGTGTTTGTGGTGTATGTTCTACAACAGTTTTTTGAGTTTAGATTGATGAACTGGCTATATTTCTATGTCCTCCAAAATACCAGAATAAATCCATATTGAGTTAATTATTTACTTTATGAATTACTTAGCAAATGAAAGTCTTCATATGTGAAATAGGAGAATAATTTTCTTTTAAATCACACTGAACATTAGTAGCTCATTTTGGATCTTAGCCAGTTGCTAAGTTTACACCATAAAATGTATAAATCACACACATAAACTAGCCCATATGTGGAATTTGTGGTGATATTGTGTAACTTCCTCAAACATTTTCTACTACAGTGCACTTTTTATTTGGTGTCCTGCCTTTCCATTTTCACCTGATAGACAGTTTTGCTGATGAGTTGACTTCGTGTTTAATGCACAAATCAGAGAGGCTCCAGAAACGTAACAATTGTTAGAAACGACCCATACATACTTACCAACGCAAGGAGTTGAATTTGCCCCAGGAAGACGGTGGTGCAGGCAGAGGGTGAGACAGTGGATACTGGAGGTGCTCTCCTGGTTCTGGGTCTTTCAGGGGATGACAGCGCTTGGGTGGGTAGGTGAGTGGGTGGGTTATGCCTCTGACAAGGGAAGAAACTTCACAGACCCTTATTAACAGTAAAAAGCAAGAAAGACTTCGACCATTTGCTCCTGTCTGAGATCAGGTTCCCCAGAGCCGACCCTGAGATGAGAATTCAAGTTCAAGGGATCAAGGAGATGTGCCAAGGAGAAACCTGTAAGGACGTGGGAAAGCAAGGTAGTGAAAGAGTAGACACCAGGCAAGGGTGCAGGTTCAGGTGAGGTCCCAGCCTCAACCTGAACTCACGGGGGCTCTGGAACATTCATGACACTGCAGAGTTTGTCCCACCTGGAGGTGAGAAAATAGGTTTTGAGACTCCTGCATTGGCTACTGGTCACCCCAGGGGTACTTGAAACTCCCTGAGAGTTGGAGCAAAGTAGCTCCCTGCTCACAGGTCCCCCGAAGCGGGTTTGTTAGGAGTAAAGTACAGTCAGAAGCTGCTGGATGAGGTTCCCAAAGCCAGCAAAAGGCATCCAAAGGTATCGGGTGGAGCACCTATACCATCTGCTACAGCGATCTTGCCAGCTAAGAACCCCTAATTACGTATTTACTTACCAGAGGTGCTGGGGATTGAACCCAGGACCTCATGCATACTAGGCATGCACTTTACCACTGAGCTATACCCTCCACCCATACACTTAAGCTGTTTCATTGCCTTTACCGGAGGAAAAAAAAGTTTTACACTGTCTTTCCTGTCATTTCTGATAGTTAATGCTTCCATAGTTTCTTTTTTCATCTTTAGTTAACACACGTGGCTACTGTCACACACACTATTCTTAAATAATTAGCCTCACCAGCTTCTTTTCCTTGAGTGTGTCCAATAATTAATATAGAATCATGTACTCCACCTTTCATGTTAAGTCATGGAACTGTGTGCAGGTCAATACCTTGTTATTCATGTACAATTGATTGTGTTATGAGCCTTATGCTGGAAGGACTGACCACAAATTTTGCTGACTTTTTGAAAGGTCCTAAACCACCTGCGATCTCTTATCTACCTATTAATTTCTCTCTCTTAGATTTATTTAGTCCAGCTAAGGAGTAATTTGAAATGGAGATTACTCTCAAGACTCACGGCCACATTAGCCTACGGTTGTCAGAAAATCTGGTCCATGAAGGAGACTCTGTTACCCTTGAAAAAGACTGATTCTATCTATCACTATTAATGGAGGTCATTGTGCCACTGAGACGTAGCCGGAGGTAGAGATGTGCTCTTTCACGATCTATTATCCTTTTAAATTTAACACACTCTGTGTGATGCTGTAAATGCGTAATCGGTGTGGGAACTTCTCTCCTAAATATCTGTGTCAAAATAATACGAGAGTTACTCTTCTTTTTTAACATTTTTTATTGATTTATAATCATTTTACAGTGTTGTGTCAAATTCCAGTGTAGAGCACAATTTTTCAGTTATACATGAATATATATATATATTCATTGTCACATTTTTTTTCTCTGTGAGCTACCATAAGATCTTGTATATATTTCCCTGTGCTACACAGTATAATCTTGTTTATCTAGTCTACATATTGAAATCCCAGTCTGTCCCTTCCCACCCCCCGCCCCCTTGGCAACCACAAGTTTGTATTCTATGTCTATGAGTCTGTTTCTTTTTTTGTTTTGTATTTATGTTTTGTTTGTTTGTTTGTTTTAGATTCCACATTTGAGCAATCTCATATGGTATTTTTCTTTCTCTTTCTGGCTTACTTCACTTAGAATGACATTCTCTAGGAGCATCCATGTTGCTGCAAATGGCGTTATGTTGTTGGTCTTTATGGCTGAATAGTATTCCATTGTATAAATATACCACCTCTTCTTTATCCAGTCATCTGTTGATGGACATTCGGGCTGTTTCCATGTCTTGGCTATTGTAAATAGTGCTGCTATGAACATTGGGGTGCGGGTGTCATCCTGAAGTAGGGTTCCTTCTGGATATATGCCCAGGAGTGGGATTTCTGGGTCGTACGGTAAGTCTATTCCTAGTCTTTTGAGAAATCTCCATACTGTTTTCCACAGTGGCTGCACCAAACTGCATTCCCACCAGCAGTGTAGGGGGTTCCCTTTTCTCCACAGCCTCTCCAGCATTTGTCATTTCTGGAGTTTTGAATGATGGCCATTCTGACTGGTGTCAGGTGATACCTCATTGTAGTTTTGATTTGCATTTCTCTGATAATTAGTGATATTGAGCATTTTTTCATGTACCTATTGATCATTTGTATGTCTTCCTTGGAGAATTGCTTGTTTAGGTCTTCTGCCCATTTTTAGATTGGGTTGTTTATTTTCTTCTTATTGAGTTGTATGAGCTGCTTATATATTCTGGAGATCAAGCCTTTGTTGGTTTCATTTGCAAAAATTTTTTCCCGTTCCGTAGGTTGTCTTTTTGTTTTACTAATGGTTTCCTTTGCTGTGCAGAAGCTTGCAAGTTTCATTAGGCCCCACATATTTACTATATTTTGAAAAGAATAGCTGTCTGACTATTTTGTTTCTTGTCTTTCTGTCTTTCTTTTACTTTCCCTTTCATTCCAACAGTTATTTATTGAGGTCCTGCTGTGAGCCAGGCACTGTTGTAGGGTTACAGTGGGAACAAAATATACAAAGGTCTGCCCTAATTGAAACTTTCATTCTAGTGAGATAGACTGCAGTTAAACACATGCACACACAATATTTACAAACCATGGTAAATGCTACAAAGGCAGTAAAGGGAGGTGAGTGAACAGAGTGACTTTGATGAGGCAGGTTGGAAGTGGGTGCCATTTGAAAAGGGACTGGCTCTCTAACAGTTTGGGAGGAGAATTTTCTGGGAAGAAGGAATAATGAGTGTTGACCTCAGGAGAACCTGGAAGCTTTTGTTCTCCAGTTCAGAACAAAAGAGTCCAGCCAGAGTCATCACACAATTCCCTGTAAATAGCAGTATTTGCTTCAGCATTCTCCTTGAAACTGATCTTCTCCGTACGGTGGCCCCTTTGAAGAAGGACTGTTTCTATATTTAAAATTTTTTTCTAAGGTACCACATTATGCATATGAGTTTGGGCGATTTAAATCGGATCCCGTATCTTCATCTCTCCTGTCCTGATTGCTGCCATTCCTCCTTTCCTTCCACCACAGGAGTGAGACTTGGTGGGGGAGAACAGGTTTCTGTCTTGAGATAACTTTCAGCTCTTGCTATCATTCTGGTTGCATGGGCACCACATTTCTAATGGATATTCTAGTTTCACTTTGGTACGCCAGGAACGCACATCCTGGGAGAAATAACAGCCTCCTGTGACATCATCCTGATCTGTGCCTGCTTCCTCTCCCCCTCTCGTGCCCCTAGGGAAGTGTGAGATTGGCTGGGCCTACTACTGCACGGGAGCCGGTGCTGCGGCCGCCATGCTGCTGTGCACGTGGTTGGCTTGCTTCTCAGGCAAGAAACAGAAACAGTACCCGTACTGAGACGGAGCCACCAAGAGCGGACAAAGGAGAAGACAAAGACGGGCCGATGGGACTGGGAGGGACTGAAGCCCCCAGCTACTTCCAAAAAGGTGGAAAAGTGGTTCTAAACCATACTGTGCTCATGAAATAAAACCCAGTGGAGTCAGAAACATTATACAATGTGGAAGGGTTGTATGAGATCTGTGAAAGAAACGTAGGGCATGGAATGATAGAGAAAAATGGACCAAAGGCTAAAACTATTGCAGGGTGTTGGATGTTTCTGTTCCACGGAGTATTGTTAACGTAGAACACATACATACACAAAACAAATATATATATATGCAAACAAGGGTTGTTTTTTCTTTTTTTTTGGATGACGACTCAGAGAATCATAAGGGCTAGTAGAAACAGTATTATGTTGGGAAGCAGGGAAACCCACAGATGTTCCCTGTAAGTCATGGCACTTCTGAAAGCACACGAGCACATGCAGACATACGCATCCACACACATGCTCATACACAAACACAGAAATTGTCGCACAGACTGAGAGGTTTAACGGTGCATCGCTCCTCTGTTTTCTTCTTAATACACACTTAAAATACAGTATTATCACTTTATAAAGCATACATTAAACCTAATAAGTGGGCCAATAAGCCACTCTATCAGTATTTTGTATATCCTGCATAAACTCTTTATGCCCTCAACGTGTTTTCAGTGTTTATGCAGACCATTAGAATTAAGCCTTTGTATTTCAATATTATTCAAAAATATGCAATATTTCTCTGAGTAGCTTCTGCTATGATATTCTTATGAAGTAAAGGGGCAACTTTCTGTCCATTGTAGGAGAGATTTCAATGGAAGTTGAGAGTAACAAGAGACATTTTTCCAGTCATTAAATCTTGTTTTCGTTTGTCCATTATTGTACTGTGCTGTACCACATTTATTCCAATATTCATTTTGTAAAAAAATTTAAAAAGTGCTATTTTGTTTGTATTTGAAAAGCTCTGTGAATAAATTCTCTTTGATCAATAGCTGGATGAGTCATAGTGTTAATTCAGTTATGAAGTTGGCTTCTTTAATTTCCTAAATATAGCCTTTCAACTCCAACAGTCTTGTAAATTTCCCATTTCCATTTCCTTTTAAGGCCCCCCATTCATTCACTCCCTAGTCATCCAACCAGGCATTATTCTCGCACACAAGGTATTAAAGGTGAGTAAGACATAGTTTCTGCTTTCAACTTAAGTTCTTTGCAACCAGAATTCTAACAGCCTATTCATTGCACTTAAATCATGATCAAATTCTTAGGAGAGAGGAATTTCAAGTCTATTTTGGATGAGGTTTGAAACTATGGGTGATATTCAGAAGTGATTGAAGGCATGAGAACCAGGTCGTGGTTCAGTCTCCGTGGATGATGGCAGAGGGGTCACATGTGGCCAGTGACATGCTGCTCCTCCTTTTCTATGAGAGGCTGAATTTCTTGGGTGCTTCTGTGCCAAGGACAATTTCATACCACTGTCTTTCAGGGGTCTAGGCCGTTGAGCAAGTTTCTCTCACACTTCTGTTCCCAGCATAAAGCCTTGACTGGAGAGAAAGATTTGGACCCTTTCAAGACCCCCTAACAGAACCAGCTCTTCCAAAAGCAAAGATGGGATAATGGATACATTCTTCCATGAGGTAATACTGAGTAAGCCTCAAATCCTTAAAAGTGCAGCTTCAATTAGTTTCTAATTATATATATTTTTCATATTTGGAAATTGAGCGTTCTGGCTATTTATATATGTTACTGTGTTTTTCAGTTTAATGTGAATAGCTGAATATCACGCTTGCTTCTGGCACTTTTAATCATCCAGGGTGAGGATTCACATTGTCCTGGAAGAACAATACAAGACTCTGGCCAATAACATTCTAGACTTTCTGAGGCTTTGTTGCTATGGAAAAAGTCACTCTGCTCTCAAATGCTTTATTCATCACGCACTGAATGCCGTTTGATTGTGTCTCATTGTCTACTGAGCAGGGGCCGCTCCACTCTGTGGTTTCCTGTCGGGAGGAGAAGATTGCACTTTGCTTCCTCCATGAGCCCATCATTTTCATCTATTGCTGGTGCTTTCCAAATTTCTTAAACTGCACCTTCCTGTCAGAAGAGTATTATGACTTCTTAGCTCCCATGATCAAGTTGGAGGTCTCTATGGAATTCATTAAAGTCTAATTTCTCAGACAGATTTAATGATGACATTGTCATTTTTATGTAATCCAGATGGCTTTTGACATTAGTGAACCTCTCTAGAATAAAAGCTGATCACTCTGACGTGATGAAGTCATTTGGCAAGCCCTGTATCTCAAGTTCCAACTGGTCATATTTTTTTTTTTTGATTCAGGATGTCCCAGTATTTGATGAGGAGCATCTAATGTATTAAGAATTATATAAAAAATAAAGAATTACGTATACTGCTTTTCAAAAGAAAATCAGGATTCATTAAATAATAATAATAATAACAATAATAATAAAATCTGTGAAAAATATGTATTCACAGGCTGCTTACTGATGTACATTGAAGGGTCCAAAAAAGCTCCATTCACAACCTCATGAAGCTTTCATTGCTTGTACATGCTTGTGAGGTTAGTGGGGAGTTTTCCTTATTTTTAGGAAGAGAAAATGATGTGGAAAGAAGTTAATTGATGGAATTGAATCAACTCTTCCAATTTTCCACATATTTGTGTATTTGGGTAACAGATAGTTCTCGAGCTCCTGCTACTTGCTAGGTGCTCTGCTAGCTAGAAAGCACTCCACAAAGCGCAGCCCCTGTTTTCTAGTTGGTCCCAAGCTTATGGGGGACAAGGAACAAGAACATTAGTGATGGTATTACGTGTCCTGTGATGTCAACTGACTCTCAAAGACAGGGAGGAGATTCCCTCCAGGTAAGAATGCTGCACAGATAAATATAAAAGGAAAAGAAAGGTGATAAACTATGATTTTCTGTTCTTCAGAGGATATCATTAAGAAAATGAAAAGGTAAGCCAAAGACTGGAAAAGTTACATATCTGGCAAAGAACTTAGAGTCAAAATATATGAAGGACTTTTTCCAATGAATAGTAAAAAGATAAACAATTCAGTTTTTCTAAATGGTTAAAAACACAAATGGAATATTCCACAAAAGAAGATACACACATTTCAATAATTACATTGAAAAGTTACTCAACATCAATAGTCAAGGAGGATATGAAACTCAGAGCCACAATGAACCACTTAACATACACTAGACTAGGGGGAGGGCATAACTCAGTGGCAGAGTGTGTGCTTAGCATGCATGAGGTCCTGGGTTCAATCCTCAGTATCTCTATTAAAATAAATACATAAATAAATAAACCTAATCATCTCCCCCCTCAAAAAACAAAACCAAATCAAGTCAGATACACTAGATTGAATAAAATATTTACACCACCAAATGTTGCTGAGTATGGAGATGCATAGCTAGAAGCCATCAGGCAGTTTCTTATTATGTTAACCATATTAATTTCCCTCCTAGGTCTTTATGTAAAAAAAAAAAAACCAAAACCTAAGTCCACAAAAAGATGGCATTAAAGTGTTTGGAGTTCAGAATAACTCCAAGTTGGGAACAACTCAAATGGCTACCAATACATAAGGGAAATTATGGTATATTTAAACAATGGAATACCACTTGGCAATGGAAAGGAATGAACTTCCAGTACACACAACATAGATAAGTCACACAGACTTAATGTTGAACAAAGAAGCCCGACACACAGGCAAAACTAATAAATAATGATAGAAATCAGAACTGTGATTAACCTGAGTTGATTAACTGGTGAAGACACAGGGAACTTCCTGGGATGATGGAAATGTTCTATATATCAATTAGGGTGTTGGTTACATGTATGTATACACTTGCCAGAATCCACGCACTTACAGTCTGCACTTTACTGTATGTTAATTGTAGCTTAATACATAGGGATTGACCATATGAGATCACTCATATGTGGAATCTAAAAAAAAAAAAAAAACCAAACAAACAAAGCATAAATACAAAACAGAAATAGATTCATAAACATAGAATACAAACTTCTGGTTGCCAAGGGGGCGGGAGGTGGGAAGGGATAGACTGGGATTTCAAAATTGTAGAATAGATAAACAAGATTATACTGTACAGCAGGGAAATATATACAAGATCTTATGGTAGCTCACAGAGGAAAAATGTGACAATGAATATTTATGTGTTCATTTATAACTGAAAAATTGTGCTCTACACTGGAATTTGACACAACATTGTAAAATGATTATAAATCAATAAAAAATGTTTAAAAAAAATAGGGATTGGTGGGAGGAGGTTCTTAAAGAGTACTGGCGTTGTGAGATGTCTCGCAGGGCTGCAGTGAGGGTGCACCAGCGAATGGTGGGGGATGAGGTAGGAGAAGGGCAAGAAGTGCTTTGTGTGCCCCGCTGAAAGGATCAAAACTGATCCTGGAGGCAGTGGAAGGATTTGACAGGAGATGTGGTGTGACTAACTTGTGTGTTTTAGAATGATCCCTGGAGCAAGAATGGTGTGTCACTGAGTGGCAGAGGTGGGGAGAGGAATTGTCACATTGTGTTCATCCTGCCAACATAGAGTTGTTGAGCTCGTAGTATGGTCAAAGTGCTTGGGAAAAGGAGACGAACAAACACAATATCATCCAGGTGAGAAGTGGTAGGGTCCCCAGCTAGGCCAAGTCAGTGGAGATGGAGAGGATGGGACATTAGAGAGAACAGGAGGATAGAATCAGTAGATCCTTGGGATACAGAGAGTGGGAAAGATGGCAGTAGAGGTGGTTCCGGCATGGGCAGTTGGGTGGATGGGAATGCCACACACACAGACAGGATATGAAAGAACATGGAAATAAGAAAGACTTGTGTGTGAGACATCCAGATGGAATGCCTAGTGGGTAGTTAAAAATTAAGTCTTCTGGCTCAGAAGAAACTTGGGGTCTATCAACAATAGATTTGGCCAGTATCAGTGAGTATTAAGGCATTAATAAGAAATCGATGCAGAAGAAACCTTAGAAAGCATCAGCATTTAAAGGACTGGAACATGGAAAGGATCCCTGTTGAAGGAGCAATCTGAGGCAAGAGAAAATTCAAAAGAAGATATTGTTACAGACACCGTTGAAAGAGAAGAGAATTTCAAGAGGGAAGGCATTCTTAACAGTGTTTATGGCAAATACCTTGGGGGAGCCAAGACATACTTGTTTGATTTGATAATGAGAAGGTTAATAATGACCTCAGTAGTTTTAGTAGAGTAGTGTGGGTGGAACAGAAATTGTTAGATGTAGCAGACTGAATGAGAGATAAAGAAGACGAGAAATCCAGAGCAGTCTTTCAAGAAACTTAGCTGTAGGTTGGGGGCAGAACATGGGGAATTACTGTTTGATGGGTGTCAAGTTACAGCTGTACAAGATGAATAAACTCTGGAGACCTGCTACCCAACATGGTGCCTGCAGTGAACAGTATGGTGATGTCCACTGAAAAATGTGTTCCTACGGTAGATCTCATGTTACGTGTTCCCAGCACACACACAAAGAAGGAGACACAAGGAAACGTTTGGAGGTGATGGATAAGTTCATTACCCTGATTGTGGTGATATCATGGATGTAGGTCTATGTCCAAACTCATCAAATTGTGTTTATTAAATATGTTCAGGTTCTTGTGTATCATTTATACCTTATTAAATCGCAAAAACCAAAAGAAACCTAACTGAAAGGAAGGATAAAGACAGAATTCATCCAGCATTTGTGTTAATACCAAAACAGTCTTTGTAAAACCTGTTTTTGCCGCCCGTGGTGATGGAGTGCATTTGTCCACACATCAAATGTTCAGGCACCCCTCTCTGATTCAGGCTTCCTCTCTCTCATGATGTGGAGTGGGTATCTCAAGACAGCTTCCCTGGAAATGAGCCCACTAGATCATTATACAAGCGTCCAGCAAGCCCACAGGATCGAGAAGAAATTGCCTGTCACCTCAAGAGCCATTTATGAAGGGACAGAATTGGACTAATTCCCCAGAGCAGAGTAAGAGGGGGCCATGATCTGGGTCGCCGCACTAACACCTACCCAGGGAGGGGGGGTCAATGAGAAAATAATTGATTTTCCCCTGGAAGAGTTCCCCTCGTGTGGAAAAAGGACAATATTCTCATGATTCAGATCTTTACTTCTGAATCATGAGTGCCTGGTCTCATGTTGTGCACTCAAGGGATCGTTAAAGTAAATGTTCCTACCTGAAAATAAATGGCAGTAATGAAAAATGAAATTTTTAACACGAACAAGAGCAAGGAGAGAACGTCATGCTAGAAAGCCATCTGTGGCCACGCTGAAGCTAAATTGCTTCCACCAGCGGTTGGAGCTGGAAACTCTTCTGTGTGTTTTGTTTTTCCTTAACAATTTTCACAATTGTTATTTCCCTGGGATATGAGGAGGCGCTGTTGCTGGTCCCCTTTTGCAGACTCTGCCGTCACTTCTGCAGATGATTGCCTGGGGTGTTTAGTTTGGCTCACTCACAATGTTTTCTAATGGTTTCTGATATCCTGGTATTTTTCTTTTAATTATTTACTCATTTATACTGTGGGGAGCATGCATGATGTCCTGGGTTCAATCCCCAGTAGCTCCATTAAAAAAATGAATAATTAAGCTGAATTACCTCTCTCTCCCCAAAACAAACAAAATAATTAAAAATAAATTTTAAAAATTAAAAAAAAAGTGTTTTTTGATCACTTACTATGCATCATACATTGTCAGCTTTTTCTTTGGGTTCTATTAAAAAAAAATCCTCACAGTAACCATGTATGAGTTTTTTAGGTTTTACTGAAGATTTGGCAGGGGACGCTGGAGGAGGGGTTGGCAAGGCAACATGACGACTCTACAAGGGGCAGTAGACTGCCTTCCTTTAGCTGCCCTTCCTCTGTGACGTTCCCATAAACCTCCCAACCCGGTCTCTTCATGGAGCTGCCTCCTCTGTCCTCTTCTTTTCTTAACGTTTGTGCCCCGATACTCAGACTTCAAAAGTTGGAGTCCTGCAGGGTCCTCTTCCTTCCAAACCATTACCTACCTGAGCCATCTCATGCATTTCCACGGCTTCAATTACATCTATTTCTGGAAGACTCCCAAAGTACATATTCAACCCCAGACCTCCTCTACCCAGCTGCATAGGCAACATCCCCACTTAGCAAACTCACAAAAATGTCAAACCCTCATCCAGAATAGAATTTATGATCTTCCTCCCTAAACCAGCTCTGTCACCAACATTCTTTGTCCCTGTATCCCACCGCCATGAACCACATTGCTCACGTCAGAAGCCTTAGCCACCCTGGGCACCTTCCTCTCTCTCTTCCACATCAATTCCATCCCTCAGTTAGTTCCACTTTTCCCCATCTCCACTGATACTATCCTAACCCAGTTATTGTTAACAGACCTGAGGCAATTTACCCAGTCCCACGTTCAAGTTCTTGTTGCAAACAGCACTAGCCTAGGAAGTTTGGAGATTGGTGAGAGCTGTAGGCATCTCCTCCACAAGTTTACCACCAGCTGAGACGTTACAATGAAAGCAAGTCTCCGACTCGATTCTGCCTCATCTACAGACATCTGTTTGCAAGTAAAAACAAAAGCTGTCACCCAGTCTGTTCCACTTATTCGTACTTCAGGCACTTTGCAGAAGTGCCCAGCATGAAAGGTTCACTTGAGCAGGTGGGACGATATTCCAGCAGCAGGATTCTGCTCACCTTCTTTGGAGCAGAACCTCTGTTAAGTAGTGGGACATGGAGCCAAGTGTCTGGTTAGCAAGGCCTCGGTTACCATTCCTAAAGGTGAGAGGGCATGCTGGGCCCGTGGGACTCTCCGAACTCTGTTCACGCCAACGTAGAGGTGACTGTGTAATTGACCAGAGTCAGTTCCTAAATTTCAAATGTCTTTCACCAATGAAATAGCCTTTCTAGCTTTCTGATGCCAATGATCAGATTCTCTGATGAAATGTGAACGGTGATATTTGAAGATATTTGTTGCTGCCTCTGGCAAATGGATGTCTCATGAGAATAGACCAAATTTAAGTAGTCACCTCTAGGGAGGAGGTTTAAAAGAACACGTATTTGCATGTCATTACATATATAACATATAACACACATATATACATGCATATATATATATGTAAATTTATGTATCATAAATACATCCCTTCTTATCTGCATACTCTGAACTCATCTTCTCATGTCCTCGCTTGCTCTCCTCGAAGCCCATTTTCCACGTTGGTGAAAATATCAGCGTGTAACATCACAGATCTACTCACTCCCCTAACCCAGTGGCTTCTCACTTCTCTTGTTTCACTTGGTCTCTGTGTCTCTTACTTCCCTGCCTTTTGCCACGCTTGTCCTTTTATGCGTTGTGCTCGACTACACTGTCTTCCCAACCCCGGTTCCATCAACTGGCCAGGACATCAAGGGCATGGTAGCATTTGCCCTTCCGTCCTGGCTGCCTAGAGCATCACTCTCTACCTCTGTGAGGCTAAACCCGATGCAAAATTGAGGCCACAGCTTAAAGGCAACCATTGCTGATTCCTCCTGCTCAGATGAGGTGAGCCCCCTCCTGTCAGACCCTCCCACGCCCAAAGCTGTAATCAATACCCGGTCTGATGTCTGTCATTTGACTGTTGTTCCAGGGACAATGTCTGTGTCCTCCTTACTCACTTAGCACTGTCTTTGTCTCATTGTTCATGTTAAATAAACATTTGCCGCACGACTGAATGAATTTCACAGCTACGCTGTATCTGAGGCACTCCAGACACAGGTGTGCACTGGGCTTCCTGCTGGAACACGGGTTCATTTGTAGTTAAGTCTGAGAATATCAGTCGGTGCAGGCTTTTCAGTGGGATTCTTTGGAAAATGATAGGACACATTAATTACTCAAACTAGATACACAGATATGGTATAAATCTGATGTCCCTTGAAATCTAAGCCCTAAATCCTCTTTATCTGATAGCTCCTAATGGTCTTTGACAAGAAAAACATTTAAGATGAGAATAAGCACAAATAATTGCACACTACATCTGGAAGGGGTTTCTCCATCACTTTTCCTCAGGGTCTTCGACAGAAAGCACAGCAGGGGTCAAAGGTGGGGCACAGAAAGTCCTTAAAACAGGAGTCAAAGGAAGTTTCCCTGCCAGTTTGGAAACTGAGCTAGGAATTAACTCCATATGGAGAAATTCCTCAAAGCACAAAAATCCATTGGTCTCATCTGCTCAAGTAAACACAGATTAGAAATCTATTTGTTGATATTGCAAGGATTGGGTTTCTTTTACGACATTCTGTGGTGTCTTGGAGGCAATGCGGGAGATAATTTACGCATTAAAAGATGGCCAGTAACCTCCTAGGCATTAAAATGTTTACTCAACTGATCCCCTATTGTATTGCTTATTAAAAGTGTGGATGCTGGGAGCTAACTCTCAGAGAGTATTATTCAGGAGGTATGGTCTAGGGACCATTAATTGGCACTTAAAAAAATAAAAATTTCAAAGCTAGATGAAGCCACAAGGAAGCGTGCAGCATGCACCGATATTAACTCTATTCACACACACAGATCTGGTTGACCGTTGTCTGTGGAGTGTCCCAACCTGTCAGCATCCTCAGCACCGTCAAGGTCACTGGCTTCGGAGGGTACCAGGCTTATCCTACTGAGGAAATGAGGTACTTTGAGTCTGATACAGAAGTGAATATTATTACAAATGAGGTAACAGAAAACAGCTATTTTCTTTTTCTTCTTCAAGGAATGGCCTGCGTTGTCTTTTCAACAATATCTACTCACACACGTGTGGCTTCCTCATTTCCTTTTATTAGGAAAAAAAATGATGGGTAGTAATTTAAATGACATGCTCCTCTAATGCACTTAATATATGAATGTCACCTACAGTCGCCTGGCTTAAATCAGGAACACATCTTCTTTTCAAAGAAAGATACAGCTATGAGTCTGTTTTCAAATAAAAAGAGCGAAAAGTTGCTCAGTCGATGACTCTTGAAAAGAGATGCCATTCATTTTGGCAGAGGGTTATGAACGAGAAATGCAAGGGATTGGCTCTTTGGTAAGAATCTAGGCTGAGAAGACCGCGGGTTAGGAGCAGGAATGGGAGAGGACGTAGTGCCAGGTAAACAGGTGTCCAGTGGGGGCGGCAGTTCCTTTACATGCTGGAAGCCTTCCATCTCTCCATAACTGGTTTTCTAGAGATAAGAAGAAATAGTCCAGAAGCATCTAAGAATAAAATTCTGATTTCACGAAGACAATTTTAGTCACAAGGTAAAAATGATGGTGTAGAGTTCTGAGTGTCTCCTTCCTGAGCACATGCCAGCTGTTGTCAATTGTGTTTTTTCCTCTGTGGGTCTGGATGGACACCAGCCTGGGGCAGAGTCGATGGTTTTCTCTGGACCATTCACCTTTGACTTGGAAGGGTCCTGGACACGATGGCTCTGACCTTTCCTGTTTTGTGGTTTTGCTTCTTTGGTTCTTTTTTGGACCCATTCTATTTTTTTTTTTTTGTTTTAAACTCTAGCCACACTTGGAGTTTAAAGCCATGGATTAGTAACCATACACGTCACTGTAAAACAGGCCTGAGTTAGAGACCCATTTTTGCCACTTACTAGCTGGACAAGCGTGGACATCTCTAAACCTCTGCTTCCTCGTCTAGTAACTGGAGGTGTGAATAGTACTTGCCTAACGAGAAACTCACAACCTAATGCCGGGAAAATAGTGAGTGCTCAGTAAATGTTACTATTGTTTTCATTCTTAATATTTTCACATTTTTGATGTTTGGTGCTTGGTTATGTTTTAAGAAATGGATAAGAACCTCTTTTACATAAAGAGTCTGCATCTGACTCTGAATTGGAAGTTTTCTGTCCACAACGGCTCTGGAATTCTCTGGCAATTAGCTTCCTTCGATAATATTTATAAAGCCTCCAAAGCAGGTACTGAAGATCTATTTGATCAGACTGTCACCTAATGAAGAAAATCTCTGGGCTGCTTTTTCACAAACTGATACTTTAAATAACAGCTCACAGCACTCATCTCATTGGATGCTGTGTTTACTTTAACTGACATCTCCCTTCAGACCTGCGTGTGTCCAGTCTGGTACTGGAGGAAGACATCTGCCCATAAGCAGGCTGGAGAAAAGATACAACACAAGGCACTAGAGAGAAAAACCTGAGTGTCAGTTACACCACCTGAACCGTTCACAAATACCAGTAGGAAACACTCGGCGCACACCGAGAGACCCCGGAGCTGGGAGCCGGGATGAGCGCTTCATTGTCTCCTGCGCTCAGAGTCCTGGGAATTTCTCTCGGCCTTTCTGCCCTCGTCTGCGGCTGGAGGCCGTCAGCAGACTTTCCCACGGATCAGGGGCGCTTCCGGACATGCTTAGGCTCCCAAGGAGCGATTCCCACGAGCTTTCGCTGAGTGTCAGGTCGCTGATGCAGACATTTTCAGTCACTTGATTTTTTTTTTCCTTGCCTCTGGCAAGTGGTTTTGAGCTATTCAGTTAGTAAAGGAAGGGGGTCGGGCAGTTTGGGAAGAAATGGCACAGAAGGAAAAATTGCCTTGACCTAGTTAAGCAACTGAATAAAGTGTTGTATTTTAATGATTTCTGTTTATAGCATTTTAGCTAAGTGCATATGTATTTTAAAAATTGGGGTTGTCAGTAGAAAACAGACCTACAGTTACTGAAGGGGAAGTGAGTAGGGATAAATTAGGAGTTTGGGATTAGCAGATACAACCTACTATGTATAAACCAGATAAACAACAAGGTCCTAGCGTGTAGGACAAGGAACTATATTCAATAGCTTTTAATAACCTGTAATGAAAAAGAATATATATATATATATATAAAATGAATCACTATATCACTATGCTGTACACTAGAAACTAGCACAACATTGTACAACTAGAAACTAGCACAACATTGTACATCAACTATACTTCAATATAAAAAAATTATGACTGTCAGTTTTTCTAGGAAAACAGAAAATATCAATTTCGAGTGCCTATTAAATAAAGTACTAAGAATAGCGCTGGTTTTTGAAACAGGCCACATACAGGTCCCTTTCTCCCTCCCTCCCTAACGAACATTTTTAACTGACAAGAACTGTGTGTATACGTAAAAGAATGCTCTGCAAACAAAATGTCCTGCCCTCAAGGAGCCATCTGATGGGGAGACAGATATGTCAGTACATGGCCGTGTAAGTACAGAAGTTTGTACAGAATCCAGCTAGGAATGCAGTCGGAAGTGGTTATTCCATCTCGCCGTGGAGGGAAAGCTCTCTAGAGGGGTTGTCACTTGGGTTTTGTTCTTGTTAAAGGAAAATCAGCTACTGAACTGAGCACGTGTCAGACTTCATTACAGTCAC
Source organism: Vicugna pacos (assembly GCF_048564905.1). Taxonomy (NCBI): domain Eukaryota; kingdom Metazoa; phylum Chordata; class Mammalia; order Artiodactyla; family Camelidae; genus Vicugna; species Vicugna pacos. The sequence continues at coordinate 11,935,367 of NC_133000.1, read as the reverse complement.
GTGTACACACACAGAGGAGTCAGTAAAGAAACAGATTCCTCAAGAGTTTTAGGATAGAATTTTCAGGCAGAATCGTTAACTGAAATCTAGGGCTGAGTGCACTGTGAGAATGCTTAACAGATTGGCTTCGATTTTGGGTTCAGATCTTGAGGACCCGGCTTTGGTTCAAGTTTGGCACATACATTTTTAGTTTCTGTGAGTTTTGCTGTTGTTTTGCTTTTTGGGATGTTTTAGGTAAGCAAAGATTAGGTGGAGACAGGGATTATAGCTTGCAAAGTTGTGGGTAACATATAAGTGAGTATTACTTGCAAATTCTTTCTCAGAAATAGAAAATTGATAGGTATTCACTAGTTGGATGTGGTGGAAGAGGGCTTCCAGGAAGCAAGTGCAGATGGACAAAGGCGTGGAGGCAAAGAGTAGTTGGGCACAGTAGGGAAGTGGAAGTAGTACCTCCCATCAAGAGGGCAGAGCTGGAGTAGAATGAAGCCAGTGAGTGGGACAGAGACTCAGTCTGCCACTTAACTGATGAAGACAGCTACGTCTGCATCACCTTCCTCACTGCTCTCCCAGCACCAGAGCCAAAGGTCCAGCTGCCGCCTAGCTGCTTCCATGGAGATCACTAACAACGTTCAAGATAACTACGCCCAGAACAGAACCTGTGATTTCTCTCTTACACTCATTTCCTCCTCCAGTTGTATCCATCTGTCTGTAGTAACCATACCTACAGTTACTGCAGCTGAAAATTGAAAAGTCACCCTTCATTCTTCATTTTCACATCTGAACCCATATCCAGAACAAACCCTACATCTGCCTGTTTGTCTCCACAGCCACCAGGACTGCAACTCTCGTCCTTGCCACTCAACTCTCTTGTGTTTTTGTAGGAATTACCTATTTATAAAAATATCAATCTGATCATGCTGCTTCCCTAACTTGGACATTGGCCGTCCTTTCATCACCTCTGAATACAATCAAACCCCTAACTGAAGTCCAGAAGGGCTACAGGCTTGGGCTATGAGTTTCCCTCTTGCCTGTGTCGCTGACCTCCTCTTGTCCACATTCTCTTTGTCTCTCTACAGCCCCTCCCGACTTTCTGCGTCATCTTCAGGGCCTTCGTAAACACTCTGCAACTATCTGAAATTTCTGTTTACTTGTGTGTCCGCCTTTCCTGATTGTAATTTTCTTGAAGGCAGAGGCCTTGTCTTTCTTGGTTATTGCTACGCCTGCCTCCAGATCAGTCCTTGTCACTTAATAGATGTTCAATAAATATTTATTAAACTTCATGAATCAAACCAAGATCTTGTCCATTATGTCCAAGAATTTAGATTATTAACCGATAGGCCGGTTTTTATGGTCTAGCTTGTAGTCTAGAGAGAATGGTCCACGTGTACCTGAGGGAACTATAGATTGGGCTGTGGTGGGGAGAAGAGTTCTATAGATGTCTGTTAGGTCTAGCTGGGTAACAGTTGTACAAATTTCTTATGTCCTTATTGACTTTCTGCTTTGTTGTTCTATCCATTGGTGAAAGTTGGACATTGAAGTCCTCAGCTATTATCACTGAATGGTCTATCTTTCCCTTCAATTCTGTATTTTTATTTAGGTTATTTTTTCCACATTCTCAGTTCCGTTGGGCTTCCCCTGACTTCCTAAATGATGCTTTTAAAATTTTTCATACATACACTAAGGTCCACTCTTTATGCTATAAAGTTCAATGGGTATTGGCAAATGCATGGTGTCACATAGCCACCAATAGAACATATAGAATCATGTCACTGCCCTGAAAAATTCCTTGTGTTTCACCTTTTCAACCCTCCCTCCCCACCCCATCTCCTAACAGCCACTGTAATTTTACTGTCTTTACGGTTTTGCTTTTTCCAGAAAGTCGTATAAATGGAACTATATAGTCTGTAGCCTTTCTGGGCCAGTTTCCTCCACTTTGCAAGATGTATTTGCGAGTCATTCATGTCTCTGTATGGCCTGATGCTCACTTCTTTTTATTACTGAATGGTGTCCCATTGTATGGATACAGCACAATTTGTTTATTCATTCACCTATTGAAGGACATTAGTGTGTGAATGTCCTCTTTTGGCAAGTGTGAATCAATAAACAATTGCTTTCTGGTTTTGCATGAACCCAAGTTTACAAATCAGTTGATTAAGTACCTAGGACCCTGATTGCTGGACCATACGCTAAGACTGTGTTTACCTTTGTAAGGAAACTGCCAAACTCTCTTCCAGCGTGGCTGTACCGTAACAACAATGCAACATTGATGTTTTCTCTCAGTGAATGAGCATGCCTGCTCTTCTGTACCCTTGCCAGCAACTGACAGTGTCAGATCCTGTTTAATTGCTCCGGAGGGGGTGCAGCCTAGAGCATGTGCACAGTGTTTTGGAACCCCAGGGACAAATGTGATCACAGCAAGACTCTTCTTGGCTGAGTCTTGCCCTGATTCTCTCCATTCATAATCTGGCAGTGCCGCCATTCTGCTGGTTGCTACCAGAATCATGGGGCTACCACCCCCTTCTCGATTGCTGGCCACCAATCTTGCCAGTTTTCAACACCACCGCTAGGCATGAACTTCTCCATGCTCTATTCCGAAGTCATTCCCTTCAGGCAGAGCCATGAAGTTCTCCAATTTTACAGCCTGCCATTCCCTTGAGAACCTCAGAGCCACTGCCCCAGAGCTGGAGATGGGGACAGCAGCCCTCTTCTCCCAGGGTGACAGCATGCTCTCTAAGCAGTGCTGAGGGGGTGGTAGCCCTTTGTCTTCCTGACTTGCAGCACTGCTGTGAGACCTCCTCCCCATGGAGACAATCAGGCCCCGTATTCTCAGCTTTTAGTACCTGGAGCACAGCCCTTCTCTGGATGAGCTGGGTGGGGCGAAGGGAGTCCCATTTCTCTGCCATGCCTGCTCTGAGCGGGGCTTTCGCAACATAAGCCTGTGGGGAATGAAAGATCCTTGTGGTCTGCTCCTCCAGGGTGAGTCATAGCCCTAGACTAGAAGCTAAGGGAGCTCAGGGGAGCAGGAGAACCCCATCTTTCACCAGCACTCACGGTGAGTAGTTCCTCCATCACGTGGAGTGTGCCCGGGGGATGGGGTGATGGGAGCAAGTCCTAACTCCAAAGGTAAAAACTTTCTCTGTTTTTAATCAACATTTAGTATAATTTGAGTAAATACCTCTCCAATTGTTATATAGCCTTAGGGCAATTTCCAGAGATTTTTAAATGGTTGTTTTCTCTGTTTCTAGTTTTATAACTTCGACCAGTTAAATCGTGCTTTGCTGGGTAGAGCATTCACCCAGATCCTCATCCAAATATGTCCCCCTTCCAGAAGTCCTGTCTCCTGTCTGGCCCATTTTTGGACTTTGAGGCTCAGTTAATGGGTATCCAGGAAGCATACTGTCAGTTTTACATCAGTGTAAAATGAATGCCATTGCTCTTGTTAAGGAAAATAATTTTTCAAATGGTGAATTCATATTAGTTAAATGGATAATTCCCAAGGTACGGTATCCAGCTTGATGGTAGATAATATTAGCCTTAAGTGAGGTTTAGCATTCAATATGTTTCTTTTCTTATTCTCTCTTTCTTTCTTTATTTCACTAAATTAGAACTGCTAAATCAAAAAGAAAACAAGTGATCTGTGACTTTGCTAACTATTTTTCAGGCAAGGCAAGAGCTCAGACTTCCGGAGAGATCTGTCACTGAAGACGACTTTGGGAACTCTGCCGGGTGTAAAGCTGGCAGCTTTATGAGTGGTTCAGCTTGGGATAAAGCAGCTATGGTTTCCTAATCTGCTCCTTGATTACTTTCCCCTCTGGAAAGTAATTTTTCCCCCTTTCCATTGCTTCACTCGAAGGTGGTTTTAAAAATATAACCAGATAATATGAAGCTCACTAACTCCTCTGTTGAGTGAAGTATTTCGCATACTTTTTGGAGAGTCACCCTCTCGGCAATCGGTCCATCATATCTTGGCTTTCTTATAAGATCCTAAGAGCCTATCCTCGGCAGTAACATCTTGAAATATCACCTCTGAGGTGACAGGTTTAGGCTCTTTGGGAGTCTTGACATATTGTTAAGCTGTGACACTTGAATAAGCTTCATGAAATCGTAGAAATGGTTTTTAGTGGCCTTATATGTGTCGTGATGAGCTGGTTTTATCAAAACTTTAATTTCAAAGACTGATATGAGCATCTTCTCCTTTGAGAGTCAGGGAACTTCAGAGTGAAAAACTAGGCTTATATGCCAATCCAACTGCACCGTAGGCTGAAAATATATTTATTCCATAGGCTTAATTTGATTGCATCACAATTGTCCCTCTCACCGTAACCGTGGAATTAAGAGGAGGAGTCAGTTATTGACTGACAGCTGCTGTCTCTCTGTGAAATGCTCAACGGATGGCGGCCGAGACCCTTCCTTGCTGAGCCCTTAACTCATGCTTTGTCAGTATTAATGTCAAAATAGCTTTTTTCAGTCTTCTCTATGGCTTATAAAAAGATCCTTAACTTAAAAACAAAACAAAAACCAAAGAAAGGAAACCCCTTTCCTGTTCTAAATTGTAGCATCAGTGTTGAATAGGTTCAAGTATCTTTAAGCCTATCGATTCCATACACAGTTCACATATGCGAAGGGCTAACTCATCCAGCACAATACTGCAGCTCACTGCTCACTCTAACCACCCTGGGTCAGTGCACTCTGCACAGGTCCAGGGCAGGGTCTCCAACAACGCTACCCACTTCAGATGCCAGCTGCAAGTTCAGGAGTCCTCAGGACATTCGAGACTTCTGACCAACTGGCTACAAATTCAGGAGTCTCGAGGACCACCTCAGGTTTGATCATTTTCTGTATGACTCACAGGACTCAGGAAAGCTCAATACTTAACGATGACAGTTGTATTATAAGGGATCTAAATCAAGACCAGCCCAAATAAGCAGCGCACGGGGCAAGGACCAGGACAGTCCTGGACACAGTTTCCGTACCCTCTCCCTGTGAAATCAGGACGTGTCACATCGATCTGTTCATTCCAGGAAGCTCAACTGAGCTGCAGTGTTCAGTGTTTTTATAGGGATTTCACCACATAGGTGTGACTGATTAAATCCCTGGCCATGTGGTTGAGCTCGATGTCCCTCCCCTCCTCGGAAGCACATCTAATATGTGGCTCCAAGCCCCAACCTACTAATTACACACACACAGTAGGTCTTCTGTACATGGCCAGCTCCCTTCCTGAAACCATCGAGGGACCCACAATGGGGCTCACCATGAATAACAGAAACACTCCTATCACTGAGGGAAGGGTTCACAAATTCCATCTCAGGAGCCTGGGACAAAGACCAGACAGATGCTTTGTTATATAACATACATCTTCATCCAACTGTGGACTCTGTGCCAGCAGCACAGGTATGAGTCATTGCCCTTCTGCCTGGTATGCTGTTTATAGTATGCAATCTCCATGGCTCCATATGATAAAGGTTCTGCCAATCTCTTACCAAGCTATTTCTCCACATCTGAGATTACGATCATCTGGACCTGCGTCTACACGAGGAGTGTGACGCTGAGATCGCCCTGGACGGAGCTGGACTCTCTTTGCCTTCAGTCGTCGCTAGAGCTTACGTGTGTTTGCTGCTTCCCAGGCATCGTTCTCAGCTCTCTCCATGCATTTCGTCCTCACAACAAATCTGTAAGATGAGATGCTATTATTATCACCACTTTACACGTGAGGGAAGGGTGGCAGAGGAACATTTTTTCCAAAGTAACTTGCCCAAAGTCACAAAACGAGAAAGTGGCACAGCTGGGATTTCCACCCAAGATGTCTAGTTTGCAAAGCCTGTACCCTTCCCCGCTAGACTGTACCACTCACAGCGGCAAGAATGTCCGCTTCGCCCTGGGAAGTTCCGGAGAGACTCAGTCAGTTCATCATAAAACAATTTTACTTTATTTGAAAAATGATGCAAAAGCATCTGTGGTTAATGCCATAATATGACAAGGCTTCTTAAAAGAAAACACTTAGGACTCAGGTTAAACAAAAAGACAATCCAGTAAAATTCAGTTTTCAAATATTTGTCATTCCTTGGATGCTTGTGGGAAATCTTTCTTTATGGATTCCCCAGCCTAACACGGGCAGAGTCAGACTCCATATTTACACTCTTCTTTATTATGAAGTTCTTCTGAGTTGGAATATTCATGTTTTGATTTTCACCCCATGTTCACTCCTTAACGAGCCACTTTTGACTCATTGGTACATTTAAAGAGTCATTAGTAGTAACAAAAAAAAATGAAAGTTCAAGGAAATTAAGAAAAAGTTTAAATGAAATCAAAATTCATCGACCACTGCATTTTCATTCCCTTAAACTGTACAAAGCGGGGGTGGTAATTCAGGTGAAGTGCTGTGAGGCTTACAAGATACTAACATGTATTTAGTGCCTTCATGAGCAGAAGAGTGCTCCAGAGACAGACAGATCTAGTTTTATCATCGGCGGGGCAGGCACCAGCAGGCCTGTTGGAAGGTTCGATTCGTGTTCCTTCATTCCTGCTGTAATCATTTCTTACTCTGAAAATTTTTGTTTTTCCTCTTGCAGGTATGAATTGTTCCTTTTGATTTTGGCAACGACCAGGGTGGGAAATGTCGGACTATCTAGTCAGAGAAGGAAGAGTGAAGTTTTTTGCTAGAGATCTCATTCATGGAGAACGGGCAGGGATATAGCCCCTCGAGCAGAATTGCCAAGTAAGAAGAGAGTGTGATATTCCTTGTGCTTTATTTTTATTATCACAGCACTGATACTATGCGTTGTCCTTCTGCTCAGTGTTCTAAAATTTGTGTGTTTAGAAAGTGATGAAGTCTTCTTTATTCACTTATATACAGATTTAAAAAAAATTATTGAACTATAGTTGATTTACAATGTTGTGTTAGTTTCAGATGTACAGCACAGTATTCAGTTATACATATATACATATATATTCTTTTCCATTATAGGTTATTACAAGATATTGAATATAGGTCCCTGTGCTATGCAGTAGGTGTCTGTTATTTATCTATTTTATATATAGTAGTGTGTATCTGTTAATCTTAAATTCCTAATTTATCCCTCCCTGCCCTTTCCCCTTTGGTAACTGTAAGTTTGCTTTCTTTTTTTTTAAAAAAAAATTTATTTATTTATTACTGTATTATTTAATTATTTTATTTTGGCAGTGGTGGGGAGTAATTTGGTTTATTTATCTTTAGAGGAAGTCCTGGGGATTGAACCCAAGACCTCATACATGCTAAGCATGCGCTCCACCACTTGAGCTATATACCCTCCCCTCTGAATTTGCTTTCTATGTCACTTACATACAGATATTTTTCAAAGCTCTTCCATAATTATGAAAAAAGAGGTAGAAACCATATTTAAATTAATTTGATCACTTTTCTTTGTTACTTTAATTTCTCCCCAAACTCAATAAGCTGACTTCAAATGGACCTTAATGAAAGACATAGTTTTAAGTTAAATAATTCACACTCAGAATTTGTATGCCTGACCTTGATTCTAACTGACCTGGTTGCTGTCAGCTCTCTTGCAGAAATTCAGCCCTACGGACCCTGCTGGGCTTCTAGGAAACAAGCAACAGCAACTTCAGCTGTTGGAACTGTGTGAAGGAGCCCAGGATGAGGGCTTTTCACAGATTTTCCAGTTACATTTTAATTAAAAAAAAAAAAGCAACTCCTTCTTTGAACTACAAACATTTAGAGCCGGTTGTTTACTTATGTCTAAAATGAAAATCTTCCTTCCAAACCAAATTGAATTTGGTCTGGGTCCAGCTGGTTATGAGGTTGCTGTGTGATTACCTGAGTGATTTGCTTTAAGACATTTCGTGGGTGGAGCTGGGCTGTCTTCAGAGGAGAAGCTGGAATTTTCATCTGGCCCCGACAAGGCCTCCAGCTCTTGGCAGCACCTTGTCCTTGGCCCCTGACTTGCTTCTCTTCTTTCTAAGCCATTCCATTTCCAGGAGTGTGATTTCCTGCCACCTCCTAGGTGTTGACAGCTCTCTCTCCATCTCAGGAATCAAACCCCCACCTGCATTGATTCAGCCATCTTGGCTTCTCTCCTCAGATTGGAGACCCACCGCTTATGACCTGTGTTAATCTGGACAAATTCTTTAAGCCCTCTCAGCCTCGATTTCTTCACCTGTAAAATGGGAATGATACTATTTCTTATATAGCATAGTTAATGAAATGAGGGAGTGCATGTAAACTTAACACAGAGTCTGCTGCACATTAAGGGCTCATAGCATTCCTGATGATGATGAGTTACTGAGCAAAGCAAGGGGACTTTTTAAGTGTACGGCGATGTCTCCTGGCCAGTGTCATACGATGCCCAACAGGACAGATTCAGTGGATCCATCTCCATCATTTGGGGGCAAGAATACAAATTACGCCGACTCCCACTTTGTTCCCACTTTCAGCAATGTCCCTCACTGAGAGGTACCTCACCTGGGCGTCTGTGATACCTCAGCCTGCATGACCAAGTTCTGTCCAGACCCACCTCCCTCATGTCCTGCGGAGAGCCATTCCTCTGCCACCTCTTGGGCCAAAGGATGGGCTCTCCAGACGAGAGAAGAGGTTCCTGCAGCCTGGCAGTGGCCAGAGCTCTTGGGCTGGGAAGTCCACCCGGGGTGTGGGGGAGGAGAGGAGGGTGGCGTGGACTGGGTGGCTCAGAACTGTCCCCCATAGAGAGGCATGGCCGGAGGTTGGCCAGAGCAGGGCAGTCGAACAGGAGGGACTCTTGGGGGGCGGGGGATAGGCTGTCTGGAGGGACTCACGTTGTGTTGAAAGAACCGAGCTTTACAGAGGGCTGTCCCTCCACCCTCCATCTCTCCGGACAGCTCGAGGCCCTCGTGTCCCATACGGTTACAGGGAAGACGTGCCAACAGTGTGAGCAGGACCCTGACACCTCCCAATGGGATCCCTTGTGCTTTTAGCTTTTCTATTTGAGTTTACTCTTCATGAACTTTTAAAATACTCGCATCGTTGAATATAAAGCAAAACCAACAGTAAGTTGTGAGCCTGTTACGATTCCAGTCCTTCACTCATTCACACGGCAAACAAAACGCCAGCAGTCAGTGTTCGGCGTGGGCCCTGTGAAGAGCTCTGACGCTGAACTGGAAAATGGCAGCAAGCTCAGCATTTAGGAAAACATTCTAACTCCCGCACAATGATTTTAGTATTAATCTCTTTCTCTCTTTTTTCAATAGTTTTTAATTTTTTGTTCTTGTTTTCTTTTCCTTGGTAGGGAGGTAATTAGTTTTATTGATTGTTATTTTTTTGATAGAGGCACTGGGGATCGAACCCAGGACCTCATGCATGCCAAGCTGGCGCTTTACCTCTGAGCTGTATTCATCCCCACTTTTTCTTTCTTTATTTAGTTCCATAGATCCACCTATAGCTTAAGAAGCTTTGATGAATTTTTCTTGTGACATTTGAGGCTGCTGGCCTTTGTCTAATTCAACAGACTTTCAGCCTAAAGACAGATAGAGGGTTTGATTCAGGACAGAGCAGAGGCCAAGAAATAGCCCTGTACTTAAACTTAAGATGCCAGAGTCTCTGTGTCCATGTTCTTAATTTTAAAACAGAGAGTCTACTTTGGGACAACTATCTCGCTATGAAAAATTTATCATGCATTCTATAAACATGGTGTTAATAGCCTCCAAATCTCAAATTGGGACATATCATCTGGCTAATGAACTTTTTTGTCTGATATGCGAAGTTACTTAATCTTTATGAATTATACATGAAATCCATTTGGCTAGTCAGTAATAGAAATCTTTTTTTAGGGAAAATAGAATTTTATAGAATCCCAGCTGTGCCAGGAAAACCGGCAGAGACGGTTAATACAGATGACCCCCTTATGGTGGTCAGATTGCACACTTGTCTCTAAGAAAGTTTTGGTATATTTATTACTGTCTACAAAGAACTTATGCTTTGTTAATTCTCTTGTGATTTAGGACCTAGTCCACTCTGCCAGTTATTTTTTTAAAAAGCTTTTATCACTCAGTTTACACCAGTGAGTGAAGCTGCAAGTTGTTTTTTTTTCCTCCTTCAAAACTAATTTTCCCACCCTGGGACATTGCACTCAACCCTCTAGAGTATGAATATGTTTCAGAGTCATGGGACGATTTGCTGACCCAGGCATTCCAGATGTCATGTGTAAGGCAGGAGTGGAGAAAGAATCCAAAACGAAAAGCCAGATCTCTGAGTTTCCTGTGTTACTTGATAAAATATTAAGTGACCATCATCTGTCAAGTTCCAGTTTGTTTTTAGGTGATCGCGTGAACATAAATGCCTACCACCTGTCCAGAAGAGTGGGGGAGTGTGTGCTATGGAATATTTCCTATCAGGTCCCCTATTTGAGTCAGAGTTGGTTTGCAGTTGGAAGACAACAGGGCAGTTGGATCTGATTAAATATGAGAAATTTGGCAAAGCAGATTTGTAGTCAACCCAATCTACATCTTCCCAGTCACCTCACGCAGGGTAAAACCTGGGCCATAACTCCTTAAAAAAATTACCATCTCAAGAAATTTTAATTTTTTTGCTTTTAAAATGACTGTTAACTCATTTCCTTGGGCCATTTAATTTTCACTTCATTAAAGGAAAATACAGGATTTGACACCTTGGTTGACTTTGAGTTTCCACTCTACCCCCTTCCTAAATCCATGACAAAATGTTTACCAGACAATTTCAGCAGGACCAAAGTTTATCCAAAAACTTCTCTTACAAAGAGAGCCCAAGGCTTTGATTCCTTATTTGGTGGAGTGCTGGTAAATGGTAAATGTTGAGCAACACAGTAGTTGTCAGTTGCCGTAGTGTAATTACTGCCATCATGGCTGGCTTGGTCATAGGAGCTGGTTTCGGCACACCATGGTGTTTATCCCCCCAGCCACTAGCTCCCAAATTTTGGTGTGAATCACTATTGCTATTATTAAAAGTACAAGGGGTGGGGTTACAGCTCAGTGGTAGAGCACATGCTTAGCATACATGAGGTCCTGGGTTCAATCCCCAGATTTTTTGATCCACTGGGGGGGTAAAAAAAGTACAGCAGTTGATTCAGATCTCTGGGGCTGAGGCCAGAGCATCTGTATATTTAACAAGTTTCCTAGGTGATCCTGATACTGCAGCTTGAGCTCTGGTTTTATATTTATTCCTATACGTAATGCCAATCTTCTATGCGTAGGATTGCCATTCCTGATCAAGAACTCTAAATACATTTTCATACCCACGAAGCTCACTAAGATATTGTTAACATAGACCAAATTCACTGAGATGTAATGGAAATAGATTCCAATATTCAGGATGAATAATGACCATCCTATTCACTTTGGTATAATAGACTATATTCAGCTCATTACTTTTCATTATCTGGAATGTAAAATATGCTGTGGGAAGCCAAATTCCATATATTTTAGAAATTAGATGAAATCTTTATGGAGCACATAAATATGCTCACCCTGGAGTTGTGAAAAATATCTGCATCAAACCTTTTCTTTGTAACAATGATTTACATGACAGCTACTTTTGCTTATCGTCAATTTCCTTCCAACAGGATTATGCCAAGTGTGTTGTGAATGTAATGATTTGTTTATGGAAAAAAATTCAGATAAATATACCAGCTTCCTCTGAGAAATGTTTGGGTGATTTTTTCAAGAAGGCTTTCTGGGGTGGTTTTGTTCGTTTTCAGGGATGACCGCATTTCAGTGGAGATGATTTCACTGCTTTAGAGTAGATCTTTTCCCAAAGACTGCATTCACTCCACAAACAACTGCCAAGACACAATCTCTACTCTGAAGGAATTTACAGTCTAATTAGGGTTAAGAGTTCCTTCTATTAACAATTAGAGAAGAGTCTAGGGAGGTACTTGAAACCGCATGGCTGGTATCAATCGCTCCATGTATTTCCAGGTTGTCTCACGGGAGAGACAGACATGTAAATGATCAGTGTAGAGTGTGACAAATCCTGGGAGACAGTGACTAATGTTTCCCTGTTGAGTCAGGACAGCTTCACAAAGGAGGTGACACGTGAGCTGGGTCTTCAGGATAATTAGGAGCAAGGAAGGTGGGAGCAGAGAGGGCATCTCAGACTTCAGAGGAGTGAAATCCAGGCATTCGGCTCAAGATCAGATTTTCAAACTGTTCATTTGAGGAATAAGTACTCTCCTACCCTGGACACAGAGCTGTGCTTGGCACCTGGGGGAAGGAGAGTCCATAAGTGGCAAGGCCCTTATACTCGAGGTATTCATGTGCTGGTTGGATGCCTGAGACTTGCAAATTTCAGAGAGGTAGAAGGGAAATGACGTAAGCAGAGCCATCCAGTGCATTATAGATACTAAGTGGTGGTGATGGGTTATTGTGAAAAAACAGATGTGAGAAGCCATGTTGGATGGGAGAGAAGAAGATAATTAATGTGACCAGATTGGAGAACCCTGGTGAGCAGTGTGGAGGGTGGCAGGAGGGTGTTGTGGAAAGCATGTAATTCAGAGTCCTGATTTAACGCAGGGTGGTCAGGGATCTGGGGGAAAAGGAAAGAAAAACTGTACCTTTTCAAATCCTTGGTTTCCTTAATATCAAATGAGCCTGGTAAAACTTACCTCGCAGGCTTATCAGGATCAAGTGGGGCAATTTGTAAACTGCTATGTACTACAAATATGGTGGTTGCTCTCGGTGAATGGAATGCTCGAACAATGGTTGCTTTCCAAGAAGCCATGGCATGTGCCCAACCCTTTATTTCTATTATTATTACTTTTTAAACAAAATTTCACAGTTCCATAACATAGGCACTTTTATTAGCATTGTGATTTATATAATATGTAGGGTTATATTTGGGAGCGACTGCAGGTGAGATAGGAAGGAAGGGGGCTGGGCACAGCCAGTTAAAGAATGACACAACAATTAACACCAATGGTGGAAAATTCACCTCCCAGTAGGCTCTGAGGCCCAAAATGGTGGGAAATTTGGCTTCCAATAGACCTTGAGCTTCATCATACACTCATCGTAATATTCTAGCACAGTAAATGGCACTCCCACAGGTGCCATGACAGATCTGAGGCTGACCATAAAAGGTCCAAAGCGGTTGTTGGCCCAGTTCCTGGGACTCCCCACCCCTTCCCAAAAGTAGTTGGAATAATCCTCTGATTTGTTAGCGTATGAAGTTACCAAGCCCATAAACCTCATGGCCTCTCTCCCTTCTGAGAGAGATGGACCCAACTCTGTCTATGGAGTGTGTATCTACTCTTGCTTTAGACTAAGCACCCAGCCCCATGCCTCATGGCCTTTCTCTTGCCTCCTGAGACAGCCTGCACTCTGTCTATGGAGTATGCATCTCTCTGAATAAATCTACTTTTACTCAACTATGGCTGGCTCTTGAATTCTTTCCTGCATGAAGCCAAGGACCCAAATCCGGCAGGGCACGTCCCAGGAATTCAACTGAGACCTGGAACATGGCCATCCTCTCGCTGCACATTTTCCTGTATCACAAGAGTCTCCCATCTGTTTGCAACTGGCTTTGATTATTAATCCCCTCCCCTTCCCTCTCCCAGGTAATTTAAATTGTACATGGTAGGTTTTTTCATAGATTCGAACAGTTTTTAGGTTGTTACAAAGTTTGGAATATACATCGGGGAAAGAGGCTTTATTTACATTCTAGTATGGGATAGAAAGCCACCTGATTACAGATTGTTTATTTTTCAAAATAATCTCTATTAAATGAGAATTTTCTGATCTGTGCTTTGGGTTTGGCTGCCTTTTTATAGTTAAAAGGTTGAAAATAAAAATGATGTTCCTATTAGCTTAAAGCTTGATTTTGTTTTTATTTAAATGCCCAAACTGTACTTAACTAAATTATTTAGAATGCCATAAATTTGCAGTTTCATATATGTATATAATCATATTCATGTATATTTAGATACATATAATGCTTTCTAAATGAGTTTTGCTTTTTCTAGAAAAAAAGAACAGAAATGAATGGCATTCTTCAGGGTGAGGATATAAGTTGTGTGCCAAACTTAGATCTTCACACTGAGTCAGCCTCACAACCAAAACATTTCTAGCTAAAGAGCCAATATTTTTTTTTGAAAGCAAAATTTGGTTTCCAGTTTATTTTATTATATCTTAAATGATAAACTCAACAATTTTTATGATTTAAATTTTAAAATAACAATATTTAATAATTAATGGTTAAGGAGAGGGTACACCTCAGTGGTAGAATGCATGCTTAGCATGTGCATGAGATCCTGGGTTCAATCCCCAGTACTGCCATATAAATAAATAACCAAATAAAATCTAATTATTTCCTCCCTCCCAAAATAAATAATGGTAAACATTTTAGTGATTTCATTGTAAGTTCTCTTAAATGGGTCACATTCCCAAAGGAAAAAAAAGTGAAAGTAAGAATTTGCTTTATTGAAACTGAAAACTATTCACTGCTGATGTGATTAATGAACACTCTTTTAGGAAGCATTGTTTAGAAATGCTGTTAATCTTAAAGTATCCATGGTTGGCCTGATTTTCTCAACAAGTGAATCACTAGGGATTAAAATAACTGGGTGTGTTTTTTTTTTTTTACTATTTTTTTAATTGAAGTATAGTCAGTTTACAATGTTTTCTCCACTTCTCTTGTACAGCATAATGTTTCAGTCATACATAAACAAACATATGTTCCTTTTCATATTCTTTTTCACTATAGGTTACTTCAAGATATTGAATACAGTTCCCTGTGCTGTACAGTAGAAACTTGTTATTTACCTGTATTATATGGAGTAGTTAATATCTGCAAATCTTGAACTCCCAATTTATCCCTTCCTACCCCCTTTCCCTCGGTGACCAAAAGTTTGTTTTCTATGTCCATGAGTCTTTTTCTGTTTTGTAGAAAATTTCATTTGTGTCTTTTTTTAGATTCCACATATAAGTGATATTATATGGTATTTTCCTTTTTCCTTCTGGCTTACTTCACTTAGAATGAAAATCTCCAGGCCCAATCATGTTGCTGCAAATGGCATTATTTTATTCTTTTTTTTTTATAGCTGAGTAGTATTTCATTGTATAAATATACCACAACTTCTTTATCCATTCATCTGTCAATGGACACTTCCATGTCTTGGCTATTGCAAATAGTGCTGCTGTGTACATTGGAGTACATGTCTTTTCGAATTACAGTTTTTTTTTTTCTGGATATATGTGCAGGAGTGGGATTCTTGGATCATATGGTCAGTCTATTTTTAGTTTTTTAAAGAACTTCCATACTATCTTCCACAGTGGCTGCACCAAATTACATTCCCACCAACAGTGTAGGAGGGTTACTTTTTCTCCACAGCCTCTCCAGCATTTATCATTTGTGGACTTTTGAATGATGGCCATTCTGACTGGTGTGAGGTGAGACCTCACTGTAGTTTTGATTTGCATTTCTCTGATAATTAGTGATGTTGAGCATCTTTTCATGTGCCTATTGGCTATCTGTATGTCTTCTTTGGAGAAATGTCTATTTAGGTCTTCTGAATTTTAGCCCTATTATACTACAAGGATTTTACTGGCCCTTCTCCCATCCAGCCACTCAGCTATGCCCGTTAAAGTGACACAAATGCAATAAACACGAGTAAAAAATTCTTTCTTTTATGTGTCAGAGTGACATTTTTAAAAGGAAAGTACATCTTATGAAAACAGTTTGCCATAAATTTGTGCAAATGGAGTTTCCAAAGTAGTTTTGAGTTATTTTTCTCATTTGGAAAATGATACTCTTTCTCACACATAAAACTTCAGCTCCTCCCTTCCATCACAGTTCTTGAAGTTTTCACAATTTGCGAGAAAACACCAAAAGTGAGGCTGTTACCTTATTCCACAGTGCTTCTGCCTCAGAGAAGCCCTGGGGCCCTTGTGTCTATTTTGGATCTAACATCTGTTCAGCACATGGGCTGACCTTCACTTTTCCAATTTAGTTTCACTGTACTTCTTAATAGAACCACCCACTAAAATCTGCTCAATGACATAACACTGAATGCATCACCATCACGGATCCCTGGCAACACATCTGGAATCAAAAATGGATTTAAAAATCTAAGTGCAAATTATATTTCCACAACTAAGGAAAGAAAAAAAGATAGTCAATGGCTACAACTTTCCATTCCAAATTGCTCAAAATAACTTCTCCAATATGGCTAAAACCCTTCCTATTTTTGGGTACACTCTCCTTATTTGCTTGGAAGAGGACAACACCTTTCTTTTGCCCATTTTGTAGGTGTAACAAGAACACGGGGGCTCAGCTGATCAGGTAAATTCTAGAAAATACAAATGGAGGTATTGAGAAGTCCAGCCTCTTGGGTTGTTAGTGTTACCGACCTTGGTTCTTGGACCCTTTAATCAATGGAAATTGATAAGAGGCCAGATGAGAAATTCAGGCAAGACTTTCCTGGGACTCTCGCTGCAGCATGAGGGAGCGAGAACGAGTGACAGGTGCCCTCGCTCGCTTATTGAGGTGGGGGATGAACCCGTCCTTAAATAGGATAAGGTTTGGGGCAGGTCCATGAGTTGAACCAGAGGGCAGCTTAGGTGGTCTGCCCACCCCCTTGGTGGTGCTTGGTGGTATGCAGGGATCATGCACAGTCCCCTGTTTTGGCCTTTTTGTATTTTGTTATTTATAATTTACCCCAACGGCGCCTGCATGCTGTTATTTTATCATTTCTCTGTGTCCCATCGCTCAAGAAAACATCTGTGCAGGTGCAAGCTCTGCAGTAAAGGGTCCCAGGTCCCGGGTCCCAGCCTGTCTCATTAGGATGGACAAACTGTGTTTAAATGCTGCCAAAATAATTTGAAGAAAAGCAGCAAATTAATGTAAACCAGCATCCTTCAATGCTAAATCCCCCATTCTTTGGCTGAATCCGATTCTTGTTACTTTGGTGGTAGATTTAGTGAAATTATTTTATGTATATAAAATGGAGCATGTTAGGTTAGTGATGGCCACAATTTCTTTGTGATGCTTCCCATTGAGAGATACAGTCTGGCCTTAGAGACGTGCTTGAGGGTGGTGGAAGTGACACTCCGTGCCTCCCCAGCTTGGTCATAAGATGTCTTTCTGCTTCTGCTTTTGTCTCTGAAACACTGCCTCTGCAACCCTGAGCTGCCCTCTGATAAGTCCACCTACACCAGGACTGCCAGGCCAGAGAGGCCACATGTGGGTTCTCCACTTGACAGTCTGAGCTGAGTCCAGCCTTCTGAGCTACCCTACCAAGTCACACAGGGGCAAAGCTATCTGAAACCTCCAGACCAGCCATCCAGTCAATGCCATATAGAACAATGGAGTCACTCAGCTAAGCTCTGCCTGACTCTCTCATCCGCAAAATTATGATATAATAAAATGGTTGTTGTCTTAAGCCTAATACAAACTTGAACCTCCAGAAAGGTACATTCTTTGAGACAGCTGGATTCTTATCCTTTGGCTTCTCTACCTTGCCCTGTGGTTATTATAAATGGCACCTCTTTATAATTCTCACAATAACCTTGCACCCTGGGTATTATTACCTTTGCATTACAGATGAGAAAATAGGAACCAAGAGAATAAGTAACTTGATTAAATATGCAAATGCATGCTAGACGCAGGATTGAAACCCAAGCCTGGCCATTATCCTAGCGATTATCAGAGTGAGACTCTTAATTATCACTGATGTAATCACATAGCTAAGAATCAGAAGTTTTTCTGGACATTTCAGGCTCTCACTCCATGAGTCTCAATCAGGGGTAAGCAAACTTTTTCTTAAAGGACCAGGCAGTAAATATTTCATATTGCAGGTCATTTGGTCTCCATGGCAACTACTCCACTTGGCTATAACAGTATGGAAGCGCCATGGGAAATATGTGAGCAACTGACAGTGGCTGTGTTCCAAATGCATTTTATTTACAAAATCAGATGATGGGCTAGATTTGGCTCATGGGCCATAGATTACTGACCCCTGATCTACACATCTGAGATGTCTGTGTTTGAATCCTTTTTGAGTTTTTGGAAAAGAAGCTCAAATTTTAAATAAAATGTTGACAGCACTGTCTTTCAATCCAATTTTAAACCAAAGTTGAAGGTTTTATTAATCTTCCACTGTAAACATATTACCTAATCCAAACTCGTTCTGCTTACCACATGACAGGCCAGTACATCTGGAGATGAGGTATTGGGGCAAGGAATAACAACTTTATTTGGAAAGCCAGCAGACCGAGAAGATGGGGGACTAATGTCCCAGAGAACCATCTTCCCCAAGTCAGAATTCAGGCTCCTTTAATACTAAAAAGGGGAGGGGATGTGTTTGGTTGTTGCAAACTTCTTGGTGTCAGAATCCTTTGTTCTTGCAGCTGTCCACGTGGGTCAGGTCATGGTGTCCCTGTAAAACTCCAACAAGACAAATGTTATTTCCTATTCCTATTTTATCTTTATATGAATGGGAAAGTGTTATACCCTTAAAATTCAGAGCCTTGAGAATGGGCTTCCCTGTATATTTGAGGTTATAAGCAATCTTCTTTTACAAAAGATGCAGAACCAGCATGACTAAGCACAGAAAACAGAACACAGGGTTAGAGCAAAAGGAATAGATCTAATATGGAGTCAGATTTGTTCTTCCCAACTATAAATAGAATATGTGTAAGTCAATGGAATGTGTGAGTCAGTGTAGGAGATAGCAAAAAAAATGTACATCTGGAAACATTATTGTAGAGGGTTTTTTTTTCTACTAAGTTAAAAATCCTGGAAAAGGGTGGATTAGACATAAGCTACAATATGTGGAATTGTCTCCATGTTTGCATTACATATGAGAATATCTGTAGTCAATTGTTGTGTTCTTTAATCCTTTGGAGCTTCAAAGAGATGTTCCTGATAACGATTACAAAATATTTCATGAAGCATTTTGTGCAGCATTTATAGAACCCACTGCTCCTACGGCAGCCTGACAAGACCTCCTAGCCCTTTGGGCTGCATTGCTGGCTGTTTGACAGCTGCACATCCATGTGATGTGCTAGGTCAGGACAGAGTGTTTCCAGCTAATGGAAACCACATGAGCAATCATGGGTAACAGGGAACCATTGGTCATAGCTGAAAACTGCACTTGAACAAGAAAAGTTGGGTCTTTATCAAGGAGTTATTGAAGTCTTGAAAGTCAGAGAGGGTCAAGATTTTAATTTCTGTGGGACTTCTCTACAATAACGTATCAGTGTTGGTTGAGCCACTCCAAGTCAATTTAATCTGTGCTTCATATTCATTTTTTTTTATCTTTGTTATCTTAGACCCATTAGTCTATTAAGTTTTAAGTGTCTTGAGTGCAGGAAATAAGGGATTTTTTTTGCCTTCTTTCCATTGTCATTACTGCTTGAGGTAAAACTGTGTTCAGCTCATTGTTGACTAAATGTATCATAAACTATTCCCAAACTTATTGGTCCAGAAATTGCAATATCTTGCTTGACATTTTTTCCTCAAGTTTTTAATATCACATATATATATACATATATGTATATGAAGACTTCTTATATCCAGTCTTCAGCTCTCCAAGGACGCTATGAACAGCATATGCAATATTATTATCACTAGCTCCTATTGACATAATAACATTTCTTTTCCAATTTGGTTTTGTAAATTTTCTGCCCACAAAATTTCCAATCATGTTGAATGTATTTATTCATTTAGAAGAGGTGATATATACACATGGTGCACAATATTAAAATGTATGGAATAATATACAGTAGTGAGTTGTTTTCTTCCCATTTTGTCCCACAGTCCTTAGTTTCTCATCACTTTACCCAGTTTTTTGAGCATCCTTCTGTAGAGCCATACCATTTATTTCATCACCCCCTTTAATTTACAGACACAGAAATATACTGTACATACTTTCTGTATCTTGCTTTTTTTTACTCATTACTGTATTCTAGAAATCATCCCATTTTAGTACATATAGAGATGACTTTAAAAAATATCTGCCAGTATTTTAATTGTGTGGGTGGACTGGCGTTGCCTTAACAAATGTTTAATAATGTACATTTATGTTGTTTTTAAGCATTTTGCTCTTGCAAGCAGCTGCTGTAATAAATATCCTTGCTACATATGTCTTTGTGCACATGTGAGAGACTATGTATAGGATAACTTCTGAGCAATAGAACTGCTGAGTCAAAGCAATGCAAAGCATTTCGCTTTTATTGCATGTTTTCAAATTGACCTCCAGAAAGCTGTAACAATATACACCCAGAGCAGCAGTGCATTCATTCTGTTTCACATTTCCTCCACATGTAATGTCTCATCAAAATTTGATTTTTGTTAATTGTGAAAAATGTTCTCTTCTTAGAGTTTTAAGAAGTTGCAGTTTTCTTATTTTGCTGAAGACTAGTCAAGACTTTTGTCCAATTTTCTATGTCATTACTGAATTTTTTCTTCCTAATTTACTGTTCTTTGGATATTAAGGAAATTAGACTTTCGTTAGACATACATTAAAAGTTTTTTTCCTTTCCTTTTTAATATAATCAAAGTTGTCAATCTTTGGGGGCTTGGGAACTGTTATATAATATTATTAATATGGTGTAAAAATTCACCCATGTTTTCTTCTAGTATTTCATAATTTCTTCTTCTTCTTTCTTTTTTTTTTAAGACTTTAATGCTAGATCCACCTGAGTAAAAAATTGACTTCTTTTTTCTAGAATGCCATCAAGAAGTTTAATTGGATATTTAGAGTTCCCCTCTCTTCACCAAACACTGATTAAAAAAAGACCACAAAATACAAATATGACAGGACCTTTGAAGCTGATGAAATATGAATCATTGATAACTTGCTTGAGATGGTTAAAATTGTATGTGTCAAATTGGCTGGGCCACAGTGCCCAAATATTTGGTCAAACATTCTGGATGTTTCTGTGAGGCTGTTTTTGGATGAAATTTACATTTTAATCTGTGGACTTATATAGTAAAGCAGATTGCCCTATGTAATGTGGATGGGCTTCAGCCGATTAGCTGAAGGCTGAATAGAACAAAAAACTGATATTCATGCCTCACCCCTATCCCCACCCAAAGCCACAAGGAATTTTGCCAACTGACGTCCTTCAGATCTGAACTGCAACTGTAATTGGTTCTTCCCTGGATCTCCAGCCTGTTGGCGCACCCTGCAGATTTGGGACTTGCTGGCCTTCATAATCATATGAACCAATTTTAAAAAATTCACGTATAACTTGCAGTCAGCCCTGTGTATACACAGTTCCTGCATATCTATGGTACTCTGGGTTCCACACCCACAGATTCAACCAAACAACAGTGGTGTAATACTGCAGTACTTACTGTTGAAAAAAATCTGCATGCAAGTGGACATGCACAGTTCAATCCGTGTTGTTGGAGGGATATGTGTGTGTGTGTGTGTGTGTGTATGTGTGATATACACATATATCATAGCTCTTAACATATAAAGGGCTTCAATAATATTACTTCCCCCTAAAAGTTCCTATTTTACCTTTTAAGACACAGCTCAGATTTGACTTTTATATTGTATGCATCCGTCCATCAAGCTTGCTAGAAATAGTTATAAGCTCAGATTACAGCTAGGCTTAGAATTAATGGAGAATTTTTACAAAGATATACAGGACTGTGGCTAGAAGCCAATGTCACTCAAGTTTTCATTTCTTCCCTGTTTGGGACATATATAGGCGCTTCACAGTGAGCTAGAAAAATAGCTTTACATTTTTGGGGACAATAACCAGAGCTTTAAGAAAATGCTTTATCTTGGTTCACCTAAAAGAGAAGCTTTAGTGGCAGTGGCTTAGTGTCACTCTATGTAGGTATGAAACAACTATATTGTGGAGGTTTCAGGGGAGGCTGTGGTAGGCATAATAATGGCCCTCCACAGATGTCCAAGCCCCTGTCCTCGGAAACTTCAAACACATTAGCCCACATGGCAAAAGGGACTTTGCAGATGAGATGAATTTTACAGATCTTAAAATAGGTTATCCTAGATTACCAGGTGGGCCCAATATAATCACATGAGCTCTTAAAAGTGGAAGGGGGAGGCAGAAGTGGCAGTCAGAGATGCACCAGAGTCAGAGGAAGTGGAAAAGATGTGGAAACAGGGGAAGGACTTGACCTATGTTTGCTGGCTTTGGTGATGGAGGAAGGGGACCATGAACTTGGGAACGCAGGCAACCCTACTCCCTGGGACAGCCAATAAGGAAACAGAGACCTGGAATGCAGTCGTGTGGACGTCTTAATTTCAGTGCTGTGAGACCCAAGCAGAAGGCCAGCTGAACCCCACTGCTCTGGGACTTCTGCCTACAGAAACTGAGATAATAAATGGCTGTTGTTTTAAGCTGTGGTAATTTATTATGGCAGCAAGAGAAGATGAGTACAGAGAACAGAGGCTCAGAGGTAGGTCATTTGCCTGGTACCCAACCCACATACGGATGCTTTAGCTCACGCACGGGTACCTGGTGCAGTCAGTTGTTGATGGCCTATCATGGTTTATTTTGCCTCAGAGTAGGGGTTGGGAATCAAAGTAGGGGTCAGAAATCAAAGCAGCTTTTTCCTACCCCCCCCAAAATAGTGGGTTGGGGCCACGTTGTTGAAAAGGCAGCTATACAAATGCAGGCCTGTGGTACTTCACTAACAGTGGCTCCTTGGCCCAGCAGCCAGGAAGCCTTCTCTCGTCCTTCTAGACACGATTTTCTCTCTGTTGGGCAGCCGGTTAACCTTTTAGTAAATACATATTGAGAAATGACAGGCATTGTCATCTTGGCACTTGTACATGTCCTGTTGTATCTGTACATGTTTATTTTCACACTGTTTCCAACTCCAGCTCCCAACACATGGCTGGCACATGGTGGGCCTTTAGAATTGGCTATGAACAAATGGTTTCCTATAATCAGTTCATCCTACTTAATAACTCGGAGTGAATGTAATTATTTTGACTCAAAGTAAAATAATCTCATGTTCTTTTTCCCTGAAGTGTGGTACAACAGAAGACTTCTTACATCCTGAGCTGCACTGTGACCTCTTGTCCTAGAATACAGCGGCTAATTACAGGCATCTTGGCAAAAGAAGGACATTCTTAGATTATTAGACTTGTATAAATCACCATTTTAAACATCCTTTGGTTTTCATTTGTCTCATCTTTTTAATGATTGTAACTTGAGCCCTTTAATCCTGTTTGGGAAGTTCAATATGCAATATACAGAGAAGCCTGTCCCTTTCTTGGTTTACTAATATTATAGGCCTAGGAATGAAATTTAAAACTCTTGTGTTTGTATTCCAGCTGTTCTGTTCTGGCAACATATTTCTTTTTTAATTATACATTCCTGGAGGAAACAGCCAGCCACAGTTGCTGTCTCGCACGGCCTGCACGTGCGGCTGTTTTCAGTCTAACAGCGTGGTCTCTTCTGGACGATGCCCTGTCATCTTGACCTGATTCAGTCAGGCTTGTGAGTGAAAAGCAAACCACTTGAAAAGGCACTGCTTGCTCTTTAGTTGTAGTGTTATTTTACATTATCAGCTTGAAATATTTGATAATTTCTGCAGTGGAGCACTTCAGTATTCCCTTGACTTTCTCATTCGGACCACATTCGTTAGCCCCAGAGACCCTGAACGAGTTGTCACACTCCTCTTGGAAGTTAGAAGTGTGGAAATAAATAAAGGCCAACCTAATGAGAAAAGCTGAGGGCATTTATTCAGAGCTTGCTACAGCACAGGAGTCAACCGCCATCACTTGCTTTTGACAGAGGCTCAAAGGCAGGCAGAGGAATGGGAAAGCTCTATAGTGGAGTAAAAGCAAGGCTCTCGTCCATCCTGAGTGGAGGCCGCCGGCGTGGGGAAGCTGTAGGCAGGCTGACAGGAGCACGCATCCTCTGTGATTGGTTAAGGGCCTGTCTGAGCTTTCTCTGTTGGTTCTAAGTTGGAAGTGGGGACAAAAGTTAAAAAACTGTCAAGTGCTAATTAGGTCCTGGCCTTTCGGGGCTGAATGCCGTGGAGGTAATTGCTTAGCTTCCTGGGTTGTTACTAGGGATGGCAATCTGGCCCCCTGGAAGTCTTTCCTCTAGCAGGCTGGCCTCCTGGGCTGTTCATGTAGATAAGGGGGATGGCTTGTTTTGGGAGAGTGGTGGCTCAGTTCTGTTTCCACATATGGCCCAGCCATTGTCCATCTGCATGTTCAGTTTCTCAAAAGTAACTCTGTGCTTTTGCAAATATGCTCCTGGCACTGCATTCTACACTAAGCACGGGCCCAAAGCTCACCTCCGAAGAATATTCCTTTGCTACAGTTTTGGACATAGGGCTTAAGAAAAGAGGTGAAGCTTGAGAGACACAGTAAACACAAATTGTACATATCACCCCTGATCCAGAGAGTTCCTTTATAGGAGAGAGATTTAAAGTTTTCAATTTTCAGGTAATTTTCTTGCTGAGACATTCAGCTGGGCAGCTGAAGCAGCTCAAGACAATTTCTCTTAAGGATCTCATTTTGAGAAAAACTGCTCTGAAAGGTGGGAAAAACAAAAAAGGAAAATTTTGCAAAGGAGTGAACACACCTATGCTCTCGAGTCTTTTGCTTACGTGCCAGTAGTGCGCAATGGAGAAGGAGGTCATACAGAGTTCAAGTGCACTGGCCGTGAAGCCCTTCCACCACCCCTACCCTTTCCATTGCTTGAGGTCGGGTCGGCAACTTTCTGTGCATTTCCCTGAGGGGAGTGGGCAGGCCTTTGTAAAACTTGATCTTCCCTAGTGTGTCAACAACTGGTCTCTGATGATGCTACTCCAGATCCTCAAACCATCATCATTCATCAAGGAAGCTGCCTCGTTACAGTCCTTCACTTTGGAATTTCTGTTGCCTTTGGAGTTCCCCATTGCTTTGTGAAGACTTTTGTTTCTAAAATTTCTGAAGAGATACCACATTTCGGGGGGTGTTATGAAATTACTGAGGTGGGGGGTGAGATATACTTGGTATTCCAAGTCTCTCTGACCAGGGCCACTCTCTCTTTGATATGCAACACTTTTATGTTAATAGCTACATAGACTTTCTGAAAGTTCCGCTGCACTGCCACCTCGTTTTGAACTTGCTCTTAACTTTGATCTAAAGGATTTAAAAACATTTTTTACACATACTACTGGTAAGCCTGGTCTCATCAGTTATATATTTGGATTCAAGTTCCTGACCTTACATTTCTCCACCCTAAATATAAAGTGTGGCCTAAGGGGTCCCTTTGGACCGTATTCTGTCAGTCAACCCACAGTTCCACCTCTCTCAGCTTCATGTCACCACCATGTTTATAAGCATCCCATTGCTTAAACTCGTGAGGCAGATGAGGCCAAAGAAATCAATCAGAATGTTTTGCAACCACTGAAAAAATCAGTTTTGAATACACTCAGTTGTAAACTTACCCAACCCGAATTTCCCCGGCATGTCCACTGGGTGTTATGTCCAATGGCTTGTTGAATTCCAGAGTCACCATATCTATCACTTCCTGTTGTGCTGGTCTAGTAACCCTTTCAGAAAAAGAAAATATAAATAATTTCATATGACATTTTAAATGAACACATCCTGGCTTGGTAATCACCGTTTCTTCTTCTGAAGATTGCCTCACCAACCATTCTTTCTAAGACTATTAATTTTATAATTTTTCTCAAGATTGTTGTTAAGAGGAAAACAACTTACTTTCTTCTTTTGGAAAATTAAAACCATATGGGGTCATGTGTTTTTGCATTTCTTCTCCCCAGAGTTCTTCGAACAACACTGACAAGGTTTCATGCATGTTTTTTAAAGTAATCTCAGTATTTGGAGACACAGTTTGCCCAGACCAGACTATTTTTTGCTCATCTAAGGCTTCAATTCCTATTTTTCACTTTTTTCTCATAATTTTTCCTCCTATAGCACACAGGTTAAATCAAAGTAAATTTTGAAGAGCATTATCAACTGCAAATGCATAAGGGATAATAAGGAAGTAAATTCACTGATGGTAAGGTATTATTCTGAACCCCTCAAAAACAGTAATTATAGTAAATTTAAATTGATAACTCTTCCTATTAAAGGACAAAGATTAAAAACAGAACAGGAGATATGGCAATGGCTATATATTGCTTGTGTTTCCATGACTGTCATTAATTTAGTTTGGGAAGCATTTTTTCTCTTCTTAACTTTTTAATGGCTTTCTAGCAAATACTCTTTAAAACATTATCTTGACATTAACATAATCCCAAATTAAGTAGACGGAAAGAACACCTTATAGGACTGAATATAAAGCAACCCAGAATATAAAGCAATTTTCCCAAGGATAACTTTTTGACCCACTCGAATACATACATTTTTAGAGACATAGATGATATTATCAAATTTCAATTTACAGTTTTAGAGCATTAGTTTAGTTAGACACATACTAATTGCATATTAAATAATGTTTAATATGTATTATGAACACAGAGAGGATTGTATAAAATACATCATAACTTTTTATATTTATCTGTCATTGCTAGAGCAGTTTTGCAGTCATCAGACACATTTTTCTGGAGTATATAATTTTCACAGTCACGTAATTTTTGGTGATACAGAATCCATATATGATGGTATTACTGAAAATTCCCAGTTGGATGCACCTGTTTGTATTAATATTTATGCACTTATACAGCAAATATTTGTCAAGCATGTACTGTGAGCTGGGAGCAGATCTAAGCCTTGGATATGCTGGAGATGCTGTAGTAAGTGACCTGGTGGCACTTAAGTTCTGATAGAGTTCATATCCTGCTGAGGGAAGACATATGACAAATATCTATTAAGTGCTTTCTGGGAAGTGCCATGAAGACAAATAAAACAGAAGAGGATGGAGACTGATGATGGGGAAGATGTCAGGGAAGACTTCTCTGAGAATAGTATTAATCATTTATTTTATCTTCTGCATTCTGAAGCTTTGACATCTGGGGTTTTCCCAATCTTGTAGGCACTACCTCTCCCAGGTTAGCCAATTTCTAGAGAGAGTAAACAGCTCTCCCATTACTCTGTATTTCAAATTTATATCAACCAATCCAAAACCCACACCCCAACTGCCTCCTTTATTGGGCTCTCACACGCTGGACCACCCTCCACCTGCCCTAATCATCCCAGGACGGGAACCAGACAGCTAGCTACAGCCCCTACATTGCACCGTTTGCTGAAATTATTCAAACTAGCCACTCCTAAGCCTGCTTTTCCTGTCTTTTCCATGGAAACCACAATACAGGCGCTTGCCTGCAGGACCCTCCCCACCTCCAGTGTGGTATGATGTGTCCCCTCTTCTCGGCAAATTTGAGAAGCAGACTAGCCTTTCAGTGGCAGTTGTCCCCTGATCTGTTAGCCTTATCGTACCTCAAATTGTCTATAAACATGCTATATTTCAAAACAGCGGGTGTGACACCTGAGGAGACACCTGGATGAAGTAAGGAGTGAGAGGTAAGATTATCTGGAAAAAGAACATTCCATTTAGAGAGAATGCATGTGCTCCTGGCCTTCTTTGAGGAGCAGCAAATTGGCTGTGTGGCCAGAGCTGGTTGAAGAAAAGGGAGAAAGCCAGGAGATAAATGAGAAAGAGGGTAGCAGTATGTGCAGTGAACTGAAGTGAGGGCAGCGCAATGGGCTGAATGTCCGTGTCTCCCCCATCAATTCACGTACTGAAGCCCTAACCCCAAAGTGAGGGTATTTGAAAGTGGGGCTTCTGGGAGGTCAGTAAGTCGTGAGTGGAGCCCTTAGGATGGGATTGGTGCTCTCATAAGAAGAGGAAAGAGAGGTAGTCTCTATTACGTGAGAACATAGTGAGAAGGTGTCAAAACATACACCAGAAAGAGGGGCCTCACCAAGAACCGAATCTGCCAACACCTTATCCTGGACTTCCCAGCCTCTGGGACTGTGGGAAATACATTTGTGTTGTAAGCCACCTGGCCTGTGGTATTTCTGTTACAGCAGCACAAACCGACTAAGATAGATGGGCACGTGGGGTTCACTGGAGACTGCCAGTAACTGCGCTGCCATGGGAAGAGGCGGAGAGAAAGTCCAGGTACTAGATTATTCCTCTAGACTTGAGTAAACTATCGTCAAAGTCAGAGACTGGAGCAGGCAGGTAGTTCAAATCTCCCCTGAGGTAGCTCTCAGGACAAAAGGGACCAATAAGTGAGTCCTGTGGATGACAGAAGAGAAATTATGGCTCCTTATCATGGTCTCTGACTGTAATGGATGTTTGTGTTGAATTATTTAAGAAAAATAAAAGCACTATGTTCCCTTAATCCAGAGCCCTTGCAAATGACCTGCTGGCTTATCCTCACGCCTCAGATCTTATTTTGCATTTTGACTGCCTGAAGCTCATAGTTTCCTCCAAGTAGGGAAGAATTCAGGCCAGAGGCACTCCTGATGGAGTCAGGTCAGAACAGTGCAATCTTTAGCCAAGATTTATGCATGTATGTCTAAATGCAATCTTTATTATGCATGTGGTGGGCAAAATTAGTATGCATGCAGTGGTTACAAATTAATTAGAAAGTCTTTCTTGCATATCTTATCGCTGCTCTAGGCCTGAGGGAGGCTCAAAAGTATAAAATCGTGTTCCCCTCAAAGGGTAGCCATCAGATAAAACAACTGGTAGATAATAAGGAGCAAAATTTTGTGGTATTGATTACAACATTTCTCTAAATTCAGAGAAGAGGGGATAAGAAGGATTGGCATAATGAATGAAAGCTTGATTTTTACTTTGATTTGACCCTGAAGAGAGTGTGACATTTACAAGAAAGGATGGTGGAGGAAATTAGAAGAAGAGCAAAAAACTACGAAAGCAGAAGAGGACATGGAGTGTTTCTGCACAAGAGTTCAACCTGATTAGAAAGAAAAAAATATGAAAATATGTATAGAATTGTTTGGGTTCTCAAATACAAGGTGAACAAAAATTGAGTGGTAACTGGAGAAAGTAGAGTCTCCAAAACTTTTTTTTAATAAATAAAATTTAGAAAAGAAAAAATGGAGTCTCATTGGTCATTTTTTTAAAACAAAGAAGTGACATGACGTGAGTAATACTTGAGGAGGGTTTTTCTGTCAGAATTAAGCTGAGTGGTTCAAAGATAAAGCAACAGATCAAGAACAACAGGTGTAAAGCAGATTAACTTCCTGGGGCTTCTGTAACAAAGGCCCACACATGGGGTGTTGTTAAACACCACTTGTTAATTGTCTCACAGCGCTGTAAGCTGCAAGTCCAAAGTCAAGGTGTTGGCGGAGTTGCTTCCCTCTGCAGCCTCGGAGGGAGAATCTGATCAAGGACTCTCTCCAAGCTCAGACAGTTATCGGCAATCCTGGGCATTTGTGGGCTTGCAGACACATCTCTCCAGTCTCTGCCTCCATGGACGCACGGTATTCTCTTCCTGTCTGTGTCTGTATCCAAATTTCCCTCTTCTTATAAGGTCACCAGTCACTGGGGCTTAGAGCCCACCCTGACCTACTAGGATCTCATTTTAACTTGATCACATCTGTAACGATCCTATTTCCAAATAAGGTCACATTCAAGGTACCGGGGGTTAGGACTTGGACATATGTATTTGGGGGACACAACTAAATCCACGGCATGAGTACCTGGGACTACCAAGCAGGTGCTATGGACTGAGTTCTGTCCCCCTCGTTTTCACATATTGTAGCCCTAACCCCCAAGATAATGGTATTTGGAAACAGGGAGTTTAGGCAATAATTAGGTTTGGGTGAGGTCATGAGAGTGGGGCCATCGTGATGGGATTAGCACCCTTATAAGAAGAGATACCAGAGAACTTGTTCTCTTTGTCTCTCTCTCTCTGCCATGGGAGGACACAGCAAGAAGGCAGCCATCTGCAAGTCAGAAAGGGAGCCCTCATCAGGGCTCCTTGACCTTGGACTTCCCAGCCTCCAGGACTACAAGAAATAAATTCCTATTTAAGCCACCCAGTCTATGGTATTTTGTTCTGGCAGCCTGAGCTCATAAACACAGCCGATGATTTATTTATTCAGAATTACCAGTGCCCCCTCAAGTGCTAGGAATTGGATGGCATGGACCAGGATGCTGAAGTTCATTCATTAATGCATTTGGGCATCTGTGTATATGTATGAATATCTATCCCCTACTTTATTTCCAGAAGGATTTAGACATCTATTTTGATTGTAATAAGAGAAGTGGAAAAGCAAGTAGAATGTGATAATTTACTATGTGATAATAATTATAATGTGGAAATAAGAATTACAAAACAATACCAGCAACTCCAAGGCTTCTACATTTGAAAAAATGTAGAAGAAATAGGTGATTTCCTGACAAAATATAAAATACCCAAATTAAATTAAGACATAAAAAATCATGATTAGATAAATTACCATAGAAGAGATTGAAGTGGTGATTAAAGAACTTTCATTAAAAAGGTTTCAGAACCCGCTGGCCTCACAGTTGAATTTTATCTAACTATTAAAAAAAACCCAGATGATTCTATCATTTATTAAACTATTTTCAACCCCAGAAAAACATAGAAAACTCAATGGTTCCTTTCATAAATCCAGCTTAAGTTTAATATCCAAATTTTATAGCAATAGTACATAAAAGAAAGCTATAAACAATCATCTGCACTAAATATAGGTGAAAAATTATAACTAAAATATTGGCAAATAAAATCCAACAGTGTAGCAAGGAGATTAATACACTATGACTAAGTAGAGCATATTCTAAGAATGCAAGGCTTATTTTTATTATCAGGAAACCTGTCAACCCAATTCAATCCATTAAAACAAAAAGAAAAGGCATATAAATAGATTAATAGATGCTAAAAATTTGTTTAATAGAACAGAGCAAGTATTCTTAATTTAAAAAAAAAAAACAACCCTCTAAGTTATATGGGGATGGGTAAACATTATTTGGGAAGGACAAACTATAAATACTGCTCTGAATGGCCAAACACTAACTCAGGAGCCAGTCAGGACTGCCTGATATTATTACTGCTGTAAAGCAACAATATTTTAGAGAGGAGTCTTGACAGACTTCTGAAATGGCCGCCAAGGATCCCTGCCTCCTGGAATTCACATCCGTTAATTTAATTTCTCTAATTTCTTCACCCACAAGAAACTTCAGTTTAGGCTGCACAGTATTTTGGCATTTGACTTTTAATTGTAGCTTACGGTGACTTTGTCCCCAGGCAAGTAGAAGTGTCTGTCCCACTCTCTGGGTCTTAAACAAGGGCTCTGAGCCCCAGCAAAGGCATGGAGGCGTAAGTCTTCAGGCGAACTGAGCCACGGACCTCACGGAGGCTGTATGCGTAAGGCCAAGTTCAACCTCTTGTTGGGAGACTTTCTCCAATTTGTTCCCTTTACAGGTTGTGGATTCTGCAAATCTGGCATTGACTGGCATGTGGACAAATCTGACACCAAGGGTATATTCATTTCCCTCTATCTCAGGTACCCTTGAGTCCCTGCTCTGGACTTCCACCATCCCAAGTCGTAAGCCCCCAAAACATCATTGTTTCCTGCTCTAGGGACTGTGGTTTGGCATGTTTTCTAAGTTTGGTGGCTGTGAGATCCTACAAGATTGTATTTCCTATTTATTCTTTGGACTCTATAAAAAAGTGAAGGAGATGCAACTTTCGATGTTATCATTTCTGAGGTTCTGAAGAAACTAACAGTTGCTGAATAAGCCCCAACTCTACTGAGATGCGGAGAATTTTATGTGCTGGACTGAGTGCAGTAAGACATCAGAGGGGACAGTCCTTGGTTTAATTTAACAAGAACTTTGGACTTTAAACTTCTGAGTCCATAGGGCAAGATAATTTAATTTTTGACTTTATAAAGTCTTTGGACTTCAAACTGCAATGAGATTTAACAAATTCTTCTTGGAAATTTAACATTGAAAGAGGGATTTAGATTAAAATCTGGAGTTACCCACTTTGTTACGTGACTCCTCTTTTATAACATATATTTAACTTACTAAATGTTCAGTTCAACACCAGTTCCAATTTGATGTTAATTTTTTAAATGAAAGTCCTTAATGCGGATTAAAAGTTAGTGCTTTACAGTTTGTAGAACACTTTCATATATTATCTGACTTTCCCCATATTATGGGTGACTCTGAGTTTATATGAACCACACACATTTACAAAGCTAATTAGCAGTAATCACCCAAGCCTAAATCTTCTAGTTCTAAGTTCAAGGATCTTTCTGCTAATAAAATGCGGTTGCTTTGTAAAAATTCTTTAACCCTGTTGTTTGATGAGGAGTCAGAAAAAATAGTGAGCTCTAAGTAGACAATATGTTTAATTGCATTTGTGCCTAAACAGTGAAATAAAGCATTTAAAAATGTAGGAACTGTAATAGACCTAAAACAGTGTGGAATCTTTATTTTAATTTTTTAAACTTTTGACCTTTTTCACCCATTCCTTCCCACCACCTCAGTGCCCCCATCCAACTCTGGCAATCATCAATCTGTTCTCTGTATCTATGAGCTTGGTTTTATATATATATATATATATAAAATATATAATATTTATTATATATTTCTCATGTAAGAGATTATATAATTATTATATTTAATGTATTTATTATATATTTCACATTGTTATATATATATTTCACACAAGAGAGATTATACTTTGTCTTTCTCTTTCTGACTTGTTTCACTTAGGACAATGCCCCCAAGTTCCATCTATGTTCTGCAAATGGCAAGATTTCATTTTTTTTTTATGGTTAAATAATATTCTATCAGGGGAAAAAAGTTTCTATCACAGTTTATCCATTGATGGACTCTTAGGTTGTTTCTCTATCTTGGCTATTGTAAATAATGCTACAATGAACATGAGGGTGCATGTATCTTTTTAAGCCAGTGTTTTCATTTTCTTAGAATGGATACACAGGAGCGGGATTGCTGGATCATATGGTAGTTCTATTTTCAGTTTTCTGAGGAACCTCCATACCATTTCCCATAGTGGCTGCACCAATTTACATTCCCACCAACAGTGCACAAGGGCTCCCTTTTCTGCACATCCACACGGACACTTGTTGGCAGTGTGGGATTTTACTGCTGGACTATTCAGCCTCACTTTGGCTGTTCTAAGGCAAATGAGCATCATTTTCTCAACAGTATCGTCAAGTCAGCAAGTGCTGCCTCATTTCTAAATGAGAAAATACTCTGGTCTCTCCTAAACCGTTTTTCTCTTCCTCTCCAAAATCAGAGGGGAAACTGTAGCTCCCAGAAACCTGCATCTTAAACCCAGAAGATAATTTCTCCTAAGGTGCCAGTGAGAGAGGGCCCCAAATCCTTTGTCAGCTCATATTTACACATTTTAAACTAGAGCTTTTTGGTCAGCCAGAGTTGATGTAAAGGTACAGAATTCTGCCCAACAAAATTTGGTGGACAGAATCTGTCTTCCCGGGCAGGGCTGTTCACAGTTTTCATATCATAGTATGGAGGCAACTTTAATATGTTTCCCTGTAGGACCAAGCCTGATCCCAGGAAATGGATCAAATAAAACAAAATAAGAATAATTTACGCTACCTCGAAGACCTCAAATAAATGACAATTTAATATTAGCACTTTATAGGTGAAATTGCACTGTCTTGTGACACTTAGAGCCCTTATCCTCCTCAGCCGTAAATTTGGAGGGTGATAAAAGTCATCTGTCCTCTGTTTCGCTAGACTTTTATTTTTAAACCTTGGATCACCCAAAGGTGAATAAAGAAATCTCTGGGTTTGCAACTGATCTCTTTATTTGAAATGACAAATTCATCCGTTTCCATAAATTATTGTTAATGAAATATGCAACAATGACATTACTATCCCAGCATAGTTTAATCATACTTCTCAGCTATTTTATGAATAATTAAATGGGTTTTTAGTAGATTCTTTTTTTACTTAAATATCACGAAATATTATTATCTGTGATAATAATCATCTTTCATTAACAGAGGAGGCCAGACATTTTGGTGGCTGTAAATCCTCTGTTTAATTTTATCTTCTCATCACTGTCAAGAAGCTTTGACTAAACATCTCTCCACTTCCCACCCTCCTCCCCATCCCATAGTGCACGTCCCTGAGCTCATGCAGACTAGACCATTCCCTTTAGAGCCAATGCTCCCATCAAAGCGCGGACGCTAAGTCACATACTCTGGGCACATCTCCAAATCCATGGGTGTGTTTTCAGACCGTCAGAGTCATTGAAACAATCTGTTTAAAAGAGCAAATGTGGATTCCATTGCGTTATGTTTAGTTTTTCATGTAGCATTTAGTTACATTTAGTGTTTTCCTGCTGGCTAGCTGAAATAGGTCTCTTACGAAAAAAATGAGAAAGTACCGCCCGGTTTATCAGTTCAGTGTTTGTTGTATAGAACCAGCCCAGAATATTCTGTTTTATTAAACATCTGAGTCAGAGAACAAATGAAAAGGAGCATTTTCAAACAGAGTTCAGCTGACATAACTATACAGTATTTACACTTGTCCTAGTGAATGAATCTAACTTCAACAGGGAAAAGGCAGAGAAGGGGTTCTGGGTATTCATTCTTAGCGTTCCAGTTAAAGAAAAGTTCTCTCTAACATGTGTCTCTCTGGGCGGGGAAATTTAACTTGGAAATTGCAGGGCAATGATGGCTTCTGGTCAGACCTTGACCCGATCGTGTAAAGTGGAATGAACCATACCTCTGTCCCCAGAAAGCTGTTTGGAGTCTTCAAAGTGCAAAATGTACTTATGAATAAGTAAGGCATTTTACTGCTAAGATCAGCATTGGCAAATTGAGGTTTCTGTGTCTCTGCACCGCCATTGCTGCAGACGTGGATGATGGGGGAAGTGTGGGAGGCACATGGACCACACTTGCCTTCCCTCACTGCCCGTGGGCTCAGTTCAGTCCCCTGATAGCATTTTGTGCAGCGTAGTGGCTCAATGAACACCACCAGGTACATGCTCTCCACCCTGTCTCCACAGCAACAGACTTCCTCTGTATTTTATATTCGTTTTGGCCAGTCAACACTAAATTGACTCTTGATTTTATACTACAGCCAATCTTCATTCAACATCCTTTTACCTAATTCCTCTAAATTTTTTCTAAAGGGAAGTGGAAACCAGAGAAGACACAAAAGGCATTAAAAATTTGGCATCAGTGCACGGCAGTAAGCTGTCATGCAACAATTTCCCCAAAGAGAGACCTTAATTTGTATACGTTTGCCTCTTTTTATTTTCAACTACCCCTCCTGAGGACAGATTTCCAACTCTAATAAATCTGCTGATGTTACAAACTGAACCTTTAAGAACTTGAACATGTTGTTACCCACACATCCAAGAAGAAGAAAAAAAGACTTCACTGCCTCTAAAAAAAAATCACATTTTCACAGTTTATTTATAAAGTGTTATTTATACCCATTTGTCTCACATGTAATCGTGACTAGCACTTCACTGAAATGTGTTTCAGTTGACTATTAACAACACGAAGGGAAACACACTTTTACAAAGTCCTTCCCAGAAACTTAAACAAATAATATTTTGTAGAAATCTGTTGATTTGTCTTTTTCAAAAAGTTCAAAATGTATTTCGAATAGAATATACTTTGGGAATCTCGGGTAACAACTTCATTTATACTAGTCCTTTTTTTCAAAATTAAAGAGTTTCAGAATTTTCTCTCTGACACTGGCAGGAACATGGTGTTCAGCTGAGAACAACTTTAAGTCCTGAAATCAAGGTGACTTTTTCTTACTTGGAAGTTCCAAACCAACAAAAATTACTTGCATGAAGCAAAGAGTTATCAACATTACTAACTTGGGTACAACCGATTAGTTTTTTGCAAAGTGCCCAATTTTCAGAAATGGTTTCCTCCCCGCATTTACATAGTTCTTTTTATTTGCAAAGGAAAAGGTGATTACAGTCTGAAGATTCAGCTTCCTGCTCTAGGTCCTCCTAAAAGTCCAAAGGAATCAGGAATATTTTCTAACTGATACACTCTGTTATGATTTGAAGAAGTTTATCAAAAGGTGTTTTAATTGTAGTTGAAGGGAAAATTATGCTGATTCTCAATAGTTGTAAATCATTCAACGGTTTTCATTTTTTGTGTAACTCACATGGAAAAGACAGTTGACGGAGACTGGCTTTGGGATTAATACCTCCAAGTCTACTTGAATAGTAAGCCCTGACTTTCAAAGGTCTTACAGATGAAGAGTCATTTCTAAACTGCTTTTCTAATCATCACAGTAAATTAACTGGTGGGACTCGTGGAAAGCCCTGGGTTACTAAGGAATCCAGACTCTTAGCTGAGGGTCAAGCAAGATACTTTCTGATCACGATATATTTACTGTATGTAATAGCCTATTTATGTGACAGTCAGCTTCATTAGAAGATACATTTTGTGAAAGGCAAGGGATGCCTTAGTCGCTGTTAGGCACAAGCATTTTGGTAATACTTGTAAAGAGCAGACGTCCAATACATTTGTTGAATAAATGAATGACTATGCAAAACCAGTGTCCTTATGTATAAAATAAAGATGTCTAATCGGGGGCTCTATAAAATCTCTTCAGGCTCTATGAATCTTCTAAAAAAAAATTCTAGTTTTTAAAAGGAATCAATGAGTTTCTCTGACAATTTATGATAATTTGGATGGATTCTTCTTGAGAGACTATTTGGCTTACAGGGAAGCCAAGAACTTACACACTCAGAAAGGAGCCTGTAGAAGAGGAATTCTGCCCACAGGTTCATAGCCCACCAGCAACCTGTCCCTGACCAGCAGGGTTCCCTGGCAGTTTTGCCCGCCGTGGCAAGGAGAGGATGTTCCTGGGGGCTCTGCCTCCACCAGCAGACAGCGAGGCATTGTAGGTAGGGATCTAGATGCCAAAGGCAGAATAAGACAGGACTCCTCCATATTCAGATACACCAAGAAATGGCCCCAAGAACCCTTTCTTCAATTCCCAACTGTCTCAGCCAGACCAGAGGTACAAGAAAGTTCTGAGAGAGGATTTTGAGAGGAGACTGGTAAAGAGAATTCATGGGAGAAAACCGGTTGGCTATTCTGTTCACTGCATCCAGCCTCAAGGCTAGCAATGAGAGCTGTAGGAAAACCTCGTGGAGAGCTCTGAAACCTGTTCTCCGTGGTAGTGACTTCAGAACACGAAAGCCTGATTCTTGCCTGAGAAAACTAAAATTGACTAGAGACGGTGGTTCACTCCTTGTCACCTGGGGCCCCTAGAGGCCGCGAGGCGTGGGGTGGTTAGTTTTGATTGGCCAGGTAATTTCATATGCTAATGTGTGGGAGGATCGTTCTGTCTGTTTTGGGGAAGGGACAGGGATCTCCCAGAATTGAACCCCACCCACTTTTTGACTTTTTGTAGTCAGCCTAGGAACTGTCATGGGCGCACCATGAGGCTCAAGGTCTACTGGAGCCATCTTGGTTCTAACCAGCTTGTTCTGTCCTCAATTGCTGTGTCATTCCTTCAATGGCTGTGCCATTCCTTCAGTGGCTGTGCCCTGCCCCCTTCCCTCCTATCCCTTTCATTTACAAGGTTGCATTATGTTCCTTACGAGAAGAGGAGAAAGCACCTTGAATAGGAGCCCAGTTTTTGGAGTTTGCATTACCAGTTGGAAGTTCTGCGATCCAGCCCACTAACTCTGTGGGAAAATACTCAGGGGATTACTTGCTAGGGGGTAGCGTTTGCCCCTTGTCTTTTGTGGACAGGCGCTGTGATCCCCAGCTCAGCAATTCCTTCAAGGAATTCAAAGAAAAACTTGTTTCCCCACCTGCTGAGCAAGAGGTCAGCCCACAGTCTTCCCCCGAAGGCTCTTCAGGGATTGCCTTACCTGGCTGCAGGCAGGCCCCTCACCCAAGGTCAAACCCGTCCTCTAGGTGGCCCATATCCAATGACAAGTCAATATGGGAGGATGAAAGGTTGACCATTTCAGCCTAACTCAAAACAACTCTGATGGGCCCTTTTACCAGCAGAGCTCCCCATGGGGTGATCTTGAGTCAGCTCTGCTTCCCAGAGAGCCCACCTTGTGACAGTGGCTTTTTATCTGTATCTTTTTGTTTTTTTTTTTTTTCACTAAGTAGAAGCACAAAGTTTTTTAATGCTATCTTCTAGAAGAAGTAATTAAAATTTAAAAGCCAAATAATCTAACATCAATTGTAATTTCCTTTCAGATACATTTTGTGTGTGGAATTCTCAATACTTTCAAATTTGCGGGTACACATATGCAGGGTGCCATCCCTATAAAACCGTGGTTTTGGAACTACTAAATTAGTGTGTGTGTTTTGGGGTAAAACTGTGTACAATTTAATTTGCATAATTAAATTCTGTAAAATACATACTTTAAAATATTTTAATTCAAAAGGTATAGTGTCTTGAGCCTCCTGTATCCTGAGCATGGAGCCCACGGGGACAACCCCCACTGCACTACCCTGGAGGCAGCCCTATGTGCCCCCACGTAAATCAGTCTCGGGAGCATTTCCATGTACCATTCCATCCCAAATCCAAGTTTCTGTTTGATAAAGAAAAATTAAACATGATTAGTTGTATCATCTTCCAAAGAGTAAAGCCATAAGGAGACACAAGCATTACAAATTTTATTTGTCTAACCCAAGAAGACGAGCTCAAACAGTGAAATCACCGGCTTTCATCTCCATTTCTTTTTGAAAGAGTGTGTGCACACGCTGGCTTCAGAGGCACGGTCAAGTCTTCCATTTAATGAGTCTTAGAAACTGCTCTTGCTTCATCCATTCATTATTAACTCATTATGAAACTGTGTTGACCATTGTGTCACAAGACGACACAAGGCAATCCCTTCCCATCTGGCCCCATTAAAAACTTGGTAAACACATTTATTAAGACAAACTGGCAGCGGTGAATTGCTCTCTACAGTAATTTGCTCTGATGCCAGTTCTGTTTCAAATCATTGCTCCTCTAGGACAGAGAGTGTATTACACAGACTCGCGTTTGCTCACAGATCATAGAACAGAGCCTTGCATGCAGTACACGACTCAACACGACTTAACTGGATTCAACAAAATTGGTTCAATGGCAAGACTTTGAGCCAATGTCCTTTTTTCTTCGTTTGTTTTGTCTTTTTAAAATTGAGGTATAATTGACCATATTCGTTTCTGGGGTACAACATAATGATTCAATATTTGTATACAATGTGAAAAGATCACCACAATAAGTCTAATTGTCATCGGTCATTATACATACTTACAGAACGATTTTTTTTCTTGTGATGAAAACCATTAAGATTTACTCCCTTGGTAAATTTCAAACAGGCAGTGGAGTATTTCTAACTACAGTCACCATGCTGTGCATTACATCTCCGTGACTTATAAGTGGACCTGTCCTGAGAAGTAATTTTATTATGAACTTCCTTCACAATGACTTTACAATTGCCTGTGTGCTGGGAAGTCTGTGTTGATGGAGTACAAAAATATTTCTATGTCTTCTAATCCTAAATTCACTAACATTCCAAGCTCATGCCAGCCTCAAGCAAAGAAATGCTGAATTAGCTTCTGATTCTAGCATTTTTATTCACAACACTGAGAAATAATCAAAGAAGTAAAAAAGGGGATGAACCAGAGCCCAGTATTTTATCTCTCTGAGACTCTTTGGATTACGCATGTCTCTACTATCACTCTTGGCCCCAGCACCACTGTAAATGAGTATGCATGCTCATCTCTGCCTACACAAATGCATACACACCATTTCTATGTGTTTTGAGAAGCTTCTGTAACATACAGAGTTCTGCATTCCTATGAGAGTAGTTTGTCTTTGTACATCCATTTGTGGCTATTTGACTTTCTGTGTCTATATGTGTGATGAATAATGAAATACATTGATGATTATCTTCCGCTACCAGACTTTACTTTCCTAAAGGGAACACATCATATCCATTTTGCACACTGTTTTTCCCATGCATCTGGCACAATGCCCAGCACATAGCAGACATTTAGTAAACATTGTGGTCCAGCTCCAGACTTCAGAGTACTCTGCGTTGACACTGTTTTGCTAAGGTTTTTCCATTTCTCTTTTCCCTTCAAAAAGTGCTTGGATTCCTTACAGACTTTGCAAATGTTCGCCATTCAAGAATGGAGTTGCTACAGTTGTGATTCAGTGACAGTAAACGAAACTTGTTGTCGGCATTGCCTTCGTACTTAAAATAGCGAGAGTGATTCACAAGAGGTGATGAAGACATTAACTGGGTACACAACAGCTATGAAAAGTGGAAGTCATCTTTTACTCATGTTTTCATACTTGCTCCAGCACACATGTACATACACACACACACACACACACACACACAC
Organism: Vicugna pacos; assembly: GCF_048564905.1. Taxonomy (NCBI): domain Eukaryota; kingdom Metazoa; phylum Chordata; class Mammalia; order Artiodactyla; family Camelidae; genus Vicugna; species Vicugna pacos. The sequence continues at coordinate 11,895,129 of NC_133000.1, read as the reverse complement.
ACACACAGTACATACACCATGGAAGCTGTTGTTAGATGCAGAGTTGTTGGGTTCTCATAAGAAAAGGGAGATAAATTCTACCCTCTATTCCTAGGGGTCTAAAAAAGAGAAAGCTGCATAGGTGGGGACTCGAGGTTTAGTTAGAAGGAAACTGAGCCAAGAAGATCTGTGAATGATAGACAAGAACTGCTGATCCATTGAATATGTTTTAGCATCCAGAGGACCTAATGGCAGAGATTGATAATTTGAGAATATTGGATGGAAAACAAAAGCACAGGCATTAGGATAACAAACATGAAAAGCCAGCAGTCAGATGGAGTCAGTACTGAGGGAAAGGCCCCTTGGGTTACATGATCCTGTACACTTGCTGCCTGGATGGAGCTCTTCTCAGATTGCAAACGGGTTAGATGTCCTTGGAAGAGACAGGCAAATACTTTGGCTGAAATGGAGAAAACTGGGAGGCAGGTATTTTAATAATAGTTTTTTTGTTTTCCTCATGAGAACAAAATGTTTGGTTTTGGCTACTGTGGTATATAGTTCTTGGTATCTAGAATTACCCTTAACACACAGTAGAAACTTGATAAATATTTATTGTGTAATGTATTGGTTAACTACTGCTGTGAACAAAATATCCCCAAATTAAGGACATTCAAACAACAAGCATCTATTATCTTATAGTTTCTATGGGTCAAGAATCCAGGAGCAGCTTAGATGGATGATTCTGGCTCAGGGTCCCTCATGAAAGCACCTTGTCTTCTGGGGCTACAGGTATCTGAGGGCTGATTGGGGCTAGAGGGTCTGTTTCCAGATTTACTTATGTGGTCGTTGTATATACGGTACACGATCCATTCAGGTAAAACCCAAGAATTCAAAGACTTGGCCTTACTTTCTGAGGAGTCCCTTCGGCGACAGGTTCTAGGGCCATGGGAATAGATGTTCAATTCCTCTTAGGTGGTGAAGCTTGTGAGCACAGAAAGTCCATTTAGACCAACCTTCTATTTTACAGTTGAAGGTGCTGAGGTCCCAACAGGCTAAGTTGGTGGAAAAGCCAGGGCCTGATCCCAGCATTTCTGCTACGCCACCTCCAGGGTTTTCACTGTCTTTCCAGCATATGACAGGTGACGTCCCATGAAACACTGACTGGACACCGTGGATTGAACGAGCATTCAATGGCTTGTCAAGACATCTTAGGAAAAGACCTCAAAAGACTTTCACGTTTCTGTTTGCTAAGCTGACCCGAATTCACATTCACAGATGGATTAACCCTCACTGCTGTATAACAGATACTTAGTAATGAGCTTGTAAGGTTAAATAGTGTTACCCCAAACTCACTTAAATTTAGCACAGATGCCCTGATTGGGATTCCAGTGTTGAGAAGCCGTGTCCTAAGGGTGAGCCGCAGGGAGCAGGACAGATATGTGAAGTGATCTGCAGTGATAATCCAGTGCTACCTTGGCCTGAAAGTAGCCCTGAAAAAGAGATGAGCGTTAATAATATAACATACATTTGTGCAGTAACACACAGTGCTGTTCTAATTAGGGTTGTAATTTTTAGAGCAGTCTAAGGCACTGTCATTTTTTTCTGTTTTTTTTTCTTTTTTCTCCTCTTTAGGTTACAGAAGTGGGGAAAGCAGAGATTCATCACATCTCTGTGAATCAAAATCAATTATTTTAAGTTTTATGAGAGCATTAATATTCTCTAAGATTTTCTCTGAAATTAATGAGAAGAATTTGAGTGGATAAACAACCTAATAAAAAACAAAGTGCAATTCTGGGCCCTTTGAATTTTGCCAAAATGCTCCAGGGTAATTGAAACGATGTCGTTTGCTGCCCTGCCCTCTGGCATTGAAGATTCATCTGTGTGTTCCTGTGGCTTGGTAGCTACAGACTTTACTTTCCTGTGGCTGTGTGGCTGTACCACAGTTATTTATCCATTCACTTATTGAAGGACTTTTTTGTTGCTTCCAGGTTTTGGCAATTATAAATGCAGCTGCTATAAACATTTGCATGCAGATTCTTATGCGAACATAAGTTTCAAATCAGTTGGATGAACACCTAGGAATCTAAATGCTGGGTCACATGGTAAGACTATGTTTAGATTTATAATAAATGGCCAAACTGCCTTCCAAAGTTGCATTATTTGTATCCCCACCAACAATGAATGAGAGTTCCTGTTGCTCCACAACCTCGCCAGCGGTGGGTATTGTCATGTCCCCCAAGAGATTTTCTACCAAATGACTATTTTATTCATCACCTGCTAGATCTGGGCCTAAATTGCCTCATCTGCCAAATAGGTTGAAACGTCCTGTCTTCCAACCTTTGTGAAACACGCTGATCTAAAGAGCAGATGTGTGCAAAGTGAACAGAATGTAACAGGAAAAAAAAGTGCCAATAAATTGTACTTTGGATATAAAATGTCAACAACAACCCCTCTCCCCCAAGACAAGAATATCAGAAATGAACAATTCCACTTTGTAAAATGCCTCTATTGCAACCGCAGTAATGGAACACGACTCGTCGAAGAAACCACGAGAAATTCAGCAGTTCTGGAGGACAGGTGTTGACAGGGAACAGAGGGACATGGGGTCGTGTAGGTCAGCACAGGGGCCTTCGTTATGGGCCAGAGCATCAGGCCAAGGATTGGTTGTTACCCCCCTACCAGAGTCCACGACTGGTCACGTTGATCTGTTGGAAGGGACTAAATGGGGTAGTGTGAGAGCACGTAGACTTTACAGCACTGCATACATTGAAGGAAGTATTATTATGTGATCCTGAGAAGCCTGACATCACAGTTCAGAAGAGGTAAATGGCATCTAGGTACCTAATTACATCTTTTTGATAGAAATCATTAAACATTTTCGTTAGACTCAACAGGCCAACTGGGCGTAACCCCACAGTCAATATGAATCATAAAATCAGCAAAATCGGGGCTGCCTCTCCTAAGCTGACGTCTCGGAACATCTTCATCCCTGGGCTCTGGGAGAGGAAATTCAAATGTCTCTTCATTGTGGACATGCAGTCAAGGCAGAGGGAGGGTTTAGAGTCCTCCCAGGGAGGCGCTGGTTCGCTTGGACTGATGGCCTGAGCAGTCCCGACTGCAATCCCCTTGTGCGTTTTTAAAAACAGTACACAACTAAACTACTTCGTCGTCTATTTGGGTTTTAAGAGGGTTGAGAATGTTCTTCAGACTCAAGTACTTTATTCTGTGTGTATGTCCTTCCATTTAGAGGTGGTGGTGTCCTTTAAATGTTCTATAAGGACGTGAAGGGGCCTGTAAGAAAGAAAAGCCATTCTCTGTCCCATGGTTCCATCAGTTATCTTCTTGAAAGCATAGGGGAACTTTTCTCTCATTTTGACAAATGCATTACTACATCTGGAAAAGCCTTAACTAACTTTCCACCAAAAGATTTCTTATCACAGCACACAGCTGTAACATTATAAACAAATGCAAGCTAGTGATTGCCCAACTCCTGGGTCTAATTTTAGAAATTTTCTGTGCCAACAATTGTTATTTCTTATTCTTGGGCCAAGTATCAATGACACAAGGACAAGATTATTTGTTAACCTTGTGCTCTTCAAATTCTACCAGGAAGAATTCTCTGTCGATCCTTTGTTAAACCATTAAACAAAATTAGAAGCTGAAATGATTTCATTTCTGGGAATAACATAAATTACATCAATGGCAAGCCTTTAGAATCTACCTCTTTTTTAGCAAAGAATTCAGATAAATTAATCAACTGATGCCCCACATTCACTAGTGTTTAAAATTCTACTTGTTTCACAGGTGAATTCCAATCACTACTTAGTTACTAATTCTGTTTAAATCTTATGATCTTAGTCATTAAATTGAAGCCTGTGGTGCTAATCGGTGGAATATGGTACCTGTTATTTTAGTGAAGTTAATAGCACAATCTCGGATTTTTCAAAGAAGTGAATTAGCAGAAGTTAGATTTTCAACAAGCTACTTGGACTCCCTAAGACCCAGTGAATCTCCTAATAAACCACAATTTAAAAAAAAATGTTAGCTATTCTAAAGAGACATCAGATGATGTGAACAAAACTAGTGTCTGATTTAGGATCCATTATTAACTTGAGAATATTTTGACCAATGAGAGCGAACATTAATATAGCCACTGCATAAGGGTCTTCAAGCCTTAAACAGGAAATATCCTGAGAACATGATGTCAGTGTCAAGGATACTAAAATAGTCAATGAAATAAATGAATAAAATTACCCTCTGAAATGATTCCTAATTGTAATACTGATGAAAGCAGGTGTTTCTTTAATCATAAATTGCAACAACAGAAGGTGTGGGTGGGATGAAGCTGCTGTCTATTGCTATGGAGTCCAGAAAAATAAAATGCCAGAGGAAGGCAGTTTTAATTCTTCCTGCTCCAACTAAGAGACAGGTGCCTCTAGCGCATGGAAGATTGAACATTTTGGTCATTATGAAGGTCCACAAGGAATATTTTCTTGGGTTCTACAATAGTTGAGGTCAAGTATTTCATAAGAATATAAGATCCTCCTTACTCTTTCCCCTCTTAGATAGTACATTATTTTGTTCCTTGATAGTAGAGTTGGAAACAGCTAAATGGGCGGGTAGGATAGGAATGGGGGCAAAAAGAAAGCAATGGAGGGAAAGGAGAGGAAGCCTGAATATAGTTTTCAGTACAGATATATTTGTCAAAACTCATCAAATCGTACACTGAAGGTCCGTGAACGTTCCTGTCTGTAAATGTTATCTTAATAATAGAGAAATACCTTCCATCTTTAAAAGAAATTGCCCTAGTTTTGAATAAATGAATTTAGATTTAGATCTATGATTCTAAGGTTTATGAAACGGGATCAATCTCTTGGAACTTAATTACACTTAGAGAAATTAATGAAGTTTAAGTTTCTGAACATGTAAAGTTGAGGGTTTGACCAAAGTCCACCCTAACCCCACCTGCTTGGCTAGCCCAAACACCTCAGAGTTCCAATCTCCTAAATGATAAATCTGTATAGTGATCAGAGGGCTGATAAATGTTTAACCCCAGATTTACTCCATGCTTATCAGCTGCATGGAGATGAGGGCATAATAGACGAATCAAATACTAGTTGGTAGCCTTGTGCCCTCCATTTTTTCAAATTTTATTAAACTACTTAATTGCTCGTGCACAGCTTGATTTCTTTCACAACAGGTCACGTGACACTGTAAAGCCTCCAGGGTAATTTGAGTGTGATTACATGTAATTGATCACGTAATCATGGGAGCCACTCTGGAGCTAAATTTACTGATCTCATATGCCTTCCAAGAGGAATAAAGCAGAATCACCTCTGCATGGTGCCTTCAAAAGCAGATGTTTTTGAAAGAATATCTGAAATGAATAGGAACAGAACTATACCCTACGGGGCAGCATTTTCCAGGGCTGTTCCCTACGAGTGCCATGGTTGTTAATAGTTGCTAATGACCAAAATGCCATGGTTAAATAAGTTCGGTTATGCTGAGTCGAAGTTGAACCGATTTCTTTACTGTAGGACATATCAGTCTTTAACATGCTAAGGAATCACAAAGGAGCTATGATGTGTAGTATTTCCCAGTCCCATGTGACCTTGAATGTGGGTATATGGTGAAAGTGTACTCTTGAATACATCTGGAGTATTGGTATAAAGAGCAACAGAAATCTAGCTGAAATCCTGGTAGGCTCTGGGTATCTGCGAGCACCTTGAGACTGACTAGACGACAATGGCAGGTGTTGGTATAATCTAACCCTAGAGACAGAAGCAGGAAATGATTAAACAACACAATTGCTGAACCACTGTCACTAGCAAATTTAACGTGTTATCAGAGGGTGTCGTGGAGCTCCGCGAGCGGACCCGGTTCCAGCTGTCACTCTAAGCTTAAAATCTCTTTCCCCCAAAGTAGGTGGGAAAACTTCTTTGCATTTCTGCCTTGTGTCAAATTCTGATCTCAGCAGAGAAAGCAGCTGTGTCATCCACAGGTGGTGCCGAGAGCCAACATTCCACAGGCCAAGCAGCGAGGAAGGCAAGTCCTCTAGAGACAGCAGCTCATGAAGACTCAGTGAAAAGTGTCTGCTTGTGACATCTGCAGTGCAAAGAACGTGCACTTTCTGGGATGGTTAATAAGGCTATGGAAGCAAGCAGCAGATGCCCCAGGACAGACAGCTCAGGCAACAAGGGAAACGGATCACCCAGAGGACCAGGCTACGTCACTTGGTCCTTCACCTAAAGGTTATCCAGTTTCTTAGTTGCTTCCATGATCCATTACATAGCCTTTTTAGTTTACTGCACATAGTAACCTTTGTTGAGTGGTTACTGTATGGTAGCTATTACCTCATCAGATTCTCACAAGCCTACCAGCTACTGAAGAGGGAACTGAGGCCAAGGATGGTAAGACACTGTGTCCACAGTGCACCCTGAGCTGTGCACACGGGTCTGTCTGCCACCAAAGCCCGTATTCTTCTCACATACCATAGATACATGTTTTTGGACATCTACAATTCTCCACAGAACCATGCTTTATTCTTCCAGTCATCAGCATCCAATCTTTGGTCAGCTTGTGTAATTCTCAAGTTAAATAATTCTCCAGGTATCATGCCCAAGATCCTGTACTGGTTAGCCTCTTCCTAAATACAGGGAAGAAGAACTACATTTTGTCTTCATGGAGTTAATTCTATCTGAATACACTTAGGGCGAGCCGACGTCCAGTTTTCCCATGACGGTCTTGGCTTTTACATTATTCTTCAGTTTCACTCTAAAATTATCCTGGGTTGAATCATAAATAATAAAATCACACTAGGTATATTTTGTATCATAAAAATACTCTTTGCCAAGAAATTTTACATTTGAGAGGACATTAGAACATTCCATAAGGATAAAATGAGACAAGAGAAGGTTTAGTCCAGCCCTTTGATTTCAGTCCACCTGGCAAACATGGGAAGTTGAAATATGGATATTCAAAGGGAAGGTATCCATACTTACTAGATGTACTGTCAAGTAAAACCTTTGCTTTTTGAGCAAGATGCACAAATATCCCGCATTAACATAATGTGCAATGCAATTTTAGATACAAATGCAAGACCATTTTAAAGGGACCACTTTGTAACATCAATTTTCTGGTAAAATTTAATCACATGGGTTATCTTAAAGCTCACGAAGAAGTATAAAATAAAATACACAATTGAAAATGGAAAAAGAAAAGACTAACAGAATTTCTGCTTGTTACTATTTTTCAAGAACATGTACAGTCATCTGTCTCGGTATCTGTAGGGAATTGGTTCCAGTCTGCGCCCCCCCCCATACCCAACTCCATGGATGCTCAAGTCCCCTACATACAATGGTGCCATGCAGTCCGCCCTCCATATGCCCCGCATTCTCCATCAGTGGATGTGGAAACAGAGCTTGGGAACAGCGAGGGCTGACTACACTGAAGACCAGATCCATAAGACTTTGCCTGTACATTTTCAGTTACTAATAAGTACGTACTTTCATTTCAAAATAATGATATGCTTTCCTTTTGTTCCAAATTCATCAGGAAGACAAGAGCGATTGGCAAGAGAATAACAGCATGTTGAACAGAACACCTTTCCAAGACTGAATACGGAATCTTTAGGAGAAAGATTCTAAGTCCTTAACACGGCCCGCAGGTCGCTGTGGTTTGCCCCGTCTTTTTGTCTCTAGACTCAGTTTGCCCCGTGTTGCTGCTCACTTTCTGCGCTCTAACGTCAAGGACCTTTCAGGGTTTCTAACCTAGCGGTGTCTTTCTCATCACAGAGCTTTTGATCAAGTTGTTCATTTTCTAAGTTTTTCGCTTAGCTCATGCCAGCTCGAATCATCCACAGCGTAGTCTCCACGCGCAGCTGCGGCCGGAGGAGACTCCCCTCCCCGTTTCCCAGAGAGGAGCATCCACTGATGTTGAGCCTCTAGTATTGATTTTATTCCGCCAACATCATGAAAGTCAGTAACGCAGAAGAATTCTGAAAAGTGCCTTTACAATTGGTTTTGTCTTCTCAGGCCTCTGCCCTGGCTTTGAAAAGGGCACTGCAGGCTGCCTGCTGCGTCCGAGAGGGGGATGAAAGGTCTGTGAACAGAGCCAGGCCAGGAAAACCCCGTCTTATGTCAGCCAACCCCAACTGGGCTACAGAACTAACGAAGTGCTTATTGTCCCCTGGTGCTGAGGTGCCCATCTTTTATTTGCGATCAGAAATGGCTACATGATAGAGCCATGTATTTCTCTTTCATAGTATTTGCAAGCTCCGTAATTCTGCACTGGGGGCAGGGGGCTGTTAAAACATCTTTCCATCGCCACACCACTTTCTTTCTACAACTCCTTGGTTACATGCAGTGACCATGTGGCCTCACTGACGCCCAGCACAGAATCTGACATCCGGTAGGCACTCAACAAATACGTCTTTGCAACATAAGGGAATTAAAGGCCTCCCCAAGAGCAGATATATGAATAATGGAAGGAATAAAACAGGAAGATTAAATTTTCTAATTTATATTGGTCAAATAGTAACCACCGAGGGGCTTTTGTAACCTTCTTTAAAAAGCCAGTTCCCTCTCTGGCATTTGTTATTGGGACTCTCCTGTCACCTGCACGCCAAAATCAGGAACAAAAGCTGTAAACAATTTGTGTGTTTACAACAGGAATCCGGGCTACAGATGAAAAAAAGGCCACTATTAAATGAGGGGAAGGAGAGATTGATTTTTCTCTCACATTAATCACCCAAACAAATCTATTTCTTCCTCCTGCATGTCCCTCTCTTCTTCCCCACGAGGCAAGAATGAAAAGAAAGGGAAGGAAGAATGTCCTGCATGTGAATCTGACCAGACATGCCACCCGGCAGGCTGAATTGTGAATGATAAGGAAAACCACCACTGTTCTTAAGGACAATAAAGGGCTGTTTTCAGGGCAACGCTATTTAGTGCTGCGACTCTATGTCAGAAAATACCAATTCTTGCCATAACTTCCTAAAAAGAAGCTATTTCTGAGATGCTATAGGATGTTTCATTGATAAAAACCCAAATGCCGATTTTCGAAGCTTATGAAAAAGCATCACGTAAATCGATTTCATGCAGGACTCTGCAGACGGCGATGTTTACAGCCCCTGCTTTACCTGGTGCCCAGGCAGTTGGAAGACTTCCACGTACCATGGAGCAGCAGTGTGTTGATTTTCTGGATTTCCCTGATGTGTCTGATAGTTCTGGGCATAAAGAACTGGTTAAATGAAAAAGGAGAGGGTGGCTAACTGCCTTAAAATGGGTGCCTCTGCTCACCAAACGGACAGCACAGCTATGGCCATGGATTGCTCAGCAAAAATAGATAAGGTTTTCTGAAGGCCACTTCCAAACACACAACTCAGGGCTGAAGGGTCAGAAAAATAACAGGGACAATAATGAATACCAGAAAATGATGGCACAAAAAAGAACTCAGAATTGGAGTTTGAGAAGGCCACATTCACACCCCAACTATGCCCTAAACCGAAAGCTCTCTTTGCCCCTCTCCTTATCTGTAATATGGAGGTGGGGGTGGGCAGGTGGGGAGATCAGCTTAAGAAATCAAATTTCCAGGAACATTCAAGGGCAAAGGCATTTAAAATACTTGCAATGCTTACTTTGTTTTTTCTACTCTTTGGAAATCAAGAGTCATTTTCCTCAGTTTAGAAATTTAAAGATGAATTATGTATAAGTTATTTTGACCTTAAAATAAGATTGATATCTTAAGATATGAAGCTTTAGAAACAAATCCAAACCACTGGAGAAACCTTTCCTCTGAACTATCAGAAAATAGATTAAAAAGTATTGAGGAGGGAAAAAAAAGTCCATCCTATCTTTCATTAAATTCGATGATCACTAGTTATTTTTATGCTCTAGGATTTTAGTTTTTTTATGGAGTAGCAATAGTATTTTGATCTTTTAAAAGTGTTTTGAAACTTTACATAATTTAATCTTTAATCATCATTCTTGGCAAAGTATTATTTTGAGGCTTGAACGGAAAGATTAATAACCTACACTGTGCAAATAAATATCGCTCATATCTTCCTACCCCACACAGATTCCTCCACCCTGTATGAATATAATATCCAATTTGTTTTTCTTAAATGCAGTCTTTCAAAATTGAATAGTAATTTAGAATACTTCCTTCAGGCAAAGAAAAGAAAAAAAAGAACACTTCCTCTGGATGAGAAGTAGTAACTTGTAGGAGGTGAGCATGGGTGGAGAACATTCTGACAAAGCTCCTCACAGCCAGGTGTCATCAGCCAAGGAGAGCAGCGAGGTCTCTGTGAAACTCACAGCAAGCAAGGACCTTGAAGTCAAAAACAAGTTCAGATACTTTTTGGGGACCATTTGAGAAATGGTGCTGGGGCAGAAGGTAGTATTTCTTGACTGGGGTAAGAAGATGCTCCCCCCCAAAAAAAAATTACGAGAGAGATGTGACAGACAGAGAAACAGGCCCACCGTCTGCCAATATGGTGGCCTCCATGCCTTGTGGTGTCTCTGTTGCCACAGGTGGGGCCGCTCCCCGCACTGCTCCTGTTGTGCAGCTGGATGGCTGCCCCTCCAGGGTCCTCTCAGCTGAGAGCAGTGTAGGAATGATCCCCAGAGAGTTTTGGAGAAAAGGTTTTGTGCCCTCAGGTAGGGCTTCCCCTCATATTTATGATCTTAATTTATACAGCGCCCACCGTGGAAGCAGTGCCTCCTGCATTGCTATGTTCGTATCCACATCTGGGGTTGTAAATAAGTTGTTCTGGGTATAAATAAAATAAGCCTGTTTTTGGAAAGAAAAAAAAAGCTAATGATCACCTAATTTAATTAAAGATATGATGGATTTTTGTGTTCTATGGCAAGGAAGAATTAAGTTTGCTGAATTCAGGTGACCTTAAAATAGGGAGATGATGCTAGATAATCTGGGTAGATCTGATTCAATCAGTTGAAAGGATTTAGGAGCAAAACCGAGACTTCCCTAAAGAGGAAATTCTGCCTGTGGACCACAGCTGCAGCAGCGACCCCATGCCTGAGACATGCCGCCTGCTCTCCTGGGCGTCAGACCTGCCCTGCTCCACCCAACCCCACTCACAACCGCCCAAGTCAATTCCTTGCAATAAATTTCTTACTATGCACCTCCTAATGGCTCTGCTTCTCTGGTTGAACCCTAACTGGCACCAGGGGTTAGTCAGTTATTTGGTGACAACCCATCAACCATTTTTCAGTACGAGTAACCTTGCTTTATGAACTGGAGTGCTTAAAAACTCAATTTTAAACCCCGTGTAACAAATGACCTTAATATTGTTTGAGCGTTCCCCAAGAGCAGCAACTGCCTGCTTTCTCTGCAGGGTAACTGCTAAGATCTCCAGCCATATTCTCTCTCCTGCTGAGCAGCACACACCACACACCTAGTAAGCAATCATTAATAGATAATGGCTTGTTCCAGGAGACAATGGTCGTGCAAATAAACTTGAAATGAAATCGTCTGCCATCAGTGTTAGAAGCTGGCACTTGGAGAAAAAAGGTATGTGTCCAAACATGCAGCCGGGTGCACATGCAGTGAGTGCAGTACAGCGGAAGCAGTGCACATGCGGGACAGGAACTTTGAACCTGCAGGAATGGTGAGCTCTTGCTTTCTTCTCATCTTCGTGTGGGAGGGCAGCCTTTTCTCTGTCTCTGGTGAAGTGGGAGTTATCACGCTGAGGATCTTTGTGAGCCGTGTCAGGCCTGCAGATCATAGCAGAAGTTTGATCAAGGAAAGAGATTGCTCTCTGGAGGTAACCCTTAAAATTCAAACTGCTGGCTGCTTCAAGATTTGAGATAAGTTAATTTGCTGATTAGGATTTAGCTGCTATCAGTCACTCTGACATCCTTGGACTAATGAGGAGAGAAAGCTACTTCTTGTGGGGAAATCATTTTTCGGCTATTTTCCTGTTTCATCCCAGCTTTCAGAGGTGGTTTCCTGGGAGACAGATGCTTATTCTAAGATCATAACATGGCGAAGGACATTGGACTTCTTTTTGGACGTACAACGGGTAGTCTTTGAGATGGGCAACACTCTGGGGCTGAATCAAGTCTGAAGCTTGGACAAAGTTAGTTTTGCTGTGGAGTTGGTAGAACTCAGACAGTCAACTGAACAGGGAAAACATAGTTTATGCTGCTGGGCTGGTTTCCAGCAGTTTCTCCTTGAGTTGAGATGTTGTTACATTACATTATAATAGTGATGAATTTGGGGGCGGGGGAGCCCCTCACTCTTCAAGTCCTCTCTTTTGTGTTGCTTGTATCATGTAATAATTTTACCTCTGCTTCAGAGCGCTGTGAAAACATAGTTCATGTGTATGGATTGTTGCTCATGAAAATCTTTCATGAGGAATTTATTTGTATTAATCAAAATGAATATACACAGTTTAATTTCACCTGTGTCAATTGCCTAATATAATGATAAGGAGAGATTTTAGTGGAAAATAGTGAAAAATACAGGTCTAAAAAAATAGTGAAAAAAATATAGGTCTAATTTTGAGCTGAGATGGTTCCTAGAAAAAAATATAGAAATTTTTCTATCAAGAAAGAGGGATCCCCAAGTCCCAAGGAGATGGCTGAAGAAGGTCTATTGAGAGATGAGGATTACAGGACCCCCCACAAGGACAGAAGGTCTGAGAGCTGGGGCTGCCTGTCCAGGCAACTGGAAGAATTACCTCATTTTACAGAACCATCCCCAGCTAAGTGCACAAAATCCAAGTAATCCATCCCAAGATGAGATAACTTTATGGTCACCTTTCCACCTCAGAATTCTTTCTGTGATTCCTATGGTTCCCTGATTGTCCAGAGGCCAGAATGTTGCTCGTCCTATCAAGCAATTTACAGCTTTTTGATTCTGTTCATCTGTTAGCCTGGCTGTTGTAGTCAGGGTTCTCCAGAGAAAAAGAACCAACAGGAGACAAATGGGGAGGGAAAGAGAGGGAGAGAGAGAAAGGGAGAGAGGGGAGGGAGAGAGAGGGAGAGAGAGAGGGAGAGAGAAAGTGATGTTCTAAGGAGTTGGCTCATTTATTTCGAGGAATTGGTTCATGCAGTTCTGGGACTGGCAAATCCTACATTTGCAGGGCAGGTTAGCAGGCTGAAAATTCCAGCAAGAGCTGATGTCGCAGTCCCCACCCCCACCCCCACCCCCAGCTTCACTGAGCTATAACTGGCACATAACATTGTATAAGTTTAAGGTATACAATGTGTTAACTTGATGCACTTATATATTGCAAAATGATGACCACCATAGCATTAGCCAAACCTCCATCCTGTCACATAATTACCATTTCTTTTTTTGTATTGAGAATATTTAAGATCTATTCTCTTAGCAACTTTCAACCATCTGATCGAGTATTATAAGCTCTAATCACCATGCTGTACATTAGATCCCCCAAACTGTTAGTCTTATAACTGGAAGTTTATACCCTTTGACCAGGATCTCCCCATTTTCTCCAGCCCTCCGCCCCTGGTAACCACCACTCTATTACCTGTTTCTCTGAGTTTGACTCTTTTAGATTCCACAACTAGGTGATATCACACAGTATTTGTGTTTCTCTGTCTAACTTATTTCACTTTTGATGCTGCAATCTTGAGCCTGAAGGCAGTCTGGAGGCAGAATTCCTTCTTTCTCAAGGGCCCTCAGTCTTTTCTCTTATGACCTTCAACTGACTGGTTGAGACCCATTCCTATTACAGAAGGTAACTTCCTTTACTCAAAGCCTACTGATTTAAATTTTAATCATATCTGAAAAATACTTTCATGGCAACGTGTAGGCTGATATTTGACCAAACAACTAGGCACCACAGCCTAGCCAATTTGACACATAAAATTAACCATCACAGAGGCAAAATATCTCTGGGGGAAATATTACATTAGCATTTTAAAGTTCACTTGAGGGGCATTTAAATTCAAATTCAAAGTACTTGTAGGATGGAGAAAATAGTTTTGGATTGGTATCTGGATAATACCTGTTCTGGTACCATTTTAGTCACTCTCTGGCTGTGTGACTTTGGGCAGGCACTTGACATCTCTGAGCCTCATCTCTGTCATCCCCCAAACAAGTAGGCTGGACTCTATGTATTAGTTTATTCATTTTTGTTTCTCTGATTTAACAAAAAAACTTAATGAGTCTCTTAAGATAGGCCCGTCTAGGTCTATGTTTGATATTAGAATTTTCCTAGAAGTCTGCATTATAGAGACAGCTTAGTGAATTTTTATCAAGTTCAAGACTGTGACAGACAGCAACAGCTTCACAGCTGGTCTATTGCACATTTTCTTTCATTTTCCTTCCAGTGTGAGGCAGCTTCCCATCCCATGACCTTTCCGCATGAAGAGCTGGAGGCCAGGATATAAAATATTGATTTTTCTTAAGTATAGCTCTTGCTTGAGTGTGATGGGTTCTTCGGTTAATGTCTAATTAATGACAAGACTCCACCATATGGTTTAATGAAAAATATCCTTAAAATAATAAAAACGTAAGTGACTTCCTGGCCTTCGGATATCACTCTCAGAAAAGAAACATATTTTATAACAATTTAAAGCCACAAAACGAGACTAAAGAGACATTTTAAAATATATTGTGTTCACCAATGTCCTATATTATATTTAAGTCCATTAAATACAATAATGAGCTAAACCGCTGAAATAGAGTCGAGCTTGGTTAAAGTGAATTTGGCTCTCATCTTTCACCCAGCTGTCCCGTGAGGTGACCGGAGAGGGCTCTGGAGAGAGGAGGAGTGTGAGCGGGAAGGGGAAATGGCAAGCACCCCCATTTTAGGAAATGAGGAGGGGGCCGTCGCATCCCCAGCACTCTCTATGCCCAGCATCCTCGGATACTGTGAATGAAATGGGTGCCAACTATCCAGCAACTCCTAAACCTATGGCTGCTCTCCCGGCATTCCCAGCCATTTCAGAACCTAGAAGGTCCTCCTCCGTAGTGAAGCCTGAGAGAAAGACCCCCCCCCACCCCGGGAGCCCCAGCCGCCGCCAGGGCTGGGCTGGTGTGGAACCTGCATCTGGACCCCTGGGAATTCTGCACTGAGGTGGTCATTGCACTGGCCTCATAATAACACATCTCTGTGTTTTAAGTGATTGAATTTCTAGACCCCATATACCGGGTCAGGGTGGAGATGCTGACAGTGATACATAGTAAGAACCCATTAAATAGTCTATTATATTTAAAGTTTGAACAGATTTCAGAAGTCACACCCATTCTCGCATATACGTCCGTAAATTTGTCTTAACATCTCTTCACAGCCAGGGCAAGATCTCACCTGACATAAATCTCTTCAATTTGGAAATGAGGGTGGGAAAGGAGTGTTTTTCATTCCTTAAGAGTCAAACTTTGTTCTGTAGAAGGGAAATCCAGATTTGAATTCCTATTTTTTTATACATTTGGTGACGAATGCTTATCCAACATTCAGACTTTGGGGTGCCCCATAATATTCCAGACCTCAGTGCCCCATGAGGACATTATGGGACCACCATACTTTTCAGTGCCCAAATTATCGTAGCCAGAAATCGTTTTCCCTCCAAGGTTCCCCTTGCCGTTTCTGAGTCCTCCCAGGAGGCTGTTTCGGAGTGATCAGAATCAGATGAGCACCCTAATCTTCTCTGTCCTCCTGATCAAGTCCTCCCACTCTGGCTTTGACGTCCACGCCTGTATTTCTTCTGACACAGCTGTCATCAGACAACGAGAAAACTGTTAAAACCCTTGACTTCGGGAGGAGGGGACTTCTCTTTGACCACCGTGTCCACAACACGAAATGAGCCCTTTCCCAATTCCCCACAGCCCAGCTGAAGCAGGTTACAGCTTTTAATTCAACTTGACTTGGCAGGTGCTCGGATAAAGGAAGGAAAACTACCAATAGGAAAAAAAAAAAGGGAGCGATTTCCAACTGCTGCTGCCAGTGCCTTGTTTTAGACCCCATGGACGCAAGCGGACTTCAGCATCTCCTGCAGCCTGCCTTCCAGCAGGGCTCCATTCCCACTTGAGCCCAGCCTTCCGACCGTCCCCATCTCATCGCTGGTGGAAGCATCTTGTGTCTCGGAACCTGCAGCGAATCTCCCCCTCCCAGCTCTGGACTGAAAAGGCTGTGTTTTTTCCTCGCTCTCATGCAAAGCCCTCTCTTCAGAACTTACTTCTTCCTACAGTGGAGGTGTAGGCTTATCCTTTTAATTTTCTTTTAAGAAACATTAATTTTCAGATATATTCAGATTTTTAAAACTTTTAGAATAAACCCCACTCAGGTATGTGAATTCATTATTTGAACTTCATAAGAGTCCTACATAGCTACTTTGCCAAAGTCGGTGTTCTTTAATCGAAAATGCAAACAAAAACCTGAATGAAGAGTCCAGTTGTGTGATTTCTGTCTCCTCCAGCATGACCTTGAGGAAATGTTTGCATGTCTTTATTCTCTTCCTTCTGCTGTATCTGCACATTCTTGCAAACGAATGCTCATCAGAGAACGCAATGAACTCTAAAGAATCTAAGACATTCTAGTCCAATACTTAAGGAACTGATTTAGTTCTGCTAAAAGATATTCCTAGTTTAAATCACTGAAAACAGCTCCTAACTTCTCAGCTTGAAGGTTCATCATTGTTAAGTTAATTTTCCTGCATTTAGATGTTTCTCTAGGTTGATCAGTAGATACTTCTTTTTTCCCCCCTCAGAACAAGTAGAAAGTTTATCTGTCTTTGGTAAATTTACCACTTAAGAAATAGGAACAGCTCAAACCTTCAAGTTAAAGTTTTTCCAGACTTCGAAATATATATTTACAAACCCACCATCCCATTCCTAAGCATTACCCAAGAGAAATGAAAACAGAAACGTGCACACGAAGACTTGTGTATGAACGTTTATAGAAGCCTTGTTTATAAGAATCATTTGTAATAGCCCCAAACCAGAAACACCCAATCAGTTAGTGAGTGGATAGACAAATTATGGTTAATCAATACAATGGAATACTTCTCAGCAAAGATGGGAAGACACTACTAATTTTACCCAACAGCTTGAAGGAATCTCAGAGGCATTATGTTTAGTAAAAGAAGCCAGACTTTTTAAAAAGATTGCGTATCAAATTTATATGACATTTCAGAAAATAGGTAAAGAATCCCAATCTTGGTGGCCAGGGTCTGGCTTTAGAGAGAGAGAACTGGGTGATAAAGGAAATGAAGGAACTTGAAGGAGTGGTAAAATTATTCTGAATCTTGTTTGTAGTGGTGGCTGTACTTACTGAACTTAAAAAGGGTGAATTTTACTGGAAAGACTCACTAACACTGACTATTAAAAAACGATTCTGTGTGCACACTCTTTATGTGTGTTATACCTTAATGACACCTCCCAGCTACTCCACTGAATGAGTGCCAACACATCTACTTAAAAATGAAGAAACTGGGCTTGAAGAAGTCAAGCAGCTTACCGCAGGAAGTGACCCCAGGGCTGTTGATTCTGCTAATACCATTCTCCCAACTGCGTGTATCAGTACGGTTTAGCTTTTTTTAATTAATGATTTTTTTTGAATGTGAAAATGATTGGTGATCATTTTAAAGGACTTAAACAATAAAGAGAGGTGAAAAAAAAGAGGAGTGAGGGAACTCACTCTAAATGGTCCTGTGCCCATTTAGCCGTTAACCTTAGGGGAACACCATCCTAGACACTTTTCTATGCACATATTCAGAGAGAAGGAGAGATGAATTGATTCTTCCTTATTGAGCAGTTACTATGTGCCAGGAACCTATGCCCTGAGGAGACAAAGGATCAAGATAGTGTCTCCCTGTGTAGAGTTTGTTCTGAAATGAGATACAGATTTAAAGAATTGTATACATATAAGATCACAGAGTGAGAAAATTTAAGATCCAATTGGTATGCAAAACTTCTCTGTGGGAGCCTTTTCTTTTGTGCAGAAACCCAAGTGAAGTGAGGGGGGAATCCATGGGAACATCACAGGGAAGAGCCTTCCAGGCAGGGGGACAAGAAGGGCAAAGCTTATCTGGCTCGGAGGATTTGAGGCGCTGCAAACCGCCCCCTCTCCTAGAAGGCATTCCCTTCACCCAGACCAGGGAGCTCCTACTCTTTCTAACACTAGCATTGATCAGATTGTTACAGTATCAACAGCTCTCTTTAAAATTCTTCAGTTTAGATCCTCACTACTATATATAAAATAGATAACAAGGTCCTCCTGTCTAGCACAGGGAGCTACATTCAATAGCTTGTAATAGCCTATAATGAAAATTTTGAAATTTACAAATGTTAGCCACACTGTATAAAAATAAATAAAAAAACAAACTTCTTCTGTACAGCACAGAGAACTATATTCAATATCTCGTACAGAATATGAAAATGAATATATGTATATATACGCATGCCTAGAACATTATGCTGTACACCAGCAATTGACACATTGTAACTGACTATACTGCAATTAAAAAAAGAAAAATATGAAAATGAATATATATGACTGAATCACTATGCTGTATGCCAGAAATTAACACAACATTGTAAACCGACTATATGTCAAATACATTTTTTAAATAAATAAAAAATAAACAAAATGCTTCAGTTTATTAAAATGGTATTGTGTATGTGCCAGTCAGTTACGCTAGAGCTGGGGGAGTGGTGCACTAACATGCCATCAGGAACGTCCAGTCCGGTGGCGGACAGCCCGCAGCACTATCTCCCGGGAAAGCTATACAAGCGCTCTGCTAACTGTGTCTCCATCCATAAGTGACATTATTTTAGCGTACTGAGTGTCCGGAAAAGCTAGTGACTCATTACCAGGATGACTATTAAGAATTCTCACTGATGAAGGTAGATGTATTGATGGTAAGTGGATTCAGCAAAGAGTTCTGAGCCACTCTCCACTGGAGCATGACGAGCCTGTAACTAAATTTCTAACCTATACTTTTAAGCATGGTGCCCTAGACCTACTCTTCCCCACCTCCCTTTTTTTTAAATTAAGTATAGTCAGTTTACTATGTTGTGTCAGTTTCTAGTGTACAGCATAATGTTTCCATCGTACGTGTACATACATATATTCCTTTTCATATTCTTTTCGATTATAGGTTACTGGAAGATACTGAGTAGAGTTCCCCGTGCTAGACAGTATAAACCTGTTGTTTATCTGTCTCATACATAGTCATTAGCATCTGCAAATCTTGAACTCCTAATTCATCCCTTCCTACCCTCTCCTCCTCCCAGGTAACCATAAGTTTGTTTTCTATGTCTATGAGTCTGTTTCCATTTGTTCATTTGGGTCTTCTTTTTTTTTTTTTTTTTCAGAGTCCACATATAACTGCTATCATATGGTATTTTTCTTTCTCTATCTGACTTACTTCACTTAGTATGATGATCTCTAGTTTCATCCATGTTGCTGCAAACGGCGTGATTCCATTCTTTCTTATGGCCGAGCAGTGTTCCCACGTGTCTGCTGTGCTAACGAGTGTTTTGTTTAATAACTGTGGTTGACTTTGGTCTGAGGCTTGCTTTTGCGAGGGAGTGGCTGCCCCTCGCCATCTCAGACTTCTTGGGTAGCTACAGATGCCCACCAAAAACAACCCAAGACATGTGCGTGACTAAACTGACAGTTCAGTTTGCAATAACACTTAACTCAGATTTCACCACCTCCATGAAGCCCTCCTTGGCATCTCTTCATGCCTCTTGCCGTCAACCTTAGGTGCCCCTTCCCTGTCCCTGTAATACTCTATGGATATGTCTATCAACGAACTTAGTTTTCTCCACTATATTGTGAGTTCCTGGAGGAAAGGTACGGTTTCTTATTCATCTTTGTATCCTCAGCCCTGGGGACTATAAGTAATATTGAAAGGGACCACATGCACTAGCCCTGTACTGTGTGCCAGGCACTGCAGGAGGGTCTGAAGATAACAAAATGAAAAGACAGACCTAGTTACTGTTCTCCAGGAACCACAGTCTCGTGACAAGACTAAAATCCAAAATTTTACAGGAGACGTTATTTAAATTAATGAAGTATTAGGAAGCAGACATGCAGGTTACCAAGAGAGTGTATAAAAGGAGGATAACCAAATAAAGGAATGAAAAGGAAAATTTCCTTACAGAACGTAAATTAAGGTAGAGTTATTTATTATTATGTTTACTATCTGAGTCCCAGTGTCTGGAAAAATAGGTCAGAGTGCTAAACATCTTGTCAAAAATATAAGATAAAGGTCTAAAGAGCCTTGTCTTTCTAGTCATTAAGATACATCCCTTTATAATGTCTCAACAAAAGGCTTAAAAACTGCCCAATCTAGGCAGTGCTTACACGAAGTCAAACCAAATCAACACAAAATACTTGCAGTCAGATGTCTGGTGTCTTGCAGAGAGATGTCATCCATCAAGTACACGTTTAGTTTGCAGATGCCAGGGGACCAATGTGACAGAACAAAAGTTGATATTTTTAAAACAAAGTTGTTGATAGATGAGGAGACAGAATAATAGAATGTTGGAGCCAGACAGGATCCCAAGAGTATGAATGACTTGGCCAACTTTAAACTTTTCTTCTATTAAGTTTCTTGGGCTTCCTGACCAGGGCTTTCCACCCTGTAGTTACCTCTCATGAGCCCAGTGGAGGCCACAGCCATGAGACAGAAGAGAAGCAGTTGCAACCAAGGGTCCGAAGAAGGAAAGAAACACACGTGGGTATCTTGAACGCAGTCACCGCCATCTTGGACAGGGGACCACAAGGCTGTAACTGGGCTGACCTATGGTTGTGGAACTATAGGTAACTTTCCCTTTATCTGTCTTCCATATTTTCCAAGTTTTCTGTCATGATAGTAGCGAACAAGGTCCTTAGCTATTTAAGAGCTACATATTGGTTTTTTAGGACTCCAACTAATGTTTGATATAATGTACACTTCTTTGTGGAGAAATGGATGTATTTAGATACACAAAAAATGTCCTGGAGAAATAAGAAGCTCCTGAGATTACAGCAGTGGCTAAAGAGATTTTTCTCCTTTGGGGAAATATTTTAATTATCTATGTACTTAACTAATTAAACAATTGATTTTTAAAAGGAATATTCTAGCTTCCTGTGTGACCTCAGCTGCTGATTTTGCTTCCTTAAGAGGTGAGTGGCTCTTTGTTCTCTGATGACAGTAACTGCAGTGTTCGGCAATCTTCCCATCATATAACTGAAATGTTGTGGCTCATCCACAAGATTTGTAGTGTCTGCCTTCAGAGCAGAACTGACTGAGATTCGGCAGCTGATTGCTCACTTGTGCCCGTCATGTGGGGCTGGTGTAACAAGCAGATGGACAGCGAGAGTTCCAACCAGTGATCATCTCTGCTTTAGATGCGTAGACTTTCTAATTGTGCTATAATATGTTTAATGAGCTCTGGAGGCAGAGAACATAGGGTGAAACAGAGCAAATCGTGGTTCTAAGATATTCTCTCCTATTGAGTCAGTCTCTCCCTGAAACCCAAGATGACATTATTTTGTTATCTGATGACAGTTGCTAAATTGTTTCTGTCAGTTAATGTGCCATTAGCTGAACTGCTTCAGGAGGGTGTTCCTTCTAAGATGAAGAGGGCGTGTTTTACATGAGAATGGTCTTTTTAATCACTTCAAGGCTCCCGCCTCTACCCAACCATGTAGGTGATAAGGAGACATCTGGAGACATAGGTTCTAAAACACTGGTAATTTGGATCTGCTTTGGAACTTCTTTATCCATCTTGAGAGGCTGCCAGGAGACAGTGACCTTGAAGAGTCAGGTAAGATGCTAGCAATGGTCTCGAAGTCTTAAGAGGCAGGGGGAGCAGGGGGAGCTACAGCAGATTTAGCAATAGGGCAAATTTTCCTAGGTTTTTACTGGAGCAGGTGTCCTGTGGCCAGTTTGAAGTGATTATTACTGAGTCCACTGCAGGCTCTAATGCTTTGCTGTATTAATCATTTGAGGTCAGTCCCACTGTTGGACAGACGCCTTGCCCAACTTCAGCTCAGGCTCTCAGCTCCATCCTCATCGTCATAATTATCATCATCACCATCATCAAAATAACAGCTGCAGTTCTACTGAGCACTTAGTAAGCGCTCAGACACGGCAGGCACTATAACTGCTATTCCTGTGTTTCAGGCTCTGTGTTAAGGCACCTTTGCTAAGATGCTTTACAGATGCTAGAAATAAGCTCTTGGGTGTGACGCAACCTGCTGAATGTCACGTGGCTGCAAGTGGTGAGGCTGAGATCTGAGCTCAGTGCTGCCAGAGTGCAGAGGCTGCATCCTCATACGAGATGCTTCCCGCTCCTTCCTTGCCCTGCCACCCACTCCTCAGACTCTGTCCAGCTACGGGACCATGTTCATGCTCTGCTATGGTAGGCAGAAGAGTGGATGCCCAAAGATGTCCACCTCCAAGTCCCCAGACTCTGTGAACATCATCTGTTACACGGCAAAGGGGAATTAAGGCTGCAGGTGGAAATGAGATCGCTAACCAACTGACCTGGAGATGTACAGATTATCCTCAATCATCAGGGTGGGTCTAAGGTGATCACAGGTAAGAAGGAGGCAGAGGATGTGATGGAGCAGCAGCTTAGAGTGATTCCACGTGAGAAAGCCCAACCAGCCATCGCTGGCTTTGAAGAAAGAGGGAGAGGCCGCAAGCCAAGGAGTGCAGGCAGCCTTTAGAAACCGGAAAAAACAAGAAAGTGCATCCTCTCTGAAAAGGTTAATTTTACGGTCATTTTGACTGGGCTGTGGGGTGCCTAGAATACACCTTACTTCTGGCTGTGCCTGTGAAGGTGTGTCCAGATGAGACTGGCATTTGAATTGATGGACTCAGTAAAGTAGACGACCCTCCTCAGTGTGGTGGACGTCATCCCACCTGCACTGGTGGGTGAGGGCCTGCATGGAACAAAAACCAGAGAGACACAGTTTTTTTTTTTCTGTCTTTCTCCCTCTATCTGACGGCTTGAGCGGGAACATCTGTCTTTTCCTGCCCTTGGACTGAAGTTTGGCTTCCCTGATTCTCAGGCCTTTGGACTCAGCCGGAATCACACTGCCAGATTTCCTGGATCAGCTTGTAGACAGCAGATTGTGGGATTCTCAGCCTCTGTGATCGTGTGAATCGTAACAATCCTCATGATAAATCTCATGTGTATCTATGTGCTTGTAACTGTATCTGTACATTACTGGTTTCTGCTTCTCTGGAGAATCCTTACTAATACACTTCTCTAGAGCATCCAAAACAGGAACACAGCCTTTCAGTTCCTTAATTTTAGTCTAATGAAATCCATTTTGGATTTCTGACCTCCAGTACTGAAAGATAATCAATTTGTATTGCTGAAGTGACTAAGCACGTGGGAATCTGTACGGCAGCCCTAGAAAATGATTGCACCTGCTGATGACAGAATGAGAAATTAAATTAGGAGTGGCCCTGAACCAAACCAGGGAAGACTGAACATAGAATCCAAGCAAGACTACACAAGAAACGGACAAAGCCTGCAGCTAATCGCAGTTGTAAAATCAGAGAGGAGCTATTCCCACCCATGGACCAAGCTCCATGGGGTTGGCAGTGGCTAACACACATTCAGGCATGGAAAAAACTGAAGAAGGATGTGGTGAGTGGGGAGACAGCCTGGCACAAGGCACGTATGCAGTGTAGAATAATGAGATTATCTGTTATTTTGTCTAAATGATAAACGTGTTGAGTGATATCTTTTCTTGACTTAATGTTAACTTTGAGAGAGTTTCACTATTAACTTTCAGGATTATTGAACAGCTTGTATAATTAGACATTGCCATAGTGATTAATGGATTGTTTTGCCATATTATTAATTCATTCATCATCAAACACCTTCCAAACTCAGTTTTATCTATTTCCAATCATATCCAAAGGGTTTTCTAATTTAGAAGGAGAGACAAGGACATATATTCACATATATAGTGATGGGGACACTTCCTTATACATGTGGGTTTTTAAGACTAGATCATCAAAAGCATATTATAGAGACTGAAGTGAGAATCCAGTTTTGCTCCTTAATATGGAAAGGAGCCAAGGTGAGTTTCTTCTCTCCAATGAAACTCAATTATTTTTACCCATAAAGTAAAAACAGCCATGCCTGGTCTAGAGTGTTGTGAGGAGTTAATGAGACAATACGTATCCACACTGTACAGAGAGCTGGGTTATATTCAGTGGAGATCATGGAGGCTGCTCTGCAGTGCTGTTCAGAGGTCAGAGATGTCCTTTGTGAAATGCCTGACATTATACCTGGCACATGCCTGGGTCCTAGCAGGCGGCTGTGTGTGCACCGTGGGTTGGCTCAGGTTCTGTTCCACGTTGTCCTCACTCAGATCCAGGTGCTCAGAGCAGCCACTTTATGAAAGATTGCCATCTGCCAAGGCAGAGGGAGGGGAAGGAAGCTCTGAGGATCCCACACTGGCAACTGTGACACAGCTTTGGGTTTTTCTCATGATTTATTGACCAGAGCTAGCGTCCCCATTCACCCATCAGTGAGCAAAATTCCTCCATGTGCCTGGATATTGGAGAACTGAACATATTTAGAAAATAGCATTACTGACTATCACAAAATTAAAAACTAAATTCTGCATAATTTTCCCCAAATCTATTTTTCTTTTTTTTTCAGCACCTCGGATCGTGGCACTGCCATTTCCTAGTCACCCAATGCCAGAAGGCTGGACTCACAGAGAAGGCCTCACATCCATATTACAGGGCCATCATGCCATAGTAATCGTTCTATGTGCCATTAATTTATTTGCATATCCAATTAAAAATGAACTGTGACATGATGAATTCTAGCCCATTCCAGAAATGTGATTACTTCTAAGGCTAAATATGATTCTCTT
Organism: Vicugna pacos; assembly: GCF_048564905.1. Classification (NCBI taxonomy): domain Eukaryota; kingdom Metazoa; phylum Chordata; class Mammalia; order Artiodactyla; family Camelidae; genus Vicugna; species Vicugna pacos. The sequence goes on along the minus strand of NC_133000.1, from coordinate 11,870,312 downwards.
AACATTTATGGAGAAACCCTTAATAAACAAAATACTCAATTACATATGGATATAAAAACATGCCCAAACACAGCATGTGTTCTGTATCATTTAGGTCACCTTTTCTAATGGAGAAAAAAATATCATTGCTAAGGTTAAATGAGACCTTCCCCCCTTGACTCGTACAGACATCAGCTAAGAGCCGCGAGTCTGAAGACCCTTCCTCCCATCCCAGACCTGCTTTAGCAAAATCTTCACCTCTGGGATGAGAATCTTCTTCGTGTCTGGATTGCTAAAATTTCTTCATTCACTCATTTATTTCCCCAGAATGATCGCTTGGCAAGCACCGAGCTGATATTTAAATTGGGTCTGTAGACTAGTTGATATTAATGGGATCAATGATAATTTCCTGATTTCGATGGTTGTACTGAATCCTTGTACTCAAGGAGTACAAATTGAAATGTTAAAGGGGCGCGGCACATGGTGTCCACAACTTATTCTCAAAGATTCAGTAATAGTAAGTCGACAGTCAGGAGGAAAGGTATACGGAAGCTCCGTGTACTATTTTGCAACTTTTTTTTTTTGGTAAATTTGAAATTATTTTGAAACAAAAAGTTTTTAAAATGAAAAAAAAAAGTGTCATTCCAACAGGTGGAATAAAAGATGCCTCCAAGAGGGGAGAAACAGTAAAAAAAAAAAAAAAAACCCTTAGATTTATGTAAAAGTCCATATGAAAGATAATAAGGGATGTATGTTCTCATTAAAGGATTAACTAATAGTTGAAAGGGAAAGGGAATAGATATTGAGAAGCGTTTTGAAGTAGGATCAATGGAAAATGATGACCTAGAGGAAGGGAGAAAAGACAGTGAAGACTCCCCCAGCGTGGCCAGAGATGCTGTTCTCCATCGATGGGGAATTTGGGAGAGGCAGCAGGTTCCCAGGAGGCCTTGTCTCCCCAGAGACGGGGAGCTGCGCACAGGCAGGGACAGGCCAGTATCAGGCCACATTTGGGGAGACTCTACCCAGAACTACTGACTCAGGGACCAAGCCCATCCTCCCCTTTGCCTTAATGACTTCCGGGTGCAGAGCGTGCTCAAGCAGATTGGTGTATTTTTCACGTTGGGACCTTGGGAGCCTCTCCTAACAACTTTGTGTCTTAGTTCTTCCATCTCTGATAGCATAATGATGTTCTTGGGTAAAGATTTATGAGCTGAGGCTTGCAAAGTCCTTTGAAAACATTGGCTGAGGGCTCAAAATAAATTACTTTTTTAAGTATTAATGAATGCCTCCAGTTTGCAGGTTAGCCTGAAGAGGGAGAAAGAGGTAAGAAAAAATATTCTTTGAAAAGCTCGCTACCTCGTGTAATCTTTTTTGGACTGATTGGCGGGTAAGGAGATTGTGAGAGGAAGGGAGAAAGAAGTAAGAGGAAATAAACTTCGGTGGAGATGCTGCAGGGGTGGGGGTCTCTTTCGGTGTGGGCAGCAGATAGCTAGTGGTCCATATGATGCAAAGACATCACCTGGGTTTGTTCAGGAAACAGAGTTTAATTCCTCACCATCAAAATGATTGATGGTTTCTGTAGGCTCTTGCTTACGTACTTCAGAGAGTTAAAACAGGATCTCAGGAGGATAAGATAATCAGACTCAAGCTTTCAGCACGTCGCAGGTGCTCTCTCTGCTCTGACAGGTCTGGAGTGCTGGGCAGTCATCGGAGCCCGGAGCTGTTTCAGGAGATGGAACGAGGCAACCGCAGGCCATTGGAAGTGGCAGGTAATGGGGCTTCCTTGTGCTGAGCACTTTTTAAAATGAAGTAGGAAGTGGATCAGTGAATTGTTAAAGGATGGTACACACGCTGAAAAATGGGGGGCACATAAGCCATGGGGTGGACAATCTACACCTTGAGCTGTTCACACCTGCAGGCTGTTGGGGCTCCTGTTTCCCTGCCATCAGCAGCTCTAACGATCATTAGGAACAGACAACGTTGACTTGGGGTCGCCCTTCTCTTTGATGTGCTTGTGAATTTCTCCCTTCAGTTATTTTTGGTCCTCAGCTCACATTCTGCCCTCTCAGATTTTGTTTAAAAGCAGTTGTCTGTCACAGGATGTTAGCATTAAAGAGCCTCCTTTTAAAAAATCCTTTTTATTTTATAGGGAAAGAAATGGATATAGGATATAAGATACTGTCTGAGTTGCCCACTAATCAGTGGCAGAAGCAAACTGTTACAGCCTCTGTCTCAACACATCGCCCAGTTCTCATTTCCATACAGTACTTGTTTTTACGCCGCAGGCTGACAGGACCAGCCCCAGGTGTTGCTGTCAGCCAGCAGGGGACTGAGGACCATAAGCTCAGAGTAAAACTAATGGGACATCCTGTGTGCTGGAAGAAAGCGCAGAGAAGACAGAAAGAAATGGGCTGGAGGAAGGTCAGAAGGAGTCAGGGGGCAATGAATCTTCTTTGGCGTGTTGGTCAGGCTGGTGGGCAAGGAATGATGTCAGCCCCGCCCAGTTCCCCCCCCCCCCCCGGGAGGGCAGCAGTGGCACCCGTCCAGGTAGGTGGGTCCCCGCTGTGCTTCCCAGCGCCTTCCTGTCCCATCTTGGTCTTGTTTACACACTCCTTTCCTTTGTGAGCGTTTACTCTTCTCTTCTCTTCCAGGGAGCTGCGTCCGCATCCTCTTGAAAGCAGCGTGTAAGAATACGGTTCTGGGTTAGCCAGCAGCTCCCATGGTGGGCCAGTTCTGTGGGATTATTCTTGAGAGTTAACCTTTCAGGCTCAACTTCCAACAGTTCTGTAAACATCTCATACCCTCAGTGAAACCCTTTTCTGTTTGTTAACAGAGACCAAATCCTAATTTATAAAAGCCAGTGTTTTAAAAACTGCAGACACATCCCCATGACTTAGAAGCTTGTAGAAGTTACTCGTTGACTGCCAGTCCTGTCCAGCTGTGTGTTGTTTTTATTGTCCTAAGTTGTCATGATTTGCCTGTTGTCATGATTCTGTCTACTCAGATTTTCTCACTTTCTTTTGAGGGAAGAATACTGTGTGAACCACCAGGCCTTTTCCAAGTAAGTCCTTCCATTCTCCTTCGTCTTATCTTTCCCTTTGACCTTTGCCAGCAAGGAAGAGTTCCCAGAAGTAGATGAAACAGGACCCAGGTAACGTCTCAGAGATCCTCACCTGTAGGCTTGAGAATGGAGTTTTCCAGCAGAGATGACCTTGGCCTTTCCTGACAAACCTGCCTAATCACCGCAGTCTGAGGCCAGTTGCATGTGGAAGGCCAAACAAGGAGATCTTTCCCAGCCTCTCCCCCAATTACCACAATTCCCATTAGCATTTACCATCCCCCTTCTGAGAACACCTCATTCTGGTGAGAATGCCTTTCTGCTTCCTGTCCCCGCCAGCTTTTTGCAAGCCTGGCACTGCTCCGACCCAGGATTTAGTTAGTTGGCCCCAGTGTTTTCCTCTCACTCAGAAGAGACCAGCTAGAGATCTCCCTTGTGGTTCCCTTCTCATTCTTCCAACATCTTTTTTTTTTTTAAACTGAAGTATAGTCAGTTTACAATGTCGTGTCAATTTCTGGTGTACATTTTTCTTTATTTTAATTAATTAATTAATTATTATTTTTTTAACGGCAGTACTGGGGATTGAACCCAGGACGTCACACATGCTAAGCATGTGCGCTACCACTGAGCTATTCCTCCACCTCCACCCCTACTATTTTGATCTTGACCATGGCCCAGCCAGACAGAAGAACCCTCTTATCCCAAGACTGGTACCCCTAAGTCTTTTCCCTCCTCTAGGTCACCACTGGGGTCAAAGTCCTGGTGATGCAGCTCTTAAACTTTCATTTTCCTGGCTGACTCCGTGGGTAACATCTGTAGCAGGCTCTCCTTGTTCTGGTCCTCATGTTTTTCAGCCTTTTCCCTTCCTCTAGTGATAGTCCTTTGTGTTCTGCAAACAGAAACATCTTCCCACCACTGCCACCAGCCTTTTGAAGGATATGAAATATCAAATGTATGCTGACCTGGATTTAGCATCCTTGTAAGAGAATTCACTCTATGACATCATGCCAGGCTCCTGCGAGTCCCCACAGAGACCAGTTCAAACATGCTGTTCACTCTGCCATGTTAATGACAGGCTCAGCCCTCAGGGTTATAGTGAAATGTGAATGGCAATCAAAGGGCACAGCAGGCTGTCAGGATGGCCTCAGATGCAGGTCAGTCTACATGGGGCACCAGGACAGTGCGTTTTTGTCTTTTCCACCATATGATTCTTTCCAAACAGCAGTACTGATGTGTAAAACGGGTGGGACAATGTAGACGTGTGTCTTTGTGATTTACTGCTGTACTAATGGCCAGAGTCAGTAGAAAATTTAATGCCAGCAGTACCCAGAAACCCTTTCCACAAGGTCTAACTGACCTGCACAGTTTCTCCCAGAACATACTAACTTAATTCCTCTTACTTCCGCAAACAATATCCTTTAATATCATTCTCTCTTTCTAGCCAGTGATCTTCCAAAATGGGCCCCCAGAGTCCAGGGGTGCTGGAAGAAATGTTTTAATGGTTATATTTATTTTTTGGCAGGTTATTTTTAAACTTTCTTTTACAGAACTTTTATAAAGCACATAAATACATTAGCATAGCAATACAGTCATATTACTTATAAATAAATTTACATTAATCGAGATGTCTGAGCTCACTTTTTAACTGATAATGATGTGTGATCAAAAGCTGAAAAACCACTGCTTTAATCTATCAACTCAACATGTAGTCATAGTTCTTAGATTTTTGCAGCAGCATAATGTAATTTTTCTTTGAAGAAGTGGTCATATGATCATATTTCTTCTACCTATTGGTTAAAGAAATATAATGAAGAAAAAAGTTATTATGAATTCAGCAATGCTTTAAAGTGGTAGCATTTTAATTTTTTATCACAGTAGCCCATACACATTTGAAAAATAATAGTCCATATCTCTGTGTGAAATATATATTTTTTATGTATTACATTTTTAAACCCTTTGCAATTACCTTAGGAACTCCCCAGGAGCTGTGTAGCAACAATTGGGATGTATCACCCTAGTGGTTTTGTGTGTGTCTTAGAAGGTCTTAGGTTCCCAGCCTTAAGTATATCTGGCAACTTACGTGTCTAAAAACAGGAAGAGTAACTGTCAAAAATGAAGTGGTGAGAGCTGAGTCCCGTCGGAGAACAAATATACTTCCAGAAGGTTCTCTTCAGTAAAGCATTCATTTACCACGGGCTATCTCTGGCTTGTAAGAGTTACTCCTCCTTTAGAAGGTGAACAGGGTACTATAATTGGCTTAACTATAGGGCAATGATGTCTGCTGAGTTTTCCAGGATAGGGAAGGGCCTTTGGAATAACATACACTGAAAACACATGCATTCATTTTGTGCTGATCTCTCTAAGTTATCCTTTAAATTGAAGACATGTGACATTTATAATTAGGGTCATGTCCTTCATCCTTATTAAGTGATGCTAAGAAAACGGTGTCATCACCAGAGTTTCCCCTGGGCAATGATTAAATAGAATGAAGTTGACAACCATAGGTTTTCATTTCATCGCCTTAGTCAAGGTGAGGAATGGGGATGAACACACAAAGGAATCACCAGCACTTTCTGGTTGTGGAGATTGGAAAGCGATCACCGATGTGGTTCACCAGTAGTCTATAAAGATAGAAGTACTTATATTTTAATTTTTGTTTCACCATGGTTGGGTTTCTCATTTTTCCTGAAACTGATGGATTACACTTTGGTGACACCATATATGCCAAGGACTGGGAGCATTCTTTGTGGCCCAAGTAGGTCACTTAGTCTTCCTTGTCACCTCCTTCTTCAGAATTTAATTTACGATTCTGTCAAAAGGGAAATGTTTACTGTAAGTGAGTCACCCTTTGCTGAAATCATTTTGGCAAGTGAATTTACAGGCCAGAAATACAACTCTTAACAGAAACATATTCACTGTAACCATTTCCTATCCCCTGAGCACCCAGAAGTGCCCGTCTGGCTCCCATGCCCTAGCTCGTTCCTACCACACAGCATTCAAAGGTTCTGGTTCTGCTGTCTGGAAATCCCTCCCACCCCTCCTTCTCCAGCTAAAACCTACTCACGCTTGAAGCTTCTGATCAGATGGCACTTCCTTGGAGAAGCCTTCCAATCGCCATTTGAATTAGGCTGTCCTGTTATAGTCCCTCACTGCACACTGTACTTTCCCTTCAAGTTTCAAATCGTTACCATTCCCCTACACAGTATAGCCATGTATAATACTAGGGTTATCTGCATTATTGTTTCTTTCATAGAAGACACGCAAGTACAGGGTTTGTGTCTATTATACCCACATCTGTACCCTAAAATATTATGTGGCCCATAAGAGAGAGCTCAAGATAAGTTTATTGAATGGATAGATTTTTTCCTACATAGTCTAAACAACATATTTTAAAGCATCAGCATTGAAATAAACAAAATCATCCTAGATAGCTTTATTATCAAGGTATTATTCACTGTTATTTTCAAAGAGAAATTTAGAACTCTCAATTATTTCAAGATATTTGAGTGTTGAAATCTCTCTTCCGAGGACAAAGGAATTTTGTATGTGATGGTCTGGTTTGCTGAAGAGGAACAGAATTATCTATTTACTTACAAGGTGATGCTTTTTTAAAAAAAATTTCCACTAAAAGCTTAATATACATGCAAGGCAATTGAAGTTCACATCCTTGGCTTGGGAAAGAAAATGCTCTAAAATTGGACACCTTAAGATTAGAAGTTACACCACAATGAAAAATTGAGCCTGAGGTGGCCACAGTATTATCAGTAGATTTTCCCCCAAGATTCTATTAAGAAATAATGGGAATCCAAAAGTTGTTTCTAATATTTAGAAAAACCCAAAACGCATCATACGTTTTTCGTCAGTAGGACTGCACAGGATAACTGAAATGTCATATTCCTCTTATTTTGATCAGAATTAGATCAATCAAACACCATTACTCATGCTGATCAATTACTTTTTTTGGCTGAGAGCAAATGTTACATTAAATCAATAAAAAATAGACATTTATTTAGTACTGTAAAATGTAGTCTGTTTGCCAGACAGCATCTTTCAAATACATAAGGGCTAGTGGGAACACGTTATAAAAGGGATCCCTGATGGTAGAATTTAGGAACTTCATGATCAACAGTTGCTAGGAGAGGGGTGGACGTTTAGCTCTGCCAAATAACATGGCAGTTTTCTTGTTGGAGAGCAGCATAAATTAGGAAATAAATGATGAAAATCAGCACTTACAGTTGGCCTATTAAAAAGCCTTCATTACTAACAGTTCCTGAGGAGGTCCTAAGGGGATGACATATGTTCCATAGAAATATAAATTAAGAATTTCCAGGCAGCCTAGGAAATTAATTATTTTCCCTAATTCCCAGCAAATACACTTGCTCTTGGCTTTACAGAAAAAAGTAGGTATCATTAAACAGGAACTTCCTTAACTTCCCCGAACCATGTCTGCAAACTGGCTTGCACCTAACCGGAGAGGGCGAGGTGCCCCTATGTCGTCTAAGGCTGATCTGCTGTCTGAGCTCTGATGGCCCCCTGTGCAGCTGGAGAAATTAGGCTCTTACTCACACACTCTCACCTTCCCCCGCGGGAGAAATCACGGGCCGAGAAGTTTCCTTGGTCTGTCTTATGTTTCTTTACTACCCACTGTCGTGATCTCATTCACTGCCCTGACTTCAGTTACCATCTGTACACAGTTATTTCCAGTATGGACTGGGGGACCCACATCTGTCTTCTGAGCTCCTGGTCTGCATAGCAAGCTTTCTGTGACTCCACAAGGAGTCCCAGTTGCCTCCTGCCTCTCTAGGAGGTGCTCCAATATCAACAAGTGGGCCTGACCCAGGCACCTTTCAAATTACTGCCCCTGCGCCCGGTCTTGGAGCATGTGGGGTCTCGCATGTGACTTTTAAGGACAGAGTCTCTGCTTCCTGCAGCCCTCTAGCTGTCCCATATGGAAGCCCCATTGGCCTTCAAAGCGGGACATTCTGGGGACCTGCCTTTCCAGTGAAGGGCCCTCAGGCTAGAAAGCCCACTGTGAGGCTCAAACCCCTTGCTCCCTGGGGAGAACCTCTGCAATTGTCTTCATCCCTTTATTTGTGGGTCCCCCACCTGGGGATTTGGGTCTTGACATTTCTGCCCCCTCTACCTGTATCATGGTCGTTCCTTCTTTATATCTTTAGTTGTGGAAACTCTTCTGCTCGTCTTCATGTTATTCTCATCAATATTTGCCCCATAAATAGTTATAATTTTGGTGTGCCTGTGAGAGGAGCTTAGCTCTCGGTCTTTCTATCCCACCATCTTGGCCGTATCCCTGACTCCTTCTGCTCCATCTTAAAAGAAGAATTCTTCTGTACTTAGTCCTGGAAGATGAAAATCTGAGATCAGGATGCCAGCAGATTTGGTTTCTGGTGAGAACTCCATCCCTAGCTTGCAGATGGCCGCCTTCCAGCTGTATGCTTACATGGTGGAGAGCAAGCTTACTATTTTTAATGATAGGAAACATATGAGTGTACTAATGGCCAAGGAGAAGGAGTAGTGGAAAGAAAGAAAAGAAAAATGCAACAAATACCTCAGGAATAAATATTTCATGAATAGAGTAGTATCTTGGAGAAACAGGTAGTGTATGAGATCAAGAAACAACTGAGAACTCGGGTAAGTGAAGGAGAAAAGCCATGCTCTCCTCAGAAAGAAAAGGCAAGTGAAGGTGCCCATACATTTTGAGTTGGAGATGCAGGAATGCTGATGTATGTTCTTGATCGTATGTACGTGATATAAGGTCCTGATGTATGTTCTCAATTATCCAGACTAAGGGGAGGTCATCTACTGAGAATGAGGAAGGTGTGGACTTAGAGAAGGTGGGGAAAAAGTAGCATATTTGCTGGGGCAAATCCTAGTCAGCCTGGGACTTCTGCATGGCTATTGGCATTTCTACTGGAGCTGAGATCCAAATGTGGAAAAAGAATGAACATGAAATTATCTCAAGTGGAATCTCACTCACTTTAATTACTTAGGGATAAAAGGCATAAGTTGCTCTGGGAAAGTTTATCTCCCCAAAAAAGTTTGGATTCCAAAAAGGCAATTACCCAAGGAAATACTTACTCATCTAATAAATATTAATATGGTAAAGGAATTCTAATAATGCAGGCTAACATCCATTAGTAGTAATAACAGAAAAAAGAATGCTGATTTTTGACTGCTTGCGAAGCAATTAATTAGCCCAAACAGTGTTCCTTTTTAAGATCCGAAGGATGCCAGTATGGAAAAGACTAAAGGCACTGATGAAAATGTGTTTTCTGTTAAATAGGTTATGGAAGAAGCCCAAAAATATTGAAGTGGTAAACATTTCAAAGAGAAACAATGGAGGGCGTCCAAAGTCCCAGTAATTCTACTGGAATCTGTCCAGTAAGACCTGTGTAAGGTTTAACCCCCTCGCGTCCTAGAATAAGTCACCAGGATACAACAAAAGGTCACCATGTTTTAATTGGATTAGAAAAAGAACTCTTTAGGGGACCAAACTGAGCTTCTCTACAAAAGGAAAATGAAAACAAAATGGACCCAATTTCAATTGTATCTGCTGGTTTGAGGATTCTCTTCCTTTGGGAAACTTCCTTTGATGAACACCAGGCATGTTCAGAGGACTTCGGAGCTCACAACGGCTCTAGCGGAGAGGTGTTACTGATACGTTCATTTTACCGATAAGACAACTGAGGCATTGCGAGTTCAGGAATTCACCAAAAGCGACGGTAAGCTAGTAGGTAGTAGAACATGGGTTGATTCCAAGAAACCTGACATAGGAGTCTTTGTTCATCTATGTTTTATTGCATTTTTATTCAATTTTATGGTTTTTAATAGATATTATATTTAAATAAAGAAGCAAAACAATATAAAAAGTCATAAACTGAGAGCATGGTTCCCACCCTCTTCTCTCCTCCCTATTGAAAACACTTTGTTGGATTTTAAAATTTACCTTCCCAAGGTTTCTTTATGCAAATATGAATATTTTTGTTCCTCTTTATTTCTGCCATGGAGGTGACATCCCAGATTCGCTGTTCCATTTACTTTGGAAAAAGGTCATATTTTAATTTTTCCATTTTTATCTATTTTTAAAAATTTATTTATTTATTACTTATTTTTAAACATTTGTTTTGTAATTTAAAACTTACATAAGGTCATGTTTATAAAAGGTCACATTTTAAAATTCACATTGCTCTGTCTCTATTTTGAAGAATTTCAAAACAATGGGAAAAATCAAAAGGAATATTTCAATAAACACTAACATATACTTGATTTAGATTTTTCAATTTTTAACATTTTTCCACCTCTACATTTTTCTCTCTGTCCACCTTTTTTATTGTTGTTTTGCTGACCCCTATAAAAGTAAGTTGTGAATGTAATTCCTAAATACTTCAGTGTGTAACTTCTAAGTAACCAAAATGTTTTTTACACCTTGCAAACTTAACACTGACTCAGGAACATCTAATCTGCAGTCCATAGGTAAGTTTCCCCAGTTGTGCCAATAATGTCCTCTGTAATTGTGTACTTTTTTCTAATTTGGGAAATTGCAAATTGCATTTAATTTCCATGTTTCTTAAATGTCCTTTAACCTAGGAAAGTTGCCTGGAATTTTCCTTAACGCATCTGGTTACTAACAGTTTTGAAGCATCCAGGCCATTTGCTGCACAGACCATCTCACCACCTGGACTCGTGGTCTGTTCTACTTGTACGCTGAGGACACTCTCTTCTGGGAAGATTTCTGTGTAGGCGATGAGATGTCCTTCCCACTGCTGCATGTCCGGAGGCACTGAATTGCTCAGCCTCTTCCCTTATTGATGGTGCTACATTTGATTACTTTGGTTGAGGTCTGTTCACCAAATGTCTCCATTGTTAAGGAAACGTTCCCCTTTGTAACATGTTCCTTAAGGCTCTGTGGTTACCTTCTTTCACACACCCTTTCACCCAATAGTTCTTACTATCTATTGATGATCCTTGTCTGAGTCAATTATTGCATTGAAGTTGTAAATAGGAATTTTCTAATTCTATCATTTTCCCTACATTTATTAGCTGAAATTCTCAGTAAGAACTTCCTCTTAACAGACACACTTTTTAATTTAGTATCATTTTTGTCTCATGGACTTTTTGCAAACCCTATGTATTACCTTCGGTCACCATCAGTATCCTTTTTGATGCTCAAAACTTTGATGTTTCAGATTTGGCCTGGTCCTCATTCGTTTCACCTGTTTCCATTCATCTTTGAGTGCTGTCTTGCTTTCAGGTACAACTCGATGTTCCAGACTCACTTTTAGTACTTTGCCTAAACACCATGCTTTTTCCTTGTAATATATATCTTGGAGATTTCCCAAATCAGTGTTTCAAGAACATCCTCATTAAAAAAAAAATGATGCATAGTATTTCATTTTATGGATGTTTTATTAAACAACTCTTCTGTACATGCAATTTTTCCGTACAATAGCAGGGTGCAAAATCTTGCACATACGTCTTTTCACACTTCTGCATTTGTAGAATAAATCCTGGAAGCAAAATTGCTGAGTCAATGAAATGCATACTTAATCGTTGTTAAATGTGCCAGATTTCCCCTAGACAGATTGTACTATTCTGTACCTCTGCTAACAGATGACCCCTGGACTGCTAGCAAATGTGGAATATTCTTAAAATTCCAGCGGTGCCTTCTAAATTTCCCATCTTCCTGATTGGGATAAAAGTCACAGCTCTGCCTGTAGACCAGTTCAGTGGTGATTTTCTAGGAATTGTTCCTGGAGGAGCAACCTACAGCCTACACTTTGCATGCCTCCAAAAACTGTGTCAGCACCCACTTGCCAGTTTTAGATCCCTTCTGGGTAAAATACCTAGAGGAGTTTCAGCTTGATTCACACACTCTTTTGGCTTCTCTCCCTTTCCTGGTTTGTTGCCCACTTAAGACCACCAAGCTTCAGGCGTCAGTACATTGCCTCTCCACTGCCTTTTTTGGACTTGTCCTTAACTGAGCTCAGAAAACTTGCTCAGCCCCACCATCTGACTTATTCCCACATGGATAGTCCCTCTCGGATATGCCAGGGTGCTTATAAACCCCTTCCTCTCAAATAAGGATGGGCGATCAGGACACCTCAATGGATGCTGTTGGTGTGAAGGGTAAACCTTACTGCTGAGTGAGCTGTGACCATGTGACACTGCCTTGAAATTTCCTAATGAGCAGGGAAAACGTTTCTCCAATGACACTATGATTCCTGTTACTAACAGCAACAGCTGATCTTTCGAGCACTGTATTTTAGAACTCAATGCTCTATATTTCATGTCATAGTCACCCTCTGATACAGGTGTATTTTTTCTCTCATGTGACAGATGAAGAAACCGAGATGCAGAAAGAGTAAGTAATACAAGGATTGTACGGATAACACCAGCATCTGACGAGCTCTTATGGGCTGTAGCATAAAACTATTCTTGCATCGTGAAGACAAGCAAGGGAAGAGATGCATTTAAAACCGCGCAAAAGCAGGTTATAAGTGGTTATCATGTTGCAGGATTAAGAATGATTAATCACCCCAACAAACTGTCCATTAAAACACGGCATTGTTCACCATCCTGATGTTACTTGTACTCACGTTGTTATATGGCTGGGGTCTTGCATGGCTGGGGTTTCCAACCGAAAGCATCAGATGCTCATTTCAGTGTTATAATTGGAATGGGCTTTGTTTGTGCCTTGCTCATGTTACCACCAGTGCTATTAGGACAGATTCATGTGCTGTCATTCCATGTTCCCACTACAACCTTTATCACAATGATATGGTACAGTATTGGAATTTTAATGGCTCATATATTTTGTGAAACATGACGGTAATAAACAGCAATGCTTTGACCTCAGCTTTTTAATATTTGATGCATCATCCGTTCCCCACCCACTGAGTTCTCTCCTTTCCTCCTGCTATTTGAATGAGGACGAGGTGGCATGGATTGTCACTCAAAGCAGGAAACATTTACCAACTGGAATATACCTATTTATAAGCCTATTTAAAGCATATAGCCATTCATGTTCTATTTTGAAAAGAACAAATCGCCATTTTCTCCTCCTAACAGACAATACAAGGAGAATGCAAACTAAAAACCATGAAATCAGCTCTCCTTAGAAAGATTACAGCAAGCCCAGAAAATGACACATTCATCGTCCATTCCTTGGGACAATAGTTAAACCAAGAGTTTGGAAGAATGGCAGGTGCAACGTCCTTCTTCCTGCACTTGGCTGCCTGTACCTGTGGACAGAGTGAAAAATAGTAGAAGGCAAATCAAAGACCATTTCAAGATTGAAGGACTGCCTCGTTATTTATCTAGAACTCACACCGTGACTCAGGTATGGCCCAGGAATAGGAGTCTTCATCGAACTAGCCAAGAAACACCACGTTGAAAAGAACCACTGAGTCAAATGCTTCCCTGTTTGATCCCTCCATCATTTGAGAGATCTACCTCTTTGTCACTGGGCTCAGAAAGCAAAAATGACAATTATTCTGGCTGCAACTTTCCAAAAAATTGAAGTGCTATGTTCTGAGACCACTTATGTGTCTGTCGCTCATCTACAAAGTGGTGATACCAAAATGGAAAAGCTTGAGCCCCCAAAAGGCGTTGAAGTTTAAAAGAAGGTCTGTGGGTAAGTAGAGGGGGCTGGCGGAGAAGAGTAAGCTGAATTGTCTTGGAGTATTGACCATGCTTGATGATTTGACCCTCAGCTTACATAAACCCAGAAACTCAATTTTCAGTCCCTCAGAGTTCATCAGGCTCAAGTTGACCTAATCATGCAGGATGCTTCGTGCTGCAGTGTAAGCAGAATGCTAATTTGTTAATTTATTAAGAGAAATATTGCCACATGCTGACTCTAAAGTTTAATTAATGGGATAGCCTGATAGTATATCCATCGCCACAGCAGGAAATTCCTTCCAGAGATGAGCAAGTCCATAGGGGAGGTCACCCCGTTCTTTGCTCTAAGAGAATTATTAACCATTCTCCTTTTATCTGTGTTTCTGTACTTTATTGTTGACAACTGTGTGTCTCTTGACATAAATCTTTTTTATATTTGTTACTACCATGTACACTGGGTAGATGCTCCTTGAGTCATCCTTCCTTCCTTCCTAGTCAGAATGTATATCTTGTATTTAAAATAATTATGCAAATGTTTAATCTGTGGTTTCCAATTGGTACCACAGAACATTTGTTCCAGAGATATTCTGAAAAAAAATTGTCCATTGTTAAACCAGAAACACTGCACACTCCATGTCACTACTGGTGACTCACAGTACACTTCAGTATAATAGACACTTGGAAAAACTCTATCCCATAAATATTCCTGTAGACGCCTGCTAACCTAGTGTTTCCCAAAGCTCCTGTCCAGGGAACTCTTCCATCTTGTAACATTAATTAACATCTCATAGGAAACATTCATCTAATCACATCTATTGTGAGTTTCTGTAATCACGTAACTCCCAGCTCAGTTCTAGGAATGATATTCTGGATTTTGGATGTATCTCCTATGCAGATAGGTCATGTTAAGATCATTGAGGACAACAGTCCTGATAAATCTCTACTCTTTCTTCCGAAGCCCAAATTCGTATATCCAGCTTCAGAATATCATTAATCACTGTGTCTTATTTATTTTCTTTCTAAGTATTTCTTGAGTTCAGTTCTCCTTCGTTCTGCACCCACTGCCTTTTTTCAGACCCTCTTTACTTTGTGATGTAGTTCACTCCTTGCTGTTCACTGAGGATCTGTGTTCCCCCCAAATTCATATGTAGAAGCTCTAATCCCCCATATGATAGTACTAGGAGGTGGGGTTTTGCAGAGGCAATTAGGTCACAAGGGTGGAAGCCCTTATGGTGGGATTCGTGCCCTTATGAGAGATGATCTCTCCCTCAGGCTAGTGAGAACACAGCAAGAAAACACCAGCTGCAAACCAGGAAGGGAGTCCTCGCCGAGAACTTGGCCATGCTGGCGCTGGATCTCGACTCCAGATTTCAGAGCAATGAGGAGTAAATGTCCATTGTTTAAACCACCCAGTCTGTGACATTCTGTTACAGCAGCTTGAACTAAGGCACTCCTTCATCTGACTGTCTTCAAATTCATCCAGTTTTACCAGAGGATCTTATAAATTATTTTCTTTACCATTAACAAATAATTTTAAAAGTAACATATAATCATTTTAGGTAATTTGGAAGAGTACAGATAAACAGAGAAAATTAAAATAACCCATTAATTACATCCTATAGAGAAAAATACAGTTAATGTTTTCTTTTGTGAATTGTTTATATGTTTCCTTTGCCCACTATTGGAATGCTAGTGGTTTTCCTAACTGATTTTAAGAACTACTTCTATATTAAGAATATTCAATGTATATATTTTATTCTTTATAAATATTACTCAGTTTTTGCTTGCTTACCCAATATTTTAATTTTTTTTCTTTAGGCAAACTATTCTTACTTTATTTGGCATTTAACTCTTTTATAGTAAAATAATACACAAGGGTGATCGCATGACTCCCATCGGGATAAACTATCAGTGACTTCTCCTGTGACTCAGCACAGATTTGTCTTCCAGTCCTCCTGACAGCCCTTTCCTCTGTATGTGTGGTGCATTAGCCTTTCCTAACTAAGTGGGATTCTCTTAAAGAAGTCTGCCTCTGTTCAGGCTGATTCCTCCTTCCCCCAAAACATCCATCCATCCCCAACTGGGAAACCCTCATGCATCCTTTAAGACTCAGTCCAAACAGAATCTTCTTGTTCTTTTCTGTAGCATCCTGGCACTGTATTATAATCACTATTTCTGTCTTTCTTTCTTCCACTGGTCTAAGAAAGCAGGGATTTTCTTATATCTACCTTCTGAATTCAGTACAATTCCTGACATATAGTAGACTTCAGTTAGCAACTGTGGAATGAATGAATGAATGAATAAACCAGTGTGAGTGTCCGGAAGAAAATCTGACTAACCCTGCCTGGAGAGACAAAGAGAAGTTTTACAAGAGAAGGTGATATTTGCAGAAGGTACCAAAACATGGGTTGAAAATTGTTTAAAATATATATATAGAGAGAGACATATAAAGAAGGCATTTAAAATAGAGCTGAAAGTCAGAATCTACCTCTTGCTTTTTCACTAAATTGGAAGCAATGTGGAAGAAAATTCTCTTAAGAGATGCATTTTTAATGCAGATATTTGGGGCCGTGGTGCCACTCCACAATGAGGACAGTTTTTTCAAAAAGTGGCAGAAAAACCAAAAACTCTTTTCCCTCCAAAATGGAAAATATATCCATTTGGTCAGAGGGTCTAAAGGAACTCTATGGAGATAAGTTTAAAAGAATGAAAGACTTGACAGCCGGACTGAGTGATCTGATCAAGATTCTTTCTTATCCTCTTAAATAACCACATGTAGCCCTTCAAAAAAGCAATTTACTATTAACATCAAAGGAAACCTCCCCTTGAAGCAAGATGAGATGAATCAAGCAAGATTGGAAACTGGTCCAAGATAAATATTTCAAGGCAACATGAAAATATTTGGGGCATTGGGGGTAGGATAAAAAGGAATTAGTGGACGGCTGCTGAATTAAAGGAAAGTCAGGAAAGATATTAAAGAAAATGTCCTCAAGGAGTTGACTCTAAAAATGATGTGATAAATGATTCTCGAGCATGCTCAGAGGGCACTTGTGCATTACCAGAGTACAAGATTGAGTAAATTAAAGCAATAATTTTATATATATGTGTGTGTGTACGTGCGTGTGCGTGTGTGTATGAGCACTCATTGGCGGGCAGGAAATAAAGCACATTTGTCTGGTCTCTGTTTGATTTACTTACATGGGGTTCCATGATCTGGGATGACCCGATCAGGTATAGATTGCGTGATCTCACTGCTTCCTCTCACCTTGTCCTGAAGATTCCTTAGCTTCCTGTTGTCACGATTTCAGCCCCCATCACTCTCTCCAACCCAGAGTCACCCAGACTTTGGACTAGAAACCCTGGTGCATCACCCAGGTCTTCTCTACCAAAGCCAACCTGGGATTCATTCCCGAGACTTTGGGGAGTGTTGGCTCCTGCATTCCCGCCTGGGGATGCCCTCTGGGAAGTGCTTCACCCGAGGTCATGCTCTCTGCTTGTAAAAGTGAAAGGCTTAGCTCGCTATCCTGAATTTGGGACACTTAGAAATGGCCATCCCAGCTGCAGACCACCTCATGTTACCTTCCAAGGTCTAATTTGAATCTCTATCACAGATCAACTTCTACCTTTACCCAATCTTGCTTCTAGTATTTCCATACAAGTATTATTTCTGAGTGCAGTTTCCCAGTAAATACCCTGTATACAGATTTCCTTCTCAGACAATGCCCATTTCCAGAGACCTGTGACAAGTGGTGGTGGAGAGGTTCCAGAAAGCAGAATTGAAAGTGAGACTTTGGGGGGAGGGTATAGCTTGGTGGTAGAGTGAGCGCTTAGTGTGCACGAGGTCCTGGGTTCAATCCCCAGTACCTCCATCCAAACACACAAACAAACCAACCAACCAACCTAATCGCCCCCCCCAAAAAAAGAAAAAAAATTTAGAAAAATAAATGAGATTTTCGATGACAGTGAGGACCCCTTCATCAGTGGTAGGCGACGCCCTCATAGTCCTTGGCATCTCTGTGCTGTGGATGTGCAGTTTGCTAAGACTTTCATCAAAGGAGAACTGGGAAGAAGTACCCATGCAAGAGAAGATGCCGGCTGGTGTAATGTCTCAAGTGGTTGAAACATATAAGAGCAGCAGTCATTATAAAGAGTGCAGAACAGGATGGCAGTTACTCAGCGCCACCAGTGTCCTGCAGAAAGACACCTGTGACCTGCAGAAAGACAACGGAAGGCTGAGGGTGATGGTCCTGGTACCTAGTGCTCTGTAACAAACCAACTTAACACTTAGTGGCAACAAGGACAGTATTTATTTTGTTCACAAACCTGCAACTGGGGCAGGGCCCAGCCAAGACAGCACATCTCCCTTCCTCTCAGCAACAGATGGAAACGCTAGAGGCTGGAATCACGTGAGGACTCGTGCGGGCGCAGGTCCCGTGCGGCGTCAGCCGGAGAGGCTCCACGCGGCCCTTCCGTGCAGCTGCTCGGCCACCTCACAGCGTGGTTGCTGGGCTCCAGGGGCAAAAGCGCCAAAGGAGGAAAGAGTCGGGTGGAAGCTGTGTTGCTCTCTCTGGCTCGGCTTCGGAGGTCATGCAGCGTCAATTGTCAATTCAACCACATTTTATTTGTTAGAAGGGAGTCCCAAAGGCCGGCAGGTACGTCAAAATGTGCTGATGTTTAAAACCACCCGAGTGATTAATCACTAATGTAAGGTGAATTGTCAAAGGCAGAGGGCCTCGTTTATTGCATATAAAAAGACTCTCATCTCCTCTACATCTAGGGTACAGGAAAAACTGAGGAACAGTCTCAGGACTCCAGAGATTAATGAATTCTCACCTCCCCCCCAAGTCTGCTAAGCCAAGGTCAGGGCCTTGTTAGGAAGGATGACGAGGCTGAGATTCTGGATGGGGAGATCTGGGTCAATACACTCAAGAACCTTGAAACCCCAGGTCATCCTGAATTCGCTGGGTCTGCGGAAGTGGCCACTTCCTTCCTCTGAAAGGGGAGCGCCCCTCCTCACCCTTTGAAGACAATGCAGAAGCATCTGCCTCGCAGCACTGACCCAGCGAGGTAAGAGCTGACCCTCGTAAGAGAGAAAACAGACCATCCCCGAGGAAGCTCTGGGACCCAGAGGGAGACAGGAGCTGAGACAGTGCTGTGGGGCTAGAGACAAGGAAGGCAGAATATCAAATTAGGTAAGACAGAGTTCATCAGTGTGGGCGAGTTCTCCTGAGATGCAGTGTAACACCCTGGCAAAGACCTCACTCTGTGAGTAGGATGGCCCTTGAAAGCCCAGGGTCAGTGATGGCTTATCCTAAATGAAGTAGACACGCCAGAATGACTTTGGCAAACGGGGTGGAAGGAATCAAAAGGCTCAGGGAAGGAGGTATGGGAGAGAAAATGTACCACGTAAGAGCAGAAGCCCCCCATTGACCATGTACCATGGGAGGGCCTGGAGGAAGCCAGCCTCACTGAGCAGCTCACTGGTGCCTGTCTTCTACAGGCCTGGCTGATGGTAAGAGATGGCTGTTGCACAACTGAATCCCTGATTGAATGAGGATGATAAGATCCTGAAACCATGGAAGCCAGTTGGTGGTACTTAACGCCCAAAAGCAAGTGAATAAATTTATCATAATAAGTATTTAGGTCAAGTGGCAACTGGAGGGTAGGGGTGGTGTGACCCACAGAGAGCTACAGAGGTGGTAATTGTAAATGGAAACCCTACAGACGAGATAGATGGACCAAGAACAACTTTACTGGTGAAGCTATAAAACCAAAAGAAATTGAGGAGAAAGATCAAGAGACTGAGGCAGCTGTCTCAATAAAGAGTTATGATCCCTTGCCCAGTTTCTGGACTTGGGCCAGAGCCAGAGGGGATAAGTCAGGGGTCCTGACCCTCACGTCATCCTCTCCTATTACATCACTGCCTCTCTGGCAGCTCACACCCATTGCTGCCTGTGTGGGTCCCCAGCTGACAGAGGAGGGAGAAAAACCAGGCTTGGTTTAAGAATGCGTGGTCTTGGTATGTAGGTACGAGCCAAAAGTAAACCTTTGTTCTCAGATTGCTCCACTCCCAAGTGGGGCTGAAAGACACAGGTGAAGGCAAATCCTTCAAATTGCCAGAGATATTTGGGAAGTACCCCTGATCATCTTCTTTATGAAGAAAGAGAAATGGTCTGACACACATATACGCAGACAAATATATACAGGGCTGAATGGTTTGGCTTTTTGGTCACTTCCTGGCTGGTGATGACCGTAAACATGCCCCCTGGTAAAACTCCTCCACAAAAGTCTCCATCTCAGAGCGCATTTCCAGGGAACCCACCTTAGGACCACGCTAAGCGTCTTCGTCCCTCAGTCAGAATGAAATGCTAGAGAGGAATAGACAAACACTGAATCATCTGCAGAATCTTGGGTGGCTCTGGTTTAGTTCAGTGTAGTATTTCCAGCCCCCAGCTCCTTGCCTTTTCCAGACCCAAGGCACACAGCCCTCCCTACCTTCATTTCCATATCTGGTCTGGTCCTCCCTGCTCCACACCTCATGTCTTGTTTGTTTGTTTGTTTTATTCACGGTTACTTATTATTTTTTTTATTGAGAGAGAAACACTGCATAAGGTGAATTAATAATAACACAGTTTGATGATTTTTACACATGCCTGTATTTCTGTAATCACTAGGTGGACCAAGGTACAGAACATTTTCAGCACCCCGTGAGTTTCCCCCATGCCCCTTCCCACTCTAATGTCCATCTCCCACTTCCACAGAGAACCACAACTCTGAATTTTATCATCATTGGTCCTCCAGGCTTCTCAGATCACCCCTGCAATTCAAAGATACTTGAGGGCAGGGTCCACCCCCACCCCTTTGCTGCTGTGGGTGGAATCACCTCCTTCCACAAGCTTGTGGGGGAGCAGCTCAGAAGAGACTTCAACTAAGTGCTCGTCTTGACACTTCATGAACTTCAAAAGAACGGAAATCACATAGGATGGTTTTTTGTGGCTGGCGTTTTTCATGGAACCTAATTTCTATCAGATATGTTCACGCTGTTGTGTATTTAGTGCTTTTCTCTCTTCATCACTATGTGGTTTTCCACTGTACAAATATGCTACTATTAATTTTTCAGTTGGTGAGCTTTTGGCTTATTTCTAGTTTGAAGCTATTGTGTATAAAACTGCTCTGAACATTCTAGTGCGTGGATTTTTGTGGACATACGAATTTCTTTCTCTTGGTGTGAATTACTAGATAATAAGATAATAAATATGCTACTATTAATTTTTCAGTTGGTGAGCTTTTGGCTTATTTCTAGTTTGAAGCTATTGTGTATAAAACTGCTCTGAACATTCTAGTGCGTGGATTTTTGTGGACATACGAATTTCTTTCTCTTGGTGTGAATTACTAGATAATAAGATAATAAGATAATTAGCTTTAGCAGAAATCGTCAAACAGTTTTCCGCAGTGCTTATGTTATTTGACATTCTAGCCGGCAACATCCAAGAGTTTCTGTGGCTTCACATCCCTGCTCACGCTTGGACTTTTAACTTTCTGCCATTCTGATGTTTGTGTAGAGATAATTCATTCTGGTTTTAGCTTGCATTCGCCTGGTGACTGAAAAGGGTGCGCACAGCCTACTTGGGGAACTCTTTTGTCATGCACTGTCATTCCCTGCTTGTTCCATATTCTGGTTGGAAGAGAATGGATTTAAATAATATTGAAAAGAATCAAGAACAGGCAGACTTTATCTCAACTAGAGAATGAATTTTATAATGATTAGGGGAGCCCTCTCCCCAAGAGGGGTGGGTTATCTTGGGAAGCCATGGAGGTGGCCGAGGTATCAGACTGATGGAAGGAGAGATATGGCCCTTGCTGATTGTCATCCTTGAAAATACCCAATAAGGAGTAGGCCCCCAAATTTTATACTTTGACTTAAAGTTACTGTGTGAGTGTTTGTATGTAAGTTTCCCAAGAGTAGTCTGTATTTCCACTTCTCTCTTGCTTAGAAATGCCTTAGATGCTGATCCATTCACTAACCTCCCACTCTACCCACCTTTCTCTATAACCTCTTGGAAGAAAAGGCTTTTATAGCTCGATACTCTAGTCCCACTCCTCCTGCTATGAAGAAACCGGATCACAAGCAGTTTAAGTCTTCCAGTTTATGACCCAGAGAGCCACAACTAGAATCCTTATTTCCTGCCTCCCAGCCTATGTCCCCCCAGATAACCCTGGGTTGGGAGGGACATGAACGTGTGTTCATGCGTGCTTGAAATTTACATGTGTAGATGTGCATGGGAGTCTGGTTTAGGGTGTGCAAGTGGACTTGCTCCACTTCATTCAGGAAGAGGAGAGGCAATGCGCTAGACTGAACTGGCGAACTGTGGGGAACGTTGGTTATAAGGTCTGAGTAAACAAATGCATGACGGATTTGTGTAACTACTTACATGTCATCAAAACTACAGAAGAGACAGAGAAAACCCTTGGAATCTGTCCTTTAATTCCTAGTATTCCTAGAACAAATCTCAGTGATTCTTGCTGATATTATGAAAGTAAATATTTCTTTTGTATCTTCCCAAATCCAAGAAGCGTCTGGCTTACCATACATCCAGAGTTGCATCTGAGATCATACGTTATGCTGATCCATTTATTCTTACATGTTTCTATGTATTTCCATGTCTTTCAGACCCCACTGGTCATAGGAGTCAAGGATCTTGGGTCATCACCAGAGACATGTTTAGCTGGAACCTCTAACTTATTTTATTGGAGGTTTCGCAGCACCACTGGGTCCACCAAAGGCTATTTTCCTAACATGCCCCACCCCTGCATCCAGGTCACTGGTACCACAATCTCCTCATTCCCTCTGAGAATCGGAGGCCCATTTCTTACTACCACCCAGGAAAGCCAGGTGTCCTCAGACTGCAGTGTCCTTTTAAGTGCAGATCTGACCTCTTGGCTTCCATGAAAGGTAGTGTTTTTTTTTTCCTTTCTTTTCAGGTTCAGAAACCTGGATACGATCTCCATCCAGAAAGTTCCTCAGGATAGCAGAGCTCTATGTTCCATTCACAGGTCTCTTTTACCAACCCTGGTCTGCGTCCTAAAATTAGGAGGCTCCCATGACTTCTCCCCATCTGGGAGTAACCGGAGCCTTGCCAGCACACCCTCTGCAAGCGGGTGGAACACACCTCTCTTTCTTTCTTTTGTCTGGATGCCTTTTACAGTTTATGTCAGGGTCTGTCACGCAGATACTTTTGTAGATGTCCACAGGGCGGCGACGGGGAAACAGACTAGCTGAACTATCTCATTATCCTAACAATGTATTAAAACATCTTTTTTTTTTTTCAAATTTGGAGTTCTAGAAGAATCCGAGAGGGAGAGCCTGCTAGTTCCAAGGTGGAGCCTTCGAGTCCACTGCACCCCCTTTACGCACCCCGGTTTTGCCTTCCTTAAGCTTCCTGTCGCTTCTATTGTTTATCTCTGTTTAAAACAGCAGGCAGCTCCTTTTCCCCAAACGCTGGCAGGACAGAGGGAAATCAGATCAGCAGCTGTTGGCAGGCCTGGGCAGTACTGCCATGCCCCCCACCCCCCGATCTGTCCAACGCATATTTGCCTCCCACCGTTCTCTTAAACTTTTTTTGAGAGCTGACAGAATCCAAGGTACATTTCTCCCAAAATCTGCGTTCCAGCTCCAATGTGAAATTTAACAAGCAAGTCAGCCTTATCTTTTGACAGAAGGAAAAAGAAAAGAAAAAAGAACAAGAAACCTTTAACTCTTTGTACTCATTTACTGTCTCTCTCTTCCTCAGAGGGAAATGTGGAATGAAGACAGATTCAGAAGCCTCTTCCTAAAAGTAGACATGTCCAAATGTCTTTCTGGCTCACATTTTGAAAAAGCAAGTAAATGTTTTGATTATTTTTTAAAAGTGATCTATCGAGGTCCAAGAAATAGTCTTGCTTTTGAACTGATCATCGTCCTGGGCTCTTTTTACCTCCACTAACCTGTCCCACTAAGGCTGTGTTTCCAAAGTGCTTATTACTTGGGATAGAAACACCCGATGTTGATGCGTTAATCTCTCCCTCGCCTTGCTCTGCCCTGCCCCCACCCATACCCCTCATCGTTCACAAGGGAAAACCCTGTAATTAGACAAATGTGGCTTGTGCATGACATCATAATAACTAGCATTGAACTCTGGCCGTGTGCCAGCTGCTCTGCATCAGCGATTTCCCTTCACTGATCGGGGTACGACTGTCGCTACGTGATGGAGAAAGTTGCTCTAGGCTGGTTAGGTCACTGGTCCAAGGCGAGCCAGCTGTAAAGGGGTGAAACTGACATTCAAACCCAAACAACCTACTTCTAAAAGCAGCACAAACCGCCCCCGACTCAAGTGGCCCTGCTTCTCACCAGCCAGTGTCAGTTAACAGAGAGTACTTTGTAATGCAACTCAGGGCAAAAATGGGGCAAGCATATCTTAGTCTAAGTCCCAAATACTTAGTCCTGGTTGTCCAAAAAAAAAAGGAGGGGTCAAATTTACATTATGGGCAAAATATGAACTTTTCTGCACGCTGGATGAAGTCTTTGGGAGGAATTCAGCCTGTGCTATGGTAAGGCACGCGCTTGGACACTGCTAGGGAGCGCGGTAGTGCAGCCCAGCATGATAGCCTCCCCCTGGCAGCCCCGTAGGCCTCCCACCCCCGGCAGGACGAAAGCTCACTTTCCTACTTTTCCCGAGGGTGGGAAGGCACACCAGCCAGAAACCACTCACGCCTCTTTATGGGGCGGCAATAATCGGAGGGAGGAGAAACAAAACTGGAATTCAACACACAAGGAGGCAACGTTTGTTAAATATGAAGAGACTGTTGAATCAGGGAGACCCGAGTTAAAGAGGGTGGGTGGGGGTGAACACATGTACAAAATAGAAATACGGGAAGGAGAAAGGGTTAAAGGAAGAGTGCTTTGCAAGATAAGGAAAGCTGAGAGTAAGGAACAAGAGGTCCACACATGGGGGCAGGACAGGTGGGAGATCTGGGATCCATCCACATACCTGGACCACCACCACTGTAGCTGTGCCACAAGGAAATTCATCACTAGACCAAGGGACCAAACCCACATCCTCTCTCCTTGGACCTATCACTCACTCCCCTCTCCTACCCTTTCAATAAAGAGCTGCCAAGTCCTCATGAGGGTCACTGGTACACACTCAGGGAAAGGGATGTGAGGAAGCTGTCCCTACACTAGGATTCCAGGAAGGCATCTAAACGTACCCTCTGTGGGACAAAAAAGTAGCTGCCAATACATGGCTTAAAAATATGGTCACTCTCTCCAATACCACCACTGCCATCATTATTCCTTTTGTCTAATTAACACATCATTTTTTTTTACTTGTGAAATTTAGGACACAAATTTCAAAGAGTGAGTACACTTATAGGCATATGATTAAAGAGTACAGTAAAATGAATATTCATATACTCTCTAGACAACTCTTGAAAAATAAAAGATAACTAGTGCTTTGCAGACTGTTTTTGTGGCCCCCATGAATTCTTTCCCTCTCCTCACTGTTCAATCACTATTCTGAATTTTACTTAATCACTGTGTTGTTGTTCTTGATAGTTTAATCACGTTGATTATCCTAACAATATATTGTGGAGATTTTAATCTTTACATAAGTGGAATATATTGTAGATTTCCTTCTAGAATTACTTCTTTTATTTATTATCATCTTTGAAAGCTATACATGATAATATAAGTAGCTGAAGGTCATCGATATTTTTCACTGATGTATACTATTCCACTCCTACTATTCATAAACATTTGGGTATTTCCAATTTACATCACAAGCAATGTCTCTATACACTTACTAGATCTTATCCCCACGAGAAGGAGTTTCTTCGTATTATAGCCCTAGGAATAAACGTCTAGCTCAGAGCCGACATAGTCGTCGAAATTTACTAATCAACACCTATTTTCCCAAAGATTTACTCCCATTGAAGCTAATACCAGCAGTGGACTAGAAATCTTTGTTTTTCTATCCTTACAAATACTTGTTCTTGTCAGACTTTAAGTTTTGCTAATTTGGTAAGTACAAAATTGTATCTTAATTGTTTTTTTAAATTTCCATTTTCCTGATCATATTATAACATTAAAGATACTGTCATGTTTATAAGATTTTTATGTTTCTGTGAAATTCTCGCTATGTTTGCTCATTTCTTTATTTTCTCTTGTGGATTCAGAGGACTTTGTTATGCATTCCAAACAATAACCCTCTGTCGAGTACTCAGGGAGCAAATATCTTCTTTTTGTTCATGACTTGTTTTGAAATCTCTTGAAGATGCTTTTGATGAACAAGATTCTTTATTTTAATGTAGCTGAATGGATCCAATATATTCTATCCATTCATGTGTTTGGTTGTGGTAGTTGTTTGTCATTAATTTTTGCTCCACAGCATCTAACTCACCTGCCCTTGACTTTCACTTGGGAACCAGAGATTCAGGGAGGCAAAGGGTTCTCTAGTACAGTGATGACAGTTAAAGCAAATGCAGTCTGCAGGGTAGCAGTGACAGAAGTACTCAGATGGTGTCCTCTGTCCACTGGCCAACCTACAGGGCCAGCAACGTGGGTTGCACAAGCCGTATAAGCTCGCAACCAGCTCAGATGTGTGCCTTGGGGGCTTTTGTGTGTGCGTGCGGCTGAGTAGCCTCCAAACCACAGTCTCCAGCCTTGTTGCTATTCTGTGAACGACCCGGTGTCTTTTTAATAAATTTCATGTGTGCTTGAATCAATCAGAGTAGATTTCTTTTGTTTGGAACAAAAAACTCGGGCTAACACGGTCAACATAAGACTAATTTCCATTACAAGCCATTTTTTTCTGTTTGGTGTTCCCCTGCTGTACTCCCTGCAAAAGGTTAAGTATAACAACTCAGTGAAAGAGGGAAGATAACTAGGAAAGTGAACAATTAAAACCGCCCTTCTCATTCTTGCTCTTGTCTAGCCATTTCAGCCAGACGCTTGGTTTCCTTCTGTTTCTGAACCACTAAATGTTTTCCTTACCCTCTCTCCTTGCAGTCTCCTTCTGCCACATTCTGGCCCCAGTGTGTTCTCAACAGGTCCCAGTTTGGAGGCTTTAATGGGACCCACTCATCCTCACAGTGATGCTTTCTGTTTTGCTCTCTGTCCAGTGGATCATCAGGCTGCTGGTAAGCATCATGGTCATATTCTTATCAACATTCATTCATTCCACAAAATCACCGTGTGAGCTCCATGGCAGTAGCACTGGTGAGTGTGGGAACGCCTAGCGAAAATATTTTAAGGTGACAGATTCATGGCAGCTCTGCAAATAGATTCAGAAAGTCTCTCTCAGATAGATTATTCATGAAATGATATTTTTAATGCACTTCAGTACAGCTTTATTTCAATTCAAGCCTTATAAAGAACAGGCATTTAGAATATGGCATGGAATGAACGGATTTTCACAGAGAGCCTTTTATGATCAGTTTAATGGACACAACAAATACACTAGAAAATGAGGTGGTTTTGAGATAAATCGAATCACTTTAGGTTGTGATTTAAAGCAACTGTCAGCAGGCTTGAATTAATCGATTTTACTATTCAGAATATTGCTTAATACAATCAACTCTCCACCGAACAGACACTGTGTGATGAGTACTGAGAAAGATGAGGTATAGGATGCAAGACAGACCATGGACAGGCATGGAGTCTTCCCAGAAGCATAAATAAAGACAGGGAGGAAGGTAAAGACGGTTGGGGAGATGGGGAGTTTTCTCATGGAGAGGAAGAAGCACTGAATGACAGGAGAGAAAACGATGCTTTGGGTAGGTCAGTACAGCTGCGGAGAAGAGTGGTTATAAGGGGAAAAATGCAAGTGAGAAGATACTGGAAAGATCAGGAAAAGAACTTGAAGGACATTGCGTGGTTAGTGTCTTGTAACTCCTGGGGTCGGTTCATGTTCAGCTATCATTAGAGTCAGGGTCTAGGTGCTGTTAAGGTTGGAGTTTAGATAGCGTTAGTATTAACAGCAGGGGGCCTTAGGGAGACTTTAAGCATGAGAGTAACATGGCTACATCTGTGCTTCAGCGAAATTACTCTTTGTTCAATGGGAACAAATAAGGGGTCAAGAATGCAGCTGCGGGAACACTTAAGAGGCTGTTGCAATAATTCAAGTGAGAGATGATGGTGGCTGGAACTAAGTTAGGAACTGCGTTTGAGAGATACTGGAGAAGTAGAACAAATAGGACTGGTTGGCTCCTTGGACAAGGAGGGAGAAGAAGAGAAAGGATGACACTGAGGTTTCTGATTTGGCATCTGAGCGGATCTCTATAATTCTGCCCACTACTGAGAAGAACCTGGTCTAGAGATACAATTTAGAAGTTACATGCTTACGGATATTTGGGGTTGTTTTTGCCAAGTATATTAGAACAAACAGACGAATTGATATTTAAATTAATTTATTACATTATAGATATATTCTGCATATTCTCATTTACTAATTGGTATATTTATTTTAACAAAAAAAGTCAATTTTTAAATTAATTTGTTTAGGAATATGGATGTTATTTTGTAAAATCAAAAAGAACTTTTTTGATCTTATTACATTAAAAAAAATCTGTATCCTAAGGTTCTTTCTAGATTAGGAACTGTGTGAGTTACCTGCAAGGTGAGTCCTGAGTCTCGTCTTGTCCCTTTGTCACAAGTCAGCAGGTGAGTTTAGCAGAGAGTGGAAACTGTGAGTTCAGAGAGGGGCAGACCTGGGTGTGGCTGGAACCCGCCCCTTTCCCTGTGACCTCCAGGGAGGTACTTACCCAACCACAAATTAGGTTTCCTCATCTTCAGCAATATTAACAGCAATATCTGCATCACTGAACTGTTTTAAGATTTCAGGTCAGTTGTAAGTGAAGAGCCTGGCTCATGACAAACGTTGAATACACATAAGTTCCCTTTCCCTAGATTCTGCTTTGTGGCATCTCCTGGACTGAGACTCCACTGTGTTGTGTCCCTGAGATGGTGCCGGCCCAGGGAACACCACAGGTAAATTGGTACTCACGTTCTCAACTCTACAGACAGGATGGGCACATCCCCCTTGGGGCTGGGACTCAGCTTGGAAGGTGTACGCCATCCTTCCATCAGGGCAAGGTCAGCCACCTGCTGATGCGTTTTCCCATTGGCTCCGGCTTTGCTTTTGGCTCAACTCTTCCATTTTTGATAAAAACCAAAGGAGCCTTGTAAACAACTTCTTTGCATACAGAACAACTATCTTTAATACACGTTACTCACAAAAACATATTTGGTATGCCTTTTATATATTCTTTTCAAAGGTGAGAGAATCTAATTTAAATGTGCCTGTCCCTGTATCTCTATGCCAATATCAAAGTACCTGTATCTCTAGCTCTTTATCTCTCTACCTAACCCTGTGTATCTTGATATCTGTATCAAGAAGGAAAGTGAACATTTTAGGAAACTGCCTACACAAATGGCAAGGTCATGAGTTCGTCGGGGTTTTAGTTAGGTCATAGACACCAACTCTATTCAGTATAAACAAAAAAGTGATGTGTTGAGAGGACATGAAAAGTCTACAAATTACTGGACAGTTGGGTGAACCAAGCTTGGATGGAGGCTGATATGATGCCAAGACCCGCCCCGCCCCACTGCACTGGCTGGGCACCACCACTCCAGAAAACCCACCTTGCTGTGACCCACACTGCTGCCAGAAAGAGGACTTCCTACAGTATCTGAAGCTCCTGACTCAGGTTCCAAGATGCATGTGACCAGATCATGTTTGTACCCCAGGTGCAAAGCAGACTGAAAAAGTGAGCTAATGGTGTCTGGTGTTTTCAGTTACTAATACAGTAAAATCTTGTTTTAATTTCCTGTAGTTTTGTAATAACCACCAATTTGGTGGCTAAAAATAACATAAATGTATTTTCTGCCAGTTCTCAAAGCCAAAAGTCCAAAATCAGGGTGTCAGCATGGCCATGCTCTCTTCTCTTGAAGGACAAGGCCATCCCATCTTGGCCTCTTCCAGCTCCCGGGGGCTGCTGGCATTTCTGACTTGTGGCCACATCACTCCAATCTCTGCCTCCATCTTCACATCGCTTTCTCCACATGTTTGTCAAGTCTCTCTCTGCCTTCCTCCTACAATATATGATGGCAGATAGAGCCCACCTGGATAACTCAGAATAATTACTTCATCTCAAGATCCTAAATTTAATTACTTCTGCAAAAACATGATCATATAAGGTAACATTCCCAGGCCAAAAATAAGGATCTGATATCTTTTAGAGGCAAAAAATTATCCTTTATCTTTGAAGGGGTGTCTGGACATGCTCTACACCACTGGGCCCCTAGAACATTCACTGGACTGGCAGTCCCCTGAATTCTTGTCAGTTTTATTTTTCCACTCTTTGACACCCAAATACCTTACCAAGATGTCTAGGAAAACTCCTACCTCTTGCTCACCAGGTTCAATCAGAGAAGAGGCAAGGAATTCCTAAAATATCACGAGGTTCAGAGGCTGACCATCAAACAGAATGGTCAGCGTCTAGTACAACGAATATACAAGATTTATAACATAAGATCTTACAGACTTTTGTTGTGTGTCATAAATTTTGTGAAACGAAATTGTTTTTGGAAAACAAGGTCACCAATTGAGGAGCCAAGCTCTTCAGTCCTTCTTGCTCTTCTCAAATCGCTAATTTTTCCAGTCTTAGCTTAAATGTCGGTGGGCCTCGACACAGGTATGTCAAGGCCCTAAATATGGGAAATTGTAACTTTCTTTCAAGTCTAGAATAGCCTTCCCAAAATGGAAGAAAACACAGAAGGCCTAAACATCATATTATACTTAATGCTGGTTTCACGAATGGGGAACAGAGTAAGTTCTCCCCAAACGTATCCCATAACCCACCATTTAGCACACAACTGTCTGTTCCATTTGATGAACTACAAAGAAAAAAATCTTCGGTTTCCTCAGTGGCTCCAGGTAGGACCCGTAGAATTCATCACAAGTTCTACCATTTGATCCCTAGGAGAGTCTACTCTTCTGGAAGTAGAATAAATAGAAGTTAAAAGGTCAAAGAGTGACCTTAAGGCCAAACAGATAGCAGGGGTCTTGAGGATGCAACGTGACATTAAGCCAGATCACAGATAGCTTGTCAGGGAATTGCATCGGAATAGGCTCTCCTATGACATGAGAGTCTGATCGACTGAAGAGATCAAAGATTCCAAATTTTCAAAAGCCAGGATGGTGAGTCTAAAACCCAGGTTGCTGATAGATTCTGAAATTCTGCTTTCAATAGGGAACACGTTACAACAAAGAAGGCACGGGGATGCGGCTGCCCAGCTAAAGCCTACAACTTATAGCTCCCATGAGGCGAGGCAGGGCTGTGTTCTGGCCAGTGGGCTGGGCTTGGAAGTGATCCGAGTAAATTCCAGGCTGTGTACTTAGAAAGAAGGAGCATCTCTTTACTTTCCCTTTTTCCATCATCCTCTTCTCTTCGGCTGTACTTCGCTGATAGTGACAATCATGCTAGAATAGACACAGGCAATAGTATAGGCTTAGTCCTCTTCACTGTTTTCACTGCCTCCCTCCCCTGGGCAGCTGGAGTAATGATCCTGGACACGTACAGGCTCTTCAGGTGGTCCATGTATCAGCAGGTGCCGTGCCACTGAGGCTCGTGTGGACCAAGCCCGATACGTGATGTCTTCTTGACCTTTAACTCTCCAGTGACTAGCAGAAGCCCTGATTAGTCTTTGATTGACAGGTTCTAAATCACAACCTGTAACCTGGCTGCTAAGAAAGTTACAAAGTAGAGTATCCAGCTTCCATGCGTCCTTAGAATCACAAGGTGGGAAATTTTTTAAATATGGGAAGTGTTCAAGTGTGCTGGATGGCCAAGAAAGAATGAGTAATCACCCCAATGATGATAAAATATGTAAGGTATCTACTCTAGTTCCTGGCCTAAATGGTGATCAATACTTAAATAAAGAAATGGATGCGTAAATGAAAAAATGCACAGTGAGCTTCTGACTTGGTTCCTTCTTAGGACTACAAGCTCTCCATGGAGCTGAGAGCCTTCCCCAAACCCCAAGTTATATAACGGAAGCCTTGCTGACTATCCTCTTTTTCGTCAGCCCCCCTTTCCCAGAGGGCGGACTCTCCTCTTTGGTGATTTACACCAAGAAGTCAGGGACCCAAGTTTCAGACCAGCTAACCATTTGAAGCAAGCAATGGTCTTCTGCAAAATAGAAGCAGCAAGCTTGGGATCATTAAGGTCCTTTTTAACTTGGAAATTCTCAGGTACAGGATGGAATGAAGAGCTTTCCAAAAGCATCAGAATTCACAGTGAGGCAGGGAAAAACAACAATTTTGGGGCCGGACAGACATGAGTGTGAATTCTGCCTGAGTCATTTACCTGGGGGACCACGGCCAAATTACAAACTTCTCTGAAAAGCAGTGTCTCATTTGAAAAATAGGGATAATATTGACTCCTTCCTACATGCGTTATAAGACTGAAAGCAATAACATAGGGATAAAAATGATATTTCCTCCTTGCGGTTGATGTGATGTATCAAGCATTTAGAACTGTGCACATACAAGTGTTTGTTGTTATTATTATTTCATTTTATGATTATCCAGACTCTGCACAATATCAGGTACATATTAGATGCCCATAAATGTTAGTTCCTTTCGCTCTGCCAACTCTCTGGAGATTTAATCTACTGAAGGACTTTCAGCAGAAAGGTTCTAAACTCAATGAAGGTATTAAATTGGTTTTAACTGGCTGAGTGATTCTGAACTCTTCTTTTATCTCTTTCAGTTTATTTAAATGACTTATTTCTTCTCTCTGTTGCAAGTCCTCTTGACTGTGATAGGCAGTGCAGTGAACCTCACGCCCCATTTGGTACATAAAGCTCATTCACTGAGCACTGTTCATCTGCCACCTTACAAGCTAGGTGCTCTCTGTTGCTTTTGCGGGTAGGCTAATCAGCTTGCCTGTGGGAAATGGCAGTCGTGGAAGACCGATGAGTATCATGTATGGTCTGAATTAATACCAGGAGCTGCCAAATTAAGAATGAAACCCTAAAAACCTTTCTCTAAGCACAAACAAGACAGGTTACAGTCTTAACAACGGTGTTGGTAATTAACCCATGGAGAGTTACAGACGGCCAGTGACTCATCGATTTGAGCAGACTCAGTTACCTCTAGGAACATACTACGCTGGACCTCAGAGGATACGAATGGATTTTCGTGATCATTTCCTAAAAGACTGATCACATGCCACTTCAGCAAAAAACAGGCTAACCCTGGATGCACCTGACAGCTGTAAATGCTCATCTGGTCCAACATTCACTTTAAAGATGAGGAGACTGAGGTCCACAGAGGTTGGATGTTTTCATGCCAATGAATGATGAGTCTGAACACTTTATTTGCACAAAGGGAGATAATTAAAACTATAAAACAGCTTTCACTGGGACATTTAAGATTGGAACATTTGGGGGATTGGAAATTTTTCATCTGTATGCAAACATATACAAACATTTGTGGTGTATGACAGAAAATATCTGGAATACACAGACTTATGTGGGTGCACTGAGCAGAATGCTTGAAAAGAGAATGGTCCAAAAATCTAGGCTCTATCATCATGATTGTTGAGGACTACCGTTTCATACCAACTGAGAGGTGGGAGAATGAAGTAGTTAAGAGGGGGGACTTGGGATCCATCCCACTTGGGTCCAATTAGCAGTTCTGCCTCTCGTATCAGTTGTGTGTCCTTGGGCACATAACTTTTGCTCTCTGTACCTCAGTGTCCATATCTGTGTAATGGGAAAATAAAAGTTAGTATCTACCTCATACAGGTAGCACTAAATGAATTAATTAAATGTAAAGTATTTCGAAGGATGCCTAGCCATAATAAGCACGACAAAATAGTAGCATTCTTCTAATGTTTCAAACCCTCACCGTGATGTTGACTGAGGGACTCCAGTTTTCAATTTTAAAGCACTCAGCATCTTATGTGCCGGCAGAATGGAATTTCAGGGAATGGGACCACAGAGGCAGAGCCCAGGGATGGGGCTTCCCATGGATGGTCCCTTGGGGCAAAATTGTGCTCCCCAGTGATCTTTTACATTCCTGATTTTATCCTTTTCTTTGAAAAACTCATTTCTAATTCAGTTCTACTCAAATCTGCTTTTAAAAGTAACCAAACTGATCATTAATGTTCCTTGCTAGGGTCACGGGACAATTTTCCGCTGTAACACGTGGTAACTGAAACCAACATTCTCATCTTTTGTTCTGAAGAATCTCTTTTCTAATGTGCCCACTGCTTTGTGGTCCTTTTTTTTTCCTCACACAGGCAGCTCCCGACCCCAGCCAGCCAGTCTAAATACACCACTTTGCTCTCTCCATATTCCATGTATATTTTAAACAAATCTTTTTTTTCTATAAGCAAAAACTATAATTTTAATAGCTGTGGAGTTACCTGTTTGATAATGACTTTCAGTATCGTCAAATTAAGACCTTTACCAATCTCTGGCAAGATTATGGGATCCTTCTAACCCACTCCACTGCTCAAAATATTTAATTCAAAACAAAAAGAATATTACACGGTTAAAACTCATACAACAAAGTGCAGCAAAATTTGGATTTTTTTCCCCATGATGACTAGTTTAGTGGTATTTTGAAATATCACATAGGAAGTTTTATAAGTATAAATTTTCCCATTTTGGATACACCTTCTGAGCTAAAACTTAACCAGGCTGGCATTAAATTTTCCCTTCTTGTGGAAACTAAGAGAAATCAGCAAGTGGAGACTGACACTGACTTTACTAAAGTAGATCACACAGTGAATTTCTATGAAAGATAAATTTCTCGTTATTGCAACTGTTGGATTAGATCATGCCTGCAGAGTTCCTATGAGAAATTACTACACAAAATTATGCCGACTTGCTGTTTAATATTACTTAAAAAATATTCCAGAGAGGATCTGTCCATTGTTCTAGCCTTAGAGGAGGTAGTGAGGTGTTCAGTAGACTTTACCACATCCAATCACTTATATTCCAAGAGCAGTCATACAATGGGTCCAAATATCTACTCCATCTGTATAGAAGTGTTTTGTTATGTCATATCATTTGTGTATGCATCCTAAACATTTGGAGGTAGCTTTCTCCTTGGACACTTGAAACAAAAGGAGACATTCTCCCAGTAGAGGGCTGAAACCAATGTGGTAGTATATGTGCTGGGCATAAAGTTCTGTGACAGTGTTTAGAGTAAAAACTAAATGGACGTGAACAGTAGCCCTTCGACTGGTGGCTGGGTCTCTGGGTGTCCAGAAC
Source organism: Vicugna pacos (assembly GCF_048564905.1). Taxonomy (NCBI): domain Eukaryota; kingdom Metazoa; phylum Chordata; class Mammalia; order Artiodactyla; family Camelidae; genus Vicugna; species Vicugna pacos. The sequence continues at coordinate 11,835,312 of NC_133000.1, read as the reverse complement.
CTCCTGCTTCATTTATTTTTTTAATTTTACTTTTTAGATAGGTCCAGTTGGGCTCGTGAACAGAAGGCACGATCTAGTTTTGGCAAGTACCTAAATGGATGATTCACTGGTGCCTTGGCAGGGACTGGGATGCTTTTTGCTGAAACGGTACCTAAGAGATGATAAAGCAGGAGGAAGACTGTGAGATCAGACAAAGATGAAGGAGGAGGAGGAAGAGGATGAGGAGAGGGAAGGGGAGGTGGGAAGGGGATAAAGGAGAAATAGGAGCAGAACGAAGAGGAGAAAAACTTACAGAGAAGGAAGAAGATCTACTGAGTATAAGTTATGAGCCAGATACTCTTGCTACACAAGCTCTTCCTAAAGTCTCTGAGAGGGATGCATTTTTAGCCCCAATTTTATAGAAGAGGCACCAGGGGCTGAAAGCTTGTGAATTTTCACGGGGTCACACTGTGGTTTTTCACAGTGATGTTCTTTTTATCTCTGCCTTGGTGGCAGATTCCCTGACTTCTTCAGGTAGATTTTTCCTCCCTTCTCTAGGCTCAAAACCACTTTGGGCGCTGACCACACTGCTGGAGGTAGTGGATTATGTTCCTTCCCCCATGACTGTGCGCACTCAGTGGGCAGGAAGGGTTTCATTCATCCTCCAGTGCTGAGCAGAGAGTAAATGAGCCATAAGTAGGGCAGAGATGAAAGAAAGCTCTGTCAAGTCCAGCAGTCATGTGATGGCTTGCTTGAAAAATTTAACAGTACTCTCATGGAGACTTAACTCATTCTTTATTATGAAAGACCTGCCCTTAATTAATCAAAGAAATAGTTTTGACCTTTTTAACCTAAAAAACAACTGTGTTGGAAAACGCTTTCCCCAAACTTTAAAATATAGTGTATTTCTTTACTTTTTATTAAAAAAGTTACTTTTACTGTTTTATGTAAACATAAGTAAATCAATTCACCTATTGGACTAAATTCTTACTAATGTTCTGTGCAGCCAATTCAGTTAAAAACACTGAACTTACTTTGCAGGTGGCCCAAGGCAGGGAAATGTGCCTTCTCTGTCTCATCTAGAGAAGTATACTGAACCTCAGGTGCCACAATCTGTTGAAATAATATGTTTGTACAAGAGACTTTAGAAAATGCCTGCATTTCTTTTCTAGGGCTTCCATAACAAAGTACCAAGCCTGGGTGGCTGAATAACAGAAACTTATTTTCTCATAGTTCTGGAGGCCAGAAGTCCAAGATCAAGTTCTGGAGTCCAAGATGGAGGGGTTGGCAGGGCTGGTTTCCTCTGAGGCCTCCCTCCTTGGCTTGTCTTTTTCAACCTGTGTCCTCCATGGCCTTCCCTCTGTATCTTAATTAGGTCTGGGTCCTAATCTCCTCTTCTTATAAGAACACCAATCATATTGGATTAAGGTCCACCCTAATGACCTCATTTAAATTAAGCACCTCTTTAAAAGCTCTATCTCCAAACATAATCATATTCTGAGGCACTAGGGGTTAGAGCTTCAGCATACAAATCCAGTGGGGGTGCGGGGTGGGTGGTAGGAATTCAGCCCACACTAGTGCTCAATGTCATGTCCATAGCTAACATCCCCTCCAAGGGATGGTCCCCGCAAGAGGAAGCTACAACAGGGCCGAATGTCTCCACCCAGCAGGGCATCCCTCATCGCCCCCAGGGCACCCTGTGTTGGGTTGCTAGGTTGGCTGAGGTCTGCAAGACGAGATGGAACTTACCTGGATATCCCAAATCTAGATGCACCTTCTCAAAAGGAACTCAGGGATTCGGTGCAGTGACGGGTCATGTTCTTTTGTGAGTTTATTCTCCAAACGTATCCCAGTCCCCTGAGCACCAGAGGTTGCATCTATGAATGTAATTGGCAAAACAGTACCTAGTAAGCTACTTCATCTTCTTAGAGCTATGAGAAAAATACAGTAATCTGCCCAGCAACGAGCCATGTCCAGGAATTACTGGGCAGCGGGCACTGCTGTGGGGCTGCGCCTCTGTGCTAACAGGGGCAGAACCTCCCTGCGCTCAGAGAGCCCAGTTCCCCGATGGCACCTGATGCGCAGTATCTCTTATTAGCGACCAGAGGCAGCGTGCAGTATTCTGAATGCCCTGCTCTGTAGAACTGTCCCCTGAAATGATGGCGTTGTCCTCTGTCTGTCTATGGGTGGTGTCATTAACAAGTTAAAACAAGCCTCTTTTGGCAGATGTTTTTGTTTCACGACTAAGAGGTGGGAGCTCTGAGGATGGCGCTGCGTTTTTATGAGCATCTCTAACTCACGGGCAGAGGCACCGCCGCGCCGCCCCTCCCGCCAGGCACAGACAGGCCTACATGGACACACTCCTGTTGGCCCAAAGCCCTTGTGTCACTGAAATGCCCCAAGTGAAGAGAGAGGGGACACACGTACGCACTCACCGGAAGCGACACGATCTACTCATTGCCGCTTCTTGTCCCAGCCTTCGGAAGAGTGAAATCGCCACCAAAATGACCAAAGGTGCTTTGCCACGTCTCCCTCTGGCTACGCGGCGACTTCTTTTACGGCTGCAGAGATGGTTAGAAGCCTGGTCCCACCTGGGCTCTCTTCCGCTTTCCATTTCTCCAAAGGAAAACAGAATCTGAGAACTTTCTCAAATGGATTCCAAGTTTAAAACACAGACAAGGTTTGGGAAGAAAAATATATTGACCGAGGGAAAAAAAAAAAAAAAAAAGAAGAATGACCCTGAACACTGATTTCCTCCCCAAATTTGTTTGCACATTACTCAAATTTTTCTTGGAATGATGGCAGAATTAGACTAATTTTCAAACATGCATACATTGAAGCCCATTTCTCCCTCTTTACTTACGCTGATTGAAGAAGGTGTCACTGACAACTAACTTCAATCACTTCTGGGGAACAGTTTTATGTTTTTAATGTTCAAAAAATGACATTTTTATTTTAAAATTAATAATATGTCACTTAGGATGCACTTAGAATACAAAGCAAACCAATATACGAATCGGTCTATCAACACTTCTAAGTGGTGCTTCAGAATTACGAATTAAATTGAATTGAGCTCAGTGCAGTCAGAACAGCCATTGCAAACTCTAAAAATCTCTAAATTACCATACATTGGAGTAGGGAGTAGTCAGGGCTTCACTCACAGTAGTTGGTGAATGATGCTCAAGAGAATGGTGCCTCGAGTTGGCCAGAAACCTGGTGTGAGTGACAGTCAGAGACTGATGGGCAGGAAGCAGTGGCAGCTTTTCCTCTGCCCTTGGGACCTTAGGGAAGGTACCTTAACTCTTCTGCTTCTCTTCCTACTTGACAGTATTTTTTCCTATTTTGTATAATTTCTTCCATATCCAGAACAATGAAGTCACTGGAGGTGTAGATAGCATCCCTCAGATTTAGAGCTGGTGTAGTCTTTCTCCTGGCTATGGACCCTTTTTTCTAGGCAGGTCTCTAGAAGAACCACAGGATCCCCAAACCTGCATCTTCAGAACCAAACTCACTCTCCTCTCTCCCATGTACCTCACTCTTCTTGTCTCTTAACCTAATCGCTCTATTAGACACTCTCAAGTCATCCTGTCTGCCCTGTGTCCCTTGGCTGCAGGCAGTCACTGCATCCTTCTCAAACCCTTCCCTCTCTCTCACACCTACTGCTGCTGACTGGGTTAAAGCGTGTAGTACTTTATTTTGTTTGTGTATTTGTTGAGCTTTTGTGAGGATCGGGCACTAATAGTAATAGATTCACATCTTCATTTCATAACCTTTTAGTTACCAGGTATTGCCACAAATGTGGCAGGAACTGTGCTAAGCAATGAGGATTCAGGGATTGCAGACACTAGGCTGACCCTATAGATGTGGAGAAAGAGTTACACAAAGGGAAGGTGGGGCAAACCCGTGCATGGTATTTGAGTCTAACTGGTAGACGGGAAGTCGTAGGGGTGCAGAGCCAAGAGGCAGGCTTTGGTGATGTTGGTGTCTGAGTAGGAGTTTGAAGGCTAAGTAGACATTATCGAGGCAAAGAAGTTAAGAAGCATATTATGAGCAAGAGGAATGGCGTGGACACAGGTCCGACCATAGAGAAATCACAGTGGTTCTTTACAGCTGTGAGTAGCTCAGCAGACCTGAAGGATAAGATATGAAGAAGGTGGTATGAGTATCATAAGGGGCATTGAGAGATCTTTATAAGATACAATGGTCTTAGAATGTGCCTTTGAATTCATAGTCCTCTCCCCAAAAGATAGAGCATAATTTTCCCTCCTTTCTCTTCTAATGAATAGAACATGGCACAAAATGATGCTAGTGACTCCTGAGGCTGGGTCACTAAGTGGTTAGCTTCCGCAGAACTCTTTCTCCCCTGGATCACTGCTGTAGGGGGAGTCAGTAGCCATGCTGTGAGGATGCTCAAGCAGCCTGTGGGAAGGGCCATGCAGGGAGGAGGTGGAGCCTCCTGCCAACATCACCTAGCCAGCCACTGGAGAGAGCCACCCTGGAGGCAGATCTGCCAGCCCCAATCAAGCCAATATCTTGATTGCCATCTCTTGAAAGACCTTGAAAGAGAAACCTCCAGCTAAGCCATGCCTGAATTCCTAACCCACAGAAACAATGAGGTTAAAAATGTTTGGTATTGTTTTAAGCCGCTATGTTTTAGGATGATTTGTCACGCAGCAAGAGATAACTAATAAAAGGGAGGGCTGATGTGATCAGACTAACATAACAAAAAATGTAATGGTGTTGAGTGATGGAGAAATGAGGAGACAGAACGAGACAGTTAGATTAAGTGGCTGTCGCAGTGATTAAGTAGAGACGTGATAAAGACCTGCCTTAAGGTCTTGGCTTTAGGGTTTAAGAGGGAACAATGTTGAGCGATTTAGGCAGGACAAAGCAACATTTAGTGACTGATTAGCAGTGAGATGTGAAGGAAAGGAAAGCACTAAAGATTTGATTCATATTCTTCCCTTAGCAACCAAGGGGGTGGTGGCACCATTCCTGAAGATGGAGAACAAAGAAGGAGAAAAAGATTAGCGGAAAGAATAGAGCTTTCATTTTGAACATACTGAGTTTGAAGTGCCTGTGGAAAATCAAAATGAAAATGCCTTATTAGTTATATGGACACAAGAATCTGGTCCTCAGGAGAGGTGAGTAGACTGAAATGAAATTTGGAATCACAGGAGAATAGAGAGTATAACAGATGGCTAATGATAGAACATTGGATCACGTCAACATTTAATGATGCACAAAAAGGAGATGGGGATGGGGTGTGAAAGATAAAGCCCCAGCAATCAGAAAACCCTGGAGAGAAAGCACAGAAACCAAAAGAGGAAAGACTTTAAAGAAAAGGTCGCAATGAACCAAATCAAGAGCATGACGACTGGGTGTCTACTAGATTTAGCCACCAGGAAATTCCTGGTGAAACTGGCAAAGGCAGATTCACTTGGAATGATGGTGGCAGAAGCCGGATTGAAGTGGATCAGAGAACGCCCACAAGGGGAAATGTGGAGGCAATAAACACAGACTACTCTCTGGAAGCTCACTGTGAATGGGAGAAGGGACAGCCTCCCAGCTGCTCCTCTGCCTCGGCTCTGCCTGCCTATTTCTACTTCCCGCGGCTTCAAGAGGGATCTCGTCAAGATCCAGATCTGCACAGGCTCCTGATTCAATATAATAGACCTGCTTCTGTGACGTTCTTGAAGCCTTCGCAAGATTGCATTTAAACAAAGGCGAAGGAAAGAATGTAAACTACCAATGCATTTTTGGAAGAAAGGCCAGCAAGGCGTGATAGTGACTTAGAAACAGAAAAACTCAAAGACTGGAAGAATCTGAGTTACTCTCATCAGACCTCTGAAACTCTCAGGACTTGCAGACGTGAGGTGAGACAGAAGAGGCAGTAAAGTTCTTGGCTGAAAACTCGAGAATTAATTTCAAGCCTGCTTCTACACTGGCGGGGCATCCAGGTGTGTTGAAGTTTATTTCCTGTGTGAACAGATCAGTGAGATCTTAAAAGAGAATGCCTTCTACACCAGAAGATTAAGAAACGCTCTTGAAAAAAATTGACAAACCCTCTAATATTTTTGCAAACTGACCCACCCAATAGCCAAGAGGAGAAGGTCAAACATGAAATGAGAGACATACAGGGTCATCATTTAATGCGAAGGAGAATTTTTATACCACTTTCTAAATGAACCCTTGTTTTATTACTTTTCATCATGTGAACTAGTGTACAGAGGCAATTTTTAATAGATGTTTGCTAACTATCAGAAATACATATATATTTTCCATTTTTGTGGATCATTTTTCAGGATAAAGTCCTAATTGCTAAAATGTGAGGGCTGAACGCTGTACTGGTAACACTCTAGAAACTAACTATAAATTCTCACCTCGCGTCTGTTTGCTGGAACTGTGTCCTCCTCAGTCTTGCATTTCTAGAATCTTGGTCATCTCTTAGCACTGAAAATGCTTATTTCAAAAGAAGATAGAAAAGAAAAGGAAAGGAAAGGAAAGGAAAGGAAAGGAAAGGAAAGGAAAGGAAAGGAAAGGAAAGAAAAGAAAAGAAAAGAAAAGAAAAGAAAAGAAAAGAAAAGAAAAGGAAAGAAAAGGAAAGAACAGGAAAGAAGAGAAGAGAAGAGAAGAGAAGAGAAGAGAAGAGAAAAGAAAAGGAAAGAAAAGGAAAGGAAAGGAAAGGAAAGGAAAGGAAAGAAAAGAAAAGAAAAGAGGTGGGAAGGAGGGAAGGAGGGAAGGAGGGAAGAATGCATTTTATTTAGCTATAAGAATGACTACCATGATTGCCCTGTTGCTGAACAATGATCTTGCCCTTTGGATGGTCTGCAGTGGTGGTCCCAGGGCTAGAACTGTGGCCAGAACTGAGTTTTAATTGTGAAAGGGCCTCAGATTTTCTGCTGTAGAGACTCATCACTGGGAGGCCTTGTGTTCAGAAGCATCCCCTGCCCCAGTTAAAATCTGTACCTTGCTGCCTCCCTTCCCCCAGGACCTTCCCCTGGAACAGTCCCTGGAGAAGTCAATACCCCCATTTTCCTTTTATCATGGTGACTCACGTGTGTGGGGGTGAGGCAGTGAGAAAAAGATGGAGGAAGTGATGGGGCTGGTACAGGAAGGGTAAGAACCAGAGAGACTGGGAGGGACTGCAGGGGAAGTTTTGATTCTAATCTCCACGATCAGAATTCTTTTGCCTTTTAAGTGAGGCTATAATTTATAGTTAGTTTCTAGACTGTTATCAGTACAGGACTCAGCCCTCACGTTTTAGCAATTACAATCCGAGGGTAGACTTGCTTTCTAGGAATTATTAGGCAATTATCACTTTATTCTACGGATAGCCCATTCTGGATCTAAGCTCAGACAATGTCACACTGAAACAGAACTTCACTTGTAACCGTTTGAAAACACTTATTGATTCTCCACAATCTTGACTCCAGGACCTAGTTTAAATAGCCTCAATTTCCTGATAACACACACTTGCATGTGTTTAAGGCTAATTTTAGCATGTTCTTAATAAAAAGGCTGCTAAACTTATTTCCCAGACACACCAAATCATTTCAGGATTTTATTTTTCCACGTATTTCTCCTCTCTGAGGAGAGAGTAGGCACGGCCAGTTCTCAAAATCGGTCCTTGCCAGGGCGCCGGGGAAAGGCTGCGGTGCATCTGAACCCCCCCATCACCCCCCGTCAGGGCAGTCCCCTCGGCCAATGTGGCTTGCACTGCAAGCTTGCTAACTCAGCAGGTGCGGGGAGAGGCACAGACCCCGGCAGGTGCTAATGAAAAAACCTAGAGGAGAACAAAGGGAGCATTCTCTGCACGCCTCAGAGCATGTCACCCATTGGAAGTGAAGCTTCGTCTGTGAGGCACGGGGGCTTCATGACAGCCCACTGGGCAGCAAGAGATCAAAGCTGAAATGGGCTCAATGCCCACAATTGTGGCCGCTGTGATGGCCTGAGTGATGGAGCGAGATAAACTCCACCTGGTTCCTGTGTCCTGAAATGCCCATGGCATGGAGCAGCCCACCTGCCACCTTTCCCCTTCCCGTGTCTATGTCAGAGTCAACCTAAAATCTCCCGTGGTTATGCTGTCCTGTTTTAAGACAGGAGATGTTCTACATCTCTTGTATGTTTTCCAATATTCTGAAGTTATACCTATAAATAAACATGTGTGAGGGGCTGGGAGTGCAAAGATAGAACAGGCTGATTTCCAAAAGACTTACCGATTTAATTCAGTTCCCTCCTACCCACCCCCACCTGCCCCTAACATGTCTGTACATTACACCAGGTTGGGTTTTGGTCCTTCTCCATCTCCACAGGCACACAGGTTTTGCATAGTACATAGGTTTCTTAGGTTAAAAAGAAAATAAATCAGATAAATAAGGCACACTAAGGAGAGAGTAATAAATCAGATATTTTTTCCTCCTGTAATGCATTATAAAAGAAGAACCTGGTGATTGGAGCAGAACAATTCGTCCTGATATAAGACAGCCCCTCCCTCTGCAGGAAACTTAGAAACCCTGCCAGCCTCATCGCTGCCCTTCCCACCCCACCTGTCCATCGTAGTCCAGCTCTGAGGCTGACGCAGCCCTTCTTCCCCACACTCTCCTGGGAGCTGTGTTTTGTCTGGATCACAAGCATCGTGTTCAAAAAATAGCACTAGATTTGGAGTCAGAAAGCCTGAGCTTGATACGGCAGGCATCTGTTGGTTGCTCTAATATTGTCTGTGTGGCAATTAAAAATATTTCAGTATAAAACCGGTGAGATGACTGGGTACCAAATAATCCTAATGTACAAAATAATTAAGGAGCATTAGAGACTCTCCAATCAAGACTCTACATTCCATTTTAAGAGGTGGTTACTCGCTTCACATATCCTTAACCAAAATATACACTAGAGGGTCTACTGAGTAGCATAAAAGATATTAGTAACAATTTGTTCACGGTGAAATGTGTACTGCTCACAGTGGGGGAGGCCAGTGAGGAATGGTGTGCATCATTTTCAGGAATGGAGTGGTAAAAATCCAGCCAGCCCAGCAGCCCTGCCAGGGGCCTGCTGGAAGCCGAGAGCAGGGGTCTTCAACCCGGGCCGCGTGCACCTGGGAGGGTGTGAGATTGTCCAAAGGGTGTTAAGGAAATCTACCCCCAGATCCATAAGTGTCTCACAAACTCTTTTCTAAAACTGTTTTACGTGGGGTTCTACCTGTTCCCCCGCCCCTTTTATGGTGCTCTTCTCATACTACGAAAGAAAAGTCCTGGGTCTCACCCAGGACCAGTGACATAATTCATGGAGCCCAGTGCAAATGAACATGCGGGGCCACTTGTTTCAGAATTATTAAGAATCTCAAGACGATGAGAGCAGAGCATTAAACCAAATGTAGGGCCCTTCTGAGCTGGGGGCTGATACCCAGCACGCCCACCCTGCGCTAGTCCTTGTCAGATCTTCCTACAGCCCGTTCTCTGGGGCTGTGGAGGAGCCGCAGCGTGAAAGCACGGCGGCCACAGGTGGAGAAGAATCTCCATGTGTTGGCATTGGTGTTGAGAAGGTACGTAACAAACACTTTCACAAGTCGGGCTGGCTCTAATGTGCTGCTTTCAGCGAAAATGAAAGAGGGCAGAATCCAGTTGTCAGATGAAAGACGATTAAAAATCATCCTGATGACGGATCACTATGTGATTTTTAGCGTATGACTGAGGAGGAGTTCAAAGAGGTGACTGACGTTCCCACAACAAAACTCCTTTTATTCCCATCCATTCATTTATGTGAACGGGTTATCTTTGAAATTTGATCTATGAAAATGCTAACTAGGAATAAAATCAATGCTGATTCCTGTCTCATGTTAGCTGATAAATATACATGAATATATGTAGGTGGATATATATGAAGTAAGTATTTCAAATCTCTCAATATCTTATTAAGATGTAATTCTAATAAAATTTTATTTTCTATTTTAATTTTCTTTGTTAATAATTTTCTAACAAAATATATGTAATGCATTTATGCCATTTTGGTTAATTTTAATGTAATGATTATAATGACAACTTAATCTAGGAAGAAAAAAATTCTTAAGCCTTAAAGTCACAGAAACTTTTAAAAAATAAATTTAAATATATCTACTTATTTTTATTATGATATGATAATCACTAAAACACTTTCAAGCATAAAAATAAAATAAAATAGGATACAAGTCTGTAAAGGAAGTGAAATGGAATTCCAAATTCACGGAGAAAGAGGAATGATAGAAAGTTTCTTATTATTAATGATGTGGAATCTCAAAAAATTGAATTCGTGGATGCAGAGAGTAGAAAGGTAGTTGACAGGGGCCGGGATGAGGTAA